>NC_085988.1:32545040-35087540 GCF_030014385.1 Trichomycterus rosablanca | reverse complement strand
GGACGATTCTAATGTTGGATCAATACTAATATTTCTAAAATATCTCCTCATTGCTCTTTTGTTCTACCATCCTTGATTTATGTCATGTAATGTCAAATTGTACAATCTAAGACTTTTTAGGTTGCATTTACTAAAATGTTTTTATTATTATTATTATTATGAATATTACATGAGAGATGTAAATGAGTTACATAGCACTGAGACCTTAAATGCTCAGAAAATCTACTCCAACCTTAATTAATACATCACAATATCAGTATCATATTGTCGCTACAGTATGTGCAGATCAGCTTTTCCTGATTGCCGGAGGACTCTCTGCAATGATAAAACATTTGAATGTGCTGCGCCCAGATAGATAGACAGATAGATACTTTATTTATCCCAAGGGAAAATTTTGATGACGTGTGTGTGTGTGTGTGTGTGTGTGTGTGTGTGTGCGCGCACTGGCTGGAGGTTTGGGTTGATGTTGGCATGTGTTGTGCTCCACTGACCTATTCTTTTGCCTGGCGGGTGAACATGCACGGCCATGAAGCAGGGTGAGTGCTGTCGTGCCACACTGATGTTAATCCTGCATTCTTAATCTTGCTCACCCTCCACACACACACACACACACACACACACACACACTTTGCACTCGCACTTTGCTCTTTCCTACTCCCTTTGTGCCCAGCAGGCCAAACAGCGACAATGATTTCGACATCTGTAGTATGCTTTTTTTGTGATAATATGGTGTAATTAAATATCTTTCTTTCAATTTCTAGCGCACAGTATTTATGCGTACAGTCTAGGCTTTTGTGCACTTTACTCTGGTCCTGCTTTCTACTCTCTCTCTCTCTTACGCTCAGACACACACACACATACACACACACAGCATGTAGAGCAGCTGTCATTTTACATTAGGTGAGAAGCGGTGAGAATGGAAAAAACGATAGGTTGTTAGCCGATAGCCAGCTAGCTCTTCACTTACCACCCTCGGTGGCTCCGCAGAGCTGAAAGAGCGTCTCATTTTTTTCAATTCAACTAATACATTCTCACATTATTGTAGAGCTGCACTCACAGTCCCGATGCAATACATTTCCACACAGAGCTGTAAAATCTATTGGTTGTTAATCATCACTGCAATATTGCTTTTTTTTTTTTTTGCAATTCTAATATTGCTGAAGCCTGCAATATGCAAATGAGTAATCAAACAAAGCCCAAAGTATTATATCATGTGAGCATTTGCACCAGTCTTCTATGGCTTCCGTGCATATTTTGTGGGTGTTGCGATCGGTGATGTGCTGGAAAAATTAACAGTGTTTTGGAAGGCTCTGCATATATATACATATCAGCCATAACATTAAAACCACCTCCTTGTTTCTACCCACATTGCCCATTTAATCAGCTCCACTTACCATACAGGAGCACTTTGTAGTTCTACAATTACTGACTGTAGTCTATCTGTTTCTCTGCATGCTTTGTTAGCCCCCTTTCATGCTGTTCTTCAATGGTCAGGACCCCCACAGGACCTCTGCAGAGCAGGTATTATTTGGGTGGTGGATCATTCTCAGCACTGCAGTGACACTGACATGGTGGTGGTGTGTTAGTGTGTGTTGTGCTGGTATGAGTGGATAATATAAAGCAGCGTTGCTGGAGATTTTAAACACCTCACTGTCACTGCTGGATTGAGAATAGTCCACCAACCAAAAATATATCCAGCCAATAGCGCCTTGTAGGCAGCGTCCTGTGACCACTGATGAAGGTCTAGAAGATGACCAACTCAAACAGCAGCAATAGATGAGCGATCGTCTCTGACTTGACATCTACAAGGTGGACCAACTAGGTAGGCGTGTCTAATAGAGTGGACAGTGAGTGGACAAGGTATTTAAAAACTCCAGCAGCGCTGCTCTGTTCGATCCACTCATACCAGCACAACACACACTAACACACCACCACCATGTCATTGTCACTGCAGTGCTGAGAATCATCCACCACTTAAATAATACCTGCTCTGTGGTGGTCCTGTGGGGGTCCTGACCATTGAAGAACAGGGTGAAAGCATGCTAAAAAAGTATGTAGAGAACTAGATGGACTACAGTCAGTAATTGTAGAAACACAAAATGCTTCTATATGGTAAGTGGAGCTGATAAAATAAACAGTGTAGAAACAAGGAGGTGGTTTTAATGTTCTGACTGATCAGTGTATATATATATATATAAACATTAGAGTGAATATCACACCTAATACCCATACGATTATTTTTTTTATGCAATATTTATCATGTCTGCGTGCCATCAACAGCAACATGGATGTGTTGCGTCCTCTGTGTTCATGTGGTATGCAACATTCAAAATAGAGGGTTTGATAAACACATGTATTTGATTTTTATAATAAATAATTAAGACTACAATTTGTGAAATTCCCGTCTTATGTGAGTCAGTTGTACATTGTTGGTAATTGTTTATAGTTTAGAGCGTATTGAGATTGCAGTGTGTAGCATTAGATTTGCAAAATCCTATTTTTATCCATATGATTAAGCCGTATTTCGGCCTTCAAAAATATGTGGATTATTCCTGTGCCGTTTTCTGTGCAAACCGTACGCTGACGTGAGGTGTTTATGTAAAATTAGCGTTTTAAAAATACATTTGTGGGTTCAGTTACGCAGAGCATAGCGGTTTATAGTCTGTCAGCGTGGGGAAGTGTTGCCTTTGTACCTGCTTTTTGTACTTCTGCAGACAACACTGGGTTATGCATGTGTGTGCATGCTCGTGTGTGTGTGTGTGTGTGTATGCAAATTGTATGCATGTGGGTTGAAATGTGTGTATTCACTGATATGAAATTAGGTTGTGTGCATGCATGTGTGCATGCAAATGCAGGCATGAGATTTTAAGTGTGTGTATGGGGAGGAATGGAAGTAGTGTGTGTGTGCGTGTGTGCCTGGCATGATGGAGCAGGTGTAACAGATAGATCCTGACCCTGGCTCTGATGTGTGGGTTGCATTGGAGAAGCTGCCTGGCTGAAAATAGCGCAGGAGTCTGGAGCAACACAACTCTGTTTCTCTCTTCTCACTATCCCGTCCAACCTTTCCACAGCTTGGACAGCAAAGAAAGGCTTCTCACATTCCTACCACGTTGTCAGAATCAACATTTACTTCTACTTTCCTGGTTCCTTTTCTTACTGATGTGCATTTTGCTCCCTTCATGAGGGTGATGGGTAGGTTTGTATCTTTAGTGACAGGGAATTGGATGTAGGCTGTAGGCCTGGTCCACACTAGCACAGGGAAATGTAAAGCATGTCTTTTTTTTAATCCATTTTGTCTCTGTATGAACTTTATTTGTAAACGACTGCACAAGAATAAAATCTGGGTTTAAAAAAAGTGTGTGTGAACAGCATTAGACAAGGATGATAGACTAAAATGAGAATAATCTTACCTTCCTTGTTAGCACGGCGTAAAACAACTGAATAAATAAATGTGTGTGTGTGTGTGTTATTTGTCAATATGTTATATAAGTTATTTGTTAAGTCAGTATGTTAATTCAGCAAATAAACAGTAATTCATTGATTCAGATGTACAGATTTGTTCCCAGTAGAGCACGTGTTAACATTTGAACCAAGCTTCGTCCATCTGTGTCCAGTAAGATCTGTATGTTTTGGTTATGACCCTTCTTCCCTTTCCTGACTACAATAAATATTCACGACCTGTATAAAAGCAAGTACATTGTTCTGTGTATTATGTAAGAAACACTTTGGAATGTGCACCAGCCCAGTCGAATGAACTGGGGTGGCGCAGCGGACTAATGCTGTCGAATCTCGAATCAGCTGTGCTATCAGCCGGCTGGGCGCACACACAATTGGCTGTGTCTGGTTGGAGTGGATGGTTGATCGGGTTGCTTATTGGCACTGTGAGAGCTGGTTGGTATCGCAGATAGTACTGCCTGACTCTTCATACATGATACTGCTCTCTGTATGATGGGCTCTGCCTCTTCTCGGTCAAGGTGCGGGGTGGTGCAGCGCCAGAGGAAGTTACGGTTGAGGAATTGGACATGACTAAAATAAGAAGAAATGTAGCATCTAATTAAATGACATAATGGGTTGTCATGGTTCAGACACCTTTGTTTTTAGCATACCCCAAATCAATATGAATGGCCTCTAAAATGAGCCCACATGCTCACCAAACTCTTCTCTTTTGTTGGTATTTGTTTGCTATGTTTTCTAGTTGTCGGTCCTTTTGTGGTCTTCAGCCTCCGCGGCTCACCGCTGCATGTCAAGCTCCTAATTGCCTATAAGAGATACATCCCCCTCATTACCCCATGCAAATTACCCACCCTCTTCAGTCAAATTAAGTTAAGAATTCTGAATATTTATTACATAATTATAGAAATGTTTGATGTGCTAAACACAAAAGAAGAAGGGAAAACGACGAACCTGTTTTATCCAAATTTTAATTACCGCTTTGATAAGCCTGAAAGTTCAGGGACGCGTCCAAAGGTGAAGTACCTCAGAGCCGGTTTTACAAGACTTCGAGCATGGGAGTCGTGCTCGGCGGCGCTGATTATGTTCGGAATCCAACAGACTAGAAATGATGGTGCATAGACGTTACAAACAAAGTCAAATAAAAAAGCGTTTGCATACCAAGGTGTGCATTAGAACTTTCCACCTCTGTAGTGTCCTCTCTGCTTTTCATCTCTGTCTTTTACCCATCTTGCAGGGTCCCAGTGTTCCACAGGACAGGTTAACAAGATTGGCTTTTATCCCATTAGCCACAGAGGACGCAGTGAGGCCAGACAAACAGTTGAGGAAAGGGAGTAAAAGCTCAGTACTGAGAGGTAAAACTAACGAACTAGATAAAGTATACAGAGGGATTTAAATAGGGCCTTACTGGCATTAATATTTGGCCTCAGATATTAATACATTTGAGAAGCTCAGATTCTGATTGTTGATAGTATACAGTCTATTGTGAAGGGGGTCTAACGCGCTAGCCCACCACTGTTCCGAATCCGAGTTTGAATCTCAGCTGTGCAGACGACCAGCCGTCTGCTTACAAGAACAGCTATAACAGATTAGCTGCATCTGCAAAACAAAGCCATAAATGTATCAATTTAATAAAGCATCATCTTTCATTGTCAGGTTTTTCTGCCATTTCATCTTGGTCAGGATCCCAGTGGGTCTGGCTTCCCTGGAATCACTGGTCACAAAGCAGTAACACTTTCCGGACTGCCAGGATGCCAATCCATTGCGGGGCCTTGTCCATCCCCCCTTCCCCCTTCATCAGACATAGCCATTGCACCGCTGAGGATTTGAACCCTGGATCCCAGTGGAAGCCCATAATAAAAAGGGGGAAAATCCATTAATTATTGCAACCAATTTATTGAAATAATTTAACTTCAGTTGAAGGTCCTGGGTTTGATTCCCAGGTGGAGCAGTCCGGGTTCTTTCTGTGTGGAGTTTGCATGTTCTCCCCGTGTCTGCTTCGGTTTCCTCCAGGAGCTCCGGTTTCCTCCCACAGTACAAAGACACGCAAGTCTGGTGAATTGGAGATACAAAATTGTCCATGACTGTGTTTGACGTTAAAACTTGTGAACTGATGAATCTCGTGTAACCAGTAATTATCTGTCCTGTCGTGAATGTAACCAAAGGGTGTAAAACGTGACGTTAAAATCCTAATAATTAAATAAATACTTTGGTGTAATGAATGCTTGGGTGGCGCAGCGATCTATTATGCTAACCCACCACAGCTGAAATCCAAATCTGAATCTCAGCGGCACTATCGGCTGGATGAGTGTCTACGCAGACATGATTGGCTATGTCTGAGAGGGGGAATTGCAAAAGCCTTTTTTTTTGGATTGGTGGCGCCCTGCTTTGCACCCTGTGTTTACAGCTGGAACCAGACTCGCCATGACCCTGACCATGATAAAGTGGTGGATAAAAATGAAAATTAAATGAATGATATGGCAGGTTTTAATCATATTAGTAGCTTTAATTATCATCTTCTTTCCAACGTACTGAGGAATAATGTCCACTCATGGTAATATCAGGGCACAGATGATGCTCGATCCTTTATATCTTTTTAAAAACTGAGTGACCATAATGTTCTCTAGCAACCGACCGAGGGGAACTAAGCACTATTTTCACACCTTATAAGAGTGTGATATGTGTGATGTGTGTGAATGCCTGGGTGTGTGAGGGTGTGTCAACACTGTAAAATGCATTACCTGCCAGCATCGGCAAGGCGGCTGCCTAATGAGATATTGACGGGCCACCGAAAGCATAGATTTATTATTATTTATTTTATTACTTTTTCATTTAACCCCAGTCATGTGTGCATTAGGGGTGTAACTACACAGTTCATATCATTTTTTTAAATGCAGAGCTTTTATGTTTATATGTTGTTGGGCAGTTGTAACCTAGCGGTTAAAATACTGGACTAGTAATCGAAAGCTCATTAGTTCAAGCCACACCACTGCCCTTAACCCTCAATTGCTTAGGCAGTATACTGTCACAGTACTGTAAGTTGCTTTGGATAAAAGCATCTGCTAAATGCCACAAATATAAATACACAATGTAAATATGTCTTAATATGTATTAAGTAATAGAATTAATGCAAACAAAATGCATGTAAATGTTCCATGAGTGCCTGATCAAAATCTCATTTAAATCCATATACACAGATCAGCCATAACATTATGACCACCTCCTTGTTTCTACACTCACTGTCCCATTTTATCAGCTCCACTTACCATATAGAAGCACTTTGTAGTTCTACAATTACTGACTGTAGTCCATCTGTTTCTCTACATACTTTTGTAGCCTGCTTTCACCCTGTTCTTCAATGGTCAGGACCCCCACAGGACCACCACAGAGTAGGTATTATTTGAGTGACGGATGATTCTCAGCACTGCAGTGACAATGACATGGTGGTGGTGTGGTAGTGTGTGTTGTGCTTTTATGAGTGGATCAGACACAGCAGCGCTGCTGGAGTTTTTAAATACCGTGTCCACTCACTGTCCACTCTATTAGACACTCCTACCTAGTTGGTCCACCTTGTAGATGTAAAGTCAGAGACGATCGCTCATCTATTGCTGCTGTTTGAGTTGGTCATCTTCTAGACCTTCATCAGTGGTCACAGGACGCTGCCCATGGGGTGCTGTTGGCTGAATATTTTTGGTTGGTGGACTATTCTCAGTCCAGCAGTGATAGTGAGGTGTTTAAAAACTCCATCAGCGCTGCTGTGTCTGATCCACTCATACCAGCACAACACACACTAACACACCACCACCATGTCAGTGTCACTGCAGTGCTGAGTATGATTCACCACCCAAAGAATACCTGCTCTGTAGTGGTCCTGTGGGGGTCCTGACTATTAAAGAACAGCATGAAAGCAGGCTAAAACGGTATGTAGCGAAACAGATGGACTACAGTCAGTAATTGTAGAACTACAAAGTGCTTCTTTATGGTAAGTGGAGCTGATAAAAACGTCTGAATATGTAATTAAATATTATTCAAGTGTACAAGTGTGTTACTACTTGACATCAGTGCTCATTTCTCATTCAGTATGCACAGACCAAGCTTTACACACTGGCTGCCTGACTTCTGGCACTTCGGACAGCTTGGCATGGACCCTGTGTGCCGATCGTACCTCTCTCACCCCTCTTATTCTTTTTTGTCTCCCCCCCTCAGCCTCCAGTGCAGCGCCCATACTTGGAACACTCCACTCTGGGTTTAATCACTTGGCTAATTTGATCAGACTTAGCACAGCCTGAAGAAACCTAATCACGGCTGATTAGGGAGGCTCGCGCGGATAGCGCGGTGGGCTCGAAAACGTTCGCCTTTATAGAAGCGGTGGGCGATGTTTGATTGTTCGGTGGGCTGGGCTGGTTTCTCACACTTCTGCGCTAATTTTCTGCATCATCTTTCAGCCTATATGGAAGGCCAGGGGAACACGGAAGCCTTTGAAGTCTCGGTCTGTCAGGCTGTATTTCAGGCCTGCCAGCTTACTACCCTCCTTCAACACTCCGCTGATAAGACATTCAGCATAGGTCCGGCTGCACCTACACACACCCACACAAACGCAGCCTTACAAACACCTACTTTCCACTCTACTTTCCAAACGCTCAGCAGAGACAAAAGAGATTATTTTCAGCAGAGGAATTCACAGGCTGTGGGGTGGGGGAAGAGAGACAGACGGAGATTATTTTCATTTAGCATGAGAGAGATTAGGATGTTATAAGACACAGCCTGCAAGCAGCCACACCAGACTAAATGCAATGAAGGGATTACTGATTACAGCACTGACCAGCTTCAAATGGTTTGCATTGCTTCTTTGCACACACACACACACACACACACACACACACACACACACGTATCAGTATTGCTACTGCAAATGTAACTTTTACAGATAACCTAAATCTTATAGCGTCCTGTTACAATGAAAACACATCACAGACTTTCATATCAGTAAGTCTTTATGCTTTATTTAATAAAAACAGCATAATAGGGAACACGCAGTAATGTAGAAGAGTAAGATAAACACTGTGAGCAGAACCAGTTCAGCTTTCAGAATGTAGATTTTATAAAGAGTCTGTAGCAAACAGTTCATTACAAGTGCAAACTAAACATGCTAATCACAAATATTAAAGATTCAATCTGTGTATTAAAGTTCTTTATGTCAACATGGGGTGGCACGGTAGCTCAGTGGGTTCGATCTCAAGGTGGAGCGGTCCGGGTCCTTTTTGTGTGGAGTTTGCATGTTCTCCTCGTGTCTGCCTGGGTTTCCTCCGGGAGCTCTGATTTCCTCCCACAGTCCAAAGACGTGCAAGTGAGGTGAATTGGAGAAAAAAAATTGCCCATGACTGTGTTTGACAATAAACTTGTGAACTAACTTACTTACTTGCTTAATATTTCTTATGCACCTTGAGCCTATTTAATTAATAATCTTGTTTAAAAATAATTTTTAACTGAGTCTTTTATTTACTTTATACTTTTTTGTATTGTACCTTGAACTGTTGTAATACTTGACTTTCCCTCTGGGATTAATAAAGTGATCCATCCATCCATCCATCCATCCATCCATCCATCTGATGAATCTTGTGTAATTAGTAAATTACCAATCCTGTCATGAATGTAACCAAAGTGTGTAAAACATGATGTTAAAATCCTAATAAATAATAATAATTAACTATGTAAACATCACTGTTTATTTTGTATTGTTATAAGATGATGAGGATAGTGTTTCATCATTATTTAAATAAATAAAAGTTACACAGATGTATATGTGCAGAGTTTAACATGCAGACTTCATACTGACACAAACTGGCTTCAACGTTTGTGATTTTAATGCGTAACAGTTTAGCTGGTTAGGATATAATGATATAAATGCACTTAAGTTCTCAAGTTCTTATTTAAATCTCTAAAGGTGACTATGCAGAGCAGATGCATGAACAACTAGGTGGGTCAGGGTGTGTTTCAAATCAGTGCCTCTCCTCTGTACAGATTGTAGCTGTGCTCTCAAGTGGAGTGTACAACTTTGATGAAGAATTCTAGATTGTTCTGGATGGGTTTTTTTGGCCTGATTACCCTTTTTTTAAGTTGTACCACTGCAAATTAGTTTGTGTTAAAGTCTGGATCTGACCTGGTCAGTTTGAATCACACATTTAAGCTGTTGAACATTCTGTCGTTGATTAACCTGTGTTCTGGCTTACTGTTTCATCAAATCCGGTGATTTCTTATCCTCAAATGACTGCAAGAGGTAGCAAAATAGGGCTAAACTATGGTACTCCCACTATCATGCTTCACAGTTGGAATAAAGTCTGCCATGAATTCTTTGCCAAACTTGCTTGCAGACTTGAGACAACGAGCAATGCTTATTGGAGAGCTGTGGACTGTGCTGTCCTTCCATAAAGAACATTTTTTTAATGCATTTTCTCCCCATTGTCCTCCGCTGCTGAGGGATACCCGATTGCATCCGAGGAGAGCACGTCGCTGTACACGCCTCTTATGTCAAATGCACAGCCCTCCTCTTCTCGCCCCTGCATTCTGCACAGGCGTCTCTTTTGCCAATCAGGGTCCTTACACAGCGTATGAAGATTCCACCCACACGTAGTCCGGTTCCCTTGGTGGCCAATTAAAATTTGCTGCAGGCACTGCCAATTATGCCCGCCAGATGGCGCCCAGCCGACCGGTGGCAACGCCAAGTTTCGAACAGAATGGGTCTGGGTTTGAATCTTAGAGGTCCTGTTGGCCGGCTCGGCCTCTATAAAGGCATGATTGGCTATGTCTGAAAGGGTGGGATGGTCAAAACCATGTAATAATTGGATGCCCTGTTAAGGTTGTTTCTTTGTTGTGCCCAGTGCTTCCTAGTGGAACTGGACCTGGTATGACCCTGACCAGAATAAAGCGGTGGATGAAAATAAAATGAAATATAAGACAGATTTGTGGTGATCTTTTCCTTGTAGTTCATTTGGTTCGTTTAACCTCTTCCTCCACTGCTCTTGCAGTGATTTTTGCAGGGTGTTTACTTCCCGTTATCCGTATTTTGGACAAATGTGACCTTTTGAAACTATGACTCATGCATTTGTGTACTTTATATAAGTGCAGGGCACCTCTACAACCCACACCTTATATTTCATACCTGACTTATAATTGTCCGAGAGGTTCACATACATTTTTACATTTTCCATGTGTCTCTGTATATACGTAGCTCAACAGGAAGTCAGATATTCACAAATGATGTGTACCCTGTGAGTAAATCAAGTCTGCTTCATTCAGTCCTTTCAGAATCATTCCAGACTGCTGGAACTGTAAGCTTGGACTGAGTGTAGTTTTTTTTCCCGTTTTGTTTTTCGGCCTATTTCCTTTTCACCTCTGGCTTTTCCTTTCCCCTCTTATGGCTCTCTGGAGGCCTGTCCACTGGCCTTTTGAAGTATCATCAAAGAGGAAATAGAAGAGGTGAAAAACAGTATTGATTTTGCGTTTTGTTTGACTCAAATACCGGGGAATAGAGATGCTTACGGGAGCAGCGGGTGTCTGCTGCCTCTTCCTCATCTCACTTCTATCCTCAGCTCGCTACCATGAACTTCCAGCAGTCTCGTGTCTCTATGGCCCTAATCCTCCAGTAAGTAAAAAACAGTTTTTTGAAACCCACAGACGAACCTACTTTTGTCTTTATTAGCGTAAAATGTCAGATTAGTATCCTGACTCATATTAGGTGGAAGTCATCTTCTCATGCTGCCTGCCGTTTTGACCTGTTTTCTCAAACAGAATGGAGAAGGGGTCCCAGGAGAGGTAGATCTAATTGTCTCTTTCTCCTCACTTGTCCGTGACCCCGCGGTGTCACATAAACAGAAACGGCGCTTGCTGTAGTTCTTCTGATCCTGACACAGTGGAATTAAGACCTAGTCCGTGTTAACGCCTGATACGCACTACAAGATTGTGGTGGTACCTGCTTCGCTTTGATCAGTGACTGGAGGGCATGTGTAGCGTGCACCGTTTATCAACACTATTTAGTACAATCTGCTCACCAACCAGTCATTCTGGCTCCAATGTTTTCCAGCGTGTTTGCACCTACTGATGATCAATCATCTTTGTGATTAGAAACAGCCAATGAGAGAGTAAGGACTTGGACAGATGATCGAAAAAACTAGACTGGTGGAATACAGGCTGCATTTCAGCATGAAACATTTGGGGTTGGGTGCTCAGGTGGTGCAGCTGTCTATTATGCTAGCCCACTATGGCTGAGATCTGGCCAACCAGGCGTCTACTCAGACATGATTGGCTGGCTATGTCTGATGGATATATGCGATGGATTGGCGCCCTGTCCAGAGTGTTCCTGCCTATAGCCTGTTTTTTTGGTGGAACCAAACCTGTCACGACCTTGATTAGTATGAAGCAGTTGATTTAAGTTAAATCATGAATCATACTTACATTTTCGGCATTTAGCAGACGCTTTTATCCAAAGTGACTTACAGTTGTGACAGTATACACTGATCAGCCATAACATTAAAACCACCTTGTTTCTACACTCACTGTCTATTTTATCAGCTCCACTTACCATGTAGAAGCACTTTGTAGTTCTACAATTACTGACTGTAGTCCATCTGTTTCTCTACATGCTTTTTTTAGCCTGCTTTCACCCTGTTCTCCAATGGTCAGGACCCCCACATGACCACTATAGAGCAGGTATTATTTAGGTGGTGGATGATTCTCAGCACTGCAGTGACAATGACATGGTGGTGGTGTGTTAGTGTGTGTTGTGCTAGTATGAGTGGATCAGACACAGCAGCAGTTTTTAAATACTGTGTCCACTCACTGTCCACTCTATTAGACACTCCTACCTAGTTGGTCATGTTAATGTTATGGCTGATCAGTGTACAGTTTAAGCAATTGAGGGTTAAGGATCTTGCTCAAGGGCCAAACAGTGGCAACCTGGCAGTAGAGGGGCTTGAACTGGCCACCTTCTGATTACTAGTCATGTACCTTAATCACAAAGCTACAACTGCCCAATTGTCAGTTGTAGCTTAATATCCAATAGTTCCTGGATCACACTCAAGTGCACACAGCGCACCTGGTGTGTCCAAAAATTAGTTCCCCATCAAGCAGCTCACTTTTTTCTTCCATATGTACCATATGTACTTGAACCTAATACTGAAAGTTCTAATGTTACAAAGGCAGACCCTGCACTCTGGCCCCAGCTTCCAAACAAGCTGAGATATGCAGAAAACTTATTTTATTTTACTGTACACGTCTATATGTATATATGATAAATAAAGGCATTCTTCTGCATACATCCAGTCTATCCTTGCTCCCTGCACCTTCTTGTTCATCTCTTATCCAGACGTTTTAGATCTGTTTTGTTTTGCTTCTTTGACGGTGGCCTAGAGTTCTCATGTTCAGTGATAAGGGTCAGCCTGATTGTGCGAGTAGATGCTCTGTATCGATGACTGATAAAGCCACGCTTAGTGTGCACAAGCGTGTAATCACAGAATGACGATGTGTACTGTGCAGCAATTCAGACTTTTAAAGGTCATGTTGTGCACACCATGCTTACACATGATTCAATTTTGCCTGAATGGAAACTAAAGCAGCGTTTTTTAACATCTAAATGCAGTATACATGCTTTTATAACTTTTTTATGTTGGAGTTTGGACAAATCAAAGCTGGATAATCAACATGTAACCGATGCTGTATTTATAACGTGGTCAAATATGAATGATTCAGAAACAGGTCAGTCTGCTCCATGTGAGCGCACCATCATAACAAGTGGCAGAAATTTCATGAAGGTTATGTAACAGAGACTCCTCACTATATCTGCTATCGCAGTGCACTAGATGGGCGGCACAGTGGCTAAGTGGGTAGCACTGTCGCCTCACAGCATGAAGGTCCTGGGTTCGATCCACAGGTGGGGCGGTCCGGGTCCTTTCTGTGTGGAGTTTACATGTTCTCCCCGTTTCCGCAAGGGTTTCCTCTGGGTGCTCCGGTTTCCTCCCACAGTCCAAAGACATGCAAGTGAGGTGAACTGGTGATACTAAATTGTCCAAGACTGTGTTCGATATAACCTTGTGAACTAATGAATCTTGTGTAATGAGTAACTACCGTTCCTGTCATGAATGTAACCAAAATTATGTTGTACCGTGTGTTGTGTATTTAAAAATCCCAAATTGTGGCATCAGGTGTAAGGAATGACGTACTGTTTCCTTTTGGAATTTTTTTGATTGTTTAAGTGTGGCCTAGACTCCAAGTACATGTAATAAATTAGCTATAGAGAAGCTAAGAGTACATCGGTCCGAAAATACGAAAACACATTTGCTGAAATGGGAGAAAGGCCCAGGCAGTAATTCCGCTGAGCCGGCTGAGAAAATATTTCCCCATATGTGTGAGCGTCTCATCTTTCAAGAGCTTTACTTTCATAACAGCATAGCCAGAATTGTTACCATGCAGCAACCGAAGCCAAAACATTTAGACCTACTACAGGTATCAAAAACAGAAATGATGAAAAGTGTGAGGTTCAGCCCTTAAAACATGGAATTTAGAGATGAATCCAGCTGTATTCTGTTATACTGCAGCTCTAAATCAGAACGCTCTGTCAAATGCTTTTAGACTTATTTCAAAGCAAGCTAAAGGAAGCCAACATTACAAAGTGTAAAATATACTACCCAAAAGACTCATGCTTGTGGAAGAGAAGGGGTCATAGAGTGCACTCTTCATGGGCCAGCAAGTACAAACAGGGAATGGACAAAAAACCCAACCCAGAAACCTGTAGGATTCTTTTTATTTATTTATTAGGATTTTAATGTCATGTTTTACACACTTTGGTTACAATAATGACAGAAACAGTAGATACTGGTTACACAAAGTTCATAAGTTCAAGTCTTTATTATCAAACACAGTCATGGACAATTTTGTATCTCCAGTTCACCTCACTTGCATGTCTTTGGACTGTGGGAGGAAACCGGAGCTGCCGGAGGAAACCCACGCAGAAACAGGGAGAACATTCAAACTCCACAAAGAGAGAACCCAGACTGCTCCACCTTTGAATCGAACCCAGGACCTTCTTGCTGTGAGGCGACAGTGCTACCCACTGAGCCATCGCGCCGACCTAGGATTTAGAATTTTGGTAAATGTTGGAGCATTCTTAAAGAGAAAATAAACTGCTCGTATTTGGAAGGATCTACTTTGCAGTATGCACCCCCAAACTTCATCTAAAGGTTTGATAGGATTTAGATATAGGTGTTGGAAAACCATTGAAGCTCATCTTGGTCATGGTGGAAACCAGACCGGCCTTGAATAACTGTAGCTTGTATAATGTTTGAGGACCTCGAAAGATTGTGGAATATGAAGACACATCAATGGAAAAGAGAATTCAAGGTGCCCATGTAATGAAGTGGGATATTCCACTAGCACACCAGCGCTGGGATCCTTAACTCCTCGAGTTTGAACCTTGGCTGGGCGCCACTAGCAGGCACAATTGGCAGGGCATGCAGCAGGCAAAATTGGCCACTAAAGTCTGCTGGATGGAAAAAATTGGACTAAAAAAAGGGGAGGGTCTTCGATGCTGGGTAAGGGCCCTGGTTAGTAGCCTGAGGAGCCTGTACAGAAGTGAAGGAACGCGGGGGTCAGTGCGTGACTTCACCCGAAGTATGGGTGAATAAGAAGGGGTCGGTGGACTGCACACATGTCGGAGGCCAATATACCCTCCTCAGATGCGATCAGGGTCTCAAGCAGTGCAAAACAAACTGGCTACAATAAATTGGGAGGAAAAAGGGGAGAAAATGCATAAATAAAATAACAAAGAAGAGAGAATACCACCATAGGGTGCTGCTGGTCCTGTCTCACTGTCTAAAATTGTCTCACCCTTGTTGGCTGTTATAGGAGCATGCAAAACAATCACTAATAGTTACACTGATCAACCATAACCTTAAAACCACCTCCTTGTTTCTACACTCACTGTCCATTTGATCAGCTTACCATATAGAAGCACTTTGTAGTTCTACAATTACTGACTGTAGTCATCCATCTGTTTCTCTACATTCTTTGTTTGCCCCCTTTCATACTGTCCTTAAATGGTCAGGACCCCCACAGGACCACCACAGAGCAGGTATTATTTGGGTGGTGGATCATTCTCAGCACTGCAGTGACACTGACATGGTGGTGGTGTGTTAGTGTGTGTTGTGCTGGTATGAGTGGATCAGACACAGCAGCGCTGCTGGAGTTTTTAAACACCTCACTGTCCCTGCTGGACTGAGAATAGTCCACCAACCAAAAATATCCAACCAACAGCACCCTGTGGGCAGCATCCTGTGACGACTGATGAAGGTCTAGATGATGACCAACTCAAACAGCAGCAATAGATGAACGATCGTCTCTGACTTAACATCTACAAGGTGAACCAACTAGGTAGGAGTGGACAGTGAGTGGACACGGTATTTAAAAACTCCAGCAGCGCTGCTGTTTCTTATCCACTCATACCAGCACAACACACACTACCACACCACCACCATGTCATCGTCACTGCAGTGCTGAGAATGATCCACCACCTAAATAATACCTGCTCTGTGGTGGTCCTGTGGGGGTCCTGACCATTGAAGAACAGAGTAAAAGGTGGTTAAAAAAGCATGTAGAGAAACAGATGGACTGCAGTCAGTAATTGTAGAACTACAAAGTGCTTCTATATGGTAAGTGGAGCTGATAAAATAGACAGTGAGTGTAGAAACAAGGAGGTGGTTTTAATGTTATGGCTGAAGGCCATCCAAGCCCCTTCTGTTCTTTCGTCCACTCGTGTCTTTTTCCTTGTCCTGGCTTTAACAAACCTGGCATATTTGACGTGCAATCATCCCTCTAGATTTCAGCTAGATTGGGAAACGGGCTCAGACAGCGAGAAAGTAGAACAATAGAAGGAGCAGCTCTGGAGTAGGTGGCTTGATTACAAAAGTTCTACGGAGATGATTTCGAGTAGACTCCCGCGGAGGCTGTCGGGGTGCTACTCATGTCATCCCAAGTTCTGCCTGATCAAGCACCTGTACTCGCCAGCTCCGAAAATAACCGAACACTAGGCGGCCCTAAAAACACTTCACACGATACTTCTACGCCTCCCGATCGCCGTCTGAGCGAGGCGTCACGTTAGATAACTCTGTTCGCTAAACGTGAGCTCGGCTGCCTGGATGTTCTGCCTGGATGTTCAGTGTGTGGATTCGAGGAGGCTCATGAGCCTTGGTGTAAAATTAGACGTCAAGGCTACATTGATTAGTCGAACTTGATTCGAAACAAAGCAGCATGACGTGACTGTAATACCTCCCAACAAGGCTGGCCGTTCCTCTCAATGCCAGCCCCACACAACACGCTTTATATGCACATATATTTATTAGAAGCGAAGTGATCCCTGTTTTTGCAGACGAAGATGAAAGGGTTTTCTTTTGTTCATTTATTTATTTACTCTGTCGTAGTGGAATCTTCAGAGACCTTTCCCCCCTTAAACCAGTTAAGTTAAAAAACACTGAAATAAAGAAATATAGATTATTTTAAGAGGCACATATTTCACAGCGTGCTTCCGAATTTTCAGAGCACATTTGTATGGAAATGAAATCTACACAAATGCAAACGAGATTCGGCGGAATTAATGTCTCGGAATGCCGCCGATGATATCGTGTGCGAAGGGTAATAAGACGCAGAGCGGTGTGTTTGCGCTGTATCCGCTGGTGTGTTCGTCTCGGTGGGGGAGAGAGACTATGGAGAGGCTCTTGACCCGCGCCAGAGTGGAGCCCAGAGCCCCTACTGTCTAAACAGACACTCTGATTACTGATTAGGAACGCGTTCCCTGTTGCGCAGAACAGTTTGCATGTCAGCATCCATTCTCGCCGTTCTCCGGTGATTGAGAGGGTGCCAGAGATGACAGATCTTGAACCAATTGTTTCCCTCATTTTTATTTCTCTCTGTCACCCTCTCACACACACACAATCACACACACACACACTTTAAATACTGGTTTATCGTTACTGGTTATCGTGCCGTTTTGACTGTTTGACACATGCAGGCTTTACATGCTAAGCTATCCTTTCACACACAAAAATCCACACTCACATTGTGATTCATAACAATCTTCTTTATCTTCTCTCTTCTAGTGCTGGCTGATAGTCTGATAGAATAGCGTCTACCTGTAGAGATTTGCCTCTAGTCAGCCCCGTCAGTGCTACTAAAGAAGCATTGCAGAAGATGATTTTGTTTATGTATTTTTCATCACGTTTCTTTTTTTATCAACCATGGCAGGTCCGGTATATATAGTTTTCATGTCTGTTCAAAGAAAAGTTTGGTGCTTTTTCTAAACTGTAGAGACAGTCGTAAAAGTGCTCTGCTTTGTTTTCCCTCCTAAAACACTGTTTGGGTGAGTCTAAAGTACTGACAGCACTTAGAAAAATGCATCTTATAGCATAAAACAACAATAAAACAAGTTAAATTGCAGTTATGAATGCTAATACATGTGGTCTGTCCGAAAGCCTAGTAATCTCTGTACATAGACTGCATTTACGTCATCCTACACACTCCTGAGAAGAAGTCTGTTTGAATTCTTAGACACCCTTAAATGCTGCCTACTAAGGTGCCTTATTTCAAAGCGATAAACTGACTGAATAATGAGGAATATTAGATGCTACCTTAGCGGTGATGGCAATCCCAGCATTCTGTGCGACACAACTTTTCTCACAAAAAATTACAAATATAGCGGGCGGATGCGGAGCAACAAACTTTTTTTTTCAAATGTAAGTAAATTCTCATTGATTTTTTGTTTTAAAATGACGTTTGCAAATTCAGGCTTGTCAGTGACAATTTAACAATTTTCGGTACACAGAGGAAGATGTTTGCTGGCATGCTAACGGGTTGTGTCGCCTCAGCCCATTGGTTTGACTAACTGTGTTGGCTTAGTAAGCTAAAACTGTGGTAATCGCTGTCTAAGTAGTGTGTCTGAATAACCTGCCTTATAAGCTTGATGTCTTATTAGAATCCTCTCTAATTGGGCGGCTGCCCAGGTAGTCAGTAGACAGCAAGGCAGCTCACTAGGTTTTTGAACAGACCCATGGTTTCCACTTTGCGGAGTACAGTTGTAACTACCATGTGTAGATGTGGATATATTTATTACAGAGAATGCCATTTTAATACAGTGCCACCTAATGGATCTATGGATTCAGCCTTGGTTTTACCTAAAAAAATGTTATCGCCTATTTTAAATCTTTTGATAATAATATGGACTGTAGATGGTAACTTTTCCCAAATTCCTTGCCATGGTGCGTGGAACTGACATCTATTCACCAGCTGTTTTTGATCATTTTGTATACAGTGGTACATTTTACATTTACATTTTAAGCATTTAGCAGATGCCTTTTTCCAAAGTGCAGTACAGTTACAGTATACAATCTGAGCAATTGAGGGTTAAGGGCCTTGCTCAAGGGCCCAACAGCAGCAACCTGGTAGTGGTGAGGCTTGAACCAGCAACCTTTTGATTACTAGTCCAGTACCCTAACCACTAGGCTACGGCTTGCCCTACCATGTGGTACCATGTAACTCGACACAATCTAAACTCGAAATCTTTGAAACTCGACACCCTTTGTCGAGAAATTCTTACCTTTAAACTTAGACGTGTGTGTGACTATTGCTTTGTTCAGTGCTAGGCTGGAGCGATGCTTTAAGTGCGACAAATCTGCATTTGTGTGAAATAACCATCACATTCACGCTGAAAGCTCCACATGTATGTGTGTTTAGCTGTGTTTTTCTTCTGTTTCACTTTTAAACTTGTGTTATAGCTCAGGGTGCTGAGACATTGTGAGAATCAGCTTGTCCGAGAGAGTCGCTTATCGTTAAAAAAAGCTTAACATGACTTAATGTATTAAAAGAATGTCATAGGAACTCTAAACTTCTCTTAATTATTACTGTTCATTAGTTCTCCACTAATGAAATATATAATATTTAATATATACAGTTCCACAGGACCATGGAACGCATGAACAGGTTTCCCATACATCCTTATGGGAAAAAAATACCTTGAAACTCAATGCCTTTTAAACTCAACTCCACTCCCAGAACCAATTGACATAGAGTTTCAAGGTACCACTGTAGTATTTCAGTTCTGGACTGCGTACACACAGCTTTGTACGTTATTTGTAAATACCCAGGTTAATGTCTCTCTCTCCATCTCAGCGAGGATAATGTTAAGTGCAACTGGCAATTCACCCAGGGCCACTCTGGAGTGTTGGGCTTGTTTGGTTGTTGTTTTGAAGTTTAATTTTTTTTTCCTTTTCTCTATCTTACTCTTTCTGTTGTTCCCTAGGGCTCCTTGTTTCTGGATGAGAGCTCTTTCTATGCTGAGCACAGGTGCTTTTTTCCTCTCTGTTTCTCTGTATGTCTGTAAAGTGGTCCATCCTGAACGAGAGCAGCATCAGCGTTTGAACCAGCTTGAAGTCTTCTCTTTTATAGCCGTCCTATAAATCATCCCATGCTTCTTTTGTCAGTTTCTGCTCCTAAATTGGGGGTGTAAATGATTTCTAACCTTTTTATCCAATGTTTCCTTTTATTTATTTGAAATCATAATTTCACACCCCCATCCCCTATTGCCACTGTAACTTTCTACTTACTTCACAGGTCTCATTTTTTGCATAACAGCTACAGATTTACCAGTATGAACTGTAACTCATTGAGAGGAGGGATGGCCAAACAGCCTCTCTATTGGTAGGGCCAGAATAGAATTATATAGAATAGAATTATTTATTTGTCATGTATACATACAGGGGTTGGACAATGAAACTGAAACACCTGGTTTTAGACCACAATAATTTATTAGTATGGTGTAGGGCCTCCTTTTGCGGCCAATACAGCGTCAATTCGTCTTGGAAATGACATATACAAGTCCTGCACAGTGGTCAGAGGGATTTTAAGCCATTCTTCTTGCAGGATAGTGGCCAGGTCACTACGTGATGCTGGTGGAGGAAAACGTTTCCTGACTCGCTTCTCCAAAACACCCCAAAGTGGCTCAATAATATTTAGATCTGGTGACTGTGCAGGCCATGGGAGATGTTCAACTTCACTTTCATGTTCATCAAACCAATCTTTCACCAGTCTTGCTGTGTGTATTGGTGCATTGTCATCCTGATACACGGCACCGCCTTCAGGATACAATGTTTGAACCATTGGATGCACATGGTCCTCCAGAATGGTTCGGTAGTCCTTGGCAGTGACGCGCCCATCTAGCACAAGTATTGGGCCAAGGGAATGCCATGATATGGCAGCCCAAACCATCACTGATCCACCCCCATGCTTCACTCTGGGCATGCAACAGTCTGGGTGGTATGCTTCTTTGGGGCTTCTCCACACCGTAACTCTCCCGGATGTGGGGAAAACAGTAAAGGTGGACTCATCAGAGAACAATACATGTTTCACATTGTCCACAGCCCAAGATTTGCGCTCCTTGCACCATTGAAACCGACGTTTGGCATTGGCACGAGTGACCAAAGGTTTGGCTATAGCAGCCCGGCCGTGTATATTGACCCTGTGGAGCTCCCGACGGACAGTTCTGGTGGAAACAGGAGAGTTGAGGTGCACATTTAATTCTGCCGTGATTTGGGCAGCCGTGGTTTTATGTTTTTTGGATACAATCCGGGTTAGCACCCGAACATCCCTTTCAGACAGCTTCCTCTTGCGTCCACAGTTAATCCTGTTGGATGTGGTTTGTCCTTCTTGGTGGTATGCTGACATTATCCTGGATACCGTGGCTCTTGATACATCACAAAGACTTGCTGTCTTGGTCACAGATGCGTCAGCAAGACGTGCACCAACAATTTGTCCTCTTTTGAACTCTGGTATGTCACCCATAATGTTGTGTGCATTGCAATATTTTGAGCAAAACTGTGCTCTTACCCTGCTAATTGAACCTTCACACTCTGCTCTTACTGGTGCAATGTGCAATTAATGAAGATTGGCCACCAGACTGGTCCAATTTAGCCATGAAACCTCCCACACTAAAATTACAGGTGTTTCAGTTTCATTGTCCAACCCCTGTATATTAATGTACAGTACAATGAAATTCTTTTTCACATATCCCAGTTTGTTTGGAAGCTGGGGTCAGAGCGCAGGGTCAGCCATTGTACGGCACCCCTGGAGCAAACAGGGTTAAGAACCTTGCTCAAGGGCCCAACAGTGGCTGCATGTTAGAGCTGGGATCATTCTGTTGACAGACCAAAGCTCTACCCAATAGGCTACCACTGTCCCTTATGTTCAAAACAGCTGACTATCTCTTTTATTAGTTGTTCAACAAATAGGGAAAGCTGGCACAACTGTAGGGATCTTTGTTCTTAAACTTGAAGCTGAGACTTCCTCTGAATCAGTGCATTTTCTATTATAACATAAACATGGAGCAAATCTAAACCCACATCTTGTACTTCCACAGAGCAGCCCACTCCCTAGAAACCTCTGAGAAGCAGCGCACTGTCGCAACATGTGCGTGAGTATGAATAATATAGAGCCATATTTGGGCTACCATAGTGCAATCATTTTACAGAGCGTTGCATCAGGATACATACACCTTCATCCGACTGCTCTTGAAAACAATATCATATATTTATATATAAGTTATGTCCAATATATAAATGTCTATATACATACACTTTTCCAACAACACAAACCTCCCAGAAAGCCCTAGTCAGATGTCTACATACATTTGGCCATATAGTGCATAATGGGATATTTACTACTGTTTGATAGGAGTGTGATTAGTCCACATAAAGACATAAACAAATAATTGATTAATGAACATTGCCTGTAGTCACAGACAATGAATCAGTCGAACAGATACTTGATGGATGGAAGGGCTACCAGTCTCATGCAGTATGGCTGTAGTTTAATAAGTTCTTTCCCTGGTATTGTTTTCTTTGGACAGTCTCCTCCATGCTTCTAAACCTTACGAAGAGATGTGCTGTTTATCCTTGTGAAGTATTTGTAGTACTTGCAGACAGCTCATTAGCAATGAACTAACTTCTCACAATTACAGGCTTAGACCGGGATCATTTGTGGGGTGAATACGTTTTTAAACATCTGTAAATCCGCAGTGCTACTGATACTGATGTGTTCACATGAACAGTAGTCTTTTGTAGGCTCTTCCTGCTCGCGCAGGCAAACTGTACAATCTGATCAAGTGTAGACAAAACATGCTGCGGTGTGTGAAAGAGCAACCACATCAGTCTGAAAGACCTGATGAAGATTCGAAAAACGTGCACACACGCACCCGCTCATACACAGAGAAACGCTGGAGAAAACGCACTGGGGATCTGCAGCAAAGTGCGTGAGACACACTGAGAAAAGGATGTGCTCACTTTGTTTATGTGTAGGTGGTGGCTGGCCTGTGGTTTTGTGTGTGTGTGTGTGTGTGCGTGTGTGTGCGAGCACACATGTATGTCTCATTGTGAAGGGGAGAAAGATAGAAGCACTTTTATATTGCATATGCACAAATGTTTGCCTCTTGCCGCATGTCTTTTTTTTATTTTATGATTTAAGTGTAAACATTAATAAGAAAAGTAATAATATAATAATAATAACAACAATAATAATAATATTAATAACAATAATAATAATTATAGTAATAACAATAATAATAATAATAACCACAGTAACAATAATAATTATAATAATAACAATAACAACAGCAACAACAATAATAATATTAATAACAATAATAATAATTATGGTAATAATAACAACAATAATAACAATAATAATAATAATAACCACAGTAACAAAAATAATAGTTATAATAATAACAATAATAACAACAACAATAGTAATATTAATAACAATAATAATAATCATAGTAATAATAACAATAATAATAATAACCACAGTAACAATAATAATTATAATAATAAGAACAATAAAGACAACAATAATAATAATAATATTAATAACAATAATAGTTATAGTAATAATAACAATAATAATAATAATAATAACCACAGCAATAATAATAATAGTAATAATAATAATAATAATAACCACAACAACAAAACAACAACAATAATAATAATAACCACAGCAATAATAATAATAGTAATAATAATAATAATAATAATAACCACATCAACAAAACAACAACAATAATAATAATAATAATAATAATAATAATAACCACAGTAATAATAATAATAATAATAATAATACTAATAACCACAGCAATAATTGGATAAATAAAATGTGGAGACCTGGCAACCCTATTCATGCTTAGATAGATATTATTTATTGAGCATGGTATTGACGTATTGGTGATGCACTGACACTCTTTATTTAGTGGTGTAGTTTGTGGTTAGCACGCACAATTTGAAAATAAATCTGAATGACTGGTGGCTGCTTTGTGGCATCACATGGCTGCTGGTGTGAATGCTGGGTAATAAGTGAGAATGTACCGTGAAGTTTGTGCTGCAGCAACAACTCAAACCATCAAACATGTTAAACAAAGCAGAGGATAAATACATCTTCATCAAAGCAGAGGAATGAGGAGTATGTAGGAAAACTTGCTGAAGGTTAGCTTACTTTATTACAGGTCTAGGTGGGCTCCACAGCAGCGGTTTTGATCTTTGCCATTTTTCATGGGACGGGATTAGCTCAGGCCTTTAGTCTTTGATCTAGAGGCAAAATGTTGTTGCTTGATTCCAAGTTTAGCGAGTATTATAATTTATACAACAGGGATTTACATGTGTGTTTTTTCTCTAATTTTTTTCAGGCTTGAGCAATCTTAAGTAAACAACGTGTGTTATTGTGTTGGTGTGCATTATGCTTCTCATTAACAGTATCTGGGATAATTAGTGGGTGTATAGAGGATGAAAATGTAGCGCGATCCAAATCACTGAACTCGGCACAGGAGTTACAACTGCTTTACTGATCAACTGAAAACGACTAAACTGTAGCTGTGGAATGGGCCAACCAGCCGTAGAGACCAACATAGGCACGTTACAGAATTATGCCCACCTGCCATGCCATTGAGGCCAGCAGGGGTCATGGAGGAGCAGAAGACTGACAGTTGCATTTCCTTTAATCAGTCACTGAGCTTCAAAAATAGTAACTTACTTTTACTGCTTTCCCCACCATGATTGTTTTGCTACTTTATGTAGTTGTATTTCTTATATACATACTAAATATATGTTTATTTCCAAAGATATTTTATTATATGTTTTTTTTGCGTTTTTCCCAATTTTTCCTCCAATCTAGTCATATCCAGTGACCCTGATTGCATTATGCTTCCTCTCTACCAATGCTGATCTCCACTTCTGATTGAGGAGAGCGAGACTGACACACGCCCCCTCCGACACGGGTGCAGTATCGACTGCATCTTTTCACCTGCACGAGGCGAGTTCATATGTGGATCAGCTTTGTGTACGGCGAGACACACCCTGATCAATGCATTATTTCTCAGTGCAGGCACCATCAACCAGCCAGCAGAGGTCGTAATTGCATCAGTTATGAGGTCTGTATCCGGCTCCCCACCCTGTATGAACAACAGCCAATCGTTGTTCATGTAGCCACCTAGCCCAGCCGGATGGCAGAGCTGAGTTTCGAACCGACGAGTTTGAAATGTCAGCTCTGGTGTGCTAGCGTGTTTTACCACTGCGCCACCTGAGCGCGGCCTATTGTATGTTGAAAGAAATTATAAATTAATTTTCAACGTTGACCAATCTCTGGCCAAAATATGCGCTTAGCTTTTAGCAGGTGTTTGTAATTCGGTCGATATTTTGCTCCTGCTATTTTTTTAAAGTCATGTTTACATTTCTGGATGTTAGAAGACAATTCCCCCCCCCCCAAAAGCGACTCAGAATTGTGATAAAATACAATGCAAACAATTTAGGATTAAAGACATGCTCAGGGATCCAGCAGTGGCAACCTGGCAGTGGCAGGGCTTGAACCAGCCACCTTCCGATTACTAGTCTAGTTCCTTTCCTTTTATACACTTCTGGTCATCTAAAAACACTGGCCTTTGAAATGCAACATCCTGATTACCAATACGTCTCCCTCATGTTGCACCTGTACAAACTCAGTTGAGAGAACACTTAATACGCTAGCACACCAAAGCTGGGATTTCAGATACATCGTATCGAATTTCAGCTCTGCCATCCGGCTGGGCTGGGCGGCTACATGAACAATGATTGGCTGTTGTTCACAGGGTGGTACAAGCTGGACCAGGGTTTTTTCATAACTGGTGCAATTACGATCTCTGCTGGCTGATTGATGGCGCCTGCACAGAGTTGGGGAATAATGCTGATCAGGGTGTGGCTCTCTGTGCACAAGGCTGATCCGCATATGAACTCACCTCGTGCAGGTGAAAAGAGGCAGTCGGTACTGCACATGTGTCAAAGGGGTCGGAAGCGGACGGTTGTTTCGGTAGAGGTGAAGCATAACACAAATAGGGTAATTGGATACGACTAGATATAACACTTGTATGCATTTGAATATGCAACACGACCTTATGAAGCCAAAATGTATATGAACACTGAAGGTTAAAAAAAAATACTGAACAAAGACAGATGATTTATTTAGAGGTGTTAATGAAACAGGGAATGTGAAATCATTCTAGTACCTACTGAAAGGTTCCACTGATTGTTCCAACGTTCCTTTATCTCACCTTGCCCCTATGTTAGTGCTAGTGCTCTACAGGTCAAGCTACAGCACTGAATTAAAAACCAGTGACCATGTATTTTTTTTTCAGAGTTGCTGAGCGGTGTTGCTACACATGACAGCTGCTGTGTAGCTATGCTATGCTAGACAATAGTATTTATAAGCACTTAAAAAAAAAAAACCATGCCTGATGTTTGCACAGTATGAATCTGCATTTAACACCGCTTGAAGAGAGCTTAAGAATCCTTCGGAAGCTCAGAGACAGCTGGTTTATTTATATAAACTAGTAAAACTGCTGGTAGGAGATTAATTTCCGAGCTGAGCTGCTATTGTGGGAGAAAAAAACAAATTGAGCTTTATGGAATTAGAGTGTGTTCCGCTGGAACCTTAATCTATTATTGGAGAGTACAGAGGCACCGTGTGAAGCGTGCTCGTTCGTTTCGAGGATGTTCTCAGAGCACTGCTGCATGGCCGGTGAGTCGTCAGGGCAGGATTAACAGCTGAAGTGCGCCGTCGATGGCTCTTTGTTTCCCCGATGCCCCGTGTTTGTTGTCTAAATACGGCTGGGATGAGCCGGGATACGCGCTCGCTGTTTTCAGAGAGGAGGGGTTGGCTTCGCTCAAGGTCGTCGAGGCGATAGCGTGCCATTAATAATTCCCTATCCTCTGCAAATTTACCGCATCTATCTCGAGCTCCATCTGCCGTCGCCCTATCTACGGTACCTGCGTCCGCCAGTCCCAGAGGGGGTGTGCGTCGTAGTCTTGCATTAGCAGAGAAAGTGCCTGTAAAGACTGGAATGAGGAAATGCATCACACACACACACACACACACAGCTGCTGATGAGAATGTACTCCAGAACTTCTGCAAGTGTGTGTGTGTTTGTGTAAGCAAGTGTGTGTGTGTGTGTGTGTGTGTATATGTGTATATATATATATATATACATACACACACACACACACACACACACACACACACAGTGTTTAACCACAATACAGTGTGCGAAAGTCATGTTGAATTAATAGAATGACCATTTTACTCATCAAAGTTTTGAAGATGAATAAAATAAATAAAACAGCAGCACGGTGGCTCTGTGGGTAGCACTGTCACCTCACAGCAAGAAGGTCCTGGGTTCAATTCCCAGGTGGAGCGGTTTGGGCCTGTTCTCCCCGTGTCTGTGTGGGTTTCCTCTCACAGTCCAAAGACTTACAGCTGCAAGTCTTCTATACATCTTTATAAGCTTTGCACAGCTGGATTTGGGCAGTTTATCCCATTCCTCATGACATACCCTTTCAAGCTCTGTCAGATTGACTGCTTAGCATATGTGAACTGCCATCTTCAGGTCTCTCTACAAATGTGCATTGAGGTTTAGGTCCAGGCTTTGGTCGGGCCAGTCAAGGACATTCAGAGACTTGCCCCAAAGCCACTCCAGTGTCACTGTCATGTTGAAAGGTGACCTGTCACCCCAAAACCTTTGAGGCTTTTTTAGAGTGACGGTGGCTAAGTGGGTAGCACTGTCACCTCACAGCAAGAAGGTCCTGGGTTTGATTCCCAGGCGGAGCATTCCAGGTCCTTTCTGTGTGGAGTTTGCATGTTCTCCCCGTGTTTGCATGGGTTTACTCTGGTTTCCTCCCACAGTCCAAAGACGTCCAAGTGAGGTGAATTGGAGATGCAAAATTGTCCATGACTGTGTTTGACATTAAAGACTTGAACTGATGAATCTTGTGTAACCAGTAACTACCTGTCCTGTCATGAATGTAACCAAAGTGTGTAAAACATGACGTTAAAATCCTAATAAATAAATATTTAATAATTTGTAGAGGCCTTTTGGTAGCAATTGCAGCTGTAGGTACAGTGATAGCTCAGTGGTTAAGGTACTGGACTAGTAAGCAGAAGGTTGCCGGTTCAAGCCCCGCCACCACCAAGTTGTCACTGTTGGGTCCCTGAGCAAGGCCCTTAACCCTCAGTTGCTCATTGTGTTCAGCTCATTGTGTAAGTCGCTTTGGATAAAAGCGTCTGCTAAATGCTGAAAATGTAAATGTAAATGTAGGTCTTCTATACATCTCTATAAGCTTTGCACAGCTGGATTTGGACAGTTTATCTCATTCCCCATGGCATACCCTTTCAAGCATGTGAACTGCCATCTTCGGGTCTCTCTACAGATGTTCATTAGGTATAAGTCCAGGCTTTGGTCGGGCCACTCAAGGGCATTCAGAGACTTGCCCCAAAGCCACTCCAGTGTCACCTATCACCCCAGAACTTTTGGAGCTCTCCTTAAGAGTGACTGTTGGCTTCTTATGTTGGGCAAGCTGTAGCCTAGTGGTTAAGTTACTGGGCTAGTAATCAGAAGGTTGCTGGTTTAAGCCCCACCACTGCCAGGTTGCTGCTGTTGGGCCCTTGAGCAAGGCCCTTAACCCTCAATTGCTCAGACTGTATACTGTAACTATAATGTAAGTCGCTTTGGGCTATCAACCGGAAGATTGGCGGGTTAAATCCAGGCTCTGCTATGCAGCCACTGTTGGGTCCTTGAGCAAGGCGTTTAACCCTGTCTGCTCCAGGGGCGCCGTACGATGGCTGACCCTGCGCTCTGACCCCAGCTTCCAAACAAGCTGGGATATGTGAAGAAAGAATTTCATTGTACTGTACATGTACTGTATATATGTATATATGACAAATAAAGTATATCTATATATCTATTTACCTCCCTGACCAAGGCTATTTATTGGCTGGACAGCCAACATAAGGAAAGTTTAAGGTCTCTTTCGTTTCAAAATAATCAATCCAAATTGCAACAAGTGGACTGCATTTGAGTTCTAGACACATTTTAAGGGTAATTAAAGCAAACAACAAGGGGTCTGAACACTTTCTGAATCCTGCGTTTGTGTGTGCTGCCAGCGAGGCAGCATTATCTGTACGCTGCAGTTTCGAGTTTTGTTATTATAGCATGGAAGGGAGCTTCGAAGCCGGCGGGTAATTCCCCGCTCCCGCTCCACGGTGCCTCACGGCCCAGCAGCACCACTACAGGGATGCAATTATCACACTCTCAGAAGCCTGCTGCAGCCACATGACAGGGTGTTACTAGAGGAACCATCAAAGCCTGCTTTTAAATGATGCATTTAATTATGTGAAACGGGAATTTGCATGTCTGTGTGTGTGTGTGTATGTGTGTGTGGTACTGAGGTGAACTACATTGTAGAGCGTGCGAAGGTGACGAGTGCAGTAATGGGACGTGTGTGTTGTGTAACCATGCAGTTATCAGTCAACACTAAGGCCTAAGGTACAGTACATGACTTTAAGCCTGAGCTTCCAGCGACGACTGTTTTTGATGTGGTACGTGCCTGTTATGAGTGCTTGACTAGTTTTCACTGACTAATGTCTCGTTTTTTCACTCAGCGCTTCCAATTCTTTGAATATGATACTGGGTCCATCATCAATACTCGGATATGTAATTACTTTGGCTGAAAGAATAAAACTGGACCCCACCCTCTCCTCCGCTGTCTTTTTTTCCTCAATTTAGTCCTGACTTCTCAATGTGTACTGCTTTCAACCACAGATTCTTACAGAGAGCCCACACTTTGTCCTTAGTATTCCTCTGCTGTTAGTGTTGGACCAGACAGCAGGAGTCACAGTAGCAGTTATCTTCCTTTTTTCAGACACAGCCCATTGTGTCTTTTGAGCACCTGACCAGGCAAGTGGCACAGCTGAGACCGGCGACACAAACAATGTAACTGTACAATCTACAAGATGTAACATAAAGCCTCTACAAAGGGGAGTTCGCTTAGTTTATTTAATTATTATTATTTTTCTCTGCGATCCATTTTTTTGGGCTCATGACCCACCTAAGGGTTGCAACCCTGGCCTATTTAATAAACATTTAGAAAGGTTTTTAAAATTGTTGATTAGAGAGACCTTGGGTGTGTAACGTTGCAGTGGACATATATTGATTAGGCATAACATTATGACCACCTTCCTAATATTGTGTTGGTCCCCTTTTTGCTGCCGAAACAACCCTGACCCGTCGAGGCATGGACTCCATTAGACCCCTGAAGGTGTGCTGTGGTATCTGGCACCAGGATGTTAGCAGCAGATCCTTTAACTCCTGTAAGTTGTGAGGTGGGGCCTTTATGGATCGGACTTGTTTGTCCAGCACATCCCACAGATGCTCGACTGGATTGAGATCTGGGGAATTTGGAGGCCAAGTGAACACCTCAAACTCGTTGTTGTGCTCCTCAAACCATTCCTGAACCATTTTTGCTTTGTGGCAGGGCGCATTATCCTGCCATCAGGGAATACCGTTGCCATGAAAGGGTGTACATGGTCTGCAACAATGCTTAGGTATGTATGCGCTGTACGTTGCGAGGTGGACCATCTGTAGTGCACCTTTTGCCATCTCTTTTGCGGGTAAATGATGCACATGTGCCCAGTCGTCCTAACAGTCTTGAAGATAACAGTGTTCGCTGGACCAGTCAACCTGCTCAGATGTCTGATAGTCCTAATGTTTTGGCTCATTGGTGTATGCATTACAAGTATATCAAATAACAAAGACAAAAGTGCATAGACTTGTGTTTGCATGTGTACATGTGTGTCTCTGTACGAAGATTAAAGTAGTCTTTGATAAATTGAAGTCTTTATCAGTTAAATGATGCAGCAAATGAGGAAAGAAAAGGAATGATGTAACCTGAAATTGGGTTACAACATGATTAAACCATTGCAAGTCAATAAACACCCTTAGTTTGCTTCATCTGCAATGTGTTATATAAACACCAGGGTTTAGACAGATGGAGTCAACAGAGAAAGAATGGAAACTAAAGAGGTCTACGTTCAGCATGCTGGATGCATCATTATGTAGTCTTGCCTTATCAGGACCTACTGCCCGTCCAACACAAATACACATACACACACATACACACCTGCCTGCTCCCAGTCTCATCCCTACATTCCACAATCTCCATCATTTACGGCACCTCGCTTGCTTGGGTAATTACCTGCTCTCATTTCCTCACCCTGTGTCCAGTTAAGAAGTATACTGCATTGCATTAGTTTGCATGAAATATTTATCAGAATAGGGCACATTTCCCTGCACTGTCAGCTTCGTCCCATGCTTGATGGACAGCTGTCTAGCAGAACCAGCTGCCAACAGGGTTAGAACGAGCACTGGTGAGTTCCTAAGAGTTTTTAGTCAGTTTACATGGAATCGACAGTGGCTTGGAGACACTGTAACTGTCCCAGCTGACACACTAATGCATGCATGTCTGTTACACTATATGGAGGGGAAAAACACGGGAAATTTGCTTAATTTTACTGACCTCTTTTTTTTCAAAAATGACAGATTTCACAGATTTTTAAAGAAAAGTTCCACGTTTCATGGCAGTCATTTAATTACACTTAAAAATTGAACGATATAATAAATGGAAGCTACAATACACAGCACAGCCTATCATAATAGAGATGGTGCAAGGTTCATGTTCGGACCCCCCCCGCCGCTCCTACAGATTGGTTGGAAGTTTTCCAAACTCAGCTACCTGATTAGTGTTTTTAGCTGCTCTAGACTTCAACATCTCAGACCGATTGCTAACTGAATTGCCGTAGGATTGCTAGTGTAACAGGCTTTTCTGTGGTGTAGTGTGCCGTCAATGTTTGATGTACGTGTTTTTACGTATTGAGTGCATTTTGTCCCTTTGGGGATTCCATAGTCGAAGGAAAAGTGTGCTTCTCTACACACGTGATCATCTCTCTGTAGTCTGTGCTGCACCGTATTATGCTCCCGATAGTTTGTCTATGTACAGTCTGTTTCTTACTTTATAAACTCAGCAAACTGTAAAGACACTTGGTTACACTAGGACCGCCTAATAGTGCAAATTAACCAGTAAACGTGAGGCACTTGAGTGCTACGTGAATGAAAAATGTTAAATCGCTAAACACGAACATTTTGAATTTCACAGCAAATTGCATATTACACGGGAAACAAGTAAGTTCACAGTCCGTGACACGGTTTTCACTGCAGTGAATTAGGTAGGGCCTTAATTATATGACCACAGTGTACATCCAGTTCCAAAACTATGGCCATTAATATGTGACAGCCTTCTTTTCGCTAAATATGTTTTTTTACAAAATTCTGTGGAAATGTGTGCCTATTTAGCCAAAAGATAATATGTGGGGTCCAGCACTGATGTTCTACGGAAAGGCCTGGATTGCACTCAGCATTCCAGTTTATCCCAAAGATCAGTGGGGTTAAGGTCTGGTCACTGTACAGGCCACTCAAGTTCTTTCTACAACCACGCTCGGCAAACCATGTTTTAGGGATCTTGTTCTGTGCAGAGAGGCTTTTCCTTAACTGTTTCCACAGTTTCAATCTGGACCAGGATAAAACAGTGGGAAAACATGATAATTAAATGAAATCAATATAAATGAAAGGATACGATATTGTATGAGCGAACGTGTAAAGCTAAAAATGAAAAGGACAGTTTATGAACATACATGTGACTATAACTGAGCAATTCAAACATGACTGAAATGAATATGTAGCATCAGTTAGATACTTACTTTGCTGTTATCATGTAATAGTTCAGCATTTAGAAGGAAGTCCATGATTTTTCACAGATGTTGAGCATTCCTAGCGAAAAACCAGAGTGGAACAGGAGAAGCACCTTTAACAATGCTGGGAAAGTCTTGATCATGGACTATATTTTTTTCTATATATTTTTTTTGTTCATGCATTTTCTCCCTTTTCTTCCCAACTTTAGCACGACCAATTCTCCGATTGAGGAGAACGAAGCTAACCCACGCCCCCTCCGACACGTGGGCAGCAGCCATATGCATCTTGACGGGTGCTAATGCGGATCAGCACTGTGTACGAAGAGACACACCCTGATCAGCTCACTCTTTCCTCGTCTCTGTGCAGGCGGCATCAGTCAGCCAGCAGAGGTCGCAGTTGCATCAGTCATGAGAGAGTCCCTATCCCGCTTTAATATCCCATCCCTATATGATCAACAGGCCAATCGTCGTTCATGTGGTTGCTCAGCCCAGCCGGCAGGCAGAGCTGAGACTCGATACGATGTATTCGAGATCCCAGCTCTGGTCTTCTAGCGTGTGTTTTACCGCTGCGCCACCTGAACGGCATGGACTATATTTTAAACTGACTTTGCTTGTACCTGCATCTTTCAGTGTAATCTCTCCTCCAAAAATTATTGTATTACTTGTTATTCCTGTAAGGAAAGTAGAAACAACTGCATCAAACGAGTCTCACTATATATTTAAGAGAAACCAGAAATAAATTATATGAAATATGCCCCACTATTTAAACCAGACCTGGGCATTGTACGGCCCGCGGGCCACATCCGGCCCGCGAGACATCCCCAACCGGCCCGCGTGAGGTTCGTGGCAATTACAAATTAGATGTAAATAAATGTACATCAAACATGCAATATAACGTTGACGAGAGCGCTGTGTCTTTAAATATCCGTACGTTTTGATTTGTGTATGCGTGTGTGCGCGAGTGTATCAGCTTCACTGTAATGCGAACAGAACTGAGTGTGACTGACGGTGGAGTTTTTAACAAGACACGAACTTCTGAATTGTTTATTTACTAAAGTCAGATGTAACGCTGGTTAAGGATCAGAATTTAGGCTCTAAATCGCTGTTATGGTACTAAACAGAAATACAAGCATATGAACGATGTGGAGCGTCACACCTGAAGCTTCTCTAACTAAACTGCAAAAGCAACAAAGACTGTTTTATAAAGTTTAACACGTCCAGAACTGAAGCAGTAAGGACCAGCTCTGTGATTTAAAAAATAATATTAAACAATAACAAAGGACTGAAAAACCAATGAGGTAATTAGACTCAAAACAAAATAGTGTAAAGTTTAAAAACCTGCACATTTTGTTCACATTTGTTTTTGCATTTGTTTGTTTAAATAGTAAAATAATGTTGATGTTTTTACTCTGCATACTTCTAATTTTCTAAATGTAACATCAAAACATTAACAGCTTATTAGAACTGTACAATTCACTGCTTTTCATAAAGAGTGGACAGTTGTAGCCTAGTGGTTAAGGTACTGGACTAGTAATCAGAAGGTTGCTGGTTCAAGCCCCACCACTGCCAGGTTGCTGCTGTTGGGCCCTTGAGCAAGTCCCATAACCCTTAATTGCTCAGACTGTATACTGTAACTGTATTGTAAATCGCTTTGGATAAATGCATCTGCTAAATGCTGAAAATGTAAATGTAAATAAAAATATAAAATTAATATTGAGCAGAATTAAGTTCACCTTATTGGTCCGGCCCTCCACAACAGTCCGAGTTTCTTATGTGGCCCCTTGGAAAATTTAATTGCCCACCCCTGATTTAAACCCAAACCAAAACACGACCACAATAACAAATCAATCAAGTGGTTCACACCAGATTGACACACTCACACCAGATAAAAGGTGAACCTCCTCTCTTGCTGTGAGACGTGCCACGTAACACTGTTAATTAAAAATCTGTTGACTGAATGTTCCGGATACGCACGTACCCGACAACTGCTCCAGATACCAAAATCAATTAAAGTCAATATTATTTAATATTTAAACAAGAAAACACTCAAAGTGCTCAGATTTCTTATGAACACAGGACCGAAACCACAAATCTGAAACCCCAAGTCAAGGACAATTCCAAGAGTCTGATAACAGACTAACATATCCTGGCATGAATATAACCCCAGGGTGACCATGGCATTAAAACACAAACAAACCAACAAAATGTTTGAGAGATTTTGAGATGATGCGGTTTGGCTCAGCAATGTAGAGATTATATAGCATCCACCAGGCTTCACTATGTCTTAGGATCATGTTTTCTGCCAGTCACATATTCATAACACTCCAGTGACCTTGTTAACACCTACCTGTGTGTAAGTTTATAGTATATTTTGATCCTGACTATATCCTGACTATAGGTGGTTATGTAAACAGCGTACTTTGATAACTGCATTCAGAGTATGGCTAATGAATCTAATGAAGACGGGTCTGGTTTTAGCTCAATCATCATGAAGGTAAACTGTTGGAAAACAAGCCTGGTCCTCCCATAGATCCCAACATGATAAAGTTCCAAGGTGGGGCCTCCATTTATTAGAGTGTTTGTCCAGCACATCCCAAGGATGCTCGATTGGTTTGAGATCTGACGAACATACAGGCAACACCCTGAACTCTTCGTCATGTTCCTCAAACCATTCCTGAACATTTATTTGAAATGTGGCAGGGTGTGTTATCTTGATAAAAGGGGCTACCCCATTAGGGAATATATTTGCCATGAAAGGGTGTACTTGGTCAGCAACAATGTTTATGTAGGTGTAACATCCACATGAATGCCAAGCAGAACATTGCCCAGAGCATCACACTGCCTCTATTTCAAAGGTGAGGTGATCCAAGGTGATGCGTATGTGTCCATTATAGACACTTTCAGCAGAGAACAGGGGTCAGCAGTGGCACTCTGACCGATCTGCATACCCAGCAGCTGAGATGCATTGTGTTCTAACACCTTTCTATCATCGCCAGCATTAACTTTTTCAGCAATTTGTGCTGCGGTAGCTCTTCTGTGTTGTCTCACATACATAAAACCCTGTTACTTATTCACCAGTTGTCTTTCCTTAAATCACTTTTAGTTGGAACTAACCACTACTTCTTGGAACACCCTACAAAACTGCCGTTTTGGGGATGCTCTGACCCAGTCACGTAACCATCACAGAGTAGGGCTGCAACTATCGATTATTTATGTAATCGAGTATTCTATCGATTATTTCAGTGATTAATTGAGTAATCGGATAAGAAATACTTTTGCTTTAATAAAGAGCAAAAATAAATACATATAAGATTAAATAAGACGAGTCTCTTAAAACAAACAGGACAGTTTAAAGAGAACATTATTGAAATGCAAAAACAAAAATAAATCAAATCACTTTTAAAATGTATACAGGCAACCTAAAACTAAGGCATAAATAATAATAAACAATAATACATAAAAATAAGCCTCTAATTTGTGCAACTTTCAGAACTTAAAGTTTCAGCTACAGCTCATGCATAACACAAACCTTTAATATGTTGTTTGGAGGCTTTGTGGTGTTTGTAGGAGGTAAAAAGTTCTGTCAGGATTGTATCTCCTAGATTAGGTAGATTTGACGTGTGTGTGTGTGTGTGTTTGTACGTGTGTGTTTGTACGTGTGTTTGCACGTGTGTGTTTGCCTAAACCTTCAAAAAAGCCTGTGGTGGCTACAATGAAGAAAAGTCAGCGTATCAACAAGACGCTCTGATTGTGTGGATGTCGTTCTGAGGTTTCGTTTTTTCCAGATTAAAATGATGTAAAACTTTCTGGGGTTTTCTCTGTTCAGTCTCCTCTGTTCACCCCTCGATATTTTCTCTCTCTCTCTCCATTTTGCAGTCCGCATTATCAAATCTCGGCTGTGTTTCAAACCGCTACTTTCATACTGAACAGTACGCAGGAGCGGCGAGCGTGTCTAAATACGTAGTATTCATTGAACTGTACGCGAAAAGTACCCGGTTTAAGTCCTGTTAGGTACTGTTTAAGTATGAGATTTTCCTCACGTCACCTGCCTATGCCTACAGCATGAACACGTTGAGAAAGTGAAAGTCGTCCGTGTGAAACACCGTGAGCTGCATATAGTTGTATAGATTAAACGATGCCTCAATGCAAAAAATTTTAATCGATGATTTTTAGTAATCGAATTACTCGAGTTTCTCGAGGAATCGTTTCAGCCCTAATCACAAGTTGACTTGCTTAGATCCTTACACATGCCCATTTTTTCAGCTTCCAGTTCTGGCTGTTCACTTCCGGCCTTACATATCCACTTCTTAACTGGTTCCATTGTACAGAGATAATCAGATAACCATCAGTTAGTTTAATGTTGTGGCTGAATAGTGTAAATGGTTGTGTCCTAAACCACATTATACCATGCTGAAGAGTTACAGGTAGGGCTGGGCGATTTTGCCCAAAAAAAAAAAAAAATCTAGATTATTTTTAAATTATTACCGTTTCTCGATTACGATTTCGATTTTTTTTGTTTTTGTATAATGCAATTTTTACATTTTAATTTAAAAGACTGCAGAAGTGCAAAAATAGTAACAGCACCACCTATAATTATCCTTTTAAGGAACTCAAACTTTATAACAATAACAATATAACAATAATTAACAATAATTAAAACAAAATAGAAATCTTAATTAGCTATATCCTTTATAAGAATAACTCACAAACAACTCACTTTAACTAATGTGCAGCATAACCTCCTTACATTGAGAAAAGTGCAAAACCATAGAAGTTCTTTACAGGTTTCTTAAAAGGAACACGAGCCTGTGTACTGTTTCCACCACTGAGTGAGTCTGTATCAGTATCTACACTGGGGGGGCATCAAGTAATCACTCTGCTCAGCTTTGATTTTGTCCTCTTGTGACTGGGGGGTGGATGGAGGTCTTAAGATCTGCTTCTAACAATATAGACTACAATTCCCATGCTCCCACGGACTGTCACGTGATTATCACATGTCCCCGGTCAGCCAATCCTGATCGCGCTCATCGGCTCCGGAGTTTTGATTTATTTCAGCTGTGTTCGATTCAGTGAATCTTAATTAAACTCTTCTGTCCGTGTGTCTCGTTTTGCTGATCGTGTTTGCGCTCCTTATTACTGAATCTAACCGTTAAACCGTGTATGACACTTGTTGTCTTCCGTTTACTGTTTTAGTTTTCGCTGATTTTGTACACTGATTTTGTACACTGTTTTTGCCTTTTTGCTATTAAACTTTCCTTGATTTATATTCCGCAAGCGTCTGCTTAGTTTCTGCCTCGTGACATGTTGGTATTTTAATTAAAATATAAAGTATGTAAACAATCGCGGGTGTCACATTTCTAACATCGGGTGAAAACGTTCATTCGAATTAACCGAATTAATCGTGAAAATCGCCCAGCCCTAGTTACAGGGTTTAACAGAATGGGTCACACCTTGCTCCCAAAGCTTGAGATTCAGCCCCGTACCTGCAAGAATTGAAAATGAACCCAAGTGCAGCATGTTTGACCAAAGTAAAACAGCCACCAAGCCACAAACAAAAAGGGGATAAGGAAAAAGACACACAAATGTCCGCGGCCTGGACAAAACAGTTTGCCAAAATATGACAGGCTGCTCTGGGTGTCTATGACAACCCAGATCTCAGAAACGGGGAAATAATAGGAATCCCTCAAAACATGCCGGAGATGGCAATACACAAGCAGCACTCCAAACCCAACAAGCTGTGGTGATTTATAGGTTGTGTCCACACCAGAAAAAGGGTCTCAATCTGCAGCTTTGCTTTGCCCGGAGCACATGAACACAGTCAGTAAACATTTTGAGTTTTTCCATGGGTGGTGAGGCAGCTTTCTAGGTTTTTAGCTGGTTTGGGTTTTACGAGTTCCCCTGTCTTGTTCCTCTGTTGATCACGGCTGGTTTGAGTTGCACAGGTTTCCTTGCGAACATGTCTCATCCAGGGCAGTTTGCCACGACGCCTGAAAATGTAATGACACTGGGTGAGTTCCCATAAAGAGACAAAACTGTGCTGGCATCCAGTGCCATCAGAAAACTGGACTGAAGCAAGCCTAGTATCACAGATTTGGAGAAAGACTGCTACTGGCAAATCTGTTAGGAAGAAACCATGATAAATAGAAACACTTCTACCTGGAGCATGTTCACAAGGTGCAGTTGATCCTCAGTTTAAGAGAAACCATTCATAACTTGTAAAGGTATTTAAATGAAACACAGTCAGATCTTAATGCACAAACAAACAACAGCTGGACAGTTAAACATTATCAGTGATTAGTAGCTGATAGAAACTTTGATAAAGACTGCTTCCTCTGGGCAGGTTGAAAAGGGCACGGCGCCCTCTGTAATCTCCTCATACCTCCTACATCTCCAGCCATCTCCAGCATCAAAGCTCTACAGGAAGTGCGGAAACTCACCTGATGCGATTAGGGCCCGGCTCCGCTACATCATTTTTATTGTGGGCCCGGCTTTCCTCCTACAGCCTGCCAGGCAGCCAGTGCTGCGGCTAATTAAAATAATCCTCTCTCTGCTCTCGATTTGGCTTTCATTATGGCACTGAGCCTCAAATTGAAAATAAATTTCTAGATAAATGCTTTTGGTGCACCGACAAACGATACAGCTGTAGCTCAAAGCATCACCTTGTTTATTTCGGGAGCGAAATGAAATGGAAGAAAAGAAAAGAAATGAGGCAGCCAGAACGCGCAGAGATTAATAACCCCCCACCGCCCGGCATCCAAATCAAGTTACAAATGATCGGCTCTTCAAATATCCTTCCTCATTATTGTAATTATAGATGCTGTATTACGTGGTGAATTAAGTCTTCATTTCATATTAAGAAAGGATTGGAGCTTGTAGTGGCACACGCAGTGCTGTAAAGGAACAAACATTTTTTTTATTTATTAATTTTTTTTTTTTTTTTTTTTTAATTGCTTCAGCTGGTGACAGTTTGCACAGTGTGTGTTTGTAACCTGTTCGTTCACTGGTTTGAAACATAAAACAGTGAAGGAACGTTTCTGACTGATAAGGATGGATTTGAATACACCTGAGCTTGTGGACTCGTAGTGATGTCATGACAAGTCCAGTTCCAGAAGGTGGTCAGTAGATGCTGGCTGGTAAGAGTTTGCTTGTTAAGGTGTGATAGTAATTTGGTTGATGTGCCCCTTAAAATCTTGTATTCAAAAAGTAATCAGACCTTTTATTTAATACTTTTACAAGCAGAAAGAAAAGACTCCCTCATTGCATGATGCTGCCACCACCATGTTTCACTGTTGGGATGTTATTAGCCAGGTGATGTGCGTAATGACTGGACTTGCTGTTCTGGCTAAAGAGTTCACTTTTGAAAGTGTGAACTGATAATAACATAGTAAGGCTGATACTACAAGGTCCTCTCTACACACATACTGTCCACTCCCAAATCTGTTGAGAAAACACTAGGCAAACAACAACCTTGTTTATTAGTTAAAGTAACTTAGCCGGTTTCTGAGAACAGATCAGCTTTATTTAACCCCCCCCCCACCAATTTTCCTTTCAATCTAGTCGTATCAATTACCCAGGTTGCATTACGCTTCCTCTCTACTGCTGCTGACCTCCACTCTGCCTGAGGAGAGCCGTGACTAACACACGCCCCCTCCGACACGTGTGCAGTAGCCGACCGCATTTTTTTCACCTGCCAAGGCGAGTTCATATGTGGATCAGCTTTGTATACAGAGAGTCACACCCTGATACTCATTATCCCTTGTCTTTGTGCATGCGCTTTCAATTAGCCAGCATAAAATAATAATTGTAATAATAATAATAATATAAACACTGACTAATTAGACACAACTACTTTAATCTCTTACAGCTTTATGAGCACTTAGCTTCATAAATTATAAGGTAGTGGTACAGTAGCTCAGTGGTTAAGGTACTGGACAAGCAAGCAGAAGGTTGCCAGTTCAAGCCCCACCACTGCAAAAATAGCCACTGTTGGGCACCTGAGCAAGGCACTTAACCCTCAACTGCTTAAATTGTATTCAGTAATAATTGTAAGTGGCTTTGGATAAAAGTGTCTGCTAAATGCTGAAAACGTAAATAAATGTTACTCGGTATTGTTCTGCATGTTCTCCCCGTGTCTGCGTGGGTTTACTCCGGGTGCTCCGGTTTCCTCCCACAGTCCAAAGACATTTAAGTGAGGTGAATTGGAGACACTAAATTGTCCATGACTGTGTTTGATATAACCTTGTGAACTGATGAATCTTGTGTAATGAGTGACTACCGTTCCTGTCATGAATGTAACCAAGGTGTAAAACATGACGTTAAAATCCTAATAAACAACAACAACAAAACTAGGTATTGGTCCCTTCTAGATGTCTATTATGCTAGCTCATTTGCTACCAATCTTCTGCTTTGCTTTTCCGGAGCACAGGAACACAGTAAACAGTAGTGATCATTTTTTGAGTTTTTCCATGGGAGTAGTGGCAGCTTTCTGGGTTTTTAGCTGCTTCGGGTTTTATGAGTTCCCCTGTCTTATTCCTCTGTTGATCATTCGAGTTGTAACTCACGGCCGGTTTGAGTACCTGATGGAGCTGCACTGAAGTGTGACTTTAGTTCCCCATGTTTCCTTGTGAACACATTGTGATTGCAGAAAGTGCTCCTAAAATGCGTTTGCCTGTTTGTTTTCTCTCTGTAACGAAGCACTGCCCACCCCATGATAAACCCCTTTCCTTTTCCCCCTGCCAGGCCTCTGGTCCTTTTTCACTTGCTCATGTACATCATCCTTGGCAAGGCTTCCAGATCCCCAGTCCTGTCTAATAATACAGCCTTGTCTTCCCACAATCAAATCACGTTTGTTTTGCTCTTTCTAACCTGACAATTACTATTATTATTATAACCTGACAGCTGTTCTCAAACACACCAGGGGATTGCCACACAGTCAGCGGAGTTCCGTCTGAGACCGCCACCCTGATCGAACTCGGATTAAACACAAACAATGAAAAGCACAATTACTTCGACTGTGTATCAGCTGCAAAGCTAAGTGCTCATGAAGCTGTTTACATACGTAAGAATGTTCATTTATGTATTTTATGTAGTTGTTCAGATAGTGTAAAAGAGCTCGTTCTGCCTAAGCATTTCATTCATTCATTTATTTTACCACCTTTTATCCTACTCAGTGTTGGGGTGGGTGCAGTTCACTGGGCATCAGGCAGGAAACACCCCAGACACTCACACATTTACATACACACACCTAAGTCGACTTTAGTATGACCAATTAACCTGACTGCATGTTTTTGGACTGGGATAGGAAATCAGAGCAGGTAAATTCTTAATTGGGCCACTTTTGGCTGCAATTACATTTGCATGTTTTCTGGGATGTCTCGATCAGCTTTGCCACTCTCCTTCTTTTTTTTCTTCCTTTTTTTTCTTTTACCCATTCTCTTTAGTGAGATTGTCTGTAAGATCGAATGAACTTTTTGAGCTTTTCAAATCTTGCCAATGATTCTTAATCCAGTCGAGGTTTGAGCAGCCTACTGAATGATGCTGCCACCACCATACCATGCTTTACTCTGGAAGTAATGTTCCTAGGGTTCCTAGCAGTGTTGGGTTTCCACCAGCTGTGCTTTGCAAAGTCCTAAAAGTGTTTAGTTTTATTTTTTAATAAGATAAGATAAGATGCCTTTATTGTCATTGCACAGTGTACAACGACATTGAGTAGCAATCCAACATATACACAATACATACACATGTATGTATACGAATCTTAAATATAAAGAATAAAGACTAAACTATAGTTATAAAAAGTACAGTAGATTGTTTACAAACAGCAGTGAGGTAGTAGTGGGGTATTGCACATGCACTGAGTGGCTTAAGATATTGATTAATGTAAGTGGCTTAAGACATTAATAAAATGTCTTTCCTCTATAAAGCCCAGATTTATTGATGCTACGAGGGATGTGCAGGGTTTGAAATATTGATACGACCACATATGACCACAGATTAATACAGAACAAACTTGGTTCATGCTACTTGTTCTTAATGATGCTGTTGGTTTACCTTAACTCTGGGGCCATCCAGGACCAGGTGAATTGATATTAAGATCATGTAACACATGAATTGAACACTGATGGACCTCATTCAACTAATTATGTGACTTCTAGTGGCAACTAGTTGTACCAGGACAAATGTAGTTGCTTCCTAACAGTGGGGTGGATACTTTTAACACAGCTTTTGTGTTTTTATTTATTCATTCCAGTTTGTCTCTACACATGTAAAAAAAAATGAGGGTGAGTCTAACTCTTAACTTCAAACTAGAGCTTTAAAAATGGTTTTCTAGCAATGAAAAGCTCATGCCAGGCCAGAATCAGAAGTGATCTTGAGGTCAGGGTGCTTATCCTTTGCTTACCTGTAAGTGTAGCTTAGATTTAATCCCTGTCTTGGTATTTTGGGACCTGGACAGGCCATGTTTCTTTCCAGAACCTCTAACCCCCCTTTGCTCTACATCTTTCTCGGTTGTGTAATCTGTTTATCTTTACTCTGTAAACAAGGGGGGGGGGGGGGTTTATTCTGTAAGCAGGGGGTATTCTGGAAGCTTTTAGAGAATTGCTTTGCGCTGCAGGCTGGTAATAGAAGTTTGTGCGTCCTGCTCAGGCCGCTAGGAGACAAGTTGTGTGGTTAGAGCAGGATTAGAATCGGGTAATTGGTCCTTTCTCACTGGTGAAAGTTTTAAGACAAGGATGTAATGGAAACAGCTCGTTACACATGATCGCTTAATATAATCTCTGACTGGGATCTGACTGTGTATGATGTTTTTAAACCTGCACTTTGCTCTGGGATCTGAGATCATTTGGAACCTGGAGTTAAACCTAGATGTTGTCCCAGTTTCCAATTTCTGAAAAACAGAGCTCTGTAGTTTGCAGTAAATGAACTCAGGTGCAGACTGCACCATGTGTGAAAGCGATCTGCTTCTGGGCCATGAATAATGTGTTTGCTTAAGCATGTCCAGTTACTTTCTGTTTCAGGTTTATTCTGGCAGGAAAACAGGACAGTTCTAGAAGTGTGTCGTTAAATGCTATTGTAAATATCACTGGTAGCCAGTAACTGAAGGGGTGCAAAGCAAAATGCCAATAACAGATGAAGTGATTGTTTACTTTGCCAAGTGACCCATACTGTATCTTAAGTACCTCTGCTAAATTTGGTTACCTTTCTTGACCGGGAACCAAGGGTACCGAAATAGGCTGTATGGGTGGAGCAATAAACAGTGCACACGGTTGATCAATCAAACAGAGTGACCATTAGAATTAGAATAAGACAAAACAAGCACCCTATTTAACGGTTATTAGGGCAGTTACAGTCTCGTGGTTAATGTACTGGACCAGTAATGAAAAGGTCACTGGTTCAAGCCCCACCACTGCCAGATTGTAACTGTTGGGCCCTTGAGCAAGGCCCTTAACCCTCAATTGCTTGGACAGTATGCTATCACAGTACTGTTAGTCGCTTTGGACTACAGTGGTCTAATGTGCTAGCACAGTGGTCTAATGTGCTAGCACACCTATCTGGGATCTTGAACTCTAGAGTCCTAGCTGGGGGGGGGGTGAAAACAGGGACGAGAATTTCCGTCTTTGAGACTACGCTGGATGGTTTAGGTTTACATTCAACTGTTAAGGTAGATTGTGCTGTGTATTGTAGCTTCCATTTATTCTATTATTCCACTGTCCTGAAAGGTCCTGGAAGCAAGAAGGTCCTGGGTTTGATCCCCAGGTGGGGCGGTCCGGGTCCTTTCTGTGTGGAGTTTGCATGTTCTCCCCGTGTCTGCGTGGGTTTCCTCCGGGAACTCCAGTTTCCTCCCACAGTCCAATATAGAGATCCATGCCCTGGAAAAGAAGCATAATGTACAAACATTAGGCTTGGGATGTTTGCTGTGCTTATGTACATTAGTGCTGACTGTCCAGTCCCTCACCAGCAGCACTGTCACTGTATTTTCCATTGCTAATCAATGCTTAGCATGCCCCGCTCTTTAGCATGCCCTCATCAGTGCCCTGGCTCCCGGCCCTGTGCGAGATTTACACATCTATCAGATGAACTGCTCCTGCTACAGGATCTATTATTGGCGCTCTCTATTACACAGCAGTTACTCACATTCACTTCTATCACCGCCCTTCAAGAATCCCAGCCATGATTTTAATGGTGGGCTCCATCAGGCTGTTACATAATAACATGCTGCAAACCTTGCGTGCCTTTCCTCTGTTCTGTTTGAGTGTGGGCTTTTTTACAGCTTGGTGTGACTCATGTTGATAGGTAGACATGACGGGGTTGGCATTTTGTTGGTATTTGGCGGGCTCCACGAAGAACACTACTGATTTACAAGATTCTGAGCTATTACTTTAAAAAAAGCTACACCTACCATACAGATGAACTTTATGGGTGTGCAATTACTTTTGCTCTGTGTACTGTCACCCACTGTGTACACTATTTATAAATTAAAAGGGAGCCCCTTAGGACCTTGGCACTGACCAGATTTTTTTGGGGGGTGGCCTGTTCTCAGAACTGCTGTGACAAAGTGTGTGTTGTACTGGTATATCAGGTGCAGCAGTGTTGTTGGGAAATCTCCAGACTGTCATGACATGCAGTACATGACCATAAACATAAAGGTTTACTTTAACGCTAAAAATAAAAATTCTGCGCTTAGGTGGTGCAGCGGGATATTCCACTAGCACACCAGCGCTGATATTCTGAACACTCCGGTTTGAATCTGCTACCGGTTGGCTGGACGTCATCTAGCGGGCACAATTGGCAGTGCCTGCAGCAGACACAAATTGGCCGCCGTGTCTGCTGGGTGGGGAAATGACCGGAAAAAGTGGGTGGTTAGCGCATAAAGGTGCAAAGAAGGGGTCCGCTAGGATGCAATCAGGGATCCCCCAGCAGCGAAATACGAATTGACTATGCTACATCGGGAGAAAATGCATAAATAAAATAGCAAAAAAAAAAAAAAATAGGAATGAAATAAAATAATAGAAATAAAAATTCATTTTGAGCACTAGTCGGCTGGGTGCCATCTAGTTGGCACAATTGACAGTGCCAATTTTGCAGACACAAATTGGCCGCCGTGTCTGCTGGGTGGGAAAGATTGGACTAAGTGGGTGGGGTCTTCAAACACTGTGCAAGGACCCTGGTTAGCAGATAGAGGTGTCTGTGCAGAGGCACAGGCTTAAACAAGGGGTCCGCTAGGACTGCGCACACATCGGAGGACACGTGAGCGGCAATATACCCTCCTCGAACGCAATCAGGGATTGTGGCTTAGGTGGCGTAGCTGTATTTAGGTCGGCCCACCACCGCTCAGATCCGGGGTTCAGATCTCAGCTGTGCTGTCAGCCGGCTGGGCGTCTACACAGACATGATTGGCCATCCAAAGTACTGCATGGATTGACGCCCTGTACAAAGTGTTCCTGCCTTACGTTTACAGTTACATTTTCGGCATTTAGCAGACGCTTTTATCCAAAGCGACTTACAGTCTAAGGCTAAGCAATTGAGGGTTAAGAGCCTTGCTCAAGGGCCCAACAGTGGCAACCTGGCAGAGGTGGGGTTTGAATCAGCGACCTTCTGCTTACTAGTCCAGTACCTTAACCACTAGGCTACAACTGCCCTAAACTGCCTTGCTCCCAATCTTTTCCAGTGGGACCTGACCCACCATGGCTCCAACCAGGATAAATAAGCCACAAAAGCTGTTTTATTGCCCTGCTAAAACACAGACACGCACAATCATAAACACATACGTTCTTCTGTTACAGCACTGTAAGGTCATCGAAACGATTTCTCGGCTGTGTCCCAAATCACATTCTTTAAAGTAATCATGTAATGATTCAGTGTGTTGTATAATCATATGAAATTTCATTTTGGGTGCTATTATACAGTATGGGATGCAGTCCCAGTTTCAGGCAAGCATCAGTAATTTCCCTGCATCTCCAGATGTGTGTTATTGCTATGGGTTTTATGAGACCGGGTCAGACATGAGCACAGAATTCTTTAGCTACAGTGTCACATCAGACATTTTTTATTTTTATTTATTTTTATTTTTTTTGGCATATGTACAAGTCCCAGCATTCAACACGTCAATGTGTCATTATAAGACTATCTTCATAGTCGCATCACAAGTCTGTGTTAACACTCCAGAAAGATGAAGAAAAGTGTGTGGGGGTTTCAGAATGAGAATGAGAATCTTCACCATTTCTTGACCTCATGGGATATGTTTTAGGGAAGTGGGCGCAGAGTGTGGGTTTTGCGCCTCTGGGTTTGTAACGCTAGATTCCACTTTGTGGAAACTGACAAATAGCCGAGGCTAATTGTCTGAGACAACGGTGAGCTTTCATGCTTTATTAGAAAACCCTCGATTCTGAGTGATCTCGGGAGGCAGCATCTAATTAACGGGCAAGCCAAAGAGAGACATTCGTATTTTTCATTCTATCAGCCGCTTCATCCTGGTCAGGGTCGTACAACCCCAAATCAGAAAAAGTTGGGACAGTATGGAAAATGCAAATAAAATAATAATGCAGTGTTCCTTACATTTACTTTGACTTTTATTTGATTGCAGACAGTTTGAACCCAAGATAGTTCGTGTTTTGTCTGCTCAACTTCATTTGTTAATAAACCTCCATTCCTGAATTTCAGGCCTGCAACACATTCCAAAAAAAAGTTGGGACGGGGGCAATTTAGGGCTCGTAATGAGGTGAAAAAACTAAATAATGATGTGATTCCAAACAGGTGACTCCAAACAGATTACTATGCACTACAATACAGAGTTACATGCACAAATGCCACGTAAAACTTAACTCTTCAATAAAGAAGCCTTATGTTAACAATGTCCAGAAGCGGCGTTGACTTCTCTGGGCTTGGAGGCATCTAGGATGGACCATCACACAGTGAAAATGTGTATTGTGGTCAGATGAATCAGCATTCCAGGTCTTTTTTGGAAAAAATAGACGCCGTGTGCTCTGGTCCAAAGATGAAAAGGACCATCCAGTCTGTTATCAGAAACAAGTCCAAAAGCCAGGGTCTGTCATTGTATGGGGCTGTGTCAGTGCCCTTGGCAAAAGTCAATAACACAGCATTAATGCAGAAAAGTACATTGAGATCTTAGAGCAACATGTGCTGCCTTCAAGACGTCATCTTTTCCAGGGACGTCCATGCATTTTTCAACAAGACGATGCAAAACCACATGCTGCACACATTACAAAGGCATGGCTGCGGAGGAAGAGGGTACGGGTACTGGACTGACCTGCCTGCAGTCCTGACCTGTCCCCAATAGAGAATGTGTGGAGAATTTTAAAACGAAATTTGTTTTTATTATTTGCATTTTCCATGCTGTCCCAACTTTTTCTGATTTGGGGTTGTAGATGATCTGGTTCCACCGGGAAATATTGGGTGCAAGGCATGGAAGACTCAGGACATTGCAGGGCTTTCGACCAAACACCCAACCCCCTTATCACCCAATCCCCTTATTCGGGAATTGCAAATCATGTCTGTGTAGACGCCAGGCTGGATTATAGCAGTGCACAGGTTCAAACCTGGATTTTGAAGCATGGTCATGGTATTGTAATTCTAAAAGAGGGAATAGTGGTAGTCCAGTGGTTAGAGCTTTGGGCTAGCAACCAGAATATGAATATTGTAGGTTTGATTCCAGGCTCTGCCATGCAGTTGCTGTAGGGTTCTTGAGCAAGGCTCTTAACCCTGTCTGCTCCAAGGTAGCCGTACGATGGCTGACCCTGTGCTTTGACCCCAGCTTCCAAACAAGCTGGGATATGCAAAAAACAGTGGCTGCATGGCAGAGCTGGGATTTAAACTCTCAGCCTTTCAATTGATAGCCCAAAGCTGTCCCTGTATGTATATGTGTATATGACAAATAAAGGCATTCTGTTCTATTCTATAGGAATGTCAAACCTGTGTTCGAATGACTGGAGAAAGACTCAATTTCCAACCAGCCATTCAATCCACTCTTTTACTGTTTCCTTTATCTGCCTTTCTTCTTTCCATTAGGAAAAAAGACCTGTCAATCAGCCTGACTAATGGAAACGCGTGTTTTCTAATTCACTCCGAGAACAATGAATTACACACCAATACTGACAGGCAGGCTCGGTTATTTGACAGCCCGAGAAGTTAAAAATACCCAGGTTCCCAATAAATTAGACGTATCGTTTGGCTTCTAAAGTGGGAGATGAATGTGTGTATGAATGTGCCTGCCATGCTGTGACATAAGGGCTATATATTAGCCTCCTGTTTGTCTTCCTCATCTTCCTTACAAAACTGGAATCGTAAGCAGACGATTGCGATTTGTTCCAGAGCCGATCTTACTCTGTGTGTTCACCGGTGTGAAGACGTTCGCTTTGTCACTCCTGACTTTGTCACTCGGGTGTAGCGCAGCCCGTGCATTTCCCAGCCATCAGGCCCATTAATCATAGGCTAGCTACAGTACATGCAAGGTTATCGCCATCACTCCGAGATCTTCATGGTACATTTCTATCAGGTGCTAAATCAGACATAATGGGCCGTTCCACAGAACGGGTGCCATTTGCATGTAGTAACTCGATGAAATTAAACTTATTGTTGTTCAATGCTGAATCTACAACCCCAAATCAGAAAAAGTTGGGACAGGATGAAAAATGCAAATAATATTCTTACATTTACTTTGACTTTTATTTGATTGCAGACAGAATGAACCTGAGATATTTCATGTTCTGTATGCTCAACAATACCATTCCTGTATTTCAGGCCTGCAACACATTCCAAAAAAAGTTGGGACAGTAAAGCATTTAACCACATTTAAAAGATGTTTTGGGACGAGGATACCAAGTGATTTAGTGTTTCAGCTTTTATTTTGTCTCATTCTTCCTGCACATTCTTCCACACATTCTCTATTGGGGACAGGTCAGGATTGCAGGCAGGCCAGTCCAGTACCCGTACCCTCTTCTTCCACAGCCATGCCTTTGTAGTGTGTGCAGCATGTGGTTTTGCGTCGTCTTGTTGAAAAATGCATGAACGTCCCTGGAAAAGATGACATCTTGAAGGCAGCACATGTTGCTGTAAGTCCTGAATGTACTTTTCTGCATTAATGCCAAGGGCACTGACACAGCCCCATACCATGACAGACCCTGGCTTTTGGACTTGTTGCTGATAACAGTCTGGATGATCCTTTTCGTATTTGGTCTGGTGCACATGGCGTTCGTTTTTTTCCCAAAAAAGACCTGGAATGCTGGTTCATCTGACCACAATACACGTTTCCACTGTGTGATGGTCCATCCTAGATGCCCCCAAGCCCAGGGAAGTCAGCAGTTATTCATTAATCAGCCAGCAGAGGTTGTAATTGCATCAGTTGTGAGGAATCCCAACAGACAATTGTTGTTCGTGTAGACGCCCAGCCAGCCGGATGGCAGAGCTGAGATTCGAACCGACGAGATGTCAGCTCTGGTGTGCTAGTGTGTTTTACCGCTGCGCCCCAGGACTGAGTTTTTAACATAGAATTAGTAAATGCATTAAATATAGCAGCATGGAGTTCATGTTAAAAGCATGAGAACACTGGGCACAGTCTAGTCATTTATCAATAAATAACAACTAAGAAAAAATTTAGATAACAGGAATGTACATTGAGACTAATCTCAGTCAGAGTTACAATATTATCAAACATACAGGAGTAAAAAAGGAGAACTTACTTTTGGTCTTCCCATGGTCTTCAGTAGATACAGATAATGTAAGTTTCTGTTGAAAATGTGACTTGTTGAATATGTCCACATTTTTCAGAAGGATGAATATGTCAGGGTAACAGGACTGAGTAAAAACCTGGGGACATGACTAAAACATGTATTTTAAGATGAAACGATCGATCGGCTATAAATCGATATCGGACGATTTTTAATCAAAATATGCTATCGGCGATCGGCGATATTTCCCAAATGTAGCCGATCCGATCGTGTGATATATAAAGACCATGTTAAGTTAACAGCTCAGTGGATTGATCCAGACTTTGAGCTACAAAGCACCAACCATCACATCACCATTCATCAACCATCGTACAGAAACCACAGTGAAAGCTCTTCATGACCTAAAATAACATCATTAACGTTGTGCATCATACATCGTTCATGCATCTGCTCTGACTGACAGAAAACTTTTAGCTCCTTAGACGGAACGAGTCTGACTCGGTTGCAGATCTGTGGTAATAGCAGTTTAATTAAGCTTTTTAATTGAGCTTTTTAATGTAAGAGAGTGACACAAAATGTTCTGTAGTAAACACGGAGAGATAACTGAGAAAAGAAATTTACTCTTCGCATAAAATGAATCGACTCATGAATCACTTATATCGATACTGTGAACAGAGCGTCTCTCTTAAAGACACACACACGTCAATGCTTCTGTCACCGGTTTATCTTCACTGTTCGTCCTATTTTTAAGGTTTTTTCAGACTGAACTGTATAACATCTAACGTGCTTGTGTGCGTGGTCAGTTAGACTAATGAGATACTGTATGTCTCCCGTTGGTGAAAAATGAATTGCTTTAGTTTTAAAAGTAAAAAAATCTCGCAATGCCGCCACACCCCCTGGTCAGGCACTCTCGCCCCACAGGTTGACACCCCCCCGATCGACATCGGCTATAGGCCGATCGCTCTGAAAAGAAATCGGAGATCGGAATCGGCATCAAAAACCCCGATCGGTACATCTCTAATTTTAAGCTATTGTAGATGGTATATATAGCTTCCAAACATGCTGGGTTATGCGAGTAAATACATTTGTATATGTACAGTGTATCACAAAAGTGAGTACACCCCTCACATTTCTGCAGATATTTAAGTATATCTTTTCATGGGACAACACTGACAAAATGACACTTTGACACAATGAAAAGTAGTCTGTGTGCAGCTTATATAACAGTGTAAATTTATTCTTCCCTCAAAATAACTCAATATACAGCCATTAATGTCTAAACAGCCGGCAACAAAAGTGAGTACACCCCTAAGAGACTACACCCCTAAATGTCCAAATTGAGCACTGTTTGTCATTTTCCCTCCAAAATGTCATGTGATTTGTTAGTGTTACTAGGTCTCAGGTGTGCATAGGGAGCAGGTGTGTTCAATTTAGTAGTACAGCTCTCAAACTCTCTCATACTGGTCACTGAAAGTTCCAACATGGCACCTCATGGCAAAAAACTCTCTGAGGATCTTAAGAGACGAATTGTTGTGCTACATGAAGATGGCCAAGGCTACAAGAAGATTGCCAACACCCTGAAACTGAGCTGCAGCACAGTGGCCAAGATCATCCAGCGTTTTAAAAGAGCAGGGTCCACTCAAAACAGACCTCGCGTTGGTTGTCCAAAGAAGCTGAGTGCACGTGCTCAGCGTCACATCCAACTGCTGTCTTTGAAAGATAGGCGCAGGAGTGCTGTCAGCATTGCTGCAGAGATTGAAAAGGTGGGGGGTCAGCCTGTCAGTGCTCAGACCATACGCCGCACACTACATCAAATTGGTCTGCATGGCTGTCACCCCAGAAGGAAGCCTCTTCTGAAGTCTCTACACAAAAAAGCCCGCAAACAGTTTGCTGAAGACATGTCAACAAAGGACATGGATTACTGGAACCATGTCCTATGGTCTGATGAGACCAAGATTAATTTATTTGGTTCAGATGGTCTCAAGCATGTGTGGCGGCAATCAGGTGAGGAGTACAAAGATAAGTGTGTCATGCCTACAGTCAAGCATGGTGGTGGGAATGCCATGGTCTGGGGCTGCATGAGTGCAGCAGGTGTTGGGGAGTTACATTTCATTGAGGGACACATGAACTCCAATATGTACTGTGAAATACTGAAGCAGAGCATGATCCCCTCCCTCCGGAAACTGGGTCGCAGGGCAGTGTTCCAGCATGATAATGACCCCAAACACACCTCTAAGACGACCACTGCTTTATTGAAGAGGCTGAGGGTAAAGGTGATGGACTGGCCAAGCATGTCTCCAGACCTAAACCCAATAGAACATCTTTGGGGCATCCTCAAGCGGAAGGTGGAGGAGCGCAAAGTCTCGAATATCCGCCAGCTCCGTGATGTCGTCATGGAGGAGTGGAAAAGCATTCCAGTGGCAACCTGTGAAGCTCTGGTAAACTCCATGCCCAGGAGAGTTAAGGCAGTTCTGGGAAATAATGGTGGCCACACAAAATATTGACACTTCAGGAACTTTCACTAAGGGGTGTACTCACTTTTGTTGCCGGTGGTTTAGACATTAATGGCTGTATATTGAGTTATTTTGAGGGAAGAATAAATTTACACTGTTATATAAGCTGCACACAGACTACTTTTCATTGTGTCAAAGTGTCATTTTGTCAGTGTTGTCCCATGAAAAGATATACTTAAATATCTGCAGAAATGTGAGGGGTGTACTCACTTTTGTGATACACTGTATATATGACAAATGAAGGCATTAAATTATGCCCTTGGGACGGAAATGGCACAGATCCGGCGGAATGGCCCTCATGGCTCTATATGTAGAGGACCTTGCAAACAAAGACACGCCAGTGCTAGTATAATTGTGTTCCATGACGCTGAATGTCAGTGCAGCCCTGTGTGCTGTTGTATGCTGGGTTGTTTCAGGTAATCAGTAAGCGAAGTGTGCGGCTGCTGGGCTGTTGGGCTATCTGTTACTGTAAGCTAAGTCAGGAGATTTGAATCTGAGAGCTCTGCTGCAGGGAGGGTGTCTGCTTACCTTTAAATACTCCACAGCACTATTGTTTATTTATCACTAGCTTTGTACCCCTATGTCAGAATGGAGATCGAGAGCTGCGATTTTGTTGATGTAACACGCTATATCATATTCAAATGTGCATGGCTAGTTAGCTGTTTGTTCTAGAATGTTCATAGAGTAAACAAGGACACACGGTATCACATTACTGGGCCTGATGCAAACAAACTGCCAGTAGCTTCCCATTTTGGTTCCTCACTCACCCTGCTAAATGTGAGTGTGAGTGAGGAATCCAAATACAGTATACACACATTTATTTATGACCGGACCGATAGATTCATCAGCTCAAGTTTAATGTCAAACACAGTCATGGACAATCTCCAATTCACCTCACTTGCATGTCTTTGGACTGTGGGAGGAAACCGAAGCTCTCGGAGGAAACCCACACAGACTTGGGAAGAACATGCAAACTCCACACTGAAAGGACTCTGACCGCTCCACCTAGGAATCGAACCCAGGACCTCTTGCCGTGGGGTGACAGTGCTACCCACCGAGCCACCGTGCTGCCCTCAGTCAGGAATTGTAGAACCACAACATTAATCTTAATGCTAGGTGTAACTTATAATATAATCAATTAATATATACACCGATCAGGGATAACATTATGACCACCTCCTTGTTTCTACACACACTGTCCATTTTATCAGTTCCACTTACCATATAGAAGCACTTTATTGTTCTACAATTACTGACTGTAGTCCATCTGTTTCTCTGCATGCTTTGTTAGCCCCCTTTCACCCTGTTCTTCAATGGTCAGGACCCCCACAGGACCACTACCGAGCAGGTATTATTTGGGTGGTGGATCATTCTTAGCACTGCAGTGACACTGACATGGTGGTGGTGTGTTAGTGTGTGTTGTGCTGGTATGAGTGGATCAGACACAGCAGCGCTGCTGGAGTTTTTAAACACCTCACTGTCACTGCTGTATTGAAAATAGTCCACCAACCAAAAATATCCAGCCAACAGTGCTCCATGGGCAGCATCCTGTGACCACTGATGAAGGTCTAGAAGATGACCAACTCAAACAGCAGCAATAGATGAGTGATTGTCTCTGACTTTACATCTACAAGGTGAACCAACTAGGTAAGAGTGTCTAATAGAGTGGACAGTGAGTGGACACGGTGTTTAAAAACTCCAGCAGCACTGCTGTCTGATCCACTCACACCAGCACAACACACACTAACACACCACCACCATGTCATTGTCACTGCAGTGCTGAGAATGATCCATCACCTAAATAATACCTGCTCTGTGGTGGTCCTGTGGGGGTCCTGACCATTGAAGAACAGGGTGAAAGCAGGTTAAAAAGGTATGTAGAAAAACAGATGGACTACAGTCAGTATTTGTAGAACTATAAACTACAAAGTGCTTCTATATGGTAAGTGGAGCTGATAAAGTGGACAGTGTGTGTAGAAACCAGGAGGTGGTTTTAATGTTATGGCTGATCGGTCTATATATATAATAGGTGTACCTAATAAAGTGCTTGGTGAATGTCTCTATTTTTGCCTTTAATTAATCAATAGTGCCTACCAGAAGGAAGGATTCACTGCAATGTAGGAACCTAGATGCAACACCTCACACCCTCCTGACAGGTGCACTCCATGGATCGATTTAAGGAATGTGGTGCCCGGCTACAAAATTCTGACGCTGCACCTGCCTTCTGCGTGTTTGTCACATCGTTTCATTTAGCCGTTCGTGAGCCAATAGGGACCGTGTTCGGGGATTTTGTCATTTGTAATTAGCATTACGAGCTGCTTGTGTAGGTCACACATGCAGTAAAGGAGCATGTGTCATTTTCACCCTCATTACCTTTTGTCCGTGGTCAATTTCTGTTACACCATATGTTCATCATTTGGGACGATTGTGTCCCGGTCCTAAACGGCCAGTTGGGCAGACTATAGAAAGTGGGAATGGTACATAAACACATCGGTAGCGGTCTTTTAATTCATGGTTGCTGATGCTGAATTCCCATAGTGAGAGACTCATTCACATATGTTACTTTCTCATTAGAGCCTATGAAGACTCCCAGCTTTCTTTACACGAATGCTCTCTCAGTTTTTTTGCCTCTCTTTTTCCTCATTTCACTTAGCCTCTTCCTTAAAGACTTGATGCATTTTCTTCTGTGCCAGACAGCAAAACAGGCTTCAGTAGCCTGGACTTTTTAAACATCAGCTCAAACCGTCCATTTGCGCAGTCTCCAGACACAGACAAACTGTTTACTGTGGCCGAAGCTGCGGCCGAAAGAGCATCAGTTAGATTTCGGCCACGCTTACTTCATTTAAATCATAGCAGCATGCACCCTGTGTTTACATTTACTGCATTTAGCGGACACTTACAATATACACCGATCAGCCATAACATTAAAACCACCTCCTGGTTTCTACACTCACTGTCCATTTATCAGCTCCACTTACCATATAGAAGCACTTTATAGTTTATAGTTCTACAATTACTGACTGTAGTCGACCTGTTTCTCTACATACTTTTTTAACCTGCTTTCACCCTGTTCTTCAATGGTCAGGACCCCCACAGGACCACTACCGAGCAGGTATTATTTGGGTGGTGGATCATTCTTAGCACTGCAGTGACACTGACATGGTGGCGGTGTGTTAGTGTGTGTTGTGCTAGTATGAGTGGATCAGACACAGCAGTGCTGCTGGAGTTTTTAAATACCATGTCCACTCACTGTCCACTTTATTAGACACTCCTACCTAGTAGGTCCACCTTGTAGATATAAAGTCGGAGACAATCGCTCATCTATTGCTGCTGTTTGAGTTGGTCATCTTCTAGACCTTCATCAGTGGTCACAGGACGCTGCCCATGGGGTGCTGTTGGCTGGATATTTTTGGTTGGTGGACTATTCCCAGTCCAGCAGTGACAGTGAGGTGTTTAAAAACTCCATCAGTGCTGCTGTGTCTGATCCACCAGCACAACACACACTAACACACCAGCACCATGTCAGTGTCACTGCAGTGCTGAGAATGATCCACCACCCAAATAATACCTACTCTGTAGTGGTCCTGTGGGGGTCCTGACCATTGAAGAACAGCATGAAAGGGGGCTAACAAAGCATGCAGAGAAATAGATGGACTACAGTCAGTAATTGTAGAACTACAAAGTGCTTCTATATGGTAAGTGGAGCTGATAAAATGGACAGTGAGTGTAGAAACAAGGAGGTGGCTTTAATGTTATGGCTGATCGGTGTACAGTCTAAGCAATTGAGGGTTAAGTATGTGCCTTGCTCAAACAGTGGCAACCTGGCAGTGATGGGGTTTGAACCAGCAACCTTTTGATTACTAGTCCAGTACCTTAACAACTAGGCTATAACTGCCTCTAAGCCACCAAATAAAACAAATCATTTGTGCTGTGGAAGAAAAAATCCTATTGCAATTTATTTACACAGCAAGACTCTTGGCCCGGCACCTAAATTTTGGGAATGCATGTGTTTACTCTATATTTGGATGGCACTGGAGTGGATTAAGAACTCTGTACTGCAAGCCCATGGGATTTTGGCACACTTAAAAAGGGGGAAGTGCAGTTTGCATCCAAGCTCTAAGAAATTGCGCATTTTCCAAGCGACTGTAAATTCAAGCATTCTGATATATTGAAAAGATGTTGCTTTGATGTACAAATCCACGATTCAGCAGAGATCACTCCCCCATAGGTTAGGAGCTGCTAATTGCGAGAGATTGCTTCTGCATTTCTGATGAGGACAAGACCAGCGTTAATAAATAATAGGCTCCATGAAGGCAGAGGATTAGCCGGTGTGATAAGAACAATTCATTTGAATTGTTCGGCGAGATAACTGGGGAGGGTTTGAGCAGGAGAACCCGTGGTATGTACAGGGGTTAATGCCTGCAGCTGTACACTGTACTCACTGCTCTGATGTTGGGATATGAAAATGCATTCGGATGAAAGGAGGGAGTTACTGCCAGTTGGTTGCTTCAGATATTAACATTACAGTCCAAAGGTTTTAAGTGCACTATCAGATTTTTAGAGACGAGGGCATTTTTCCCTTTCCAGACTTCCAGATGTTTTTTTCTCCAAATATTCCCTTAACTGTCTAGATCTCTATATAACCGGATTGTAAAAATCTACCCTGACCACATCTGCATCTCAGGTGACCCTGTGTGAGGTTCTAACATCAAGGTGGAGAAGCACTGATTAAAACTATTATTAGAGAATAGACATGTTCACACTCAGGTGGAGCAACAGGATATTGCACCAGCACACCAGCACTGGGGTTCTTATCTCCCCGAGTTTGAAGCTCTGCTTTTGGTTGGTTTGGCGCACCCTAGCGGGCACAACTGGCAGTGCCTGCAGCAGACAAAATTGGCCACTAAAGTCTGCTGGGTGGGAAAAGACCGGACTAAAAAGGGGGTTGGGTCTTTGATGCCCTGATTAGTAGCCCGAGGCACTTGACCACAAGTGGAGGAACGTCTGAAGTATGGGCGAATAAGGGGTCGGTGGACTGTGCACACTTCGGAGGGAGTGTGTGTCAGGCAGATATACCAAACTCGGGGTCTCCAGCAGCGCAAGCAAAAAAAGGCAACTGTTCAAGGGTGGTGCAGCAGGTAAAGTATGCTAGCCCACTACCACTGAGATCCAGTGTTTGAATCAGCCGATCAGGACATTATTGGCTGTGTCTGTGGGAGGGGTTTCTGAACAGCCTAGTCATTGTGAGGTACACTTGTTAGTGTGCTCTTAGTATGGGTCCCAAGCCTGTATAAGAGTGTGTTTGGTCAGGAATGGTACGTGCCATAAAAACTGTGCCAATTCAGTCATGAGAACCAAAATGATTTACTTGGCAACCCTTAAAAAAAAAAATAGAAACCTTTGTCCCGTTTGTGTTGTTTGTATCAAGGAAAGCACCGTTAGCGTCCATATCCAACCATCTTTGCCTATCCCACACCCCCCTTTCTACTTGGTCCCTATTCTCACGCATGGAAATGAAACATGCCCGAATTGGGTGGACGGCTGTGTCGCCCCAGGAAACGTTGTTTCATCTTTTAATGTGCGTGCCCGGAGGGGGGGGGATGCCCACAGGGATACTGCAAATGGATGACACTTCAACCCTCATTAGTCAGGGGCGTTTATACGGTGCGCTCTTCCGCTGAACAGAGGCCTGGTGCAATGAACTGTGCTCATTGCTGCCCATGCGCCCCTCAGTCTGGGGCTTGTGACTGCTTTTTCTCTCTGCTTTTCATAATTTGAAGTGTCCAGCTGAGAGGACTTTATGTTCAGATTAACATCATGTTCCTGTGATTCTGCAGCGTTTATAAAACAGCTTTTTGATCGTGCACAGTGGACACTTGTAGTTCCCCAGTTACTGGTTGGAAACTGAATAACATTATAGGAAACACAATAAACTTCAGCATTCTTACTGTACCTCAGCGAGATTGCTTTTGCTGAACATAATTTGAGGAGTGATTTATACCCCATCTAGTCTGTTAAATGTGTGTAGCAGTATTATGCTCGGAGCAATTTACACGTGTACAATAAGGGGAAGCAAGTACTCAACCACTTCTGTTTCTGCTGTTTAATACTTCCACTTCAAAAATACACACAATGCTGACTTTGTACTTAGCAGTATGAACCTAATACATTCATAAGCACTCGAGCGGCTCAGAGGTCTGTTATGGTGCTATCGGCTGGCCGGGCGTCTACACAGACATGGCTATTGATTGGCACCCTGTTCAGGGTATTCCTGCCTTGCCAGTGTTTTTTTGGTGGAACCGGACTTGCCACAACCACCTCCTTGTTTTTACACTCACTGTACATTTTATCAGCTCCACTTACCATATAGAAGCACTTTGTAGTTCTACAAGTACTGACTGTAGTTTATCTGTTTCTCTACATACTTTGAGCCTTCTTTCACCCTGTTCTTCAATGGTCAGGACCCCCACAGGACCACCACAGAGCAGGTATTATTTAGGTGGTGGATGATTCTCAGCACTGCACAGACACTGACATGGTGGTGGTGTGTTAGTGTGTGTTGTGCTGGTATGGGTGGATCAAACACAGCAGCGCTGCTGGAGTTTTTAAACACTGTGTCCACTCACTGTCCACTTTATTAGACACGCCTACCTAGTTGGTTCACCTTGTAGATGTAAAGTCAGAGACGATCGATCATCTATTGCTGCTGTTTGAGTTGGTCATTTTCTAGACCTTCATCAGTGGTCACAGGACGCTGCCCACGGGGCATCGTTGGCTGGATATTTTTGGTTGGTGGACTATTCTCAGTCCAGCAGTGACAGTAAGGTGTTTAAAAACTCCAGCAAGCTGTGTCTTATCCACTCATACCAGCACAACACACACTAACACACCACCACCATGTCAGTGTCACTGCAGTGCTAAGAATGACCCACCACCCTACTCTGTGGTGGTACTGTGGGGGTCCTGACCATTGAAGAACAGGGTAACTGATGGACTACAGTCAGTAATTGTAGAACTACAAAGTGCTTCTATATGGTAAGTGGAGCTGATAAAATGGACAGTGAGTGTAGGAACAAGGAGGTGGTTTTAATGTTGTGTGTGGGTGTGGGTGTGGGGACTGTCCCGGTATTAATAGGGCAACATACATAGTGCCCAGGGTCACTTTCTGGGATTTACCACCAGTCAGCTGACTCTAAAAGCCTTTCCCAGCATGCATTCATGTCTCTCTGTTTTTTTCAAGGCTTTAGGTAGTCTGTTTATGCAATCATTTATCAAGCTGCATCTTTCTGTAGCCAGAATCAGAGCTCCGTGTCTTAATCTCTGCCCATCTCTGAGGTCAGTTCAACCAGAGATAAGACCGAAACATGCAGAGCACGGAACACCTACGAACACGTCGTACTTCATACGGCCGACTCTCACACAGATGCACTCAGTGACCTCCTTCCACAGGCGTGCATAGAGTGGTAAGCATGCTTTGCGCCTGGCTGCATAATCGGCTCTCGCTGAATGGAAGCAGGCCAGAGTTCACAGAGCTGTGAAAACAGTGGTGCAGGAGGCACTAGTGTGGTGGAAATAGTGTGTGAACTTTGGTTGACAGTAGAAAGTGAAGTCACTTCTCACAACGCTTAATCAGTGTTAGTACAGAAATACTGTACTGTTCAGGTCAAAAGTTTACATCCACAAGCATAAAGGTTTTCAGCTCTCGACATCCAGTCTGAGCTGTGCTTTTAGCCTGGCTAGTCTTTCAACCTGCACAATTGGCCGTGCCTGAGAGAGGGGGTCAAATGGGTTCCTTGTTGCTGCTTTGACTGCAACATCTGCTGGCAAATTCAGGGAGCTGCATGAGAGATTGTTCATTCACATAAACCCCTTCTAATGATTGAATTTATGTGTTTCAGCCACAGCGATTGCTAACAAATATAATAAATCAGTGATGTAAAGGATCCCAATTTGCAGCAAGAGATTAGGGAAGGCCCTTTCCTGTTCCAGCATGAGTGTGTCCCTGTGCACAAAGCAAGATCTATAAGGACATGAGTCTGGGCCTAAGCCTTACTGAACATGTTTGAAATGAACTAGAACATCAACAGAGGCTTTCCTAAACAACATCAGTGCCCAACCATACAAATGCAGAAAATATGTCATGTCATATCATAGCAGCCTGGTAGGAACCCCTTTAAATTTTTTAATTAGCCACACCCAATGCTAATTTGTGCCTAAGATCAATTTCTTTTTTTGTCATTTATCCTGGTCAGGGTTGTAGCAGGTCAGGTTTTAATAAGAAATACTGGCCTCAAGGCAGGAAGACCCTGGACAAGGCCCAAATCCTCATACTAAGCCAGTCACGTCTGTGTAGACACTTGGCTGGCCAACAGCACTGCTGGGATTGAACCCAGATCTGAGTTGTAGTGGGCTAGCATAATACACTAATACACCATCCGAACACCCCGGAACTAAATCAGTTATAGAAAATATAGATTTTACTTTTCCTGTTTCAGTGCAGGAAGCAAGACTCAAGACAAACTGGACTGTCACTTACCATCATCAGAGCCTAATTGTCCAGAAGAGTTGACACTGTTAAAGGGAAGGGGTGGGTGGAATAACATTATATTAAGTCACACATGGCGGCACCGAGGCTCAGTGTGTAGCACTGTCGCCTCACAGCAAGAAGGTCCTGGGGTAGATTCCCAGGTAGGGCGGTCCAGGTCCTTTCTGTGTAGAGTTTGCATGTTCTTCCCGTGTCTGTGTGGGTTTCCTTCGGGAGCTCCGGTTTCCTCCAACAGTCCGAAGACATGCAAGTGAGGTGAATTGGAGATACAAAATTGTCCATAACTACCGTTTCTGTCATGGATGTAACCAAAGTGTGTAAAACATGACGTTATAATCCTAATAAATAATAATCAATAATAATAGTCACATGGTTTTGGAAAGAGATGTCTAATAAGCTTATGCTCAGCTGTCTACATACTTTAGGCGAAATAGTATTTTTGCCTGAAGTAGTTATTGAGGGTTTTCTAAAATGCATTTATCACAATGCCCTACCCTTCAAAAATGAGTAATGATAAGATCACAGTGGGACTGACTGACCTACTGCTTCTGCAGGAGTGTAGAACATGCATTAACAGTCCTTCCAATTGTAACCTCCTCCACCGATGCAGACCCCACCCTGACCGTGGAGAGCTTCAGTCTATCAAGTACCCTTTCCAACACCACACTTCTTTCCTTTTACTGTACACGGGATCCATCTGTACAGGTGCAGCATCAATGTGGAACCTCTTTGACCACTCCCTCCCTCAGACACAGCAAATCCAGTGTGGTTTATAGCACAGCTGAGTTTTAAACTGGAGACCTCAAGATCTCAGAGCTAGCGCATTAGACCGCCAAGTCTGAAAATGTTGAAACAGCAGCTTTAAGTGTGTGTCAGCACAGCAAAAGCTTCAACTGCTCCCCGTTACTGACTACATTTTCACCCGACGTATGAGCGCTTCATCTCTGAATTCAGGTGTAGATTCTTAACGTCTCTTTTTTTAAGTGTCTGCCAGAGATTACAGGAATCTATAGGTCAGAATACTGCAGCTGTATAAGCACTTTCATGAGAAAAGACAGGCCAGCAGACAGACCGAAACTGAAAGAGAGAGAGAGAGAGAGGGAAGGAAATAAGCAGATGGAAGCAGTGAGAAATAGCAGCGAGTCGAACTGAATGCCTGAGAAAGCTCTGTTTTGGAGGTCCCATGACACAGCAGATCTGTTGAAAGGTTGGGTGCGTTTGGTTACAGCTCTATCTGGGTTTTATCAACGCATGGGGGATTCAGTATCACTCGCTAATGTAACAAGCCCCATTTGTCTCAGTCACACATCTCTGGAAGCGCCTTGCTGAAGCCATTGATGTCATTCATCAGGTCTGGCCTTGCTTGCTCTTTTCATCCACTGATGAGAGTACAGGGAAAATAGAGAGAGAGAGTAAGAAAGAGAAGGAAGCATTCTCATGACTGGGATTAGTCAGCCTGTCCGAGAGGCTGTTGCATTTCCACAATACGTTTTGCATCAGGAAAGGACAAAGCAACAATTATTTCCCATGTAAATGAGCATGTGAATTGATACACACACACCGATCAGCCATATCATTAAAACCACCTCCTTGTTTCTACACTCACTGTCCATTTTATCAGATACACTTACCATATAGAAGAACTTTGTAGTTCTACAATTACTGACTGTAGTCCATCTGTTTTCTTTATGTACTTTTTAGCCTGCTTTCACCCTGTTCTTCAAGAACCCCTCAGGACTCCCACAGGACCACCACAGATCAGCTATTATTTAGGTGGTGGATGATTCTCAGCACTGCAGTGACACTGACATGGTGGTGGTGTGTTAGTGTGTGTTGTGCTGGTATGAGTGGATCAGACAGCAGTGCTGCTGGAGTTTTTAAATACTGTGTCCACCCACTGTCCACTCTATTAGACACACCTACCTAGTTGGTCCACCTTGTAGATGTAAAGTCAGAGACGATCGCTCATCTATTGCTGCTGTTTGAGTTGGTCATCTTCTACACCTTCATCAGTGGTCACAGGACGCTGCCCACAGGGCGCTGTTGGCTGGACAGTGAGGTATTTAAAAACTCCAGCAGCACTGCTGTGTCTTATCCACTCATACCAGCACAACACACACTAACACACCACCACCGTGTCAGTGTCACTACAGTGCTAAGAATGACCCACCACCCAAATAATACCTACTCTGTGGGGGTCCTGACCATTGGAGAACAGGGTGAAAGCAGGCCAAAAAAGTATGTAGAGAAACTGATGGACTACAGTCAGTAATTGTAGAACTACAAAGTTCTTCTATATGGTAAGTGGAGCTGATAAAATGGACAAGGAAACAAGGAGGTGGTTTTAATGTCATGCTTGATCGATGTATACACTAAAACATCAAATCACAATGATTAACTCTGATAAATTCCTTCAACCGAATGACTGTCACCAGAGATAATGTTAATAAACCAGTATCCATGTACACTGCGGTGAAAAAGTATTTGCCCCTCACCTAGTTTTTTCTATTTTGGCTAATTTGTCACATTTAAATCATTCAGATCTCCCCGCTAATTTTAATATATTCTAAAGACAACACAAGTAAACATTACATTTGCGGCGTTTATCAGATGCTGTTATCTGAAGCAACTTACAATTATCACAGAATACATTTTTTGAGCAATTGAGGTTTAAGGAGCTTGCTCAGGAACCCAACCGTGGCAACTTGGCATTGGTCGGGCTTAAATAGGCAACCTTCTGATTACTAGTCCAGTACCTTAACCTCTGAGCTACCACTGACCCCAGTTTTGAACTAACACAGCTTTTAAACGATCATTCTATTTATTAAAGATAAAGATTCATCTAAAACCTATGTCACCGGGGCGCTCAAGTGATGCAGCACTATCAGCCAGTCGGCGACTACACAGACACGGTTGGTTATGTGTGAAGAAGGGGATGGCCGAAGCCCTGCAATGGATTAGCGGCCTGTGTTTTCCAGTTGTAATGGACTCCCTGCGACTTTGACCAGGGTGAACCGTTCAATGAAAATTAAATGACGTTTTTAAATACTCATGGAATTTGGAGCATGCGTGTGTGTGAGGTAAGGTCACAGTATTCTGTACATTTTTACCAATTCCGCACATTCTTCCAACTACACATCGGCGTAGCCAGGCAGCAGCTGGAATTGTTCCAGTTCATTCCAGAGCTGTTCAGTGAGGCTGAGGTCAGAGCTCTGTGCAGGCCACTGGAGTTTCTTTAAATCAAGCATTTTTTCATGTCTTTACAGACCTCGCTTTGTGCACAGAGGCACAGTCATGCTGGAACAAAAAGGGTCATCCCTAAACTGTTGCTGTAAAGTTGGAAGAATATAATTTCTTTATATAATTGATTTATTACATTGATTTATTTATTGCAGTGCTAGCAATTGTTGTGGCTGAAATACATGCATTTTATGTCCTGGCAGATGTGGGACTTGAACCAGCAACCTTTCAAAGACAATTATGGCTTTTATTCAGAGACTGCTTCACTGCCTAAACACTGGTGTTTTATTTTTAAGAGAGAATTGGCTCTGACAGAAGTAAAAGGAAAAAATAACACAAAGACATTCATGTTTCTGAGGATTTTTTAAAGCAAAGACTTGGCAGTTGGCAGCAGATGGTAGGAAAGCCGCTTGGGGCAGAAGCACTGTGCTTTTCTGAGTGGTCAATAATTGCTAAATAAAGAAATAAATATGCCACAGCGGAATGCATTAAGATACGAAGTGTTAATGCACCAAAGTCAAATACACTATATCAGGGGTGTCAAACTCATTTTCACCGAGGGCCACATCTGCACTATGGTGGCCCTCAAAGGGCCGATTGTAACGTATCCTGCTGTGATTGCAGTCTGCCTGTTAATTCTCTGACAATTTGTTGTTTTTCTTGGAAGCTAAATTCTGTGTTTGGTGTCAAAATGCCAAATTTATACTGTATATTTATATTGTACTCCTTTACCACAGACACGGCCCCATAAAAAAAAAAGAAAGAAAGAAAATGCCATCAAACTCATTAATAACTAAAACTGAACTGCTGTTTACTGTTGTTTACATGCCACACGGCACTTTATTAAAGCAATAAGCCACGAGAGACCGTGCGTTACTGCGACGCGAAGCGGAGTGCCTAAAACGTCTTTCCCCGTGATAAAATCATAGCAGGAACGCACGGTCTCGAGTGGCTTATTGCTTTTATAAAACGGCGGTCAACATAAAATATAATAAAATACAACAATGTTCAATTTATAAATGTTTTTATTTACAAAAACACTTACAAAAAGCATTCTTCCACGACCCCAGGTAGTTCGTTAACAGTGTTGCTAGGCAACATGAGGGCGAACATAACATTCACTTTTTCTTTTCAGTGGCGTATTAATATGGAATGATGTGAGGTGGTCATAGGTGTGCGTTTATAGGGGATTATACAACGGCTTCGAACGCGGCTCAGCCAATCAGATTTTAGGACCGGAACTATCCGCTTTATAAACATGCTGTATAATACTGTAACTGCATCTTACCTTACTTTACTATTTATCTTATACTATTTTTATATTTTCTGTACATATGCAAATTCTGCTGATAAATGTGTACATTGTCTACATATAGTCTTGTCTGTATATTGTATTGTTTGTAAATTGTAGAGAGCTAACAACAGCCGGAAACAAATTCCTTGTGTGTGTAAACATACTTGGCGAATAAAGCTGATTCTGATTCTGATAACACGAGACGTACCGTTTTTTCTTCTTTCCCATCTTTCATTACCTTCCTTCTGCTTCAATTCTCTCTTCTTGTACATTTTAGGATTATTTGTAAATATTTCTCAACATCACTTGTTGGAAAACCGCCTCAGTTAAACGCTGATGTGGAAACTCTGCCATCTAGTGGTGGGATGCGGTAACTTTGCGGGTCACAAAATCGACATGCATTATGTACGATTTTACAGTGTATTTTAAAACGATCATACGTCTTTTAAGCTCTCGCGGGCCACATAAAATAACGTGGTGGGCCGGATTTGGCCCGCCGGCCTTGAGTTTGACACGTTCACTATATGACTGAAAGTATTCGAACACCAAAGGAACTTACTTTTACATTTATGGCATTTAGCTGATGCTTTTATGCAAAGGAACATGCAATTGTGACTGTATACACTGTAGGCAATTGAGGGTTAAGCAGACATCCCAGGTCTCCCGGGAAGTTCCGGGAGTCTCCTGCATATACATAGCGGCTCCCTGATGCCCGCAAGTCAGATAAAATCTCCCGGAATCTAGAACGAGCGACCAAGAGCGACACAAACGCGCACGCAGGCGACACAGACTTGTTTCCCCGATCGCGTATTAAATCCGTTATCTGATATACAATCTAGCGCACTATGTAGGGAACATAAAACAATTGTCTAATATACTGTCTAGTGCACTATGTAGGGAGCATAAATCCATTATCTGATATACAATTTAGTGCACTATGTAGGGAACATAAAACAATTGTCTAATATACTGTCTAGTGCACTATGTAGGGAACATAAATCCATTATCTGATATACAATTTAGTGCACTATGTAGGGAACATAAAACAATTGTCTAATATACTGTCTAGTGCACTATGTAGGGAACATAAATCCATTATCTGATATACAATCTAGCGCACTATGTAGGGAACATAAAACAATTGTCTAATATACTGTCTAGTGCACTATGTAGGGAACATAAATCCATTATCTGATATACAATTTAGTGCACTATGTAGGGAACATAAAACAATTGTCTAATATACTGTCTAGTGCACTATGTAGGGAACATAAATCCATTATCTGATATACAATCTAGCGCACTATGTAGGGAACATAAAACAATTGTCTAATATACTGTCTAGTGCACTATGTAGGGAACATAAATCCATTATCTGATATACAATTTAGTGCACTATGTAGGGAACATAATTAATTATGTAATACACTATCTACTGCACTATGTAAGGGACACAAATCATCATCTAGTTATACTTTCTAGTGCACTATGTAGTGAACATGAATGCGTTATCTAATACACTATCTAGTGCACTATGTAGGGAACATAAATCCGTGATCTGATATACAATCTAGTGCACTGTGTAGGTAACATAAACCAATTGTCTAATTCACTATCTAGTGCACTACGTAGGGAACATAAATTCATATCTAAAATACCATCTAGTGCACTATGTAGGGAACATAAATCCGTTATTTGATATACAATTTAGTGCACTATGTATCCGTTAACTAATACGCTACCTAAAGCATTGTGTAAGAAACGTAAGTCTATTATCTAGTGCACTAAGTAAGGAACATAAATTATTTTCTAATATACAATCTAGTGCACTATGTAGAGAATATAAATCTATTATCTTTCACACTATCAAGTGCACTATGTAGTACACATTAATGTGTTTGTGACGCGAACATTTAGCTTAGTAGCTCAGTTAGCAGCTCCTAAAAGTTCTGTTATCACCCATATCCTTTGGTGTGTGCGAGAGGTTTTTTTTATAACAGCCATCATTCTTTGGTAAAGGCTTTCCCCAAGATTTTAAAGTGTATCAGTGGATATTCCAGCCTAAAGTAATGTTAGAAAGGAATGCCTGGCTCACAATCTATTTCACAAGGAACTTCCCAAAGGAGTTAAGGTCAGGACTCCGAATGCAGCCGAATGAAGTTCTTTCTCAATAAACTTGTCAGACCATGTTTTTATAAACCTTGCTTTGCAAGGACCTTTCCCAAAGCATTGTCACAAAGTTCTTTTTAATGCAATTGATTGTATACACCTGCTAGCAATATGTGAGGCTAAAACATCTAAACTCAGTAATTAGAAGAAATTTGGCTACGCAATATGGTTGATTATTTTTGTTGATGAAGCCAGTGATCGTTGTTCCTACATAGATGTTCAGAGTTTTAGTCTCATTTAATTGCTCATTAGCAGCGTATGCTCAATCCACTGATTCTTCCGGTCCTAAAAGCTGCTCGTATCACACAGATCCGTCTTTCCAAATGCACTTGCACACCGCCCTGTGACGGCACTGTGCAGCCTTGCGTAAACCTCCGTGCACCGCTCCGTCTGTACAGCAGATCATATTCAATAAAGCTACAAGAGCAGCGAGGCTCCTGCAGAATTGCATACTTATGCAGCAATTACAGAGGTAAAGCATCGGCGCTGCTCGCTGAGAGAGAATTCCCTCGTGCTCTGGAACACGCCGCTTTGTTGTTGTGGAAAGCTTTTCTCAGGGTAATTGTGCAGGCCGGGTTTGAAGCTTTTATCGTATGTATATATATATTGGGTCTCCTGCGTCTTTGTTATCCTGAGCGCGGGATTGGCTCCCCTGCAGGGTCTTGTGAGGACTGATTCGCTGTTTAACTAAAGTGCTGGGGGTTGGGAGCTCACAGACGATGCCATGTGTGTGGTTGAAATGTTACGGTGCGAATTAAGAGAAGGCTCGTTTCAGCAGCAGCTGATAGCTCAGTACGGTTCCTGTTTTGTCACAGTTTCACCTCCCAGAATCAGAATCGGAACTATTAGACACAGCATCAGGAAACTGGTGTCAAATCAGCTTTAATTTCTGGTAGCAACCTTTGATCAGCCAATCAAAAAGAGTCCTAGTCACAGCTAAGTGCGACGTCAAGCCTCGCCACTCTGTGTGAAAGTGTGTCTTTATTTTTTTGCCTAGTATTAATTTGCTGTTTGTGAACACACTTGTTTAACTCATGGTTTTAGTACAATGAACAAATTTAGGTGCTTAAAAATGATTGAAATATGAAGTTTAAAAAAAATTTTCGCTATCTCGACTTACTAATTGATTGTAAACATTATTGCTGTGTGTTAGATTCTCATGCATTTGCCAAGGTCGCAGAAGTGCAATTATATCATATTCATAGGGTCTGTTCGAAACTTAGTGAGCTGCCTTGCTTTCTACTGCCTACATAGACAGCTGCCTAAGTAGAGAGGCTTGTAATAAGTCATTGACTTATAAGTCAGATTATTCAGACGCGCCACAGCAATTACAACGATTACGTCAGTTTTCAGTTGAGGTTGCACAACGCGCTAGCATGTCAACTAATGTCTTCCCTCTGTGTACCAAAAACAGTTAAATTGTCCTTGACGAGCCCGAATTTGCAAATAAATGACACTCAGTGATAATTTATTTACATTTGAAAAGACCCCCGATCGTTGCTCCGCATTCATCCACCATATTTGTAATTTTTTGGTGAGAAAAGCTGTGCTGCACAGAATGCTGGGATTGCCTTCACCGCCAGAGAAGCATTGGATGCTTCCTCGTTATTCAGTCAAACTACTGTTCAAATTGAAGGTGCCCCTACTTGGCAGCATTTTAAGGCATCTAAGAATTCGAACAGCCTTCTTCTCAGGCACGCACACGCTAGGATGATGTAAAACGCTGTGTATGTAGAGAGCTCACTAGGTTTTTTATATCCAGTTATGTAGTGGATATAAAATGTTTAGTATATATAGTGGAAATAAAAAGTCGACACACCCCTGTTAAGATTCCAGGTTTTTTTTTGTGGCCTGTCTTTAGTATATGCACAATTTAAATAAAAAACAAGCTGAAATCTTTAAAGGTGGGAATAAAAAAAACAAAAAAAAAACATAAATGTGCTCCTAATACTTTGTTAAAGCATGTTCTTATTTTACGACAGCATTCAGTCTTTTTGACTAAGATTCTGTCAGCATGGAACATCATGACCTGACAATCTTTGCCCACTCATTGTAAAAGATCTTCAGATCTGTCTGATTGTGAGGGCATCTTCTGTGCACAGCCCTTTTTAAGTCACTCCACACATTTTTAACTGGTTTCAAGTCTGGGCTCTGGCTGGACCATTCCAAAACTTTGATCTTCTTTTGGTAAAGCCATTGTGCTGTTGATGTGGAGGTATGCTTTGGGTCGTTGTCATGCTGTAAGGTAAAATTTTCTCTTCATCTGCATCCTTTTAGCACAGGACTGAGATTTTTGTGCAAAAATTGACTGCTACTTGGAACTGTTCAATTCCATCCACCTTGACTAAAGCCCTAGTTCCAGCTGAAGAAAAACAAACCCAACCCATAATGCTGCCACCACCACGCTTCACTGTATATGGTATGAGCATTATGGCCAAACAGTTTAACCTTGGTTATATCAGACCACATATATCAGGTTTTTGCAAAATGCTGCCGGGCTTAGGTGCTTTTTCTTGCCACCACATCCCAGACATATGAAGAATATGGCAGATTGTTGTCACTTGTAGTACACAACCAGTACATGTCAGAAATACCTGCAGCTCCTTAGATGTTGCTGTAGGCCTCTTGACACTTGACAGCCTCCCGGGTCAGTTTTCTTCTTGTTTTATCAATTGTAAAGGAATGACCAGTTCTTAGTAATGTCACTGTTGTGCCTTATTTTGTGAACTTGTTGATGACTGCCATGGTATATGTAGTGCTTTGGAATTTTACTTTTAGATTTCTTTGATGCTTTGTGAGCTCTTTGTGTACCATGTATTTTGCTGTAAGATGCAACTAAGTAAACGTCTTACGGGAACAGTTGAATTTTATATGGGGTTAATGAGGGTCATTTTAATTGATGGCAGGTGTCACTGACTACTATTTAACATGAGTTTGAATGTGTTTGGTTAATTCTAAACGTAGCCACCTTCTACCCTTGCTTATTTGTTTGTTGGCGCTGGGTGTAGGAAGAATGCAAAATGGTCCAGTGCTTCCTCTTTTTGGTTCTCTTCCCCCTTTGGGAATAGAGCATGCACTGGCATGGTGACAGAGGCCGTTCCCTGTGTCTCTGGAGTCCCCTGATCTGAAGAATGCACTACACCTACTGTATCATAGATCAGAAAAAGCTAGCTCGGGTGGGTGTTGGGCCACGACAAATAACAGCACACATGCTCCACTACATAGCTCATCTGCTTAATGAACTTATCTTTTTTCATTCCCCGTGGGTATGAAGGCACATGCATGCACAAACACACCCCAGTCTGGTAAGCTCGTCAATCATTGCCAGAGAAACACGTAAATGAACACCCACATGACTGTGGCTTCTCCTTCATTCACACACGTGGGGAGACTAAGTCAGGAGGCGTTTTAGAGTGCGGGATTATTATTTTCAGCACAGCTGGGCAGTATCACTATATATGTATGTTGTAAAATTGACATCACATTAGGATTTCCTGTGAGTTTTGTAGGTAGCATTAGGCATTAGTATCATACACACATTTGAGCATAGACTGTGTATTGCTGATGCGCATATTATTACACACTGAACAAGAAATGTGCAATGATGCATAGCAGATTTTTTTTTTTTTTTTTCCCAGATAGGGGTGGTGCAGTGGTCTGTAACGCTAATGCCAAGTTCACACTACACACTACAACTTTTAAGTTGTTTAGATCGCTGTACACTTCACACTACACAACTGGATCTCTTGTAATCAGGAGTCTTAAGGCATTGTGGTTTTCACACTACACGATCTATCACCATGACGAGTCAAAACTACGTTTTGTTACGAAAACACACAAGAAGTGACGAGGGGTTTAATGATACCATGTCCAAAAATGCACGCCAGCAAGAAGCAAGCGATCAAAGTTGTTTGTGTGCTGCTGTGTAGCGTTAAAGCAAGTAGGAAATATAAATGAATCTGGGTGAAGGAGTGGGTTTGGCTACACGGCCAGCAGAAATTGTCTGTTCTGCAGAGAGAGTTGGAAGTCAAATAAATATGTTTTGCAATGCAACGTGGGTATTATGGTTTGGCATGGACGATAAGTCACAAATACTGTAAAGCTTGTGTGTGCCGATGTATTCTGATATAAGCTATATTATGTCCCGTTACACATATTTACAACTCTTCCCCCAGGGTTTTCCTTCTGTATTTTGCATTCATAACAATCACAAGCAACACCTTTCACACTACATGATTATGGGCGACACGGTGGCTAAGTGGGTAGCACTGTTGCCTCACAGCAAGAAGGTCCTGGGTTGGATCCCCAGGTGGGACGGTCCAGGTCATTTTTGTGTGGAGTTTGCATGTTGTCCGCGTGGGTTTCCTCCGGGTGCTCCGGTTTCCTCCCACAGTCCAAAGACATGCAAGTGAGGTGAATTAGAGACACTAAATTGTCCATGACTGTGTTCAATATAAACTTGTGAAGTGATGAATCTTGTGTAATGAGTAACTACCGTTCCTGTCATGACTGTAACAAAAGTGTAAAACATGACGTTAAAATCCTAATAAACAAACAAACAGGATTATGAGTCGCTGACAGGTCCAGATATTTAACATGCTAGGTATTTTTCTTGAGTCTGCGAGCGATCGGTTAGCGCTCGGCGAGTCGCTCATATCAAGCCATTGGGCAGTTCACATATAGTGATCGAGAGCCGATTTTTGAGCCCTGAGCGAACGCCGAGTTGCTTCCGAGCTGCCACATCTAGCGCGACCTGTTGGCGAGCGAAAATCAGGCCAAAAATCGTGTAGTGTGAACTTCGAGGTGTTATCAGGGTGTCTGCACGGACATAAATGCTTTGGCTAAAGCCGTGCAATGGATTGGTGCCCTGTCCAGGGTATTCCTGCCTTACGTCCAGTGTTTCCTGCTAAAACTATTTTATTAGCAACCCTATAGTAGCTGTAGATATAATGATACATCATCTATTGCACAAATGTACAGCATGTCAAGAAGAAATGCTTGCTACATTGTTCGCGCATGTCGTTTTTACCAAAACCTTCTAAGCTCCGAGTGCAGAGTATAAAAAATGAATGGCATTAGGTACAAACACAGATACAGCTGTGAGTTTCCCCCCGAACACAGCTCCCTGTTTCTCTTTCAGCCTTTTTTCTCTCTCATCAGCCTCATTAGAGCTCTGATCTGCTGCTGGATCATGTGGAGCAATTAAGCAATTAAAACTGGCGTATCGAACAAAAGCTACAGGCAAACACACGGAAGTTGCCATTGTTTTTTAAGTCCACGTGGTTTAGAACGGGCATAAATATTTCATTGCTAGGCTTTTATCTTCCAATTACTTATGTGCAGTGACATTTTGACATGGCATGACGCAGGGTTTTTCTTAGAATCGTGTGTGTGTGTGTGTGATCGATCTCACACAGTTCAAATAAAGTACATGCTGTCAGCTGGCTTTTATGCTGATAAGCTAACAAGCTACAACCCCCAAACAAATGACACATTTATTCTATTCTGTCTGTGCCGGTATGGCACTGCTGTCCTCTGCCACTGACATTCAAATAACCTTCTCCGTTTTGCTCGTAGCGGAATGAACATGGAGGGAGAAAATTCCTCCTACATGACTCTACTTCACCAAATACACTTCTGTACTCCACTTTGAATTTGGTCAGCTGATCTTAGACTGAAGAAGGACCGATGAAACACCTTTTTAGGTTATGAGGTTTTGTCGATGGTGATGGTGATTGGACATTTTAAATCGATGTTCACTCGGTTTGAGATGGTGACTGCGAAGATCATAAAAATCATGTGCTTTACATTATTTTTATGTAATAAACAAGCATTTAGGCTAGAATTGCTCTCTTGGGATACACCACACAGATCATGAAACACAAATTACAAACCTTGTTACTTTAAATCGGAGTTTTATACCGGAGTCGTATCCAGGGACCCAGTTGTATGTCCTCTACTGCTGAAGACCCCCTACTCTAACTCTTGTTCTTTCCGTGCAGTTTTACCAACCACTTATTTTTACTTGCACGATGGATTCACTCAGGGATCAGTATTGCTTATGGAGAGTCACACACTGATCTTTAATAATAAATGATAATTATTACATATTAATGCTAGCTCCCCATCTATTAATACAGGTTTGAATGGCACTCAGGTGGTGCAGGGCTAAGACACGCTAGCACACCAGAGCTGACATTTCAAATTTGTTGGTGCAAAACTCAGCTCTGCCACAACAATTGGCTGTTGTTCTAGGGGAGTGCTGGACGGGACCTCAAAATGCAGTTACGACCTCTGCTGGCTGATTGATTGCGCCTGCACAGAGTCGAGGGATAATGAGGAGCAGTGTGTGGCTCTCAGTACACAAAGCTGATCCACATATGAACTCGCCTCGTGCAGGTAAAAAGATGCAGTCCATACTGCACAAGTGTCAAAGGGGGTGTGCGTTAGTCACGGCTCTCCTCCGTCAGAGTGGAGGTCAACATCAGTAAAGAGAAAGTGACTAGATTCGGAGGAAAATTAGGGGCCAAATGGCAAAAAAAACAAAAATACAATTATAAAATACAGGTTTGAATGTCATTGATGCTGTCAGCCAGCAGGGCATCTACACAGCCATGATTGGCTATATCTGAGGGACAGGGTGGTGGTCCAGTGTTTTCTGGTGGAACAGGACCTGCCCAACCCCTTACCAGTTGTAGTGGTTAAGGTGGTTAAGGTACTGGACTAGTAATCAAAAGGTTGCCGGTTCAAGCCCCACCACTTGCAAGGCTGCTACTGTTGGGCCCTTAAGCAAGGCCCTTAACCCTCAATTGCTTAGATTGTATACAGTCACAACTGTAAGTTGCCTTGGATAAAAAACGTCTCCTAAATGCCAAAAATGTAAATGTTTACAGAATAAAGCGGTTGAGCTGCAACACCCGAGCCCCCCGTGAATCGCACTATAAAAACACAATCTTGTTATATAATAATAATAATCATAATAATAATATGTACACCGATCAAGCTTAACATTATGACCACCTACCTAACTGACTGGTCTGCGGCTATGCAGCCCCATACACAACAAACTGTGATGCACTGTGTATTCTGACACCTTTCTATCAGAACCAGCATTAACTTCTTCAGCAATTTGAGCTACAGTAGCTCGTCTGTTGGATCGGACCACACGGGCCAGCCTTCGCTCCCCACGTGCCTCAGTGAGCCTTGGCCGCTTGCCCATGCTTGCCCATTTTTCCTGCTTCTAACACATCAACTTTGAGGATGAAATGTTCACTTGCTGCCTAATATATCCCACCCACTAACAGGTGCCGTGATGAAGAGATAATCAGTGTTATTCACTTCACCTGTCAGTGGTCATAATGTTATGCCTGGTCGGTGTATAGCATATAGATACAAAGTAATAGAGGATCTTGACTTGATTGCTAGCTCCTAAAGCGGGTATTCTGTTTATTTGGTGACTTTTTACAAGCATGTTCTCTGTCTATAATGTAAGCGATAGCAGAAGCGCTGTAAAATGTCAAATCTTTCTGAGCATTTGGATGAAAGTGCCATTTGTTATTTTCCGGCTGGAAGGTCCATTGTTAATCTGGCATTAATGCTGTGCTGGATTCAGTCCCGGCATTGCTGTCCAATCACTTACATAAGCCTCTGACATGTGCACTCTGGCTTGCGTCATTCGGTCACTGACAGCTGTCAACACACCCCCACATACTCAACCACAAATTGCTTTGTTTTTTTTGTTTTTTATAGCATAGATGAAATATTTATTCAAGTGATCAGCTTGGAACCTTAGTAGTAAATTAACGTTGTATTGTAACATGTATTGAACGATTCATTTCGTTGTATCCGTCGGCTCTGCGTGTCTTTAATCCCGCAATCACGGCTTAATCCCATGACTTTATTAATCCAGCCCAGTGTGCAATCTGTCCATCACTGTTGGACTTTATTTTTGCCAAGGGTTTGATGGGATTGAGCATACAGAAAATTAAAGTGGGGAGTGGGAGGGGGGTTGACAGGATTCTTTCTTGAGGTTTGACACCCAAGGATAGATAGATAGTGCAGGTCTTTGGAACAGTACTGGATGGATGGAACATAAGATGTTTAATAGGGTTGAGATCCGATAACTAAGAAGGCCACTGATTATTGTGTGCTTTATTACTTTCACCCTGCTATACGTTTCAGTTAAGAAGTGTTTGAGTGGGTTGAGTGGCAGAGAAGCCACATCATTTAATTTTGATTATTGAGTGGCGTAAAAGAGGTGTTGTCATCAAGGATGAGACCACCCCCCTGACAATAGTAATGTTCTGTAACAGGTTCAGCTAGGCCCAGGTTGCAGAATCTTGCTACATCTTCCATAGAAGGCACAGATGATTGATATGTTGGTTTCTTCTAAACTGGGGATAATTTGCTCCAAGTGAGAGGTTTCCTACTTAGTCATGGTTTTATTCTCAATGTTTGCCAGCTCTTCTGTTGGCAATCCTAATGTTCTCTGATACCATGACACCTGGACTTGCGCTGGTCAGGTTTTCCGCCAGCTACAGATGTCTGTGCTCTTTATCTTTTTATGGAAACCTGTCCACCCTGGGAGAGCAAATTGCCCTAGAAACGGTGTGACGTCTCTTTTCCAGAGAGGACTCCATGTATGGACCCACACTGGGAGCGAGCTGAATCAGTTGATGGGGTGGGGTGCTGACTCAGTTATTGCCACATTCAAGTTGCTCTAATTTTCCTCTTTTCTAGCTTTTCTGAGAACTTGGTTATCACATGCAACCAGTTCTCAGTTCTGCACTATCCCTGTTCCATCCACTTTCTCTGTTGTGGGCTGTGGATGTTTTAGTGTCTTTAATTTGTCTTTAAGCCACAGTATTGTTGTATTTTTATTAATTATCCTAGACTTTAGGGTTTATGACAATTCTTGCATTTGCGGGGTTATACCAGTAGCTAGGGGTAACCCAAATCATTACAGTTCCATCATATTGATAATGTGCTCAGTCAGAATAACTTCAAACTGATATGCACTGAGCCAGTTTTACAAAGTGGCAGCAATCTGCCCATCTTATTTTACAGATCAAGCATTCAGACCCATACTGTCCTCTTGGTGTCCACCACCCCATATATTGTATGACTCATCCGACCATCTCTGCGAACCAGCAGCTATATAATTCACACCAGAGAACAATGAAACACGCCTTCATCTTTGTAATCAGGTGTTTTGGCAGAGACTGTTTATAGATGGACTGTTCTTGCTAGCCCAGGCATGCCAGCATCACATCCTGCGTTGATGCTCCCCCCCCCCCCCCCCCCCCCCCCCAACTCTGTTTTCTTCCCTGTCTGTATCTGTCTGTGTTTTACTTAGCTTGTTTTTTTCTTCTGACATATAGAAATGCTGATAGGAGTGTTGAAAATCTGCAAGCTTTGTGTTGATGTGCAAAAGCTGCTTAATACAGCGACAGATCGGTTAGCGAGGAAGAGTCTTTAAATATTCAATGTATTGTATCAGTTTGATTTCCTCTGCAGATCCAAATGAGATGAGAGCGCATTAAATGGGCTTTGTGTTTTTGTTTTGTGTTTTTGAATGCAGGATGTCAGCACTAGCGCACTGAAAAATGGCACGCCTGTGACAGACTAGCACTGTTTGTTTGTTTTTCCAACGGGCGGCACGGTGGCTCTGTGGGTAGCACTGTCGCCTCACAGCAAGAAGGTCCTGGGTTCGATCCCCAGGTGGGGCGGTCCAGGTCCTGCATGTTCTCCCCATGTCTGTGTGGGTTTCCTCCGGGAGCTCTGGTTTCCTCATGCAATTGCAGACAAAATTGTCCATGACTGTGTTTGACTTTAAACTTGTGAACTAAATAATAACCTTGTAGATGTTTTTAAATAAATAAATGTTTTTCCTACACAGAAAGTCTGTCTTGATTAAAGTGTAGAACCGTCTGCTGGTAATTGCCGTGATTTAGGCTGCAGGTCTGGTTCAGTCAAGCAGTCTCACAAGGCTCTTTACTCCTGGTCCAAACGATGCTATGAAATACGCCTTCATCCATCCAATCCACGTGCATGAACAATGCTTTTGCACCAATTACAATGCTTTCTGGTGCACGAGTGACAGTACTAGTGTGTAGTGTGCTCCATAGTAGTGGGAATGTCTGTAAGCCACTGGAGAGGATTTGCTCACGTAAGCCTTGATCTGAAACTGGAGAGAGGGGAAGAGAGAGCGGGATGAAGGAGAAGAGAAACAGACAGAGGGGCAGTAAGGAAGAGATAGCAGAAGCGAGGGGGGGGGGGGGGGGGGGGGGGGGAGATGGACAGGGCCGGAGAGAGAAAGAGAGAGAGGGAGACGACATGACACATCACCCTCTCCTCTGCATCCCTGTCGCCTCTGACTTGATGACCTTGAACTCAGCTCCAGGGAGTTAGAACAGAGCTCTCAATCAGCTTCTCTCTCTGAAGATTTGCTCTCACATGCTCACCATGCAGCATGCACACACCGATCAGCCATAACATTAAAACCACCTCCTTGTTTCTACACTTACTGTCCATTTTATCAGCTCCACTTACCATATAGAACCTACAATAGTTCTACAATTACTGACTGTAGTCTATCTGTTTCTCTACATGCTTTGTTAGCCCCATTTCATGCTGTTCTTCAATGGTCAGGACTCTCCCAGGACCACTACAGGTATTATTTGGGTGGTGGATCATTCTCAGCACTGCAGTGACACTGACATGGTGGTGGTGTGTTAGTGTGTGTTGTGCTGGTATGAGTGGATCAGACACAGCAGCGCTGCTGGAGTTTTTAAACACCTCACTGAGAATAGTCCATCAACCAAAAATATCCAGCCAACAGCACCCCGTGGGCAGCGTCCTGTGACCACTGATGAAGGTCTAGAAGATGACCAACTCAGCAATAGACAGCAGCAATAGATGAGTGATCGTCTCTGACTTTACATCTACAGGGTGGACCAACTAGGTAGGAGTGTCTAATAGAGTGGACAGTGAGTGGACACAGTATTTAAAAACTCCAGCAGCGCTGCTGTCTGATCCACTCATACCAGCACAACACACACTAACACACCACCACCATGTCAGTGTCACTGCAGTGCTGAGAATGATCCACCACCCAAATAATACCTACTTTGTTGTGGTCCTGTGGGGGTCCTTACCATTGTAGAACAGGGTAAAAGGTATGTAGAGAAACAGATGGACTACAGTCAGTAATTGTAGAACTAATGGTTCTATATGGTAAGTGGAGCTGATAAAATGGACAGTGAGTGTAGAAACAAGGAGGTGGTTTTAATGTTATGGGTGATATGTGTAAATAAACAATACACAATATTGTCGACACTATTGATGGCTTAGTTACATGCAGTTTTGTATGAAATGTATTTTAGTTCCAACAACAAAGCTCTGCAGTGTCATCATTTAGAGATGTGAGAAGATAAATGGGTTATGAAACCTTATCTTTCAATCAAAGGGCTCGTTAAATCTTATTAAAGAGCTACAACACCACAACAGACGATTCCAGGATTAGTAAACGTGAATTGCATTTTACAGCTCACTGGTCATCATGCTGTCTGCTTTTTACAATGCCATGCTTCTAATTTAAAGTGTAATTTAACATTACAGTGAGAATCAGTTTCTCTCCTCCATGCCTATGCGCCTGTGCTTCATTTGGACTAACTGTCATATAAACCATTTGTTTCATTGGCCGAAAAGGTTAAAAACTGAGCATCAAATTGGTAAACCTCATCAGCACTGCTTCACTTCATAGAAAATAATGAAAAAGCGTTTTTTATCACACATAATATAAACGCAGCTTAAGACTGCAATGATTTGCAAGGATTTCGCAGTCTGAAGGCCGTGAACTCTCCAACATGGACTTGATTGTAACTTAATCTTGCCAAAGCTGTAATCAGTGCTGGGTGTTCCAGTCCTCGGTTTGCACAACATGCTTTTCGGATTCAGTATTAAATTGGCTGATTACTTTGATTTTATGTACACTTACTGGCCACTTTGTTAGAAACACCTGCACTTATTAATGTAATTACACTCTCAGCCAGTCAAGTAGTTTCAGTCAGTGTTTCCATCAAAACATCAGGATGAAAGAAATGGAATCTGAGTGCCTGACCGTGGTGTGGTTGATGACATCAGATGCAATAATCCCGCTCTCAAGTGCAGCATGTTTGATCGGTTATCTTAGCCACTTAAACTTTAAACAGCAAGTGTCACATTTTAAAATCAGACCCTAAATCAGCAGGTGTATTTGCTTATTGTGTGTATATATATATATATGCCTGCTATTAATCCAGTGCTTTATTCTTCAGTATTAGTAATGCAATGAGCAGTAAATGTTAGTGCTTATTTTTATGTATTAATGAAAAATAAATATATTTTTAAATATATTTTCACCTCCATAAAATCAGTTTTTTCATTGTTAAGAAATTTGTTTATTTTATTTATTTACAAATATTTTAAAAAATCAAGTTCTTATACAATTTTTTATTTACATATTTATTTGTTTACTTATTACTCATTTATTTTTTTTATTTTTATTTTTTAAAAATATTTTTAGCTCCATAAAATTAGTTTTTCCATTAAATTTTTTTTTATATTTATTAAAAAATATATTTGTTTAATTCAAGTAGTTCTTATACATTTATTTATTTGCTTATTTTGTTTACTTATATGTACTGCTTAATTTTATTCATTTATTTTTTTTATTTTTATTTTTTTAAAATATTTTTAGCTCCATAAAATTAGTTTTTCCGTTGTTAACAATTTTTTTTATATTTATTTAAAAATATATTTGTTTAATTCAAGTAGTTCTTATACATTTATTTATTTGCTTATTTTTTTACGTATATGTACTGCTTAATTTTATTTATTTATTTTTTATTAATTTATTAATTTTTATAGCCCCATTTATAGCCCCATAAAGCCCCATAAAATCAGTTTTTTGTATTAACAATTTGTTTTCTTTTATTTATTTAAAAACAGTTTTAAAATTCAAGTAGTTCTTTTTTGTTTGATAGTTACTTCACCGCTACATGCACTCTATAACGCTAGTCCTATTCACCACTGGGAAGCGGTTTTTGGTTTGGTTTAAGCTCTCTCTAGACAAAAGGAGCAGCGAGCACATCCAGGAGGCCACAGCCTGAGCCAAGGTGTTCACAAAGCGCTCTGTTTAATGTGGAGGCCGGGAGAAAGGATAAAGCTCAAAAGACTGAAGCACTATTTGCTCAGCGGGCCTCTTCTTACTGTATCCTTTTCCCTGGGCACTTAGTCATACCCAAGCCAGTGCCCAGCGCTCAAATTCTGACTCTGCCCTCACCCGATACGCCATTCTCAGTCAGATCAGTCAGCTCAGCACTATGAAGGGCTTTCTGAACAGTGCCCGAGGAGAGACGAGGCCCAAAGTCCCAGCCTCGAGCCTGGCACCCACAGACGGGGTCTGTGATGCCAACACTGTGGGGGTGCTCACTCACAGGGTAATAATGAACGGAGACTGGGATTAAAGTGCTGGGACATGTGAGGAGGAAAAGCATTCCACTGCCACCTGCTGGTGGGACCTTGTAAGTGCTGCCTGTCTCCCAGACCCCGACCACAGCCAGCCTTAATTACTGCACGCCTCAGTTGTTCTAAGTGCATGTCAGAACAAATTATGTAAGTAATGAGGCTGAAAATGCTAAAGGAGCAGGAACACGCCGGAGCTCTAATGCTCGTGGCGGGAGAACGTAAAACAAACAATCAAACACAGGGCGCGCACGGTGAGAGCCCATCGTGCTGAGAAGCACAAAAAAGGCGATAATTATGTGTTTCTTTTAAGAACAATTCATTACAGAGCTAGCTTTTGTTCTTTAGCAATCTGGCTGCACTACGGTGTAATGATAGCTGATTATAATCGCAGCATGCCATTTCTTCAGAGAGCAGGATGGCTTCTGTCAGCACATGGCCCGTGCTGACTAAAATTATAGCTTATAACGTCTTTTTAGTAGTGATGGCCACTCCAGCTCTTTTCAGGGAGTCAGCACAATTGGCTCTGCTTGCCATGAGCCAACTCTGTTAACTCCAACATGCGTTTTGTTTAATATGGTTTTCAGGGTTTCTATTTTTTTTATCAAAGCATAACGTAAACATATACCCTATTTTTGTTAAGGATTTGTCTATAACTATAAATGTTTATTATTAAAAGTTAGATATTCTTGGATGCTCGGGTGGTGCAGTCATCTAACATTCTAGCACACATCTGCAGAGTGTTCGAACTCACGAATCGCAGCAGAGCCACCGACCTGGCCGGGCATTCACACACACAATTAGCCGTGTCTGAGGGAGGGGATGTCAGACAGGGTCTCTTCCCATTGCCAATGCGATATTCGTTCTCCAGGATTGTTTCAGGTGGAAGTGGAATGGTGTCTTATACATTGTGCTTAGCATGGCTCTCTGTACGCAATACAGTTTTGTGTGGGAACCCAACACTGGCAGGTGATAAGAAGCGGCTGCAGATTGGACACATAGCAGAGGGAGTGTGTTAATCAGATCTAAGCTGTTCAAGCAGCAGCGGATTTACTATCAGCAATTGGAAATGACTTGATTCGGAGATCATGGGTGCAAATTTATGGGAACTTAAGGGTGGGTTCTTCAGTTCCTCCAGCCTCCATAACATACAGCTGTCTAGATTGCACCTTGGTGTGAATTAGTCTTTAGTGTTTAGTCTAAAATGAATTTGTTCTGCTGTGATAGATTGCTCATATTGGTTCTTCTTTATCTTCCTATCTCTGGGACAGATTTGGTAGATTTTGTGATGTCCAAAGAGAAAAAGATCAGGATTGTATTGTGTTAATGTTGATGTGTTGTTATCAGCATGGTTTTTATCCATGACTGATCTTTCCACACTGATATAAACCAGATACCAGTTATATTAGCTCTCAGTAACCACCTCATTTAGATCAGCATCCCTACCCTAGGAACTCTAGATGCAAAACCCTGGACAGGGAGCCGGTCTATTGCAAGGCGCTGCACACTTACCCATTAACTCACTCATACCCAGAGTCACTAATCCACCTTCTGGCATATTTTATCAAGACAGTAAATAACACCTGAGTATATAGAGGATGTGCACATGGACATGGAGAGCACTGCAGTAGTTTATCTGATCATCATCTTATATTTAAACACACCTGGGTCGGGCTGGCACAGTAATGGATTGCTGTAATCTGATTACGCTTTCCTGTAACTAAGTAAAGTAACAGATTACTCTCGATTTACTGACTGATTTAGAGGTTGCTTACCTCAGTTGCACTATTGGGCCAAAACATTATGGACACCCCTCCTATTTATTCAGTTGAGTTTAGATGTTTCAACTGCAGCTTTTCCTAATAGGTACTTAAAATCAATAGCATTAGATGAATAATATACTTCCAACTTTGTGGAAACTTTTTTGACATGGCACTTTTCCATTTAAGTATGACTGTACACAAAGAGAGGTCCACAGAGATATGGACAGTGTTCCAAACCTAGAGCACGTCCTTAAGTCTTTACAATGTTTTGTAGAAAGGCTTTCATAAAAGGTGAAAAGTTGTAGCCGTGGGGACATAGCCAACCCTGTATTAATGCCTGTTGTTTTAAATAGGATGTCCGACAACCTTTGCTCTCGGGTGGTGCAGCAGTAAATGACACTAGCCCACTACTTGTGAGGTCCAGGGTTTGAATCCCTGGCTGTGCTATTGACTGGTCGGGCATCTATATACAGACACTCACTCACTCACTGTCTTAACCGCTTATCCAATTAGGGTTGTTGGGGCGGGGGATTCAGGGTGCTGGAGCCTATCCCAGCTTCTCAATGGGTGCCAGTCCATCGCAGGGCAGACACACATACACACACCCATTCACCTACAGGGCAATTCAGTGTCTCCAATTAACTTCACTGCATGTTTTTGGACTGTGGGAGGAAACTGGAGCTCACGGAGGAAACCCACACAGACACGGGGAGAACATGCAAACTCCGCACAGAAAGGACCCGGACCGCCCCACCTGGGGATCGAACCCACTTCTTGCTGTGAGGCGACAGTGCTTTCCACTGAGCCACCGTGTCGGCCTACATACAGACATGATTGGCTATATCTGACAGGGGAGGTGGCGTCCTGTCCGAGGTTACTGTTGCTGCAATTTCCCCCAGTGACCAGGACATGGTACTGGTCAGGTGTTCGCATACTCATGGCCATCTAGTGCAGAAGTGACCCACATTTTGTCCGTGATTTTTACCCTGACCCAGACAACACATCTGAACCCGTCAAATTTATCAAAACATCTAATTCTTTAAAACAAAACACAAAACGAAATATGCTTTATTAATAAAAGTGGTGACAATCTGGTCCCATTGTGGTTTACAAGGTGAAACGTAAAGCCTCCACAGGGGGGGCATTCATGTACAAGTTCATTTTTTTGCATTAGATTTTTTTTTCAATGTTCCTCCCAATCTGGTCGTATCCAATTACCCAATTGCATTATGCTTACTTTCTACTGATCCCGATCCCCACCCTGATTGAGGAGAGCGAGACTGACACACACCCCCTTCGACACGTGTGCAGTAGCCGGCTGCATCTTTTCACCTGCACCAGGCGAGTTCATATGTGGATCACCTTTGTGTACGGAGAGCCACACCCTGATCAACGCATTATCTCTCATCTCTGCGCAGGGGCCACCAATCAGCCAGCCGAGGTCCTAATTACATCAGTTATGAGGTCCCTTCCGGCACCCGCCCTGAATGAACAACAAGCCAATCGTTGTTCGTGTAGGCGCTCAGCCTGTCGAATGACAGAGCTGAGATTCAAACGAATAAGTTTGAGATGTCAGGTCTGGTGTGCTAGCGTGTTTTACCGCTGCGCCACCTGAGCGCTAGACAAGTTCATTTTTTATGTGCCTGTTAAAATGACTTTATTTTATTATTATTTTTGTCTGTGACCCATTTTTTTGGCTCGCGCCCCTTTGGTGAAAAACCCTAATCTAGAGTGTACTGTGTATACCGTGTAGGTGTGTGTGACTGGTCGTCTTTCGGGAGCTCTACTGAAGCTGGCTCTCAGCTGGGCCTGTCGTGCCTTCAATTTCACTTCTGATGTCCAGTCCTTTACATAAGTAGTGCACCCTCTCAAAGAGTTGGCCTTTTATCGCTCCCTGAAGGGTCTGCTGGTGGATTATCATGTATTTATTTATTATGATTATTTTTTGCAGTGTGTTTTTCTCTGTGTAGTAAAAACTGACATTGTTATTGCAGTGGTTTGCAGGGGGTTGTAGTCGGAGTTAAGATGGTCTCCTCTGTAAAACTGTGTAGTTTTATCTGTCGGCGTGTGGCAGCGAACAGATTTGTTTGAAGCTCCTCGCTGTTTCATGTAGCGACACACAGCCGTGGCGGAGGTGTCGTGCTGCGCCTGGTGACAGCCAAGAAAATTCCTGACTGTTTTCTTTTCTCTTTCTCTTTCTTCTCCGTAGCTCAAATTGAAATTATTCCCTGCAAGATCTGTGGAGACAAATCATCAGGCATCCATTACGGGGTGATAACATGCGAGGGCTGTAAGGTAAGCAAGCAAGCAAACAAATAATCTGTGTGTGTGCGTGTGTGTGAGCGTGCATGCGCGTCGGCGTCTGTGTGGGGCTCCGTGCGTGTGTGCGGTTGAATCGGTGGGCGTGAGTTTTATGAAAACAATATCTGAAAATGTGCTGCCAGGGCTTAATTAAAGTATTATAGGTCTGAACAGCCCTGTGTTCATCATCATTAATATGACACTGCAGGTCCCGATGAGTTTCGTTCTGTCATTATTAGCACAACGCGACTCCCGCCACTTGGTTTTCTTCCTGCACTTGCAGCAGATTTTTTTTATGACTTTAGCTCTGCAGCTAGTGCTACCTGAACAAATCAAACTGTCAAAGGTGCAGTGCTTAAAAGTATAGCGCTTAGTTAGCTCTTTTGCTATACAGTACTGTCAGTATTTGAGCCAAAAACTTTATACCTGTTTATTTTGGACGACACAAACTCAGGAAGAAAAATTACATGCGACGGAATATCAAAATATATAAAAATACTGTCGTTTGTTTGTTTATTAGGATTTTAACATCATGTTTTACACTTTGGTTACATTCATGACAGGAACGGTAGTTACTCAAAGTTCATCACCTCTCAAGTTATATCGAACACAGTCTTGGACAATTTAGTATCTCCAATTCACCTCACTTGCATGTTTTTGGACTGTGGGAGGAAACCGGAGCACCCGGAGTAAACCCACGCAGACATGGGAAGAACATGCAAACTCCACACAGAAAGGACCCCACCTGGGGATCGAACCCAGGACCTTCTTGCAAATACTGTAGTAACGTTATGTAATTGTTTTTTCCCAAGAGGCGTTCGGGTGGTGCAGCGATCTATTACGCTAGCCCATCACCACTGAGATCTGGGTTCCAATGTCAGTAGTTCCTTCAGCTGGGCGGGCATTCATACATACATGATTGGCTATATCTGATAGGGATGGCTGAAGCACTGGGTAGTTTGGACACTGCTACCCTTATAAAGCGCTTAATTAAAATGGAAAAAAAGGAAGCTGCTCCTAAAAAGCCATGCTGAATTACTTGGGAAAATTCTAATGCCAAAAGGGTTTACTGTCAGATGAGATCAAGATTAAACTTTTAGCACACAGGTGGCACAGCAAGATATTTCGCTAGCACACCAGCACCGAGATTCTGAACTCCTTGGTTCAAAACTCGGCGTTGCCACCGGTCAGCTGGGCGCCATCTGGCAGGCATAATTGGCAGTGCCTGCAGCGGATAGTAATTGGCCACCGTATCACTATGTGTGGGTGGGTCTTCATACGCTGTGTAAGGACCCTGATTGACATAAGAGAGACCTATGCAGAATGTAGGGGCGAGAAGAGGAGGGCTGTGCACATGTCAGAAGAGGCGTGTACAGCGACGTGCTGTCCTCAGATGCAATGGGGTATCCCTCAGCAGTGGAAGATAAATTGAGTGTGCTAAATCGGGAGAAAAATGGGGAGAAAATGTATAAAAAAAAAACTTTTTGACTGGACTCCAAGCAGGATGCTTGGAGGAAACCAAACACAGCACAGCATCAAAAAAATACACCATACTTAGCATGAAGCACGGTGGTGGTGGCATCATCTTGTTATGAAGTTAGGAGTGAAGAAAAAATGGATGCTGCCCAAGTACATGCAAATTCTTGAGGAAAACATGCAGCCCTTTGCTAGACAGCTGAAGATGGGCAGGAGGTTCACGTGCCAGCATAACAACGAAACTACCAAAACAACACTAAAAACAAAGCAGTGGCTTTATAATAGGAAGGTGAATGTCCTTCAGTGACCAAGTTAGAACCCTAATATAAATCTGATTGAAAATCTGTGGATGGACTGTGCATTGCTGGTCACCATGGAATTTGACTGAACTTGAACAATTCTGCGAGGAGGAATGAGCAAATATTCCCCAATCTAGGTGAGTAAAACTGGTAGAGACTCTGCAAACAGTAATTAAAGCAAAAGGTCGCTCTGCAACATACCAAGTCAGGGGACTGATCACATTTTCAACAGTTTTTATTTTCTCAATACTTGAATGCTGTAATGTAAAATGTATAAATAAGCTGTAAAATACATTTTTGTGCAGATAGCATTCTAATTATGTGTAAAACAATTAGTATTTGTTGCTTTGTGGAATTCATAATGGATAAAATGCATAAAACAACAATTTACAGATATTTGCCTTAAATACCTGCTGTATATAATTTGATACACACATTTTCAACCTGATTTTACAAGAAAATATGAAGTACTAATAAGTTGTATTAATCCACTAAATATTCCTAATGAATGTTCAGTAAAAATGTGAGTGTTTTTCTAACCCTATATTTCACAAAATAGGGAAAAACATCCATGCAAAACAGCAGGTGGGTCACTGATTGATGATAGTCATTTTGGATGTCTCAATAAAGGGTCATCTGGTGCATGCAGTACATGAATAATCCACCAAGGGACGGAAGACATATATCTAACTGTACACATTAGGTTTTTCAGGAAAACAATATACATACAGATGATGTAGAGCAGCGATCCCCAACCTTTTTTGCACCAGTTTCATATAAGATATAATTTTATGGACCGACGGGGATGGGGGATTTAAAATAGAATAACTATAGAATGGAAAATCAGTGTGAATCCTGAGCTTTTTTCGCTGCAACGAGACACTGCTCCCACCTAGTGGTGATTGGGGACAATAACACCCGAAGAGTTTTGGAAATTGAATTGCTCTTGTAGCGATCTCTAATTATTTATTCTTTCTGTTCGGGTCCGCAGCCCGGTGGTTGGGGACCACTGATGTAGAGGTCTCTAAAACAAGTGTATCAAATATGATACGCATGACATTATTGGGTTAAAGACCAAATGCCTCTGCACAAAGACTTAAAAAGAAGGAAACTTCGAACTCAGATCTCCATAGTAGGACTCGCCAAGCTTCTTAGTTGCAGGATTGTTGTACTAATTGAACTTGGTGCTACACATACTTACATTGTTACAGATTCCAGTTTGCTGTTCACAGATGTTGGTCGGTAGGAATCTCCAGGCACTGTAGAGCATAGCAAAAACGAACAAACGCTGCGATCCAACTCGGCTAGTTTTGAATAAAAGGCAGTCTGCGTTCAGCACATCGCTCACTCACAGCGTAGTTAAAAAGGGGAAAAAAAGAAAATGGCCAGGCCTGAAGAATAAACTGCTGAAATGTATCTTTAATGATTGCTAATTACTTCAGGCAGAGAGGCATTTAATGATATGTGCGAGCACACCGCTCCGGCCCATAAATCATAGCATTATAAAGGAGTGCCGCTTGTCTCCAGCAGCCCTAGCCCGCTTTCATAATGGCTGCCATTAAAAAGCAAGTTGGCAGCTGTCAGCTGTTTTCTTGTAATTAAACAGCCAATGAGCAACTAATTAAGACATATGTGTATGGAGCAGTGGAGTGGGGTATGTTAATGGTGTGCTGGAATCAATTCATTAAGTAAAAGCGATGATGGATCAACTCTATGGTTGTGTGCTCTCTCTCTTTCCAAGCCTCTCTCTCCACACCCACAAGGTTTTAGTATTATTGCTATTATTGCTACTCAGCCAGTAACGGCACACAAACTCAATATTGTTAACGGTCCCAGTCTTTAATTAAAGTATGGATCTACAGACAGAAGATAGATTCATGAAAATGTTGGCCCTCCATGAACCACCAGAACAGCTTCAGTTTGTCCTGGCTTCAATTCAACAAGTCATTGGAGCTATGCTAGAAGGCTTTGTAGCTGTTCAATAAGATTTAATTCACCCCTAGATTAACAATGAATGAGATTGAGAAATTTCATGAACCCACTTTATTCTTTTGCTGGGTTTTTTTTCCTCACATCTCCAGATGACGAGCACTGCAGAGCTTTCTTGTATGAACTAAAATACATTTTATACACGAGTGCATGGGAATAAACCGTCAATGCTGTCAGTCAGCATTATTAATATTGTGTACTGTTTTTGAACTGGTGCTCAGTGGCACAGCCAGATAGTGGTTTTGCCGTGCATCATATGAAATGTAAACGCTTATGTGAAAGCCGCCCAAGTGGTGTTTTGATGATGCTGGGTTGAGATTTGTGGGTTGACATCTGGTCAAGACTGAATATCATTGACATCATTTTAATACCCATTAAACAATTCAGTAACTCTTGTGCCATCTAAATAAGGGCATTGCATTTTAAAAGAGACCACTCCTATTAAAAAAAGACATCCTATTGATCAAACACTCAGATGGTGCAGATGTCTATCATGCTATCCTACCTTCAGAGATTCAGGTTCGAATTTCATCGGTGCTGTCAGCCGGCTGCGTGTCTACACAAACAATTTCCAAGAGTAGGAGATAGCAGTGCCTTGTGCCAAGTGTTTCCTGGGGAACTGGACCTATTGCCTTGTCAGCAAACGTATTCGTTCTCATTTACATACGATGCATTGTTAAAAAAAAAAACACTTCTAACTTCATTTTTTAAATATAATAACTGTATTTGTTTGTACCAGACTGATTGCCAACACTAGTTCTTCATTTCGAGTAAAACACTGCAAAATTCTTGGGAGTTTGAAGCCGAGTGTACATCAGCTGGTTCTAAAATTGAATGATTGATTGATTACTTTATCAATCCCCGAAGGGAAATTGCAGTGTTACAGCAGCTACTTACAAACCTCACAAGCATCACACAAAAACACATGGATGTAATGCAAGGAAATAAAATAAAAATTCAAATGTAATGCATAAATAAGATGTAAAAATCTAAAAATATATAGAAATATAAGGATATAAGAACATAACACCGAACAAAAAACTAAAGGCTAAGCCTAAAATGCCATTTGAAAAGAACACTTGTTACTAGTACTACTTTAAAATATCATTTGTAGGGATGAGAACCTTGGTTTGGACCTTATCTGTGAACTTTTTGCATACTTGGTTCAGGATTCCTGTATTTATACGAGTATAACTTTAGTATGAACATTAATGGATAACAGTTATGGATAGTAATTGCTTGATAACACAGACATAACTTTTTTCCCAACTTTGTTTTACAGGGTTTCTTCAGGAGGAGTCAGCAGAGCAATGCAGCGTACTCATGCCCACGTCAGAAGAACTGCCTGATCGACCGTACCAGCCGAAACCGCTGCCAGCACTGCAGGCTGCAGAAGTGTCTGGCCGTGGGCATGTCACGAGACGGTGAGTATGTTGGAGAACGAGTTATATTTCTTCAGGAAACAAAATGTCCAATACTTGAATCATCCTTGTGATTTGCACAAGCTTCAATAAATAAAGTAACTTTGATAGTTTTTATTTGTCTTTTAAACTGCTGTGCACAAATTTGAGCCCACTCTTTATCCACAAGATTTCTACATGGTTCATGTCAGGATCTGAACCACTCCAAAATTTCCATTTAGTTCATGTGGAACATTCAGATCTAAATCTGCTTTGGAAATTCAAATTCTTGTCCTGCTACAGTACCAAATTGCTGTATGTCCTCAGTTTCAGCTCATGGAAAGGTGACCTTGCATCCTTCTTAAGAATTTTCTAATAAAGTATGGAATCTAGTGGTCCTGATGCAGCACAGCATCCCCTCATTATCTCACTTTGGCACTATGGCATGTTTGATTATTAGTATCATGGCTGCCCATAACGTTCCATTTTTTAATTGGTTGGTTCATAGAACATTGATTATTAAACAGGGTTTGGGGATAATCCAGGTGTTTTTTGCAAATTGTCTTGACACTGGTTGACCGTGGTCTTCTCTTTGCGACCATCCCATGAATAGCATTTTTTGCAGTTGACTTTTGGTCATGTGACATTTATAACTTGGGTTATTGGCTCGTATTTCCTTCTCCCATTGAAACAAATAGGAGGGTGTGTTTACCACTGTCTGAACTGCACATACAAGTACTAAATTAAAAACAAAACACTTGGCTGCTTGGGTGGTGCAGCAGTCTATATTTGGGTTTGAATCTCTGTGGTGCTATCGGTCGGCTAGGCGTCCAACAGACATGATTGTCTGTGGCTGTGGGGAGTTGGATGGCAGAAGCCCTACGATTGATTGGTGCCCTGAGGTATTCCTGCCTTGTCTCAGTGTTTCCCGGTGGAACCAGACCCCGTCGTGACCCTGACTAAGACAAAGTGGTACAGATTACCAGATTATTTTATTCTGGTCATCTTTATCTTGTTCAGGGTTGCAGTGTGTCCGGATCCATTAGAAACACTGGGCGCAGGCAAGAATACCCTAAATCGCAGGGTTCAGCCATTTCCCATCAGACATAGCAAATTATGTCTGTGTAGAAGCCTGGCAGGCTGATAGCACGCTGAGATTCAAACCCAGATCTGAGCTGTAGTGGGCTGCCATAATAGATGCCACCCAAAAACCTTAAAGAAATACAACCCTAACATAACATCACACAAATGGCATGAGTGTTGTTTGTCTTTTTTGTGTATACCGTGTATTTTAACTTTATTAAACATTCGACTACATTAGAATAGTCATCATTCATATTCCATTGTATAGATATTTGTTCCATTCTATGTAATGGCTTTATTTGAGGAGCAAATACTTTTCTCTAAGCCAGTGACAAGATCATTGAGCAGGCCCTGTGTTTCCTCAGTAAAGTCTGCTATTGTTCTTCAGGGCATGACCAACTCTGGGAGGAGAGCTCCTGACAGCAAGTAGCTTTTATTAAATGACTGTCATTAGGAAGGCTCATTAAAGCCAGTGCAGGTGAGCAGCATCACTAGAAGCACAGGTGACCGTGTGTGTATGTGTGTACGAGGAGGAACCCCTGCAGGGGCTCTGACTGGGCTATGTGACTGTGGCCCATAACAGAAAGCAGTAATCAGGCCAGGCCATCTGAGTGGGCTGGGCTGCTCTCTTACACACAACCAGGACAGGCAAGGTCACCTCTGAGTTCACTCAGAAATAAGCCAACACACGTGCACACACACACTTTGTCTTGGACTTGGCAAAAGGGGTTTTACCAACAGTCCAAGGTGCTTTCTTTAAAATATACGCTGTGAGCCTCTGTACTCTGTAACTCTAGCAAATGTTGGACAATTTTCAAAATTATTTCACTGTTGCACTGCCAGATCATGATGAGTAATTCAGACTGACGATTGGCTAAGTCCAGTTTTCCAGTTTTGATATGATGATCGACAGGTCTGAGGTTTGTCCTCTTGGCTGAGAAACAGTTGAACTTGCGCTATGCTGCCATAGGTACGCACGCTTTTTGGACGTCTGTTTCTCGTTGTCTTTTGTAGCTTTCACGGATCTTATGCAGCAGTTTTTTTTTTTATTTCATGCCTTTTCTCCAGTTTTTCTCTGGAAATTTAGCAAGGAATCTTATACAGTAGACCCTTGACTTACGAATTTAATTGGTTCTGAAGGGCTGTTCTTAAGTCAAAATGTTCGTTAGTTAAACCTATTTTTCCCATAAGAAATCATGTAAATAGAATTAATCCGTGCCAGACCTCCCAAACCACCCCCTTACCTAACCTTTCTAATGTCTTAAATAGTCTTTTTTGTTATAAATACAAGTATATTTCCCTTAAATCTTAAATAATAGAATAGACATTCCTGTAATAAACAATAATAAACAACAATACACTGTAGTACTGTACATAAAAACACACATCACATTTCAGTACAGTACGTGTGCTGTATCACACACCATAATAAATTTCCTTCTTTTTATGTAAAATGTATCTACCAGAAACAACAATAACTCATATTTCTCTATTATTTCCTTATTTCAATAGTGTTGTATTTTGTAGGTGTAATTGCACGAAAGAAAGAATACTTTACTGAGCCAAATTCCTTCTTCTCTCTCACTCACTGTCCCCTCTGTCTGATACACAGTGACAGCTACTGTCAGGAGTAATTATACTACAACAAATGTAATAGATTTGTTCATTTTCTGCACATTCTTTGGGAATATTTTAATATTGAATTTTACAAAATATAAAGAAAACACCGAAAAACACCGTCCGCTGTCCGAATGTTTGTTCACTATATATATATATATATATATATATATATATATATATATATATATATATATACAGTGTATCACAAAAGTGAGTGCACCCCTCACATTTCTGCAGATATTTAAGTATATCTTTTCATGGGACAACACTGACAAAATGACACTTTGACACAATGAAAAGTAGTCTGTGTGCAGCTTATATAACAGTGTAAATTTATTCTTCCCTCAAAATAACTCAATATACAGCCATTAATGTCTAAACCACCGGCAACAAAAGTGAGTACACCCCTAAGAGACTACACCCCTAAATGTCCAAATTGAGCACTGCTTGTCATTTTCCCTCCAAAATGTCATGTGATTTGTTAGTGTTACTAGGTCTCAGGTGTGCATAGGGAGCAGGTGTGTTCAATTTAGTAGTACAGCTCTCACACTCTCTCATACTGGTCACTGAAAGTTCCAACATGGCACCTCATGGCAAAGAACTATCTGAGGATCTTAAAAGATGAATTGTTGCGCTACATGAAGATGGCCAAGGCTACAAGAAGATTGCCAACACCCTGAAACTGAGCTGCCGCACAGTGGCCAAGGTCATCCAGCGTTTTAAAAGAGCAGGGTCCACTCAGAACAGACCTCGCGTTGGTCGTCCAAAGAAGCTGAGTGCACGTGCTCAGCGTCACATCCAACTGCTGTCTTTGAAAGATAGGCGCAGGAGTGCTGTCAGCATTGCTGCAGAGATTGAAAAGGTGGGGGGTCAGCCTGTCAGTGCTCAGACCATACGCCGCACACTACATCAAATTGGTCTGCATGGCTGTCACCCCAGAAGAAAGCCTCTTCTGAAGTCTCTACACAAGAAAGCCCGCAAACAGTTTGCTGAAGACATGTCAACAAAGGACATGGATTACTGGAACCATGTCCTATGGTCTGATGAGACCAAGATTAATTTGTTTGGTTCAGATGATCTCAAGCATGTGTGGCGGCAATCAGGTGAGGAGTACAAAGATAAGTGTGTCATGCCTACAGTCAAGCATGGTGGTGGGAATGCCATGGTCTGGGGCTGCATGAGTGCAGCAGGTGTTGGGGAGTTACATTTCATTGAGGGACACATGAACTCCAATATGTACTGTGAAATACTGAAGCAGAGCATGATCCCCTCCCTCCGGAAACTGGGTCGCAGGGCAGTGTTCCAGCATGATAATGACCCCAAACACACCTCTAAGACAACCACTGCTTTATTGAAGAGGCTGAGGGTAAAGGTGATGGACTGGCCAAGCATGTCTCCAGACCTAAACCCAATAGAACATCTTTGGGGCATCCTCAAGCGGAAGGTGGAGGAGCGCAAAGTCTCGAATATCCGCCAGCTCCGTGATGTCGTCATGGAGGAGTGGAAAAGCATTCCAGTGGCAACCTGTAAAGTTCTGGTAAACTCCATGCCCAGGAGAGTTAAGGCAGTTCTGGGAAATAATGGTGGCCACACAAAATATTGACACTTCAGGAACTGTCACTAAGGGGTGTACTCACTTTTGTTGCCGGTGGTTTAGACATTAATGGCTGTATATTCAGTTATTTTGAGGGAAGAATAAATTTACACTGTTATATAAGCTGCACACAGACTACTTTTCATTGTGTCAAAATGTCATTTTGTCAGTGTTGTCCCATGAAAAGATATACTTAAATATCTGCAGAAATGTGAGGGGTGTACTCACTTTTGTGATACACTGTATATATATATATATATATATATATATATATATATATATATAGAGAGAGAGAGAGAGAGAGAGAGAGAGAGAGAGAGAGACAGAGACTGTCGGAGTCAACTTGTTTGTGACGTCACGTGTTTCGCGAATTTCGGTTCGTAATCCGAAATTTGTTCGTACGTTAAGTTGAAAAAGATCGCTCGTAACCCAAAATGTTCGTATGGTAAACGGTTCGTAACTCAATGGTCTACTGTACCTTCTTATTTAATTTTAATTCTTATTAATTTTAAAAACCACTTTATCTTGTGTTACATTATTGTCGTGTGCTGCTGTTTAGCGAAAACACAAATGGTTGTCATGGTAATCGATATTTTAAATAATAAAATGACCTTGTTGTTGTGTCCTACAGTGAAAGAATTTAAAAAAGTTGATTAACATTTGCTAAAGTAGTGCACTCAGGTGGCTCAGCGGTAAAATATGCTAGCACACCAGAGCTGGGATTTCGAATAAATTGTATTGAATCTCAGCTCTGCCATCTCATAACTGATGCAGTTACGACCTCTGCTGGCTGATTGATTGGGTCTGCACAGAGTAGAGGAATAATGTTGATCAGGGTGTGGCTCTCCGTGCACAAGGCTGATCGGCATGTGAACTCGCCTTGTGCAGGTGAAAAAATGCAGTTGGCTGCTGCTCACGTGTCGGGGGTCAGCACGAGTAGAGAGAAAGCATAACACAATTGAGTAAAAATTGGACGTGCTAAAAATCGGGAGAAAAGGGAGAAAATGCATAAAAAAATGGTCAACGGTAAAGAGCACCCTTTTTGTCATGCAGTGTAGTGTAAGGTGGTGAAATAGTAAATGTAATGTATTGATAGGCCATTTGATTTCTAATTCATTTGGATTATGCCCAAATTCAGCTGCCACTGTCTTCCCAAGCTTTATCAATCAAATGGAATATTCCATTTTCATCAAGTACTTTACCCTGTTCAGGGTCACAACAGGTCAGATTCTATCGGAAAACACTTGGAGTAAGGCAGAAATACCCTGGACTGGGTGCCAGTAGCACTGCTGAGAATTGAACCTGGATCTCAGAGGTGGTGTGCTACTTTAATAAACTGCTGCACCACCTGAGTACAGTTTAAACTTTTAATTGTAAGAGAAAAGCATTTCATATTATGCCTGTCTTGGGATTGGAATGAGTTCTGTGACAATTTTTTCTGGAAATCTGCTGGGTCAAAACATTTGTATTATATTTTGTAATATATTTTTCATTAGTGGTGCCCAACATTGTATAATGTCATCTAATTTTGTGACATGTTTTTACTAGTACATGGAACATTAATATTTGTGCTTCAAAGATTATAGAATAGAATGCCTTTATTTGTCATATTCACATATACAGGTGTACAGTACAATGATATTTTTCCTCATATCCCAGCTTGTTTGGAAGATGGGGTCAGAGCACAGGGTCAGCCATTGTACGGTGCCCCTGGAGCCGATGGTAAAGGGTCTTGCTCTTGGGCCCAAAAGTGGTTGTAAGGTAAAACTAAGATTTGAACCCTTAACCTTTTGGTTAATAGCCCAAAACCACTACCCACTAGGCTAGCACTGTCTGTTTGTTACATCTGACCATTGAGACATTTTCTGTCAGCATAAAGTGACTGTTTGGGTTTTAATCCAGGAGACCACTGTTCCATGTACTTTGTATCAGGGTTTAATCTGGAGCAAAAGAAGTTAAATAAATTTTAAATGAACCAATTAAAGCTATGCATATATCTGGGTGCCACAAGCTTGGTAGATCTAGCTTTCAGTTACACCACTGGCAATCTCATTATATTTTCCTTTGGTCAAAACCATGAAGCTTCAACACCCAAATCCAAGTCCAGTCCATGCCCATTGTTTACAGCTTACAAAAACCCCATATGGATAAAATAAGTCAGATATACTGTAGTCACCTGAGACCTGCTAGCTCCTGCACATAGATTTGTCTAGACATAAAGGATAAAATAATATTTAACCAGCTTTACCTTGGACCACACAAGACCCGGTCTCAGTAACAGTGATCTAACATGTTCCACAGGCTTTGGGCAGACAGAGGCAGCAGTTTTTCTTTATTCACTCTGTCACTGCTGTTTACTATATATCCGTGCTCTGCACGGAGGCATGTCCTTGTCTTGTTCACTGCAACTTGTTCTGGCCGAGCCTGCTGCCCCTGTCTGGGTTTGGCAGGTAAAAACAGCAGGAAGTTGCTGTAAAGATGTCAAAGTGGCTAAGTGTTTTATACCCATTATTCTCCTAATGTGCTGCGAACAAAACTCACTCCCACAGATCTGGCTGCTACTTTAAGCTTACTGTCTTTGCCTTGTGTCCCCAAGGCAAAGAAAATCGAACAAGGTAGTTTTTTTTTGTTCCACTAGTGAAGGGAGAGTGGTTGTTTATCTTTAGTGTGTTCTCTGGGAAACACAAATGAGTAAAATATGACAAGAAGAAAGTAAATTGAGATGTTTGAAGACCATTTCACAATACACAGTATACACTAATGAGCTAAAACATTAATCCCACCTCTCTAAATTGTATATGGCAATATCTGTTGTGTAACAATTGTGCATGTCATGGTTAGAGAATTATTAATGTTCGGCTAATGGTAGTTACTCATACTACAGGTGTTGAATGCATCAGATCTAATGAGGCATAAAGAACTGAATGATATTTATAAGAGGTCAAAAACATTATGACTCAACAACTGGGTTAAAGAATCCCAGAAACAGCTCACAGGTCATCAGACAACCAAGACTTACTGATGCGAGAAGACATGACGGCTATGCATTTGGTGTGAACAAACAGAAGAGCTACTGTGGCTCAAATTGCAGATCATTTTAATACTGACCTTACCTTAAGATGAATGTGTTCCAACACAGTATATTAAACTCTACAGTTTACACACAGTCACAGACCAATCAAAATACTCATGTTAACTCCATGACCTCAATTGAAAGCACTTACGGTGGGCACACAGGCGTTGGAGTAATGGAAGAAGGTTGACTAAGTTTTGATGAATCATGTTTTACCCAAGATCATATGAACAGCTATGTACCTGTGCATCACTTACTAGTAAGAGTTGAAGGATGCACTGTAGGACAATCCATCTCACAACGTACAGAAGTACTTGCTGGTACTGTCTTGGTGCTAGAATACCACAGGACTCTTTTTTTTATATGTGTTTTATATGGAGTCCATGTCTCGGCAAGTCAAAACTGCATTAAAAGCATCTTAGATAGGAGGTCCTTAATTGCAGACATATTAAAGTAACTGTAATACTGTAAAATCACAGGGTAAACTATAGTGTCGTACAATGCTATAAGCTCTAACAGAGCTAGAAATACGGTAATACAAACAACCACTTATTTGTCTTTGCCAGCTAGAGTCACTCACCCCTTCATACATGAAAGCACTTTGCAATTGTGCCCATACATATGTGACAAATTAAAGGAAATCACCATAGAATAGCTTAGTCAGGTATTGGGCCACTCAGAGTGGTGACTGCGATAGCTCTCAAATTTGAATCTCATGCGGTGCTATTGACCAGGCCAGGCGCCCAAATAAGCACAATTGGCTCATGCCTGAGAGACAGGAAGATCAGTTGGGTTGCATTGTTGCTGTACAATTGCAACCTCTGCTGTCTGGTTGAGGCTTCTGCACTAGTGGTGTGATAGGGTATTCTTGGCAAGCACAGGGGTGGTGCAATCACAGAATTGGCACTGATTACATACAGTGTGAAATATAATAGGAAATCCCCCAAGAAAGAAACTGTAAAACTTTTATAGCTCTGTATTTCTGACAGCATTGTATTTTCTGATCTACCGTACAGCGGTGAAGTTTGGGCGCATGTCGAAGAAGCAGCGGGACAGCCTGTATGCCGAGGTACAAAAGCATCGTCTCCAGCAGCAGCAGAGGGAGCAGCAGCAGCCGGGTGAAGCCGAGCCACTCACGCCCACCTACGGGCTCTCTGCAAACGGCCTCACCGAGCTGCACGACGAGCTGAGCGGCTACATGGACAGCCACGCGGGCGACGGTACCAAGCAGGACTCGGGTGTCAGCAGCTTCTACCTGGACATCCAGCCCTCACCCGACCAGTCCGGCCTGGACATCAACGGCATCAAGCCCGAGCCTATCTGCGACTTCACGCCTGCCTCAGGCTTCTTCCCCTACTGCTCTTTTAGCAATGGCGAGACCTCGCCCACAGTCTCCATGGCTGAACTAGGTGAGTACAGCTATGCTAGACATGGCAATTTAAGAGACACATCTTGTTTAATGTAGTCTTGACATCAGAACTGGGGCATTTCTGGACCCCCTCCAAATGTGGTACTATGCCAATGCAGAGTCTGGACAGTCAGATTGCAATTCTCACACCTTTAAGATAGTCTGTGGTATGATTACACGTTTATGGTTGTACAATATGACAGTGTAGACATTCATTCGTTCGTGTTCATGTTTTACCACTGCTTTATTCTGGTCAGGGTGGGTCTGGTTTCTCGTTCGTGTTTTGACACCCTACCCTCTGCGACCACATAATCGATTGAGAGTTTTTCAAACTCAGATACCCGAGTCGTGTTTTTAGCTGCTTTACACTTCGACATCTTGGACATTTTGTCTAACCGATTCCTAATGTAACTGAGCGTCTTTAGAGTTCGCTGAGTTTATAAAGAAATAAACTGTACTCACACAAACTATCGGGAGCATAGTACTTTACTGGCTTGTTTTTTTGAGGTGCAGCACGGACTACAGAGAAATGATCATGTGTGTAGAGAAGCAAACTTTTACATTGATTATGGAATCTAATATGTTAACCTAATACATAAACACATACATCACAAACACATACATATGTGTTAAAGTGACTTAAAATCTGGTGACTGCAATAGCTCTCAAATTTGAAACCCATGCGGTGCTATTGACCAGGCGCCCAAATAAGCACAATTGGCTCGGCCAGAGGGAGAGGAAGGTCAATTGGGTTGGAGAGATGATCACGTGTGTAGAGAAGCAAACTTTTACATTGATTATGGAATCTAATACGTAAACCTAATACATAAACACATACATCAGACATTGTCAGCACTTCACCACAGAAAAGTCTGTTACACTAACGTAATTATCATATGATTGCTAGGACCCCCTCATATTTCATACGCTATGTGAATGAAAAATGTTAAATTGCTAAACACAAACCATTAAAAACCATAAATTTTTAATTTCACAGCAAATTGCGTATTTCACTGGAAAAGGCTCATTTCATGATCCGTGACACGATTTTCACAGACGTGAATTAGGTAAGGCCGTAGCTATAACACCTCCACTACAGGGCCTTGGCCATCCCACTTCAGACATAGCCAAACATGTCTGTATGTAGATTTCGACCGACCAACATCACCGCTGCTAGTTCAAATTCTAGATCCCAGCAGTAGTGTGTTAGCGCAATTTACCGCTGCGCCATTCAAGCACCACGATATAGACTGTACCGCACTACATTCCAATCATTAAAGCTGTGCTGTAAACTGTCACCGTAATGATGCTGCTTATTTCAAATTGACTGGACCCAGCTGTTATATATCATTTCCATGTGAGCGCAAAACGAGAAAGCGTTTTATTTATACAGCACTCAGATGAACATGTCTAGAGAGTGTGAGTTTGTAATTAAAGGCAGATCTGTCATGTGCATATGTTTCCCGTTTAAAAAATCAGACACAACAGTAAAATACAAGCACACCCCTCCCCCACCCTTCTCTACTGCAAACAGTACTGTGTAAAATTACACATACGGTAATAAAGCATCCTGGCTATATCGTCGAACCCTACACACGCGGGTTGGGTTTGAACACGTGAGAAACAAAACATATGTGAACAGACATTCGCAGCTGAAGATCTAATTCTGCAGAGTGAGCGGTGCCTGATCTAAATGCATGAGGGAGAAGACGTAGTAGAGACACTCCATTTACATGCCGCAGGGAGAAGCTATAAGAAGATGCATGAAATATATGCAGCAGGGAAATGTTAGAGACCTTTCAGATGTTCGCAGTATGGAGAAGATGTAAGAGTGACACTGGTGCTCAATACACCAGGGGATTTGGGATTGGTGTGGGGGGGATGAGGTTGCACCAGGGGGTTAGAGATAGGGGGAAGAACTCAACCGTGGGGCAAATGACATAAAGGTGGCTTAAAATAGAAGAAGGTTGGAGACTCATCTCCGAGACTCATTAAAAGTGCCTCTTTTTTGTAATTAGTTTCCATTAATTAGGGCCAATCAGGATTCAGCAGGGCATGCATCAAGGGAAATAATTTTTTTAGGTTCCCCTTGTGATGTGGGACGTCTTCTAACTGATGTGTTTTCAACATGATTGGATTTTTATACTTTGTTTTTTTTCACTCACTCTCACTCTCTCTTTCTTTTGCTCTTTGGTATTAAAAGCAAATGTGACCTTTGTTTCTGAGAGTGATGTGCATACATTGTAGCCCCTTTCCATCACGTGATAGACGCAGTCACACACAGCAATTATTCTAATTCTCTATGATGTGCTCCATGCTGGAGGCAGAAGAGGAAGATGCCAACAAGCCTCTAAATCAAATGTACAATCTCCTCCTCATTGTGCAGTAATAACTTTTACCCCTAAAAACAGCCTTTTGTTGCTTGTGAATTGGAAATCAAGCAGTAGGTCTTTGACGGGTTGAAGAGTGTGTGTGTTGGTGCATGTCTGTGTTTTTGACACATGCATCCTGCATGTCTGTTGCAGAGCATCTGGCCCAGAACATCTCAAAGTCCCACATGGAGACGTGTCAGTATCTGAGAGAGGAGCTGCAGCAGATGACCTGGCAGTCCTTCCTGCAGGAGGAAATGGAGAGCTATCAGAACAAGGTAACACTCTAATCCCCCGCACTGACACAGCCACCATAGTACCTATGTCAGACTCAATTTCATTTATTTTTATTTACCGCAGCGGTAAATTACGCTAGCCCCCGACCACTGGGATCCAGGGTTTAAATCCCCAGTGGTGCTATCGGCTGGACGGGTGTCTACATACAGACATGATTGGCTGAAGGGAGGAGGGATGGTGGCCAAGGCCCCATAATGAATTGGCATCCTTTCCAGGGTGTGTTACTGCATTGGCCCTAGTGATTCCGCTGATGAAATGAAATAGTTGGGTTCAAAATGTATGTACTCCACCAAAAATACATTTATATATTTGGGTTTGGAGAACATACAGAATTTGATCAAATAATGGTTCTCAAAAACACACTACAAAAAGCATTCAGCCTATTGTCAAGGACTCCAACCTTTCTGATTTGAGACCGAGAAGATCCCACAAGCCATTCCTGTTCAATCAAGCGACTCCAAACCTGGACTTAATTTTTTGCCAGGTGGGCAAAAAGAGACATAATGTAAGTGGATTGCATGTGGCAGAGCAAATATTGGCACTGATTGGCTTAATTTGTCATAAATAAACATGCTTGGCTCAACTTTTTTTAGACTGGTGACTGGTGTGTAACAGGTTAGACCCATAATTTGGGTGGGAATGTAATTCAAATGTTGATGCTCGGGTGACCTGGTGCATTATGCTAGCCCCCCACTGCTGAGATACGAGTTCAAATTTCAGTTGTGCTATCGGTTGGACGAGCATATACACCAAATTTTACAGCTGGTACAATGCAGTCAGGCAGGTAACGTTTGCCTGGCATTTGCCAAACCCAGACTGTTAGATAGGGATGCATGATCCATCACTCCTCAAAACACATTTCCACTGTACAGAGTCCAGTAGCGGCGTGTTTTACACCACTTCATCTTATGCTTGACATTGTGCTTGGTAATGTAAGGAATTCATGCAGCTGCTTGGCCATGGAAACCTATTTTATGAAGCTTCTGGCACACAGTTTTTGTGTTGATGTATATGCAGATGGACTTTACATGGTCTGCCACTTCAAGGCTGAGTTACTGTGATTCCTAAACACTTCCACATTTTGACAATATCACTCACAGTTGATGGTGGAATATCTAGGAGGGAATAAATCTCATGAACTGCTGCTAGGAGATCAGATTAACACAATTTTTTTCTTTCTCTTCTGCTCCACCAGCCCAGAGAAGTCATGTGGCAGTTGTGCGCCATTAAAATCACAGAGGCCATCCAGTACGTGGTGGAGTTCGCCAAGCGCATTGACGGCTTCATGGAGCTCTGTCAGAACGATCAGATCGTGCTGCTGAAAGCAGGTAATCGTGGGTGTCTGTATGGAACTATGATAATGGGTCTTTCTGAAAACCTAGTGAGCTCTCTACATAGACAAAAATGCTGCCTACTGAGATGCCTTATTCTGACTGACATTCTGACTGAATAACGAGCGAGCTCTGTGTGCTTTCTCATCTGCAAAGGCAATCCCAGCATTCAGTGCGGCAACTTTTCTTACTAAAAATTTCTAATATGGCGGACGGAAACAGAGCAGTGAGCTGAGTTACTTTTAAATGCAAGGGTTTTTTTTAATTCATTTTTATTTTGCCACAAGTTATTTACAAATTTGGGTTCATCAGTGACAATGTAATAGTTTTCTGTTACAGTTTTTCTTAGTAAGCTAACACTTCTGCAGTAGGCAAGGAAAGCCAATGACGTATAAATAATCTACCTTCTTAACCCTTCAATGGTCTGCCCAACCATTTGGTTAAGCTTACTTTGAGTCTAAATACTCTGGTAAAAATAAGCTGTATATAAATAATCTTGATTGGGCCGTATCTACGTGTTAAACTCAAAAATATTAAAAGTACTGTATGCACTAGTAACAAATAATAATTGTTTGTTGTTGGTATAGTCCCAAGAAACTAAGAAATGCAAAGAAATGATTTTTTTAAACATTATTTTCTTGGTGAGACCACTAAAGGGTTAAGTTCAATATCAGTTAGAATCCGTAGTAGAAAGGCAGTGGGCAGCAAGGCAGCTCACTATGTTTTGAGACAAACCCTATGTGTTCGGCATTATCCACACATTCTATGAATACAATGAGGACAGGTCCCTTACCTCTCTTGAGTCTAGGAGAGATTTTCTCTGCCATTGTTGCCTGTGGCTTGGGCTTGCTTGTTAGGGATCTTTGGACATTGAATCTTAAAATCGCTTTGAGACAATGTCCACAATAAAAAGCATAATCCAGCTTGACTTTGAGGGAAAATTATAGTAGTTTTTAAAATTGAATTGCAGTAATTGTGATTAAAAAGGAATGAGGCAAAGTCTCAAACATTAGAAAAACATTGGAAGACACCCCCCTACAGAGATGAATTTCAGAAGCTACTTGTTTCCACCATGTCTGTATCTGTTATTTGTACTAGCTACATGGATAATAAAAGTGACCCACTGACTGAAATCCCCTTTCTGTAAAAAAAAAAAAGCCATTTTAGCTCTGTAATAGCTGCCATCACTGTGTGGTCATGCTTTAATTCAGTGTTTAGTGGATTTAGATCTCCCACGCATAACTATGATACATCGTCCACCTGAGTCACTAATACATGAGAAAGCAAATGCAGGCAGATCACATACACAATAAGACATTGTATTTAACATCCAGATGAGGAGTTAACAGATAACAGATTACTCACTAGTGCTATTTCCATCTTCACCACCTTTAAAAACAATGTATCCACTAACAGTTAATTATAGAAAACTCTAGTTTAACACATGTTTAAACTTGATATATAATATAGTGCACATTATGCTTTACTTTTGGTCAGGGTTGCAGTGGGTCTGGCTTCACTGGAATCACTGGGTTCAGTGCCATGACACACCCCAGACAGGACGCCCCCCCTAAAGCCATAATCGACCTTGTCTGTACTTTGGACCCCAGTATTACCATAATTTACCTTAGTGGCCAGTGCACATGTTGTCATGCCAAAAAAAGATCAAAACCTTTCAACAATTTGGTGAAGAAAAAAATCTAATGCACTATGTTACTTTGCCCGACCAAGTCATTACATTTGCGTAAGAAAAGTCAGCGCTTTTTAAGTCTAAGTGTGGTAGTGATGGTCCACATGGGGTCCAGTCACAAAGAAGCACAGATCTAATGCAAAACCAGTTCAATGGCAGTAAACTGACCTTCATAAATAAGTCAATGCATTAGGGAGTGGTAGCTCAGTGGTTAAGATACTGGACTAGTAATCATAAGGTTGCCTGTTCAAGCCTCTCCACCACTGTAGGGCCCCTGAGCAAGGTCCTTAACCCTCAATTGCTCAAACTGTATTTAGTCATAATTGTAAGTCGAGAAGGTAGCCCAGATGAGCAAAAGTATGTGGACACCTGACCATGAGCTTGTTGGACAATCCCCTAGACGTAACTCTCCTGGAGAATGTTGTATATATGCCCAAACCTTTGCCACAAAGTTGGAGACATGTAAATTCATTTCATTATGTTTCACCACTGGTCCATCATGGTCAGGGTCATGGTGGACCCAGTTTCCCTGAAATCACTGGGTGTAATGCAGTAACACATGTCGGACAGGACGCCAATCCACACGTCTGTGTGTAGACTCCCAACTAGCCGACAGCACTGCTGGGACTAGAGTTTTGGATTCAAATGGTAGTGGGCTATCACAGTTTACCAATGCATCACCCAAGTGCCCTGGCACATAATTTATCAATAATTATATCAATAATTTTCACATTCTGTTAGTGATGAGTATGGCTGAAATATGTCATCTCATTGATTAGGAGATGTGCCCAAACACCTTCACCCATATAAGGAATTACATGAGGACATTCCTTAGTTTCTTTGCCCCATACATTGAAGAAGGATCTGGGGGTTATTAAAAAACTACAATAATTCTCAAAATTACAATAAATCTGTGCGAGCCAGAATTTTATTGCAAAAACAGCTAATAATGTCATGCTGCTGTTTCTCTTCTCTCTGTAGGCTCCTTGGAGGTGGTGTTTGTGAGAATGTGTCGTGCCTTTGACCCTCAGAACAACACAGTCTATTTTGATGGAAAGTATGCTGGCCCTGATGTGTTTAAGTCATTAGGTAGGTAAAGGATCGTGTCATGTTGTTACGTTGTGGGAAAATTTGGTGGGAAGGAAAGCGCCCCCCCCTTTCCCAATCTACGTCTGTGTGTTTGTGTGTGCGTCCACTGTAGGCCTGCTTTACTGGTTCTTCACCCTGCTGTCTGCTTTTGTTTAGTTTCCAAGACATCAGACCTCGAAATGCATTAGAGGGAATGAATTGAGAACCCCCAGTTTTTATTTGCATAACTGACAAATCATGCTGAGCTTCTGTCAACACACGCATGCCCTGAACAGACTGCTCCAGCCTGGAATAAATCTATCCCTCCTGTTAATGCAGTGCAGACACACTCCTCCTGAAGTGCCTGTGCTCGACTGTAGCTGAACCCTACAAATATTTCTTGTGTCTGGGGGGCGTTAAAAAAAACACAAACAAGATCGAGTGTCAGTGAGGAGAGTTTTATCAAGTCTACAATTCATACAGTGGTAATCCAAGCACTGCATTTCTCTAGTGTAAGCAAATAACATTTATGTTTGAATGCCACGGCATTAGTACAATCCCTCCACTGTAGTTCCTCCTGCACATCCCAAGCCTTTTGAGGCACAAAGCTGTCCAAATGCCAGAGTGAATACAAATGTGAGGATAGAGAGCGAGGGAGAGACTGGAGAGCTTGTACACCTATGTGTGTGCGTTTTGTGTGTTTGTCTGTTTAGATTAGGGAAACACAGAGTGTGCGTATTTGTGGACGTCCTCGGCGATCTCGCAACAATAGCTTCTTATTCAATCTATTGAGCATACACTCTTAAACAAGCCGGCCTCTGTCCTTGATGCTCAAGAGGCTTTTGCTGCTCCTCTGCCATCAAAACATTGTACGTGTTTATGTGTGAACCCATCCAGTCACTGATTTCACTAAAAGTCTCATCAGTGGCCCCTGTCACGGTTGTATAACAGCACTCATCGGCCACAGCATGATTACTGCGTGATAGGCAGAACGAAGAACAGAGACTGTCAGTAATGTAACTGTTGTTTACTTGATGTGCTGCTGTTTAGCTGAATACACGCACACAGACGTACACTGATCAGCCATAACATTAAAACCACGTCCGTATTTCTACACTCCCTGTCCATTTTATCAGCTCCACTTACCATATAGAAGCACTTCAGTTCTACAATTACTGCCTGTAGTCCATCTATTTCTCTGCATGCTTTGTTAGCCCCCTTTCATGCTGTTCTTTAATGGTCAGGACCACTACAGAGCAGGTATTAATTAGGTGGTGGATGATTCTCAGCACTGCAGTGACACTGACATGGTGGTGGTGTGTTAGTGTGTGTTGTGCTGGTATGAGTGGATCAGACACAGCAGCACTGATGGGAGTTTTTAAACACCTCACTGTCACTGCTGGACTGAGAATAGTCCACCAACCAAAAATATATCCAGCCAACAGCGCCCTTTGGGCAGCGTCCTGTGACCACTGATGAAGGTCTAGAAGATGACCAACTCAAACAGCAGCAATAGATGAGCGATCGTCTCTGACTTGACATCTACAAGGTGGACCAACTAGGTAGGAGTGTCTAATAGAGTGGACAGTGGACACAGTATTTAAAAACTCCAGCAGCGCTGCTGTATCTGATCCACTCATACCAGCACAACACACACTAACACACCACCACCATGTCAGTGTCACTGCAGTGCTGTAAATGATCCACCACCTAAACAATACCTGCACTGTGGTGGTCCTGTGGGGGTCCTGACCATTGAAGAACAGTAATTGTAGAACTACAAAGTGCTTCTATATGGTAAGTGGAGCTATTAAAATGGATAGTGAGTGTAGAAACAAGGAGATGGTTTTAATGTTATGGCTGATTGGTGTATATTTACTGTGATTATTATTGTACTGTAGAACTCTAGAGCAATTAAAAATCTTATTGTTGTAAAGTAAATAAGTATATGAGAATGGTAAAGGCATTTATAAAGAGTTCCAGGTATTACCGATTTATTTTATAAATGTTGATATTTTATACTTCATTTTTATTACCGTCACACCACAGGAGATTTTGCATGTTTACCAAATAAAACACATCTTTCATCTCAAAGTCAAACCGTCATATAAGACATACCATTTTACATTACTGACAAGTTTTTTGGAGGAAAAACACATCCTAATAAATACTTTTATTTGTATATGGTAAAATCAGGAGTCATGTCACCCACCCATATATAAGAGAGATAGAGAGGGAAAAAGAGAGTATGTGTGTTTATATCTTTCAGTGCTCTGGATCAATATGTGCTTGACATTTTTGTCAGCATAAATCTAACTATTTTCCCATCTCTGGCAGGTTGTGACGACTTGATCAGCTCAGTCTTTGAGTTTGGGAAAAACCTGTGTTCTATGCACCTGTCAGAGGACGAGCTCGCCCTTTTTTCGGCATTCGTGTTGATGTCGGCAGGTAGGAAAAAAAATAACTGCGGTTATGGAATCTTAATGCACTCACGTCGACTCACATCCCTCTACACCACTGCTTCAGTTAAGGTCAAAGTTTGACATACACTTGTAAGAGACATGTATGTCTTGAGACTTGAGCAATTTTATTTATCTTTGGGACATGACCTCGTACATTGTTGTTTCTTGTTTTTTGTACCCATCAAATACACGGAGCCACTAGTGTTATAATTAGAATTTCTCTGAAGGGCTGTACAGATCATAGGTCATTTTCACAGGTTAGAAATGCCAGTTCTAAGCAACCTTAAGTCCCAAGATCACATGTTCATACTATGCTATGCAAGTAAAAGAATAGCGTGGGAAGACAAGCCAAACTGTCACTTTATGCTGAGAGATAATCTGTCCAGATAGTCAGATGTAATCCAAGAACCACCAGAAAAAAAAGGCTGCTATCAAACAAAAGCCATGACATGACTAGCTGATTGTTATGATTTGTTTTTCCGAATGTCTGGTTGTCGAATGATTACACTGAAATTTGTTTGATTAAAAAGTTCAGCTAGGCGCTCGAGCGGTGCAGCAGTCTATTCCTCTAGCTCCACTAGCTATCAGCTGGCTAGGGGTCTACACAGGCATGATTAGCAATGTGTGGGGAATAGCTGGGATGGCTGAAGCCCAGCAAAATTGGCACCAGGGTTCCAACTTTGATGAACTTTTTTAATGGACAAGATAGAGTTATTTTTACACATCTGTGTGCTAGTGTGGTTCATCAATGTCCATCATCATTTGTATTCTGTGTTTTTCATCAACGTCCATCATCATTCTTAATCATTTGTATTCTGTGCGTTTTTAACTATTTAAACCATGTTCTTGTGAATTTGGCCTTAGTCGCTAATTTGTATGATGAGTAGGGGCAAAGTTAGGTCATCTGTAATTACTAAAGTTCACTAAAAAAACAACATAATAGAATAGACTATCTCTATCTCTGGTTACCTGTGGTGGTTGCAATTCTGTATTGGCCAACTTCATGACAAACGCTATTGTAGTTTTTTAAGTAGAGGGGGTTGTGGGATTTATGTGGATATATATAATAGAAATTGATGAAAACGACATGTATCTGAATGTCATTGATCACTTTGGACAGATGTTAGAATGAGCTTGTTTAGACTTACATCTGTTCTATAATCTGAGTGTTTAGACAGAAGACTGAATTAGCTTTAGAAGCATTTTTGATTTCATTATGTTTTTGTATTGTTAGATTTGTAACTGCTTTATTCAGTGTTTTAAACACAAGCTGGGTGTGTTTGTGTGTGCTCAGACCGTTCCTGGCTCCAGGAGAAGGTAAAGGTGGAGAAACTGCAGCAGAAGATCCAGCTGGCTCTTCAGCATGTCCTTCAAAAGAACCACAGAGAAGATGGCATACTGACAAAGGTAATGAATGCAAACACAACCGTGTCAGTTTAGACCCTGAGTTAAGTACATGTGGGCAAGTGTGTAGAAGGTTTTTAAACCCAGGTATGGTCCAGTGAACTGGTATTTGGTCTGTTCAATTACACTGGACTGGGTTCCAGCAAGTGAGATATGGTTCAGACCTCAACATGTTGTGGTGGGCAAGCATAATAAACTGCTGTGCACCTTTAGTTATGTGATAATGCACTAAATCATGATTAATCTTAGACCTTAAGCTGCCATTTCTCCAGGGTTTATAGTCTGACAAATGTGGTGTGGATTGTTACGGGGCATGCAAGCATCAGCCACCAAAATTATTAGTCTGACACACCTATAAATACTTTATTTTTACACAAGTAGTACACTTTATGGACAAAAGTATTTGGACACCTGACCATAGGCTTGTTGGACATCCCATTTCAAAAACAAATAATATAAAAACAGTGACCTCTGTGTGATCTTTTCAGCCACCTTTCTATGAGGCTTCTTACAAGGCTTTAAAGAATGAATTTATGCCCATTCAGTCAAGAGAGCATTTGTATGGCTGGGCACTGATGTTGGTCAGAAGAGCTTTAATTGAAGTTCCACTTTATTCAAAAGGAATTTAGTAGGGCTAAGGTCTGGGCTCTGTGCAGACCACTTGAGTTTCTTTTAACCAAGCTTTTCTTCATGCCTTTATAGACCTTGCTTTTGTGTACAGGGGCACGAGGACCTTCCCTAAACTGTTGCCACAAAACATACACCTCTTAGCAATTGTTGTGGCTCAAACACATGAATTTATTACAACCCCAAATCAGAAAAAGTTGGGATAGTATGGAAAATGCAAATAATAAAAAACGCAGAGTTTCTTACATTAACTTTGACTTTTACTTGATTGCAGACAGGATGAACCTGAGATATTTCATGTTTTGTCTGGTCAGCTTAATTTCATTTATTAATAAACATCCATTCCTGCATTTCTTTCTTCGAGGTACACTGTTTTCAAACATTTTAATAATTTTCTCACACATTTGTTGACAAACTGGAGATCCTCTGATCATCTTTGCTCATCAAAGACAGCCTTTCCTGGATGCTGCTTTTGTACCAAACCATGATTACAATCACCTGTTGACATCACCTGTTTAAAATTGCATAATTATTTTGTTTTTTCACCTCATTACTAGCCCTAAATTGCCCCATCCCAACTTTTTTTGGAATGTGTTGCAGGCCTGAAATGCAGGAATGGATGTTTATTAATAAATGAAATGAAGTTGAGCAGACAAAACATAAAATATCTCAGGTTCATCCTGTTTGTAATCAAATAAAAAATAAAATTTAAGGAACACTTTATTTTTATTTTATTTGCATTGTACATACTGTCCCAACTTTTTCTAATTTGGGGTTGTAATTAGAAGGGGTGTCCCAATACTTTTGTTTATATAATATGAGTGTGAACACTGATTTACACTGGGCTCACAGATACAGAATGCACATGTCGTTACATGAACTAAGTCAGAACTTAGTCAATGAATTAAAAAAAATTAATTCATTAATTCATGTCTTTAGACGCCCTTAACAACAGATTCACTCATTAACTTTTATTTTGCAAAGACACAACGCAGGGATTTCATAATCAATTGTCGTTTAGGAAGAAAGTAATCTGTGTAAAAACATAACCAAAATAATGATGCTATCATTTGAACGAGCCCAGAATTGATTTTGAGTATGGATTTTTTAAATTATTTGGTATAATTTATATGCTACATATTTCATCTATTCTTCCTACCTTTCTTCAACAATTGAGATAAAATCCATAATTTGTCTTCCAGTTAGTAAGTAATTTATGGTTGAAAGCATTAAATCATGATATGATTTGACAGCTTGACAGTTAGCTAATGTGTATAAAATGAGCCCATCTGTGCTGTGCTTAGTGTGTATGCATTGTTTCTGGATACTGATAGTGCAGTAACTCTAAAGGAAGCAAGAGGATGGGACGGTTTTTGGTGACCCTCCCCTTTTTAAGCTCCCCTACTGAATCCCAGTAACAGACCTGTATGTTCCTCTCTCTCTCTCTCTCTCTCTCTATCTCTCTCTCTCTCTCTCTCTCTCTCTCTCTCTCTGTGTGTGTGTGTCTACAGTTAATATGCAAAGTGTCGACCCTGCGAGCGCTGTGCAGCCGGCATACAGAGAAGCTGACTGCTTTCAAAGCAATATACCCGGACATTGTGCGTACCCATTTCCCCCCCTTATACAAGGAGCTCTTTGGATCAGACTTCGAGCAGTCCATGCCCATGGATGGGTAGCGGCCTCCTTGACTGCCCCCCTTAGCGGGGCCAAAAAAAAAACACCGTGGGGAATGTTGAGCATGAATCTAAGACACTTTACCAGTGCCCTGCACACACATACGTACACAGACACATACACGCTTATAAACACAAAACAGGACAGCTAACCGGCTGCACGTCCAACTTTCGTTTTGTCGGTTTCCTTTGAGAAGGGGTAAGGCATGGATTTCATTCAGTGCACTGTTTTTTTTTAAGGTTGGGATGAAGAGTACAGAGAAATTATTGAGGAAATGAAGACGTTTTCTTTTTCTTTATCTCTCTTTCTGGCTCAGCCTAAAGCACTCGTGCATAATCAAGCATGGTTCTCTGATTTCCAATGATGATTAGCTGGAATTTGGATCCATAAAGGACATGCTGTTAAATTAATCAATTAAATCCTTCACAGAAGAAATCAGCAATCACTTACTGGGAATTTCAGTACAAAATCCAAAGCTGTATTCACAAAAAATCTTCTAAACAAATTGGCATAGAGGTTCGATTTTTATTTTTCTTGTTTTATTTATTTTGTACTCGAGTATGAATTTAAGCAGCTGTTTAAATAAGAAATCCAAAGCCTAAAGTAGCGCAAAATGTCTGTAAAGTTGATCAATCTTAATGAAATCACTTCTGCTCTTTTTCTGGCCTTCTCATGAATGACTTGTATATGTAATTCCTATATTCAACACACTGCTGTATGCTGAGATTTGGACAGCCTTCATCAAATATTCATGTGCACAAGTTTGCTTCTTCTGAAGAATGTGCTAACATATTTACACTGGAACAATCAACAAAACAGAATTAAAGCATTGCTAAACGCAGAACAGTTTTGTCTTAAATTGTCCCATATTACAATTTTATAATAAAATAATAGTCTTGACAGATATTAAACATTATTCCATGCTTGAGCCAGGTGATACATTTCTGATGCATTGATATTTTATCTACCTGCAAGGGTATACAATGTACTTTCACTTACTCACTTTCTTAACCACTTATCCACTTAGGGTCGTGTGGGATGCTGGAGCCTATCCCAGCTTTTCAATAAGCGCAAGGCACACAGTAACACCCTGGACAGGGTGCCAGTCCATCCACACATACACACACCCATTCACCTATAGGGCAATTCAGTGTCTCCAATTAACCTGGATTGGTTGTTTTGAGACCTGACTGTGCTACCCACCGTGCTGCCCATTTTATTTCCAAGCAAATGTTAAATGTCTCAAAATAAACATTTAAAGCCTCAAATCATCATATTAATCTGCGATTAGTGATGCCACCCATTTATTCAAAATGTGTTTTTAATTGGTTGTTTTGAATGTCGAAGTATTTAATTATGCGAAGGCCAGAAAAATACCAACAATTTCCTCCCATATTAATTTTGTTTAACTAGCTGCAAAACCATGTTTTTTTTGGTCTAAAGTGTCTTTATTTGAATGGCTACTCAAGTCCAAAAACAATGAAATACTCTATAAGTAGTTCCACATGTATATGCTGTATTTATCTCTGCAGGCATTTAATAACTAGGCGAGTAAGCATTTAGATTTGTATTTAATGTATTTCCACATCAACCACTCCCAACTACAATTAATTAAACAGAACATCATTTGTAGCTAAATCATCTGAGTCAACCCCAACCTTACTTAGAATCCTTCCTAATTCTTATTCTCACTTAGTTTTGTAAATAGGTTTTAAGAAGCAACTCTTAGGAATTCTATCAGATTTTAATTAAATCAGATTCTTTGTGGATACAGCATCTGACATAGGAATAAAAAATCTATAATAATAAGAAAGAAAAAAAAAACAACGAATGTACAGTAGCTATGTAATATTGTTGCATTGATCAGGACCCACGCAGTATGCACGTGCTAGGCTTAGCCACCTCTCCTTGGTTTCGTCTTTTGCTGGGAAGGCTGTGCCGCTCAGAATGTAAACCAGCAGTGAACAAGGTGTAGAGAGTAGAAATCAGGAGAGAGACTGAGACTGAGAGAGACAAAGAAAAAAAGAAAAATGAGAATGCGTAGGAAACGTGGAACGGAGCTGTCTGCACGGGGTGACGAGAAGCGACACCTTTCTAAGGACAATCGTAGACAAAGAAAAGAAAAACGAGTAGAATTCTGGTAATTCTAGATTTTGGAACAAAAGGAGGGGGTAAAATGCAATTACTTTTAGCTGTCAAGACTTCGTTAACATGGTTGCTTGCTGATCTTATGTAAGGCCATCTGCTATTAAATTCTTTTCTGGACAGGTGCTCGCAGTTTAACAGAGCACACCGCCACGATGCAAGGGTCCATTCCGCCTGTTTTCTAATGTGCTACAGGGTATACGGTGATAAGTACTTACTATACAGAAAAACGTAATGTTTATAGAATCTATTTTAAATAACGTGTATGATATTAGTAGCTAGGCTATTCTTAATTGTCGAAAAATTGATAAGGCACTTTTTATTTGCACCTTTTTCGTTAATTTAAGACTTGTATATTTACCTAGTGTTGTGTTGCATGTGCAAACAGAAATACAAGTGAAAACCACCGACTCACAGCTTCTACAGCCCTGAGGAGGTGTGTGCAAGTGTACAAAGTAAAAGTTGAATGCTGGGTAAAGGCTGACAGAGCCGTAGCTGTATGTATAAATCGTTTTTGGCTTCCTTCCTACAACTATGGAATGGGCTGACCCTGATCCTAGATCAGCTTGTTTTTTCGTGCTCTACAGCACTGAGACACTATCACTGCCAATACTCATTTCCCATCCTCCCGCTGGAGCTATTCCGGTCTGAAACCAGCACAGATGTGGAAAATCCAGGTCCACATTCGAGTTCAGGCCAAGTGTAAAAGCACAAACTTCGTTCAAAACGCAGAGCATGACATGCTGGCTGGGATTTAAAATGACGTTATGCACTAGACAATGGTTCCATCTAGTGGTGGATAGTATGTTAGCATACAGTACCTTAAAATGTATTAATCCTCTCACAGTTTTTTAAATTGTATACATAAATGATAAGGGATTTGTATTGTTATATTTTTTGCCGCAGTGCTGGCTTAGTTGCTAAGGCACTCAGCTACCAATCGGGATGGTTCAAGGCTCCAGGGGGGCTGACCCTGCGCTCTTATCCCAACTTCAGTGCAAGCTATGATGTGCAGTATGGAGTTTATAATAATAATAAAGCATTTTATTAGCAGTGGTGAATTATGCCATCCCACTGTCGCTGAAATCCAGGGTTCAAATCCTCAGTAGTACGTCAGCATACAGACATAAATGGCTGTGTCTGAGAGGGTGTATAGCCTTGGCCCTACGATGGATTGGCATCCCGTTTCGGGTGTGTTATTGTATTGGGCCCAATGATTCCGGGGAAACCGGACCCACAACAGTGTGAAATGAACCAGCCATCCATTTTCTTAAAAACTAGCATTTCAAACGAGTGCTCCTCTTTTTAGAGGGTGGCCTGACCTAGGCAGTGTGGCTGTAGTTTTATATGTTCTGCACTGAGCTATGAGTTATGCTTAGTACCATAATTATGGTCTTGCATTATTCTTTAGATATTGATCAGAAATTGGATTTGTTTCTAAAAGCTACTTTGACCTTTTAAAAACAGTCACTACCATATTGATAGACCTTACAAAGAGTATGAAGTATTCAAAAACTTTCATCCAAATTTTTGTTAATTGAGTGACCTTTCGAACAGTCACTACCATACTGATAGACCTCAGAAGTATGAAATATCTAAATTTTTATCCGATTTGTAGTTAATTGAGTGCATTGGCCAGGTTATTAGGGATTGAAACAAGCTGGGAAAATAATCATTTGGACGTTGTACTGGCCTTTTCTCTTACTATTTGATGCAACATAATTTTATTGACCAAGCAAAAGTATCATTTTAATGTGCAATCTGAGATGTTATATGTGTAGAATACATTTGAATGCACTGTATGCTAGGAGAACATAAGCTGTATACAGCCTAAGCGTATATTTCTAAATGGTACAGCACACAGGCTGTTACTGACCAGACCATCATTCTGTTCCATCTGATCATGTAAACGTGTATTTTGTAGGATATTCAGGGTTGCGTCTGGCTCATATTTTTTAACAGGTTCTCTGAGAAAGCCTTTGCCCAGCTTTATGGATAACAAGGACACAGTAAAGGAATGAAAAAGAAAAAAAAATATTCAAAGCCTTGTCTGGTAGTAAAGTTCTATTTTTATAAAATGTACAGTGCACAAGCTGATGAAAGAGGCAACGGGAGAGAAAGAAAGTGAGATTTTTAAGCACTTATTCTTGCAATAATTAGACTTGTGTGTTTGTTTTGTTGAAAAACAAGACAATAGTAGTATTAGTGTTTTTTTAGAATACCTAATTGTTGTGTAGTGTGTCTAAGCCCTTCAAATGTGCCATAATGTTTTTTTTTCTATGTTTAGTACGTCCACATACGGTTGTTGTGACATTCCAGTAGAATTTTAATGTGACGATGAAATCCACACATGATCCAGATATACCACTCAGATATCTCAATAACAAATCTGCCAAACTTTTCTAAGTCTGTAGTTCCAAAACGATATTTTCTTTATTTCTTTATAATGCTCTGTGTACACTATACTATAATGTCCTGTTTTCCTCAGGGAAGAGTTTAACTCTGACACAATTGTTATTTAACCTAAAATGAGAAATGCTAGGTTCTTGTTTATTTTATTTACATTTCTGTTAGATAGGTCATTGTAACTGCTCAGATCTTATTCGGTTTTATCACAAACATGAACATTACCGTTATTTACCCAGATTAATTTTGCGCATTGGTCCTGCCCTATATTCCCCAGCCCTTTAAGTTACCAGGGTCGAAGTGGCTTATTGACATTTCATACACTAAATCTTTGGAATTGAACATAATTGTCTAATCCTAAAGCACATCTTCTGTTATGCACTGCAAAGTGGTCGATTGATGTCACTAGCCAGAGTATTTAATATAGCATGGACACACTTGTCAAACTGTGAATGACAATCCAGCTGAATGTTTTGAATTGGCAGTGTGTGGAATTCAATATGAATGCTCAGGGAGAACATTATCATAAACATACCGGGGCAGACCATTTCGTACATTGCTTTTTTGTTCTGTTCTTATGTAGCACAGTCTACAACAGGGCTATTCAGTCAGTGGCCCACTGGCCAGACCAGAGTACGGTTTTACCAGTGAATTAAAAGTATAAAAGAACATAATTTTGTACATATAGGTACATTTTAACTATACCTGTGTGCTTCGCATGATTACTTATAGTCAGTCATTAAGATGGGTTAATGAAAAGAATAACAACAACACATGAATCTGAATAAGATGTTCGGTAACCACAATTTGCCAGAACAGCTTCATAAACTCTTTTTTAATTGTATTTATGCATTTTTCCCCACTTTCTCCCAATCTAGTCATACCCAATTACCCAGTTGCATCTCCTCTACTGCTGCAGACCCCTACCCTGATCAAGGAGGGCTGTACCTAAGACACGCCCCCTTCTGACACATGTGCAGTAGCCAGCTGCAGACTGTTAGGTAGTTTCATGGGAAAGCCTCACATTTGTGACTCTTTCACTTGGTATAATTTTTGTAATATGGTCTGACTCTGGACTAATTGAATAGCCCTGGACTTCATTAACAGAATCTTAGACATTTGACTTACATAAAATATATTTAGACACTTGCTTCATAAACAGTTAGTTTAATGTAATTCAATAACTAGACACTCACATACTCCTAACAGGGTCCAAAATCACCAAACCTTCAAGCAATGAGCTGTAAAAGCACCCTTTTTACTCCAGTTTATTCTTTTTTAGATGTGGATTGTTCGAATTTTCACTTATATTGTATGAATATGTGCCAAATACCTCGTGTACAAAATTTGCTCCACTAGCAGATTCTGCCCATGAGCCAGGAGTGCGTAGTGTGTTATTGCTAATACGGGTTTCAACAGGGTAGCCATAGCTGTGGAGTTCCCTCTAAACAAGCTTCGATAAACAGATGACTGTTGTCATTTTTTAGTCTACTTGATCCGTTTTATGATGTCCTGAAGTTAGTTACAATAAAACCCAGCTACACAGTAAAAATACAAATAAAAAGACCTGTACTGAACTTGGTCAGTGTAGTTTGTATTAGGTATTAAAAGCAATACAAGTAGAACTTTAAACAAATGTATTTTTTCAATCGAAACAAAGGTACTGAATCATCTCTGGATTTGTTGTTTTTGACTTGTTGATGTACAAATTGCTCGTTCCAGTGCTCCATCAATTCCCATTTACTGTGTTGTTGTAGTGAAACGGTATCCTTCATCTTTTTTACTCTTTGTTGAGTTTTGTAAGAAGCAATATGATACACATGATCTGGTGTGTTTGTGCTTGTGTGTTTGCTTAAATCAAACCCCAGACAAGGCTTTAATAAAGTGGATCAGGAGCAGCATGGTTGTAATAATGGAAGCGACACATGGATATATTCTCTTTCCCAGGATTAGCACATTTAAGGTAGCACCAACACTCTTAGAAATAAAGGTGCCAGCAAGGGGGATTTTACTGTGATGCCTTAGAATAAAATATTTTATTTGCTTGAGGAAAAGCATGAAAATGAATCATGATCGGTCACAAACTTACATTTTTGGTAACTAAAGTGGGCACTTTTACTATGCACTTAAAGTGTATTGTTGTGGAGGTGCACTATGGGAATTAAAAAAATATTAGAGTAACCTGGTATTAGTTAGTTTATTTATTAATTTGTATGTTTTTTTCTTTGGTTCTTTGGCACTGAGCAAAAAGAAAACCTTTTCTGGTACCCTTATTTTTAAGAGTGTAGGCCGGACAAGCATGACGGTGCGAATAATATTCATTCTATCCACACGTATGTACATTATGCAAATCTGTCCCTGAAGAGCCTATGCAGTCACAAAAACCAGATCTAGTTTACTTACACCATTTTACTTACTCTAATACTTTATGAAGGCATGTAGACTGCCTAAAGCCATTGATTAATATTTGACATCAATAAAATCGATAGGGTGACGTCATGCTTGTGAGGCTGTTTCAATTCAAAGCTAAATGTGTTCTTAAATTGTATAGATTCTCAGTCATTTTTATCACATTTTTCAACGTGACCTGTTGTTTTCTGTCCTAAAAGCACAGCTACTAGGGTAAAATGTTTTAAATATTGAAGTAAAGACAATAAAACAACAAGAAAAAAAACTAGCCATAAAGAATGTCAAGCAATAATATACGGTATATTACTATTCACCTTTGTGCATGTAAATACATCTCTTATTTATCACCTTGGTTTCTTTTACATACTTTGTTATTTCTGTTGTGTATATTTGACTGGTTTTTGTTCCCGGGTGGAGAACTAGAAACTTCATATGGCCTGTAAAACTGTACAGCTTCATTTCCCTTTCTTTCTCTCTCCCCCCTCGGCTTTTTTGCTTTGAATTCACAATATTTAATGTTATTATTGATCACATGTATAAAAGTAACTTTGTAACATCTGTCTGTATAGGTAAGAAGAAAATACTGCTATTAAGACCTACTCAGTGCAAATATTTATCTGTTTATTGGATACATCATGCTGTACAGTATCTCTGTTTTTAGTAGACTTCTCTCTTTTAAGATGAGTTTTAATAGCGGTAGAGTGTGCTGACTTTTCCTTTTGTGTAAAACTGATGTGTGGTGCTAGGTAAGTTACTTTTGTGAACAAAACGATTCTTAATTCCTAGACGAGGCCGCTCGATTAGTCAGTTCGTTTCACCGAGTATTGATATGTTCTTGATATTAGGACTCAATAAAAGATAAGGATAATGATAAGGATAATGATAGTGGTAAATTTATTTTAAATCTCAGCCAGTACCTGTATCAGTGTGCTGGTCTCGGGATGCATTTGTTTCTTCTCACGTTTAAGATATAAGTACAAGCAGTATCATTTAATTAAGATGCTTTTAAACGTTGCATTTCTAATTTGTCGCGGTAAATAGAATAATATCGTTTAAGCTAAAAATAAAGCAGTATTGTGTTGATCCATTGAACCACTGGCTGGAGCTGGAGCTGTTCAAATTTGTCAATTTAAGAACTGGAAAGTTCTTTAAATAAAAGATGATAAAGCTTACTGAATTTAATATGGATTTTTGGCTCTCTTTATTTTAATTTAGAAGGTACAGCAGGTCATATGTATTTATTGTTTCTGGAATAGTGTGTATTGCCTCACTGTCATGAGGACTTGGCTCTTACACACAAACACATACGCACACATACACATGCTGTGGTTTAGTGTTAATTCGTCAAGAAATGACTTTTCCCAGTCATATGTTCATTTTAAATTTTATGATGTTCTCTCTGTAGCAATTATGACCACTATCCTTGCAATAATACACATGAAACACCACTGAGTGCCTCTCAGTGGGCCAGGATGCAGAAAAGACTTAGTTTTCACTGTTTAGTGTAGGTAAATGCTAATGTATTTGCACATGTCTGTGTTTTCTTTCTTGTTTTTATGAAGTGTCTGTGTAACTGATTCTCTTTTTTGTTTCTTACCATGTGAACATGGTAGCTGTAGTTCATACAGTTTTCTGTATCTTTCATTTTATAACCCTGTTTGGCAATGCACAGCACAGTCAATGTCCAGTTTTCTGCTGAAATCAATGTAACGTCGCTGGGATACGTTCTAATGTACAGTACAGTCTGACTGCAGTATATGAATGAAGTATCTTGATGCAGACCCAGGCTTGTGCATTTGTAAAGAAGATCTATAGACAATCCACTCTGTGTTTCCCCATATTTTACAGTGGTTCTACTTTGTTCATTATTGCAAACAAATGACTTAAGCATTGTATTTGAAGTATTCATCTGTGTATGTAAGATACATAATACAGTACACATTTGGATTCGGTTCCAGTTGTGTGCTAAATTTGAGCTTGCGCAGGGTTAGGGGGTATAAACGAGGCGATACGTCAAGACCCTATTTGCTACTGAACGTACCATGAGGACAGATGATCGTGTACCTTTTTATCCAGCTCTTTTGAACTCTATTTAGGAGGTAGTATCTTACACACATTAGTAGTTTTGCTCCTACTCTTTGTCTGATTCTTAAATCTGGAAATTAAGTATTTTGATTCATTTTGTAAATACAGTTGTAAAGAAAATAAGAAATTTAATGTTGTCTTTTAAATACTTTTCATTCTAATATGAATGTTGTTATATTGTACTTAGAAACTGTACCTTTAATATTACCTTTATTAAAAGTGCATTGGACACATCGATTTTAGATGTGCTTTATGTGCTGTTATCCCATAATAAAATTTACCGCTTGTAATGGGCTCTCACTTACTGGCTGTTTATTTATTCTTTATTGGTTGATGACAGAATAAGAATATTGGATACAAGGTTAGACAGTAAGGTTACATTTATTTCAGACTCTTTATCATAAAATGACATGCATGTCATCATCCTGTCAGATGCTATATGCTGTTATAAGTGGTGATCACATATCACAATGTCATAATAGAACAATGTCATGACAGCTACCGGTACTCATTAAATAACACTTAAAATACCTGCCATTAACTTTTAGGGCCACATATGACATTTGACATGTAAGGTTAATGGTGTTGTGTCCTATCAACATTGGCATTAAGGTTTCAACCAAAGATTCCAACAAAACTGCTGAACATAATAGGTGTACCTAATAAAGTGCTTAGTGGGCCAATTTTATGAAATTAGGACATTTTAAATACAGTGGTTTCTTGTAACTACGTCCCCTAAATCTTTGAAAGAGAGAAATTTGTACCCTTAAACTCGATGTGTGTGCCACTGTCGCTTTGTTTAGCGCTTGGCTTGAGCGGTAGGGTCATTCCTAGCATTCGGTGCCATTTGAGTCCCCATGACATAATATGGTATATGTTGTGTAAAAATGGGCTAATACTTATTTCTAAAAGCTTGTCTTACATGATTAACCCCCGGTCTACCATAGAAAACAATGATGTGTTCCCAGGATAATTTAATTTAAAATAATTACTCTGATTTCAGTGCAAGTAGGCTAAACTGCCATGTTCCCAATCATGTTTTCACAAATTCATTTACAAATATAAGTAATAAACAAATTCTACATTTTTAATTATTATTTTTATTATAGAAGACGGTGTGGAATCTCCTAGAAATACACCTGAGCTGCTGGGCTGTTACATAATTTACTGTTGCTGAAACATCTATGATATCACTAGACTGAAAAATGTTCCTGATAATTCTTTTAAGTGTTCAGTACATTTGATGGTTGAAGGTGGGGGGTGAGGGTGGGGGACACGAGTTGCCTCTTTTTAATGAAATGTACTGTTCACTGGTATGATGTCCACTCTGTTTCTCCTCTGTCCACCCTGTTACCTGTGTGTTTTTTTTAAATACTAATTAAATAAAATCTACATTTATTATGCATGTCTTTGTGGTTACATGCAGGGAATGAATCAGTAAAATGAAATCATTTAAAAATGGAGCCAAATTTAATTGAAATTCCTTTTTATTCTAAAAGAAATGTATTCAAATTTGTGCCTTAAAATACAACATATCTTTTTTTAGATAATGCTTGTTTAATAATACATTCTTAAAATAAATTTGCAGGATAAAGTGAGGAGCTCTTAGAAAATGTAAATAATAAAATAACTGTGCAAAACACTTATTAATAGAGATGAGATTGTCCTGTAACAGTGGGGACATTATTAAATTATTAAATAAAAAAATTATTAGAGTATAATATCCTGAGCTGGACCAATATATATTTCTAATAGTTTAACAAGCCCTCCTTCAGATAAAATGAAAAATCATGGAGGTTTGCATTTTTTGATAGAAAGTTACCAAGCTAAAATGGCATTGAATAGTCGGAATGACCCGGTAGAGTAAAACATCATCAAGTATTAATATTGAAAATATTTATATCAAACAAACCAGCAGAATCTCACAATCACATTGCTTTACTTCAAATAAGTGAGCATTAAAAAATCCAGAAGAAGTTCAATATTTGATAATGCTTTGCTATCACTGCACGGTAAACAGCAGCACCTTGACCCAGATCAACCACACAGCAGCACTGCTTACCTACTTCAAATTCTTCAAAGAGCTTCTCTTCTTCAAATTGAGACCAAATCTATATAGGGATATACAGTAATTCACTTGTTTTTCTTCTTGTTGGCCATCTTGTATGTTTCCAGAATATTTCCACAATATATAAATCCATATAAAACTGTGTCTGTCCACCTAACTAACGAAAACTGTTTTAGTCGATTAATTTATTCTCTCTTTTGCGGTAAAAAGCTGAAACTCAGATGTCACTTTAACCTCCAAACAAAAAAGAGAGAGATTTTCATTGCCAGCTCATCTAAATGACGCACAAAAAATAGCAGATATTGGATTAGCGGAACAACTGAAATTCTGCCCAGAATCTGAATTCAAAAGCTCTGATTGGTTTATACAGCTGTTTATCAAGACCTGAACCATGACTGAATCTCTGAATCAAATGCACACTGATTCATGTTGTTGTTGTTTACACACGGCACTATAATGAAATAGAGTGAGCAAAACGAATCAATGTATTGAATAATAACACTATTAAGTACAAAATCATTAATGTTATATAATATAATAATACTATTAATATATTATATATTATATTATATTATATAATATTCATATAATGAAATATATGCAGTTTGAGGGGACCATGGAACGCATTAACAGGTTTGATATAATTTTTCCAGGCAACCGTTTATGTATACTTCTATGCATTATACTGGAACATTGGGACTTTTTACACACAATAGAACACAATAAAAACAAGAATATATTATATGTTGCTTCTCTTCAGCCTTTATTGATCTATTTGTGATGGAACAAAATTAGAGTAAAAAGTTTATGGAATGTTCAATTTATAATTAAGTATAAAAAGAGAATCCACCAAAGGCTCAGTCTTTGCAAGCAATGATGAGTCATGGCTCACATTTTTGTGCCAAACCTCTGGAGAGAATTGTTGATTATTTGACTATGAACTTTTGTAACTGTTGTACTTTAACATCTATTTAATTGCTCTTGTGTGAATTACAAAGGCATGGAAAAAGAGGCCAGATCTGATATATTGCAGATCCCTCCCACTATGCTGAACAAGTGAAAATGGCACCCAGGCCACTACACACAACACGCTTAATGAAAATGGTAACTTCACAAACTTATTATTACCACTTTGAACACAACTGCTTTAAACAAACTCTCTGTAAATAATTCAACTATATTCCACAATATTGTGAAAAGGTTTAAAAAGAGACAACTCAGTCCGTTGAAGTTAAGGCTGGAAACCACTTAAATGTGCGTGAGCTTTTAGATGGCATTGCATAAGAAATCATTACGCTACTATGGTAAATACAGTCACATGGGCTAGGAGGTACTTCAGATAACCATTATCACTGAACACAGTACACTGCTACAGTGGGGTCAAAAAGTATTTAGTCAGCCACTGATTGTGCAAGTTCTCCTACTTAGAAAGATGAGAGAGGTCTGTAATTTTCATCATAGGTACACTTCAACTATGAGAGACAAAATGAGAAAAAAAAATCCAGGAAATCACATTGTAAGATTTTTAAAGAATTTATTTGTAAATTATGGTGGAAAATAAGTATTTGGTCAATAACAAAAGTTCAGCTCAATACTTTGTAACATATGACAGAGGTCAAACGTTTCCTGTAAGTCTTCACCAGGTTTGCACACACTGTAGCTGGTATTTTGGCCCATTCCTCCATGCAGATCTCCTCTAGAGCAGTGATGTTTTGGGGCTGTCGCTGGGCAACACGGACTCCACAAATTTTCTATGGGGTTGAGGTCTGGAGACTGGCTAGGCCACTCCAGGACCTTGAAATGCTTTTTACGGAGCCACTCCTTCGTTGTCCGAGCGGTGTGTTTGGGATCATTGTCATGCTGGAAGACCCAGCCACGTTCCATTCTCAATGCTCTCATTGATGGAAGGAGGTTTTGGCTTAAAATCTCACGATACATGGCCCCGTTCATTCTTCCCTTAACACGGATCAGTCGTCCTGTCCCCTTTGCAGAAAAACAGCCCCAAAGCATGATGTTTCCACCCCCATGCTTCACAGTAGGTATGGTGTTCTTGGGTTCTTCTTCTTCCTCCAAACACGACGAGTTGAGTTTTTACCAAAAAGTTCCATTTTGGTTTCATCTGACCACATGATATTTTCCCAATCCTCTTCTGGATCATCCATATGCTCTCTGGCAAACTTCAGACGGGCCTGGACATGTACTGGCTTAAGCAGGGGGACACGCCTGGCACTGCAGGATTTGAGTCCCTCTCTGCGTAGTGTTACTGATGGTAGCCTTTGTTACTTTGGTCCCAGCTCTCTGCAGGTCATTCATCAGGTCCCTCCGTGTAGTTCTGGGATTTTTGCTCACCGTTCTCATGATCATTTTGACCCCACGGGATGAGATCTTGACACCAAGGGAGATTATCAATCGTCTTGTATGTCTTCCATTTTCTTACAATTGCTCCCACAGTTGATTTATTCACACCAACCTGCTTGCCTATTGTAGATTCACTCTTCCCAGCCTGGTGCAGGTCTACAATTTTCTTCCTGGTGTCCTTCGACAGCTCTTTGGTCTTGGCCATGGTTGAGTTTGGAGTCTGACTGTTTGAGGCTGTGGACAGGTGTCTTTTATACAGATAACGAGGTCAAACAGGTGCCATTAATACAGGTAACGAGTGGAGGACAGAAGAGCTTCTTAAAGAAGAAGTTACAGGTTTGTGAGAGCCAGAAATCTTGCTTGTTTGTTATTGACCAAATACTTATTTTCCACCATAATTTACAAATAAGTTGCCATGGTGATGGTGGACGCTGGCGCATTTGGCTGCCGCTACCGTTACCGTATTTTACCGTATTTTATTGTATTTTTTATCGTTTTTCGTTTTCATCTTTTTACACACCTTGTGGATCTATTTCTTTTATGTTACTTTTGATACTTTTATTTGTGCTTTTGATACTTTTTGTTCTTTCTACTGTACATCGCGTCTGCGGCCGGTGGTGAACGGTGGATGAGTTTTCCTGGGATCGGCACGATGTTGAACTATTCCGTTGACCAGCTGAGGAAGTTCAACAACTGCACTACTCCATCGTGTATTTCAGTCATCAAACAGCTTGGACTCCTTCGCCGGCCTCGTTATATTCACAGGGGCTCCCGGAGAAAGCTTGTTTATCTTCGAAACGGTAACGCTATTCCATCCTTCTGGTCAGCCGTGCGCACTGTCGCTCCGCAAACACGTCATCAGAGCGCTGCTGCCTTGCACACCAGTAGCGGTGTAGTCTCCATGACAACGCTGTCCACGGAGTGGGATGGGAAACGCGGAGTGGACTTAGCAAATCTCCGTTCTCTTCCTCGTTCCTCACAGCCAACTACACAACAATACCACTTGAAAATGGCATTGCTTAATGTTCGTTCACTCAACACAAAAAGTACTGTACTCAGTGAATTTATATCTGACAGTGAACTAGACTTTTTCTGTCTCACTGAAACTTGGCATAAACCCTTGGATTATTTTACGTTAAATCAGACCACGCCAATGGGATACTCGTATATTGATGAACCTCGTATGGAAGGGCGAGGTGGTGGTGTTGCTGCAGTCTATAGGGATGATATTAAAATAACCACTTTGTCTTTTCCTGCTGCTCTTTCTTTTGAACACCTGGCTTTCAAGTTGTCAGGGCCTACTCCTCTGGTCACTGCTGTAGTTTATCGTCCGCCAAAGCCAAACGCTTCCTTTCTCTCTGATTTTTCAGATTTTTTAACCCAGCTTAGTGCCCTCTCATCCTCTGTACTGCTTATGGGTGATTTTAACATCCATATTGATGACAACAACTGTAAATTTGCCAGGGAATTTTTGGAATTGTTACAGTGTTTTAATTTCACACAACATATACATTTTCCAACTCATAAAAAAGGTCATACTCTTGACCTTGTCTGCTCTACTGGTGTCCTAGTTCATCAGCCGTCCAGCCATGACCTTACTGTCTCTGATCATTTGACAATCATCATGGACATTGAGGTCACTAGGCCCATCACTAGAGCTAAACGTAAAATATCCTTCAGGAATCTTCAATATATCTCTCCCTCTGCTTTCTCAGTTTCTCTTGTTAAAAAGATGTCTGTCTGTCCTGTACTGTCTAGTAATTCATCTGACCTTGTCGATTACTATAATGACATACTCGCCTCATGTCTTGATGAGCTGGCTCCTTTGAGAACCAAATTTGTTTCATTTAGTCATTCCGCACCATGGTACACAATTGAGCTTCACCAAATGAAATCCCGTAAACGCCAGCTTGAAAGACTTTATAAGAAAACCGGTCTAACAGTACATTATCAGATTTATTCTGATTATCTTCAACATTACAAAGACGCTCTTACTGCAGCCCGATCCACTTACTATTCCGAACTCATACATGCTGGATCAACAAATCCTAAGACTCTCTTTTCCACAATAAATAAACTTCTCAAACCAGTTGACAATACTACCAATTCCTTTACAGTTGACAAGTGTAACTCTTACCTCTCATTTTTTCAAACAAAAGTTGAGAATATCCACAATTTTCTGACAGTTTCCCCTGTCATCTCTGTTTCTCCGCCTATCTCATCTCAATTTATTACCCAGCCTCTGTCTCAGTTCTCACCTGTGTCTCTTTTGGACCTATCTGAGATCTTAACAGGGATGCGAAGCTCCACTTGTGTTTTGGATCCTGCTCCATCAAAACTTGTTAAGGGTTGTTTTCCAGTTATCTCATCACTTATCACAGAGATAATCAATTCCTCTCTTAGTTCTGGCTCAGTCCCTCAATCACTCAAATTGGCTGCTGTTACTCCCATACTTAAAAAACCTGGACTTGACTCTAACATTATGAGTAACTTTCGGCCCATTTCCAATCTTCCATTTCTGTCGAAAATACTGGAACGTGTTGTTGCCTCACAGCTCAAAGATCACCTAAATTCCAATAATCTATTTGAATCATTTCAGTCTGGTTTCCGCCCCCAGCACAGCACTGAGTCAGCCCTCCTCAAAGTCACAAATGACCTTCTTCTTTCCTCAGACTCTGGACAAATTAATATTCTCGTCCTCCTTGATCTTACTGCAGCTTTTGACACCATTAATCACTCCATTCTTCTGTCCCGCCTTGAATCCTCTGTCAACATCACTGGTACTGCCCTTTTGTGGTTAAGGTCATATCTCATAAACAGACAACAGTTTGTTAATATCAACAATTGTAGTTCTGCCATTGCTCCACTGTCCCAAGGCGTTCCCCAAGGCTCAGTGTTAGGTCCCCTTTTGTTTATTCTTTATATGCTCCCCCTTGGTGACATCATACGTCGGCATGGTTTACATTTCCACTGCTATGCTGATGATATTCAGCTTTACATCTCCTCCAAATCCATTAATACTGAACTTCACTCCACTCTGACAAATTGCATCACTGAAATGAAATTGTGGATGAAAGCTAATTTCCTCAAATTAAACTGTGAAAAATCAGATATGATCATCGTAGGTCCTACAACCCTGGCAAAAACCACAAAAAATTTTCAAATTACCATTGATAATGACACTTTGTCTCCGTCTTCTAACATCCGAAATCTTGGTGTAATTTTTGATAGCAACCTCTCTTTTGACCGCCATGTAAATCACATCACCAAAACTGCTTTCTTTCATCTAAAAAACATAGCACGTCTACGTCCATCACTCTCCTTTTCTGCCGCCGAAACCTTGATTCATGCTTTTATTACATCCAGAATTGATTATTGCAATAGCATCCTTTATGGTACATCTAACAAAATCCTAAAAAAACTTCAGTATATCCAGAATTCAGCTGCTCGCCTCCTTACTCATACTCGCTCCCGTGATCATATTACACCTGTTCTACAAAAACTTCATTGGCTTCCCGTTGCTCAACGCATTCAATTCAAAATTCTTCTATTCACTCACAAAGCTCTCCATAATCAGGCCCCATCCTACCTCACCGACCTGCTCCATCAGCACATTCCCTCCCGTAGCCTTCGCTCTTCTGAGGCTAACCTACTGTCCATACCCTCTAGGACCAAGCACCGGACCTGGGGTGACAGGGCCTTTTCCATAGCTGCTCCATCTTTATGGAATGCTCTCCCCAAACACCTACGAGATTGTCCTGACCTGTCCAAATTCAAGTCACTTCTCAAAACTCATCTATTCAGAGTGGCATTTAACTTGTAACAACACAAAATAAATGCTTTTATTTTTGCTATTCTTTTTAATAGTTTTTATACTTAGATCACGACAGAAATGTGAAGTCCTAGATCCTAAAACTTGTAAAGTTTTCAGTTTCCTGATTGCATGTAAATCTGTCCTGTTTCTGTCTAATTTTAAGAAATTGTTCTATATTTGTTGTTCTCTCTCATAATTTAGCTAATTTTTAATGAACTGTCTTATGCTGCTCTCTTTGTTTTTATCTTAATTATTCTTGATGTTGATGTACTATTTTGATTTTGTACTATGATTTGTATGGTGTATGTACGTATTTGTTTTGATTATTTGTCTTATGTAAAGCGTCTTTGAGTATCTTGAAAAGCGCTATATAAATAAAATGTATTATTATTATTATAAATAAATTCTTTAAAAATCCTACAATGTGATTTCTTGGATTTTTTTTTTCTCATTTTGTCTCTCATAGTTGAAGTGTACCTATGATGAAAATTACAGACCTCTCTCATCTTTCTAAGTAGGAGAACTTGCACAATCAGTGGCTGAATAAATACTTTTTGGCCCCACTGTACATCACACAATGAGAAAGCCATACATCAGCTCTTCTTAGAAATGCAGCTGAGTTCTCTGGGCCCAAGGTTATCTTAGCTCAACCAAAAGACAGTGAATACATGTGCTTGTTTTAGCTTGTTTTTAGGGGAAAAAAAACCAGACATTGAGTTATCTGTGCAAAAAATGAAAGTAAACCAGAGTAATCAGAGAAAGGTGCAAAGGCCAACATCAGTCGAGGTAGTGGCGTGCATCTGTGCCCTATGTGTAAAGGTAACATTAATGTGGAGGCATATTGGGATTTTAGAGAGACACATGCTAAAAAATGAAGTACATGGTTATTAAAGCAAGACAATGCAAGGCATCATTCTGCACATGCTTTAACAGTGTGGCTTTGTACTGTAGATACAAAATGTCTGAGTGGCCCGCCTGCAGTTCAGATCCAGTGGTGACTCGTGCCAAATCTCTCAGGGGGGCAATTGTTGCGATGATGGCCAAGGTGAACCGTTCAATGGGTAAATTAAAGCTTAAATAATTAACATCTTAAGTCATCTGTCAGTTTGCCCTCACAAATAACTTTGAACATGGAGAGAGACCAGCTTTACCATTAATCATTAATGATTACTACGACGACTCAATGGCATTTCCTGACACGATGGTGTTGCTCGGAACTGAGGTGATGGTAGTCATGGTGACGAGATCGCGACACCAGGTTACGTGTGAAGCAAGCACGTAAGTGCGAGCCCTCCCGGAACCCATTCAGATTGTATTGCAGCGCCTGCAGTTTGAAAAAAAGAGCCTTAACATGAGAGTCTGTGAGAGCAATCCGGGCGATTTTCAGTGAGACTGAAATCGCCCCAAAAGGTGCGGTACTGTACGGAACACAACTTGACGCTGATTGGACGATATTCAGAGGCAAGAGACTGTCCAGAACAGTCACAGCTGTGATAGAAAAATTTCTTCCCTTTCGTCCTTTGGTGGTGCGTCGCCCGATCGCCCTAAGGAACGAGCCGCCCCTGTTCAGATCTATATTTGATTAAAAGTGTATGGTGTATCATGAAAAAGACTCAGACAAACAGCAACCATGGACTGTGAGGCAGCTGTGTGAAGTCATCTATCGAGCAAAAATGGGCTTAAATTCCACTTGCGAAACTGCAACAATTTATTATAGCCAGTTCCCAAACGATTACAAAAGTGTTATTCATCTGAAGGGTGATGTAATGCAGCAGTAAACATGCTCTGTCCCAACTTTTTAGTGTATTGCAGGCATCGAATTCTTTTTATTTGTTTATATTTAAAAACACAATTTAGTGCATAAGAAAAAAACATTGGGAATCTTTTCTTTCTACTTTTGTCAGTTAAATAAAGGTTGAAGAGAATTAACAAAAAACTTATTCCTGTTTTTATTACGTTTCTACAAGTTGTAGAACTTTAAACAGGGTTCTTGTTTCTACACGGTCAATTTTTATCAATACACTTTCGTCTGTAGCGTGTAGAAATCATTTAAAACGCTGTTGAGCATGTAGTCCACTAGATAGAGAGTATATTTAGTGATCTCATTCCCTGTAAAGGGCACTAGTATAGGGTGTGAGGATCTATTTGCATCGATTAGTTGTTATGTATCGCGCGTGTAGACGTTGAGTATGAGTAGTGAAACGTGAACGCTGAGTATAACGCACCGGTATGGAGTTGACGTGGTAAGTTAAATTTTTTTAATTTTTCTTAATTATAATTGAGTTTAGATGAATAGCATATTAGCTAAATGTTTCAGTTAATGTGTTGTGGTGCTGTAATATTTTGCTGTGTAGTCAGTTGTTTTAAGTACAAAAAATAGCACTGCCACAGATTTACCTCTAGTTCAGTAGAATATACACCGTTCAGCCATAACATTAAAACCACCTCCTTGTTTCTACACTCAAAGTCCGTTTTATCAGCTACACTTACCATATAGAAGCACTTTGTAGCTCTACAATCACTGACTGTAGTCCATCTGTTTCTCTACATACTTTTTTAGCCTGCTTTTACCCTGTTCTTCAATGGTCAGGACCCCCACAGGACCACCACAGAGCAGGTATTCTTTAGATGGTGAATCATTCTCAGCACTGCAGTGACAATGACATGGTGGTGGTGTGTTAGTGTGTGTTGTGCTGGTATCAGACACAGCAGGGCTGCTGGAGTTTTTAAATACCGTGTCCACTCACTGTCCACTTTATTAGACACTCCTACCTAGTTATTTCACCTTGTAGATGTAAAGTCAGAGACGATCGCTCATCTATTGCTGCTGTTTGAGTTGGTCATCTTCTAGACCTTCATCAGTGGTCACAGGGCTCTGCCCACGGGGCGCTGTTGGCTGGATGTTTTTGGTTGGTGGACGATTCTCAGTCCAGCAGGGACAGTAAGGTGTTTCAAAACTCCAGCAGCGCTGCTGTGTCTGATCCACTCATACCAGCACAACACACACTAACACACCACCACCATGTCAGTGTCACTGTAGTGCTGAGAATGATCCACCACCCAAATAATACCTACTCTGTGATGGTCCTGTGGGGGTCCTGACCATTGAAGAACGGCATGAAAGGGGGCTAACAAAGCATACAGAGAAATAGATGGACTACAATCAGTAATTGTAGAACTACAAAGTGCTTCTATATGGTAAGTGTAGCTGATAAAATGGACAGTGAGTATAGAAACAAGGAGGTGGTTTTAATGTTATGGCTGATCGGTGTGTGTGTGTGTGTGTGTATATATATATATATATATATATATAGATATATATGTGTTAACGTCATGTTTCTATATAACCTTGTGAACTGATGAATCTTGTGTAATGAGTAACTACAGTGTCTGTCATGAACAAAACATGACGTTAAAATCCTAATAAATAAATAAACCAGATAAACTGATTGTTTGCAGTGATCTCTTCATGGTGCTTGTCATTACATTAAAATAATACCTTGAGTAAATGTAGGTTGTGATGTTGGTCAGATTTGTTTTGTTTTTAACACAGCTCTCTGTACAGGAATTCAGCTCCTGTCACAGACCCTGGTCCCTTTTCCAAAGATGTCTTTGATAAATTCTCTCTAGCTCCGACAATCATAGAGCTCTGGGCCAACTTACAAAGGTGAAGTTTTACATACTATCGTACAAGCTTTATCATTTAGAAGCTATTAATGGGCAGTTCACTCTCTATAACTAGACTGCACTAGAGTGTAGTACAGTAACATGGCTCCTAAGGGCTTGAGTTTGATCCTCACGTTTGGTCTTTGGCAGTGAGGAGTTTTGCATGTTTCCCCCAACCTTTAAAAAAATGCTTGATGTTGATTTGGCTCCTCTTAACTCTCCTGAATTGTGATATGTTGCCTTGCTATGGATAAGCACTTTCTTCAGTCATGCAACTCATTTTTACCATAAAACACTTACTTAACTTACTGTACCAAGTCCCAAAAGACTAGGCTACTACCTAGAATGAAATTAGAAAAAAGACCTCGCCTGGGAAAATTCTGGACTTCTTATCATACCTAAACCTGTATGTCTTAAATATGAAGTGGCAGTTAAACCAAACCAGCCTACCTACTATTGGGTGGTACCAGACAGAATGTAACTTTGACCAGTATGAAGCAGCAACTAAATTAATGAGTAAATAAAATGTGTTTGATTAATTATTATATAATATATAACATCTCATAATTTGCTGTTCTTTTACCATCAGAACAAAAATTAATCATAATTTTTTTGTTTAAAGCCCTGATGTGAAACCTAACGTGAAAGAAGAGGGTAAAACAACACCAGCTTCTCCATCCTCAGAAATAAAGCAGGACAAAAAGAACAAAATCAGCCCACAAACCAACATCTCAAACAGCTATGGCGAGTCCAACAGCACAGAGATGCTTACTGACTGCAATAATGACCTGGCTGAGTCTAAAAACCAAAATGACTTTCCTAACCCAAAAGTGCCCTATCCCTGTTTCTCCTCTCTCAGCCGCAAAGACAGAGTGACCTATCTCTTCTTAATAAGAAACAAGCTGTACCGCACAGGATCGCCGGTGAGTTCCGTTCTGTTTAATATAATTAATATCTGTGTTTTTACCCTTCTGCTTTTCAAGTTATGAACATATTCACACATCTGGAAATTACAATTCTTTTCTTTGTCTGCTGTTGAAATTAGACTCTAATGGTGAAAGCCAAGACAGAAGTGGCAGAGTTTATGAAGTACCTGCAGGATGTCACCAGACTATGCGCTGATGATTATAAGTATATGCCCCCAGGTGCTGCTCGCTATACAGAGGTATCCCCCCATTCAGTGTGCCTTCAAACTTTGTCTCGTCTTCTGCTGCCTTAGTTTGTTTGTTTGTTTGTTTGTTTATTCGAATTTTAATGTCATGTTTTACACCCTTTTGTTTGGTTTGCCACCCTCTGCTTCCTTACAAAGTTATGATTAAGGCATCTACTGGTTAATTTGGTCTAGCAATCCTACTCAGGTAACTGAGTTTGGAAAACTCCCAACCAATTCTGTGGACACAGGGTGGGGTGTCAAAACACGGATGATAATTTTTGGCTTTGAGACAGATGTTTTACGTTTACATTCAACTGTTAGGGCTTATTCTGTCATTCAATTTATGAGTGTTATTTAATAATAATAATCTGTGAAATCTGTGATTTTTGAAATACAAGGTCCATAAAAAATTACGCACATTTCCTGTGAGTTTAGTGCCCTTACTGATGTGTTTCCACCTTTTCATTACAGGAATATTTTCAACACTGTTTGGACCTGATGAAGAACTACCCACAGATTTACACTATTGCAGAAATCACCAGTTTAACCGGAGGGAAATTTGTTTCTGACATTTCCCTTAATTTTGAGAAAATCCTCCTTGCTATGGTAAGAATAGTGTATTTCTGCTACTACTAAACCTTATAAAGTCTTTAAATCCAGGTTCGGAAACGATAGTTTAGTTATCATAACAATCTATAATTGTTAAAATGACAACCTGCTATTTTTTTTTGACTGATCCAGTATATTTAGGGGGTCGGCAGAGCGGATCTGGTCTACATACCACACTTGGCACAAATTTTACGTGGGATGCTCCTTCTGATGCAACCCTCCTGTGTTTATCCATGCATGGGACCAGCACTGGGAGCGCACTGACAAGTGCACCTCCCAGTGGCTAGGCTGTTTCAGCCTAGACTTGACTTGTAAATTGGAAGAGTGAGGGCTAATCAGACAGTAAACGCCAGTTTTACCACCAGTTTTGAGAGTAGGAGCTCTTGAGATTGAATCTCAGCTCTGCTATCAGCTGGCCAGGTGCCTACACGCAGACTCTCGTTTGGCTATGTGTCTGCAAAGGGGAAGCACAATGGCTGAAACAGGGCATGACAGTTTTGGCTTCTCAACTGAAGTTGGAGGTGGTGGTGGCAGAAACAAGAGAGGAGGAAAAGGGGGAAAAACAGCCAATTTTTACAAATGCAATTGTTGTTATATTAAAATAGTCTGTACTTTCATTTTGGAGTATGCCTCTGGTCAGTTGTTGAGTTATTAGCATTATTTGATGACTGTTGATGACTGTGTTGTTTTAGGGCTCCATACAGATGACAGAAAAAAGAATGTTGCCGGAAAATACACAACTTGCTGTGGATTACGAGTCAGTGTCAGCGGTGATTCCTCCCTCTAAAAAAGCCAATAATTCACACACAGTAAGTATTCTTTTTCAACCTTCATATGCAGTTCAGATCAAAATCAGATTTCATTTTTCGCTTCTTCTTGGTCAGGGTCAAATTTGGCAAATCCGATTTCCCCAGAATCCCTGAATGCAACGCAGTAACACACACCGGACAGGATGCCAGTTCATCGCAGGGCCTAAGCCATCCACTGCCAGACATAGCCAATCATGTCTGTATGTAGATGCCCATCCGGCCGATCACATTGCTAGGCATGGAAACCCTTGATCTCAGCGGTAGTGGGATAGCACAGTTGAATTAAAAACTGCACCACTGTTTTCTAAAGAATGTAAAATTAGATTTTAAATAATTTGGCTCAATTTAGCCACTGGCTCAGCGAACTATTACACATGCCCACCACCACAGAGATCAAGGTTCGAATCTCAGAGATGCTATGGGCTGACCTTCCACCCAATGGTCCCAGTGGATCCAGACCCACTACAACCCTGACTAGGTTAAAGCAATTAATAAAAATTTGTATTACTGATAAGTGTTAACATTTTAAGTATAACAGGAAGTAACTATATAAAAATATTAAATTGCATTATGAGCTCATATGAAGGAACTTTATGTGCTTTTCTAATTTTGTTGGTTAGTAACTGACACTAGTACCTTATAAATGTAATAAATGAATGCCTTTATTCATCATATATACCTTTACATGTGTACAATACAGTGAAATTCTTTTTCCACATATCCCAGCTTGTTTGGAAGCTGGGGTCAGAACGCAGGGTCAGCCATTGTATGGCAAATCCAGATTAAGGGCCTTGCTCAAGGGCCCAACAGTGGCTGCTTGGCAGAGCCAGGACTCAAACACAAAACCTTTCCTTAAGAGCCCGGACCTCTACCCACTAAGCTACCAGTTATTTTTTTTATTTTAAATACAACTTAATTTATTTAGGTCACAAATATAAATACAACGAGAGAGTCTTGCACAAGTAGGACGTAAGAAGCCCAGCTCCAGAATTTTCTTTTGTCATTTAGTCATTCAATTTAGTAATTCAACATTGGTTCAAGTATTTTTTTGAAAACTTTAGTTACAGAAAAATACCAGTTGATAAAATTATTAGTGTTCCATGACATACATGTCACAAAGTCTATGTAAACGTTGTATGTAACTGTATCTACTACTAAGGAGTAAACATAACCAGGGGTTCTGTACCCACTATCTGTCCAGGATTATCACATCATATTTTGAGTTTTCTCAGGCTCCAAACCATCATCCAATATATATACAGTGTATCACAAAAGTGAGTACACCCCTCACATTTCTGCAAATATTTCATTATATCTTTTCATGGGACAACACTATAGAAATGAAACTTGGATATAACTTAGAGTAGTCAGTGTACAGCTTGTATAGCAGTGTAGATTTACTGTCTTCTGAAAATAACTCAACACACAGCCATTAATGTCTAAATAGCTGGCAACATAAGTGAGTACACCCCACTGTGAACATGTCCAAATTGTGCCCAAATGTGTCGTTGTCCCTCCCTGGTGTCATGTGTCAAGGTCCCAGGTGTAAATGGGGAGCAGGGCTGTTAAATTTGGTGTTTTGGGTACAATTCTCTCATACTGGCCACTGGATATTCAACATGGCACCTCATGGCAAAGAACTCTCTGAGGATATGAGAAATAGAATTGTTGCTCTCCACAAAGATGGCCTGGGCTATAAGAAGATTGCTAACACCCTGAAACTGAGCTACAGCATGGTGGCCAAGGTCATACAGCGGTTTTCCAGGACAGGTTCCACTCGGAACAGGCTTCGCCAGGGTCGACCAAAGAAGTTGAGTCCACGTGTTCGGCGTCATATCCAGAGGTTGGCTTTAAAAAATAGACACATGAGTGCTGCCAGCATTGCTGCAGAGGTTGAAGACGTGGGAGGTCAGCCTGTCAGTGCTCAGACCATACGCCGCACACTGCATCAACTCGGTCTGCATGGTCGTCATCCCAGAAGGAAGCTGACGCACAAGAAAGCCAGCAAACAGTTTGCTGAAAACAAGCAGTCCAAGAACATGGATTACTGGAATGCCCTGTGGTCTGACGAGACCAAGATAAACTTGTTTGGCTCAGATGGTGTCCAGCATGTGTGGCGGCGCCCTGGTGAGGAGTACCAAGACAACTGTATCTTGCCTACAGTCAAGCATGGTGGTGGTAGCATCATGGTCTTGGGCTGCATGAGTGTTGCCGGCACTGGGGAGCTGCAGTTCATTGAGGGAAACATGAATTCCAACATGTACTGTGACATTCTGAAACAGAGCATGATGCCCTCCCTTCGAAAACTGTTTTCCAACAGGATAACGACCCCAAACACAACCTCCAAGATGACAACTGCCTTGCTGAGGAAGCTGAAGGTAAAGGTGATGGACTAAACCCAATTGAGCACCTGTGGCGCATCCTCAAGTGGAAGGTGGAGGAGTTCAAGGTGTCTAACATCCACCAGCTCCGTGATGTCATCATGGAGGAGTGGAAGAGGATTCCAGTAGCAACCTGTGCAGCTCTGGTGAATTCCATGCCCAGGAGGGTTAAGGCAGTGCTGGATAATAATGGTGGTCACACAAAATATTGACACTTTGGGCACAATTTGGACATGTTCACTGTGGGGTGTACTCACTTATGTTGCCAGCCATTTAGACATTAATGGCTGTGTGTTGAGTTATTTTCAGAAGACAGTAAATCTACACTGCTATACAAGCTGTACACTGACTACTCTAAGTTATATCCAAGTTTCATGTCTATAGTGTTGTCCCATGAAAAGATATAATAAAATATTTGCAGAAATGTGAGGGGTGTACTCACTTTTGTGATACACTGTATACTGGTGCTGGTCATAACATTAGAATATCATGAAAAAGTTGATTTATTTCAGTACTTCCATTCAAAAAGTGAAACTTGTATATTATATTCATTCATTACACACAGACTGATATATTTCAAATGTTTATTTATTTTAATGTTGATGATTATAACTGACAACTAATGAAAACCCCAAATTCAGTATCTCAGAAAATTAGAATATTGTGACAAGGTACAATATTGAAGACACCTGGTGCCACACTCTAATCAGCTAATTAACTCAAAACACCTGCAAAGGCCTTTAAATGGTCTCTCAGTCTAGTTCTGTAGGCTACACGATCATGGGGAAGACTGCTGACTTGACAGTTGTCCAAAAGACGACCACTGACACCTTGCACAAGGAGGGCAAGACACAAAAGGTCATTGCTAAAGAGGCTGGCTGTTCACAGAGCTCTGTGTCCAAGCACATTAATAGAGAGGCGAAGGGAAGGAAAAGATGTGGTAGAAAAAAGTGTACAAGCAATAGGGATAACCGCACCCTGGAGAGGATTGTGAAACAAAACCCATTCAAAAATGTGGGGGAGATTCACAAAGAGTGGACTGCAGCTTTAGTCAGTGCTTCAAGAACCACCACGCACAGACGTATGCAAGACATGGGTTTCAGCTGTCGCATTCCTTGTGTCAAGCCACTCTTGTACAAGAGACAGCGTCAGAAGCGTCTCGCCTGGCTAAAGACAAAAAGGACTGCTGAGTGGCCCAAAGTTATGTTCTCTGATGAAAGTAAATTTTGCATTACCTTTGGAAATCAAGGTCCCAGAGTCTGGAGGAAGAGAGGAGAGGCACAGAATTCACGTTGCTTGAGGTCCAGTGTAAAGTTTCCACAGTCAGTGATGGTTTGGAGTGCCATGTCATCTGCTGGTGTTGGTCCACTGTGTTTTCTGAGGTCCAAGGTCAACGCAGCCGTCTACCAGGAAGCTTTAGAGCACGTCATGCTTCCTGCTGCTGACCAACTTTATGGAAATGCAGATTTCATTTTCCAACAGGACTTGGCACCTGCACACAGTGCCAAAGTTACCAGTACCTGGTTTAAGGACCATGGTATCCCTGTTCTTAATTGACCAGCAAACTCGCCTGACCTTAACCCCATAGAAAATCTATGGGGTATTGTGAAGAGGAAGATGCGATACGCCAGACCCAACAATTCAGAAGAGCTGAAGGCCACTATCAGAGCAACCTGGGCTCTCATAACACCTGAGCAGTGCCACAGACTGATGGACTCCATGCCACGCCGCATTGCTGCAGTAATCCAGGCAAAAGGAGCCCCAACTAAGCATTGAGTGCTGTACATGCTCATACTTTTCATGTTCATACTTTTCAGTTGGCCAACATTTCTAAAAATCCTTTTTTTGTATTGGTCTTAAGTAATATTGTAATTTTCTGAGATACTGAATTTGGGGTTTTCATTAGTTGTCAGTTATAATCATCAACATTAAAAGAAATAAACATTTGAAATATATCAGTCTGTGTGTAATGAATGAATATAATATACAAGTTTCACTTCTTGAATGGAATTACTGAAATAAATCAACTTTTTCATGATATTCTAATTTTATGACCAGCACCAGTGTGTATATATATATATTTTTTTTTTTGGCTAAAATTATAAATCAAGGTGAAAAAAAATTACTATTACGTTGAGGTAAATTGTCCCATCACCTAGACCTACTGAATTGTCCGATTCCTCAAAACAGCCACTAGAGGGTGCTGCTGTCCTTAATATTAAGCTTTTTGCTGTGTTTGTTTTGCAGCCGATCAGCAGTGACAGAAATGCAGAAATGCTCAGCGCTACATATGAGCCTCATGTCTGCCTCGCAAAAGAAGCTTTTATCCAGCTCCTGAACAGTGCTACTTTTATTGAAGCATGGGAGCTGCCAGTCTGCATCAAACTGAACCCTGCAAAAGGTGAGCAGTTAGCCAACCTCCATGTTAATTTGGCAGAATATGTTACTTTGCTTATTCATCAATAATGTTCATGTAATCTACATCTGCCACTGCAGATTGTTACTACGTAGTTTATAAAAGACCACCAAGGTATTCCACATGTGGAGAGATTAGGAAAGAATGCAGGCTGATAATGCACAACATGTTTTTGTTTGAAGAAAAAATGCACTGCTCTCCAGAACCAAAACTTTATCATTAAGCTTGGTTAAGGAAGCATCATGGTTTGGGCTGTTTTTGGCCTCAGAGTGTAAATAGTTTGTAATTATTTATAGAATATTACATTTAAGTAGAACAGCAAGCTTCTGATTATCAAACTGAAGTTTAATAGCTGTTAGTTGATTTATGGTAGCAAGCCAAGACACCCAGTTTTATCAATAACTGACTGAAAACTCCAGTTCTCTACTTTTCAAACCTGTCTATATTCAAATCCACACTGTTGATACCTTGGATCAGATTTGATCAGTTCACAGTCACATACTGTTTCCACTTTAAACTATAATAGGGTGGCACGGTGGCTCAGTGTGTATCACTGTCGCCTCACAGCAAGAAGGTCCTGGGTTCGATCCCCAGGTGGGGCGGTCCGAGTCCTTTCTGTGCAGAGTTTGCACGTTCTTTCCGTGTCTGCGTGGGTTTTCTCCAGGAGGTCCGGTTTTCTCCCAGTCCAAAGAAATACAAGTGAGGTGAATCGGAGATACAAAATTGTCCATGACTGTGTTTGGCATTGAACTTGTGAACTGATGAATCTTGTGTAACGAGTAACTACAGTTTCTGTCATAAATGTAACCAAAGTGTAAAACATGACATTAAAATCCTAATAAACAAATAAATAAACTGTAATATTTTTTGCAACTGTATGCTATTCCTCATTATTAGTTTTTTAATAAAGTCATGGACACTGCACTTCTCTCTGATAATGTACCAGTTCTACCAAAAATGATTGTACTAACAAATGTATTTACATGATTATACTTTTGTTTGTGTTGTAACAACCCAAAAAGCTGAAATGATAAACCAGAAGGGTGGTTAGAGGTCTGAGGTTGTTACTGGTGGACTGTAAAGAAAATTGCAGTCAAAGCTTGTGTGCTAGCTCGCTTTATCTGTAGTCATCTGATTTAAATGGGACTGTTTGGTATAAGGCTAAGGGTGACCCCACTGCTGGCACAGAGACATTTAAAAGGCAGACTGAAGTTTGCCAGAACTGAACTGAGGAAAATCCTGTGGACAGATGAGATCAAAATAGAGCTTTTTGGTGAACTCGTTGTACTGTTTATAGAAAATTAAATGATGCCTTCAAAGAAAAGAAAGAAAACACAGTTCCTATGATCAGACATAGTAGACCTTATAGATGTTTTGGGATTGCTTTGCTGCTTGTATCACTAGATCATTAAGACTACCAAAGAATGTCTGGCATAGTCAGAAAGCTGGATCTCTGTCAGAGGGTTTGTGACTACTAGCAGGATTGGAATAAGACAAAGCGCTGTTAAGTTCTGCATAATCCATTAGAGCAACTGTAGAAGATCTCCACAAATGACAAATCTGACAAATTACCCTTACAGATGTTTAAGAAACTTATTCATGGTTACTAAAGGTGATTGATTTCAGTTATTGTATTGTTGGTAACATGAGTGTATTTATATAGGTAGCAGTCGGAGTAAAACGGTGTATATTGACCCTCCACTCCTGAAGACTGAGATGACGTTCAGAGAAAGAAATCACCTTATTCATGAGGAAAGTGTAAAACTGGCATACAAGACGACAAGCCCACGTTCTGTGTTCTTTCTAGCATCAGAGGACTACTCCAATAAAACAGACGTAAGTGCGTTTTTTATCCATGCTTATAAATATACGGTACTTTATAATGTAGAAGTCTAGTAAATTAGATTTTGGTCACAGTTCTCTATGAGAATCTACCATTTTATGCTTTTTTACTCATTTTTTATTTAGTAGTTTATTTCTTGTTGTTTAGGAGAAGAGTTCCAGAGCTGTTGTTACATTTGATGATGCTGACATAGATTTTGAAGTGGATGTAACTGATTTGGAGTCTTTTGGAGAGTCAAGTCAACCTAGAAAGAAAGAAAATAAATCCAAAAGTCAAGATAATGTAGGTTTAGATAAAGATACCAGCTTGCCTGCAGCAACTGAAAAAGCTTCCATACAGACAGACATTTCTTTAGCATCCTCCACGCCAGCCAAGACTGATTTAGAGGACAGCTCAGTGGAGGAGAGCGCTCATACTACTTTGAATTCCTTATCTGAAGAGGACCCTTCAAGTAACGCTTCCACCGGAGGAGAGTCCTCCTTTAGAGAGCATCCTCCAGCCAAGAGACTAAAGCATTCCTTCCTAAACATCTCAGCTCTCGGTGTAGATTCAGATGAAGAACGCCTCATCATTGATGACACCGACTCCCAACTTAACTCCAAATCCAAAAAGCAGACCCAGGAGCAATCATTATCTCCAGATAGTATCGCTCACCTTAACACATCCACACTAAATGAACACAGCTCTGATCCGAATGGGATCACTAGTCCCATCAGCCCCACCAAAGACGCAAAGAAAGGAACCAAAAGACAGAGAATCTCGAAGGACTGCGACCAGCTGGGAAACATTTTGCGAATGCAAGACGCTATGTTGAAATCCACAAGTAAGGAGCAGAAGCTGGCAAAAGCACCGACTTCAGAAGTGCAGTCTCCAGAGGGAAAAACCAGTAACCACACTCTGGTTAAACCCTCTGTATCCGCCTACCTGGATTCTAAAGAAGGTCTGCACAATGAAACTGCAGTCCCCAATTCCTCTCAACCCTCAACACAAAAGAAAAGTTAGTATTTGTATAGATTTGTTTTTCATTTCTTGCTTTCTTTCTGTGCATATGTGACTTTTTGGGGGTCCTTTTGTTCTTTTTATTGTGTTTTTTCCTTGTTAATTTTGTTTGTTGTGGCCACTTTATTTTTTCGATCCAAGATAAACATGCACCATTACAGGGTCAACTATAATGAATTTATTTGCATGTTTTGCTTAATATGACAATCAGGTTTTCTTTTGGCCAACAGAAGATGGATATGATTATGAAAATGAAATATTCCTGTCATTTTAGGTATAATCATGTCATCTTTCAGGGTGACTGTGCCACCATCTACAAAATATGTGGGATTAGTAAATGAGTAGAATTAGTTGGTTTCAACTTAAATACTTATGGGACATTTTGAACAAACATTTTAGTGCTTTTTTCACAATTAACATCAAAACACAACACTTGTCCTACACCATACTGGTCAAGCAATGTCTTTATGGACCTGGAACAGGAATTAGCCTTTGCCAGACTGTTGTCTTTAATGTGGTGTAGAATTATTTGTATACACTTAGCAAAGGTGTCCACATACTTTTGCATGTATGGTGCATCTTTTGAATGAGTTTTTCAGGCAGTGATTTTGTTAGCTTTATTAAAAGTGGATGGGTGGCACATTGGCTCAGTGTGTAGCACTGTCGCTTCACAGCAAGAAGGTCCTGGGTTTGATTCCCAAGTGGAACGGTCTGGGTCCTTTCTGTGTGCAGTTTGCATGTTCTCCCCGTGTCTTCCGGGAGCTCCGGTTTCCTCCCACAGTCCAAAAACATGCAGTCAGGTGAATTGGAGATTTACAGTTACATTTTTGGCATTTAGCAGACGCTTTTATCCAAAGCGACTTACAGTACACAGTGTAAGCAATTGAGGGTTAAGGGCCTTGCTCAAGGGCCTAACAGTGACAACCTGGCAGTGGTGGGGTTTGAAACAGTAACCTTCTGCTTACTAGTCCAGTACCTTGCCTGTGTTTGACAATAAACTTGTAAACTGATGAATCTTGTGTAATGCGTAACTACTGTTTCTGTCATGAATGTAACCAAAGTGTGTAAAACATGACATTAAAATCCTCATAAATAAATATTAAAAGTGGAAAATCAAAGAATAATTGGGTACAAGTTGATAAAAGCTCCTGCTACAGGTTGAATGTATCATTACATTGTTGCTTTTACTGTTTTCACTGTGATCATTCCATGCATCTCATATGCTGATGGTAAATCAAATGGAATTTAAACCCCAAGTTCTATTGAGTATTGTTGGGGCCAGTTGCTGTGTAAACACTAAACGAGTTAATGAAGCTGTCTGCTTTAAGCTAGAACAAACATCTCTTGTCTGTCCAGCTGCCTTCATTTAAAGCATGTTAAAATGTTGCTTTAAAGCATGTTTTGAGAGTTGGCATTGACCTGTTTATATGTTGTGCCAGGGTTGCTGAGAGAGGATCTGCTGGCGAGTGTCGAGGACGAACAGGACTATGAAGCTCCTCAGGAGTCTAATGTACTCTATAAGCTCTACAGCCTGCTAGATGTGCTGCTGATGGTACGCAGCACTGTGGCTATTGCTCATCCCAGATGTGAGAAAAAGGCTTTCAGGGTAAGTTGATGTTTGCAGTATTGACTTGGTCCTTCAGCCAGTGAAGCACTCCGTCCATCTTTAACTGTCCAGTTTCGAAGAGTCTACCCAGTTGTTGTCTAACAGGAGTGAATCCTTCAGTGGTTGTAGCATTTCTGCCTCCTAAGAGATGCTCTTCTGCAAATAATGGTTATAAAGAGTTCAAAAGTTACAAAGTTTGTTTTTTATGTATCTGAAACTGTTGCAATTAAAATAAATGTTGCATAAAACACGTCAATCTCAGGTCTTCTATAGGTGTTTAATTAGGCTGAGGTCACTGCAAAAGGTCTGTCATATATTTTACAGTATTTTTATACTCCTCAAACCTTTTAATTACACATCATTCTTCGTAAATGGGACAGTTTAATTTTGAATGAGAGCACTTGCAGTCAAAAAAGAAATCCATTGCACTGGGCTGGCACAGCAGTCAAATGCACTAGCCCACCACTGCTGACAAGAATGAGTTTATTAAAGGGACAGCTCAGGTAGGATGTTAGGAAGGCGATGAGACAACTGTTGAGGTCTGGGCAGAGGAGAGATAAGAGTTATATTGAGACAGCGGTGCTGAGGCTAGAGCTGCCAGGCAGGAGAAGGATAGGAGGCCCAAGAATAGGTTTACAGCTGGGTAGGGAGGACATTCAGGTGGTTGGGGTGATGGAGGTGGATGTTCAGGACAAGGCAAGATGAAGACGAATCATCGACTGTGGCAACTCCTTAAAGGAGCAGCCAAAAGAGGAAGAAAAAGCAGTAGCCATTTCCTCTAAAATGAAAAGTACAGTTAAACCAAGCCAGTAATAAGCCACTGGGTCTCATGCAGGGGTCATTCTTTTGGCGTATTCAATATTTGAATTTGCCTGCTGGTTAAAAACATGATAAAAATGCAGTTTCTAAACTGACACGATGCTGCTTTTCAGTCCTCAAAGTCTTTATCCAGTCACTGGCAGCTCATTTAGTTTTTCCACTTACTCATTTAGTTTTTTTATCATAAATTCTTCACCCATTTGTACATATACATAGATTAACTGCAATTTCTGTTGGTGCAGGCCGTTCCTGTGCATGTTCTCCCCAAACTAGAGTATCAGCTGTGTTACGGAGCAGAGAGCCTGACCCATTCTGAGGCCTGCCAACTGTGGGCTGAGCAACTCCTCCACTCCAGCACAGTTTCCTTCATAGGTAGGACATTTTCTCTCAGTCATAGCCAGCCACACTGTGAGTTTCACTATGACCTTGCTGACATCAGATAATAACAGCCTGCCTCACTAATAACAGTTTAGCCTCATGCTAATGACTTAAACGATGACAGCTCTGAGTCTAACAAAATACACAAAGTCAAAATTTGAGTAAACACACACACACACACACACACACACGCACACTCCAGTCAAGAGTGCAATATTTTCCATTAGTAACAGTGTGGGTGGATTTGGTGTGGAAGGGATGGTTTTGCAAACAAACCCCCTCCCAAAACCCTAATCTACACTGTTAGGTGCAGTGGTGGGTCTGTGTCATGTTGGACCTGTAAATGCTCTGGGAACCTTGTTGGATGAATGACAGATTTCATAAAGCATCAGGAGTTTTTTATTTATTTATTTATTTTTACCTTGGTTAGGGTTACACGTGGTTCCTTTTTCCCCAGAATCACTGGATGCAATGTCGTAAAACACCCTGGACAGATGCCATCCTCTCGCTCTTCCTAGACATAGCCAATCATGTCTGTATGTAGACACCCATCCTTCCCATAGCACCGCTGGGGATGTAAACCCTGGATCGCAGCACTAGTGGGCTAGGGCAGCAGTCCCCAACCTGTTTTGCACCACTGACAGGTTTCATATAAGATATAATTTCACGGACCGGCAGGGGCGGGGGGATTTAAAATAGAATAACTGTACTACTCACAAATGAGCTTTTTTAGCAGCAACAAGACGCTGCTCCCACCTAGGGGTGATTGGAGACAATAACACCCGTAAAAAAGTAGTGTTTTCATTGCTGATGTAGCAATCTCTAATTATTTATTCTTTTTGTGCGGCCCGGTAATAAATGACCCACGGACTGGTACCGGTCCGTGGCCCGGTTGTTGGGGAACACTGGGCTAGGGTAATTTACTGCTACGCCTGGTACCGGGTGATGTTAAATTATTTGGCACGCTTAGCCAGGAAGCTACAATTGAGTTGTGATCAGATCTTGCAGGAGGACAGTAATCCCAAACATGCATCCACAGAAAAAGTTTGATAACAGCAAAATCAAGATGCCGTCTCATGCCAAACCCTACACCCACTGCTTACCAGTGTATTAAATTAATTCTATAAAATTGATCCAACCTTTTAAAATAAAATCCTCCACTTTTCCAACAATCCTCCAATGCGAGGTTTATAACGATGTAGTTTGAATAGTGTGGAGGAACTCCAGTGTGTCCTGCATAGTTCCCTGACCTTAACCCCTTTAAACACTGGGGATGAATTGTTGATTGCGTGCCAGACCTTTTGGTCCGACATCAGTGCCTGCCCTCAACAAAGCTCTTTTTTTTTAATGTATTTTCTCCCTTTTTCTCCCCCTTTAGCGCATCCAATTGCCCAATTGCATCACGCTTCCTCTCCACCAATGCCTAGCGTTGTGTACGGAGAGACACACCCTAAGAGCACTCTTTCCTCATCTCTGTGTAGGCGCCTCTAATCAGCAAGGAGAGGTCGTAATTGCACCAGTCTGACAGAGAGAGACCCATATCCGACTTAGTCCCGCCCATCTGAACAACAGGCCAGCTCTTTTGACCGAATGGGCACAAATTCTTACCGGCATGTTTTTTAATAATATGGAATGCCTTTTACTCCTTATTAATGCCTATGGTTTTGAAATGTGATGTCTAACAAGCCAAAGGTATGGCCATGTAGTGCATATTTTATGCAGATGTGACAAGAACTGAAACACAAAGTTCTTTAAATACAATTATTTCATTTAATTGCAGTTTTATATTATGTTATGTTTTTAGCACATTAATGGCAGATACAAATACACAAAAGGGTGTCTAATTCTCGAGCTGACTGTGACTAAGAATGTTTGCATACTGCTGCTTTAATGGTCCACAGTTAGAGTGAACAGGGTGAGGGCGGAGCCAGTGGTTAGAGGAACAGTCTCCCCCTACTGCCCCCACATGCCTCACACATGACTCACATAGCCTCTGTGTCTGTTTGGAGTTCATGTTGCCATAGTAACCATCGTTTTTAGTTAAGACCGTGGAACAAATGAAGGAAATAAGCCTTGTGGTTTTTGGCAGCTAATTTTGGTGACTTTTTTTTGAGCGCAGTCTTGTTTTTGTGCTGTAGTGAACCGTAGTCTAGCTCATATGGCCTAAACTTATAAAGCTTTAGTTCAAGCTTTGTGTAGTCATGTGTACTGGAGTAGAAAGAATAAAGGAGTCATTTGCTGATTATTTTTGGATTGGCTTTTTAACAGTCTGTACCAAAGCCTATACAGAATGCTGAAAGTCTTGAATAACCAAACCCTTCTGAAAAAATGCAAGAGAAGCACATTCTTATCTCCCTTTTTGAACTCGCATTCCTTCTGCTTAGTAAAGGAATCTTGTCTTTTTATTGGGTTTAGGCCAGGATCTAGCCTGAAATGGCTCACAATGCCTTGTTTTTACACTAACTTGCTGAAGAATGTTTGGTCAGGCATTATTTAAGAATTTAGCATGTAAATGCAGTTGTCTGTAAGCTAGGTCTACAGCCAGGCTATGTTCTTTTGCCTAAATAAATCTCAGAGTATGAACCTCATAATTATTGGGTTTAGGTGTTTAAGCCAAAGCATTGCTAACAGGTGTATTAAGTCAATAATGTAACATAAATTATATGCTAAAGTTGTGGCAACAGTTTGGTGGAAGGCCCATTCGTGTTTATATAAGATTGTTCCCATGTGCACAACCATGAATCATGTGTGATGAGGTGTGGAGAAACTTGAGTGACCTTTGGAAGATTTTAATCTTGATTGCAAGCCAGGTATTCTGGTTCAACATTAGTATCTGATATCACAGATTTTTTGGCACAGATTTTCAATGAAGATCCACTATGAAATCTTGTTGAAAGTTTTCTGCATCAACTTGCTGATGTATTACAAATAAATTATATATTCGCAAACCCATTCTGATGCACTCTTATATTTGTTTCCAGCCATTGTGTTCCTTTGCTCTCACTGGCAGCAACACAATAGGACAAAGTGGCTGGTAGTCCGGTCCTCATTACCCTTGTGCAGCACCACATTGCCACCTGCCTAGAATATCTATAATACATTTGGATCTTAATTGTGTTTAATACGAGGGCTTCAAAAAGCTTCCACACTTTTATATTTTGGTTGGAAACGGTGAGGGCGGAAGGAGGAGTAATTGGTCCTGTCTGAGAAACTGAGAGTGCTTATAGTCTTTCCACCTTTTTTGGATCGCTCAAAGAAGCTTTAAGGGGAAGAAGATTTTCATGTGATGATGATGTGAAAGCAGCGGTGCATTAGTAGCTACACGCTCAACCAAAAACAATTTTGCTGATGGCATTAAAAAGTTGGTTTTTAAAGAACCCTTGTACATGATTAGCCAGTATCGGACTGCTGCTTTTTTTTTAAATCACCATGCTTGTGTCTCAAATGACACACTACTATACTAAGTAGTGCAGTTAACTGTGATTCAGAAATACACTTAAAGTGACTTTACAGAGAATATCTGCCCAATTCAATAATTGTGGAGCTTTATTTAAAAAAAAAAAAAAAAAAAAGGCATTGGTCGATTTTACGCGGCTGGAGAACTCAATTCGGGAATCATTGTGGTGGTTTAAACATAAAGGCACATGATTCAACAGGCAGTCTGGGGAAAATTCCTGCTTTGTATACACACAGTGACATCATTGCTCCAGTTTCCATCTATTGATTTGAAAAAAATAAAAATAAAAAAAAACTGTTGACCAAAGTGCTGGAATAACAAAGCCATGTTGTTATTTAAATTTGCAACCATGACCGTTCCTGTTTAGGGAATTTCTCTGCTTTTCTCCCCTACCATATCTCTGTTTTCTGGTATTTCTGCTCTAAAACACACAGGAACATTCTCTATTTCCACATTTTTAATTTCTAATGTACTGTATAACTTGCTTGATGAGTCCAGTCAGTTTCATTGTAAGTGAAAGGCGTTGTTTGTAGATAAGAGCTCTCGTTCATTCATTCTATTGGATGTTGCTTTGTAAGAGATGTTCTCATAGACTGTATGCTTAAGGAGCATGTGAGGACATGTCTGTTCTTTATGCTCTGCTCTTCAGTAGCTCATCTAGCTTTTAGATTCAAGTGGTATGATGTAACACTCACTTTGCAGCAGCAAGTTACCTACAAGCTAGTCCCAGCTCATTCATTTTTCAAAAATTCATTTTTCACCCTCAGTGGCACGAATTTGTGTCATGGAAATGGGACGAATTTTTGGACTGTCTTAATTCTTTTTACAGCAAATTGATCTAAGCAGGAGAATGTCTGAACTAAAATTCACATTGCAATGCAGTTTCTTCTGTTCTTATTATGCCAAAATAATTGTGGTAGTCAAGTCAAATTTATTTATATAGCTCTTACAATGGACATTGTCTCAAAGCAACCAGACCAGCAGACCAAAAACCCCTATTGAGCAAGTCGAGGGCAACAGTGCCAAGGAAAAACTCCCTTAAAATTACGGGAAGAAACCTTGAGAGGAACCAGACTCAGCAGGGACCTCCATCCTTCTTGGGTGGCCTGGAGGTTACTTTAAATAAACCACTTAAATACAAGTTCATTTGAAAGTCTGATTTTTTCTGCTAATCAAATTGGTAATACTTTTTCTGACATGAAATATTAGTGATCCCCCAGTCTGAAGCTGGCCTAAAATGCTGGATTGTTTTGGGCTTGGTATTAACAAATAACTTTTTACTAATAATGATTGGCTTTCGAGTTATGATATGGAACATATATTATACAGGTCATGCTGTGGCTGTATAGCAGTGGGTAAGCATCACTTTTCATATGTCTAGTCCTAATACCATGACACTCTAGGAAGGTGTGTGTCATCATAGCAGAACTGCCTTTAAACCACTAGCTACTATAAACACTAATTACTCTTCTTGTGTATGTTTGTGTGAAGGTCGAATAAATGCTCACACATCAAAGCTTGTGCAGCTGCAAGAGCTCCAGTCTGACTGGATTCAGAACACTTCCTGTGACTTCAAGTAAGAGTCTGCAAAGGCACTGCATGATTTACTGTTTTTTTTTGTGTTTAGGCAAATTTCTGTTACTAAACAGCACAGTTTAGTTTGATTATTTGACAATTGAAATTGATTAGGTTTTAACTGTTAAATGATATTTGTGTAGGTAATAATTCTGTGTATATAACAAGCTATTTTTGAAATCAAGTTTCGTTTCTGCCGTGCAGTTGCATTTGCTCTTTTTGTTTTGCAGACCAGCCAGGTGCTTGAACACACTTCACCACATACTGAAAAAAATCACAAGGTAAGTTCACACCAAGCTTTCTAAGTAAGCACAGTTTCTGGTTGTAGGCACAGTTTAAGTTTTAAGAGCAATTCAAATTGCCATGTCATATTCTTTATATTATTCATTTACACAAAGTTTGTTTGTGGCATAAACTCACATGATGGAAAAATTCATTAAGCTAGGGTAAAAAAAAGCTTCATCTATATTGTAAAGATATTCAATATTTATAGCATAGCTTTGGAAATCCAGCACTGAACCTGAATCATATTCATGAACCTACTGTGATAGTTCAATAATAGATTCCTAAAATAAATGTACAGTGTTATGCAAATGGGTGGGGGTGGCTAAGTGGGTAGCAATGTTGCCTTACAGATAGAAGGTCCTGGGTTCGATCCTCAGGTGGGGTGGTCCAGGTCCTTTCTGTGTGGAGTTTGCATGTTCTCCCCGTGTCTGCGTGGGTTTAATCCAGGTGCTGAATTGGAGATACAAAATTGTCCATGACTGTGTTCAATATAACCTTGTAAAAACTGATGAACCTTGTGTAATGAGTAACTACCGCTCCTGTCATGAATGTAACCAAAGTGTAGAACATGACGTTACAATCCTAATAAACAAACAATGGAAATGGGTGGACACTGTAGTCCACTTCCATGTTCTCTTAACACAACCTCCACAGGAAACAAATCTCTGCATGTTAATGCACAATTACAGTGTTCTGCTAATTTCAGTCAAATGAAATAAAATGTAGCATATGCATATTTTCCAATATGTTAAATTAAGCAAAAAATTACCTACTTTGAATGGATTTTCACTTAAATTCAATAGAACAGAGAGGGTGGGTTGTACTGTCGCCACACAGCAAGAAGGTCCTGGGTTGATTCCCTGGTGGACCTGTGGTTTACATGTGCTCCGGTTTTCTTCCCACAGTCCAAAGACATGTAAGTTAGGTGAATTGGAGATACAAAGTTGCCCGTGACTGTGTTTGACATTTAACTTGTCATGAATGTAACCAAAGTGCAAACCATGACTTTAAAATCCTATTAAGTAAATAAATAAAATAAACAGTAGAACAATAATTTGGTGAGAACCAGGGAATGCATACACCAACTGCCAACTAATCATTAGGAGTGGGTCTGTGCGAGTATGTTTGACAATAGTGTACAGTTTATTACAAGTCTTAAAATCACTATGCTAATAATAGTTAATAATGATGCAGTCAGTATATTAAAGCTCTTTTTGTAAATATTAGTGTAGTAATTATAAGGTGTGTTTATAACACCTAGCTGGCATACTGCTACATGCACGTTGTGTAAATCAATAATCTGAGGTCAGCTGTGGGAAATACATTTGTGAGACTTTTTTTAACCAACGGCATTAATTAAATTGGCTTCTTTGTTGGTTAGTTAATCAGTTAATCATTGGCAGCCTTAGGGCAGGGTGTCTGCTGATCCTTAAAAAGTCTTAAATTCGTTTATCTTAAAAAAAAAAAAAAAAAAGGCCTTAATTGCCACAGTGTGTAAATATAATTTAGGTTTTATTTTCGCGGATTATATCTCGTAATTTTCAGATTTCGTATGCAAATTGTTTAACTGTTTAAACGGCGGCCTGAACTAAGCAGAACCAACGATCTTAATGGTTCCGAGGGGTGCTAATTTGAGGTAACCTTACGCTCATTACTTGCTTAACGCCACTGCTGGCATGGGGAAGTGTACATTTAATAACAGGGTTTGTACGGGTGCTTGAAATCCATGAAAATGCTTGAATTTTAATGTCGTATTTTCCAGGTTTAAAAAGTGCTGGAATTTTGGGTAAAGTGCTTGAAAATGCTTGAAATCGTAACAGTATTTCTTTCACTACAAATAGCTATCTGACCGAATAGTTCACTTATTAGAGAAATAAAAAAGTCGCAGATTGATGCGAATTCCGGCTCTTTTTGGTGAGCCATTTGGCTCAACTCACTGAAAAGAGCCGGCTCTTTCTGCTCCAAAACGACTCTTCAATTTGACCACTTCTGCCTGTGGAGTGCCTGTCCGTGCCGTGGAGATCACCACCCTAACATTCTGCCTTGTTTTAAGTTACGAAAGCAAATAAAGAAAGTAACGGCTCTTGGACGGGAGTGGGTTCCCATTGTTCACGTAAAAAATAGTTGGCTCAAAGAGCTCGTTCGTGACCGACAGCTAGTGTGTGTGACTGCAATCTGCCAGTCTGTTTTCATGTGTGACCCGTCCCCCCTGAAGAGACAGTGGGTGTTAGTGATGGGTCGTTCGCGAACGATCCAATTCTATTGAACGGCTCTGGGAGCCGTTATGTGAATTTTTTTATTTTTGCGCAGTTCTTATCGACTGTAGTCCACCCATTCAGCTTCCATCAGTAGAGGGAATTAATTAGTCATAATGAGAGTCTTAATAAAGAGCGAGCGAGAGACGCGCACACACACACACACAGAGCCGTAACGGAGCTACAGATAGAACATGCAGAAAATAAGCAGTTGCTCTTTTAGTATAATGACAAATAATTAAGAAATAATCTTATAATTATTTTTGTGTTTCTAATTTCTAATTGACAAATAATTAAGAAATAAACTTATAATTATTTTTGTGTTTCTAATTTCTAATTGACAAATAATTAAGAAATAAACTTATAATTATTTTTGTGTTTCTAATTGGGTTTTTTTAAGCTTGAAATGTAAGCCCAGTTCGGCTACAAGTTATACAGCAGAGCGTTCGAGACTTTTATGCAGTCGCCTCAGCACTTGGCGACCCCACTCTGTCACTTTACGGTGGTAGACCACGTTCAGGGCCCGAGTTGCTGTCATTCCCAATCCCACTTTGTTATAATACCACTGACAGTGAATACTTTTGGCAATATAGTGTATGTATTTGAAAAATTAGAGAAAATTGAGACCCCGTTTTCAGTGTACAGACGGTTCTGGTTTATACAAAATATAAGTATAAATGGTTTTGGTTTATACAAAACTGTTCATTTAAGTTTAAATCATTAAATATTGGTTAAACAGAAAATACAGCACTCGCATGCTTACAATAAAGTCTGTAAACATAATGTTGATGTGTGCTTTTTGCTGCTTTGTTACTGCGACAGTGGTCTTAATTTTTGTCTCAGAGTGGTATTAAAAAGTCTTAAATTTAATTTCCCAATACCTGCAGATACCCTGTTAGTGTGTGTGTGTTTAATACACTGTAGTCTTTATATATTGGCTTTATAGGTGTATTCAGAAGATGGGCTTTAATCAGAGCTGCTTACAGAAATTCTTTGGATTCTTGTCAGTAGACAGATCCGCACACTGGTACACAGAAGTTACTCATTTAAAACAGCATTTAGTTAGCATGTTTAGGAGCTAGAATGGATCAAAAACACAATATGAAGTGCAATGGTAGTGTATCATCAGGTGCTTAATAAAGATGTTTAGTTTACAATCATGTGCACAAGTTTCTTATTTGGATATAAAAATCCAAGTTGTTAAAAAAAAAAGTCATTAACAGCGTAATAATGCTGATTCCTTTCTGTTTTTGTGTTGATTCTAGTTTTGACCACTACTGCAAAGCCTTTATTCTTTTTTAACCTTCTTGGCATTCCATTTTTAAGTGGTAATAGTTTCTGGTTCTTCGTGGCAGTTGGCAGTGTTGCCGCTTGTAACTGGTTCCAGCTGTTTGCTTCTTTCCAGTTGTTTGTGGTGCTTTAATTCTCAGGCATATTTCACATTCTTTAATTCCCTTTGTTTGTATAAAGTAAAAAGGGCTTCATTATTATATCATACTGACATTCACACTCTGAACAGCGGCTGACTTAAAAACATTGACACGAGTCGATTAAACCCCCAAACCTACCCCCTCCAACACACACACTTATTGGAATTATTTTTTTTTTTTTTTTTTTTTTTTTTTTTGAAAAACAAAAATGACATTTTTATGTTGATACTGCCTGCCATAACTATCACTCACATGCAGGTTTAACATTTTAAGGTGCCTGGTACAATTTTGGCTTTGTTGGTTGCAATGTAGTTTTCAGCGGCAGATCATGTTTTTCCTTTAGTAACCATTTTCTGATAGGTTGCTAGCTGGGGTCTGCCATATTGTTATTTGTAAGGAGTAAAGATTGTAGTGAAAGCTTCTTGGTGGAAATTCTATAATGTGTATTATAGCCATCAAAATGACCAAATATCCATTATTATGATGTATGGAAAAGCAATAATAACTCTGAATGTTGTTATACCTTTTCAAGTGCCTGACTGTCTATTAAGGACAGTAATTGACATTAAGGTCATGCCATTACAGCTTTTCCTTTATATGTCCTGTGTTTTAATTTAAATCATAACACACAATCCACAACAAATAATCCAGATGTCACAGTCGAATACATTTTCATGCAGTGTATGCTCTATATAATGCCTTCACATACTCTATGCTCCATATAATGCCATGGCTGTGTAAGATGTTAAAGACTTGGACTGATGAATCTTGTATAACCAGTAACTACATGTTCTGTCATGAATGAAACCAAAGTGTAAAACATGACGTTAAAATCCCAATAAATAATATGCTCCATATAATGCCTTCGAGCACTATATGCTCTACAGTGGGGCCAAAAAGTATTTAGTCAGCCACTGATTGTGCAAGTTCTCCTACTTAAAAAGATGAGAGAGGTCTGTAATTTTCATCATAGGTACACTTCAACTATGAGAGACAAAATGAGAAAAAAAAAATCACATTGTAGGATTTTTTAAGAATTTATTTGTAAATTATGGTGGAAAATAAGTATTTGGTCACCCACAAACAAGCAAGATTTCTGGCTCTCACAGACCTGTAACTTCTTCTTTAAGAAGCTCTTCTGTCCTCCACTCGTTACCTGTATTAATGGCACCTGTTTGACCTCGTTATCTGTATAAAAGACACCTGTCCACAGCCTCAAACAGTCAGACTCCAAACTCAACCATGGCCAAGACCAAAGAGCTGTCGAAGGACACCAGGAAGAAAATTGTAGACCTGCACCAGGCTGGGAAGAGTGAATCTACAATAGGCAAGCAGGTTGGTGTGAATAAATCAACTGTGGGAGCAATTGTAAGAAAATGGAAGACATACAAGACCATTGATAATCTCCCTCGATCTGGGGCCCCACGCAAGATCTCATCCCTGTGTCCCCCTGCTTAAGCCAGTACATGTCCAGGCCCGTCTGAAGTTTGCCAGAGAGCATATGGATGATCCAGAAGAGGATTGGGAAAATATCATGTGGTCAGATGAAACCAAAATGGAACTTTTTGGTAAAAACTCAACTCGTCGTGTTTGGAGGAAGAAGAATGCTGAGTTGCATCCCAAGAACACCATACCTACTGTGAAGCATGGGGGTGGAAACATCATGCTTTAGGGCTGTTTTTCTGCAAAGGGGACAGGACGACTGATCCGTGTTAAGGGAAGAATGAACGGGGCCATGTATCGTGAGTTTTTAGCCAAAACCTCCTTCCATCAGTGAGAGCATTGAAGATGGAACGTGGCTGGGTTTTCCAGCATGACAATGATCCCAAACACACCGCTCGGGCAACGAAGGAGTGGCTCCGTAAAAAGCGTTTCAAGGTCCTGGAGTGGCCTAGCCAGTCTCCAGACCTCAACCCCATAGAATATTTGTGGAGGGAGTTGAAAGTCCGTGTTGCCCAGCGACAGCCCCAAAACATCACTGCTCTAGAGGAGATCTGCATGGAGGAATGGGCCAAAATACCAGCTAACGTTTGACCTCTGTCATTGCCAACAAAGGTTATGTTACAAAGTATTGAGTTGAACTTTTGTTATTGACCAAATACTTATTTCCCACCATAATTTACAAATAAATTCTTTAAAAATCTTACAATGTGATTTCCTGGATTTTTTTTTTCTCATTTTGTCTCTCATAGTTGAAGTGTACCTATGATGAAAATTACAGACCTCTCTCATCTTTCTAAGTAGCAGAACTTGCACAATCAGTGGCTGACTAAATACTTTTTGGCCCCACTGTATATAATGCCTTCACACACTCTATGCTCCATATAATGCTATGACTGTGTGTGATGTTAAAGAATTCAACTGATGAATCATGTGTAACCAGTTACTACATGTTATGTCATGAATGTAACCAGAGTGTGTAAAACATGATGTTAAAGTTATAATAAATAATATGCTCCATATAATGCCTTCGAGCACTATATGTTCTATTTAATGCCATCACACACTATAGGCTTGCATGGCCACTTGTATTAAGGAATGTGTCAGTATGTTGTCATCTAATCAGTTCAGCCAGAAAAGGCATCCAAACTGTCTTTGTGATGAAATCTGTGTTTCACAATCGGCTGCCGTAGTTTTCCCCCTGAGCATTGGTCACAAAACTATTTCGTAAATCACCCACTCTACAGCTTATCTTTTTTTTTTAAACCCTGGGAAACAAAAGATTCAAACTTATAGTTGGAATACACTAAAACACTTTCTGTCTCTTATCTGCTTCAGCTTGCAGGAGGGAAGCTACCTGTTGGCCCACAAACCAGGCGAGGCCTTTGTGACCATATTCAAAACCACAGATGGAAAGAAACCCAGTCGTAGCGTCTATGATCTTCAGGCAGTGCACTGTGGTCCTCCTGTAGTCCCGACAATGGCCAGTGTGCCCTGGGTTCCTTTGGATCCCCACCATCTCCTGCCTTTTCACCAGAAACACTGTAGACCACCATGTACCTTTCCCCCACGTCCAGTGCCCCAGTCTAAGGTAAGATCAGCAAGAGCGTAAATATTTGTGTGCATCCACCTATAATGTGACCTGTAATCTGTACAATTACATTGAAAAATAAACCTGAACTTTTTTAGGAGGGAGAATAAAAATTGTGGTTGCATAAATATGCGCACACTAATACTTTGTTGAAGCATCTTTTGATTTTATGACAACATTCAGTCTGATTTGGTAGGAGTCTATCAGCATGACACAACCTGACTTATCAATCTTTGCCCACTCTTTCTTGCAAAAGTGTTCCAAAACTGTCAGATTGTGAGGGCTTCTCCAGTGCACAGCCCTCTTTAGGTCACCCCACAGATTTTCAATTGGATTCAGCTCTGGGCTTTGGATGGGTCATTCCAAAACTGTAATCTTCTCGTGAAGCCATTCTGTTGTTGATGTGGAGGTATGCTTTGGGCCATTGTCATCCAAAAATGTCTAATATTGACTAATATTTGGAACTTTTCATAATTTTCTTTTACCTTGTCTAAAGCCCCAGTTCCAGCTGAAGAAAAACAGCTGCAAAGCGTAATGCTGCCACCACCCTGCTTCACTGTGGGTACTGTGTTCTTTTGATGATGTGCAATGTTTTTATGCCACACATACCTCTTAGAATTATGGCCAAAAAGTTCAACCGTGGTCTCATCAGACCATAACACAGTTTCCCACATGCTTGGAGACTTTTTTTTATGCCACCCTACCCTACAGCCCAGGCATATGAAGAATATGGCAAATTAGTACATAATCCAGTACATAATCAGTACTTGCTAAAAAAACCTGCAGCTTCTTAGATGTTTCATTTAAAAAAAACTTATAACAGGGGTGTGCTGTCTTGTCCATGCATACATACATACATACAGTGTATCACAAAAGTGAGTACACCCCTCACATTTCTGCAGATATTTAAGTATATCTTTTCATGGGACAACACTGACAAAATGACACTTTGACACAATGAAAAGTAGTCTGTGTGCAGCTTATATAACAGTGTAAATTTACTCTTCCCTCAAAATAACTCAATATACAGCCATTAATGTCTAAACCACCGGCAACAAAAGTGAGTACACCCCTAAGAGACTACACCCCTAAATGTCCAAATTGAGCACTGCTTGTCATTTTCCCTCCAAAATGTCATGTGATTTGTTAGTGTTACTAGGTCTCAGGTGTGCATAGGGAGCAGGTGTGTTCAATTTAGTAGTACAGCTCTCACACTCTCTCATACTGGTCACTGAAAGTTCCAACATGGCACCTCATGGCAAAGAACTCTCTGAGGATCTTAAAAGACGAATTGTTGCGCTACATGAAGATGGCCAAGGCTACAAGAAGATTGCCAACACCCTGAAACTGAGCTGCAGCACAGTGGCCAAGATCATCCAGCGTTTTAAAAGAGCAGGGTCCACTCAGAACAGACCTCGCGTTGGTCGTCCAAAGAAGCTGAGTGCACGTGCTCAGCGTCACATCCAACTGCTGTCTTTGAAAGATAGGTGCAGGAGTGCTGTCAGCATTGCTGCAGAGATTGAAAAGGTGGGGGGTCAGCCTGTCAGTGCTCAGACCATACGCCGCACACTACATCAAATTGGTCTGCATGGCTGTCACCCCAGAAGGAAGCCTCTTCTGAAGTCTCTACACAAGAAAGCCCGCAAACAGTTTGCTGAAGACATGTCAACAAAGGACATGGATTACTGGAACCATGTCCTATGGTCTGATGAGACCAAGATTAATTTGTTTGGTTCAGATGGTCTCAAGCATGTGTGGCGGCAATCAGGTGAGGAGTACAAAGATAAGTGCGTCATGCCTACAGTCAAGCATGGTGGTGGGAATGCCATGGTCTGGGGCTGCATGAGTGCAGCAGGTGTTGTGGAGTTACATTTCATTGAGGGACACATGAACTCCAATATGTACTGTGAAATACTGAAGCAGAGCATGATCCCCTCCCTCCGGAAACTGGGTCGCAGGGCAGTGTTCCAGCATGATAATGACCCCAAACACACCTCTAAGACGACCACTGCTTTACTGAAGAGGCTGAGGGTAAAGGTGATGGACTGGCCAAGCATGTCTCCAGACCTAAACCCAATAGAACATCTTTGGGGCATCCTCAAGCGGAAGGTGGAGGAGCGCAAAGTCTCGAATATCCGCCAGCTCCGTGATGTCGTCATGGAGGAGTGGAAAAGCATTCCAGTGGCAACCTGTGAAGCTCTGGTAAACTCCATGCCCAGGAGAGTTAAGGCAGTTCTGGGAAATAATGGTGGCCACACAAAATATTGACACTTCAGGAACTTTCACTAAGGGGTGTACTCACTTTTGTTGCCGGTGGTTTAGACATTAATGGCTGTATATTGAGTTATTTTGAGGGAAGAATAAATTTACACTGTTATATAAGCTGCACACAGACTACTTTTCATTGTGTCAAAGTGTCATTTTGTCAGTGTTGTCCCATGAAAAGATATACTTAAATATCTGCAGAAATGTGAGGGGTGTACTCACTTTTGTGATACACTGTACATACATACATACATATGTGCAGTGGTAGTTCAGGTTGCCGGTTCAATTCTCACTACTACCAAGTTGTTATTGTTAGTCCCCTTAGCAAGGCATAACTGTAAGTCACTTTTAACAAAAGCATCTGCTAAATGCTGTAGATGTGTAATGTATAAATATATACATTTTGTGATGTAATAAGTTTAGAAGGAGGTGTGTCAAACATATTGTTTGTAAAACCATTACTTGAAGTAGCTTAGTTAGAAGCCTAGAAATTGAAATGCAGACTGCTGAAAAAAGCCTAGGACTAAAGGTCAAGAGACATCCAGATTTATGATCTCTGCTAAGGTGTGGCCGTTGTTTCCCAGCATGCTTCTGCTCACAGAGAGTGATCACACCCATGTCCAGTTCTGTTATCAGATGGACTACAGGGCAAATCATTCGATTTACATGCCTTAAAAAAGCAGGTACAATCTTGGTCAGTTATAACTCAAATGTGGTCACTAAAGTCTCCAGCCACTCATTCTGTAGCTGTTGCCAAGAGTATTACTGTTCTGCATTTACAAGCACAATGAGTATGGGTGGCCAGTGTGAGTGTTTTTGCTGCAGAGGTTAGCCCAATTCTGCTGCATTGTACAACCCTGTTAAAGGTATGAACAGTGCCACCTGGTTACCATATTCTGCTTCTTACACTGTGCTTACACTTGGTAGATTCAAAAATAATGTCCTACAAGGTCTAAGTGTGTCATTCCATTAAATTCTTTATTTGAACATTTAAGGACAGTCAGTAAACATTAAATGTGTAATGATGCAAAATGATTTCTGCCCACCCCCCTATTTTTTAAGATATATGAATTGTGCTAGTGTGAAGTGTTCTCTCTCAGAGCCACCGTCCTGGCTCTGTATGTTCATGTGTGCATTAACATACAGTGTATCACAAAAGTGAGTACACCCCTCACATTTCTGCAGATATTTAAGTATATCTTTTCATGGGACAACACTGACAAAATGACACTTTGACACAATGAAAAGTAGTCTGTGTGCAGCTTATATAACAGTGTAAATTTATTCTTCCCTTAAAATAACTCAATATACAGCCATTAATGTCTAAACCACCAGCAACAAAAGTGAGTACACCCCTTAGTGAAAGTTCCTGAAGTGTCAATATTTTGTGTGGCCACCATTATTTCCCAGAACTGCCTTAACTCTCCTGGGCATGGAGTTTACCAGAGCTTCACAGGTTGCCACTGAAATGCTTTTCCACTCCTCCATTACGACATCACGGAGCTGGCGGATATTCGAGACTTTGCGCTCCTCCACCTTCCGCTTGAGGATGCCCCAAAGATGTTCTCTTGGGTTTAGGTCTGGAGACATGCTTGGCCAGTCCATCACCTTTACCCTCAGCCTCTTCAATAAAGCAGTGGTCGTCTTAGAGGTGTGTTTGGGGTCATTATCATGCTGGAACACTGCCCTGCGACCCAGTTTCCGGAGGGAGGGGATCATGCTCTGCTTCAGTATTTCACAGTACATATTGGAGTTCATGTGTCCCTCAATGAAATGTAACTCCCCAACACCTGCTGCACTCATGCAGCCCCAGACCATGGCATTCCCACCACCATGCTTGACTGTAGGCATGACACACTTATCTTTGTACTCCTCACCTGATTGCCACCACACATGCTTGAGACCATCTGAACCAAACAAATTAATCTTGGTCTCATCAGACCATAGGACATGGTTCCAGTAATCCATGTCCTTTGTTGACATGTCTTCAGCAAACTGTTTGCGGGCTTTCTTGTGTAGAGACTTCAGAAGAGGCTTCCTTCTGGGGTGACAGCCATGCAGACCAATTTGATGTAGTGTGCGGCGTATGGTCTGAGCACTGACAGGCTGACCCCCCACCTTTTCAATCTCTGCAGCAATGCTGACAGCACTCCTGCGCCTAGCTTTCAAAGACAGCAGTTGGATGTGACGCTGAGCACGTACACTCAGCTTCTTTGGACGACCAACGCGAGGTCTGTTCTGAGTGGACCCTGCTCTTTTAAAACGCTGGATGATCTTGGCCACTGTGCTGCAGCTCAGTTTCAGGGTGTTGGCAATCTTCTTGTAGCCTTGGCCATCTTCATGTAGCGCAACAATTCGTCTTTTAAGATCCTCAGAGAGTTCTTTGCCATGAGGTGCCATGTTGGAACTTTCAGTGACCAGTATGAGAGAGTGTGAGAGCTGTACTACTAAATTGAACACACCTGCTCCCTATGCACACCTGAGACCTAGTAACACTAACAAATCACATGACATTTTGGAGGGAAAATGACAAGCAGTGCTCAATTTGGACATTTAGGGGTGTAGTCTCTTAGGGGTGTACTCACTTTTGTTGCCGGTGGTTTAGACATTAATGGCTGTATATTGAGTTATTTTGAGGGAAGAATAAATTTACACTGTTATATAAGCTGCACACAGACTACTTTTCATTGTGTCAAAGTGTCATTTTGTCAGTGTTGTCCCATGAAAAGATATACTTAAATATCTGCAGAAATGTGAGGGGTGTACTCACTTTTGTGATACACTGTACATGTATCGTGACACTATGCTTCTTGTGTTAATTCAGAAAAATTAACACCCGGTACTTTTATTAGTGTACTTAGGTAGTGCTATGGACATTTGCTGTAACTCTGCTGCTACCTTGATATCTTGGCCTTGCAGCAAACACATGAATGTGCTGTTTCATAAAGATTGATACATGCACCAAGCAATTTGTTAGATACAGTGTATCACAAAAGTGAGTACACCCCTCACATTTCTGCAAATATTTCATTATATCTTTTCATGGGACAACACTATAGAAATGAAACTTGGATATAACTTAGAGTAGTCAGTGTACAGCTTGTATAGCAGTGTAGATTTACTGTCTTCTGAAAATAACTCAACACACAGCCATTAATGTCTAAATAGCTGGCAACATAAGTGAGTACACCCCACAGTGAACATGTCCAAATTGTGCCCAAATGTGTCGTTGTCCCTCCCTGGTGTCATGTGTCAAGGTCCCAGGTGTAAATGGGGAGCAGGGCTGTTAAATTTGGTGTTTTGGGTACAATTCTCTCATACTGGCCACTGGATATTCAACATGGCACCTCATGGCAAAGAACTCTCTGAGGATGTGAGAAATAGAATTGTTGCTCTCCACAAAGATGGCCTGGGCTATAAGAAGATTGCTAACACCCTGAAACTGAGCTACAGCATGGTGGCCAAGGTCATACAGCGGTTTTCCAGGACCGGTTCCACTCGGAACAGGCTTCGCCAGGGTCGACCAAAGAAGTTGAGTCCACGTGATCAGCATCATATCCAGAGGTTGGCTTTAAAAAATAGACACATGAGTGCTGCCAGCATTGCTGCAGAGGTTGAAGACGTGGGAGGTCAGCCTGTCATACTCCGCACACTGCATCAACTCGGTCTGCATGGTCGTCATCCCAGAAGGAAGCTGACGCACAAGAAAGCCCGCAAACAGTTTGCTGAAGACAAGCAGTCCAAGAACATGGATTACTGGAATGCCCTGTGGTCTGACGAGACCAAGATAAACTTGTTTGGCTCAGATGGTGTCCAGCATGTGTGGCGGCGCCCTGGTGAGAAGTACCAAGACAACTGTATCTTGCCTACAGTCAAGCATGGTGGTGGTAGCATCATGGTCTAGGGCTGCATGAGTGCTGCAGGCACTGGGGAGCTGCAGTTCATTGAGGGAAACATGAATTCCAACATGTACTGTGACATTCTGAAACAGAGCATGATCCCCTCCCTTCGAAAACTGGGCCTCATGGCAGTTTTCCAACAGGATAATGACCCCAAACACAACCTCCAAGATGACAACTGCCTTGCTGAGGAAGCTGAAGGTAAAGGTGATGGACTAAACCCAATTGAGCACCTGTGGCGCATCCTCAAGTGGAAGGTGGAGGAGTTCAAGGTGTCTAACATCCACCAGCTCCGTGATGTCATCATGGAGGAGTGGAAGAGGATTCCAGTAGCAACCTGTGGGGTGTACTCACTTATGTTGCCAGCCATTTAGACATTAATGGCTGTGTGTTGAGTTATTTTCAGAAGACAGTAAATCTACACTGCTATACAAGTTGTACACTGACTACTCTAAGTTATATCCAAGTTTTATTTCTATAGTGTTGTCCCATGAAAAGATATAATAAAATATTTGCAGAAATGTGAGGGGTGTACTCACTTTTGTGATACACTGTATGTCTATCTGGTCTGAGTGTAGCAGGTCCAGCAGTGTGGTTGGGATTTTTGAAATACTATTTAAACAATCTGGCCTCTTTATTGGGATTACATACTGCTAGCCCTCGTTGTATGTGTACAATAAAAGACTAGAGCTATTTTCTAGCTGGTGTGTGGCAATCTTCCTGTGCTGTCCTATTAGTGAACAATTTCTAATCACATGACACCCATGGCGTTATAGTTTAGGTTGAAACTTTTCTCCTCCCAGCATTGACTCAGAGGTTTAGGAATCTCAGCAACCCTGCTACTTTTGATACATTCATACATGTTATACTACATGTTGGTGTCATGGTCCACCACCTCAATAAACTTAGCTTGGTTAATATGTATGATGGGTGTAGCTTGATGACTCAATAACATCCTACAAATTAGTCATTAGTTCTAGTATTGCATTTCCTGCACTTGTACATTCTCATCATTCTTAGTCATATGTTAACATTGCATGTGACGTTACATTACATGCAGCGCTGTGAGTTAGAACTATTGACTACCTTTTTCTCATGTGGTTATTGACTGACACTGATTTTCTCTTTCTCATACACATAGCATCAGGCAAAAGGCGGCCCAAAGGCACATCCAGTTAACCCTTCAAACGCGAGCCAGAACTTGCCAGGAGGCACCCCTCCAGTTAAGAAGAAAAAGAACAAGAAGAAAAGGAAGGTCAATCAGTCTAACCAAACTCAGAACCAGAAATAGATCAAAAACAGAAGGAAATGTAAATGAGCAATAAGTATCTGATGCAGGTGAGAAGAGCTTTGTGAAACCATTTGGTTATAATCACAGAAATGTCTGTATGTTGAAAGAGAAGAAGCACTTGGAAGCTGTAAAGAGAATGTTAATTACTACAGCATTTATTGTATTTTAATAAATATGCTAGTTTGCTACAGAATACTTCAGTTTAAATATGTTAAAAATGTTGATACTTCAGCTTTCTGTCAAATGTCAATGCATTCATGTACACTGAGGAGCCAAAACAATGGTAATGTACATAACAGTTACGCATGTCATGGTCAGAGATATTAAATGTTGGACTGATGGTAGTAACCCATAATACACTTGTTGAATGCAGCAGATATGATCAGGCATAGACCTGAGCGACTTTGAAATGGTCCAAATCAAGCAGTTTGTTGGGTGGCCAAGATTCTTTGATGCCAGAGGACTTCTTCTACAAATAGAAGGCTACTGTGGCTTAAAATGCAGTTCAAACTCTTTGATTGACCTGTGACTTAACAGCCACATAAAGTGTCTATACCAGCTCCTGTCTACAATTGGTAGCACCTACAATGGGCACACAGGCATGGGAACAGTTGCACCTACAATGGGCACACAGGCATGGAAACAGTAGCACCTACAATGGGCACGCAGGCATGGAAACAGTAGCACCTACAATGGGCACACAGGCATGGAAACAGTACAATTTGGGCAATGGAACGAGGCTGCCTGATCAGATAAACCCTGTTTTCTCTAGGATCATGTGGAAAGCCAGGCAAGTTTTCCCATGGAAGAGATGGCACAGGGATGCACTGTAGGTAGATCTACCTTGAAGGACCCACTGATGTCCTGGTACCAGATCCCATAGGACTCCCTCAGATGACTTGTTGTCTTCATGTCTCCATGGGTCGGAGCTTTTTTGACAGCATATAAGGCAGGTGGTCCTAATGTTTTGGCTCATCTGTCATAATCAATAACACAAAGTTAACCTAATGGACACTTGGGTGATACAGTGGTAAATTACACTAACCCACTACCAATAAAATCCAGGGTTCGAATCTCAGAAGAAATCTCGGCTGCTCGAAAAACAAATAGTCAGCTAGATATTTGACCTGTCAACTACAAATGGATTTTCAAGACAAGGCACAACAATTTACCTATATAACAGCATTGTCTCTTTAAACAATTTTGTGTATATACTTGTAGAGCCCAATAATTCTATTTATAAAACTTTGTAATACTTTTGTTATTGTATGTTTTTGTAAAGTAGTAATAAATTATGTCTAAATAGTACAAATGATTTTTCTTCCTTCTTCTTTTGTACACTAATATATAAATGCATGATAGTAATCCATAAAAAATTAAGTCATTTTAGTTACTGTGAAATTGAAACAAATGTGTAAAAAACGTAAAATTTAAAATTTCGACTTAATGGTGTAGCATTATTGAAAGTTTTCATATGCAGCTAAATGTTCACATACAAGAAACTCACATGTCATGGCAATTTTGAGATTTTAATGATTTTGCCAGTTATTTTTCTTTATATAGATTTAAGATGTGGTAAGCAAATTAACAACACATTGTATGTAGAGACTTCAGAGCAAACATCTGATCTGTCATGTAATGTTATAATTATCTTTTGTTTATTTAACAAAGCATGAATGGCATGAACTCAAGTAATGGGAAAAACACGAAAGGGTAAGTGCCTAAGTAATCATGTTTTTATTACGTTTATTAAAGTTTATGGATTATTCATGTACACTTTATTAAGACCCACTACCATAAACATTGATAAATTGTTATAGGTAGGGGTATCATGCCTGAGCCTTTCATAAAGGATCCTTTTTTTATACCCAGACTGCAAGCAAAGGTGGGCTGTGAGTCACCAGACTTCATGAGCGATTTGCCTATTGGTTTAAAACAAACATTCTCAATGCAAGATTGAATAATTTAGGTCTTTTACCATCCACTGTACATAATGGGCGGCATGGTGGCTAAGTCGGTAGCACTGTTGCCTCACAGCAAGAAGGTCCTGGGTTTGATCCCCAGGAGGGCCAGTCCAGGTCCTTTCTGTGTAGAGTTTGCATGTTCTCCCTGTGTCTGTGTGGGTTTCCTCCGGGAGCTCTGGTTTCCTTCCACAGTCCAAAGACATGCAAGTGAGGTGAACTGGAGAAACAAAATTGTCCATGACTGTGTTTGATATAACCTAGTGTGAACTGATGAATCTTGTGTAATGAGTAACTATTGTTCCTGTCATGAATGTAACCAAAGTGTAAAACATGACGTTAAAATCATAATAAACAAACAAACAAACTGTACATAATATTGTGGAAAGACTTTGGGAACTAGGAGAAATCTCAACATAGGCCATGGCTGTAAACCACTGTCGAATGTGTTCCGCTGTAGTGTCCTCAGATGGATATTATGGTGCATAAATATCTGCACATGGGTTTAGGAGTGTCAGTAGATGGTTGTCACTTAACACAGTTAGACACTGCATCAAGAAATGCAGTCTGAAACTCAATGCCTCTGTCCCAAAGACAAAAATGGACCATCCAGACTGTAGATAACGAAAGGTGCAAAAGCCATCATCGGTCATGGTATTGAGGTGCATCAGTGTGCACAGCATGGGTGACTTGAATATATGTAAAAATACCACATACACTGACACTGAGGCATTCATTGGGATTTTAGAGAGATATGCTATCAAGGCAACGTCTTTTCCTGTACAAGCCATGGTTATCTAAGCAAGCCAATGCCAGGCCTCATTCTGCACACACTACAACAGTGTGGCTTCATGGACACTGCAGATCTGTCTCGTTGAAAATGTGACATGAAGATGAGAATCAGAACATCGTGACTAAAAGACAGTCCTGTGGTTCCATGACAATCTAGAAGTCTTGAATGAAGCAAGAATACACAAAAATTCCACTTTTAAAGTGGGTACAATTAGTATTCTTGGTTTCCAAATCTTTTGAGAAAGGTACTTAATAGGAAAGGTGATATAACCTTCCTACAGGACAGCTGTAGCTTAGTGGTTAAGGTATTGGACTAGTAATCAGAAGGTTGCCGGTTCAAGCCCCACCTCTGCCAGGTTTCCACTGGTGGGCCCTTGAGCAAGACTCTTAACCCTCAGTTGCTTAGATTGTATACTGTGACAACTGTAAGTCGCTTTGGATAAAAGCGTCTGCTAAATGCTGTAAATGTAAATAACCTTGTTTACAGGGCTCAACACCATTTATGTTAATCTAGACATAGTACTTCAATAATTTCCCTCAGGATAATTAAAAAGGATACATGTTTATCCATCCATCTATCTATCTATTCCTCTATCTATCTCTTGAATTTAGATAGGTAAAAACATGGCCCTTTTTACTGATACTGAAAATATATTCAAGTTGTATTCAGGTACTGACTAGGTTTGTTTTGTGAAAGACGCTTGACTTCAGACTACCCAAAACTAAGTAGTATTGAAGGCATTTTAGAGTGACTTAGCAACAGCACAACACTGTTGTTTTATAGGAGAAGAAAGTGTTGCACTGTGGCTTTAAGAGTTGGAGAGTCACACAGGTTTAGAGCTGTACTTTTAAAACTTTTGAGAAGCTCGCATTACAGTGAGAAGTGAAAGAGGTAAAGAGTTATTACAGGGTGGAGCTTGTACCACTGGGCATTGTAATGCAGGAGGCAGGACTAGTGAACTGCAGGGAGGGAACTGTACTCCTGGCAGAGGTTGGGGATATTTAAACACCACACCCTTCTTACTGTTCATAGCTTGGAATCGTCTGTGCATCATCCATTCACTTGGGTAAGTCCAAAACCATCTCAAACTTTTAAATAATTACAAAACCACACTTCTCCTTTACAATGTAGTTCACTACAAATGTAGTGAAGAAAATGTTACACTTCAGACCTAGTTTATCTCACTGCAGTATGGGATTTTCTTCTAAACTTACACTGTGTACTTATTGGTAGATATAGCAACAGTTGTATTATGATCTGTTTTGCAAACTTTAAACTATTGGTATCATACCTTCTAAATATTTTAGCATTGCCAACCACACTACTTCACATGCCTTCAAGGATTTTTTTTCCCACAGTTCTTTTTAGGTCCCCCCACCCTACCTTTCATGGGTGTGTCTCTGGTTTGTTAATGATAGGCTTTGTTTTCTTAAGCACACAGCAAGTAAAAGAACCACAGCATACATTTGCAGAGTTTCTGCTCACATTTGTTTGTTCATTTCTATGCAACTAAGCCTGTTGATATGACAGATTTCAGATTTGTGAACAATAGACAGGAAGTCACAAGGTTGGCTGAACTCTACAGAGACCTTCTTTGGAAAACTACTGTCATCAGAGCTGCAATTCTTTTTTTATTGTTTTAATAAAATTCCAATTTAAGGTTGTTTTTACAGTACTGAAAGGCTGTCAAAAATCTGATGAGAGAGTCAACACTGCCCTCTTTGTGCTGCAAATGAAAGACACAGACTGTCTGCACTGAGCAAACCTTACATTTACTTTCTCCATTACACAATACTCAGTGACTCAGGCAATGTGAGCTTTTCAATGAACCTCTGTTCTCATTTCCATTTACACAAGTGCACTACAAACCTCAAAAAATCAAGGTATACTATATGGCCACAAGTATGGGAATTACCTGACCCATTCCAAATCCTTAGCATTTGCATGATACCCCTCACCCTGCAGCTTTAACAGCTTCCTCTTCTCTGGGAAGGCATTTTAGAATGTTTCTGTGGGAATGTGTGCCTATTTATTCAAAATAAGGCCCATAACTACAATCTTGGCATGCCGCTACAGAAAATGGCCTTACTTCAAACTGTTGCCATTAAGTTTGAGGCATTTTGTTACATCATGTTATACTTTTACACTTGTTAGCAATGGGTGTGGCTAAAACGCTTCAACTTAATAAGGAGGGTGTGGTATTATTAACACACATCTGTCTGTTACAGAAGGTTCCACAATGGCGTTGGTTTCTGAATTCCTAGGTCAACTCACACTTAATTTGGGGGTAAGTTGTTTGAATGTTACAAAAAAAACTCCCCTCACCCTTGTCTTGTTTGCAACTGCTACAAAAAATTATGTCTTAGAGGTATTTAATGTATTTATTGTTTTTTTTAATATATATTTGCATATCCTAGTTAAGTGAGACCATCTACCCCACTGTGGTTCCAAGTCCTGATTTCGACCCTGACAAGGATGCTGCCAGAATAGAGACTGCTATCAAAACTAAAGGTAGGCATACTTTCACCCTGCTTTAAAAAAAAAAAACTACTGGAATATAAATTCACCTACAGCATTCAGTATTTAGTGTGGTAGCAAGATTAAATGTTGGCCAGAATGAATAGTGCTCATGAGTCATCATCCTGTCTGGAAACTTTTTAACCCTGTGTGGATTTTTTTTCTGGGTGAGGCCTTTGTGGCTACAGCCTGCAATCATCTGCCTACATGCTTTCTGAAGCTCTCTTTTCTTTCAACAACTACCAACAGCAAACCCCACTATAGAATATGATCTCATAGCTTCTTGAACATATATTTACCTTTCAACTTTGTTTTGCCATAAAGAAGAATGAATTCTTAGAACACTTGTTTATTTATATATTTATATGTTGTAGGTGTAGATGAACAGACCATTATTCAGATCCTCACCAAGCGTACATATGGCCAAAGACGTGAAATTGCCTTTGCATATGAAAGGAGAGCCAAGAAGGTCAGCACTTTTTTTTTTTACACATATATACATGTATATGCTTTATGTTACTGTTCACAACTATGTAAGCATGAACTTATAGATTTGTATATTTCTTGTGTAGGATATGATTTCTGCCCTGAAGGGGGCACTGTCTGGCCCACTGGAGACCGTCATTTTGGGGCTAATGAAGAGCACAGCTCAGTATGATGCCTCTGAGATCAAAGCCTCTATCAAAGTAAGATCAGCCTAACAAAGTCACATATGTGTCTAAGATGAAGCATGTCTTGATTTGAGTGTTTAACCCATTATACTGGTCAGCATAAAAAAATAACACAAAATCTATATTTGATAATGCTTTGTTTTTACTACAAAACAGAAGAATGTGGTAAATCACAGCACCACGACCCGCATCCACAACAAAGAAACACAAAAACATAATCACTGCTTTACTTAAGCTTCATATCAGTGTGTTGTTCCATTAGGAATGTAAAGACACAAATTAAGACAATAGTTCAGTCTTAGAAATGCAACAAGCAAACAGCACAGAAAGGGTTATGGAGACAACAGGAAAGGGTTCAACACATGACAGTCACGCCTTCCTATCAGCGGGCAAAACTTATTAACTCATAAAGTTTGCCATAGCCAAACCCACACATTTACAGGGAAATGATGATTGGTCAGTTTTACTTTCATTTGTAATGGGTCTCTTTTTGCATTACTATTGCTTGGTTCTCTGGACCAACAATCACCAACATTCTTTCCAGCAACAGCCAAGGTGGTAAAATTCTGCTAGGAATACAAAGGGGGTACTTTAATTTAACTCTTCACATTCCAACACAAATTGAATAGACAAGTATGAAGGATTTATTTGCTTGAATCTGTATTTATTTAAATGTTGATTGTCAAATCATGTGTAGAGAAAATTATAACTGCTTACTTATTATGACCATATTATTTTTAGTATACATCAAAATGCCCTGATGGTTTCCCTTTGCTTTTTAAATTTAAAACTTTTGGTTAGAACTAGGGATGTAACGATGCACCACAAGACAGTTAAAAATCGGTGCACATGTGCCACGATTCGAATCAGTTATTAATTTAAGATGAATCGATATTCACTTTAAACAGCAGAGGGCACTGGCGCTATTCACCTCGCCTGGTTGACGGCACTTCAAGTGCCAGGTAGGGGATTTTCCAGCCAAATTTATTTATGTGAGGATACTTTCTTTATTTGTATTTTTCATTTATTTATATAATGTTAGATTTGTTTTAAATTTTCATTTCAGTTTTTTACACAATAAGCATTATTTGGCATAGTTTGTACTTACCTCAGAAATAAAAGGGCATTAATTATTTAGATAAATAAAAGATAAGCACAAATAAAGTATTTATTTTTTATAGAGAAATAATAAAAGGAAACTTTGTCATTTGTCTTCAATTTCATTTTGTTTAAAAAAATGGGGAAAAATCATATGGTGAACCCAGTATCGTGAATTGTATCGCATGGTCGGTAGAGTGTATCGTTACATCCCTAGTTAGAACTATTTCAGTTGTAGCCTAGTGGTTAAGGTACCAGTACTGGTCCAGACCAGTAATCAAAATGTCGCTGGTTCAAGCTCCACCACTGCCAGGTTGCAACTGTTGGGCCCTTGAGCAAGGCCCTTAACCCTCAATTGCTTATACAAAATTGCCTTGAATAAAAGCGTCTGCTAAATGCTGAAAATGTAAATAGACACATCACATCCTCGACTGTATACCAACTTCTTTGAAATGTGTCTGTGCAGGGTTTGGGAACAGATGAGGAGAGCCTAATTGAGATCCTTTGCTCTAGAAGCAATGCAGAGCTTGTGGATATTAAGAAAGTCTACAAAGAATGTAAGTGTAAAATGTTTCACAAGTGCTGGTCAAAGAGAAGTGTGAACAGCTGGAAATAACTATTTATTTTATGTACAGTGTTTAAAAAGGACCTGGAGAAGGATGTGGCTGGAGATACCTCGGGAGACTTTGCTAAGCTGATGCTGGCCCTAGTGGCGGTGAGCAACTGTTTATCTACTTTCTGCCCATAATAAAACATATAATCTAGACATTATTATAATGCTATTATACACATTTACTCTTTTACTTAATGTGGAGAGGGTTGCTTTTAATGATATGCCTACTTATTGTCTCAACAGGCTAATAGGAGTGAGCCAAGCTCTGTTACTGATTATGATAAAATCGATGAAGATGCCAGAGTGAGTTATAAAATGTCTCACTAGTTCATTTCTTTTCTAATTTGTGTTAGTTAAATCACACTGACAAACAGATGACATGAAACTACAAAAAGACAAAATATAAGTTTTGGTTTCAAAAATAAGTAAGCAAAATGCATATGGAAAATACACCGAACAGGCACAACATTATGACCGCCTTCCTAATATTATGTTGGTCCCCCTTTTGTTGCCCCCCCTTTTGCTGCCCCATACTCAACAAATTGTGATGCACTGTGTATTCTATCAGATGCACACCTTTCTATCAGAGCCAGCTTTAACTTCTTCAGCAGTTTGAGCTACAGTAGCTCGTCTGTTGGATCGGACCACATGAGCCAGCCTTCGCTCCCTACGTGCATCATGACCCTGTCGCTGGTTTACCACTGTTTCTTCACTGGACCACTTTTGACAGATACTGACCACTGCAGACGGGGAACACCCCACAAGTGCTGCAGTTTTGGAGATGCTCTGACCCAGTTGTCTAGCCATCACAATTTGGCCCTTGTCAAACTTGCTCAAATCCTTACGCTTGCCCATTTTTCCTGCTTCTAACACATCAACTTTGAGGATAAAATGTTCACTTGCTGCCTAATATCCCACCCACTAACAGGTGCTGTGATGAAGAGATAATCACTGTCAGTGGTCATAATCTTATGCCTGGTCAGTGTAATTTGAATCTCCATTTGAATGAACCAATCTGTAGCTTATTTTGGAAAATGGGGCTGGCAGGAACAGAAGGAAAGTGCAGTGGAAACCTTTTCACAAAAAAATGACAACACCACTATTCTGTTAATATCCCTAACATTTTAACTTGGAAACTACCAGAACATTTTAACTACCAGAAACACTGGGCCCAAGGCAGAAATATCTGAGGCAGGGCACAGGGCTTAGACCACTCCCCGCTTCCTCAGACATAGCCAATCACGTCTGTGTAGCACCACTGAGATTTGATCCTGGATCTCAACGGTGGAGGGTTAGCATAATAGGCTGCTGTGCCACGTTAGTGCCACGTGTGCAGTTCTGCTGATTAATCATTGTCATTTTTTATAGCCTCTTTCTGAGACTCAATTATGCTTTTACTTTTATAAAGATCAGTCAACATAAATACATTCTTAAAACTGTGAATTGAAAAATACATATATGGTAAAACTGCACAACTTTTAAAATACATAAAATATATTTAAAAAAGCATCACAAGCTAACAATACCATAATAACAGTAAAACATTTTAAGTTAAAGGTAAAACATAGTGTGCCTGCTTGATACACTAATATAATTTACTGTACTATAAAACATAATAATATATTTCTTACTTATTCATTTCACTTGATGCAATTTACTTTTCTCTTAAATGTCATTCATGTATCTGTAGTAGTGTATGACAGAGTTACTGATCTAACCTTTCCTATTCCAGGCATTGTATGAAGCTGGAGTAAAACGAAAAGGCACAGACGTCAAAACCTGGATCAGCATCTTTTCAGAGAGGAGTGTCCCTCACCTGCAGAAAGGTTCTTAACCCCTTACATTTCTGCTCTTATATCACTTTGTATGCAACTGAGGTGTAATAATCAGGCCTGTGTTTCTAGTGTTTGAAAGGTACAAGAGCTACAGCCCATATGACATGCAGGAGAGCATCAGAAAGGAAGTGAAAGGAGACCTGGAGAAGTCCTTCCTCACCCTCGGTTAGTCTGTTGTACTATTTACTCTCTGCTCCGACATGCTGAACCAGAAGAATTTCTCAATGTATTTATTCTGCACATTTATGAAGCAACATCAATTGAGATAGGATACAATCAAAGCATTTAAGAGTCAAGCACTCTAAATAAGGTTATAATAGTGTCAGCTAGTGGATGTTGGGACTTCAGCTAATAGTGATGTGTCTGCTGCACCACCGCTCAAGAGTCCAGAAATGAATCCACACAGTTCATTTCAATCCATGCATGTTTATTTTTGTAATTGCTGTCAAGAGTAGTGTTTTATTTCATGTCATTTATTGCTGAACTGCTCTTATGTCTCCCCTTTCCACCCCTTTATGCAGTCCAGTGCTTTGAAAACAAACAGCTCTACTTTGCCAACAAACTCGCTGATGCCATGAAGGTAAACTCCATTTCACCCTTTTTATTGTGCTTCAAAAAAAACTTTAATACACTAAGCTTCCAAACATCGACATGCCTAACAGCAGTAAAGGTTCAAAAGATTACTAATTTTGCTGCAGGCATATACGTAATATTCAATTATACACACATACACACACTTGTGTGCCTATTGTATTATACAGTATATCATATGTCAACACGTTTTTTGTCATAAAATTATTATGATGTTTGAATAAGCTTGCAACAAACTGGACCCAACAGTGCTGCTTTTACATCATTATTTTAAGAGTTTTATGTGATCGGCAATGGCACAATTAACACCATTTTTAAAACTATTTAACAAAAAAAAAAAAGTTGATTCATGACATATTTAAACTGATGATCATTTCTTTCCAGAGGAAAAAAGATTTTTTGAACAGTTACATTTAAGCTGATTTAGGAACAAGATTTATTGCTTTTTATTGTGTATATAGCTAGAGTTTATTATGTTTTAGACATATTTTAATCATTAGACTATAATAACCACTTTATTTGAATTTTAGAGTAAAGGAGCCAAGGAGAAGGTAGTAACCAGGATCATGATTTCACGCTGTGAGGTCGACCTTAAGAAGATCAGGTCTGAGTTCAAGGCCCAGTTTGGAAAATCTCTGTACCAGATGATCTCAGTAAGTTTTTCTCACAAATGTGCACTATGTACATGAAACAGCTTTTTGCTTCTGTTTGGGGTTCTAAATCAAAGTGACTGACTTCTATTTGTAAGTTAATCCCAAAAGTATATCTGTACACATGAGCATAAGCATTACAGGGGAATAAAAAATATATATGAAAATTATAGTAAAAGACATTTGTGGTCAGTAAATTAAAAAAAATAACTTTTATTTAATAAAAGTAACCAGTTTTATGGCCTGGGTCTGACCCAAAATAAAAAATAAAAATAAGCCATATGTTGGCTAGCTATAGGTTGAGTAGTTGGATCTCTAAAAAGACTGAAAAAAACTTGAAGGCTTTAAGAGTTCTATTTAGATCAAACTCAATCAAAATATATGAGCCAATCTCTGCTTTTAAAAGTGAGCATTTAAAACAGGCTGCTTTCCAAACTGCACCCTGGTGTACTTGAACATTTAAAAAAATGTTTTATCTATTTAGTGCACTAGTAATAAGAGCTGCACACTTTGTACCACATAAAATGTGAACGTGTTTAAATCATGTATGTAATTTTACAAGACTGAAAATCACCAGATAACAAAAAAGTAAATTACCGTGCTGTGGGTCTCTGCTGATTAAGTTCACTATTAATACCAAAAGTTGAAGTTAATAAATGCTAAAGAAATAAGCAGCTAGTTATGGACATTTAAACACTGAGGTTTGCATCAAAGCCAAGTGCTGTGCTGTTACCCATTATAAATATGAAAAAACTAAAAACAACTCAGTGAGAACTAAACCAGTAAGCCTATTAATAGTTATTTGCTAATGTTTGAGATGTTGTTTTGCTCATGTTAAGGATGAAACTCTATTTTATGGTGTAATTCTAATTGTTACTGGGTCTACTCCAAAAGTTTTCCAATATTGTTTGTGTTGTCTGTTTTTTAGCATTTGCAGCATGAACTGCTTTGTTATAACAAAACAATAATTTTCTAATACTTTCTGTGCACTCTCTGTGTAGGAGCACACAAAAGGAGACTACCAGAAGGCCCTGATGGGGTTGTGTGGTGGAGATGATTAAACTAGAGCATGGTACTCTGGTTCCAGCGGCCTCAGATGCTGCGAGCCTGAGGAGTAAAGCCCAGGCGTTCATCTGATCAGCACTATTTAGCCAGTCGCTTCATTTTGCTCTATGAATAGTCTGTATATAGTCTACATGGATCTGTCTGTAATCTCTCCGCTGGATTCACAGGATTTTACAGTGTTCCAGTTAGTATTTGAAGTAAAGAGTTTAAAATACTTATACCACAATGATAAGAGGCAGAACGTACAATTATGTCATCTAAATAAAGGAACAAAAATGTATTAAACTGTGCTGTAGTTCTAACACTTTGATTAAAAACATCTGCTGTGATTTCTACAGCTTTATCTGATGTACATGTGGCCTGCAGATTGTAGCTGTCCGCTAGAGAGCAGTAGAGCATCACTAAGCTTTGCTTACACCGCATGGCCTGAATCCTCTAAAGCTTTACTTGATGCTTAGCGCTGCTTTTGTTTTTAATAAAAGGTCCAAAAAGGTTTCCTCTCAAACATTATTTACAAGTCCACAGATATATAACTGTTTAAGCAAAGACTCAAATGAGCTAGGGCTTTCTAACTGTTTTGTTTTGTGTGGTAAAATATAAATGTGCGTAGTTACATGCACGGCTACATGCTTCAACTTCTCAGATTTGTTGCAAACAGATATCAGGCATCATATTAATTCTAAAACCATTTACATAATAATCACCTAATACTGTGTGTACACCATCCATCCACTCTAGATTATCTGCCAGTGAGGGATGGTCAATTTGGACTGGAATTTCCTTTGCCAGACATGTTTTATGAGAGCAATAAACTGCATTCACGCTGAGTTCCTTTTGCAGCTTTGTTTAGGTGTTTAAATCATTAGTGTGTTTGCCATGTTTGTTTGGCGGTAATTTTTTAATTAAAAGTGTTCATTTAACCTCCAGCTAAGATCATTTGCATGGAACAAAGCTGTTTCTACACAGGAGCTCTGTGCTGGTAGTCTGTGGTCTCCGAGGGTGAGAGCCGCCAAAGCGTTGACAGTGCATTTCTGAATGAGGAGAAGCTGCATCCCCAGCAGACCTTGTGATTTTTTTGTGGGCAGATGGGGGATGAAGACCTCCAGAGAAAGTATGACAGGTGAAAATGAATAATATCTTCTTTTACTGATTAGGCCCTCATTAATTAGGCCTTTCACCTTTGCAGAGGCTTGTATCTTCTATTGTAATGGCTAAAGAGGGGATATTTTTTATATGGCATATGGTGTTACTAAGAAGTATTAATTAAATATCAATAGCATTTATTATACAGTATTTTGTCTCTTGATTTGCAAAATCATTAAAAATGAACTTAAATAATTAAGAAGCAAAATACTGTGTGGCCAGTAATATTGACATTTGGCATTAAAAATGATTAAATATTTAAAGTTACTGAAGGCTGAAGCTCATTTAATGGCATTTTTCAATGTACTGAGTTTTTGTTACCGAATGAGCATTCTCTTACAAAGCCTTTAAGCCTTTAAATTTATTGTCATTTTCTAATAATATTGATGAGAACATTACCCTGTTGTGCCATTTTATGTTTATGGCCAATAAAAGATAAAATATAGGGTAAAGCAGAGTAAAACAGTATTTTGCAAAAGCAGCATGTAGATTTACGCCACACCACGCTGACAGCTTAATATCTGCATTATAAAGACCAGAGTAGCTCCCATATTTTTCCTTTTTATGTGGATGTACAACATGCTGTTGAGCTCAAGGCCAGTCCATGGGGACCTCCGACAGACGCAGTGGGAACTCTCGCCTCAATTGAAACGATGCAATTTGCCAGTGCAAACTCTGACACTCAATCATACAGATAGGGCTTCAAGCTCATGTAGCACCAGCACCTGAAAGCACAGCGTGTGCAGTGTAGAAGGGAAATCGCAAATGGCCAGTTACATTAAAGATTATAGTTACTCATCTTTCTGCTCACTTTAAAAATGTATTTATTTGAAGGTACATCACTTTTTATAAACACTATGACTAAAAGTATGTGGACAACTGACCATAAGCTGTGATGTCTGTGAGGGCTTTACAAATACAGAATTTTGGAGAACATCTGTGGGAATGTGTGCCCATTCAGTTACAATAGTATTAGAGGGGTCTAATGTAAGACATGAAGGCCTGACAAGAAGATGTTCAATAAGATTGAAGCAAGGGCTCTGTGCAGGTAATTGGAGTTTCTACATTCCAAACTAGTCAGGCCATGTCTTTATGGACCTTGCTGTAGGTACAGCAGCCCAGTCATGCTGAAAAGGCAGTGACTTCCCAAGAGAGGTCATAAAAGCTTGGAATGCCTACTATTCAGCAATGTATCTAATTTTAGATTGTTGCTTAAAAAACAATTAAAAACTACATTCTGATAAATTAAAATTACACTATTTATATTTTGTAATAATAAACAGTTGTATTTGTATCAATGTTGACAATTTTGACATCAAACAAATCAAAATCATATTTATTAAAGTAATGACCATCAAAAAAAACCCCTCAAAAGTTCAATATTTATCATGGTTTGTTTTCATTGCAAAATAAAGGTGTGCAGTAAATTGCAGCACCAAAATACAAAGAAAAAAAAAAACACCAAGGCTTATCCTAGCTAGTGTTCTTCATTTGAGGATATTCCTGTGTTATTTAATCAGGAATATGAAAAAACAAAAATTAAGCTATTAATGCAGCTGGCACAGCGGGTGAAACTTGTCATAAAGGTGGCAATAACAAAGCCCACCCATTAAGAAGGACGATATGATTTGAAATTGGTCTTTTGTTAAATCCCTTTTATCTATAGCTGAACCACCTCACAGTGCATCATTCTTTCTTTAATTTAACCTTTGACATTCCAGCACCAATTGAACAGGCATGTTTATTTGGTTAGATGTGTATTTGTTAAAATGTTGATTTTCAAATTGTAAGTACCTAAAATAAAATTAGGACTGAGGCTTGATATGCAGGAATACTGTATGATATGTGAATAATGTGATATGCTCAAGGGCCCAAAAGTGGCAACTTGGTGGTGATGGGGCTTGACCAGTTTTTTTAACCACTGAGCTAACACTGCTCCAAGACAATACTTTAGCTGCTCAACAGTCTATAGTCACTGTTGTCTGATTCTCCGCTTTATGCTGCATACATTTTTAATAGAAGATAGATCTGGACTGCAGGCAGAACAGTTAAGCACACACTCTCTCTGTGTCTATGATGCTGTACTTTTGTACCACATGCAGAATGAGATGCATTGTCTTCCTATAATACATATGCAAGTAACACAGATGTAACTTACCTTTGCCATAGGCACTGATGGGTTTTGCACTTTTCACTAATAACAGTCTGGTGTATGATTGTGTTCAATAACACTGGTTTTCCAAGGTACTTCCAAGCTCATGTGGCTATATTTATCACAGTAGCATGATTATTCTCATGCAGTGCCATCTGGATGTTTAAAGGTCACACACAGTTTTATGTATCATAGAGAAAATTAAGCATGACTGAGCCTTTGGTGGATACTTCTTCTATACCCAGTCATGATTCCCGTACCTGTTACATAACATCTGCTTATTGTGTAGCGTTTTAAAACGGTAAAATCTTTTACTGTTATTTATTCTGTCCCAACTTTTTTTTGGGTGTTGCAGAGTTTTAATGATGAGATTTTTCTATAAGCACTGTATCTCTTTATACTAATAAAGGTCTTTTTGTGGAGTTACTTAAAATACTTACATATTATTATTAAGCATTTTAATATACAGCCAGAAAATTTTATACAGGGGTTGGACAAAATAACTGAAACACCTGGTTTTAGACCACAATAATTTATTAGTATGGTGTAGGGCCTCCTTTTGCGGCCAATACAGCGTCAATTCGTCTTGGAAATGACATATACAAGTCCTGCACAGTGGTCAGAGGGATTTTAAGCCATTCTTCTTGCAGGATAGTGGCCAGGTCACTACGTGATGCTGGTGGAGGAAAACGTTTCCTGACTCGCTTCTCCAAAACACCCCAAAGTGGCTCAATAATATTTAGATCTGGTGACTGTGCAGGCCATGGGAGATGTTCAACTTCACTTTCATGTTCATCAAACCAATCTTTCACCAGTCTTGCTGTGTGTATTGGTGCATTGTCATCCTGATACACGGCACCACCATTGGATGCATATGGTCCTCCAGAATGGTTCGGTAGTCCTTGGCAGTGACGCGCCCATCTAGCACAAGTATTGGGCCAAGGGAATGCCATGATATGGCAACCCAAATCATCACTGATCCACCCCCATGCTTCACTCTGGGCATGCAATAGTCTGGGCGGTACGCTTCTTTGGGGCTTCTCCACACCGTAACTCTCCCGGATGTGGGGAAAACAGTAAAGGTGGACTCATCAGATAACAATACATGTTTCACATTGTCCACAGCCCAAGATTTGCGCTCCTTGCACCATTGAAACCGACGTTTGGCATCGGCACGAGTGACCAAAGGTTTGGCTATAGCAGCCCGGCCGTGTATATTGACCCTGTGGAGCTCCCGACGGACAGTTCTGATGGAAACAGGAGAGTTGAGGTGCACATTTAATTCTGCTGTGATTTGGGCAGCCGTGGTTTTATGTTTTTTGGATACAATCGGGGTTAGCACCCGAACATCCCTTTCAGACAGCTTCCTCTTGCGTCCACAGTTAATCCTGTTGGATGTGGTTTGTCCTTCTTGGTGGTATGCTGACATTACCCTGGATACCGTGGCTCTTGATACATCACAAAGACTTGCTGTCTTGGTCACAGATGCGCCAGCAAGACGTGCACCAACAATTTGTCCTCTTTTGAACTCTGGTATGTCACCCATAATGTTGTGTGCATTGCAATATTTTGAGCAAAACTGTGCTCTTACCCTGCTAATTGAACCTTCACACTCTGCTCTTACTGGTGCAATGTGCAATTAATGAAGATTGGCCACCAGACTGGTCCAATTTAGCCATGAAACCTACCACACTAAAATGACAGGTGTTTCAGTTATTTTGTCCAACCCCTGTAAGTTGACATTGTTGTACTGGCTAGGTCTGGTGTAACTGCCCTCTAGTGGACAGAACTTTTAATCATTTAAATGCTATGCAGCTGTGTATGTAAACAATGCTGCTGTGGGTGCCACCCATGAAAAGTCGTATTTTATGTGCTCAATGATTGCATGCATGTTTGTACCTCAGCACAGACTCCCACTGTATGCTAAGATGCAGATGCCAGTTTGACTAATCTTTATTAAAATTATTATTCTGCTACTCTGCCCCACTGTTCTCTAGCACCAGTGCAATCATGTTTAAGTAGAGGGTGTCAAATACATCTCTTATCAATACACTCTTACGCTTCGGGCTCTCATACAAGCTCTGGTGAATGATAACACTTCTGGGACCATCTCTGTCTCCTAGATTTTCTTGCTCTCACTCTGGCTAAAAAGTAGGAACTGCAGCCTTTGGTGTTGACAGGGCCGTTTCCTTTTATGAGGCTCAAAGTGAGACAACAGAAGCGGCTCTCATCAGACTTTCAGTCTGTTGCCTTTGTAGGAGCATGATGGGAACAGCGTAAAAAACATGAAATAAAGTGCTGTCTTTTGTCTTTCACACCCTCGATCAGCTTCTGCTTTCTGAAGTCATTCATTCTGCACAATGTCATTTGCAACTGTACAGTTAAAGCATGGGTGAAATGTATGTATATGTATCTATTATGTATTTAATATATATGTATTTGATATATATGTATTTGATATATATATATATATATATATATATATATATATATATATATATATATAACACAAACATATACGTATATATATATATTAAATATAAAAAAACTTAAATCACTTATTAAATAAAGTATTCAATAATTTGTAGATGCCACTTTGGCAGTACTTTAGCTGCAAGTCTTTTTTGGATAGTCTCTACAAGCTTTGCACGTCTAGATTTGGGCCATTTATTCTATTCTTAATGACGGATCCTTTCATTGTCTGGGCTTTTGCTGGGCTACTCAAGAAAATTCAGAGACTTGCTCAGAAATCACTCCAATAATGGAGTTTGCTCGTGTTTTGGAGGAGGTCCTTCAAAAAGGTTCTTTTGTTTGGCTGCATTTATCTTTCCCTCAAACTTTACCAGGCTCCCATGCCACTAAAAACAACCCAATAGCATGATACTGCCATCCCCATGCTTCACTGTATGGGTGGTATTAGTGAGGTTATTTTCAGAAAATCTTTTTCCTCATATTGTCAGATTATTTTACGCAGTTTCAAGTAGGCTGTCATTTGCCGTTTAATTAACATATTCCTTTTGCATAACTCTGCCATTAAGTCTTGATTTATAAAGTTCTACAGAGAAGATTCTTCCATCTTGGCACTGGACTTTTTGTGGCATTTTACCTTCCTGACCAAAGCCCTTTATAGTTGAATGCTCAATATGACTAAATGGCCAACTCCAGGAAGTTCTGGGAATAAGAGAAAGCATATTTTCACTTTCACTGTCATTATGGGTAATAAAGTGTAGATTGATGAGCAAAAATGACAATTATATTAATGAAAAAAAAGTGGGTCTGAATACTTTCTATCTCCCCAGTATGCCATCTGCATATTTATGTAAAGATTTAATTGTAACTATGTTAAACCAACAACATGAAAAATATAAATAAGAAAAAAGTGGGTCCAGTACTTGTCTGAGAAACACTGGTCTTAGGGCAGAAATACAGTCTGTACATGGTGCCAGTCTATTGCAGGATCTTACTCCTTCACTTACCCAATTAAGGGCAATTTGGAGCAGGCAAAAATACCCTTCTTACTGTCATCTGTTTGGGAAGGTGGAAAAAAATAACAAATAAACAGTAATTAGAGGTAATGAGTAAAAACCAGGTCCACAGGACACTATCTGATATGCCACCCTAGAGCAGAATTTGTTTTTAAGATTTTAAGGTATACAATAAATGAAAATGCACAGAGCTGAGATCTGACCATAATAAATGTTTCAATTTGTTAGAGAATGCTTTATTGGAGCTGTAAATTATTTCTAGTAGCTGGCATATAAATGGTGTACACAGTTAAGTTTTCATGCTGCAACCCTTTAAACCTTTAACACATACAGTTAGCAACTCTCATCTAACTTTTATTGTGGGTGTGTTTCCTGGGCTCAGTGCTACATTCGGGTAGTGGCATCTATAAGGAGTTCAGCAAAGACATGGCGCAATGCCAAGGGTGCTAATCATGATTGCCCGTGAAGTGGCTTAATCATCTGTTCCAGGCTGTAGCCACTCAGTTTGTTTGTACAAGCTGCTGGCTCCGTGCACAGTGTGTACATACCCGTTATTTGTAATCATAATATTCTGAGAACTGGTTAAGATAAACATTGCAAGAGGTTGCATATTAATGTGGACAACGGAGACCTGTTTTGTGTGTCTGTGATTTAGCGCCGGCTTAATGAGAGCCACTGCTGCAGGAACAATCTCTAAGTAAAAATAAAACTGAAATATATTGATATTATATGCACATTTGATTCTCATTTTACTGTTTTAATAAGGTCAAAAACTTCATGAAAATTGTCATATAAATAATATCGACCTTAAAATTAGCTTTTAACTTTTGCTATTTGGCCCGATATAGCTTTTTATAGCTATTTTAATTTATTTTATGCACAACTCACTTAATAAAACATAAAATACACTTAAGTACCACTTTACTTAAAACATCTGTGTAAACAAATTCTGAGGGCTTTTTATATGAGCTCATTCTGTGATTTCACAAAAAAGCCCAACACCTTAAACTTATCACAAGTGTTAATCTAGCTTTAATTCACACCCCCCCTTTTAATATTCAGATATGCTTAAAGTGTCCCCCCAATATGCCAATGTAAACATATGTAAATAAACATTACTCACTCACTAGCTTTGCTTGATGTTATAAATATAACATAAATATAACTAGCTAACATAAATATAACTAGCTAAATATTTTACTCACTAGCTTTTCTTGATGTTATAATCCATTAGTCAGTTGTTGATAGGACACTTATTAGTGTAACACTGTACCACCAACACTTCAGCAAAGTCTTAATAACAGCTATGGCTTGCATTTAAAGGTAAAATTGATGTCAATTTGACATTTTGTGCCGGAACTGTAATTGTAGAAATAAATAACATTGTGTTAAAAAATAGAAACAAACACTTCAGTGAAAATCGGCCAGTTAATGCTAATCAGTGCCAATCAATCAAGCATCTCTAACACTGGATATAATGAAGAAGCTAACTGGAACATTCACACACGGACCAACACTAGTCACACATGTATTCAGCTAAAATGAATGTCTTTACTTTATATTTGTTAAAAAAACATGTGAAGTCTCTCTGAGATGTCAGTCATTGTAGCGATGCATGATGTAACATAATAGCCAGTAGTAGCTTTCATTTATTGACAATATGCTTATGATAAATAGCAGTATGTATGTTTCATAAAAAGTGCAAGTAGTTTTATTTTTACAGTCAGTTTTAATTCACATTATGAGCAAAAAGAAGGGTTGCAGCGACACTTGCCAGTTTTTTGGGTAACCTCAAACAACTGCCCGGTATGTTAAGGGCGTAGTACAAGCCCAAATTAAGAAAAGTTGGAACAGTATAAAAAATGCAAATAAAAAATGTAATGTTTCTTACACATTACATGGCTGGCATGGCTGTGGAAAAACAGGGCACGGGTACTGGACTGGCCTGCCTGCAGTCCTGACCTGCCCCCAAAAGAGAATGTGTGGAGACTTTTGAAATAAAAAATGGGACAGTGACATACTGTACTGCTGCATACTTTTAAGACATGTTTGCAGGAAGAATGGGACAAAATAACACCTGAAACATTTAATCACTTAGTATCCTCTGTGCCAAAACATCTTTGAAGTGAAGGAATGGCAATATTACAACAAGTGAAAAATGCTTTACAGTCCCAACTTATTTTAAGTGTCTGCAGGCCTGAATTGTAGGAAAGTTGGTAGATAAAACATGAAATATTTTGGGTTCATACTGTGTGCAATGAAATTAAACACTGTATTTTTTCTCTTCCATACTGTCCCAACTTTTTCTGATTTGAGGTTGTATGACTTTTTTTGCATTTGAATTTGCCACTGAGCCGCTACCCTATGAGAAAGCCTGAATTGACTGATAAGTACAATGTATTATTTCCATCTCCTAAAGGCAGGTCTGTTTGCTGTTGTCCTTGTAACATGGTGAACTGGGCTGCTTTGTCCACACACACACACACACTTGCTCACTCGAATAACTCACCTTCATGCAAGAGATGAAAATCGGTATGACCGCCACTCAAGCATGCACCATGTGTCAACAACAAGCCGGGCAGAGATAGGAGGACCTTGTATTAATTAGTCCACTAAGAAAACATGTAGCTCTAAGACAACAATTCAGAGTATTGTGTTATTAGAAGTAATACCTCACACCTCGCATTTAGATATTGTGAATGATCAAGAGCCTAATACAGAATACATGTAAAGCTTATTCAATGCTCATTTTTTATTCAGCATGTACAACCCCAAATCTTATCCAATAACCCGTGATTACTTTTGGGGTCATTGTTTGTATTGTACGCTTTCATCCACATGACATGATGACTAAACCCGTCAATGCAACCATTTATAGCGATGCCATCCGGCTTTAGTATATCGTACGAGTCCATAAGGCTCAGTTGGAGTACTGGCGACGACGCAGATGCTGAGCGCACCGGTGGCGCACATTTTTTTAAATAAACACAGTGTATTGCAAAGCCGTTTCAGCATCCTTATGCTAATAACAAACTGGTGCTGATGTGCAGGAGATTAAGGATTTCTTTATTTGTGAAACCGATACAAAAGTATAACTTTACCAGATCATGAACATCCCTCATATTAACACAAGGAGGTTGCTATGGCCATAATATTTCGACTTTAAGCTCGAAATCATTTTGACTTTTATCTGGAAATCGAAACTTATATGACTTTATTCTCGAAATTATTTCGACTTCATTCTCGAAATTGAAACTTATACGACTTTATTCTCGAAATTATTATTATTCTCGATATTAAAGTCGAAATATTATGAGAATAAAGTCGAAATTATTTCGAGAATAAAGTCGAAATGATTATGAGAATAAAGTCGAAATATTATGGCCAAAGAGTTTGCAGCTGTCATAGGCTTGTCAGTTCAGAGAAGCACAGGTCTCAGTACCTGGATCTGCACGCAAGTGCTGAGGACAAGGGCAGCCTCCAATGCGCGTTACTGTGGTTATCCAATAACCCGTGATTACTTTTGGGGTCATTGTTTGTATTGTAGGCTTCCATCCACATGACATGATGACTAAACCCGTCAATGCAACCATTTATAGCGATGCCATACGGCTTTAGTATATCGTACGAGTCCATAAGGCTCAGTTGGAGTACTGGCGACGACGCAGATGCTGAGCACACTGGTGGCGCACATTTTTTTAAATAAACACAGTGTATTGCAAAGCCGTTTCAGCATCCTTATGCTAATAACAAACTGGTGCTGATGTGCAGGAGATTAAGGATTTCTTTATTTGTGAAACCGATACAAAAGTATAACTTTACCAGATCATGAACATCCCTCATATTAACACAAGGAGGTTGCTATGGCCATAATATTTCGACTTTAATCTCGAAATCATTTCGACTTTAAGCTCGAAATCATTTTGACTTTTATCTGGAAATCAAAACTTATACGACTTTATTCTCGAAATTATTTCGACTTAATTCTCGAAATTGAAACTTATACGACTTTATTCTCGAAATTATTTCAACTTTATTCTCGAAATCGGAACTTGTACGACTTTATTCTTGAAATAATTTCGACTTTATTCTCAAAATCAAAATTTATACAACTTTATTCGCGAAATTATTTTGACTTTATTCACGAAATTTAAACTTATACGACTTTATTCTCGAAATTATTTCGACTTTATTCTCAAAATTGAAACTTATACGACTTTATTCCAGAAATTATTTCGACTTTATTCTCGAAATTGAAACTTATACGGCTTTATTCTTAAAATAGAAACTTGAAAAAATATTTTTCCTAAGTCCTAATACGCCGTCGTACAAATCAGACAAAGTTAAGGCAGTATACAAATACAAAAACCCTGCAATGTTTCTTACATTTACTTTGACTTTCTGTGACATATTCTATCATGATCAATCCTGGGTCACTTTTCACTTGAATGTTGGCTAAACTGAAAGAAGTCCTGTTATCTTGCTTTTGGCTATGAAAATGAGAGCGGAGATATCTGTAAGGCGCCAGCTAGCTGTGAGCTACCATGCAAAAGTGTCAATTTAAAAAAACAGCACACATACTCTCACCTCTGCCTTCAAATTTTTATTAGTTTTTCTTCAGTAAACGATAATGTCAATGTTTCTAGTTAAATTAACTCAAATAAACCTGCCTATACATTGTATCCCAAACATACAGTGTATCACAAAAGTGAGTACACCCCTCACATTTCTGCAAATATTTCATTATATCTTTTCATGGGACAACACTATAGACATGAAACTTGGATATAACTTAGAGTAGTCAGTGTACAACTTGTATAGCAGTGTAGATTTACTGTCTTCTGAAAATAACTCAACACACAGCCATTAATGTCTAAATAGCTGGCAACATAAGTGAGTACACCCCACAGTGAACATGTCCAAATTGTGCCCAAATGTGTCGTTGTCCCTCCCTGGTGTCATGTGTCAAGGTCCCAGGTGTAAATGGGGAGCAGGGCTGTTAAATTTGGTGTTTTGGGTACAATTCTCTCATACTGGCCACTGGATATTCAACATGGCACCTCATGGCAAAGAACTCTCTGAGGATGTGAGAAATAGAATTCTTGCTCTCCACAAAGATGGCCTAGGCTATAAGAAGATTGCTAACACCCTGAAACTGAGCTACAGCATGGTGGCCAAGGTCATACAGCGGTTTTCCAGGACAGGTTCCACTCGGAACAGGCTTCGCCAGGGTCGACCAAAGAAGTTGAGTCCACGTGTTCGGCGTCATATCCAGAGGTTGGCTTAAAAAATAGACACATGAGTGCTGCCAGCATTGCTGCAGAGGTTGAAGACGTGGGAGGTCAGCCTGTCAGTGCTCAGACCATACGCCGCACACTGCATCAACTCGGTCTGCATGGTCGTCATCCCAGAAGGAAGCTGACGCACAAGAAAGCCCGCAAACAGTTTGCTGAAGACAAGCAGTCCAAGAACATGGATTACTGGAATGCCCTGTGGTCTGACGAGACCAAGATAAACTTGTTTGGCTCAGATGGTGTCCAGCATGTGTGGCGGCGCCCTGGTGAGAAGTACCAAGACAACCGTATCTTGCCTACAGTCAAGCATGGTGGTGGTAGCATCATGGTCTTGGGCTGCATGAGTGTTGCTGGCACTGGGGAGCTGCAGTTCATTGAGGGAAACATGAATTCCAACATGTACTGTGACATTCTGAAACAGAGCATGATCCCCCCCCTTCGAAAACTGGGCCTCATGGCAGTTTTCCAACAGGATAACGACCCCAAACACAACCTCCAAGATGACAACTGCCTTGCTGAGGAAGCTGAAGGTAAAGGTGATGGACTAAACCCAATTGAGCACCTGTGGCGCATCCTCAAGTGGAAGGTGGAGGAGTTCAAGGTGTCTAACATCCACCAGCTCCGTGATGTCATCATGGAGGAGTGGAAGAGGATTCCAGTAGCAACCTGTGCAGCTCTGGTGAATTCCATGCCCAGGAGGGTTAAGGCAGTGCTGGATAATAATGGTGGTCACACAAAATATTGACACTTTGGGCACAATTTGGACATGTTCACTGTGGGGTGTACTCACTTATGTTGCCAGCCATTTAGACATTAATGGCTGTGTGTTGAGTTATTTTCAGAAGACAGTAAATCTACACTGCTATACAAGTTGTACACTGACTACTCTAAGTTATATCCAAGTTTCATGTCTATAGTGTTGTCCCATGAAAAGATATAATGAAATATTTGCAGAAATGTGAGGGGTGTACTCACTTTTGTGATACACTGTATATGTGGACACCTGACCATAACCCTTTTGTACATTCCATTCCAGACCCCCAGCAAAGTGACAACTGACATTCCGTTTCATCCCAAAGGTGTTTAATGGTGTTCACCTTGTTTGTGAAGCCATGAGTTTCTTAACGCCAAACCATGTCTGTATAGAGCTTGCCTTGTACACAGGCACAGTCAAGCTGAAAGAGAAAAGAACCTTCCCCTAAACTATTGCCACAAGTTCAAAGTATATTATTTATTTCATATAATTTATTTTCTAAAGCACATAGTCGTATAACACACATTTATTATGAAACACATGAACTCACTGATTGGGAAGGGTGTCCAATTAATGGTCATATAGCATAGGTTATTCTTAGACCTTACCTCAAAGTATGCTGGCAACCCCCATGCCAACAAGTACATTTGGCCCTAATTTATTTTCCCTTAAAACCCTATTTAAAACTTTCTCTAATAAGGCACAAGTGCTTCTGCCATGTGAGACGAATACGAACACTATATTTGTCAGAGGAAGAATCCACCTGATTGGTACCATTAAATGCATCCAGCACTCCCTATGTGAACTGATTCACACCTAACAGCTTTTCCCATGTTTAAAATCATTAGTGCAGTATACATAGGTTTAGTCTAGCATTTAGGAGGAGAAACTGCTCCCTGGCTACCTCAGATGGGTGTACAACTCATAATGAGAAGGAAGCCGAGGCTGATGGGCCATCGAGCCGATGAGAACAGCTTTCTCTCTATGTAAAGTCTGGAGGTATGGCTGAACAAAGCAGAGCCCTGGGACACATACACACATCCTGAGCCAGCACTTTTCCAAATGGCTACTAGCTCTGTGTTTTGGGGTTTCAGAAAGAAAAATAAAACACTTTTTTTTAGCTGCCAATAGCTGAATATTCAAAGTTTGAGTATTCTAAAGATGTTGTTGTAATAAAATAGCAATTCAATTAAACCGCAACCGACAATTTATGTTCATAAATGCCTTGGGCCATCAAAGTAATAAAAACCAGCTGGATTACTCAGCTAATAATAGTAACTATGCAAAAGTTTACTTTTACATGTAAAAAAGATCTAATTTCTACTGTTGTGTAAAATAGCTTAATTGTGTATTAACAAAATCAGCATAAATGATCATTTCAAATGAAAAAAACAGCCCAACACTAGTTTGGTTTCCTTCTGCTGAATCAGTATTTACAGTTAAAACCAGTTAATGTCAGCACAGCAATGAGCCTGCACAGGAGGGATTAAAAGCCTGTAAATTAAAAGTCTTTGTAAATAGCAACACTGCAAAATATTTCACTCTGACAGAAGCTCAGACAGCTACATGCAAAATCTGGCAGTGTTACAGCTGGTAGACTGGTTCCCGCACAGCAACAAGGTTTGAGCCTTGCCTCCGATCAGTTATGTTGAAAAAATTTGCATATTACTCTGTGCTGGTCTAAATCAAATACTCTGCTTTTCTGTCACTTTTAAAAGTCTTTAAAATTGAAAAGGAGTACAAACAGACAAGAAAAAAAATCAATGCTAAAGGTTGCGACTGTATTATTCTTTGTATGACTTGCAAAATACTTTATTCATCAGTGAGCAGATAAGTTGATTTATAACTCTCTCTCTCCTGGTCTTCATGATCATTGATGATCCATGGCGACACAGTGGATAGTAGCTCTGTACATCCTTCTGTCTTCAGCCAGTTTGATTAACGTTGATATCATAGTGTTCATTGTCTCGGTGATGTTGTCGATCCATCGTGTTGCAGGTCTTCCACGTCCTCGTTTTCAACTAACTTTGCTGAGCATGATATCTTTCTCCAGTGATTGGTGTCTAGCAATATGTATGATAGTCGTATTGTTGTTATTTTCACTCTTAATCTCATTTCGGGTTTGATTTCGTCCAGTATCGATTGGTTAGTTCTCCTGGCTGTCCATGGCACTCGGAGAATCCTTCTCCAACACCACATCTCAAAACTGTCTATCTTCTTCCAATCGTCTTCTCGATTGTCCAGCTTTTACATCCATACATCATAGTTGGGAGCACCAACTTTGCATTTCCATACTTTGTACAGATATTTTAGTGCTGCCTTGCCTATAGCGATTCTTCGTCTGATTTCTACTGTATTCGAGGCTTTGTTGTTCACACTTGATCTGAGCAGGGTGAACTCATTGACTGTTTCAAAGGTCTCCCCATCTATCTTAAATTCATCCATGCTGTTTGTGGTTAGTATTTTTGTCTTCTTCATATTCAGTGTCAAGGCTATTTCCATGCTACATCTTTTCACTTTGACTATCAGATCTCGGAGGTCTTCTTTGCTTTCGGCCAGTATAGATGTGTCATCAGCATCCCTCAGATTGTTCACTGTTCTGCCGCCTATTTTGATGCCTCGGTCATCTTCATACACCCCTGCATTACGTGTGATCTGTTCCGCGTATAGGTTAAATAGTTGCGGCGATAGGATGCAGCCTTGCCCGGCGCCCTTGCCAATCTGGAACCAATCGCTGTCACCATGTTCTGTCCGTACTGCTGCTTTCTGGCCACTGTATAAGTTTCGCATCAGAACTATCAGATGCTCTGGTACTCCCATGTTCCGAAGTGTTGTCCACGGTCTTTCATGATCTACATGATCTACAGTACACAAGCAAATGCTTTCTGATAGTCGATGAAGCACATGTAGACTTGTTTTTGGAGTGCTTTTCACTTTTTCATGACCCACCGGACGTCCACTATTATGTCTCTTGTACCTCTGCCTTTTCTGAATCCTGCTTGATTGTCTGGTAGCTCTCGTTCAGTATAAGGTTGGAGTATACGTTGAATGATCTTCAGCAGCACCTTGCTTGCATGAGGTATTAGAGCTATTCTGTGATAATTAGAGCAGTCAGCTACATCTACTTCCTAATGTAGCAGTATGAATATTGACCTTTTCCACTCCTTGGGCCATGTCTTTGTTGTCTATATTTTCTGGCACAGTGTTGTCATTGCTTCTATGCACGTCTATAGGAATTCCATCTATTATGGGAGCCTTGTTCTTGGCTATATCTTTGATCGCTGATTCATAACTATAATAATGAAATAATTAACACTAAAGTGTTAACAAAATTCTACACATATCCCTGGCATATAGTGGCAGTTGTAGCCTAGCGGTTAAGGTACTGAACTAGTAAGTACAAGGTTGCTGGTTCAAACCCCACCACTGCCAGGTTGCCACTGTTGGGCCCTTGAGCATGACTCTTAACTCTTAATTGCTTAGACTGTATACTGTAAGTCACTTTGGATAAAAGCGCCTGTTATATGCAGAAAATTTAAATATCCCTTTAACTAGCCCTCCGATTCAACTGTCAGCAAACTAGTGTTAACTAGTGTAGTTGTAAAAGAACACAGTGGAAATAGTGTGGTTCTCTGTTTGGGCCGAGGCTCTTTGTAGAAATCTATCACTGACCCATGCAACAATTCACATGTGTCAGACAACATGTGTTAGCCTGGACCCCTTTACAGTCAGCAAAGGTGTTGTGTGTCAGCAAGACATTGACAGAGGGTACAGGGAAACTAAGCATATCTAAAACTGCAAAGAAAGGTAAAAACAACAACAACAACAGATTTCAATCTGCTTAAACATGAAGTGATCCATAATGGAATTGCAAGTTTTAAAAGCATAGTGACTTATTTAGAATGACTGAAATATGAGTTTAATTGCTTATAATCAGGATTGATGTTATCACTCACTTATTACTTTGTTTCTTTCTTTTGTTTTCCCAATTATTGGAGAAAAATAGAGATATGGGTAGGGGTGGAGGGGTTCAGGTGTTTCTGGATGGTGCCTAAGGGAACAGGTCAGTGAGAGAAGGCTTGGTGACTGATAGGGAGGGACAGTTTCCTGATGGAAACCCTTCATTATAAACAGATTTTAAGGGGAGCACTACTCACTGGGACTGCACAGAGCACAATCATATCAAAAAGAAAGCTTTGATATTTCAGCCTCAACAGTTGAACCAATAATGACAGCTTCTATGACAGTTCCCTATCATTGGGCTGACTTCCCTTTATTCCCAGGTTTTTCTAGTGCTATAGAACAAAGTAAGGTAATATAAGTCTTAGTATACCAATGTTTGGCAAATGTAAGATTATGCAACACACATCCATATGAAAATAGTCATTATGTGGACCTAAACATCTCCTAACCTGCTACAGAAATTAAATAGTCAAAAGAAGTCAACACTAAGAAACACTAATGGTAATTTACATACCTACCAAGTATGCAGACAAACAGATTAACAATGACATTTCAGCAGAAGTTTGACATCATGCCAGTTAAGGAAATGTGCAAGCATTGTTATACTGTATACAATAAATAACCAGACAGTACCTGAAATACTTTATTAGTAATAAATCTACTGCTATAAATACACTGATCAGCCATAAGATTAAAACCGCCTGCTTGTTTCTACACTCAAATTAACATTTTCCTCTGACATTAGTTATTCCAAATTAGTGAATTTTAATGATTTAATGGTGCCTGTTCTAAAGTTTAGAGACACATTCAATTACATTGTGTATTTAATTCAGTTTAAATGCTATTTTGCATGTGTACAAATGTTGATTTGTTCAAATAATAACATGACTTATGCTATATGGACAAAAGTCTGTAGACATCTGGCAATGTGCTTGTTGTTCATCCCATTGATAAACCACAGACAATAATATGGAGCTCTCTCCCCTTTGCCATTCTAACAGTCCTCACACTTTTAAGAAGGATTTTCAAAAGATTTTGGAGTGCTTGTGGGAATTTGTGCTCATTTAGTCTAAAGAGCATTTGTAAGGTCAGGCACAGATGAAGGCCTGGCTTGCTATTGATGTTTTAATGTACCAAGGTGTAAATTGAATTTGAGGTCAGAGAACTATGCAGACCACTGGAGTTTCTTCACACTAAACTATGTGTTCATGGACCTTGCATTGTGCTTGATGGAACAGTCAACCATGCCTTAGCTGTTGCCACTCAGTTGGAGGCATATAACTAATTTTGTGCACATGTTAGCAATGGGTACAGCTGAAGCAACTGAACTCAATAATTAGTTAGATAGCATTGTTATACTGTATACAATAAATAACAGAATTAATTATGCATTAAATGACTATGCACTGAATTATCTCAAATAGTTCAGAAACATCTTTAAAATTAGTTCAGTAGTTTTATTACCTAAAGTAGTTTTATTACTTTCATGACCTTGTTCAAACTTGAAACAGCAAATTGAGGCTTATAGCTTCAAAATCAGACTCAACACTCACCTTAGTGTACTTATTAATTCCAGAGATTATATGAGAGTTTCTGCCTTTCCCTTTAGTCCTTTCCAACTATAAAATAAATATATGCTTACACTTTATTTCAAAGCACTTTGCAAAGCTCTGCCTGGCTCGAACATGGCTTATAGAGATTTTCACTCCAGAAAGGAAGCACACTATTAAGAGTGGGGAAAAGATTAAAACAAGATCTGAGAGTGTGTGCTGATGTGCTCGTCTTCGGCTACTCTGCACCTCTTCAAAAAACCTCCTGCTCTCCCTTGCTATTTGATTTCGGCTCACAGGCTCTGCGAAGGGTATGCTTTAGAACAGCGCTACTCAAAACACTTTCTGTCAGAGACCCTTACAGATAAAAAATAATAAAATAAATAAATAAAAAAAGAAAAGTTGGCTAATTCTGTGAAATGCAATTAAAACAGGAATCTGTGATTTGTCAGTTCTCTTTAACCTTTATTTATCTGACTAATAATGTTTTGGCTGACCAACTTAGTGTTTTGTAAATGTAAATGAATTTGAATTTAATTATGTTGGTCAGTGAAAACTATCTTATCTATCTATCTATCTATCTATCTATCTATCTATCTATCTATCTATCTATCTATCTATCTATCTATCTATCTATCTATCTATCTATCTATCTATCTATCTATCTATCTATCTATCTATCTATCTATCTATCTATCTATCTATATACATATTATATATACAGTGTATCACAAAAGTGAGTACACCCCTCACATTTCTACAAATATTTTATTATATCTTTTCATGGGACAACACTATAGAAATAAAACTTGGATATAACTTAGAGTAGTCAGTGTACAGCTTGTATAGCAGTGTAGATTTACTGTCTTCTGAAAATAACTCAACACACAGCCATTAATGTCTAAATGGCTGGCAACATAAGTGAGTACACCCCACAGTGAACATGTCCAAATTGTGCCCAAAGTGTCAATATTTTGTGTGACCACCATTATTATCCAGCACTGCCTTAACCCTCCTGGGCATGGAGTTCACCAGAGCTGCACAGGTTGCTACTGGAATCCTCTTCCACTCCTCCATGATGACATCACGGAGCTGGTGGATGTTAGACACCTTGAACTCCTCCACCTTCCACTTGAGGATGCGCCACAGGTGCTCAATTGGGTTTAGTCCATCACCTTTACCTTCAGCTTCCTCAGCAAGGCAGTTGTCATCTTGGAGGTTGTGTTTGGGGTCGTTATCCTGTTGGAAAACTGCCATGAGGCCCAGTTTTCGAAGGGAGGGCATCATGCTCTGCTTCAGAATGTCACAGTACATGTTGGAATTTATGTTTTCCTCAATGAACTGCAGCTCCCCAGTGCCAGCAACACTCATGCAGCCCAAGACCATGATGCTACCACCACCATGCTTGACTGTAGGCAAGATACAGTTGTCTTGGTACTTCTCACCAGGGCGCCGCCACACATGCTGGACACCATCTGAGCCAAACAAGTTTATCTTGGTCTCGTCAGACCACAGGGCATTCCAGTAATCCATGTTCTTGGACTGCTTGTCTTCAGCAAACTGTTTGCGGGCTTTCTTGTGTGTCAGCTTCCTTCAGGGCGTATGGTCTGAGCACTGACAGGCTGACCTCCCACGTCTTCAACCTCTGCAGCAATGCTGGCAGCACTCATGTGTCTATTTTTTAAAGCCAACCTCTGGATATGACGCCGAACACGTGGACTCAACTTCTTTGGTCGACCCTGGCGAAGCCTGTTCCGAGTGGAACCTGTCCTGGAAAACCGCTGTATGACCTTGGCCACCATGCTGTAGCTCAGTTTCAGGGTGTTAGCAATCTTCTTATAGCCCAGGCCATCTTTGTGGAGAGCAACAATTCTATTTCTCACATCCTCAGAGAGTTCTTTGCCATGAGGTGCCATGTTGAATATCCAGTGGCCAGTATGAGGGAATTGTACCCAAAACACCAAATTTAACAGCCCTGCTCCCCATTCACACCTGGGACCTTGACACATGACACCAGGGAGGGACAACGACACATTTGGGTACAATTTGGACTGTGGGGTGTACTCACTTATGTTGCAAGCTATTTAGACATTAATGGCTGTGTGTTGAGTTATTTTCAGAAGACAGTAAATCTACACTGCTATACAAGTTGTACACTGACTACTCTAAGTTATATCCAAGTTTCATGTCTATAGTGTTGTCCCATGAAAAGATATAATGAAATATTTGCAGAAATGTGAGGGGTGTACTCACTTTTGTGATACACTGTATATACAGTGCCTTGCAAAAGTATTCAGCCCCCTTGAACTTTTCAACCTTTTGCCACATTTCAGGCTTCAAACATAACGATATGAAATTGTAATTTTTTGTGAAGAATCAACAACAAGTGGGACACAATCGTGAAGTGGAACGAAATTTATTGGATATTTTAAACTTTTTTTAGAAATAAAAAACTGAAAAGTGGGGCGTGCAATATTATTCGGCCCCCTTGCGTTAATACTTTGTAGCGCCACCTTTTGCTGCGATTACAGCTGCAAGTCGCTTGGGGTATGTCTCTATCAGTTTTGCACATCGAGAGACAGAAATTTTTGCCCATTCTTCCTTGCAAAACAGCTCGAGCTCAGTGAGGTTGGATGGAGAGCGTTTGTGAACAGCAGTTTTCAGCTCTTTCCACAGATTCTCGATGGGATTCAGGTCTGGACTTTGACTTGGCCATTCTAACACCTGGATACGTTTATTTGTGAACCATTCCATTGTAGATTTTGCTTTATGTTTTGGATCATTGTCTCGTTGGAAGATAAATCTCCGTCCCAGTCTCAGGTCTTTTGCAGACTGCAACAGGTTTTCTTCCAGAATGGTCCTGTATTTGGCTCCATCCATCTTCCCTTCAATTTTAACCATCTTCCCTGTCCCTGCTGAAGAAAAGCAGGCCCAAACCATGATGCTGCCACCACCATGTTTGACAGTGGGGATGGTGTGTTCAGGGTGATGAGCTGTGTTGCTTTTACGCCAAACATAACGTTTTGCATTGTGGCCAAAAAGTTCGATTTTGGTTTCATCTGACCAGAGCACTTTCTTCCACATGTTTGGTGTGTCTCCCAGGTGACTTTTTATAGATATCTTTGAGAAATGGCTTTCTTCTTGCCACTCTTCCATAAAGGCCAGATTTGTGCAGTGTACGACTGATTGTGTCCTATGGACAGATTCTCCCACCTCAGCTGTAGATCTCTGCAGTTCATTCAGAGTGATCATGGGCCTCTTGGCTGCATCTCTGATCAGTCTTCTCCTTGTTTGAGCTGAAAGTTTAGAGGGACGGCCGGGTCTTGGTAGATTTGCAGTGGTCTGATACTCCTTCCATTTCAATATGATCGCTTGCACAGTGCTCCTTGAGATGTTTAAAGCTTGGGAAATCTTTTTGTATCCAAATCCGGCTTTAAACTTCTCCACAACAGTATCTCGGACCTGCCTGGTGTGTTCCTTGGTCTTCATGATGCTCTCTGCGCTTTAAACAGAACTCTGAGACTGTCACAGAGCAGGTGCATTTATACGGAGACTTGATTACACACAGGTGGATTCTATTTATCACCATCAGTCATTTATGTCAACATTGGATCATTCAGAGATCCTCACTGAACTTCTGGAGTGAGTTTGCTGCACTGAAAGTAAAGGGGCTGAATAATATTGCACGCCCCACTTTTTAGTTTTTTATTTCTAAAAAAAGTTTAAAATATCCAAGAAATTTCGTTCTACTTCACGATTGTGTCCCACTTGTTGTTGATTCTTCACAAAAAATTACAATTTCAAATCGTTATGTTTGAAGCCTGAAATGTGGCAAAAGGTTGAAAAGTTCAAGGGGGCTGAATACTTTTGCAAGGCACTGTATATATATATACACACACACACACACACACACACACACACACTGATCAGCCATAACATTTCAGCTTCACTTACCATATAGGAGCACTTTGTAGTTCTACAATTACTGACTGTAGTTCATCTGTTTCTCTACATACTGTGTAGCCTGCTTTCACCCTGTTCTTCAATGGTCAGGACCTCCACAGAGCAGGTATTATTTAGGTGATGGATCATTCTCAGCACTGCAGTGACACTGACATGGTGGTGGTGTGTTAGTGTGTGTTGTGCTGGTATGAGTGGATCAGACACAACAGCGCTGCTGGAGTTTTTAAATACCGTGTCCACTCACTGTCCACTCTATTAGACACTCCTACCTAGTTGGTCCACCTTGTAGATGTAAAGTCAGAGACGATCGCTCATCTATTGCTGCTGTTCGAGTTGGTCATTTTCAAGATCTTCATCAGTGGTCACAGGACGCTGCCCATGGGGCGATGTTGGCTGAATATTTTTGGTTGGTGGACTATTCTCAGTCCAGCAGGGACAGTGAGGAGTTTAAAATCTCCAGCAGCGCAGCTGTGTCTAATCTATTCATACCAGCACAACACACACTAACACACCACCACCATGTCAGTGTCACTGCAGTGTTGAGATTGACCCACCACTCAAATAAAACCTGTCCTGTGGTGGTTCTGACCATTGAAGAACAGGGTGAAATGAGCTAACAAAGCATGCAGAGAAGCAGATGGACTACAGTCAGTAATTGTAGAGCTACAAAATACTTCTATATGGTAAGTGGAGCGGAGATATATTATATATACGTATATTATAATTTTAGTTTTTTACATTGTAGTACAACCCATGTGTTTATGAAAAATATATTACAAAAACACATGACAAAAATAATCAAGGCATGATGGCTGGGCATACTGCCATTTGTTTTTGTTCTCTTTTGGTGCGTGACACCATTCGTCCCACCCTCTTTAGACCTCATGCCATCAAACACATGGCCTGCCATGTTTAAGCTAATTATACATAAAAATGAGACCACTTCAGAGAACAACCTTGAGGTATGTAGTGGTAATTACCTGGTCTTGAGCCTTTGTGGCATGGGGACGTTTCTGTCAGACCTGACCAAGAAAGGCTAGTGAAGGGCTTCTATTATCACATTACTTATGGTCCCTCATGGATAATGGAACAAGGTGTTCATTTGAATGATAAACACAATGACTGGCAGACACTAGAGAATCAGTAGCGCACAGCCCCTCCCCTGCTGCCCGACATGTAAGAAGCTGCATATGCAAAACACGACTGCACCTTTTGGAGTTCAAACCTCTTGTCAGTATATCTTGGAGGCATGTAGAACAATTACATGTCTACACAACTAAGGCCACTACAAAAAAGGACCGGCCTGGACAATTTCAAACATCTCACTTTCATCTTAGTATCTCAGCTGGCATATTCAGGTATTAAAATGCAGCCTCACACCCCTGCCCACTAATCACTGTCACAGGTCAAAGCATCAGAATCCTTTAACAAGTCGCATATATGAATTAATTATGTATCATTCTGATATACATTTATTCCTAGTAAAAAAGCGCGGTGCTACACAGGGATGCGCATTTAAACAAATTCTGCCCAAAATGTTTATTTTTATTTATAGGGACTTTTAATTCAAAACAAACTGCATATATTTTAGTGTACTTGTTGAAAAAAAAAAACATACAGAAAACAAAAACAGCTTGAGGGAGGCAGTGTGACTGTGTGCAACACACCAAAATGCTGTTTCACAACAGACGTGACAGTCTTGTTTATTAAGCTTTTCAGGTGATTTGAGAGTATATCTGTTTTAGGAGAAAATGTAAACAAATGCACACTAAAAATATATTGGGGAGTAGTAGTTTTAGACAATTGTGATTACTTTTTAGGAATGAACTATAGTAGTTTTGTTGCTTTGAGTAAATGAAGGTTTACTACAAATAAAGTCTGTTTATCCCTACTGTTTTGAACATGCTCTGTTTACTAGCTTCTTCAGAAGAATAAAGCAATGTCTTTCAATCATTCTTCATAGATGAGCTCCTTTTTGGTTGGTGAACTATTCTCAGTCCAGCAGTGACAGTGAGGTGTTTAAAAACTCCATCAGCGCTACTGTGTGTTATTCACTCATACCAGCACAACACACACAAATATAAATGGACAGTGAGTGTAAAAACAAGGAGGTGGTTTTAATGTTATGACTGATCGGTGTCTCAGAGGTGCTTGAATGGTGCAGTAGTAAAACAAACATCTCACTAGTCCTGAGATCTTTTGTTCAAATCTCAACGGTGCTATCGACCAGTTCTATTCATAAGTCTCACCTTTAAGTTCTTAAAAATTACCATTTTAGTGTAAATTATTACATCTCTCAGCTTTTGTGACGGCTTCTTAGTTATAATCATGGTTGCAACATGTGAACGCTGGGTGGTGTTTATATAACACATCACAGCTGAAGCAAAATAATAATAAATTTTCTTTAGTTCCTAATTATGTAATCACATTGTAACCCAACTTTAGATCATATAGACTAGCAGTAGATTTTGTTTGTAATAGTCTATCGATTATCGATGACGACGATGTACAGTAGTAATTTATTATTGGTTTTCTGTCATGTGAATCTGTAGGTGACTGCGAAGTCCGATACACATGGTCTATTACAGTGTGGACAACGAGGGCTGACTTTTGGAATTGCTGCGGCCTCATGTTGCGCGACGTTTTTGATCGGCATCAAACCATTCTTTTAAAAAGTTACGTAGACTTGCTTGGCATAGGGGTCTCCACTCATCTCTGTCAACTGTTTTGGCTTCCAAGATAGATGGTTTGATGTTGCATTTGAGCAGAATGTGGTCCATATACCGCTTCTTAGGACGGCCGACTGAACATTTTCCTATTACCAGTTCACCATAGAATAGCCGGCGGGGAAGCCGATTTTCGGGCATTCGAAAGACATGTCCTACCCAGCGTAGTTGTCTCTGCAGCAGTAAGTGTTCGGCTGGAGTTATGCTGGCCTTTTTTAGAATTTCCACATACGGTACTCTGTGCCACCATCAAATGCCAAGGATGCTCTTCAGGCAGCAACCATGGTAATATTTAAGCGCTTTGATGTGCCTCCGATATGGGGTCCATGTCTCGCATCCATAGAATAGCATCGAGACGCTGACCGCTTTTTAAACCGCTACCTTCTTGGCATTGATGGTGAGTCCGGCACGCCTGTACGTGTCAGCTAGAGTATCAAGATTACTGAAGGCCAGTGGCAGAATGAGCAGGAAAGGCAGCATGGTCAGCGTATTGAAGGTCGAAGACCTTATCATGTAAGGTCATTGTCTCTGCTTTAAGGAGACGTAAATTGAAGAGACTGCCGTCCAAGAGATAGTGAAAAGTTATGCCATTATCTGGAGGAATCGGCAATACTATGTATAGGTTGAATAATTAGGACATGACAGGATTAAGAAAATATCTTGCCACTATAAAATACGACATAATTTCTTTTTATTTTTTATTTGTTGCATCATTTAAAGCAAAACCTAGCTCTGCAGAGAATATAAGAGTTATTTATTTTGGGAGGTTGATCATTTTTGTTTAAGAAAAAAACTATATATATATATACTGTATATACAGTGTATCACGAAAGTGAGTACACCCCTCACATTTCTGCAAATATTTCATTATATCTTTTCATGGGACAACACTATAGACATGAAACTTGGATATAACTTAGAGTAGTCAGTGTACAACTTGTATAGCAGTGTAGATTTACTGTCTTCTGAAAATAACTCAACACACAGCCATTAATGTCTAAATAGCTGGCAACATAAGTGAGTACACCCCACAGTGAACATGTCCAAATTGTGCCTAAAGTGTCAATATTTTGTGTGACCACCATTATTATCACTGCCTTAACTCTCCTGGGCATGGAATTCACCAGAGCTGCACAGGTTGCTACTGGAATCCTCTTCCACTCCTCCGTGATGACATCACGGAGCTGGTGGATGTTAGACACCTTAAACTCCTCCACCTTCCACTTGAGGATGCGCCACAGGTGCTCAATTGGGTTTAGTCCATCACCTTTACCTTCAGCTTCCTCAGCAAGGCAGTTGTCATCTTGGAGGTTGTGTTTGGGGTCGTTATCCTGTTGGAAAACTGCCATGAGGCCCAGTTTTCGAAGGGAGGGGATCATGCTCTGTTTCAGAATGTCACAGTACATGTTGGAATTCATGTTTCCCTCAATGAACTGCAGCTCCCCAGTGCCAGCAACACTCATGCAGCCCAAGACCATGATGCTACCACCACCATGCTTGACTGTAGGCAAGATACAGTTGTCTTGGTACTTCTCACCAGGGCGCCGCCACACATGCTGGACACCATCTGAGCCAAACAAGTTTATCTTGGTCTCGTCAGACCACAGGGCATTCCAGTAATCCATGTTCTTGGACTGCTTGTCTTCAGCAAACTGTTTGCTGGCTTTCTTGTGCGTCAGCTTCCTTCTGGGATGACGACCATGCAGACCGAGTTGATGCAGTGTGCGGCGTATGGTCTGAGCACTGACAGGCTGACCTCCCACGTCTTCAACCTCTGCAGCAATGCTGGCAGCACTCATGTGTCTATTTTTTAAAGCCAACCTCTGGATATGACGCCGAACACGTGGACTCAACTTCTTTGGTCGACCCTGGCGAAGCCTGTTCCGAGTGGAACCTGTCCTGGAAAACCGCTGTATGACCTTGGCCACCATGCTGTAGCTCAGTTTCAGGGTGTTAGCAATCTTCTTATAGCCCAGGCCATCTTTGTGGAGAGCAACAATTCTATTTCTCACATCCTCAGAGAGTTCTTTGCCATGAGGTGCCATGTTGAATATCCAGTGGCCAGTATGAGAGAATTGTACCCAAAACACCAAATTTAACAGCCCTGCTCCCCATTTACACCTGGGACCTTGACACATGGCACCAGGGAGGGACAACGACACATTTGGGCACAATTTGGACATGTTCACTGTGGGGTGTACTCACTTATGTTGCCAGCTATTTAGACATTAATGGCTGTGTGTTGAGTTATTTTCAGAAGACAGTAAATCTACACTGCTATACAAGCTGTCCACTGACTACTCTAAGTTATATCCAAGTTTCATGTCTATAGTGTTGTCCCATGAAAAGATATAATGAAATATTTGCAGAAATGTGAGGGGTGTACTCACTTTCATGATACACTGTATATATATATATATATATATATATATATATATATATATATATATATATATATATATATATATATATATATATAGTTTTTCCAAATAACTATAAATTGTGCTATTCGAAAATAAAAAGAAATTGTGCTTTACATTACAGTAAATGCAATATTTAAGATTTGTGTGTATATGAGATTTTTTTGTGTATTTTTATATAATTGTCCCTTGGTATTTGAATAAAATTAATACTGTTAAAACACGTTGTATTAATACTGCTCTAATGTACTAATACAGAACAACATGAGATATTTGGTTTGACTTTCAGTCTGATACACCGTCCATGTTGAACTTGATCTAAGACTCCATAAAGATGCCCTCAGGCACATCCTCAGGCACATCACTGTCTCTTTTAATTTTTTAAGACCATGGCATTGTTGCAATAAACCCAGCACCATCTGTTGCACCCCACCCCTCCTATGCATGTGTGTTAACCTATGCAGTCTGCTGATTATCAAGGTAGTTAATGTCTTAATTTAAACTAATAAAGCTTTCTTTAGAAATGTTCAATTAAACTAATGTTACTGTTTGGAAACGCCTGGCCAAATTTGTTTTGTTTAAGTTTGTTTTTTTACTTAGACAATCAAAAAGACATGGAATTAGACAAAAACTTTTGCATAATACTGTATAATGGTTAAATGTCTTTATAAAAAGCCCATCAATCTCTACACCACAGATTCTGCAAAATAGATAAGTTTAAGAACCTGTAAGAAGACTTGTGGGAAGAACAGACACAAAATATAAGGAATCATGCACTTTTGATAGTCATCAACATATTCCTGGCACAAGTCTGATTTGATCTTGATCATAAAATTATTAAAAAATGTTGATCTTAAAATCTGTTAATTATCTGGCATGGATTAGATAGGGTTGAGATTAGGTCTTTGGGAAGAAACGTAATTTAGCCGTTCCACAACCAGTTTTAATGTTTGTTTTTTTATGGTATATATTTTAATTGGTCTGTACACTTTTTGAATCTCTCCATCCTGACTTAATTTTTCAGTCTACATTGGTCAATGGTCGGTCTACATTTTACATTTTCAATGTATCATTTAGTAGACACTTTTATCAAAAGTGACCTTGAATTGAGACAAGCAATTTAAGGTTAAGGGCCTTGCTTAAGGGCCCAACAATGGCAACCTGGCTGTAGTAGGGCTTTAACCAGCAACCTTTGGATTACTAGTTCATTACCCTAACTGTTAAGCTACCACTGCTCTATGAAAACACTTCCCCAGTCTAGTGGGTGTAGTCAAAAAGCCCTGATTATATGGGCACAGATAAGTTAACAGCTGTCAATCATCAACACACAAAAATGCTATTTCATGTCACAACAGATGTAATGAACTTCTTAGATAAATAATAGGGGTGGGTTTATAAAATCGATTTTTCGATTCGAATCGATCTTTATTTGAACGATCCGATATCGATTCATATAAACGCGAGATCGATCTTTTAAATACGCCCCTTTTTACGGTGCACACAGAAATCTGTTACCCCCTTTAATTTCGCGTGACCAGCCAGTGTTTTTTCATGCAACGAGATCTGACCTGCACATCAGTTTAGCATGGCAGAAGCTCAAGTTATGACCACTACACAACTTTTTGCACTGATTTTCGCTCGGCGACGGGTCGGTGCTGGATTCGGGAGGAACTCGGTGTTCACTCTGCGATCAAAACTCGGCTCTCAATCGATGTGAGAAACAGCGAGGGGAAACACAGGGGAGAGGTTGTAAACAGGTGGTACAGGGGCGTAATATAGGTTCTATCAGAATACATCAGCACACGAGTTTTACAGTATTTCTGACCTGATCATTCTCTACAAAACAAAATATTTATTAACCTCCAACTCACTATAGAAATTGCCAAATCCACTCAGATTCATTTATTTCATCAGCCCACAAACTTTGATCTCTCGCTACTTGTTGATGTGCATGTTTGGACGTGGTATCATTAAACCTTTCATCACTTCTCACGTGTGTTTTCGTGACAAAACGTAGTTTTGGAGACCAGAGAAGCTCGCCTGTGATTCTCCCTGGTGATAGATGGTGTAGTGTAAAACCCCCCATCGCCGATCAGTCGTGTAGTGTGAACATTACAGCGACCAGGTGTTAATCAGTGTCGTGTAGTGTAAACTTGGCATAAGCTGTTCAACAGCCAGGTGTATGTTTACATTACATTTACAATGTTGTAGTGTGTCAGACAAATAAAATAACAATAAAAAGTTAATGTTACTGTTTTCTGTTTTGGATTAATTATTTATGTAAACAAAATACACAAATATTTTTAATAATGAGTGTTCTTTGTACAATTATCACATTCGTTCTCTGAACATCTGTACATATTTAAACAAAACCTGTTAATGTAACTCAAATATGCCTAAATGTGTTGAATCGAAATCGAATCGAAAATCGAATCGAAAATCGAAGATCGAAGAGGGACCTTGTGAATCGGAATCGAATCGATCCAGGAAATTAGTGGCGATACCCAGCCCTAGTAAATAATGCCTGTTTTAGGAGTAAATCTAAACAAATGTATGTATTGGTTAACATTCATTTTGAGGCAGTTGTAAATTCCATCTATGTTTACTGTTTAAGAGTAAACTAGCAACCTTCTGATTACTAATCCAGTACCTTAACCATTGCGCTACCACCACCCTATGAAAACACCTACCCAAAAAATATGGGCACAGATGAGTTACTGTCTGTCGATAATCACTAAGAAGGAATTACATACTGATACAAAGTTAAATAACATTATACTGTATATATTTTTTGAACCACACAGTTAATACTTTGTTAGTTTTTTATTTTTGGCCTACCATGTTATGACCCAAAAAGAAGTTCCAGTCATTTAGTCACTGAGAATATAGTTGTGGAAATAATTGAAATCCCCTGGCGTCCTTGACACATACAGTACCTTACAAATGTATGCAATCTTTTGACCTGCTGATGTGTGATATACACTATATCCGATAGTCTGTAGGCTAAAACAACTGTACTGTAGGATGATGAAGACTTGGTATCCCCTTTTAGTGTGCTAATAGAAAGCTATTCATAATTCATAATGTGACTAGTCCCCAGTTAATTTTGCCCAAGGCTGTGTTTTATTTCTGCTTTGTGCTTTGTCTGAAAGTCAGTTTGTTGACAACTCTTGAGCGTGTCAAACTATCACCACTAATAATTGCTTAAGGAGGGGGAACTTTAGCAAATGTTGGTTCCAGCACAAAAACAGCCTCCCCTCCCCTCCTCACCTTATCTAAAACTCTGTATGATGAATTTTTGATTCTTTTTCCCTTTTGCGCTTAACAAAGATTCCTCTGTAATTCAAAGCGATAGCTGAGAGTGAAATAATAAAAAGGAATAATGTAGCATGCTGCTCAGAACACAGTCCCTTTTAAATGTGCGATGGGAAATTTTGTCAAGCATGGCTCTTTTTGCTCCCTCTGTCTACCTTCTTCTCTGTCTCTATGTGTTATTGACCAAAAGAAAATCTGCTGTAGTTCTTGAATTTCATATGCTGCTTTTCTCTGGGAGTGAAAGCTGCCTAGGGCAGTGGCACTATGTGAGGGTGGGTGACCTGCGCTGCTGCTCTGTAGGCGACAGTGAGTGAACACTGTGTGATTAGCGCCAATTAGAGTGGCTGTCACTTTGCTGTACTGAGCCGGATTGGTCGTTCTCTCTGCAGTCTGTCTGCAGTCGGCGCTGCGTGATTGCCATATCAGCTTGAGGGATTATTTTGAGTGTGTGAAAAAGACTAAAGAACAACAGGAGGAAGAAGGAGCACAGAGATTCGACAGCACTTCCGAGACGGCAGTGACAGAAGCGTGTCATTCGGCTCACTGAGACGTCTCCTCGGGCACCATCCTTCCTCACACAAATACCATATTCCCCTATGATGCCAGCACTCACATGTGCCATGCAAATCTACAGCACCCTGAGCCAGCCACCATTCTCATGAACCTCTAATAGGCTGGATGATTGATGGCATTGTTGATAATTAATTGTTTACACCCGCATGTGTATGTAGGCCTCACAACAAAATATTTCGATTGAATAACTATTGACATTATGGTTGGAAAATCTTCTGGTTTGTGATAAAACAAACTGCAAACAGCTGGTTGTAGATTTGTTTCTTTAATACACTTAGTTAAAAATAAATGCTTGCATAGTTTACTAATATAATTATATTATTTAACTTAATTTTATATGTGCATTTGTACCTACATTTATTTAAACTTAAGTTGTTTTTCCCTGAGCCTTTAGAGAGTTAGTGTTATTCCCTTCTCTCTCTGAGGTTCCGTTTGTCTGCAGGAAAGCAAACAGTGTGCACAAATCTTCATATTAAACTTCATTCACTATTCATGAAAAATTCATTGTGCATCAACTGTCTGTTTTTCTACTGAAAAAATATACTAAAAAGATAAATATATAAAGCTGTCCATATTCTTTTGGCTGATATTGTATATGGTTCTTATAAACAGACAGAAAATAACATAAAATGCAAACAAAAACATGCTACACTGATACAAAAATACTTTTAAAACCTTAAAAATGATTTACAGTGTTTAAACAATTAACTTAACATTTTATCTAATTGAATATTAAACTATAGTATAAACAGGTAAGTACACTCACTCTGGGAGTGCTTATCCAGTTAGGGTCGCGGGGGATGTGCCGGAGCCTATACCAGCTTTTCAATGGGCGCAAGGCACACAGTAACACCCTGGACACCTGATACATACACACACACTACACAATCCCATTCACCTATAGGGCAATTTAGACCCGAACCACCCCACCTGGGGATCGAACCCAGGACCTTCTTGCTGTGAGGTGACAGTGCTACCCACCAAGCCACTGTGCCACCCCAGGTAAATACATGACATTTATTTCCCATTAGATGTTGTTATTAAAACAGAGGTGTATTTTAAACATGCCCTTAACCCACTTGAATAAATGATTCATTTTGGCTGATCCAGTCAGGGGTCACCACAGCTGATCACTCGTCAACAACTTTTATGCCAGATTCCCTTCCAGATGTAACCCTCCTATTTATCCAGGCTTGGGACCTGCACTAGGGGTGCACTGATGTGCCATCTCATCACAGTAAAATAATTACTTATTCATAATAGATTGTATTTTACAATAATTATAATGTAAAATATATTGTGCAAATATTGTGCACTAGAATAAAACACTTTCTTAGTGCCCATGACACATCCTGTTAACACACTGTTAATCCTGTTTTTATGTGGATGAAGGGGCAAAACAGAGGTAAAAAAAACATATTTTTATGGACAGGTCCATTTAGTCCAGGTGGATTTTGGTACCACTAGTATTAAATATTAGTAAGCAACAGATAGAGTACCCTGAACTTCCATCTACAATACCCACAATACCTCAAAAACAGCCATCTTGACTCTGTAGAAGCAAATTAGAGCAAAATTCTTAGCAGCAAAGAATTCCTGTCCTAATTTCCATTAGGTTGTGTGTGAATGGCAGTGACCACACTAATGAGCTAAAGCACAGTGTTATTTCCCAGTTAATTATGTGGCACGCGCTTCACCTTGCTTTGTGCCCGGGTTACTGCACACTATTACTGCATTAATATCCGCACGGAAACCATCCCAGCCAACTAGTCACGGCTAATTACACATTTACATACAAACACCCAACTATCTATTGTCCTCTGTAATTTATACCATCAATATGCAGTTTAATCAAAGCTGGGGGGGGGGGGCATACGCTTGCTGCAAACATACTAATTGGCACCATGCTGACTCAGTGCAGTTGAATGGGGGGGGGGGGGGGGTGAGGGGAATTGGACAATACATGACTTCTTACTCACACACACGTACAAACACAAACACATTAGAAGGATAAAATTATACATTGTCACACTTTGATTTCTTTTGTTGGTGCTAAGGTTTCTTAAGCCCTCTAAAACATATGGATCAATAACAGATAATAAAGAACTTCAAAACAGTTTTAAATTAATTATTATTCTATTTATTGATGTATAGTTATATACATCTGCGAAATGTATCTGCAAAATATATGAACTGTACTGATTGATTTTAACAACATTTTAAATTAATATTATCATGATTATAAATTTATATTAAAACAGGGATAACATTTTAACAAGCCATTTAATACTGACAGAAAGTGTAAAATAATCTACTTTTGCATTAAGGTGGATTGTTCTACAGTGCATGTTGTTGCCATCTCGGGCAAACCATGCACACATGCCCAGCCATCTACATAATCCACATCACTCATCAAACCAGTTGACCTTCTTCCATTGCTTCAATGTCCAGTTCCAATTCCTGTGTGCCCACTGTAGGTACTGGTGGACAGGACTTAGCATGGGCATTTTGACCGGCCTGCATTTATGCTGCCCCTTAAACAAAAGGTTCAATGTACTATGTGTTGTGACAAACTCCCCTCATCATCAGTATTAATATTGTCTATAATTTGAGCCACAGTAGCTCTTCTGTTGGTCTGTACCAGATGCCATAGCCTTCATGTAATCTGGCATAAATGAGTCTTGACCACCTAACGACCTGTCTGCAGCTCATGGCTTGTCCATCTTTGAACCACTGGTAGTGGATACTCACCAAGGCTGTCTGTAAGCAACCTTTGATGTTTCTGAAATACTTCAACCCAGTCATTTGGCCCCTATCAAAGTCACCTATGTCTTTATGCAGCTCATATGTGCTGCATTTAACACATACAACACGTACAGCTGATGTCATAGGTTTACATACACCTTAGCCACATTCATTTAACCTCTTTAAGTTCACTATTGCTTACATGTAATCCTAATACATATTCTCTCACTCAGGTCAGTTAGGATCTCTACTATATTTTAAGAATGTGAAATGTCAGAATAATACTAAACACTATGCTTTATTTACTTTTATTTCTTTTATCACATTCTTGGTGGCTCAGAATTTCACATACACATGGTTAGTATTTGTAATATTGGTTTGACATTGTTTAAGTGTGTATAAACTTTTTGGATAACGTTTTACAAGCTTCTGACAATAAGTTGCTGGATTTTTGGCCCATTCCACCTGACAGGACTGACATAACTGAGTCAGGTATGTAGGCCTCCTTACTCACACAGGCCTTTAAGTTCTGCCCATAAATTTTCTATATGATAAAAGTCAGGGCTTTGTGATAGCCACTCCATTACATTCACTTTGCCATCCTTATGACATCTTCCAAATTTCAGGAAGTATGCTTGGGGTCCTTGTCCATTTTGAAGACCGCTTTGTGCCCAAGCTTTACCTTCCTGGCTGATGTCTTGAGATGTTGCTTTAATACCTCCACATCATCTACCTTCATCGCAATGCCAACTATTTTGTGAAGTACACCAGTCCCTCCTGCAGTAAAGCCCACAACATGATGCTGCCACCCACATGCATCACAGCTGGGATGATGTTCAATCCTCTCCATTTTCCTCCATACATAATAATTGTCCTTATGGCAAAACAGATTCATTTTGTTTAATCAGACCAGAGGACATTTCTTCAACAAGTAAGAACTTGGTTCTCATGTGCACTTGCAACTGTAATGTGGCTTCTTATGGCAGTTTTAGAGCAGTGGCTTCATCCTTGCTGAGAGGCTTTTCAGATCATGTCAATATAGAGCATGTTTTATTGTTAATATACTGTAGATACTTTTGTATCTGTTTCCTGTAGTGTCTTCACAAGCTCATCTGTTGTTTTTGGGTAGATTTGTATTTTTCACACTAAAGTATGTGTATCTCTATGTAAATGAAAGCTTCTCCTTCCTGAATGACAGCATGGTCCCACAGTGTTGACACTTTTTGGGTAATTGGGTTCAATCTAACTAGACACGCCCAAGCTTCATAAAATTCCCACAGCATAAGGACTTCACACCAACCTTCAAACATGGTGGTGGAAGTTTGAGAGTGTGGTGATTGCTGATTTAGAGCATAGGTAACTTGTGAAAGGCTTAAGAGCAGTTTGGTAATGCAACAACATAACAATATAAAGCATAAGAGCAAGTCTACTTCTGAACGGCTAAAAAAAATAATAAAATGAAATTTTTGATTGTCAACCTAGTCCCGGTTTACTGTGAGAGCAATGATCAGCTCATGTTTGAAAAGGTCAAAGACTGATATTCAGCTGTTGAAAATGTTTGATTGAAGTTGTTGCTGTTGCTGCTAAAGATGGCTCAACCAGTTATTAAGTTTGGTGGGTAATTATTATTTTATGTCAAATATATCAAATTGGTGTTAGAAAATGTATTTTTTCTTTTACTTAACAAAATTATAATTTAAAAACTGTAATACTTCATGTTGTTTTGTCTTGAATTTGCATTTTGTTAAAATAGGAATGAAATATGTGTAAGACATGAAAGAAATCCGACAGAAAGAACATACTTTTTAATGCATATCTCTTTTATATTCATTTTATGCTAAACACCCAAAGGAAAACAGAGATACTTTACATCTCTTTACAGATGAACTGAATATTGTGGCCTATGGCAAAAAAGAAACAATCTTTTATCCTCTCCTTTGCTGAATATATCCCACTGAAGCTGTTCCTGATCAAACAGGACGTCATAAAACTACTGTTACTCAGTAAACCAGGTCTTTTACACAGTGACATAAACAGAAAGTAAAATGCCTACCAGCGTTTGAATTCTTAGAATTTTTATGGGATATTAAAGATAAAGTATTCACGCACACTGTCTGTCACACAGGCTCCACTAGGGGGTATCTAAACTTACCCATCATCAGTTACTAAAATGAACACATTTTAGTAAATAAACTGTGTATTAGAGCAAAACTAACAGATTAATAATCTTAAAGTAATTAAACTTTTATCGCCTCAAGTAATTCATATTTGTCATACTTAATTTTAAATCATTCAACAAAACGATTACACAAAGAAAACTTTAAAAAACAGCACATTTTAAAGACAGTCATGTGTTTTATTTAGGATTAAAATGATTTAAACCTGTATTAACACTGTAAAGAAGTAATTGCTCCCTTGGTGACCTAATAAAACCTGCTTTGCTTACAATTAATAACAAAGCCACTTTAACTAATTAAACACAGCCAGTCATGATGTTACCAAAACAGTCTTAATCATTTATCATATTGCAACCAGTAAGCCTAACCATGAATAAATAAATAAATAAAATAAATCCCGCAATTTAATTTTTTTAATCAGTTGTCTTGAAAAAGCCTCTAAAATGGAATTATACACATATCAGCTATAACATTAAAACCACCTCTTTGTTTCTACACTCAATGTACATTTTATCAGCTCCATTTACCATATAGGAGCACTTTGTAGTTCTACAATTACTGACTGTAGACCATCTGTTTCTCTACATACTTTTAGCCTGCGTTCACCCTGTTCTTCAATGGTCAGGACCCCCACAGGACCACTACAGAGCAGGTATTATTTAGGTGGTGGATCATTCTCAGCACTGCAGTGACAATGACATGGTGGTGGTGTGTTAGTGTGTGTTGTGCTGGTATAAGAGGATCAGACACAGCAGCGCTGCTGGAGTTTTTAAATACCGTGTCCACTCACTGTCCACTCTATTAGACACTCCTACCTAGTTGGTCCACCTTGTAGAAGTAAAGTCAGAGACGATCACTCATCTATTGCTGCTGTTTGAGTTGGTCATCTTCTAGACCTATCAGTGGTCACAGGACACTGCCCATGGGGCGCTGTTGGCTGGATATTTTTGGTTGGTGGACTATTCTCAGTCCAGCAGTGACAGTGAGGTGTTTAAAAACTCCAGCAGCGCTGCTGTGTCTGATCCACTCATACCAGCACAACACACACTAACACACCACCACCATGTCAGTGTCACTGCAGTGCTAAGAACGACCCACCACCCAAATAACACCTACTCTGTAGTGGTCCTGGGAGAGTCCTGAACATTAAAGAACTCCTATATGGTAAGTGGAGCTGATAAAATGGACAGTGAAACAAGGAGGTGGTTTTAATGTTATGGCTGATTGGTGTATGTAGCTTTAGTCTTGAGATAACTATATGGGGGAAAAAAAACAAAAAAACATTGCTTCAGTCATTCATCTTCGATGTCGCAATGGGTCCAGTGCCACCCAGAAATTCAAGACAAGAATATACCCTAGACTGGGTGCCAATCAATTAAATAGCATAATACACCTACATAATACTCACCTACATTGTGTTTGAAGGTGAAAGGAAACCAGTGTACACATTAGAAACTTTGCAGACATGGGAGGAAACTCCTCACAGATAGTAAAAGACAGCAATGTTTAACCAAAGTTCACAGGTCTCCATTGTGGGGGGAACATAAGTATTCGACCACTGTGTTATTTAACATACAAAAAAAAAAAATAGGGTGTCCATAAAGCTCATGGCCAAGTATCCACATACTTTGACCATATATTGCACATACTTTTTTGTTCATATCTATAACTACAAAGTAGAAATAAATAAATAATGTAATCATTAAAAATAGATAAGCACTGAGCAAATAATAAAGAAGTAAAACAAACCTTTTTGATTACTTGTTTCTACCTACTTTATATAAACAAATTTAATTATTAAATAGGATTTATCTTTTGAATTTGGCCAGACTTTAAGATCAGACTGAGAGAGTATGCATTTTTCAGGATCCCCCCAATGCACATAGAAAGAGAAAGAGAGAAGCCAAAAAAGTCCTTTATATCTTTGCCAAATACTAGAGCTGAGGGTAAGATTCTTCCCTAAATAAAAACACTGCAGGGCTCACCAGCCACCAAGAGCAGTGTATGTTCCTCAACCACTTGGCATTGGTAAACAACATATTTAAGCCTAAAACAATACATTTCCCTGATGACCAAAATTATTTATGAAATCAAACAGAATCCGGCTGTTAGCCATATGGGACTTCTCTCCAAGTCATCTCACACATGCTTAGTGCTCTCATTTTCTCTGCCATTCAGGACCTATAAACAGCAAATACTCCTTAATAGAATACAAATGGTCTTTTATGAACGCCATAATGAAGTCCCATATGTGGTTAAACCATTGATCCACTTCATCAGAGGCTACTAATTAAGACCCTCCACCCAATTATCAGCTCATGCCTCATCGCATATGTATCAGAGGAGAAAAGTGGGCATTTACAAAAACTATAAAAAATTGAGCTGTCATTGAAAAATTGTCATATCCTATCACAGTCAGCGTCCTGACAGCCACACTTGACCAAAAATGGACAAGAACAATACAAGAAGGCACTGGCTTTGTAGAAAAGTGGTACACCTAATTGGAACATATGTGTCTCTTTCGGGTTTGAGCTTCTGAGAGACTACTGTGTGCACTTCAAGTGGTTTGTGCAGGCTGGTATCAGTTCAATAGGGTGAATAAGTTAACTCTCAGGATTGCTGGCTCTGCCTCATCCTGTACATTAGAGCAGAAGACTAGAATGTAATGTAATATGTAGCCTCTTGCAGATTTTGCCTTTAATTGTGCAGATCCCTGTAGATTGTATAAAACAGGTTGCAATGTGATAAATAATAAACACTGTCCTATGTTCATAAACTTACTTTACACTGGAAAACAAAAAAAATATATATATTTTTTAATTATTAGTGACTACCTTTTATGTTCGTAGTACTTTAATGAAATTAAAACATGAAACAATTTAGCAACTACAATTCTGTGTCATCCAGACATCAGGTGTAGCTATAGCTAGTACAAGTGCTGACAAGTCTGCAGTATTTATGACTAAGGACTTAAGATTCTGTGCTGACCACTGCTGTAATTTCCCACCACATATTGCATAAGTATTAACAGACACATATAGGACACAAAACCTAGTTAACTTTAAAACTAAAGCAAATTAATAAATATTAATTATAATAATTAAATTAATTAATTATAATCCATATACATGGCAGCAAAAATAGTCTGAGTAAACCACAGCATGAAAAAAGAAGCGGCTCCCAGGTGGCGTAGCGAGATATTCTGCTAACACACCAGCGCAGAGATTCTGAACTCCTCAGTTCGAAACTTGGTGTTGCCACCGGTCGGCTGGGCGCCATCTCACAGGCATAATTGGCAGTGCCTGCGGCAGACACGTTTCTGCTGCGGGTGTTAAGACTATGTGGGTGGGGTCTTCAAACGCTGTGCAAGGACCCTGATTGGCAGATAGAGAGGTGCCTGTGCAGAATGCATGGGTGAAAAAGGGTTCCACTAAGGGCTGCACGGGGGTCGGAGGAGGCATGAGCAGCTAATCAAGAACTAAAAGTATAAGAAGTGAAATACTGGGGTGCATATTCAGCATAGCATATCTTTCTCATACCAAACCTGGCAAAACTCTTAAAGTATTATTCTTATTTATTCTGCTTCAAGTATGGCATGAAGTTATTGCAGTTCATTTTGCCAAGCAACACCTCCTCAGTTGCATAAAGAACAGTTTTGAAACATCATAAACAAATATTTTTCTAGGTTGCTATTTGGCTACTGTAAAACTCATCTGAATTTAAAATGCACTGCTATTAGTCTTAAAGTGAGAATATTACAAATAAAGTTTTAAAGTCACATCATCCAGGTTGTTTATTCATGTGCTGTTTGCTATGTCAATCAGCAGCAGGTGATGATACAAGTAGAGCTCCCCTGAGAGTGTGGGACTGAGCAGCAGAGCGGTAACTAATTCATCTTCCCTTTCAGCCCTCAACACATACCTCACATAAACAAGCCATTCACTTCTATGTGAATATGATCCTAAAATGCAACATCAGGATGACACAGAACTGACAGTGGTAAAGGATAATACACAAATCATAGTGTCTAGTAATATCATTTACAAAGCACAGCAAACCAGCTCCTTCTATAATGTCTATAAAAATGTATGCATAGTTTATATGTATGATTATAGTGTCTATTGACACCATCTATTGAATGCTATTGACATGCTATTGACACCATCTTCTCATCGAGAAGTTCGGGTTCGGGGGAACCCAAATGCCCCGACGGAACGCAGATGGCAGGATACGCGATGGACTCGTGGGGGAAGTGGAGGGTCGTGTGCCTGGCACCTCTTTCGTTGGAGGACGTAGAGGATGTTTATCTATTCGGAACTTTGATTGTGAGGTTTTTGCTGATTGGATTAGGCTTCGCCCTGCTGTATCGGGAAATTAAAAGAGTTGGGTCAGTTGTCGAAGGTCCCCAGAAACTGCCCAATTTGATTGATATGGTGGGCAGAGCCGTTGGAACTCAGACTGTGAATATTAATCGCAATATGGATTTCATCTTGGATAAACTTATGGCTTTGCGAAATGAGGTGAACCAGAGACGCATTAATTCTGAGAGTTCGTGTTAAAATTTTGATAGTGCTCAGACAAAACAAAAGTCATTTCTGCTCTTGGCTCCCCTGTTATCAGCAACGGCCTAGCTGATAAGGAAATTCCTCCAGAGGACTTGTTGCTATGTACCTACCCTGCCTCCACTGACTGTTTTCATTCTGGGCAGTAAGAGCTGAAAACAGCCATGTTATCGCGAACTTTGTACAGACTTTTTCTTGCTGCGGGAATGGAGAACTGTCTGGACTCTTTCCTAACCCAAATCCAACGTCTCCACTCTAGTTTCATCTAATTTTAGCTTAATTCCACCAATACAGAAGTTGGTTACTTTTCCGATCCCCCCATCCCTAACCCGTGGCTAGTTGTGTGATGTTTTTACATGTGCTTGTGTGCTGTATGGAGCTGTTTTTTTCGTGTTACCATAATGTGCTCCTAAAGGGAGCACAATCTGGTTGCTGTTTTTTTATCCCCTTCTTTCCCAATGTGTTCATTATTTCTTGTTTCTGCGAAAGATGGCGCCGGTGAGGTCGGCTGCCGTCACGACTGCTCCGACAACTACTGTGGCGGATTTGTCACTAAAGCATTTCACTGCTAGTTGTACTGTGTGTATGACCATGTATGTGACAAATAAACCTTGACTTGATTAGTTTGTATGTATATGTAATTAGCTTTATCTGACAAGTCTCCAAAATCTTTAATAAATTACATTTTATATTTACAAGATTCCTAGAAGCTTGTAAGATACACTATCGGGATATATTTAGCTTGTTTATTAAGTGTGTCTATATTAGTTGTGTGAAACATTTTTTGTACATTAAACAGTGGTTAGGGGCGGCACGGTGGCTAAGTGGGTAGAACTGTCACCTCACAGCAAGAAGATCCTGAGTTCGATCCTCAGGTGGGGCAATCCGGGTCCTTTCTGTGTGGAGTTTCCATGTTCTCCCCATGTCTGCGTGGGTTTTCTCCGGGTGCTCCAGTTTACTCCCACAGTCCAAAGACATACAAGGTTAATTGAAGACACTAAAAATTGTTCATGACTGTGCTCGATATAACCTTGTGAACTGATGAACCTTGTGTAATGAGTAACTACCGTTCCTGTCATGAACGTAACCAAAAGTGTAAAACATGACGTTAAAATCCTAATAAATAAACAAACAAACAATAAACAGTGGTTACCAGGGTGTACATCACATCAGGTTTGCGACACACAACCAATGCCAAGTTCATGTTTATGTCAATGTTTACATTGTGGGTAAGAGACACAGCCATTTTGTATATTCTGCTGTATTTCATGCACATTTTTAAAGTATAGCATACCAAATATTGTAAGTATAATTGTAGTTTTACATTTGGCTAATGTTAAATTAACAAACGAGTATTAAGATTCAAATCAAGATTCTAGTTCTGAGGTTCTACTTACCTATTTTAGTAGGAGGTTAGTGGGAATGACATGCTGACACACTAATTAAACTAAGCCAAATGTGCAAATATGCCATTTTATTTCAACCACCTTGGCATATGACTGTTGTAGGAGAGCCGATCAAAGATGAATTAACAGGAATCAGGAATGTGTGGTGCAATAATGCTAATTTAGGTCCAATGACAGGTGCACAGTATCATATATAAAGAAAATTTACTCAAATAAGGTCTAAAGTAAACTTAAACTAAACTTAAGCTAAGGTGCTTCTCAACTTAAGCACCACCATTACATCTTTAACATAAAAAAAAATAAAAACCTCTCTTCTCACATTGGCCCAAGTCTGCTCCTTAAATACTATGTAGTATTGGACAAAACCAACTTTAGGTAACTCAGCATTTCCACAAGTTCACCATGATCAAGCATACAATGGTCTAGGATAAACCATTACATTACATCTTTACATTTATAATTAACTTAATATTAATTACATCAAGACAATATCACTAACACAATCATATAAGAACAGCATACAAAGAATAATTTAAAATCCCCCCACATGCATTCAAAATAGAACATTTCCAAAATGGTGCAGTCCAAGGACTTCAAATACCATCAACCCTCAGTGCTCGGGTCCTTTGACTCTCAGCACAGCTGCCTGCATGCCTGATAAAAATGACTTAAACCAAACTTTAAAAAAAAAGTTTACACCACTAACCAAGCATAATCAATCATCACACTTCCTAAAATCATTCCCACCTTCAGCTGCATTATAACAGTTTGCATTGTTTACCAAGCTAATGATTCTGGTGTTTCTACATTGCAGCAGTCAGACAATAGTGCAGGGGCTGTGCCTGCTTTCTTCCCAAGTTGTACATGTTTATACTGTGAAACAGACGTTAGCTCCTTGACAATGATTCATAAGACAGGGTCTGCCAAACTACCTAAATGTAAATATCCGAACTCCATTTCCAGTGGAGTTCACACACTCAAAAACGGCATGTTTACCATTGTAACATCACTTTTCCTTTTAATTACATTTTTACCAGTTTTTACCAGGCATCCGAGGATACTAATTGTTATAGGTTTGCAAGTGGAATTTTTGCCCATTCTTGCTTGATACAAGACTTCAGCTGCTCAGCAATAAGTGGCCAAGATTTTTTAAATTTCCTTTTCATGTGCTATACATTTTCATTATGAGACAGATCTGGACTGCAGCCAGTCAAGTCAAGCACACTAATGGTCTGTTCGAAAACCTAGTGAGCTTTCTACATAAACAGCATTTTACGTCATCATATGCACGCTCCCGAGTAGAAGGCTGTCCAAATTTCTAGATGCCTTAACATGCTGCCTACTGAGGTAACTTATTTGTAAACAGTAAACTTACTGAATAGCAATCTCATTCTGTGCGGCACAACTTTTCTCGCCAAAGATGAAATGTGGCGGACAAATGCGGAGCAGCAAACGGAGTTCTTTTCAAAAGTAAATAAATTCTAATTGATTTTCAGTTTATATAAAGGTGTACTAGTGTAATTTATTTAAAAATACGGGCTCATCGGTGATTGTTTAACTGTTTTCGGTACACAGTTGGAGATGCTAGCTGGCATCCTAGGGGGTTGTGCTGCCTCACCCCATAAGTTTAAGTGACCTGAGGATAACTGTGTTAGCTTAGTAAGCTAAAACTGCTGTGTCATAATTGCTGTCTAAATAGTGTGTCTGAATGACCTGCTTTATAAGTTTGAAGTCTTGTTAGAATCCTCTCTATTGAGGCAGCTGCCTAGGTAGGCAGTAGACAGCAAGGCAGCTTGCTAGGTTTTTGAACAGACCCACAGTGTGTGTCCATACTGTTGTAGAACATGCAGAACGAGGCCTGGCAATGTCTTGCTGAAATAACCTTGGACTTGGGAAAAGATTTCACCTTAATGGCAGCCTATGCCTTTCTAAAATCCCAATAAATGACTCTGCATGGTGATAGTGGTACCTTCACAAATATGCAAGTTACCCAGGCATAGTAGCATGCTTATCTAGCAACTTCTCATGGTTGACGATCACCTCTGTGCTGCCTACTTAGGCTGGCAGACGGGGTTAAAGAGCTCAGTTGAGTTTAATGTGTTGATTTGCTTCAGATGGAAGGTTTACTATATATCACTGCTTCTTGCTGTCTTCTTTGCCAGCTCCTTGGTTGGCATACCTGCATTTTCCTGAAGCTTTGATGCCAGATTGATCAATTCGCTGGGGTTTTTGTAGACACAGAATGTCAGCATTCTGACTTGCCCTGGTGTTGCGGCTTGTAGGATCTCAAGTGGGAACTGCCCTGGAAGACGTTCCTTGTTTCCTTAGTTGGATTTGCCTGTAACTAATATGTATAATTTCTATACGTACTAGTGGTTTTATTACACCATTACACTGGCGTATCTTTTTTTTTCCCCCCTGTACGAACCACTAGTATGCACAGAGGAGAGCAAGTTGGTGTAGTAGGAGATCCACTCTCGCCTTACTGGAACCGGCATGTTCAGGCAGCTCCCTGACTTTCTTGTTGTTTGAAAGCTGGATTTATCACAGAGAACCAGAGTAGTCTGTCATATTCTGGCGTCTAGCTCTCATTTCTGCACTTTCCCTGTTCTATCCACTTTCTCTGTTGTGGCTTATGGAAGTTTTTGTCTTTTATTTGTTACTTTGTTTCTAATATTTTGGCCACCATATTCGTTCGCAATTGTCCATTTCTTGTTAGCGGCTCTTTAGTCACAGTATTGTTCTACCTTGATAGAACATATGTATATGGGTTCTATTTTCAGTCTTGCAGGTGTGTGGGGATCGCGTCTCGCTTAGTAGAACATTTTTAAAACGTGTTACAGGCCAATTCTAAATTTGTTTATATTTACAAAACACAGTTAAACAGTTCATCAGCCAAAATATTAGGAATTTTCTTTGTGCCTTTGTTACTCAATTAAACAAATGTTACAGTGAATTAATAAATCATTGATTTCTTAAATTGAATTTACAAAATATTCCATTTGTATTTTGGCCAGTTTAGTCATTGTTAAATAGATTATTTAAAAGGCTTTGATACTGAAATTTCACTCATACCTATCCATGAAGCATATGGAGACTGACTAAACTGTGAATTTATTAGCAGTTAGCTAGCCACTATGCTTTAAGAAATCTTAAAAAGGCAAATGAACTTAATTAGGGTTAAATGGTTAAAGGTTTATATTCAGATTTTCTGTTGGCTTGTTTAGGAGTACATCATTCAGAAATGTGCCCTCTCTCTATAGAAAGAGGGAATGATCACTTTGTTAATACAATGAAAGTTCATGAATCATGTAGAGAAGATGAATATGGGAGGCTTGCAAAATTAAATAGTATTTAGCCCTATGCATGGTACAGCAATAGATCTGTAAGGCAGACATACATAACCTACAAGAGTCTGCATCCCTAAGGTCTTTGAGTTTCCCACTGCAAGAGGTCAAAACCCTCCATGATCTCTCATAATACAGGGCCAAGCACCAGGCTCTTACCACCACAGAATAGACACTCATTCTTCACATTACAGCTACGTGTCTGTGAATGGTATTGAGTGTCGGGGCCATATGAATAGGAACAATGCTAATGTGGCGGGTACGGATGCAGTATTCCTGCAGGACAGCAGAAAGGGAGGGTTAGGCAGGGGGTCTCTAAGCTGCTGTCACAGCTCACGTAATTATGATTAACGATGTACCTGGGAAGATCTTCTCTCCACTGAGTTTACAGTCAGATATGTTCGCTAAATATTATCACTGCGGCGGGTGGCTGCCAGGGGGTCCTCCGAAGGAGTTGGGGACATGAGAAAAAAAAAACTAAATACTATTCTGTATCATACCAAAGCATATTTATTTATAAGCTAAATTGTTTAAATGTTTGCAAATACATTTTTTTATGTATTCCATTGTGCTGCCAATTATACGTTCTTGTTAACTTATCTAATGCTAATGTGAACTTAATTAGGGTTATTAAGTCATATTAAGACATTTAATTTAGGGTTATTAAATGTCTTTGCATAAAGACATGCAAAAAAGATATTCCTCTATTCCTTTTTATGCATGCATATCTTGTATAAGCAACATAAATATTGTCAAGAAATGTTGAAATACTAATTATAACATAAGTAAAACTTATGTAACATAACTAAATTATAACAATAACTATAAATTATAAACATAACTAAAAAAGTGTGCTAATTTTACATACTATCTAATAAATAGCATGTGGTTTGAATTGGTGGTCATTCTGGTATATTTTAACAATGTTTATTGCTATTTAATAAGAGTTGTCAAAATGAATGTATTTTGCAATTTTTGACTACTGTTGTACTAATTTGTGGAAGTATTATGATTCAAATTATTGTTGTATGCTTAAAACAAAACAAAAAAAACTCAAGTAACTACATTTATAGTTATTAGATTACAAAATAAATTACTGTAATTAAGAAAAGTTACAGTTAGAAAATCATTTCTTTTTACTGCACCCCCCCCCATAGTATGTAGTAAGTATGTAGTTTGACTCTTTTATTAACAGTGTAACATCATTAAAGCATTTTCTTTTGCAAATTAGGCCTTTTTGACACTGACCTAAAAACTAAAAACCTGGACTGGACTATTAATTAAAATATGGAATCTATAATTCTCAATTCTTGATTCTATAGGAAATTATATTATTATAGGAATTATAGAAAGTGTTATATTTAAAAGCATGAATAATTGAACCCCAATACAATTTAAATAAAGTCATAACAAATGGAGCAATCATGTCACGCCTCCATTAAGCAGCGGAAAAACTTAAGTGGAATAAACTAAAAAGCATATGCCATTTCAGCACAAAGGCTGCCGGTAAATATAGTAGTATATTTGGTATTTGTAATAAACAGTCACGTATTTCTAAAACTTCTGAACTTCTAAACATTTGTTAACAAGTGTGGGCAATTTCTCGGAAGTTCTTTTATGGTGTATTTTATACAATATCATTAAAATACATTATATTCCAAACTTTAGTTTCTCTCTTGGATTACGCAGTCATACTGTTGTAATGTGCAAAATGTGGCTTGGCATTGCTATGTTAAAATAAGCACGTTGCTTTAAAATGTCTAAATTTATTTCAGTGTTAATGATGTTTTCGCAAATATGTAAGTACATGCACTGTTTCCGGATGTTGCTAGCTTTGTGTAAACTTGGATTTTAGATGCAGCAACCAGAAATGTTTATTGACAATAAAAGTATTCCAAAGTCCCTGTGGTAATATTTATCACAGAAGCATAAAGTGTCATCTGAGAAATAAGAAGTTGCAGGTATTCCATAGTGGTTTTAATTATTTCATTAAACTGATTTTGTCAAACTTCTTAAATCTTTTGATAACAATAGGGACTGTAGAGGGTTAAATAAGTAAACATTATTGCAGCCAGTTATATTCAAGCTCTTGGAATATTTATGTTTTTTTTTGGCAAGGTGGCCAAGTCTTGCTTATGAAGGACTAGTCCTTGAATGGATGCTTGCTTTTTACCCAAGCATGACCGCATATAGGCCATTTAATAAACATTGAATGTCTTTAATTGCTCATGTCCCAACTTCTCAAAATGTGTCATGTGGCTTTCATTTCAGAATCATTAAATATATTTACAAAATATAAATACATGTATAAACTATTAATATAAATATTTCTTTATTTTTTGTTATTAAATTATATCTTGTTCTTATACTGTATAATACTGTATTGTCTTATAATAAGCATGATATAAATCTGTCAAATATGTCTATATTGTCAACCCCTATTCAACTCTTTCTCTCTATGTTTCTCATCATCGCTCTCTCTCTCTCTTTCTTTCTCTCTAAACCCCAGACGAGATTGTTATAAATGCTGTTTATGATCGTGCTTTGACAGCTGTGAAGGGCAGGCATGGCAGAGGATGCAGCCACAGCGTATTTCCTCAACGTCTAAATATGTTATGGCATTGTTAAGAATCCTGCCACATAATAAAGGAATATAGTTCAGCTCTGAGGCAGAATGTACCTCTACTTTTGGTGTAGTGGAACTCTGGCTCTGGTTTTCTTTTGCTTTTCTATTTAATGAATATTATTTTGACAAATACAGCAATCCAGTTACCACATAGCTTATACATATTTTAATTATAAATAAGAATCACAAAGGACATGAGACTAACTGCAAATTTGAATACACAATTTGTAAAAAAAAAAAAAAAAAAAAAATTAAAAGCAAGCTAACCAATAAAATTTAACCCCAAATCAGAAAAGGTTTGGACAGTATAGAAAATACAAACATAGTTTCTTACATTTACTTTGACTTTTATTTTATTGCAGACAGTATGAACCTAAGATATTTAATGTTGTGTCTGCAAGTACATAAGCCTAAGCTGAATACCTGTGATCTCTCATCCCTCAAACAGCACTGTATCAAAAACCATCATTCACCAATAGCTGATATAACAACATGGGCAAAGGGAATCAAAGTACTTCAATAAGGAGTTACAATCACAAATGCCACTTAAAACTTTACTGTGCAAAAAAAGAAGCCCTGTGTAATCATGTCCAAAAGCGGCATTGAGTTCTCTGGGCTTGGAGGCATCAGGGGTGGACCATCACACAGTGGAAATTTGTATTGTGGTCAGATTAATCAGTAAATGGATGCCCTGGACACCAACGATGAAAAGAACCAGCCATACTGTTATCAGCAACAAATACAAATGACAGAGTCTGTCAGCAGTCCTAATAATGTGTGAAGAATTTTTAAGTAAAAAATACGACAATGACAAACCCATACTGTTGCATACCTTCAGACATGTTTGCAGGAAGAATGGAACAAATATAACACCAGAAACATTTAATCTCTTGGTATTTGTGGTACCAAAACATCTTTTCAAGCGATGTAAGAAGGAATGGCAATGGGCAGCACGGTGGCTAAGTGGGTAGTACTGTCGCCTCACAGCGAGAAGGTCCTGGGTTCGATCCTCGGGTGGCACAGTTTGTGTCCTTTCTGTGTGGAGTTTGCATGTTCTCCCCGTGTCTGCATGGGTTTCCTCCGGGTGCTCCGGTTTCCTCCCACAGTCCAAAAACATGCCACTAGGCTAATTGGAGACACTGAATTGTCCCATAGTTACCTAGCCGCTAGGATGCACAGACCAGTGCATTGTAGTGCCGGTCCCAAGCCCGGATAAATAGGGAGAGTTGTGTCAGGAAGGGCATCCGGCATAAAAAAACTGTGCCAAATCTCGCCAGCAACCCCTAACGGGAAGAAGCCGGAAATGCCGACCCCGTAACCAAAAAACGGGACAAAGGCTGAGGAACAAGAAGAAGAAGTAAGAAGGAATGGCAACATTACTAAAAGGTACAATTTCATTTTTTGGAATGTGTTGCAGGCCTAATTTGCAGTAATTGATATTTTTATATATTTTCTTTCATATATTATATATTTTCTTTCATTTTACATACTGTCCCAACTTTTTCTGATTTGGGGTCATAAGACTAAAAAGTAATCATATGGCATTTTAAAAAAGAAATCACAGTCCCAAAGTGCATTTAATATATAGTAATGCAATTAAAAATAGCTGATATAAGTACAGCACTTTAAATGTCGGACTGATAATTATGAGGGACTTCCTGAGTTTTGATATTTTTATTGCTCTTTACTGTAAGACTGCCACATGCTATTATAATGTGCTATCCAGTTTCATATATTTTCTGCTAAGCAGGGTGACTGAGCTGAAAGACAGCCGCTCTGCCTAGACATCCTTGTCCTTCATCCCTCTACCTAAGCTGCATTCTTTATAGCCAACAATAAAATATTTTACTGCTAAATAAATTGGGCTCGTATTGAAATGCTGCTCCAATATATGTCAGCGAAGACCCACAATTATTTTTAAGCATTGGTGAGCCCATAGTTTATCATAATGTGAGAAATGGTGCTGGTACACATCATTGGCTTTTCTTGCTTAGTTAGTTTGTGAAGGTCAGAGTTCCTTAGGCTTTTATGGCTGTTTAACTTTGGAGAATTATCATGTGAGCACGCATGCTGATTTACTGCTTTGAGAGTGGATGCAGTCAGACGGGCAGACTTTAAGAGCAGCCAGGCCATGCTGCTTGATTACCTTGTAACCCAGTGCAATTCTGCATATAATGATAAAAAAGTTAATTATTTTACCTGTAAAATGAACAGTAGTTTTTTGCAGGTACACTTTGAACTAGTAGACCCTTGTTGTAGACGATGGCTCTAATGTGATGAAGTCCGTGAAGCTATTTAAATATTTCCTCTACAAAGATGGGAAGTAGTGTTCTTGAAAAATGGCAAGGTGACATTCAATTTCCATTTGTTAATTAGCGTTTTGCTGATTAGGGCAGATTTTGTACTGGCACCCAGATTCTGTTGCTTTGTCATTTTGCACTGTTGCAACTACAATGCTAATTCAAATATAGTGTTTCTAGATCAGAGATTGTAATGATTAAATACAAAACAGAAAGACATGCAAGTTTAATAAGGTATACAGGGGGTGGACGAATAAAAAAATCAGTATATTGTGGTGTTGATGTTGTCTCCACCAGGCATCACTCAGCCAAACCTCAGCCACTGGCTGGAAAGGTTTACCTCTACACCTTGGATCTTGCACTGGTTCTGCTCTGCTGTAATTGATCAAATCTGTGCACTGTGTCCATTTGTTAATGCACATTGTGCAAACACATTGCTGACTTCTGTCCAGTAGACTTCCATAACCTTTGGCACTGTCCCTGTGTCAACTCTACACAGCTCCTCTACCACCAAACCTCGACACTGACACACTCAACATGAACATTGTGCTGCAGTACACCACTCACGACTTCTGTGGTTCATCCCATGCCCAGTGCTGTTGCATGTTTAAATTCTTTTTCTCGTCATGCCAGCTGGTCAACCTCGCCAATGAGCTGCTTTCCATCAATAAACCGATCCCATGTCTGACACCAATGTGGCATTAACACAGGCAAGGACAAGGCAACAGGAATAATCTTATGTTCTTTTATTAAATGGATGGGGCAGGAGTGTGCTCCCAGACTAGCTACATACACAGTAGGTAGGCAACCAAAAACAGTATTACAGTAGTGTGATACAAATACACTGATACACCAAACAAACCACATACATTGACACATACAATGCTTCAGACTGCTGTAATACATATACAAACATACAATGATCTACATTCAGGGATTACGAGGGCTCTTAAAAAAGTTTCCACACTTTTATATTTTGGCTGGAAACGGTGAGGGTGGGAGGAGTAGTAATTGGTTGTGTCTGAGAAACCAAGAGAGAGCTTATGATCCGGATTTACCGCCATCTGATTTCCACCTTTTCGGATCGTTCATCCAATGGGAATCGAACTGTAGAACATAGAGGATTGCCTAAAATATCCTAACAGCAATGGATTATTTGAATGGTGGAAAGGAAACCTCAATCAACCATCATAATCTGAATAAAATAGGGCGCTATTCTAGAAGACTCAGGAGGACCTGACTGCTTGCACAGAGACACAAAAAAGTTAGCTAAAATGTACCTGAGAAATCCACAGTTCTTCTGGGAAAATATCCTGTGAACAGATAAGAACAAAATAGAGCTTTTTGGTATAACACATCATTGTACCGTTTACAGAAAATAAAATGATGCCTGCAAATAAAAGAACATCATCCATACAGTCAAAGATGTTGGAGGTTCACAGATGTTTTGGGGCTGCTTTGCTGCTTTTGGCACTGAATTTGGATTACAATGTTAGGGGTCTCCCACAGAGCTTCTGGGTCTTCCAGCAGAACAATGACCCAAAGCATACACCCAGAAGTGGATTTAAAAAATGATGGATGGTTCTGAACAGTTCATCTAAATCCCATCACACACCTGTGCAAAGATCTCAAAACAGCAAGTGGGAAAGGGCACCCTTCAAATATAACAGACATGAAACATGTAGCAAAAAAAGAGTGGTCCAGCCGCTCAGGTGGCGCAGCAGTAAAACACACGCTGAACACCAGAGATGGGATCTCGAATACATCGGCTTGGCTAAGCAACCACGTGAACAACAATTGGCCTGTTGTTCATATAGGGGTGGGTTTTTAAATAAAAGCCTGAAAGGGGCTCTCTCATAACTAATGCAATTACAACCTCTGCTGGCTGATTGATGGCACCTGCACAGAGACAGGAAAAGAGTGCTGTCAGGGTGTGTCTCTCTGTACACAGTGCTGATCCGCATTGCACTTGTCAAAGTGTAGGTGACAAAATGCATACGGCTGCTGCCCGCGTGTCGGAGAGGGTGTGGGTTAGCTTCATTCTCCTCAATCAGAGTGGGGATCGGCATTGGTGGAGAGGAAGCATGATGCAATCGGGCAATTGGACGTGCTATAAGGGAGAAAATGCATAAACAATTGTTTTTTTTTTAAAAGAGGTCCAATTTTCCACTAAAAAGGTTTAAAAGCTCATTCATGGTTACAAGAAGGGACTGATTTCATTTATTGTTACTGGACATAGGGTTGGAGTTGTGTGTGGAATGAGACTTGATTTGACTTTTTTTCAGATTTTTATGCTGTTCCACTACAAATTAAAGAAATAAATATGTGAATACCATGTTTTGGCCATGACAGTACAGAAATAGTTTGTGATACTTTCAGAAACAGAATCTTGCTAGTTGAATATCTTCTTCACAGCCTGTAAGGGTTAAATTAAGTTTCACTCAAAAGATTTGTAAGGCTAAGAAAGTTGCTTATTCTGGTTTAAATCAAAACCACTTTTGAGTAAATTTAGCAGAATTTATGGGGGCATTATAACTTGGGATATGGGAATATAATTAGAAAATAGTGTTTGGGAAAAAAAAGCAAACAAGTAAAGAAGTTTGTTTTTCTGTTTGTGCCTATTAGCCACACTTTAATGAACCATTTCTTCCATAGCTAAATCAAGCCACTGGCTAGATTAGTACATAACAGCTTCCCTAGTAAGGAAATGTAGTAATTGGTAAATAGTTATTAATTTCTCAAACACTTCCAAATTTCTAACTGTCATAGCTCAAAATAAGTGCTGGATGTATAATGAATGCAATTTTTTACCTAAATAATAATACAATTCATTTTTGGTTACATAAAAATATAGATGAACAAGTAATTCCATGCTTGTACTTGCAGAATGCTGGATTGCATGCAGAAGCCAACTCCCTTTCTCTCAGCCACTAGAGAGTTACTCTTCAAAGAAGAGTCTTCTGAAACTCTTTATGAACCCTTAACTCCAATTTTAGCCATGACTGCAAATGCATTATTGAATACCCAATAGCAAATTATAACAAAAACATCCTGGGGCCTCCTGAGCAGACATATTAAAGTAAATGTACACAATAAATGAGCTCCCACAGGAAAAGACATTGAGTAAACTTCACTTGTCCATTCTCCACAGTGTCAGCCCCAGCTTTTTTCAATCTGCATTTTACTCCTTGCCATCCATCATGAGGTTCTGAAATAGTTCATTGCTTTCATTGGAAATTGTTTGTTTTGTTGTTTGTCAACATGACGGAAGAGATGTGCTTTTCTAAAGCTCTGTGTTAAAGAAGCACCCTGAAGCAGAACATACACAAGGTTGCCATGGTGCCTATTCATGTGCAAATAGGTTCATTTAAATATTTTTAAGAGGATCAGTTCAGATTACGCCAAAGTTTGACAGAGATAATTCGATGGCTTGTGTAATGGCTTTGTTCACCAGGGCGATCATTCATGGCATGTCATTGTACCTCAACAACCCACATATTTAATGAAGTTTTATATTGAGAAATGGGGACTGATTCCAAAGAAAGTCTCTCTACATTCAAACACCCTCTAAATAAAAGTGTGTTTCTAATTTGGCACACACTTACCGCATGGAAAAATATGCTTATTATAAAACAATATGCTTATTATTTGAGAAGTTGAAAGTTTCTGGTATATGTTTATATATGCATATATAATAGATAGATAGACAAACAGACACATAGATAAACAGATATAATGTAGAGCAGACACAACAATCTAAATTCGAACACAAAGAAGAATTTGAACACAAAGGAGCCATATATGTCTTTGCCTTGCCCTATTATTTGTTCTCCAGCTTGCATTATACATAAATACACCATGGAGACCCCCTAGTATTTGGAACAAGTAAGAAGTGCTTAAATATTTATGCCTAAGCCTCTTGAGGCCTGCTATTAGACCTGAGATGTTTTACTTTTGGAGACTGTCACAGCGCTCTAACAGTCATTAACTACAGGGGTGACAGGAACCTCTGGGTCAAACATTTTGAAGTAACAAAAGGCTGTGATAGAATCACTTGGTGAGGCCCAAATTACTTCTGTCTCATTGCTGAACAATATTTCTCCCAAAAGCATTCCTCCCTGCGTTAACGCCATGACCCCTTTCACTGCATATGGAAATGATTGTTTGTATATGGCACTAAGGGACGGAGATGGTGAGGAGTTCACGGACAATGTTACTGCCAGCAGCGACCCCCAACAGGCCAAGCACAGTCCTCCCCCTGTTTGTTGTGCTTTGTAAGAAAAGTTGATTAAAATCAGGTTGGAAATGAAGACGGGGAGTTGTGAATGAACATGTTGGGGTGGAGCAGTAAAGCTGTGGAAATCAAACATACAAGGCCTCAAAGGAGACAGCATACAAACTTGCACAGAAGGTGAAACAGAATGCATTCAATTCAAATGCAATTTATTTAAAGAATAAAAAAAACATTTTAAATAAAGCTCGGTAGAATTGGAAGGGTAGGGCCAGCCAAGACCACCTCTAATAGAATAATAAATTCTATTCTGCAAATAAAAACATAATGTGAGAGATATGGAGCCGAATGCAGTAAGTTTATCACATAAATGTAGCAGTTGGTGCTATATACTTTTCCGTAGTTTTTAAATTAAAAACATAAACTATCTGATGGCAAAATTGAATCAGATTAAATATACATCGAGTAATTTACAAGTGGTATTTTCACTCTGAAAGTGGAGTTCATTGCATGTATCAAACTTTTATACACATAAAATACTTTTTTAATATAAAACGTATGCATTCCTATGCATAAACAAAGATGTTAAGAAAACAAAAAAGATTAACGTAAAAGTTAAAAAATAAATCAAGCCCTAGAAATTAAAAAGCAAATAAAAAGTATTCTAATATTGTTTCAAATCTCAGCTCTGCTATCTGGCAGGCTTGGCGCCTACCTGAAGAATGATTGGCTGTTGTTCATACAGGGTGGGAGCTGTACGGGGATTCCTCATAACTGATGCAATTACGACCTCTGCTGGCTGATTGATGGCACCTGCACAGAGATGAGGGATAATGCGCTGATCAGGGTTTGGCTCTCCATACACAAAGCTGATCCGCATATGAACTCGCCTCGTGCATGTGAAAAGATGCAGTCGGCTACTGCACACGTGTCGGAGAGGGCGTGCGTCAGTCTCGGCTCTCCTCAACCAGGGTACAGATCAGCATCAGTAGAGAGGAAGCATAATGCAGTTGGGTAATTGGATATGCTAAAAGTCAGGAGAAAAAGGGGAGAAAATGCATAAACAAAATAAAAATAAGTATTCTCAGATAAATGCACTTGGTTTGTTTATTAAAGATATTGCTGGTTGTAAAGATTTCAAGCAATGAGTTACAATGATACAAGTTAAGGAAAATCTTAATGTTCTCAGAGACACAATTAGTAAACAATAATTAAAGAGGAAAAAGTTACAGAGCTCTATAGAATCCTTTAAACATTCTTGCAAGTTCAATTGCTTTGATGATCTGCAAGTGGAAATTTCAAACAGGGTTGCCACATGAGATTTTACATCAACTAAAAAGCCTCAAGACAACAGCAAGAACTGTTACATATTGAATAATAGGCAATAAATTGCACTGCACTGAATCTTTATTCCTAAAAAAATAAAAACATGTTTGTCATACTACATGACCTCAATCATTAAATAAAACATGGTATTACAATAATAAAACACAACATTTACATTTTCAGCAGACGCTTTTATCCAAAGCGACTTACACAATGAGATGAACACGATGAGCAATTGAGGGTTAAGGGCCTTGCTCAGGGACCCAACAGTGGCAACTTGGTGGTGGCAGGGCTTGAACCGGCAACCTTCTGTTTACTAGTCCAGTACCTTAACCACTGAGTTATCACTGGCCCTAGTCCAGTCCACTGAGCTATCACATGTTGTAAATAGTCATCCAAAACAAGTCAATTAACATCAGTTTCACCCTTGTGTTATTTTATATCCGCTGGGTATTCAATCATTCAGTCAGCCAAATTGAATCAATAAGCCAATTTACCTATTTAAACAGAGCAATGATTGATTTTGCCCAACCATGTTCAAACATTACCATTAAAAACAGTTACCTTAGGGTGTTGGAGTAACACTATGCCACACTGTAAGCAATTCCACAAATGATAAAAAAATATTAAAATATTAGCCTGGAGTGTATTACAAAGTCTCTAAATCTCTGGGAGTAGGTCAAACTACAGTTAGAACTATTGTCTTAACCAGTGGAAAAACTAGTGTACGTAGAATATACTGCAAAAGATAATTCTTTGGGAAAATAGACTGCAAAAGATATTTGTTTGGAAAAATGTTCCATAAACAGTTCATTGAACCTGCTCTGTGGTTTGCTGGAGTCGCAGAGCTCTAGCAATGGCTTTGTAACCACTTTTAGACTGGTATATTTTAATGATGTATTAAGTTGGGTCTCACATTGCTACTGAAGTGCCTAATGTGGCCCTGGTGTAGAACCAATGTACAACAATACTGTGGCTAAGACGCTACTAACAAAAAAGAGGACAATGAAGAAAGGAATGAGGTGGCCAAAATAACAGAAACAAAGTTAATAGTTAAATAAATGACACAAAACATCTGCAGCCCACAGTGGAGAAAGTGGATAAACAAAGAGGATGATTGTCACAATATGGCAATATGTCCTGCGACAACCAAGTTCTCACATAAAAGATGAAAAAAAAAAAAACCCAGAGCATGTTGAAGGTGGCAAAAAATATATAGAGTGCTGACATCTATAGCTGGTGGGAAACTGGCCTGGAGAAAGCCCGGGTGTCATGGTGTCAGAGAGCAGCAGGTTTGCCAACAGAGGAGCTGGCAAACACTGAGAAGAAAACTGACTAAATAGGCGAATTAATGCTCAATAAGGTGCATGTGGTCGTCATTTTAAGAGAAACCAACAGATATATTATCTGGCCATAACTAGAATGGCAGATAAAGCAAGATTCTGCAACTGGGACAAGCTAGACCTGTCATCTGTATTTAAATCTCTTTAAAATGTGGCATCATGTGCTGCTTTTGAGACATTTAAGCCTGCTTTACATTGCCTGACAGGTTTTATTAAACTGATTAAAGAGGTAATCATACATGGGTGTGGTCTGTGCAATTAAACCCAGTTGTCAATTGAATTTGCTTAAGTGCTAATATTAGCAGCTATAACTTCACATGGGGCCAGGCAGAGCTAAACAGCATTTTCCTTCAGTATAAGAAATCATCAATTTAAAATGCATTTTGTGTTTGTGTTATCTTTGTTTAATATTTTAATGATGACAAACTGTTTGTGGTTAAGGTACTGGGCTAGTGATCAAAAGGTTGTTGGTTCAAGCCCCACCAACAACTCCAAGCTGCCACTGTTGGGCACGGCATCTAACCCTCAACTGCTTGGATTATATTTAGTCACAACTGTAAGTCGCTTCTGCTTAATAATCTACAAACAAATTAGTTTAAGATGGAGTATAACTGAACTATAAAACAGTGTAATAATGCAAAATACAAAATTAAAGTTTCCTGAAATTATAACAGTCCTGAAGGAGCCCATAAATTGAGCAATATGTTCAATTTCAAGCTGTTCCAGAAAAAAAGGCTTAAATTCCTATGTGTTAATTTAAAAGACTGATATTAAATTATAAAAAAGTGATTTGTTGTGGTTATTGCAGTTAAAGTTGGTAAAACCAGTTATTCAGTTATTTAATCTAGTCTTTTATTGGGCCATAAATGTAATAAAATGTTATTTTAAAGCAGTGTAAATGCATATTATTTACTGTTCTTTCATACTGCATATGTCTTTATAGCTTATGCATACACACCTTTCAATTTTTCTACAAAAAAAACCCTCCATGACTCATTTGATATAGCATTTAATAATATACTGCATGATAAAGAACAGATAGAGAATACTAACAAAACTTTATTTTCTGCCACACAATAAATGTGACACTTGACATCACCTTATTTTTGTCACCTCATGCATGGACGATCCATCTTTATGAAATGGACCCAGTCCTTGACTGAAATGTTTGACAGCAGCTTTCACAATGCGGAGGGAAAAATCTTTGAAAGTGACAAACCCAATCGGATAGACGGCAAACAGCCAGCAAAAAGGGGCGAAAGCACAGAAGAGGCAGGGAGGCTTCAAATCCCCTCTCAAGCCTAAGTGGGTGGTCCTTTAACTGTGGGGTAACCGAGCAGTCACCAAGCATTCTGAGGGAAGCCAGTGAAGGCTTGTTCTTCAGCCTCACAGCTCACCAATGTGGCCCATACATCCACAGAATGATATTCACGCTACACTGCTTTTATTTAGAGCCATAGTGCTGGCACTGGGCGATCAAATGACAGCCAGAGTTTGAGCCCCCCTAAGGATTAAAATAATTCAGGAGAGAAAGGGAGAATGACACGAGAAAAAGTAGTATTCACTGAAAGGGCTATTTTTAAAGATTTTACTCAAATCTGAAATAAAGTTAGAGCAACAGTTCCATATAATAACCAGCCACATGTGGAATTAAAAGATCAATATTTAAGTAAAAAAGTTTTTCCATTCTAATAATATGAAACAAATTGCACAACGCTGGAAAGAGTTTACACTCTACTATAAGTGCACAATCTACTACAGCAGTGTGTTCACTGAAATACTCTTCTTTATGTGCTGTGCACTGCCTCAGAGGCCATGGGAACAACATGGCATGCTTGAGCAACCAAGTGTGATTCAGATTTACTACATACTGTCACACTTATCACACCTTGCCATGTTAAATAAAAGGCTGGCAAAAAACAGCAAAAAAGAGACAGACAGGCAGGTGGATGCTGGTGTCAGAAGCACAATTCTCTTCAGCTTCACACAAGAATAATGAGTGAGAAAACACTTGTCACACAAAATGGGATTTGTTGAAAATGTAGGAGAAAAATGTTAAACTTTGACTTATCAAAAAGTCAGGTTTAAAATTCACCCTGCATAAATTTTTTTTTACAACAATCTAAAGAAGTGAAAAGTTTAGCATAGATAACTAAATGGGTAAAATATATAAATTTATGAACTTCATGAACTTATTTTATTCATTTAATTCACACATTCACATGCTGTGCCATTTTTAGGACAATGCAAAATCAAATGCCGCACATATTAAAGGCATGGCTGCAGAGGAAGAGGGTACGGGTACTGGACTGTCCTGCCTGTAGTCCTGACCTGTCCTTAATAAAGAATGTGTGGAGAATTTTTCAAAAATGCAACAATGACAACCCTGTGCTGTTGCAAAAGTTAAAATGTGTTTGCAGGAAGAATGAGATAAAAAAAAACACCTGAAACACTTGCTGCTGCTTGGTATCCTCGGTGCCAAAACTTTAATCTTTAAAAAGTCGTGTAAAGGAATGGAAACATTACAAAGGGGTAAATGCCTTATTGTTCCAACTTTTTTTTAAATGTGTTGCAGGTCTTGAAATGCAGGAATGAAAGCATATTAACAAAAGAAATGAAGTTGACCAGACAAAACACGAAATATATTGGGTTCCATACTGCCCCAACTTTTAATTTCAGGTTTTGCACATTCATAGTTGTATGGAATTCTTATCTCCTATAATAGGCAAATTGACTCTTTTAAAGTATATATTAATGTAACACTGAGCCACATGCAATACAGTGGGAAAGTTCAAACAATTGTACATATGTACAAAATAAATGTTAAAGGAACAGTCATGCTGAGACAGGAAAGAATCATCAAAAAAATCCTTCTAAATTATAGATTTTATGCAGCAGGTGCCTAACAGGCAAAACTGTCTGAGAAGAAGGTGGAAAGGGGATTTTCCTCCTTGCCTTGTCTGGTTGAGATGCCGACTTGAGTGGTGGAGAAATACAGGGCGAGTAGTGTGATCCTCTGTATGTGTCAGGGTTCTCTGTAAGAATCAGCTGCTTTTGGGTGGCTTTACACCTTTTTGACAAAGTAAGTATTTGCCTGCTGTGCTCTTCAGCCAGTGTGGGCTGGGGGCATGTAGCAGAGGAATTGTAAATTATGAAATTAGACAGACAACAATGTATTCTTACGTTGGTTATTTAGCTTTGTGCTTTCTGTTACTTTTTATCTGTGGGGAAATGTGAAATGGTTTAAGTCTATATTGTGTATTATAGTTTATACTATGTACTTTTTATGTCTAAACACAATTTATATCACTTCTGTAAGTCGCTCTGGATAAGAGCGTCTGCTAAATGCTAAAAATGTAAATGTAAATGTAAATGTATATCCAATATAGAATGCATATGGGGTAAAAAGGAAGCCTTTCAAAACTTGGCATGTAAAATTTACAATAGTCCAGATTAAATACACATTTTTGGTGCAGCAAAGGTGGTGAATTACTGAAATTAATCAAATGTATTTGCAACAGCAAAGTTTATTTAAAAAAATTATCATTTTTACCATTTCATTTATAGATTTCACTCCAGTTAATTATAACTAATAGCTTTGCTACTTTATAGAATGATACAGTCAACACTGTGTAGAAAACAAGCTGCCAAACCTATCCACCTTTTTTATTTACATGAGACAAATGACCAAGACTGCTTCAAACTGCTGCAGCATCAGAACAAGGAATAATAGGGTGCTAGTGTGTACCAGTAAAGCACATTAAAACTGTTTAAGTTGGCCCCCACAAAGTCACACATTTCAATTATTTCAAAGCAGTCTCCAATTAAAACCTGCAAACATGCCTTTTGAATGCAAACTAACACAATTAAAAGTGTTTCAGGAGTGTATTAGAGGAATCAGTTTTGAATTAGTCCACTGAATACACAAGCCCCCCTGGTTTCATCTCCCGTTCCTTTCAGCCTGGAAAGAGGGAGAGGGCTCTTTTTGAAGTCAAAGGGGTTTTCTTTCTTGCTCTCCTTCCCCTTTTTCTTTGCTTCTCTCCCTCAGAGGAAAAGAAGATTGAGTCAGCCTAATCTGCTACTTGTACATTTGAATGTGTAGTGAGAAGAGATGATCCCGGTTGCCTGATAATAGCCCAGGTGCAGAGACAGTGGCCGTGGCTAACTTGTTCTCAGCGGGGGCTATATATCATGGAGAGGCAGGCCACCCTTTGAAGATATATGCCTCCTTTCAGCAGCTGATTTGTGGCAATGAGGGCCAGAACTTTATGGCCGTGCTGAGCAGAGCAGGGAGGAGTGTCCCCCTCAGACCTACAGCTGGATAGAGACCACTTTGGCTTTCTGTTGTCGGCTTGAGGGCCTCTGCTACATAACTAAGCTGCCTGAGCAGATGTTTTAGACATCAAGTAATAAAGAGACGCTGCTTCTCTTATTGGGTAGTATTGTAGTTTCTGTATGGGAAATGACACAAGACAATGTAAGTTTGCACCTGGGGGTTTACAATAAAAAATCTGAAGTTACAGAAAGAATGTCCTCTCAGAATGCTTCTATGTTTTCAGACAGCCACTTGGCTCAGTGATCAAACTTCTGCCTCTGTTTGCACTACGCATCAAGAGGGTCAAGAGAGGCAACTTTGTTTGACTTATTCTTTGACCTGGGTGACAACACAACAGCTAATGTTCCCACTCTCACTCTCATGCTGCCCCTCCACAGTGGCAGCTAATGAAGTCAAAGAAAGAAAATTAGCCGTGCATTGCATGGGCCCCATTGACAGTGTCATTAATGTGGCTCTCGGTACAGGGTTACCCACGCTGACTTGCAGGGACCTGCATTCCTCTGTTTGTTATTGAGATGGTTATTTACACTGGTCGACAGAGGAGCTGGCGGCCTGGTAGCGGGCTGGAGGGGGACACGGCAGTGTCTTCCTCTCCCGGCTGGATGACAATTAGCAATGGGGAGCGACTTTGGACAGCCATTCATGACCAACTGAGGCTGGGAGTGGAAGAGCAATTCTTTTATTACCATTGAATTACAGCCATTCTCTTTTTGCAGGCCTTCTTCTGCATGCTAACGGCGCGGTGTTAACAACCAAGCCCACCCCTTTTGATCATTGTGCACCTGTGAGAGAGAAACTGACGCCATACACTCATCCACAAATAGTTTATAACACAAGACTTTTGGCTGACCAACTTTATTGCATTTCATAAATATAAACAAATTCTGAATTTGTTTGCATTTTAAAACATTTTATATTAAGCAAGTGAATTAGTAACAGGTAATGGTATCACTTTGTAAAAGAATTTTCAATCAGTTCAAGGCTGTTTTCATGCAAGATCGCAAAGAATTTAGGTTATTTGCTATCTACCATACATAATATTGTAATGTATTCAGTAAAATTGTAGGAATGCAAGTGCATATAGGGCAAGGCCAGAAACACTGAAGAATGTGTTAGACCTTTGATTTCTCAGACATGAAAGTCCATCTTGCAATTGTAATAAATATAGGCGCACGGTATGATGGTGCATCAGTGCCCATGGTGTGGGTGACTTCATATGTATAAAGGTACTGCTAATGCAGAGGCAAATATTGGGATTTTAGGGAGATATATGCTGCCATCAAAGCAAAGTCTTTTTAAACTTTGCATACGATACAACAGCATAGCTTTGTAGACACTGATTGTAGGTCCAGATCTGGCTCATATTGAAAACACATCATGAAGATGATCCATGTTTATGAAAAGAAGAATCAGACACTTAGTTCTCAAATAATTAAAACTGTAATTTATAAGAAAGTTGATGACACAGTGAACATCCCTTGGTCCCAACTTTTAAGTGTGTTGCATACAATTCAGAATTTGTCTGTATTCCAGGCAAAATACAATAAAGTTAATGAGTGAAAACACTGAAACACTGTTAAAACAATAAAGATGCTGAGTGAAAAACACTGGAAACACTGTTTTCTTTGTACTTTTGTCAGTTAAATAAAGGGTCAAGAGAATTAACAAACCTAAAAGTTTATTAAGAATAAACTGACTGTTCCTTGAGGATTCCACTACTAGTAGTGCATTGTAATGTAAATAATGTACAGTGGTTGGAAAGGTGCTTTCAAAAGCACTCTGGGATAAAGACATGGAAAGGCACAGTTTCCACTTTAAAATAGTATATTGTTTACAAAGTTTATATTACACATTTACAAATTTAAAATACAAAATATATTTTATGCACTGTCAATTCCACATTCCGCTTCCTAATAAAATAAAACTCTTTTGTGTGACTTGTATGAAATGTATCTTTTAAATAGCTTGAACACAATAAAAAGGTTAGTTTCTCTATCACAAAGTCTGTTTTTCAATTGTTTGTGGTGTGCACAAATGCCACAGCTGTACCCATGAATGTCACTGTAAAAAACTGACAATGAGCTGAACTGTTTGGTTTTTTGTTTATTTTTACAGACTGTCTGAGAAAACGTCAACACAGTGCAATGTAACACATACACATTTATTTATTTATATAGCACATCATTTGAATCATAGAATGCAATCATAGAACAATTGCATTAGAGCATGTGGTGTACTTGTATTAGATACACATGTATCAGTCAACATTTCATGGAGCTTCACCTGTTTACAATGGAAAAGATAAACATGTCATTTTACCAAGTCAAGCATAATCCTTTAATAAATAAAATCACAAACATGTAGATATTTGTCCTGAATGCAGGATACCTAACTGAAATATGTGCAGTAAGGTAAAAGTCATTTTTCCATTCTCAATTAAAATTTTCAATTATTATTACATCTTAGTTTAAATAGTTATTTTGTCTGAGATAATTGATATAATAATATGATTTACATTAACAATAAGGCAGTTGTAGCCTAGCAGTTAAGGTACTAGACTAGTAATCAGAAGGTTGCTGTTTCAAGCCCTAAGACTGCCAAGTTGCTGCTGTTGGGCCCTTGAGCAAGGCCCTTAACCCTCAATTGCTCAGACTGTATACTGTCACAGTACTCTAAGTCGCTTTGTATAAAGGCCTCAGTTAAATGCCAAAAATGTAAATGCAATACATCCATACTAAGCAAATAAAAACATATCTTAAAACTCATTTTATTTCCAAAGGCAGTTTGAAATTACTTTAATGTGAATACCAATACACGTAAGCTGTACACAAAATATAAAATTAGGCTACTTCTTAAAACAGACATAAAACAAAGTCTTGTCCCAGATCACAAGCTTATATGTCAAATGAGTAGGTTTACAATACAAGTATACACATACACCCTATTTAATGTGTAAAAAGTGGTCTGGGAACAGGTTTTTATTATATTTTTGGCCAAGTCTCTAATTAATGGTGACATTAAGATAAGCTGCTTTATCCTGGCCTGGGCCGTGGTGGGTCTAGTTTCGCAGTGCAGGGCAGGAATTTTTTTTTAATTAACAGGGCTTTTTAATGAACTGGGGTTGAAAGTGAGGTAATGAATCAAGAGAAAAGGGTGTGACTGTAATAATGGAGGCGCCTTTGAAGAAAGGATGGATAATGACCAGAATGTCCAGGTTATCTGTGCTGTTAAGGTGTGAACCATGCTGTAGCTCGAGGCCATGCCTAAAAAGAATGAGCAGTTAAAGCAGTTAAAGGTGTATAAGTGATATAAACTAAGAAATATGTGTTAGCTGGTTTGACCTGTGGTTTGTCTATTAATTCATTTTTTCATGATTAAACATGTTGATTTCATGTATTTGGTCTAAATCACCAACAACAAAGTCTGCTAATGTAAGGCATTTCTTAAGTTAACATTGTTTTCATCAGCAGTTTTTCTTTTCTTTACAACAACTGAGGACTAAAGTTTATTAGGAACCATAAGCCGTTTATTTCTCCCTGTTTCATCATCCTTTACTTCTTTAATTAACTTAAATAACCTACATTTAGTGTCATAATCAGAGTAGGAAAAGACTCCTCAGGGAAATTCCTGTCACCTGGGACTGGCCAGTGTGTGAAGGAGCAAACTCCAGGAATGAAACAGTTTCTCGCCTTGTTTATTTACTGCCTCATTAGCATCTGCAAGCATAAACACGTTCAGCTACAGTAACTAACAAAGAGCCTCCTGAGTATTACAGTTGCAATGCTAAGCTCTGCTGATCTGAACACAACCATTAAGTGTATGCCTAGGTAAACTATTCAACTGATTTCTGTTAAATTTTTTTTTGTATACTTATGGTCATTAAAACAAGAACATACACCAAAGGAACATTTAGAATTTAATACAGTGACTATATTAAAAGGATTACTGGAGAGTAATAAAAATAAATGTACATGAAAAACATAAAGGTACAAGACAGGACATGCGATACTTGTCTAATACTGCAACACTTCTTCAAAACAAATGTTGGGTGGTTAAACTTTTTAATGTGACTTTTAAAATGTCTAATTAAATTGTTTCAAATTGTAAGCAGTTAGTTTTGTCTAATATTTGTCCCCATCATTTTAAATTATGAATATCACAATTATTGAAAAACTATTTATGTATTTCTATATTCTCATGAATCATTTCAGCAAGAGGCCACTGCTATTAGGGAGTATCTTTTCTGTCACATCAAAGAACCTTGGGCACCCATTACCCTGTCTTCCATTAACATTTACAGCATTTAGCAGACGCCTTTATCCAAAGCGACTTACAGTACTGTGACAGTATACAGTCTGAGCTATTAAGGGTTACTGGCCTTGCTCAATGGCCCAACAGCAGCAACCTTCTGACCATTAGTTCAGTACCCTAACTGCCAGGCTGCAACTTCTCACTTTCATTGGTTGTCCTTCCTAGGACCACTTTTGGTAGATAATAACAACTGCATGCTAGGAACACCCACAACACTGGACGTTTTGGAGATGCTCTGACCCAGTCGTGTAACCATTACAGTTTGATGGTTCAATATTCAAACTTAAAATTTGGTACAGCAACAATTAACAGGGATTAACACAGGATTAATAATTTTAAAAAATGTAAGTTATTTTGGACAAAAATAAAAGTACATAGATTTACAAAAGCATAAGACAAGGCATGTAGTAGTTTGCTTTTGCAAAACAAATGCCACACTACAACAGCCACTCTTCTGAGAAGGCTATTTACAAAAATCTGTATTGTGTCTGTGGGAATTTGTGCCCATTAAGTCAAAAAAGCATTTGTATGGCTGGCCACTGATGTTGTTCAAGAAAATCTCAGCTGATTGATGTTCTAGTACATTTCAAAGCTGTTCAGTGAGGCTGGGGACTCTGAGGACTCAGGACTCTGTTCAGGCCACAGGAGTTTCTTTAAATCAAGCTGTTCTTCATGTCTTTATAGATCTTGCGTTGTGCACAGGAGCACAGTCATGCTGGAAAAGGAAAGGGCCTTCCCCATACTGTTGCCGCAAAGTTTGAAGCATATAATTTCCTTTTATATCATTTATTTATTACACCTGTTAGCAGCTGCTGTGGCTGAAACACATGAATTTAAAAATTAGAAAAGGTATCACAATACTTTTGTCCATATAGTGTAGGTGGCCCTTGTTAAAGTTGCTCAGATCCTTACACTTTTGCCTATTTTCCCTACTTTTTCCTATCCTCTGACAAGTGACATTGTACCAATAACAATAAATGTTATTCACCTCCCCTGTCAGTGGTTTTAATGTTGTGACCGATCATGGTATATACAAAAATCTATTTAGTTAGAGAATTAAATATAATTGAGTATCTTGTCATTGAGCTATATACATTGTCCCACTAAAACCTACAGGATGAGCTTCAAGAACATATCTATATTTTGCATATTTGTTTATGTTTTTACAAAGCATTGTATAGAACATGCTCATGTTTGACGGCTGTTTTAATAAAAAATGGCATCAGCATTCTGTGCTGTCTATATGGGTCACTGATCTGAGACAGCCCCTCTCATTCTCTCACTCTGAATTAATTACCTGCTTCACAAGCAAAACTCTATTGCAATGTGGATCTTCTCACAAGTCTGCTCTTTCTTCCAAAACTGCCCATGGTCTTACAGATGGTTTCGGTGTGTAGCTCTTTTCCCGTGGAGGATAATCTCACCGGGGACCCTGGCACAAGCACAAACCTGCACAGTGTGCCCTCCATTCGTAGACATCTCAAAGCAGCCATGGGAGGCGGTTGACTTAACATAAATTAGACCACCAGGGAACGGGGAGATCTCGCGCTGAAGGAGGGCAAAACTGAGAATGAATGAGGAAAGTCTATATCCGGTGTGTCCGTGTGAGAAAGGGGGCAGATCAGCACTGAACTATTGGAAATGGGATTAGCGTTAAGTGCCCATAAAGAGTTTAGGTGTCCTTTGTGTCACATATCCAAATATGTTGTCCACAAACAAACGATCAATGTAAATGTCAAATGTGAGATTGGTTTTTAACCTTTTACAAAAAAAGTTTCAAGGAAGTTTCTAAGACACCTACATAAACATGAACAGACAACCACTTTGTGCACACACACACATTTTATGATGAATATAAAAGAAAATTTCCAACAATATGTAAAGTAAGTATCTGCAGCAATATTCACTCATTGTCTTTTAACCACCGCATTATCCTATTTGGGGTCCAATTTACTGGGCAAAAGGTAGAAAACACCCAGGACAGGTCACCAGTCCATCACAAGGCAAACACACACATTCACATCTAAGGCAATTTCAGTAGCTCCAACTGGCCTGACTGCAGTTTTTGGACTGTGGAAAGAAACTGGAGCTCACAGAGGAAACCCACACAGACATGGGGAGAACATGCAAAGTCAACACAGAAAGGACCCGGAAAATTCCATTTGGGTACTAAACCAAGGACTTTTTTGCTGTGAGATGACAGTGAGATGACGAGCTATCCATCGGGCCACTCTACACTAATTAGATATAGTGAAATTCAAAATTCAAAAAAGAGGATAAATATATCCAAACAAGCTGATCCAGCAGTTAGTAGATGTGTACATACTCTAATTCTTCATAGTAAAATATATATAAAAAATACTTTCAAATTAAATTATCAACATAAATTAAATACTTCATGCTGCTAATAATTCATGCTTCATGCGGCCTGTGGTAGCCTAGTGGGTAGGGCTTTGGGCTATCAACCGGAAGATTGGCGGTTCAAATCCAGGCTCTGCTATGTAGCCACTGTTGGGTCCTTGAGCAAGGCCCTTAACCCTGTCTGCTCCAGGGGCGCCGTAAGTTGGCTGACCCTGCGCTCTGACCCCAGCTTCCAACACCAGCTGGGATATGCGAAGAAAGAATTTCATTGTACTGTACATCTGTATATGTATATATGACAAATAAAGGATATCTTTCTTTCTTAATACAGATTGTAGCAAGATCTCTTTTTTATAAGCTTTTAGCCTAGTGAGTAGAGCTTTGGGCTATCAGTCGGAGGATTATCGGTTCAAATCCAGCCGTAAGTTGGCTGACCCTGCACTCTGACCTCAGCTTCCTAACAAGCTGGGATATGCAGAAAGAAATTCATTGTACTGTACACATGTATATGTATATATGGCAAATAAAGACATTCTTCTTCTATATTGATATTCATTTATTAAAAAGGAAATGAAATCAATGTAGTCCTGATCTTTTTATATACATTTACAATAGGTATTATAGTGTAGCTCTGCCAAAACAATATATAGTACAAATAGAGTTTGTCAACATATGTCCTCTGTAACCAGGATTAGCAGCAAACTGTTTGTTATTTTGCTCTCTGTTAATAGTCGGACCTCGACTGTGTTTGCAGTGGCTGGTTTTGAGTGTCAGCGTCTTACTGAAGAGGACACTTCAAGTGTGATTAACTGTGGAGAAACGCAGAGAGCACCAGTGGCTGCTAATTAACCCCACATTGTGTTTCCCTGACAAAAGTACAAAAGAACAAAGTTGAATTTAAATGCAAGAGATTATCACGATAACAAAAGTAGTGAATCATGCTCTTGATTTGAATTTTTCACACTGATCGTGACAACATGGGATTAGATCAAAGACTGATCAAGTTACATTAGCGGGACAAAGGGGTCTTGTTATTCGACAACAAGGGCATCCATCTGCATGTCACAGAGGCCCATTACAGACAACTGTTAGCTTCCTCTGTATTTGAATACAGTACAGTACAAAAGATGCATCCTAAAGCTTGATAGATGCTTCACAGTCGAGCTGCATAGAATCTAATAATATTTTACTTCATCCTGGTTTGAGCTGACAGACATGATTTGCTCTAGATAAACTGACCAAAGAGAAAGAGTAGGGACATTTTATTTTTACTGCTAATAACAAAGAAATTTATAAAACATTGCATTAAGGGTTATGACCATAAAATCATGCTAGCCTGTTTTTTCATATATGTCAATGACACAATGCTCATACCTACAGCATGAGGGTAAATACACTATCACTGACCACATAGAAACACCAGTACACTTATTATAACCTATAATAATATAAATAAGTACAATAAATAAAGTCAAACAGATGCAGGTCAGGGGCTTTAGTTAATGTTTATATCAGTTATAACAGCACAATAGGCAAACATGTGACCTTATGTAAGTAATTTTAATCAAGGCATGTTTTTGTTCCAAATGGGCCGTTTTGACTATGCTAAAAACTACTAATCTCCTGGACTTTTTATTACATATAACAGTCTTTAAGGTTTACATAAGATGGTCCAAAAACACAAACAAAGCAGCAGTTATGCAAATAGAAACAACAAGATGAAAAAGGTCGAAGGAGAATGGCCAGACTGGTTTAAGCTGACAAGCTAACAAGACTTAATAACATAAATAAACACTCCTAACAACTGTGGTGAACTGAAACATCTTAGAATACACAGCACACCAAACCTTACCAACAAAGGATATTTGAAGCTACAAAGTTTAATGTTGAATGGCATGGAAAAATCTTGATTTCTTAAATTTGACCAACATTAAAGCTGAATTAAGTGTGTCACAGTGGCAGATATCCCACACTTACCCTGACAATAATGTAAATTTCAAGTCTCCAAAAGAACTTGACTGATATTCCTCAGTAAGCCTGCGTACAGATGAATAATCTTTTGCTGCATTTTGATTTGAACTGGCTAACAAGAAATTAAAAGCATTTTTTAGTAGCACCATGTTCAGCAATTTATTTTTTCAGTATAAATGATACTTGCATAGTGTAGATTTTTAAAAACAAGGTTACTGTGAATATTATTTATCACTCTGAGCTGTCATTTTTCCATGTTTATTTCAAATAAGCAGTAATAGCAGTACTCAGTTGCGCAATAGCAGTTGCTGCTGACATATTGTTTATTGCCAGATCTACATTAAGGGATCCAGTGTAGATCTGGCCCCATACCTTTAATATGGCTAGAGAAGCAAGGGGATTTAGAGAGGCTGTGGCCGTCATGGTTAACACCTCTGTTATTCTCCCCAATAGATATGTGGCCCCCACTCACACTGCTAATCATCCACCATTCACCTGACTGCTGAATCTGACCTCCAGCACTTCTCTCACCTCTACTGGCCCTCTTGTCTTTGAAGTACAGTCAAAAGTGTTATTTTACGATGCGAAAGATAAGATCTCAAAAAGGAACGAGGCAATAAATTAACTTGTTGTGGCACCTCCTCAGAGGGAAATTGTAGGGGTACGAAAAAAATTCTACAGAAGCTGTTAACTGTCTTAACATATGTAACACCTCAGAGCGAAGATCCCTTAGCACCCAAACACAGTGCTGATGTTGCCAAGTGTTACCTTTCTTTCTGTTGTGGTTGTTTACAAGAACTGAGAACATTCAGTATCCAACTGACAATGACAGCTTCAGTATAGTTACTACATAACACTAGTCAATACTAGTGAAATATGCTTCATTAGGTGGAGTTCCTGCAGGAAAAAATGTCAACCATGTCTTTATGGACCTAGCTTTGTGCAGATATATACAGTATATATATATATATATATATATATATATATATATATATATATATACAGTGCCTTGCAAAAGTATTCAGCCCCCTTGAACTTTTCAACCTTTTGCCACATTTCAGGCTTTAAACATAAAGATATGAAATTGTAATTTTTTGTGAAGAATCAATAACAAGTGCGACACAATTGTGAAGTGGAACGAAATTTATTGGATATTTTAAACTTTTTTTAGAAATAAAAACCTGAAAAGTGGGGTGTGCAATATTATTCAGCCCCTTTACTTTCAGTGCAGCAAACTCACTCCAGAAGTTCAGTGAGGATCTCTGAATGATCCAATGTTGACCTAAATGACTGATGGTGATAAATAGAATCCACCTGTGTGTAATCAAGTCTCCGTATAAATGCACCTGCTCTGTGACAGTCTCAGAGTTCTGTTTAAAGCGCAGAGAGCATCATGAAGACCAAGGAACACACCAGGCAGGTCCGAGATACTGTTGTGGAGAAGTTTAAAGCCGAATTTGGATACAAAAAGATTTCCCAAGCTTTAAACATCTCAAGGAGCACTGTGCAAGCGATCATATTGAAATGAAGGGAGTATCAGACCACTGCAAATCTACCAAGACCCGGCCGTCCCTCTAAACTTTCAGCTCAAACAAGGAGAAGACTGATCAGAGATGCAGCCAAGAGGCCCATGATCACTCTGAATGAACTGCAGAGATCTACAGCTGAGGTGGGAGAATCTGTCCATAGGACAACAATCAGTCGTACACTGCACAAATCTGGCCTTTATGGAAGAGTGGCAAGAAGAAAGCCATTTCTCAAAGATATCTATAAAAAGTCACCTGGGAGACACACCAAGCATGTGGAAGAAGGTGCTCTGGTCAGATGAAACCAAAATCGAACTTTTTGGCCACAACGCAAAACGTTATGTTTGGCATAAAAGCAACACAGCTCATCACCCTGAACACCATCCCCACTGTCAAACATGGTGGTGGCAGCATCATGGTTTGGGCCTGCTTTTCTTCAGCAGGGACAGGGAAGATGGTTAAAATTGATGGGAAGATGGATGGAGCCAAATACAGGACCATTCTGGAAGAAAACCTGTTGCAGTCTGCAAAAGACCTGAGACTGGGACGGTGATTTATCTTCCAACAAGACAATGATCCAAAACATAAAGCAAAATCTACAATGGAATGGTTCACAAATAAACGTATCCAGGTGTTAAAATGGCCAAGTCAAAGTCCAGACCTGAATCCCATTGAGAATCTGTGGAAAGAGCTGAAAACTGCTGTTCACAAACGCTCTCCATCCAACCTCACTGAGCTCGACCTGTTTTGCAAGAAAGAATGGGCAAAAATTTCAGTATCTCGATGTGCAAAACTAATAGAGACATACCCCAAGCGACTTGCAGCTGTAATCGCAGCAAAAGGTGGCGCTACAAAGTATTAACGCAAGGGGGCTGAATAATATTGCACGCCCCACTTTTCAGTTTTTTATTTCTAAAAAAAGTTTAAAATATCCAATACATTTCGTTCCACTTCACGATTGTGTCCCGTTTGTTGTTGATTCTTCACAAAAAATTACAATTTCATATCTTTATGTTTAAAGCCTGAAATGTGGCAAAAGGTTGAAAAGTTCAAGGGGGCTGAATACTTTTGCAAGGCACTGTATATATATACTGTAGATCCATCCACATTAAAACCACCAGATTCAAGAGCAGTTTCTTCCCACAGGCCATCTCCCTCCTAAATAAATAAATGACTGATAATACAGACTTAAGCATAACAATATTCATCTGCTGCCAATTGACTACACTGTAGTACTCATCCTACATGTTGTGCACTTTACTGTTTTGTAAATATTTCAGATGCTGCTAAATTACATATCTGTATATTGCCTGTATATAATCTTATAGTTTGTATAATTTTGTGTTTTTGTGTTTAATGTATACATTGCTTGTACACTGTATTATTACTAGAGAGATACCATCAGCCGGAAACAAATTCCTTGTATGTATCCACATACTTGGCCAATTAATCTGATTCTGATTCTAATTCTGATTCTGATATATATATAACCTTTGTTAATGAGTGTTGCTAGCTAAACTGAACTCAACAATTAGCCAGTCTGTTCAAATACATTTGCTCATATCATGTATCATATATTTAAAAAAAAACACCTTTTATAATATATTAATTATTAAAATAAATATTAAAAAAGAGAAATGGTATCTTCAGACAAGTGCATAGTCACTGATGGACCCCCATACCATGAGGGCTTTTGCAACCTTTTGCTGATGACATTCTGGATGGTTTTATCTTTCGATGGCAGGGAGACTTTTTCGACTTTTTGTTCAGCTTGACTCTAGAGAACCCTAGAGAACTGTTTCTGGACTAAATTGATGTATGGTTTTCTTTTTGTATATCAAAGTTCCATGTTGCATTCTGAATTCTCTCACAAAGTGGTGAGCCTTGACCCATCTTTGCTAGTTTCTTTTATACCCAATCACTACCCTCATCTGTAACTAATTTACCAGCTTATTATGTAATGTTTTAAAAGGGTGTACATGTTGTCCCTGTCCCAGTTTTTGTGAGTGTATTGCAAGCATCAAATTCTAAATTTCTTTGTATTTACAAAATACAATCCAATTCTTTGTACTTTTGTCAGTTAAATAAAGATCCAAGAGAATTACCAAATCCCAGATTCTTGTTTTATTACATTTTACAAATTATCCCAACCTTTCCTGAAATAGAGGTTGTAAAAAATGATATTATTAAAAGAATAAATGTATAAAATAATTGTAATAATCAATACTTTCAAAAAAGGTTGCTTGGGTGGTTCAGCAGTAAGACAAATTTGCTGGTCGGGCACCTATACAGCCCAGCATTGGGAGCTGTACTTGTCAGCGTGCTTAAAGTGCTGGTCCCAAGCCTGGATAAAATAGGTAGGGTTGCATTAGTAAGATCATCCAGTGTAAAACTGTGCTAAATTAAATATGCAAACCAAAAAAGATCAGCTGTGGAGACCTGTAAATACAGGAGCAGCCAAAAAAAAAAAAACTTTAACACAATAAATCCTGGTCTGTTTTTGTTTGTTTTTGCAATATGATTAAAGTTCATTTTGCCATCACACCCAAAAGGTTTTCATGAACAAGCAATATGCAGCAACAGATGGTGGATAAGGCCATATGAAAATAATTGCAGCTTGAAAGATCTACAAAAATATTTAAGTCTATATTTATCTAGCTCTTAATAATGGTCTTCAAATTATGTGAAATCTAAGGAAAACTTTTTACACTCAAAGCACTGTTCACTTATCTTTACTGGTAGTTACCTAGCTTTACCTAGACGAATCCCACATACAATGTATTTAATAGAATCTTGAGCAGTGGCGGCTCCTGCCAAATCTCTCAGGAAGGGGGGGCAATTGTTGCGATGATGGCCAAGGTGACCCGTTCAATGGGTAAATTAAAGCTTAAATAATTAACTTCTTAAGTCATCTATCAGTTTGCCCTCACAAATAACTTTGAACATGAAGAGAGACCAGCTTTACCATTAATCATAAAATTAAGTAAAGCCTTCACACTAACAATTTAATTCAGTCTTCATCAGATAGCATTTTATTTTACAGTATCTCACAAAAGTGAGTACACCCCTCACATTTTTGCAAATATTTTATTATATCTTTTCATGGGACAACACTATAGAAATGAAACTTGGATATAACTTAGAGTAGTCAGTGTACAGCTTATATAACAGTATAGATTTACTGTCTTCTGAAATTAACTCAACACACAGCCATTAATGTCTAAATGGCTGGCAACATAAGTGAGTACACCCCACAGTGAACATGTCCAAATTGTACCCAAATGTGTCGTTGTCCCTCCCTGGTGTCATGTGTCAAGGTTCCAGGTGTGAATGGGGAGCAGGGCTGTTAAATTTGGTGTTTTGGGTACAATTCTCTCATACTGGCCACTGGATAATCAACATGGCACCTCATGGCAAAGAACTCTCTGAGGATGTAAGAAATAGAATTGTTGCTCTCCACAAAGATGGCCTAGGCTATAAGAAGATATAAGAAGATTGCCAACACCCTGAAACTGAGCTACAGCATGGTGGCCAAGGTCATACAGCGGTTTTCCAGGACAGGTTCCACTCGGAACAGGCTTCGCCAGGGTCGACCAAAGAAGTTCAGTCCACGTGATCAGCGTCATATCCAGAGGTTGGCTTTAAAAAATAGACACATGAGAGCTGCCAGCATTGCTGCAGAGGTTGAAGACGTGGGAGGTCAGCCTGTCAGTGCTCAGACCATACGCCGCACACTGCATCAACTCGGCCTGCATTGTCGTCATCCCAGAAGGAAGCTGACGCACAAGAAAGCCTGCAAACAGTTTGCTGAAGACAAGCAGTCCAAGAACATGGATTACTGGAATGCCCTGTGGTCTGATGAGACCAAGATAAACTTGTTTGGCTCAGATGGTGTCCAGCATGTGTGGCGGCGCCCTGGTGAGGAGTACCAAGACAACTGTCTCTTGCCTACAGTCAAGCATGGTGGTGGTAGCATCATGGTCTTGGGCTGCATGAGTGTTGCCGGCACTGGGGAGCTGCAGTTCGTTGAGGGAAAGATGAATTCCAACATGTATTGTGACATTCTGAAACAGAGCATGATCCCCTCCCTTCGAAAACTGGGCCGCATGGCAGTTTTCCAACAAGATAACGACCCCAAATACACCTCCAAGTTGACAACTGCCTTGCTGAGGAAGCTGAAGGTAAAGGTGATGGACTAAACCCAATTGAGCACCTGTGGGGCATCCTCAAGTGGAAGGTGGAGGAGTTCAAGGTGTCTAACATCCACCAGCTCCGTGATGTCATCATGGAGGAGTGGAAGAGGATTCCAGTAGCAACCTGTGCAGCTCTGGTGAATTCCATGCCCAAGAGGGTTAAGGCAGTGCTAGATAATAAAGGTGGTCACACAAAATATTGACACATTTGGGTACAATTTGGACATGTTCACTGTGGGGTGTACTCACTTATGTTGCCAGCCATTTAGACATTAATGGCTGTGTGTTGAGTTATTTTCAGAAGACAGTAAATCTATACTGCTATACAAGCTGTACACTGACTACATTTCATTTTTCATTTTTTCATTAAATTTCATTTCTATAGTGTTGTCCCATGAAAAGATATAATGAAATATTTGCAGAAATGTAAGGGGTGTACTCACTTTTGTGAGATACTGTAGGTGCAGCAGATCCAGAATAAAGATTGACATTGGGGCTGATGTGCAATGAATGAAGAAGTTCAAATAAACAATTGGGGAGATACAATAAGTGCAATCACAATTCACAATTTAAAAATTATATTACTTACTTGTAATTTATTTGTAACTTATATGATTTTCCCCCCTTTGTAGATACTTGATGTTTAAATTTGGTCTGGGTGGCCCTAATTCTTTAGTTGCTAATTTATTTTGATTACACAATGGAGTTAATGAACTGAGGTAATGGTAGTCATGGTGATGAGATTGCGACACCAGGTTACGTGTGACGCAAGCTCGTAAGTGCGAGCCCTCCCGGAACCCATTCAGATTGTATTGCAGCGCCTGCAGTTTGAAAAAAAGAGCCTTAACATGAGAGTCTATGAGAGCAATCCGGGCGATTTTCAGTTAGACTGAAGTCGCCCCAAAAGGGGCGGTACTGTAAGGGGCAGTTACATGCTTTTTGTGAACATTCCAGGACACAGTTTTGCACTGTCTACCCTCAAACCAAATCCAAATCAAAAGTTTGGGAGCTTAAAATGCTAAACAACATTTTTAAAGCATAGTAAGTGTTTCAGACAAACCAGACCTCAAGAATTCACATAGATTTTCTTCTTCAGGCAGCTAGAAAGCTATTGTAATATAAATCTAATTCAAACTACTAATCTAGAAATAATTTGTTACAATTTGGGTATATGTGAGTTTTTTCCTTCAGCTGCTCTCACACTTTTTGGGGTTGCTAAAGCAGATCGTTTATGCTGGATGCCCTTTCTGATGCAACCCTCCTTAGGGAAATATGTGTTACTTACCATATAGAAGCACTTTGAAGTTCTACAATTACTGACTGTAGTCCATCTGGTTCTATGCATACTTTTTTTAGCCTGCTTTCACCCTGTTATTCAATGGTCAGGACCCCCACAGGGGGACCCCAACAGCTGATACAGACTAAATTAGTCTTACAATGTAATAATCTGGATGACTGTCAGCCTAAATTGTCCTCAAAGACAAATAACATATATTACAGACACTCAGCTTTTCATTTTTTTGTTTGTGTCCAAACTCTGAGGGCAAAATGTACCACAATGTGCTCGTGTCCAGATACAGTACTACTGAGCTACTGAGCTACAATGTAATTGTCTGCATGGCATGTTTTGAATGTGTTAAAGCTGCCAAGTATGGAGTCTAAAGAGTGATAAATGGGTGAAGGTGCAGCTCATGCTGGGCTGTGTCTGAACCTGTGTGGCACAAAAAAAGACTATGCAGTTCAACTAAGTCTCTGTAGAGGAAAGAAGGTGTGAATCAATTAGATGTTCTGGTATGTATTATGGCACATGTTAATTTATGGATTTGTTTTATTAAAATAAAAAACAACAGTCCTCTAAACACACAAATGAATTTACAAATAAGCCCTGCTGTGATATGTATACGAATAAGCATTTTCAAACATGTAATTAAGGGCGTTAGTTAATGAGGTAATGTGCTTCAAGGATTGTGCTTAAGGATCCCCAACACATTGATAAATTACCTGTGAAGAGGAAATCTCAAACAAATGTGCTTTTGAGACTGGTGCTCAGCTGACCTCGTGAACCAGTGAGACAGGACAACCCTACTGCAGTGAGTTCAGGTGAAAGCAAAGACCTTTAAAACTAAGATCCTGTCTAATGGCTCCTATTATCGTCTTCCTGTGATAATACACATCCTTATCTTGAATAACAATTAGTCCCACTTTTCTTGCTCCTGCTATGCTAAGTTACCCCATTAGCATTAACAGGGAGCATAAGAATTGGGCATTGGGTAAGAGATCAGTTCCACCCAAACAGGAAAGACCTTTATAAGTAAACTCTAACCTGTATTCACAATTACAAAATACCAATGGAAAAGACATTATGATTCCAGTAAAATAAATAGCTTCTACATTCAAACAATATATAGATAAACAATATATAGATAAATAGCACATTTAAAAAACATTTTGTTACTGTATTTGGAGAATTAGAAATATCTGATTTCTAATTAAACACACCCACACACCAAAAACAGTTGGAAAGGAGGCAAAATAGTGAAAGTTTGTAGAATAGTCAAGTTATAACATTTTTAAATATTTCACAATAAGCAAGCAAACATGTGAAGGAACCATGATTGTGTATAAAAGGGGAATCCACTAAAGGCTTAATCTTGCAAGCAAAGACAATTTGAACATTTCTCAATGCAAGGTTGCAAATAATTTAGGTCTTTCACCATAAACTGTACGCACTATGGTGAAAAGATTCAGCAATACTTGAGGTTAGTCTGTGTCAGTCTGTGTAGGGCAAGGCTGTAAACCACTGATAATTGTGCCCAAGTCTGAAACCCTCAGGCAACATTGCATTAAAAACCATTATGCTATTATAATAAATATAGCCACATGGGCTCTGGAGTACTTTAGAAAACTGTTGTCACTTAACACAGTCTGCCTCTGCATCAAGAAACACAACCTAAAACTCTATTGCACACAGAGAAATCCATACATTAATTCAATATAAAAATGTTGCCAGTTTTTTGGGACCAAGTTCATTTCACATGAACAGAAAGACAGTAAAAAGAATCATGTGATGTGGTCAGATGAGTCAATGTTTGCGTGTTTTAGGGTAAAATAAATGTCGAGTTCTGAGTGCCAAAAATGACAAGGACCATCCAGACTGGTATCAGCAAAAGTTGCAAAAGCCAGCATCTCTCATGGGGTGCATTAGTGCCCACGGTATGGGTGACTGCATTTGTGTGAGGGTACCATTAAAGCGGAGGCATACACTCCTCAGCAAAAAAATGGGCCAACCCAAAATTGCACTAATATTTTAAGAAAAAGCCAGAAGATATGTAAGAAATACTTGAACATTCAGATATGTGCTAGTTTGAGCCAACATGCAGTTCAGATCTTTCTCACTTTAAAAATGTAGGGCTCATCACAATGAGAAGTATCAGACAATGGCAATCGTGGACTGTTGAAATGTCTTGGATTAAAACTGGAACAATTTTTATCCCCAGTTCCCAAACCATTAAAAGGTGTAATTAATAGGGATTAAAAGGTATAATTACAAAGAAAAGGGAAATTGTTTATATTTACAAAATACAATTAAGTTGGTCAGTGAAAACATGGAATTTTGTACTTCTGTTCTCTGTATACTACATACATTTTAGATACATTTACAATTTTTTATTACATTTTACAAAATGTCTTTTTTTAGCACTTTGTTGACACTCAATAGCTTATTTAATTGATAATACATTTTATTTTTTAGTCATTTTTTTTGTTTTAGTACCTTCAGCATTATATACAACCTAAGCCTGTCATAATTAATGCATACTTATTTGCATACGCAATATTTTTTCCTTCTTTTTTGCTTAACAAATAGGACTGTGTATAGTAAATAAATATGTGCCACTGGAAAACCTCTTCTGTTACCTTAGTCAATATGCTGCAACTGAGAGATGGAAAGGCAGCTAGGAAACAGAAGTAGGCAGAAGACTTTGAAGAGAAAACTGATAGGAGAGTAACACTGAAAAAAAGTATATATAAGTATATATCGTGTGGGAGATTTAAAACATGGTCTCAACAAATATATTTGCATCGCATTTGTTTATTTATTTGCTGATTGTAGTATGTTTTTACACACACACCCTTCAGGTGAAGAAAGTTGTGATGTAATTCTTGTATCTAATCTTTAGAAAGGAATGTACAATGTAACTGCAATGAACTTTCTCTTATTTTTAATGTTGCCATTTGCCACACTGAACTACAATTTAAATCAGGCAACAGCATTAACAATCGAACTAAAAACATGAATTGTAATAATTGTATTTTATTTCACATACATTGTGGGGCATTATGTATTTATTGTTTTATTAGTAAAATTAAAATTTTGGCCATGCTTTAGCTTTAACCATAACAATAATACAAATAAGTTTCTGTGGGGTTTTTATTAGACTTAGCACTTCTGTTTGTCAGAAATCCAGCAGATAGCCCTGTCTCAGTGGAATATGGCACATGCCTCCCACTGACATAATTTGTTTCACAGTCACTGCTCAGCAGTGTGAATTAGATGTTGACGTTCTAATTTCATGCACATGTGGGTGTTTGGCCCAATTTAGCTCCCTCTTCATCCCAGCCCTCTGCTGCTTTCCCTGTCCACTATTGTCAGCCCCACCTGCATCGGAATCTGCTTGACTTCTAATGGTGAATTATCAATATTTTCTTATATCTTTTGATATTTAACTGTGTAGGTGCAGCAAGAAAGCAATAATTTGCATATTACATGAAATGAAGATACACAATAAAAAGTAATTTGTGATCATTGCACATGAGTCACATCTGGTGGATGCTGATTTGTCTAACAGGTATTACAGAAAAATAGTTAAGAGCCTAATGTCCTAATGCTTTCAATGCAAACTTGTCCATGCTTTCTAAGTAATATCTTGTTTGCAAATAATGTATGATTACATGCAATGCATGTATTTATTATCATAACTTTCCTGACTCTACTTTATAAAGCCTTAATCTTGCAGAAAATAACAAATGAAATGTTCTTATTTAATACCTTAAGTATTAAGGTTAGCTTAGTAATAAACATGTTATAAATAACAGGCCACTGTCCATTTCACTTTACTAGCTGTGAATGGCATGCATTAAGCAAATCAAAAATTATGCAAGCTAATTACCTAGAGCTTCCACTTTAATGAATTATTTTAATTAAACTACTACGTTGTGGTTTAGCCTGGCATGTTCTATATTTTATCCACTTGGCCAAGATGACCTTCTTCTTTGTAGTAACAGAGCAGAGGGAGGGACGCAACAACAGTTTTGTCTTTGATTAGTCAACACAGTTCATGGCTGTGCTAATGAATGGAGGAAGCCTTTAAGGGACAACACGCCCTGCTACAGCTCAAAGAGCTTGATGTGGAAAATACACAGATAAAGCTGTTTTAAAAGGACACCAGTTAGTGTTACAATGTATCAATACTTCAATTTTATTTAACAAAAGACATAAAATTAGTAAGTTTTCAATTAGTACTTAATATCAGAATGATTCTTAGTGCGTAGAGAATAATTTGGTCTGAGGGTGTAATTTTAACTTGGGTATTTTTAACTAGAAACAAACTGAACCGCTTTAAGGATTTTTACAAATGTCAGCACATTCCAGAAATATTTAATAAATTAATGCTGGATTTTTTCCAACACTGGTTAATGCAAAGCACTAAATAAAAATTAGCTATTGGATTTTCTTTTTTTTTTATTGTATTATTTTTTTTAAATTTATATGTAGTTTAATTTAGCAAATTTTGCTTTATTTGAGTTTATAAAGTTTTAAAGTTTTTTTTAACATGCTTGTATGTTTGCATATAACATTAAATAAATACACCTCAGTCTGTGTGTAAACAACGATGGCACACAAATAAAATTGGAATAAATCCCAGCAACTTGCAGTGTTGTGCAAACAGAGTCTAGGGGGAGGGGTTGGATTTAAATTCCAAAAGGCTCTCTGAGCTCGTTTCCTAGTCCCCCAGTCAGCTATGTGTTTGTGAGAAATCAGCCTTTTTGTCTCTTTGGAAAAAAGGCTAAATCTACATCGGTGGCCCAGTCGAAGTTTGCAATTCTTTGCACTTTCTATTCAGCTGAATGGGAGTGAATGAAGTGGCCAGAGAGGCTTTTATTTGATCAGCTCACTTGCATAAAGTGTCGGAATTCTAATGTATTTGCTTAATATCCCGGAGAAAGCTGTTGCTCTCTGTGCAGATGCAAACAAAACACCTGTTTCTCCATTCTACCGCCTTTACTACACGATCCCTGTATATATAAATATTTTACATTTTAAAATTATATTTATATAGGCTATATAAATGCGGAAAAATATAAACTTCTTAAATGAAATGGAAATGTGAACATGTGGGAAATCAATACAACCATCATGTTCAACAGCATCACTGAATGTACATTCATCAGTCTAATTTTGATAAATGAATTACAATTACCGTATTTACAAATGCATGCGCACATTTCCACATGGACGTGTATACTTATTGGCAGAATATGAGGTGAAAAGTGCGAGTGGTTCACATGAATGAATAAATGAATGAATGAGTGACTGTGCGCGCTGTGACTCTGCAACACGAGCTCCGTGCATCCTAATCAAGCCCGCGCGCTTCATTCACTCCCAGTTAACCAAGTGCGCTATTTCAACAGGCTGCAGAATCATGCCAGTGTGCGCTCACCACCATCCAAAACTCCAAAAATAAACTCAGTTCTATCTAAATGGATGCTATAATAGTAATAGTAATAGTAATAGTAATAATAATAATAATAATAATAATAATAATAATAATATAATAATAATTAGTTGTAATAATAAAAAGTTGAAATGCGTAACTGCCTTGTAGCAAATAAATACATAAAATAATATATTTAATAAATTTATTTATTTGATAAAAATATATTTTACATTGCCAATATACTGTATGTCAGATATGTCGCAGATATATTGCTGTAATAAATTGGTAAAAATGTGTACCCATTTTAATTTTGGTGTAGGCAAAAACTAAAACACCGAAAGAATTTTTACGTTTGAATAATTTTATTGAAAAAATATTTTGATGACCAAGTTTATAATTTAATGCAGACAATTTTGCACACTTTTTTTAAAAGCTCGCATGCTTGCAGCAAAAACAACACAATATTTCAAAAAGCATGCTTTATATCGGAACTAAAAAGTAGTACAAATTTACAGCATTGAATACACATGGTCACCACGGCTTTAAATTAAATGCTCCACAAAACATCTCCTGTAAAATAGAGATTATCTAAAACATTGAACTTAAAAGTGCATCATTTAACACAATTTTATATCACATATTTGTAATTATTCACATATATATTTTGCCTTTTACGATTTCCTCATACTGTAGTTTACATGTTGTTTTCAAGTTTGATATACAATATAGGCCAAAGTGTTAAATCAAATGTGGTATGGTATAAAAAAAAAGTAAAAAATAAAAAAAATAAAACAGCTGTTTGTATAATCTTGTAGTAGATTTTGCATTGATTTAACAGACTCATAGAATGAGAAGTTTGACTTACTTTGCATGCAATGTTTTCCAGTGGTGCTCGTTGACCTCGTAGACTAACTATAAACCAAAGCAAGTTTGGCTATTTCTAATAAATAACCTTAATAATAATTTGATCTTATTACTAACATTGCGGTTGAAAAAAAGATAATTGTATAAATGTTAATTATTAAATGCAATGCAAAAATGTTCTTGAACAAATAAAATAGGCCTTTACTGTACTCAGTCAGGGTGATCAAACAAACACTATAGCTATTTTAAGCAACACATAAAATCAAAAAACACAGACATAAATTAACAGCTCTGTAATACAGATATAGCTCTTGCCTTGATTGTAAAGCGGTTGGCTATCTTTTGTGGTAAACGTTTTAAAAAACGTTTTCAAGATTAAGCTTTGGACAAGGTTACTGACTGCGGTTAGGTCCTGAAAACTATCGTACGAAATACAGTAGTAGGCTATGTCAGAATAGAATGCCACCTGTGCCAGGCTAAAGGATTAGAGTAGAATTAGAGTTGACAAACCAACAAACACATATAGTTAATTTACGTTAAATGGACAAGCATATTAACATATAAAAGTGAGCATATATTGTGTAAACCATAAAAAAACAAATAGCAGGCTACTGGTGGTAAAAGCAATTTTTACTGACCTATTAACTGAATTAACTGACCTTTAGCAAAACAAAAACCTGCACTGAAGATCAATTTTATGCACTTGTTTTGTATTAGCATGGATTTCAAATAAAGTTTTGGATGTGTGTAATTTAAAAGTAGTTTTTAAGAGAGTTATGAATGTGTTAAATTCAGTTAAACATAGTTTGCATGCATTTGCTACATGATTTTACTGAATTTAGTTCTTGTTTTTAGTTTTTCTTGTCTTCAGTAGTATAATCTTGTAAAAGATTTTAGCTCTGTACTTATTGAATAAACTAACTGGGGTTTCAGAAGCAAATTTAGCATGCAAGATTTGACAGGGGTGTCAGTTGTTCTTTACTGTTACTTCAATAAAGAGTTTGTTAGTTTTTTTTTTGTATTTATGCAAATTAAATACAAGTTTTGTATTTGTGTACATTTAAAATATAAGATAATAAGCTACTGGCAAGAAGCATTTGCAGTCGTCCTAAGGGAAAAGTAAAAACTGTATTCACACAGGCTATTTAAAAATAACATTACGGCCTCTATAATAATAATAATAATTATAATTATTATAACAATAATACTGAAATACAAATACATGGTAGCGCTGCTCAATATGAATAAATATCCGTAATTCAAATATATATGGATTTGACAACTTCAGATGGCGTTCTAATCTGACATGCTAGTATTAAGTACAGTAGTATTGGGATTGGGACGCAGTCATGAGCAAGTCTATAGACCTCCAGTTTGTTATTTCTGTAACTTTGGTCCGCGTCAGTGCACGGCCACAGACTGCAGGGTTGCCGGGCCGCTTAGCGCGTCGCTCGGGTTTGCAGGGCTGCTCTGGCAGGTGCCCGTGTGCGGTGATGTGGGACTCAGCGACTGTGGAGAGTTCGAAAGAAACGCAGGCAGGTGTGTAGGCATGGGCTTGATGGGCACAGGAATAGCTGGCAAAGTTTGGGCGCCGTGGCACAGCGTCTTGATGGGCACGCCGTACCCATAATCGCCGCTTGCTACAGAAATAGGCGCTGCGCTCTCGAGCGCCCCGGCGCCGTACATATGCGGCCAGGCTGTGGCGAGCTGGCCGGGCAGAGGGTAGCCAGCCGACATGGCGGGCATAGCCGAGAAAGCCAGGCCACCTGGCACCTTGTAGTCACGGGCGATGATGTTCTCGATGGCGAACGGGTGCTTGAAGGTGGACGGCGGAGGTGTGGTCAGGTTGTAGGCGGGTACGTGTGGCAGGTGTGCGCCAGTGGCAGCCAGGGCGCTAAGGCGCAACTTGGCATGCTGCTGCTGCAAATAATGTGCCGCTTCGGACGGCTTGCTGGGTGCCAGCGGGTCTGACAGAAATACCTTAAAGCGCTTGCGACGCCTCAAAAAGCTGCCGTTCTCAAACATGTCGCCACAGTTTGGGTGCAATGCCCAGAAGCTGCCCTTTCCAGGCTGGTCCGGCCGCCGCGGGATCTTGATGAAGCAGTCGTTAAAAGACAGGTTGTGACGAAGAGAGTTCTGCCAGCGCTGGGTATTCTCACGGTAGTATGGAAAGCGGTCCATAATAAACTTGTAGATCTCGCTGAGAGGCAGCATCTTCTCTGGGCAGCTCTGGATTGCCATGGCAGTAAGCGAGATGTACGAGTAGGGTGGTTTCTGGTCGCTGTATGTGTTTCTGCCCGGGCGAGGCATCTTGAACTAATTTGGCTTCAGAGTTTTGCCCGAAATATAAAAGTCTAACAGTCGGATGAGAATAAAACAACAAAAAACAAGCAGTTTACCGAATTGTCCAAGTTCAGAGTCCGATGATGCACCATGCACTCCTTATGTAAAGTTGTGCTCCAAAACATTAAAAATAAAAACAGGCTGCTTCTTCAAGTCAGTTGTCAGCTATAGCCTGCTGAAAGCGAACCTGGAGCAGGCTTGGTTTCCTCTTGCCAGTCAGTCAAATGAACGAGATCCAGTCTCTTCTCTTGCTTGATAAGGTGAGCTAAGTGCCTGCCTTCATGGCCTTCCTCGAACCATCTGATAGTTTTATGTGGTGACATGAGCAGAAAAGACCCCCGGCGCGGCGCTTCATTAATGTGCCACTTCTTTGCTATCACATGACAATCGCCTTGGGAGGAGGAGGACGAGGAGGGCGAGAGGGGGGGCATGGGAGAGAGGCATAATCTGGTTTCATTTACACCTATTTACACGGACACCTTGGGCCAATAGGAATCATTTCCATTTGAAGACAGAGCAAAGGGGGTGAAAAGGCTCGGCAAACCGGAATTGAACCGCGAAGGCACCCAGTAACAGTGTGTGAAGGTATGCGCTAACCTTTCTGTGGGCTTCGCAGGGTGCTTGGTCTGCAATTCACGCGTACAAATGGAGCTACTAAGCAATGGGATGTTTGACATGGAAATTGGCTGCCACTAGCTCCCAGTTTGCATTGTATTGTTACGGCTACTTTTTGGTTTGCTGTCAGGACAGAACTCGTATGACTTTTGCTTTGCGCTTTGTTGAGGCTCTTAAGAGCAAAATGTCAATTGCATCGCCAACGTAAACACATTGATAGGAAGTTGCACATGTTTACATTTGAGCACGACTATTTACACTGAACCTGTTCTCTGTGGCTGATGTGTTTAATGTACTTAATTTAATGAACTTGTTCCTATATTAACATCTGCATGTAGTAGGCCTACATTATTTTTAAAGAAAATAAACCACACAAGAGCTTAAAATCAAAATCTCATTATTTCCACTGATTAAAAATATCAATGCAGTCCATTTCAATGGATTAATTTCTACGAACATAAATAGAAAACTTGTGCTATTTTAAATAGAACTAATCTCTTTGTCGATGTTAAAATATCAGAGAGGCTCATTGTTTCTGTTTTAAATGCGCAGGCACAGCTGAAAATATTAAGCGCAACACTCCAGAAACCTCTTCACATAACAAATAGAAAGCCAGTATAAACATAAAGACACAAAGGTGCTTGTACTGCATAATATCTAAAAAGTAAAGCACATTTATTAACGCTTTAATGGTCTTACCAAAAAAATAATGTTTAAAAATGATTTCTTTATATGTTTAGTTTGGGACTTGGGACTACACAAACAACAATCAATTAATATATATATATATATATTTGCTAGTGCACACAGTATTTTTAATGAGCCTCTATCAAACAGTTGAGATGATCACAAAAATTATACAACTTTTCTTGGATGATTTTTCAGCTGCTTGCTTCAAGTTGACATATAGGTTAGAAAAGCTGTTTTCTTAAAACCATCTACCAATATTTTTGAGTTTAGAACATGTCAATCAAGGAGTAGATACGACCCAAACAAGATTATTTAAATACAGCTTATTTTTACCCAGGTATTTAGACTCAAAGTAAGATGGTTGAGCAGACCATTAAAGGGTTAACAATAATAAGCACTATGCAGAAAAAATGCATAGCAAAAATATATAAACAACACATACAAACAAATAATAAATAAGCATGAAGAAATACATCTTACCAAATATACTTTTCCCAATTATTTTTAAACAATAATTAAAATTATTTAAGATTCGAAGATTCAGTAGATTTAAAAAAAAAAAAAAAAAAACTAAAGACTTATCTTTTCAAGCAGGCATTTGTATGATGTTGAATGTTTTTGATGTTTTCATTGTTGTGTGTTTTATTATATAAATGTGTGTGTATATTTTATGTCATGTAATGTTTTTGTAAAGCACTTTGTGATTCTTATCTGTCAAAAGTGCTATATAAATAAATTTTACTTACTTACTTAAAAATAGTCATTTTGGGGTAGCATGGTGGCTCGGTGGGTAGCACTGTCGCCTCACACCAAGAAGGTCCTGGGTTCATGCAAGTGAGGTTAATTGGAGATACAAAAAAGTAATTTTAAGTTAATTGTTTAATATTATAAAACAAAATAAAATATAAAACTTAATGCACTACATATACAATATAAAATATTTTATATAAAACAATATATAATAAATGCTGTTTCGATTTAAAAAATAAATAGAAGAAACAAGTAAATGACCTAAATAAAACTTGCTCCACATCATTAATAAGCAACACTAAAACACGAGTATTATTATCAGTTTCAGGTTATTAATAATTTAATATTTAATACGTAAATAACGTATTTATATTATAAACTACGATTTAAAGTGCAGGATTATCAGCAGTGCTCAAAAGAAAATGCACACAAACCGCTATACAAAATAAACACAAAACCCTCCTTGAAACGAAACTTCATGATGCAAGGCATCCTTTTGTATTCACGTAAAACAAATTGAAAAGTACTTCAGAAATGCAAATAAAGCTTTTAGGGTGGCGTTGCGAAAACTGTATAAAATATCCATAAGTCAATTATGTGAATGCGAAAACCAAATGGAAGCCCATTTTGAGCAATAGCCATTGAAGCTTTATTTTGCAGAGCTGACTGAGGGCCACCTTTCCGCTTGGTGGGTTTGCAATGCAGGAGACCACACACGCGCTCTCCGATCTGCTCATAATTTATGCAAATTTTCTTCCATAAATCCACAATGCGAGCCTTCAGCTCTCTGACCGATTACCAACACAAGCGCTTATCCGCATCGCTACAGGCTGAAATACACACTTTATTCTGAGAGAAGGAATTGTAAAAGGAATCAAACTGAGACTTTTAGTTCATATTTAGAAGAGCGGAGAACAGACAAGAGAAAGGAGGCTAGAGTTTCCACACAATCTGCGTGTCAGCAACACTCTCCGGGCTGGGAAGTCAGCTCCACGCTGGGACTTCAACCCAGAGCTCTAAACATGTCACCACTGCTTTTTCTCTTCCTCATCAACTACCTCTTTTAACATGTCACTCTCCTGTTTGTGTATTGACAGAAAAAAGGCCAAAGGTTTCCGATTTCCAAGCTCTTCGGCAAGAAGTTTTCCAAAGCGACTGTGTATTGGAAGCAACATTGATCAATCTTTCTTGAAACATATCAAGTATATTCTTTAATGAATTAAATTTTTATGCTGTCACATTTAAAACAACAAATTCAACAAATAAAAAACAAATAACAACATCTATAATAATAATAATAATAATAATAATAATACGCGTGTTTAATAAATAATAATTATGCGTTGGTTTAAGAAATTTTATTATAATTTTATTTTAATTGTATTTATTTATTTATAAATTAACCCTATGATGCAAAGCATCATCCCAGTAGATTCACCGACAAGGGTTAAATCGATTTGCAGTTTTGCACACAATTGCGCATTATTATTGATGAGACCACCAAATATTGTATACATAGCCTACAATTATTATTATTATTATTATTATTATTATTGGTGGTGGTGGTCGTGGTGGTGGTGGTGCTGCTTTTTTAAATACCAAAATATGCACAAATAAGACTGGCTCCTTTAAACTGTGGACAGGTAGGTACCACGGCATTTCTGTCTTGCGCCTACTCCCTCTTATTTTCGCGAGTGACATAGGCTCCACCGCGACCCTGACCAATGTACTTAATGTACTTAATCATTCATTAACTCCTTTATTTTTTACAAATGGACCCAATAATCGGAAGAGGCATCACAATAGATTCGGACAACGACAAGCGGTTACAACGACTTGCAATGTTTTCACACTTCATTACGCACACAATGGCACAGTATCAGTGGGTGAAGAGAGACCACCCAACTCACCGCACAGTTTGGAATAAACTGACCGGCAGCTGGCATGCAAATTAGTTATATTCTTAACACACCTTCTTACTAAAGCCAATATTTTTTTTCTATGCGTGATTATTTGTTGCAGGTTTCCGTCTTTTTGTTTTCTATTTTCTATAAGTCGTTGCTACTTTGTGTTTGGGTCCTGAAAGCCACCCCATCATCTCCACCCCCTCCTCCTCCTCCTCTTCATCATTTCAGGACTTGGAAATCAGGCTAGCAGCAGTAGATCAACTGTACAATGTGTGCGCAAGTTTGGTCATTTGTACAGACAGAACAAAGGCCGAGCTAAGCCAAATTGCGCTGCACTTGTGAACCGGTGCGGGACTCTTGCTTTAAGTGTCTTTTACAGCGGGGGTGTATGGAGGTGTTTGGGTGGGGTGGGTTTGGGGTTATAACAATTTTGTGTGCGCCCTAAAAGAGGAAAAAACAAAAGCCCTCTTTGCAACCATCTCAAAGTAGAGTAGTGAGGCGTAACATTCCCAAGGCGACGGGACACAAAAGCTTAAGGTCACAGGGATGAAAAGAGGAATCAAACAGCCACTTTCACACGTCTGCCCTCCATAACCGCTAAACCCGCACAATGCCAAACAAACACTGCTGCCGCTAATGCTACTGCTAATGGTACTACTACTGCTGCCACTGTAGCGCTTGTTTGGACACTATCCAGCCAGATGCTGCCAAATAATGACGCAACATTCTTGTCTGATGGCATGTCATAGATGGGATATTACAGATGACAGAAGAGTGGAGTCGTATTCACCAAGAAACAAGCTGCACAAGCACAACACACAAAAAAGAAATACAAAAGAACAGGTGCATCCAAAAATATTATATGGCAACTGGATAAAAACCTGTGCGGCACATGTGCTACCAGCGTCCCCCCCACATGCTGCCCATAAACTAATAATAATAATAAGACTAATAATAATAATAATAATAATAACAATAATAATTAATAATAATAATAATAATAATAAGACGAATAATAATAATAATAACAATAATAATAAGACTAATAATAATAATAAGACTAATAATAATAATAATAACAATAATTATTATTAATAATAATAATCATAATAATAAGACTAATAATAATAATAATAATAATAATTTATTGCATTTTGCAAAAAAAAAAACAACAACACATGAATCTGTGATTTGATAATTTGCTCAAACCTTTATATAACTGATTAAACTACTGTACAAAGAAATGACTTTTGATATTTTGGCTTACCAACTTGATTGTATTTTGTAAATATAAAATAAAGAAATTGACAGACAAATTTAAAGTTATGACTTTATGATGGGCAGTGATAGCTCAGTGGTTAAGGTACTAGACTAGTAATCAGAAGGTTGCCGGTTCAAGCCCTGCCACCGCCAAGTTGCCACTGTTGGGCTCCTGAGCAAGGCCCTTAACCCTCAATTGCTCAAAAATCGTGTTCGGTCATAACTGTAAGTCGCTGTGGATAAAAGCGTCTGCTAAATGTCGAAAATGTAAATGACAAAGGCAAAATAAAAGTGAAAAGTTTATAGAATATTTAATTTACACACAAAATATTCCGCAATAAGCAGATAAACTGGTGACAGATGATGTTATCATGATTGGGTTTAAAAGGAGGATCCACCAAAGGCTCAGTCTTTGCAAGCAAAGAAGGGTCAAAGCTTACCACTTTCTGCCAATTTTTTTAAATAAAATTGTCAATTATTTAAAAATAAACATTTCTCAATTCAAGATTACAAATAATGTAGGTCTTTCACCATCCACTATGCATAATATATACATAATATTTGTGTCCTGGAATATGTAGCCTGGAAATCAGTATTGTGTTCAAGCTCTCATACAACATTGCATGAGATACCATAATTCTTCTGTGAAAAATATAGCTACATAGGCTTGGAATACCTTTGTTACTTAACACAGCCTGCCACTGCATCAAGAAATGTATCTTAAATTGTATTAAACTCTACCAGGGACAGTGGTAGCCTGGTGGGTAGAGCTTTGGGCTATCAACAGGTTGAGAATTCGAATTCTAGCTCTGCCATGCAGCCACTTTTGGGCCCTTGAGCAAGGCTCACTCTGCTCCACGGGCGCCAAACAATGGCCATACTTTCAAACAAGCTGGGATATGCAAAGAAAGAATTTCATTGTACTGTACACATGTATACGTATATATGACAAATAAAGGCATTCTATTACACAAATAGCAAGTCTTAAATCAATTCTATGCAGATACATTACCAAGTTCTCTGGGCCTAAGATCATCTCAGATGGAACAAAAGACAGCAGAAACATCTGCTGTTGTCAGATTCCATGTTTCAGCTTGTTTTTGGGGAAAAAACAGATGTCGAGTTGTCCATGCCAAAGAGAAAAAGGACCTTCCTGACTGTTATTACTGAAAAGTGCAAAAGCCACCAGCATCAGTGATCATAGCATGGGTGACTTGCAAATGTGTGAAGGCACCACTGACAAGGAGGCATATATTAAAATTTTAGTAAAACATACTCTGGTCACAATGGTCAGTGGTCATAATATACCCAATATGCATGGTGAATTACCAAGCCTGAACAAAACCAGAAATAAAAAGGAGAAAATCACTAACAAAACACAGGTGGCCAAAAAACAGAAACAAAAAAAGAATAAAAAAAAGAAAAAAATCCACCAGCCCAAAGCAGAGTGGCGATAGAACAGACAGACAAGCACGTTAGTCGAGTATCACACGCTCGCCCAGAAAAGAAAAGAAGGACATTTACCCCACAGCGACATAAGCCTATGCTGTCCCCAGCAAAAGTAAGAAAACTCTGGGGGACGGGGTTTCCCCCTGCATGGGTGTCAGCAATAAGAATAATAAGCAATAAGGAAAGTGTGAAAATTAGATAAAAGAGAAAAAATGTAATGTAGTGTAATCTCAACACTAGCAACTCATTAATGGGTAATGATCGGCGTTCTTGGGAAAAGCATAAATACAGAGGATTGGAGTAAAATTTAAGGCTGGCTATAAAAACACAGCTCAAAAAGTTCTTCAGAAAGCAAATGCCAGAATATGAGTGAAAGTTCAAGCTATGCAGAGTGTGCAGTTGACGGATAAATACAAACATCACAGAGAACCATACAATAAGGCCGGGGTGAGGTGGCCAACGAAGCCAGTATATAAGAGGCTCTCCCAGCTGCAGTGAATTAATGCTGATTAGATCTGTTCTTGTACTAGTATTATTGCTGGTAGTAGTTTAGTTATTGCTCTTATCATTTCTTTATAACAAAGTAATAAAATAAATAGTACATGTATAAATTGTACATTATTTTTAAGTCAACAATATTTCCAAAACAATCCAAACCACTTAATTTTGTGTGGGCTATTACACACAATGCCAATGTCCAAGTAAAGTCAAAAGTCAATCAAGCCTTGAACTTCTTTTATAAGTGTCTTTAATGTGTCCATGTCAAAATCAGCACTGTTCTAAGAGTATTAGTATTAGAGTGTAATTAGAGAGTGCAATTGCTGTCTTTGTAATTGGCCTTGTTTACATAAGTAATTAAAATGCAAAATAACAAATCTGAATAAATAAATAAGTTTGTCATTGTTTTTTTTAATCAATCTGTGGAGCAATAAAGATGGTACAGTGGTGCAAAAGTGCACTGAATGTAACTATTACATACATGATCACACTTATTTGCATGGCTGTAATGAGATCTCCTCCCCCAGCATGCCCTCAATTACATGCATATTTTGCAATGAAAAAGCTTGTCATTTTACCAACTTATCCTTCCAGATTTATTTTTTAATTATAAACCCACTACAATAAACAATATTACACAAGTTCAACTGAATTGTTGTGTAATGTGCATTTCTAAACAAACACTACATAGTCAAAAAAGCCCCAGACAAAAGCATCAATATGGTAATATTACCATTTGCTGTGGGTGGGACGCAGCTCATTTCCCACAAAGGTTAGCAGGATAAACACGAGGGCTGCCCCATATAGCGACTCCCACATTAGTATGAATGTAAAATTAATTAGCTGCTGCTTGGTGACATCAATAGCAGTACCTGGGAGAACAGCTCCTCCAGGGCATGGCCAACATATGCTGGGATTATACTTAATGGACTAATTACAGGAATTATACATTCATTATACAGCACATCAGGTGTAAAGAGTGTCTCAGCTGAGCATGGGTTGGGACAGGGACATATCAAGAGGGGGTATTAAAAGCCAGGTCAAGACTCATTTGTCTAAAGCAGATTTTCCTTTAAAAGAACATTTTTGACATTTGTATGAACTAAGCAAATTCTATGTGTTGGGTAAATAAAACACAACTTTACATTAATATTTGAGATGTAGTAAACACAGACAAAGAAAGTAAATAATTAAGTTAAACAATACTAGTGGAAATTATCAAGTGCACTAATATCAATTATGCATTGACATGCTTATTGTATTCAAGTATGTTACTTTTTATTTATAAATTATATATATTATATTATTATTTTACATTATAATTACATTAAATTGCATTATTTTAAAGTACCTTTATACTGAAAATATAAAATAACATTTGTTTGAGATAAACTTTCATTCCAAATACCAAAAATAGGAGTGGTGTGACTGTATGCTCATACACACATGGGGAAAATTAAACCCATTAATTTATAATTCAAAAATGTTTTATGATTAATGTCTTAAACTCTTAAAATTATAGTAAAGTGCAAACAAAATTAAGAATTGTAATAATTGCAACTATTATCCATATCATAGTAATGCATTAACAATAATAGTAATTAATGGTTAATAGTGATAACAATAATAATTGCAATATAGCATCTATTATCCATACAGTTTGTGTAACAAGGTGTACAGGGAAATATATGGGGTATAGTTAGTAAATGTATATGTATAAGTGGTAGGTATAGCTTAGAAAAAAAGATCAATGAATGTACAATTCATAGAGGTGTACCTGATGAAGTCCTTAGTGTGTGCATGTAATCCATATGTTTATCTATCTACCTATCTGTGTATCTGCCATCCTGTCTGCCTGTCTCTAGGCCTAAAGGACAAATGTATTAATCACTCATGTTTTACATCATTTTTTAAAAGCTATGACACAAATAATAATACACTTACAAAATGTAGATTAAAAAAAATAAAGGTAAAATAAAACTATTTTTCAACTCTTTGAAACCATTGTGATGGAGTCAATTTTTTTTTTTTTTTTTTTTTTTTTTTTCAAATAATAAAAAGCAGCAGTTGCTTGGCTCGACCATCAGGTGGGGGCAGCCACTATACTCTGCACCAGGAAAATTAACTTTTCACCTAAAAAGTTTGAAGCCACGTATCACGGAGTTCATAGAATGTTTTATTGAAATCAGCACTGAGATTTAAATATCACTGATTGCACAAAACAGTAAATTTAGATGAGGCAAATAAAATGTTATTTATACAAAATCAATGGGTATAAATTACCGTTATTATTATTATCATTATCACAACCTTTGTAAGCATAATGAAGCACCTTAGCATCCGTTTGATGGACTGACTTTCTAAACACCCCACAATAAATAGCACAATTCAATTAGTTTAATTTATTATAAGATTAGAGAATGCCATCCAAAAAAGCTTCAAAATCAACACCATTTTGTTGACAGATAAAGCAAGGACATGGCTCTTTAGCCACAAAGGTTTAGGCATTTGTAACATTGTACCTAATGTCTAGCATAGAGGTGGTTGTATGCTAATAAAACTGGTGCATTGAAGATTGTGGACAGAATAATGAAAAATATAACTTGAATATTTTTTTGCTCAGGCAGGAGGTCAAATCATGGATCCAACTTGGTGTTCTAAAAGAGAAATGACCCAACCCACAAATTGAATAGCTAAATAAGGCTGAAGTTGAGCTTTTGGAATGGTCTTTCCAATGTGAGCTCAAATCTTAAATGTGCTGAATGCATTTCTTTGGCAAAAAAAAAATATATATATAATGAACTTATAAATCAACACAAGGTTGAAAACAGTATGTGTTCCATCATTAAAAAAAAAAACAATTGCAAAAATATCTAATCTGTCAAGATGTACATGTCCCTAACAAATGTAAACGTTCAACCCCAACTGCATTGTCATATTGACAAGCCCTGAAAGGTATGTGTGTATGTGTGAGTGAGAGAGAAAGAAAGAGATTATGCTACAAACATACATCTGGCACTTGACTGCAGTGTAGATACAGATTGAGACACAGCTGGGAATCAATTTAAAACAGAGCGACACCTGTCTATTAGCGTGTGTTGTTACGCCGTGGTAAAACCAATATGTGTGAACTGCGTTTTTATGAAAGCATGCATAATGTATGAGATAAAAGGTGCCACTAACATGGCCTGAAAGGGTCCATATGGAAAGAAACAGCAGGACTGATGAGTGCTTCACCTGGGTTCAGGGTTTAGGCTACCAAGTGTGACTAGAAACAGGGGACTTTTCTACCACCTGCATAATTCATTCCAGTCATAGCATTCTCTTTAGGTTTGGTGATGGATGGTACTGCCTTAAACTGATCACCTACTGAAACTGAGCTATCCTTGCTCACTCTACTGACTGATTCACACTGAAGTTTTTTTTTGAAGTTCTTAGCTCTGATCTTAGATGAGCTTCTATAATAAGAGAAATGATAATGCTGGTTTTAGATTAGCATGCATAGCAGATGTACCACATATAGTACAGTGGAGATTGCTCACAATGTTATCATAATTTTTTAAAGTTAGCACATAACTTATGAAATGGTTCTCCAAGTCTAAAAGAAATACATTCAAAATCTGTAGAGACATAATTATGGAAACTGATTAAAAAGGAAAAAATCTATGCATCTTGTTATCCTGGCCATAAAGTATTAAGAAGATATTCTTGAAAAAATGGAATATGATGTACAAAAAAGGGAAAAGTATAAATTAAAGTGGTTTTATAAGGTGGTTAAAAAAAATAAGACTATAAAACTGGACTTTGAAATGGATAATAACGGATGTCTAATGAACAGCATAGTGTTACTTATGATAGGTAGTTACAATACTTTACAGTACAGTACTTGACCTGCAGGAACCTACATTCTGCATAAACTAGTCATTGTATATTATTAAAACTTAGAGGTGGACAATAAAAAACAAAATCTCCCATCACAGTACAATATCACAGTACTATATATATATATATATATATATATATACAGGGGTTGGACAAAATAACTGAAACACCTGGTTTTAGACCACAATAATTTATTAGTATGGTGTAGGGCCTCCTTTTGCGGCCAATACAGCGTCAATTCGTCTTGGAAATGACATATACAAGTCCTGCACAGTGGTCAGAGGGATTTTAAGCCATTCTTCTTGCAGGATAGTGGCCAGGTCACTACGTGATGCTGGTGGAGGAAAACGTTTCCTGACTCGCTTCTCCAAAACACCCCAAAGTGGCTCAATAATATTTAGATCTGGTGACTGTGCAGGCCATGGGAGATGTTCAACTTCACTTTCATGTTCATCAAACCAATCTTTCACCAGTCTTGCTGTGTGTATTGGTGCATTGTCATCCTGATACACGGCACCGCCATTGGATGCACATGGTCCTCCAGAATGGTTCGGTAGTCCTTGGCAGTGACGCGCCCATCTTGCACAAGTATTGGGCCAAGGGAATGCCATGATATGGCAGCCCAAACCATCACTGATCCACCCCCATGCTTCACTCTGGGCATGCAACAGTCTGGGTGGTACGCTTCTTTGGGGCTTCTCCACACCGTAACTCTCCCGGATGTGGGGAAAACAGTAAAGGTGGACTCATCAGAGAACAATACATGTTTCACATTGTCCACAGCCCAAGATTTGCGCTCCTTGCACCATTGAAACCGACGTTTGGCATTGGCACGAGTGACCAAAGGTTTGGCTATAGCAGCCCGGCCGTGTATATTGACCCTGTGGAGCTCCCGACGGACAGTTCTGGTGGAAACAGGAGAGTCGAGGTGCACATTTAATTCTGCCGTGATTTGGGCAGCCGTGGTTTTATGTTTTTTGGATACAATCCGGGTTAGCACCCGAACATCCCTTTCAGACAGCTTCCTCTTGCGTCCACAGTTAATCCTGTCGGATGTGGTTTTTCCTTCTTGGTGGTATGCTGACATTACCCTGGATACCGTGGCTCTTGATACATCACAAAGACTTGCTGTCTTGGTCACAGATGCGCCAGCAAGACGTGCACCAACAATTTGTCCTCTTTTGAACTCTGGTATGTCACCCATAATGTTGTGTGCATTGCAATATTTTGAGCAAAACTGTGCTCTTACCCTGCTAATTGAACCTTCACACTCTGCTCTTACTGGTGCAATGTGCAATTATTGAAGATTGGCCACCAGACTGGTCCAATTTAGCCATGAAACCTCCCACACTAAAATGACAGGTGTTTCAGTTATTTTGTCCAACCCCTGTATATATATATATATATGGCAACATGGTGACTCAGTGGGTAGCACTGTTGCCTTACAGCAAAAAGGTCCTGTGTTCGATTCCCAGGTGGGGAGATTCGGGTCCTTTCTGTGTGGAGTTTGCATGTGAGGTGAATAAGAGATACAAAATTGTCCATAACTGTGTTTGACTTTAAAACTTGTGAACTGATGAATCTTGTGTAATGAGTAACTGTCCTGTCCTGTCCTGTCCTGAATGTAACCGAAATGTAAAACATGACATTAAAATCCTAATAAACAAACAAACACATATATACAGTGCCTTGCAAAAGTATTCAGCCCCCTTGAACTTTTCAACCTTTTGCCACATTTCAGGCTTCAAACATAACGATATGAAATTTTAATTTTTTGTGAAGAATCAACAACAAGTGGGACACAATCGTGAAGTAGAACGAAATTTATTGGATATTTTAAACTTTTTTTAGAAATAAAAAACTAAAAAGTGGGGCGTGCAATATTATTCAGCCCCTTTACTTTCAGTGCAGCAAACTCACTCCAGAAGTTCAGTGAGGATCTCTGAATGATCCAATGTTGACCTAAATGACTGATGGTGATAAATAGAATCCACCTGTGTGTAATCAAGTCTCCGTATAAATGCACCTGCTCTGTGACAGTCTCAGAGTTCTGTTTAAAGCGCAGAGAGCATCATGAAGACCAAGGAACACACCAGGCAGGTCCGAGATACTGTTGTGGAGAAGTTTAAAGCCGAATTTGGATACAAAAAGATTTCCCAAGCTTTAAACATCTCAAGGAGCACTGTGCAAGCGATCATATTGAAATGGAAGGAGTATCAGACCACTGCAAATCTACCAAGACCCGGCCGTCCCTCTAAACTTTCAGCTCAAACAAGGAGAAGACTGATCAGAGATGCAGCCAAGAGGCCCATGATCACTCTGAATGAACTGCAGAGATCTACAGCTGAGGTGGGAGACTCTGTCTATAGGACACAATCAGTCGTACACTGCACAAATCTGGCCTTTATGGAAGAGTGGCAAGAAGAAAGCCATTTCTCAAAGATATCTATAAAAAGTCACCTGGGAGACACACCAAACATGTGGAAGAAGGTGCTCTGGTCAGATGAAACCAAAATCGAACTTTTTGGCCACAATGCAAAACGTTATGTTTGGCGTAAAAGCAACACAGCTCATCACCCTGAACACACCATCCCCACTGTCAAACATGGTGGTGGCAGCATCATGGTTTGGGCCTGCTTTTCTTCAGCAGGGACAGGGAAGATGGTTAAAATTGATGGGAAGATGGATGGAGCCAAATACAGGACCATTCTGGAAGAAAACCTGTTGCAGTCTGCAAAAGACCTGAGACTGGGACGGAGATTTATCTTCCAACAAGACAATGATCCAAAACATAAAGCAAAATCTACAATGGAATGGTTCACAAATAAACGTATCCAGGTGTTAGAATGGCCAAGTCAAAGTCCAGACCTGAATCCCATCGAGAATCTGTGGAAAGAGCTGAAAACTGCTGTTCACAAACGCTCTCCATCCAACCTCACTGAGCTCGAGCTGTTTTGCAAGGAAGAATGGGCAAAAATTTCTGTCTCTCGATGTGCAAAACTGATAGAGACATACCCCAAGCGACTTGCAGCTGTAATCGCAGCAAAAGGTGGCGCTACAAAGTATTAACGCAAGTGGGCTGAATAATATTGCACGCCCCACTTTTCAGTTTTTTATTTCTAAAAAAAGTTTAAAATATCCAATAAATTTCGTTCCACTTCACGATTGTGTCCCACTTGTTGTTGATTCTTCACAAAAAATTACAATTTCATATCGTTATGTTTGAAGCCTGAAATGTGGCAAAAGGTTGAAAAGTTCAAGGGGGCTGAATACTTTTGCAAGGCACTGTATACACCAATCAGCCATAACATTAAAACCACCTCCTTGTTTCTACACACATTGTCCATTTTATCAGCTCCACTCTACAATTACCGACTGTAGTCCATTTGTTTCTCTGTATGCTTTGTTAGCCCCCTTTCATGCTGTTCTTCAATGGTCAGGACCCAGCAGCACTGCTGCAGTGAGTGGACACGATATTTAAAAACTCCAGCAGCGCTGCTGTCTGATCCACTCATACCAGCACAACACACACTAACACACCACCACCATGTCAGTGTCACTGCAGTGCTGAGAATGATCCACCAGCTAAATAATACCTGCTCTGTTGTGGTCCTGTGGGGGTCCTGACCATTGAAGAACAGGGTGAAAGCAGGTTAAAACGATATGCAGAGAAACAGATGGACTACAGTCAGTTATTGTAGAACTTCAAAGTGCTTCTATATGGTAAGTGGAGCTGCTAAAATGGACAGTGATTCCCTCAGTGGAATCTTGCCTCTAGTACCACTTTCGATGCTATGGCTATGGAGGGCTTAAACTATCATATGCCCTTCTGACATGTGCACACACACACACACCTACCTGTGAAGAAATCTCATTGAGAGCTGTATCCTGATCGAAGAGACACGCTAAGCACTACAGGTCACCTATCACACTGCTGATATGCTAAAAGTGCTGCCACACTGGCCGAGTTACCAGAAAAAGATAAAGAGTGCCAGCAGCATCTGTGTTGTCAAACAATTGGATCAAGTCTGACATCACAGTTATAAAGAGAAAAGCAGGTTGCCGACAGAAGAGCCAGCAACACGTTGATGAAGAAACTGTCATTAAACTGTCAGGTAACTTAATGAAATGGCAGATGTGCATGATTTTGTAAATTGTACTCCTCTGCCAATCTCTATGGCTGGTGGACCCATTACAAAACCCCTTCCTGAAGAAATCTTCAGAATGATTTATCTTCAGTGGGAGGAACACCCATCCAGGGTGGTCACACATTGACAGCCAAAGTGCACCACAATACCTGCTAGGTTCCTAAGAAAGAAGATGAAGGAATTAATCTGCCTTTTTAACACTTGCACACTGTGCAAGGCCAGACAGCATAAAGCTCAATGCTAAAAGAGAGTGTTTGATAAAAGAAAAAGCCACTGACAGTCCTCCTCTCCATGCCTCCTGCTGGCCATAATGGCATAGCAGATGGGCATGATTCTGCAACTAATACTCACTTGTCGATCTCCATAGCAGGTGCAGCCGTTACACCCTCATACATTACTGAATAAAATGTAATGACTTGTCTGGGCTCAAACTTATCTGAGATGAACTGATGCAAATTTGAAACATGTGATGTGGTCTAACTCCATCTTTCAAACTGTTTCAGATGTCAAGTTATCTCAGCCTAAAGGGAAACAAACTGATAGTTACTAATGCAAAGTTTAAAAGTCTGTGTACTATTGCCAGTGGCATGAGTAACCTAAACATCTGTAAAGTCACCAAAATGCTGAGGAGTACATATATTTACTCTTTAAAAAAAGTTTGAAAGATAGAACTGTCCATACAACAGCACACTATAATGATTTACTATTACTACTTAATATTACAAGGAAACAATCATATAATTTAGTATGTAACCTTAGGTTCTCCAAACATATACTTTTGTATATGTTGTGACAGAGTCAATGTTTACAAGATTATGTCATTAACACATTTGCTTAAAGTAATCTAATACAGGGCTGCCATCTTAACACTACATTTTTCATTCATGGCACTTTAGTAAATAGTGTGGCCTCATCTGATGATAAACCCATTTAATTTGTTCAGGAGTGTTGATAAGGCGCAGTGCCTCTTTAAGGCCTGTGTGTTTCATTGAGACTTTGATAATGAGCAGGAGGCACTTAGCCAACTGGGACCAGCCGAGGGGCGTATGCTCTGTCTTTCATCTCTTTTATCTGGGGACAGGCTGTAATCCCAGGACACCACTCACCACGCTAAAGATCACAGCAATGTCCCACACACCAGTTCCTAGCCTTGCGTTTAGCACATGGATGAACACAAACAGTCAGAACAGTGTGGAGAGTATCCAAAGGGCAGGTACTTTTTTAAATCATGAAAGGTCCCACCATGTCCAACATCAGTCCACTGTAACTGATGTGCTTTTCTTCAGTGGCTTGCTGTAACTCAAGCTAATACCAATATCACTCCTCTCTTTTCTGTCCAAAGTTCCTGAATGGGCTGTCTACAATCAGTTATCCATTTTTCTCATGCAGAATGACCTCAAAGATCAATATGAGTCTGGCTTTAAGGGAACACGCTCTGCAGAAACAGTTCTTGTGGCTATCACTAAGAACATCCATGCAGCCAAAGGAGCTGTTATCAGTTCTGATCCTCCATGACCTATCTGCAGTCTTTGATAGAGTCAATCATAGCTTTCATTTGTACACTCTCGCCAACCCTGGAATAACTGATTCAGCATGGCACTGGATGGCCTCCTACCTGGATGCACATTCCTTTTAACTGGTGTCCTACAAGGCTCTGTACTTGGTCCTCTTCAGTTCTCCATCTACACCAGCTCTCTTGATAAGGTCACATCTCTTACCACTCCTATACATAAAATACTCCGCTCATTATAGCATTCCCTCCTTCAGACACACAAGTCTCAGCCTGCATCTCCGCATGTCTGGCAGATATCTCATTATAAATGTCAGTTTACCACGTAAAACCTAACCCCTGCAAGACTGAGATGATATGTATTACTTGAGATTAATCTCCATGCCAAGACCTAGTCATTTCTCTTAATAACGCTAAGATCAAACTATCTGATTATGTACAAACCCTTGGTGTTGTCCTGGATAGCCAGCTGTCCTTCTCTGCTCATGTAGATAAAATGACAAGATCATGCTGGTTCAAAAATATTCAACCATTTCTCACTACAGAAGTCACTCAGATTCTTGTCCAATCACTCATCATATTTAGGGTGGACTACTGCACTCCCTCCTGGCAGGTGCTCCCATGTCCACTATTAAATGCCTATAACTGATTCAAAAAACAGCTGCCACACTAGCTTCCTGTAGCTGCCTGAATTCAGTTTGAAACAATGATGCTCATTTACAAAGCCAAAAATGGAACAGCTCCAATAAACAACCTTCGAGTCACAAGCCTTGCTCATCTTGAGCCACCACTCAGAACTCGATGAAAACAGGCATCAAAACTATTCCCTGTCTGAGCACCCAAGTAACTGAACAAATTTACCCTGTCTTTTTGAACTGTATTCTACTGTATATTCTGTTCTATATTCTGGATAAGTCTAGCTGGTCTGGATCCACCACTCAGAACTGCACAGCTGTGGTCATGATAGAGGGAAAGATGAATGCAGCTAAGTACAGCGAGATCCTTGAAGAAAACCTGCTCCAGAGCGCTCTGGACCTCAGACTGGGGCGAAGGTTTACCTTCCAACATGACAACGACCCAAAGCACACAGCCAAGAGAACAAAGGAGTGGCTTCGGAGAAAGTCTGTGAATGTCCTGATGAAGCTTGCAAGGATATGACAAGAGGAATGGGCAAAAATGTCCAGAAATAAAAGTGCCAAGCTCATAGCTTCTTTCCCAAGACACCTTGAAGCTGTAATTGCTGCCAAAGGTGCATCAACCAAGTATTAGGCTAAGGATGTGTACAGATATGTAAACCCTAAATAAAGGATTTTTGTCAGTAAAATAAAATTGCATATTTTTTAAACCCTGTTTTCACTTCATAATTATTGGTGATTGTGTGTAGATGTTTGAGGCAAAAAATAAACTCAATCTATTAGAGAATGAGTCTGTAACGTAATAAAACGTGGAAAGATGAAAGAGAGAGTGTGCAGACTTTCCGGCTTGACTGTATTTGCAACTGTTCTTACACTTACATTTACGGCATTTAGCAGACGCTTTTATCCAAAGCGACTTACAGTTGAGACAGTATACAATCTAAGCAATTGAGGGTTAAGGGCCTTGCTCAAGGGCCCACCAGTGGCAACCTGGCAGTGGTGAGGCTTGAACCAGCAACCTTCTGATAACTGGACCAGTACCGTAACCACTAGGCTACAAGTGCCCTGTCATATCCTTCTTCATCTGTGACAAAATGTTGGGACGGAAACTTTGGCTTCTTTCTTACATGGCAACCCCAGAAGGTTTGACAAGGAGACCAAGAAGATGTATAAATGTCATCACTGGACTAATACAAATGTAAGTTAAATTCTGTTATAAAAGTTTTTACAACACCAAATTATCTTATTTGATTTATATACATTTTGACCCAGAAGATTGTTATATTTTTAGAAAACCCATGATGAATTTTAGAAGAAAATTATCTTTTTTTTTTATTCAATATATATTTCATTCAGTATAATTCATTCAATCACAGAAAAAGAACCATTTGAGAAATCTGTAAAACCATTCTACAAATTACCCCAAGAATGCAATGACTTTAGTTCAAGTACCAATGGGCAGTGGTAGCTCAGCAATTCAAAAACTAGTACTGGACTAGTACTCGTAATAGTTGTTGGTTCAAGCCCAGATCTACCAGGTTACCACTGTTGGGCTCTTGAGCAAGACCCTTACGCCACTTTTGCTTGGACTGAATTGAGTCACAACTGTACGTCCCTTTGGTTAAAAAGCGTCTGCTAAATACTATTAATGAAAATGTAGGTAATAATTATTATCCTGGGCGCCCAGGTGGTGCAGCGGGATATTCCACCAGCACACCAGCACCGAGATTCTGAACTCCTCAGTTTGAAACTTGCCGTTGCCACAGGTCGGCTGGGCGCCATCTAGCGGGCATAATTGACAGTGCCTGCAGCAGACACTGTTTGGCTACTGTTTCTGCTAGGGCGGGATGACCAGACTATGTAAGTGGGGGTCTTCAAATGCTGTGTAAGGACCCTGAGTGGCAGATAGACTGGCGCCTGTGCAGAGTTCATGGATGAAAAAGGGTCAGAGGAGGCGTGAGCAGCAATATACCCACCTCAATTGCAATCAGAGATCCCCAGCAGCGAAAGACAAATTGACTATGCTAAATTGGGAGAAAATGCATAAATAAAATAAATTTTAAAATAAGATGTCTGATAAATACCATTAATGAAAATGTAAGCAATAATTAGCACTCTACCAGAAGTTCATTCACTGTAGACTTTATCCATGCCTATGTTCATGGGTTAGTATTGCTTTAAGATCCTGTCAGCCACATTCAAATAGTTTAATTGGCTCTGATTTACATCACCCTAAATTAAAAGCGTTTTCACAGTAGAGCACAAACAGGGGCTTTCCAGTAAATCATGAAGCTGTTAATAAGGCCACACAAACAGTCAGCAAAGCATGACAAGGCTTTCCTATGCTCCTCGTGAACTGACCAGCCCTGCGTGCCTCCTGCTGCAAGGTAATATCCATGACACATTTGCAAGCACTAATTCATTTGTTTAATAAGGAGACAAGCTAACATGAGCCGGTAACGAGATAGGCTATGTGGAAGGCAGAAATGTCACATTAATCCATAACTAATCAAAAGCCAGTGGAAGCAGGCTCAAACAGGGATTTGTCACACTGGAATATTTGGCTTGGTGCATTATACTAGATACATCATACTCCAGTTTAATTATTCAAAGCAAAGGCCACTGGTTGCTTATGCTTCACAGTGAAAAGCCTCTCCTGGACTGACACAGAAAGCTCTCCACTACATATATGATCTGTACAGACATTGTCATATTGTTTTTAGAAAAATCTCTTCTTGAAGGGCTCTCCATCAATTCCTATAGCTGGGAAAACTAATCAAGAGAGGGTAATAACAGTGAGTAACAGTAATAACAGTAAGGCAAGGGAGTTTCCCTTCCATGTGACAAGAATTTTAAATACAAAATCATGATCACCTATTCTTTCATTTATGTTGAGTACCTTGACATTTTCATCATGGTAATAATGGCAATTTAGAGTACCCAATCCACCTACTGGCCTGTTTTTGGAAGATACAAGAATACTCAAACCCCTTAAAAAATACAGACACAGTAAGAATGCATACCATCAACCAGTAGCCTGAAGCAAGGATCAAATCCAGGTCCCTGTTATCTGTGTAGCAGATCACATACTGTCACATATAGTATGTACTGTATGTTAACACCTTGCCGTGAGCTTGATGCAATTTTCTGTTTTAGAACCATGTGAATTAAAATACAGTTGCCGTCTTAACAGGCTCCACTCTTTTCAGAATCCTTTCTCATTTTGGATGGTGTCTGTGAGAATGTGTGTCTATTCAGCCAAAGAGCATTTATAAGGCTAGACAATGATGTTGTACAAGAAGGCCTGTTTTGTTCTCAACATTACAATTAATCTCAAAGGTGTTGATTACTTTTCAGGTCAGGGCTTTGCACAGATTACTGGACTTCCTTTGCACTAAACTGTGTCCTTATGGACCACACTTCACAGGTTCACAGTCATGCTGGAGGAGAAAAAATGGATGTTTACTTAACTCTTGCCACAAATTTGGAAGGGATTTTATTCCATTATTATCAGGTGTGGCTAATCAGGTGTGGCTAAAAAACCTAAACCCAATAACAAGAATGGGTGTCCAAATACACAATCATTAAATAATCATAATTGGCCTAATTCACTCTTATTATATTGTGATATTTCCATAACAAAACTCCAGATCAACCACATATTGTATTGTATAATTATAGAATTATATATTTTTCACTGAGTTGTCCTAAAAAAACCATTAAACCTCTTAAATTCTTCTCTGAAGGAGTAGTGGAAGCAGTCCAAAGAGCAGCCACAAATCACATGACCAAAATCCTGAATTAGATCCTTATTTGCAATCATAACAAACATTATAGAACCTAAGACAAACTTACTGTACATTACTTCTAGTAATGATGAATTGTTAATGTGGTTACAGACGTTTGCCACTGCACGCCATAGATTTTCTAAAAATCAAATGAATATAAATATCCCTAAATGCAAGGTAATATTATAACTCTCTACATCACCCGTTAGGAACTTTTGTGAAACTATTTAATGCAGTGTGCTTGCAGAGCATGAATAATAAAAGTAACAAAAGAAAATAGCACTGAACATACACCATTTAAATAGGCACTCTTAAAAGGTCACTACGTCTTCTATTTACGCTTTGTGTGATACAAACGCAAGTTATGGTTCAATGGATTTACTTTCCTTTAAACATAATCATGATGTACAGTCTATTCATCTAATTGCTGCACATGCAATAAAATGCTTGGGTTGGAGTGTTTAAATTGCCTGTTGTAACAGTAACATGAAGGTACAAATATGTTCTCCACAATAATTGCAAAATAAATGTCACAATTCTGTTTGCTATGTAAAGTCCTAATGTGAAACAGTATATATACATTGCACTATAATCCCGGCAATTTGGGGTGGATAATTTTCATTTCTAACTGTTTTTAAGTACTAATATATTTAATTAATAATAACTAATATGACCAAATCTGTTGGGTGAAAATATACATACATCAACTTAGATTATTAAATTGGTGTTGTCGAAAATGTCTGTACAGTAGACCCTTGACTTATGAATTTAACTGGTTCCGAAGGGCTGTTCTTAAGTCAAAATGTTCGTTAGTTAAACCTATTTTTCCCATAAGAAATAATGTAAATAGAATTAATCCGTGCCAGACCTCCCAAACCACCCCCTTACCTAACCTTTCTTAAATGGTCTTTTTTGTTATAAATACAAATGTATTTTACCTTAAATCTTAAATTATAGAATAGACATGACTATAATAAACAATAATAAACAACAATACACAGTAGTACTGTACAGTACATAAAAACACACCACATCACATTTCAGTACAGTACGTGTGCTGTACTATACACCATAATACATTTCCTTCTTTTTTTATAAAATGTATCTACCAGAAACAACAATAACTCTCATATTTCTCTATTATTTCCTTCTTTATTTTAATAGTGTTGTATTTTGTAGGTGCAATTGCACTTCTCTCTCACTAACTGCTCCCCTTGTCTGATACACAGTGACACCTACTGGCAGGAGTAATTATACAACACAACAACGCTTTCTCTGCAGCTTCTTTTTGGCCATTTTAATATAGAATTTTACGAAATATGAAGAAAACACAGAAAAAAAAAACACTATCCGCTGTACGAATGTTCGCTCACTGTATATACGTATATAGAGAGACGATTGGAGTCAACTTGTTCGTGACGTCACGTGTTTCGCAAATTTCTGTTCGTAACCCGAAATTTGTTTGTACATTAAGTTGAAAAAAAGATTGTTCGTAACCTAAATGTTCGTATGGTAAACCGTTCGTAACTCAAGGGTCTACTGTATTCTACACTGTCATTAAACATTATGGAATGTTCCTTGCTAGTGATTATGATCAATTGCAGTTGCAATCTTGAGTGTTACAATATAAAATATAAGCTTTATATATCTCAGAAAGCAAAGTCACAATTTCATGTTGGTTCAAAGATTGTCTGTATAAACAATTGTCAATAAATACAATGCACATTTGCATTGCAGTAGTAGCCATTTTTAGCTACTTTCTCTAATTTAGGGCAGACCTGTTTTTGGTAGTTCTTGGAGTACAACTGAGTATCCAGCTAAATATTTAAATTACCATGATTAGGAAAGGTTAAATGACAATAAATAATATTCAAAACCACCAAATTTACAGTTTGAAAAATACACTGAAAAATACTGGGAACTAAGAGGAATACCCTGGACAGGGAATCATGTGTGCATCATTTACCTGTGGAAGTTTGTTTGTTTGTTTATTATAATTTTAACGTCATGTTTTTACACTCTTTGGTTACATTCATGACATGAACGATAGTTACTCATTACACAAGGTTCATCAGTTCACAAGGTTATATCGAACACAGTCATGGACAATTTAGTATCTCCAATTCACCTCACTGGCATGTCTTTGGACTGTGGGAGGAAACGGGAGCACCTGGAGTAAACCCACGCAGACATGGGGAGAACATGCAAACTCCACACAGAAAGGACCCGGACCGCCCCAGCTGGGGATCGAACCCAGGATCTTCTTGCTGTGAGGCGACAGTACTACCCACTTAGCTACCATACCGCCCACCTGTGGAAGACTTGGCACCAGGATGCACTATAGGACAATCCACCTTGCAACATACTGAATGTGTAAGGTAATGTCCTGGTACCAGATATCACAGGACTTCTCCAGATTTCTTGTGGTGTCCATATCTTATTGAGTCAGAGCTTTTTTGACAGCATATCATGCAGGTGGTCCTAACAAAATGTCTATTAATACCTGAAAGATATTACATTTTCAGATTGTAATCTTTTGCATGAGCAAAGAACATGAGCACATTTTTAAAGTCTGAGTATAATCTGCTTGTAATAAAGTTGTAAATTTATACAGAATGTAGTTATAAAAAGGATGAAAGAAGTTAATACAATTTGCACTGCAAAATCCTCTGAGATAGCAAAGCCACCATGTAGAAGACGAATACGCTCCTGGGGCTGTGAGCGAAAAACCACAGCGCACAGCTCTGACAAATGTCAAGTACCACTGGATGGTAGAAAATATCCTGTCTCTGTCTGACTTCTGGCCTGCTGCACCTTTAAGGACCTAACTCACATAGTTAAGGAAAAGTCCAATTCCCTCATCTGAATAAAAACCATTATGAGCCCAAATAATTGACTTTCAAAAGCTTGTTTCCTTAGCAACAAACCAAGTCATGCAAAGATTTTCTTTTTGGAGTTTAATCTCCTGATGAGAGCAAAAACAAAAGAAGACTCAATTGTAACTGTGTAAAAAACATTTACATTTACTTGTAATATATTTATTTTATTTAAAACACAAAATGATCCACTCATACCAGCACAACACACACTAACACACCACCACCATGTCATTGTCACTGCAGTGTTGAGAATGATCCACCACCTAAATAATACCTGCTCTGTAGTGGTCCTGTGGGGGTCCTGACCATTGAAGGACAGCCTTAAAGGGGGGTAACGATGCATGTAGAGAAACAGATGGACTACAGTCAGTAATTGTAGTACTACAAAGTGCTTCTATATGGTAAGTGGAGCTAATAAAATGGACAGTGAGTGTAGAAACAAGGAGGTGGTTTTAATGTCATGGCTGATCAGTGTACTGTATATATATATATATATAAGAGACATACACAAATATAAAGTCACACAGAGCTTATGACATCAGATAATTTAATACAATTGTTTGATCATATTTAATTTTTTTTAAATAATAATTTATAATAATATCAATAAAATGATAACATTGACAAGTGCACCTTACATACTGTTAATATGTTAATAGCTAAGAGGAGTGATCATCTAACCAAAACAATTACCAATTATAATTTATATATTAAAAAAAAAATTAAAGCGTTAAAAATGTATGTATTCATTTATTTTTGGATACAACAAAATTGTGCGCTCACCCAGGGACACAGCAGACCACCCATTCCCTATGTAAAAGGCAAAACACTGTCAGACTTCACAATACCATCTAGCATGTTCAAAGAGCAGTGTATAAGTATGCCTTTAATTGTTTTGCAAATTGGCCTAATTGATTCCATTAATCTGGTTATTCTATGAATGAGTGCTTATTACCAAAAAATGAAGGGGATTCTTTTAGGGGTGCAGTGGAAATTAACCAGTCAGTGAACTGATTACTGTAATGTGAAGGATCTGGCAGTGTTAAATTGAGTCACCAGGGCTCAGCTTCATTACTGTCATTGAGTCTATGGAAGCTCAGCAAAGACTGATATGTAGCAGCACAGCAATCCAAGTGTGAGCACAGATAAATGTTGACTCAGCTTAACATTAAGAATTCCTGACTGACTTATTAGTAATGGAATGGAACTGAAAGACATTCTGGTGTTTGATAGATGCTAAGCAGTATTCCTATCAAATCTAAAGATTATAAAAAGTGTGCATATTACATGTGATAAACTGCTACAGAAAGATACACACTACGTTATAGACTTAAACATCCTCAATTAAACAGCCCATAGGGTAAAAATGTATTTTTGTTTAAAATTTTTACTTTATCATTATTTACCAATAATTTTATAGTAATGTCTGCACTAAAATTAACTAAACACGTACAAAATAATTGACTAATAGTGAGTACACATATACACATTTTATGGCTAAAAGTATGTAGACAGCCCTTCTAATTGAGGTATTTTACACACAATAAAGTGTGTGTAGTTGGCTACTGGTGGTGAGTAATAAGGTCTGGCTCACTGTTGCAGTTCTGACTCATATAACAGTTGTTGGGATTAAGGTTATCTTTATGGAACTTAGGGGCATAGGGGCATTATGAAACAGAAATATATACTTTACTCACAGATGAAACCACACAATTGTCTAAAAAAAAGCATTATAGGATGTAGTATTTACTTACTTACTTATTTATTTATTTATTTATTTACTTTACTTTACTGGAACTCAGGTACCAGTTAAACCATAATTAAAGTGTATATACACCAATCAGCCATAACATTAAAACCACCTCCTTGTTTCTACACTCACTGTCCACTTTATCAGCTCCACTTACCATATAGGAGCACTTTGTAGTTCTACAATTACTGACTGTAGTCCATCTGTTTCTCTGCATGCTTTGTTAGCCCCCTTTCATGCTGTTCTTCAATGGTCAGGACCACCACAGAGCAGGTATAATTTGGGTGGTGAATCATTTTCAGCCTTGTAGTGACAATGACATGGTGGTGGTGTGTTAGTGTGTGTTGTGCTGGTATGAGTGGATCAGACACAGCAGCACTGCTGGAGTTTTTAAATACCGTGTCCATTCACTGTCCACTCTATTAGACACTCCTACCTAGTTGGTCCACCTTGTAGATGTAAAGTCAGAGACGATTGCTCATCTTTTGCTGCTGTTTGAGTTGGTTATCTTCTAGACCTTCATCAGTGGTCACAGGACCCTGCCCATGGGGCACTGTTGGCTGGATATTTTGGTTGGTGGACTATTCTCAGTCCAGCAGTGACAGTGAGGTGTTTAAAAACTCCAGTAGCACTGCTGTGTCTTATCCACTCATACCAGCATAACACACACTAACACACCAGCACCATGTCAGTGTCACTGCAGTGCTGAGAATGATCCACCACCTAAATAACACCTACTCTGTAGTGGTCCTGACCATTAAGGAACTGGGTGAAAGCAGGCTAAAAAAGTATGTAGAGAAACAGATGGACTACAGTCAGTAATTGTAGAACTACAAAGTGCACCTATACGGTAAGTGGAGCTGATAAAATAGACAGTGAGTGTAGAAACAAGTAAGTGGTTTTAATGTTATGGTTGATCAGTGTATATATACAGTGGGGAAAATAAGTATTTGATCCCCTGCTGATTTTGTAAGTTTACCCCCTTTCAAAGACTTGAACAGTCTATAATTTTTATGGAAGGTTTATTTTAACAGAGAGAGACAGAATATCAACAAAAAATCCAGAAAAAAAACATTAAATAAAGGTTATAAAGTCTTTGTAAGGGGGTAAACTTACAAAATCAGCAGGGGATCAAATACTTATTTTCCCCACTGTATATACTGTATATACAGTGTATCACAAAAGTGAGTACACCCCTCACATTTCTGCAGATATTTAAGTATATCTTTTCATGGGACAACACTGACAAAATGACACTTTGACACAATGAAAAGTAGTCTGTGTGCAGCTTATATAACAGTGTAAATTTATTCTTCCCTCAAAATAACTCAATATACAGCCATTAATGTCTAAACCACCGGCAACAAAAGTGAGTACACCCCTTAGTGAAAGTTCCTGAAGTGTCAATATTTTGTGTGGCCACCATTATTTCCCAGAACTGCCTTAACTCTCCTGGGCATGGAGTTTACCAGAGCTTCACAGGTTGCCACTGGAATTTTTCCACTCCTCCATGACGACATCACGGAGCTGGCGGATATTCGAGACTTTGCGCTCCTCCACCTTCCGCTTGAGGATGCCCCAAAGATGTTCTATTGGGTTTAGGTCTGGAGACATGCTTGGCCAGTCCATCACCTTTACCCTCAGCCTCTTCAATAAAGCAGTGGTCGTCTTAGAGGTGTGTTTGGGGTCATTATCATGCTGGAACACTGCCCTGCGACCCAGTTTCCGGAGGGAGGGGATCATGCTCTGCTTCAGTATTTCACAGTACATATTGGAGTTCATGTGCCCCTCAATGAAATGTAACTCCCCAACACCTGCTGCACTCATGCAGCCCCAGACCATGGCATTCCCACCACCATGCTTGACTGTAGGCATGACACACTTATCTTTGTACTCCTCACCTGATTGCCGCCACACATGCTTGAGACCATCTGAACCAAACAAATTAATCTTGGTCTCATCAGACCATAGGACATGGTTCCAGTAATCCATGTCCTTTGTTGACATGTCTTCAGCAAACTGTTTGCGGGCTTTCTTGTGTAGAGACTTCAGAAGAGGCTTCCCTCTGGGGTGACAGCCATGCAGACCAATTTGATGTAGTGTGCGGCGTATGGTCTGAGCACTGACAGGCTGACCCCCCACCTTTTCAATCTCTGCAGCAATGCTGACAGCACTCCTGCGCCTATCTTTCAAAGACAGCAGTTGGATGTGACGCTGAGCACGTGCACTCAGCTTCTTTGAACGACCAACGCGAGGTCTGTTCTGAGTGGACCCTGCTCTTTTAAAACGCTGGATGATCTTGGCAACTGTGCTGCAGCTCAGTTTCAGGGTGTTGGCAATCTTCTTGTAGCCTTGGCCATCTTCATGTAGCGCAACAATTCATCTTTTAAGATCCTCAGAGAGTTCTTTGCCATGAGGTGCCATGTTGGAACTTTCAGTGACCAGTATGAGAGAGTGTGAGAGCTGTACTACTAAATTGAACACACCTGCTCCCTATGCACACCTGAGACCTAGTAACACTAACAAATCACATGACATTTTGGAGGGAAAATGACAAGCAGTGCTCAATTTGGACATTTAGGGGTGTAGTCTCTTAGGGGTGTACTCACTTTTGTTGCCGGTGGTTTAGACATTAATGGCTGTATATTGAGTTATTTTGAGGGAAGAATAAATTTACACTGTTATATAAGCTGCACACAGACTACTTTTCATTGTGTCAAAGTGTCATTTTGTCAGTGTTGTCCCATGAAAAGATATACTTAAATATCTGCAGAAATGTGAGGGGTGTACTCACTTTTGTGATACACTGTATATATATATATGCCAGGCTACTAATTTTTAACTCCAGTTGTACTGCTTCTTGTATACTTTGTTGGCATTAGGCTGGTATTAATTTGAAACATTGGAGATTTTGGTAAACCAAAACACAACCATCTTATGTAAATCCTCCACCATAATCCAGAGGTTTCTGACCCTCCATCTCTAGATCTCCATCTGTAGTATGCTCAGTGGTTAAAGTATTAGACTAGTAATCAGAAGGTTGCACCACTGAGAAGTTGCCACTGTAGAGCAAGTTAACAGTTTTAAGTCAAGTATGATATAGCTTAATAATCTTTACAGGAATCATATACTAAAAACTTTGAGTGTTACTTTGTTTGTTCTTAAACCTCCCTAATAAATTTCAACAGGAGCTTAACCAACCCTGATAACACAGCTAGATAAATGAGGCCAGTAAAAGCATTTCATTTTGCATGTCAACATGATTAATCATCCACAAAGAAGATTCTGAGAGCTAGTCAAGGTAGCAATGAAGAAAGCATTTTGCATCTCAGCAGTTCTGGCAACAAAACAAGCAGTTAAGTGAGCCAGCCCATGCAACAGTATGAATATTTAATTAATAATTAGTCATGTAATTCTTCCTCAGGAGTTATTATCCCTAAAACTGGTTTGTGAATTTAATTATTAGCGGCCTTTTTGTTTCCATGTCCCCCTCATTACTGTCAGGATTGATATAACATAAACTTCATTAAAAATTAAAACAGGAGTCTTAATTACAAGGCTACCCTGACTGAAGTTAGAATTAGCCAACTCAGTGATGTGCAAATGAGAGCATTATTTAAGAAACATGCTGGAAGTAGTTATGCTAATTTAGAGGGTTCACAGTAGCAGACCTTTTCACTTGCAGTTGCATATTCATTAAACACACTATGCAAATTTAATGTAGCAGTCTTAGTAATGCCTTGTTAATTTATTCAGATTTATTGAGTACGACTTGTAAAAAGTACCAATTTAATTACTCGATCTCCTTGGGAAGGTAGCAAGATATGGCTGGGGTTTTTAAACTGTGTAAATCAGAATTATTGTGCCCTGATGGAGGAAAGGGGGGATAAGAGGACACAGCTTTAATAACCAGGCATGAGAGACATATTTGATTTACTTAAAATGCATACTAAAAAGAGAATCACTTAACGTGATCTCACTGAGGGGAAATGTGTGTGTGTGTGTGTGTGTGTGTGTGTGTTGGGAGGGTGTAAGTTGTTTGCCCACTTTTAAATGGATACTATGACTGTGGAGGTCAGTTCTAATTACCTTTCTAATGCTGGGAAAGAATAAACGATAGCAAGTGCAGCAGGATGTTTGGTTACTCGTGCTCATGCAGGTTTTTTTTTTTACAGGAGCTAATGTAGCTAATCTAGTCAGCTTCAAAATTGACAAAATTTATTCAAAGAAAATAAAAAATAATACTTTTTATTTAACTAATAAATGTGTCCTAATTATTGGCACCCCTTAAATAGCTTTAACACAACACTAAAGCATGTTATAATTAAGTTTTAGGATTGTAAGATGTCATCCATGTTTTAATGAGGTATAAATATGAAGTGACACAAACGCCACAGATGCAAGATCCCCTATGTTATCAACACAGTAAAGATTAAAAAATACACAAATAATAGGAAAAAAACACAGGAAAAAACAGTCTTGATCCCTGGACTCATACAACTACTGAGTGACTGTATTACTTGCATATTTGCACAATATTGCATTTTTTGCACCTTACTCTTTTTATATCTCTGCTGCTATAAAAACCCTACACTGATAACTGTATATCAGAGTATGTTTTTTACATCGCTTATCATTTACTCAGTACCATATACTGACCAACACTAGTCTTGTCTCCTGTAATTACTTTTTGAATTAGAAGTGTCTTTTGTATTTATTGTATTGTTTTTTACCTGCACTGTGTATATTGTATTGTCTTGCACTTTTTGTTCTATGTTGCACCCTGGTCCTGGTGGAACGTTGTTTCATTTCAATATGTACTTGTATATAGCTGAAATGACAATAAAGCCCCTCTTGAACTAGTGAGCAAAAGACCAAAACCCATTAAGGTTTTTAACCATCTTCACCAAGGGTGCCAATAATAATAGTAAATATGAACATTTTTTGGTACATTACTTACTGAATACTGAACAGTAAGTACTTGTTTTCACTTGTTTTGTCCCTAAAATCTTTTCTGTAAATGCATGAACAAATATTCATACATTTGTATTTAATGACCATGTAGGATGAATCAATCGGCTCGAATAGATTACTGGGAGGCAGAACAAGAACACAATACACAAAATACATGGAATAACTGGAACTAGGCAGATGCTATGCTAATGCCTATTGCTAAATGCTAAATTAATATTGGGTACAACAAAAATCACAACACAAAGCTATACCCACTAAAAACCAGAAAACACGAATGCTAACTAGGATGCTAATTGCTATGCTAAGCTAACTTTAAACATGGACTAAGCTAAGAACATGAACAGACAGGACTAAGAAAAGTAAGAAGGACCAGATAATGGTAGATACAAACAGACTAACTGTGCACTAGGAATACCAGAGAACAAGCTTACACGACTATTAAATAAGAGTAACACAGCTTGAACTGGAACTAAAAGCTAGATACAATGTTGTTGTTTTTTTTTCTTAAAAGTTAGAAACACAGGGGTATATATACAATTAGTGCTAATGAGCACATGAGGCTCAGCTGGGCTGATTGCCGCAGGGGCGAATCACAGAGAGGGGGCGGAGACTAGAGGGGCGTATCATGAAAGCATACAGAAAGAAGCCATGTGCTGAGCCACGTATGGCTGTGATTGTGACAAAGCAATTTAAAGCTCGGAAGTTTAATTATATCATCAAATGTTAACGTCAAATTTCAGTTAATTTAGGTGTGTAACTGCAAATCTTTTTTTCTGTTGATGTTTTCACTGTATTTTTGTACACAATGTTTTTTTCTTTTTTAAACAAAAACAGACGTTGTTTAACACAGCTCCAGAATTAGCGGCAAAATTGACATTCAAAATTGTCTTTCTGGGATATTTGTATAATCACACACTGAAAATGTGACGACATTTTAAAATAATTCTCAATATTTTTTTCCTATAATGAATTTACTTAATATAAAGGTTACATTTTGCTCATATGTTTAGAGTGAGATTAAACTAATTAACCAAAGTGACATTTTTGACCCATTTTCACCCATCATAACCAATGTTTTGAATAATTTTAAAGTTGACTGTAAGCCTCTGTAAAGGTCTGTCCAGGCAATAAAGATTAAATATGATGGCATGTTTATTCAACAATAATGAACCTTGTGTTTGTCAATGCACGAACATGTGAGACCTGATGATGATCATATTAAATCATCATGATTAGTTTAGATAATTATGATTAAGTGGTTACAAAATAACTGACAATACATACGAGGTATCTTCAAAAAGTTTCCGCACTTTTATATATTGGTTGGAAACGGTGAGGGCGGGAGGAGTAGTAATTGGTCCTGTCTGAGAGACTGAGTGAGAGCTTATAGTCCGGATTTAGTGCCACCTGATTTTTACCTTTTTAGATGCTTAAAGAACCTTTAAAGGGAAGACGATTTTCATGTGATGATGTGAATGCAGCAGTGCATCAGTGGCTACGTGCTCAACCAAAATAATTTTTTGCTAATGGCATTAAAAAGCTGGTACGACGGTGGGTAATATGTAGAAAGGGATGTAATTTGTTTTTGAAATACATTCCAAAAAAAGTTGGGACGGGGGTAATTTAGGGCTAGTAATGAGGTGAAAAAACAGGTGATGTCAACAGGTGATTGTAATCATGGTTTGGTACAAAAGCAGCATCCAGGAAAGGCTGAGTCTTTGATGAACAAATATGATCAGAGGATCTCCAGTTTGTCAACAAATGTGTGAGAAAATTATTGAAATGTTTAAAAACAATGTACCTCAAAGAAAGATTGGAAGGGATTTGCATATTTCTGTCTCTACAGTGCATAATATCATTAAACAATTCAAGGAATTGGGAGAAATTTGAATGCATAAAGGCCAAGGATGCAAACTTAAGCTGAACACCTGTGATGTTTAAACCCTCAGCCTGCACTGCATCAAGAACCACCACTCAACAATAGCTGATATAACCACTTGGGCAAGGGATTCATTTGGCAAACTTTTGTCAAGCACCACAATACGGAGTTACATGCACAAATGCCTCTTAAAACTTTACTGTGCAAAAAAGAAGCCTTATGTTAACCATGTTCAGAAGCGGCGTCGACTTCTCTGGGCTTTGAGGCATCTAGGATGGACCACCACACAGTGGAAATGTGTATTGTGGTCAGATGAATCAGCATTCCAGGTCTTTGGAAAAAAATGGACGCTGTGTGCTCCGGACCAAAGACGAAAAGGACCATCCAGACTGTTATCAGCTACAAGTCCAAAAGCCAGGGTCTGTCATGGTATGGGGCTGTAATAAAAATAAAACCTGAAACACTAAATCGAAAGGCTTGGTCTCCTTGGTGCCAAAACGTCTTTTAAGTGTGGTGAAAAGGAATGGCAAACATTACAAAGTGGTAAATGCTTTACTGTCCCAACTTTTTTTGGAATGTGTAGCAGGCCTGAAATGCAGGAATGGGTGTTTATTAATTAATCAAATGAAGTTACAGTTGTCTGCAATCAAATAAAGTCAAAGTAAATGTAGAAAACTCAGTGTTTTTTATTATTAGCTTTTTCCATGCTGTCCCAACTTTTTATGATTTGTTTTTGGAAATTTGTAATAAATAGAGTTTGAAAAATGCTCGTACAATAAATAGAATATGTATAACTTATTTTTTTAAATGTATAAAAAGACTGCATATTGCAAATTATATGGAATGTTAAATGTAATATTCTAAAGAAAAAAACATGCTTGGATGTAATTACCAAACAACAAATCCACTCAAATGCACTGTAAACAAGCATTGCAGAACCTTCAGTGCTTAGGTACATTTTCTATTAGTATCTTGCTCATTTCCCTCTCTGTGCAAACACCCCTGTGGGAGGCAAATAAATCCAGCAAGTAGGATAGAGGGTTGAATCTGTGTGACAGATTTTCTTTGGATTAACAACTTGGTTTCTTGGCTTAAGGCCTTTGTTGAGATGATATATACAACATCTAAAGAAAACACCCACCAAAAACTTTCATCTTTCTTCATCTTCAACTGAAATTTGGTCTTGCTGCACATCAAATCTCCAAAACAGACATTAAAAGAAAAAGCCCTAAAATATTTTTATTGTATTGCTCCCAGATCTGATTACATCAAACTTTTCTCCTCAGATCTTTACACCCTGGACAGTTATTAATGACTGGTTTCCAGTCTCCAGAGACTGTTCTGAAGCTACAAAACATCCCCAAGACTGCAGGCTAGTTGATCTCAAACACTGTGCTGATGAGAACACAGCCTAAAGTGAATCCACAATGCCAAAAACAGCATGGACCACGGCTGAGTGATGCACTCTCACCCAAGGATCTAATTATTTACTGCCGTCAGTCGTTTCCTCTTTTTTTGCTTCAGGTACAAATTCATAGCTTTGTGAATGTCAACCCCATACAGGGTGCAGTCGGACTGGGGAAAGCCAATTCTGTCCATCCCCTCACAAAAGATGCAAAATTAATGGAATCAGAGATGGTGGCACAACACAAAATAGTGAACACAAATCAGACATTATATAGGCGACTGAAAATAAAAACAGATTTGAGCATGTTCACACTGAATAATATAGTGACAAAAACAACATATCCAGATGTTAATTTGCTTATTAATGCATTATTATATTAACTCATTAATTTAACCTTCAATTTCTGATTTATACTGAGCAAGTTTGATTTTCTTTCATTTCTTGATGCAGCAGTAAGCGACTGTTGTTTTAAGTGACAACAGTTTTCTTAAGTACTCCCAAGCCCATGTGGCTATTTTAAACACAATACCATCTGAGGGCTCAAAAGTCACACACATTTAACACGTACTAAAACATTTAATGTCTGTAGACCAGTCTAAGTCTTAATTGGTAGAATGATTGTAAAATCACATGTGTTCATTTTTCTGGACAAAATAACTGGGATCCAGGGTTCAAATCACTATCGGTTGGCAGGGCAGTGGTAGTCTATTGGGTAGGGCTTTGAGCTGCTATCAACTGAAGGTTGAGAGTTTGAATACCAGCTCTGCCATGCAGCCACTGTTGGGCCCTTGAGCAAGGCCCTTAACCCTCTCTGCTCCAGGGGCGCCGTACAATGGCTGACACTGCACTCTGACCCCAGCTTTCAAACAAGCTGGGATATGCGAAGAAAGAATTCCATTGTACTGTACACCTGTATATGTACAGTGTATCACAAAAGTGAGTACACCCCTCACATTTCTGCAGATATTTAAGTATATCTTTTCATGGGACAACACTGACAAAATGACACTTTGACACAATGAAAAGTAGTTTGTGTGCAGCTTATATAACAGTGTAAATTTATTCTTCCCTCAAAATAACTCAATATACAGCCATTAATGTCTAAACCACCGGCAACAAAAGTGAGTACACCCCTAAGAGACTACACCCCTAAATGTCCAAATTGAGCACTGCTTGTCATTTTCCCTCCAAAATGTCATGTGATTTGTTAGTGTTACTAGGTCTCAGGTGTGCATAGGGAGCAGGTGTGTTCAATTTAGTAGTACAGCTCTCACACTCTCTCATACTGGTCACTGAAAGTTCCAACATGGCACCTCATGGCAAAGAACTCTCTGAGGATCTTAAAAGACGAACTGTTGCGCTACATGAAGATGGCCAAGGCTACAAGAAGATTGCCAACACCCTGAAACTGAGCTGCAGCACAGTGGCCAAGATCATCCAGTGTTTTAAAAGAGCAGGGTCCACTCAGAACAGACCTCGCGTCGGTCGTCCAAAGAAGCCGAGTGCACGTGCTCAGCGTCACATCCAACTGCTGTCTTTGAAAGATAGGCGCAGGAGTGCTGTCAGCATTGCTGCAGAGATTGAAAAGGTGGGGGGTCAGCCTGTCAGTGCTCAGACCATACGCCGCACACTACATCAAATTGGTCTGCATGGCTGTCACCCCAGAAGGAAGCCTCTTCTGAAGTCTCTACACAAGAAAGCCCGCAAACAGTTTGCTGAAGACATGTCAACAAAGGACATGGATTACTGGAACCATGTCCTATGGTCTGATGAGACCAAGATTAATTTGTTTGGTTCAGATGGTCTCAAGCATGTGTGGCGGCAATCAGGTGAGGAGTACAAAGATAAGTGTGTCATGCCTACAGTCAAGCATGGTGGTGGGAATGCCATGGTCTGGGGCTGCATGAGTGCAGCAGGTGTTGGGGAGTTACATTTCATTGAGGGACACATTAACTCCAATATGTACTGTGAAATACTGAAGCAGAGCATGATCCCCTCCCTCCGGAAACTGGGTCGCAGGTCAGTGTTCCAGCATGATAATGACCCCAAACACACCTCTAAGACGACCACTGCTTTATTGAAGAGGCTGAGGGTAAAGGTGATGGACTGGCCAAACATGTCTCCAGACCTAAACCAAATAGAACATCTTTGGGGCATCCTCAAGCGGAAGGTGGAGGAGCGCAAAGTCTCGAATATCCGCCAGCTCCGTGATGTCGTCATGGAGGAGTGGAAAAGCATTCCAGTGGCAACCTGTGAAGCTCTGGTAAACTCCATGCCCAGGAGAGTTAAGGCAGTTCTGGGAAATAATGGTGGCCACACAAAATATTGACACTTCAGGAACTTTCACTGAGGGGTGTACTCACTTTTGTTGCCGGTGGTTTAGACATTATTGGCTGTATATTGAGTTATTTTGAGGGAAGAATAAATTGACACTGTTATATAAGCTGCACACAGACTACTTTTCATTGTGTCAAAGTGTCATTTTGTCAGTGTTGTCCCATGAAAAGATATACTTAAATATCTGCAGAAATGTGAGGGGTGTACTCACTTTTGTGATACACTGTATATATAATAATAATAATAATAATAAGTTGGACTTATATAGCGCCTTTCACAATACCCAAGGACGCTTTACAAAATAGAAAAATACATCAAGATACAATATTAGAGACAGACACATGAGAGACGCATGAATACATAAATGATAGGACACAATAATAATATAATAAATGTAGATTTACATAAGTTAATGAAGCTTATGAAACAGTAGAGAAATGTTTGGTAAATAGATGAGTTTTGAGTAGGGATTTGAATTCTGTAAAAGAAGAAGTAGAACGCAGGGAAAGAGGGAGAGAATTCCAAAGTAGGGGAGCAGAGACAGAAAAGGATCTTCCACCCATGGTAGAGAGCCTGAAGCTGGGGACAATCAGGAGACCAGCATCAGTAGATTGTAAAGAGCGTGAGGGGGTGTACCGATGTATCAGGTTTTGTAAGTATATTGGACCAAGACCATAAAGTGCTTTGAAAGTAAGTATAAGGACTTTGTATTGAATACGTTGAATATGACAAATAATTATATTCTGTTCTGATCTAGATAGACATAACTGGCTATGTCTGAGGCTGGGATGACCAAAGCCCTGTCTGGGGTGTGTTACTGCATTGCATCTATGATCAGGGCAACTCTGACCAGGATGCAGTGGTGGTAAACATGAAATGAAATAAAATAATTATTCAATAAATTCAATGTAACCTGACAACCAATGTGCTTTTAAATAACCAGTGAAAAAAGGATCATATTAAGATCTAACATTTATTAAAAAAAAAAAGTTAGGTACATTTAATTTGAATACAGCCCAATTTAAACAATGTGACGTTGTTATTTGGTGTGTCATATTACTAACTAAATATTTAACTGTTTTACATTTGTTCAAACTCTGAGATTAAATTGTATTTAGTTATGTTATGAAAAAATAGTATAATCATTTGTAATTGTCTTTTGTGTTACTGTGTAACCACAACTCACAGTAACACCAAAAAAACCGTTTGTGCTAGACCTGTCACTGCTATTATATGATCACTCGACACCACAGTTTCAAATTTTGCAACAAAGGCCCATGTTTGTTATTTGCATGATAATTAATGTAATTTTTTTGACAGGCCTAGTCTTGGATGCTACTTCACAAAACTCCTACATTATTTAAACACTGGAACTTTAGACTTTAGACATACATTTAACACAAGCATTAATTATTACAAATGTAAGATTAAAAAAAAGATTAAGCACCTAAATCCATGGATATATATAAAAGAACTGCCAAACAAATTGGCAAATAATACACTGTGTCCATTCACATTACAGTGGGACAGTTGTAGTCTAGTTGTTAGAGCTTTGGGCTATCAATCAAAAAGTTGGGGGTTTAAATCCCAGCTCCTCCATGCAGCCACTGCTGGCCCCTTGAGCAAGGCCCTTAATCCTCTCTGCTCCAGGGGCGCCGTGCAATGGCTGACCCTGTGCTCTGACTTCAGCTTCCAAACAAGCTGAGATATGCAGAAAAGCTTTTTTGTGTACTCTACACATGTATATCTATTTATAACAAATAAAAACATTCTAAAAATGTATTGAACCCTGGACTTGAATTTTCTACAGCACAATAGTCGATGGATTATAAGGCATCATGTATAAATTCAAATTTCTGTCTTAAATTAATTACATGATAACTAGCTTAGATGTGTTTATTTTAAATAAAGAACGGTCTTGTTTGCTGTGAAAGCTATTTGCATAAAGAGAAAATAGCACTAAGGATACAACCAAACACAAGCACCCAGAGATTAATGTAATCATGCACTGTGTAGCCATTAAACCATTTACAGATGGACCAGATGGCTGTTTGTTGTGGAATCATAAACTCTCTCAATGTATATTGACTTTTAAAATAAACCTTGTATTTTGTTCATTTATAAAATATAAAACATGTAATGAAAAAAGCAATTGTTTAAAAAAGAATTTTAGTGTATGAATATGCATGCTGTCTTATTAGATTAATTATCCCAGTAGAGAGCTGAAAGATTTCAGCACTGTAAATTTTCTGGATCTCCACCCACACAATAAATCTTTTCTGTTCAGCCAGTTTTAATATATTTGTTTTATCTATTATCTAATAAAAGTAATCTCTAAACCCCACAATGTTCTCCTATTAAATTTTTCATACAAGTAGACAATATTGTCAGAGTAAATTTATGAGGACAAGTGCACTTAATCTTAATTAGATCCTCTCCTGTGTTTATGTATACAGATGCTTGTGTATGAGAGAGAAAGGATGAGAAAAAGAACCAGATAGATTTAATGTATGTCTTAGATATGATGACGAATGGCTTGATAGTGTTTAAATGTTTTGTCTACTGTGGAAGAAGGCTCAATCATTTTTAATAACTATGAAACACTATGAAAGACTATCTTTTGCTTGGAAAAAGCATTTAGAATGGCAACCCTTTTTAAAAAAAATGTGTTTGATTTTAAGACTATAGTTTAAAATGTTTTTATTTCCAAACTCTTTTTTAATTTATTTATTAGGATTTTAACGTCATGTTTTACACACTTTGGTTACATTCATGACAGAAACAGTAGTTACTGGTTACACAAGATTAATCAGTTCACTAGTGTAATGTCAAACACAGTCATGGACAATTTTGTATCTCCAATTTACCTCACTTGCATGTCTTTGGACTATGGGAGGAAACCGGAGCTTTCAGAGGAAACCCACGCAGACATGGGGAGAACATGCAAACTACACACAGAAAGGACCCGGACTACCCCACTCGGTGATCGAACCCAGGACCTTCTCGCTGTGAGGCAACAGTGCTACACACCAACTCTTTTTTAAACATAAATAAATTTTCACACACTGAAATATGTATAATTTTGACATTCTCAACATTTAAATCAGATGTTTAATTCATTAGTATGTATCTATTGGCAGTGGTAGCTCAGTGGTTAAGCCCCACCACTACCAGGTTGCCACTGTTGGGCCCCTTGCATTGTATTTAGTCACAATTATAAGTAATGAATAAAACAACTGCTAAATGCCATAAATGTAAACGAAATTAACACTAAAAAGTCAGTATCTTAGCTTATTAAAACTGGTGTTCTTTTTGGTTGGTTTGGGCTGCCAGGTTAGTTTGAGAGTAATATTGTACAGCAATTGTACAGCAAGTCATTTTTTTTGTTGTTTATGCATTTTTTCCCCTTTTTCTCTTGACTTTTTAGCATGTCCAATTGACCGATTGCGTCATGCTTTCTCTCCACTAATGCTGACCCCCGCTCTAATTTGAGGAGAATGAAGCTAACCCACGTCCCCTCTGACACGTGGGCAGCAGCCGTATGCATTTTTTCACCCACACTAGGCAAGTGCATATATGCTAATCAGCAATGTGTATGGAGAGACACACCCTGATCAACTCACTTTTTCCACACCTCTGTGCAGGCTATCTGGCTTATTACCCCACCCCTATATGAACAACAGGCCAATCGTTGTTCATATGGCGGAGCTGAGATTTGATACGATGTATTCGAGATCCCAGCTCTGGTGTGCTAGCGTGTGTTTTACCGCTGCGCCACCTGAGCTGCCTTTTACAGCAAGTCTTACCACAGTCAATCCTGTTTCAAAACCGGGACACCCCTAAGAACATTAAGTTTTATTCTTTTAAACCACTGTATTAATTTGTTTGTAGTGTTCATTGAAACCATGTACGAAAACTTCCTTCCTAGATTAAGCTTTTTGGCAGAGGGATTTTCTTCTGTATTAGACACCATTTTCCAGTCAATTCTAACCAGACTGCCAGTGCCTTTCTATATATACCACTCATACAGATTTATTTAGGTCAAATCCTTGACTTTTTTAACTGCTTCTTTGATTTAGTTGTTGTTTTTTATCTGTAAGTTTGTACCATACAGACAAAGAACTATATAAGCTGATCCATAATTTCTTATACAGGAGTTATAGTATCCTATCAACACACTAGTGAGCAGGCAATGTGTTGCATTAGATCAAAAAAAATTCCCACACTAAAAAGGGGTGTAAAAACTTATTTAATTCAATTTTCTTTTTGTTTAAAAATTGTTACATTGTTATAAAAATAATAAAAATAAATAATAAAATAAAGCTTTTAATGATATGGAAAAAAAAACTATATGATGTGTTAAATTAGAGAGTTGAATAATGTACTGTTTGGGGGATGGAATGCTTTTTTGAAGTATTGTATTTAGAAATCATTTTCATCCCTTAATCTAAATTTCTAGCTTTTTTAACACATACACAAATATAGTTGATGTGCATGTATCTTTTAACATTAGTTTAGGTACAGTACATTCCTATATTTTCCTTATTTACAGTTTTAAAGAATATCAGACCCATGTAGCATTTGTTAAGTTCCCTGAAGGAAGTGAAGGCCTGGAGGGCTTGTTTCTACCACAATCTGGCTACCATACTAGCCTGAGTGCCTGCCTGTAATTACCCCAGCCTAATAGCATTCCCCAAGCCCTGTGATGCTTTGATAGAGATGAGATTAGCTTAATCAAGTCCATGGACTGAGTGAGGCCTCTGAATCTCATCATCCGTCCCTTTCTATCAGCTCTGAGCCTCTAGCCCATCTGCCACCACTCGCTTCATTCACCAGCTTGTTAGTTTTACATGAGCTAACTGCACTAGAACAGGACATAACTAACTGTCTTGTTCATTTATGTCCATTTGGAAATCGTACATTTGAGCTGTGTGAGCTATTCTCCTGTTTTACACATCACAGTTTGATAATTCGTTGATTAAATAAGTGCACAATTTATGCATGACTGAAAAGATTTACCTCCCATTTAGCTCTGGCACACACATCTAAATCCAGACATTGTCTAATAATTCTAATGTTGATCTAGTTTACAAAATGCTTTCACTTTTATTATTAAATTCATTTTTTTACAGAAGCTCCCTGAAGGCCTGCTAAACTAGGGGATTAGTAAGGGGTCCTTAAATATTTAAGAGGTGATTTTAGTTTATTATTCCAAACCAACAACTGTCAGTACCATGGACAGTCCCATTCTGATTCAGTAAAGCATATTGTCACTAATTTGGGCAGAGAACTCTTTTATTGATAAATTATGTATGCTTGAGGTTATGCTTCAATAAAATGATTGTTATAGTTCACACCTAATTTTGGAAAGCAGTTTTCAATGGATTTATTACATTCTAGCAAATAAAGTGACATAAAAAATATTTCCATGTTATATCATAGGAAAAACGGTAATAAATGTGACTTAAAAATAAATATATACAGGGACATGTCTATTTGAAAATACAGTAATAAGTAAAAATGTAAAGGTGGTGGGGTGCAATTTTTTTGGACTACTTTCACAATTTACCGCAACCACCAAAACGCTTTCATTACAAACAGTACTAAATGAAAGTGAATGTCTATTTTTTGTTCCTTTTTTTGTTTGTCTATTCAATTTTCTCATGGTTTCCTTGTTTTTTTCTTTAAAAACATCATGTTTTTGATGGCTGGGTTACAGTGTCTTGTTAACTATCCTAGCATTGTTTTACCTCCATATGTGGCTATTGGCCAGACCAATGCTTTCATCAATCATAGCGTGCTAATGGTGCTAAATGATCACCGCCATGCCCATTGTCATTCTTGACTTCACTTCAGCAAATTCTGGAGTATTTAATATTTTACTCACCAAATATAAATAGTCCTTTTCCAATCTTCTACCCTCCACCATAATCTTCAGTACTTTTTCAGTGTTCATCACTTTTATTTTTGCTGCATTTATCAGCATGTTATATTCTTTCACAGCTTTCTCAATATGACACATCAGACCAATAATATGTCAGCATACCTGAGATTGCTAATGGTCTTTTCACCAATCCTGAATCCTCTGGCAAATCCTTGTAGCACCCTACTCATAACTTGTTGTCCAAGCATGTTAAACATTAACCATGCTGATATGTGATCGGCTGTCCTGACAGCAGAATGTTGTTGGCTATACAGATCCCTCAGCAATTGGATCAGGTGTGCGGGGAAATCCATCTAAAGCATAGTTACTTATAATTAGTCATGCTGTACCATGTAAAATAAAACATATAGTGCCTGGTTCCTTTCTCTTACGTTTCTGTATTCATGAGTGGACTTGCTTTACACTCATTTTTTACCCACTAAAAGGTGTCACTGGAAATCCAATTGTTGCATTTGTTACAGTTCCTTTAGCAGCTTTCAGTATAACTTTATCTGCTGCCATAGTTGATTTGGTGTGTGTATGATTCCTCAAGTGTCTCTAATTCTAACAGTGGCTTCCTAATTTGCTACCTTTTTTAAATGTGAGCTTCATCACATGATTGTGATCAGATTCATGTGTGTGTGTTATTAACTGACTGTTTTCATTGCTGACTGATAAGGATGTAGCCAATCTGAGTTGTGGTCTCTTGATGTGGACTGTGTACCTGACCCCTATTGTTTCTCACACCATGACCATATTTCCCAGGGACTTGGGAACATCTTCTTTTCCTCTTGCATTGAAATTACCAGTGATCTCAAGGAGGTTTTGCTTGGGATTTGTTGCATGTTCAAGTACATGTTCAATATCCTTGTAGAATTGTTTAATTGCTTTATCTGATTGACATCTGAGCCACTACGACACTGTTTCTTAGATAGACTGACTGAGCATCCCGATGTCTTATCAGCCCTGCAGCTTGTGTTAATGTGTTGTTTTGCAGTTGTGTTAATGTGACGCAGAATGTGCCTTGTTGCAAAAAACTCACCAGAAGTTTATAAAACCCCATTGTAAGTTCCAGTTGCCGTTGTGGCATTGTGATCACTTTTTCTCTGGAACCTCCTCTTTGACCTTACCGTCAAGTGTTTACTTGCCAAGAGCACAGCTCCAGGTGGTATTGCCATTAGGTTCACAGGTACACTCAAGATTCAGGTTGCAAATTAGCAAACCAGCAAGTGTAGGTAATTAACAATTTAAAAATAATCCCCTATCCTGACCTTGCTCTACAGAATATCAACTTCAATGTCTCATTAAATATGTAACTACAGTTGGTATGTTTTAGATCACTTAAGCCCTATTATTAGAAATATTAACATTAAATTACTCACGCTAATGTGTTTACCCCCTAAGGCACTGTTTTAACCTGCAACAAATAATTTTTGTCCAAACTGATTAGCACACCCTGGGCTAAGAGAGAGCAAATAGTGTACACAGTGTAGAAACAGCAGCGACATCTTTATTAATTACAGCTTCTTAAAACTTCCCAACAAAGCCAGAGTGAGCGAGCTGTGAGGTGTATCCCTGTTTTGACTTTCACACAGCTTCTGTCCACACAAGACCCGGGGAACAGAAAGACACCATACATTACACAAGACTGTATAAGAGTAATTAATCAAATCGGACAGAAGATTAATTAGGCCTGAAGTCTGATTTACCCCAGTCTCAGTGCATTAAAGTGTACATCCAGCCTCAGGTGAGGTGACATGTGGGACTCTGAAGTGAGGGGTAAAAAAGGTGGGAGGGTTAGGGTACAAAATTAACAACAGAATTACAGGTACTGTGTGTTGTATTCCAGAGGTTACCAGTCTTTCAATGAAATATCAATACATTGCTTTTAATGAGTTATTTTTCATGTAGATATACACAATGCAATATTTTTACTCTGGTATTATTTTTATATTCTTTTTTTCTGGCATATTTCAAAGACATTAATGTTTTTGTTAAGTGATAGTTCTTCACTCCCTTTTCTTTTTTCTTGAATATATTTTGGTTCAGCTTGTCCACCACTTAGTCCACCCTTTTGCATTTTGCAAAAAAACAAAAAACAAAAAAAAAAACACAACCCATATTTATTTTTGTATAAGAGTCTCTTTTTGTATGATTTGCTTTAGAAACTTTTGGGGTGAATGTTTTGGTCTGTCTAATGTATATTTATCATTAAGCTCCATCACTGTAATTTAACAAAAAGCTACTAACAGTGTCCAAAAGTGTTATATATAAACTAGGGCTGTCGAAGTTAACGCGATAATAACGCATTAACGCAATCTCAATTTAACGCGATTAAAAAAAATAGTGCCGTTAACGCAGATTCTAGTTCATGTTGAGACTTGACTGGTAGAACCAACGTTTTAATGTCGGACTTGCCACCGTTGTTCATTTGCGGTTTGTTAAAATAATATAACTGAGCGTCGTAGGGATGCATTTGCATAATAAAGAAATAAATACACGCTATATTCACAAGTTGTCGGGAGCAAAACACTTTATTAACTTAATCTGTTACGGCACTGAATACCGGAGTCAAGCACGCTAGTCCATGAACTATGGAAGCCCCAAAAGGGTCAAAACACACTCACTTCGTGTAGAAACGTCCACTTTTCACATTTCACTTAAAAAACCTTGTTTTCTATAACATTTACACAGATTTTATTTAATGCGATTAATCGCGATTAACTATATGAAATTCTGAGATTAATCGCGATTAAAATTTTTAATCGTTTGACAGCCCTAATATAAACGTATGTTTACGAGATATTATTTGCCATTCTAGTTGAGGCCCAGCTTGGTGTTATTGTCTTGTTGAAAGATCCAGCTTCAGTTTCTTGGTTGATAAGATTAAACTTTTTTTCCAATTTGTCCTGGTACATTGCTTTTTTCCTCTATACTTCATTTTGGAGTTGGCTTTCTTAGGATCATATGAACAACACCTCCTAATAATCCTAATAAATAAATACCTTGATCTTCATAATTCAAAACAGCTCTAAATTATAATATCACCACTATACCTGGTAGTAGGATGAAATTTAATAGATTTAAATACACCTTTTCAGGATCTTATTTTATTTTTGTAACCTTTACAAATAATAATGACACATAAAGGCATTTTATTCTCTCTATATATTAAATACTTAATAAAATATACGCATCTTGTTTTAAGTAAACTTTAAGTGGCTATATACACTGGTCGTACAAAAAATGGATAAAAACTTGTATCCCCTCACTGTACTGCTGATGTAAACTTTAAATGAATTACAAGAGTAAACTACCATTAGATTGTGTTGGTGTGCATTTTGCATGCTGTGCAATTCATAAATGAATATAAGAACTTTATTTAAGCAGAACTGAAGTATGGTAGAAAACTAACTAAAAAAACTATTATTGATTAATTGAAGATAACAGAAAACTCCCTGTTACCAATTTGTTGAAAATGAACCAGTCACTTCCGTGAGCCACGCTCATTTTCAAAGCAAAAGCTTTTTTTTTGTATTAGGCACAGATATATTAAACTAATAGATAAATCACAGGCTCCTTTGGTACATCTTTGTCTTTGTCATTTTTTCAGTCGACATAAGCATTTAAGCAAACAGCATCTTGGATATACATCACCTCTTTAAACAGCTATCATATCGGCCGAGATTGATGTGTTCAGTCTGAACTTTAAGGAGGGGGTAATGGTTTTGCATTGCAGACTCATTTTTCCTCGAGATGAATACTAAATAAAACAGTCCCTACCTCCCATTTGTACATATATACATTATTCGTAAAACACACACATGGGTGAATATAAACAGTCAGACTAACATGTGAGTGCGTACACACCGAGCACACAATTTTAATTAGTTCATTACCCCATTGTATCCTCTTCATCGTCTGAGAGGGTCAAGCTTGTGATGAATGGCGTGTGTAGTGCGTAGCTTGGGGGTAGGATTTCAGGAGGCAGAGGGGGATCAAGAGCAAAAGAGAATAAAAATAAGAGAAAACAAGGAAGGCTGTATATGTGGAAAGGAGATGAGGGGATGTTACAAAAAAGGTGTTTGTCTCACCAGAGAATTTATTCTTGCCCAAATGCAGCATCTAGAAGACATTAGGATTTTAATGTGCTATTATTCTTCATTGCCCCCCTAAGCTTTCAACATCTGTCCTGTGGGTCTGTGCAGTAATAGGCATGGGCTTTAGGACCTGTTTCTCTGACAAGCTAGCACACTTTCAAGGGCCCTTGACATGCCAGTGACTTAATCTGCGACTCCTTCCACAAAATTGACATTGTCTAGAGAGTAAAGCAATCGGCACGACTGGTATTACAGAGCATTTATATTTGAGCTGGGCATTCCAGACAGACAAATCTTGACCTTTCCAGAAAACCCAGCCGTCTTCATCCATTTCCCTGTGAGTACCTTTGTGAACTTCCTTGAAGAATTATGTTTGTCATTGTACTTTGCTTTCCTCAAGGTTGTCTGTGGGTTTAAATTCACAGCAAGCAATCTGTTTCTGCTAATACCACTGTGGATTTGGGGCTAAAAAGAAAGCGAGAAGGACCAAAACACTAGAGAGGAGGATATATTCCTGCACTTGAACAATAGTGAGAGACATTCATCTCTGGACAGGTTAGATTTCTCAGAGTGATTTAGGTATTTGAAACTGAGCTCTCTTGGCTGTCTTGTATGAAATTGACAGAGTGGCCAAAGCAACTAAAGTGTACACCAAACAGCTTTTACTGTTATGCCAAGAACATTTACCTGTGATCAGTCTGGTAATTATTAAAACTATGAACAAAAGTATCAGGGCACAGCTTCTAATTATTGAATTCATGTGTTTCAGCCACAACATTTGCTAACAAGTGTAATACATCAAATTATTTAATTAAATATTAAATAAACTACAGTGGCCACATGGAGCCCTGACCTTAGCCCCACTGAACAGCTTAGTAATTAACTGGAACATCAATTGTGGCTTTCTTGACCAACATCAGGGTCCAGCCATATAAATGATCTTTTGACTGAATGGGCACAAATTCCCAGACGTACTTCAAAGCCTTGTGAGAAAACTTCTCAAAAGAGTGGATGCTGTTATAGCTGAAAATATCACATAGAGGTAACTCTATTTTAATACTATTTGTTTTTGAAATGGAATGTCCAACAAGCTCATGGTCGGGTGTCCAAATACCTTTGGCCATATAGTGTTTTTATTTTTAATATAACAATAAAATAAAGGTTTGATTGAGGTTATTGAGATGTTTCTCTTTCATTATTCAGAGACATGTTCTGTTTTACAATATGGTGTTATACCTCCATGCCCTCACTTAAGACAATGTTTGTCTTAATTCTAGTGCACAGACTTTGCACATTTTGAAAAACATCCTTTGTGCATTGTGTTATGGTAGTATCGCAAATAACTTTACATTCTGAAAAACTTAATTCATTTTAAATGAATAAACACCAGTTTCTTTAAGCTATGTTTACTCAGTTAGGGCTATCAATATTTCGATGATCAGATTTCAGAAGTTGTAAATTAAATAGCATAAGTAGAGTTTAAGTGGAGTTCATTAGTTTTTTTATTTGTTTGTTTGGATAAGGTAAGAAATTCTAACCCAATAACTTGTACCTACTGGCAAGGGTGTTGGTGGTAGTATTATATGGTAGTATGGGGCTGTTTTGCTTACAAAAAGTTAACAGTTGAAATGTTTAGATAAAAATTGATTTTGTAGTGGCTGACATAGGCTAAATTGTTTTTGGAGGCTAAAGGTGTTTGGAATGGCATTTTCTGCCCTTTCAATAGTTTGGAACAAAATGGTGAGTCACGACCCATCTTTGCTTGTTAAGACTGGTGGATCCTTCTTTTATACCCAATCATGACTCCCTCACCTGTTACCACCTGCTTATAGTGGAATGTTTCAAATGTTGTAACTTTAACAACTCTGTTGTACTGCAATATTGGTAACTTTTCTGCTTAAGTACAGGACTAATTATTTTATTTACATTTATATTTTTGGCATTTATCAGAATCAGATTTATCAGAATCAGATTTATCAGAATCAGATTTATTGGCCAAGTATGTGGATACACACAAGGAATTTGTTTTCGGCTGATGTTATCTCTCTGGTGTTAATACAGTGTACAAGCAATGTATACATTAAGCATTAAACACAAAAATATACAAACTATGAGACAATATACAGGCAATATACAGATATGCAATTTAGCAGCATGTGGAATATTTACAAAAAAGTGCACAGCATGTGGGATGAGTACCACAGTGTAGACAGCAGGTGCATATTAATGCGCTTAGGTCTGTATAGTCAGTCATTTATTTATTTATTTATTTATTTAGGAGGGAGATGGCCTGTGGGAAGAAACTGCTCTTGAATCTGGTGGTTTTAGTGTGAATGGACCTATAGCGCCTGCCGGAGGGGAGGGGTTGAATGCAGCTATGGCCAGGGTGTGAGGAGTCAGTGATAATTTTCTCTGCCCGTCTCTTGGTTCTTGAAGTATACAAGTCCTGGAGAGAGGGCAGAGGAGCACCAATGATTTTTTTGGCTGACTTTACCAGTCGCTGCAGTCTGTTCCTTTGTTGTATTGTAGCTGCTCCAAACCAGACTGTGATGGAAGTGCACAGAACTGATTCGATGGCCGCAGTGTAGAATTAGCAGATGCTTTTATCCAAAGCAACATGCAGTATACAGTCTAAGCAATTAAGGGTTAAGGGCCTTGCTCAAGGGCCCAACAGTGGCAACCAGGCAGTGGTGGGGCTTGAACCAGCGGCCTTCTGCTTACTAGTCCAGTCCCTTGATTCCTGACTTCAACTGCCCAACTGTATTCAACCCATTTGTGCATGTACACATGGGAAAACCAAATATGCTATTTGGTTCTCTTAACTATTAAACATGCACAAATGTTTTGTGTCACAGTTGCATTACATCATAATTCAAAACTGTCAATCAAAAAAATTGTGTAGTCAAGCCATAGTCACAACCAATCTACATGTAAAAAGAAAAAATCTTCCTTAACAACAATAATGTCATATTACTGGTAACAAGATATCATAATTATCATTAAAACTGACTAGCTAAACCAAAGGAATCCCAGTACCCACTTATCTACTTTAGTTTATGCAAGTCGTGCTGACAAACCTGCTGTTCATCATTAACAGAGCGACTATAATGAGCTCCTGTCCAGCTCTATTGTTCAGCTTTGTAGTGTCACTGTCACTTACACCCACCCCGGTTGAATGCTTCATCATGATATGAGCTGTGAGACAGAACTGACCACGAGGGATTTGAGCACCAGCTAAGCTGAGCAGTCATTCATATTTATAAGTCAGGCAATCCAAGTGATGAAGGAGGAAGGACATTACCAGCATCAAACAAGCAATTTACACCAAACAGTCTTAAAAGGATAAATGTGTCACTTTTATTCACATTTACCCTACCAATGTGTTTTTCTGAGACATGGCACCACTCTAAATAGCCATTAGACTCGCCTGGTTTGGCACAATTAATAGCTTACCAGCATTTAGAAAAATACTGTATGTATCAATTCATATTATGCCATTAAAAAAAACCCAGTTACTAATATGTGTTAAGTATAGTTGTTAAGAGTTCATTTAATGTTAGTCAGAGATCACTGGTTACAATTTCTCCACTAAAAGTCTATAATAAATTAATACATTTAAAATACCTAACAAAAAAGGTGCTGAAATACAGACAACACTGTCCATCACCTAAATCTCAGAGGTTGCCATGCAAAAGAAAAGCCCTTATTCTAAAACCTACATTTTAAAGCTGTTTAGATAAATAGACAAAGCAAAAGTAAAGAGTTGGGCTTCTTACTGTTGAAGCACTTACTTAGACCATGGTGATTTCACTGTGCCTCTAATGTATGACATACCTGTTTTGGTGGTTGCATTTACCTATCTGGACCAATTTCCTCCATGCATAAAATGTTAGTTTGGGATCCTTTAACAAGGAGACCACTGTTCTATACACTTTGTACTTACAAGCACAAACACAATTGTTTAAAGAATTGCCAGAATTGTTCATATGATTAGGACTTCAAAATTTTTCCACAGTAATGCTTATGCAATAAGTGCAGCCAAACAAGCCCTATTTATATGGGCAGAGAGAAGTCAACTATTGTATTCAGTCATCATCACTTTAAATCATGTTAAATGATATACAGTAGAATGATATAGTTAAATTAACTTTTTACACCACCAAATGGGGTGGCACGGTGGCTAAGTGGGTAGCCCTGTCGCCTCACAGCAAGAAGGTCCTGGGTTCGATCCCCAGGTCTGGGTCCTTTCTGTGTGGAGTTTGCATGTTCTCTCTGTGTCTGTATGGGTTTACTCCGGGTGCTCCGGTTTCCTCCCACAGTCCAAAGACATGCAAGTGAGGTGAATTGGAGATACAAAATTGTCCAGGACTGTGTTTGATATAACCTTGTATGAACTGATGAACCTTGTGTAATGAGTAACTACCTGTCCTGTCATGAATGTAACCAAAGTGTAAAACATGACTTTAAAATACTAATAAATAAACAAACAAAACAAACACCACAAAATGAATCACCAAGTTGCTGTATGTATATTATTGACACAGCCGACTTTCTTATACTTTCAGAAAACCACAATATTTTAGAATGCAAATTCATAATAAAAATAAAATAAACATGTGGACAGATTACCACTCAATTCCTTCCAAGGTTTTCTTTCTTTAAAGAGAACTGAATTCATCCATCTCCAAATCCTGATGCACTAAAGCCTCTATCACAATACCACTGCCATGTTTGACAGTTGGTATAAATGTTCCTCATAATCAGTTGTTGCCTAGTCGATTTTATTTTCCAGACTGAAGAACACTGACCTTAGCTGAGCCTGTAGATGACTGTTTAAATAACACAATTTATGAGACTTCCTGTATGTTTTCCTGCTAATCTCTTCCAGCCAGTTTCAGAATTTCGGCCACATTTAGGTAAATTCACCACTAATTGTACCAAACTTGCACCATCAAGGGCAATATAGAGTAGTCAGTCTACTTCGGGAAACTAAGCTCCCCATGAGAAGAACACCTTACACAGAGTGACCAGAGGCAAGTTTCAAAGTTGTGTGGTACTCTGTCTGTGGCTGATTTTACTGTCATAAGTACATAGAATATAAAATTTTTAATTTCACCATGTATATAATGAAGGTTTTGAGTACTATAAGCTTTGCTTGGCCCCACAAAATGACACAATATATGATGGAATCAGTTCACATGAAACAGGTGCAATATATATAATGTTTATTATTAATATTATATTTTAGTATTATACAGTTACCATTAGCTACAGTTACCGTTTAACAAATAATACGACGTTTGCAGTCTTCCAGTCACCACTTACAAAATGCAAAACTATACCAATACACTAAAGTATGACTGAGGTATTACTGATTGTACAATGTAATCACAGGTCTGTTGTAGAAAAGTGGAGGACTTCACATATTTAAGCTTCCAGCTTGCTTCAGTGTTGTTGGTATAATGTTGGTATAGCAATTATACTGAAGTATTTTCGCCATGGTAGTAACGTCGCTCCACCATTTGCTTTTTTTGCTACCACCATGCCCCAACAAACCGTATAGTATATAGTGTTTTAATCTGTGTCAAAAAAAAAAAAAAAAACTCTAAACTGCTGACACAGCTCATTTCTTTGCTGTTTTTATTAAATTTTTTTCACCATATCGAGAAAACCGCTCTAATCTGTTAACACTGTTGTGCTAACGCTACCTGGTTAACAAGTGAGCTGCATCTAATCGGCAAGGCGCTCCATAGCGTTTTTAGTGGTGAACAATATTATATGATTTGCTCCCTAATAAAGTCTACAGCTGTTGTATTAACGGTGCTACGGCATGGCGGTATATGTAAAAATTTACATTACGAGGAATCAAAGCCGGTATACCGAATGTACCGTCATACCGCCCAGCTCTACTTTAATATATTAACTATTATTTGACAAGAAGAAAGCAGTAATTTTGATAGATTTGCCTTACATTTAATTTAAAAAATCTCAGCAAAATATGTTTTATATAAACAACAATCAACATCAATGTAATCTTAATACTGATATTGGGTCTCTTAACAAGCAGTACCAATTCAGGCAGGAAAAACAAAAACAACCCCTTTGCCCTCCTTTTGTTTAACAGAAAAACAATATAGGCAGCAAGAGAAAAATAGGACAGCAAGAGACAGCGAAAAAAAACAAAAAAACAACACAAGCCTATCTAAACAGTGCTAGTAACAGATGGCTAAAGCCTGTGTCTCCAAGCACTGCTTCTCCGCAGCAATTAAAAGTTTCTGCCTGTTGTTTCTCTCCCCGGATGCAGACTGCAAACAGCACAAGAGGTCAAATATCTGCAAGGGAGAAGCGCACAGTGAAGCTACTCATCTGGTACCGAACAGGACAACTATTCACCTGAACGGACGTTCATAATCACCCATCAACAATGTGAATAATTAGCACAATAATTACCCACCTTCAAACAGGACTGTGTGTTGCCCTTTTGCACAACACTAGCAAGGATAACAGGTGTTGCCCATGCCTGGGAGGGACAGAGATTAAAGATTATTTCACTATTCTGCGTCCCACTGTCCTCCCGGCTAAAGCCATCTTCTTCTTTCTTCTCACAGGACTGAAGCAAGGTCATATCGGGTCTCGTTTTGCTGTGGCTTAGCAGTTTAGAGAGCTGAGCGTATGACAAGCGAATAACTATTGTTTAATGTGAGAGATCTGATACGTCCTTGAGATTCCGGAACATCATGTGTCTACATCACCTCAGGCCACGTGAAGGTTGTTTTTCTCTTCCTACTAACACTGATAATGAGTAGTGGCGCTATGTACCTTATAGAGGTAAACACAGCTGCAAGAAAAAACCCTTTGGAATTACCTGTATTTTTGCACACACACCACAGGAATCAACGACAGCATTCAAACGGTAACAACAACCAACAGAAGTTAATTATTGACCTATTGACAATTCTTTTGTCCTGATGGAATTGAGATGTGGCATGGCCAGGAAGGATGTTGATGTAAAAAATTCCAGATTGGTGAAAGTTTCTCCTTATTATTGTGCAAGTCTGATCAGCAAATACAGTAATTATAATTGTTCTTAAAGCATGTTTGATAAATTAGACAACAGCAGGGTTTATTTTTCGTTTCCATGGACTGTGAATGATTATCAAAGTGCTCAAAAACATTTGAAACAAGTATTGTTAGTGTCTTATTTACATTTACATTTCATTTTTGGCATTTAGCAGATGCTCTTATCCAGAGCGACCTACAGACTTCCATAGTAAACATTACCTTACTCAAGTCTCAGTAGACAAAAGGCCAAGCATACAAATCTCCTGAAACCCTGTTAGAACCAAAGGTTTTGTGTTTTTATGCAAGAAATAAATAAGAGCATTAGTAAGTACATGTCAGCTTAAGTGCTTAGTAAAGAGGTGGGTTTTTAATCATCTTTTGAAGACAGCGAAAGATGTTCAGACAGACAAGGGAAGCTCGTTCCTCCACTTGGTTGCTAGTACAGAGAAGAGTCTTGATGCTTGATGCCTTGATATTCTTATTAATTTAGGCAAAATATAGTTATGTTTTATAATGGTTTTATAATGGTCTAAGCCATGTATGCAACAATCTAATAAATTCCAAAAAGCCTGGAATTAATTGTGCTTTTTGTAGTGTATCTTTGTGTTATAGAAAGGAAAAAACTACTCTCTGTATATTTAGTAGCAATGGAGGATTTTCATTGGGTGGTTTGGTCTTTGCAGAGCAATAAAGTCAAAAAACTGCAGTGCTCATTCTTGCAGGAAATACTTTACAGATTTGATGCTTTCACCAATCCTAGGGTTGCTTGGACTTCAATATTTGCTATTCTCAGTTTTATGTGTGTTTTTAAAATTACCACAGCAGGTATAATGTATCACATCTATGAGTACATTTATATTCATAAATTAATGGACCATTGCTTGTGATGAGATCGCAAATATTACTCACTGGTTTAAGATAGCATTAAGGCTTCATTTCCTCTGTGTAAAAGCAATTTTTATTTGAACACCACTTTCAGCATTTAAAGATTATTAATCATAAGTTGCGTCGACAAATTATATTAATACAAATATCCTAGGTTCAGGACTAATGCATGCTTTCAATCTAAATTTTCACCAGAGATGTGGCATTACACTCTCTGTGTAGTCAGTGCTGCCCAGGGAATCCTAGATATCTCAGTCTGGAAGGATGAGCCAACATTGGCGTTCTTTGTCATGATTATTTCTTTCCATTCATCACTAACAGCACAAAAAAGAGCCCTGCTACTTACAATTTAAATAAGGCTTTGTGTGACACTTTCCGTGACAAGACGATGTATCCATTCAGCATCGAGCGCAATATGTGCACGTCTATGCAAAATCAAGATAAATGTGGGGAGAAACAGACAGCGCTTGATTAAGGTGAAAGAAAGCCCACTCTGTCTTAAATAGCATTCTGTTATCTTATGATATCTTATCATTAGTTTCCCTGACAATGATCTAGCAGTCAGTATTCCACCGCATTACCTTGTCCTGTCTTTTAATGTAACCTTCTTTCAGATGTGCCTTCCATTTTTCACTTCCGAACTGCCAAGCACAAGGGCTGCGTGGCAAAATTGGACACCTCCATCCATGGCTGTCCTCTCCTGATACAAGCAGGCAAGTAAGCAGAATCAGGATGGAGGACAGAGCTGTATGAATCCTTAACGTTTAACTGGTCACAGAGGATAACAGCAACACAGCTGAAACATTACCAACTCTAATTTCTTTGGGGAGAATGGGACTCAGGTTCTGTTGCCAAGCTCTTTTTTCCCTCTTTCGCTCATTGCCCTTTTGTGCTTTAACCACTTCAGGTCATTGCCTCCTGGATGTTAAATAAAAACCAGGCCATGCCAGCATGCAGGCTGGGGGACAGTGGGTAAGCGTGTCCCTGCTTTTCTTGGTGGCCAGCACTTGGCAAAGAAAGTTGCCATCCATTTCTGTCTAACACTAATGATGCATTGTAACACAGAAAAGACTTTGTTCTAAGACCCAGTCTGCAGGTAATTCTTGAGCTCAAAAGCTCAATGAACAAGAGCATAGGGGAAAAGCCTCTGGTATGCCTTCAAGTCATAGGTAATGCATTTGATGTCCTTTCAGCCCCAGTTCAAGCATGTGGTTGTCTACTCTGAGCTACGATTTAAAGGAAATGTCTGACTAAAAATTACCCTTTCTTTCTCTATTTTTGAACTTTCTAGATCCTTATTTTGAATAATGAAATTTAAGAAAGGAAACCTTTCACTGATGCCCCTTGATAATACTTTGAAGCTATTTTTTGACTGCTGAATTTGCTTGGCTACTCTCCCTGATCAGAATGCACTTTTAGACATCTGGGGAATGTTAGTTTGAAGATATGGTGACCTACTCCAGGAGACTTCTGTGGTATTTGCAAAGAATGGTGTTAACAAGAAAAGGTGTCTACAAATTGTTTGTAATAAATGTATTTTTTTTTTCATTTGTGTGTTTATATACAGTATACTGTAAATGTTACTTCATTATGCTTATTTCTTTTTTTCTAATTTTGTTATATTATTATTAATATTTTAATTTTCATCTGCTCAACTACTTTATGCTGATCAGAGTCGCAGCAAGCACAAAATACTGTGTACAAGGCAGGAATACCCTCAAATGGGCGCCAATCCATCACAGGGCATCTCAAGTGTTATTATTATTATTGATTATTGATTAAATTGTTTAAAATGTATATTTCATACATAGATTTCTGTTTGACTTTTGTATTCAAAAAAGCTTTAACATTTAGACTTTCAGGTTTTTAAGTAATACTTTAAGGTTAAAGTTAAATTAAGGCCACTTTATAAACTACAACAGTTAAAACAAATTTAGTCACCTATCCTACTGAAACACTAATCAGTTCATCTTTGTCAGAATTGATTTGGGTCCAGAGCCACTTGGAAGGCAGGAGTACAACCAGAAAAGGGACACATTTACTTAAACATTATTGGTTACTCATACCTGAGGTAATTTAAAGCAGTGAGTAAGAAAAAAACATACACTTTCATTTAGTGATGGGTAAAACAATTTAAAAGTAAAATATCTTAATGCATTATTTCAAATAATTAAGTCTTTCACCATCTACTGTTCATAATATTTTGGAAAGATTCAGGAGGACTGGAGGACTTTAAGAGGGTCTGTGTAGGGCAAAGCCGAAAACCACTGTTGAATGTGCGTGGCCTTTGAGCTCCTATACGGCATTGCATGAGAAATTATTTATCACTACTGTGAAGATAAAAACATGTGTCAACGTGTCAGTTAAACTTTTTTGACTGTTGCAGGCATCAAATTCTAAACATCTTTCTATTTACAAAATACAATGAAGTTGATTGGTGAAAATATCTTCTTTCTATTTTTATCAGTTAAATAAAGATTCAAGATAATTAATAAATTAGAGATTCTTTTTTGTGTTGTACAAAATCTCCTAACTTTTTAGGGTACATGGTTTGTAAATACACTGTCCAAAATGTTTTCATTAATATTCAAAAGCATATTCAGAATCATTTTAGCATGAATTTTAAAATGGCACATCACAGACGAAAATGTAGCCACTGTAGCTTCCTAAATAAATATTTAATGTACTCCTAATTAATAGAGCTGATGGTATGATGGCACATCAGCCTAACTATTATATTAAAATTACACAAATAATACATACAACATGTAAAGTATCCAACCACCAACCCAGTTCAAGAGATCAAAAGTAGCTTAGGTTTGTAGGACAACCTGAGGAAACCCAAATATCAGACTCCTGCTCAAGGAAGATGGGAAAAGGTACCCAAACTTGCCCTCAAAGGATGACATACCCAAGAAGGAGTGCCCTACAGTGTTGTGTTCAAGTGTACAGCTCATTATGAGGGAAGTAACAAGGGTGGTGAGGATGACACAAGTGGACTCTGTTCCCAAATGCAGAGACTGTATGGAACCAGCAAACTGGGTAGATTTGATAACAATAGAACACTCTAGAAAAATACTTGGCCAAATAATAACAGCCACTATCTGAGGCGGGATTCAAACCTAGAACTTTCCACTTATGAGACAAACACTCAACTAAACAAGCAAAATGACTGCTTGGATCATTGTTTAGTGATGAGAAAATCAACTCCTTCCAGACAAACTATTCTCCTGTTCATCTAACTACCACTAACTGAAGAGAGTGCTAGGTGGAACCACAACAACAACCAGCTACTCAGTTCATCAGTCAAATAACACAGGGCTAAGTCCCAATGCTTCTCCCCCAAAGTTAAACTAAAACAAGTAGAATGGGAGGAAAGTAAAACAGGGGAATCAGTTCGGCAAACTGATACATCTTGGGAATCAACTAGATAGCAAATTGCTTTCAAAATGCGGAAGTGAGAGGCTATGTTTACAAAAAGCCATGAGAGGCGTAAGTGAAGAGATCTCTTAAATAAAATTTAAAAAAAAGATGGAGCACAGGCTGGCTGACTATCTTGAGACAATGGCTCAGCACTGCAACGTTCTCTGAGGCTTGCTAAAGTAATACTGATTTCTGGTACAGTGCATTATTGCTGAGTGCTGCAGCTCCTGGGATTTATAGTTTGTTTAAAACTACAGCGAGCCGATCTATGCTTCTTGTCGCGAGATAAAGCAGACAAAAGTAATTGACCCATTTTGAGGGGTTACTGTAGGTTGGACATTAAAGGGCCCAATAATAGGCCTAAGTCCTGGTTCACTCTCTTCGTCTGGTCATTGAACTGGGCATGGAAGCCTAAAGATAGGCTGACGGAGGCACCCAAAAACTTTCAGAAGCCTATCAATAACGACTTGAGAACTGGGGGCCCTGATCGGCGACTGAGTCATTGTCACAAGTCACTAGTCAATGCTAGTGCCTCCATGACATTGTTGCCATTAAAAATACTTCTAATGCAGGGGAACGAGTACCAAAGTCAACATATATAGTGGTGTGTAAAATGCTTAAAAAGGAATATAACCTGAGAAATTAACTCCACAAAGAAACATTAAACATGATCAATCACAGCATGGATCAAACTGCTGTATTTGAGCACCGGAGTCTAGGGCTGGCTCGATATCACTTTTTCATGTCCAATACCAATACTGCAAATTAAGTATCTGCCGATACCAATCCGATACGTCATTTCTCCTCTCAAACAACTAAGCAGTAATAATACATGTCTCAATGCACCATGGTTAAACTAGCTCTCTAAATAACAATGCTCAGACTGTGTAACAAATAATCTAAAGAAATAAATACAGAATCTACAACATCACACTTATGCAAAACTGCTGTTTTTATTTTAACTTTTACACACAGAACATTTAGCAGCATTTTTGGTTTCATTACTTTTGAGCTGTTGTTCACGTGACATCTCGCTTTACGGCGTGTCGTCCAAAGTGGCTACAATTGGAAGATGTGGATGTCAATCAACCACGATGGACCAATTAGAACTGACGCAGATGTGAGATTTTCCGTTGAAGTATTAAACCCTGCTGGATTTTGAGGACATCTGTGGCTAAACAGGAAACGGTGTAGTTTGTTTTATTTCATAACACTAATGGATTAATCGTTAAAGATGTGAGAGATCTCCAAGATTTTTTCTTTATCTCAGGTGAGCGATTTGTCATTTATAAAGCAATTTTTATTGTGTTTAAACAGTGTGTTTAGATGTGGCAGTAGTAGATGATTTTTTAAAATGCTAAAAGTTTAAGTAGATCAGTGTGTTTTAATTTCTGAATGGCTGTTGCAGATGAGTTGTAGATCAGTGGCACATGTTAATGATGTCATCAAGACGCACCTTGTTCTGGCAGTTGCCGAGTGAGCTGGCAATAAACGGTGCTCTGTTGGAATGTATCTTTGTGTGTTATTTGCTTTACACACAAACAATGGCTTGATTTTCATTAAGTGTTATTCACATTAAGTGTTATTTACATTAAGCAACAGTATCGGATCAGATTACACGTTTTTTCCTTCCGATATCCGATCCAGTGATTTGGGCCAATATCGAACCGATACCGATATAGAGTATTGGATCGGTGCCAGCCCTACCGGACCATTGCTTTAACGATGAAGCTTTATAAGAGTGTGTAAAATGCTTGAAAAGGAATAATAACTGAATGGACCATTTATGATTTGTGTAATTTTCTTTTCCATTTAATTATTGAATATTTCTTTATTATTATTGTATTAATTATTTTACATTAAAATGACTTAAGAAATGTGACAAATGCTCAAAAAGCATGAAAATATATTTTAAAATACTGCCTTATTGTTTATACTCTGAACACTGTATTCTGAACACTTGCTGTTATTACCCATATGTGTACAAAGCCTATTAAAATCATTAAACAAAATAAAATAAATATCAATATGGATGATAATTTGAGGCTGCAAAGTTATGAATAGATTTTGTGCTACAAACGAATTAAGTCTAAGCTTGGTACCTCTTAAATATACTTCTACAACAATATTTACACATACCACAGCAAGGACCAACAATGCTTAGCAGCTGAAACAAACACAACATATAAAGAAACACACAGCATTACATCCTTGATAGCATATTCTAATAGACACAGTGACCATTAACAGTCTCTTTTCTTTAACCATGTGCTCTATCATTTCATCTAATTTGCCTAACAATAAAATGGCCAATTAAAGCATAACTGCATTACTTTGTTAATAAAGCAGACAGATTGACTCTGGGGAACACTTCATCGGTAGTTAATTATGCGCAATGGTAGTCCCATATCCACTGAGCAAATGTGGAGCCATAAAAGTGTTATAGTCCTGCCAATTCCCTCTCATGGCCAAACACAACGCTAAATCCAATGCTTCTGCACATTGCTGAGGCCAGAGAGACAAGAGAAATGAAGCACTCTGCAATTCTGTAGCTACCTCAGAGACTTAAAGTGCTTCCCTTTTTTGAGCCATAGTGAACAAAGGAACAATAAAAGAACGGCATTCTTGCAAAACATGCTCCGTATGAGGTTATTCTTAGGTCATAGCTAAAATAGTATAAACACGTTCTAAAATAGTTAAGGACTATTTTTTAAACAATCACATTTTATAGCTACTAAAAAAAGATTAGAGGCTTGTTTTAGTTAAGCGCGAGCTATGATTAATGTCCTGATTTTTTTTAAATTATTTTATTTTAATCTAATTCCATTATCAAAGCTTTAGGTATCAGTCTGTATCAGATTCCAAAACATCACCATCCTCTGAGTATGCAAATATTGTGCTGATGTGCTTAAAGGCTGGACAGTATTTTGACAGCAGAATTGAGATGGACACGTATATATTTGGCTTTAATATCAGAGAGCTGTGCTGTTCCTATAATTGTAATAAACTAAGTAATAAACTGTAATACTGGGCACCATGCCATCTTAGGGCTTTAAGCACTCACATTGAAAGTAACCAGTGTACTTACTGGTATGTTCTTGGGGTGTAAAAGGTAATCCTATATGAAGGAAACATACAGTATGTGAACTGGGCTAGTATGCTAAACTTGTCCCAGTCAATCTTCTGATGTCTTCAGGACCCTGGAGATGCAGGGCACACACACTATCTGATACTGTACTGCCAACAGATCTGTTGTGTCTAGTGCTCTAGTTTTTTAAACTAGACTAGTGACCAGAAGGTTCAAATCCCACCACTGCCAAAATACCACATTTGGGCCTCTGAAAAAGGCACTTAACAATCAATTACTAACACTGTTTTACTTGCTTGTTAATTTGCTTAGGACAAAGTGTCTGCTAAATGCTAAAGGCTGCTGTAAGACAGTTTGGGTTTATTGTCCATGAGGATACGTGTTGTGTCATTCAAAACAGGGACAGTGGTAGCCTAGTGGGTAGAGCTTTGGGCTATCAATCGAAAGGTTGAGAGTTAGATTCCTGACTCTTTGAGCAAAGCCCTTAACCTTGTTTGCTCCAGGGGTGCCGTACAATGGCTGACACTGCGTTCTGACCCCAGCTTCCAAACAAGCTGGGATATGTGAAGAAAGAATTACGTTGTACTGTACACATGTATACGAATATATGACAATTAAACGCATTTTATTTTATTAAACAAAACATTTTTGGCATAAAACACCAGTGATTCAGATCAGAAACTAAGTATATTTTAAACCAGTATCAGACACAACACAAATCCACAGCATCAGATTGACACATCCTTTCAGTCTAAAGCTATAAAAAAACAATAAGCACTGAGCTTGTCACTAGAGTGAATGGTTTGACCCTGACTGATCCAAGCATCTGGCTGCGCTTGTGGTGTCTCCATCCTTATAAACAGAGTCGTATGTGACTAAGGGCTTCTAACAGGAACATGACATTTTGTCAATACTATATTGGCAATCCACTTAACCTCAGACAGAAGGATCATTTTGTTGGTGCAGGGTAATAAATGGGTTGTTTGTACTGCAAAAGGCCTTTGTATTATGTACACATGCTCTGTTACATAATTTACGGCTTTAAATATAGTGATTTTATGGACTTTCACTGCTTTTTTCCTTTTTATAGTAAAACAGGAGGTTAATAAAAAATAAATGATGTTTTTAAATATTTCAAAAATGTTAAATATGCATATAATTTGGCATGTGCTAATTATACATGTATTTACTATACATCAGCTTTAATAAACAATTATATTTAAGTTCAATAAATGTGGTAAAATCCATCAAATGTCTAAGTCATTCATGAAGTAATTAATTAAAAAAATGTCTTATTATATAATTGTAATAATATAATGAGCTTCTGGCAACTGGCAATATTTTTATATTGAAAAAAAAGATTATGATATATCTTGAAATATGAAATATCTTGTGTTGTGCTGGTATGAGTGGATAAGACACAGCAATGCTGATGGAGTTTTTAAACACCTCACAGGCGGCACGGTGGCTAAGTGGGTAGCACTGTCGCCTCACAGCAAGAAGGTCCTGGGTTTGATCCCCAGGTGGGACGGTCCGGGTCCTTTCTGTGTGGTTTGCATGTTCTCCCTGTGTCCACGTGGGTTTCCTCCTTCGTTCACAAGACGCAGGGTTACTTATAGTTCCAAGAATTAAAAAGATCATGGCTGGTGGAAGAGCATTTTCTTACAAAGCTCCACAACTTTGGAATAATCTTCCTGCCTCTGTTTGGGATTCGGACACAGTCTCAATGTTTAAGTCTAGACTGAAAACATATTTATTTTCTCAGGCTTTTGATTGGTATAGACAAAGGTGCAGAGCTTGGGGGTTCTTGGTCATAAAAACTTGTGGTGATCAGGGATGTTGGGTTGCTGTCGTTCTGGCTCTCTTGTCCGATCACTCAGGTTTGATGATGGTGGGAGAGGTGGGGGCTGATGTCCTGTAAAAGCCATCATGACCTTGTTACCTGCTCGCTCTCCCTTTTAGTTATGCTGTAACAATTAGGGCTGCCGGAGTCTAAAACTCTCTGTAAAACTGATATTTTTCTCAACTCGCATTTTACATTTTTAACTACAGTTTCTGTTGTTTTACCCCGAGGTCCTTCTGATGGAAACTTGTTCACCCCAAGGTCCTTCTGATGGAAACCTGTTTACCTGCCCGAGGTTAAGGAATAAAGTCGAGACTGCCGTGCAAACAATGCTGCTCCTGCCGGATGTGACGGGACCTGGTGTGTTTGCACCAAGAATGTCAGGAACTCACTACAGACTTTATTACAGACTGGACTGAATAATTACTCTATTATTATTTATTATTGCTAGTTATAACTTTTAGTTCATTTTAATTCTGTGTTTGTATGATTTGTGTAAATACTATTTATTTAAAGTATCCTCCAGACCAAGAAGGATGGGCCCTGGATGGGATGGGAGTCTGGTTCCTCTGGTTTCTTCCTGTAATTTTAAGGGAGTTTTTTCCTTGCCACTGTCGCCCTCGGCTTGCTCCTGGATCCTTGGTCCTGGATCTTGTAAAGTTGCTTTGAGACAATGTCTATTGTAAAAAGCACTATATAAATAAAGTTGACTTGACTTGACTCATACCAGCACAACACACACTATCACACCACCACCATGTCAGTGTCACTGCAGTGCTGAGAATGACCCACCACCCAAATAATACCTGACCATTGAAGAACAGCATGAAAGGGAGCTAACAAAGCATGCAGAGAAACAGATGGACTACAGTCAATAATTGTAGAATTACAAAGTGCTCCTATATGGTAAGTGGAGCTGATAAAATGGACAGTGAGTGTAGAAACAATGAGGTGGTTTTAAAGTTATGGCTGATCAGTATATACAGTATATATACAGTATATATATAACTGCTCCTGTCAGTTTAAATATTGACACAATTTATTTTATTAATATATTAAATCAGTTGCCTGTTACTAAGTTTCACTAACTCCACAATTTCTAAAGGTTGTCAAGGACTGTTATTCTTACACATGAAGATCTGTTACAACCCTGTGTCATAGCGCACTGCTGGAGAGCGTCTGTGATAAATGATGCTTGAAAAGCACTCAGATCAGTCACTGTTAAGAACGTGGCTTTAAGTGCACTGGGACAACTTCATTTCCAGGGGTTAATATGACTTGCCCTTTTCAAAATAACAGGAATTTAAGCATATCTGTATGTCACTTCAAAACCTTGGGTCATTGGTGAGGTGATCGATGAGAGAGGTTGATGCGTATATGTTACAATGACATGTACATCTTTATGTGATTATTCTTCCTGTCTATTATTCAAGGAGACTCTTCCATTCATTTTACCCAAAATACAGGTCTGTAGCCAGGTAGCAGACCACAGACACAAGCGAAAAGTTAAAATATAATAAAAATTTAAGTAGAATAAAAACAACACAAAGTGTAAAATTATTATATCTTAACTTGTCTAATTATTCATTATTATTGATAAGTTAATAGTAGTTGTATGTTAGTATTATCAAAGTAGTAATAGTCGTATTAGTAGTGATATTTGTTTGGTTATTTATTATTTATAATTTTAAGTAGTAATTGAAGCCATAGTATTGGTTGTAATAATCCGACGAGTACTCATTTTATGTTTGTTATTTTTCATTATAAACATAAGTAGTATAAGTAATTTTTGTATTAGTAGTAATAGAAGTACAGTGGTACCTTAAAACTGAGAGAGGGTTCTGAGAGAGGCATTGAGTTTAAAAGGTGTTAAGTTTTGAGGTATTTTTACCCATAAGGATGTATGGAAAACCTGTTAATGCGTTCCGTGGTCCCGTGGAACTGCATAAATTTTAGGCTAATGTAAAATAATGGGGTTGTTTTTGACACTTACACACTAAAAATAACACAAATATTATATAAAAACACTGAAATACAATTGATAACAATTAAAAATCAATCAAAAATAGAATAAAACCTGCTGTTTACCTTTACTTCTTTATTGTTTCCTTATGCTTCTTAATCGTGGAGATGCTCAATCTTGGTATACCATTCAGTATATTCCATTCAGTGAAGACGCATTCACATTAGAAGCGGCACATTAGCTTTTTAATGATAAGCGTTTTAGACTTTCGAAAAAAAAATCAGATTCTTACAATTTCTTAGAAGCTCGAGCTATAACACAAGTTTAAAAGTAAAACAGGAGAAAAATCCAGCTAAACACAGATACATGGGGAGCTTTCAGAGGGAATTTGACAGTTATTCCACACAAATGCAGATTCGTCTCATATGCGCACTTTGATGACATTTTACTGCACAGAGCACTGAACAAAGCGACTGGTTATTGTTAATTTAAAATTAAATAAATAATTAAAAAACAAAAAACTGAACACGTTGAGTTTAGGATAAATGTTGAGTTTAAGAGTACAAATTTCTCGACGAAGGGCGTTGAGTTTCAAAGATTTTGAGTTTAGGGGGCGTTGAGTTACAGTGGGGCCAAAAAGTATTTAGTCAGCCACTGATTGTGAAAGATGAGAGAGGTCTGTAATTTTCATCATAGGTACACTTCAACTATGAGAGAAAAAATGAGAAAAAAAACTCCAGGAAATCACATTGTAGGATTTGTAAAGAATTTATTTGTAAATTTTGGTGGAATATAAGTATTTGGTCACCCACAAACAAGCAAGATTTCTGGCTCTCATAGACCTGTATGGCTCTGTTTTTCTGCAAAGGGGACAGGACGACTGATCCGTGTTAACGGAAGAATGAACGGGGCCATGTATCGTGAGATTTTAAGCCAAAACCTCCTTCCATCAGTGAGAGCATTGAAGATGGAACGTGGCTGGGTCTTCCAGCATGACAATGATCCCAAACACACCGCTCGGGCAACGAAGGAGTGGCTCCGTAAAAAGCATTTCAAGGTCCTGGAGTGGCCTAGCCAGTCTCCAGACCTCAACCCCATAGAAAATTTGTGGAGGGAGTTGAAAGTCCATGTTGCCCCAAAACATCACTGCTCTAGAGGAGATCTGCATGAAGGAATGGGCCAAAATACCAGCTACAGTGTGTGCAAACCTGGTGAAGACTTACAGGAAACGTTTGACCTCTGTCATTGCCAACAAAGGTTATGTTACAAAGTATTGAGTTGAACTTTTGTTATTGACCAAATACTTATTTTCCACCATAATTTACAAATAAATTCTTAAAAAATCCTACAATGTGATTTCCTGGATTTTTTTTTCTCATTTTGTCTCTCATAGTTGAAGTGTACCTATGATGAAAATTACAGACCTCTCTCATCTTTCTAAGTAGGAGAACTTGCACAGTCAGTGGCTGACTAAATACTTTTTGGCCCCACTGTACAAGGTACGACAGTACTAGAATGCATACTGTATAAACAATTTTTATTTAGTACAGAGTAAAAAATCATGTTAAATATGTACTACACTATATATAAAGCACTTATTTGAAATTGCCGGATTAGTCTGTCCTCTCTTTCATCTCGCTAATAAAGGGAAGATGCTGCAATCCCCTTTAACACTGTAAAACGGCCTGAAGGGATTTAAACCTAGAGCACTGACTTGATGCTGTCACAGCAGATTGATGCTGTCACATCTAACACAAACTTCTAGTTCATTTTAGTATTATAAGCAAACAGTTATTATTTTCTTGAAATTAAGCATTTCAAATTTAATTATAAAGAGAGACGATAAAATCTTTAAAAAATACATTAAGCATTAAGTTCTGAATAATTGCTGCATTTGTCTCTGGCTAATTGAGATGCTAGTAAGAATGTTAGGGCTCAGGAGAATAATTTGTCAGTGGAAAAATACAGAATGGTCCAATTTATTGCTTGCTGCAGGCAGAGAAGTTCCACCAGCCTTTGATCAACCTTTTTAGGTCAGTATGACTTGAAATACAGAGAAAGGTCTTAGAAAACCAGAAAGAAAAATATGTTTTCCACAAAGAGAGGAAGAAGTATTTCTGTGGCTGTGCAATGTTTGGTTGTATGGGGATGATAAATTCTTCATGGGACTACAAAATAGTGAGTTATAATAGGAAGAAATCATCTATGCTGTTTATTTCTCATTTGTCTAGGCAGTACGTTAAACATTCATGACAAAGATGGCAGCATATATATCTGCAAGTTTAGCAACGTGCAGTCTATTTACCCTTCATGTCAGATCAATGAACTGACTATAAATTAACAAAAGATAGTTTTTTTTATTACAAACAAAGCTGTTGAAATACAGAATTTGTGCTCAAGACTAAAAGTGGAGCAACATAAAATGTAAACCAGTGACAGTAATTCGGTAACATAGTTACATACAAAGCTTTCCTACAAAGCATTCTGAAACAATAGAGATAAACAGACTTTGCTCAGTGAATACATAGGTATATTTAATTATGCATCACATTTGCCATTTTGAGATCCTAGCGCACTAGACTCTGACGATGAACCAATATTATCAATGCTCTATGTATAAACACTTAATTTGCATATACTGCAGATAGATATTAATGCTTAAGTGTGAGATTCTCTATATTTAAAAATAATATTTTACTGCTGTTGCTGTAAACACTGGTTTTGTTGGTTTGCCATTGTTTGTACTTAAAACTATATGTGAAATGCCACACAACAATGAGTGGTACAAATTACTAAGAATTAGGACATTTGTAATACAATAAATTGTATGTGGGTTTGCAGTTTATATAACCTTTAAAACCTACTTCTAGACAGTTCCACATACTTACTAACACACACCATCACTGTACTAAAATAAGCAAAAAGTATAACATACAATGATCAGCCTTAACATTAAAACCACCTTCTCGTTTCTACACTCACTGTCCATTTTATCAGCTTCACTTACCATATAGAATCACTTTGTAGTTCAACAATTACTGACTGTAGTCCATCTGTTTCTCTGCATACTTTGTTTTAGCCTGCTTTCACCCTGTTCTTCAATGGTCAGGACCCCTACAAGACCACCACAAAGCTGGTATTATTTAGGTGGTGGATGATTCTCAGCACTGCAGTGACAATGACATGGTGGTGGTGTGTTAGTGTGTGTTGTGCTGGTATGAGTGAATCAAACACAACAATGCTGCTGGAGTTTTTAAATACCGTGTCCACTCACTGTCCACTCTATTAGACACTCCTATCTAGTAGATGTACAGTCAGAGAAGATTGCTCATCTACTGCTGCTGTTTGAGTTGGTCATCTTCTAGACCTTCATCAGTGGTCACAGGACGCTGCCCATGGGGCGCTGTTGGCTGGATATTTTTGGTTGGTGGACTATTCTCAGTCCAGCAGAGACAGCAAGGGGTTTCAAAACTTCATCAGCGCTGCTTTGTCTTATCTACTCATACCAGCACAACACACACTAACACACCACCATCATGTCAGTGTCACTGTAGTGAAGAGAATAATCCACCACCCAAATAATACCTGCTCTGTAGTGGTCCTGTGGGGGTCCTGACCATTGAAGAACAGCATAAAAGGGGGTTAACAAAGCATACAGACAAACAGATGGACTACAGTCAGTAATTGTAGAACTACAAAATGCTTCTATATGGTAAGTGGAGCTGACAAAATGGACAGTGAGTGTAAAAACAAGGAGGTGGTTTTAATGTTATGGCTGATCAGTGTATATATTAAACGTTCACTCCATCTGTTTATAGTATTAACAATTTTTCTCATAGATAGATAGATGGAGGGAGGGAGGGAGGGAGGGATGAATGGATGGATAGATAGATATTTTATTTCAATCAATTATCCTGATCAGGATTGCAGTGGGTCTGATACCACTGGGAAACACTGGCCACAAGGCAGAAGTACTCTGGAAAGGGCAGCAATCACCCAAAAACATAGCCAATCATGTCTGTGTATACCTCTAGTTGTCCGATAGCTCTGATGATGTTTGATCCCGGATCTCAGTGGTGCTCCTGCCCAACCTGAGTGCCTTATGGTTAACCAGACTTACATAACTGCATCATAATTAGATGGACATTTTATATGTGTTCATAAGCGTTTAAACTATGCTTATGTTAATGTTAAATTTGTATTACATTTATTTCATCCCACCATTTTTCAGCTTTTATTGTCCTTTTACAAAATCTCCCACATTTCATTTTGAGTTTATGTAGTATAAGATATAGTTCATTGTTCTGCACCTCTGCCCATTGTGCCTGCTCATATCTAGTTAACCTTGACAGCATTTGGAGCTATGAGTCTTTGCAGGGCAGGCAAGAGACTACTCCACTCATGCCCTCAGCCCATTCATTATCCTACAGAATGATCCCAGGTTGCAGGGCTGGAAATTTTCATTACGTGGGCCGTAAATGGAGAAATTAAAGAGCACACGAAAAATGCTGAATCCGTATAACGAAGTTTTTGGATGGCAGAGCCAAAGGTGAAAAACTACAGTATCCTGTGTGTGCCCTGACAGCTGTCTTTTAGAGCCAAACACTGCCATTATTCTGTTTTATGAGCTCAGGTTAAAATACTACACACCACTCACAGTTTAACAACTAAAGCTATGTCTCTCTGGCTTGTGAAATTGCAGTTCTAAGCAGTAAAATGGGACTTAAGGTTTATATCCCAAGCTGGTTTGTAAATTACAGGGAGATTCACCTTCACTTACAGTTGGTGTCAAAGCAAGAGAAATGAGTTTGTGCTGCAGTCACTTGATCCTTTGGGGCATCTGTAGATCAATGATCCAGCCAGCTTTCCTGTGGGTATAGTGGACATAATTATTATACATCAGGCATTAACTTGGCACATGCTGCTGACCACTGTTTTGGTGCAACTTGCCGTATTTACCAGCTAATGATAATTAACCTATGGGTCACTCCATTGTAGTTTTTTTTCCTGTTTGTCCTGTTGGGCTAAATTCAATTACAGTTCAGGTGCTGAATGTGATTCTGTAGTTAAAGTTAATTAATCAATAAATACAGTTAAAATTGCAGTACAATAACAATTCATTAAACACAATACAATAACATGCATAGCTGTATAGTGAATAGTTTTTAAAATGTTTTTTTTTTTCAATTTGTGATATTAAATCAGCAATAAATGTACTATATGTCTTAATGTCTAAATGTCTTAACACTTAGTAACGTGAACTCTGCATGTGTGTCTATAGGTACATGCTAAACTAAATTTTTACAAGATATATTTTTACTTTGTAGAGTTTGAATAAGCAGTTCCAATTTCAATTCTAGTACTGAAATATGTAAACAACACTACCCACCAGAGATGTGGACTCGAGTCCGAGTCGCACGTAAGTCGCACACACAGGACTCGTTACAAATGACTCTGATTCGTGACAATTATATATATGTATGATCTGACATCATTCTGATCGTGTCATTTTCTGCTCTCTAATAACGCTCTGGCCGTCTTAACCCGCAACGCACGCAATGGGTAAATGTTCCAGCCAGCTTCCGGCGTAGTGATGAAGCGTCACTCCCTACTCCCTACACAGTTTGAAGTTCAATCCTTTGGATTGCAATCTCACTTAAAATGGGGAATACATAGTGCACTTCACAGGAATAACTAATGTGAATGGAACGCTCCTACAGAATTGGCGCTAATGATTGAAAGAACCGCTTTATGAACCAATCAGACCTTCTAATTTTATTTTTTGTAAGAAATGCTGTTATTTGCATGTATTTAGTTTGCAGCGTCACACAGATGATGTGTCAATGAAACGCTTGATTTAATTGGCCTTCTAACGAATTCGTGTTTTGCTTCACAACCGGGTTTGGAGGTTTTTAATTATAAGCACATTTACAAAATAACAGATTATATTCCTAATGGGACACACAGTTATAAATGTAATAGCATCTGGAAGAACATAAGCTAAGGTAACCAGTGTTATGGATTTTTTGCTGTGTTTTGGATTTTGACCACTGTGCCGTAATTTGCAATGAAAACAAAACATCAGTTTAAGCTTTTAACTGGTACCTAGGAAAGTAAAGGCACGAAGTAAAATGGCAAAATACAGTGACTAATCTGTTGTTTTTTTGTCTGAACTTACAGATTATTTGTTCATTTCTACACTACATTTCCAATATTTGTTTTGTGTTTATTGTATTGACCCGTGACTTGACTTGGGCGCTAGCTTAAAGACTCGTGACTTGACTCGGACTCTAGCCTAAAGACTCATGACTTGACTCGGACTCGTATTTTGTGACTTGTGAACATCTCTGCTATCCACCTTTGGCAGTTACCTTAAAATATTAAGCTGTTAAGACTGCTCATAAACATGTTTGCTGTGGTTTTGTAATAAGGCACGATTTTTCAGTTTTAACTTATTTTAACATTTTCTAATATCCTGCCATCATAACTGAGAAGAAGAAACCAGTCTGAAACATAATAGCAGTGCAGAATGGGTTTAGAATTTGACAAAAGCCCTGCGGAAAAATCATAAAAGCTTTGCTGCCCTCCACAACATCATTAGCAGGACCATGTAAAATGTCTCCTAGGAATGTTAATGTGAGCCGGAAAACTCTATTTCTCTAATATAAGGTAAAAGAGTGAGAGAAACGCTGTGGTGATGCATTAATTAGGCAAAAAACTCGAAGCAGGTTCAACCTAAGGGAGATACCACACTGAGAAACCAATAAAGAGCAAGAAGGTTATACAGCTCTTAGTGTTCAGTAGAGGAACAAGACATTACAATGCTTAAGGAAGTCTTGAATTTGCAGCAAATTAAGAATTTATTTGTACTAAAACAACGCGAAAGCGCTGGCGCAGTTGGTTAACTAGGTGCTACACAGCAACATGAGTCCTGAGAACCAGGGTTTTCTCATTTTTGTGAACACCTGGGAACTCCGGTTTCCCCCAACCTCACATTTAGAAGGTGAAATAAATACTTCAGATTTACTCTAGGTGTGATACTCTGCAATGAATGCCACAATGATACAAAAGCAGCATCCAGGAAAGGAGTCTTTGATGAGCAAAGATGGCCAGAGGATCTCCAGTTTGTCAACAAATGTGTGAGAAAATTATTGAAATGTTTAAAAACAATGTACCTCAAAAAAGATAGGAAGGGATTCAAGGAATCGGGAGGTGCAAGCTTAAGCTAAACGCCCGTAATCTTCGATCCCTCAGACGGCACTGCATCAAGAACCGCCACTCAACAATAGCTGATATAACCACATGGGTGAGGGATTACTTTGGCAAACCTTTGTCAAGCTCTACAATACAGAGTTACATGCACAAATGATACTTAAAACTTTACTGTGCAAAAAAGAAGCCTTATTTTAACCATGTCCAGAAGTGGCGTCGACTTCTCTGGTCTCAGAGGCATCTAGGATGGACCATCACACAGTGGAAATGTGTATTGTGGTCAGATAAATACAGGTCTTTGTTGGAAAAAATGGACAATGCAAAACCACATGCTGCACACATTACAAAGGCATGGCTGCAGAAGAAGAGGGTACGGGTACTGGACTGGCCTGTCTGCAGTCCTGACCTGTCCTCAGTAGAGAATGTGTGGAGAATTTTGAAACAAAAAATGCGACAACAACGACCCCGTACTGTTGCACATCTTAAGACGTGTTTGCAGGAAGAATGAGACAAAATAAAAGCTGAAACACTAAATCACTTGGTATCCTCGGTGCCAAAACGTCTTTTAAGTGTGGTGAAAAAGAATGTCAGCATTCCAAAGGGGTAAATGCTTTACTGTCCCAACTTTTTTTGGAATGTGTTGCAGGCCTGAAATGCAAGAATGGATGTTTATTAATAAATGAAATGAAGTTGAGCAGATAAAACATGAAATATCTCAGGTTCATCCTGTCTGCAATCAAATAAAAGTCAAAGTAAATGTCTGTGTTTTTTTATTATTTGCATGTTCCATGTTGACCCAACTTTTTCTGATTTGGGGTTGTGTGTGTGTGTGTGTGTGTGTGTGTGTATACATAAAGAAGGTTTGGAATTTCAAATATTTATAAAATATTATACATACATTCAAAACATACACGAATCACATCACAATAACCACTAAACCCTTGTAAATAATAGGAACAATGCATGCAAACACTAAACTTGCAGCTGATTATCAAAACACAGGGGGGTTGTTTGACTGAGTAAAGCCTAACATTAAAATGCCTGTCCCCCAGAGCACTGCACCATCCTTGGCTAGGCAAGGAAGACTGATGAGCATGTTGTGGCAATGAAGATGAAGGAACGGAAGAGGCCTCATCCTCACACTAAACCCATAAGCACACTAACTGAACATGAAGGGCTGTGTCCGCCGCTCTAACTGAAGAGGGAAATAAAAGTGTTCAGCCAGGGCCGCTCGTCCATAAGTCACAGGGGTAATGATCTCAGACTGCAGATAGGGTAAAAACGATGGCTGCAGCAGCCCCCCAGACACTGTCAACACACACACACTCTGATATATGAGCCTCACAGGTCACTGACATTAATGCCACTATGTTCAGCACGTTATAACAGAGCTACAGTCAGATGCCAGCACATCCCTTTTGTCATGGGCCAATGCAGGATATCTCCGTCTCATGATATGATGGAGGTAAACAGAAATCAATCTAAGGACTTAGTACTGTAAAGTGATAGTAAGCCAAAGAAAAAGGTTGTTATTGTGTCTTATTCTGTTATTGACTAATCTTTTAAAATGCATAACATCTTGCATGTATTGCATTTAAAAGACTGATACAGGGTTGCAAAAGTACCAGATTATTACCAGACTGACTGGTAATAATCTAAATCACATTTGTTAGTAGAAATAAGAGGGGTTTTGTTGAGAGAGTTTCAGTTTAAAAAGTAAGGAAAAATGTATTCTGTGTTCAATGCCTCTATTTGACCATTAAGTTTGATATTAATAATGGTAAGGTAATTAAATCAAATAACCCCCAATGTGTTTTCTCATGTTAATTTATTTACATTTACATTCACATTTTGAGCATTTAGCAGACGCCTTTATCCAAAGCAACTTACAATTGAAACAGTATACATTGAGGGCCTTGTTTAAGGGTCCAACAGTGGCAAGCTGGCAGATGTGGGGCTTAAACCAGCGACCTTCTGCTTACTAGTCCTGTACCTTAATTGCTTAGCTACCCCTGCCCATCCAAATATAAATTCTTGCCCTTTTGACCATGTCTATTAATTCAAAAATAGTGTCTATGAACAGTAAAGGCAGTTGTAGGGCAGTTGTAGACTAGTGGCTAAGGTACTGGACTAGTAACTAAAGGGTCGCTGGTTTAAGATCCACCACTGCCAGGTTGTCACTGTTGGGCCCTTGAGCAAGCCCTTAACCCTCAATTGCTTAGACAATATAAGTCTTATAGGTCTTATAGCCGTGGTGTGGCTTGAACCGGCAACCTTCTGATTACTGATCCAGTACCTAAACCACTAAGCTACAACTGCCCTACATAACTGTTGCATCTTCCCAATGACATGTACTTGCTAAAAATCAGTAAAAGATTTATGGAATTTTGTGACCTTATGTTTTCACAAACAGGGTCATTTGATTTAGGTCATTATCACACTTAGCTCACAGCTTGGTAGATATCAGCCTTGTTTAATAGATATTAATAAAAAATAACCAAGATACCTCACCATTGTGTAGTAATATTATAATGGAATTTAAAATTTAATTGTAAATTTTGATCCATATAAAAAGAATTAGCCATTTAAAAACCTAACAAAGCAAACGATATATGGAAAAAAACAAGCTTTCATTTAGAATCTTATTTACTCTATCTAACACACACAGACACACACACAAACACACACACAAACACATGCATAAGAAGGAAGCAGCCAGAGCACTTGCACCACTCAATTACTTTGTAGTATGATAATTAACCAATTCACTCTGCACAGCCAATTCTCAAAGGTGTCTTTGAACTAATTGTTCTCATTGACTCAATTAATTATTTGTTTGCTGATTTAATTATTTTCTGATCTGGAAAAATGGAAATTAAACAGAAGGCGAGGGACTAGTGGCACAAAAAGTACAATCTTAAATAAAAGGTTTAATATTACCATTTTTACATGTTTAGTATTTGTTAAAATCTGTTGTGTCAAATGGCTTAATCAGTCAATTAGACCATTTTGTAAGTAAATATGTGTTTACTGGGAGTATTGACTTGTAACCAAAAATATAAAGTGATGTTTTACACAGTCACATAGAACAAAAGACTTTAGAAAGTGGATTTAAAAAGAAGTCTGATACAAATCGTATGTTTAGTTAAAGTCAAAAGATTTTATACATACCTGTACAACTGTTAATAAGTACAAAGTGCAATAAAACAGTGGTCTTCGGCTGAGGTGAAGAAGAAAACAGCTTTTTATACTGAAAGTAGTGTTCCAACATGGAACATAGGTGACTATGTCCATGGCCAAACAAATTTTGCACTGCTATGGTTTGAGATCCTGCATATATGAAATATATGCGAAGGTATTCAAGAACAAATACAACACCAGGAGCATCTACCAAAGGCTTAGTTTTTACAAGCAAGGATGGGTCATGGTTCACGACTTTGTGCCAAACTTTATTCAAAGACAATGTTTCTCAATGTATGATTGCAAACAATTTAGGTATTTCGCCATCTACAGTTCATAATTTCATGAACAGATTTAAGGAGTCAGAAAAAATTTTATTATGTAAAGGCCAAGTGAAGACCAAGGCCAAGTGTGATTATTGAGCGCTTAGGCAGTATTTTCTGGTGGTGGTGTGTTAGTGTGTGTTGTGTGGTATGAGTGGATCAGACACAGCAGCGCTGTTGGAGGTTTTAAATACCATGTCCACTCACTGTCCACTCTATTACATGTGTCCACACACCTTGTAGATGTAAAGTCAGAGATGATTGCTCATCTATTGCTGCTGTTAGAGTTGGTCATCTTCTAAACCTTCATCAGTGGTTACAGGATGCTGCCCACAGGGCGCTGTTGGCTGGATATATTTTTGGTTGGTGAACTATTCTCAGTCCGGCAGTGACAGTGAGGTGTTTAACAACTCCATCAGTGCTGCTGTGTCTTATCCACTCATACCAGCACAACACACACTAACACACCATCACCATGTCAGTGTCACTGCAGTGCTGAGAATGATCCACCACCCAAATAATACCTACTCTGTAGTGGTCCTGGGAGACTTCTGACCATTGAAGAACAGCATGAAAGGGGGCTAACAAAGCATGTAGAGAAACAGATGGACTACAGTCAGTAATTGTAGAGCTACAAAGTGCTTCTATTTGGTAAGTGAAGCCGATAAAATGGACAATGTGTGTAGAAACAAGGAGGTGGTTTTAATGTTATGGCTGATCGGTGTATATAATTTTATAGGGGTCAAATTGTTATTGCCAGACCACTTATATCAGAAGAGATTAGAGCTACATCATGTGGTATGGACTAACAGAAGAGTAATTGGGCAGATAATAATTTTAACACTGTTGATCATCTGGTCATCTAGTGGTTAGACTAGTCCATTATTTGTTCATCTCTTGTCTTTACTCTTTGGAACGATCTAAGTAAGAATTGTCTGTCTAAATACAAATCTTTTTGACTGTATTTAAATGTTTGTCTACTAATTAAGTAACTTCCTCTTAGCCTAAAACTTTTTTTCATAAAATTGTACTCAAAGATGTAGTGCACTGAGTTAATTTGGTCTCCTAATGTGATGTCCTCTCGTTTGGCATAAAATATCATTTCTCTCTGGTCAGTGCCAACGTCCTGCCCTAAATTTGTACCAGACCAGCAGAGACATTAAATTCTTATTGGCCTGTGGCATACATCCAAAATGCTCTCAACAAAAGCTAATATTCTTCTACAATGTGCCAGACCTGTCGAACCTCCCCAACGACTGCCATATGGGAGGAAAATAAATATATTGCAATGGCTCAGTCCAGACCAATCTGAGCATGGCATGAATTCTGAAGACATCGTAGCAACTGCACCATACTTTCCAGATTCAACTCAGCAAGAAGGAGACACTCTTTAAGGACTTTCACTATTATTTATCATGCTGCTTAAAATGCTGTGCTCATTTGTTTCCATTAAATAATTCATCCTTCCTTAAATATTCATTTAACATCTGGTATTTTTACCAGGTTCCTTTTTTTCCTCTTTCTCTATGGTTTCTTTTTCAGCTTTGCAATCATACATAATTATTCATAGGCTCCCAGATACAGATTGCATAAAACATGTACACGATTCCTTTTTGCTTTTTCTCATTAAAAGATATTCTTTAAGTAGCTTAAACACTTCCCAGTGCTCCACTTGTGAAAATTGGACATTCTATTCTTCTGTACGTGTTTAGCCTGATTCTTGAAAAAAAGGATCTCTATTTGTAGCTTGGGGATCCTTATTTTGTATGTATTTCATGCAAATATGTGAAAAACGATATGATGCATTCAGTTACCACAATTTAGCATAATTTAAACTATTAGTAAACATTTAGGCAATTATCTTCTGAAAACCAACTGTTTTTCTCCCCTAAGTGGCTCTTTCATGTTAAAGCTGGAAAAAACTATTTGTTTAGCAGCTTTCTTGTTATGTCCCTAAATAAATTACTCACAGAATTGACATATTTGCTTGTAGCATATTAATAACACTAACAATGAATTTATCAATGTAAGCTTATCCAAATCATACTACTGACAATTTAAAAAGCATATAACAGTTGCATTTATGTTGGAGTATACTAAAAATACATACTTTAATGTACTTATTGAATTCTTAGCATATGTTGTTGTGCATAATGCTTAAAGGAGACACTTTCCTTGTCCTAATTGGTAGTAAGTACTATATAAATTATGATTTGTTAGGGCCAATTCTAATTTATTAAATGTAAATAACTTAACCTTTACATGATAAACACAGCATTATTCTTCAATATCATCTTTATGTAAACACTCTTTCAGTGCATATTTTTTGTATGCTTCAAAGTCCAAAAGTGTCAGGTGGTGCAACTGTCTGATCTATTATCAAATTAAGTATTAATAAAAATGTAGTACAAAATCAAAATAAGTCATCAAAAATATGTATTTGCAGTCAATTACATTTTTTACTCACAATAATTATTAAAATATTCCAGTAATTGGAAAAGATTATGTACATTTGGACATTACACTGTACAATGTATGGGAAAAGTGGACATAAGAAAAACCCTAACTGACCCGAGTGACCTTTTACAAAATAAAAAATATATATATTTGTCATTTGTGGTTTGGCTTGTTTGGTTAATTATAACAAGTTATTTGACTTTGGAATATTAAAATAGGTAAAAAATTGGCTATGTGTATGTAATGTTAAATATAAAACAATCTTGAATCAATTTTATTTAATATAGTTTTATTTATTTTATCTTTGTTATTCATTTTATAATATAATAGCAGTTCATATTATAATATAATAATATTTTTCATACTTTAATAGTCGTACTTACAAAATATAATTGTTTTTGTTCATTTTGGATCTTATTTTCTATAGATGCAAAAATGCTTTCATATACATTTTATTTCATATTTATTTTTTGAATCTTTGCTATATACACACTGACTAACATTCATTAAATGTTTTAATAAAAACAATATACACAAAGTGGGTCTAAGATGAACATATCACTCTATAGGTAAAAAAGATACATTACTGAATATTGCTTTATTAAAAGGATATATTCATTCTGTGTTAAAATAATTTTATCAACATAGGTAATTTTATTACTTATTATATTAATTAGACATTGTAACTTACTCATTAAATGTATATTTGAGGAGCACATTGATATAATTTGGCCCAATTAAAATACAGTTTTAACTGTGTAGTTCATTTTGGCAACATGGTAAAAAAATACATTATCTATGTCATAACAGAGACTGTAATAACCTAAATAAAAGTAAAAGTAATGTGTAAATGTAATATATTTTAATTTATCTATTACTATAGCTTTACTTATTACAAGACATCCATGAAAAATATAAAAGTAATATAAATTGGATAGAAGGAAAAGAAGGGACATTGTTTCCTAAAGATTGTTACAGATTTCCCTATTAATCCCTAATTAAAACTGAAAAACATATGTGTTACTGTTTGCTACATCTTCTTCAAAGCAATAAGTAAATATGCTTTTGTTAATTAAAAAGTAAAGGCCAACAATAATGCCCAAATTCACATCAATCAGAATTGGCGTGCACATTTGCAGCAAAACCCTAAACTTTAAAATCAGTGCTGGTCTTTATTTGTGAACAATATCAATCCTAAAGTCAAAGCAAACATTACCACAGCAAGAGATGAAACAATATTGTAAACTTTTAATTTTATTGGATTAACAAGAACGCTTGATCAGACTGAGCAAATAGCAGTGTGTTAATTAGAGATTATACTGATGATCCTGTGCACACAGGGCATCATTTTGGTTTAGCAAAAAGCCCCCAATATATGAATACATTCATCTCCACGAGTAATCGGAATATTCAGAAGCAAAAATCATGGCATACTAAGGTGAGTATACACTATACAGTGGAAAAGTTTCTATCAGAGCATTTACAATTAAAACTGCAGATAAACCCATAAGGGAACAAAATGACACAAGTGAACTCGCAAGAGCTCAGTGCACTTTTCTTTGTTCATCTGTCAAGAAATTCGTGAAAGCTTCCTGTAGTCCTTTCTCATTAGCATACACTAATTGCTAGTTCTCATCATGCAGCATGAACGGACCTCATTTAATAATAAGACAAGACTAATAAATCATAGATTTCATCACACACACAAAAAAAATTAATGTGCACCTGTCTTTTTATGGCCTGATATGCTGAGAAATTTGCCTGAGTATAATAAATAAAACTAATTAATGTTTTTACAACCACTTATTTTATTTTTAAAATTTATTTTGTGGTCAATAAACAACCTGAATGTAAAAGTATGTTTATAATTATATTTATATAATTATAATTATACGTATTAATATAATTTTAAATGTATATTTATTGTACCAAAATAAGGGTATATAGGAAATAAATTATTTCTAGGGGAAAAAAGAAGAGCGCTTTCTAAACTGCTTTGTTTCATCTCAGCTTTTATCTTATCTATTATGCTTAGGCTATTATAAAATGTTTTACTTGGTCTATTGTTAATGTTCTTACAGTAGATAATAAAATATTATTGCAATATTTTTAAAGTACATTGTGTTGTACTAAGATTTAATTTTACTGAATAATGTATGCACTTTCTAAAAAAAAAAAAAAAAGACCATAACACAAAATTACAACTGAGCAATACCTGGTAAATTTGTCGTGAGGTTTTTACATTTTCTCCCTTTGTAAGTCTTCCTCTTCCTGGCATTCATGCATCTAGGTATTGTATATAATTATGTATATGTGTGTGTGTGTGTGTGTGTGTATGTGTGTGTGTGTGTGTGTGTGTGTGTGTGTGTGTGCATATGTGTGTGTGCATATGTGTGTATTATATGTGTGTGTATGTATATATGTATGTATGTACACTATATGGCCAAAATAATTTGACATGGACATCTGACGAATTTATAAAGAAATGGTAGTGACCTCTATGTGATTTTTCAGATATAACAACAGCAACTCTTCTGAAAAGAGTCCTCACAAAAATTTAAAGCATGTCTGTGGAAATTTGTGCCCATTTATTCAAAAGGCCATTTGTATGGCTGGGCACTGAGGTTGGCCAAGAAAGCCTCAATTGATGTTCCACTTCATTTCAAGGCTTTTCAGTGGGGCTGAGGTCAGGGTTCTGTGCAGGCCACTAGAATTTCTTTAAATCAAGCTTTTCAATGTCTTTATAGATGTTGCTTTGTGCACAGGGGTATAGAAGTCATGCTGGAATAAGAAAGGGCCTTCACTAAACTGTTGCTACAAAGTTTGTAGCATAAAATATATTTTATATATAACTTATTACACCTGTCAGCAAATGTTAGCATATAACACATGAATTCAAAAATTAGAAGGGGTGTTTGTCTGCTAAACTGTAATGGAAGGATGAAAGATCTCTCCCCACACTGTCAGAAAAGTTTATTCATATTATTAAAGGACATGTCCTCTACAGGCCATGCCAGCAAAATGCCCCCACAACATCTTTACACTGATAGTGCTTACTATTTTAACCCTTTTAAATATGAAGCATGAGGTCCAGCTCTGTATTATTTAAAAAAGTTTACATTTGGGCAGTGGTAGCTTAGTGGTTGAGGTAATAGACTTATTATCAAAAGGTCGCTTCTTAAAGCCCCACCAACGCCAAGTTGCCACTATTGGGTCTACGAATAAAGCTTTTCTTAACCCTTTGTGTTTACTCACAACTTTAAGTCTCATTGGATAAATTCTGTAAACGTATTAAGTAAGGCAGTCGTCTACTGCTGCTACACTGCTGCCATCTAGTGAAGACTGTGTGTTGTTGTATTCTTGCAAACTACAGTATTTTGCCACAATTGGAAATGCTTTCCCAGTACAGCTATTCATTTGCAGCAATTACAGTAAATAGTAATAATCTTGCTTAAGCCAATATTACCAGTAACTAGAAATATTGAGTAAAAACGTTAATGTAATGCTTAAAAGTTTGGGTGCTCAGATGATGTTAGGGTGACCATATTTTGAAAGAGGACACTTGGCAGGATGGCAACATGGGCCAGACGAACACCTTCACTGGGTTTAAAGGTTGGGGGGTTTAAAGGTTACATTTTATGTAATTGGTGGCACCATGTGTATAAAGTAGGGTTTTAAATATTTGACAAATGCATCAATAACCATGCATGTATGTTATTAAACTTAAATAAACAATTCTTTAATTTCCTTTGGGATCAATAAAGTCAATATCTATCTATCTATCTATCTATCTATCTATCTATCTATCTATCTATCTATCTATCTATCTATCTATCTATCTATCTAATCTAATCTAATCTAATCTAAGACAACTGACAAATGCATGTATGGTCAGATAATCTTATTACTTTCAATTCAGCGGTTAGCCCTGAACAGTAATAACAACAAATAAAAAGGTCATCAGTGGAGCTGTTTCAACAGAATATGTGGCACTATCACAGCATTGACAATAACCTATATCTTAGTACGTGCATTTGATTTGGAAACGTTTACACTGTTTAAGAATCAGGGTAAGACTTTTTAACAAGGCAGGTGAGCAGTCCATTGATCTGTAGCTGTTGTGATGCAAATGCAAAAACTCCCTCTGCAGCAGTTACAACACCTTCTGTTTTACCAAGCCTTACCTGACGAACTCTTTCCTGTAGTTGCAGTTTTGTGTTTTGCTGAACTGGCACCTTTATTTGGTACTGACAAGCTTTGCTGGTCCTGCATTCTGCTTTCTAAGGATCCTGACGAGACAAAATTGAGAATTTTTTCTGTAATTCGTCTGTAAATTTTCATTTGCGCTTGGGCACTTTGAAGCGAAACGTGAGACCTATAAGAGAGAGGTAAAATCAGTGCAAAAACTAAAGCCGAATCCCGGACATTTTTGGTGATTTAGAAATAAAGATTAAGGACACATTTTAGGACATTTTTGTGCGGGGGAATAAGAGGACGTGTGGACACCCTATGTAAATAAACATAACCTAAACTAAACAGAAGACTTTGTCATATGTTTAGGAAAACCCACAATATACGTATGACAGATTTCAAATGCAAAAAAGTGTTTAAGATTAAATTCGCGTGTCGCAGAGGTGTATATAAACTTTAATTTGAACTGTAGCTCTGGTAACGGCAGTGTTAAATGATGTTTGGGACTTTAGTTTTGAAGTTTATTGGGAAACACTGCTGAGGCAGCTGCACGGTTCTATTCGAGTTTCAGGAGGAAGACATTGCAGCTATGCTATGGAGCGAGTCTGTGTGCAGCTGTAGTGCCTTTAAACGGTTAAAAGAGGCAGCGGATTAAAAATTAGAAGTATTCATTATAACACAGTTGACATTTTATTCGCATGGGTGTCAGAGGTTCAGTGGTCAGTCTTGTTTTATTTAGTGTTCTATGTTGTTACTGTTACTGTCAGTCAGCAGTAGACTCGGGAGCTAGCAGTTAGCAGGAGCTGGCGTCACCGTTTCTGCTACAGGAAGGAAAGGAAGGAAAAGGAGTTACAGGGCCAGAAAGTGGAACACTTCTCGAAAGATTCTTGCAAACTTTTCGTGTTATTTGATAGATAAAGTGTTTATCTTTAATAAATGGTATTTCACTTTACATTCTAATTGTGTAAACCGTCTTATACACATTATAACAGTAAGTCAGGTTGAGGAATTTTTGGGTAGCTAAGCTAGCTGGTCACACTGGATTGTTTTGGTGGTGGAATTGTTCAGCACTTTTGTTTTCGCCTGCGTCATTATCGCCAGCTCCGTCTTTTTTAAATCGTTTATTCAACTGTCATGGCTACAGATTCGATTGAGAGTGAAGGAGATATGAAAGAAACTGGTAGAGTCGATAGGCTTCTGAATAAGATCAGTAATGACTCAGACACACCCAGCAGCAACAGTTCTTTAACCCTGCAAAACAATCAGACAGGTCGCTTCTCGCCCTCGGCTGAACCGGTAAGAAGCGATGATAGCTTTGTGGCACAGGACTGCACCCTCACAGAGCAAAAGGGGGATCAGTCATCCCCATCCAGCCCGGTGAAAACTAAAGATCCAGAACAAAACACTTCAACTCCACACAATGAGCAAAATCAAAAAGCGACGCGGAGCTCTGATCCAGTGAATGTGCTGCAGGCGCAGTCTTCACCTGAACATTACAGGTAGGACAGTCTGATATGACATGCATGCTGCATTTTACCATATGTGTATTTGATGTACTACTGAAACAATGTAAGGCCGTTGTGAAGTCTTTAAAATTATAGTTTATCAACTAAATTTAGCTTGTAGAAATATTTATTCATGAAATCAGCAATAGCAATATTTATGTTGCCTTGTTTCCAGTACCAAATGCAGTGGTTCCTTGAAACTCGACGCCAATTGGTTCTGGGACAGGCGTTGAGTTTCGAAGTATTTTTTCCCATAAGGATGTATGGGAAACCTGTTAATGCGTTCCATGGTCCTGTGGACTTATATATATTTTAGGCTTATGTAAAATAATGGGGTTGTTTTTGACACTTATACACTGAAAATATCAAAAATCTAATATAAAAACACTAAAATATAAAGCTGATTCTTACAATTTCTCAGAACCCCAAGCTGTAACACAAGTTTAAAAGTGAAACAGTGAGGAAAATCCAAACACAGATACACGTGGATGCTTTCATAGTGAATCTGACGGTTATTTCACACAAATGCAGATTCATCTCATATGTGCACTTTAATGACGTTTTACCCCACCACTCAAGCCGAGCGCTGAACAAAGCAACTGTTCGTTGTTAATTTAAATTAAATAAATAAAGTTTTAAAAAACAAGGGAAATGTTGAGTTGAAGTACAAATTTGTCAACGAAGGGTGTTAAGTTTCAAAGATTTTGAGTTTAGGGGACGTTGAGTTACATGGTACCACTGTACACAAAATTTTGAGAAAATAATTAAATCCCGATAATATTTTCTGAATTAAGCACCAAGTAAAGACACTGCTGTTGTTATTTTATTTTAATAATATAGAGGTATTTTAAGTATAAAGTCGTAATATTTACAAAAGTTAGAATCATTTTGTAGAACAAACCCTGATATTTCAAGAATAAAGAAATCATTATTGAACACTCTTTAAAATGATTGCCTTCCTCTAATCATTAATTTCCCATTATAGACCCTTACTGCACTTAACAGTTTGTAGTTGACATAGTAGATTAAAGAAATCCTCAGTTTTTTTCTGTAACACCTTTTATAATGGTCTAAAAGCAACTTTATTGATTCCAGGACCAAAAGAACCTAATAAGCAAGCCAAGGGCAATGGTGGCAAGGCAAAACTTACTAAACATTACAAGCAAGGATTAGATTAAAAAAATAAAGAGATACTAGATATGTGAAAGGAAATTTTTTTAACAAATAAAATAATAAAGAAAGTTTTAGATTTAGTCTGTGGTAGAATAAAGCTTAATAATAACTTTGTAGACATTGTAAGTGCAGTGATGTCAGATTCCATGTCCAGCAGGAACAGCATTGTTGGCATGACAGCCTCAAACCTACAGGATTCAGCCTCAGGTGGTTAAAAACATCAAAACCACTTCAGGGTTAAAAAAAAAAAAGGATATAAAACAGGGTCAAAACAGGATATGAACAAAATCAGTAATCGTAAGACATTGTGCAGAATATAGCTGACATCCCTAATTATTACAACATAACCAGAAGATACCACACCCTAAGCTATTTAATTCTTTATTTTCTGCTATGAATTCCAGACTAAGGCAACCAATACAAATAGACATTAAAAAAACATACTTTTAAAAGTTACTACAACAAAGAAAATTTACATTATATAACTACCTATATCCATCATTAGGTGAACTTAATGAGACATACAGAGAGAGAAATCTGAGATATAATAGTTGTAACAATACTACTGCTAATAATAATAATAATAATACTTCTTGCAGCACCATAGGTTCTCTCTACTATTTTCTGCAAATTTTCTTAAATGTAGGAGATACTATGAGCCATTGTGTTGTGACACATGGCTTTTTTTTTGCTATTACAAGTATCTTATATCAACTAGTATTCATTTGTTATTGAATGCAACATAAAGTAGTGAACATGGTAGTGATTAGCAATAACACACAAGCAGAGCTAGTTCATCATTTAGATCACTGAGCTTGTATACTCACTGAGCACTTGATTATGTACCTATCTGGCACATACATTTAGTCATTATTTAAAAAGCTATGCCAACCAACAGATAAACATTTGGGTATACATTTACTGACTGTAGTTCATTGGTTGCTTTGTTACCCCATTTCCCAATCAAAATAGAAGACCAGATCTTTGGGTGGTGGACAGTTCTCAGCACTGCAGTGACACTGACGTGGTAGTGGGTGGTGTTTTGGTATGAGTGTAGCAGGGGCAGAAGTGTTGCTTACTGGTGTCTTTATCAGGATCACATATCCTTATAGCACTCATTGTAGGTGCCCAGTCAAAGACACAAGCATTTTTTTCTTTTCTTTTTTTTAAAGGCATTATGTACAGCAATTTTCCTCTAGTTTTTCATCAGTGGTCACTTTATAATCACAAGACACTGTTAGCTTTATATCTTTGATTGGTTCACTATTCTCCTCCCAGCACTGTTTACATATAGCTGTACAACACACACCATCATGTCATTCCGATTAAAGTATCATTACAATAGTGAAGATGGTCCAATACCCAAGTAACATCATGTCAGTGGGGGGTCTACTGGCGTCCCTTTAGTTGATAAATGGGGTGCAGGGGTTGACCAGGTGCACAAAGCAAAAGACGGGCTACAGTTAGTACATGTATGCACACGAAGTTCATCTGTATGAAAGATGTAGCTTCTAAAATATGTATACCAGATAAAGTACTAGGTGAAGGAATATTGTCGTATTACAAAGCCTTGCATGTATGCTGCATTAAAACACACTTACCTACCCTCAGTACACAAGTATCAGCTCTATTTACAGGCGTGTTTGGAGAGCCTAATCCAAATAATGCATATACATTATTGAAATGGAACTATTATACTATTTCAATCACATATGGTAAAGCCAGTTTGTTTCAGTATGTTGTTTGACTACATGTTAAACACAAGCGGATCAGTGTGTAATTATACAGTGTATCACAAAAGTGAGTACACCCCTCACATTTCTGCAGATATTTAAGTATATCTTTTCATGGGACAACACTGACAAAATGACACTTTGACACAATGAAAAGTAGTCTGTGTGCAGCTTATATAACAGTGTAAATTTATTCTTCCCTCAAAATAACTCAATATACAGCCATTAATGTCTAAACCACCGGCAACAAAAGTGAGTACACCCCTAAGAGACTACACCCCTAAATGTCCAAATTGAGCACTGCTTGTCATTTTCCCTTCAAAATGTCATGTGATTTGTTAGTGTTACTAGGTCTCAGGTGTGCATAGGGAGCAGGTGTGTTCAATTTAGTAGTACAGCTCTCACACTCTCTCATACTGGTCACTGAAAGTTCCAACATGGCACCTCATGGCAAAGAACTCTCTGAGGATCTTAAAAGACGAATTGTTGCGCTACATGAAGATGGCCAAGGCTACAAGAAGATTGCCAACACCCTGAAACTGAGCTGCAGCACAGTGGCCAAGATCATCCAGCGTTTTAAAAGAGCAGGGTCCACTCAGAACAGACCTCGCGTTGGTCGTCCAAAGAAGCTGAGTGCACGTGCTCAGCGTCACATCCAACTGCTGTCTTTGAAAGATAGGCGCAGGAGTGCTGTCAGCATTGCTGCAGAGATTGAAAAGGTGGGGGGTCAGCCTGTCAGTGCTCAGACCATACGCCGCACACTACATCAAATTGGTCTGCATGGCTGTCACCCCAGAAGGAAGCCTCTTCTGAAGTCTCTACACAAGAAAGCCCGCAAACAGTTTGCTGAAGACATGTCAACAAAGGACATGGATTACTGGAACCATGTCCTATGGTCTGATGAGACCAAGATTAATTTGTTTGCTTCAGATGGTCTCAAGCATGTGTGGCGGCAATCAGGTGAGGAGTACAAAGATAAGTGTGTCATGCCTACAGTCAAGCATGGTGGTGGGAATGCCATGGTCTGGGGCTGCATGAGTGCAGCAGGTGTTGGGGAGTTACATTTCATTGAGGGACACATTAACTCCAATATGTACTGTGAAATACTGAAGCAGAGCATAATCCCCTCCCTCCGGAAACTGGGTCGCAGGTCAGTGTTCCAGCATGATAATGACCCCAAACACACCTCTAAGACGACCACTGCTTTATTAAAGAGGCTGAGGGTAAAGGTGATGGACTGGCCAAGCATGTCTCCAGACCTAAACCCAATACAACATCTTTGGGGCATCCTGAAGCGGAAGGTGGAGGAGCGCAAAGTCTCGAATATCCGCCAGCTCCGTGATGTCGTCATGGAGGAGTGGAAAAGCATTCCAGTGGCAACCTGTGAAGCTCTGGTAAACTCCATGCCCAGGAGAGTTAAGGCAGTTCTGGGAAATAATGGTGGCCACACAAAATATTGACACTTTAGGAACTTTCACTAAGGGGTGTACTCACTTTTGTTGCCGGTGGTTTAGACATTAATGGCTGTATATTGAGTTATTTTGAGGGAAGAATAAATTTACACTGTTATATAAGCTGCACACAGACTACTTTTCATTGTGTCAAAGTGTCATTTTGTCAGTGTTGTCCCATGAAAAGATATACTTAAATATCTGCAGAAATGTGAGGGGTGTACTCACTTTTGTGATACACTGTATGTTTGTTTTACAAAAATGATGTTTGGCTTTATTCTTTAGTATTAAGTTAGAACTCAGCACATTATCTTATAGTAACCACACTTTAATTATCAGGAAGAGCTTTTATATACATAATGTCTCCTCATTCTTTGATTAACATGTTTAGCTACCATGTAAAAGTAGATAAACACTGAGAGTTTCAACAAGCAAACAGTAACAGTAAACATTTGTCTCTTGTGTACTTGTGTTTCTCGGTATCAATATAAGAAATAATAGAATTTATTTGGCTGAATCACTGTTTGGGAGTGTAGTGTCAATGCAAATAAAATGTACTGTATCTAGGACTGTCCTTATAAAGCAATCTGTTGATTAGCTTCTGACTTAATGTAGTTCTTAAGAGTAGGGTCAAAGTCACAGTGTGCTTGATAAACATGGATAGCATGGTAATTAGCTGAGTGAGACAATAAGCCAGTGTTTGTGTTTCCTTATCCTCACATCTCAAGGCCTCTCATTAATGTGAATAAGCAGCTGTTACATTAATACTGTGTTGCTTTACCAAATAATATCATATAGCAATTTAATGACGGTCATGGGGAAAAAAATCATGTGTTATATGACGTGTTTAGTCAAAATCCAAAGATTGGAAAGTACAGAGCAAAACTTAAGAGCACTATTTAATACACAAATCCAATTCCAAATAAGTTGGGACAGTATGTAAAATGCAAATGAATACAGAAAGCAGTGATTTGTAAACTGTTTTAAGGTATTTAATAGAAAATATTTAATTAAACATGAATACAGTTTTCTAGAGTTGTATATTTTTGCATCCAAAAGACACCTTAGACAAAACCAAACCACCCTGACTTCAGAGACAGGTTATAAAGATTCAGTTAGAGGAGCAGCACTGAGTCACTTTAAGGCATGGATTTATGGCTTTATTCTTAACAAGTCTGACTGTTTTTGTTGGAAGTAAATCACCAGCTAAACCACAGAGACTGCAGACAATAAATGCACTGGTTTAATGTTAGCGAGCTGTCTGTTAAAGGCAAAACTGCTGACTAAAGCAATGGGTTTTATTGTTTAGTTATGAGCAACAGGAATCAGTCACCACTACAGAGGCTCGGTTGCGAATGGAAGGAGTGGAGTTTAAAGAAGAATGGCAAGACGAGGACTTCCCAAGGTAATTAAATATAATTTGAATTTAAGGTTCATTTAAGAAAACATTAGAACTGCTTTATAGTGATGACTCAACACTGGGGAATGTGGTTCTGTAAAGGAATAGTCCAACCTATTTAAACAAACATCATTTTTTTTGCTTGATTTCTAAAGTTAAATATATTTAACTTTTTTCCTTTTCATTTTAAGACCACTACCTGAAGAAGGAGATGTGCATCTTGATGAGCATCTGTTCGACCAGGAAGATTCTGGTAAAATAAATAGAAACTGCCAAGATCTCTGAATGACACAAACATTGTTTTCAGCATTCAGCGTTGTGCAAAAACAACACCAGCAATTACTATGTTGTGACTTGTCTAGTGTTTCTGCATACGGTTTGATGCATCTAAAATGCTGCCAATATTTCAGCTACAACCAAGTTATGTTTTAAACTAGCTTAAGTTATAGTTAGGGCCCTACTAAATCCACGGGAAATTTTGCTTAATTTTACGAACCTCGTTTTTCAAAAATCACAGATTTCCCAGATTTTTTAAGAAAAGTGCCATATTCATTTGTACATATCTCATTTGTTCATAATTTCCACCTATACCGTATACATCTGTCTATTTTATTCATATCCTATACCGTACACATTCAACTATTATGTTTATAGCACCTTAATCTGTATCACCTTAATTTGCATAGCACCTTAATCTTAATCTGCACCTTAATCTGTAGGTTCATAGCACCTTAATCTGTGTATTATGTCTATAGCACTCCCATCTATATTTCATGTTTATAGTACATTCAATAATATATTCACCTATATATCTTGTTCATACCACTGGCTGTATCCTGTAAATAATGTATATCGTAGATACTGTACATCCTGCACTTTCTGCTTATTGCACTTCTGGTTAGATGCTAAACTGCATGTGTAATGACAATAAAGTTGAATCTAATCTAATATTTCACAGCAGTCATTAAATTACACTTATAAATTGAACGATAGAATAAATGGAAGCTACAGTACACTGCACAGCCAGTTGAAACCTCCAGCGACAGTCTCAAAGATGACAATTCTCGTCTGTGTTTTAATGTACGTAGAATGCATGCAGAATTGGTTGGGAGTTTTCCATACTAAAAAAAAAAAGTTAAATTGCTAAACACAAACCTTAAATTTTGAATTTAACAGCAAATTGCATATTACACTGAAAACGGCTCATTTCCGTTGCACGATTTTCACAGCCGTGAATTTGGTAGAGCCTTAGTTATAGTGTACGCCTGGCCTAATAAAGGTATGTCTTCTCTCTAAAGCTAAGCATTGGACCAAATCTCAATGGATTTTAAACACCACTGGATGCTGAATTAAGTGTTATTTTTAAAGTATTTCTTTTAAGTCCTATTACTGGTTGAATGTGTTGTCTGGTTTCATACCCAGTTTGTGCTTGTGGGCATTGTGTAAAGCCATGGTTTGTTTGTGTATTCTGTAGCTCATGGTGGCAGAAACACCAAGAAGAGGCTCTTAGCCCCAGAAATCAGTCTCAACCTGGATCGCAGTGAGGGCTCAGTGCTTTCTGATGAGCTGGATGAAAGCACAGAGTTTGACTTGGATGGCATGGACACCCCCTCAGACAACAGCAATGAATTTGAGTGGGAAGGTGAGATTAAATAGTAAACATAAATGGATTAGGGTTTGTCCTTTAATGGTCCGAACTAAAATAGGACAATGGGGAAATGGTCTTTGCATTTCTTAGTTTATTTTGATCTGTCATGTAATTTATAGAAATGGCATAAACCCTCAGAATGGTAGATAGGTTCTTAATTTTAAACATTTTTAGCCATATTGTAAATCTTTTAAAATCAGATCATTTACAGCCAAATGCTTGGATAGGACGTAATATTAGGTTTCCTTGTGGCACAATATGTTTTTGAAATCCATCATAAATCATTCTGGTTTATATAACTGGCATATATAAAGGTGCAGTGGTACCTCTAGATACGAGCTGCTCCACATACGAGCTTTTCGAGATCCGAGCCGAGGCTCGGACAAAATTTCTGCTCTAGATACGAGCCCAGATCCAAGATCCAAGGCGGGTAGCCAGAAATGTCGCCCCAAACCTGCAGGAATTGAAAATGAACCCAATATGCAGGATGCATAACCAAGGTAGAACAGTTCTGTGGCTCAGGTTGTCAACGTTTTTGTATGACATGTTGATTTACAAAAGAAAAAAGCAAGGCATTTACTGCGCCATCCAGTACATCAAAGTAATTTAACACACACTGTTAGCATGTACACTATATAGAAAAATATATTGGGACACCGCTACTTATTAAATGTATGTGTTTTAGACACATCAATGGCTAACATTTGTAATAAATCAATTATATCAAGGAATTTATATGCTTCAAACTTCTAAATAGTTTAGGGAAAGGTCTTTCCAGCATTACTGTCCCCTGGTGCAAGGCCTGTAAAGACATGAGGAACAGCTTGATTAAAAAAAATACTCCATATTCATTAGTAGGTCTGTCTCTGATGCCTACATCATAATAGAAGACAGGATAACACAACTAACTAGTAAATGTCTTTGTGAAAATATGGCCCAGTCAGTGTTAGGTGTAGGATTGATATTTGTTTTCCTTACCCAGTCTCAATCTTTAGGCTTTTAGTCTGCTGATTCAGGAAGTATGTTAAATATAAAGCTATAGGTGTCTTTTAACCTAAAGGTTAACCAAAATGACCCTTTTAGGACAGGTGGTGAATTGTACCACATGTTTAAACACTGTTCTCGTTCTGTGTTTCTATTCTGCTGCCTTCTCTTTGTGCTGGACAGATTGTTTCCTCTCAGTGGTTGGGAGTAGGCCACTGGCCTGCACTGTGTGGTAAGGTTACCCAGGTGAAATTCATACCAAGTTGATGTTGTACACCTCCCCCTTTTTTATTTTTTTGTTTTATAATCATGTCTGTCGAATGATTCGGTAATTTTGCAACTCTCCGAGTGGTCCATTGTTCTGTTTTTATGTTATTTTTTCATGGTTGGAAATTCTCATTACTGCATGATACCAAATCAGCACCTGTGGATGAACCTGTACATATCTGTAAAAATTAAGCAAATGTCATACTGTAAGTGTGTTAATAATTAGTCTGATAGCTCAATCAACGTAACACATGATGCTTAATAATTCTTTCATTTGATTTATATAGTGTGTTAAACACATTGACACATTACTGACACATTAATATATTGTGAGTCGAAAAGGGACCTCTGTACCTTTGCCCATAACTTTGGCAAACGTTGATAAATTTTTGAAATTCTTTCACTGTTGCAGAGAGTGATCATTATATCATCCACCACACCTTTAGCCTGTAGCTACAATACCTAGTGATATAATAATTAATTTTCACAATTACATTTTCATATATACAGTACATGAGTTGTACATCTGTGAACAATAATGTGCGTGTACACAGTATACATTAGGATCACTCCCGAAAATTGTATGAGTGTCATATCATGATAACAATAGTGCATGTCACTGTCAGAGTGGGTTGTATAGCGCAAGACAGGCAATGACCAGAAGAACACTATCCCCACGGTCAAGTATGGAGGTGGGGATGTTTTTTTTGCCGCAGGATATGGCAATCTTGACAGTGTGACTGGCATCATCGATTTATTTAAGGAATCTTATGCCTTCTGAGGTGAAATTGAACCTAGGTGATAATCTGCCCAGCAAGACATTGATCCCAAGGACACTTCCAAGTGAACCACAGCTTGGTTAAGGAATCAGTCCTGGAATACCCTCGAGTGGCCTTCAAAATTGAACCCTACTGAAAATCTCTGACGGGATTGAACCTCAGATGGTTAATGTAACCATTAAACCTCAGTAAGCTGGAAGCTTTTGTGGGAGAATAACAGGCGAAGATCCGACAAGGTGTCAGAAGCTTGTTGGCTCTTACTTTAATAGCTTATTAGATGTTATCAAATCAAAAGGATGTTCTACCAAATACTGAGGCTGGGGATTCAATAATATTGCACATGGACATTTGACGTAAGAACTAGAACATTTTTTTTTTTTTATTTCAACTCAAAATGATGTGAGCTTATTTCAAAATTTCTCAAATGTATCAATAAATATCATTTTTGTGTTTGCTGAGAATAAACATTTACCAGATCAGGGTGTATTAAAAATAAAAGTCAGAATCTGAGGTTACAGTAAGAAAACCTTGAATTCACAAATATCTTTACATTTAAATACTTATTTGAGCAGAAATAGTTTGATTATATTACATTGTATTATTAAATATTGTGCAGTTTATTTTAAAAGATCATCATCTAACCCATAACTGGTAAAAAAAAATGGTGGTAACTGGTCACAAATGATTATGTTTATTTAGTCATTTGTTGGAATGTTGATCATATTGATCAATATGAAAAGTAACTGATATTTAAGCAATATCTTCTCAATTAGGCTTAAACCAGGTAATTAATGAGAAAATAAAACTGATTGTTAAACAGGTCATTCAATAATGTAGGGATGTGTGTGTGTGTGTGTGTGTGTGTGTGTGTGTGTGTGTGTGTGTGTGTGTGTGTGTGTGTTTTTATTATTTATTTTAGCTGCACATTTGCACCTGTGGGTTATGAAAATAAATCAATAAATCAAAATAAATTATTTGCTGATAAAAATAAACCACACTGCCAGAAACAACACTCACACTGCAGTCCTTGACCCCCTTGTTCTTGTCTTCCAGATGATCTGCCAAAGCCGAAGAGTACAGACGTCCTGCAGAAGGGTATGGAGTCCGTGAGGGAATACACAGCCTCAGAAGAGCGAGAAGATGACAGACGCTGGAGGGTCTTTCGCATCGGCGAGCAAGAGCACCGCGTAGACATGAGGGCTATCGAGCCTTACAAAAAGGTTATCGGCCATGGAGGTCAGTAATGTCCTGCTACAGGAAACACTGTTCATACCCAGCTCTTTCTCACTTTAATGAGGCTGTATATTCATGAAGTAATTAACTGACTAGTGTATATTTTAATATTGGGACTTCATACTTAGGAAAGGTAAGATTTACCTCCAGCCACTTGTTGCGTTGCATGCGTATTTTTTGCAACAGCTTCATCTAGTGGGCAAAAGGAGATACTGCAGTAGAATGTGTCCTTTGTTAAATATTTGACCCTGCTAGAGTGCTAGACCAGTAAAGAATTAATCTGTTTAGCTAATTGCAAGACCTTTTTTTTTTTTTTTTAAATAAAAACAAGGTTCCCTTTGCACAATTATTTATTTGAAACAGTTTTATTGAATTATTTAATTTTTTAGAACCTTATTTTATTGTAATATTTTTCTTTTTAAATGTGGGTATTGTAAAAACATTTTTGCAGGCGCTCAGTTGGCACAGCAGTAAATTACTTTAGCCCACTACCATTGGGATCCATGGTTCGAATCCACAGCGGTGCTATTGGCTTGTTGAGTGTCTCCATACAAGTAGGATTGGCTATGTCTGAAAAGGGTGTTTTCACTTGGTCAAAGCCAAACCCACAGCCACCTTGACCAGGAAAAGCAGTGTTAACATTTTGATGTATGCCTAAACATTTTGATGCATGCCTATACACGATGAGATGAAAGATGTACTGTAGGATGATCCACCCTACAAAGTACAGAAATTGAAGGACCTGCTAGTACCACAGGAGGTCCTCTACATGTTTTGTGGAGTCCATGTCTCAACAAGTCAAAGTTGTTTTGACAGCATGTTAGGTGGCTGTTCCTGATGTTTTAGCTCATCAGCATTTATTTATTTATAAACTTTAGTGTTACAGGAAGACATTTTTCATATTTTAGGTGATGTTATTGAATTATGCCTTTAAGCGTGCTCACACAATTGCAATTAACACCCAAGTTTTGATTGTGCCATTTTATTTCACAACATAATGCCAAGCTATTTAATGTTTAAGTTACTTTATCAGCTCATGATGTGTCTTTAATGTGATCATTTCAATTTAACCTGATATTATTTAAATTCTTCTTTTTCTTTTGTTCTTATTTTCACAGGCTATTATGGTGATGGGCTGAACGCCATTATCGTCTTTGCTGTTTGCTTTATGCCAGAGAGCAATCAACCAAACTATAGATACATCATGGACAATCTGTTTAAGTGAGTTTTTTTTATTATACATCCAAATATGAATGCATGCTAACAAACACCAAGTATTTAATACACTGTTGTAGTAGTTTGCCTGAGATTCTTTCTTGATTTTATGATTTTTCAAAATCTAAAGCAAATTACCCTGCTAGCATTCATACATTGGCAGCACTGGCAGCTGACTTGCTTGTTGCTTTTCAGTCAGACATGTAAAATGGGATGTACTTCAGGAAATTCATAATTCATTAATCTTTTTTAAACAAATGCACCTCTCTTTATCAGATATGTAATTGGGACTCTGGAGCTGCTGGTGGCTGAAAACTACATGATTGTCTACCTGAATGGAGCCACTTCACGCCGTAAGATGCCCAGTGTGGGCTGGCTCAGAAAGTGCTATCAGCAGATCGACCGACGGTGAGTTCTCCAGACTAATTCCATCACCTTCAGACTGATTCTGGACTCAAGGCAGCCTTTATTGCAGGGTAGTTTTCACAATGTTATAGTTCTAGACTTGATTGTGCAATTTTTAAACCACAGCTTTCTTTTGTGTCTGTCTGAGCTGTGTTTGAGTTACATTTTCTCCTAGCTTTGCATGTGTTATGTCCAAACTGTGCAAGAATAAACTGAACATAAAGTGTCTGTGGGTGCTCAGTCGGCTCAGCAGTAAATTACTCTAGCCTATTACCATGGTGATCTAGGGTTCGAATTCTCATACAGAGTAGCTACAGTGGGGCCAAAAAGTATTTAGTCAGCCACTGATTGTGCAGGTTCTCCTACTTAGAAAGATGAGAGAGGTCTGTAATTTTCATCATAGGTACACTTCAACTATGAGAGACAAAATGAGAAAAAAAATCCAGGAAATCACATTGTAGGATTTTTAAAGAATTTATTTATTTGTAAATTATGGTGGAAAATAAGTATTTGGTCACCCACAAACAAGCAAGATTTCTGGCTCTCACAGACCTGTAACTTATTCTTTAAGAAGCTCTTCTGTCCTCCACTCGTTACCTGTATTAATGGCACCTATTTGACCTCGTTATCTGTATAAAAGACACCTGTCCACAGCCTCAAACAGTCAGACTCCAAACTCAACCATGGCCAAGACCAAAGAACTGTCGAAGGACACCAGGAAGAAAATTGTAGACCTGCACCAGGCTGGGAAGAGTGAATCTACAATAGGCAAGCAGGTTGGTGTGAATAAATCAACTGTGGGAGCAATTGTAAGAAAATGGAAGACATACAAGACCATTGATAATCTCCCTCGATCTGGAGCCCCACGCAAGATCTCATCCCGTGGGGTCAAAATGATCATGAGAACGGTGAGCAAAAATCCCAGAGCTACACGGAGGGACCTGATGAATGACCTGCAGAGAGCTGGGACCAAAGTAACAAAGGCTACCATCAGTAACACACTACGCCGAGAGGGACTCAAATCCTGCAGTGCCAGTCGTGTCCCCCTGCTAAAGCCAGTACATGTCCAGGCCCGTCTGAAGTTTGCCAGAGAGCATATGGATGATCCAGAAGAGGATTGGGAGAATATCATGTGGTCAGATGAAACCAAAATGGAACTTTTTGGTAAAAACTCAACTCGTCGTGTTTGGAGGAAGAAGAATGCTGAGTTGCATCCCAAGAACACCATACCTACTGTGAAGCATGGGGGTGGAAACATCATGCTTTGGGGCTGTTTTTCTGCAAAGGGGACAGGACGACTGATCCGTGTTAAGGGAAGAATGAACGGGGCCATGTATCGTGAGATTTTAAGCCAAAACCTCCTTCCATCAGTGAGAGCATTGAAGATGGAACGTGGCTGGGTCTTCCAGCATGACAATGATCCCAAACACACCGCTCGGGCAACGAAGGAGTGGCTCCGTAAAAAGCATTTCAAGGTCCTGGAGTGGCCTAGCCAGTCTCCAGACCTCAACCCCATAGAAAATTTGTGGAGAGAGTTGAAAGTCCGTGTTGCCCAGCGACAGCCCCAAACCATCACTGCTCTAGAGGAGATCTGCATGGAGGAATGGGCCAAAATACCAGCTACAGTGTGTGCAAACCTGGTGAAGACTTACAGGAAACGTTTGACCTCTGTCATTGCCAACAAAGGTTATGTTACAAAGTATTGAGTTGAACTTTTGTTATTGATCAAATACTTATTTTCCACCATAATTTACAAATAAATTCTTTAAAAATCCTACAATGTGATTTCCTGGATTTTTTTTTCTCATTTTGTCTCTCATAGTTGAAGTGTAGCTATGATGAAAATTACAGACCTCTCTCATCTTTCTAAGTAGGAGAACTTGCACAATCAGTGGCTGACTAAATAATTTTTGGCCCCACTGTATGTCTGAGGGGTTAGGGCCATATGATGGATAGGTGTCCTATCCAGGAACAAACCTGAGTCTGGAACAAAAAGTGCAGTTGTAAAAGTGCCTCAAGTCTCAGAATGTTCACCTTGTAACCTGTTTGCCTGGTCTGTTTAACAGTTAACCTAGTGAATAAACAGAAGTGTTCTTTAAAAGACAAATAAGTGTATTCATCATTACTTAAGGTTTGCTAGATTCAGAGCTAATTCAGGCTCTTGCTGCAGGTTGCTTGGCCAGATACACCTCTTTCAGAGCTAAATATTTGAGTAATATATCAGCAACATGATTTAAGTCTTGAAGTTGTAGCCTAGCGGTTAAGGCACTGATCTAGTAATCGTAGGGTCGCTGCTTCAAGCCCAGCCTCTGCCAGGTTGCCAATGTTGGGCCCTTGAGCAAGGCCCTTAACCCTCAATTGCTTAGACATTGTAAGTCGCTTTGGATAAAAGTGTCTGCTAAATGCCGAAAACGTAAATGTTAAACAACATTGTTAAGTCCAAACAAATGTTAAGTCCAAACAACAGTGTTTTCCATAAAAAAATTAAGAGGAAAAAGTTAAGCAGGTAGAGCCCCTTTCTTCTCAGCAAACACACACTCACCCAATAGTATACATACACAAACACCCGCAATGCTGTTTCCATTGTGTAAAAAACACAAAAAGTGCAGGTGTAGTTTAGGTGTATTCTTTATCCTTTTTTAAATCCAGCAGCCATAACATGACCCCCAATTTTTCTCCTGATGTAGTTGTGTCCAATTACCTGATAGTAATTCACCTCTACTGCTGCAGACCTCCACTCCTGACTCAGGAGGGCAAAAACTAACACACGCCCTTTTGACATATGGGCAATAGCCAAACACTTATTTTTACCTGCACCAGGCTGGTTCATATGAAGATCTGTATTGCGCTCAGTAAATCATGCACCAATCTGTGTGCAGGTTCCATAAACCAGCCAGCAGAGGTCATAATTGTGCCAGTTATGAGGAATATCTCTGGTCTTCTTTCCACCAGACAAGCCAATCGTTGTTTGTATAGATACCCAGCCGGCTGTAAGCCTAGTTGAGATTTAATCTCAAACTTAGAATGTCAGCACTGGTGGGCTAGCGTTTTTTTATGACCTGTGGATGTAGCCATTGATTTACAAATGTCTGTATCCCATCCTTACCATTTTAACTGAATTCTACATTTGTAGCATTTGAATGATTTGTCATGCTTTTACTTTTAGGTTAAGGAAGAACCTGAAATCATTAATAATTGTTCATCCCTCCTTGTTCATTCGTACACTGCTGACCCTCACAAAACCTTTTATAAGGTAAATTCCTATTCACTACGTATCTTAAGATACCAGTTAATAGAAACTAATGATTTTATTTTATGCAATATTTTATCTAATTTCTTTTGCAGTGCAAAATTTAGCCAAAAAATTAAGTATGTCTACAGCCTGACAGAACTAGCTGAGCTTGTGCCAATGGAGTATGTGTCAATACCGGAATGCATCAAGCAGTAAGTAATCTTTTAAAACAGCTTTTCATTTGCAGTATTATTAGTAGTAGTAGTATTAGTATTATTAATAATTTGTTATTATTTTGAAGTAAAGTAATAAATGATTAAATAGGAAATATTGAAAGGGTTTTGATTCTTTCTATGATTATAGACTACTGTGTCTATAGTTATTAATCCTCTTTACCAGTGTTTTGGGCCGAGGTGTTGAATCTAATCACAATGGATTGTTTGTTTAACATCTGTTTGCAGAAGAATAAAGTTGGCATAAATCCTGTCTGTCTATAAATATGTGTGTAAATCTGTGACATGCAAATGACTCGAAAATTGCATGTTAATCATGCAAAGAGATACATTTTCAGTATCATAATACAAGTTCATTTTTCTCTGTACTGTAAAAGCGTGATGAGTACATGCCATGTTTTAGTTTCATGTTTTACATTTCTATGTTTCCAATTTTTTAAATTTTATTTTTGTGTTCTTAGATATAGTCATTTAAATGTAAGCATTATAGCTTAATGGTTTCATGACTTCTAATGTGAAAATCAGCATGAGTACAATTAGATGCGCATTATTCTTAAGCTTACTGATTGGTGTGTGAGATTACTGGAATATCAATATGTACAGTGTAGGTACTGCTGGAGCCGCTGGTCTGACCTACAACCGATTGTTGACCTCTTTGCTAGGCCTTTCAAAAGTACTGGCATTTTAGTTATTAATCTTGATAAACAATTTAATTGTCTACTGTTGACATTTTGCAATTAATATGTTATTATTATTATTATTATTATTATGACGTTCACTTATTCTTTTAGAACAAATCAGCCATAATACAAAAATATTTAAAAGTATCATTAAAATGCAAGTACACAATGGTAAACTGTTTTATATGAACTCCATAAATTAGTAGTGTCAAACAATTGTATTAAGAAGGTATTGATTTGAGGGTGCTATATTTGACAAAGTAAGCGTGATCTTAAGCATTGTGATCTCATATAATCGTAATTGGTTGTATAATGATCATGACAGGACTATTCTGTGCATGTGGATGCAAATTTCTCAACAAAAAAAAGATATTTAGCCACAAAAATAGCATCTCTTATATCTATTATTGCTGTAAAATTCCTTTTCCCTTTGCATTTTATGGGTTATGGTTTTTACCAGTCTGGTATCATATTGACATGAATTCTCTTTGCATTCAAGAGCTTAATGCCAAGTTTACACTACACGACTTTCCAAGTCATCAGGTCGCTGTACAGTTCACACTACACAACTGGATCTCTTGTAATCGGGAGTCTTTCAAGTCAGTGTGGTTTTCACACTACACAACTGATTGGCGATAGAGGGGTTCACACTACATGATCTATCACCAACTGGAATCGCAGGCGAGTCTGTCCGGTCTTCCAAACTGACGTGACAGGAGTTTATTGACACCACGTCCAAAAATGCACGTCAACAAGCAGCGAGCGATCAAAGTTTGTGCGCTGATGTGCAGCGTAAAGTCAAGGAGAGAAAATAAATGAATCTGAGTGGATTTGGCTTCGATTGTTCTATAGTGAGTTGGAGGTTAATAAATATTTTTGCAATGCAACGTTGGTAATTATGAAATAATGTAAAACTTGTGTGTGTGCCGATGTATTCTGATATAAACTATATTATCCCCCTGTCCCACCTGTTTACACTCCTCTCCTGCGTTTCCCCTCACACCGTATCCTGCGTTCTCATTGGCTGTTCGACATAGCACTCATTCCCAGTCTGGCAACTCAGATCCAGATATTTGACAAGCTAGAAATCTCCCTCCTCAAGCCGCTCGGATCGAGTTGTTGGGTAGTTCACACATAGTGATTGAGAGCCGAGTTTCAAACGGCGAGTTGCTCCCGAGCCGGCAAATCTAGCGCCGACCAGTCGTCGAGCGAAAATCAGGGCAAAAATCGTGTAGTGTGAACTAGGCATAAGGTGACTTCTTTTTTTCACTGAGTGTATGATTGTCGGCTGTTGAACCTTCAGAAGCCTTAGTGTACCTTACCACTTCTTCCTGCCCTTTTCCTAAGGTTTGATGAAGAAAAAAATAGGAAAAGACATAAAAGGTACCTGAATATTCACCCTAACAACCTGGCTTTCACCAGTCCCTCACAGCCATTTGCACTGCACAAAACTAATCTTGTGTTTTTATTTTGTGGATGTACAGTCATGCATGTGTTAGTTGTGGTTGGAAACAAATGCTCACTGCTGTGTTCAGTTTACTCACTGCATGCTCTGTTCTATTTTAACATTCTTTCCAAGGCCAGGACTTTTTTTTATCACTTATGAGTTGATAGATTATCGTAATAAATACTAAATAAAACCAAGTGTTACAGAAGTTCTTGGAGGCGTGTACAATGAGCAATAATGGCCAAACACAACCATTTTTTTTTGTTTTTTTTGTCATATTTCCATCAAAATGAGGAACTAATGAACTAATTTAACACCTTATTATTCTCGTCCTCCAAAAAAGATATGGATTTGAATGCTGATATTTTTCCACTGAGATGTTGATTAAATGGTATGTATAGCTAAACTTCAAAGGGGGAAAGATGGAGGGTCACAAAGTAGTTCTTTTCCACATCTTGTTTTCATGTCAGATAAGGGACATGGCTGATTTTAATGCTTCACTGTCAGTTTGCATGGCTCACCACATCAGCCATAACATTTCTCACCTTTGGGAATTAGGTTTGGTTAACCAACACCAGTGGGGTTAAATTATTTGAATGTCTTTACAATAATGTCTTATTGGTGTGATGATTTTTTTTCTTCAATATGTCTTAAATCTGTCCAACTAAAAACATCTTCTAGGGGCCAACTTGTCTCTTATTCTATCTAGTTGTTTACTTTGAAAGATCTAGTAAGCTTATTTAAGGTTCAGTCACAGATAAAATCATGACTCCTATCTTTTAATCAAGGACACATCAAGGACACAACTTCCTTTTTTGGTCTTTAATTGAGCGCTGGTACATGACTAAAATAAAAATAGTGTTAAAAAAAAAAACAAGTGCATAAGTTCTGGGGTTTCACATCCTTTGCTGCGCTCAAAAATACGGAAGGTGCATAGCATTACATGAGCCAAGTCATGGGGGAGGTTGTATCAGAAGGGTTGTATCAGAAAGGGCACCCAGTGTAAAAACTGCCAAATCAAATGTGCGGACAGATGATCCACTGTGATGACCCCTTATAGGAGCAGCTGATGTGAATCAATCACATGATAAAAAATAAATAAGCAAGTAATATGTGGATGCCTTAAGTATGCATTAAATAACATTCTAGACTTACAATGGGCACAGGTGGGGAATATATAATAATATAATTTTGATGTTTATGTGAATGTTTTCCACTTGAGCTCTTATGCTGTATCAGTGACTGAATTATTGTAAATGATGGTGCTGTACTTGTTTTATGCTACTGGGAAACTGACAGTGGGTTTAACTAGTGCTGATAAATGTTTTGTGTTTGTCAGTTGATTTTGTTCAGTTTGGCACACCTGCCTAGGTAGAGGGTGTGTTGTTCATTATTGTTTATATTGATACTTCAAAGATAGATTGATGCGTCAAAGATAGAAAGACTATAGTAAAGAATTGTAGAGTGGTGAAGAGAGCATACAGAAGAAGAAGATGTGATGCCAGAAGAATAGACACAATCAGTCTTTATTCCACTGCCTAAGAAAGGTGACTTGCTCCAATGCATCAACTACATGACAGTTGCACTAGTATCACATGCTAGCAAAATTCTGTTACAACTAATTCTGAAACTAATTCAAACAAAGCTTAAAGATGGGACTGCTCAATAAGAGGCATGTGGGATCAGATCACAAACCCCCGAATCATCATAGAGAAAGCTGACCAACTAGGAATAATCATGCTTCGGAAGGATTTCCCCTTGCACCTGGTCCAATATCTGAGGAATCTGACTATCGACATGGTTTAGGGTAAGAAAGAAAGGCCAACAAGGATGCAGCATCTCACCATGTCTTGTTTAACATCTTTAAAGAACAAGTTATGAGAAAGGTGCTATAAGGTTTTGCAGGAGGATTCAGGATTGGTGGAAAGATCAATAGCAACCTCAGGTATGCTAATGGCATTGTATTATTGGTCACTTCATCAGAGGAACTAACAGAATGTGCTGAGGAAGTGACGGTGACGCTATAGTTGGTTTAACAAAATGTTAGAAATGTACAATGTTAAAAATATCTTTTAAAAAAAGTACTTCTTGTTCTTGATGTTAACAGGAATAACTTACATATTCGGTTGAGAGCTTGGCTGGTAGTTGTTAATGTTCCATGCTTGCGTTATAATGTATTTTTTAGGGCGGCACAGTGGCTCAGTGGGTAGCACTGTCGCCTCACAGCAAGAAGGTCCTGGGTCCGGTCTGTGTGGAGTTTGCATGTTCTCCCCGTGTCTGTGTGGGTTTCCTCCGGGTGCTCCGGTTTCCTCCCACAGTCCAAAGACATGCAAGTGAGGGGAATTGGAGATACTAAATTGTCCATGACTGTGTTCGATGTAACCTTGTGATCTGATGAACCTTGTGTAATGAGTAACTACTGTTCCTGTCATGAATATGACGTTAAAATCCTAACAAACAAACAAACAATGTATTTTTTTTTCCTTCTAGGATTGACCAAGAAATGCATGGCAAAGTGGAGATTGGAAGTGCAGTGTGAACCTGAAGAAGGGGAGAAAATTAAAGAAGGTTTTTGTGTCTCATAAAATGCTAGTGCCTTTCAAAACCTATTGCCTGTTACATGGTGGGACTTTTATTTTTTTTATTGTCTTAGTGTTGCCAAACATTGGTTAAATCCCTGTGCTGTGGTTTAAGTATTTTTATTTTTTTCATGTATGAAATTAGAGCGAGTTCTCACTTTTGTCAACTATATGTTAAGGCACTTTGTTTGGAAGACAGAAGATGCATGTTGTACTACATTACATTCAAAATGTATTTATACTCAAATGGTGATAAAGGAGAAAGATTAATATATATTTTTGTTTTGGACAGGTTTTTTTGGTGTTAAATTACACAACATTGGTAGTCATGTTTACTGGTAGATAACGTGTATAGATATTGTTTGGAGAAAGTGTTGTTCTCTCTTCTTTCTGATGGGAAGTTTACTATTGTAATCACAGTTTGTACTAAATCACACCAGAGGGTCTCATTTATGCAAGGAAGCTTCCACACTAAAAGTCATTTTCCCCTTAAATGTAACAAGCTGCATTAGAACTCGGATTCCTGTCTAACATATTGTTTTTAAAGCTCTTTGACTGTTCTTCACCAAGCTGAAAAAAACTTTATTTATTCAAAAAAACACATTTTATGGTTGTTGTCACAAGAGGATTAATTTTCTCCCAAAATATTGGTGTGTTCATTACCTTGGGTGGAAGGAATGTCCACATGGAGTCACTGTCCCTGCAGTTTTCTCTGTGTTAGACTTATTAAAGGGTGTCTGTGCTTTTCTTTCTGACACTGTCTTGTTTATTAAGTTTTTTAATTATTTTAAACTTGCAGTAAAACCAGTGGTGTGAGGTAAGGTCTTGAGTGTTTTCTTTAATAGTAGATCAGTGGTAGTAGTATGTACCTCCAGTGTTTATCTGTAAAAGCAATAATGAAATTAAATGTTTGGTACATCTTGGTGATAAAGACATGAGGTTAACAATTGATTTTTACACACACACACTAAAACGTTCTGATTAATTATTAGTACACCTGACAATCAAATAATTTAACGTAGAGTATAATGGTTAATATATTAGAAAATTACATTTTTAATAACACAAGTACATATTTCGATAGCGTATAGACAAATTTAAAAGAGAAAAATTATAAAATATACATCAACCTAGAAAGGGTAACAAAGCTATTTATAAATAAACTGTAACTTTAGTTTTAAGTGGACACAAGAAGTGGCCAAGCTACTGAAATTCCCCCAAGGGTGCATTGACACTTCATTCAGGAAACCAGACAAACAAGAACTGCAGGCTTCCTCAGCAGATAGGGGACGGCACTCGTGACACCACCATGATAAGCAAGTCTTTACAGAATTATATCCATGGGATTAGTGCAAGAAAAACTCATAATCAAAAGAAACATGAAGGTTTGTCAACAGTAGAACTTTTTGAAAATGTGGGTTTTGTTATATCTGGCTTAAAGCTTAAACAGTACTTATTAGACTTGTTGTTATTGACAGAAAATCCTGCTTTACCAGAAAATTCTTGACCTGCCTTGAGGCATTTTAAGATGCTGTGGTAGGTCCTTAAACTGAAGAGGTTAATGCTTAAAACCCTGTAATATGACAGACCAAAGTCAAGAGTATTGTGGGTGATGGTCAGTTCTGGCAGAGGGACATAGTAAGTGTTGCTTCAAATTAAAGATGGCATAAAAACATGATCAAGAAGACAAAAATGACTCCCCATTGACCAGGATGAACTCATGTGAATGTCTTTAACAATCATACAAGTGGACTACAAAAGAACAGCGAACAGCCGCTGAGGTAAAGTGCATGACGAGGCTCCTAGGGGCACTGTTGAGGACTAAAGTAAGGTCATGTTCTCTAATGAGTCCAGTTCTCAGCTAGGCCATTTAATGGTTTAATGAAGACTTGTAAAGGCCTACAAGCTATGGTGTCTTGAACCCACTGTGAAATTTGGTGGAGGGTTGGTGACGATCTGGAGGGTGATTCAGCAAGGCCGGAGTTGGGCAACTTTTTTCTTTGTGAAAGATGCATAAATTAAGACAAGTACAGTACAGTAGATCCTTGACTTACGAATTTATTTAATTGGTTCCAAAGGGCTGTTCTTTAGTCAAAATGTTCGTTAGTTAAACCTATTTTTCCCATAAGAAATAATGTAAATAGAATTCATCCGTGCCAGACCTCCCAAACCACCCCCTTACCTAACCTTTCTAATGTCTTAAATGGTCTTTTTTGTTATAAATACAGGTATATTTTCCCTGAAATCTTAAATTATAGAATAGACATTAATGTAATAAACAATAATAAACAAGAACACATTGTAGTACTGTACATAAAAACATATCACATTTCAGTACAGTACGTGTGCTGTACAATACACCATAATAGATTTCCCTCTTTTTTTATAAAATGTATCTACAAGAAACAACAATAACTCTCATATTTCTCTATTATTTCCCTCTTTATTTCAGTAGTGTTGTGTTTTGTAGGTGTAATTGCACGAAAGAAAGAATACTTTATTCAGCGATTTCCTTCTTCTCTCTCTCACTGTCCCCTCTGTCTGATACACAGTGACACCTACGGGCAGGAGTAATTATACAACAACAAATAGTAGTAGATTTGTTCATTTTCTCAGCTCTGCAATTCCTCTGCACATTCTTTGGGGACATTTTAATATAGAATTTTACAAAATATAAAGAAAACACCGTCAGCTATTCGAATGTTTGCTCACTGTATATATATAGAGAGCAGTGGCGGCTGCTGGTCTTTCGAAGAGGGGAAGCTCATTGAAGGCTTACATCATAAAATTTGTCAATTTATTTATATATAAATGTATAAATTCTCCCCTTTGTTAGTTTTCAAGAAAATGGCATGAAATGGGTTGCAGTTTGTCTTCCGACTTCACTCGCAAAATCCGCGATGGTACTGAAGCTCCCAGGGACAGCTGTTAACCAAAACGGGATTCAGCCTTTCGACTGATCCTCCAATCATCTTGCAGAAGCTCAGCGTCCAGTCAATGAAATGTTAACACAACTGTACATATTTGACCATTTAATTTTTGACATTTTAGGGGAAGCTGAGCTTCCCTTGCAGTCTTAGAGAAATTGCCACTGATAGAGAGAGAGAGAGACGGTTGGAGTCAACTTGTTCATGATGTAACGTGTTTCGCGAATTTCTGTTCGTAATCCGAAATTTGTTCGTACGTTAAGTTGAAAAAGATTGTTCTTAACCCGAAATGTTCGTGTGGTAAACCGTTTGTAACTCAAGGGTCCACTGTACAAGGTTACTGCAAATATTTGCTTTCTTCCGATCTGACCATGTTCCCCAATTCTTTACCCTGCTTCTGCTGTGTCGACCTCTAAATACAGAAGCAGGCCAGAGGACCTCAACTACATCAACTGTGAAGTTCTCCCTGGCCAAGCGAGGAAGCAGGAATGCGTTGCCATTGATGTTCCTCCCCCACCACCTGGTCTTTTGCATGTTGAACCTAAAGAACCTAAAATCACTAAAGATATATTAATAGGGAACAGCACTGGCATCTGGTTAAACAAAATAGGAGTGACCAAATTAGACAAAAGACCCACATACAGGAACACTAAGAGGATGTTGTAAATACACACATATGAGAACACATAAGAATTATGTAAAGTAGCTTAAATTAGGCTGCACTCGTTGCCCAGCTTCAGTCATGGTTGAACCATCAATGATTACATGCACGCATTTTATTGGAAATATTGACTCACCTTTGGCTTCCTCTTCCTTGTCCTCGATGTCCTGCTTCGTGGCCTGTTATCACACTAATTTTTCCTCTGTGTAAGTGCTGCTCCTTCTTACCTAACACCTGTATTAGTCACTTTAGGCCTCATTTATTCTCTGACAAATGATTGAAGTGTTCCTCTAATTAAGTTTGTACAGGTGTGACATGAGAGAGACCAAAGTGTGCTAAATGATGCAATGCATACTCAGAGATTTGCAAAACTGATTGAGAATGATATCTGAGTGATGACAAATGGAATTGTTCTTAGAGTTTAGCAGTTTGAAGTCCTGTTGATACATGAGCTTCCGGTTTTAGAATGGGGTGCATAGTTTCATTTTTGTGTTTATAAAATTGGGAAAAACTAATTGTTTTGAATGTTTATTTAACTGACGAAGGTACAAAGAAATGACTTCTGATTGTTCTGGCTCAAGTAATTTTATATAGCAACTTTTATACAACAGTAGTTCAAATCCAATTCAGAACAGAACATGGCACATACATAGATCAGCCATAACATTAAAACCACCTACACTCACTGTCCATTTTATCAGCTCCACTTACCATATAGAAGCACTTTGTAGTTCTACAATTACTGACTGTAGTCCATCTGTTTCTCTGCATGCTTTGTTAGCCCCCTTTCATGCTGTTCTTCAATGGTCAGGACCACCACAGAGCAGGTATTACTTGGGTGGTGGATCATTCTCAGCACTGCAGTGACACTGACACGGTGGTGGTGTGTTAGTGTGTGTTGTGCTGGTATGAGTAGATAAGACACAGAGTTTTTAAACAACTTACTGTCACTGCTGGACTGAGAATAGTCCACCAACCAAAAATATCCAGCCAACAGCGCCCTGTGGGCAGTGTCCTGTGACCACTGATGATGGTCTAAAACAGCAGCAATAGTTGAGTGATCATCTCTGACTTTACATCTACAGGGTGGACCAACTAGGTAGGAGTGTGTAATAGAGTGGACAGTAAGTGGACACGCTAACACACCACCACCATGTCAGTGTCACTGCAGTGCTGAGAATGATTCACCACCTAAATAATACCTGCTCTGTGGTGGTCCTGTGGGGGTCCTGACCATTGAAGAACAGGGTGAAAGCAGGCTAAAACAGTATGTAGAGAAACAGATGGACTACAGTCAGTAACTGTAGAACTACAAAGTGCTTCTTTATGGTAAGTGGAGCTGATAAAATGAACAGTGAGTGCAGAAACAAGGAGGTGGTTTTAATGTTATGGCTGATCAGTGTATACAACAATTCAAATAGAAAAATAAATAATGTCTTGGTCATGAATTCTTGGTCATGTGGTCTGTTGAGTCCAGTTTTCCCTGGTTCAGAAATTAACATCAAGGTGAGAAGATAATGAACTAATGCACCCATCATGCATAGTGCCCACTGTACCAGTCTCTTGAGGCATATTCCAGAATGACAATGACAGGATTTACAGTAAAGGGCTTAAATTGCAGATGGTTTAGGGAGTTTAAGGAATCATTTTACACAAGTTCTCACCCTAACCCAACTGAAAGTATTTGGGATGTATTTGAAAAGACTTAAAGTGTTTTGACTATCCTGTTGTCAATACAAGATCTTGATTATAATCTAATAAAAAACCTAGACAGCAATAATGTGATGTTGCATTAGGTTGTTAAACCAATACCTCTGCAAATGCATGCCAATATCAAGGCTAAAGTGGGTTCAATAATATGTTAATAAACAACTTTTTGGCCTGGCAGAGTATAGTAAACTAAATTGCCACATCCGTCTTAAAACCATCACACCCCACCTGCCACATGTTCCATTGGGCGTTATTGTTCAGTAAGGAAGTTACAGAAGATCATCAACATTCTAAAACCAGCCAGTCTGATACCAAGAGCCATGTCACAAAGATTACAGTTTTGCCCAATGAAGCACCTTAATTATTATAATAATAATTAATCAATCTAAATAAAGCATCTTAGCCCATGTCTGTATAATGTTACTCTTTTTTTTGCTGTCAAAGGACTGACTCATAGTCAGGATAAGAGTGTAACTGTTGTGTGTGATGCATTCTGTTCTGCTCACCACAAAAAACTTTCACACTTGGTGGGGAGCAGAAAATCAGATTAAAATGCATGCAAACACACGCACGCACGCACACACACACACACACACACAGATCAGCCATAACATTAAAACCACCTTCTTGTTTCTACACTCACTGTCCATTTTATCAGCTCCACTTACCATACAGAAGCACTTTGTAGTTCTACAATTACTGACTGTAGTCCATCTGTTTCTCTGCATGCTTCATGCTGTTCTTCAATGGTCAGGACTCTCCCAGGACCCCTACAGAGCAGGTATTATTTGGGTGGTGGATCATTCTCAGCACTGCAGTGACACTGACATGGTGGTGGTAGTGTGTGTTGTGCTGGTATGAGTGGATAAGACAGCAGTGCTGCTGGAGTTTTTAAACACCTCACTGTCACTGCTGGACTTAGAATAGTCCACCAACCAAAAATATCCAGCCAACAGCACCCTGTGGGTCAGCGTCCTGTGACCACTGATGAAGGTCTAGGACAGGGGTGGGGAACCTCCGGCCCGTGGGCCGTATACGGCCCCCCACTCAATCAAATGTGGCCCGCCATATGTTTCCTAGATTTTATTGTCTGGGCTTTATGCAGTTAATTAAACTTTAGACGAGAAAACAGACATAACAAATACGAGTTATGTTGCCACATACCAGTTGCGTGTTGCCACGACGTCATTGCCCCCAGATATTCCACAGCTGGTCAAGACCAAATATTCACAACCGTCACATTGAAATTATGATAAGGTAAGTCTGAGATCAAATATAAACACTACATATCATCAGCATCATGTATTTATAAAGCCTATATTATTTGGCTGTATGTTGTGTCATTGTACTCTGTGGCCCGTGACCAGATATGTAATTATTAATCTGGCCCTCAATGGGTAAAAGGTTCCCCACACCTGACGTAAAACAAGGTTTAACCTATTCTGCTTTCAATGTCAAGTATCTGTTTAGATTATACAAAAACCAAACAATGCAGAGTGACTAAATTTTTCCTTTGTTTGAGGTAAGCTCTAAGTGACTCATAAATGAGTTTCAGAAAGCTTAAAGCACAATAGTAAAAAAGTTTTTAAAAAAAATAGCACAATGGTATGTACAATAGTAATTTGTGCTTTTGAATAGATTGAAAAAAAAAGACTTAATGACTGCTTCAGGTGTTCTGACACACACACTGACACACACACACACACACACACATAGTGAGCAGAACAGAATGCATCACACACAACAGTTACACTCTTATCCTGACTATGAGTCAGTCCTTTGACAGCAAAAAAAAGAGTAACATTATACAGACATGGGCTAAGATGCTTTATTTAGATTGATTAATTATTATTATAATAATTAAGGTGCTTCATTGGGCAAAACTGTAATCTTTGTGACATGGCTCTTGGTATCAGACTGGCTGGTTTTAGAATGTTGATGATCTTCTGTAACTTCCTTACTGAACAATAACGCCCAATGGAACATGTGGCAGGTGGGGTGTGATGGTTTTAAGCCGGATGTGGCAATTTAGTGTACTATACTCTGCCAGGCCACAAAGTTTTTATTAACAAATTATGTTAATAAACAGAGGCCAGAGGTTCCCTCACCCCTGTTTTACATCATAAAGGGTTATTTTGAGAAATGCTATATGAAATGTTAAACCAACAGATCACAGTTCTTACTTAGTTTTACTGCTGTTTGTTTTGATTTAAATGTTGTATTTGGGATTTTAGAAGAATATGACTGACTTACCAGAAACAATTCACACACCAACTTAAGATTATAAATCAGATGGCCTGTTAATTTCTTGTTAGTTATTGATTTCTAAGTGACTTTTATGGGCCTGTGTTATAGGGCTGGTTTAACTGTACTTGCAGCAATGGTTTCAAACTCAAATTCAGGTTTTCATGTGATTGACTTCACTAGCTTACAGTAAAGGAATTTGGAGCAGTGACAACTATGCCTGAGTTTTTATACATAACCTGGCACCACACAGTAGCGAAAAGGACACTTTAAAATGTTTTATTATACTGTACATTTTTATATGTATAAAGTTCATAAGGTTCACTTTTTAATTTACATGTACCTTAGAATGAAAGGTGCTTTTCACAGATCTTTCTCAAGTGCACAAGAATAAAAGTATAAATAATAATGCATTCATTAAATAAAACCAAACTAGAAAGACTCTTGACTTAAAGATATGATTTGATTTTGTTTCATTTGCGGCCTTTGAACTACCCAGGGTATTCCTACCCAATGCTTCCCAGTAGAAAATCAATACTTAAGGATATTTACAGACTTCTTAATATAAACAGTTTACTCTGAAATAAGCTGAGATGTTGATTACAGTGTGTAATCAAGATAATTTGCCATGCACTCACAATTAGGTTGCATTATGTGCAATAATTTATGACAAGTGTAATTACCTTTAGACATTGTAAGCTTTGGAAGTTGTTTGCTTTTGGCATTATTTGTTTGTTGTTTTAATTGAATGATCCTGTAGTAAATCAGCTTTTAGTTACATTAGGTGTAAACCAGGGTTGTGAAAAGGTTGTTAGTTTTACTTGTATTTATTATTTTAATTCTGTAATTTAACTGAAAAAAAAAATCTATTTTACTTTAGCTTTTGTTTTATTTTAGTACTATAAAAGGTAGTGATTGTATGTATGTAAATAAAGACCGGGATAGACATTTCTGAAAACCAACCTTTTAAAAGTAAATCAAAACACATTTCTAAGTATTTATAGTTTATATTTGTGTTGAAGTTCTTTTTTGACATTTTTATCACAGTGAGAATGTTCTTTTACTGTTTGTTGTTGTTTCTGTAATAGTGTTTGCTAGCAAAGATAACCCTGGTTTACAAAACCCAATTTAGAAAATATGACTAGTTGAACTATCCCCGTTATTGGATTGTATATAATTATCACTTTATCACACATGAATCTAAACAATACGAAGACATAAAGATGTAAAAACTCTAATAGAAAAATAATATACAATATCTCTAAAAATGTAAACATTATTTTTATAACAATACTATTTCATTTCATCAGTAGATAGTAATGACTGACCATTAATGGCTTTGTAGTGTAAGTAGGCCTCCAAGCATTGTATAGCAATACTGTCCACTTGAGGGTCAAACTTGTTAGCAAAGAGATGTTTCTGCCTTACAATCCAGTTGAGGTCCCCTGCTCCATAAACACACACCGCATGCCTATGTTTGCCAGTGCATGGTAAATACGGTGCCCCTTTTAACAAGCTCCCTTCGTGATAACTCCACTTCACTAACCTTGCTATGGACATCATGTCTGACTCATCGTATTTCTGGTTAGGTGGGTTAGAACCAGGCACTGAAGGCATCCTCTGTAGCGTAGCCCACATGTGTTCATCCGGACTATACGTGTCCTTTTCCCATTCCATGAAGGTCTGAATCATTGAGCTGCTAAACAGGTGCTCCACAAAGTCTCTAGTAACCACAAAGTAAGCATTTCCAGAGTACATAGGAGTATTGATAGGTGGAGGGGTCTTTTTAATGCTCGTCCTAATCACACTCTTTGAGACGTTATGATGGTACTCCCAGCGTTGTTTTTTATATGAGTTTGTGATTTCTGACTCCATACTGTTCTTTCCATTGAGATGTTTCAGGGATTGAACAATCTCAGCGTTGGTCTTTATAGGAAAGTCCGTGCCACAGGTGTTAAGCAGATACCTCCACTGGACTGGATGCTTGAGAAGGTCATCAATGCAGTTGAGGTCTGCTTGAACTCGAGACCAAGAGGCATAGACCACACTTTCCATTTTACTGGCTAAAAATACATTAGGAAAACAAGACGTGATCGCCTTTACAGCTTGGATCAAGCTGTCCGAAGACTTCTTGTCCACATGAACACAGTAGACATTCTGTGGAGTATACACAGCACGCAGGAGTCTCTCAAACATCTCGATCTTTTCATGAATCACCATGGAGTAAGCAATTGGGAAGTCTTTTTCCTCTTTGCTCAGAGAAACTGTAAAATAGCCTCTGTCTGTGATGAAAGCTTGGCAGTCCGTTGTAGCATTAATGTAAAAGTCTTCAGATAAAGAAGACTTTACTTTGTTAGAACTGAGAAGCTGGCTGAAGTGGTCTTGGTCAACTCCATCCATGTCACCTTCGATAATCGCTGAACAAGACTGCAGTTCCTCAATATCCCATTTGATTAGCTTGTACATCTCCTGCTGCCTACTCTGCATGCAGTGCTTTCTCAGAATGTTCATTACAAGGAAAGTAAGAAAAAGAAAAAGTAGTAAAAACATATATCGTACCATCTTTTCTTTTTTCTTCATTTTAGATGAAATTGCTGTTCAATAATGAGTCAGGTTAAAAACAAAACAAAAGACCCAGCAGTGAGTGACAGCAGAAAACTGTTCAGCATTGAATAAAGAGATTATAGGAAGCAACCAGGGTACATGTTTACGGTTAGAGGGAGGAACTCAGTAGAGGTGTGGTTTTCCGCTCTCTGTACATGAACATAAGAAAATACTGGCTGTCGGACAAGAAAAAACATACATGTATTCCAAATATTTGCTATTATGTATGTTTGTATGATGTGAAAAGAAGTATGAAGTAAGTAGTTAGGTACTACATTTAAGCACATATGTAAAGTAATAAGTAATTAACTTTAAAAAGTACTTTTACATTTTACATTCATCACATTTTAAAGTAAAAATCAATAGTGTACTCACTACATTTTCATATAGTTATTATTATTTTTTTTTTTATCCGTCAGCTTTTATTAGAGCAAGTCAATAAAAAGCTAATTTGATTCACCATTCTGTCAGGGGTTTTAATTTCGGCAATGTCTGAGGGAGGTGGACGGCTAAATAGCCTTGCCAATGCGCTGTCAGTACCAGTACCAAGGCCAGATAAAAAAATAAGGAGGGTTGTGTCAGAAAGGTCATCTGATGTAGGAAATGTGCCAAATGAGGTATACAGACCAATATGATCCAGTGTGGCAACCCCTAAATATAGGAGCTGCCGAAACATAGAAAAAAAAACTAGGTAAAAAGTTAAGTAAAACTGCACCATCATAGGTTAAATCTCACAGACCAGCACCCAACTCAGCATAATGCAGACACAACCTAGGTGTGGCTTTCAGCTTTCTGTGCACAGAAGTATGTTTGTTCTCACAATAAACAAACTGTTAGTTCAGCGAACAAAGAATCACCGATCGTTATTCCATTACGTAGGCAAAGTCTTATTTACACATCCTTGTGAAAATGGAACAGTATTATTTATCTTACAGTATTTTTTATACAGTAAAGACCAGTCATATACTACTAAAATCAAGACCTAATTCAGACTTAAAACAAATGATACTGAATCTTTTAGGTAAACCTATACTGTAATATAGTATATTATTTACTACACTATTCAATCAGAAAACACCAAGTAAACTGTAGCGCAAACTAAAACATTTGACCACAGGTCAGCAAAAATTTTATTTAATGAATTGGTTTACTGCATTACCTTCCTGATAAGAAAATATACTATAGTAGACTACATCACAAAGAAGTGTTAATGAGTTGTTCTGAATTATGACTGATATTTATAGTTTAAATTTACCTGAGGTAGAGAAATGTCAGACACATCACATGTCAAGCAGTAGATTAACATAAAGCCCTAAGAAATGGGGAGGGGAAAGAAATGTGGTCTGGTAAGTTCCTTTCCTTTCACCATCTATAGAAACTGAATGAATACAGCAGCCAGAGTGAAGGAACGAACGAACTACTACAACTATTACTACATATGTTTGCTGTGATTTATGAAAGGCAAACATTATTTCTGAACCACACAGATAATCCACATCCTAGATGTCGCAGCGTGTAACTACTGTATATCTTTTGTAGAGCACTAATTAGACATCTGAATAAATATGGTGAAGTGTGGTTTGGAATAGAGCCATTTCACTGGCATTTGTTTGAGCTTCACAAGGGAAAGTTTTACTTATAAAATTCAAAGTGAGCTTAAGCACCAATAAGATTTAGAATTTTCTCACACACATTTAAACCAGAATTAGAGAATTATAAAAGTACAGTAGACCCTTCAGTTACGAACGGTTTACCATATGAACATTTTGGGTTACGAATGATCTTTATCAACTTAACGTACGAACAAATTTCAGATTACGAACCAAAATTCGCGAAACACGCAACGTCAACGCACGTGGACTCCAAGCGTGTCTCTCTCTCTCTCTCTCTCTCTCTCTATATATATATATACAGTGTATCACAAAAGTGAGTACACCCCTCACATTTCTGCAGATATTTAAGTATATCTTTTCATGGGACAACACTGACAAAATGACACTTTGACACAATGAAAAGTAGTCTGTGTGCAGCTTATATAACAGTGTAAATTTATTCTTCCCTCAAAATAACTCAATATACAGCCATTAATGTCTAAACCACCGGCAACAAAAGTGAGTACACCCCTTAGTGAAAGTTCCTGAAGTGTCAATATTTTGTGTGGCCACCATTATTTCCCAGAACTGCCTTAACTCTCCTGGGCATGGAGTTTACCAGAGCTTCACAGGTTGCCACTGGAATGCTTTTCCACTCCTCCATAACGACATCACGGAGCTGGCGGATATTCGAGACTTTGCGCTCCTCCACCTTCCGCTTGAGGATGCCCCAAAGATGTTCTATTGGGTTTAGGTCTGGAGACATGCTTGGCCAGTCCATCACCTTTACCCTCAGCCTCTTCAATAAAGCAGTGATCGTCTTAGAGGTGTGTTTGGAGTCATTATCATGCTGGAACACTGCCCTGCGACCCAGTTTCCGGAGGCAGGGGATCATGCTCTGCTTCAGTATTTCACAGTACATATTGGAGTTCATGTGTCCCTCAATGAAATGTAACTCCCCAACACCTGCTGCACTCATGCAGCCCCAGACCATGGCATTCCCACCACCATGCTTGACTGTAGGCATGACACACTTATCTTTGTACTCCTCACCTGATTGCCGCCACACATGCTTGAGACCATCTGAACCAAACAAATTAATCTTGGTCTCATCAGACCATAGGACATGGTTCCAGTAATCCATGTCCTTTGTTGACATGTCTTCAGCAAACTGTTTGCGGGCTTTCTTGTGTAAAGACTTCAGAAGAGGCTTCCTTCTGGGGTGACAGCCATGCAGACCAATTTGATGTAGTGTGCGGCGTATGGTCTGAGCACTGACAGGCTGACCCCCCACCTTTTCAATCTCTGCAGCAATGCTGACAGCACTCCTGCGCCTATCTTTCAAAGACAGCAGTTGGATGTGACGCTGAGCACGTGCACTCAGCTTCTTTGGACGACCAACGCGAGGTCTGTTCTGAGTGGACCCTGCTCTTTTAAAACGCTGGATGATCTTGGCCACTGTGCTGCAGCTCAGTTTCAGGGTGTTGGCAATCTTCTTGTAGCCTTGGCCATCTTCATGTAGCGCAACAATTCGTCTTTTAAGATCCTCAGAGAGTTATTTGCCATGAGGTGCCATGTTGGAACTTTCAGTGACCAGTATGAGAGAGTGTGAGAGCTGTACTACTAAATTGAACACACCTGCTCCCTATGCACACCTGAGACCTAGTAACACTAACAAATCACATGACATTTTGGAGGGAAAATGACAAGCAGTGCTCAATTTGGACATTTAGGGGTGTAGTCTCTTAGGGGTGTACTCACTTTTGTTGCCGGTGGTTTAGACATTAATGGCTGTATATTGAGTTATTTTGAGGGAAGAATAAATTTACACTGTTATATAAGCTGCACACAGACTACTTTTCATTGTGTCAAAGTGTCATTTTGTCAGTGTTGTCCCATGAAAAGATATACTTAAATATCTGCAGAAATGTGAGGGGTGTACTCGCTTTTGTGATACACTGTATATACAGGGTGGGACATTTATATGGATACACCTAAATAAAATGGGAATGGTTGGTGATATTAACTTCCTGTTTGTGGCACATTAGTATATGGGAGGGGGAAAACTTTTCAAGATGGGTGGTGACCATGGCGGCCATTTTGAAGTCGGCCATTTTGGATCCAACTTTAGTTTTTTCAATGGGAAGAGGGTCATGTGACACATCAAACTTATTGAGAATTTCACAAGAAAAACAATGGTGTGCTTGGTTTTAACGTAACTTTATTCTTTCATGAGTTATTTACAAGCTTCTCTTTGTTTACAGCCATTGACATATCGCAGAGGTTAACACGTGAGGAGCGGATAGAAATTGTGTTGATGTCTGGTGAACGCAGTACCCGGGTCATTGCAGCAGATTTCAATGCAAGACACCCTACGAGACCACCCATCTCCCATGCTACAGTTAGCAAACTGCTTGCCAAGTTTCGTGAAACTGGTTCAGTGTTGGATTTGCCAAAATGTGGACGCATGAAAACTGTCACTAATGAAGAAACATCAGTGGCTGTCCTAGCTTCATTCAGCAAGAACCCACAGCGTAGCACTCGCATGTCACTGGAGAGTGGCATCAGTCGAACATCCCTTCGGCGGATATTAGCTACTCACAAATGGCACCCTTACAAACTCCAGCTGCTGCAGCATCTCAACGAGGATGACCCAGATCGGCACACTGAATTTGCACAATGGGCAAAACTAAAATTGGAACAGGACCCTCAGTTTACACAGAACATTTTGTTCAGTGATGAGGCAAACTTTTATGTGAATGGTGAAGTTAACAAACAAAACCACCGCTATTGGTCTGACACTAACCCACATTGGATAGATCCCTCCAAGACTGTTGGAACACAAAAATTGATGGTATGGTGTGGTATATGGGGTACAAAGATAGTGGGGCCATTCTTCATCAATGGAAACCTCAAGGCCACTGGATATTTGAAATTGCTACATGATGATGTGTTTCCCTCTTTATGCACTGAAGCTGGCACGTTCTCTGAGTTTTTCCAGCAAGATGGTGCACCACCACATTATGGGTGTCAGGTCCGAGCATTCCTAGATGAACAGTTTCCTGGAAAGTGGATTGGTCGTCGTGGGCCAGTTGAATGGCCCCCAAGGTCTTCCGATCTGACCCCCTTAGACTTTTATCTTTGGGGTCATCTGAAGGCAATTGTCTATGCTGTGAAGATACGAGATGTGCAGCACCTGAAACTACGGATACTGGAAGCCTGTGCTAGCATTTCTTCTGCGGTGTTGCTATCAGTGTGTGAAGAGTGGGAGAAGAGGGTTGCATTGACAATCCAACACAATGGGCAGCACTTTGAACACATTTTATAAGTGGTCAGAAACTTGTAAATAACTCATGAAAGAATAAAGTTACGTTAAAACCAAGCACACCATTGTTTTTCTTGTGAAATTCTCAATAAGTTTGATGTGTCACATGACCCTCTTCCCATTGAAAAAACTAAAGTTGGATCCAAAATGGCCGACTTCAAAATGGCCACCATGGTCACCACCCATCTTGAAAAGTTTCCCCCCTCCCATATACTAATGTGCCACAAACAGGAAGTTAATATCACCAACCATTCCCATTTTATTTAGGTGTATCCGTATAAATGACCCACCCTGTACATATATATACACACAGTGAGCGAACATTCAGACAGCGGACGGTGTTTTTCCGATGTTTTCTTTTTTTTGTAAAATTCAATAATAAAATGTCCACAAACAATGTGCAGAGAGAGCGCAGTGGTGAGAAAATTAACAAATCTATTACATTTGTTGTGTTGTATAATTACTCCTGCCAGTAGCCGTCACTGTGTATCAGACAAAGGGGACAGTGAGTGAGAGAGAAGAAGGAAATCGGCTCAGTAAAGTATTCTTTCTTTCATGCAATTGCACCTACAAAATACAACACTATTGAAACAAAGAGGGAAATAATAGAGAAATATGAGAGTTATTGTTGTTTCTTGTAGATACATTTTATAAAAAGAAGGAAATGTATTATGGTGTGTGATACAGCACACGTACTGTATTGAAATGTGATGTGGTGTGTTTTATGTACAGTACTACTGTGTATTGTTTATTATTGTTTATTACAAGAATGTCTATTCTATAATTTAAGATTTAAAGGAAAATATACTTGTATTTACAACAAAAAAAAAAGACCATTTAAGACATTAGAAAGGTTAGGTAAGGGGTGTTTGGGAGGTCTGGCACGGATTAATTCTGTTTACATGATTTCTTATGGGTAAAAATAGGTTTAACTAACAAACATTTTGACTTAAGAACAGCCCTTTGGAACCAATTAAATTTGTAAGTCAAGGGTCTACTGTATAGAAAAAGCAACATTGCATGTTATTTAAATTGCTCATACAACTGTGAAACATGTTCATTACATAATGAAACCTACAGTAAGGATTTTGACATTACAAAAGTTAGTGACACTTGGAAAAACTTGTTTCATTTCGTAAGAAAAGATTTACAGCACAAAAAATGCTATACAGTATACTCCTTTAAACACAATGCATTCCATTACAATAGGATTATGTCAATAAGAATGCAATGGCACCGCATATTGCAACAAGCGGACAGACTGGTTTATCAGACAACAGCTTCTAGAGTTCACACAGAATAGTGCAAAAAAGTGTTTAAAAAGGCTTTATTCATGCGAGTTGCCAGAGGGGGCTGGCTGGTTCGAGTTGACTGGAATGCTACAATAACTCAAGCAGTCACAGTAAGCAGAAAAAACCACTTAGGATTGCATACTGAATCCCCAGACAGTAGGGTCAGATCTTCCTATAAACAGTTTTGACCACTGAAGATAGTGCGAGACACTTCTTGGCATACGCTGGGCCCCAGCCTTTTTTTTTTAATGTTACACCATATCTGAATATTGTTCCTAACCATACTAACTATACTAGGGTTCAGTGTATTTCAGTAGCCTCCTCAATCACTAGAACTGAATTTAAAAAAGGACCTGTCAAAGGAAATGTAATTTATGATGCGAGCATGGACTCAAAGGAATGCGCCCAATACTTTGTGGAATCCATGTAATAAAGAAGCTGAGAGCTACCTCCTGTTTATGGTGTTCCTAATAATATGGCCAGTGAGTGCACTAAGGGAATATGCACTCAGCATATTAAATCAACAGTCTATATACACTGATACATACACTGATTTAACAAAATTTTAAACTGAATAAAAAAGAACAAATAATATAATTAATAAAGTGGTACCTTGTAACTCAACGTCCCCTAAACTCAAAACCTTCGTTGAGAAATTTGTACCCTTAAACTCAACGTTTCCCTTAAACTCAACATGTTCAGTTTAAGGGAAAGTATTTATTTAATTTCAAATTAACAATGAACAGTCGCTTGTTCAGCGCTGAGAGTGGTGCGGTAATACATCATCAAAGTGTGCATATGAGATGAATCTGCATTTATGTGGAATAACCATCAGATTCACTCTGAAAGCTCCACATGTATCTGTGTTTATCTGGATTTTCCTCCTGTTTCACTTTTAAACTTGTGTTACAGCTTGGGGTTCTAAGAAATTGTAAGAATCAGCTTTTTATTTTTGTGTTTTTATATTAGATGTGTGTTATTTTCAGTGTATAAAGAGTCAAAAACAACCCCATTATTTTACATAAGCCTAAAATATATGCAGTTCCATGGGACTATGGAACACATTAACAGGTTTCCCATACATCCTTATCGGAAAAAATACCTTTAAACTCGACACCTTTTAAACTCAATGCCAGTCCCAGAACCAATTGACGTTGAGTTTCAAGGTACCACTGTATTGTCTAGGTAAGGGGTGTTTGGGAGGTCTGGCACGGATTAATTCTGTTTACATGATTTCTTATGGGTAAAAATAGGTTTAACTAACAAACATTTTGACTTAAGAACAGCCCTTTGGAACCAATTAAATTTGTAAGTCAAGGGTCTACTGTATAGAAAAAGCAACATTGCATGTTATTTAAATTGCTCATACAACTGTGAAACATGTTCATTACATAATGAAACCTACAGTAAGGATTTTGACATTACAAAAGTTAGTGACACTTGGAAAAACTTGTTTCATTTCGTAAGAAAAGATTTACAGCACAAAAAATGCTATACAGTATACTCCTTTAAACACAATGCATTCCATTACAATAGGATTATGTCAATAAGAATGCAATGGCACCGCATATTGCAACAAGCGGACAGACTGGTTTATCAGACAACAGCTTCTAGAGTTCACACAGAATAGTGCAAAAAAGTGTTTAAAAAGGCTTTATTCATGCGAGTTGCCAGAGGGGGCTGGCTGGTTCGAGTTGACTGGAATGCTACAATAACTCAAGCAGTCACAGTAAGCAGAAAAAACCACTTAGGATTGCATACTGAATCCCCAGACAGTAGGGTCAGATCTTCCTATAAACAGTTTTGACCACTGAAGATAGTGCGAGACACTTCTTGGCATACGCTGGGCCCCAGCCTTTTTTTTTTAATGTTACACCATATCTGAATATTGTTCCTAACCATACTAACTATACTAGGGTTCAGTGTATTTCAGTAGCCTCCTCAATCACTAGAACTGAATTTAAAAAAGGACCTGTCAAAGGAAATGTAATTTATGATGCGAGCATGGACTCAAAGGAATGCGCCCAATACTTTGTGGAATCCATGTAATAAAGAAGCTGAGAGCTACCTCCTGTTTATGGTGTTCCTAATAATATGGCCAGTGAGTGCACTAAGGGAATATGCACTCAGCATATTAAATCAACAGTCTATATACACTGATACATACACTGATTTAACAAAATTTTAAACTGAATAAAAAAGAACAAATAATATAATTAATAAAGTGGTACCTTGTAACTCAACGTCCCCTAAACTCAAAACCTTCGTTGAGAAATTTGTACCCTTAAACTCAACGTTTCCCTTAAACTCAACATGTTCAGTTTAAGGGAAAGTATTTATTTAATTTCAAATTAACAATGAACAGTCGCTTGTTCAGCGCTGAGAGTGGTGCGGTAATACATCATCAAAGTGTGCATATGAGATGAATCTGCATTTATGTGGAATAACCATCAGATTCACTCTGAAAGCTCCACATGTATCTGTGTTTATCTGGATTTTCCTCCTGTTTCACTTTTAAACTTGTGTTACAGCTTGGGGTTCTAAGAAATTGTAAGAATCAGCTTTTTATTTTTGTGTTTTTATATTAGATTTGTGTTATTTTCAGTGTATAAAGAGTCAAAAACAACCCCATTATTTTACATAAGCCTAAAATATATGCAGTTCCACGGGACTATGGAACACATTAACAGGTTTCCCATACATCCTTATCGGAAAAAATACCTTTAAACTCGACACCTTTTAAACTCAATGCCAGTCCCAGAACCAATTGACGTTGAGTTTCAAGGTACCACTGTATTGTCTAGATTATTGATAGTCCAAATTCTGAATGTTTTTCCCTCCAAGTGTTTACTGAGCTCCTTTAAGGTGTGTGTTCTCGTTGATTTCTTCCTCTTCATTACCATCCTCATACTCGGGCTCAGGCTCATGCATGAAGCCATAGCGGCGATAGACCGACCCATCTCGGCTCGTGTACACCACATCTGCGTCATCTCCACTATCATCAGGCTCGGGTACACCATGGGGCATGGGCCGTGTGTCAGGACAGGACCCTGCCGATCCTCTCAGTCTCTCATACCTCTGCCTCCAGCAAAGTCTTTTCTTGGCATGGGCCTTTACCAATATAAATACGCACAGTGCAAGGCCTACAGCCAGGATCAGAGTAGTAGGTAGAACGGCAGATGCATGTTGGCTTTCCTGTGCCTTCTGATTCACCTCATCAATATCTGCTGAAACTGGACCCTCCAAGCACAGCACTGTAAAACATATTAACAGTAAGGGATTTGTTCTAGATACAGTTGAGGTATCTAGAAGATCGAAGATGATATCCTTTATTTGTCATATATACATATACGGTTGTACAGTACAATGAAATTCTTTCTTCACATATCCCAGCTTGTTTGGAAGCTGGGGTCAGAGCGCAGGGTCAGCCATTGTACGGCGCCCCTGGAGCAGACAGGGTTAAGGGCCTTGCTCAAGGACCCAACAGTGGCTGCATAGAGCCTGGATTTGAACCGCCAATCTTCCGGTTGATAGCCCAAAGCTCTACCCACTAGACTACCACTGTCCCATCTAGTCGTGTCCAATTACCCTGATTGCGTCCTCTATACTGATTCGACCCTTCACCGCTGACTGAGGACGCCTCTCAACTGACATACGCTCCCTCCGGCATGTACAGTCAGTACAGACTGCATTTTTCACCTGCACGTGTCGAGTTCATACACTTGACGGGCACTGTGTATGGAGGGCCACACCCCCATCAGCATTATTCCTCAGCCCTGTGCAGGCACCATCAGTCAGCCAGTTGAACCAGTTATAAGGACCTATGATCTGACTTTCTTACCCTCTAACCCTGAACAACAGCCAGTCGTTGTTCATGCTGCCACCCAGCCCAGTCAGAAAGGCAGAGCTGAGATTCAATACTCAAAACCCCAACTCTGGTGCGCTAGCATACTTTACCACTGCGCCAACTGAGCGGCTAAACCAGTGGTATCTTTACCTAGATTAAAAAAACTAATACTTATACTAATACCCTATACATCATACTTCACTAGTCCAAACAGATGTAATCTACACTGATTGACATACAAATGAGTTAGCGGTCATCCTTAGTCAGTGGAGGGTTGTTTTTGCTTTCTGCCAAAAAGTTGCTTTGTCTGCCCAATGTTCACCGTTTGACCTTGTTCTTATGAATCACCAATCTGACCCTTACTGTATCCCTCTGCTAGTAAAACCAAATTGAACTAATCTTTTTCTTACTCAAAATTTCATTTATTTCCTCTCCTTTGTCTTGTAGTATTTTTTTATTCCACTTATGTTTCAGGTACTACAAGCTCTAATTTTGGCACCTAGCTGGTCCTACTGGAAGAGGATGGTGATACAACAGCAGTGTTTTTTCTACATGTCTTTCCTTGTTAAATAAGATGTGACTCAGGTGATTGCTATTTATTTTATGGTGTGTGTCTGCTGTGATTCAACATACACTGTACTGGAAAGGCTGCCATACACGTAAAGAAAAGAAAAAAAAAAGATGTTTTATACATATAACGAATTCAGAAAATACTCAGTCTTTGGCTTTTTGTGAACTTCATTGTGTTAAATCTTAAATCTCTTAATTATAAAAGTAATCTCACCATTTGCAGTGGCACTACAAATTATGGTAATGTGTGTCCATTTTGCCTTAACTATCCTTGAGTTGCATCTAAAACTCAATAGTAGTCCACCTGTTGCTATTTGAATTGAGTGGACTTAGTTTGTTAGAGCACATTTGGGTCTTACACAAAGAAAGTCCTGGGTCAGAATGTAAGAAAGAACCAATGATCACTCTAAAAGAGCTCCAAAATGACATAAATCTCTTAGCAGAGATAAATGAACAACAATCTCTACAGCACTCCATTAATTGGATCTTTAAGTGGCAAAACAAAAGCCACTGATGAGTTGGAGTTTGCTAATCAGAATGTATAGGTCTCTGGCCACATGAGAAAAAAACATTCTAAATCAGATAAAAATTATGTTTCAAGCAGAACAGCAAACACTATGCCTGACAAACATCAGACACTGCACATCACTTGACTAATACTATCGCTACAATGAAACATGGTGGTGGCAGCGTTATGTTAGCCAGCAGTAATAGTGACAACTTTGTCCAGAAAAAAAACTCAAACTGGGGTGACAGTTCACCTTTCAACACAATAATGACCTGAAGCATACAGCCTAAACAACACTGGAGTGGCTTCTGTGCAAGGCTCTGAAATTCCTTGAGTTACCCAGCCAAAGCCTCAGCGAACATTTGTTGAGATACCCGAAGATGGCAACAACATTCATACATGTTTTATGCATGTACAAATGTATCCATATCAACAGTAAAATGTGTTCTATAACTGGCACAAAGGAGAAAAAGTTATTGCCCCCATATTTACTCAATTAACAAATTAAACACATTAAATTAATAACTGGACTAAATAAGACTGGACACTCTCAGAATTAGCTACTGTCTGCCCACCTAAACATCATTCATCTTGTGCAGCGCTTGCATAACATTCCACTATAAGAATATTTATTTATTAGTATTTTCACGTTTTATGTTTTATTTTAATGTTTTACACTTTGGTTACATTCATGACAGGACAGGTAGTTACTGGTTACACAAGATTCATCAGTTCACAAGTTTAATGTCAAACACAGTCATGGACAATTTGTATCTCCAATTTACCTCACTTGCTTGTCGTTGGACTGTGGGAGGAAACCGGAGCTCCCAGGGGAAACCCACACGGACATGGGGAGAACATGCAAACTCCACTCAGAAAGGACCCAGACCGCCCCACCTGTGAATCGAACCCAGGACCTTCTTGATGTTCCATTGTAAGAACATTATATCAACAGTCAAACTGTGGTATTAGTGTGATGGTGTGGGGATGCTTTGCTGTTAGCCTGAAAATTGTATATACTCATTTCTGGTCATCATTCTGTGATCTGAAGTTCAGGTATAATTAAGTTAAGCAACAAGTTAATAATTATAAAAGCAAGTTATTTTTATAATGGTTCAAAAGAAACAGAATTAAGGTTTGTAAGTGGGTAAAAATCCTGATTTAAACCTCACAGACCTGCTGTGGCACCAATCCATCACAGTCATACTCATCACTAGTCAGAAACTATATGCCCTGTCTTTTACAGTTATGTGGTCTGTTTGCATACCTGAAGCAGAATGGCAGAGGCAGCAGTTTCTGGCTGTCTGGTCAGGCTGGCAGCAGGGCACACAGCTTCTGGTTACAGCTTGCAGTCCGAAGCCTGAGTGGCATGTCACACAGCTCTCAAGACCAGGACCGGAGCAGTGCTTACAGGATTCATCACATGCTTCACACCTCTCCTGATACATACAACATAGGCACAGACATGAGAGCAAAACATACTAAAAAAGCATACTAAACTATTTTAAACAGTATTTTGTTAGTGTTACAATATAAACAGTACAGGGGACATCAGTTAAAAAAACAGATAGTAAGGGAATAATTTAAAGGGAGTAATTTAATTATTTAAGACATTTTAGTTAAATAAAACAATAAATCAAACCAAAAAACTGAAATGAAATACAGCTATAGTTATATTAATGTCACTTTCAGACCGATGTTAGGACAAACCACATTTCCGGAAAAGTTTTTTTTTCTATTTTTTCTATTTTGTCCCTTTTTAGAGTAGTCAATTTGTCTTCTGCTGCTGTAGCTCCCTGATTGCGTTCGAGGAAGATATATTGCTGCTCATGCCTCCTCCAATCCCTTATTTTACTCCCATGCTTTGGTGTATTCATACATAAGGCTTATCCACTTTCTGCACAGGGGCCTCGGTCTGCTAACCAGGGTCCTTACACAGCATTTGAAGACCCCACCCACTTAGTCCGGTAATTTCCCCACCCAGCAGACACGATGGCTAATTTTTGTCTGCTGCAGGCACTGCCAATTGTGCCCGCTAGATGGTGCCCAGTTGACCGGTAGAAGAGCCGAGATTTGAACCAGAGTGTTCAAAATCTCGACGCTGGTCTGCTAGTGGAATATCCCGCTGCACCACCTGGGCGAAAGTTGGGATATTCTGTAAAATAAAATAAAAAAAGAATCTGTAATTTGTTCGTTCCTTTTAAATTATATTTAACTGATAAAAGTACAGCAAAATATTTTTTTAAATGATTTCACTGGCAACGTCCAAGTGGCACAGCGGGATATTCCCAGAGTCTCGGGTCTGCTACTGGTCGGCTGGGCACCATCTAGCGGGCACAATTAACAGTGCCAGAAACAGACACAAATTGGTCACCATGTCTGCTGGGTGGGAAAATGACTGGACTAAGTGGGTGGGCTCTTCAAACAGTGTGTAAGGACCCTGGTTAGCAGATAGAGGCGTCTGTGCAGAAGCACGAGCGTAAATAAGGACTGTGCATGCATTGGAGGGCATGTGAGCAGCAAATATACCCTCCTCGAATGCAATCAGGGATTCACAGCAGCGGAAGACAAATTGACTACGCTAAATCGGGAGAAAATGCATCAATAAATCTGCTCATAAATACACTATAAACAAATTTAGAATTCGATGCCTGCAACACACACATACAATGTTTGTGTGGACAGATTACAGTGGTCATAAAACGTCTACACATCCCTGTTAAAATTTTAATGTGACCTATAATCTGTGCAATTCAGTTAAATATACCAGGGGGAAAAAAAAAAAAAAAATAATAGTAAGTGATATTTATCATCAATAATGTGGTTGCATAAATTTGGACACCGTTAAACTAATACTTTGTTGAAGCATTGAGTCCTCTTCAAGTCACCCCTTAAATTGTCTAGGTCTGGGCTCTGGCTGAACCATTCTAAAACAAGACCAGAAGCCTGAAGGTTTTGTGCCAAAATGGACTAATATTTGGAACCTTGTATTATTCTCTTCATCTTGAGCGGGGTCAGTGGATGCTGAGGCGCATAGTGTGCAGAGTTCGGCAACTTTCTGCAGTGTCAATCACTACAGACCTTCAAACTTCATGTGGCGTTCAGATTAGCTCAAGAACAGTGTGTACAGAGTTTCATGGAATGGGTTTCCATGGCCAAGCAGCTGCATCCAATCCTTACATCACCAAGCGCAATGCAAAGCGTCGGCTGCTGTGATGTAAAGAACGCCGCCACTGGACTCTAGAGCAGTGGAGACGTGTTCTCTGGAGTGACGAATCATGCTTCTCCGTCTGGCAATCCGATGGACGAGTCTGGGTTTGGCGGTTGCCAGGAGACCGGGACTTATCTGACTGCATTGTGCCAAGTGTAAAGTTTGGTGGAGGGGGGATTATGGTGTGGGGTGGTTTTTCAGTAGCTGGGCTCGGCCTCTTAGTTCCAGTGTAAGGAACTCTTAATGCTTCAGCATACCAAGAGATTTTGGACAATTTCATGCTCCCAACTTTGTGGGAACAGTTTGGGGATGGCCCCTTCCTGTTCCAACATGACTGCGCACCAGTGCACAAAGCAAGATCCATAAATACATGAATGAGCGAGTTTGGTGTGGAAGAACTTGACTGGCCTGCACAGAGTCCTGACCTTAACCCAACAGAACACCTTTGGGATGAATTAGAGCGGAGACTGCGAGCCAGGCCTTCTCGTCCAACATCAGTGTCTGACCTCACAAATGCGCTTCTGAAAGAATGGTCAAAAATTCCCATAAACACACTCCTAAACCTTGTGGAAAGCCTTCCCAGAAGAGCTGAAGCTGTTATAGCTGCAAAGGGTGGGCCGACCATCATATTAAACCCTATGGATTAAGAATGGAATGTCACTCAAGTTCATATGCGTGTGAAGGCAGACGAGCGAATACTTTTGGCAATATAGTGTACCCTTTAAAATTATGGCTCATCAGACCAACTCTTTTTTTCACATGCTTTTGGAAGACTTGATGTAGGTTTTTGCAAAATGTTGCCAGGCTTAGATGTTTTTTCTTGCCACCACAGCCCAGACATATGAAGAATACAAGATTTTTTTTGTTACAAGTAGTACACAACCAGTACACGCCAAACATTTCTGCAGCTCCTCTTCTTGGCAGCCTCCTGTGCCAGGATTTATGCATTTTAATTAGTTTTGGAGGGATGCCCAGTTCTTGGTAATGTCACTGTTGTGCCAAAATGTATCCATTGTTGATGACTGTCTTTACTGTGTTCCATGGTATGTGTAACTCCTTAAAAATACAATACAGGTTTGTACTGACTAATATTTGACATGACTTTGAATGTGATTGGTAAATTGTAAACACAGCCACATCAATTATAAAAGCACTTTTATGCAACCACATAATTTTTTTTTTTTTCATTTTTACTTTTCCTCTCATTATTTCAGTTTGATTTTCAATTATAGATCAACAGATTATAGGTCACATTAAAAGTAGAAATAGGTCTGAAACTTTATGTTGTTTTTCTTCATCTACTCTTCATCTATTTAATTTTTTTCTTTCTAGTAATACTCAGACATGTCATGTTCTTAAAATAAAGTAGTGATCCTAGGTAGTAACTAATGACTTTAGCTCTATGCAGTGCAGAGCTATGATTATAATACCATACAAACAGTTGCAGTACTTACACTCTGAGAGTAGTATTGGCCTTCTTCACAACGAGGGTAACACACCCCATCCTGTAGAATACTGCCCCAGTCACACGATAGACATCCCTGAGGTGTGTTATCTGCAAACACGAGCACTATTGATGTAAACGGCACAAACAGGAGGCTCTTTTATATGCAAGAGTTTAAAGAGAGATCATGGTAAGAGACCTATACATCTATACACCAATCAGCCATAACATTAAAACCACCTCCTTGTTTCTACACACATTGTCCATTTTATCAACTTACCACATAGAAGTACTTTGTAGTTCTACAATTACTGACTGTAGTCCATCTGTTTCTCTGCATGCTTTGTTAGCGCCTTTCACGCTGTTCTTCAATGGTCAGGACTCTCCCAGGACCACTACAGAGCAGGTATTATTTAGGTGGTGGATCATTCTCAGCACTGCAGTGACACTAACATGGTGGTGGTGTGTTAGTGTGTGTTGTGCTGGTATGAGTGAATAAAACACAGCAGCGCTGCTGGAGTTTTTAAACACCTCACTGTCACTGCTGGACTGAGAATAGTCCACCAACTAAAAATATCCAGCCAACAGCGCTCAAACTCAACTCAAACAGCAGCAATAGATGAGCGATTGTCTCTGACTTTACATCTACAAGGTGGACCAACTAGGTAGGAGTGTCTAATAGAGTGGACACAGTATTTAAAAACTCCAGCAGCACTGCTGTGTCTGATTCACTAATACCAGCACAACACACACTAACACAACACCACCATGTCATTGTCACTACAGTGCTGAGAATGATACACCACCCACATAATACCTACTCTGTAGTGGTCCTGACCATTGAAGAACAGGGTAAAAGCAGGCTAAAAAAGTATGTACAGAAACAGATGTACTACAGTCAGTAATTGTAGAACTACAAAGTGCTTTTATATGGTAAGTGGAGCTGATAAAATGGACAGTGAGTGTAGAAACAAGGAGGTAGTTTTAATGTTATGGCTGATCAGTGGCTTCATTCTTGCCAATCCACCATTAAAATCGGACTTATAGTGGGCTGCAGAGATGGCTATCTATTCAATAGGGTCAGATCTCTGATCTCTTCACTTAAGTTTTGGAGCTTTTTAAAGTGACTGTTGGGTTCTTTTTTACCTCCCTGACCAAAGCCCTTTTTACCCAGATTTTGCCAGAAGATTAAAGAGTGTCACAGCTACTGTGGTCCTAAGAAAACTCAAACCCTTACATATTGTTTAGGTCTGTGCATTTACAGATGTTAATATGAAAAAAGCAGAGGTATTCAGGTACATGTACCTATGCAGGTCTTGCAGCTGGTGTGGCACTGCATGCAGATGTCAAAGCTCTGATAGAAACGGTGTGGGCAATGCTCCACACACACCTTGGTGCCCTGAATCTCCAGCAAAGGTGGGGCACACACCATGCAGGAGTCTGGTCCCGGGCCTGAACACAACTCACAGGATTGGTAACACCTCTCACAGCGCTCGCCTGCATTGTAGTACCTGGTGAAGTAGAGGGCAAATAGAGGATAAAAAACGGAAAGTCACAATTTGTAACACCTGCCTATATTGGCATGAATTCTTATGCCTCTGATAAATAAATTCAGATTAATAGTTTGGTTCCATCAGTTTAAGGACACTACGGCTATTATAAATGATATTAAGCACTAAGACCTGTGCTTTTACTAGTCCTTTTGACTGATACTGTCAGAAATCTACAAAACACTGTAACTGTGTATCTACACAACAAAATGTTGGGAATTTGTGTGTTTCAGCCACAACAATTGCTAATAGGGGTAATAAATCAATTATATATGCTTCCAACTTTACAGCTATTGTTTAGGAATGGCTCTTTGTTGTTTGGTTTAAAGAAACAGTGGCCTGAACAGAGCCCTGACCTCAGCCCCACTAAACAGCCTTGGAATGAACTGGAACATCAAATGAGGCTTTATTAACCACTTTCAGTGCTAACTTTATGACAAGATCCAACCTCTATCCAGACAGAAGTGTACTATAGATTTTTTAATACCAATGGATCTGCACAGACATGTTTAACTGTAACACATACTTCAGTATAGTGAACTAACAGGTTGTTAAGGCTGCTCCTATATTAAGTGATTAAATACAAGGTAAGCAAAGACAAATACTTTCAATGAATAAATATAAGGTAAGCAAAGACAAATACTTTACCCATTCGTTGTTTACTTAAGGCTGTATGAGAACAAAATGAGACAACGTGCAGTGTATTGGAGCTTGTGTAATGTGATTATTTGTAAGGAGGATTAGCATTTTTCTTAAGAAGTGTGCTGATGTTTTCGTTTTGTTTTCTCTGTAGTGTTTACTCATTGCATGAACTAGAGTCTTTATTTTTAGGGCTTTTTTTCCCCACTTTTCCTCCCAATCTAGTCATATCCAATTTCACTTCCTCCGCACTCCTGACTGTGACTATTACACACCCCCTCAAAGATGTGTGCAGTAACCGACTGCTTCTTTTTCACATGCTTAAAGGGGGTTCATATGAAGGTCTGTATCACAATGGAGAATCCTGCACTGATCACTATTATCCCCCGTCTTTGTGCTGGCAACATCTATCAGCCAGCAGAGGTCATATTGTAGCAGTTATGAGAATCCCCTGGCAATCCCACCCTCGGACGAGCCAATCATTGTCTGTATTTTTCCCAAGGTGGTTTGCAGATGACAGGTCTGATTGGTCTGACTTCCTCTGATTTGTCAGTAAGAAGATTTGCGTGTGTTTGTATGGTTTACAGTCCTGCATTCAACTGTGTGGCACAACTCGGTTCAGTGACAACTCATCCAAGAGGGCACACAATCATTAAATAGTATTTAATGTCTCGAGCTGTTGTTCACGTGACATCTCACTTTACGGGATGTGGATGTCAATGAAACGCGATGGACCAATTAGAATTGATGCAGAGTTGAGATTTTCAGTTAAAGTTCTGTCACATTTTATTACAATGTCACATTCCTACAATTCGGTGCCTTTTGTGTCCCCAGTACTGATCATTGTATTTCTTAAGTACATTTTAAACAATACAATTTCTAAACATCTTACTGAAATAATTAACACTTTCTAATACTAAACACAATGTTTTCTACCCCCCCCCCCCCCCAAATAAAATTACTGTATACATACAGTGGTGTTCAAAAAAATAACAGTGATTTTTAAAAAGTGAATAAAGCACAAAATCATTATAATAACCTTTATTTCCATAAATGCAAATGCACTGAAAATACTATATTTTCAATTCTAAATCAAAACATTAACAAAATTTAGCCAGTTTGTGTTAATCCTTTACAGAAAGTTAAGAAAAATGAATATCAGGCTGTTCAAAGAAATAGCAGTGCCAGCATTTTTCTTTAAAAACTCAAAAATTTCTAAACTGAAAAAAATGTTTGAGGTTTCACTTTACTTTAAATTACTGAACTAATATTTAGTGGCATAACAATTGTTTCCGAGATCTGTGTTGCATGGAGTCGACCAACTTCTGGCACCTCTGAACAGGTATTCCAGTCCAGGATGATTAGACTACATTCCACAGTTCTTCTGCAATTTTGGGTTTTGCCTCAAGAAAACGCGTTTCAGACGTCAGCCCACAAGTTCTCTCTGGGATTGAGGTCAGGGGATTGGGCTGGCCACTCTATTACCTCAATCTTGTTTGTCTGTAACCAAGATGTTTTGGGTCATTGTCATGTTGAAACACCCATGTTAAGGAAACCCATGTTTCCTCTTCAACATAGGGCAACATGATCTCCTCAAGTATTCTGATATATTTAAATGGATCCATGATCCCTCGTATGTGATAAATAGACGTAACACCATGGTATGAAAAACATCCCCACATCATCATTTTGTACCACCATGCTTTACTGTCTTCACAGTGTACTTTGGCTTGAATTCAGTGCTCAGAGGTCGTCTGACATACTGTCTACGGCCACTAGACCCAAAAAGAACAATTTTGCTTTCATCAGTTCACAAAATGTTGAGCCATTTCTCTTAGGCCATGTCAATGTGTTCCTTGGCAAATGTTAACCCATTCAGGACATGTCTTTTTCTTAACAACGGGACTTTGCAAGGAGTTCTTGCTGGTAAATTGGCTTCACTTAATCATCTTCTGTACTCACTGGTAACTTCAGATGTTCCTTGATCTTTCTGGAGGTGATTATTGGCTGAGCCTTTGCCATTCTTTGATTCAATCGAACAGTAGTTTCACGCTTTCTTCTGCGTCTTTCAGGTTTTGGTTGTCACTTCAAGGCATTTGAGATCATTTTAGATGAGCAGCCAATAATTTGCTGCACTTCTCTGTATGTTTTTCCCTCTACAATCAACTTTTTAATCAAAGTACGCTGTTCATCAGAACAATGTCTGGAACAACCCATTTTACCCAGTATTTCAGAAGGAAATGCGCTATGACCAACCTGTGCAACATTTGCCCCCCTCCTACATTAAATAAGGGCCAAAATTGACACCCATTCTTCTGCAGAATGAATGACTTCACCAACTGAACTCCTCACTGCTATTATTTTAAACAACCCCCTTTCAATCAATGCTTCGATTACTCAGAATGAGCGGCATGCATGTCCTAATTGTTGGGTTTGTTTTGTTTTCATTACTTTCCTACACTTTCAAGTATTTTTTTGAACACCACTGTACTGTTTTTATCTCTTAGATACCAGATGTTTTTCCATGTCCCCAGTGCTGTACATTCTGATGTAGTGATGGATATACAGTGCCTTGCAAAAGTATTCAGCCCCCTTGAACTTTTCAACCTTTTGCCACATTTCAGGCTTCAAACATAACGATATGAAATTGTAATTTTTTGTGAAGAATCAACAACAAGTGGGACACAATCGTGAAGTGGAACGAAATTTATTGGATATTTTAAACTTTTTTTAGACATAAAAAACTAAAAAGTGGGGCGTGCAATATTATTCAGCCCCTTTACTTTCAGTGCAGCAAACTCACTCCAGAAGTTCAGTGAGGATCTCTGAATGATCCAATGTTGACCTAAATGACTGATGGTGATAAATAGAATCCACCTGTGTGTAATCAAGTCTCCGTATAAATGCACCTGCTCTGTGATAGTCTCAGAGTTCTGTTTAAAGCGCAGAGAGCATCATGAAGACCAAGGAACACACCAGGCAGGTCCGAGATACTGTTGTGGAGAAGTTTAAAGCCGGATTTGGATACAGAAAGATTTCCCAAGCTTTAAACATCTCAAGGAGCACTGTGCAAGCGATCATATTGAAATGGAAGGAGTATCAGACCACTGCAAATCTACCAAGACCCGGCCGTCCCTCTAAACTTTCAGCTCAAACAAGGAGAAGACTGATCAGAGATGCAGCCAAGAGGCCCATGATCACTCTGAATGAACTGCAGAGATCTACAGCTGAGGTGGGAGAATCTGTCCATAGGACACAATCAGTCGTACACTGCACAAATCTGGCCTTTATGGAAGAGTGGCAAGAAGAAAGCCATTTCTCAAAGATATCTATAAAAAGTCACCTGGGAGACACACCAAACATGTGGAAGAAGGTGCTCTGGTCAGATGAAACCAAAATCAAACTTTTTGGCCACAATGCAAAACGTTATGTTTGGCGTAAAAGCAACACAGCTCATCACCCTGAACACCATCCCCACTGTCAAACATGGTGGTGGCAGCATCATGGTTTGGACCTGCTTTTCTTCAGCAGGGACAGGGAAGATGGTTAAAATTGATGGGAAGATGGATGGAGCCAAATACTGGACCATTCTGGAAGAAAACCTGTTGCAGTCTGCAAAAGACCTGAGACTGGGACGGAGATTTATCTTCCAACAAGACAATGATCCAAAACATAAAGCAAAATCTACAATGGAATGGTTCACAAATAAACGTATCCAGGTGTTAGAATGGCCAAGTCAAAGTCCAGACCTGAATCCCATCGAGAATCTGTGGAAAGAGCTGAAAACTGCTGTTCACAAACGCTCTCCATCCAACCTCACTGAGCTCGAGCTGTTTTGCAAGGAAGAATGGGCAAAAATTTCTGTCTCTCGATGTGCAAAACTGATAGAGACATACCCCAAGCGACTTGCAGCTGTAATCGCAGCAAAAGGTGGCGCTACAAAGTATTAACGCAAGGGGGCTGAATAATATTTCACGCCCCACTTTTCAGTTTTTTATTTCTAAAAAAAGTTTAAAATATCCAATAAATTTCGTTCCACTTCACGATTGTGTCCCACTTGTTGTTGATTCTTCACAAAAAATTACAATTTCATATCGTTATGTTTGAAGCCTGAAATGTGGCAAAAGGTTGAAAAGTTCAAGGGGGCTGAATACTTTTGCAAGGCACTGTATGAGATTTAATCATGAAAATATCTCAGTCTTTCAATACTGTTTAAAAGGTTTGCTTAAGTCCCTCTAAACCTTGGATTTTTTTTCTTTATGAGTTTCATTTTATTGCTGATTATAAGGGTTTTTCACGTCCCTCAAGTTGCTGTCCACCCTGTTATTTCTTACTACTGTCTCTTAAAATGAAGAGCTGTTTTGCATACTGACATCATTTCCTGAAGCTCGCATGATCTCTTTGGAGGGAAAACAACTGTGGAAGATGAGTGGCTAACGCCTCATTTTAATGTTGTTTTTTCCACATTTTATCCTAAAAGTCTTATATGGTAATCCATAACATGTCCACCATGTTATGGAATATAAGAGGAAAAGCAATACGATTTGATAATTTCAAAAATAATCATACTAAAAAGCAGAGAATTCTTTGCCTGAATTCACTGTTATGCTAGCATGGTTTTGCTCACTCGCTAGCTAATGTCTAATTTTATGTCAGAATGTCCACCCTGTTATGGTCCACCCTGTTACAACCTAATACGTAACAGGGTAGACGTCACAGTGTACATGAGGTGTGCATGTGTAACTTAGTTTGACCAATATTAGTTTGGAAAAGTATAACATGTACTTTTTATAATAAAACATGAAAAACAAATTAAAAGTGTTTCATTTTCAAAAAGTTTTAAGGTCCAAAAATCACCCTATCCCAGGAATGACCCTATTTAGAGAAAATAAACTCTCTATTAGAAAATACTAAAGGAAAGCTCTTATTGAAAGTTCATCTTTCTATAAGAAAAAGCTTTGCTCCAAAATACAAAAGGAAGTTTAAATCGGATTGGCCAATCAGAAGCAGAAATAAAATGCAATGTGTCTGACGTTGAGCAGATTTTAAGGTGCCAGTTACGTTTTCATTAAGAAAATAAAGATTTTTGATAACTTATATAATAACTTCATATTTTATGCTACTTTTTCATCCATAATACCTGTGAAAAAGTAACCTACACTCTAAGGGCAGCAAAACAATGTTGGCCTATTATTACCTTACTCCTTTTACTGACGTGCTCTTATTTACCATGCCTCGTCATTAATAACGTAAACCTCTCTGAGACGTGAAGGACAACAAAAAACCTACGTCATTGTATATAATGTTTGTTTAATGGAGTTCATAAAAAATCTGGTCCATTGTTTAACATGGACTGAAGTTGCATGTACAATTACAGAACCCTGAAACATTGCATTCTTTAAATACATACACACCAAAAGTTAAGAAATGTCAAATATTTACATAGACTAAATGACATTTGTCATGTCAGGGTTGGGATTTTAATTAATACTGCAGCTAAATGACTGGAACACAATTATTTGTCCAAATATTGTAAGATTTATCTCAATTGTTTAATGGGTTTTCGGAAAATATGACAAATTGTACTGGATCAAATATATTAGTACAACTTATCATCTTAGTGGTGTGTAAAGTTTCTTAGCTTTGTGAAATGGCCTCTACGTATTTGGTGTTTTGCATTGGTGTAAACCAGTGAGTCTGATTTCTCTCAAGGTTTTTATGTTTCTCAGATTTTTTTTTCTTTCCACGGTCATTTTTAACCTACTTGTTTATGTTCCTGATACTGGAATTTAAATATTAATTCTGTTATAAATATGAATTATAATAGTTAAATGTTCAGACAGATGATAATTCATAAATCTTTTACATTTCATTTAATAAATCATTCATAATATTTATATAAATACTAATTACTGTTTGGTAAAAAGTCCTTATTTTCAGGTATGTATGATTTGAACTTTCAGTCAATAAACATTGTCTCAAAGCAACTTTACAGCATCCAGGACAAACCAAAAATTCCATGCTAAGCAAGCCAAGGGTAACAGTGGCAGGAAAAAATAAGGAATACAATTACAAGGAAGAAATCTTAAGAGAAACCAGACAGACCTATCCTGTTCATAAACCAGCTGCTTGGTCCAGATTTCCACAAAGCTGCATCAGTGATTATTTTTATTGTTAATCACACTATATTAGTATTTCTTAACTTTTTTCTGTCAGCTGGGCAGCAACGGGCCACAAAAATAGACCACAAAACAGGCAGTCTGAAGAGCCACACTTATGCATTATTGCCTAGTAATAGATCTATAGACCTCGAGACCTTATGTGTCATGAGCCCCAAATGGCCCACAGGCCAGAGGTGGAGAACCCCTGTACTAAACAAATTAAACACTTTGAATTAAGATGAAATGAGGTCAGTTTGTTTGATCATAGTGTTGTGTAGTTTTTTCAGCAGTGTGTGGTGAGTTTTACCCTGTTGGACAATGGGTGACACACAGATGTGAGAGAAGGTGCAGATATCCAGGAGAGCAGCTCAGGCAGTCTTTAGGAGAAGACCCGGAGCAGGTTGCACACACCTGATCACAGGGCATACAGAAACCCAGCTCAATGCCATCAGCCTCCTCATGGGCACTGTATGTACCAGCAGGACACTTAGTCACACAGGAGCTATCTGTTACATGCACAACCACACACCAAAACATAAGACTTACACAACAAACTCAACTGCTATTTACAATAGACATGTTTACCAGGAACTGCAGGAACTGTTTTAGATGAGATAGTTGTGCTTGCTTACTGATAACCGGTTTTATGTTCTATGGGCATCTGCCCCCCCATTTTTTCTATTCTTTTCCTATTTTTATCTCTTGCCTTTACCCTCCATACACACCAACATCCAACTTCACATACACTCCTCTAAGCTACATTTCCACCACTGTGGCACATCATCCTTTCTATTAATTACACTTGTTTAACAATTTAATAATTTAGTAATTGAGGACATAAATTGTTGCAGTTTAAAGGTGTAATTTTGCCCATTCAACTTTTCCACCTTTAATGTGACTTATAATCTCTGCAATTCAATTTAACAACTAAAACCTCTTAAAGGGGAGAAATAAAAAAACTAAAAAGAAATGTGGTTACATAAGTGTGCACACCCTCTTATAATTGATGATGTGGTTGTGTTCCAAATCAACCAATCACCTTCAAACTCATGGCAAGAAAAACAACCAAGCACGGCTACAGTTTGCAAAAACCTACATTACGTCTGCCAAAAGAATGCAGAGAATCATGTTAAGGTCTGATGAGAACAAGGTTGTACTTTTTGGACAACAATGACCCAAAGCATACAGTGTATCACGAAAGTGAGTACACCCCTCACATTTCTGCAAATATTTCATTATATCTTTTCATGGGACAACACTATAGACATGAAACTTGGATATAACTTAGAGTAGTCAGTGTACAGCTTGTATAGCAGTGTAGATTTACTGTCTTCTGAAAATAACTCAACACACAGCCATTAATGTCTAAATAGCTGGCAACATAAGTGAGTACACCCCACAGTGAACATGTCCAAATTGTGCCCAAATGTGTCGTTGTCCCTCCCTGGTGTCATGTGTCAAGGTCCCAGGTGTAAATGGGGAGCAGGGCTGTTAAATTTGGTGTTTTGGGTACAATTCTCTCATACTGGCCACTGGATATTCAACATGGCACCTCATGGCAAAGAACTCTCTGAGGATGTGAGAAATAGAATTGTTGCTCTCCACAAAGATGGCCTGGGCTATAAGAAGATTGCTAACACCCTGAAACTGAGCTACAGCATGGTGGCCAAGGTCATACAGCGGTTTTCCAGGACAGGTTCCACTCGGAACAGGCTTCGCCAGGGTCGACCAAAGAAGTTGAGTCCACGTGTTCGGCGTCATATCCAGAGGTTGGCTTTAAAAAATAGACACATGAGTGCTGCCAGCATTGCTGCAGAGGTTGAAGACGTGGGAGGTCAGCCTGTCAGTGCTCAGACCATACGCCGCACACTGCATCAACTCGGTCTGCATGGTCGTCATTTCAGAAGGAAGCTGACGCACAAGAAAGCCAGCAAACAGTTTGCTGAAGACAAGCAGTCCAAGAACATGGATTACTGGAATGCCCTGTGGTCTGACGAGACCAAGATAAACTTGTTTGGCTCAGATGGTGTCCAGCATGTGTGGCGGCGCCCTGGTGAGAAGTACCAAGACAACTGTATCTTGCCTACAGTCAAGCATGGTGGTGGTAGCATCATGGTCTTGGGCTGCATGAGTGTTGCTGGCACTGGGGAGCTGCGGTTCATTGAGGGAAACATGAATTCCAACATGTACTGTGACATTCTGAAACAGAGCATGATCCCCTCCCTTCGAAAACTGGGCCTCATGGCAGTTTTCCAACAGGATAACGACCCCAAACACAACCTCCAAGATGACAACTGCCTTGCTGAGGAAGCTGAAGGTAAAGGTGATGGACTAAACCCAATTGAGCACCTGTGGCGCATCCTCAAGTGGAAGGTGGAGGAGTTTAAGGTGTCTAACATCCACCAGCTCCGTGATGTCATCACGGAGGAGTGGAAGAGGATTCCAGTAGCAACCTGTGCAGCTCTGGTGAATTCCATGCCCAGGAGGGTTAAGGCAGTGATAATAATGGTGGTCACACAAAATATTGACACTTTAGGCACAATTTGGACATGTTCACTGTGGGGTGTACTCACTTATGTTGCCAGCTATTTAGACATTAATGGCTGTGTGTTGAGTTATTTTCAGAAGACAGTAAATCTACACTGCTATACAAGTTGTACACTGACTACTCTTAGTTATATCCAAGTTTCATGTCTATAGTGTTGTCCCATGAAAAGATATAATGAAATATTTGCAGAAATGTGAGGGGTGTACTCACTTTCGTGATACACTGTACATCCACATCAACAAAAGAATGACTTCACCAGAAGATGATCAAAGTTTTAGAATGGCCCAGAGAGATTTGCAGCACTTTTGCGAGGAAGGGTGGGCAAAGTTTGCCAAGTCAAGATGTGCCATGCTGATAGAATCTTACTTAAAAAAACTGAATGCTGTCATAAACTAATACTTTGTTGAGTGTGCATATTTATGCAACCACATTATTTTAGTTAATACGTTTTTTGATTATTATTTCATTTTCCCCCTAAAATTCTTAGTTTGTTGTTAAATTAAATTGTACAGACTATAGGTCACATTGAAGGTGGAAACAGTTTTGAAATGACTCATTTAATTTTTTACATTACAAAACCTGGTACTGTAACAGGGGTGTGTAGACTCTTTAATATCCAATACGTATATATACAAAAGAAACAAAACAAAAGGACACTAAAGCAAATGAATGACTAAAAGATAACCAATACAAAAGCTCAGGGCACATGCAGATAAAGTCAAAATTAACATACACTTAAATGTTTGTTTATTAGGATTTTAACGTCATGTTTTACACCTTGGTTACATTCATGACAGGAACGGTTGTTACTCATTACACAAGATTCATCAGTTCACAAGGTTATATCAAACACAGTCATGGACAATTTAGTGTCTCCAATTCACCTCACTTGCATGTCTTTGGACTGTGGGAGGAAACCGGAGCACCCGGAGGAAACCCACGCGGACATGGGAAGAACATGCAAACTCCACACAGAAAGGACCCGGGCCGCCCCACCTGGGGATTGAACCCAGGACCTTCTTGCTGTGAGGCGACAGTGCTACCCACTTAGCCACCACGCCGCCCTACACTTAAATAAAGCATGCATGTCTCGGAAGAGTTGGGATTTCTGCAGCGTCACTATATTCAGACTTTAACCACTGAGCTACCATTGTGCTATAATATCTTAAATGATTTTACATCAGTATAGTATACAGTATAATAATATAGTATATAACATAAAGGAAATAATCAAACAACACCAGATTTAAAATATTTGTAGATTTAAGCTTTAGGGCATGTAATTTTAAACTTCAAGCTACTTTTCACTGCTTGCCTTCTGTTCATTAAGTACTCCTGATTTTATGCTGAATAATTTGTTGCTTTAAACAATCATAGGTCAGTCTAAAGCACAAAGGCTCTACCAATTAAAGATATCATGTATCCGAGTAAATCAGTGTGAACTTACTATGCAGATATCGAGGAAGGGCACAAGTCTGGCAGTCTGCAGGCCCGGGGCCCTCACAGGACTGACAGTTGCGATGGCATGCCTGACATGTAAACTGGTTGGCATGGAGAAAGGTTCTGGGTGGGCAGTCTGAGCTTCCAGTCACACCACACATCATAGTGTTTGGGTCCAGAGCCAGACCTTTCACACACTGGGAGCACTGGAAGGGTTCTGGGCCCACACATGATGCACATGTCTGATGACACTCTGAAGGAGAACAAGATATTAGACAAACCATGCAATACTTTTTCATGGGTCTTTAAGAGAACTATTATTATCGCACATGCAAAAAATCACTTTAATAAAGGCTGTACGCACAGCATTATGAGTGACTTTAAGCTGAAGTCATGTTAAATAGCAGTCAGTGACACCTGTCATTAATTAAAGTGATTGACACCTTATAAAGTTTAACTGCTCCTGTGGGATTGTTCTGACATTAACTTAGTTGAATCTTACACAAAGAGCTTATAGAGTCTCAAAGAATAAGGGTAAAAAAGATGGTACATTACATATACCATGAAACACAGTCAACATCAACCTGATGAAAACACAAGAAGAAAACTATGCCGGGAGGCTCCCAAGAGGCCTACAGCAGGCCTACTTCTGGCAGGTACTGGTTATGTACTACATACAACAACAAACTTTAAACTCTGCCTAAATAAAAAAAAGTGTAAACATTTACATTATTAATGTGAAATAAATAAATTGTTAATTTACACTAGAAATATTAATACATAATCAATTACTACTACTAGAAAATGTAAATATGCTTAGGGCATGATTGCCAGTAGTCATATTCTAATATTTCAAGAATCCTGCTACAAAAGAATGTTACTGAAGGTGTACATGGTGTACGTGATAAGAAGTGCGTTAATTGCATTGTATGACGTCCAAAACCCAGTTCTAGCTGGTTTAAAAAACGGTATTTTTTAAAACTCTGATTATTGAGTGTACTGAGACATTAATCTGAATATCAATTAAATATCAATAAAAACAGCACGTTTGATGTGTAGTGGACAGCTCTGTGCATGCCTCTGGGTTTCCTCCAAACCAAACTTAGACCATGTCTTTATGGACATTGCACAGTGATGAAGAAACAGAAAAGGAGGAGTCTCCTAATATATAAAGCCAGATGTGTGTATTGACAAACCGGATTACCTTGGCATTCCATGCTGGTGGTCAGGTAGTAGGTGCCTGACGGGCACTCCTCTGAGCATGTGCCTTCATACAGCTTTGGGGCGTCAACAGAACAACTCTCACAGTCATCTGAAAGCGGGCCTGAGCATGTAGCACACGATGCATGGCACTGCACGCACATCCCCTGGTCCAGATCCTCAAAATAACCCTCAGGACAGCTTGCTTTACACATGCCATCCAAAAGCAGGTACAGAAAGCTGCACTCTAATGCAACAACAAACAAAGAATGTTTACACAGAATTAGACACAGAACTGAATTGATAAGTGGCTATAACAGAAATAAGGATATATGTTGTTCACACATACACTATATTGCCAAAAGTATTCGCTCGTCTGCCTTCACACGCATATGAACTTGAGTGACATCCCATTCTTAATCCATAGGGTTTAATATAATGTCGGCCCACCCTTTGCAGCTATAACAGCTTCAACTCTTCTGGGAAGGCTTTCCACAAGGTTTAGGAGTGTGTTTATGGGAATTTTTGACCATTCTTCCAGAAGCGCATTTGTGAGGTCAGACACTGATGTTGGACGAGAAGGCCTGGCTCGCAGTCTCCGCTCTAATTCATCCCAAAGGTGTTCTGTCGGGTTAAGGTCAATCAAGTTCTTCCACATCAAACTCGCTCATCCATGTCTTTATGGATCTTGCTTTGTGCACTGGTGCATAGTCATGTTGGAACAGGAAGGGGCCATCCCCAAACTGTTCCCACAAAGTTGGGAGCATGAAATTGTCCAAAATGTCTTGGTATGCTGAAGCATTAAGAGTTCCTTACACTGGAACTAAGGGGCCGAGCCCAGCTACTGAAAAACCACCCCACACCATAATCCCCCCTCCACCAAACTTTACACTTGGCACAATGCAGTCAGACAAGTCCCGGTGTCCTGGCAACCGCCAAACCCAGACTCGTCCATCGGATTGCAAGACAGAGAAGCATGATTCGTCACTCCAGAGAACACGTCTCCACTGCTCTAGAGTCCAGTGGCGGCGTGCTTTACATCACAGCAGCCGACGCTTTGCATTGCACTTGGTGATGTAAGGATTGGATGCAGCTGCTTGGCCATGGAAACCCATTACATGAAGCTCTGTACACACCGTTCTTGAGCTAATCTGAAGGCCACATGAAGTTTGGAGGTCTGTAGCGATTGACTCTGCAGAAAGTTGCCGAACTCTGCACACTATGCGCCTCAGCATCCGCTGACCCCGCTCTGTCACTTTACGTGGCCTGTAAGTAGCTGTCGTTCCCAATCACTTCCACTGTGTTATAATACTCCTGAGAGCAACCCATTCTTTCACTAATGTTTGTAGAAGCAGTCTGCATGCTTAGGTGCTTGGTTTTATACACCTGTGGCCATGGAAGTGATTGGAACACCTGAATTCAATGATGTATTATTATGTGGGTGGTGGATCATTCTCAGCACTGCAGTGACACTGACATGGTGGTGGTGTGTTAGTGTGCATTGTGCTTGTATGAGTGGATAAGACACAGCAATGCTGATGGGATGGAGTTTTTAAACACCTCACTGTCACTGCTGGAGTGAGAATAGTCCACAAACCAAAAATATCCAGCCAACAGCGCCCTGTGACCATTGATGAAGGTCTAGAAGATGACCAACTCAAACAGCAGCAATAGATGAGCGATTGTCTCTGACTTTACATCTACAATGTGGACCAACTAGGCAGAAGTGTCTAACAGAGTGGACAGTGAGTGGACACGGTATTTAAAATTCCAGCAGTGCTGCTGTGTCTAGTCCACTCATACCAGCACAACACACACTAACACACCACCACCATGTCAGTGTCACTGCAGTGCTGAGAATGATCCACCACCTAAATAATACCTGCTCTGTAGTGGTCCTGTGGGGGTCCTGACCATTGAAGAACAGGGTGAAAGCAGGCTAAAAAGTATGCAGAGAAATAGATGGACTACAGTCAGTAATTGTAGAACTACAAAGTGCTCCTATATGGTAAGTGGAGCTGATAAAAGACAGTGAGAGTAGAAACAAGGAGGTGGTCATAATGTTATGCCTCATTGGTGTATATATGATTGATATAGATTTAAATGATTTGACCTAAGCTAAACCATTGGGAACTCAATAACGACCCTAAACCTGCCTTAGCCGTGATGTGTTATATAAACTCCACCCAGAGATTTATGTGTTCAAGGTGTGTTGCAACAATGGTCAAAACTAATGAGCTATCAGAAAAGCTGAGAGATAAGATTTCACTATGCTAAACGGGATATGGGTACAAGAAAATTTCAGAGATCTTGAACATTCACAGAGACATCATTAGGAGTTGTGTCTGGAAGTTCCAAACTTATGGTGCAGGAGCAAACTGTGGGAAAAAGCCTAAAATTTCAGGCTTAGCAATTTCATTAGGACAACAAAGAATGACCCACGTGTTACTGCAAAAGATTTACAGGATGACCTGATGAAGGCTAGAGTAAATGTGCCAGTGGCAAAGATGATCACTTAACAACCAAGGACTAGGGCTGGGCGATTTTGCAAAAAAAAGAAAAATCTCAATTATTTTAATATTATTACCGATTGTCGATTACGATTTCGATTTTTTTGTTCTTGTATAATGCAATTGAAAAAAGACTCAAATTTCTTTTTTTTGCATTTTAATTTAAAAGACTGCAGAAGTGAAAAATAGTAACAGCACCACCTATAATTATCATTTCAAGAGACTCAAACTGTATAACGATAACGATATAACAATAATTAAAACAAAAAAGAAATCTTAATTAGCTATATCCCTTTACAAGAATAGCTCACACACAACCCTTACTTTAAATATTGTGCAGCAGAACCTCCTTACATTAAGAAAAGTGCAAAACTACAAAAAGTTCTTGAGGAACACAGGTTTCTTAAAAGGAACACGAGCCTGTGAAATGAGTCTGTATCAGCATCTAGGCTGGGGGGGGCATCAAGTAATCACTCTGCTCAGCTTTGATTTTGTCCTCTTGTGACTCTGGGGGGTAGATGGAGGGGGCAAGTTCTGCTTCTAATAATATAGACTACAATTCCCAAGCTCCCACGGACTGTCACGTGACTATCACATGTCCCCGGTCAGCCAATCTTGATCGCGCTCATCGGCTCCGGAGTTGTGATTCAGTTCGGCTGTGTTTGATTCAGTGAATCAAAACTGTGTGTGATTCAGTGAAAACTCTGTGTGTCTCGTTTTGCTGATCGTGTTTGCGCTCCTTATTACTGAATCTAACCGCTACCGTGTATGATCCTTGTTGTCTTTCGTTTACTGTTTTAGTTTTCGCTGGTTTTGTACCCTGTTTTTGCCCTTTTGATATTAAACTTTCCGTAATTTATATTCCGCGAGCGTCTGGTCAGTTTCTGCCTCGTGACATGTTGGTATTTTAATTAAAATATAAAGTATGTAAACAATCGCGATTGTCACATTTCTAATATCGGGTAAAAACGTTCATGCGAATTAACCGAATTAATCGTGAAAATCGCCCAGCCCTACCAAGGACTTCATGGGCAGACTTTATAACACATATTACTCTTGACCAAGAGGAATAGGAAGGGTCAAGTGGAATACACCAGAAGAAAGTTGTATATGCCTGCAGAGTTCTGGAACTGTTTGACCCAAAAAAATAGCACTTTGTCTAATGCAAGAAAAGGCAAGACTTCTGATCAAAAAATTTGTCCTCACAGTCAGGCATGGACTGACAATTTCCTCTGATGGAGGAACTGGTAATTTGGACTGTGTGACTAGTTTAAAAGATTCACAGAAATACCACGGCATTTTGAGAAGGAATGATATGTCTTTTTTGGTCAGAGTGAACCTTGGAAGTGTGCTTCGGATCTTTGTCGAGCTAAAAAGTCAAATTATTACCAAGTCAACCAAAGGAATCAGCACTGGAATATCCTAGAGTGGCCTCCAGAAAGCAGTTGCAGCACCAAAGCCATCAAACCCTAATAAGCTGGAAGTTTTTGCCTGTGAAGAATGGGTAAGGAGAAGTGTCAAAAAGCTCTACATGTTGGTAAATGTGTGTACTCACTGGTACAGTTGATGTTATCGGTACACCTGTCACAGTGAGGGCCACAGCGTCTGCAGGTCCCATCCTTATCAGCATAGGCTCTTTCAGAGCAGTTACTCTTGCACTGACCATTCTCCAGAAATAGATCCTCTCTACACGCCAAGCACTGAGATTTACTTCCATCACAGGTTAAACACAGAACATCACATGGCTCACATGTTCCTTCCTCTGTTTCAAAATAACCACTGACCACACAGACACACAAATAGTTAATGGAACATAAATCAACAGAAAAAGACCACTCAAAACATCTCAAGTGTTGACTCATAATTTCAATGCATAATATTAGTAGTGTTTATTTCAGAGCGAAGCCTTGCAATGTAGTAGAGAGGCACAAATACAATTTTTCATCTTTAGTAATTGCTTGTTCTATATCTAGGTCATGACATCCACAAAAACTGAGAGCTAAACAGGAATACACCCTGGACTGAACACCAATTTATTGCAGTGGTCCATGTATTCACTTACTTATTCACCTTTGTGTGCTTTTGGAACACTGAAGTACCCAGAACAGCTCTACAAAAGTATGAATTATTTTACTTAGTTGAATTTTATTAATATTTTGTACGCCTTTGTTTTTTTTCTTTCAATTTCACATATAGTGCCACTTCCACTGGTACTGGCACCCCTGGTAAAGATGAGTAAAATGGCTCATCTTTGGCTTTTGTGAATTGGCTTAATCCCAAATTTTAAAAAAACGTGAAAATCTCGCCTTTAAATCCAATGTTTATATATATATATATATACAGTGTATCACAAAAGTGAGTACACCCCTCACATTTCTGCAAATATTTCATTATATCTTTTTATGGGACAACACTATAGACATGAAACTTGGATATAATTTAGAGTAGTCAGTGTACAACTTGTATAGCAGTGTAGATTTACTGTCTTCTGAAAATAACTCAACACACAGCCATTAATGTCTAAATGGCTGGCAACATAAGTGAGTACACCCCACAGTGAACATGTCCAAATTGTGCCCAAATGTGTCGTTGTCCCTCCCTGGTGTCATGTGTCAAGGTCCCAGGTGTAAATGGGGAGCAGGGCTGTTAAATTTGGTGTTTTGGGTACAATTCTCTCATACTGGCCACTGGATATTCAACATGGCACCTCATGGCAAAGAACTCTCTGAGGATGTGAGAAATAGAATTGTTGCTCTCCACAAAGATGGCCTGGGCTATAAGAAGATTGCTAACACCCTGAAACTGAGCTACAGCACGGTGGCCAAGGTCATACAGCGGTTTTCCAGGACAGGTTCCACTCGGAACAGGCTTCGCCAGGGTCGACCAAAGAAGTTGAGTCCACGTGTTCGGCGTCATATCCAGAGGTTGGCTTTAAAAAATAGACACATGAGTGCTGCCAGCATTGCTGCAGAGGTTGAAGACGTGGGAGGTCAGCCTGTCAGTGCTCAGACCATACGCCGCACACTGCATCAACTCGGTCTGCATGGTCGTCATCCCAGAAGGAAGCTGACGCACAAGAAAGCCCGCAAACAGTTTGCTGAAGACAAGCAGTCCAAGAACATGGATTACTGGAATGCCCTGTGGTCTGACGAGACCAAGATAAACTTGTTTGGCTCAGATGGTGTCCAGCATGTGTGGCGGCGCCCTGGTGAGAAGTACCAAGACAACTGTATCTTGCCTACAGTCAAGCATGGTGGTGGTAGCATCATCGTCTTGGGCTGCATGAGTGTTGCTGGCACTGGGGAGCTGCAGTTCATTGAGGGAAACATGAATTCCAACATGTACTGTGACATTCTGAAACAGAGCATGATCCCCTCCCTTCGAAAACTGGGCCTCATGGCAGTTTTCCAACAGGATAACGACCCCAAACACAACCTCCAAGATGACAACTGCCTTGCTGAGGAAGCTGAAGGTAAAGGTGATGGTCTAAACCCAATTGAGCACCTGTGGCGCAACCTCAAGTGGAAGGTGGAGGAGTTCAAGGTGTCTAACATCCACCAGCTCCGTGATGTCATCATGGAGGAGTGGAAGAGGATTCCAGTAGCAACCTGTGCAGCTCTGGTGAATTCCATGCCCAGGAGGGTTATGGCAGTGCTGGATAATAATGGTGGTCACACAAAATATTGACACTTTGGGCACAATTTGGACATGTTCACTGTGGGGTGTACTCACTTATGTTGCTAGCCATTTAGACATTAATGGCTGTGTGTTGAGTTATTTTCAGAAGACAGTAAATCTACACTGCTATACAAGCTGTACACTGACTACTCTAAGTTATATCCAAGTTTTATTTCTATAGTGTTGTCCCATGAAAAGATATAATAAAATATTTGCAGAAATGTGAGTGGTGTACTCACTTTTGTGATACACTGTATATATATATATATATATATATATATATATATATATATATATATATATATATATATATATATATATATATAGCATTTTCTCAAATTTTCTTCCAATTTAGTGTAGTCAATGTCTTCTGCTGCTGTCGAGGTGGGTATATTGCTGCTCACGCCTCCTCCGACCCGAGCGCAGCCCTTAGCAGAACCCTTTTTCACCTATGCACTCTGCACAGGCGCCTCTCTATCTGCTAATCAGGATCCTTACACAGCGTTTGAAGACCCCACCCACATAGTCCGGTCATCCCGCCCTAGCAGAACCGTGTCTGCTGCAGGCACTGCCAATTATGCCTAGATGGCGCCCAGTCGACTAGTGACAACGCCAAGTTTCGAAACCGAGGAGTTCAGAATCTCGGCGCTGGTGTGCCAGCGGAATATCCCACTGCGCCACCCAGGTGCCCCCAATGTTTATATATTAATAAACTCATAACAAAATGAGTTCTGCCACAGTTATTGGCACCCCTGCATTTAATACTTTTTTAACCACTCTATGCCATTCAAACAGCTCTTAGGTCTTTACTTTACTTAATATCTTTACTTAATATCTTATACATTTGGAGAATACAGAACCAAGAGACCATTCCTCTTTACAGAATCTCTCCAGATCATTCAGGGTTGTGCACTTCTGTAGCACACTCCACAGGTTCTCCATAGTGACTGAGACAGCCATGGCAGAAGCTTGATGATGTGTTCCATAAACCATTTAGTTGGTCTGGACATGCACTAAATGGAAAAATGTACTGGGGCACCTACACATTAAACCTACAGGAGCTTTTATGGGGCTCTGTATGGGTGGGTATAACTCACTCAACCATGCCTTTCTAAACCATGCTTTTTGCACTGGCATACAGTTATGCTGGAACAGAAATGACCTTCCTCAAACTGTTTTCACAAAGAAAAGAAAGTATTCAAATCTGTTATATGGTGCTGGTGGGGTTAATTACTTACTCAGGGCACTCTGACCAGCAGCTTCCCTGGAAGAGAAAGAGCTGATATGCGCCACTTTTACAGCTCACACATTGGTCTGCACTTTCACAAGCATCGCAGTTAGCTGAGCACATCTCACACTGCTGACTGGAGCTGTTTCCATAGAACCCTAAAGGACAGCGCTGCACACACACAGCCTCCTGTTGCTCCAACATGTACCCTACAGCAAGAATACACCGAAGAGGGAAGAGGTGAGTAGAATAGCATTAACATACAGTACCAGTCAAAAGTTTGGACACACTTTCTCTTCAGTGGTTTTTCTTGATTATTTTTATTTTCTACATTGTAGATTAATACTGAAGACATCCAAACTATGAAGGAACACATATGGAATTATGTAGTGAACAAAAAAGTGTTAAACAAACCGGAATATGTTTTATATTTTACCAACTCTACCTCTGCACAGCACAACTGATGGTCTCAAACACATTAAAAAACGCAAGAAATTTTAGAAATTAACTCTAGACAAGGCACAAACATTAATTGAAAACCATTCCAGGTGGCTACCTCATGAAGCTGATTGAGAAAATGCCAAAAAGTGTGCAAAACTGTCATCAAAGCAAAAGATGGCTACTTTAAAGAATATAAAATATAAAACATATTCTGGTTTGTTTAACACTTTTGTTTACTACATAATTCCATATGTGTTCCTTCATAGTTTGGATGATTATTAATCTACAATGTTGAAAATAAAAAAAAAATCAAGAAAAACCACAGGTTTTGAGAAAGTGTGTCCAAACTTTTGACTGGTACTGTAGGTCTGACAGTTCATCGATCTGTTTTTTGTTATATTCTTTCTGAATTTTCCCCCTTAATTTTCCAATCTAGTCATTTCCAATTCCATTTCAACACAAGTCCAATCTGTTGATGCTTCCTATTACCTGGCAGTGTTGGGTTTGCTGGTTTGTTTGTTTGTTTCCTAATGCCATGTCAGCTACTATGGCTATTATCATGGCTGGATAATAGATTCAGTCTTTGAATGTCAAAGTAGGGGGATGATTTGCTTTCTTTACTTGTAGTACAAGTTACAGTTTTGGAACTGCCAAAATTCATTGCTGGGTATTTCAAACATGGACGAACAGCCGGAGCAAAAAAGACTTGAAAGAATGTAGACACCTGATCATGAGCTTGTTCGGCACCCCATTCCAAAACTTTGTGACTATACCAGCCTTCACTGTTAACACAAGACTACACAAGACTACACAATATATAAATAAGTTAAAAAAGCATTTGTGATGTTAGGCACTTATGTGGAATGAGAGGGCCTGGTTTTGCAATCACAATTAAGGTGTGTAATGAGGGCTCCACTCAAGCCACCAAAATTCCCACACACCAAAATCCTCAAACTATGTCTTGTGCACAGCCATGCTAGAACAGTAAGGGAACTACCCCAAACTGTTGCCACATTTGTAGAATATTCATTTTATACTATTCTAAATTAATCTGTAAGTTAGATTTAGTAAGAACACATCAAATGTTTTACAAAAACAGAATTCACAGCCAGGGTGCCATTCAGAAGCCTTGTATATGTAAGACCAACACATCAACGTGCATAACATGGAAAAAACAGAAAGAAAAGAGCAAGTAATAAAAATATGAGATGTTACCATTTGATCATATCTTATTTTCTAAATCTAGTTAGATTCATGTCTGTATATTGCATTCAAAAGCCCAAATAATTCCATAACTCAAAATGGGAGTAGCACGGTGGCTCAGTGGGTAGCACTGTCGCCTCACAACAAGAAGGTCCTGGGTTCGATCCCCAGATGGAGCGGTCCGGGTCCTTTCGATGTGGAGTTTGCATGTTCTACCTGTGTCTGCGTGGGTTTCCTCCAGGAGCTCCGGTTTCCTCCCACAGTCCAAAAACATGCAAGTGAGGTGAATTGGAGATACAAAATTGTCCATGACTGTGTTTGACACTGAACTTGTGAACTGATGAATCTTGTGTAATGAGTAACTACCTTTTCTGTCATGAATGTAACAAAGTGTGTAAAACATGACATTAAAAATCCTAATAAATACTAAAAAACTCAAAATGTGTGCTGTTAGCTGTTCAGTATGATGGAGATCCATAATGGTATGGGTAAACCCCAACACAACCATCAGAATTAGGTCAGGTACCTTCCATTACAACCCCACCCCCAACCCCCAAAATCACACAATTTAAACATAATCTAACTTTTATGGCAGGTTCAAAAAGCAAAGCATGCTTATACATCCAACCACAAAGCCCTCAGCAGCATTTAAAAAAATAATTCAGCTATTTGTAAAGACAAATGGTAGGCATATTACTTATGTTTTTAATATTAAAATAATAATAATACAGTTTTCTGCAATTATCTTCAGTTCCGTACTCGCCTGTGCAATATTAATATATTAATTTAAATGAATTACTGGAGCGCTTCAGCAGAAAATACCAATCATGGCTCTTCTGACAAGCTGTAAGTAAGACAAAGGAGATTCTCTTTGTATATTACCAGAAGAACAAGTGTAGCAGTTCTGTATTCTTGGACCAAAGCACGTTCTGCAAGAAACGTCACAATTCCGGCACTCTCGAGTCACACCTGTAAGCGGAAGAAATACAAAAAGTGATGACTGATGCTACTGTTACTGTGCTGTGGATATAATTGCAATTGTTACTGCCTAAGTCACTCATAATGAAAAAGTTAAAACATCTTCAATAGAGTTTAAGTTTAGGCCTTGGCTGGGCCACTCTAGACATTCAGAGACCTGCTCCCAAAAACGCCCGGTGATGTGTACTGTCTGTTTATAATCAGATATGATGTGGTTGTTCTGTTCAAAGAGTTTAATTTTTGTATCAGACCAGAGAATCATCACCTTGTTTAGAAAACTCTAAGCAGGCATTAATGTATCCAATTTATTTATCAATTCATAAAAATATTTATTTTAAAATATATTTTTCTGAAAAATTCTCAACAAAAACAACTGTAAAAACTCATACACACACACACACACACACACACACACACACACACACACACACACACACACACACTTTTGATGCTCTCATGTAGAAAAGCAGTCTGATAAGCTAGCCCATTACTACATTAAGCTTCTTCAGACACAGAGTTTCGAGTCTCAGTAGTGCTACACCATGGTCGGACACTCAGCTCATTCAGGAAAAGAACGACAGGTACGGGTTTTATTTATTGCCACTGCAATAGCGGCCTCTACTGTCTGGCCGAGGCAGCAGCAAAAGTAATGGGGAATATATACAGGAAAAGGCTTAACGTAAAAAGAACATAATTATAAAATAAATAAATAATTATGTGTGTCCCAAATTTATTAGTCACTGGTATCACAAAACGCTTGAATGCATTATTTCGTTATGTACCATAATTGCTTTCTGAGTTAAAGGTTTATCAAAGTAGTGTCATTCTGAAAAGCTTAATGATAAGTTGTATAAATGTATTTTTCATTTAGCATTTTAACATGCACTCTTTTCTGTTAAGAGTGTCACATGTATATCCATTATGTAACTGTAGCAAAAAAGTTTAATAAAAAAAAAAATATGTGGAGCGAGCACCAAGGCACCAAGGCACACACTAACACTCTGGACAGGGCGCCAGTCCATCGCAGGGCAGACACACATACACATACACACACCCATTCACCTATAGGGCAATTCAGTGTCTCCAATTATCTTGACCGCATGTTTTTGGACTGTGGGAGGAAACCGGAGCTCCCAGAGGAAACCCACGCAGACACAGGGAGAACATGCAAACTCCGCACAGAAAGCACCTGGACCGCCCCACCTGGGGATGGAACCCAGGACCTTCTTGCGGTGAGGTGACAGTGCTACCCACCGAGCTACTGTGCCGCCCTATATGCGACACCCATCTTTTGAATATGCCCTTCAAAAGAACTTGAACATATATTTATATTCGTTTTTATGCTAAATAGTACAGCAATATTTTAAACATTTACCATTCTGTATATAAATTTACAATGTGGTTAATCTGAATACCATCTAATTAATATGTCACATCTATACACATGCTGACATTTCCTCTAAAATGCCACTGAGGGAAAAATCTGCCATTATAATTAGCTGTTTCCACACTTACTATCAAAGTACTGGCCCTCGGGGCAGCTGATGACAGGGCACCTTCCATTAATGGGACGGTACCAGCCACTGCACCTGTCACAGTCTCTTGCTCCAGGGCCATGGCAGGTCAGACATGAAGAATGACAGGGTGTGCAGCGCCACCCTCTGGCATCTCTGAATGTGTCCTGGGGACACTCGGTTACACAAGCACCATCTGCAAGCAAAGGAAAGAACAGGTTAAGACTCCTAATAAGCACTAAAATGCACATCCTACAACATATAAAATACTATACGGATGTTACAAATTTAGAAATGATGTTTATGTTAGGATTTAATTGTCATGTTTTACATGTTATATGCATGACAGGACAGGTAGTTTACAGGTTACACAGGTGCACTCCTGAACTCCATTTGTTATTACCTTTTTTTGAGTCACAGAGGTCCTAACCCTAAGCCTGACTTTTTCGTCCTTAGTACTAAGCCTTGATAATTTTTAATTCTTTTCCAAAAACCACCTCTACAAACCATGCTTTCACCCCACCATCACGGGTGATTAAGTGTCAAGTGATGGGTGAAAATATCAAGTATATCCTTTCAAAAAAACACAATAAATTTAAAGGTTTTGAATCTACTCAATGAGTTGTAGTTCTTAAATAATTGTCAGTCTTTGACAGTGCTGGCCCTTCCTTACTTTGCATCTCATTTGTTTGCATTCAATCACAGATGTAAATTTTCAAGTCAAATGAGAGAGCAGGGGTGACCAACATGCACTTGTGTTTACACTTTGAGCACACCCATATAGTATCAGAAACGTCCTCCTGCTCTCTGTTGAAACCCTATATAGAAAACTAAGTAACAAAGCAGTTTAAAAACCCTAGAAGTGAGCAGGAGGAGATGAGAGAAACATGATGCTATACTCACTGTGGAGAAAGTGGCCAGGCTGACAGGTTAGACAGAGCGTCTCACTCCTGCAGTCTTGGCATGAATCTGGACAGCTGAGGCACATGCCTCGACTCCGGTCCTCATAGCTCCTCTGGGGGCAGTGCTGTCGACACTGATGCCTGTAACTGCACATGGAAATAATAGTAATAATAATAATAATGAATTCATTGTATGTTTTACCACAGATTTATCCTTTTAAGGATAAAAGGGCAGTTGTAGCCTAGCAGCAGTTGACGCCTAGTGATTAAGGTACTGGACTAGTAATCAAAAGGCCACTGGTTTGAGCCCCACCACTGCCAGGTTGCTGCTGTTGGGCCCTTGAGCCATTTTTTGCTAATGGCATTAAAAAGTTGGTACAATGCTGGGAAAAATGATTGGAAGGTGACTATGTAGAAAAGTGATGTCATTTGTTTTTAAAATTCTTAATAAATGGAGTTTAAAAGGTGCAGAAACGTTTTGAGAAATCCTTGTACATTGGCTGACGCATTTATAGAGTTTTAGTTGAGAGTGTTTGATCTGTTTTTTTACCACTAATAGTTTTAAGTACTAGATTTTACTACAATCAAGCAGGTAAACTGGACAGAAAACACGACAACGTTGTCCCCTTAATGTTGTGAAAAGCTCTCAGAAAAGACAGTTATGATGGATGTGAGTATACACAATAGTCAAACTAGGGTTTAGCTGTTTAGCATAAGATTCTTGGATCAAAGCTTTGCTTTAGCTCGTGTTTCTTTTCCAACCGAAGCAGCACAAAGGGACTGCTGATACACCTTAGGCAGACTATTGAACTGGGTGAACAGTAACCAGAGAACTTCCTCCACCCCTTGAACAAAGAGTACAGCATTAGCTCATAACCACTGCCATGTCTGATGTATTACTTAGACTTAATAATTAAATAAAGCTTCAAAGCTCAGCCATGGATGAAATGTATAATTCAAATGCTAATATTTAGTTTATATCTGTTATATATAATATGCAAACAAGAGGCCTATTAGGAGAATGAAACCTGCCACCAAAACAGCATCATCATTCAACTGGCTATTGTGTTTGCTAAACAGATCATAGGACACCAAGCGTGATGCATGACTTTCTTTGGTAAGGATCACATTATATTTACCTATAAAACAATGTTAAACATGTAGTGCTGTGAAAAAGGTATTCACCCCCTTTTCCAGTTTCTTTTTTTTTTACATATTCGTTACACATATACAGGGGTTGGACAAAATAACTGAAACACCTGTCATTTTAGTGTGGTAGGTTTCATGGCTAAATTGGACCAGTCTGGTGGCCAATCTTCATTAATTGCACATTGCACCAGTAAGAGCAGAGTGTGAAGGTTCAATTAGCAGGGTAAGAGCACAGTTTTGCTCAAAATATTGCAATGCACACAACATTATGGGTGAACCAGAGTTCAAAAGAGGACAAATTGTTGGTGCACGTCTTGCTGGCGAATCTGTGACCAAGACAGCAAGTCTTTGTGATGTATCAAGAGCCACGGTATCCAGGGTAATGTCAGCATACCACCAAGAAGGACAAACCACATCCAACAGGATTAACTGTGGACGCAAGAGGAAGCTGTCTGAAAGGGATGTTCGGGTGCTAACCCGGATTGTATCCAATAAACATAAAACCACGGCTGCCCAAATCACGGCAGAATTAAATGTGCACCTCAACTCTCCTGTTTCCACCAGAACTGTCCGTCGGGAGCTCCACAGGGTCAATATACACGGCCGGGCTGCTATAGCCAAACCATTGGTCACTCGTGCCAATGCCAAACGTCCGTTTCAATGGTGCAAGGAGCGCAAATCTTGGGCTGTGGACAATGTGAAACATGTATTGTTCTCTGATGAGTCCACCTTTACTGTTTTCCTCACATCCGGGAGAGTTACGGTGTGGAGAAGCCCCAAAGAAGCGCACCACCCAGACTGTTGCATGCCCAGAGTGAAGCATAGGGGTGGATCAGTGATGGTTTGGGCTGCCATATCATGGCATTCCCTTGGCCCAATACTTGTGCTAGACGGGCGCGTCACTGCCAAGGACTACCGAACCATTCTGGAGGACCATGTGCATCCAATGGCGGTGCCGTGTATCAGGATGACAATGCACCAATACACACAGCAAGACTGGTGAAAGATCCCTCTGACTACTGTGCAGGACTTGTATATGTCATTTCCAAGACAAATTGAAGCTGTATTGGCCGCAAAAGGAGGCCCTACACCATACTAATAAATTATTGTGGTCTAAAACCAGGTGTTTCAGTTTCATTGTCCAACCCCTGTATGTTTCAGATTATCTGTGCCTTTTAATAATAGACAGAAATAACTCAAGTAAACACAAAATGTTGTTTTATGATGATTTTTTTTGAAAGGACAAATGATGTTCAGTTATATCTAGCCCTGGGTGAAAAGTAATTGCCTCCTTAGCTACTAAATCAACCAGTCAACCAGATTCAACTGACTTTCAATTTCACTAGCCACACCCAGACATGATCATTGCCAGACCTGTTGAATCTATATATCACTTAAATAGAACCTGTCTGGCAATGTAAAGCAAGCTAGACGGTCTCAAAAAGCAGCATGTTAAGCCGTGTTCCAAAGAGATTTAAATACAAATGTGAAACCATCTCATTGAGATCTACCAGTTTGCAAAAGGCTACAAAGCCATTGCTAGGGCTCTGGGAATCCAGTAAACCACAGTAAGAGCCATTAGTCACAAATAAAGAAAATTTGGAACAGTGGTGAACCTTCCCAAGAGTGGTCAACCTACCAAAATTTCATCAAGTGCACACTGATGACTTGAGGTCACAAAAGAATGCATATGAACATCTAAACAGCCTCTTTAGTGCAGGTCTTACTTGTCTCAGCTAGGTACAAAGACATTATTCCACAATAAGAAAGATACTGGGCAAGAAATGCCATCAATGAGAGATTTGCAAGGCGCAAACCACTGCAGACCAAAAGGAACATTTGTCAAAAAAAAGTCTAGATTAACCCTAAAACATTTGATGAAATATTGTGTGGACTAATGAGTCAGGTGAAACTTTTTGGAAGACATGGGTCCTGTTACATCTGTAAAGCTACCATAAGAACATCATACCAATAGTCAAACGTGGTGGTGGTACTGTGATGGTCTAGAGCTGCTTTGCTTCCGCAGGACCTGGGCGACTTGTCATTATTAATGGAATCAAGAATTTCACTGAAGTAGAATGTCCACCCAGCAGTTTCTGACCTAAAGTTCAAGTGCAATTGGGAGAGCAAAACATACAATGACGTCCACCACTGAATGTCTTGAAGAAACAAAATTAAGGTTTTGGAGTGGCCCAGTCAAAGTCCTAACTTGAATTCCAGTGGCAAAACATTGAATTGGCAGTTCCTGCTTGAAAACCAACGTAGCTGAATTAAAAGCAGTTCTGCTAAGAAGAGCCGGTCAAAATTCCTCCACAGTGATTTAAAAACCTCCTACAGACATAGCCAATCATGTCTGTATAGATGCCGGTTCACATCCTGGATTCAAATCCAGATCTCAGCAGTAGTAGGCTGCATTTTATGTTTTCTCGTGTTGTCTTATATTGAAATCAGTTCAAGATCTGAAACATCTAAATAGAATGAATTGGGTAAAGGGAAAATATTTTTTCACAACACTGTATTTCCTCTCCTAAATTTGTAATGTAATGTGCACTGTTCTATTGTTCACAAAGTGTAAACCAGTGCTGAAGTCCAGCTAGGAACCTCCTGCTGTGTTGCTGTGGCGCAGAAATTGGAATGGCAAAGGGAGCCAGAACTACCACAAAACATCCATCACTGCTGAACTACACCAGGACACTCCAAAGTGCACACACACAAACTCTGGAGTTTAAAGAGCACTACAGAATTCCTTAATGCATTACCATATCTGCTTACTGCCTGAAAAAGATGTTAGCATTTTAGCCTATTGCACTTTTTGGCACTCATTTCTCAAACAGATAAGAGATTATACATTTGAATGTTTAGTGCAGCTACAATAAGTTAAGACTGGAATGTACTAATGTGTAATGTTTTATCTATATGCATTCCATAGAGCAAGTTTCCCATTCTAAAAGTATACTGTAAACAAAAAGGCAAATAGCAGATATATAGTGGGTAAATAAGATTTATTACAATGTAGGTCTAGCTAAACAGGCTAATTAAATAATAGATTTCAATCATTTTCCTCAGGATAAATAAAGTATCTAGCTACCTACCAACCAACCAACCAACCACCCACTCACTCGCCTACCTACAAAAGCAGATAGCAGATATATAGAGTAGGTAGATAACATTTTATTACAATGTCGGTCTAGTTAAATAGGATAATTAAATAATAGATTTCAGTAATTTCCCTTGGGATAAATAAAGTATCCAATCCCATTCATCCATCCATCCACCTACCTACCTACCTACCTACCTACCTACCTTCCTTCCTACTCAACTAGAGATTCAGTTGATTTTTAAAGGCTAGTTCCAACAAGAAAAAAAGCATTTAAAGAACACATCTTCTGCTTCTTTGCATTCCTCTTAGTCAGATCATAGACACTCCCCCAGATATATTTCACAACATCCCTAAGGTTGTTACTCACAAATAAAGAAAACTGCATTTGCTGTTGCTTTGGATAAAAGCGTCTGGTAAATGGTGTCAGTGTTATTGTAAAATTGCACTTGTGAGTGTTGATTAAGGCCGAACACATGCTTTCTCTATATGAAGGTGTGTGGTATCTGCAGACCCACTATCAATCCAAATATCAACTTTTAATATATAATTTATTTATTTATTTGGGATTTTTATGCCATGTGAAACACATGTGTGTCATTTATTGGCAGGAACTGGGTATTATATATCTGTCTTTTTTTATCTTGTCTTTATCATTTGGTCCATTTTATATTTTCCTTTTTTTTTTGTGAGGTAGGTTAATACTGTTCTGTGGTTTCAGGCATGTGCACTTGTTGTCTTTTCTTTGTGTATTTAGGACATTCTATCAAAATGTGTTTTATAATTGTAACTGTTTGGCAGGTTTCACATGTTGGTGGGTATCAACTGTTAAACAAAATAAAACAGTCAATAGACAGAACAGACAATGCAAAAAGGCAACATGCTACAAAATGTGATTTCTAATCTGCAGTTTATTCCCTTCACATTTACGCACCAGTTTTTTTAAACACTAATGAATACAAATCACTGAAAAAAGTCCAAGTGAGAGAGAGCAAGATGATGACACAGAACTAACATGGATAGACAGACTGGGAGAGAGTTAGGAAGCAGGAAAACCTGAGGCCTGTGTAAGCCCTACACAAAGGCATAAGGGTCTCAGGTAACAGAGTCTGACACTAAGCCAGTAGAAACCCGATGCACAGGAGAGTAAGAAGCAATACCAGGAGAAAAAGGTGCACAATATGAGTTCTGTTCTCCTTACACTGTCTGTGGGACAAATGTGCACCAGTGTATTCTACTATGTATAGTCTAGAAAACAATGCACATGAGCACACTTCACAAAAACACTCATTTGTCTACATACAGTAGGTGCTGCATAAGATACTGGTAAACTTACTAGAAGTAGCCATCCACACAGCTGGCACACAGCTCCGGGTCATCTGTGTAAGAAACAGTGATTAATGACAAACAAACTGCCACAAATGATGCCCAGTCGAATTAGCATACAGAGTAGGAACTAATTTAAAAACAGTGCTGAATTAAAATAGTGCAGCTATAATAAGTTAAGCCTGGCATAAATAGTATGCCAGCAATGTTTGAAGATTGAGAAGGGTGTCAAATTTACCAGCAGAGCAAGTCTTGCAGCCAGTCTCACAGTCAATGCATTCTCCCGAGTTTGGATCCTGAACCTGGCCTGCAATACAACAATGTATCAGAATCACCAATCACCAAAATACCTACATTTCTATGCTACATGTATGCATTTTATTTAGCTTTTTTTCCCCCAATCTAGTTATATCCAATTGCCCAGTTAAGGAATCCCTTTAACCCCCTCCCCAACAGATACAGTCAATTGTGTCCGTGCAGGCACCCAGCTGGTTGATAGAACAGCTAAGATTCAAACTCAGCTCTCAGCGGTGGTAGGCTTGCACATTAGATAGCACACACAATGCCACACAAGCAAGCACAATGCTTTGTTTATAGCTGAATACAGTATTTTTTTTCTTTTAAGGGGAGCAGATCATTCTGGTCTTCATACCTGACACCGCCTGCACTTCCCAATGGCCAGGCTGCTTGGTTAAATCTAACAGTTCATTTTAAAATTTTAATTTGGTTAATGAAAATGTAAAAAATGTTTCTGCACATACCCACTCCACAGGGCACAGACAGACAAATCCCATTCTGGACCTTATATCCTTCCTGGCATTTAGTACAGATTTGGCCATTCACACAGATCTCACAGTTGGAAATGCAGGGTAGACAAGCGTACTGATCTGGGTCTGCGTAGAACTCTCGTGGACAGTGGGGTCGGCAGTGACCCTGGTACAGGAAGCGTTCCCTCCCATCCTTATCTGAAAAAGCCATTAATGCCTCTTTAAGCATGGTTTTAAATATTAACCAATAATTTTGACATACACATAAAATACACATAGCAAGTATATGTGTATGTAAGCAACGTAATAAAAAAGACTTTCCTACTGATTAGGTGGTAGTTGAGTTGTAGCTGTACCTTAATTCCTTATAATTGGACAGTTTTAAGATAGTTCTGGTCAAAAGTTTGATAATAGTGCCTAAACAATTTTAGAATCTAATCATAAGACCCAGTGGTAAAGAGCTCAGCATAAAAAGAAGAAAAAAATAAATGTTAAAGACTTAAATTAGTTTTATTTGGTTTAAAGCGCACAAAAGAGGAATTGAGAGGAATAAAAAGGTAACAAAGTTAGCACTAAGAAAATGAGAATAATTCAACATAGAAAGAAATTAATATGATATAAAGCAAAGACTGTGAATAATAACAATAATAAAAAAAAAAACACTAATCCAATTAGTCTTAATATGTTCTTAAAGAAAATAAACCCCAAACTGGTAACTGGCTCATTTGGCTACATTCTTGAATATCACAGCTTAACTCACTGATGACTGTGGAAAAGTTATGTATATTGCTTGTTTGTAAAACTAATCTCATTTGATAGTATTAGTTTTAGGTTAATATTAATGTAGTAACTTAGTGTTAGGTATGTTTATATTCTAGGCTACACTGTGTAAAAATTTGCTCAAGAGTCCAGTTTAAAGATATTAATTGATTGATTGATTACCAAAGCAGCCACCATGTAAAAGCCAGTTAAAGTGAGGAACCCATAAGGTTTATTGACTAACAGAAGTTAACCAGTTTCATTTAATATCATTTAATAAGAAGAAAGCAAAATAAACAAGACAAACATTTTTAATTGATGGCAAGTGGCCAAAAATAAGTACAATAAAATACTCCAAACAATAATTTTGTACAAAATAGCCAACAAGGCAGAGACAAGACCACTCCACTCATGGTGTTTCTTTTTGACTCTGCCTAGTCTGCTACTTTGCTCCAACTACTACAACTACAGAAACCTGAACCATAAATGAGTTAATGACGATGGTTAAAAAAAGGGCAGCAGTGTTTCTTTCAACTCCTCTTTTCTTTGCTTTTGAGACAAACACAATAATTTATTTTAAGATTAAAAAAAAGAATTAGATCAAAAACATTTTAGGCTGATGTCAGTTAAATTCATATATCAGTCAAAAATTAAAAGCACATTATCTAGATCCTAAAGCAGCAAAGCACCCCAGTACTAATACACACCACCACCATATATGTGGTGTTAGTACAATGGCTTTTTTATCGTATGTCCATAGACCATCCTACATACACTATCCTACATCCATCTACATGCTTTTTTTTGTTGATTGGAACTCTGTCGTATTACTAACTTGAGTTGTTGCTGGGCCCAGATACAATAGACAAAAGTATTGGGACACACCTCTTCATCATTGAATTTAGGTGTTTCATTAAGTCCCATTACCACAAGCGTATAAAATCAAGCACCTACCCACATCTGTCTTTATAAACATTGTGAAAGAATGGGTCCTTCTAAAGAACTCACAAGTCAGTTAGTTAAATTTCATTCCCCTAGATATTCCACAATTAACTTTGAGTGGTATTATTGAAAAGTGAAAGCATTTAGAAACCACAGCAACTTGGCCACAAACTGGCAGATAGCAAAGTCCATAAAGGCATGGTTTGGTGAGTTTGGTGTGGAATGGCTCTTGGCTAGTTTGACTTTGTAACCTGTTTAAGACTAACATAGTATGGTGCTCAAGTGACAGCGATCTTAAGCTCTTAAGTTCTAATTTTAACTGTGTAACCTATTTAATAGTAACATAGTATGATGCTCAAGTGACAGTGATCTTAAGCTCTTAAGTTCTAATTTTAACTGTGTAACCTGTTTAAGACTAACATAGTATGGTGCTCAAGTGACAGCGATCTGAAGCTCTTAAATTCTAATTTTAACTGTGTAACCTATTTAATAGTAACAGTATGATGCTCAAGTGACAGTGATCTTAAGCTCTTAAGTTCTAATTTTAACTGTGTAACCTATTTAATAGTAACATAGTATGATGCTCAAGTGACAGTGATCTTAAGCTCTTAAGTTCTAATTTTAACTGTGTAACCTGTTTAAGACTAACATAGTATGGTGCTCAAGTGACAGCGATCTGAAGCTCTTAAATTCTAATTTTAACTGTGTAACCTATTTAATAGTAACATAGTATGATGCTCAAGTGACAGTGATCTTAAGCTCTTAAGTTCTAATTTTAACTGTGTAACCTATTTAATAGTAACATAGTATGATGCTCAAGTGACAGTGATCTTAAGCTCTTAAGTTCTAATTTTAACTGTGTAACCTATTTAATAGTAACATAGTATGATGCTCAAGTGACAGTGATCTTAAGCTCTTAAGTTCTAATTTTAACTGTGTAACCTATTTAATAGTAACATAGTATGATGCTCAAGTGACAGTGATCTTAAGCTCTTAAGTTCTAATTTTAACTGTGTAACCTGTTTAAGACTAACATAGTATGGTGCTCAAGTGACAGCGATCTGAAGCTCTTAAATTCTAATTTTAACTGTGTAACCTATTTAATAGTAACATAGTATGATGCTCAAGTGACAGTGATCTTAAGCTCTTAAGTTCTAATTTTAACTGTGTAACCTATTTAATAGTAACATAGTATGATGCTCAAGTGACAGTGATCTTAAGCTCTTAAGTTCTAATTTTAACTGTGTAACCTGTTTAAGACTAACATAGTATGGTGCTCAAGTGACAGCGATCTGAAGCTCTTAAATTCTAATTTTAACTGTGTAACCTATTTAATAGTAACATAGTATGATGCTCAAGTGACAGTGATCTTAAGCTCTTAAGTTCTAATTTTAACTGTGTAACCTATTTAATAGTAACATAGTATGATGCTCAAGTGACAGTGATCTTAAGCTCTTAAGTTCTAATTTTAACTGTGTAACCTGTTTAAGACTAACATAGTATGGTGCTCAAGTGACAGTGATCTTAAGCTCTTAAGTTCTAATTTTAACTGTGTAACCTGTTTAATAGTAACATAGTATGGTGCTCAAGTGACAGTGATCTTAAGCTCTTAAGTTCTAATTTTAACTGTGTAACCTGTTTAAGACTAACATAGTATGGTGCTCAAGTGACAGCGATCTTAAGCTCTTAAGTTCTAATTTTAACTGTGTAACCTGTTTAAGACTAACATAGTATGGTGCTCAAGTGACAGCGATCTTAAGCTCTTAAGTTCTAATTTTAACTGTGTAACCTGTTTAAGACTAACATAGTATGGTGCTCAAGTGGGCGGCACGGTGGCTTAGTGGGTAGCACTGTCGCCTCACAACAAGAAGGTCCTGGGTTCGATCCCCAGGTGGGGCGGTCCGGCTCCTTTCTGTGCGGAGTTTGCATGTTGTCCGCGTGGGTTTCCTCCGGGTACTCCGGTTTCCTCCCACAGTCCAAAAACATGCCACCAGGTTAATTGGAAACACTGAATTGTCCTATAGATACCTAGCCGCTAGATGCACTAGTGCATTGTAGTGCCGGTCCCAAGCCCGGATAAATTAGGGAGGGTTGTGTCAGGAAGGGCATCCGGCGTAAAAACTGTGCCAAATCAATGAGCGATCATGAGGATGACTCGCTGTGGCGACCCCTGAAAAAGGGAAAAAGCCGAAAGAAGAAGAAGAAGAAGTATGGTGCTCAAGTGACACAGCGATCTTAAGCTCTTAAGTTCTAATTTTAGCTGTGTAATTTATTTAATACTAACATACTATGGCACTCGAGTAACACAGCGATCTTAAGCTCTTAAGTTCTAATTTAGACGTGCCATCAGCTGGCTGGGTGCCCACAACGACAAAATTGGCTGTGCTGCAATTGTGGTCTCTGCTGGCTGATCGAGGCACCTGCATGATGGGCGGTTGATTCACAGATGATAAGGCATGACTCTCCATGACACTAGTGTGTAACTCTCTGTAAGTGATACTGCTCTTTGTGAGACCCTGTCTCTGGCAGGTGAAAAGAAATAGGGCCACTTAGGGGTCTGCTGTGCTTAACAAAGTTACAATTGGGGAATTGGATATGACTAGATTGAAAAAGGTAAAATGCAAAAAGAGAGTTAACTTTAATTTCTTTCCTCTGTAATAACTGGACAGTTAATTGTAATTGCACTGTGTTTAAATTACTTTCATCTAGCTGCCCAGTCAAATCACCCATCATGAAAACAGGACAGCAGGGGATTTGTTTAATGTGTAATATCAGTCTACACCAGCGTTTCTCAACCTTTGTTCAGTCATGGCAACCTTTAAAAGAATGCAAACTCTCAAGTCAACCCAGTCTAAAATGTTTTAAAAACTTACACTCTGATGCTCAACACACACAAACACAAACACACACACACACACACAAACACAAACACACACAAAGCAGTCAGTAAAAATAGGCGTGGGGTAAATGTGACTAACTATAAATGGGAAACCTGAGCCTGAGATGATGCACACAACCAATGGATGATGAAGCTGACACCTTGGACTTGGAGTGATCTAATTCTGGAGGCTTTCTTTTTAAAATCATTCCATGCTAGTTTGTGTGTTTCATGCAACACTCTTGTAATGCATTACATGATTTTGGGGAAAACTATGCTTTTTACATCAATCTTTACAGCCATATATTGAATCTAGTGCTTATAATGTAACATTTTTTTTAGATAACAAGCCCCACCACTGCCAGGTTGCTGCTGTTGGGCTCTTGAGCAAGGCCCCTAACCCTCAATTGCACAAACTGACTATGGTAAATTGGGAGAAAATGCATAAATAAAATAAAAAAAAGGGCGGTAATCCAACAGCATTGGTAAAGGGCAGCAGCTTCTCACAGCCAAGGCTCTCTATTATAACTTATTGTACTGTATCTGAATTAAAATCTTCTTAATAAATTACATTTAGGAATTGTTAGCCACTGACCACAAACATTTTTTATGTTTGCCAATCAGTACAGAATATCTCAGGAAGCAAAAAGGAACAATAAATCTGATAAGACACCTTTTAAATAGTATATTAAACACTAATGTCATCTGTCTGTGTCAGTCATAAAGTTTGTTTTAAATAGCAACACCAGGGGGGCTCTGGCTGACTTGCTTTGGCAAGACTAGAAAATATGTAAACAAGTTCAATCAAGAGAGAACAGGAGTTTGTGTCTTGTTTAGCAGGTTTAATAAATACATTTATTCAGAATTATTGAATACAAAACCACATGCAGTGAACATTACCTGGGAACCACTTGAAACAACACAGTTCTACTGAAGAGTAAAAGAGCTTGCCACTGTTACAGAAAGAACAAATATTTTTGTTGCATGAAGTGTTGCAATAAGTGTTGCATGAGCCTTACACTGAGTAATGTTATCTAAAACGATATGGGTTCATAATGGCAGGGTGACTATAACAAATTTTCTGATCCAGTTTACTGATTCATTTTGGCTGTGACTGTATCTATTGTTTACACTACATATTCACTTGTATGTTATACAGAGAATTAATAATGAAAAGCATCTCAGCAGATCAATAACCTCTTAAATTAAATGGTAAATCATGTTTAATACAATGGTCTATATATCTTTTTACCACCAATTTAGGCAAGACTTATGACCAGAAGAGTACTATCCCCACATTCAAGCATGAGGGTGGGTCAGTGATGGTTTGAGGATTTTCTTCCGATGCAGGAACTGGCAATCTTTACTGCTGACTGTCATCATGGTTCGACAAAAATACCAAGACATTTTGAGGAAGAATGTTATGCCTTCTGTACTAAAATTAAACCTTGGAGATAATTGGACTTTTCAACAAGACAGTGATTCCAAGCACACTTCCAACCAAAGCTTGTTCAAGGAATCAGTTTTGGATTATCGTGGAGTCTCCAGATTCAAAAAATGTGCCAAAGGAAATAGCACAAAAGCCATGGTTAAAGATTCTACAAAAGTTGTCAGAAGCTGGTTAGCACTTTATGTTGCACAATTCTTCCAACTTCTCATTGGAAAGAAAATCAAATGATGCTGGAATATAAACTGGCGGATACAAAAGTACCAGCCTTGTAAAGACACCATACAGGACAATGCTTATGAGCCAACGGTGAAGGGACTGTCTATTTAAAAAAAAAAAATACACCTGACAATCTTCTGCACCTCCATGCCCATTGCTGTCCATAATGGCTTAGCAAGTGGGGCATGATTTTGCAAGCCATGACCCCAGCAGATCTCCACAGTAAGTGGAACTGTTACATTTTATGGTCTGTTAATCCTCAGGAATTTATAACAGGAATACAATGTCAAGAGATGCAGGTATAGTGAACCGTAGCACATACTTAAGTATCAGATACCCCTAAGGCCTTTACAACTTTGTTACAAAAGGTCTACCGTTTACAGTTTTTTTTTATCTAAGGAAAATAGATGGCTTTTTCTTATGAATTTTTATATTAGGCAAGATAGGAAAAGCAGTCTGTCAAAGTATATAGACACAGGTCTAAATAGTATCTGTCAGTTTTCTACTTCATACTGCTTCAAGCAGCAATTAGTATTCTTAAAATCTTTGATGTTTTAGAAAGTTATCTAATCTAAATCGAATTAAACACCAAAATCAACCAAAGAACAGTGTCACAAAGGTTAAACTTGGACAATTCAAGGTGACACCGTAAAAAGTCAAGAAAGCTTGACATCTACATTGGATTAGAAGCTGGCTTGCAAAAATATAATTATTTTATTTATTTCATTAGGATTTTAACATCATGTTTTACACACTTTGGTTACACTCATGACAGGACAGGTAGTTACTCATTACTCAAGGTTCATCAGTTCACAACTTTAATGTCAAACACAGTCATGGGCAATTTTGTATGTCCAATTCACCTCACTTGCATGACTTTGGACTGTGGGAGGAAACTCCCACGCGGACACAGGGTGAACATGCAAACTCCACATAGAAAGGCTGCCCCACCTGGGAGGCTGTGAGGCGACAGTGCTACCCACTGAGCCACCGAACACCATTTTTGGTCAGTCATCATTTCAATTGGCTGCAGCCATAGACTGGAACAAACTGCAAGAAACTCTAAGGCTGGGTACATTTATTTCTAAGACAACTTTTAAAAAACAAATTACAGATATCTTAAGAGATACATGCAGCTGTATGACAAATTGATTCTTCTTTTATACTGTTGCTGGGTGATTCGACTATGTGTTATTGTATTGTGATCATCGTTGTTTGTTTTCAATGTCTTATGTAAATTTGTTTGTATGATTGTTCCTTAAGAGGCTTTGCCTTTTGCCAGGCCACCATTGTAAATAAGAAGCAGTTCTTAATGACTTGCCTGGTTAAATAAAGGTTAAACAAATAAATAAATATCTGACCATGTGGACCAACTCCCTAACAGCAGATGGTGACAGTCTGGGTTTTCTTTCTGACACTGGCAAAAAGACAACTGTTCCATGTACTTTGTAATGGATGCATTCAAACTTGTTCTATTTTGCAAGTAGAAGAATATTAACAACTAGAGTCAATAGAAGGCAAAGCCTAAGCTATAAGATATTATGTAGACTTCCACATGAATGTAACAATCTAAGCGGTTGAACAAACATTCTGGTCTAGTAGTTTTTGTATTAATTTTAGAAAATCCAAATAAAATCCCTGACCTGCTATACATACATGTTATCCACAAGTGAATGCAAACTGTCAACTTTAGAAATCTTTGGCCAGTTTAAATCAACATAAACATACTTGGAAAACACATTAAAAATGTTCTGCCCCCAGTATTTTGTTTGGCAAATTAAGCTGCGGTGTAAAACGTTTAGCCCATTCTAGCTCAGTCTGTGACTTGAAAAATGGGAATGGCTATTTGAGCCATCCTATTGTTTCACTTGTGAACAGATACAATAGTGTTTCCCACCAGCTCCAAAGGGCACCAACCTCAAACCCCTAGTTAAAATATCTGTGGAACGATTTAAGTAGTGACATTATTTTGAATGCTTTAAAATGTAAAATTAAAACACTGATGGGAAATGTGCTTTAGAAGTGAGACTTTAAAAACTGGTAAAAGAGGTATATTAAAGATGCACTGCAAGTCGACAAACTAAAGCTTAATTCAATTTAATTAAATAAAAGAATCCTTAATCCAAACGGCCACATGGTTTGTAACTATCTAATTCAGTTAGTGTTGGTAAATATACTTGAATGTTGCACTGATATGATATTAAACAAGTAGAAAGAGAATTGGTACTCTTCCTAAAGACAAGGCTGGCGCATGCGCACTTGCGTCCGTGTACTCTTAACAGAAGTTAGACCTGCGAGTCTTCCCAAACACTTGTTACATTAGAAAATAGTTTTATAAAGATGTAAAATATTCTCATACCTACTCCACAGGAGGTGCACTGGAACAGTTCACGGCCCTCACACTCGGAGCAGGTGAGATGGCACGGAGAACAACGGTTTTTAAACGCAAACTGTCCGCTCGGACACGAAATAACCGACGCTTTAACTTGAATAAAAACAGACACGCAGCAGAGTAATAATATATTAGTTGGTAATACTCGCTTCATCATTTGCTAAACTCTAGAGCGTGTTAGAGTAGGCAGAAATCCTGGTTATAGTGCGCTTCAAAGTGGGTCGGTGCAACGCTTCCACTTCAATTCAAACACTGCTGCTGGAAATCACAGCGGATTGGTCCGAGTGAGTGCAGTACCATTGAGAACAAGTGTGGAGCACCAGTGCGGTGGTGGACTGCTCTCACTCCACCACAACAATCCTCCCAATTTGACGGTTCATTCGGTATACCGTCATACCGAATGAAATTTTCATATGCCGCCATACCATAGCATAGTTAATTTTAACAGCTGTAGGATTCAAAAGGCAGCAAATCAAATAATATTGTTCGCCGCTAAAAGCATTAGATACAGCTCACTTGTTAACTCACTTGTGTAGCCTAGTGGTTAAAGTACTGAACTAGTAATCTGAAGGTTGCCGGTTCAAGCCTCACCACTGCCACTATTGGGCCCTTGAGCAAAGCCCTTAACCCTCAATTGCTTAGATTGTATACAGTCACTGATGGTCTGTAACGCGTTACTCTAATCTGACCACATTTTTCAGTAACGAGTAATCTAACGCGCTACTATTTCCAATCCAGTAATCAGATTAAAGTTACTTATCCAAGTTACTGTGCGTTACTATGTTTGTCATTTTCCTTAGTGAAAAGATATTTTTGCTTTCTTCTTGGCAGGGCGGAGCCAGGGGTGGCCAGTGGTTGCCATGGCCACCATAAAGTAATCTTCGGCCACCCCCCTGGCCCCCCCACCACCGCTTTGCCGGCAATTTTTTTGCGGAAGCATTTCTGCAGGCAGTAGCAGCGCACCTCAGATGAGTAGTTCTTCACCAAAACAGTGCAGTAATACACTCAACATAAATGTCAACCACCAACACCATTACAGAAGTACAGTAGTACTATTTAGTAGTATTCGTGGCGCGCTACGAGTAAAAGCGCCAGTTGGCTCTGCGCATTCCAGTGTTGCCAGATTGGGCGATTATCCGCCAAATTGGGCGGATTTTGTTGGAAAATTTAATAGCAGGTAAATAACACTTCTATTTAAAAGCAAATCTTCCGTTTTAAGAAGCTCCAGCATTGTAGAAGGCTATTAAAAGTAACCACTGGCCACGACCTGGCTCCGCCCCTGCCAAGAAGAAAGCAAAAATATCTTTTCACTAAGGAAAATGAAAAAAATAGTAACGCACAGTAACTTGGATAAGTAACTTTAATCTGATTACTGGATTGGAAATGGTAACGCGTTAGATTACTCGTTACTGAAAAATGTGGTCAGATTAGAGTAACGCGTTACTAAGTAACGCGTTACTTCGCGCCGTGTTTGGCACGGCGCGAAGCGGAGTGCCTAAAACATCTTTCCCCGTGATAAAATCATAGCAGTAACGTCTCGTGTGGCTTATTGCTTTTATAAAACGGCGGTCAACATAAAATATAATTAAATACAACAATGTTCAATTTATAAATGTTTTTATTTACAAAAACACTTACAAAGAGCATTCTTCCGCGACCCCAGGTAGTTCGTTAACAGTGTTGCTAGGCAACATGAGGGCGAACATAACATTCACTTTTTCTTTTCAGTGGCGTATTAATATGGAATGATGTGAGGTGGTCATAGGTGTGCGTTTATCGGGGATTATACAACAGTTAGTTCCGACCTTACAATCTGATTGGTTGAGAAGCGTTCTAACCGTGCTGCTATTCATGATAACAGCATGGCCTTTTCACACCACAACTGTATTACTCCGCTGACGCGTTGCCAGTAACGACAAGCTTCATGCACACAAACGTGCACGCAGGCGACACAGCCTTTTTCCCGATCGCGTTTTAAATCCGTTATCTGATATACAATCTAGCGCACTGTGTAGGGAACATAAATCTGCGATCTGACACACAATCTAGTGCACTATGTAGGGAACATAAATCCGCGATCTGATACACAATCTAGTGCACTATGTAGGGAACTTTAATGTGTTTGTAACGCGAACAGTTCGCTTAATAGCCCAGTTAGCAGCTCCTAAGAGTTCTGTTATCACCCATATCCCAACTCCCTAAAATGAGTTTTTGCAACTTGGGATGTCTGCTTTGTAGTGTTAAACTTTATATTCGTTGTGGAACTACTTTTTGGCGGAAGGTATTGTCAATATTAAAGCATATTTATTATGAAATTCAGGGCTTCTTTGATTTATTTTCTTTCTTTATTTTGTAAAAACTGTTGTATAAAAGCAATAGAACACTTGAGGTCGTGTGTTATCACGAATAACATCACGGCTCGTGTTCTATTGCTTAATTTTACAACGGCTTCGAACACGGCTCAGCCAATCAGATTTTAGGACCGGAACTATCCGTTTTATAATATTCAATTAAGCAGTGCTACCTACTACTAAAACAAAGCATGAAGATTAAACCAAACAGGCCAAAGTGTAAAACCAATTGCACCAATACAAAGCAATATAACAATGAATTCATTAAATAACACCCAACAAGCATGGTTAATATTCCTTTATTCAGTCCATTATGTTAATTCAGACAGACCTTTTATATCTACCACTTATTAAAGTCATTAAACTAATAATACATATTACCCACCTTCTAAAATTATGAGCACACACAATAATTGACTCCCTGAAAATAGGTTTATTGGAATAAGGCATTTTTTTTACAAACCTTTGATGAAGAGCAGATTATTATCAATTGATTATCAATCACTACTGCTGGGATCTGGGTTTAAATCTTAGTCGCTTTTGGCCAGCCGAGCTTCTGCACAGACATTATTGGCTATGTCTGGAGGAGGGGAGGGGTGAAGCTTTGCGATGGATTGGTGTGCTGTCCAGGGTGTTCCTTCTTTGTGCCCAGTTCTAGCTTCCGCAACCCTGATCAGAATTTTGCAGTTGACAAGTGGCATAGTAGTACTGTATAACGGATAACTAGACATGTTTGGTCCTTGCCTCTGGAAATGGTGGCATGTTATTTCTGTGTTCATGTTTTCTACAGGTACTCTTATTTTTCTTTACCCCCAAGAAACATTTAGCCAATTAGGTCTACTGGCTACTTTAATTTTTCTTTAGTTGTAAGTGAATGTGAATGAATATGTGATGCCCTGTTTAGGACTGTTGTTCTTTCCAGAGTGTGTTCCCAACTGAATTTATTACTGAATCTTCACAAAACCCTTGGTGCAATTTCTATTTAAAATAGGGTAAATGCAGGTAATTTAAACTAGTATCAGGTAAAATGGAACGTTTAAGGCTGGAGTGTCCTATTTTTTCCTTTTATTTTCACAGCAATTGCTAAAAATAATTGAGCTACAACAGTACTTGACGTGCATTCAATTATTTTAGCAGTCAGGGGTTGCATAGGTTTTTGTGACTGCTTATTTGAAGACTGGAAATAGGGCATCATGATTTGAGATGGTTTTATTCCCAGCTCATTTTGCCTGAACACACTAGAATTCACTTGGTGACCTATATAAAACCTTGGGACTTAAAATTGTATATTTCTTAATGTTTTTAAGACAATAAAAATTCAATAATAACTGTTTTAACTGTTTTATCAGCATGGAGCATCTTGACCTGGCAATCACTGCCCACTCTTTCTTGCAAAAGTGCTCCAAATTTGTCTTGTCTGATTGTGAGGGCATCTCCTGTGCACAGCCCTCTTTAGATCACCTCTCAGATATTCAATTTGATTCAGGTCTGGACTCTGGCTGGTCTGAACCATTCAATCAACTTGGTCTTCTCTGTCATTCTTTTGTTGATGTTTAGGTATATTATTTGAACCTGTTCATAATTCCCTCCGCCCTGACCAATGCCCCAGTTTCAGCCATAGAAAACAGCCCCAAAGCATAATGCTGCCACCACCATGCTTCATTGTGGGTACGATGTTCTTCTGGTGATGTGTAGTGTTGCTTTTGTGCCACACATACCTTTTGTAATTATGGCCAAAAGGTTTAACCTTGGTCTCATCAGACCATCAACACATTTTCCCCACATGGTTCCTGGAGACTTGATGCAATTTTTTGCAAAATGTAGCTGGGCTTAGATGTTGTTCTTGTTACTCTACCTTACAGCCCAGACATATGAAGAATACAGGAGATTGCTGTTACATGTAGTACATAATCAGTACTCGCTAGAAATTTCTGCAGCTTCTTTAATGTTGCTGAAGGCCTCTTGGCAGCTTCACAGGACAGTTTTCTTATTGTTTTTGAGCTAAAGGTTTTGGAGCTGAAAGAAACAGTAAAAGCCATTTTCTCTCATCTAATGAAGGCCACTGTAAACAGTAGTTTGGAAGAAAACTCTCCAAAAACTATGCAGTAAAACATCTGACTTTTTAGCTCCTGTTTAAATACTAAGTACTAGTATGAGACAAAATAGGATATTAAGAGGGCAGCAACATGGAAACATTGGAAAGGCTTTCACTATTTCTGTCGAAATGCTAATATAAAATTTCATACTGTATTTAAATTACTAAACCCACAGTCAAACATGGCAGTGGAGTAATGGTGTAGGGGTCCTTAGTTAAGTTAAGACCAGAATAATGTCTGTCTCTAAAATACTCAGGGAAAATGTCTGTTCTGTACAGAAGCAAAATTAATGAATAGAAAATTCAAGTATTCAAATGTGCAACAAGTTTTGAAACATTTTACAATAAGCAAGTAAATAACAAACAGTCAATGGTATCATAATTGGGTATAAAATAAGTTTTTGCCACCAAAAAATGAGCTGTAGCTCACCACATTGTGAAGGAATCGTTTGTTAAAAAATAACATTCTTAAAGCAAGATTGAAAACCATCTACTGCACATAATATTGTGAAAAGATTCAGCGACTCCAGAGAAATCTTAGAACATGTAGGGCAAGACCGGAAACCACAGTGCATGACTTCAGATGGCATTGCATAAGAAACAGTCATGCTACTCATGAAGTATTGGAAAACCATTGTCACTAAACAGTCATCATTACACATTACATTACAGTCTGTGTGCTGTCAGGTCTGTTAAATATGTTACATGTCATACATGTGTATTATGTGTACACATGTGTACACATGTGTATCACCAAAGCAAATTTCTCGTATGTGTAACATGCCTGGCGAAATTAAGTGATTCTGATTCTGATCTGATTATTCTAGTACACATAGAGAAAGCCATATATCAGTTCTATACAGAAATGTGGTCTGAAAAGTTCTCTGTGCCCAAGCTCATCTCAGATAGACAAAAACACAGTGGAAATGTGTGCTATGGTCAGATGAGTGCACATTGCAGCTTGTTTTCTGGGAGAAACAGATGTTGGGTTTTTTATGCCAAAAATAAAAGGACCATCCAGACTGTTATCAGTGAAAGGTGCAAAAGTCAACATCTGTCATAGTATGCAGGTGCATTAATGTCCACGGTATGTGTGTGAATGACATACATTATTGGCACTCCAGATAGTAGTGAGTAAATATGGTTATAAGAAAGTCACCTTGCCGCTCAGGTGGTGCAGCGGTAAAGTACGCTGGCACACTAGAGTTGGGGTTTTGAATACATCATATCGAATCTCGGCTCTGCCTTCCGACTGGACTGGGTGGCTGCATGAACAACGATTGGCTGTTGTTCATAGGTTTAGGGGTAAAAAGTCGGATCATAGGTCCTCATGACTGGTGCAACTGCGGCCCCTGCTGGCTGACTGATGGTGCCTGCACAGGGCTGAGGAATAATACTGAAGGGGGTGTGGCCCTCCGTACACAGTGCCCGTCGGTGTATGAACTCGACTCGTGCAGGTGAAAAATGCAGTCTGTACTGACTGTACGTGCCGCAAGGGGCGTATGTCAGTTGAGATGCGTCCTCAGTCAGCAGTGAAGGGTTGAATCAGTATAGAGGACGCAATCGGGGCATAGGGAACATAAATCTGCGATCTGATACACAATCTAGTGCACTATGTAGGGAACATAAATCTGCGATCTGACACACAATCTAGTGCACTATGTAGGGAACATAAATCCGCGATCTGATACACAATCTAGTGCACTATGTAGGGAACATAAATCCGCGATCTGATACACAATCTAGCGCACTGTGTAGGGAACATAAATCTGCGATCTGATACACAATCTAGTGCACTATGTAGGGAACATAAATCCGCGATCTGATACACAATCTAGTGCACTATGTAGGGAACATAAATCCGCGATCTGATACACAATCTAGCGCACTGTGTAGGGAACATAAATCTGCGATCTGATACACAATCTAGTGCACTATGTAGGGAACATAAATCTGCGATCTGACACACAATCTAGTGCACTATGTAGGGAACATAAATCCGCGATCTGATACACAATCTAGCGCACTGTGTAGGGAACATAAATCCGCGATCTGATACACAATCTAGCGCACTGTGTAGGGAACATAAATCTGCGATCTGACACACAATCTAGTGCACTATGTAGGGAACATAAATCCGCGATCTGATACACAATCTAGTGCACTATGTAGGGAACTTTAATGTGTTTGTAACGCGAACAGTTCGCTTAATAGTCCAGTTAGCAGCTCCTAAGAGTTCTTTTATCACCCATATCCCAACTCCCTAAAATGAGTTTTTGCAACTTGGGATGTCTGCTTTGTAGTGTTAAACTTTATATTCGTTGTGGAACTACTTTTTGGCGGAAGGTATTGTCAATATTAAAGCATATTTATTATGAAATTCAGGGCTTTTTCTGAAATTTATTTTCTTTCTTTATTTTGTAACAACTGTTGTATAAAAGCAATAGAACACTTGAGGTCGTGTGTTATCACGAATAACATCACGGCTCGTGCCTGCGACCAAATCACAGCCGTGATGTTATTCGCGATAACACACTCCCTCTCGTGTTCTATTGCTTAATTTTACAACAGGTAGTTCCGACCTTACAATCTGATTGGTTGAGAAGCGTTCTAAACGTGCTGATATTCGTGATAACAGCACGGTCTTTTCACACCACAATGGTATTTCTCCGCTGACTCGTTGCCAGTAACGACAAGCTTCATGCACACAAACGCGCACGCAGGCAACACAGCCTTTTTTTCCTGATCGCGTTTTAAATCCGTTATCTGATATACAATCTAGCGCACTGTGTAGGGAACATAAATCAATTGTCTAATATATTGTCTAGTGCACTATGTAGTGAACATGAATGCGTTATCTGATATACAATCTAGCGCATTGTGTAGGGAACATAAATCAATTGTCTAATATATTGTCTAGTGCACTATGTAGTGAACATGAATGCGTTATCTGATACACAATCTAGTGCACTATGTAGGGAACACACTCCTTCTCGTGTTCTATTGCTTAAATGATTTTTTCTTTACAGAGACCACTCCTCTTAACAGAATCTCCCCAGATCGTCCAGGGTTCTAGGTCCTTTCCTGTGCTTAGGTGTTGTATTAAGCAAGAATATGCAAAGATTTGTATTCTCAGTTCTTAAACAACTAAAATGTATTTTAATAGAAAAAGTAATGTAACACAGTGATAAACATGCTTCTTTGAATCTGCTGCATGTGTCACATTATAAATATGTTTATTTACAGAACATAATGAAGTTGGTCAGTGAAAACACGGTACTGTTTGTACATTTGTCACTTACATCAAGGTTTACATAAAGGAAGCCTGCTTTTTACTATGTGCACAGCAGAGGGGGTAAGAGTGCAACAGTGTTGACCTCTTAGTGCTGCCCCAATGATTGCACCTACCGTCGTCTTAACACCATAAAACAAATTAAAAACTTTATTAATACTGTATCAACAAATACAAATCAAGTGTTTCAATGTATAGCACTTATACTGTGAACATACATTGTACAGAAATTGAGCATTAAAATGTGCAGATGTTAGTTCCCTGTATGTTATGTGTTAGTAAAGTTATTTTAATATAAAATATCTTAGATGTTGTTATAACTGGTAGACTTGTATGTATTTTTTTTTTTATCATTTTATTAATTTATACTAATAAACACATGAGTTGAGCGAGTTTGACAAGGGCCAGATTGTGATGGCTAGATGACTGGGTCAGAGCATCTCCAAAACTGCAGCTCTTGTGGGGTGTTTCCGGTCTGCAGTGGTCAGTATCTATCAAAAGTGGTCCAAGGAAGGAACAGTGGTAAACCGGCGACAGGGTCATGGGCAGCCAAGGCTCATTGATGCACATGGGGAGTGAAGGCTGGCCCGTGTGGTCCGATCCAACAGACGAGCTACTGTAGCTCAAATCGCTGAAGAAGTGGTTGTGATAAAAAGGTGTCAGAATACAGAGTGTATCACAGTTTGTTGTGTATGGGCACCAGTCAGGGTGCCCATGCTGACCCCTGTCCACCGCCAAATGCGCCAACAATGGGCATGTGAGCATCGCAACTGGACCACGGAGCAATGAAAGAAGGTGGCCTAGTCTGATGAATCATGTTTTCTTTTACATCATGTGACTGGCCGAGTGCGTGTGTGTCACTTACCTGGGGAACACATGGTACCAGGTTGCACTATGGGAAGAAGGCAGGCTGGCGGAGGCAGTGTGATTCTTTGGGCAATGTTCTGCTGGGAAACCTTGGGTCCTGCCATCCATGTGGATGTTACTTTGACACGTACCACCTACCTAAGCACTGTTGCAGACCATGTACACCCTTTCATGGAAACGGTATTCCCTGATGGCTGTGACCTCTTTCAGCAGGATAATGCCCCCTGCCTCAAAGCAAAAATGGTTCATGAATGGTTTGAGGAGCACAACAACGAGTTTGAGGTGTTCACTTGGCCTCCAAGTTCCCCAGATCTCAATCCAATCGAGCATCTGTGGGATGTGCTGGACAAACGAGTCCGATCCATGGAGGCCCCACCTCACAACTTACAGGAGTTAAAGGATCTGCTGCTGACATCTTGGTGCCAGATACCACAGCACACCTTCAGGAGTCTAGTGGAGTCCATGCCTCGATAGGTCAGGGCTGTTTTGGCAGCAAAAGGGGGACCAACACAATATTAGGAAGGTGGTCATAATGTTATGTCTGATCAGTATATGTATGTATATAGGATATATACACATACAGCTGCTTTCAAGTACATTATGATAAAATCCATGTTTCATCAGCTTCCCTTTATTTATTTTTCCTTGTAATTTTTTGTAACTACTTTGCATTGGTAATCAGAATGAAACTTTCCCTTGTTGTAGATCTGCAGTTTAAAGTTTGTTGTGGAGGAAATTCAGTGGCCTGCTCAAAACCCAATCCTAACCTCAAGGTCTTTGATATGTTTCAGTCTTCCGGGTACAAGAGTTTCCACTCACAACACAAAAAGGTGAACCGGCTTCTAGAAATTGCCCCTAGATGTTACTGGCTTCATGTGTGATATTCTGTCCAGGGGGTGTTCATGACTGTCCAGGGGGTGTTCATGACCCAGTTTTTTTAAACTAGACCTAACCCTGATCAGAATAAAGCCATTGATAAAAATGAAATATATATATATATATATATATATATATATATATTAAAGTTGGGACAGTATGAAAAATGCAAATAAAATAAAAATGCAGTGTTCCTTACATTTACTTTGACTTTTATTTGATTGCAGACAGGATGAACCTGAGATATTTCATGTTTTATCTGCTTAACTTTATTTCATACATCCATTCCTGTGTTTCAGCTCTGCAACACGTTCCAAAAAAAGTTGGGACGGGGCAATTTAGGGCTTGTAATGAGGTGAAAAAACTAAATGATAATGATTTTTAACAGGTGATGTCAACAGGTGATTGTAATCATGGTTTGGAGCGGCATCCGGGAAAGGCTGAGTCTTTGATGAGCAAAGATGATGTGTGAGAAAATGATTGAAATGTTTAAAAACAATGAACCTCAAAGAAAGATTGGAAGGGATTACAATACAGTGCATAATATCATTAAACCATTCAAGGAATCAGGAGGAATTTCAGTGCATAAAGGCCAAGGATGCAAGTTTAAGCTGAACGCCCGCGATCTTCAATCCCTCAGACGGCACTGCATCAAGAACCGCCACTCAACAATAGCTGATATAACCACATGGGTGAGGAATTACTTTGGCAAACCTTTGTCAAGCTCTACAATACGGAGTTACATGCACAAATGATACTTAAAACTTTACTGTGCAAAAAAGAAGCCTTATGTTAACCATGTCCAGGAGGTGTGTCAGGGGGCTCTGAGACATCTAGGATGGACCATCACACAGTGGAAATGTGTATTGTGGTCAGATGAATCAGCATTCCAGGTCTTTTTTGGAGAAATGGACACTGTGTGCTCCGGACCAAAGACGAAAAGAACCATGGCAGACTGTTATCAGCAACAAGTCCAAAAGCCAGGGTCTGTCATTGTATGGGGCTGTGTTAGTGCCCTTGGCAAAGGTCATTAACACTTGTGTGAATGCAGCATTAATGCAGAAAAGTATATTGAGATCTTACAGCAACATGTGCTGCCTTCAAGACGTCATCTTTTCCAAGGATGTCCATGTATTTTTTAACAAGACGATGCAAAACCACATGCTGCACACATTACAGAGGCATGGCTGCAGAGGAAGAGGGTACGGGTACTGGACTGGCCTGCCTGCAGTCCTGACCTATCCCCAGTAGAGAATTTTAAAACAAAAAATGCGACAACGACGACCCCGTACTGTTGCACATCTTAAGACGTGTTTGCAGGAAGAATGAGACAAAATAAAAGCTGAAACACTAAATCACTTGGTATCCTCGGTACCAAAACGTCTTTTAAGTGTGGTGGTAAATGCTTTACTGTCCCAACTTTTTTTGGAATGTGTTGCAGACCTGAAATGCAGGAATGGATGTTTATTAATAAATGAAATAAAGTAAAGCAGATAAAACATAAAATATCTCAGGTTCATTCTGTCTGTAATCAAATAAAAGTCAAAGTAAATGTAAGAAACTCTGTGGTTTTTTTTATTATTTGCTTTTTCCATGTAGTCCCAATGATTGGGGTTGTATTATATAAAATATTATTAAAAAACAAATATGATGGCAAAAAATTTACTTAACAGGGAAGACAACCTTAATCACAACTGTTTGTGATTACATCAGCTTACATTTTGTTAAGAGGGAAAAACCCTTTTTTTCACCTTTGAGGCATGGTGAAGGAAGCATCATGTTTATATTTGACACGCTGCCTTATATCTAGACATCTTTTAATCATCAAGAGATGCTGCAGCATGGCCCGGAAAGGACTTTATTTTAAATATGAATGGAAGATCTTAGCAGGACAGTTTAAGAAAACGCAGATTAGGTGGGGGAAAAAACAACAACTTAAAAAGCAGCTCTTTTGGAAAAATGGGCGTGGACTGCCTGCCTCTGGCTGACGTCATACGTCGGAGGGGCTTGGTGGGCGTGGCGTGTACACACTGCTGCATCGCTGAGGATGAGCGAGATATAACGACAGTTAGACTGGGATCTCGGTCTGGCCTAGGGATTTATAGCCATATTTCTGGAAAGAAAAGAAGATTTACTATCGGACAATGAGGGATTATGAATAAGAAGCCAAAGGTAGGATATATCGATGTTAAAGTGTTTGCTAGCCGGCTGTTGAATCACTGCGTCTCCTGGGCAGGTGCACCTGCTCTATTTTTGCTGCTGTGCGTGCTGGTGCCGCTTTCACTTCCATCTTCAGCCATTCAGCCTGAATCCATACCGAGCTTTGATGTAAACACAGCTGATTTTAGGATATGTGCAGTGATATATGATGGTGCGTTAGCTTGAAGTGCATCAGTGGAAGCACAGACGTATAGAATAGAAATCTCTTTGTCTATAGACGTGTAGCATTACACCTAATCGATGTGGCGTAACGGAGATGAATGGAGCCGGATTACATAGCATGTATATCATGGCATCATATACATACATACATACATATCCTCACAGTAACACGCGATATTTCAGTGCTTTTGTTCTTACACAGCCTTTAGAATTTAGGAAACAGCCCTAGTTGTGTTTATAATTCAGCCTACTATCATTCCACTGTACACCATAATGTGCAGCTGTTTATTTATTAAGCTTTTGCATATAACTTTTTATAGTATACATGATCAATGCCATAAGGCTTTAACTTGGCCTAAAGCTGTTTACAGGTAGACGTTAATATAGCTTACATTGTGTTAATTATTTTCTTTTACTATTATTACATTATAACAGTTAATGACTGTTTGGATCAGGTTAAGTTCAACAGGCCTATAATATTATTTAGATCTGTATGTCAGATTTGACACTAAATTCATAGACCTACATACTGACAATAAAACAATAAAGTAAATAGACTTGAATAATAAAATATATATTTTTAAATACCATATGATACACCTGTTATTATTAGCTAGCTTCTTTTTGAAATATGTTTGTTTATTTTGTTTATTAGGATTTTAACGTCATGTTTTACACTTTGGTTTCATTCATGACAGGAACGGTTGTTACTCGTTACACAAGGTTCATCAGTTCACAAGGTTATATCAAACACAGTCATGGACAATTTAGTATCTCCAATTCACCTCACTTGCATGTCTTTGGACTGTGGGAGGAAACCGGAGCACCCGGAGGAAACCCATGCAGACACGGGGAGAACATGCAAACTCCACGCAGAAAGGACCCGGGCCGCCCCACCTGGGGATCGAACCCAGGACCTTCTTGCTGTGAGGCACTTAGCCACTGTGCCGCCCTTTAAATATGTAACTGACTTTCTTGTAGTGAGGTTGTAGTGTCACTGCTTTTAGCTTCTGATTTAAAAGTGAAACTCCTTTGTATACAGTCTTATTTTAATATATTGACTTTTTTGTCAATATATAAACATTACAAAAAATGGCTGTACTGTTTTATAGTATTACCTGTAAATATCATGTCATGTAAATATTTCAGGTCATGGTATATATCTTGTTTCCTCCTCTTGGTAGTGAAGGAAATAATTGCTTTTTGGGACAAAGTCATATAAATGAGAAGTAGGTTTGTAAACACGCCAGCCCAGACATGTGTTTATCAGATGCGGTTTCCAGGCCTGTGATTCTCCTGCCTCACCAAATTCGGTTTTATTGCATTCTCTAAAATGTCCACCTTATGACAATAGTAAGAACAATATAATATTGATGCCCTGTGATGGACTGGTGACCTGTCGTGGATGTTTCCTACCTTTCACCTAATGAATCAGACCCACCGTTACCGTGATCAGGATAAAGTGGTGGTAAAACAGACAATGATTGAACAAATGAATATAATAGTGACAAATATAACTTCAAATGATCATGTTTTGAGTTATGTACAACAGGCAGGAAATTATTTAAAGCTACTTCACTATAACAAGTGTAAGAGCTTTGTCTTTTATCCATATATTTTTAAGTATCGGATAATGGTAATGATTGTTTGAGCTTGATCAAGATACAAAACCTTAACAAGACGTAACATGGTGATATGTATGTCGTTATGAAACACGGTGGGTAGCACTGTCGCCTCACAGCAAGAAGGTCCTGGGTTCGATCCCCAGGCAGGGCGATCCGAGTCCTTTCTGTGCGGAGTTTGCATGTTCTCCCCATGTCGGCGGGGGTTTCCGTTTTCCTCCCACAGTCCAAAAACATGCAGTATGTAGGTATATGGACTGGCGCCCTGTCCAGGGTGTTACTGTGTGCCTTGTGCCCATTAAAAAGCCCCCCCGCGACTCTAATTGGGTTAGCGGTTGAGAAAGTGAGTGAGTGTTTGAAAATAGTTTTAAGATTTTTGCCTTATATCCAAAATCATGTCGCACATTTTCCAATGGTCAGTAAAACAGTTTATCCTACATTTAACAGCACCAATAAGCTACAATCTGTTTATATTGTAGCTGGGCAATCTGTTTATATGTGACTGATATTGCAGTATCCTTAGTGAGAACATGATTATTTTTAGCTCAGTTGTTACAATAAGCTGTTTAGATCTTAAAATAGTTTTTACAGGTTTTACGATGTCTCTTAGTGTTATATGCCTCAAATAAGACATTTTGGCCTATTACACACCTTAAAAAATCTGAATTAGCTCAACTTTTAACTACAGACTTTTAGGTGAAAGGTATTGTCAGACCAGTTTTCTCCTTACCTTAAACACTGCAATGTAAAGACGTGCACTCTAGAATCTTTACTGTTGGCTAAACAGTGTTTATATAAGCGCAGTCCAGATAATGCAAATAAACAGGAGTAAATCCAGCACAGCAAGTGTCGCCAATTCAGTAAGAAATTTGTTAAGCAATTTGGTGAAGATTGGTTTGTAGTGAGTCAGCATTCTTTGTGTACATTTTATTTTTTTTGAATGATTTATGATGGTGTGAAGTTTCATATATAGGGAAGCTGTAGCCTAGTGGTTAAGGTACTAGACTAGTAATCAGAAGGTCGCTGGTTCAAGCCTCACCACTGCCAGGTTACTGCTGGTGGGCCCTTAAGCAAGCCCCTTAATCCTCAATTGCTCATACTGTATACTGTAAGTCGCTTTGGATAAAGCCGTCTGCTAAATGTCAAAAATGTAAATATTTTCTCCCCTTACTTTGGTAACTCCTTTCACCCTCTGTAAACTTGCCAGTAGGTGGACATTTTCCCTAATGTGAATGAATAAGACAATGCGATGTCTTGCAATCAATTTATTCCTTGTTAGCTGTAACAAATTTTGGATTAATAAATTGTAGGGCTGGCACCGATTCGATACTTGGTATCGGTCCGATATTGGCCCAAATCACTGGATTGGATATCGGAAATAACACTTAATGTAAATAAGGCCAATGTTTGTGTGTAAAGCAAATATCACACGAAGATACATTCCAACAGTGTTGTAAAATAATTCAATGTTCAAACATTCGAGTGGGGTTTCACAAGAACGCTACTTTAATGTCACAAACGCTCAGTGCAAACACAGAACAACATAGCACAGCCGAAGACTATCATTTTCTAATCTCTTCCCTACACACTCGCTCCCTATACTCGCTCCCTATACTCGCTCCCTATCCCTATACTCCCTATAACTATACTATTGTACACTTAATCTTGTCCCGGCTTGGAGATCTCTCACATCCTCAACAATTAATCCATTAGTGTTATGAAATAAAACAAACGACACCGTTCCATGTTTTCCTCTTCAAAATACAGCAGGGTTTTTTAATAAGCGCACTTTGGTTTTTAATCATCTAAAAAGTCGCAGAACTTTAACGGAAAATCTCAACTCTGCGTTAGTTCTAATTGGTCCATCGCGTTTGATTGGCATCCACATCTTCCAATTGTAGACACTTTTGTTAAACAAGCCAAAAATGCTGCTAAATATTCTGTGTGTAAAAGTTAAAATAAAATCAGCAGTTTTGCATAAGTGTGATGTTATGGTTCTGTATTTATTTATTTAGAATATTTGTTACACAGTCTGAGCATTGTTATAGATAGCTAGTTTAACCATGGTGCATTGAGACATGTATTATTACTGCTTAGCTGTTTGAAAGGAGAAATGACGGTATCGGATTGGTATCAGTATCAGCAGATACTCAATTTGCGGTATCGGTATCGTGTCGGACATAAAAAAGTGGTATCGAGCCAGCCCTAATAAATTGCATATTGTCCTAATGTCCACCTCCCTGCATACCTGTGGGAAGCTGTTTGACTACATTAAATATTGTGCATCCAGTTATATAATTGATGTAGTGCACACACCTCGTTATAATGCCAGATTTTTGTCTAAACTTTTGTGTCTGAATTCTTTCAGACCTCTTTTCCTTTAATGTGACCTATAATCTGTACAATTTAGTTAAACCAAACTGAAATAAAACCTACAATAATGTGGTTGCATAAAAATGAACACTATTAATCTAATACTTTTTTGAAGCACCTTTTGATTTTTTTGACAGTGTCTATTAGCATGGCACATCTTGACTTCGCAATTGTTGCCCTTTCTTCCTTGCAGAAGTGCTCCAAATCTGTCAGATTGTAATCTCCTGTGTTCAGCCCTCTTTAGGTCATCCCACAGATTTGTAATTGGATTCAGCTCTGGGCTCTGGCTGGGCCATTCAAAAACTTCTTCTGGTAAAGCCATTGTTTTGTTGAGGTTTAGGTATACTTTAGGTTGGTGTCATGCTGTAGGGTAAAATTCCTCTAACTCTTTTTAAGCAGAGGACTAAATAAAATAATGGAGAAATGGAGCTGGTATATTAAGGCTCTTTGACATTGGTGTAGTTCTTATAAAATGATAGCGTATCCAAAACAACAAAAAAGTTACACACAGATTTACATGTGCATCACGTAGGTTAACACGCAGTCAGACTTTATATTGATGCCGGATAGCTTTGGGTTAGAAAGGCAGCAGCATTGAGCTGTATGTACAACTGGTGCATGTGCAGGGAGGGTGGATGAGGGTGAGAATTAAGTATGTTAAAGATTAACCAGTTATCGGATAACAGACAGAAAGTCATTGTTTGAGTATTGCTGACGGTCGAAAATGTAAATGCTGTTTTAAACCAACAGCATTGACTAAACAATGACTGATTTGTTAGTTATTGGTTACCTGTTAATCTCCCTAATGTCCAAATTCTATGTAGCAAATTCAGTATTGCATAAGTCTTACAATAAGCTTTTTTGTTCATCTGCTTATATATAATATGTACACTATATAAAGTATGTAGACACATGTAGGGTATTATATGGCACTCAGTAAAAGATCTATTTTGAGACACTTACAAAAGCGTATTTGAACCTTTAAATTGTATTAATATCTAGTTATTAGAAGTGCCTTTATCACAGATTTTTAAAGTCTGCTGCAATAAGCTCTGAATATGGCAATTTCGAATGCTGATATTCGTACTCTAAACATGTAGGGCAGTGATAGCTCTGCAGTGATTGCCACTGTTGGGCCCCTGAGCAAGGCCCTTAACCCTCAACTGCTCAAAATCGTCTTCAGTCATAATTGTAAGTCGCTTTGGATAAAAGCGTCTGCAAAATGACAAAAATGTAAATGTAGACACCTGACCATGAGCTTAATGGACATCCCATTCTAAAACCATGGGCTTTAAAACACTTTCCTTTAAAATATTTCTACAATATTTTGAAATATGTCTGTGTAACTTTATGTCTATTTAGTCAAATAGTGTTTGTTAGGTTAGGCATTGATGTTAAATGAAAAGGTCCAGTGAAAGTTGTAGTTTGTCTCTCAGATGTTTGATGGGGTTTATGTTAAGGACCTGTGCAGGCCACTGAAGTCTCACTGCACCTTGTCAAACTATGTCTTTATAGACCTTGCTTTGTGCTCTTGGGCACAGTTATGCTAGAAAAGCAATGCACATTTCCCAAACTGTTAAAAGCATATCATTTAATGTAATTTATTTTAAACTTGTCAGTGGGTGTGGCAGAAACATCTCAATGTATTACGCAGAAGAAAAGTACACATACTTTTGGTCATTTATGCTAAGAGGCAAAAAAGACAATGGATAAGACCTTGATCTGACATCATTTGATTCTTTTAAAGAGCTTAGTCAAGCGTTGTTGTCTCATGCTGCTGGAGCTGGTTTCCCCCACTGTGTTTGTTATTTTTGTTAGAGAGATGGAGATGAGCGAATAAATTAGGGACATATGGGACAGTCAGGGCAGGGCAACAAAGCAGAAGCACAGGCTTGTGTGGTCAGTGAAGACCTGTGTATAACATGATACTGGAAATAGAACTTGGCTGCAAAATACAGTTAATTTGGTCAGTGGTCCTTCTGCTTTTGTCAGTTAAACAAAGATTCTAAAGAATTAATATATCACAGATTATTCCTGTTATTGCATTTCAGAAATGTCCCAACTTTTCAGGAAATTAGGTTTTATATGATTACATATTTTAACTTTACTGCTTATTATATTATATATAAAAATGTATCTGTATCGCTTTCAGCTCTTCTGTTGTATAAATAGGTTCTACGTTTGTATTATATGACAGTCAATAAAAGATCTATTTTGAGACACTTACAAAAGCATATTTGAACTATGCATTAATATCTAATTATTAGAAGTGCTTTAATCACAGATTTTTAAAGTCTGTTGCAATATTAAAGCTCTGAATATGGCAATTTCAAACTGGCTAACTGCTTCATCCTGGCTAGGGTTGTAGTGGGTCTGTAGCTTGGCAGGAATACGCCCTCGACATGGCACTTAGGTTCAGTTCAGAGCAGTCATTTTACCTTTTGGGATGCAAAAAGAAACTGATGTGTCTAGAGGAAACCCACACTTCATAATAATAATGATAATAATAATGATTGTATTAATATAAAAATTTTTTTACTAAAAAATAGTGTATTGTAAAAATGATAAAACCATATAATGTACATGTCAGTTTAATAATACATGAGAATACAATGATCAGCCATAACATTAAAACCACCTCCTTGTTTCTACACTCACTGTCCATTTTATCAGCTCCACTTACCATATAGAAGCACTTCGTAGTTCTACAACTACTGACTGTAGTCCATCTGTTTCTCTAAATACCTTTTTAGCTTGCTTTCACCCTGTTCTTCAATGGTCAGGACCACCACAGAGCAGGTATTATTTGGATGGTGGATCATTCTCAGCACTGCAGTGACAATGACATGGTGGTGGTGTGTTAGTGTGTGTTGTGCTGGTATGAGTGGATCAGTTTTTAAATACCATGTCCACTCACTGTCCACTCTATTAGACACTCCTACCTAGTTGGTTCACCTTGTAGATGTAAAGTCAGGGACGATCGCTCATCTATTGCTGCTGTTTGAGTTGGTCATCTTCTAGACCTTCATCAGTGCTCACAGGGCGCTGTTGGATGGATATTTTTGGTTAGACAGTGAGGTGTTTAATAACTCCATCAATGAGTCCTGACCATTGAAGAACAGCATGAGTGTAGAAACAAGAAGGTGGTTTTAATGTTATGGCTGATCGGTGTATGTCATGTAATTGTATATACAGTATATCATGTATACAATTATGATTACAAATGCAAAAAGAAATACATAAAAATAATGCAGCCATGATTCGAATGCCAAAAAGAATAAATGTCATTAATTGCTTTTTAAACCAGTAGTAGGTGCTTTTTAAATATTGATTAATGTAATGGCTCAGAGCTTTAATGCAACGTGAGAGAAAGCTGCTGTACTTGGAATAATCTTTAACCTGACTCTGAGCATTCTGTCAGACATTCTGAAATATATACATGTGCCTATATTTTTAAGAGAATTAAAACTAAGGTCTGGTGAGCTAGCCTACTACACGCTTCGAATCTCAGTGGTGCTACTGGCTGGCTGGGTGTATAAACAAACATGGCATGAGATTTTGACTAAAGCTCTGTGATAGATTGGCACCCTGTCCAGGGTATTCCTGTCCTGTATTCCTGTACCCAGTGTTTTTCAGTGAAACCTGACCTAACAAGACCCTGACCAGGATAAATATGCGCATAAAAAATGAATAACCGAAACAGACACTAGTACAGTGATGTTTAAACGGGTGTAACATGCTGTTTCTCGTTCAGGTCAGTACTCTGCTGCAGAATTCTGAACATGCTGCAGTCTGTGTATTGTGGTTTTTGATAATGCATTAAAGGAGTCTAGACACAAAAACCAAAGCATTGTGCAGCGTAAGGAAATGTCTGCTTGAAGAGAAAGCCTGGCTTAAAACCACTGTTCCCGTTTGGCTTAAAGGTGTTAAATAGGGTTGGGTCAGGGCTCTGTGCAGGCCACTAGAGTGTCTTCATGTCAAACTATGTGTTTTGGAACTTGGTTTGTAAACAGGCGGATGGGCATGCTGGAATAATATTTGTGGATCATCCTATGACTTCATGAAATCTCCTTAGGCACCTGGGTGCACGGTGGTCTATTATGCTAGCTCATCTCTGCTGGGATACATGTTTGTGCTATCAGCCGGCCGGGCATTTACATGCTCTCATTTTCAGCATTAGCAGATGCTTTTTTTCAAAGCAAATGACAATGATCACTGAATACAATTTGATCACTTGAGGGTTAAGAGCCTTGCTCAACCTACTGATCACTGGTTCAGTCACTTAACCACTGAGCTAAATATCTCTGATTCCAGTTTGCTTATAACGTTGAAATAGCGACTAACATGAAGTATTTTCACCTCGTAAGACATACCTGGAGTCCACTGTTTTAATTGCTCTGAAAGCTTCTTTCTCGACTGTCTATAGAGGAATCGTGTCCTTGCATAAGTGGATTGTTGCTGCGTTCGTAATGTCGTTGTTTGCAACAGCCGTGGCTCGACAAACCGTGCAGTATATAGTGTTTTAGTCTGTTTTAACCGCCGACACGCCTTATTTCTTTGGCAGGTTCTACCGGTGCAAATTTGGTCTTCCTCTCTTCATCCTCCATCTGTTTTTGTTTATTTTTTTCACCATATTGAGGAAACCGCTCTCATCTGTTAACACTGTCATGCTAACTACTTAATCTGCATGGTGAACAATATAATATGATCTGCTGCCTTTTAAAGCTTACAGCTGTTAAAATTAACTATGCTAAGGTATGGCAGTATATGAAAAATCCATACCATATGAGGAATCAAAGACGGTATACCGAATGTACCGTCATACTGCCCGGCCCTATTTATACTGATTGGCTATGTCTGAGGGAGGAATGGCCGAAGCCCTGTGATGGATTCATGCCCTGTTTAGGGTATTCCTGCCCTGCGCCCAGTGTTTCAGATAAAACTGTGACCAGGATAAAGCGGTTGATAAAAATGAAATTTCTATGGTTTAGGTTATTGCGTTGTATCAGTTATGTCAGTTTTTTTGTACCATAATACATGACTAGGGCTGTAATAAGTAATTTCCAGTAACAGCCTGGGTGTATTTTATGCATGTTGTTGTTGGAAAGAACTACTCAATTCCGCCACCATGAAAGATTGGAAGAAATTGACAGAATTTTTCCAAATGAAAATGCAAGATTAGGGCACAGAAATGAAAATAATACAAAAGCGTGTGTCATCGGTTTATTTTTACTTATACTTGGCCACTATAAATATGATTGTATTTTTATTTTTTAGCTTGTATGCTGTGGCATTTTGTACAATGTAGATTTACTCCAGCACTGTGTTCAATGTATAACTGATCAATGCCTACTTATCGTTTAGGCTTGAATCTTTAATTGTGATCATACAAAGGACAGCCACACTCTACAAACACTGGTTTTCATGAATATAATGTATATATATGTATATATATTTCATGAATATAATGTATATGCAAGGAGTGTATGGATAAACAGAATCATTTCAGCATTTTGGTTGCATTTGCTTATTGAGCTGTGCTAGTAAAAAAATGAAACTATTCCTGGTGCAAATATCTGTTGCATATACACAGACTAGGCATAACATTATGACCACTGACAGGTGAAGTGAATAACACTGATTATCTCTTCATCACGGCACCTGTTAGTGGGTGGGATGTATTAGGCAGCAAGTGAACATTTTATCCTCAAAGTTAATGTGTTAGAAGCAGAAAAATGGGCAATTGTAAGGATTTGAGCAAGTTTGACAAGGGCCAAATTGTGATGGCTAGATGACTGGGTCAGAGCATCTCCAAAACTGCAGCTCTTGTGGGGTGTTCCCGGTCTGCAGTGGTCAGTATCTATCAAAAGTGGTCCAAGGAAGGAACAGTGGTAACCCGGCGACAGGGTCATGGGGGGCCAAGGCTCATTGATGCACGTGAAGAGCGAAGGCTGGCCCGTGTGGTCCGATCCAACAGACGAGCTACTGTTGCTGAAATTGCTGAAGAAGTTAATGCTGGTTCTGATAGAAAGGTGTCAGAATATACAGTGCATCACAGTTTGTTGCATATGGGGCTGCAAAAGGGCATCCAACACAATATTAGGAAGGTGGTCATAATGTTATGCCTCATCGGTGTAATGTTGAAGTCTGATTTTTTTCTTTAACTGACTACATCTCTTTACACTAGTTTGTTATTATTTACAGTATTTTGTGTTTGATTTGGGCCAACCTCAAAACATGAAGTTTGTGGTTAAAAAGGAAGCGAAGTTGTTATGGTTAATGCGAAATTATTAAAACCTTGCTAACAACGTGTCTTGACATATATACTCAATTAAAAATTGAAGTACAATTTTAAAGTGACTGTGGGAACACTTTTTTTTACATGAAACAGCAGTGGAATTACCAAATTGGGCCCTGACCTGTACAGATACTGTGATATAAGAATAACCAGGATCATGTCACAAGTTAGAAAGAAGCACACGTTTCCCAAGAAGACCAATTTATGCTGTAGCATTAACATTTTTCTTACTAAAACTAAGCCACCTTCAGCCCAGCTCAGCTCAGCTCAGCCTAAATCATCCACAGCAGCCCAGAACATTATTCTTTCTTATAACAATTTGAATTGGTACTGTGGTAGCAAAATGTTGTGCTCTCCTGGCATCTGTCTGTCAGTCTGCCAGATGCCAGTATGATTTATTACCTCAGAAAATGTGTTTGCCTGTTCCAAAGTACATTGGCAGCGTGCTTTACACAACATCACACGTCATTTATAATGACAATGCTTACAAAAAAACAGCATTTAACAACTTGGAGTAAATTCAAAGTAATGATGTGCATTGGCATTTAGGAAACTCTAACAGTGGTTCCCACACTTCTTCAAAATCTTCTGCCGTTTCTTTAGTTATTAAAGTCAGTTTCTCCTATACCATGGAGGCTGTCATCTTTATCATAATTCTTTTTAATCAGAGTTGAAATTAATCAGAGTTGTCTGTTTTGAATAAACAATAAAGACTTCTGAGTATATAACCAAGACACACAATTTGGCTTGGTAAGGGACCTTCACTCTAGCTATTTCAGATATCATCTGTACTTTTGGGCAGTTCCACATACAATGTAACAAAGTTCCTTACCCCCTAGACATTTAACACAGGTGTCTGGGACGTATGGGGACCAACAGTTCAGCTTAACCAAGGTAATATTTGTTCTCATCAACCGGTTATATTGCAATAGTTTCATTCTCGTAGTAATAGATTGGTTTTGAGCTTGTATATATGGCTCTTCTCAGTCCATCTCTTCCCTCCCTGTCTTTAATTTATCATTTGACTTTGTCATGTGACATTAAAGCTGCGTAATACAAAGAAATGTGGCTTCTTCCCTTTAGGTGTGATAGCAGTGGTTAAAAATATTGAACTTTTATGTTTTGACAATGTAAAATAGCCCCAGTGGAAAAAATTAAAGCAATGTTTTATCATAATGAGATGCCAAAGGCCTATAATTAATATAAATAATATATTAATATACTGTATATAAATTGTCTATCTATCTATCTATCTATCTATCTATCTATCTATCTATCTATCTATCTATCTATCTATCTATCTATCTATCTATCTATCTATCACAATTACTTTACAGTTCTAGTGAGAAATAAAGTTTAATAGGGACTTATACACTCTACTAGCTTCAGAACTTTTTTTTCAGGGCTGAGCTGTTGTTAAAGCTAGAAATTCCCACTGCACTGACAATGAACACTACTGTACCGTATATACCACTTCAACAGGCAGTATCATGTCTTTACTATGTTAGTGTAATTGTAGTGCTCAAAATAGTCCACCACCCAACATCATCTGGTCAGTGGTGGATCCTATAGAGATCCATGTTGATTTATAAATGGGTTACAGGGGGTGACAAAGTGTACAGATCTACAGATGGGCTACAGTCAATAATTACAGTATATACCCACAAAGTTTATCTATATGGTAGGTGTAGCTTAAAACATAATAAAGGTACAGCGTTTGTGACTACTAGTAAAACCGGGTCTACATACCACATAGTGTGTGTGGATAAATAATGCTTATGTCAATATTTTCTTCTCAAGATAATAAGTCTGATACATTTAAAGGAAGACACATTAAACAGACAGACTGAGTACATTGAAGGGAAAAGTATTCCATCCCCCTCCCTTCTCATTCCCAGAAAGCTTAGTCCTCAAGATGAGATGAAATGAGTCAAGTGGCCCACAGCAATCAGTGCTCAATCACTGCATGATGCTTTGAAGTGCTCCACGTCTTTACAGGTGGGGAAGCAATGTTAAGTGTTCTGTCTGTTGACAGGGAGAGGTCAAATAGAGGCCAGGAGAAAGGGAAGGGAAAAGGGAGAGAATCAGGGAGAAAACAAGAAAAGGTTTTCTTAGGTCATACATGATGAAATATCTTGATGTCCTTAGATTAAATTTGAAAGTTCTGTTACCATGTTGGTGAGATGTCTGAGGTAATATAGAGGAGAAGTAAATAAAAATTACGAATGGTAGTAAAAAAAGTAAATGAGTGATGTGTGAGTGTGAAATGGTCCACACACATCAGGTGTTGTCTCAGGTTCATTGTCCAAGCTCACTATATTGCTTTATAAGCACAAACATGCATACTGACTGGTTCTAATATTTATAAAATGTAACTGAAATCTATTTCTATGTAAATGAAAAATGCACCTCAACTGTAAAGAAGTTCCAAATATAGTCCAAGCCCACTTTTTTGGTAGTGTCTATGTTTTGATGTACATAGTACAAGGGTTCCTCAAAAAATTTCTGCACTTTACTCTATTTATTAAGAATTTCAAAAACAAATGACATCACTTTTCTACATAGTCACCTTCCCATGCATTTTTTTTAGCATCGTACTATTTTGATGCTATCAGCAAATCATGTTTTTGGTTGAGCGTGTAGCCACTGATGCACCGCTGCTTTCACATCATCATCACATGAAAATCTTCTTCCCCTTAAAGCTTCTTTGAGCGATCCAAAACTCTCTCTGTCTCTCAGACACGACCAGTTACTACTCCCCCTGCTCTCACCATTTCCAACCGATATATAAAAGTGCGGAAACTTTTTGAAGATCCCTTGTAATTGGATTGCTGGGAATATTGGCTTTAAGTTATTTACCAGGTTGATAATAAAAAAGTTTGGTTCACAAAAATATAACTAAAATTTGTTTTTCTTCTAAAAGTAGGGATCCTTTTTAGTCATTTATTTGAGGATCAATCTCCTCCATAGCAAATAACATAATGCTTTATGTCTTCGAGTCATCTCTATTTTGATTTAAAGGCTGGGGCTGCATCTCAGATCAGTTCATATGTTTCAGATAGCATTTCAACATAGTAAAAACAACATACTAATTTGATAAATAAAATTTATAACAGTATAATTACAAAACATGACTACTATGCTATGCATTGACATTTTTACATTTTTGCCATTTAGCATACGCTCTTTTTCAGAATGACTTGCAGAAGTTCTTCCACAGAAAACATTGGGTAGCACCGTCACCTCACAGCAAGAAGATCCTGGGTTTCATCTGGAAGCTCCGGTTTCCTCCCACAGTCCAAAGACGTGCAAGTGAGGTGAATTGGAGATACTAAATTGAACATGACTGTGTTTGACATTAAATTTGTGAACTGATGAATCTTGTTTAATGAGTAACTACCGTTTCTGTCATGAATGTAACCAAAGTGTAAAACATGACGTTAAAATCCTAATGAATAATAAACAGTTCAACTAGACAACAGTCCATGGATACAAATCTGCTGAAACTCTGTTAGAACAAAGATATAGGTAGAAGATGCTTAATTAGGAGCATGTGTATATTGTTAGCAAAGTTATATTTATCATAGATGATCCTGCCGGGTGACACACAGTTTTTTGGGCCACCAGTTTAGTTTTAGATCTACATTTTGTAATGCCTGTGTTTAAATAATTTAAATAACATGCATGATTAACAGTTAATTCTCAAGATTACACATAAACAACAAGCTACAAGCTTGCTAATTAACAGTTAATGGTCAGGCGCATGGGTGGCTCAGTAGTGTAATACACTTTCCCTACATCACTGAGTCCCTACATGTTTGAGTCTAAGTGCTGCTACTAGAGTGGCCAATTGCTGAAAAGACACAAACGACCATGTCCTTTGGGGAGAAATTTATATAGGGTTTCTCATTTTTGCTGATGTAACAGTGTGTCTTGCTGTCTGGTCGAGGAACCAGCATGAGTAGCAGAGGGCATAGCATATTCATACCTAGTATGACAGTCTGTAAGAATCTAACAAAGAAATCAGTGACCTCACAAGTGTCTGAGTGAGCTGGTGCTAGTCTGCAGCCGTCCTTGGCCAGCGGTGCCTGAATTTGGGAGAAGGAGGTAAAAACAGTTAATGGTTGACCAGTGATGGTTGGTTATTATTTTAAAAAAATAGACACATTTGCATTCCTGTTAGAAATTATGATGTTAAGATGTTACAAAACTACACGGTAATGGCTGATAGTATTGGAAGACTAGTTCATAGGCAGATCTATGCCTGCAAACAGTAGCTTTTGTGAATGTGAAGGATTCATTAGGCAGCATCTCTCATACATCACATCATATTTGTGATAAATGGAAGTTATGTTTGAATTTCTGCCATATTGGACAGAAGCTTCAGCTTTGAAAAATACAATCGACAAGCAGGTTTCTTCTCGGCCATTATTCACGAAACAAGAATTGGTTCTGGGAGTGGCGTTGAGTTTCAAGGTATTTTTTCCTATAAAGATGTATGGGAAACCTGTTAATGCGTTCCATGGTCCAGTGAAACTGCATATACAGTATTTTAGGCTAATGTAAAATAATGGGGTTGTTGCTTATACACTGAAAATAACACAAATATAGTATAAAAAACACTAAACTATTTTCTTACCCTTCTTAATTGTGGAGATGCTTGATCTTGGAATACCGTATTCTGTTTAGTAAAGGAGCATTCACATGAGAAGTGGCAAAACTGCTTTTGTGCTGGCTGTGCCATTATTTTCTATGGAGAGTGCACAAAGCTTAACGTGACTTATTGTACTAAAATGTGAGGAATTTTATTAGTGGATTTTTTTTTTAAGAGTTTTAGACTCTCAGAAAAGCTGATTCTCACAATTTCTCAGAACCCTGAGCTATAACACAAGTTTAAAAGTGAAACAGAAGGAAAATTCAGCTAAACACAGATACATGTGGAGCTTTCAGAGTAATCTGACAGTTAGACCACACAAATGCAGATTCGTCTCATATGAAAAAAAAACTGAACACGTTGAGTTGAAGGTAAACGTTGAGTTAAAGGGTACAAATTTCTTAACAAAGGGTGAAAGATTTTGACTTTAGGGGACGTTGAGTTACAAGGTACCACTGTACCAGCTAGACATTGATCTTAAGCACACATGTTGTTCTACCAAAGAATGAATAATGAAATTAAAATGTTTTGTAATGGCCAAGTCAGAGTCCAAACTATAATCCTATAGACATGTTGAGGAATGAACTGAAGCAACATCTTGTAGTTGAAACAGTTTTGTATAGTGGAATGGACTAAAATTGCTTAAAGCTGATGTGCAGGACTGACAAACAGCTGCTGGAAACATTTAGTTGCAGTTTTGGTTATTGTTGCATAGAAGGGTCACTAAGTATGGAAAGCAAATGTTTCCATTCTTTTTTCCACTCACATTTATAATATTAATTCATTTTTCAAAATAAATAAATGAGCAAATGTAATATTTGTCTCACTGGTTTAACTAGGTTCTCGTCATACCGTACATTTAGGGCTCTGGTGTGAAAATCTGATAAAGTTTAATGCAGAACTACAAAAAAATTCTAAATGGTTCACAAACTTTCCAGCACCACTGTGACTGCGGCAGACAGAGACACTGAATTTATAGATCTAGTACTGGCTGCATGAGATAGCTGATCTGAACCCTGGGATGTGATGTTTCCTATTTTGGTTACAGCTTCAGCGTGTTTTTAATCAGTACAAAAGGGTAATTTTTATCTCTGTACCCAGAGAGCTTAAATCCACACCAGTGAAGGCTGATAACGTGGCTATGTAATGGAGAAACAGACTCATACCAGCGTTATCTCATGCCAATAGCAGGTGATGTTTACAAAGTGTATACCAATGATTTTGACACAGTTTGAAGGAACAATTTAGTAGAAATTGAATTTAAAAAATGTTATTTTACCCATAATTCGGTTGATCGACTAAGACCTGTTTAGTGTCTGAAGTTTTCTTCTGCTTCTATTCATGAGGATAAACAATTACATCAGAAACCAATAATTTATAGCAGAACAGAAACAGACAAATTATAACCTTCATAAACCAGACAATGACTATAAAGTAGCTACACATCACACAGGTGAAGTGAATAACACTGATTATCTCTTCATCACGGCACCTGTTAGTGGGTGGGATATATTAGGCAGCAAGTGAACATTTTATCCTCAAAGTTGATGTGTTAGAAGCAGGAAAAATGGGCAAGCGTAAGGATTTGAGCGAGTTTGACAAGGGCCAAATTGTGATGGCTAGACGACTGGGTCAGAGCATCTCCAAAATGCAGCTCTTGTGGGGTGTGCCCGGTCTGCAGTGGTCAGTATCTATCAAAAATGGTCCAAGGAAGGAACAGTGTTAAACAGGCGACAGGGTCATGGGAGGCGAAGGCTGTGTAATGCTTTGGGCAATGTTCTGCTGGGAAACCTTGGGTCCTGCCATCCATGTGGATGTTACTTTGACACGTACCACCTACGTAAGCATTGTTGCAGACCATGTACACCCCCTCATGGAAACGGTATTCCCTCATGGCAGGATAATGCACCCTGCCACAAAGCAAAAATGGTTCAGGAATGGTTTGAGGAGCACAACAATGTGTTTGAGGTGTTGACTTGGCCTCAAAATTCCCCAGATCTCAGTCTAATCGAGCAGTTGTGAGATGTGCTGGACAAACAAGTCAGATCCATGGAGGCCCCACCTCACACCTTAGAGGAGTTAAAGGATCTGTTGCTGACATCTTGGTGCCAGATACCACAGCACACCTTCAGGGGTCTAGTGGAGTCCATGCCTCGACGGGTCAGGGGTGTTTTGGCAGCAAAAGGCAGACCAACACAATATTAGGAAGTATGTTGTATATATTCATATTTAAGCTTCTAAATAAATATAAATATAGCTTGATAGCTGTTAAATAAAACCAGGTCATTTGGTAAAAAATCTTTGCAACAAACTAAAGTTGGGTTTGGCATTAAATGCAGTGGTGTATTTGCTTTGTTTTAGGGCTGTTTTCCTGCCTAAGAGTATTGTTAGGATACATGGAACCACATTGAGTATCAGAAGATTTTAGAAGCAGAAGATTACTTGGTCCTTGTACAAGACGTCCTGGAAGATTCTGGAGTGGCTGTCACAGTTGCCTGACTTTTTTTTTTTTGTGATTTGGACATCATTGCCCATAAGGAATGGTTTAAGATTCCTCACCAATGCTGCCAGAACCTGTCTGGGTATGCATCACGTTTGTAGCAGGTCATAACAGCAAAATGGTGCTTTATGAACTACTAAACGCACTCGTCACAAAGGCATTAAATAATTCTGAGACTGCAGTAGTCATTAAAAATGGCATTTTGTGTTAAATCTGGAGAAACCACTTATATTAGTTATGTTGCGCTTTTTATATTGTTTTTGTTTTTATTTCAAAGAGCTAAAAGTTTGTGTGGGTGTGTGTGTGCAAGCGTGCAGGCTTATGTGTGATTGTGTACTCAACGGGTGTGTTTGTACTTCCACACCCTACTCTGTTGAGATCGAATTTGCACAGTATCCTGTTTGCTCTGCTGTCTGGATGAGACATGTGACATTGGCCTGCTTTTCTTGTAAAGTAGTATGTTCAACTTTATGACACCTTTTTAAAAAGCCATTATAAATGTTTTTTTGTAGGCTTACATCAGTAGTCATAAAATGATTTAGGTTTTACCAGAGCGGTAGAGAGAACAGAGTGGCGACACTCCCATGGGGAACCGTTGTAACGGGGGCAGGACATTTTTTTTGCCCAGCTTCCGGGTTGTGGAGCTCTGAATACTTCCAAACAACCCATAGAGCCCCATTCATTTCCACTACTTATCAAGCATTTTCAGCTGTATGTTGCTTTGTTTTAAAAAAATAATGAATTTGATGTCATTAATATACAGTGGTACCTCTAGATACGAGCTGCTCCACATACGAGCTTTTCGAGATCCGAGCCGAGGCTCGGACAAAATTTCTGCTCTAGATACGAGCCCAGATCCAAGATACGAGCCGGGCTGGAGCTTCGGGGACGCTACCGCTAGTTTGCGCGTCGGCGCAAGGGAGCCGTTTCAAAGGAATTTCCCTACTACTACTAGTACAGTACTCGCTCCCACAATCCTCGGTCCCACAATCCTCTAGCATCCCCTCATCCCGTTCTTCTCATGGGTCCCAAGAAAGTAAGTGCAAGTGACAATGGCGAGAAGAAGAAGAGGATGATGTCGATTGAGTTAAAGCAAGAGATGAGTGGTACGAGTGAGGAGGAGGTAGAGCCGGAGGAAGTGATTTCCACAAGTGAGATTAAAGAAGTGCTGGCAATGTGGCAGAAGGTTACAGGTTTCGTTGAAAAGAAACACCCAGAAAAAGTTGCAACGGGTCGTGCTTCAGCACTTTTCAATGACACTTGCTTGAAAGTGCAGCCAAAAAGGCAAAAACAGATGATTAGTGTAATATCGTACGTACGTAATGTTAAGCGTAGGCTAAGTTTAAAGTTAAGAAAATTAAAAGTTAAGAAAGTTTATTTTTTTGCAATTTACGTAATTTTGTGAATTCATTTAAAGTGCAGAAATTGCTATTGAAGTTTTGTTTAAAGTGTAAGAAAGGCCCGTTTTAGTTTACCCGTACGTATCTACGCTTCGTACCTTGCCAGTATCCCTTCCTCCCTCCCTCTCTCCTCAGCCGCTCTCCGTTAGCCGCGCTCATCTGTCGCCAAGGTAAGATTACAGTACCGTATTTTATACATTTTTCTTACATTGTTTTTTATATATTTTTCTTTTATTTATTTATTTTGTTATGTTTTATATGTTTATACATGTGTTTTTCTTAATTAAAAACATGTATTTTTTCATAATTTACGATATTTTGGGGACTTGTCAGAGGGCTTTAAGGGATTAATTCTATTTCCTTTATTTTAAATGGGGAAAATTTGTTCGAGATACGAGCTGCTCTACTTACGAGCTCGGCTCTGGAACGAATTAAACTCGTATCTAGAGGTACCACTGTACTTAATACTGTTATTGTTTAGCATTTGCTCAGCACTAAATGTTACATGTTTATCTAAATTAATAGGTATAACCGAATTTAGCTTAGTCAGTTAAGCTTAATTAATGACACTAGAGTCTTTTTACCTAAAATGAGTTGATTAATCAAGAGTCTTGTTACAGAAATGATCATAAAACATTAGAGCCATAATAAATCATGCTACTTTTACTTTCATACTTAAGGACGTTTGAAGGTAAATACTGTACTTTAGTACTTTTACTCAAGTGGAGGTAAAGAGTATTTTTACTTTTACTACTACTTTTACTGGAGTAATATTTTACCTTGGATATCTCTACTTTAACTCAACTACATGGTTTGTGAACCTTGTCCACCACTTACATTAGACAAAATGAACTTGTGCATATTCATAATGAATTCATTAATGTATTACATGTAGGAATCCATTATTAATCACTCATGAAATAAGAGATGAATGAAGCTATTTCATGTACCTGCACTATAATGTTAAAGGTATGGTAGTGTGTTTATCAATCTGTTCATTCAGTGCAGGTAAACCTTATGAATCCAGACACATGGCTTAGCGTTTAACCAAATGATTATTATTATTATGAATCCTCAGGAAAGTGAAGGGAGATTAGTTTATGTAAAAAACAAAACATAAAAAAACTTTAATCTCTGTACTGTATATTGTCTCTACTACTTAATGATATGGCATTATGTAATGTATGCTAATATAATGTACTGTGTGTTAACAAGAACGACCTATTAACAAGTCATTATAAACATCAATCTTCCACTTCATATAACAAATTGACATTAAAGCAGATGCAGTAAATGTAAAGGCAGTTGAAAATACCCAGAAATTGTACAAATGTTTATTATTTAGCGTTTAATATTTCATTCACTGCTGCCTGTCCCATATGAGAACATGACAGCGCCGGGTTTGTTTGGAACTATTGGAGGGTTACATGAACCACATGACCGCGTGGAGGCGAGATCAAGGAGTGTCGCAACTCTCTCTCTCTACAGCTCTGGGTTTTACTACACTAAATGAACATTCTAAAATGTTTTAATGCATTTTCCCTGTTTTTTTCCAGTAAAATCATATCCAATCACCCAATCACATTTTGCCTCCTCAGCTGCTGCTGACCTCCACTATTGACCAAGCAGGGCTGTGACTATTACATGCCCCCTCCAACAGATGTGTAGTAGCCAATCGCTTCTTATCACCTGCATGAGGCAGGTTAATTTGGAGATCTGTATCGCACACACAGAGAGTCTCGCCCTGTTCTCCATTTTCCTTCATCTGTTTGTGCAGGTTCCACTGATCAGCCAGCTGAGATCATAGTTGCGGCAGTTAGGAGTAACGCCCCACTAAATTCACGGACCTCATTTTTTAAAAATCACAGATTATTATTTATTTTTAATAAAAAGCCACAATTCATGGCAGTCATTAAATGACACTTAAAAATTGAATGATAGAATCAGTAGAAGCTACAATACACAGCACAGCTACCTTAATTGCTGCCTCTCAAAAACAAAAAAATACTCGTCTGTGTTTTGACACATTATCCTCTGCGTCCACAGTTGGGAGTTAGTTACCCGAGTCGTGTTTTAGCTGCTTTAGACTTCGACATTTTGTCTAACCGATTGCTAATGTAAACGAGCATATTTAGAGTTTTCTAAGTTTATAAAGAAATAAATAAACTGTACAACTTATCGGGATACTTTACTGATTACAGAGAGATGATCACTTGTGTAGAGAAGCACACTTTATGGAATCCTCAGAGGGACAAAATACACTCCGTATGTAAACATGTACATCAAACATTGTGAGCACACCACCACAGAAAAGTCTGTAACACTAACTTAATTATGATGCCGTATGATTGCTAGGACCGCCTCATATTGCATATTGTGCCTCATATACGCTACGCAAATGAAAAATGTTAAATCACTAAACACAAACTTTAAATTTTACAGCAAATTGCGTATTACACGGGAAATGGCTCATTTCACGGTTAGTTATGAGGAATCCCCTCTGGCAATCCCACCCTCAGACAAGTCAGTCATTGTCAGTATAGGCGCCTGGTTTGCTAGTGGCTGAGCTGAGATTCGAACTTGCAAATTTGAGATGTCAGCTCTGGTGGGCCAGCTGCGTCACCTGAGCGTTCTTATCTAAAATGTTGCCATAATTTTGAGTAAACTGAACTAGTGCGAGCGATTTGGTTCAATCTAAGTGATGCTTAGCCTTTTTATACAGATTTAAAAAGCAAATATACAGCTTAAAACCTTGTTATATCCAAAACTTATTTGACCACACCTTTAATGACAGGCTGTATTAATTCTCGTGACTAAGCAGGGACATTCTAGAATAAAATGTGTTTCAGTTGCAGTATAATCAAATGTCTAAGCTGGAATGATTGAGGTTGGGTTTGACAGTGACAGAACAATTTTAGCACTCTTGCACAGATGTCAGTCAAACTTGACAAGCTGTATGTTTCATACCCAGTCCCTCTGTGATAGACCATTTCAACTGAAAGATCTTTTTTCTTCTCCATAGTCTAAACACACTGTAGTTTTAAAAAACATGGAAAACAAATGCTAATATACCAGCACATGTACAATTGATTTCTTTAACTACATGAAGGTACTTTTTAGGGAAGTTGCAGCCTATGGTTAAGGTACTGGCCTAGTAATCAGAAGGTCACTGGTTCAAGCCCCACCACTGCCAGGTTGCTGCTGTTGGGTCCTTGAGCAAGGCCCTTAACCCTCAATTGCTCAGATAATATACTGCCACAGTACTGTAATTCGCTTTGGATAAAGGCATCTGCTAAATGCCAAACATGTAAATGCAAGAAGAGAGAGGAAGAAAAATGTTTCCATGTTAACAAAAAGATCCTCAGTGATCCATTTTCTAGGCCAGTTGATTTATTGCAGATTTATTGGTTGATTTATTGGTCTAATAGATCCCCAGGTTCCTGTTTCTTTTAATGTAGCCCTCGAAGCAGAGCTCATCAAGTGGTAAATTCAAGTCATTCATGCAAAACATTGCAGGCTGTTCATTCATTTCCTTCATGTGCTGCTGCATTTCTCAACATACCACATAAACTAAATAAAGTAATGCACTATCATGCACTATATTATTTTACCTGTGACTGAGTATAGACAGTGACTTTGTAGTGGCATTAGGTAATGGAAGGACCAAACTTCAGGATAGACTGTATATGTCAATAAAACACTAAAAAACTTTTTTTTTTTTTATTTAGTTGAGTTGCGTATAGAAAGTAGGATGCTTTTTCTGATTTTGGAAATTACAACCCCAAATCAGAAACAATTGGGACAGTATGGAAAAAGCAAATAAAATAAAAATGCAGTATTCCTTACATTTACTTTGACTTTTATTTGATTGCAGACAGTTTGAACCCAAGATATTTAATGTTTTGTCTGCTTAGCTTCATTTCATTTGTTAATAAACATCCATTCCTGCATTTCAGGTCTGCAACACAGTCCAAAAAAATTGGAACGGGGGCAATTTAGGGCTAGTAATGAGGTGAAAAAACTAAATAATCATGTGATTTCAAACAGGTGATTGTAATCATGGTTTGGTACAAAAGCAGCATCGAAGTATTGCTGAGTCTTTGATGAGCAAAGGTGGCCAGATGATCTCCAGTTTTTAATTTTTTCCAGTGACATTCATGCATTTTTCAACAAGACAATACAAAACCACATGCTGCACACATTACAAAGGCATGGCTGCAGAAGAAGAGGGTACGGGTACTGAACTGGCCTGCCTGCAATCCTGACCTGTCCCCAATAGAGAATGTGTAGAGAATTTTGAAACAAAAAATGTGATGACGACCCCGTACTGCTGCACATGGAATGGGACAAAATAAAACCTGAAACACCAAATTCATTTGGTCTCCTCAGTGCCAAAACGTCTTTCTGGCCTGAAATGCAGGAATGGATGTTTATTAATAAATGAAATGAAGTTGACCAGACAAAACATGAAATATCTCAGGTTCATCCTGTCTGCAATGAAATAAAAGTCAAAGTAAATGTAAGAAACTCGTTTTTTTTATTTTTTTTATTGCATTTTCAACTTTTTCTGATTTGGGGTTGTACATTGAACAAATTTAGATGATCAAAATATTATTTCAGAGCTTTGCTCTATGACCCAGGAGTGGCAGCTTGGCAGAGACTTTAAACATTGAGTCACAACACTCAGTGTAGTTCGTACTTCCTAGGGTAGTTTATTTCTGAGTGGTGATCTCAGGAAGTGAACTTGTTATAGACCTCAGCCTTCCTTTTAAAAACAAGCATTGCCCTTTGAGCACAAGGTCAAAAGTTTAAGTGTGGACACTTACTGTCCATTTTATCAGCTCCACTTACCATATAGTAGCACTTTGTAGCTCTACAATTACTGACTGTAGTCCATCTGTTTCTCTGCATGCTTTGTTAGCCCCCTTTCATGCTGTTCTTAAATGGTCAGGACCCCCACAGGACCACCACAGAGCAGGTATTATTTAGGTGTTGGATCATTCTCAGCACTGCAGTGACACTGACATGGTGGTGGTGTGTTAGTGTGTGTTGTGCTGGTATAAGTGGAATCGACACAGCAGCACTGCTGGAGTTTTTTTTTTAATACCGTGCCCACTCACTGTCCACTCTATTAGACACTTCTACCTAGCTGGTCCATCTTGTAGATGTAAAGTCAGAGACGATCGCTCATCTGTTGCTGCTGTTTGAGTTGGTCATCTTCTAGGCCTTCACCAGTGGTCACAGGACGCTGCCCACGGGGCACGGTTGGCTGGATATATTTTTGTTTGGTGGACTAACAACTCTCGGCATTGCTGTGTCTTATCCACTCATACCAGCACAACGCACAACACACACTAACACACCACCACCATGTCAGTGTCACTGCAGTGCTGAGAATGATCCAACACCTAAATAATACCTGCTCTGTGGTGGTCCTGGGAGAACAGCATTGAAGGGGGCTAACAAAGCATGCAGAGAAACAGATGGACTACAGTCAGTAATTGTAGAGCTACAAAGTGCTTCTATATGGTAAGTGGAGCTGATAAAATGGACAGTGAGTGTAGAAACAAGGAGGTGGTTTTAATGTTATGGCTAATCGGTGTATAACAAGACGTCACAGTGAACAGAGAAAGAATATTTATTGATAGAGATTCATTTTAATAACAGAATTTAACATAATTTTGAGTGTAATTGCAAAACATCTGGTTCTCTTGACAAATTTCCATCTCAACCCCCAGTGGAACATTCTTTTGCCCCAATAAGCACAGTGATTTTTGGTGCTAACAAGGTTCTGACACCTTTTGTGGAATCTTTGCTTATTCATTTTTCAGCGTTGATAGCTTTTGTGCTTGGGATCATTGTCTTGCTTGAAAGTCCAGTTATCACCAAGCATCAATTTTACTACAGACGGGATAAAATGCTGTGGTATTTCTGTACATTCATGATTCCTGCAGCAGAAAACTATCTCCACATCATCAGTGACCCAGATACTATTCCTCTGGTCATAAGCCTCTCATAAGCCTTTCTTGCGTCACACAGACCACTGATCCATATGGCCAAAAAGTTCCACTTTTGATTTCTCAGTTCATAGTACTGTGTTCCAGAACTGTGCAGACTTATTCTGTCTGGCATATTCCAGCTTTTTAATCAAGAGTGTTGTGTGTTGTGGAGTCCGGCCATAATTTACATGGTTGTTAAGTGATCTTATGGTTGCCACTGATGCATTTGTTCCACCCTTCATCATGTCATTGTAATTGAGATTACTAAGGCTTCTATGCAAAATTTTTGGCTTTCTCTTACAGCCAGACAGGCTACTCCCAATGGTGTCGCTGGTAATATTCAAGGTCTTGGAAATCCTCCTAGACCCATTGCTCTTTTGTTGCAATGAAATTATCACCTGTCTCAGCTTTTGTTGCCTGGATTGGGAATCACCTCCTTGCTGTTGCAACCCTCCTCAGTCAAGTGGCAGGGGTCTCCAGAGTGCATAGAAGAATTAGGAATGAATGAATGATTCTTTTCAGCTGCTCCCGTTAGGGCTTGTGACAGTGGATCAATCTGCATATCCTATTTGGCACCGTTTTTAGCATTGTCAGCTTCCTTGTCACTGTGCTCTTGGTCTTATTGTTTTTGTAGTGGTGTCACGCCCCCTCTGTCTCCGCCTCCGCCTCAGACTTCTTATTTGGCCTGAAGTCCATGATCCACAGCTGTTCTTTGTGTTTCAATTGTTGTTCTGTGAATTAAATACCCCTTGCCTCCTGTCTTCTTTTTCTGCCTTTGTCCTTGAGTCTGACACAGTCAGAAAGCACAAGAACACAGTCAGATTTAAAGACTGTCATTCCTGCTGTCCCTTACTGCTTTTCCACCGACGCGGAACGGTTCCGGTTCTGGTTCGCGAACTTGATTTTGAACTGGTTCCGCGTGTTTCCACCGAAAAAAAGAGGTTCTAATCTAGCGTTCTAATCTGGTACCACAGAATACTTGGTTTTTCAGTGCGAACCGTAATCAGTGGGCGTGTTACAGTGTAGAGGTTTAGGTGCTTTGCTAAACCACTGTGCTGGTGTTTCGTATGGAGCTTGACGCTGAATTTTTATCTTTTAAAGTTCACCTGATTGGATTTTGATCCAGTTTGCCGCTGCTATTTTCAAAGCGCCTTAAAAAAGATGAATTGTGTGATATGACGTGGTAAAAGTGACCCGGACAGTACGAAAAACGCTTAACGTGAAAAATAAAGCGTAACGTGGCTTGTTGTACTAAAACAACGACCGATAAATTTAAGCAGTACAGAGCACTTATAACCAGTACATAGCACTTATAACCAGTAATAACGGTGAGAAATGTAGTGTTTCTATGTCGTACTTTTAGTACATTCAGCCACGATACGCTTTATTTTTGACGTGAAGCTTTTGCGACTCTCCCGAGAAGATTCAGAACCCCGAGCTGTATAAACACCACACGTGAAGTAAATCCAGTTAAACACAGATACATGTTGTATTTTAGAGTAGATTTGATGGTTATTTCACACAGATGTTTGTTCGTGTTGTGGAACTTTAGTGACGTTTTATCGCTCGAGTTGAGCGCTGAGCAAATCGGCTATTTGCGCCGAGAGTCACGGTGAAAGCGAAGCGCAAAACGCTTCTCACGTCAGTGAACCAAAGAAAACAACAACTGTGACAAACATGTCTACGTCTTTTTATTACCAACAGCTGATTGATGCTTTTTGCATAAAAACAAACATCTGTAACAACAGCACAAATGCTCGCACATAATCTACACGCACCGCCATGATATTACTACTCTTAACTTTTGTTATGTAATGCCCACCGATGATGACGCATGCTTGGTTCTCAAAAACTGGTGGAAACGGTTCAAGAACCATGGTTCTTTTGGTGGAAAAGCGCTACCTGTGGTCCTTGCTGTTTGTAACTCTAGCTCTTGTTCCAGTATGTTTTCCTGTCCTGGTTTCTGTCCATGATCTTGTCTTGTTCCTATCTTGCCCCTTCCTGCTATAGTCTTTGGTCTAGTCTTTTATCCTATTCCTTTACTAATCTCCTTGTGCATTCTGGTTTTGTTATTTGATCTGAGTAGTTATCTATTGCGTAGTCTTTGTATTAGCATTAGCATTAGTGTTAGCATTAGCTTTAGGGTTAGTTCATTATTTCCTTCTTCTCTGTCTATATGGCTGCTTAGTTTTTTTGTCTTTGTGTTTTCTTGCTTATTGTCTTCTGTTTGTTGTTGTCCCTTGTCTGTAATGTTGCAAGAATTTCTCTAGTTATACAGCTGTACAGTAATCTAAGAACTCTCTGAGTTTTCTTTTATTGATCTAAGAATTACAAAAGCCAGCCGCTCAGGTGACGCAGCGGTAAAACACACGCTGTTCACCAGAGCTGAGATCTCGAATACATCGTATCGAATCTCAGCTCTGCCTTGCCGGCTAAGGCTGAGCAGCTACATAAACAATGATTGGCCTGTTGTTCAGATAAGGGGCGTGACTAAAGTCGGATGAGGACTCTCTCTCAGACTAGTGTGATTACAACCTCTGCTGGCTGGTTGGTGGCTCCTGCACGGAGATGGGGAAGGAGTGCGGTAGGGGGTGTGGCCCTCAGTACACAGCGCTGTACCGCACTGCACTCGTCAAGTGTGGGTGATAAGATGTTCGACAGCTGTGCACATTTCGGAGGGGGCGTGGAGCAGCCTCGTCCTCCCCAATCAGGAGCAGGGACCAGCATTAGTGAGAGGATGATTGACGGGTAGAAATTGGATGCGCTAAAAGTGGGAAAAAAAGGGGTAAAAAAAAAAAAAAAAAAAAAAAAAGAATTACAAAAGCCAGAAATTGTCTGATTCTATACCCAAATAAAATAAAACTGTTTAAAAAACAAACAAACAAACAAAAAACCCAAACAAATGTCCTTTTTCATATGTGCAGTTGTGCTCATAAGTTTACATACCCTGGCAGAATTTGTGATTTTTTTGGCCATTTTTCAGAGAATATGAATGATAATACAAAAACTTTTCTGTTATTCATGGTTAGTGGTTGGGTGAATTTAGTCGTTGGGTGATTTATTATCAAACAATTGTGTTTGCCCTTTTTAAATCATAATGACAACAGAAACTACCCAAATGACCCTGATCAAAAGTTTACATACCCTAGTTCTTAATACCGTGTATTGCCTCCTTTAACATCAATGACAGCTTGAAGTCTTTTGTGGTAGTTGTGGATGAGGCACTTTATTTTCTTAGATGGTAAAGCTGCCCATTCTTCTTGGCAAAATGCCTTCATCTGGTGCTTCCATAGCAAGGCATGCATGATGATTTTTTTTTTCTTCAAAAAGTTGGTAGCCGGGCGCTCAGGTGGCGCAGCAGTAAAACACGCATCACACCAGAACTGAAATCTTGAACTCGTCGCAATTTAGAGCAGGCAAAATTTCCTCATGCTTTTAGCAGATGAGGGAAACTGAAGTACCCAAAGGAAAGAACATACCAAACCTTTAACAAATATGGATTGTAGGCAAGGTTTAAACACAGGTGTTCAGAACCCTGATGCTGTGCAACACACACGCTGCCTGCTTTGCCAACATGTCACATCAAGTTTGTGTCATTTTACAAACTGTGACATCAGGCCCTTCCCTGTTACAGCATGACTGTGCCCTTGCGCACAGAGCAATGTTTATAAAAATACATGAGGAAAAGCTTGGTTTAAAGATACTCCAGGATCCTGACCTCAGCCCTTTTTATTACTAGATCTTTGATGGCTTTTCTGCTTACCTGCTTATCCCCTCTTTCTGATGCTGTCTTGCCAGGCTTGGACCAACCTTATACCATTTTTTATCTTTTTTTATGACTGAACTCCTATAAGCAGACCCCACACAGGAATCCATGCTACACAAGCTCCATTTGGAGTTGGAGTGGCTGGATTTGTGACAACTTGGGTTGTCACACATTGGTGGATTGAGCAGCTGGCACAAAGGTGACAATTGGTTCTCAATCTGTCTCTTTGACTCTCATTCTATTTTTGGCTCAGGATAATTCATGGTTTGAATTTTTTGGGTACTTTATTACTTTGGCCATTTTGTTTTTACTTACTACCTTTTCATTGTGTAGCTCTGTATCCTCAGTATTGTTTTTATCTTGTTTGAGCATCCTGTAAATGTTTGTTTATTAAAACCCCCAGGTGTGTTTTTTTTTCTGTAAAAAATTATAACACGCAGTACACCATAGCTGACATTAACAGCCTCCTGTGATTAGAAAGTGTCTATTGATAAAAGATTGGTTAAAGATTGGCTCACATTGTGCAGGAAAAATAAAAATAGCACTAGTCTTTAAAAGTCCACCTAAGATGTGCTAAAGCTAACAAGTTATGTTAATTAAGTCAGTAAAACCTCATACACCGATCAGACATAACATTATGACCACCTTCCTAATATTGTGTTTGTCCCCCTTTTGCTGCCAAAACAGCTCTGACCCATCGAGGCATGGAGTCTGACATCTTTCTATTAGAACCAGCATTAACTTCTTCAACAGTTTGAGCTACAGTAGCTTGTCTGTTGAATTGGACCAGACGGGTCAGCCTTCGCTTCCTGCGTGCATCATGACCCTGTCGCAGGTTTACCACTGTTCCTTCCTTGGACCACTTTTTGATAGATACTGACCACTGCAGACCAGGAACACCCTGTTCTGACCCAGTCGTCTAGCCATCACAATTTGGCCCTTGTCAAACTCGCTCAAATCCTAAAGCTTGCCAATTTTTCCTGCTTCTAAGACATCTACTCTGAGGATAAAATGTTCACTTGCTGCCTAATATCCCACCCACTAACAGGTGCCGTGATGGAGATAATCAGTGTTATTCACTTCACCTGTCAGTGGTCATAAAGTTATGCCTGGTCAGTGTATATGCTGGTGCACCTTATAATCGACCACCAGTACAACACACCCAACAATTTCATTGCAATGGTAATGTCACAGCAGTTTTGAAAATACAGATCAGTGTGGTTGTATATAAGGTTCTTTTCCATTTATGAATGGGGTGGGGTGCAAAATGTACAGAGCAACTAATTCATCACAGTCAGTAACTGTATGCCCATGAAGCACATCTGTATGGTAGGTGTAGCTTGTAAAATGGCCAGTGATTATATGTACAGGGTGGGCAAACCTAATAAAGCGAATGCTGAGGATATATGACCTGGTTTTAATTAACGTTACCTTTGTTGATATGACACGTTGGTGCAGCAATGATTGAAATAGGTTGTAGTAAAACTACGTCATTTAACCTTGTGTGATGAAGGTTAATAACTGCTTCATTGTATTGTGAATCCCACCTGATGTCACCTTATTCCACTGCATTAAATCATGCAGAATTTTTACACAGATCAGAACAAAAAACAACTCATTATGTGTCCTCTTTTTACTGCTACCCTCCGGCATGGATACATGGATATAGACTTTCTCTCTATCTATCTCCCTCTCTCACACACACACTAGCACCAGCATTAGCACAGGCTTGCTATTGTGACCGCAGGAGGAGAGATGGGAAGTGAATGATTGATAGCTAAGCCGAATTGGTTTAGCTTTTTTTTACACACGGCTTTAAATGTAGTCACTGATGCTGCCCCAAACCGTGGTTCCTGTTTAATCTAGAGATAAGTTGTTTGCATCTTCTGCAGTAAAATGCATTAAAGGTGTGATGTTATGTGGGAGCCACAGTTGACGTTCTGGTTTATTCCAAAGCTGTTGAGTGAGGCTGAAGTCAGGACTCGGTGCAGGGCACTGTTTCTTTAAATCAAGCTTTTCTTCATGTCTTTATAGACCTCACTTTGTACACAGGGGCACAGTCATGCTGGAAATGGAAAGGAAACAGGAAAGTTGGAATCATATCATTTCCTTTGTATGATTGATTTCTTATACCTGGTAGCAATTGTGACAGAAACACATGGATTCAGTAATTAGAAGATACACCGATCAGCCAGAACATTAAACCACCTCCTTGTTTCTACACTCACTGTCCATTTTATCAGCTTCACTTACCATATAGAAGCACTTTGTAGTTCTACAATTACTGACTGTAGTCCATCTGTTTCTCTACATACTCTACATACCCCCACATGACCACCACAGAGCGGGTATTATTTAAGTGGTGTATGATTCTCAGCACTGCAGTGACAATGACATGGTGGTGGTGTGTTAGTGTGTGTTGTGCTGGTATGAGTGGATCAGACACAGCAGTTCTGTGTTAAATACCATGTCCACTCACTGTCCACTCTATTAGACACTCCTACCTAGTTGGTCCACCTTGCAGATGTAAAGTCAGAGACGATCGCTCATCTATTGCTTCTGGTTGAGTTGGTCATCTTCTAGACCAACATCAGTGGTCACAGGATGCTGCCCACGGGGCGCTGTTGGCTGGATATATTTTTGGTTGGTGGACTATTCTCAGTCCAGCAGTGACAGTGAGGTGCACAACACACACTAACACACCACCACCATGTCAGTGTCACTGCAGTTGTGAGAATGATCCACCACCCAAGTAATACCTACTCTGTAGTGGTCCTGTGGGCATGAAAGCAGGCTAACGAAGCATGCAGTGAAACAGATGGACTACAGTCAGTAATTGTAGAACTACAAAGTGCTCCTGTATGGTAAGTGGAGCTGATAAAATGGATAGTAAGTGTATAAACTAGGTGGTTTTAATGTTATGACTGATCGGTGTTTGTGAGTGAGTGAGCGAGTTTGTTTTGCTCTGTAATGAATTGATGCAGGGGCTTTGCACTCACCACAACTAACACATTTGGTATGAACCCATGCGACCTTGAGTTCTGTGATACTTCTCTTATGGCTAAAATTCCATGTGTATTTGTTAATAAAGTAGTGTTTGTGCTGTAATCCAGTGTGATTTATTTGACATTTTCACTAAAGGTCTGCAAAATACAGTCAAACATTAACAAATTGAGTCATTTTGCTGTCACCTTTACCATATTGTGTTTACATCTATCCGAAATTCTGGCACTAAAATAAACTTGGTGGAGGGGAGCATATGACTGTTCCATCTGGTGTGCTTGGCATCCATTTGGTGTGGCTCTATCACGTTGAGGCATCTTATAACCTCGTCACTTCAGTCAACAAGGAAATATATTCATTTCATTGTCATTACCCACTTCATCCTGGTCTTGGTCTGGTGTTACTGGGAAACACTAGGTGCAAGACAAAAAAAAAACCTTGGACAGGGTGCCAGTCTATAGCAATCATGTCTGTGTAGATGTGTGGCTGTTTGATAAAACCTTTGATATTCGAACCCAGATCTCAGCACTGTTATTCAATCTCCAGCCTCAGTATTTTATGTAACATGCATTTGCCTTAATAACCTCTAATAAGCAATTTTGGTAAGTGCTAACAAGCTTTTGATGTCTCTCTTGTGAACTCTTTGTCTACCCATCTTGTGCAAACACTTCCAGCTTTTTTGTGGGATTTAAATCTGGAGACTGAGAAGGCCACTCCAGGATATTCCAGGACTGATTTTTTTAACCAAGCTTTGGTTGACTTGGAAGTCATTGTCTTGTTAGAAGGTCCAATTGTCATTAAGTTTCAGTGTCACCACAGTAGGCATAACATTCCTCAAAATGTCTTGGTATTCCTGTGAACGGTCAAGATTGCCAGTTTAGAGCTTCAGAAAAACATGCCCATGTCATCAGATATGATATTTTGATCATAAGCCTCACCTTTCTTGCGATCTTCTCAGCTTTTGAGGCAGCTCCTTGGTTTTCACCATGGTTACAACTAGAGATGCATGAGTACCGATACTGGTATCGGGTATTTACCCGATACCGCGCTCATTAACTTGTACTCGTACTCGCAAACGAGGCTCCGATACTAAACATCCGATACCGTGTGCCTAGTGCACGTTGCTGCGTTATGCCTGGTTCACACTACACGATTTTTGCCCTGATTTTCGCTCGGCGACTGGTCGGCGCTAGATTTGCCGGCTCGGGAGCAACTCGGCGTTTGCTCTGCGATCAAAACTCGGCCCTCGATCGCTAAGTGTGACCTATCCAACAACTCGATCCGACCGGCTTGCCGAGCGCTCGGCGGCCGGATCGAGTTTTCTAGCATGTCAGATATCTGATCCAATAGGTATTGGTATCGGTATCGGCAAGTACAAAAATACATGTACTTGTACTTGTACTCGGTTGGGAAAAAATGGTATTGATGCATCCCTAGTTACAACACACCTTACACACATCTCTGGCTGGTGTTTATGTACATCACAGATTAAGCACATTAAGGTTGGTTATTCCCAATGGTTTAATCATGTTGTAACCCAGCCTTAGGTCATTCAGACTAGGTTTTAATATCAGCAGTATTATGTAGGGGTTGAATAATTATGACATGGGAGTATTAGTATTTTGGAAAAAATCCTGCTACTCTAAAATGCTATTTCTTTGCTCATTTGCTGCATCATTCAACAGATCAATGCTTTATTAAAAGCATAATCTAGCTCTGCAGAGTTTAAAATGTTTATAGAGCTATAAATCCTCATTCTCTTAGAGGAATTGAACATTTTTCGATTGCAGTTGTATTTACTGGTTTGTGGTTAACTGGTTAATTAATAACATTCCTACTTAATATATAAGATATAAAGAGTTTTATTAGTTTAATATCTTGTAGTGACTATGAGGTTTATAACTAAGTGCTTTGCTTTTAGACATTGTATTTATTGTTCTGCTGTTGCTAACTAATTGTCATCATGAGAACTGTCTGTACTGTGAAAGAAACCAAATAAATACCTCACATATTATCTATATTGTCCTTATACCATCAGTGCAAGCCTTAGAACAAACCAGACACCAATCACATCTTGGCTAAACCAATAAATTACTATATTTGAAGTAACAGAGATGGTGTGTAAATGTAAAAGTTTAATGATTAAAAGTCAGTTTTATGAGCCATATGAGCCAAGGTAGGAAATTGTCATATTTTAAAATAAAATTTCCCCATTGTTTACATAAATAACATTTGTAGGATGTATGTAGATGGTGGATTAGCAGCACTTTTAAAGTCAAACTTACATTGTTTGTATAACAATGAACAATGTCACAATTTTGGGATCAAACCCCCTGATGAGCATGCTGAGGGATACAGTGGTGAGCTACAGCTCCCTAAATATAACAAGGAAAAAACCTTAAAATGAACCAGACCCAACAGTACCTCTTAGATGAATTAGAATTGGAAATATATCAAAAAGGTAAAAATAAAATTAATTATAACATATGTTATAATAAATAAAAATAAAAGTGAATGCAATTAAAGTTTATTATACTGCAGTTCAGTCTGTGGTAAAATAATGTTTAATAGTGAATTCACATCCAGCAGTCCAGCAGAAACAGCATTGTTGTTGGCAGCCTGAAACCTACAACAGGCCTTAGAATCAGGTGGTTGAGAAGGTTTATGTCAGAACCACCACAGTGTAAAAAAACAGAAGGTGTCATTAAAATAACATGAACAGAATAAATACTAAGTCACTTGTGCAGAGTAAAGAGTAAGACAATGGCATACAAAACTAAAGAGAGATCTAAAGAACGGCAGCAAAATCCAGGACAGCCAGATGACCCAACTTAACATATAAAACTGGGCCAGCAGGTAGGACAGACCATAAGCACACCAGACCCCCAGGACCAGAGCCACATACCCCTGATTTACAAACACTAATTGATAGCCTGAGTGAATAAATATACACCTCAAACAAGGCTTGATCATATATAAATCTTGGGGCCAATGTTCTTACCCCTCTTGTGAACTTTTTAATTCTTACACCTACAAGTAGTTCTGCACCTTGTGAACGAGTAAGCAGCTGGGTTTCAGTGCTTAATTAGTTCATTTAAATATTGTGAAGTCAGGTCATGCAGCACCTTGTACAGTGTATCACAAAAGTGAGTACACCCCTCACATTTCTGCAGATATTTAAGTATATCTTTTTATGGGACAACACTGACAAAATGACACTTTGACACAATGAAAAGTAGTCTGTGTGCAGCTTATATAACAGTGTAAATTTATTCTTCCCTCAAAATAACTCAATATACAGCCATTAATGTCTAAACCACCGGCAACAAAAGTGAGTACACCCCTAAGTGAAAGTTCCTGAAGTGTCAATATTTTGTGTGACCACCATTATTTCCCAGAACTGCCTTAACTCTCCTGGGCATGGAGTTTACCAGAGCTTCACAGGTTGCCACTGGAATGCTTTTCCACTCCTCCATGACGACATCACGGAGCTGGCGGATATTCGAGACTTTGCGCTCCTCCACCTTCCGCTTGAGGATGCCCCAAAGATGTTCTATTGGGTTTAGGTCTGGAGACATGCTTGGCCAGTCCATCACCTTTACCCTCAGCCTCTTCAATAAAGCAGTGGTCGTCTTAGAGGTGTGTTTGGGGTCATTATCATGCTGGAACACTGCCCTGCGACCCAGTTTCCGGAGGGAGGGGATCATGCTCTGCTTCAGTATTTCACAGTACATATTGGAGTTCATGTGTCCCTCAATGAAATGTAACTCCCCAACACCCGCTGCACTCATGCAGCCCCAGACCATGGCATTCCCACCACCATGCTTGACTGTAGGCATGACACACTTATCTTTGTACTCCTCACCTGATTGCCGCCACACATGCTTGAGACCATCTGAACCAAACAAATTAATCTTGGTCTCATCAGACCATAGGACATGGTTCCAGTAATCCATGTCCTTTGTTGACATGTCTTCAGCAAACTGTTTGGGGGCTTTCTTGTGTAGAGACTTCAGAAGAGGCTTCCTTCTGGGGTGACAGCCATGCAGACCAATTTGATGTAGTGTGCGGCGTATGGTCTGAGCACTGACAGGCTGACCCCCCACCTTTTCAATCTCTGCAGCAATGCTGACAGCACTCCTGCGCCTATCTTTCAAAGACAGCAGTTGGATGTGACGCTGAACACGTGCACTCAGCTTCTTTGGACGACCAACGTGAGGTCTGTTCTGAGTGGACCCTGCTCTTTTAAAACGCTGGATGATCTTGGCCACTGTGCTGCAGCTCAGTTTCAGGGTGTTGGCAATCTTCTTGTAGCCTTGGCCATCTTCATGTAGCGCAACAATTCGTCTTTTAAGATCCTCAGAGAGTTCTTTGCCATGAGGTGCCATGTTGGAACTTTCAGTGACCAGTATGAGAGAGTGTGAGAGCTGTACTACTAAATTGAACACACCTGCTCCCTATGCACACCTGAGACCTAGTAACACTAACAAATCACATGACATTTTGGAGGGAAAATGACAAGCAGTGCTCAATTTGGACATTTAGGGGTGTAGTCTCTTAGGGGTGTACTCACTTTTGTTGCCGGTGGTTTAGACATTAATGGCTGTATATTGAGTTACTTTGAGGGAAGAATAAATTTACACTGTTATATAAGCTGCACACAGACTACTTTTCATTGTGTCAAAGTGTCATTTTGTCAGTGTTGTCCCATGAAAAGATATACTTAAATATCTGCAGAAATGTGAGGGGTGTACTCACTTTTGTGATACACTGTATGTCTATTTAAAGTTTTTTGTAATTATTGCACAATTTAACTGGCAGCCAGTTAAAAAAATCATAGAATAGGCTTTAGGTCCTTAACCCTCAGTTACTTGTATTTGGTCATTTTTAAGTCACTTTGGATAAAAGTGTCTATTAATGTGAATTTATAAATAAAATTGTATATGACTAATAATCAAACTTTCTCGTTCTTGTTAGCACTCAAGCTGCTGCATTTTGCACTCTGATATGGGTCCACCACAGCATCCAGTGTTTCACCACCTTTCACACATCATGTGAATTCACAGCCCTGAAAAAGCAGCCATTTATTTCCTCAGCACAGAGCTGCTAGACCGTTTACCATTATGTCAGTCTAAATAAGGATTTTACTCATACCAGCTCAGGAGTGACAACAGCAGCAACTTTCTAAATCTCAGTGTTCTGCAAAGAGTTTCTACACCTATGTGATGCTTCAAGCTCGTGATCATAAGTGCATAGCTGTTTATTCACAGTTTTGAGTCGGTTCTTCAACAAAAACTTTTTTTTTTTAATTTGGCATGTACCAGGCCAACTTCTTCATTACGTAGTCACTCTCTATCCAGAACACAAGCATATACACATACACACTTTTAATCAGCAGTTATTCTGTTGAAGCAGCTTTGTAACATGGAGTTTTTTTTCCTTCTTTAAAATCTCTAAATAGATTTTAAAACATGAAAACAAAATTAGTCAGGGTTTGTTTTTCGTTGCTCACAACACTGATTGTATCTATGAATAAGAGCACTACAAGTATGAGCACATGTAATGATTACATTATTTAAGCTTACTGATTAAAAGGAAAATATAATGAATCACTTAATATGCTTGTATATACAGTATATATACTGTATATATATATAGTTCATTCATCATTTGTACTAAATGTATCTATAATATCCTACTTTTGTTTTTTGTATTTTTAAATAATGTTTAAATTATTAATTGTAAATAACAAAAAAAAAACATATGAAATGACACTTTAATGACAACGTACAGGCAAACATGGTATTTTAGTAATTACATTGGTTAACATAGGCATTATCTACATCAGCTTCCACTTCAAGCTGAATAGTAAACTGTGATGGAAATAAAGTAAAGAACGATGATGGATGAGTTATCACAACTTGTATTAGTTTAAGTTGTATTTTCCACCAAGGATATGAAAGATTCAAACAAAAAAATAAAAATTTTTACAGTTTAGAAATCTGACAGTAAAATATTTTAGTAATTAATTATCAAAATGTGAGCTTATTATGCATTGTATGTGTAGTTTTTACAAATAAACTTGTCCACTGTTTTCAGTATATATCCAAGAGAAAGCCAAGAGAAAAGCCGTTCTAAAGCCATTCTAAAGATGTGTCAGTCACACCCATTACTAAAAGGTAATCAGTTGTATAAAATAACTGATATGCTTCTAATGGTTTGGGAAGGGCTCTGTTATGTACCAGCATGACTGTGACCATGTTCCTAAAGCAAGGTCCATAACAGCATGGTATGGTTTGACAAGTTTTGGTGTGAAGGAACTCCATTGACTTCCACTGAACCCTAACCTCAAGCACCGTTGGAATAAACTGAAATGTTGATTGCAAGTCAAGCCTTTTAATTCAAAATAAGTGTCCAGTATTATTGTTAGAGATGCCCTTTTGACTCAATAACATATGTACAATTAAATCTTGTGAAAAAGAAGGGAGGCTGTTTTAGCTTAGGAGCAAGTCATACAAGTTCATGTTTGGGTGTTCACATACTTTTGGCCTTGTAGTTTATGTGCAATGCTGTAAAAATCTAATTGCGCTTTTAATATTTCAGACACACAAATTGAATATAGTTAAAAGTTAAACAAGGCAGAATATTTTACAAAGAAAATGTAAACACAGAAAACATACTAAAGGCAAACAGGTTACCAACAATCTCATAAATTATTCACTTGCTATTGATCAACTTGAAGCTTTTGAATTTTTATTTGGTGATAGCAATTGGCTGAGGTTGTTGCTTCAGTTGCCGCACCCCTACTTGACAAGACTGTGTTGTTCCTGATTGTAGTGCACACACTGTGAGCGTGCTGATGCTTTTATACTTCAGTTCCAGCAATGGTCTGGCATCCCACAGTAGTTGGAGCTTGCTGTCTCTGTTTCCTGGAACTGTGTAATGTTATGAGGTAATTGCAGAGAATGCTACATGTAACCTACAGGCCCTCTCATTACTGGAAGCACCCTCAATCAAACCTGGGTGTGTGTGTGTGTGTGTGTGTGTGTGTGTGTGTGTGTGTGTGTGTGTGTGGGTGTGTGGGTGGGTGTGGGGGTGTGTGTGTGTGTGTGTGTGTGTGTGTGTGTGTGGGTGTGTGTGTGTGTGGGTGTTCTAAAATAGTACCTGTGAAAAACGAACAATAATTTTAGAGGCATTTTTTTATTATTTGCATCAAACACATGAGCAATTTTAAATAACTTTTAGTATTTCCAACATAAATAACATAATTTGTATCATTAGTTTTAATGGACCAGACTTTTAAATTAAAATCAAGTTGGTTTGTTGAAAGTAAGCTAAATTGTCTAGTTTCATTATGCACAACTAAGATACAGCAGTTATTTTCATTTTAATGTTCTTATTTAGTTTAAAAAAGAGGTAATTGAACATTCAGCTTAGTAAATTATGGACTGTTAATCTTTTTTCTTTTAAATTAAATATGCTTTTTCACCATAATCATTTTCAGTGAATAAAAAAACTGAACATAAAATTTTAAGACATGAATGTGTTTTATGCTTTGGGCTAAACCCCTTGTCCAATGAAACTCTTCTAACCATCTCAAACAGATTCATAGGTAGATTATTTAATTAATACATTAGTTAATATGTTATTTAATAAAGGCTGATCATCATGTATTTAAAGTAGGGCTGTCAAACGATTAAAATTTTTAATCGCGATTAATCTCAGAATTTCATATAGTTAATCGCGATTAATCGCATTAAAAAAAATCTGTGTAAATGTTATAGAAAACAAGGATTTTTAAGTGAAATGTTACAATTAAAATGGTGAACACATTTTATGCTAAATGTACTTATGTTAAAAACTGCTGGGACAAGAGAAAACTGTAAGGGAGTTTATTCACTCACATACTAGGCAGTAAATGTCAGATTGTAGGTTAGAATTTCTCCATCAGCAAACATTGTAGATCAGCGGTGCTTTAGGTGGGATAAGGCGTAGTTATTGTATCAGACTTGTCTGTGGTTGTATCGTGACGATGGTTTGATGGACGTTTCTACACGAAGTGAGTGTGTTTTGACCGACAACTTGTGAATATAGCGTGTATTTATTTCTTTATTATGCAAGTGCATCACTACCACGATCGGTTACATTATGATAACAAACCGCAAATGAAAAACGGTGGCAAGTCCGACATTAAAACGTTTGTTCTACCAGTCAAGTGTCAACATGAACTAGAATTTGCGTTAATGGCACTAATTTTTTTAATCGCGTTAAATTGAGATTGCGTTAATGCGTTATTATCGCGTTAACTTCGACAGCCCTAATTTAAAGACAATGATTCTTTCAAAATCAGATTGTAGCATGACATACATAAGGGCAGGAATATAACACCGGCTTTGAATATATCGAAGGCTTTGAGTGTGTCCAGGACCATAGTGGCCTTATTAATTTTGAAGCCTAGAATTGGCTGTCGGGCCAAATTGGTCATCCGGGTAAGAAGTGTATTGGTATAATAGGTAACAAAGAACCCAACTGTCAATCTAAAATAGCTTGTCCAAAGATTGGAGAACAGAGTAATGGAAGTAACTGCTGAATAAAAGGCATATGACAGCATGATAGGAGTGGTCCATCCAAAGCCCAGACTTAAAACCTATTAACAGTCTGTGGAGAGACCCGTTAGGTTGTTTGATCCCGCTGAGCATTTACGCATTTGTGTGCTTTAGAGTCGGGCTTGCGAACTGAATCACTGAGTTAACGAGTCAGAAACGACTCACTCTGTTCCATTATGATGTTGTGCATAAACAACTCCATGAATCGGTTCATTTGGTGAAGAGATTCAGATGTATAAAGCAATCAGAGCTTCGGAATTTCAATCTCTTTCTTCATTGGTTGTTCTATAAAGGACAGTTTAGTGAACGAATCACCAATTTAAGCTTTTTACCTGGAAAGCCGAGAGAATGAATATAGTTTTCATTAGTTAGATGGATAAAACAGTTGGGTATGGATTTATATATTCTGGAAACATACATGATGGTCTTATATAAAGTGGATATAGATCAGGACATGGATATAGATCAGGTAAGCAGATAAGTGGTTATGATTTTCTGTTGCTGTGTGACTGATCTGGGTCGCGGTTCTGCTGTTTACGGTTGGCTTTCATTTTGCAACGATAGCAAAGCATTATGAAATATTGTGATTTTTTATGTTCATTATTTTTGAGTATTTATTTAAGTAAAACGGACAGCATAAATGTGATTGTGAGATTCTGCTGGTTTGTTTTTGATCATTTTCCTATGATGGTGTAAGACCCGTTATATTTTTTATAGGTGCAACCCTAACCGCCTAACCCTTTTATTGAGGATAAACAGAAATAATGCTGTTTTGAATTGATAACAGCAGTTGCAGTCTATTTGGTGTGTAGAGGTTAAATCCACACATGAACTGCTAATATGCTGCATGGCTGGTGAGCTGTGTGTCGTCTGCTGTATCATTCATCTATCAACTTCTGTTGGAAAATTATATCCCTTCTTTTGTTAAAAAAGTAACAAAGTAACGTTTACTCTGAGTACATTTTAAATGAGTTACTTTTTACTTGAGTAGATTTTTAGACTAGTAATTTTACTCGTACTTAAGTAAAAAATCATTGAAGTAATAGTACTTTTACTTGAGTACAATATTTTAGTACTCTTTCCACCTCTGCTAGTATGGCACCACCCAAGCACCATATTGGGACATGGTAAAGGATAATTCATTTTCATTGTCCAAGAAACTGAGACATTTCAGTAAGGCAACAACAAAGCAAACAATAATAATATAACATTTAAGTACAAAGTCTTTATCTGTATACTATAGACATTGTGTGTAAATGTGTTTCCTCCCACAGTCCAAAGACATGCAATGAGGTGAATTGGAGATACAAAATTGTCCATGACTGTGTTTGACATTACAATCTTTTTTTATATTTTTTATATATTTTTTCCCCTCTTTTTTACCCCAATTTGTATCCCCCAGTCTAGTCGTGTCCAATTACCCTGAATGCATCCTCTTTACTGATTCGACCCTTCACCGCTGACTGAGGACGCCTCTCAACTGACTTGTGCCCCCTCCGGCATGTAAAGTCAGTACAGATAGTGCATTTTTCACCTGCACGAGTCGAGTTCATACACTTGACGGGCACTGTGTACGGAGGGCCAAACCCCCATCAGCATTATTCCTCAGCCCTGTGCAGGCGCAATCAGTCAGCCAGCAGGGGTCGCAGTTGCACCAGTTATGAGGACCTATGATCCGACTTTTTACCCCTAACCCTGAACAACAGCCAGTCGTTGTTCATACTGCCGCCCAGCCTAGTCAGAAAGGCAGAGCTGAGATTCAATACAATGTATTCGAAACCCCAACCCTGGTGTGCCAGCATACTTTACCGCTGCACCACCTGAGCGGCTTTGACATTACAATCTTGTGAACTGTTTAATTTTGTGTAACCAGTAACTACCGTTTCTGTCATGATTGTAACCAAAGTGTGTCAAATATGATGTTAAAATCCTAATAAATAAATAAATAAGTTTCATAGTCCTTAGGCTCTCTGCTTCCCTTTACATTTTTACTGCTGCCAGATGCCTGACTTTTATGAAAATAAACCTTTCTACTTACGAATGGAACAATAAGTATTGCTGTGTTTTAATTTTAGCCATGGAAATATTGATCATTCGCTAGAAATAAGTTAAATGTTGTGAATCACTGCTGAGATAACATAGCTGCTTATGTTACCAGATGACTTTAATTTTCTGTTGATGTTATGTGTTGGTGTGGCTGGCTGATGTATTTCCTGTGGAAAGTGATGTTGGGCAGAAGCTTGTACAAGGTGAAGAGGTTGAAGCAGAGAGAAGCACTCTCTCTTTCTCGCTAGCTCACTCGCTTAAATTATCCTGTCTCTGTGTTTCTCTGCAGTTTTAGTGCTTGTGAATGAGGACTCATGAATATGTGAGAGCTCTGTGCCTTGCATTCAGGTCACTGAAAGCAAAATATTACAAAAGCTTAACCATCCTTTTTTTGTATGTATTTACATAGATGTTTATACAGACAAATTTACATCCAAACCAACAGTGTTTTGGTTAGGTGTTGGGCCACCATGTGCTACCATGAACAGCTATAGAACACCTTTACTTATTATTATTATTATTATATATTATTATTACACCATACTAAAGATATTTCTTCAGATTGCTTTTACATCATTGTACACTTGTGCCCTTATCACTAAATTTAAAGTGTGTTATATGTAAATTTCAAATGCATTTTAAATTGTATTGTATGACTGGGACTTTGTATATGCCTGTGGCCTATTTGACTGTACATACAGGGGTTGGACAAAATAACTGAAACACCTGGTTTTAGACCACAATAATTTATTAGTATGGTGTAGGGCCTCCTTTTGCGGCCAATACAGCGTCAGTTCGTCTTGGAAATGACATATACAAGTCCTGCACAGTGGTCAGAGGGATTTTAAGCCATTCTTCTTGCAGGATAGTGGCCAGGTCACTACGTGATGCTGGTGGAGGAAAACGTTTCCTGACTCGCTTCTCCAAAACACCCCAAAGTGGCTCAATAATATTTAGATCTGGTGACTGTGCAGGCCATGGGAGATGTTCAACTTCACTTTCATGTTCATCAAACCAATCTTTCACCATTCTTGCTGTGTGTATTGGTGCATTGTCATCCTGATACACGGCACCGCCATTGGATGCACATGGTCCTCCAGAATGGTTCGGTAGTCCTTGGCAGTGACGCGCCCATCTAGCACAAGTATTGGGCCAAGGGAATGCCATGATATGGCAGCCCAAACCATCACTGATCCACCCCCATGCTTCACTCTGGGCATGCAACAGTCTGGGTGGTACGCTTCTTTGGGGCTTCTCCACACCGTAACTCTCCCGGATGTGGGGAAAACAGTAAAGGTGGACTCATCAGAGAACAATACATGTTTCACATTGTCCACAGCCCAAGATTTGCGCTCCTTGCACCATTGAAACCGACGTTTGGCATTGGCACGAGTGACCAAAGGTTTGGCTATAGCAGCCCGGCCGTGTATATTGACCCTGTGGAGCTCCCGACGGACAGTTCTGGTGGAAACAGGAGAGTTGAGGTGCACATTTAATTCTGCCGTGATTTGGGCAGCCGTGGTTTTATGTTTTTTGGATACAATCCGGGTTAGCACCTGAACATCCCTTTCAGACAGCTTCCTCTTGCGTCCACAGTTAATCCTGTTGGATGTGGTTTGTCCTTCTTGGTGGTATGCTGACATTACCCTTGATACCGTGGCTCTTGATACATCACAAAGACTTGCTGTCTTGGTCACAGATGCGCCAGCAAGACGTGCACCAACAATTTGTCCTCTTTTGAACTCTGGTATGTCACCCATAATGTTGTGTGCATTGCAATATTTTGAGCAAAACTGTGCTCTTACCCTGCTAATTAAACCTTCACACTCTGCTCTTACTGGTGCGATGTGCAATTAATGAAGATTGGCCACCAGACTGGTCCAATTTAGCCATGAAACCTACCACACTAAAATGACAGGTGTTTCAGTTATACCCTGTACATACATAGAACATAAAAAGTTTTCATTTTACCATGTATATAATGAAGGTTTTGAGTACTATACGCATTGCTTGGCCCCACAAAATGACACAATATATGATGGAATCAGTTTGCAAAATTTGCAAACTCCACTGTACAACTTCACCACAGGTCTGTTGTAGAAAAGTGGACATCTTTATTTATCTCTGATTCCAGTTTGCTTATAACGTTGGTTAAGCAACTGACCTGAAGTATTTTTGCCCTGTAAGACATACCTGGAATCCACTGTTTTAATTGCTCTGAAAGCTTTTTTCTCGACTGTCTATAGAGGAATTGTGTCCTTGCATATGTGGATTGTTAGTGCGTACGTATTGTCGTTGTTTGCATCAGCCGTGACATGACAAACCGTGCGGTATATAGTGTTTTAGTCTGTTCTAAACTGCAGACGCAGCTTATTTCTCTGGCAGGTGATTCCAGTGCATATTTGGTCTTCCTCTCTTCATCCTCCATCTGTTTTTGTTTAATTTTTCCTACCATATTGAGGAAGCCTCTCTCATCTTTTAACACTGTCATGTTAAAAGATGCTAACGCTAACTGGCTAACTACTTAATCTGCACAGCGCTCCATAGCGGTTTTAGCAGCAAACAATATTTATATGATGATTATAAGAGAAATAACAAATCACACATTCTTCTTTTTACTGAGTTTTACAAAACATCCCAACCTTTCTGGAAATAGGGTTTGTACATCAAATTAATACCTACCCTTAAGTTGTGATAAATCATGCACAGTTGCTGTTCTGGAAATTACTTTAACTCTGGGTAATTAATAAGTCATCTGAAAAAGCTAAAACAAGGACTTAAGTGCTGTTAATTTGATTTGAAACCTAAAGATTTATCACCCCAGCCAACATTAGGAATATACACTGATCAGCCATAACATTAAAACCACCTCCTTGTTTCTACACCCAGTGTCTATTTTATCAGCTCCACTTACCATATAGAAGCACTTTGTAGGCCTACAATTACTGACTGTAGTCCATCTGTTTCTCTACATACTTTTTTAGCCCTCTTTCATGCTGTTCTTCAATGGTCAGGACACCTACAGGACCACCACAGAGTAGGTATTACTCAGGTGGTGGATGATTCTCAGAACTGCAGTGACAATGACATGGTGGTGGTGTGTTAGTGTGTGTTGTGCTGGTATGAGTGAATCAGACACAGCAGCACTGCTGGAGTTTTTTTTAATACTGTGTCCACTCACTGTCCACTCTATTAGACACTCCTACCTAGTTGGTCCACCTTGTAGATGTAAAGTCAGAGAAGATCGCTCATCTATTGCTGCTGTTTGAGTTGGTCATCTTCTATACCTTCACCAGTGGTGACAGGACGCTGCCTATGGGCTGCTGTTGGCTGGATGTTTTTGTTTGGTGGACTATTCTCAGTCTAGCTGTGACATTGAGGTGTTTAACAACTCCGTCAGTGCTGCTGTGTCTTATTAATCATACCAGCACAACACACACTAACACACCACCACCATGTCAGTGTCACTGCAGTGCTGAGAATGATCCACCACCCAAATAATACCTACTCTGTAGTGGTCCTGGGAGAGTCCTGACCATTGAAGAACAGCATGAAAGGGGGCTAACAAAGTATGTAGAGAAACAGATGGACTACAGTCAGTAATTGTAGAACTACAAAGTGCTCCTATATGGTAAGTGGAGCTGACAAAATGGACAGTGAGTGTAGAAACAAGGAGGTGGTTTTAATGTTATGGCTGATCGGTGTATAAAATTCACTAAGGACAGGCAAACAGGCAAAAGCTTCTCTCCCGTGATAGACCACGGTAACTCCAATGTTTTAGTAAACTTAACCAGTCTGGCATGTTATAGAACAAATATTTGTGTTGCGCATCTCATTAAAAATACTGAAAACGAGTTCCATGTGTTTATGGAACACACTAGCACATTTTTTTAGCAGATTTAGCTATGAAAAATAATGATTAATGCAGCATTAATGCACATTAGATGCAAACCCAGGGCTGATAATTGTGTGTGTTAAGCAGTTTCTCTTTGTGCATAACTATGGCGGGTTAGTGAGAGAGTTGGCATATAAAACCAGTGTCAATACCAGCTAAGCTTTTCCCATAAACGTTTTCCTATCTCTCATCTCTGATGCCTAAAAGCAGGCTTACATCAGTGTGCAGTATCAAAAACACTCAGTCTGTTTGGAGATATTAGTGACCCTGAAAAGGTAATATTTAGCTTTAGAGCTAACGCTACAGTAAACAATGTCCCAAGGGCTTTCATTCTCTTTGGGCGCTAGCGTCAGGCTTAATGGAAGAGGAATCTGACTGCAGATGGTCAGAGGTTTATGTTGGTGTTGTCTTTATATGGATACATTTTTCATGCTCGGCACTCTTGCATAACAGAGGTAGATAGAGTAACATTAATATTGTCTTAGGATCTTAAATTTCTTTACTTGCTCAGCTTATTCACGTTCACATTTTTTTTTATCTCTCTGTGTGCAGGTCTGGTCGCGACCCCAAGGCTCCCCTACTGTTAAAGTCATGGACTAAAGAAGAGAGAGAGTGTGTGTGTGTGGCGGTGAGTGAATGGGTGGGTGTGCATGCGTGTGTGCGTGCATGTGTGTGTGAACAAGTGTGGGTGTGAGTATGTAAGTGTGTTTGAGCTGTTCACCATAACCATGGAGGTGAGGTGGCTGCTGAAGAACTTTTAGTGAGAAACGGTAAGACTGCAACCCTTCATCCTCAGTTATTACAGAGAACATATGAAGCTCTTCATGCCATCATTAAAACACGTGGTACATACAGTTCTGTATAGCGCTAATCAGCATGACGTCACTGGACAAGGAAACTTCTAGGTTCTTCTGTGCTTTTGATGTACAACCCCAAATCAGAAAAAGTTGGGACAGTATGGAAAAAGCAAATAAAATAATATTGCAGTGTTCCTTACATTTACTTTGACTTTTATTTGATTGCAGTCAGGATGAACCTGAGATATTTCATGTTTTGTCTGCTCAAATTTGTTTCATTTGCTAGTCTACATCCATTCCTGCATTTCAGGCCTGCAACACATTCCAGAAAAAGTTGGGATGGGGGCAATTTAGGGCTAGTAATGAGGTGAAAAAACTAAATAATGATGTGATTCCAAACAGGGGATGTCAACAGGTGATTGTAATCATGGTTTGGAGCAGCATCCAGGAAAGGCTGAGTCTTTGATGAGTAAAGATGACCAGAGGATCCAGTCTGTCAACAAATGTGTGAGAAAATTATTGAAATGTTTAAAAACAATGTACCTCAAAGAAAGATTGGAAGGAATTTGCATATTTCTCCCTCTACAGTGCATAATATCAATAAACGATTCAAAGAATCGAGAGAAATTTCAGTGCGTAAAGGCCAAGGGCACAAGCTTAAGCTAAACGCTCGTGATCTTCGATCCCTCAGACGGCACTGCATCAAGAACCGCCACTCAACAATAGCTGATATAACCACATGGGTGAGGGATTACTTTGGCAAACCTTTGTCAAGCACTACAATACAGAGTTACATGCACAAATGCCACTTTGTTAACCATGTCCAGAAGCGGCGTTGACTTCTGTGGGCTCAGAGGCATCTAGGATGGACCTTCACACAGTGGAAACGTGTATTGTGGTCAGATGAATCAGCATTCCAGGTCTTTTTTGGAAAAAATGGACGCTGTGTGCTCCGGACCAAAGACGAAAAGAACCATCCAGACTGTTATCAGCTACAAGTTTTTTTTTTAACAAGACAATGCAAAACCACATGCTGCACACATTACAAAGGCATGGCTGTGAAAGAAGAGGGTACGGATACTGGACTGGCCTTCCTGCAGTCCTGACCTGTCCCCAACAGAGAATGTGTGGAGAAGTTTGAAATGAAAAATGCGACAACGACGACCCCGTACTGCTGCACATCTTAAGACGTGTTTGCAGAAAGAATGGGACAAAATAAAAGCTGAAACACTAAATCACTTGGTATCCTCGGTACCAAAACGTCTTTTAAATGTGGTGAAAAGGAATGGCAACATTACAAAGTGGTAAATTACTGTCCCAACTATTTTTGGAATGTGTTGCAGACCTGAAATGCAGGAATGGATGTTTATTAATAAATGAAATGAAGTTGAGCAGACAAAACATGAAATATCTCAGGTTTATCCTTTCTGCAATGAAATAAAAGTCAAAGTACATGTAAGAAAACTGTTTTTTTATTATTTGCATTTTCCATACTGTCCCAACTTTTTCTGATTTGGAGTTGTAGAAAAAAAAATCAATTAAACTCTACGGTCTCACAGTTACTCAGACAACAATCCATATAAAATCCTTTCATGAATTCTTATAAAGAAACATATCGACCCCCTCTTTGACTTTAAAGGTGGAACCTTATTCAGCCATTATAATAGCAATAGATAATAGCTGACATGGCATTAAGAATCGAACAAGCAATCTTTCCCCTTTTCATATCCAATTACCCATTTGTATCGTTCCTACACTGCTATAGACCCCTCCATGACCTAAGGAGGACCGTACCTAACACATGCCCCCTCCAACACGCTTGCCATCCACTTCTTTTCATATTACCAGAGATGAGATTGAAGAGAGCTGTACAGCATATGAGATTATACACTGCACTTCATTCCATTATCCATGATTCCCCATCCCTGTGCAGGCGCCTTTTCACCAGTCAGCAGAGGATCAATTGCAGCAGTAATGAGGATTATGCCGGGCTCAGTTTGGCGTGGTCCAGTTTTCTTCCGGCATAATAATGCCAGCACACTTTGTCTCAGTGTTGTAGCATTTTTTTAGGTTTCATTAGGGAACCACCCTGGACGAACCAGCTGCCACAGAGGCGATTTCACAGGCCTTTTTTTGAAATGGGCCCCACATTTGGACCCACATATTTGGTGGAGTAGAGTGCCACTTGTGCATTGCTCTTCCTTGTTTGTTCTGGGTTTTCTTTCTGTTCTTTTTTCGAGATCTTGTTTGTCACAGGCTCTCTTAGTAGCTTGCCATATTGTGACCAGTTTTTCTATTTCTGCGCTATCCCTTTTCAATCCACTTTTCCAGTTTTGGGCTGTTGATGTTTCTGTGTCTATCATTTGTTACTTTGTGTGCATTATTTTGGTCACCACTTGTATTTTTCCTTTACCCTTTTTGGTTATGGGTCTTTAGCCACACTGTTGTTGTACCCTTGTTAAGCTTAGGTTCAGTTTCAGTTTCTGCAGGTGTGGGGCTACACCTGGCTATAGTGACAAGGCATGACCCGAGCAGACTAAAACCTTGTCTTTAGGAGTTTGCATTACTTACTTTTGCAGTTTTATTAAATTGGAATACATCATAAACTTTGATGATCCGACTTTGAATAAACAGACACTACTAAATAATGTTATATTATAAAAAAAAAAAAAATACATATATATATTTTTTTATTATTATTATTTAAAAAAAAAATACATTTTCTCCCTTTTTTCCCCTGACTTTATAGCGCGTCCAATTGCCCAATTGCGTCATGCTTCCTCTCCACTAATGCCGACCCTCGCTCTGATTTGAGGAGAACGAACACATGGGTAGCAGCCGTATGCATTTTTGTGCCTCACACTAACCGAGTGCGTATATGCGAATCAGCCTTGTGTACAGAGAGACACACCCTGATCCGCACTCATTCCCCGCCTCTGTCCGGGCACCATCAATCTGCAAACAGAGGTCACAGTGCATTAGTCATGAGGAGTCCCTATCCGGCTTAATACCCCAACCCTATATGAACAACAGGCCAGCCCAGCCGGATGGCAGAGCTGAGATTCTATACTATGTATTCGAAATCCCTGCTCTGGTATGTGTTACATATTTGTGTATATTATACAAAATGTAAGAAAGTATTTTTAATTTTAAATTATTTTGACTGTTTTAAATAATAACATTCTCTGTCCTAACCAAGAAAATCTTTTACATAATTTCCTATGTAGCTAAAACACAAAACTGTGGGTGGCTGACATGCCAAATCTTAAATGTCTTGATTTAAGGCTTGTGCTTACACACCCCACCCATACATGCTTTATTACCTGCACTCCAGTCCTGATATAACTTTATTACTTACTGAGTCTACTAAAACACAACAGGTTGGCAGTGTGTAAACTAAATAAATAAAACTAAACAAACAGACCAGTAGGTTTAAATAGCCTTTAATAATCCCAATAACACTGCTGCACCTGCTACACCCAGAACAACACACACTATCATGTTCTTGCCATGTTAGTGTTATTGCAGTGTATTCCACTGGTGCTAATGTTGGCACACTTTATCCTCTTTCCATTGTTGGACACAGACTGTTTTTTGGTGGAGTGGCTGTACCAGACATTTGATTCGGGATGTAACGATACACTCTACCCACAATGCAATACAATTCACGATACTAGGTCCACGATACGATTTTTCCCAATTTTTTAAAACAAAATGAAATTAAAGACAAATTATGACAAATAAAATAAAATACTGTATTTGTGCTTATCTTTTATTTATCTAAATAATGAATGTCCTTTAATTTCTAAGGTAGGTACAAACTATGCAAAACCCACATTAAATAAATAAATGAATAACACATAAAGAATCCTCACATAAATAAATTTGGCTGGAAAACTCCAAACCTGGCAACTCTGTGTAGTGACATCAACCAGGCGAGGTGAATAGCGCCAGTGCCCTCTGCTGTTTAAAGTGAATATCGATTCGTTGTACATGTCAACTGATTTGAATTGTGCCACATGTGAATGTCGTGGTGCATCGTTACATCCTTACTTTTGATAGCCGCTTTTGATTTGTTCTTTTGATTTGATTTGTTTCCTCTCAGAGAACTGGGTTGTTGCACACTGGTGGACCAAGTAGCTCGCCCAATTAGTACAGCTGTTTTTCATCCTGATTCAATTTGTTTTCTGTCCACTATCTATCCTAGGGGCTATGGAAGATTTTGTATTGTTCATCCCTTACTTTTATCATTCCCCTTTTTGGTTGTGGTTCTTTATCCACAACTTTTTTAGGTTGTTTTACTCTGTTTTTTTAGGGTTAGGGTTACTGCAAACTGTTACATTGGGACATGTAGTTTTTTGTAGGAGTCTCTGAGCAAAGCATCCCAAACCTAAGAAAGAAACACATTAGTTGCTGATACTGCATCAGAGAGAATGATTAAGAGTGATAATTCTCTCAGATACTTATGGAACCTAACTTAGTAGCTATACTTTCATGGTGAGGATACCAAGTTATCTCTAAAAAAAAAAAAATAGATTCAAACGTTCTGTTGGGGTCAATTCCCTATTGAAGGGCGCATGACTGCTCTCTACATATTTGTTCCATGTGCCACCTGGAGGCCACATAACATACAATGATTATACAAGAAGGGATTTGTACAATCTGAGGTTAAAAGAACAGGTTTTCAAACCATTATGGGGTCTATCTGTGTACGTGCCTCCTGTGCTCCTCAAGCTGTCTGACCTGGTTATGTGGAATGAAGAGTTACAATGGTTGTTTGTGCATGTTTGGTGACCAACGTAGCTGTTTCATCATCTCTGGCTGTATGTCTCACTTACTTCTAATTCTTATGTCACACTCCATGAAGAGGGCTAGTGTCCAGCTGACTGTTACACACGTATACACAAAGGCCTGTTATTGTAGCACAGCTGTAGGTGTTGCCTCTCAGCCTGGCTTGGCTTAGTCAGGGCTGAACAGCATGGTAGTTTCTGATTAACTAATGCCAGGCTTCAGATGAAACATTCCGGTCAGAGTGGGCGCTGCAGGATGGCACCCGTGCAGGATTGTTAGCGGAGGAGTGATAATCAGAGAGTACCTTCTAAAACTACACTTGCCGGACAGACTGGAACTTCACATCGTTCTGCCTACTGTCTAGCATTCTGACTCATTCAGGCTGACAGGGCTGTAAGTGAGTGCATGAATGAGGAAGTGTAGGGGAGTTTGTTTAATGGCTTTTTTGTATTTAGCATAAATTTGCCATATATCCTGTGTCCTGTACTACTATTGGAAACAGTTTATTGACCATCCCAAAAAACAAGATCAACAAGGTGCTAATCTTAGAGACCCTTAGTCCTGTCAAATATATCAAAAGATGCCTTTTACCAACTTTTTAAAGCAATGTCATCTCTAATATGACCTCCCAGGCATTTTTAAGATCTGTCAGTCCTCTCAGAACTACAGTAGACCCTTGAGTTATGAACGGTTTACCATACGAACATTTCGGGTTACGAACTATCTTTTTTAACTTAACGTATGAACAAATTTCGAATTACGAACCGAAATTCGCGAAACACGTGACGTCACGAACAAGTTCATTCCAACCGTCTCTCTCTCTCCCTCTCTCTCTCTCTCTCTCTCTCTCTCTCTCTCTCTCTCTCTCAAAAGCGCAGTTTTTTGTTGTTGTGTAATTACTCCTGCCATTCGCTGTCACTGTGTATTAGACAGAGGGGATATTGAGTAAGAGAAAAGAAGAAAATTTTTCTTTCGTGAAATTACACCTACAAAATACAACGCTATTGAAATAAAGAAGGAAATAATAGAGAAATAAGAGAGTTATTGTTGTTTCTGGTAGATACAATGTATTATGGTGTATGGTACAGCACACATACTGTACTGTGTATTGTTTTTTATTATTGTTTATAACAGGAATGTCTATTCTATAATTTAAGATTTAAGGGCAAATATACTTGTATTTATAACAAAAAAGACCATTTAAGACATTATAAAGGTTAGGTAAGGGTAGGTAAGGTAATTCTATTTACATTATTTCTTATGGGAAAAATAGGTTTAACTAACGAACATTTTGACTGAAGAACAGCCCTTTGGAACCAATTAAATTCGTAAGTCAAGGGTCCACTGTATAACAAACCTTTTACCAGTGCATATGAGAATGACTTCAATGTTTGACTGAAAGACAAAAACAAATTAAAATCTTTTTTTCATCTCTTTTGTAGATGAGAGCGTGAAGCTCTGGCTTCCACGAAGGTCACTGCTGCAGGCTGGACAGCGCAGCCACATGATCACATGACTCTGGACATGGATGCGGTCCTGTCAGACTTTGTTCGGTCCACAGGGGCTGAGCCGGGTCTGGCACGAGACCTGCTAGAGGGTAAGACACCTGAGTGCTCATTCTAAAACTAAGGCAGTGCTTTTATATGAAACAAACTCATACTACATTAGTGGTTTCAGGTACATAACTGTGTATTCTGCATTATTTATGTGTACGTATTACAGCCGGGAAGGTGAAGTTTGCATCTTGCCCTGTACATGCCACGTGAACTGTGCCTTTGGAATTGTCTAAAGCAGGGGTCATTAACACAGAGTGTCACAGAGTGTCATCAGCAGGTTGCAACAGAGATACAGAGAGACTGGAAGAGTCACAGAAAGGCATAGGAGTGGACGTCCTTTGGCCACATCCCACACTGATGACCGCTTCATTGTGAACAGTGCCCTGCGGAACCGGATGATGAATGCCACACAACTCCAGGCACATTTAAGGGAGGTGTCAGACCATTCGAAACCGTTTACATCAGCGTGGTCCGCGTGCTAGACGACCTGCAAAGGGTACCTGACACAGGCGTCATCGTCTTGCATGGGCCAGGGAGCATTTACGCTGGACGAGGGACCAGTGGGCCTCAGTGCGGTTCACTGATGAAAGTCGATTCACGCTGAGCAGGAATGATGGCCGCCAACGATGTTGGAGACGTCAAGGATAGCGCTATGCATCAGCCACTGTTGTCACCTGACGAGCCTTTGGTTACAGTGTGTGCAGGTGTGTCTAGTCAATACAGAACTGCCCTACACCTTGTGAATGGTACAGTGACAAGCCCATACAATTTGAATAACATCATTAATCCAGTCATTGTGCCTCTGCATGAGCAACACAGGCCTAATTTCATCTTCATGGATGACAATGCTTTAGCTCATCGAGGTCGCATCGTTAGCGAACGGCTGCTGGAGACTGGGGTATCTCAAATGGAGTTGCCTGCACTTTCTCCAGACCTGAATCCCATAGAAAACCTATGGAATTAGCTGAGTCGCTGTGTAGAGGCTCGTAACTCTGTACCCCAGAACCTCAATGACCTAAGGGCCGCCCTTCAAGAAGAGTGGGATGCCATGCCTCAGCAGACAATAAGTCGACTTGTGAACAGCATGAGACGTTGTTGTCAAGCTGTAATTGATGCTCAAGGGCACATGACAAGTTATTGAGACATTTACATTTTTTGTTGGGGTATACCCACCACTGTTGTTGGCTTTTGTTTCAATAAATAGTTTGAGATGAGGAAATCACCATTGCATGCTTCTACTTAAATGCCCTACTTTCATGATATATCACATCACTGTAGCGTGAACTTTTTACGTTTTCCATAAATTTCATCCGAAAGCCAAATATCCCTAACTTTTTGTGAGTGGTGTATATGAATATTTATATCAGTAATAAGAATAATAAGAATATCATTCATATAATTAAAGGTAAACCTTGTAACTTCATGTCATTCAGGAAGTTTGTATCAAACAAGTAGCCTTTCGGCTTACTCAGTACCCTTGAAGTAGCTTTCTGTCTCGAAAAGGTTGGTGACCCAGTTCACCCAGGCACAGTTCACATGGCATGTACAGGGCAAGATGCAAACTTCACCTCTCTCTCCCTCATGCATATGCAAATGAAGGAGGATTGTGCAAATAAAAGCAGGTCTGTGCAAAAAAAAAGAGCAGTTTTAGTGTTGTTCATACACTAGATCAATTATATAAAACATGAACTTGAGGCCATATTAAGTCTTCTTTTAAAATGACATTTTTATCTCGGTTTAACAGAAGCTCTGCATCCAGGTAATCTCGGTGAATCTACATTTAGATACATTTGTCTGCTCATTCTTACAGATATTCTTTATTTATGAGAACATCCAATACTATAAAACCACGGTTTAAACAATGTCTTGGGCTGTCTATGCAGAACTTATGTTACTCATTTACCAGCTCTGATCAACAAAAGATCACTGAGTTAACCTCGTTTTGAATCTCGACTATGCTACTGGTCGGCTGGGCGCCATCTAGCGGGCACAATTGGCTAGTGCCTGCAGCACACAAAATTGCCTACCAAGTCTGCTGGGTGGCAAAAGGCTGGAATAAGTGGGTGGGGTCTTCAAATGCTGTGCAAGGACCCTGGTTAGGAGACTGAGGCGCCTGTGCAGAAGTGGACGAGCCTCACATGAAGCATCGAAGCACTGGCAAAAAAGAAGGGTTTTATTTGGTAGTCTGGCTGACCACACACTTCTCTAATCATGGCAGACCTGCTTTGATTGAACACTCCATGTGACGGCTTTACGAGCCTGTTCCCCTGGGAGACCTTTGTGTATGTTTAGTGGAGCTCATTCAGGAATACAGTAGCTGGCACTGGTACAGCAAGCATGGCCTCTGCTAAAGAGACAGTAGATCTAATATATACGACTCTGATGAGACATGACTTGACATCCAGGAATGCTGGATTGTTGTTCTTGTCAGTCTCTGCCTCTTCCATTGGTCCGTCGATGGGTCCCCTGATGTTAGTAATACATAATTAGTCTCTAATTTGCTGCTTTTAACAGCCTTTACTCTTCTGGGAAGGTTTTTGTCCTCTAGATGTTGAAACATAGCTTATTTGATACAGAAAAGCACAAGACTAAAATAATTTGAACTTGAAAATAGGATACAAAATTAAAAAACAATTCCAGGACACGATTAATTGCACATTTGTTTCATTTGAAACAAAGAGCACTACTTAACTTTAAAGCAAAATAAAAAAAATATTGGTATTTACACTCCAACCAGCAGAGATAGGTGATTTCGAGGACCACACTCCCCAGCTTTCCAAGGTATCAGCTGTGTGAATGTGCTTTAAAGCCAGGCTTTTACCAGAGCTCTGTGCTGAGTCTTTGCATGTTGCATGATGAAGCCGGTAAGGTACTTGGCCGGTTTGATGTGATCCATTTTTATGTTTGAGAAATTTGCTTGTGATTTAGTCACTGTTAGGTTGCAAAGGACTGATCAAAGCTGTGAGGAAGTAAGACTATTCTTGAAACGATCAATGTGGTCAGTTCAAACGGTCAGTCACGTTTGCTTGATATTTTCCTTTGTCAGCCACCCAGCTGTTTAGCTCTGGAAGTAGAGCTTATTAGGCCTTAATGCACTATACCACTGTTTTGATCCCTGTGCTCAGTGATTAAGTTCCACTGAGTGATCTCGCAACTTTGGATTGTTTTTTTTTAGTTTTTTTTTTACTTTACTGCCATATTATTTGCACCAGATAAATATTTACTCGGTGGGAACCTATTTTCCTGTTAGAGATGCAATATTATTATAACATTCTTTTACTATTCTGTTATCAAACTCATCTGCACTTCATTTAATGCTGAGTGATACTAAAGCAATGCAAAATATAAGGATACATAAATAGAGGGAGTAAAGTGCATGTATTGAGCAACCTACAACACCTATCTGCATCTTAATACCAAATATAGAGATAGAATTGTGTGTGTGTGTGTGTGTGTTTTGTAATGTTGGGGGTTGTGCAGGCAGGTGGGGGTGGGTTGGGTAGCAGCAAATTTTAGGCTGATTGCATGCAGGGTCTCCCATGGAGACAAAATCAAGTGCTCTGAATGAAAACTTGTAACCCTTCACTTGCCCTTGTGATCTTAAGGTCACACAGACTGTGGCTTGTTCTTCACTGAAGCTTTTAGTTGATTGGAGGTTTAACTCAGGCATAATCAGTCTTGATTAGACATGTAGGGCTCACTATGAATTAAATGATGGATGTTAATAATGTATGCTGAACTAACATGAGGGTCTAGGGTTTCCTGTGTGTATCAGTTTTATATTACTTTACAATATGCCTACAAACTTGAGATGAGCTATGAGACAAATCCTTCAACAATCTAAGTTAGCTTTTGTGTAATGCTATATTAATATCAATACTTCTACTGCGTTTCTACAAAAATGAGATGAACCTACAGGTATGTCTCTAGTCTTATTAACAGTGCCAACACGAACATGTCATCTCTTTTCAAGTTAGTAAATAATTTAAACCCATGTAAATGTACTGATGTTACCTCTTCTGAATTCTTTCCTGCACTTCTTCTTAAAAAAAAAAAAAACATCAACAACACCTTGAGTTTTACCACCACAGATGTCTCTTTTTTACCCTCCTGATTTCCCTTTCTTCAGCCAGTAACTCACCTCCTACTGTCTTCCTGCTTTTAAAACCGTTGATTCTTATTTCATTGCTGACATCATTACTGCTCCTAAAACTATCACCTGCTCTTTTGATCTTCTCCCTGCCTACCGGTCTCTCATCTCACAGCTATCATCAATAAATCACTGCCCCTTGGCCAAGTTTTCTCTACCTACATATCGCTGCAGTTACACTGCAGTTACATTAAAAATCCTGGCCCGGACCCAACTAATCTTAATTTTAACTTTCTAATCTCCAGTTTCTATCCACAATCTTCGATTGAGCTGTAGCCAATCAACTTCAAGCATCTTTATGTACCATTCCTTATCACAGAAACTGACATGGTTAAGGTTATCAGTGACATTCTCTTGTCCGCAGATGAAGGCACACTTAGTTTTTATTTTCTGCTTGACCTAGGTGCCACTTATGACACTGTGTTACTCCATCCTTTTGTCTAAGCTTCATGAACTGGCCATTGATGGATCTGCCCACGACTGGTTTATCTCATACATAACTAACAGAAAGCAATTTATTACTCTCTGTGCAGACCTCCACCTCTGTTGTCACTCAAGGGGTACCACAAGGCTCAGTCCTGGGACCTTTCCTGTTTCTATATTTTTCCTCTTGGACACATTTGTCATTTCAAATTAGATTTTCACTGTTACATGGATGACATAGAGATCTGTCTTAAGATGAGCATGTCTTTCATAGGTTAACCTCAGGATGAAACACAACTTCCTTATGTCAAATAGCAACAAGACTGAGCTCATCCACTTCAAAATTAGCTCTTAATAAGACTTGTTTATTAAAAATGTTTGGTTGCTCATGAAGGGCAGAATCAATAACAAGCAAGAATCAAGAATTCCACATACAAAAATGTAACAATTAGTGTCCTCAGTTTCCAAACCATTGAAAAGTTTCATTGATAGGGAGAGTGATAAAACGCAAGGGTAAACATTCCTCTGCCACAACTTTTTAGGTTGTTGCAGGGATCAAATTCGAAATGTGTTTATATTTACAAAATACAATGAAGTTGATCTTTGAGAATGTTGGAAATATTTACTTTCTCCTTCTTTCTGTTAAAAAAGATTCAAGAAAATTAACAGATAACAGATTCTTCTTTTTATTATTTAAAAGAAGTCTCAGCTTTTTTGCAGATAGAGTTTTTACTTCATTTGCAGCTAAGCAGATGAGTAATGGACATACAATTTTACAATTTTTCACCAGATCAGTAAAGCACTTTTATTTTATTTGAGACCCATGGAATTGCATTCAATGCGTTCAATGTTATATGCAATTCTATTAAATTCAGCATATTTTTACTGTATTCATAAGTTTATTTTTAAGAATTCAAGAATCATTAACAAAAATTATGTACATAATATGAGCTTTAGGGGGAAAATATCTGCAAAAAGTTAGAAAAGATTTTTAACAAAACAGCAAAGAAATGGCTCTTGACCATTTTCAGGATAAAGCCATAGGTAAAAATAAATGTCATATGAATTGCTCGATACTGTTGACAGAGGTTGTTTAGTGTTAATAGAACTCGGCCTGCTGCACCCTCAGCCTCTGCTGTTATGGTAAACAATGCCTCTCACATGTTGTGAAGAAAGCAGGGTCAACACAGGTCTAATCAATAGTGGGACTAGACCGTTTTCATTGGCTGTCAGTTTTCACACACTAATTGATTGTTAGTGTGTCGGTCTGAAAGCTTGAAGTCTGAAAGCCAGTTAGCCTGCTGGCTGACCCTACACTCCTGAAGTCTAATCTGAAGTGGATCAATAGAATACAATAGTTTTTGAATACTGCATAATTTACAGCCTGAATAAACTTTTAATGGAATTGAAAAGACAGTGTAAAACATAAAGTGGAATGCCGGCTGGGATGGTGAATCCTAAATGACTTTATGTTGACTACATACTGCATAGAAGTCAGTATGTCCTCTTGTCATGATTATGAAGCTGTAGCCAACAAATAATTATCATAGAAGTAATTGTTGTTATAGATTGTTATTTCACTTAATGCCATTCCTGGATTTCTCTGTATGTTAAATTATACTATATTATAATAGCCACTGTTATAATAAATATATGCCATATTACTAAAATGCACTGAAGTGCAAAACCTTCAAAGGAAAAAAGTAACTGCATCAACAGAGCAATGATTATGCTAGCACACCAGAGCTGGGATTTCGAACACATTGCTGGGCTGGGCTGGGCTGGCTACATGAACAACGATTGGCTGTTGTTCACACAGGGTGGGAAAGCCAGACCAGGGCTCCTTATAACTGATGCACCTACGACCTCTGCTGGCTGATTGATGGCACCTGCACAGAGTAGAGGAACAATGCTGATCAGGGTTTTGGCTCCCCGTACACAAAGCTGATCCGCATATGAACTCGCCTCTTGCAGGTGAAAAGATGCAGTCGGTACTGCACACGTGTTGGAGGGAGCGTGTATCAGTTGCAGCGCTCCTCAGTCAGCAGTGGAGGGTAGTATTGGTAGAGGGGAAGCACAATGTAATCAGGGTAATTGGATACGACCAGATTGGGAAGAAAATTGGGGGGGAAATTGCAAAAAAAAACAAACAACAACAACAATGCTTAAAATACTATAGTTTACTAATATTATAGTTACCTATAAATTCTGGTAATTAGGCCAAAGCTGGACTGTAGCATCAAAGTGACTGACAACAAATGCTTGTCAAAAAAACTGAGAAGGTTTATAGTAAAGGAAAAGAGTCAGAATAAAAATTGGTTACACAGTCAAGCTCAATCACATAGCCTGCAGCAACTTGCCAGTCCAGGGTGACTCTGTTGTGACAACACTGGCTGAGAGAAACTGTCAATCATCTGCACCTCTCCTGCCATTAGATGGTAAAGCCCAATATATCTGAGTTAGACTGAAGTGCTTTCGTGGAAATAGGCTATTTTGTGTGTGTGTGTGTGTGTGTGTGTGTGTGTGTGTGTGTGTGAGTGAGTGAGTGAGTGAGTGAGTGAGTGAGTGAGTGAGTGAGTGAGTGAGTGAGTGTGTGTGTGTGTTGTGTGTTGTGTGTTGTGTGTTGTGTGTTGTGTGTTGTGTGTGTTGTGTGTGTTGTGTGTGTTGTGTGTGTGTGTGTGTGTGTCATGTCCCTGTAAGTGGATTTATACTGTAGGTGCCTATAAGGTTTTTGTTTCATCTGAGAATCAACGATAAAGATGTGTCTTAGCACCCCCTAATGGACTCCGGAATTACTGCAACTGGTTTATTATGAATGTAAATGCCCAACTAACAAAAGTATAGCTTTTTAATTTACAGACTATGCACCCTGGAATACATCATGTGATTCACTTCATAATTAAATCAATATGATTTGTTACCATTTAATAATAAAAGAGTTTATTGGCAAACTTGCATATTCTTTAGTATTATGCTTGATTTACTATTAGTCCCCAGTTCCCCTGTACACATGGTATTTTAATAAAGTGCTGTTGTTTATTTGCATCCCCTAAACTGGTCAGAGGGTGGATTAGTTTCTCTAAATTACATATGGATGTAAGTCAGTGAAAGTGATTGTGAGTCCAATGTGCGAGACTGGTGTGACCCTGATCAGGATAAAGCAGTTACTGTAAACTAATGAATGCATAATTAAAATTACCACTTGGACAAGCTATGTTACAAGTCTGTTAACAAATCATTAAATCAAAATAAAATGATCGTTGTTATTATAATTGCTTGCAAACTTAAACCCAGTTTAAGAAATCAGTATGGGTCTAGTTTTAGGTCTGGTTGTGACAGCTTAGAGATAGGAATGGGGCACTCATGGTTTGAAACATTAACATAACTTGATAGTGCTTATCATAATTACTAAAAGATATGAAAGTAACCTCTCAAAAACATTCTCATAGGTTGATTGGCTACTGTTAATTGCCTCATGTTTAAATAAAAAACGAATACAATCCTGACTGTGAGGTTCCGTTGACTGACCATCCGGGGTGTATTTACAGCTTTTACACAGTGTCCCTGGGATTAGCTCTGGATCCATCTTGACCTTGATGTGGATAAAATGGTTACTGAAAATAAATGTATTATAATTATAATACATAAAGCATTTCAGAAGCTGATTTTGAAATGATATGCTGTACTGTAATGTAATGGTATAAATTTGTTTTTTAGAGGCCATAAATCTCTCTGAGCTGCAGAGTGTATACAGAGTAATGTATGTATTAACATATACAAGGTGCTGAGTGGTCATTTCATTCAACTGTAAATGTCCCATTTAAAACCTCTGGCTTGCCAGTGGATACAAGAATCTATAAAGCTAATATGATTTGCACTGACTGATGTGGTGGCTTATGAGCTGAAAGAGGTTTACTTTTTTATTTTTGTTTTTTTGGGCTGTAGTTGCCCAGGGTAAATCTTTAATCAGCGATCCAGAGATTAAGAATGGCTTTTAGACCAAGGCACTTAATCAGATAGTAAGGGGTAGTTAGATAAGTAAATGTATTTATGAAAATAATGGTGGTTGTAGGAACAAATGGTGTTTAGGTGCTCGGGTGGCACAGCAGTTTTATGTGTTAGCCCACCACAGCAGAGATCCAAGTTCGATCAAGTTCGAATCGTAGCTGTTCTATGGATTGGCCAGGTGCCTAAACAAAGCTACCAAGTTCAAATCGTAGCTGTGCTATGGATTGACCAGGTGCCTAAACAAACATAATTGGCTATGTCTGTGTGGAGAGAGGGTTGAAGATATTTCTTATCACTGCTGCAACTGCAGCATCTGCTGGCTGGTTGAAGGCACCTGTACAGAGATGGTGAATAATGGAGAGCAGTGTGTGACTCTGTACACGATACTGCTCTCTGTGTGAACCTTTCTTCTGCAGTTGAAAAGAAGTTGGTGGCAGTTTAGGTTTGGAGTCTGCAGCAGTGGAGGAAAGATACAAGTGGTTAATTGAATATGACTGGGTAATGAGATATATTAAGATAATAGGGACAAGAGGCAGAAATGTAATTAACAATGAATATGGTTTTAAGTATTAGTAACATTGAAAATATTTTTTGTTAAGAATTAGTGTGGGAAAGCTGTAAAAGATGGAGAGACATTTACTTAGTACAATAGAATTCACTCTGAAAATAGGATAGACATCGATTTAAAATGCAGGTCAAGTGTTTACTCCAAAAGAAGAATAAATGTTCAATGAGACAGATGTTCACCCAAAATTGGGCTGGGCAATCTCTTATAAATGTTTACCTCAGAGGTAAGATTGTTTAAGCCAGAGAAAACTAATCCAATTAAAAATCAGACTGCGACTGTCAAAAAGTGACTTTCTGTGAACAGGAAAAAGTAATACATTAACCATAAATTGAAATCTATATGGTTGCCATGTCCTACACAAAAACTGTATTTATCTATCAGTTATGAAGGAATCAGTAGTGGATAAGAGTGCGTAAAGTGAACAAAGTACTACACAAAGCTTATTAAAACCTTTGTGTAGTATATCCTTTATATGGTCACCTATTTTTAGTAGCAGTCTTACTGCTACTGTTTAATTAGTTTTGTCTTATAGTCAGCAATTTATAGTTTTCTTATTGGCATCACATTAGCCACTGTGGTTTTAAGGGCTTATTGTAAATCCGCTTTAAATCCAGTAACTACAGCTCCTGGCAATGCACATTATTTAAATAAATAAATACTGGTTTTATGTTGAGAACTGATATTGCTTACTGCCTCTGTAAAGGTTTGTCTAAAAATGCTGTAGTTTAACATATTTCATACTCACAAATACACTGATCAGCCATAACATTAAAACCACCCCTTGTTTTTACACTCACTGTCCATTTTATCAGCTCCACTTACCATATAGAAGCACTTCTAGTTCTACAATTACTGACTGTAGTCCAGCTGTTTCTCTACATACTGTTTTAGCCTGCTTTCACCCTGTTCTTCAATGGTCAGGACCCCCACAAGTCCACCACAGAGCAGGTATTATTTACTTGGTGGATGATTCTCAGCACTGCAGTGACACTGACAGGGTGGTGGTGTGTTAGTGTGTGTTGTGCTGGTATGAGTGGATCAGATACAGCAGCGCTGCTGGAGCTTTGGAATATCTTGTCTACTCACTGTCCACTCTATTAGACACTCCTACCTAGTTGGTCCACCTTGTAGATGTAAAGTCAGAGACGATCGCTCATCTATTGCTGCTGTTTGAGTTGGTCATCTTCTAGACCTTTATCAGTGGTCACAGGACGCTGCCCACGGGCCGCTGTTGGCTGGATATTTTTGGTTGGTGGACTCTTCTCAGTCCAGCAGTGATTGTGAGGTGTATAAAACTCCATCAGCGCTGCTGTGTCTTATACACACATACCAGCACAACACACACTAACACACCACCACCATGTCAGTGTCACTGCAGTGCTGAGAATGATCCACCACCCAAATAATACCTGCTCTGTGGTGGTCCTGCGGGGGTCCTGACCATTGAAGAACAGCATGAAAGGGGGGTAACAAAGCATGCAGAGAAACAGCTGGACTACAGTCAGTAATTGTAGAACTACAAAGTGCTCCTATATGGTATATATCCTATATGATAAAATGGACAGTGAGTGTAGAAACAAGGAGGTGGTTTTAATGTTATGGCTGATCAGTGTGTGTATATATATATATATATATATATATATATACAGGATAGATAGATAGATAGATAGATAGATAGATAGATAGATAGATAGATAGATAGATAGATAGATAGAGATATTTAACAGTTCTGTTAGAATAAAGTGCATAAATCAAACAATTGTTTAAGGAAGTAAATAATAATCTATTAAAATGACTAAATTACTGACATTACATTTATGAGTGTTGTGTCGAAACATACTCCAGAAATATAAATAGGCCATAAATTAATTTTTTTTATCTGACTGGGACTCAAGAGCCTTGGCATCATTAGACTCCCAAGGAGGCCAAAGCTGTTTATCTCCCAGAATCCCAGAAAACAGAAAGTTATGCTCTCTGAAACAATGGCTACATCTGAAATTGCATCGTAGGATTAGTGCACCCCAATTCTGCTTCCTATTAATTCATTCACTCATACATTTTTATTTGCTACCAATTTTAGGCTCCATTTCCTGTGTGTTAATGCATTTTTTATTTGTGCATTGTTTGTGTAGGCAAAAACTGGGACCTGAGCGCTGCTCTGAGTGACTACGAGCAGTTGCGGCAGGTCCATACTGCCAACCTGCCCCGGGTGTTTAACGAGGGCCGTTACTACAAACAGCCAGAGCACAGCGGCACCCCCCAGCACCTTAACAAACTGGAGCCATGCTTACAGAGGCAGGAGGAGAACACTCAGGGTACTGCAAAGATCTATGCTATTATTTTCCATAAATGATAACAGCAATTACTGCAATGATCAGGATGTCAAGTGTGACAATCATCACTCTGATGACAATAATATGTGGTGATTGAATGAAGATATTCTTAGGCAATCGTGTTGCTTTTGATAGTTTATAAATAGCAGAGCTGCAAGTCTGACAAATGCTAATGCTCCTACTCATCAGCCTTACATATGTGCCATGGTAAAATCCTATAGCCCTATAGACCTAACTTAACTTCATCTGTATGTACACCAGGAAAAAATCATCGTCAAGGTCCACAAAAAGTGTTAAAATATAGACAGGCATTGTTAACCGAAGGTAATCCACACTCATTTGTCCAAACTACAGCTATGGTTTAAACACTTGGGGGACACTTAAATTACATTGGTAAACAGTGAATCAGTATTTTACCCAGAAAATTTGGACAAACCAATTAGCTATACAGACTAATCAAGAAAATATCTGCGAGAACAGTTAAGAATTAAGACCAAAGGCATAGGGACACCAAAGACATAGATTGTTTGACCACTAGGGCACTGGGCTTATAGTCCAGAGCCTCAACTGTGGCTGTGTGAGAGAAAGAGCATTCCTGTTGGTGTAAGTTATGCTTAAAAAAATGCACATAAGACAAAAAAAGAATTGAACATTGTTTCATCTTATTTGTATCCAACAGAGAAACGTCTTTCTCGTGGCATCTCTCATGCCAGCTCTGCGATCATGTCACTGGCACGGATGCACGTGACAGGCGAGTGTACCAGGGAGCAGTTGCCTCTGGAGATGCCCATCTACACCTTCCAGCTGCCTGACCTAAGCGTGTACAGCGAGGATTTCCGCAACTTTATCGAGCGTGACCTCATCGAGCAGTCTACCATGGTAGCCCTGGAGCAGGCAGGTGAGGCAAACAAAGGAATTGACTTGCCACTGTTAAGTGGTTCAAAATTAAGATGGGGTACTACTGAAAATTTGATATTTGCATTGTCAATTCAGGAAAGAGAGATTGGAGACAGTCTGGTTTTTGTGAGATATTACATGTTTTTTTTTTTTTTTTTTTTTCAGCGTTTTAGCTTTGTCTTATTGCTAATTTCAGAAATAATTGTTATTTTTACTTTATAAATCTTTCTGGCTTAGTATTTTAACTCATTAGGAAACTACTTTATGGCAGGATCCACCTCACTGGAGAACAATGAATAAATAAAACTGTGGCTTAAAACCCACTTACAAAAAAGATAAGATATAGATAAGATAGATATACTTTATTTGTCATGTATACATATACAGGTGTACAGTACAGTGAAATTCTTTCTTTGCATATCCCAGCTTGTTTGGAAGCTGGGGTCAGAGCGCAGGGTCAGCCATCGTACGGCACTCCTGGAGCAGACAGGGTTAAGGGCCTTGCTCAAGGACCCAACAGTGGCTGCATAGCAGAGCCTGGATTTGAACCGCCAATCTTCCGGTTTATAGCCCAAAGCCCTACCCACTAGGCTACCACTGTCCCAAAAAGGGGACAATTACAAATAAAAGTGGCCAAATTATTAGCAACAGAGTAATTAAGACACTATAACATCTTCAACGTGCAAGAAAGGAAAAGGAAAGAAAAAGGTCAGGTGCAGAAACGAGAACTGGATATCACAATATGACAGGATACCTTGGTTGTCTGTGACAAGACCAGCTTTTGGCGAACAGGAAAGACAGAGAACTGTCTCACCCTGCCTGTTCTAGCAATGTGCGATTGATTCCCATACCACAGAGTTTTTCATAAATGGGTCGCAGAGAAAAAGAATAATAATTAAATAAACCTGTATGTGAATGCCCCCTTGTGGAGGCTTTATGTAACATCTTGTAAAACACAGTGGGACCAGATTAAACAGAGCACAGCAAAGAAAGTAAGATCCACACCAGCTTGCGCTCCCCTGCACATACCAGTGGTTTTACAAACAAATCCGACTCAGGAAACAGGCAATTTGCTCTTCTAGGGCAGTTCCCACGCGAGCCCTTAAAAGCTGCAATATGGAGGCAAGTTCCCAGAAACAGAACACTGATATTCTGCACCAGCAAAAACTGGAGCGGATCAATCGTATGCAAACCAAGGAGCTGGCAAACAAGACAGTGTGATGGAAAACCTTTTACCAGAAGCAAATTAGCGCTCGAGAGATTGACAGATCAACCGCAACTGAGCTCTCTTACCCCATCTGCTGGCCTAAGTAAGCAGCACAGAGGGATAGACTGCACCAGTAATAGTCAACTAGGACAAGTTGACAGATCAACATGATGCTGCATCTCCATGTCAGCAACTGCCAGTCAAACTTGACCTCCCAAAGCGACATGACTCAGAGCATGGAGCAACTCTTGGATGGCTGACTTTATACCCACATTTTCGGGACACACTTTACTGCACTGCATCCCATTTTTTCTACTGGGAAGGGCAGCCTTCGGGTCTGTTCGAAAATCTAGTGAGCTGTCTTGCTGTCAACTGCAGCTGCCTATTAGAGAGGATTCTAATAAGTCATCGACTTATAAGACTGGTTATTTTGAGGCACTACCTGGACAGCGATTACGTCACTGCAGTTTTCGCAGTTTTAACACAGTTAGCCTTAGGCCATTCAAACCAATGGGTTGAGGTGGCACAACCTGCTAGCATGCCATCTAACATCTCTCTCCGTGTACCGAAAAAAGTGTTAAACTGTCACTGACAAGGCCGAATTTGCAAATAAATTACACTTGTACACATTTATACAAATAAAAAAATCAATTAGAATTTGTTTACATTTGAAAAGAACTCCGTTGATTGCTCTGCATTCGTCTGTCATTTAAAAATTTTTTGTGAGAAAAGTTGTGCCGCACTGAATGCTGGGATTGGCTTCACCGGTGAGGAAGTATCAAATGCTCCCTCATTATTCAGTCAGATTATCACTTTGAAAAAAGGCACCTCATAGGGCAGCGTTTTAGGGGATCACGTAAAATGCTGTCTATGTAGAGAGCTTGTAGGTTTTTGAACAGACCCTTTGTCTGTCAAGTAGGGGCAGCATAAAATACATACTATAATTGGTACCCTTTTCTATTACAAGGACACCCATTAAGACAAATTATTGAATTTTCCTGCTCTAGAGCAGGGGTTTTCAACCTGTGGGGCAGTACTTGTCTGGGGGGGCGTGAGTGCCTGACCGGGGGGCGTGGCATTACGAGATTTTTTTACTTCTAAAACTAAAGCAATTCATTTTTCACCCACGGGAGACATATTTCATTACTCTAACTGACCACGCTCACACGCACGTTTAATGTTATTCAGTTCCGTCTGAAAAAAACCTTCAAAATAGAGCTCACAGCGAAGATAACCGGTGACAAAAGCAACGACCGCTGTTATAGGACGTGTTTGTGTCTTTAAGAGAGACGCTCTGTTCACAGTATCGATTATAAGTGACTCAGGAGTCAATTCATTTTAAGCGCAGCGTAAGTTTCTTTTCTCAGTCATCTCTCCGTGTTTACTGTTATAATGAATGTTGCGGTTGTAAATAAACACCAACTACTACAGAACATTTTGTGTGACTCGCTTAAAAAGCTCAGGCTTAATTATACTGAGTATTACCACAGAGTCAGAGTCGTTCTGCCTGTGGAGCTAAACGTTTTCTGTCAGTCAGAGCAGATGATCCCGAACTAACCAACTTAATAATTGATGAACTTTTGTCTATTCTTGACTCTGTGAAGTAACGTTTTCTGCTCTCATCTACATAAAAAAGCAAGAACCGCTTATGATTTACCAAAGTGAACCACAAACTTATATAATGTGCTGATAGAATCGGCTCAGATGGGGTCAGACTGTATTATCTTTTTAAAGTAATATTTTCAATCAGCAAAATAGCATCATATGTATGATGTGCAGAACATTATTTTAGCTTGTCAGAAGCTTTCTCAATGATTTCTGTGCGGTGGTTGACGAAGGGGAGGGGGGCGCAAGTTCGCGGTTGGCACACGAAGGGGGGCGCATGTCCAAAAAGGTTGAAAACCCCTGCTCTAGAGGGCAGATACAAGTAAGGCAATTGTAGGAAATGTTTATCGTACTGTGAGGGAACCACATAACATTTTTTCCACTGGAGGGGCACTCATTTTTTGCCATGTAAAGAGCAACAGGGCACTTTGTCTAGTTTTTGCCACTCTAGAGGTCACTTTAGCAATGCTTTTCAACCATGGTGGCACCACATCCCCTTCCCAGAGTGTGGCAGTGATTGGGACTTTATTTTAGAACTGCCTTTTTGTCAGCACATGGCCACATGGTAAGTGTAACCGCAGATTAAGACCAGGCTTAAGCAGTGTTAAATATTAAACTTCATTACTGGGGTTTTGCTGGCTCACAGGATCTTAGCATCACCCAAAGGGAATGTGATCATCTGAAATAATGCCTGTATGTCCATATTTTTGTTTGTCTGTATTTCTCTACTAAAAATATGAATCCACAGTAAATCATTCAATTAATTAATAGAAATACTTTAAGAACAATTACAAAATAGTGTTAAACCTCTAGCACTTCTACATTGTGTTTTCTGTATCCAGCACTGACATGCAGTTTTATCCAATTAAGTCTGTGATTAAGATATTATCTAACATCTGCCTTTGTCTTGGAGAGATTAAATTCCCCACTCAGTCACGACTCCCTCAGGAGAACAGAGCTCAATGCACCACATGCCATCTTTAATTCCACTCATTGTTTGCTGAGTAGAACATACAGCATGTCTGGAAAAATGAAGAAAGTATTTGAAGATTTAAGACAAAGCTATTAACAGTTACCATGGCAATATATCTTTTTTTTATCAGCTGTTTCATTTATCGGTGGCTTGGTGGGTAGCACTGTCACCTCACAGCAAGAAGGTCCTGGGTTTGATTACAAGGTGGAGAGATCTGGGTGTGGGGTTTTCTTCCCGTGCCTGCGGGAGTTTCCTACGAGAGCTCTGGTTTCCTCCAACAGTTGAAAGACATGCAGTCAGGTTAATTGGAGGTACTAAAGCCCCCATAGGTATGAGTGTTTGTGAATGTGTGTTTGACCTGTGATGCATTGGCGACCTTTCCGGGGTGTTTCTTTAATAGTATAAAAAGGGGGTAAAACAGCCTATGAATGAATGAATGCTTCATTTATTTGAACAAACTTATTTTGGCTGATCTCCTACATTGAGATATTGTGAATATTGTGGAATTATTGTTCTCCCTTCAACCAATTTTTAAAGTGTACTGATGTTTAACTACTTATTTTCTGTAGGTCGTCTGAATTGGTGGTCCACTATATGCACCAGCTGTAAGAAACTCCTTCCATTAGCAACTACTGGGGATGGAAACTGCCTACTGCATGCTGCTTCCTTAGGTAAACTGTAACTACAGTATTGCGTTCATAATCTTTCTATAAAGTTGTATATTCTTAAATTCAAAGCTTATACACCGATCAGCTTCCCCCTTGTTTCTACACTCACTGTCCATTTTATCAGCTCCACTTACCATATAGAAGCACTTTGTAGTTCTACAATTACTGACTGTAGTCCATCTGTTTCTCTGCATGCTTTGTTACCCCCCTTTCATGCTGTTCTTCAATGGTCAGGACTCTCCCAGGACCACAGAGCAGGTATTATTTGGGTGGTGGATCATTCTCAGCACTGCAGTGACACTGACATGGTGGTGGTGTGTTAGTGTGTGTTGTGCTGGTATGTGTGTATAAGACACAGCAGCGCTGATGGAGCTTTATATACCTCACAATCACTGCTGGACTGAGAATAGTCCACCAACCAAAAATATATCCATCCAACAGCGCCCCGTGGGCAGTGTCCCATGACCACTGATGAAGGTCTAGAAGATGACCAACTCAAACAGCAGTAATAGATGAGCGATCGTCTCTGACTTTACATCTACAAGGTGAACCAACTAGGTAGGAGTGTCTAATAGAGTGGACAGTGAGTAGACACAGTATTTAAAACCTCCAGCAGTGCTGCTGTGTCTGATCCACTCATACCAGCACAACACACACTAACACACCACCACCATGTCATTGTAACTGCGGTGCTGAGAATAATCCACCACCTAAATAATTAAATAATACCTGCTCTGTGGTGGTCCTGACCATTAAAGAACAGGGTGAAAGCAGGCTAAAAAAGTATGTAGAGAAACAGATGGACTACAGTCAGTAATTGTAGAACTACGAAGTGCTTCTATATGGTAAGTGAAAAAATAAAATGAACAGTGAGTGTAGAAACAAGGGGGTGGTTTTAATGTTATGGCTGATCAGTGTATATGCATCTCAATACTCCTCATTTAATTGGTTGTTGTATGCTGCTGGGTTGTGTGTGTGTGTTTATCAGGGATGTGGGGCTTCCATGATAGAGATCTGGTGCTGAGAAAAAGTCTATATGCAATGATGAAAAGTGGGGCTGAGAGAGAAGCCCTGAAGAGACGGTGGAGATGGCAGCAGACACAGCAAAACAAAGAGGTCTGTCTAACAACTAACAAGCTCTTTCAGGATCACTAAGATAAAGAATATGTTAGCACTCCAGTATCAAAGTACAGTATTTTCCTTTAGGTTTTTACATCTAGTGTGCTGTCTCTGGGGCATTTAATTCTGTAAGATATAGAAAACGGTGTAAAGATATTCACAATGTGTCTATAAGATCAAACAACACTACTGTGACATGCTTTGTTTATAATCTCTTCATTGCGGAAGAACCTAGACCAATTATTAACTGATACGACACAATAACTATAAAGACAAATCTAGGTAATTTTTGTTTGGAGCTAAATAACTGAGCAATGCTAAAATTAACGCAATCCTTCATTTGAAGAATTAAATTTATATATATATAATATATATCAGTGTATACATCTTTTCACTTTTAATTTAATCTTTAAAAAATGTACAGTGGTATCTTGAAACTTGGTTCTGGGACTGGCATCACGTTTTAAAGGCGTTAAGTTTCAAGATATTTTTTCCCATAAGGATGTATGGGAAACCTGTTAATGCGTTCCGTGGTCCTGTGGAGCTGCATATATTTTAGGCAAATGTTAAATAATGAGGTTGTTTTGACACTGAAAATAACACAAATATAATATAAAAACACTGAAATGCAATTGAAAAAGTTAAAAATCAATATAAAATACAATAAAACCGGCACTTTATCTTTACTTCTTTATTGTTTCCTTATGTTTCTTAATCGTGGAGATACTTGATCTTGGAATACCAGTTTTTATTCAGTAAAGGCACATTCACATGAGAAGCAGCAAAATATATTTTGCGCTGGCTGTACAGTTATTTCCTATGGAGTGTGGTGGTGCACAAAAGTTAACGTGACTTATTGTACTAAAATAAGTGAGGAATTTCATTAGTGGAGAGAACTTATGAGCAGTAATAATTAAGAGGTTTAGTGTTCCTGTGTCGTTCTTTTAATACATTGTCACGTGAAGCTTTTTTTTTTTTTTTACCATTTTCGACTCTAGAAAAAACTGATTCTCACAATTTTTTAGAACCCTGAGCTATAACACAAGTTTAAAAGTGAAACAGGAGGAAAATCCAGCTAAACACAAATACATGTGGATGCTTTCAGAGTGAATTTGACATTCCACACAAATGCAGATTCGTCTCATATGCGCACTTTGATGCTGTTTTACTGCACCACTCAAGCCAAGCGCTGAACAAAGTGCTGTTCATTGGTAATTTGAAATTAAATAAATTAAATTTAAAAAGCTGAACATGTTGAGTTTAATGGTACAAATGTCTTTATGAAGTGCGTCGAGTTTTAAGGATTTCTAGTTTAGGGGACGTCGAGTTACAAGGTACCACTGTATATACTTTAATGTACAATGTTGTAAAAAGTGTTTGCAACCCCCTTGATTGCATCTACTTGGTTTCAGACTTTCATACACAATGTAACATAACAGAAGAGAGCCCCCCCAAGCTATTGGAAAGTAATTTAAACAACATAAACAACATTTTAACCAACAGCATTAATTATTTATCTGCTGATTTACTGACATCCACAAATAAGACACATATTTTTCCAAAAGTTCCAATGTTTATGAAGGCAAATTGTAAAAAGAAAAGAAATTAGGATTAACTAAATGCTATTTTGCAGCATGTTTTAACATGGACATGTTTAAAATTTGTGACTGTAACAATGACAGACATTAGGCGCATTCAGTAATTGTGTTATAATAGGAAAGACATAATAAGGCCATATTAAACATGTTGGTCATTATTTCATGTACAGAAACAAACTACAAAAACAAACTACATCAGTTATCTCAGATGCTGAGAAAAAGCAGTGAACATGTCAAATGATAATATGTGGAACAAAAATCAGGTGGATGTTTGACCATAAGCTTGTTTGACATGGTCCAAACCTTGGTCAGTTATAATGAGTATCCCCTCCCACACAGTGGGGCCAAAAAGTATTTAGTCAGCCACTGATTGTGCAAGTTCTCCTACTTAGAAAGATGAGAGAGGTCTGTAATTTTCATCATAGGTACACTTCAACTATGAGAGACAAAATGAGAAAAAAAAATCCAGGAAATCACATTGTAGGATTTTTAAAGAATTTATTTGTAAATTATGGTGGAAAATAAGTATTTGGTCAATAACAAAAGTTCAACTTAATACTTTGTAACATAACCTTTGTTGGCAATGACAGAGGTCAAACGTTTCCTGTAAGTCTTCACCAGGTTTACACACACTGTAGCTGGTATTTTGGCCCATTCCTCCATGCAGATCTCCTCTAGAGCAGTGATGTTTTGGGGCTGTCGCTGGGCAACACGGACTTTCAACTCCCTCCACAAATTTTCTATGGGGTTGAGATCTGGAGACTGGCTAGGCCACTCCAGGACCTTGAAATGCTTTTTACGGAGCCACTCCTTCGTTGTACGAGCGGTGTGTTTGGGATCATTGTCATGCTGGAAGACCCAGCCACGTTCCATCTTCAATGCTCTCACTGATGGAAGGAGGTTTTGGCTTAAAATCTCACGATACATGGCCCCGTTCATTCTTCCCTTAACACGGATCAGTCGTCCTGTCCCCTTTGCAGAAAAACAGCCCCAAAGCATGATGTTTCCACCCCCATGCTTCACAGTAGGTATGGTGTTCTTGGTATGCAACTCAGCATTCTTCTTCCTCCAAACACGACGAGTTGAGTTTTTACCAAAAAGTTCGATTTTGGTTTCATCTGACCACATGATATTCTCCCAATCCTCTTCTGGATCATCCATATGCTCTCTGGCAAACTTCAGACTGGCCTGGACATGTACTGGCTTAAGCAGGAGGACACGCCTGGCACTGCAGGATTTGAGTCCCTCCCGGCGTAGTGTGTTACTGCCTTTGTTACTTTGGTCCCAGCTCTCTGCAGGTCATTCATCAGGTCCCTCAGTGTAGTTCTGGGATTTTTGCTCACCGTTCTCATGATCATTTTGACCCCACGGGATGAGATCTTGCGTGGGGCTCCAGATCGAGGGAGATTATCAATGGTCTTGGATGTCTTCCATTTTCTTACAATTGCTCCCACAGTTGATTTATTTACACCAACCTGCTTGCCTATTGTAGATTCACTCTTCCCAGCCTGGTGCAGGTCTACAATTTTCTTCCTGGTGTCCTTCAACAGCTCTTTGGTCTTGGCCATGGTTGAGTTTGGAGTCTGACTGTTTGAGGCTGTGGACAGGTGTCTTTTATACAGATAACGAGGTCAAACAGGTGCCATTAATACAGGTAACGAGTGGAGGACAGAAGAGCTTCTTAAAGAAGAAGTTACAGGTCTGTGAGAGCCAGAAATCTTGCTTGTTTGTGGGTGACCAAATACTTATTTTCCACCATAATTTACAAATAAATAAATTCTTTAAAAATCCTACAATGTGATTTCCTGGATTTTTTTCCCCTCATTTTGTCTCTCATAGTTGAAGTGTACCTATGATGAAAATTACAGACCTCTCTCATCTTTCTAAGTAGGAGAACTTGCACAATCAGTGGCTTTTTTTTAATAATGACCATGCTTTAGATCATCATAAAACCTTTACTCTAGCACTTAGGCTTCAGTGGCAGTAAAGCAAAAAGCCTTGATAAAGACCTTGTGAGTTGTATTTCCTCTGCAGTGTATCTGAATGCCCTTGTACAAATGTGAGTGGATGTAATGTAGTGTGAAAGGTGTGGGTGTGCAGCGTGGTTTATTTGATCTATACGGTAGAGCTAGTGGAGATGCTGCAGTGTGTATGAGGGTGAAAAACAGAATGTTGAAGAAAGCAAGTGGGAGTATCTTCATGTCTTACCTCTGTCTCACCCACTATCTCTCTTTCTACCTCTCTTTTTATAGTCGGGGCTGGTGTACACGGAGGAGGAGTGGGAGAGAGAGTGGAACGAGTTGCTGAAGCTGGCCTCCAGCGAGCCTCGCACACATGTCAGCAAAAACGGCAACGCCAACGGAGGGTAAAGCTCATCCGCCCACACACAGACACATAGGCCCCTCCACAGCACATATATACAGTAGCTGTATATGCATGGGTAACCCTGATACAAATTACATATTTAATTCATTTTTAAAGTACAATAAAGTAAACATTAAAATATTAAAATATGTCAATTGGTCAAGGGTGCCCACATTTGTATACAGCTGTTCTGCTCATTATATTAAAAGTACCTACATAGCTCCCACAGAATGCTCTACATTCACACGCCTACATACTACTTACATAAATTTTTATTTATATTACGCTGTTCATAGTGTGAATTTTTACAAATGACTGCGTATATAAACATATTCTCTGTTCTGTCTCTTGGATCTGGTTAATTATTTAAATTGACTTTGAGACTATGTGAGTTGGGGTTTGCTCCAAGCTCTTGAGTTCTAATCATAGGTGGTGCTATCAACCTGGCCAGCATTGGAACAGGCATAACTGGCAGTATCTAAGGGAGGGAGGTTGACTGGGCTTCACTTTCACTGTATAATTGCAATGACTGCTGTCTGGTCAAGTCACCTGCACTAGTGGAGTCGAATGTGTAGAGTCCATAATGTAAGAAATATGATTCTCTGAGATGCTTTGCTGTTGGGAGATAAAACGATGCGGTTGGCAAAAGCAACCTTTACAGGGATTAGGGAGTGTGTGGTACTCTTATCTCTCCTTGGCCAGCGTGGGTGTAGTACCAGTAGCAAGAGAAATGCAATAGGGGAAATTGCAACATTTAATTTACCTTACATTTTCAGCATTTAGCAGATGCTTTTATCCAAAGCGACTCGCAGTACTGTGACAGTATAGATCTAAGCAATTGAAGGTTAAGCGCCTTTCTTAAGGGCCCAACAGTGGCAGCCTGGCAGTGATAGGGCTTGAACCAGTGATGGGGGTCGAACAACTGCCCCAAACAATAAGATTGGGAGAAAATTGGGACATTGAAAATGCAAGGGATGGCGCCTAGGTGGCGCAGCGGAATAATCCGCTAGCACACCAGTGCCAAAATTCTGAGCTCCTGGGTTCTAATCTCGGCTCTGCTACCGGTCGGCTGGGTCCCCTCTAGCAGGGTAATTGGCTAATGCCTGCAGCAGACAAAATTGGTTTACAGTCCGCTGGGTGGCTCTCTGTACGCGAAGCCAACCTCACACGCAAATCCATCGAGGTATGGGTAAATAAGAAGGAATTGGTAGAATGCACACACATAAAGGGAGTGTGTATCAGGCGAATATACACCCTCCTTGGACACCGTCAGGGGTCCTTAGAAGCTGGCTACACTAAACTGGGAGAAAAGGGTGTAAAAGGCATATAAAATGACATAAAAAAAAGGGAATAAATGTGTGACACCTTGCGGTGGTATGAAGTCTCATTTAAGATGCATTCAATGTTTATGCCCAGCATTCCTAGTACAAGTTCTGGATCCAGGGTTACCCTGATCTGACTGAATCTTTAAAAGCCACATGGTCCATGGTCACATGGTTAATAAGGCTGTACCAAAGATAAGGTTATAAGGATAACTTGTAAAAGATGAGGGTTGTAAAGGTGCTATGCCCTATCAAGAGCTACCTAAAGTCTGAGCCTTCTTCTCTAAAAAAGTTGATGTGAACCGTGCTTAATCAGAGTAGATATAACGTATATGTATATATTTATAATATGTTACATATGTGTGTGAGTGTATATATATATATATATATATATATATATATATATATATATATATATATATATATATATATATATATATATGAGGGATCTTTCCGCACTTTTATATTTTGGTTGGAAACCGTGAAGGTGGGAGGAGTAGTAATTGGTCGAGTCTGAGAGACTGAGAGAGAGCTTATAGTCTGGATTTAGTGCCATTTGATTTCCACTTTTTTGGACTGCTCAAAGAAGCTTTAGGGGGAAGAAGATTTTCATGTGAAAGCAGCGGTGCATCAGTGGCTACATTCTTAACCAAAAACATTTTTTGCTAATGGCATTAAAAAGTTGGTACGACGCTGGGACAAATGCATCGGAAGGTGAAGAAAAGTGATGTCATTTGTTTTTGAAATTCTTAATAAATAGAGTTTAAAAAGTGTGGAAACTTTTTGAAGAACCCTCGTATATATACAGTATCTCACAAAAGTGAGTACATCCCTTACATTTCTGCAAATATTTCATTATATCTTTTCATGGGACAACACTATAGAAATGAAACTTGGATATAACTTAGAGTAGTCAGTGTACAACTTGTATAGCAGTGTAGATTTACTGTCTTCTGAAAATAACTCAACACACAGCCATTAATGTCTAAATGGCTGGCAACATAAGTGAGTACACCCCACAGTGAACATGTCCAAATTGTGCCCAAAGTGTCAATATTTTGTGTGACCACCATTATTATCCAGCACTGCCTTAACCCTCCTGGGCATGGAATTCACCAGAGCTGCACAGGTTGCTACTGGAATCCTCTTCCACTCCTCCATGATGACATCACGGAGCTGGTGGATGTTAGACACCTTGAACTCCTCCACCTTCCACTTGAGGATGCGCCACAGGTGCTCAATTGGGTTTAGTCCATCACCTTTACCTTCAGCTTCCTCAGCAAGGCAGTTGTCATCTTGGAGGTTGTGTTTGGGGTCGTTATCTTGTTGGGAAGTTTTCGAAGGGAGGGCATCATGCTCTGTTTCAGAATGTCACAGTACATGTTGGAATTCATCTTTCCCTCAAAGAACTGCAGCTCCCCAGTGCCAGCAACACTCATGCAGCCCAAGACCATGATGCTACCACCACCATGCTTGACTGTAGGCAAGAGACAGTTGTCTTGGTACTTCTCACCAGGGCGCCGCCACACATGCTGGACACCATCTGAGCCAAACAAGTTTATCTTGGTCTCGTCAGACCACAGGGCATTCCAGTAATCCATGTTCTTGGACTGCTTGTCTTCAGCAAACTGTTTGCTGGCTTTCTTGTGCGTCAGCTTCCTTCTGGGATGACGACAATGCAGACCGACTTGATGCAGTGTGCGGAGTATGACAGGCTGACCTCCCACGTCTTCAACCTCTGCAGCAATGCTGGCAGCTCTCATGTGTCTATTATTTAAAGTCAACCTCTGGATATGACGCTGATCACGTGGACTGAACTTCTTTGGTCGACTCTGGCAAGGCTTGTTCCGAGTGGAACCTGTCCTGGAAAACCGCTGTATGACCTTGGCCACCATGCTGTAGCTCAGTTTCAGGGTGTTGGCAATCTTCTTATAGCCTAGGCCATCTTTGTGGAGAGCAACAATTCTATTTCTCACATCCTCAAAGAGTTCTTTGCCATGAGGTGCCATGTTGAATATCTAGTGGCCAGTATGAGAGAATTGTACCCAAAACACCAAATTTAACAGCCCTGCTCCCCATTTACACCTGGGACCTTGACACATGACACCAGGGAGGGACAACGACACATTTGGGTACAATTTGGACATGTTCACTGTGGGGTGTACTCACTTATGTTGCCAGCCATTTAGACATTAATGGCTGTGTGCTGAGTTATTTTCAGAAGACAGTAAATCTATACTGTTATATAAGCTGTACACTGACTACTCTAAGTTATATCCAAGTTTCATTTCTATAGTGTTGTCCCATGAAAAGATATAATAAAATATTTGCAAAAATGTGAGGGGTGTACTCAATTTTGTGAGATACTGTATATATAAAGAGAGAGAGAGAGAGATCACACTAAGGGAGGTAAAAAACCATTCCACCAGCAGACTTTATTCCGACTGTTTAGCAAAATTTGCAGTTTGGGATTTATTTGCTGCTTCAGGACCTGGGAGGCTTGCAGAAGATTTCACTGTATCATGAAACTTTATTAGAGAATTGCTAGGCAGCAGTTTATTAACTGAAGTTTAATAGAAGTTGGATGATGTAAAAAACAGAAACCAAAAACACAACTAAATCAGCAATGGAATAATTAGAAAAGAACAAAAAAAAACTTATTTTGCAATATTAAAACTTGGAGCTTAACCTACTTTAGCCTAGACCTTATATGTGATGCTGTGACATAACCTGATGAATGCTGTTCATGTGGAAAAAAAGCCTCTTTACTGTTGTGTACATTTAATTAGCAGCCACTGAAAACATGATTGCTGCTAAAGGAGTATAAAGTACCTGGACTGTGAATATTTCATGTGCCCTATAAGAACATGAAAAGTACAATTGCTTATGTCTTATTAAATTAGCTGAGTGGCACGGTGGCTCAGTGGGTAGCACTGTCGCCTCACATCAAGAAGGTCCTGGGTTTGATACCCAGGTGGGGCGGTCCAGGTACTTTCTGTGTGGAGTTTGCATGTTCTCCCCGTGTCTGTGAGTGCTCTGGTTTTCTTAAACAGTCCAAAGACATGCAAGTGAGGTGAATTGGAGAAAGTAAATTGTCCATGACTGTGTTTGACATTAAACTTGTGAACTGATGAATCTTGTGTAACTGTCCTATCATGAATGTAACCAAAGTGTGTAAAACATGACGTTAAATCCTAATAAATAATAAATAAGTATTAAATTAGGCAGAATATGTTTTAGAACTTGGCTGTAAGTCAAACATGTTATTGTTTAAATGATGCAGACACTTAGGTAATATCAAATGGCTCAATTTTTGCTCGCAGCTGTATGCAGGCAGAATTAGTGTTAACTCTGTATCAAGGGACAGCACCGGCCCTTTTCATGAGTAATGAAACCAGGTTTTGGTTCCACTGGTCAATTGGGGAATTGAATTGTAATAAATGACCTCAGCAGCAAGATTAAAATGTCTCTTATAAATGTAACTTATTAAAGTTTAAACAGGAATGAACCTATTGTTACAGTTCAGTGGCTGTGTTGTTCATGTCAGATAATGGCTCGTGTGCTGCATATTGTATGAGTGCTTGGACGGTTGGTTGGAGGACGAGGTTACCCTTTTGTACTCATCTATCATTAGATGCCTGTTAAAACCCTAATCCCAGTTTGAGGTTTAGAGGAAAACAGCACTAATCTCTATCTGCATGTACATTCACACACCAGAGGACAATCACTACATACATACAGTACATACTAACATAAAAGGCACCCAGGTGGCGCAGCAGGATATTCCGCTGACAGACCAGCACTGAGTTTCTGAACTCCCGGGTTTGAGACCAGGTGTAGTCACCGGTCGGCTGGGCACCATCTGGCGGGCATAATTGGCAGTGCCTGCAGCAGATACTAATTGGCCACCTTATCTGTAGGGTTGGGACCGGACTATATGTGAGTGGGCTGGTCTTCATACTCTGTGTAAGGACCCTGATTGGCAGAAGAGACGCCTGTGCAGGAAGCACAGACGAGAAGAGGAGGGCTGTACATGTGTAAAGAAGACGTGGGAAGCGGCGTGCTCTAAATCTGGTGTCTGTTAGCAGCGGAAGACAAATTGGATGCACTAAATCGGGAGGAAAAAAGGGGAGCAAATGCATTAAAAAAAATATATTTTTTGTATAGTAAAGAACTTGTTTGTCAAGTCAGTCACAAGTCATATCACACATACCCAAGATTAAGTCAACTGAGTCTTAAGAACATTTAGTCTTAGTCAAGATTTAGTCTTTTTTGCCTTTTTGACCTACTCCGCTTGGCAGGAGCTTCATCTGATACAACTGATGAGGTATTTAAAGACCAAGACTAACTGATAAAACAAATGGATGTAGGTCTGCTTGTGCTCTGTTGATATGAAAATCTGCAGCTATGTTTTCTTCTTGTGGATAAGATTGGACAGCCCTGCTCTCTAAGATGTGATTAACACAAGACCTTTATATGAACTTGCTACAAAGAACTGTGTACCTGAACCTAGGACCACAAATGCTTGACTCCTTGTTTGCAGTGATCTTGTAAATGAAAAATACCAGTGTTCATAACTGGTTGTGAATAAAAAGCGAGTTTAGTGGAACTTGATTTGAAACAGTGCCACCTGGTGTCCGACAGGGTTTGAATTAAGTACATGTCTGTCCAGGTTAGAGGTTGCCTGCTCCACTCTTTTCAAACCATGTCTAATTATTATCTTTTTATTATTTTTGTTGAGGCCTCAGACCTGTGTCAAAATGCAAACCTGAGTTTACACACGAACACAGTGGAAAAAGTCTGCTGTGCGTGTGAGCATGTTGTGGTTTCACTCAGGCTCTGATGTAAATTTGACACGCTCTGATGAAAAACAACGATACACTCAGCTTTGATCTGAGCTTTCACTTTAATGCAGCTTACACTGAATGAAAGCACAACTGCCAGTTCAAAGTCATGATTCACAGGGTCTTTTTTAATGTGTCATTTGGACGTTGACTTGCCACTGAAGCTTTTCCTTTGAAGGAATAATTCAGCCAATAATAAAATTTACATTATTTGAATTTACGAGTGCAGCCCACACCTTCAACTGTAGAGTGATTATGAGACTGTAAAGTTAGAGAGAGGATCTCTGTCTGGAGTTCAGTGTGGCTTCCTTTTTGTGCTAGGCTGCCCAACCCCCTCTATTTATTTATTTAATTAGAAAAAACTAAATATGAAGAGCTTTGGAGTGGGAAGGAGGTGGGTGTCAGGACTCATGGACGGTAAATGGGAATGATGGATAAATATTTACACAGTCAGTTAGGAGTCAGGAGTAGTTTCAGCCATGTCCTTTATTCCCAGACTTGTTTTGTCAGAATGAGTGGTGGCTGAGGTTCATGAAAATTTGATGGGGTTCATATTGAGCAGTTTAAACATCATTCACCACTCAAATATTAGTACTTTTTAACTAAGTACAGTTTACTTAGTACCGTTTAATAGTTAAATTTAAACCTGGATAATTATATTGTAATAGAACTGCATATTATTTATTTATATGTAATGGGTAATGGGGTGGGCGATATGGCCTTTAAATAATATCACGATATTTTGGGATATTTTGCGATACCGATAGTCACTAGCGATATATAAGAACACTTTTTTAAAAAGTTTATTTTAAAAACACTTTTGTTTTGCAGACAGACAGGAAATCTAAGGTACAAATGTTACTAAATGCACATTAAATTAAGCATCACTTCCAGTACAGTAACCTTCAAATAAAGAAGAATATTCCCTGCTAAACAAAGCCTTATAACATCAATGCCAAAACTAAATACAATGTGTACATTGAGTGCAAATGAAAATGTATCCTTTAAGTGTGGAGTGGAAATGAAATGGAGTCAATATTTATACAAGTAAACACTTTTGTTTTTACAACAGCAGCAATTTCTTTGTCTAATCAACAAATCTTCAATAACAGTCAACAAAATATTTTAACCTTCAAATCTGTTTCAACTGTTAGCGTTAGCGTAGCGGCTAACTTAGCATTTAGCACGGCATTTGTTTTACAGTTGAGGCATTGCTATTTGCGAGAAATATTTTTTCCAGGGATGTTGTACCTTTGGTCCAGCTTCTTAACAAGCCGCTTAAATCCTTCCCTTTCCACCGTTTGAATAGGCACCATGTCCTTAGCTAACCAAAATGTGACTGCTTCAGTCATTTTACTCCACCGCTTGCTTTTTTTGTCATACGGAGTACCACTTGCGAATGCCCCCGCTATGGTCGCCTGAGTGATGTTAGGTTTGGCGTGTTCGTTCACTGACACAGTTTTTGGCCTCACATCATTCTCGGACTCACGCAGTGACTGACACTCCTCGTACTCACGCGGGTGCTTTTGCTTTAGGTGCTGAAATAAATGTGCATGTTTTTGAATGTTTTGCAAATTACAGTCGTTTGTTTGGAGTCTGACCTTCTGTATCCGAAAAACTTCCACACTAGTGATGTAGCTCCCCTTTTAGGGACTAGTTCGTCCTCAGTGCTAACTCCGGTACTATTCTCTGCATTGGTCACCATTATTGCACTGTTACGCGCTTGAGAGCGAGTGATGCGCGTTGGCAAAAATCATATCGAATTTACAGCTATACTGGTATTATCGTGAACGATATTATATCGCCCACCCCTAATGGGTAATTATCAAAATTGTCATGAATAACATTTTTTGGTTCTTTTCGTTAATTTGTTTGAATAAATGACCGGATTTGGTGCCACCTGGAAATATTTCACTTATTCTCTGCACCTTGCTTTTAGCTTCTTAACTGTTTGTCAGAATTATTTACTGCAACAAGCCCAACAAGCCGACACGTGGGCATTGGTGGCATGACACGGTTATGAAATCATGTCCTTTTGCCCTCCCAGATTTTACTCATAATTGACAGTCACCCGCACCTTACACTGACATCATACATGGTGGACCAATTGTAATTGATTACTTTTTTTAGTACTATTGCCTGTAAATTGGGGAAAAAGCCAAAATAGTTTACATTATTTTAGGCATCCTGGCCATGTATTTTTTTTTTAACAACAAAATCTGTAGTTACTTGTATGCAGATCTTATTTTTAATGGTTAAAACGACAAGTTCAATAACATTTTAAATAAATGAACAATCAATTTGCCACAGTATAAAATACAGTTATGTTGTTTGGAAACTTCATCCAGTTGACATCAATTAATTTACCATACATTACTGTTCTTATTTGGCAGTTGCATTTGCATTTGCTGGAAGTATGGGTGCTGCTGCGCATTCATCACTCCCACTTCCTGCATCCTCAGCTGTGTCAAGATTGGACCAAGTCCATTTTGTTATTCTGGTAACATTAAAATGTACAAAAGCACCCAAAAACCCCACTTTTAAAAAAGTTGGGACATTTTGTGAAAGGCAGTAGAAATAAGAATCTGTAATTAATTCTTTTGAACATTTATTGAACTAAAAGAAGGACAAAGAAAAGATTTCCAATGTATTTAATTGTATTTTGTAAATAAATACAAACAAGAATTAATGTAGAATTAAGCCCGCAACACACTCAAAGTTGGGATGTTTACTACTGTTATTACATTTTTTATTAATTAAATTTTCTTTTAATAATATGGGGCACTAATTGTTGCAATGTAGCAGGTGAAATCATGCACATTCTTACCTGGTACAGCTGCTTAACTGTCTGTGGTAGCCATTGTCTGATTCTCCTTTACATGATGCATCATACTGTATATTTTTAATAGGAGACGGATCTGGACTGCAGGCAGGCCAGTCAAGCGCACGCACTCTGTATCTACAAAGCCATACTCTTGTATTGCATGTACGATAAGGCCTAGCATTGTCTTACTAAAATAACCAGGGGCTTCTGAAGAAATAATGCTTATTGTGGAATGTTTTAAAATGGTGTAAAACTTTGCATGTTGTCACTATTCCACCTATTTTGAGTGTGTTGCTGATATCAAATTCAAAATTGGTTTATATTTACAAAATACAGTCAGGTTTGTAAGCAAAAACATTAAAAATTCCTTTCTTTGCCATTTTGTTAGTTATAATAAAGTTAAGGAGAATTAACAAATCAAAGATTCTTGTTTTATTGCATTTTTTTAACTTATCTGGAAATGGTGTTTGTATTTAGGAGTTACAGCACTAAATGAGCAAGACTGTAAGTAAATGGGTGATAGATCGTGTTGTATGATGATTAGGAATTAGTGTAGCACAGAATTGCAGCCTAGGGGGCAATGGATGTGTAAATTGGTAGAGGGAGGTAGTTTGTTCATTAAAAGCTTCTTATTAGAGTTTGTTAATGCTGCTCTGTAAATGTGTGGGTTTGTATTAGTGTCTATCTATAGAATGTATGTGTGTGTGGTGGGGAGAAATTGCTGAATTCCCATAATGTGGCATTAAGGGACTGTAAAATCTCACCCTCTCGCTGCCTCTCTTTTTCTCTTAATCCTTGTTAATAATGTCTGTTTTAATGTGTAATAAAGAATAACAATGTTAAAATGTTTGATCACCGCTGGACAGTTAAGGGAGTGTAAAATAGTGCAACATAAAAGAAGAACAGATATATGAGACTTTTATAAACCTTTTGATTTATCAGTTCTTTTATATTCATTTCTCCGAATGTATCGTATATTAGCACAACCCAAACAAACAAACAGATATAAACCCTGGGTATTACATGCGTATTCATTAATTTGCGCACTTACATCTTAAGGCACATTTTAAAAGTTTTAGTATATGAAAGAAAACCAGAGCCCATGGACAAAACTTTCTCTCTCACACACACAAACACACACACGAGGAGACCATGAAAAATCCTCACAGGCATCAATATGATTTGTGGATCGATCCAGGGTCCCCATTTTCTTTTAAAAACAGATACTTTCTGACTAATTCTGGAAATTAAAAACCATTTAGTCTAAACAGTGGTCACTGTTTAAGTGTAACAGTTTCACGCCAGTCACTTATCATTTTTAAATTATTAGAAGACCACAGGATTCCTGAAACATGTTAATTAGCACTTAAATAACTAGCTGCCAGCTGCAGCTACAAGCATAAAATAGCAGTTGGTATACCCTATATTTTTTTTACCACTATTTTTAGTATTTTTTGCATTTTAGACTAATAGTAAAGGCACAAAAGAATAAAATAACTCTTGTGGAACTGTGGACTAAACAAATAATGTTCACAGGTAAAACAAATCTACAAAAGCAACAAACGGTATAGTATTAATATAAGCATAAAAATGTGTAACTGTACAGTATTTAATATAAACGATGCACATAAATGATACAGTTTGGATTCTTTATATGTTGCCTCAATTCTCTCAACCTGCTGAATGAAGTTGTCACCTAGGATGCTTTTTTCTTGAATTACTTCACTGATGCTGAGCTGAGAATTTGTCGATTGCTTTGGAATAATATAATCAGAAGAATTTAGATACAGACAGACAGACAGACTCCTTTTTGATCCAGAAGGAAATTAAAGCCCCAGTAGCATGATACAAAAAAGAATTAACAGTACAAAACAAACAGAACAGCTAGAATTGAATATAGAATATAATATAGAATAGAATTGATTGCTTTTGATTAGTATAAATAGAAGAAAGATAGATAGATAGATAGATAGATAGATAGATAGATAGATAGATAGATAGATAGATAGATAGATAGATAGATAGATAGATAGATAATACTTTATTGATCCCAAAGGAAATTAAAGCCCCAGTAGCATGATACAAAAAGAACTAACAGTACAAAACAAACAGAACAGCTAGAATTGAATATTTCTTGTACTTGACATATAATGGATTAACATATAGTTAATTTCACTCACACGTTTAAACCATTGATTGTTAATGCATTAGTAAATACATTGCTGAGGATATTAGGTAAATAGAGACCTCAATACTAAAGTCCCTCTAGTTTTTGCTTTTGAGCTAGCTTATTACGTTACATAGCTAACTTGCTGACTTGGCTTGCAGTCAGAAACACTGCACTCCAAACCTCAAAGTAATTGTTATCTAAATTGATAAAAAGAAATGTGAACAATAATTTTTTATTAATGTAAGTATAGAGCATGGAATAAGCTTTTGTGTTACTTCATGTGTTCTGTAGAGTGGATAACTCAGAAGACCCTGTGTATGAGAGCTTGGAGGAGTTCCATGTGTTTGTGTTGGCCCATGTGCTGAGGAGACCCATCGTGGTGGTGGCTGATACGATGCTTCGGGACTCTGGAGGAGAAGGTGCCCTCACACACTACATTACTATATAAATCTATGCTATAATACAGATATTGTGAGTACCAGTACTTTTACACAATGGCATGTTTCCAACAACAATATTAAAAATGAATTTATTGTAATATACACGTCTGTATTATCTGACGAAGCCAAGATTGAAGACCTTAAACCTTCAACTTACAACCTGGTACAGACAATACATGTGGTTTTTAAAAGTGTTGTTATGTCCAACTTATGGAAATGATTTGGTGAAGACCTTTCCCTGTTTAAGCTTGACTAGGCATGTACACAAAGTCTATAACGTCTGTGTAGAAATAGTGGCCAGCTGTTTCTAAAATCACCTTTCATTCAAAACACATGGATTGAAAGGGAAGAATTTGTGAATAGTTGCATCTCAAACAGCAAAATATATATTAAATAGTTAATACATTTGCTACTTAGTACTGTGCCTACACTGTATAGCCAAAAGTATGAGGCCACCTGAGCATAAGCTTGTTGAATATCCCATACGTCCCCACCACATCACCCAGGCTATAACAGCATCCACTCTTTTTTGCACAAGATTTTGGTGTGTTTGTAAGAATTTGTGCTCATTTAGTCAAATAGATTTTCTAAAGCTGGTTATTAGAGTTAAACTCAGGGCAGTAGAGTTTCTCCACACCAGACTTGTCAAACTATGCCTGTATGGACCTTGCTGAAAAAGGAAAGGGCCTTTACCAAATTCTTGCCACAATGTTGACAGCAATAACTTAGCAATAACTAATCTAACATGACTTAATAATGTTTTCTAAATACCAGTACATATTACACAAACTTAATACACACTTTATTTTTATTTTATCTCTTGTTTGACCACAGCATTTGCACCTATTCCATTTGGGGGACTCTACCTGCCCCTGGAGGTGCCACCCAACCGGTGCCACTGTTCTCCATTGGTGTTGGCATATGATCAGGCCCACTTTTCTGCCCTGGTCTCCATGGAACAGCGTGATCAACAGAGAGAGCAAGGTAAGCACCTGAACTACACAGTCTCTACCATAACAGGGTAACATACACTGATGAGCCATAACATTAAAACCACCTCCTTGTTTCTACACTCACTGTCCATTTTATCAGCTCCACTTACCATATAGAAGCACTTTGTAGTTCTACAATTACTGACTGTAGTCCATCTGTTTCTCTGCATGCTTTTTTAACCTTTTCTTCAATGGTCAAGACTGTCCCAGGTCCACTACAGAGTAGGTATTATTTAGGTGTTGGATCATTCTCAGCACTGCAGTGACACTGACATGGTGGTGGTGTGTTAGTGTGTGTTGTGCTGGTATGAGTGGATCAGACACAGCAGCGCTGCTGGAGTTTTTAAATACTGTGTCCACTCACTGTCCACTCTATTAGACACTCCTACCTAGTTGGTCCACCCTGTAGATGTAAAGTCAGAGATGATCACTCATCTATTACTGCTGTTTGAGTTTGTCTCATCTTCTAGACCTTTATCAGTGGTCACAGGACGCTGCCCACGGGGCGCTGTTGGCTGGATATATTTTTGGTCCAGCAGTGACAGTGAGATGTTTAAAAAACTCCATCAGTGCTGCTGTGTCTTATCCACTCATACCAGCACAACACACACTAACACACCACCACCATGTCAGTGTCACTGCAGTGCTGAGAATGATTCACCACCCAAATAATACCTACTCTGTAGTGGTCCTGGGAGAGTCATGACCATTGAAGAACAGCATGAAAGGCGCTAACAAAGCATGCAGAGAAACAAATGGACTACAGTCAGTAATTGTATAACTACAAAGAGCTTCTATATGGTAAGTGGAGCTGATAAAATGGACAATGTGTGTAGACACAAGGAGGTGGTTTTAATGTTATGGCTGATCGTGTAGGTATGTTGTGTAGACGTCTCAGCTGTAGACTAGTGATTAATCAGTTAATCAATAACCGCTTTAAAAAATCATTGTTTGATTAATGCTTTTGGTTAGAATGTGTCTTTTTAATTCATTTTAAACAGTCAATGCTTTATTTTGAACACATCAAAAAGCTCAGACCGCTGAATTGAGGCTCACCCCAATGCACACGTGGCAGTTTCTTTCAGGGGGTGTGTTCTGTTGTTCTAATCCAAGCATTATTATATAGATCATGAGCAACAGCACTATTAAACCTTAAAATCACAAACAGAAGCTGTTTTGTGTCAGTATGGAGTCATGTTAAAAACAGAAAATATGTCGATATTTTACATCATGTCCAAGTTCATTAGCATTACTACACTAATGTTGCTCCCGGCTACTTTTTAAAATCTACATTCTGAAAGCTGAACTGGTTCTGTCCTGTGTTTGTTAACCTACTGTTCTATATTACTACCATGTTCAATGTGTTGCACTGTTTTTCATTAAAAAAAGCATAAAGACTTGTTTTGAAACTCAATATGAAACTTGGTATGATGTGTTTTTTATGGGATCCTCTAAGCTTGTTGGTTATCGATTAACTGACAACTATTGATGTTTGGTTATTGGCTAAAAGAAAATGGCAATATTTTTTTAAAGTGACTGCTGGCTTTTCTCTTACCTTCCTTATTATTAGTCTGAGAGTGTGCTGTGTGAAGCACTTCTCTGAATTTTTGTCCTCATAAACATTCCACATTTGCATGAATGAAGCATTTGTACTGGCAGGGATGTTTAAGGTGTTTGCTGGATAAGCTAAATTTTCCTGTGCACTCGGGCGACCTTTGCCTACCGCAGTGCACCATGCATTTGAGGTGGCAAGGAGGTTATGCTTCAATAATCATCCTCTTGGATACGCATGGATTTGTGCAGTTTGGACATACTTTTTATGGCAGATCCTCTCAAGCTCTGTCAGAATGTATGATGAGAGTATGTGAACTGCCATCCTCAGGTCTTTCCACAGATGTTTGATGGGAAGTCTGAGCTTTGGTTGTGCCACTTAGGGGCATTCTGAGACTTATCCTGCAGCCACTATAGTGTTGTTTTGGCTGTATGATTTGGGTTATTGTTGTTCTGAAGGGTGAATTATTACCTCAGTCTGATTTTTATGCGATCTCAAGGGGGGTTCCTGTATGTGGCTATCCTTTAATTCTGACCAGAAGCTGAGGGTCACTCTGACAGAGATCCAGCTTATGCTTGTGAAGATGGGAGAACCTGTCAGAAGATCAACCATCCAGGCATCACTCCACAAATCACGCCTTTATGGTAGAGTGGCCAGACGGAAGCCACTCCTTAGTAAAAGGCACATGACAGCTCGCCTGTAATTTGCCAAAAGGCAAGGTTCTCTGGTCTAATGAAACCAAAATTAAACTTTTTGGCCTGAATACCAAGCGACACGTCTGGATGAAACCAGGCATCGCTCATCACCTGGCTAATGCCATCCCTACAGTGAAGCATGGTGGTGGCAGCATCATGATGTGGGAATGTTTTTCAGCAGCAGGACCGGGACAACTAGTTCTGATACAGGGAAAGATGAATGCAGCTAAGTAAACCGAGATCCTTGAAGAAAACCTGCTCCAGAGCAATATGGACCTCAGACTGGGGCGAAGGTTTACCTTTCAACATTACAACGACCCAAAGCACACAGCCAAGAGAACAAAGGAGTGGCTTTGGAGAAAGTCTGTGAATGTCCTTGAGGTGCCCAGACCTGAATCCAATCGAACATCTGTGAAAGGAGCTGAAAATGGCTGTGTACCGACTCTCCCCATCCAACCTGATGGAGCTTGCAAGGACATGCCAAGAGGAATGGGCAAAAATGTCCAGAAACAAGTGTGCCAAGCTCGTAGCTTCTTTCCCAAGACCTTAAGCTGTAATTGCTGCCAAAGGTGCATCAACCAAGTATTAGGCTAAGGATGTGTACAGATATGTAACCCTTAAATAAACCATTTTTGTCAATAAAATAAAATTGCATATTTTCTAAACCCTGTTTTCTTTTGTTTGAGGCAAAAAAGATCTCAATCTATTACAGAATGAGTCTGTAACAAAATAAAATGTGGAGAAGGTCAAAGGGGTGTGCAGACTTTTCGGCTTGACTGTATATCCACCACAGATATATAATGTTAGTTAAAGTTTTAAAAATCTGTTATTTTATAAAAGATAACTAAATATGATATATGGTAATTTAAAAAGTAATAATTGCTAAGGTAATAATAATTTAAAATATAATTTACAATTAAGGCATTTAAAAGGTTTTGAATTACGATTAAATACAATCTGTAGTTCAGGATAAGAGATGATGGGCAGTTATCCCTTGGAAGTGTAAACTTTTTTGTACCTCAGAGGTGGACTCTCTACAGTGGACTGAGCACTGAAGAGAGTTTGTTTTTTAATGTAAAAAAAATCATTAGATTACAAAGAGCACTCAGTCCGAGACGTATTGGCCTTGCTGACGCTTGTGATGGATAAAGTGCACCTTAACTAGATGATCCAGCTAGGGATACTACTGCAGCAAACCCTTTAAAGTACTGCAGTCATGTGAGGTGGAACGTGTGGGAAGGAAGCACGGTGCCTGCTGCTTTACTCCTGTTCAAATCAGAAAGCACATGCAACACAGAATATGATCAAGGCGTGTGTCATCCCCAATGAATAATGCGGACCTGGGTCTGATTACCTTCAATCAATTATTGAAGAGATGTTCTTTTAGTGCTCAGTCAGCATGAAGTGGCTGTCAAAGACAAGGAGAGGAAGAAAATGTGAACAGGGCCAATTTTCTGTTGTATTTTAGCTGACTACATTGTCACATTTAATGTTTTTCAAATCACTACAAAAATCTATACATTATATATATAGAGAGATGTTTGGACTAAATGGGCCATGAAAACACTGCCACTTTAAATCTGTGTGTTTTGAATTTAAAACCTAGCACTCAAAAACTAGCTATTATAACCTACTGTAATATTCTAAACTGCACAGCAATGTACACTGCTGTTCAGTGTGTGTAATTTTAGGTCTTTATCGAGCACTGGCCTATAGTACTTTAAAGGACCCTTAATGTGTGCTTATAAGTTTGGTGAGAAAAAGAAATATGTCATATATACACTGATCAACCATAACATTAAAACCACCTCCTTGTTTCTACACTCACTGTTCATTTTATCAGCTCCACTTACCATATAGGAGCACTTTGTAGTTCTACAATTACTGACTGTAGTCCATCTGTTTCTCTACATACTTTCTAACCTCCTTTTACTCTGTTCTTCAATGGTCAGGACCCCCACAGGACCACTACAGAGCAGGTATTATTTGGGTGGTGCATCATTCTCAGCACTGCAGTGACAGCAGCAATAGATGAGCGATCGTCTCTGACTTTACATCTACAAGGTGGAGTGTCAACTAGGTAGGCGTGTCCAATAGAGTGGACAGAGAGTGGACACGGTATTTAAAAACTCCAGCAGCACTGCTGTGTCTGATCCACTCATACCAGCACAACACACACTAACACACCACCACCATGTCAGTGTCACTGCAGTGCTAAAAATGATACATCACCTAAATAATACCTGCTCTGTGGTGGTCCTGTGGGGGTCCTGACCATTGAAGAACAGGGTGAAAGCAGGTTAAAAAAGCATGCAGAGAAAAAGATGGACTACAGTCAGTAATTGTAGTACTACAAAGTGCTTCTATATGGTAAGTGGAGCTGATAAAATGAACAGTGAGTGTAGAAACAAGGAGGTGGTTTTAATGTTGTGGATAATCAGTATACATATACATGAGTACAGTACAATGAAATTCTTTTTCCACACATCCCAGCTTGTTTGGAAGCTGGGGTCAAAGTGCAGGGTCAGCCATGGTATGGCACCTTAAGGGCCCAACAGTGGCTGCATAGTAGAGCATAGATTTAAATAGTTTCACAGTTATAATATAACATACAATCTTGTACATATTCCTCACTTTTATGTAGTATCTTTTGCAATAGGGTGGCACTGGAGTGCAATAGAGTGTGAGAGAAGTTTTTTCTGATCTACAGGGGATTTCTTTGGGTACTGTTTTTAAATCCCTGATTGTCTCTGCTGTGTTGAGAGTAGTCTGGCAGATTTAGACACAGTGGGTTTAGATAAAGAAGGGCTTGTGGAAGGGTGGCTCTTCCTGTTGCCATGCAGATACAGGCTTTCCTTATTAAACATGGACTGTGGGTTTTCCACACAAATATCACACCAGGATGAGAAATGTGCAAAACCCTCACGCTCACACCTCTCTCGCCTGAGGCACAAAAACCTTTTCACCAACACTAGTTCATTTTAATAATGCAAAACTCCTTATCCTGGCTTTGTGCATTTTAGACAGTTTTTTTTTTTTTTTTAGAAAGTTGATAAGTTTGTTGTCAATGATTTGTTGTCTTTCAATCCAATTGGTATTTTAAAATTGGTAATATTAAAAATAGCAACGAATAAAAATAGTACATAACCTATTGTTTGCTACGTTTCATATGCAGTTTGTATTGTGTTTTATTATTTAAAATATGATTTTTGCACTCTTCCAATTCCTTTTAAAGTTGGTTATTTCTTATAAAAATATTAAAATGCTGGTTAATATTTAATTTATTTATTTATTTTAATGCATCTTCTTTCTATCTTCTATCTATTTATTTTAAGCGCATCCAATTTTTACCCAATTGCGTTATGCTTCCCTCCGACATGTGCATCTTTTCACCTGCACGAGGCGAGTTCATATGCAGATCAGCTTTGTGCACTGAGAGCCACACCCCTCAACTCTGTGCAGACACCATCATTTAGCCAGCAGATGAGATGAAAATATCAGAGAATGACAACCCCACCCCCAAGAACTTTTTACTGCTCATATGTATAAACCTTTTCTTGAAGATATAGTTGTTTAAAATTGTGATCTCACTACACCAAACGAAAGAAGATAATTGAAGCATGAGCTGTTTAAACGGAAAAAAGACCTTTGTAAATGTGCATAAGTAGGAGGTGGGTCAATCAGTAAACTAATTGTTTCAATGTACTTTACCTTGTATCCAACAGAGTTAAAATTCTACCCAGTGCACCTTCACTGTACTTTATACTTTGCTCTCCTGTTATTCCTTTAAAGATGTTGGATTTATGCAGCTTGGAAACAAAAATGCACCTCTTTAACACACATATCTAAATGTTCAAATAAATATGTCTTGAAATGTTTTTATGTTGTTTAATTTGCTCAGTAAATATCCAGTAGGTGGCCCTGTCTGTCTCCCTGAGTTTTAGTGAAACAGCAGACGTGTGCCCTCATTGACCTGGTGCTTCAGACTGGCACATGTGGTGCTCCAGGAAAAAGGAGGCTCCTGCAGTAGCTTTTGCACTTCTATATGGGTGCAGACAAAATGTATCAGACGTGTCATAAACTGATACCCCTGACTAGTGGAAATCATGTGGGGTGGGGGCACCAGCTAGACGAAGCCACACGCACTAACAAAAGATAGCGTGTATGTGGGTTTTAGTTTTGGTGGTTTATGAAGGCAAGACTTCCTCCTCTTTGTTCAGTAAAATCATGTAGAGCTTGAATGCAGAGACATAAGGCCCTGCCAATTAAAACACATGACCAGTGCTGTCGTCTTTGCCTTTGACTCACTTTTCCTGTTAATTCTTTAGTTTCCCTCTCCATGTCTTCTTTTATTGCTGTTTGTTTGTGCTTCATGAGTTTAGTTTGTCTGGTATTGCTAATGAGTGAACACCAGAGCAAGCCAATAGATGCACTTATGGCAGAGCCGCAGGTTTATAGTTAGGATCTGTTATAACACCTATTGCTTTTTAAAATACAGATTAGTATGCATTTCTGTCTATTGGTGCCCAGAAAAATGCTGCACAATCTTATTAATTACAAGAGGTGTCCAAATACTTTTAACCATGACAAAACTGTGTCACCAATCAGGTTTACAATAGTAGAATATTCCATTTATAATATTATCTTATATGTGCCTTAAAATGAAAGTCAAGTCAAATTTATTTGTATAGCGCTTTTTGCAATAGACATCGTCTCAAAGCAGCTTTACATAATCCAGGACCAACAGACCAAGGTGCATTCCAAATGGCTATTATTATTATGTTATTATTATTATTATCACTTACTGTCAGTGGCTTAATTAGGTAAGTCATGTGTGATTTCTTTCACTTGCACACATGTAGTAATTACTTTACCCAATTCTTTAATGTATTTTTTTAATTCTTTAATTTCCTTTGGGATCAATAAAGCATCTATCTATCTATCTATCTATCTATCTATCTATCTATCTATCTATCTATCTATCTATCTATCTATCTATCTACTTCAAGAGCACAGAGCGCGAGCTAGTGTCTACATCTTGACTGATTACAAGTGTAACAAAGTCTATTGGAGCTTAGATTATTATTAATACATTTTAAAAAATGGTTTAAAATGTGTTTTTATAATTAGAATAATTAATGTTGTACAATAGTGAGGGACATTTTTTGTCCCACTCGGGTCGCCACAGTTGCAAAGCAGGTACAGTGTGCACCACACCAAGGTACCTGGTTCTAGGTACACCTGAGTTCAAATCTCTGAAAGTTTTAGCATGTTCTGTGTCTGCATCGGTGTCCTGCAAGTACTGTGCTTTACTTTTACATTCCAAAAACATACTAAATGTGAATCGCTTGTTTTAAATAAGCCTTAAGAAGCGCCAGAAGAATAAGCATGCAGAAATGCGAGAACATGCCAAATGACTCACAGTGAATGAAAGTGACAATCGGACACATGTCCTCAAGACCCATGTTGCAGTGCAGCTGGGCCACCACGCAGCCCTATGTCAATACGAGGGTTTTTTTTTAACTACTACTAAGAATTTCAAAAACAAATGACATCACTTTTCTACATAATCACCTTCCGAAGCATGTTTGCCAGCATCGTTCCAACTTTTTAATGACATAAACAAAAATGTTTTGAGCGCGTAGCCACTGATGCAGCGCTGCTTTCACTTCATCATCACATGAAAATCTTCTTCCCCTTAAAGTTTCTTTGAGCGTCCAAAAACGGTGGAAATCAGATCTGGACTATAAGCTCTCACTCAACCAAAATATAAAAGTGCAGAAACTTTTTGAAGATTCCTTGTAATTCAGTCGTGATTCATTTTCATTGTTCACTCAGGTTAACCACCTGATTGTGTGTTTCAGTGGTTGTGAATGTGTAATATTTTACTAGGTCATCAGAATGTAAAATAAGAAACCATAAAATTTTTTGGTTCTCCACCGTTTGGTTCCCCACCTATTAAGGCTGTAACCATGGCTGTGAGCTCATTGTGGCTTCGCTGCTGCTCTTCCTTCCATCCGTCTTATTTTTTCTGCTTGGGCATGCCAGCCAGCAGCCGTCCCTCCAGTGTGTGTTCAGGTGCCAGTAGCTTCCCCTAGAACACTGAGACTCTCTTCATCTTTGAGAGACTCACCCTCTCTGCCCTTCCTATTCACACCCGTTCCCTCTACGCGGCTGCGGCTACACCGGCTCACTGGAATGTTAATCTTAGGCCTCTTGTTTTTGCACTAACATAGAGTTTGAGTTTCGCTTTTCATCTTCCCTCTGCACGAGTGTGGAAACCTTCAGGTGTATCCGGCTGTGACACAGGACACTCTTCCTCCCTCCAAATGGAGCTGAATGGGTGCCCTGTACGAGCCTGTGCCAGCCTAACTTTAATCTGATGTAGCCAGAGCTGTGGAGCGAGCTGAGTCTACCCACACCACAACCTCAGCTGCTATTTCTAGATGCAGCAGGCCCATTTTTAAAAGACCTGCAGGCTTTTATTGGCACAGAAAAATCAAGCTTTAAACTAAACCTCTTACAAAGTTGAGCTTGATCATGATTTATGACACTTCCTGTTCAACACATCCAGATTATTTTCACTGTAATAATCTTAATGATTGACAAAAGAGATTTTTATACAGTTTGCCAAATTGAGATGGATGAAGACTGGCGTAAGTGGCTATAAACATAGGATATGTATTTTTTCTTAAAAAGTGAAGTTAAAACTACATCACAGTGCTTGAATTAATAAACAAACAGTTGTTTACAAGGAAAGACCAGCATTTTGTGCATGTATTGTCCACAAATAGCTTTAATTTACTTAGTATTGTGGTGGACCTGGAATTCACATTCTGTAGGTTTTTGGAAAATGGACAGGAACCAGAGATCCCAAAGAAAATTGTGGAATTCCCCACTGTCACGTTAACCGGAGGTGAGAATTGGACTCAGGTCCACAGGACCCATGCGACACACATTCTACCATTTACACCAGGGGTGTTCAAATCTTTTCTTTTTGGGGGCCAGATGGAATAAAAAACAGGGGCCACAGATTATTTTGTTATAAAACAAAAAATATAATAGACCTACTTAATTACTAACAATTGTACTTTATTTAAGCGACTAATTATCTATCTTTGACAGTGGATTTTGCCATTTTCACTCACCAGTTACAATAATGTTAATGGAAAGATAAGATACTTATTTAAATTAAACGTACCCACTACCCTCCTAACTTGGTGAAAAAAATATTAATTTTTCCAGTGTGCCTGAAATCCTCTGAATTCGCTGTCTGGTTTTTGTTTCCTTGGAGCTGGCATGTTTATCCAAAAACTCGGGAACATTAATGTAGGTGTAAAGTAATGTTTTGAGTCGGGGGAAGGAAGATTGAGAGCATTTTAGATTGATTTTATGTGATAGCGACACCCAGAGTGCAAGCAGTTTTTTTAAAACCTGCTTAGTAGTGGGCCAACTTTAATTTTATTTCTAAAATACCTGCTTGAAAAATGCTAATGGACCGCAAATGACCTGCGGGCCATAGTATTAACATCCCTGTTTTTGGTAGCCACTTTATTCTGGTCAAATATCAGGTTATTACGTATCGAATCTCAGCTCTGCCTCCCGGCTGTGCTGGACGGCCACATGAACAACGATTGGCTGTTGTTCAGGGTTGGATGAGCCAGACCAGGGTTCCTCATAACTGGTGCAATTACGATCTCTGCTGGCTGATTGATGGCATCTGCGCAGAGTTGAGGAATAATGCTGATCACAAAGCTGATCCATATATGAACTTGCCTCGTGCAGGTGAAAAGATGCAGTTGGTACTGCATACGTACGGAGGGGGCGTGTGTCAGTTGCGAAGCTCCTCACTCAGCAGTGGAGGGTTGTATCGGTGAAGGTAAAGCGTAACGCAAACGGGGTAATTGGATACGACTAGATTGGGGAAGAAAATTGGGGGGATAAATCAGAGAAAAATAAAAAAAATCAGGTCATTACAGTACATTAAACACTGACTTGTACACTGACTTGTACAACAGCCACTACACCACCCTGTAGTTTTATGACGTTGGGGTACATCAGGTTACCTTGAGGTAATCACTCAGGTTCGGGTCCATTGATTTATGTTGTTTACATCAAACTCTGATTCATCTGACCAGACAACAATTTTCCAATCTTTAACTGTTGATTTTTTTAGTGAGCCGATGAACTCAAAATAATTGTGTATTATGCCCTGTGGTATACTGGAATACTTTTGGATGTTTCCCAGCATTTTGCCAAGTGTTCCTCCTTATGTATCATGGATGAATTCGTTTCAATAGGTAGTTAAATACTTAAATGGTAGCAAGGTTACACAGCACGTAGTGTTAATTCTGCACAGTTCCAGGACCCTGGGTTTAGTCCAGATCTCATTAGGGTTATCCCCTGTAGTTTGTGTTGAGTATGGTATGTTCTCATGTACTCTAGTTCCTTTCAATTCTTAAAACATAACCATAGATAGATTGGTTGTGAATGAGTGTCGCCCTTGGGTGGTCTGATGCCCTGTCCAGTGAGTATTTCCACCTTACATCAAATGACCCTTAGTATCTATCATGACCCTAACTAAAACAAATTGGTTACTAAAAATCACTGTAGGAAAGAAGTTAAGAGTTGGTTTATTCATGGCTCTGGCATTCTGGGTTTAATCTGGGCTTTCAGTTACTGACAGTCTAAAAGTTTGGCATGCTTTTAAGTACTTCAGTGTATCCCACCTGCTACAGACATGCCATTAGATAAACTACATACTTCATATTGTCTTGAGATTTGAGTGAGGGTGTATAAGTGTGATGGATTGGCACCATCCAGGATGTCTCAAGTATTTATTAGGATTCACCATGATCCTGACCAGAATTACTGTTTGTGAATTAATAAATGTGTGGTACATTAAGATGGGCTGGCGTCTCATCTATGTTGTATTCGTACCTTGCGTTCAGTGTTTTCCCAGTATCCACCACAACTTTGACCAGGATGAATTGGTTAGTAAAAATCTGTAAAGGCAGGATGGTTGCACATTGGTGTTACACAGCTCCTATGACCTGGGTTTGAGTCTCACTTCTAGTTAGTGTCTGTGAGGAATTTGGTTTACTCCCATTTTCTGAAGACAGGTAGTAGCCAGGGATGGGGACTCGAGTAACACACAGCGACTTCAGACTCGAATGACTCGGACTCGACTCGTGACTCCCAAAAAATGACTTGTGGACAGCAAAAGTCAGCAACATTAGTTACGTGTGACAATTATATATATATATATATACAGTGTATCACAAAAGTGAGTACACCCCTCACATTTCTGCAGATATTTAAGTATATCTTTTCATGGGACAACACTGACAAAATGACACTTTGACACAATGAAAAGTAGTCTGTGTGCAGCTTATATAACAGTGTAAATTTATTCTTTCCTCAAAATAACTCAATATACAGCCATTAATGTCTAAACCACCGGCAACAAAAGTGAGTACACCCCTTAGTGAAAGTTCCTGAAGTGTCAATATTTTGTGTGGCCACCATTATTTCCCAGAACTGCCTTAACTCTCCTGGGCATGGAGTTTACCAGAGCTTCACAGGTTGCCACTGGAATGCTTTTCCACTCCTCCATGACGACATCACGGAGCTGGCGGATATTCGAGACTTTGCGCTCCTTCACCTTCCGCTTGAGGATGCCCCAAAGATGTTCTATTGGGTTTAGGTCTGGAGACATGCTTGGCCAGTCCATCACCTTTACCCTCAGCCTCTTCAATAAAGCAGTGGTCGTCTTAGAGGTGTGTTTGGGGTCATTATCATGCTGGAACACTGCCCTGCGACCCAGTTTCCGGAGGAAGGGGATCATGCTCTGCTTCAGTATTTCACAGTACATATTGGAGTTCATGTGTCCCTCAATGAAATGTAACTCCCCAACACCTGCTGCACTCATGCAGCCCCAGACCATGGCATTCCCACCACCATGCTTGACTATAGGCATGACACACTTATCTTTGTACTCCTCACCTGATTGCCGCCACACATGCTTGAGACCATCTGAACCAAACAAATTAATCTTGGTCTCATCAGACCATAGGACATGGTTCCAGTAATCCATGTCCTTTGTTGACATGTCTTCAGCAAACCGTTTGCGGGCTTTCTTGTGTAGAGACTTCAGAAGAGGCTTCCTTCTGGGGTGACAGCCATGCAGACCAATTTAATGTAGTGTGCGGTGTATGGTCTGAGCACTGACAGGCTGACCCCCCACCTTTTCAATCTCTGCAGCAATGCTGACAGCACTCCTGCGCCTATCTTTCAAAGACAGCAGTTGGATGTGACGCTGAGCACGTGCACTCAGCTTCTTTGGACGACCAACGCGAGGTCTGTTCTGAGTGGACCCTGCTCTTTTAAAACGCTGGATGATCTTGGCCACTGTGCTGCAGCTCAGTTTCAGGGTGTTGGCAATCTTCTTGTAGCCTTGGCCATCTTCATGTAGCGCAACAATTCGTCTTTTAAGATCCTCAGAGAGTTCTTTGCCATGAGGTGCCATGTTGGAACTTTCAGTGACCAGTTTGAGAGAGTGTGAGAGCTGTACTACTAAATTGAACACACCTGCTCCCTATGCACACCTGAGACCTAGTAACACTAACAAATCACATGACATTTTGGAGGGAAAATGACAAGCAGTGCTCAATTTGGACATTTAGGGGTGTAGTCTCTTAGGGGTGTACTCACTTTTGTTGCCGGTGGTTTAGACATTAATGGCTGTATATTGAGTTATTTTGAGGGAAGAATAAATTTACACTGTTATATAAGCTGCACACAGACTACTTTTTATTGTGTCAAAGTGTCATTTTGTCAGTGTTGTCCCATGAAAAGATATACTTAAATATCTGCAGAAATGTGAGGGGTGTACTCACTTTTGTGATACACTGTATATACGTATATACTGTATATATTTATATATGTCATTTTCTGCTCTCTAATAACGCTACGCCCGTCTTAACCCGCAACGCATGCAATGGGTAAATGTTCCAGCCAGCTTCCGGCGTAGTGATGAAGCATTGCTTCCTACTTAAAATGGTGGAATACCCTACGTAGTGCACTTCACAGTAACAGATAATGTGAATGGAACGCTCCTACAGAATTGGTGCTAATGGTTGGAAGAACCGCTTTCTGAACCAATCAGACCTTCTGATTTTATTTTTTGTAAGAAATGCTGTTATTTGCATGTATTTAGTTTGCTGCATCACACAGATGATTGTCAATGAAACGCTTGATTGGCTTTCTAATGAGTTCGTGTTTTACTTCACAACCGGGAAAAGTTTGGAGGTTTTTAATTATAAGCACATTAATGGATTGTATTTCTAATGGGACAACACATAAATGTAATAGCATCTGGAACAAGGTAAGGTAAGCAGTATTATGGATTTTTTGCTGTGTTTGGGATTTTGGCCACTGTGCAGTAATTTGCAATGAAAACAAAACATCAGTTTAAGCTTTTAACCGGCACCTAGGAAAGTAAAGGCACGAAGTAAAACGGCAAAATACAGTTACTAATCTGTTGTTGTTTTTTATCTGAACTTACAGATTATTTGTATATTTCTACACTACACTTGCAGTATATGTTTTGTGTTTATTATATTGACTCGTGACTTGACTCGGACTCTAGCCTGAAGCCTCGTGACTTGACTCGGACTCTAGCCAAAAGACTTGTGACTCGACTCTGACTCGTATTTTGTGACTTGTGAACCGGTAGTAGCTACTCATCATTGCTGTGCACCCTGCACAGGAACATTCCCATCTGACTTCCAGTATTTCCCAGGATTCACAACACCCCTGACCACCTTAAAGCAATTATTGAAACCTGTACCACTATAATCAATGCAGTGAATGATATCCTCCACTAGAGGGAGTGTCTTATCAAGGAACTGGCTTTGTTCCTGGAGTTGTTTTTAAAAGGATTATATTACATACTTCACATGACACACGTGCACTTCAAACCTTTGGAAACTCTCCCCAAAAATTTCCAGAACAGGCACCACGCCATGCAGCGAGACACTCATCATACACTCATCATACGTCATTCTGTATCAGAAAACCACAGGAATTGGAATTGACTGCATAATGTGACAGGTCTAATTCCACAAGCAACTCATCAGTCAGCAGCCTCTGTTTACATTATCTACCACTTGCCAAATGATCCCTTGTCTGTCGGTTTCCATCGTATCAGATGCCTATTGTTACTGGCCGATCACTGAATTAAATATACTGTATATTTTCACTCAGTCTTCCTGGTCTGCTCTAGTTTTGTCAGTTTGTCTGTCACACCATGGGCAAGCCATTGTTAACAATTCATGAATATGTGGGCAGGTTGGTGACATCACACCGCAGACGGCAGGGTCACTCGAGGATAGTAAATAAGTACTTATATTTAGATCTGGAATGGAAACAATAGCATAAGCCGAGGCTGTGTGTGTTTGTTTATGTGTGCATGGTGTAGAAGGGGGAGCATGACAACGTATAGGCTTTAGCTGTGTTTCAAAGCACTTTTCTCATGAGCTCACCCACAGTTTCCCACCATCTTGGTGCTTTCCAAGTACTTTTGAACACAATTGTACACTTTGTTTGGGAACTTTTAAATATACACATTTCTGTTTATATAGTTGTTTGTATAATTCTACAGTGTGTTTTGAATTGGGAGTCCCCTCAGTACACTTTGTTTTGGCTAGCTTAGTCATGCTGGCTTTCTGCCACTTGAAGGGGTACTGCAGACACCAAATGACCCTGCCATACAACCCAAACATGTTTGTATCGAGGGCTTAGCCACAGTTTATTATTCTGCTGTGCAAAACTAGATTTTGTTGTAATAAAGAAGCAATAAATAGTAAAAGAGACATGATTTACAATCCACACTGTTTCCAAAAGTGGAGGATAAACTGTTATCGTGACTGGAACTTTAACTATTTTGAAGTGTTTGTGGTTGAAAGCTGGGAAACTTTGGGACAGATACACTGCTCAAAAAATGTAAGGCAAAACTAAAGTCAGACATTGGATCACAATCAACAGTAGAATATATATCTCATAGATATATATTGTATCATTTGTTGAGTACAAAATGACTCTTAGACAGTCTGTGACACTACTGGTGTTTTTGGATGCACTGATACATAACGTTCCAGAGGTTCCTAATTGGATTCAGGTCTGCAGAACATGAGGGTCAGTCACTGACATCAGTGCCTTCGTCATTCAGGAACTTCCTACACACTCTGGTCACATGAGGCTGGGCATTGTCCTGCACCAGGAGGAACCCATGGCCCACTGCTCCAGCATAAGGTCTGATAATGGCTCTGAGGATTTCACCCCGGTACCTAACAGCAGTCAGGATACCATTGGCTATCACATGGAGGTTAGATCAGGGGACTGAGAAGGCCATGGCAGAAGCTTGACTTTTATGTTCAGTCTAAGTTCCCAGGACCTTTAGTGGGAAACAGCCTCACAACATCACAGATGTTTTACCATGCTTAAAAGTACGCATCAGGCTCATCCTTCTTTCTTTAGCAAACCCTTAAACGTTGTTTGCAGAAAAGCTCTTTGTTTAGTTAATCGTAAAACATTGTTCTTGTCAAAGTCCCAGTAGCGTTCAGCAAACTCCACATGCCTTTGTTTGTTATTATATTACTATAAAAAGGCTTTTTCCCAGCAAGCTTTCCAAATAATATGCTGTTTTTTCTGAAACTTTGCCAAGTTAAAAAATAACTATCATTTAATACACCACTGAAGTATAAATTTAGGTAGCTGTATGTGCAAAAGTTTGAAACACTCTAATCAAAGTTTGTGTTAACACTAGGGCTGGTCGATATTGGCCCAAATCACTGGATCAGATATCGCAAGGAAAAAACGTGTAATCTGATCCGATACTGTTGCTTAATGTAAATAACACTTAATGAAAATAAAGCCATTGTTTGTGTGTAAAGCAAATAACACACGAAGATACGTTCCAACAGAGCGCCGTTTATTTCCAGCTCACACGGCAACTGCTGTAACAAGGTTCATCTTGATGACATCATTAACATGTGCCACTGATCTGCAACTCATCTGCAGCAGCTATTCAGAAATTAAAACACACTGATCTACTTAAACTTTTAGCATTTTAAAAAATCATCTACTACTGCCACATCTAAACACACTGTTTAAACACAATAAAAATTGCTTTATAAATGATAAATTGCTCACCTGAGATAAAGAAAACCTATCTTGTCCTGGCTTGGAGATCTCTCACATCTTCAATGATTAATCCATAAGTGTTATGAAATAAAACAAACTACACCGTTTCCCGTTTAGCCACAGATGTCCTCTTCAAAATCCAGCAGGGTTTAATAATCTACAACATGACAGAACTTCAACGGAAAATCTCAACCAAACACTGCGTCAATTCTAATTAATCCATCGTGTTTGATTGACATCCACATCTTCCAATTGTAGACACTTTGGACGACACGCCGTAAAGCGAGATGTGTCATATGAACAACAGCTCAAAAGTAATGAAACCAAAAATGCTGCTAAATGTTCTGTGTGTAAAAGTGAAAATAAAAACAGCAGTTTTGCATAAGTGTGATGTTGTAGATTCTGTATTTATTTCTTTAGAATATTTGTTACACAGTCTGAGCATTGTTATTTAGATAGCTAGTTTAACCATGGTGCATTGAGACATGTATTATTACTGCTTAGTTGTTTGAGAGGAGAAATGATGGTATCGGATTGGTATCGGTATCGGCAGATACTTAATTTGTGGTATCGGACATAAAAAAGTAGTATTCAGCCAGCCCTAGTTAACACATTCCTTACAGAAAACCCAGAGTATGGGATGTGTCTGCAATTTTAGGACACTATTTTTCAATTGTTTTTTTAATTAATTAATTCATAAAATGATGCATAAGCCGCTCAGGTGGCGCAGCGGTAAAACACACGCTGTTCACCAGAGCTGAGATCTCGAATGCATTGTATTGAATCTCGGCTCTGACTTCCGGCTGAGGCTGAGCGGCTACATGAACAACGATTGGCCTGTTGTTCAGATAGGGGCGGGACTAAGCCAGATGGGGACTCTCTCTCAGGCTAGTGTGATTACAACCTCTGCTGGCTGGTTGGTGGCGCCTGCACGGAGATGGGAAAGGAGTGCGGTAGAGGGTGTGGCTCTCCGTACACAACGCTGTACTGCACTGCACTCGTCAAGTGTAGGTGATAAGATGTTCAATTGCTGTGCATGTGTCGGAGGGGGCGTGGAGCAGCCTCGTCCTCCCCAATCAGGAGCAGGGACCAGCATTAGTGAGAGGATAATTGATGGGCAGAAATCGGATGCACTAAAAGTGGGAGAAAAAGGGGTAAAATACAAAATAAATAAATGATGCATTAAAAAGCAGAAACCTATTCCCTGTAAATGATGTTAACTTACTTTCATTTAGAAAATAAACAACAATTAATGTAATTTAAACAGGAGTGTCATGTTATGAATGTTAATTTCAGTCATTCAGTCCAAGAAAAAAAAAAAAAAAGGGAAAATAGCATTTTTGAAATGTATCCATACTGGTATGGACAATGCCTTAGCTGAAAGCTATGCAAGGTGTGGCTTTAACTGGTATTTTGTAAAAGAAAGGCTGATCTTCTTTGACCCTCGCCCTCAATACATCTAGCTTTTTTCTGTCTTTCACACACACACACACACACACACACACACACACACACACACACACACACCTTTCAATTCACCGTTAGTGTGTCAAAGATTCATAATGAGTCATTGTAAAACTTTACACTTTTTAAACATTGGCACACTATGAAACCAGTCAGGCAAATGTCAGAGCAACTGTGAGAAGAGTCTGTATGTTCTACAAATGCATTTGTGTGTGGGGGTGAGCGAGTGTGATTGTATTTTGAGACTAAGACTGAAATGTTCTGTGCTTGGACATGCTGTTCTACAAGTATTTTTCCAGTTTAACATTATGTCTCATCCTGTTTGTATGTGTCATTCTGTAAGTCTGATAAAGTTGTGATGCATGTAATATTAACTGTTTATTTGGGGGCTTGTAATACAATAAGTATAATACAAATAGTAGGGCTTCTTGCTTTCTGTAATATGGAGCACATGCTTGACATCTTGGTTGCAATATACACCGATCAGGCATAACATTATGACCACCTTCCTAATATTGTGTTGGTCCCACTTTTGCTGCCAAAACAGCCCTGCAACTGTGTATTCTGACACTTTTCTATTAGAACCAGAATTAACTTCTTCAGCAATTTGAGCTACAGTAGATCGGACCACACGGGCCAGCCTTCTCTTCCCACGTGCATAGATAAGCCTTGGGTGCCCATGACCCTGTCGCCGGTTTACCACTGTTCCTTCTTTGGACCACTTTTAATAGATACTAACCACTGCAGACCAGGAACTTCCCACAAGAGCTGCAGTTTTGGAGATGCTCTGACCCAGTCGTCTAGCCATCACAATTTGTCACTCAAATCCTTATGCTTACCCATTTTCATGCTTCTAACACATCAACTTTAAGGATAAAATATTCACTTGCTGCCTAATACAGTGTATCACAAAAGTGAGTACACCCCTCACATTTCTGCAGATATTTAAGTATATCTTTTCATGGGACAACACTGACAAAATGACACTTTGACACAATGAAAAGTAGTCTGTGTGCAGCTTATATAACAGTGTAAATTTATTCTTCCCTCAAAATAACTCAATATACAGCCATTAATGTCTAAACCACCGGCAACAAAAGTGAGTACACCCCTAAGAGACTACACCCCTAAATGTCCAAATTGAGCACTGCTTGTCATTTTCCCTCCAAAATGTCATGTGATTTGTTAGTGTTACTAGGTCTCAGGTGTGCATAGGGAGCAGGTGTGTTCAATTTAGTAGTACAGCTCTCACACTCTCTCATACTGGTCACTGAAAGTTCCAACATGGCACCTCATGGCAAAGAACTCTCTGAGGATCTTAAAAGACGAATTGTTGCGCTACATGAAGATGGCCAAGGCTACAAGAAGATTGCCAACACCCTGAAACTGAGCTGCAGCACAGTGGCCAAGATCATCCAGCGTTTTAAAAGAGCAGGGTCCACTCAGAACAGACCTCGCGTTGGTCGTCCAAAGAAGCTGAGTGCACGTGCTCAGCGTCACATCCAACTGCTGTCTTTGAAAGATAGGCACAGGAGTGCTGTCAGCGTTGCTGCAGAGATTGAAAAGGTGGGGGGTCAGCCTGTCAGTGCTCAGACCATACGCCGCACACTACATCAAATTGGTCTGCATGGCTGTCACACCAGAAGGAAGCCTCTTCTGAAGTCTCTACACAAAAAAGCCCGCAAACAGTTTGCTGAAGACATGTCAACAAAGGACATGGATTACTGGAACCATGTCCTATGGTCTGATGAGACCAAGATTAATTTATTTGGTTCAGATGGTCTCAAGCATGTGTGGCGGCAATCAGGTGAGGAATACAAAGATAAGTGTGTCATGCCTACAGTCAAGCATGGTGGTGGGAATGCCATGGTCTGGGGCTGCATGAGTGCAGCAGGTGTTGGGGAGTTACATTTCATTGAGGGACACATGAACTCCAATATGTACTGTGAAATACTGAAGCAGAGCATGATCCCCTCCCTCCGGAAACTGGGTCGCAGGGCAGTGTTCCAGCATGATAATGACCCCAAACACACCTCTAAGACGACCACTGCTTTATTGAAGAGGCTGAGGGTAAAGGTGATGGACTGGCCAAGCATGTCTCCAGACCTAAACCCAATAGAACATCTTTGGGGCATCCTCAAGCGGAAGGTGGAGGAGCGCAAAGTCTCGAATATCCGCCAGCTCCGTGATGTCGTCATGGAGGAGTGGAAAAGCATTCCAGTGGCAACCTGTGAAGCTCTGGTAAACTCCATGCCCAGGAGAGTTAAGGCAGTTCTGGGAAATAATGGTGGCCACACAAAATATTGACACTTCAGGAACTTTCACTAAGGGGTGTACTCACTTTTGTTGCCAGTGGTTTAGACATTAATGGCTGTATATTGAGTTATTTTGAGGCAAGAATAAATTTACACTGTTATATAAGCTGCACACAGACTACTTTTCATTGTGTCAAAGTGTCATTTTGTCAGTGTTGTCCCATGAAAAGATATACTTAAATATCTGCAGAAATGTGAGGGGTGTACTCACTTTTGTGATACACTGTATATCCCACCCACTAACAGGTGCCGTGATGAAGAGATAATCAGTGTTATTAACTTTACCTGTCAGTGCTCATAATGTTATGCCTGGTTGGTGTAATTTAGTTGGGTGCACTGGTAGCGCAGCATTATAACTCACTAGCTCACCGTCAAAGGGATTCGAGTTTAAGTCTAACTGGTGTCCTCGGCCTGGATGGGGAATCAGCTTCTTGCCTCTGCAACATCCGGTTGTCTGGATAAGACCAAGAGAAAATAGCATGACCATATGTGGATAGACATAAAACCATAGATCCTGCAGGAAATTGTGTAAGAATCAGAAGTCTTTCTAAAAATTCACTGTAGTGTGAAGAAGTGAGAATTGGCTTAATATGTGTCACACGAGGTATGTGTTACAACGGAGTGTGGGAAAATGTGGGAAAAAACTAGAAATCTAGAAATCAGATATAAACACGGATACACAGGTGGCTTGGTGGCATAGCTAACAGAAAAGGTGATTAATGATTAATGATTAATTCTCAAAAATCTTTATTTAACTGCCAAAAGTAATAATAGGGCAGTTGTAGCTTAGTGGTTTAAGGTACTCATCCAGTAATCCAAAGGTCGCTGGTTCAAGCCCCACCACTGCCAGGTTGCCACTGTTGGGCGCTTGAGCAAGGCCCTTAACCCTCAATTGCTCATACTGTATACTACCACAGTACTGTAAGTCGCTTTGGATAAAAGCATCTGCTAAATGCCGAAAATGTAAATGTAACAAGTAAATATTTTGTTTAACACAGCATTGTATTTTGTAAATATAATTGACTGCAGCCAGGCCAGCCTAGTATACGCATACTGTGTCTCTGAAGCCACACTGTTGTAGCGCATAAAGAATGAGGCCTGGCCATCGTCTTGCTGAAATAATCATAGACGTTACCTTGGTGGCAGCATGTGTTTTTCTAAAATACCAATATGTGCCTCTGCATCAGTGGTACCTTTACACATATGCAATCCATTCAAGCCATGGGTACGTTGCACCCCCATACCATTACAGATTTTGCATCTTTGGCACTGAGAACTTTGCCCTACATGGATCGAGATCTCTCCAGATTCACTGAATCTTTTCACTATATTATGAACAGTAGATGGTGAAAGATCTATTTGGAATCTTGCTTTAAGAAATGTTCTCTTGGAACTGTTTGACAATTCTCTTGCAAAAGTTGTGCATCACAACCCATCATTGCTTGTAAAGGATGATCCTTATACCCAATCACAATTCCCTCACAAGTTACCAATTCACCTGATTATTGTGTAATAATATAACTGGAATATTCTATATAAACTGCATCTTTCACAACCTTTTTGGAGTGTGTTGCAGTCATTAAATTCTAAACATGTTTATATTTACAAAATACAATGAAGTTGACTAGATGTGTTTACTTGTATTAGTTAAATAAAATACAATGTAAAAGAATTAATAAGAGAATTAATCTTGTGATTAGGGCGGCTTGGTGGGTAGCACTGTCGCCTCACAGCAAGAAGGTCCTGGGTTTGATCTCCAGGTGGGGCGGTCCAGGTCCTTTCTGTGTGGAGTTTGCATATTCTCCCCTGCGTGGGTTTAACCCAGGAGCTTCGGTTTTTTCCCATAGTCCAAAGACGTGCACGTGATGTAAATTCGAAATACAAAATTGTCCATGACTGTGTTTGACATTAAACTTGTGATGGACTGATGGATCTTGTGTAATGAGTGGCTACCTGTTCTGTCATGAATGGATGTGTGAAACATGCCGTTAGAATCCTAATAAATAAATAAAAATTGAGATTTTGTGTTTTACAAAACGGCTTAACTTTTTTGGAAATGGGGTTTGTAGATGTAATACATTTTAATATAATAAAATGCTTTGATATAGTAGTTGTGCTAGAATTAACAATGCATGAATTAGCAGGCAGCACAGTGGCACAGCTGGAGGAGTGAGTGCCACACAGCAACATCCTAGGGAAATTTGTATTCACTGTGAAAAGTTTTGCATGTTTTTCACAAGGGGTTTCCTTAAAGTACTTCACTTTCCTTCCACTTTCTAAAACATGCCAGATGGTGGATTTAGTTGCTGAAAATTGCATTTTGGTTAAAGTGACTGATCAAATGTATGAGTGTGTGATGTTTTGTAGTGTATTGGTATATTAGTGTTTTTAGGTTGCAGTGGACCCAGTGCAACCTGAGTATGAGAATGAAATGAAAAATTTGGTTCGGATTGGTGAGGTTGTTTTTTCAGTTAATTTTATTCATTTGCACCTTGATAAGGCTGTGTGTTAACAAAGTGCAAATTTGGTGTTGTAGAAAGTCATTTGGGACATGACCTGTGTGTTTACATAATGACGTCAATGTGTGCATTGCATAATTAGTAATGCCTCATTGGTGTTTACTTTTTCATTTTTTATACCTGGTTTCACTAGTTTACAGCAACAAACCTCATTATAACAGTGAGTCATGTGCACATTTACACTGAATGTGTCTTTGTTGTTAAAAAATGTATCATTGTAGCTGTAGTACACTATAAAACTAAGTGTGTGGAGTGGAAATTTGAAGCCTGGTTTAAAGGATTTACAGGGATAACGTGATCATTAATCTGGGATGAAGATTTAACAAGCAAGCTCTAGTGCTCAGTATGAGTGTTTACATACAAAACAATCCCTCTGCCCTTGTTTTTGTCCTCTGCCTTAGACAGTCCCAACAGTTTCCGAACAGGGTGTGACTGAATTTGCGTTTTAAAAGTCTTTCTTGTTTTGTAATAGTTTTTTTCTCTCTTCTCTTTGTCACAGCTGTCATCCCTCTGACAGACTCCGAGCACAAGCTATTAGCTCTACACTTTGCGGTGGACCCAGGCAGAGATTGGGAGTGGGGGAGGGACGACAACGACAACGCCAAGCTGGCTAAGTAAGACCCTTCAATCCCCTCTTCTCTTTGGCTGACGCCCATCCAAAGGCTTATGGGCTCTGCTGGCTGGCTCACTTAGTCCCCCAATGCTTAAATTGGGGAAACTCCTCTCTGGCTGTGCTATCCCCCAGCTAAGAGATTTAGCTGGACTAAATCTGGGTGTCAGCATTTTAGTAGAAAAAGCAAATTAAGGCACACCACAGGAAGACACACTTTTATGGACAAGCAGCTTTTAGTTATCTGAAAGAAAGTTCTATGGCTTTAAGGATAAAACACACTTAGTTTTCAGTGTGGTTTGTTTTGTTGACTACATCAGTAAAGTTCTCACATTTCTGAGCTCACTTTGAATCTATTGACTTGGCCAGGCATCCAACAGGCACAACTGGCCTGTGTAGCAGTGGAGGAAGTTACAACTGGGAAACTGGACATGACTAGATTGGAAAACACCAAAACAGAATAAAGTTCACATAATCCCTTGGAAGTCCGGATGTTTGTGTGTGTGTGTGTGTGTGTGTGTGTGTGTGTGTGTGTGTGTGTGTGTTTGTCTGTAAAAGAAGGCCTGGCTCACAATAAACATTACAATTCATTTTAAATGTGTTCAGGAGATTGAAGTCAGAGCTTTGTGCAGGCCATTCGAGTTCCATCACACTAGACTCATCACACCATGTCTTTGTCTTTGTACTGTGGCAAATTAATGCTCAAACAGAAAAGGGACTTCCCCAAACAGCTGCCACAAACTTAAAAGTGTACTAACTAATTTATAAACTGAATTTGAATACTAGAAGGGTTTCTCTTTTCCTCACCACTTTTTTCATTTATATATAGTGAAATGAAAAAGTACTTCCCTCTTTTTTTTTTATTGCTTATTTAACTGCAAATTTATCCCACTAAATACATTTGGATTTTTTTTTTTTTTTGCGTTTCCCCCCAATTTTCTCCCTAATCTAGTCGTGTCCAATAACCCTGATTGCATTACACTTTCCCTACCGATGCTGACCTCCACTGCTGACTGAGGAGAGCCGCAACTGACACACGCCCCCTCCGACACGTGTGCAGTACCAACTGCATCTTTTCACCTGCACGGGGCACGTTCATATGCGGATCAGCTTTGTGTACGGAGAGCCACACCCTGATCAACGCATTATCCCTAGACTCTGTGCAGGCGCCATCAATCAATCAGGTCGTGATTGCCTCAGTCATGAAGAGTTCCCATCCGGCTCCCACCCTGTATGAACAACAGCCAATTGTTGTTCATGTAGGCGCCCAGTTCGAAATGTCAGCTCTGGTGAAATGTCAGCTCAGCGTGTTTTTACTGCTGCGCCACCTGAGCGCACCCACTAAATAATTTAACAACACACTATATTATACAAAGGAAATTTGACTGTTAGAGTTAAAATACACAGTCACTTAAAGGTTTCTATGGTAATATTATTAAGCAATACAGTTGAGCACATTGTAGATAAGCTGGTTTTTGAAACTATCACTCTAAAAGGGGTAACAAACCCATAAAGAAGGGTTATAAGAAAGAGTCTTTGGTGTGTTAATTCTCTTTAACTTTAATTAAACTGATAAAAGTACAAACATTTCCAGTGTTTTTACTGACCAACTTTATTGTGTTTTGAAAATCTAAAAAATTGAATTTGATACCTTGCCTACATACCATGATTGATTTTAACCTGCAACTTTTGCTGATAACAGTGTGGATGGTCCTTTTCATCTTTGGCACAAAGAGATTGATGTATGCTTTTCCTAAAAACAAGCTAAAATGTGGACTCAGCTGACTACAACACGCTTCAACTGTTTTTGGACCATCTGAGATAAGCCTGGGTTTAGAGAACTCAGCAGTGTTTCTGCATAGAGCTGATGTCTGGCGTTCTCTTTGCATTATCGAGTTCAGGTTGCATTTCTTAATGCAGTGACAATGGTTTTCCAAAGTACTCCTGAGCCCATGTCTATATTTAGCACAGAAGCATGATGATTTCTCATGCAGTTCCATCTGAGTGCTCAGAGTTTACGCATATTCACCAGTGATTTCCAACTTTGTCCTGCGCTCATGTGCCACAGCAATCTAAGGCCCTACCAAACCACTGTGTAGTGTTTGATCTCAGCAGAGCCAACAACCTGGCTGGGCATCCACACAAACACAATTGCAGTGTTTTAGGGAGGGAAGGGAGGGTGGGGTTTCTTCCCTCTGTCGCTGTGAAATGCAATCTCCCGGACTGGTGTCTGTGCATATGTGAGGAATCACATGGAGCGTGGGTCTTCGATATGGCTCAATGTGGGAACCCAATGCTGGCAGGTTATAAGCTGCAGATTGGACACGTGTCAGAGGATGCGTGTGATGAGCCGGCTCTCCTAGAAGCGACAGTAGATTCATTTGGGAATTGGAAGTGATTACATTGGAGAAATAAGGGGGGGAAAAAAAGACCCAATTTTTTTAGGTCTTTTGTTCTTTTTAAACTAATTGACAGATTTTGACAGATCCATATTCTTCTATGAAGTTTGGTACAAAGTGGTGAGTAACTATCCATCACTGCTTGCACAGAATTAAGGCACATGAGACGCAGGTACATGTCAATCACATATGATTGGCACATCATGGCACTCAGGTGGCCCAGCGGTAAAACATGCTAGCACATGCCATCCGGCAGGCTGGGCACCTACATGAACAACGATTGGCTTGTTGTTCACAACAGGGTGGAAGCCGGACGGGACCTCATAACTGATGCAATTCCGACCTCTTCTGGCTGATTGATGGCGTCTGCACAGAGTCGAAGGATAATGCGTTGATCAGGCTGTGGCTCTCCGTACACAAAGCTGATCTGCATATGAACTCGCCTCGTGCCAGTGAAAAGATGCAGTCGGCTACTGCACCCGTGTCGGAGGGGGCTTGTGTCAGTCTCGGCTCTCCTCAGTCAGGAGTGGAGATCAGCATCAGTAGACAGGAAGCATAATGCAATCTGAAATTGGGAAAAATGCCTCGTGTCCCACCTATCGGCCAAACTAGGTCACACAGGGAAGCACAAGACACCAGTGATATGTCAATCTAAGGATATTGACAGATCTGAGCCACAAAATTACGAAATGCATATATTTACAAAATCAACTTGGCCAGTAGAAACATTGTCAGTTAAACAAAGATTCAAGAGAATTAATACAAAGCCCAGGTTCTTCTTTTTAATGCATTTTATTGCATTTAGCTTTTTCATAAATCAGATTTATAGAATGTCAGCCAGACTAATAAATGAATTTGCATTACTGAGCAACAAGTGTTGAACAAACTTTTCTCTTCTCTCATTTAAGTCTGATCCTGTCGTTGGAGGCCAAGCTAAACCTCCTGCACAGCTATATGAATGTAACATGGATTCGGATACCATCAGAGACAAGGGTGTGTAAGATTTGTACAAATGTGTTTTGCCACTTTCACATTGGTGATCCATTGGCTGTTACAAAAACTGTTTTAATGTTATGTTTGATTATACATTTTGCAGGCTCCTCTTGCTCAACCCGAGTCGCCCACTGCTTCTGCAGGGGAAGACGTCCAGTCGCTTGCTGAATCCATGGAGTCGGACCGTGAATCGGTCTGCAGTAACTCTAACCTCAACAATGGCAAGTCCAGTAAAGACAAGGACAAAGAAAAGCAGCGGAAGGAAAAAGAAAAAGCTCGCACAGACTCAGTAGCCAACAAGCTGGGAAGCTTTAGCAAAACACTGGGCATCAAGCTTAAAAAGAACATGGGAGGTTTGGGTGGCCTTGTTCATGGCAAAATGAACAAATCCGCCACACCGAACGGGCGTGCCTTGGACAGCAGTGAGCAGAAATCCAAGAAAAAGGACTCCAAAATACGCAAAGGGAGCAAAGAGGAGTCAGGCCAGTCAACAAGCACATCTTCCTCAGAGAAAGCGACCAGCCCCTCTCCTACTGACAGAGCTTTGAGTAACTCCTCTGTAGAAAATCAGCCCAGCTCATGCAAAATCCAAGATGAACGGACATTAGACAACTGGAAGTACAGTACAGATGTTAAGCTAAGCTTGAACATACTGCGGGCAGCCATGCAAGGCGAGCGCAAGTTTATCTTTGCAGGCCTCTTGCTTACCAGTCATCGGCATCAGTTTCACGAGGAGATGATCAGCTACTACCTTAGCAGTGCCCAGGAACGGTTCAGCACTGAGCAGGAACAGAAAAGAAAAGCCGAGGCTGAGAAAAAGCCCCAGACTAATGGCTCCCTGAAGAAGCCAGAACAGGAGAGCTCATTCCAAAGAGAGCGCTCAGATAGCTCTCCTGCTGAGAGTTGCTCACCTGTCCTGCCTCCCAGCCATATCCACGCACTAAAGAACCAGGGGAGGAACAGTCCTACATTTGCTGCTTCTCCCGTCCCTATACCAAACTCCAATCTGGCTTCAGTCCAGCGTTCGTCCATGTCTCCTGTCCCCTTCTCCTCTCCCAGTAATGGTGCTAAGAGACCCGAACCCATCCCGGTGTCGGCCCATTATAGCCATACACCACCCGTCCAGAGACACAGCGTCATCCATCTGCGTGATGGCAGCATGCAGTCATCCAGCTATCAAGACGAGACCTTCAAACCGCCGGTGGGATCATTGAAGACCTGTGCCACATATCCGCAGCAGAACCGCTCACTGTCCTCTCAAAGCTATAGCCCAGCACGCATGTCTGGGATTCGAGTTGTCAACGCAGGTGATTCCTTGCCATACAACATGCCCGGCGAGCACAAATCCCACACCTATACCAATGGCTTCAATGCTGCCCACATCAGAGACAGTTTGGAGTTTGCTGATGCAGAACTCACACAGCATGCCTGGCTTGGTCATGAGAAATCCAAAATACGCAGTGGAACCTGTCCGGTGTACTTTTTTCAGCAGAAACGCTGCAAAAGGGAGAACTGCTCTTTCTATGGTCGACCTGAGACTGAGAACTACTGCTCCTACTGTTATAAAGAGGAGCTGAAACGCAGGGAAAGGGAGGGCAAAGGACACCGGCCTGGATAGCCCCACCCATCCCAGTGCTCTCAGCACTGGTGTGTGTGCAAATCTGGTTTCACTGTTGTCCTTCATCGTGGCCATTCTTTGTTCTATGCGAATTATAGAAAAATATTGGCATAGCAGTTTTCTAATCGATTTAGGAATGAGCTCATTGTATTCTTGTTGCTGTTCACTCAATAGCAAGTCAACACTGCAGTTTACAGCTTTGCCAGAGATTGTGCTGTTGTTTTCTTTGTGAAATTGTTTTTCGTCCAAATTGAAATTCTTTTACTTGTTCTAGAGTAAAAGCTGATGTCTGTGCATTTTGCTCAGTCTGTAATATAAAGATTTCTTGTTTTAGCTGAAAGAAATGTAAAAGCATATGTCAATCTCCTCTGAGCTCCCCAAAACCTAAAGGGTAACTCATTTGAATGCAATACTTCTCAACATAGCTCTTTGAATTCTCAGTATCCAATAACACCTTTCTTCTGTGCATTGCAAATAATGAAACAGGAGGGACAACCATCATCAAGCATGGGGTTTAAAAAAGCAATAAGTTTGGTAATGACCAACCCTCCCCATTTTAACTATGCATTCATTATGTCAGCCATAATATGTTGTCTTTGTGCAATTTTATCTGTTGAATATAAGAATATTGTACTAAAATGTTTTATTTATGGCCCATTGAAGTGTGCCTCCAGGAATTGTGGAATACGTGGGATAAAGGCCATATCTGTTTAAAGGTTTGCATTCAGTCAGTCAGTCCTCAGTACTGTGTGATGCAGTGCATTGCTGTATTTTGCAATACAATGCATTTATGAGCTATACATAAAGTAAAACTACTTATGAAAAAAATATGCCTTGAAGGTCCAACAGTATAATGAAAAACAAACCTTTGTACATTCCCTTTCAACTTTATTAAGAACACATGTACAGCTGCTCATTCATGTAATCATACAGTTAATATCAGGTTCAAGTGAACAGGCTAGTTTTAACTATGGCAGAAACCCTTGATTTGTATTTTAAGCATCTTAGAACACACAGAATCTTTTAAGTAGAAAAAATGGATGAGGGCTTCACTGCTGTCAGCCAAAAATAGGAATCTACTACAGTAGGCACAGGCACATTGCCAGTTTCTCTTCAACATGCAGTTGGTAGGGTCAGAATTTGGTATAAACTACATGAATCCATAGACCCAACCTACTTTTTGTAAACAAGTAAGGCTGGTGTTGGTGGTATAATGGTGTAAGGAATGGTATACATTGGGGGGCATACATTGCCCCCCACTTCAGTACAATTTGAGCATGGTTATACTCAACCTATACTGATTCTGACACTGGGCATTGTACCATGCAACAAGCATATGTCATCTCAGATTCCATAATGTTACCAGATATGAATCCAATAGAGTGGCTAAGAAATGCAGTTAAATTGGAGATTTGCAGCACAAACATACATTTGGCAAATATACAGCAATTACATGATCCAGTCATGTCAGCACTGACCAAATCTTAAAGAAATGTTTCAACAGAAAGAAAAGTAAGTCCTTCCTATTATCAGTATGGTGTTCCTAATAAAGTGGCAAGTGAGTGTACACTGGAGAAGTTAACTGAAAGTAAAACCAGACCGAAATCGAATGTTTGTCATAACCTGTTACACATTGCTATGGTTTATGTAATGCCTGTCTTTCATTATACAGTATATTCTCTAGCCCATAACCCAGAAGCAATTATATAGCTTTCTGTAGTTGCCCTAAGAAACATGTGTGCCTGTTTAAATTTATCAGGTATTGTGTTGATTGGCATAATTACCAAAAAGTAGCTAAATCCGTCTATAAGGGCCATATTCAGAGTTGAGAAAGGTGTGCACATTAAGGAGTAAATATCAGAATTGCACTGATAAAACAATACTGTGGCTGAAAAAAACAAAAACACACACAAACAACACAATGCCAAACAAAAATGAGCCAGTGGAGAGCTGACACTAAGGCCGGAATTTAAGGAGCTCTCATATTTGTAGCAAATCAAAATTTAATGAGGTGGCCCTAATGGCATGGCAGGTGGGCATGATACTGCTCCACTGCTCTACACAGTGGCTTTGTGCCAGTATTAGAATTAATTCATAATCATATGCTTTCTGGCGCTGTTAGGGCAATAATACATGAGTACTAAAAATGCAGCATATTTTACCCAGAAAATGATGATGTCTATCATGATGTTTATCACTTGGTATTTTTTGTTGCCCAATATTTGTGTTTTAAAAAAAAACTATAAAACTCTCACAGCTTCACATAAAACCTAATACCTAATACCTCTAAAACCCTTAGAGGTGTGAGCTGCATGCAGGCAATTTCCAGAAAATAAACTCCAATTTCTTGTGGCTTAAAACATACAAATAACTTTGTATGTACAACTAATAATAATACAAATAACTTGACTCTGAATGTGTCCCTGTATTCAAATATGTAGATCACAACACTATATTAAGCATATTAGATTGATTATTTAGGTACAGCTGAAATATCTTAATTTTACATTGTAACAAAACATAATTTCAACAAGTGTGTTATTTATCAAGATGATGAGATGATGAATGATTCAAAATTTGCCCATATGTGTCTTAGTTTATGCTGTGTTCTAGAAAGACAGGCTTCGTGTTACAGGGCCTGAACACGCTTTGCTACAGCAAGCCTGAGGCAAATCCCACACACCTGCAGGAACGGAAATAGAACCCATTTGCAAATATTTAATCGAGGTAGAACAATACTGTGGCTAAAAAGCCACTGACAAAAAAGGACAAATAAAAAGGTGGCCAAATTAACATAAATAAAGAAGCAAAGACACAAAAACATCTGCAACCCGCAATGGAGTAAGTGAATAGAAAAGGGATAGCACAGAAGTGAGAACTGGATGTAATAATATAACATGTTGCTCCTGCTGTTAGCAACAAACCAGCCCTCGGAAACAGAACAGACAGGGCACCATCAGAACCTGCCGATTTGACTATGCATGATTGGAACCCCTACCCTACCAGTTGGTGCCTCCTTTGCAAAAGTGGTTTTATTGGTGGGCATGCTTCGGAAAAGGGAAACTGCGCCACCACTGGGCAATACGCTTTCCCAGTGAGGCATCATCGCAAGGCCTAAGAAACCACAATACTGGGGGCAGTTCCTAGAATCCTAAAGAATGCTGACGACCCACATCAGAATAAAACCGGACTGGATCACGCCCTACTATAGAAAGAGCGAGGTGAATCCCACATGGTAGAAAATGCCACAAGACTGGGCTTGATGCATTTTGGGCCATGCAGGATTCGCCTCACACTTTCTGTAGCGAGGCATGTCTAGCCCCATTACAAAAGGAGCTGGTTAGTACATGAACCCAGCAGTGTTTAATCAAGGTAGAGTGCTTGTTTTCCATCTGGGGTGAGTTACTACCCATGCGAGCAGCTTTCTTGTCCTGTTGTTTACCAGCATTTTTTCCATAGCCTTCAATAAACAAGTGCCCTTTATCAATGAGTATTTGTCCCCAGCCCTCCTCCCTTCCACCTGTTGGGATGTGCCGCTGCAAGGCAGCTGATGGGCACTTGTCCCTGCCCTCCCTTCCTATCTTATATGGGTTTGTTTGGGCTATTTTTCCTTCAAAATAAATTCTTATTTAAATTGGAAACTTCAGGAGCCATTCCTTAGGGAGGGGGCTGTGTAACATAGTGGCTGCTGTTCCAGAGCTGCTCCAAGTTAGGAGTTGAATCCCTCTGCGCAACCAATTTTGGCTGTGCAGAGTGAGCATGGAGGTGCATTAATGTGTGATCTGTTAATTTCTCTTAATTGACAATCACCTGTGCCTTGTCTTCCTCTGCACTCCCTAGTTTGGCCTTTTTTTCTGAAGCTGTGATGCTACAGGGTTCTGTTCGGCCCTGTTTTCCTCTAACGAGGAATGTTTTTGGTTTCTGGCAACTGCCCTCAGTCTTGCAGCATTGTGGATTACCCTAGTGGCGACACAGTGTCCCTTTTCCAGAGTGGACCCACCCGTATAACCACTTAATGCACTGTGAAGCGCCAATTAGTAGGGTAGGGATTCCACTCATGCATAGCCGAGCCAGCAGGTTCCTTGACTGTTTTGTTTTCCAGGGTTGGTTTGTCACAGACGGCACTTCTGCGCTATCCCTGCACTATTCCTGTTTTATCCACTTTCTCCATTGCAGGTTAGAGATGTTTTCGTGTGTTTTATTTGTACTTTGGTTTCTATCAATTTGACCACACATTATTGTTCTATCTTGATTAAATATTTTTTAATGGATCCTATTTCCATTCTTGCAGATATGGGGGATTCCCCTCGCTCTTCAATAGCCAGGCACGTTCCAGCCCTGTTACACTTCGATTCATGTGCAATTTTATGTATCACAACCTTTCTGTCTAGACAGTGTCATTATTGCGAAGCTCTGTGTGATCACAGACAAAGTAAAAATCTCTTTCTCAAAGTGCTAGTCTCCTCCTAGTAGAGTGATAAATGTGAGAGCACTACTCTGTGCTTTTCAGTGTGTTGTAATCCTAATAACCCACATGTTCTCACACTGAGTGTCTGTCTCTCCTGGCTAAGGATGTCCTCTGTTCTTGTGTTCTCTTTCCAAAGGTTCTTCTGTGCTACCTACTGTGTTTTCTTCCTCTCTGTATGCATACCCCCCTCATTTAACTACTTTATGTGTGACAGGTTCATGGACTCACAACATCTTATGATTGTTAAATATGTTTTTCTTATTATTCATTTGACAATTTTACACTAAATTATTAATTTAAATAATTTGAATTAAAATTTTAAATTATTAACTTGCAAATGATTTAGGTACTGATGTAAATAGTAAAAGAAAAAAAGGGAACAAAATAAGATTAGTTTGTTGTTAACATCATTGTCTAAGTATTTTCTTTATTGTGTGTGAACAGTAGAGTGGGTGAGTATACAATGACAATGAGCATGTTTATATGTATTGAATGTGTTTAACCCTCAGTATCCTGTAATTCGAGTAATGGCCATCAGTCAATATAAGAGCCCAGACTAGAGCTTGTGCTTGCTCACATAATTCATCTCCTGGAGTAAAAATAGACTCCTGTATATAGAGCCTAAGTCAGAGGTTTACGTACACATTTACAGAAACACATTGGGGAGTTTAACAATTTTTGCAGTTGTTCCTTTTGTTCTGACCAAATGGCTGCAACACATACTTATTTGTCCTACAAAGATAATTCACAATTTTTTTTGTTTTTTTAAAGGTCTGTTTTGGGTTTTCTAAAAATCACATATAAATTTTGTTCCTCTCTTTTTCTCTGATTATGTTACACTTCACCTCTACCGATACAACCCTCCACTGCTGACTGAGGAGCCTCGCAACTGACACACGCCCCCTCCTACACTTGCTCAGCACCGACTGCCTCTTTTCACCTGCATGAGGCGAGTTCATATGCCGACCAGCTTTGTGCACGTAGAGCCACACCCTGATCAGCATTATTCCCCAACTGCCAGCAGAGATGAGTAATCCTGGTCCGGCTTACCAACTCTGTGAACAACAGCCAATCGTTGTTTATGTGGCCGCCCAGCCCAGTTGGATGGCAGAGCTGAGATTCGATAAGATTTAAAATCCCAGCTCTGGTGTACTAGTGTGTTTTACTGCTGCGCCACCTGAGCGGCTCACATACGAAATGTTAATATGCCCTTTGAAGCAGGGCTCATTAGTGATTATGTATGACTACAGCTGGTCGAAAAACAGGACTAGTTTGACTTCAGACATTAAAATGTACATAGAACAATGGTATTCCACCAAGGTGCAGACAAAAACCCAAAGCTCCCACTAAGAGGAAATGTGTCTGAATGTTCTTATATAATTCTAGACCAACCAAAGATAGGTCTTCCATGAATTAGAAGCTGGTAGAACACAGGCAACACAGCTTTACATCACCATGGGCCTAGATGTTGCCATTCAAGCAGCTTCTAATTCATAAGAAGCATATTGTCTAAAAACTTGGTAAATAATTAATAACACAATATGATGCTATCTGATGATTAAGTCTTTGAAAGTTCTGTTATTTAAATTTCATGACCACTTTGACTTTTGTTTGATAGTCATTGTTGACTATAGTTGCTGGCGTCTCTGTGCCTATATAAATAAGGCTAGAAAAACACCCATGTAGAAATACATGGAACATTGGTTTTGTGTCAAAGTCGAAAAGAAAACAAACTAATACTATCAAGCATATTTGTCAAGATATAACCACCAAAACAGGTATTTCAGAAATTACAAACTGTCTACAACCAAGCAAGCTTAACCTTGCTATGGTCTTAAATGCTGTCTAACAAAATAATAAAATAATATGCATAATGCATTAGGACAACTTTTTCCTAATTGTGTGAATTTGCTGATCTTGCTCAGCATGAATGCCATAGCAAAATGAGTAGCTGATAGTTCTATTATGGTTGTACTTCCCCCCAGCCTCCTCAATGGCTACACACCTGCAGTTAGCATATTACATGTAAATTACCTTATGTTAAAGGGATAGTCAAGAAAAAGGCACTAGCACAGTGGAGTAGCATGTAGTGTAAGTGCAAAACAAACCCCATGTTCAGAGGGACTGGGTTCAAACTTCACCTTTAGTGACATTTTGTAAGTGTAGCATGTTCTCTGATTTTCCCCACCTCCAAAAACATGCAGATAGTGAATTAGCTACTTATTATTGCCCCTGTGTGTAATGGAGTAAGTGAAATGTGTAAGTGTGTGATAGCCTTGGATAAATTGATGCCCTATTTAGGGTGTACTCATATTCAGTAGTTTGGGTGGCTAATCAAAATGAATTTGTTAACAAGGATGAATAAATTATTAATGCTTTGATGGCAAAAAGAGAACACAAAAGTGGGGATTTTTGGCAGAAAAGCAATCACTGCATACAATCACAAATACTTCATTCCATCGATTATGCACTGAGGTAAATATGTGATTATTTGACAATGATTTAAAGCTAAGACACCTTGCAATCATTAAGTTTAGCATGAACTCCTTTTTGTACCAAGACCAGATGTCTGACAGATATGGCTCAGAAGAATGTGAGTCATAAAAATGGCAATTATCCAAAACAAGAAAGTATAACAGATCTTATAATGCAAAAGGCTAAACATGCATACAAAAATACATTCTGTGGTACTAATAAACAACATGTTACGAAGCTATGTTACGATCAAGACAAAAAAAAAACTAAAATCATAAATAGAATCATTTTTCCAGTCAGACTGCCTCTAAAGGTTGTTCTGAATTTTCACATGACTTCTTCTACTGACTTATTTTTTATTAAATTGAAGGTATTGATTAGTGGTGTTTATTACCTGATGAGGACCGGATGTTGTTTTGCTATGCTAACACAGTACTGTAACTGCAAAGGGTGTGGTTTGTTTTTCTAAATACTCCATGGCCTTTGCATTTTAGCACAACATCCTGCAGTATGTTACTAAAGACTGACAGTTCAAGAGATCCATAAGGCCTTCAGCAGCTGTCTTACAGGTCACCTGTCTCACAACTGCCCTGTGGCTGAGCAGCTGACAGTGAACACATTTCACCCAGTCATGCAGTATTCATAAACGCTACATTCCATACGTTCATATGAAAACAAGACTGGTCTGAATTCACAAGCCAAAACTAGTTAGTATAAAATTTGCATTTTGGCTAAAAATTAGTGGACTGCCCTGGTTCCCAGCTGGTTGAATAAGTGCCACACAGCCAGATGAGTCCTGAGGACCTAGGTTCAATCCTCAACCCTGGTCTTTTCCCTATGTCTGCCTTGGCTGTCTTTAAGTCCCAATAACATACAGAAGGTAAATTGGCAGTCAAATTGAACCTTAATGAGTGGTGTAAGTGGGTGTATGTTGTAGCCGAGGGCAGTTGTAGCCTAGCAGTTAAGGTACTGGACTAGTAATCAGAAGGTCACTGGTTCAAGCCCCACCATCGCCTGGTTGCTGCTGTTGGGCCCTTGAGCAAGGCCCTTAACTATGAGAGGCCGTGTAGGCCATAATTCTAAGTTGAATTCTCTCACACACACCATCATACTCTCTCACACACACTATCATACTCTCTCACACACACCATCATACTCTCTCACACACTATCATACTCTCTCACACACACCATCATACTCTCTCACACACACCATCATACTCTCTCACACACACCATCATACTCTCTCACACACACCATCATACTCTCTCACACACACCATCATACTCTCTCACACACACCATCATACTCTCTCACACACACTATCATTCTCTCTCACACACACCATCATACTCTCTCACACACACTATCATACTCTCTCACACACACCATCATACTCTCTCACACACACTATCATACTCTCTCACACACACCATCATACTCTCTCACACACACCATCATACTCTCTCACACACTATCATACTCTCTCACACACACCATCATACTCTCTCACACACACCATCATACTCTCTCACACACACCATCATACTCTCTCACACACACCATCATACTCTCTCACACACACCATCATACTCTCTCACACACACTATCATTCTCTCTCACACACACCATCATACTCTCTCACACACACTATCATACTCTCTCACACACACCATCATACTCTCTCACACACACTATCATACTCTCTCACACACACCATCATACTCTCTCACACACACCATCATACTCTCTCACACACCATCAAGGTGTTAAAAGGAGGCCAGGAAGGAGGACAGGAAGTCAGATTGGCTTACAGCTGTAAGAACAGAGCCTGCACATAAATTGGTCTACAAAAAACATTTAAATCTGGCAGCAGACCTTTTAACAATGACTACACTTTTGTTGAGCTTTGTTGAACTAGCCATGATATTTCTACTTTCTACCTTTTTTACAAGGTCACTTTGGTTTGTGGAAATAAATGGTAATGAGGAGGACATGTTTTACTATTTTTGTCCATCACAATGAGATGCATTTAGAACATTGAAAGGAAAACTGACAGCATGGGACATACCAGCATGATTCTGGAAATATTATTTTGTGAGCTTAATGGATAAACACTGACAACTTTTTACTTTCTTTTAATTAGCCCGCAGTTAGAAGGAGGTGACAGTCAATGAAGTTTGGGTACACTGGAGGCACATTATGCATGTTTTTGTTCCCTAAAAAAATTATAGGAAAACTCAAGATCAGTAGAAATTAGACATAGGGATATATTTTCTCCAAGATTACCTCCAACAATCAGAACTGGTCATCCTACATAAACAAATTACCTTCGGTTTGTCTCTTGAAATTCGTTGCTAAAGAATAGCTGTATGCTTTGGAATCATCAGGAGGAAATTATACAGGCACAAATAGCAACTTCAAATTGGTTAACTGACGTGTGTGTGTGTGTGAGAGAGAGAGCATACAGCAATGTCTGCGACTTTGGCTGACATTGTTAATAAGATTCTTCAAATCACCCCAAATGCAGATGAAAGGTACGTGCTAGGAGGACAACAGTCTTGCAACATCAGAAAACAGCACTGGCATGCGCTGCAGGTGCTGGACCCAAATGGACATGCCTTCCATCACGGGTGTGCAACTGGCCAAAGAATTTACAATGTTCAAATTCCAAATTAGTTATGGTTATTAGAGTTATTTGTGATAGTAATTAAAACGTCATAATGTATTTCTGATAAATGAAACAATGCAGTAATGTTAAAAAAAACAAAAAAAAACCAAAAAAAACCAAAAAAAACGAGGACACCCCATATAATATTTAGATATTTATTATCAAGTTATGGACAGGTCAGGAAATCACTATTATACTGGTTAACAAAGATCTTGTCCCAAGCAAACAAATGTTTCTTATTTATTGTTGCATGCAGAAACCAAATATTTCAGAACAGTCTCAACAGCAAATAATCTGTCACTCAGGTGGATTAAGGTATCCTTAGTCCTTGTAGTCATACAATGACTGGTGTGGTACTTCTGTGGTCACTAGATGCTGTTGTCGTGTCAACCTCCACACCACTGTCCTCTAAATCTGTGGTGACAAACTAAAAACAAACAAAACAAACACACACAATGCATTTAGAAAATGTTGGGGGTTAGCCTATTGCCAAACCATGAAATCTAAATGCTACAAATGACTTATTATTATTAATAATATGCAATATAAACATACTGCTTACATTATTTTTAAATAACTTACCGTAAATGTGTCATTGTCTAATGTACACTGCCTTTGATGTAAATGTATTGTCAATCATGAAGCCATTTAGTTTCTGGCCCTCGTGCAACTTTGGTGAAACCAGTTTGTTTCCTCATGCCATCAAAAGTTCAATACTGAAATCACAAAAATTGAATTTAGTTTCAAAACCAGTCTATAGCAATTCACCCAATACAATCAAATATTTAGAGAACAGTTACTCAAGAGAGCTTGGTCTCAATCTATAATGAATTACATTTTCTGTAATAAAAGAAAGATAACAAACTTTAATAGTACAAGTGACTAAGTTAGAATGAGCACTGAGACAGATTTTGAAATGTTAGACTGTAAGTCTGTAGCTTTCCATGTGCAGCAGCTTGTTTATGATTGTGTATACAAAATGAATCTATATTTTATTTTACTTATTAAGACCTACATAGGGAAGAGTCCAAAAGTTCCATGTAATTCGACTCGAATGTAGTGACACATTAATGTGGAGCAACTATAGCCATTAAAACGATAAAGTAATTTTATTTATTGTTCTTTAAGAAAGCTTCCAAAACAAAGTTTCTTATAAATGTGCTTTATGAGAACTCACTTACTTAGTTTGGCATTACTAGAACGTTTAAAACGTGTAATTTGCAGACGGTCCCTTACAAAGACGAATATTTATAAAATATCCCAATCTAAACCCGAATCTATCAGAAGCTAAATGAGTTTAATCATGTTTAGTGAACTCACCTGTCCCCTGACTCTGGAGCCGCTGCTCTCTGTGGTTGAGGCTGATATGGAGCTCGCAGCACCTGGCTGATGGTTCGGATATAAAGCGTCACCGCATCTCTTCCTCCGCGGCCGCGTTTAGACTCTTGTCGGGCTGTCGGGTTTAAATCCACATTTCTGACATGGATGTGGCAGCGGTGGAAAAGTTTAAAATGTTAACAGGCCGATGCTCCATTGATTCTCTCTCGGTCCACTATCCTCTCCTATCAGTAATAATGAGGAAGGCGGGACATGTCTGTGAAATCCCGCGTCTTCCACCAATCAGGTACTGAGAATTTAATATTACTTCCGTTTCAATCAAACTCGTTTCCGTATCAATCAAACTCTCTCACACACACTATCATACTCACACACACACACCATCAAACTCTCTCACACATACAACTATTCTTATTCACATGCACTATCATTCTGTCTTACATTCACTATCATTCTGTTCCATAAACATGATTATTTGCATTCACATACACTATTTATTACGCTTACATATAATAATATTCTCTTACACATACAGTAGATCTTTGTTTTACATAGCTATAGTTATATGTGCACGAGAGAATAGTGCTGTGTGTATGAGAGTATAATAGTAAATAAAAGAAAGTGTGATTATAGTTGTAAGTGGGTATTGTAGTATATGTGAAAGAGTATAGTAAACCATGTATGAGAGTATGATGGTGTGTGTGTGAGAGTATGATGGTGTGTGTGAGAGAGTATGATGGTGTGTGTGAGAGAGTATGATGGTGTGTGTGTGTGAGAGTATGATGGTGTGTGTGTGAGAGTATGATGGTGTGTGTGTGAGAGTATGATGGTGTGTGTGTGAGAGTATGATGGTGTGTGTGTGAGAGTATGATGGTGTGTGTGAGAGAATTCAACTTAGAATTATGGCCTACACGGCCTCTCATACTTAACCCTTAATTGCTCAGACTGTATACTGTCACACTACTGTAAGTCGCTTTGGATAAAAGCGTCTGCTAAATGCCGAAAATGTAAATGTATGTTATCCTGTATTTGATTGGCTCCTTTAAACCATAAATGAACAAATGACTTGTATCATTCTAACATGAAGATCCTGCAGTCTTTTAAAAACCTGAAATTTCATGACAGTTTGCTTTACTATGAAACATCAGTAGTTTTTAGCATTCATTTATACTCAAACAAACATGTCACATTTAACCTTTCTTTGGAGGGTTTTTAGGAAGCATGCAAACCTTAAACAACATTCATATTAGAGATGGGGCACAGTGACATAGCTGGTCAAGTGGGTGATACACGACGACAAGTGTACTAAGGCCCAGGGTTTGCTTATTGCCTCCGGTCACTGGCTCAACACATTTATTACAAATTTAAGTGGACACCATTATTCTCCACATGTGCTGTGAATGCACAAACATAATTTCCATAAAAGCAGAGTGAATTCATGTGCTAATGGGTCGACTGTTGAGTGGCGCCTTTGTGTAGTTGTGTAGTGATTTTGGTGCAGCCATAGGGACCTTTTTAAAACACTTAAAAGAATAAGATAAAGAAAACAGCCAAATAAATAATAAAAAAAGAACTTGCACACGCAACACCCTTGAAAAAAAGAGTTCCCTAGATGATAAAACCTAAATTGTTAAGAAATGTTCTTTTTGAACTGATTGACAGTTCTCTCAAAAGGGGTGAGCCACGAGCCCTTGGTGGATCTTCTCATGTCTAATTATGATACCCTCACCTGTTACCAATTTATCTGTTCATTGTGGAATGTTTAATAACATATTTTAATGTTTAATAACATGTTATTTTAATGTAAAATAACATCATAAGAACATTTAAAACTTAAACTTTTCTTTTTTATTTTGCCTATCTTAACTTATCTGAAAATGTTGCAGGTATCAAATTCAAAAATCTTTTATATACAGGTAAGTTGGTCAGTCGGTCAGATGCAGTTCTGCCAATAACACTTTATAAAAGGTTTTCAGCACATATAAAGTCAAAAAGAAAGCCACTATTATTTTGTCCATTTAAAAATGCAGGTTTGTTTGGGGGCAAGATGTAACCAATCAGGTCTTCTTACCTGTTCATCGTGTGCATCCACAATACACATGAAAACACCCTAAAGCCTTATTATGTAAAATATATAACTGAAAAGCTAGAATTTATTGCAGAGCTCACATTAAAATTCAAATTGATTTTGTGGTAATAGGGTGGTGCACAATTTTAGTCAAGCAACATACTGTATCTGGAAAAATGTTGATATTACAGACATATGCTCACCTGCCTATTTATCAGTAACACCCATACACCTGCTTGTTCAAGGATCTATCAGTTATGTGGTCAATGCAGTGCTTAAAATCATACAGACATGGCTTAGGAGGCTCAGTTAATGTGCAGTTCAAATGATATAATGGAAAAACTGTGACTTTGACCAAGGCATAGTTGTTGGTCACTGTTCTCCAATGAATTTCACCACCGTTCCATCTCAAAATACCACACTCGCACACATTTACTTAATTTTAAGAACAATTTTAAAACATTCAATTTACATTCTGTATGTTTTGAAGGTTGGAGCAAACTGAGGTACATAGAGGAAACACCTACAGACATGGAAGAACATTAAAAACTCCAGACAAAGGCAGGGAACAAATCAAGGGTTCCAGGGATCTGTTTTGGCACCATCTGCTTGACTGTGACGTGTCATTGTATTGACAAACTCCCGGTCTTTAGGCTTTATAATAGCTTAATTATTGTCCTCTAATTGTATACATCCATCTTCTTTAAACTGAAAAACCAGTATCAGTGAGCTGCATAAGATCACACGAGAGCTGCTCTAAATACAGATGTTGAACATGCTGACATTGTGGCCACGTGGACGTAGAAAGAGGCGAGACAGTGAACACAGCTAAACAGTTAAGGTCTGGGTGTATCTGTGAGGGAGGGAAAAAGGAAGGGAGCACTCTTTGTATTTCTATAATTTATAGTAGCCAGTGACATTAGCAGACACACACACACACACACACACTTGAACTGATAGCGAGAGCCAGGCTGAGATCTCTGTCTCCACATGTATGGTAGTAATTTCCTTGGAAGAGCGCTTATCAAAAACACTAATTATCATCTTTGCTTTCATGTCAATTGCAGGCACATATGTCTATGTTCTCACTTAAAAGGGGGAATTAAAATACCTCTTAATTAATATTGATGAAATGGTGATGCCCAGCTCTTAAAGCATACAGAATAATACAAAACTGTACCCTCCATCTCTTTCTTGTGCTCTCAGCATTTGCAGCCTAGGCGGTACTGTGTGTGCCAGTGCCAGCCGGTGTCGCCCCCACAGAGAGAGAGAGAAAGAGAGAGAGATAGAGGGAGAGAGGTCACACTACAGCAACACCCACTGTGAGACGCCACCCACACACAGTGTGAACTCCGAGTGTGTCTGAGCACTGGGCACTGCCAGTCTCCCACCACCCACCAACTTTATATCTCTACATTCATTCATTCGTTCATTCACACACACACATACACACACACACACACATCTACTTTTGTTTAGTTTTTGCCAATAGACTCTTTGCTGTAAATTCACAAGTACTGACAAAGACATTTCAAACCACAGAAAGACCCTCAGGGGTACAATCAAATGTTCATATGTCTAATTGTTACTCATCTTGTGATAATGAATGCAATTCATTACCTAACAGCATGTGACAGACAGTAAAATAGAATAAAAGAAGAAAGCAGGATGATCTTCCTTATCTGTACCCGCACACGCACGCACATACACAAGCACACTCTCTTCTCCACCCACTTTAGTCGTGCTCAGTAGAGGAACACGGTGTTCTCTGGGTCTGCATAGCTGTTCTCTCACGGCCCCTTCTGCTGCTTTTGTGTACTTGTTTCCTGCAGAGGAGAGTGGGTGCCCAAGTTCACACTTTCTGATATTTTCACCCGTCTGCACTTTTAACCACAATCTTCAACAAGGTCATTTGTGTGCTGGAATGTTAAACTATGAACTGTACACTCTGCCATACCATACCATACAATACCCTGCAGTACTATACCATACCAAACATCCCATACATACAATACAATACCCTGCTGTACTATACCACACCATATCATACAATACCCTGCAGTACTATACCATACCATACAATACCCTGCAGTACTATACCATACCATACAATACCCTGCAGTACTATACCATACCAAACATACCATACATACTATACAATACCCTGCTGTACTATACCACACCATATCATACAATACTCTGCAGTACTATACCATACCATACAATACCCTGCCGTACTATACTATACCATACCATACCATACCATACAATACCCTGCAGTACTATACCATTCCATACAATACCCTGCCGTACTATAAAATACCAAACATACCATACCATACAATACATACCATACAATACCCTGCAGTACTGTACCATACCATACAATACCCTGCCGTACTATACTATACCATACCATACAATACCCTGCATTACTATACCATTCCATACAATACCCTGCCGTACTATACCATACCAAACATACCATACCATACAATACCCTGCAGTACTATACCATACCATACAATACCCTGCAGTACTATACCATAGCATACAATACCCTGCAGTACTATACCATACCATACAATACCCTGCAGTACTATACCATACCATACAATACCCTGCAGTACTATACCATAGCATACAATACCCTGCAGTACTATACCATACCATACAATACCCTGCAGTACTATACCATAGCATACAATACCCTGCAGTACTATACCATACCATACAATACCCTGCAGTACTATACCATAGCATACAATACCCTGCAGTACTATAGCATACATACAGTGGGGCCAAAAAGTATTTAGTCAGCCACTGATTGTGCAAGTTCTCCTACTTAGAAAGATGAGAGAGGTCTGTAATTTTCATCATAGGTACACTTCAACTATGAGAGACAAAATGAGAAAAAAAATCCAGGAAATCACATTGTAGGATTTTTAAAGAATTTATTTGTAAATTATGGTGGAAAATAAGTATTTGGTCAATAACAAAAGTTCAACTCAATACTTTGTAACATAACCTTTGTTGGCAATGACAGAGGTCAAACGTTTCCTGTAAGTCTTCACCAGGTTTGCACACACTGTAGCTGGTATTTTGGCCCATTCCTCCATGCAGATCTCCTCTAGAGCAGTGATGTTATGGGGCTGTCGCTGAGCAACACAGACTTTCAACTCCCTCCACAAATTTTCTATGGGGTTGAGGTCTGGAGACTGGCTAGACCACTCCAGGACCTTGAAATGCTTTTTACGGAGCCACTCCTTCGTTGCCCGAGCGGTGTGTTTGGGATCATTGTCATGCTGGAAGACCCAGCCACGTTCCATCTTCAATGCTCTCACTGATGGAAGGAGGTTTTGGCTTAAAATCTCACGATACATGGCCCCGTTCATTCTTCCCTTAACACGGATCAGTCGTCCTGTCCCCTTTGCAGAAAAACAGCTCTAAAGCATGATGTTTCCACCCCCATGCTTCACAGTAGGTATGGTGTTCTTGGGATGCAACTCAGCATTCTTCTTCCTCCAAACACGACGAGTTGAGTTTTTACCAAAAAGTTCCATTTTGGTTTCATCTGACCACATGATATTCTCCCAATCCTCTTCTGGATCATCCATATGCTCTCTGGCAAACTTCAGACGGGCCTGGACATGTACTGGCTTAAGCAGGGGGACACGCCTGTCACTGCAGGATTTGAGTCCCTCTCGGCGTAGTGTGTTACTGATGGTAGCCTTTGTTACTTTGGTCCCAGCTCTCTGCAGGTCATTCATCAGGTCCCTCCGTGTAGTTCTGGGATTTTTGCTCATCGTTCTCATGATCATTTTGACCCCACGGGATGAGATCTTGCGTGGGGCTCCAGATCGAGGGAGATTATCAATGGTCTTGTATGTCTTCCATTTTCTTACAATTGCTCCCACAGTTGATTTATTCACACCAACCTGCTTGCCTATTGTAGATTCACTCTTCCCAGCCTGGTGCAGGTCTACAATTTTCTTCCTGGTGTCCTTCGACAGCTCTTTGGTCTTGGCCATGGTTGAGTTTGGAGTCTGACTGTTTGAGGCTGTGGACAGGTGTCTTTTATACAGATAACGAGGTCAAACAGGTGCCATTATTACAGGTAACGAGTGGAGGATAGAAGAGCTTCTTAAAGAAGCTGTGAGAGCCAGAAATCTTGCTTGTTTGTGGGTGACCAAATACTTATTTTCCACCATAATTTACAAATAAATTCTTTAAAAATCCTACAATGTGATTTCCTGGATTTTTTTTTTCTCATTTTGTCTCTCATAGTTGAAGTGTACCTATGATGAAAATTACAGACCTCTCTCATCTTTCTAAGTAGGAGAACTTGCACAATCAGTGGCTGACTAAATACTTTTTGGCCCCACTGTACCATACAATACCCTGCTGTATTATACCATACCATACAATACCCTGCAGTACTATTACATACCATACAATACCCTGCCGTACTATACCATACCAAACATACCATACAATACCCTGCAGTACTATACCATACCAAACATACCATACAATACCCTGCAGTACTATACCATACCAAACATACCATACCCTGCCAAATTATACCATACAATTCATACCATACCATACAATACCCTGCCATACTATACACACACCATACATATCATGCCATATACTACCCTGCTGTGCTATACCATACCATACCATACCATACCATACATACCATACAATACCCTGCCATACTATACCATACAATTCATACCATATCACACATACAATACCCTGCCACACTATACTATACATGCTATACCATGCCATGCGATAACGTACCATGCTTTTAAAACTTTAAATAAAATAAACATAAAATACTAAGCTAAAATACATAAAAAATAATTTAGATGAAGAGTGTCAATCCAATTCCACACAGACCAAAAATAAAATTTAAACAGAGGTTGCTGTAGCTGCATGGTGCCAGCACTAGCTATTCTGCCATTATGCCAGAAGTGCTGCCTTTACTGTTATTGTGAAGTGGAAACATTAAGGAATAACTGCTCAGCAGTAAAGTAGTCATTCTTGCTACTTAGATTACAACTAAGATCCAAATTTAGAAGAAATATTACAGAAACTGAATCAAGTACACCATCCGAATCTACTAGCGATGACTTTCTAATTTTCTGTAATAACAAGATCGAAAAATTACAGCTTTAATCTCAACGTGTTTAGCATCACTACATTAAGCTATAATAACACTCGAGACAGCACTAGTGCTGATAGCAGCTTATCCAGCAATGTTATGAAACTAAATTTCTTTAATCCAATCTCCCAAATTGAGCAAACTTTATTGATTTAATCACCATATCTACTTGATTCTAAACCAACACGCTCACATAAAGATTTACTCCCTGCCTTCATAGAAGCCTTGCTTAATATGATAAGGTTATTTAGCCTTGGTTATGTACCCAAATATTTTAAATGTGCAGTTGCCTTATCTTGATTCATATGTGATATTCTATTAGAGGCCAATGTGAAACCCTTTTTTGTTTCCAAACAACTTTGTTCTTATCTGCACAGAACTAATATTAATAAAACTCAAAATGATTTCAAAATGAGTTCTCTTACTAAATCAGGATATAAACTAATTCCTAATGTACTTAGACTACATTAATTAGGTTTTTTAATAATCTACTTTAATGACCTACATTTCTTGCATAATTAGATCCTAATTATTATTTGATACTATAGATCATAATATTTTATTTGATAGGCTAGAAAATACATTTTTATGTTCATTCATTGTCTGTTTTACCACCATTTTATTCTATTCAGGGTTGTAGTGGGTCTGATTCACTGGGCAAAAGGTAATAAACACCTCAGACACAGGACAAATATACATCCACATTCACACCGGGTGCATTTTCTCATAGCTCTATTTGCCCTGACTGCATGTCTTTGGACTGTCATTCACCTGGGAATTGAACCCAGGACCTTCTTGCTGTGGGGCGTCAGTGCTACCCATCAAGAAAATACAGTAGGGCCGCTCAGGTGGCGCAGCGGAAAAACACACGCTAGCGCACCAGAACTGGGATTTCGAATACATCATATCAAATCTCAGCTCTGCCATCCAGCTGGGCTGAGAGGCCACATGAACAACGATTGGCCTGTTGTTCATATAGGGGTGGGGTATTAAGCCGGATAGGGACTCCTCGTAACTGATGCACTATGACCTCTGCTGGCTGATTGATGGTGCCTGCACAGAGGCGGGGAAAGAGTGCAGATCAGGGTGTGTCTCGCCATACACAAGGCTGATTCGCATATATGCACTCGCCTAGTGTGGGTGACAAAATGCATACTGCTGCTGTCCACGTGTCGGAGGGGGCGTGGGATAGCTTCTTTGTCCTCAAATCAGAGTGGGGGTTGGCATTAGTGGAGAGGAAGCATGATGCAATCGGGCAATTGGATGTACTGAAAAATCGGGAGAAAATGCATAAACAAAATATATAAAAAATTAATAAATAAAAATAAATAAATACAGTAGGTGTTAAAGGGCTGACATTCTCTAGGTTCTTAACCTTAATGCTTTTTCTATGCAATCACACTAGGCATCGCAATTGATTCAAAACTCTCCTTTGATGCAGACATAGTAATATCATTAGAGTTGTTTTCTTGTATATCCATAATATTGGCAAGACAAAAAACTTACTATATAATTATAATATTATAATAACTATAACTATAATTTAGGTTCGATTATTGTAATGCTCTTCTCACTGGATTTTTTGGTAGACCCATAAACAAGCTCCAGTTGGTTCAAAAAAGTGTTAACTCAAACTAGAAAGTGTATTCAAATTAGTCCTATCATCTCTGCATTGGCTGCCAATTAAATTATGAATAAATTCCAATTATTACAAAATCTTTTTACTAACCAATAAAGTACTACATGGCCTGGCTCCACAGTATTTGAGTGAACTTATTGAGCGCTACAACCCAGTGCATTGCTATTATTCACAAATTGTAAAATACACTGTACAAGTAAATATTAATAAAATTAAATTAATCGTAGTAAATGTTTCAAGATGAAGGGTACAGTATATAGTTTTTCTGTGAGGAGGGGTTGAGAAACCTGAGTTGACCCTTCATAATAACAGTGTCAGATGAGGTAAAACAGTAAAAGAAACTCACAAGTTGTCATCTGAGCTAGGTTTGCTTACCACATTCAGGTCCTACTTTGTAATTAGACTTGAGGGTGGGGAATATATTAAATGTTATAGCACCAGCACATAAACACACACAAATATATGGGCATGCCCACACACACACACACCTCTGGCATGGCTATAGCATGGACAGACAAAGAGATAGGCGTCGGGCAGTCTGAGTAGGGAATGCACCCGTTAGCCTTCTCTCTGAATATTTTTAGCTCCCTCATTCTTCCTGTTCAGATCCAGTGTGATAGAGAAGAAGAACCAACCAGTTGGTGGGCAGCTGTTTACTGTGAAATATCATTTTGTCATACAATGACAAAAATAGTATTTTACTACTTTCTTTTTTGTTATTTATTATACTTCCAGTGCATATATCCACTTCAAATGTACACAAGTGTACTTGAATGCAAAAGTTTGGGCACACCTGATTAAAATCTGTTTTGTTAACACATTTGCAAAATACTTTTTTTTCTTGATCTGGAATGTATATTTGTTCAACAATGTGCCATAACTTTCACATGATACATTAACATTGTCCCTCAATACATTCAGGAAACAAACATTGTGCATTAAAATGTACAGTGGTTTATTCCAGTAGAGGTTTGTTACTATAAAAATATGGGTTAACATGGAATCTGACAAGGATTAGCAGTGCCTGCAGCAGAAACGGTTCTGCTAGGGCAGGATAACCGGACTATGTGGGTGGGGTCTTCAAACGCTGTGTAAGGACCCTGATTGGCAGATAGAGAGGCACCTGTGCAGAGTGCATAGGTGAAAAAGGGTGAAGGGCTGTGCGCGGGTCGGAGGAGGCGTGAGTAGCAATATACCCACCTCGTCTGCAATCGGGGATCCCCCAGCAGCGGAAGACAAATTGACTATGCTTAATTGGGAGAAAATGTTTTCATTTCATTTCTTGTTTTATAAATTAAATGATTAAAGCACAGGGACATGTATTTAGTGTTTTGTACATTTTCTTCTGTAGGTGTCTCTACCAGCTGCAGATGTGTGTTCTTTATACTTTTTTTGTACTTACAGTATTATTCTTGGTCACGTCTTTTTCTTAACCACTAACAGTTTTAATCCTGTCCTAGTCTTGTCTAAGATTATCTAAAGTAAAATGTTGTCAGAGACTGTAGTATTAAAATGAAAGTAATACAATTTACATTTGTTTGTTCCTGGATTTATACCCACAAGGAGTACATCTTTTGTATGTATTTATTAAACATGAGAAGCTATTTAAAGGTTGTGTTTATAACCTCAGCTAAAAGCAAAAAGTAGACAGGCTAAGGTTTACTTTCAAAAAGCCATTTCCCCCAACCTGATGTTATAACCCACATGTAAATTGTTGCATTATCTTGTCAGTAAACCCTCTGTTCAGGTCTTTTTGCCATTTGCAGCTCTGCACTGCCTTACTAAGAAAGCAAAACAGCATCAGTTACAGTAAATATTTGCATTGCTGCAGTCTGAAGAACAAGGTGTACTTCCTGCACACACGCAACCTCAGCCACACACTCTTTTACACAAAGCACACCACTAGAAGCATTCATTTGTTCTTAATTTTCATTGGTGCCCTGAAACAAAAACAAATTGAACCATTGGCTAGCAGGGTTTACTTTAGATAGTGACACAAAAAGATTGTCTACCTTTTAGACAATCCAATACCAGTGAAAATAATTTTATATAACAGTGTTTGTAACATTATATTATATTACTTATACACCGATCAGCCATAACATTAAAACCACCTCCTTGTTTCTACACACACTGTCCATGTTATCAGCACCACTTACCATATAGAACCTCTTTGTAGTTCTACAATTCTATAATTAATAATATGCTTTCATGCTGTTCTTTAATGGTCAGGACTTTGCCAGGACCACTACAGAGTAGGTATTATTTGGGTGGTGGATCATTCAGAGCACTGCAGTGACACTGACATGGTGGTGGTGTGTCAGCAGCGGTGATGGAGTTTTTAAACACCTCACTGTCACTGCTGGACTGAGAATAGTCCACCAACCAAAAATATCCAGCCAACAGCGCCCTGTGGGCAGCGTCCTGTGACCACTGATGAAGGTCTAGAAGATGACCAACTCAAACAGCAGCAATACATGAGCAATAGTCTCTGACTTTAGATCTACAAGGTGGACCAACTAGGTAGGAGTGTCTAATAGAGTGCCTGCTCTGTGGTGGGCCTGACCATTAAAGAACAGCATGAAAGGGGGCTAACAAAGCATGCAGAGACACAGATGGACTACAGTCAGTAATTGTAGAACTTCAAAGTGCTTCTATGTGGTAAGTGGAGCTGATAAAACATAGGAAGAGATTGGAATATTCACCACTGTTTTAACCCTTTTTATTGTGGATAATAGCTCTGACTAGTTTGCTGGAGTTCCAGAGCTCTAGAAATGACTGGTAGATTTTACTGACATCTGTATATGAATGTCTTTAAAATGTGGCATCATGTGCTACCTTCTGAGACCTTCTAGCCTGCTTCACACTGCCACAGAGGTTCTATGTAAGTGATGTTTAGGCTAGTGAAATTAAACCCAACTGTCAATTGAATTTGGTTAAGGGGTTTATTAAGGAGCTTAGGAGACAAATTCTTTCCCCCATAGCTTTCACATAAAGTAAATTTTTATTACCTTTAATACATACAATAAATCATCATAAAACTGTATTAATTAAATGTTTTACTTGTGTTATCTTTGTCTAATATCGAAAGAGTTTTGATAAGCTGAAATGAATAAATATGGCCAATATTCAAAAATAGAACCGAAACCAGTGGTGCTTTCATTTTCTATTGGACACAATGATTAATCAGTCTTAGTTCCGGCTGTAAGTTTCTAAACCTCTAAGATAATCACTTCTTCTAAAGTCAGGTGTTCCAGTTAATAAGATTGAGGGTGTGGATTGGGGTGATGTTCTGTTGTATAAATAGGGCACTTATAAGCTTTATTTAGTATACTAGTAAATCACTTTGCTTAGAGTCTTTACTTATAAAAAATATATAATTCCAGTAAAACTGATATCCTTATATAGATAAATGTATTATAGTGATTACAAAGAAGAAATCAAGACAATAACTAATGCACAGTACCACAACAAAGATGAATTTTTATGCATTTATTTTCAAATGTAAACTTCACTATTTCATGCATACAAGTTGACACATACATTATTTGACAAATTCTTGTTAATTCTTATAGTTGCATAGGACAGAGTCACAATATATTTGTCTAGCATGTAAAAAATGTCATAAAAAGGTACAGCAGAGCAACCATGACCAGCAACATTAAAAGTCGATAGAATCTGTGGAACTGTACAACTGGAATACTTCTCTGTAGTGATGTGGTTGATAAAAAATCAGATGCCGGTATAGCGTGTTTTTGAACGAGGTCATGGAAACAAGAACTGGCCATAGTTGTGTAAGTTACTGCACAAAGAGCTTTCCACTGGCACTGTAGCCACTAGAACAGGCATTGCACGGTAAAAACTGAGACTAATACATACATCAGAAAGGCAAGCCAAGTACACACAGGAAGCCTAGAAGCCACTACACACTCTCTCTAAAACTCCATACATATTTGTTCATCTAATGATTGGGAAGTCATGGACAGTACAAAATACTTTGATGTGAGGGAATAGTTGTGGCCCAGACTTAACGTCTGTAATATCTTTTAATTTTTTGATTATTCAGCTAGCAGTAAGGGGCAAGCAACCCAGGAAGAAATCTATTAAAAGCCTGCTCTTAATTCTTAGTTCTTATAAAATGTTAAACATCACAGTTGCAGGGCTCCACAGATATGTTCGCTAAAAAACAAGTTCACTAAATGCACTTAGTAAGAAGGGAACTTGGGGGAGGGGTGGCCTTGAATAATAACCCAGTCACGCGTACTCATTAACACCTGCTATGACAGCAACCTCAACCCTGCTGACACAACTAAAAGCTGAACGTTTCTAAAGGAGTATTTGTGTGTTTGAGTGCGACCACACAGAACAACAGACAGTCAGACTAACAAATGAAGCATGTCATCATCAGAGGTCATGGATAAGAGAGGAACCACATACAGTTCTAAAGTTTATCCCCCTTTATTTAGAACATTTGGAAGCAATTATGGTTGCAACATGATACAGACAAAAGCAAAACCATGTCCTCACCATCGGTAAACATAAACATTTTTATTTGTACATATTCTACCAAATGTATGTTCATTTGGAGGAAGTTTCCAGTAAATCTCAAAATGTGCTTACACTAACACATGGATGATGTCAGGGGCTTTTCCCCTGGCCACAGTAACAGGATGGCATTTGTGCTGCCACTTTTGGGATTATTGGGGCTAAATTAACCTGTACAAACACAGTGCTATATTACCTGTGGAAGCTGTTCATTTAATATTGACTGTACATTTTACTGTACACTGGCTTCCAATTTCTCACAGATATGTATTACTTTATAACTTTCAATTTATAAGACCACCCAGTTAAACTTTGCTTTTATTGTTTTGAAAAGTTAAAAGGGTCTCTTTTACTCTCTAAGCTTCCTAGCAGACACATTTGAGGAAAAAAACAAATGAATCTTTTATTTTTAAAGTTTTTCTATCAAAAACAACTTCAACGTTCTTCGTTAAATGGCAGGTTTTAACACAAACACCCAGAGGTCTTTGGAGGCAAATGTTAAACCAATAAGGCTTAAAACCCAGTGTTGAAGTGTGGGCTCCTTTGCAAGCTGGCTCAGGTGATAAATCATGGTACCACAGTTGCCCTTATTTTAACAGTTCCACATGCCTAATCCCTATTTGTCTGTTTTTTTAGGACTGGCCTTTTCTCTCTCGCATGCCTGCATTGTAGCAGCTAGCAGTTTTGCAAAATCCCTTTTCTGATAGGTTTAGGGTGCTCTGCCAGAACCTGAATAGTTTTGTCTATTTCAGACATCATGAAATACATAGTGTACAGGAGCATTGTTTAAACAGCAGGAAAAAGCCATGTTAAAAAAGTACCCAAATTAACTAGTTTCAAATGTATTTCAAAAATAAAATACATCACAGTCCAAAATAAATACACAAAATAATGAAGCTTCTATGCATTGGTATGATATAAGCAGCACATTTACAGCAAATACATTTGCGATCCTTTGGAATGGTTGGGTATTCATTACTGATTAATAGAACAACAAAAATGTCCAAGAGTTATTCAACAATGCACTGAATTATACAGCAAAGAAAAATTAAAAAAACAATATAATCAAACAGAAATCAATATAAAGTTACATGTAATGTCACACAAAAAAATAAGGTTAAACTTAAAAAACACTTGTGTATCTAATGCACATCATTCAATCCTGTACACATACTTAAAACCACATCACTCATAGAAAACTGTACAAGGTTATTCATTTAGTCTTTGTTATTGAATTTAATTGTCTAAGGGTTTGCAGTTATCAGGAATTACAATTTTAATGCCTTTGGCACTCATTATTACAAACTAATGAGTAAAATTTTAAATCAAAATCTATTAAATTGATTAGCATAATCATCTCATAGATAGAAAAAAAATGCAGCCCATGGGATTTTATGTGGTTAAATGTAATTCATTATTCACATGAAATAATATTCAATTTGAATTTTTTTAGGGATTCAGAAAATACTTAAACTTAAACCTTCCTAGTTCCTTGGTAGAGGTATGAGTTTGAAAAGCTGTACACATAAGGAATAACATGATGTCAACTAGAAAAATCTATAAGCATAAAATAATAATAATACGCAACATTAATTATCATAAGACTATGCTGCCTACTCACAATGCTATGGTCTCTATGGTTATATGACATTTGAAAATGAAGCAAATAATTTCAGTCTAATGTGATCTATCAGACATGTCTGATATAATTCTCTCCAGTCTTAAGAACATATTTTTACAACTATATCCTGCTTATAACAAAGATTCAGTGTCTCTGGATAAAGAGGAAAGTAATGGGATCTCTCTCAATGACTATAAAAATAGCATTGTGTCTGAGATTAAAATGTAAAAAAACAATAATCTTGACAATTACATACAAATCATTCTTTGAAAGTGAAAAATTAAAATACAAAAGAGGGAAATATGTTAATAATAAACAGTCAGATGAATACATTTTAAGTTAAAATATAAGATAAGGACAAAGCAAGTACAGTTTTACCCTAGACATGCCTTAATCAATGTTCAATGGTCTCGCTTTTCATTCAAGTAAAATTGTACAGTGAAAATAAGGAGTAAAATTATGCCATTTTTATATTTCATATTGACCTGTGACTAAGCAAGCATAAATGACTTAAGTGGAAACTGGAGAGTAAAAATTTAACCCATTTCATTAGAACCCAAGATAAGGTTGATCTGAGAAATGGGTGGTACTGGAAGATGCTACTGGCTTTAAGCAGAGCTCAGTTTAGAGACAACAGAGGGGCACCATTGTTCTCTTTGTACTTACACTGACCAGCAGTGAGAAGAACACAGTTACAAAGTTACGCCTAAGCCACAGCTCTACAGGAGCATGAGAAAATGCTCTTGGTGAGAAAACGTCAGCAGATAAGGGAAGAAATGTGTTATTATGTCCTTTTGGGGGGTTGGTTAATGACAGGTGAGAATAGAGCATACAACATTTTGCATCTTCTCTATTGCTAATCTGTATGGAACTCATTTGACTAAAAACCTTAGTTTGTTTTCCATTGCTTAAAAGGCCAGGATTCAACTGTAGTAATGTTATCAGCTAGCTAAACTGTAGTCTATAATAAAAACTCCCAGTCTAATAATAATGTTGACTTTTTTTTTTTTAACAAGGAATAATTTAACAGCATGAAGGCTTAAGGTTTTATATAATACATCCCAGTTAATTGCATGGTTTAAAGTTGCTCTGTGTTAATTGCACAGGACGTTTGCCATGCAAAATTGTCTATTAACATTAATGCAATTTCCAGACTAAATGCTAGTGTTAGAGCGCCTTTCAAACTGTTTTTGACTTATGTTGATCTGTGCAGTTCTGGAACCTGTTTGAAGTGAGGGAATGATTAAACACATACACAGCTTTCTGTGTGGTCTAATTGCAGGAGAAATGCATGTGTGATGCTGAGGCATTTTATTACATGTGTTTTTTTAAAGGCAGTGAGAAGAGAGAAAGCCTTGATTATGTCGGTTTGAAAGACTGGGGCTGAGAGGCCCTGGGGGGAGGGAAGGAGAGAGGAGAGGGACAAGGCATGGTATTCACAGGGCTCCACCTGCTCTTGCAACCCAGGGATACCACATCCCCAGCTGGGTAGTGCCACTGAGCTCAGAGCCCATCTCGCTCTAGGAGCCATGGTGGAATACGAGTTAACGGGAAACAGATGCCCGCTATGGACTGAATAAGCACGAGAATGACAAGTTGTATAGGGGTAACAGAGAGCACGCGATAGTGAGTTGACAAGTGTGAAAGATGAGTGAACAAGCATTTACATTATCGTGCACACAAATGTGAGTGTAGCTGTGTGTGAGGCAGTGTCAAAGTAGTTTAGACAGTGGTGCCTCTCTTAATGGCAGCTTTTGTAAGCCTCTGGCCTGAGCTGATGAGGCATATCTGTTAGGCATGGCTTTTCAAAGCAAAGGATCATTGTCACTGTACAAAAATCAAAGTACAAGTATGTGTTACTGCATGAATTTGGTAGCAACAAAGATATTCAAGAGCCTGAAGCCCTGTTTTAATGAGGATCAAGTTTGAAAGCAGCCGCTTGAATGGTTTATTGAGGTAATGCATTTAGCAACACACTGACTGCTTGTCAGTGTGTCTGTGACAGTAAAGAAGTATGTGTTGAGGTATGGATATGGTTTGAACAATACAAAGCTAGAAGTCCTGTGGCTATTTGCTACCCTATTAATGCAAAGACAAATGGTAAAACAAATAAAGTAACATCTACTGTGTCAATACTGAAAACACAGGTAATTAGTATAATATTTCATTCTCTTCTGCATCAATGACTTGATACAGATGTCAACAGATATGCTCAGTAACAATCATTCTAATTGTCTATCAGCCTTTATATACAATGCTCAACTTCCTGTATGTAATAATGATTTAAAGACATCTTCCACCCTATTCAATCCAGGCACTCTGGTAGATGATGAAATGCTCCTTCTTTCCTTAGTGGTTGGTCATGGACAGAGCAAGGGGCAGCATGCAATAGAAATGGGGGACTGCACTCCAATCACAGAGCCAGAGATATTAGCTTACTGAATGTCTCTTCCTCTAACCTGCTTAGCTTAAAGCCTACTATCTGGCTCCCTTTGGGTTTGTTCATTCTTTCTCCCCCCACTTAAACAGACACACCAGTCCAGCTTCCAGCCTCAATAAAGACCTGCAATTCTCTAGCTTACGTTTAGTCTGCCTCGTTAGCCCAAGGACCCTGGAGACACCCTAAATCATCACTCTATCCTTTTGTCAATGTTTGCCTTTTTCTTACATACTCCTTTTCAAGGTAGAGTGTACAAACTGGGCTAAGGAAAGCTCCCATGCAGACACTATAAACAAAGGTCATTTGTCATAACAAAACACGATGCATCACATTTTCCTTCCCCAGCTCTAGATATTACACCTTTGGTCTTTGGGTGTTTCTGCTCCGTGTGCTTCGATCTTGTTAAAAGTGAATGAAAGAGAATTGAATGAATCCCGTGGTGGGTGTGATATACCTGTACTGTTGTGAAGAACCCTGATGCTGAGTTATGTGCAGTATTTATGGTGCAGTGCTGCTGCTTTGAAACTTTATCCTTCATGTTTTAGGGGATTGGGTTTAGTCCTGTAAGAAGAGCAGGCCTATCTGTTCTCCACTTTGGGTAGGTTGAGCATAGTATGGCAGTCTTTGCACCTACAGTATGATAGTGTAGGTGTTGATTTTTTTTTTTTTTTTTTTGGCCACATTCACAATACAATCCTTAGTGTTCAATTTATTTATTTTTTGCTCATTGGAATTCTTTCCGGCTTTAAGATTCACATTTGTGAGTGGCCGATGTCTATCACGTGACCACACACATTAAAATGTGTTAAAATCGATAACCTTACATCTAGGCTTGAATTAAATCATAAACACCATATTCGTAATAAAATAAACACACAAGCAGCACAGGCCTTTATTATACGGATAATTTGCTTTAACATTTGGCTGACAGGCTGTCAGCTGTTTATAATAAGGGCCAAAATGTGTCAAACTCAAGAATTAGCTTCGATCTTCCAAATGTTCTGTTTAGAAAAGAATTTGTGCTGCTTTAACTTTGTAATGTGAACATAGCCTTTGAAATAAATGAGAACTCAACCAAAAACAACCCAACTTTCTGAGAGAAAGCAATGCCAAAAACAAAACATTATTTCCAGTCTCATAACACATTGACTTTCACTCAATTCTAGTTTCTTAATGTGTGGTACCACATATTACAGACAAATATAAAGTTGAGTTTGAATGACTGTCAAACCAAGTGCTAGTTTTCCCTGATGTGAAAACCAAGAAAAAAAGACAAAAGAAAAGAGTGCAAATTTTCTGTTGAGTGTAAGGCTGTTTTATGTATGTCTTCTCTTCATGTTTATTCTTTCAAGCTAACAAGGCCATCCCTGAGCAGGGCACAAAATTCAACCCATGTTGAATTTCAGAGTAAAGTGATGCTTGTTTTGTGCAGTCAAGGTAAATATTAAAGAGAAGAAAGGAAAACATTATTGGATCCTGAGGTGTGTGTGTGCCCTCCCCCTAACCTGTTATAAATAAAAAAAGAAGGTCAATGTATAGCTGTTAATTCTGTCCAAATGTTTCACCTGAACAGTTAATCAAATGAAATAAACAAAACAATTATAGAAGCTGGCTGTGGCCAGAGGCTATAAAAATACAGACATATGGTACATCAAGTAATATGTAAATATTGCCATCTGGAAAAGGCATTTTTTCTGTTCTGTGTTTTCTGTCTTACGGAGTTGCACGGAAAAAATTGCACTACATGAAGCGGTTATGTACAGTAGAGTACACCACAGCAAGCAACACGATTAGCAAAAAAACGAGGTTGCCGCTGACAGTGTGCAACATCATTATTATCGACAGAAAAGAATCAGAAGGGTAAAATAAAACAGCATGGAGCCGCAGGGGGCGGAGGGCAGAAAGTGCGACCAGGTTTAAGGCGAGCTGGCTGGGCTGAGAGTGGGGCTGAGCGTGGGGCTGGAGGCATCCGAGCGGCTGTAGTCGCTAAGCGAGCCAGGCCGTTTGCTGTTGGCACCGTTTAGGCCTGCACTACTTCCCTGCTGCCTCTTCAGCATGTCCAGCTGGAAGTCAGGGTGGCGGCGCGCGTGCTTCATCAGGTGGTCGCTGCGCATGAAGCGCTTGTCGCACAGTGGGCAGCCAAATTTCTTTTCGCCTGTGTGTGTGCGGTAGTGGCGGGCCAGCTCGTCGGAGCGGGCGAACTTCTTACTGCAGTCGGGCCAGGTGCACGGGAAGGGCCGTTCTCCTGCAAAACACACACACACACACACATGCAGCTGTCAGCATTTACTCAACACCACTAGTAACGTTCAGACGTAATTACTATTATATCTTCAACATACAGACAGCAGTAGTATATACATTTTATTTATTTATGTATAATTGTTTAGTAATATAAACCTGCCCAGGCTCATATTTCAGTTTGGCTTAGCTTAACTCACTGCTAATTATGGTTGAGTGCATGATGATTTTACTTTAACAACTTGCTTAGTCTTTAGAAGGCCAGATGTCATCAGTTCATGCATCACTAACAGCATTTACATCACATAGCATAACATCTCTGGCGGTTGATGTCAACCTAGCAGTTTTTTCCAACCCGCATGTAGACAAAGGGGGCTTTAAGTTCAGTGGAGACCTGCCATGCCCTTTGTGTCCTGCATAGCTTATGTTAAACAACTGCAGACATCCTGTTTTAGTTTTTTTTTGTTGCTGATTTAGGGTTAGTTTTCACTCTATGACCATACAACCATATAATAGAAGCACCCACTGTTTCTGTGACGGTGGTTAAAGTTAAGACCTGCATTCCTAGTGTCAACATTCACTTAAATCTAAGTGAATCTGTGCATTCACTAAACACAATTTAAGCTCTAACCATAGAACTGAATGAAAGACTGCAGTTAATAATCACAGATGACAGTTCGCTGGATAGACCCCATTCTCGCAGGTCACTCGAGGGTTTAACAATGTAATCCACCATTTAGATCACAAATGAACACCCGACATTCACACATAAAGGCACTTTTATGAGGCACTGTATAGAATGCACAGGCCCGTTCCCGTTAGTGCTCCAGCTGTAGAATGGCCTGTGAAAAGTTTTTATCGTCAGTAAACTGGGTGAAAAGCCCTAAACATTAAGCCAGGAATGCACACCATTACAAATGAGCCATATGTGCCAACATCATACTATCTGATAAAAAGGACAGATATCATGCATATGTTGCTCTACAATCGGAGACAGTTTTATTAAAACCCCACTCCAGTCACGACATATAACTATTAGTGACTCCACATATAAGGGAATTATACCCTTCCCCCTCTTTCATCAAGCAATAAAAGTTGGCTTTCACATAAATCTACCCAAACCCAGATGGTCCTATATATTATTTTGTGGTTTCTTCTGTGTTCCATGTAAAAAGAGTATATGTTTTACGTCTTAAATGGCTTAATGATACAATATTAATATTAGTAAATATTAACATCGGTCTGGTGTAAACATTGTTGCTTGCAAAATCATATACATTATTATTATTATGCACAAAAAGTCATGATAGGTAACCTACAGGATAAGCAGTTGTAGCTTTTGTTGCAAATGTATTTTTTACTGGTCACAAGTGTCTGGCTCTTTTTTTTATTGAACCTCCCTTTGTGTAACCACTATGTATAATATTATGCTTAACCTTTTCTCTGTGACCAGTATTCAGTTAAAATGTTCATTCAAATGTGCTGCTGAAACAACCCTTTAATTTCCCATCTGTCCTACTACATTTCTTTATTTTTAGCTGAAATGCTTAATTTAAAAGCCATGACATGTAAAATATGGCTCCACTGATTTGTGGGTTATTTTTGTTAACAAAAACACAGCTGAACTAAATCTAAATAGTGCGATACATACTGTAGGCCTGTCATGGTTATGAAATTTTGGATGACTAGTAATTCCAACTGAAATTATACACTGCTGTGATAATACATATACTCCTAATGGAAAATAGCCCTCATTCATCATTAAAATGAACTTTAAAAAGCTTGTGTATTAACACAATGTTAAAGCAGTAGTATGTACTTACTGAAGACTTTTTGGTACACCTATATCATTGCAAGCATTGTGCTTTTCCCACTACCCCATCCAGACTAATTTTATAATTGTCAATGGCAGGTCAGTATGCATTCAAGGAGCGATCATGTACTGTCTAAGGTTGTGACATCAATCCTTTCTGATTAATGAATCTAAAAACTGCTGCTTATTTACACCTTGAATGTTCTGTAGGAGCTCCAGATTAGATTACTGAGTACAACAACAAAGGATTACTAGCCTTCACCCTCCAAGGACTGGTAGTTGTCAAAAACACTTTGACTAACTTGTCCAAATTGGGGAAAAAATTAGATCTTAATACTATTTGTTGGTTTGTTTGTTTGTTTATTAGGATTTTATTGTCATGTTTTACACTCTTTGGTTACATTTATGACAGAAACGGTAGTTACTCATTACACAAGATTCATCAGTTCACAAGGTTATATCAAACACAGTCGTGGACAATTTACCTCACTTGCATGTCTTTGGACTGTGGGAGGAAACCAGAGCTCCCGAAGGAAACCCACTCAGACACGGGGAGAATATGCAAACTCCACACAGAAAGGACCCGGACCGCCCCACCTGGGGATCGAACCCAGGACCTGCTTGCTGTGAGGCGACAGTGCTACCCACTTAGCCACCGTGCCGCTCCTATTTGTTGGTTACAAACTTTGTTTTTCATGCATTAAATCATCATTAGTGCTTGAGAGACATCAATGTTTTAATTCTAACAGAATGTTAGCCAGTAGTGCCCATCACCCCTGTGGTGGACGTGCCAAAATCTGGGCACTGGGCGTAAAAACAGTGGTATTTATTTGTGTTTATCTGATGACCCTGGACATTTAAAACCGTAAATGGAAAAAATGAGGCTAGACATCTAGCCCTTATTTAGTAAGTTGGACGAAGCAGGAAATGCATGTAGCAGGCCAGACTGCCCAGTGTGACTCCCAATTGTTTTGTGGTTTCCCTAAAAGCCCCAGTGGAAAAAACAGTGTTACTTCAAAACCCAGTTTATAACGCCAGATTGACGTGAGAGACATTGGCATTTTTAACACATTGTGAAATAACTTGAATAACAGCAGGCAGAGTGAGTCTATACTTCCTCAGTCTAAGTTCATGTCCTGCCATTCTTGGGCAGACAGACACAGTGGAGTTCTACACTCCCTCCTCTCATAGACTCCCACACACAAGCATAGAAATACACAAACAACAGTCTGGCCATTCATCTCAGTCAGTCATTATGCTAGCTGCACATGAACACAGAAAAATACAAGATGAATATGGACACAATGTTCATACTTTTCCCATGTACACAAACAGCATGATACATATCGAAGTTTCTGTGCTCTCACATAACCATGGTTATACTAGCTAAAATGCAGATTTATGAACTTGTTTAAATCCTGTTCCTATGCAGACATGCAATAATTGGATTCTAATTTGCTGCAGTTATATCATGTTCTCATTCTATAACCTTAATCAATAACCTTGATTATGAAATGTCTGTGTTTTTTGTTACTATGCCATATTTTTCCATTGCTGACATATTTTTGGGAGGAGCCTTAACCCCCTCACCACCTCAGATCTTTACTACTCACAGCATGTCATCGTCACAACCACTTTGGTATTGTGTGCGACCCAGCCATGCAATTTCTACAGCTGCTGACGTATAGCTCCTCAAAGACTTGTTTTATGTTCAGCAAAGAGCAATGATAGTCCACTACCAGCAAAAAAGAAAGAAAATTGTTAGGTATTAGGGTGGAAAGAAAGAAATCAGCAGCAGGAACTGAGTAATAGCTGAAAATAGACTTTGCTGTGACTTAAACTACATAATTAAATGGTATGGTACTTTAATTTAGTATGGTAGAATGATTCTAAGTTTCTGAAAGTCTATAAAGTGTGCATCAGACCTAATAAGAAGCTTTTTAGGACTTTAATTTCTGTACAGACCTGTAACCTATAATTTGCAGGATTATTTATTTATAACAGAGACACAGGTTACACTGGGTAATTCACACAGGATTATATGGTTAATGCAAACACACTACGTTTCTATGTCTTCAAGCAAAGCTCCCACAGGTTAAAGGTAACAGATCCATCAGCATTAATATTTCACCGGCCAGCAGAAAGATGAGCAGGAACAGAATCACTATGCCCATTATGGTCCAACTCGAGCACAATGCACAATGAAACCAAACCATTGTAAATGCATATGCAGCTGTACGTGACAAAGACTGCTGGATGGACGGACTTTGCTCAGAAAAAAGAAAAAGCAGATAAAGAGGAAATGATACTAAGAGAGTCTGAAAAGTGCAACCCTAGCAGTAGCGATTTAACTGCAGATTAAATTCCTGATGATTCTAAAGAACTTCCCAGTTGGCGTGCACCCAGGCTGCTATCCTTTGTCCTGTCTGTGATGGTGGTTGTCTAGAACACTTGTAAGCGAAGAGGAACCTCATGTGTGCAGTCATGAGAAACCTCCTGACAATAGCGCCATACTGGGTCACCATCCATCTGAAACATAAGCATGCTATCTATTCAGATGGACTACTGTGTTCATGATTTTTTGCCTGACTATCCATATGTGACCATAAGGACATGGGGCTACAAATGAGAATGCATCTATGTGGTTTAAAACCCCGTTTAAAAGGATAACTGTGCAGACCCCCAAATTCTGAAGAATCAAACCCAGGGGTATTTGTTATAGCCCTTTTGTTTCTGTGAGAAAATGATAAGAAGGTCACAATTAGGCTAATGTGCCATCTTTTCCCTACCCTACTATGAATTCACACAAAGCACTTTTGTAGCCTCAACCGTCATTGCCGTCATTTTGGTCAGCTTCAGGGGGGCAATTGTAATGTGGGTAGTGGCGAGCCTCATAGGACGACATGACCTGAGTTGTGAATGCTGACGTTAAAGGCTGCTGCTTGGCAGTCTTCTTGCTGGCAGTGTGCCAGGGAGACTGTTCATGTCACAGCCGTTCTCAGACAACAGGATAGTAATTAGGAAAGGCCTTGGTTATGTGCTCTTCACTAACAAACACAGTGACCCAGTTACCCAGCCATTACATCACAGATACATTGTGTACTCAGGACCGTGTAGAAACTGTCTCCTCTCTTTAGTGATATGATTATGTCACAGGTGGCAGGCTTAGTACCTTAGGCAGACTCAAAAATATGTGAAAAATCTATTGAATAAAGTAGAGCAGTAAGGTGCCACAGCATATCCTGAATGTCTGCATTGCAGCGGTCAGATTGAATGCAAATAAAATAAAGAATGGCATAAAAAGAGAGTGCTCCCCCGTTCTTGGATAAACATAAGCGCATTAAATGATGACATAAATGTACAGGAAAATGAATTCAAAGGAGCATAACTGGTCCTGCTCTCTTAGTGCAACGAACGGCATCCCTCTTTCCTATTTAAAATGCTATAACAATAGCCAAACACATACATCCATGAGTTTAAGTTTACATAATAAGGCTGTAAGTACCCTTCTCCAAGCATATATGGCTACCATTTGACCATTTGTTTGAGGACCACTTCAAAAAAGATGAGGTGGCTTGCTTTACAAGTTTAGGAATACATATGCTATGTATAACCCTTTAATATTTTAAGCTTCAAATGTAACTATGCTAGCAGGCATGTTTACAGTGAGGCACATCACCAGTGGGAGGTCAAACGAATCTATCCACTATAAGCCTTATAAAATGCACTTCCAAGCCCATGCTGTGCCAACTTAAGGGCAATACACGATGCCTCTTCAAACTCTTCAAACTGAGTTTTGCCAGGCTTTGTCTGTCACCCCTGGCTGACAAACAGCTCTGACTGACACTTTCTTCTAAGTGATACATCAAGAGCAGAACAAGTGTAATCACCATGCAGTCCACCAGACATGGTGTTAAACTACACTTACCACCCTGCCACACCAAGTCAACTGCCACTATCCTGCCCTCCTTTAATGGCTTAATCTACAGGCTGACCCCTGTTGTCCATGCATTGCGTACTGTATCATAAGCCCTAGTCATCTTCTGTCAGATCATGCCGATTTTAAAATAATCATCTAGTTTATTTTCATCTTGGTATATTCAGCAAGTTTGTACAAGTTTGATAATAGTTAAAAGTGTTCCCTTTCTGTTAGACCATGACCTATTTGTCTATACACTTGCAGCGACGGTGCTAATTTGAATTTCAGTTGAGCTCTGCTGAACTTTTGACTTGCCCCTTACTCTACGCAATCTGTTGCTCTGTTACTATTGTACTGATCTGACAGAAAATGAATCTGATGAGGCAAAGCAAAAGTGCAAGTAGAAAAGTACCATCATTATAAGAGAGTCTAACCTAAAAATGACAGAAGTCAATGAATGATGAAACTGCTGTATGAACAGGTGCCCTTGGCTAAAATATATTCTAAATTGTGCTACAATGGTTTGTGTAAATCAACAGAACAAACTGAATTTGGATGTTTTGACACTTGTTAAAGTACAGCAAACATTTTAAATTGACATAAGCTAGAAAAGTTCAAGGTTTTTATATGTTCACTTTACCTTTCAAGCAGATCCCTTGACGCGACATAAGTACAGGTTGGTTTATTTGGTCTTACACTACACACTAAATACACTGTCAATGTAATAATTAGGAATGTTAATAATTAACAAATTACCGATAAAGTTATATAACTTTACTTCCAAAAGCTGGCCGTTGATTTGGATATTCAACCCATATATAATTGCAAACAAATACAAAGCAAGCAATTGTGGCTTTAGGGCCTTGCTCAGGGGCCCAACAGATGCAAATTGACAATGGTGGGACTAAAACCAGCGACCTTTTAAACACTGCCCTCCATATCTCACAAAACATACATGTGCAGAACTTACTAAACGCTTTTATCCAGAAATACTCCCATTCGTTACCAAACTAAATCCAAGAGATTGAGAATTAAAGACCCTGTTCAAGAGCCCAACGCTGGCAACCTTGCAGTGGCTGGGTGTGAACCAGAAACCTTCCAATTACTAGTCCAGTACTGTTACTGCAGAGCTACCAACAACATTACACACCTATAATAGTGTTTTGAAGTTGTCATGAGGTTGGCTTGAATGATCACATAAAGTAATGGTTAGACGTTCTAAATGAGAGCTACACTGCAGAGATACACCGAGCAAGTCCAGTCAGATCTGTGGCAGCCCAAGCCAAACACAAGTCTCATAGCAGCACCACAAACATAGCACTACTCATCAGAAGGATGTAATTTATTTCTGCGTTTACGATCATGGCCGTGAGCCAGGCGGAGGCCAGCCAGCCGCACTTCTCCACAGTAGTAACGGCAGGGCGTCTGTTGAGACGGTTTCTTATGCTTAGTGTAAATTGCCTTTTTGTTTGAGTCCAGGTCCAACGTGTCCTGTTTAGACCCCATGCTATTAACAGAAAATAGCACTGGGCTGCTCCTAGATCAGGGTAAAAATCGTCATGTTACGAGTTACTAGTCAATGAGAGCTGGCCATAATAAAACTTACTCAAAATGATGTGGGTCACACCCAGCATCTAATAATGCATGCCAAGAAGGAGAATAACTGTGACAAAAAAATATCTCTTAAGCATAACTGGTTATACAATAATGGCTGGCTTTAATTTTAAACTAGTAGCATTAACACCACATTACTGTCAATATGAATGAGTGCTTAAATATTCTTGCTATTAGTCTGCTGACATAATCAAGCTTGTGTGGTTTGACCTACATAGACAGATGTAGAGACTAGGAAGACGCTCAGCAAACAGGAGAACGTTACACCTTTGCGTGTGAGTGCGTCTGTGTGACCGTCTGTGTGTATTTGAATGGGTGTGTGGAGGAGGGTCCCTCTAACCACAGAGAGACCGGTGCTTCATTACAGGCTTTCAGTCTGCTGTCTCCATTCACTGGTTTGACTTTGAGAAATATGGGATTAATGTGTAGGTGGAACAAAGGCATATGGGTGGGCCAGGTGCAGTGATCTTAACTGGATCTGGCTTGCTTTAAAACCGGATGACAATAAACGTAGTGTTTAATTTGTTATATACTTTTCTTTCTGATGAAAATGCAAAAGCCCAACACTTTGGTTTAGATTGCTTGTCTAAACATGTGCATCCAAAACTGTCTAGATTTTAACAATAGCATTAGCCTCATATGTCCAGAGCCAATTTCAGTCTTTTATTTGTGATAACCAAAGCTTACTCCACCCATTGTCTACAGCACTTGAAACAAGCATAAAGGAGCATAGATGAACCACACAGTGATGCAGTTAGTCTACAATAAGACAAACATGTTTTGTGAAAAGAAAAAAACCCTTTTTAACTGTTGTTAACTTGTAACTGTATATGTGTACAGAAATCCTAGCACAAACAGGTGGGTGTTTAGCAACGTGTGCATAACTTTCCGTCACACCCCTGCTCATTTACCTGACAGAATTTAGTTACATTCAATGAGCACATCTGAAAAATATTGTCTGAGTATCAAAGTAAATAACCCAAAGCAAACCACAACTACCATTATCTACTGGCAGTCAGAGGGAGTGGGGTCATTTTACACTGTATGCAAAATAGCAGAATGACCCCTCCCCCTTATAGGCCAGAGACCGTTGGCTGAATGAGGCTCTTTATCACCTCCCTGACCACATCCCCTACACCCAACACTGCCATGAATCTTTATAGGTGGTCATACACCTTGCACACTAGGGTTAATGTAAATATGACAGTAGACGAGGATACCCATCAACCCATACTGGCTTATATCTTTATATCTGATTTAAAAAATAGGCCATATTGAAGCAGATAAGACAATTAGATTGCTGGCAGAAGCAGCTGTTCGAATGACATACATCAACGAATGGCATTGACAACAACTAAACCCTCCCTTTCTCCTCAGTTACACTTTGTACAGCATGTCCCAGGCAGTGCCCAATGAAAATCCACTGCTGATCTCACACCAGACACTCCACTAGTGGCTCTATAAAACAGCAGCTCTAGATACTCTCTTTCCTGCTAGATGAAACTGACACCCTCGAGTAGGACATTAACACAGGTTGAAAGAGGCCAGGCCCGGCCAAGTATACAACACCAGAGCAGTTCTTTTTTAAAGCCCCCGTAGCCAGAAAAATAGGACACAGAACTGAGGGGGTTGGGAGGAACAGAGAAGCTTTTATAATCTTTTGCCAAAGCTAACTAAAGCATATGTTAGCTTAGTGCAGCGTTTGAAGGATAGTATGGAATGTACACAGTCTGATTAAGGTCTATTATTCCCACTACAGCATTACGGAATGTTACTTTACGTTTTTGTAAAATGCGAGTATATATTTTTACTAAAAAGCCTGTTACCAACAGTGGATTACAAGAGTGCCTCTTAAACACAATGCAACGGGGAGCTATAACAGAGCGGGTGGCGCCCTGCCTTTGAAGCTCGAGCGAAAGACCCACTCAAGTAAGTATGAAAAGAACCCAGGTGCAAGATGTTTAATCAGGGTATGGAAATACTGTGGCTTAAAAATCCAAAATAAACAAAGTGGCCAAATTATTAGGAACAAATGAATGAAGAAAGTGGATAGAACAGGGCTAGTGCAGCGCTGAGAACTGGTTGTCATAATATGACTGCTCCAGCTGTCTGTGACAACTCAGTTAGCAGAAAAAAGGAAAAATAGGGAATCTTCAGAACCTGCTGGTTCAGGCAATGCACAAGCAGCACCCCAATTCCAGCAGCTGGCAAACCCTGTGCATAAAGTGGATTTACGGGTGGGGTTCTTTCCGGAAAAGGGACATTACGCCACCTCTGGGGAAATCCACTCTGCTAGAGCAGTTCCAGCATAAGGCACACAATGCTGCAACACTGGAGTTTCAAATGAAAGCCTCATACCTAGCAATGAAGTCAGCCTAGCCTCCTCATGGAGCTAAAAGTTTTTGTCTTGTACTTGCTTCAGAGCTCAGAGACTGGTCCTAAATCACTCTTAAGCTAAAACTCTTTTAAGCTAAGTTAAAGAGGATTCTTCAAAAGCTTTATGAATACAGCACTTGATGTGCATCCAAGCACAAAAAGGGAAATCTCTTTGCTAACCAGATATTACTTGACATGCTATTTCATTTAAACAGTGTTACATGGGCTTTTAATTAGCCTCTATGACTAGGCTTTACCTTAATGTTACAAAAATGTTGTATGTTGCATGTGTCTAAGTGTCTGGGTCTTAAAGTTGGATACCACTCCCATTTTGTGCATATTGTGCATTTTAGTATTCTATCCACACCACAATGCATTACTATGGCATTACTAACCAGTTCTTCATATCTCAGGTCAGTGGTCTAAGGGAAAAACCTTACCCTACCTAAGGGAAAAATACTTACCTGCTAAAAAACAAGCCTAAAATGCCATGTCCTAAGACATGTTTAACCTACTTTTAAGTAATGAAGAACATACAGCTCTTTATAGAGTATTCCAATACTTTAATGTTTAAAATACTCCAAGCAGAAAGGATTATGTTAGATGAGATTATCCCAGAACACAGTGCCCATATGCACACTTTTACAATCACACTTCCCATCTTGACTTTACTAATCAAAACCAATTGTGCACCAAATGAACTTGTACAGGCTGACTTTTATAGTGGAGAATTATCAAAACAAATATCAAAAACAAGTCTGGTAAAAGTATAATGAAAGCAAGTTCTGACAACTGGATGGTAAAGCAAATTAGATGCCAGATTATACTGATATAAACTGCAGCTTTTAGTTAGTGACCAAACCAAAACACTCTGCTAAAGGCATCTTAGTCTTTACCATATGGCCTAAGTACCCTAGACGCTGCCCAGGACAAATAATTTAGAAATGCTTCAATACTCCCTTACAATTATACCAGACTGGCTACCCACCTACTAGTTAACCATGTTTGACTGCATTTGTCACAGACAGACATGAGTGGGATTTAGGTCTTAATTTGTTTACGTATTTTCTAAGCCATTAATCTGAATATACAGTAGAAGTATCAAATATATTTATAAGACTGGAACTTGGCAAACTCTCTGTCCAGAGCCAATGAAGTCCAACAAAATATACAATCAACTTTTGCATTATGTATGTGATTTGGGACAGTTATCCATTGGCATAAGAGAGTAGAGCAGGTTGCCACTGTTGGGCCCTTGAGCAAGGCCCTTAACCCTCAATTACTCAGATTGTATACTGTCCCAACTTTAAGTCACAAATGCCTAAAATGTAAATCCATTGAAAAAGTACGTTATTGGAGGGGGGATGTTAAGCTGGGGTAAAATTTACATTTTACATAAGATGTAACTGCATGCAAAGAGAAAAAAAAAACCTTGACTCTAGCTTTTGCACTTTGTACTCCAGACTTAAAAAGTCTTGCTAGGGATACAACAGAAGTCATGGTTAAAACATACAACTGCACCATATACATGGCAGCATTATATTTGTGTGATATTTAACTTTGTTAATCTTCTCTAAATGTCACTTCCTGCTTAGTGCACTGAAACAAGATCAAGAGAGTGTTTTTCAAATAGACCCCCACCCATTTTATCTCACATGCCACAGTAAAGCCATAGCAATGCTTATTTCCTCTTATCATGTTCTGTTACAGGAAAAAGAACTCCACCTGCAAGCATATTGCGTTCTCACTTAATAAACAACAGCTCTAGTGCTTGTAATGCGGCTGTCCATCTGTGTTGATGAGTATGATTTATGAGCCCAATGCAATACAACCTGTTCTGACAACTAAGATTACCCATCATCAACTCCTTCTGGCATGGTTATGAATCTCTTTTTCCACTTGCATAAGACAGTTTGTTGCATGTTCATAGAAGAAAATGTGGTGATAAAATACATGTTGAATCCTTACATGGAATGTGGCATGTGAGCCTATGTGGCGTAATGGTAAGAGCCATGCTGCTGGTAATAACAGCAGTGCGTAAGTGCATGACAGTATGTAAACCAAGCCAGTGGGTAAACACATATTAGTGCACCCTTAGTGCAGGTCCCAAGCCCAGATAAATAGAAGGATTGTGTATGGAAAGTCATGTGACCTAAAACTATGCCAAATCAAATAAGCGAACAAATGATCAGCTGTGACAAACAGATGCAGCCAAAAGGTATTATTCTTTCACATTGGAATTACACTTATGAGTATTGTAAGATGCATTCGCATAATAAGCATTTAACACACTAATTATATCATTTATTAAGTTGAATTTGAATTTGTGTAAAGTTTAATTTCATTTTCATTACCCACTTTATCCTGGTCAGCTTGCAGCAGGGTCTGGTTCCACCAGGCAACACTGGGCAGTAAATGAATCATGCTCTTGGTTAGATAATACCATTCAGCAAAGTTGTTGTGTTGAATGGAGTTGCTACCATCAATGGAAAAAGCAATCCACAAAATCGGTAACAAGTAACAATCGGCAACAAATCGGTAACCCCGTTTAATAAGGGTAGAAAACCATTTGGGATTCAGCCTGTGTGCAGTTGCTATGTGAGAAATTACTGCAAACTTGTGAATGCTTAATGCAAAAAATGTTACAACTTTATCAAGCTAACAGAGTTCATATATGTTAACTGCCAAAGAAATTGTAAATGTGGGTTCTAAATAGACAGACAGCAACCTATGTATAAAAAACTTCATTCTAATGTCAAAATTGCATTAATTACAAACTAATGAAAATTCTAGTATAAAAAAGAGAACAAAGAGAATTCAAGCCTTAATCATCTAGCAGAAAAGTTCAGTTTTAACTCCTATATTAAAGATTCTGCTAGTCTGGCTGTCTAAAGGCAGTCAGGCTAAGCTTTAACAGATTTCTTGGGAGGCCATCTCAAGGTCATTCCACTAACCTTATCTCAATTGGGAATGTTCCGTAATCACAGGTAAACACAGCATTACAGAGAATAACCAAGTGAACTTCAGACACATGGATCAATTATGCAAAACAATATGGCAAACAACCAACAGTTAAAATATGCTCTGTTGATATTTTGGAGTTTTATATGGATGCAAAGTAATAGGCAGTGGCTCAAAGTAAAAGGGTATTAACAAAAATTAACCAGCTTTGTAGAAAAACTGCATCTGGAGTGCTATTAGAAAAGAACCATTCTGTAAGATTTCCAAGTGCTCAGATGACCTCACTTGCTCTGCTACATTGAGAATGTTTATATGATAGTAACAGTTAAGAGGTCAAACCTTTAGAATCTTCATGAACTAATAGTATTTTGAATATTGCCCAACTTAACATATTAGTATCATGTTAAAAAACACCAATCTCCTACCCTGAGAGCTTACATTTTAATACTCCCCTCACTATATTTGCATTTCAATGCATAGAGTACTTATATTTTATTTAAAGCAGTAAGTCAAGCCCCCTTGTCACATGGTCTAAGATTGGCTTTTATCACAATAAGACATCTGTTCGAGCTCTATCTTATACCTCCTCGTATTAGTAAGTTAGTGCATGTAATGCCATTCTGTATCAATGTGCAATGCAGTAATAATTCAATATACTGTTTGCAAGTACAATATTGCTGACAACAAAATTCAGCCAAAGCAAATATTGCTACATGCTTATGAGCCCATAGCAGAAATATTTGTGTTGTTGAACAGTCATCATCCTGAGCTCTGAGGATTTTTATTACAGAGAAACAGAGGTCTATGCCCAGATTCTAATGCAGGAAGACTAATGATCCAAAAGTGAGTTCAAACCAGAGTCAGCACAAAGTTCAGGGTGTTACCAAAGTCAAACGAGGACTCCAGCTCACTTGGACCATGCAGGTTGTTTTTATTACATTGTGTTCCTCTTCATTTGGACAGGGGTGTTGAGCTGGGAGAGAGATCTATTTTCTCTTTGATCTATTGGTTCAGACTGAAGGAAAAATCTTGCTGAGTGCCTTAGAAAAGGCGCCTGGCTCACACAGAAAGTTGGCTGTGCATGGACTGCTGAACTCAGATGACCCACATTCTGTGATTACCAAAACAAATGAGAGGAATGGTCATTATTTAATAACCATATGACCAGTGTACAAGCCTGTAGGTGAAGCAGGGACCAATCGAGGAAAAATCAATAATATCAAAGTAGTGCTGAGGTGGGAAAGTCATTTGCTCTGGATTTCGGCTACTACTCTACAATTGTGATACACTTCCTTTACTTTTTGTCCACAAGTGTACCACTGTAGAGGTATTATAAGAACTGGAGAGATAAATTAGCATTAGTCACTAACAATTTTATTGTGGTTTGCTTAGGGGTGCATTTTCGACCATGTTCATTTCATCATAGTATTTATAATTTAGGCCAATAACCCAAATTGATGATGTCATGTCATTTAACTTGCTAAAAACTCCTGGTTTTTATAAACATATATAATAAGTAATCATTATTATGTAGGCACATGTAATATTATAATATATACAGTAATATGTGCCTACATGTAACAACAATCTCCAATATTTATTATTTGTCTGTGCTGTGGGGGTAGGGTGGCAAGTAAAACATCCAAGCCCTGCTACATTTCGCAAAACAATACATCAAGTCTGCCAAAAGCGTGTTGGATGGTGTGTTATGGTCTGATGTTTGGTGCAAAAATACGTTGCCCATCATTAAAAGAACACCATACCCACAGTGAAGCATGATGGTGGCAGCATTATGCTTTAGGGCTGCTCAGTACAGAGAAATATGCTGGTGCCACAAAAAATGCCAATACAGCTAAGTTGGACTCAAATATAATACACCATACATCATTACATGGCACAAAAATGAATGTTTACTGATTTGACCCATGCAGATTAATCCATATATTTGAACCAAACTAAACAAAATTGTTCTTCTGCCAATTACTTTAATACCAGACAAATCTCCAAATCATGTGCATCACATCTAAATTACAAATGATCCAGTGGTGTGTGCTGAGTTTTTCAGCTTAAAACATAGCTAATGGAGCTTATAAACTAATTATCAGGTCCTGCATGAGCATGTTTGGATGTGTTAAAGCACCGGAGAAGCCTGGAACTCCGCAGAGCAGTGGGTCTCTTAGAAAAGCATTGAGAAACCTTGGTCTATTTTATATATATTAAGGTAAATTATTGCTGAAACCTTAATATAACAATATTCCCTAACAACAAAGAAGTTAAACTATGAAATAAATACATTGGGAAGAATGTTGAGAATGTGAGGAGGAGAAGAGCAATCTTTGATATTTCATTGAAACAAGAGATAAATCGGTTCAGATGTTTCGATGCATTCTATGGTTGTTTGTGTCAGTATAAAAGCACCGGTGAGTAAAACCTCTCATGCTTATATTGCGCATCATTGCTGCACTCACTGTCGCAGCTGAAAAGGGTGTGTACTATAGCGGCCATGTGCATCTAAAAGGGTGTGTACCATAGCGGCCATGTGCATTGAAAAGGGAGTGTACCACTTCAGCCATGTCCAGACAAACCTACTTCGATGATGTAACTAAGCTCTACTATTATGATGCCAGATTTGCTTAGATTGCTTAGAAAGGCATCTATTCAAGGAGGCATATCTGTCTTTGTTTAACAAACTGTGTAATAGGGCTTTATGATTACTGAAAGCAAGCCTACACAGGAGACAATCTTATGTGCATATATTACTTTGGGATGTCCTTGTGTAATGCTGGATATCAGTATTGGATTGTGACTGGTTTGAATTTGAAATGAAGGATCTGCCAGTTTTTCAATTCAAATCCACTGCTGTAAATATGTCAGATTTTTACTTACATAACACAAATCATTTACCTAAACATAGCAGCCAAACTATTATAAAGCTTATCACAACTTGCTAGCAGTAACTCAGCAAGGTTCCGCTCATTAGTCTTTTGCACCATTAATATTGGGACAGTGGTAGCCTAGTGGGTAGAGCTTTGGGCTATCAACCGGAAGATTGGCGGTTCAAATCCAGGCTCCGCTATGCAGTCACTGTTGGGTCCTTGAGCAAGGCTGCTCCAGGGGCGCTCTGACCCCAGCTTCCAAACAAGCTGGGATATGCAAAGAAAGAATGTCATTGTACTGTAGATCTGTATATGTATATATGACAAATAAAGTATATCATCAATATGTATTTATCTTATGTGTGAAAGTACACACAAGTTGCATAATAAACAACAGTGTATTGTGTAAGAGTTTAGGGTACATTCCATGCACGTTTATATACACACTAAAGATACAAAGATGTTCCATTGAGCTAACTGTTCTTGTTTTATATATAGTGGAAGTGTGTGTGTGTATGTGTGTGTGTGTACATTTATACATATGGGTGCTTGGGTAGCGCTCTCGGAGCTCGTCTAGCTGAGTCTGTTGCTGGCCAGATCAGCTGGCAGTGTGTAGTGCGGGGGTGTGGCACGTCACAACAAAGAGCTAGAGAAGCACACACATCTGCACAACTCCGTTCAGCTCCCTCCCTCCTTTTTATTCAGTTTTCGGGTCGTTTTATTCGTCGCTTTGCGTGTTGGAATAGTTCATGATTAGGGTCAGATCGTGCGTTTGCGTGATACCAGGACATCGGCTATTAAATCGCACCGCATTGTAGCGCACAATGACGTACTGCTGCGCGATCTAAGAACTTTTAGCATAAACACAAACAGGCTGCTCATCTAACCGAGGAGAACACTGCTGCATGTGGGCGTGCGTGTGTTAATTGTCGGTTATGCCGGCATTGTTGACCATCTCATTTCTCTTTCCTGGAAAGGGACGTGCTAAAGAGACGAGCTAAAGCTGCGCGCTTACTGCGCATTGCACTTTCCTTCGGGATATACCGCGATCGCTGAGAAATCAAACACTTACGATTAATTTAATACGCATTTCTGTCGCATATGAGCTCAGCCAGCACATAATGCCTGCGAACTTTGCGTATAAGGGATTCAATTTGGAAAACTGTTGCTATTGCGATTGATAAGGCTGCTCCAGTGGGCGTGACGTTATTTAAGACGCTGCGTATACCTACTTAAATAACAATTGTACTCGAGCAAATGTGCTCCATGTGTAAAAAATTAACTAATTTACGTTTTTACTTTGTGTTTTGTTGCACCGAAAACATTTAGGACACGCATACTTGGTTATTTTTGTAATATTGAACAAGGTGAAACTGTCCCTATACTTTAAAACAATCCTCCTGAACTCGCTGAATATAATCCCAACCGGTTTGAGTAGGCCTAGTTGTAGTGGCATGTGAGCCGCAACATGACAAAGCACTCACTCTCAGCAACAGAAACTGACCTGTGTGTGTCCTTAGGTGAGCTTTGAGATGGGACGATTTGCCATAAACTTTTTCGCAGCCCGAATAATGGCATTTGTGCTTTTTCTGCGGGGACTCTTGCTGCTCAGGTCGTGCCCTCCATCGCTTGCCTCTTTGTTTAAGGGCAGCAGCAGCAGCAGAGTCGGTCAGAACGGCGGTAGGTGTGGCAGAGTTTCCATCCTCTGGTGGTGGGCTCGGTGCCATGCTCTCCTCTTTGGTTTTTGCCTGCTCGACGAAATTGCTCGGGGTCTGTTGATTGAAATCCGCTAGAATTCGAGCAACTACGAAAAGAGAAGAGTTGTCCCTGACCAGCGCTTCCTTGGTCTCCTCTGCGTTCCTGGGTGCAGCCGCAGTTTCGGCTCGGATCTCCCGGTTCCCTTTAGGAGCGTGCACTATTGCGCGGCTGGACATTGACACAAGGCACTCTGCTGCTAAGTGTTCCATTTCGCCAAAAAGCAAAGACAAACTGCCCCAGTGGTTGTTTAGAACATTCAAAACCTGATGACACTTAAGACAACTCCGTCGATTCCTTCTTTTGTGTGATGCTGAACATACAGCAAACTCACTTTGTAAACCTTACCGGCTTTTTTTAGTCAAACCTGGCATCCTGGGTCAAAGTAGGCGAAAAGACAAAACGCCCACACGGGCTGTGTTCTCACTTTTAAATTCGAGGCAGAGAGAAACTGAAAAACTTGTACTGGTTACACATGAAAACTCCCATCGTTGCTGAAAGTTCTTCCCACGTTATGTGACAGTATTGTGCCGTGCGCCGACTGGAGCTGGAGTTGGTATCCACGCTGGGGGCGTGTCGGCCGGCTGCGGCGTCACTGCGCGCATCCTGATTGGCCAGCGCGCTGTCCTGAAGTGCACCTACTCATTCAGCCTTTACCAAACTTCGGCAAGTGTACTTGGTGACAGCCCAAATCTCCATATTTTCACACTAAATAGTGTACCAAACTAGCACGTAAAGTTAAACAGGTAAAGTTAAAAATAGACATACACTTTGGGGATGTTAATTAGTTCCGCAGGCGTTCTTTTTCTGTGAAAAATACACGTCTTTGTTGAGTTATAATGTCATTTAACTGTCGCGTAGCCCTCCTAATTCCTTTTAAGTGATTATGACTATGCAGCTGTTACAGCTGCTGAATTTTCCCTGCCTATAAAATGGGGTCTAGTTTCATTGCACCTATTTAAAAAGTAAAAGAAACAGCTTGTGAACAAAACCAATTTGTCACCTTGTTCAGAGAGGAAATTGTGCCGTGCCATACACTTGTCTCCTACAAGTTTATGTACAGTTTTAAAATGAGTTTACAACAGGGGCAACTGGGTGGTAATGTCAGTAGGTGACCTGTATGTAAGATGAAAGTGTAAACGTATGATGCCCTGCTATAGATTTAGGACAAAGCGGGTACTAAGTATACAACATGATTAACTTTACAAACAGTTAACTAATGCAAACAATGAACCCTTGTCCCTAAGACCTAAAGGCTGTGTGGCACCCACCTTATCTGCTATACTACTGTGCTTTATCAGTGTACACAAGCAGAACTGAATTGGGCAAAAGCTATGCTGTACATGGTATGTTTAAAATGAACTGACATTTTAATTTTTTAATAAAACACATTTTTTTATTTGAACATTAATGATGTTTTTGCTTTATTTAAAAGTAAAGATATGGAGGTTATGTATGAAACAAAACATCTGACAAATGACTGCCTCGACCGTGGCAGAACATGTTCACTCTTGATGAAATTTTCTATGACACGTTGACATAATTGCTGAGAACTTTCAGCAATGTTGTGTCGAATTTCTTCTTTGAGGTCCTCAATGGATTGTGGTTTGTTGGTGTACATATTATCCTTAAGATAACCCCAAAGAAATAAGTCTAACGGCGTCAACAGTCTCTGCAAAATTTTCACCATTTTTAAAGTGAGTTTTTACAATTTCTACGCGTTGTTCAGCAATTTAAAAATCTCTAACTCTGGTTTTGCCACGAAAAAATGGCGGCAAATTTAAAATGTCAGTTCATTTTGGGACACCCTTAATATTGTCCATTTTATCAGCTCCACTTACCATATAGAAGCACTTTGTAGTTCTACAATTACTGACTGCAGTCCACCTGTTTCTCTGCATGCTTTGTTAGCCTCCTTTCATGCTGTTCTTCAATGGTCAGGACTCTCCCAGGGCCACTACAGAGCAGGTATTACTTGGGTGGTGGATCATTCTCAGCACTGCAGTGACACTGACATGGTGGTGGTGTGTCAGTGTGTGTTGTGCTTGTATGAGTGGATAAGACACAGCAATGCTGCTGGAGTTTTTAAACACCTCACTGTCACTGCTGGACTGAGAATAGTCCACCAACCAAAAATATCCAGCCAACAGCGCCCCTTAGGCAGCGTTCTGTGACCACTGATGAAGGTCTAGAAGATGACCAACTCAAACAGCAGCAATAGATGAGTGATCGTCTCTGACTTTACATCTACAAGATGGACCAACTAGGTAGGAGTGTCTAATAGAGTGGAGAGAGAGTGGACATGGTATTTAAAAACTCCAACAGTGCTGCTGTGTCTGATCCACTCATACCAGCACAACACACACTAACACACCTCCACCATGTCATTGTCACTGCAGTGCTGAGAATCATCCACCACCTAAATAATACATGCTCTGTGGGGGTCCTGACCATTAAAGAACAGCATGAAAGGGGGCTAATAAAGCATGCAGATAAATAGATGGACTACAGTCAGTAATTGTAGAACTACAAAGTGCTCCTATATGGTAAGTGGAGCTGATAAAATGGACAGTGAGTGTAGAAACAAGGAGGTGGTTTTAATGTTGTGTTCGGTGTACTTTGCATAAATACATATTTATTATTTTGTGATTTTCTATTACACTGACTAGGTATTCAGTCATAATTATTTTATATTATTTTTTATTGACTTATCTTGATAAGAGGACAAGTGCACACAAACCATGCCAGTAAAATTGCCCAACCTACACCATAAAAAAACCACTGGACCCTCTCAAAAAGCGGGTCAAACTTTTAGAACGGTACTGGTAATTTTGGTTTATGCCACATATACCCTGAAACGCATAAAACAAGCCAGTTAAACAGACTTGTGAATAAAGTCTTGACATCCTGCCATCTTAATCCAATGTTACGGTCAGCTGGGCCGACTCAGCATTTTCACACCTGCAACCTGAGTCAATTCTGAAAAGCTCACATTTCAACAACATGCTTCCATACTGCTAAAATCTAAGCACAATTCTATTTGTTCTCACTAAAATATTATTCTAGATCACAGTTTTGCAAATCTCTGAACACTTATTGCATTATTTATACACTTTGGTCATCTAGAAACACAATGCAACATCCTAATTACCAATAAGTCTCACTTATGTTGCACTTGTACAAACTTAATTTGAAGAACTTTAATCATTTGTCAGAGAGTAAAAGAATATTGGTATCATTACTCCTTCACTTGGTGCACTCAAATAGAACACAATATACCTGTTATATATCTGTAGTTCTGGTCCATGACTGCTTCCCCAACAACCCACATTTTGAAGTGCTGTACCTTTCACCACATTCCCCATATTCCGTAGATAAATGCCAGGGATTGATTCGCCATGCCATTTTTTTCTTTTACTTGGCCAGGAAGAACATCTCTGCTGATGTGGTTGATGTCCTCTGACTTGACCAGGATCAGAGGTGGGATGCAGAGTGATCTGTTTCATTGCATTTTGGGATTTCTTCTGTTCAGCTGAACACGTTGCATTTCAGTAACAGTTAAATATTTCTTTTGTTACCTTTTTATATCTGTGCAGTGATTTTTCTTTGTTTCTCATTGGACTTACTGCATAACATTATCAGGCATAACATTATGATCACCTTTCTAATATTGTGTTGGTCCTCCTTTTGCTGCCAAAACAGCCCTGCAACTGCGATGCACTGTATATTCTGACACCTTTCTATCAGAACCAGCATTAACTTCTTCAGCAATTTTGAGCTACAGTAGCTCATCTGTTGGATCGGAGCACACAGGCCAGCCTTCGCTCCCCACGTGCATCAATGAGCCTTGGCTGCCCATGACCCTGTCGCCGGTTTACCACTGTTCCTTCCTTGGACCACTTTTGATAGATACTGACCACTGCAGACCGAGAACACCCCACAAGAGCTGCAGTTTTGGAGATGCTCTGACCCAGTTGTATAGCCATTACAATTTGGCCCTTGTCAAACTTGCTCAAATCCTTACACTTGTCCATTTTTCCTGCTTCTAATACATCAACTTTGAGGATAAAATGTTCACTGCCAATTATATCCCACTCACTAACAGGTGCTGTGATGAAGATAATCAGTGTTATTCACTTCATCTGTCAGTGGTAATAATGTTATGCCTGGTCGGTGTATATAGGTGAAATTTACAGTAGTGGTTTAAACTATGTAAAATAGGTAATATTTGTGTTGCATATACATGCTAAAGGTTGTAAATATATAAAGTATTAAAATATATTTTTTCTTTACACATGTATTCAAAATATATTTTACCTACTGCATCATCTTGTCATGGTCGAGGTGGGTAAGGCAACAGTCTAAAGTTCCATTAGATTTGTGGCATAGTAACTTGTTTAATTTAAATAATGCCAGAAAAACTCAATAGGTAAAAGTGCTACAAAAATGCAAAACTCAAAAAAAAAAAAAAAAAAACATAATGAAAGTTTGTTTGGTTAAAAATGAGAGGAGGATAGTGGGGGCTGCAGTGCACCAATTAACACAAGTGCTGTTCTTGTCTCCTGTGGGAAAGCATGTTCTGTTTCAGTTCTGTTCACAAAAGGCTTCTCTGCAAAGTTCCTGAATTTAGAGGGCCATCTGGCTGTATTACTTTACATATTCTTTCACCACAAGGACTGGGTGTTCTTGCATTTCATGTGGTTCTTTAGAAGCATACTCCATAACAGCAGAACAACTAGGGGGTAGTTCCTCTTTCACAACATGGCTGTCTCAGAATGAAGAAAAATGCTTTACCCCTCCATCGTCAGCAGTCTGGCATGGTAAATAGGTGAAAGGACAATGACGAGGGGCTGTGATGGCATGTCTGCATGTTCAAGTAAAGGCAATTTTTAAATGATACATTTTACTTCTCTGTTGCGCATGGTAGCATGCTTTATATCCTTAATTTGAGCTAGTCTGAATATGTAGGGACCACAGTGTGTCAAACATAAAGAGGGTACTTCAGGGGCAGGTGCTCAGATGAAAAAGCCTACAGTTGGAATGATGTGTGTATTCTGATAGTGCAGCTGTATTATGAGTGGCGGCAGGATGTCCCACGCTACCAACTTTTGAACACACCATACAGCTACTCAGTAAATATTAGCCAGTCAACCACTAACCATTCTGTAGAAAAAGACGAAGAATGCCTTTATTTGTCATATACATATACACGTGTACAGTACAATGAATGCTTTTTCCACATATCCCAGCTTGTTTGAAAGCTGGGGCCAAAGCACAGAGTCAGGCATTGTAAGACACCCTTGGAGCAAACAGGGTTAGGGGCCTTGTTTAAGGGCCCAACAATGGCTGCATTGCAGAGGCTGGATTTGAACCAAAAATCTCCCAATGGATAGCCCAAAGCTCTACGCACTGTTCCACATTAAACTTTTCTTCATTTCTTTACTCCTTCTTAGTAATCAATTCATCCTGATCAGGGTTCAGTATGTCCAAAGCTTTTACTGGTTCACATCACAAATTTACCCTGAACAGAGCACCAGTCCATAACATAGCATCATGCACACACCCAGTCACTCACTCAGTGTTATTAGAGAAGTGAGTCCACCTATATCTGGAAAGTTTTCTCACTTGTTCTACCTTGCCCTTTATTTTTATTATTCATCATTTATTAACTGAATCATTTATTTTCAGTTTACCATGGTCAAAGCTGCAGTAAATGACTATCCTGGAAACATTGACACCATCTATTGCATCAGTTCAGGACATCAGACACTCACCTAGTCACTCATTCTCATTCACTTACACCAAGGAGCAATATGAAGCAGTCATTTTCCCTACTAGCATGTTTTTGCATGTGATGAACCAGAAACACATGCAAAAATAGAATAAGTAACTGAAGACCGAATAGAACATCAATTACTGGAGCTGTGTGGAACCAGTACTACCGGCTGCCTCACTATGCTGCCCTGGATGTTAAATGTTAAATAATACAGCATTAAAAAAGATAATAAATCATGGTGACACAGATGATAGTGTTGGTTGCCATGGGGTTCCCTACAAAAGACATGCAAAAGGTAGACTGGTAATTAGACCTAGGTTTGAGTTAATGTGGATGTGTGTGTCTGATGCTTATCCTTTCTTACACCCAGTATAAGCTCAAGACCTACTGTGAACCTGACGAGAATAAAGTGGTTACAAAAGAAAAATCAACAATTTTGTGTAATTTACTTAAAGGTGGCACAGTGCCACACCTCACGGCAAAAAGGGTTTGGGTTTGATTCTATGGATGGGTGGCCAAGGCCCTTTCTATGTAGAGTTTGCATGTTCTCCCTATGTCTGTGTTAGTTTCCTCTGGGTGTTCCTGTTTTTCCCCATAAGTCCAAAGATGTGCAGTCAGACAAATTAGAGCAACTGAAATTGCCCTGAGGGTAGGTATGTGTGTGTGTGTGTGTGTGTGTGTGTGTGTGTGTGGACTGGCAACCTGGTGTTTCCTGCCTTTCACCTAATGAATCAGACCCACCACAACCCTGACCAGAATAAAGCTGTGGTGAAACAGAGAACAAATTAATTATGTATTAATTTGAAGCAAAATGTATGATCTTTTTTTCACATCATTTTAAAATATGCTAGTGGAAAAAGATAAAGGGGCATGATTTTAATTATGGGTATGATGATTGTCTGACCCTCCTAATTTATACTTGGACCCCCCACAAAGATGTAAAAACAATGTTTTGTTTTTACAGTGTTGTTAGTTAAACTGTAATTTCAGGCAAAACTTAGATGTTAGCATTCATCGATATGCAGTTGACACAATCTAATTCAAACCCAAAAAGCAATAAAGTGTATTAAAGAAGCTCGATAGCTGCTACTTCCATTAACATACAGTGCCTTCTCTGGCTTGTGCAACTGCACACTCAATGTGCAACTCAATGAAGACGCGACCAGTAACAGGAGTGAAGGAAGGCAGGCAAGACAAGAAATGATATGGTCCACTTTTGGGTTGTTCGAAATCGCATTCCTTTAGGAATAAATATAAGAAATACACTTATCAGCCTCCGTTTCAACACTCACTGTCTATTTTATCAGCTCCACTTACCATATAGAAGCACTTTGCAGTTCTACAATTACTGACTGTAGTCCATCTATTTCTCTACATACTTTTTTAAACTGCTTTCACCCTGTTCTTCAATGGTCAGAACCCACACAAGTCCACACAGAGCAGGTATTATTTAGTTGGTGGATGATTCTCAGCACTGCAGTGACACTGACATGGTGGTGGTGTGTTAGTGTGTGTTGTGCTGGTATTAGTGGATCAGACACAGCAGCACTGCTGGAGTTTTTAAATACTGTGTCCACTCACTGTCCACTCTATTAGACACTCCTACCTAGTTGGTCCACCTTGTAGATGTAAAGTCAGAGACGATCGCTCATCTATTGCTGCTGATTGAGTTGGTCATCTTCTAGACCTTCATCAGTGGTCATAGGACTTGGTTGGTGGACTATTTTCAGTCCAGCAGTGACTGTGAGGTGTTTAAAAAAACTCCAACAGTGCTGCTGTGTCTGTAGAACTACAAAGTGCTTCTATGTGGTAAGTGAAGCTGATAAAATGGACAGTGAGTGTAGAAACAAGGAGGTGGTTTTAATGTTATGGCTGATTGATGTACTGTATATTGTAATAATTACAATTACAGGCAAGAAACAAGAAGGACACTCATTAAAAGAGTAGATGTAACACCAAATGTAAGTCTTACAGAGCCACAGAAGTTGGTGGCTGTGACTGAAGACAATGTGTTGCAAAACATTACTTGGAAGACCTAACAAAGTTGCAGTCAGTCTTTTGGTCTGATGAACCTTAAGTAGAATATTCCAGTTCTAAGATGAGTTGTAGGATGAACATAAATCTAACAAAACACATTAGCCTTGTAACATAAACCCTGATGTAAATCATTTAAGTGCACTGAAGAGGAATAAATTAATGATTGTACCTAATAACAGGGTAGAATGGTGATGAAGCAGATAGTGTAAATGCAGAATATACCTGGATTTCTGTAGACTTTGACTTAAACCTGGTATTGTGTTACTGCAGTTGATGAATTTTGCTCTGGTTTCTTCACACACTATAAAAATTGCCAGTAGATGGATTGGCTATTGGTAATTGCCCTTATCACCCTATTGTTAGTGAGTAATAGGGGTAGCGTGTGATGCCCTGCGATGGATTGCCACACTGTCCAGGGTGGATTTTGCCTAGATCCCAGTGTTTCCAGCATGGCTCTCGATCTAACATGACCCTAATTAAGATGAAGCTATTACTAAAATTAAAAGAATTAAGTAAATTAGCCTACTTACTAGATTACTAAATTTAGATATGCAACCCAAGATTAGAAAAAGTTGGGACAGTATGCAAAACGAAGAATAAAAAATGCAGTGTTTCTTACATGTACTTTGACTTTTATTTCAGTATGAACCCATGATATTTCATGTTTTGTCTGTTCATATACATTAATTCCGGCATTTCAGGCCTGCAACATATTCCAAAATAAATTGGGACAGTAAGCATTTACCACTTTGTAACATTGCCATTCTTTCTCACAACACTGAGGATACCAAGCAATGAAGCGATTCAGGTGTTATCTTACATTTACATTTTCGGCATTCAGCAGACGCTTTTATCTAAAGCGACTTACTATTATGACTGAACATAATTTTGAGCAATTGATGGTTAAGGACCTTGCACAGGGGCCCAACAGTAGTGTTGGGGCTTTAACCGGCAATCTTCTGTTTACTAGTCCAGTACCTTAACCATTTTGTCATTCTTCCAGCATGTCTTCATAAAGGTTAAGGTTTTAAGGTTTGCAACATTGTCACATTTTTCGTAACAAAATTCTCCATACATTCTCTATTGGGGACAGGTCAGGACTGCAGGCAGGCCAGTCCAGTACCAGTACTCTTTACTTCTGCAGCCATGTCTTTGTAATGTGTGCAGCATGTGGTTTTGCATTGTCTGGTGCATGATGAAAGATGTCCCAGGAAAGATGTTTCTCTTGAAGGCAGCATTTGCTGCTCTAAAATCTCAAAACATCACAAAAGTGTAAATTAACTTTGCCAAGGGCACTGACACAATCCAATACTATGACAGACCCTGGCTTTCAGACTTTCTGATAACAGTCTGACTGGTCCTTTTTGACTTTTATCCAGAGCACATGACTGATACTGATTTGTCTGACTACAATACACATTTCCACTGTTTGATGGTCCATCCAAAGATGCCTCAGAGCCCAGAGAACTCAATGCCACATGGTTAACACAAGTCTTCTTTTTTGAACAGTAAAGTGACATTTGTGAATACAACTCTCTATTGTATGGCTTGACAAAGGTTTGCCAAAGCAATCAATCTTTTTTGGAATTGGTTGCAGACCTAAAATGCAGGAATGAATGTACTCTATTTGTCTATTAACAAATGAAATAAAGGTGACCAGACAAAACATTAAATATTCTGGGTTAATGCCTTCTGCAAACAGTCTGAAACAAAAGTCAAAGTGAAATTAAGAAACACTGCAGTTTTAAATATGCATTTCCCATACTGTCCAAACTTTTGATTTAGGGTTGTAGAAATGTTTTTCTTAGATATACAACTTTAACTATTAGTAATATAACAGAGTATTTTACAGGGTGACATACAATGAAGCAGCTAATAAAGTGGGGGCTGCTCAGGGTTTGATTCACAATTAATAAACTGAAAATAAATGAACAAATATGTTTTTACAGGACAAGTTGTATTACACGAGAACTGCCAAAACCAATTATTAATGTGTGTATCAAAACAGACATATGTGAATAATAACACTGTGTATCACTGTGTAGTAAATTTGGCATTTAATCTGAATGCACTGATTAGTATTTAAAAGGCCTAAAAGGTTGTTTAATTTTTAGTTTAACATTTGACGTAGTGTCTTTTGTAATCAACATGAGTCTGCAATCTTTTAATGAACATGTCAGGGTGTTCTGACAATTTGATTGGGAAATCAGCAGGCTGGAGGATATAAAGCAATTTAGCTTAAACAAGGCTTGTCCTTTTGACTCACAGTTCAATTACTTACAGTTCAATTCTAAAATTTAAATCTTCATATGTATGTAAGATACACTGATCAGCCATGACATTAAAACCACCTCCTTGTTTCTACACTTACTGTCCATTTTATCAGCTCCACTTACCATATAGAAGCACTTTGTAGTTTTACAATTACTGACTGTAGTCCATCTGTTTCTCTACATACTTTTTTAACCTTTTTTTTTTACTCTGTTCTTCAATGGTCAGGACTCTCCCAGGACCACTACAGAGTAGGTATTATTTGGGTGTTGGATCATTCTCAGCACTGCAGTGACACTGATATGGTGGTGGTGTGTTAGTGTGTGTTGTGCTTGTATGAGTGGATAAGACATAGCAATGCTGCTGGAGTTTTCAAACACCTCACTGTCCCTGCTGGACTGAGAATAGTCCACCAACCAAAAATATATCCAGCCAACAGCGCCCTGTGGGCAGCTTCCTGTGACCACTGATGAAGGTCTAGAAGATGACTCAAACTCAAACAGCAGCAACAGATGAGCGATCGTTTCTGACTTTACATCTACAAGGTGAACCAACTAGGTAGGAGTGTCTAATAGAGTGGACAGTGAGTGGACAAGGTATTTAAAAACTCCAGCAGCGCTGCTGTGTCTAATCCACTTATACCAGCACAACACACACTAACACACCACCACCATGTCATTGTCACTGCAGCGCTGAGAATGATTCAACTGGGGTCCTGACAATTGAAGTACAGGGTGAAAGCAGGCTAAAAAGGTATGTAGAGAAACAGATGGACTACAGTCAGTAATTGTAGAACTACAAAGTGCTTCTATATGGTAAGTGGAGCTGATAAAATGGACAGTGAGTGTAGAAACAAGGCAGTGGTTTTAATGTTATGGCTGATCAGTGTATGTATGATAATCTTGGGAATTTCATGATGATTTATATGATTTCTGCAACGTCTGTATTGTGACTTTTACTTGATTGATTGGAACACATTTTATTAACCTTAAGTTCAGAACATGCATCGAGGTATGCCCTTCTAATTGCTTGATGCTAATTATGAATGACTATAGCAGAGAATCTCTGTGCCCATATAATCTGTCACTCACTGCTACTGTATAATAAAGTTTGTCTGGATGGTCAAATGTAATTCAAGATAATACAAAAATAAAAAAAGTTTGCTTGAATTAGAAGCTACTGGAACACTGTAGTTGGTTTTATGGTGCCATTTGTGTACAGGCTGACACACTAGACAAAAGCCTCCATCATCAGTATATTTAAAGCTCCACTGAAGTTTGTTGTTGATCACATGGACAAAGAAAAAACAGGAGCAGGAACTTCTTTCTCGCCCTGCAGTTTCCAAGCTCATTTTGATTTAGTATAGAAGCTTTTTGGGACATGTTCCAGAATTTTCTTATTCGAGAAAGACCTGTTTTGGTGGTTTTTGAATTACATCTGACTATGTGGACATTTTTCATTTTCATATATAAGGTGACATGTTAGACTTTCTTCCAAACCATTGCAAAATAACCACTGTTTCATGTTTAATTTTTATAGAATCAACACCCATTAAGACTAATTATAGATTTTTTCATTACCATATTAATATAATATTTCATGTACTTTTTGTTGGTGTACTTTTGTCCCAGCAGATTTTATCATTTTTAAGAAAGCTCACAATTTTTTTTTGACAAAGAATACAGAACAGACATTACAGACAAAACAGTTACATAATAAGTACGTTTAAAAAAAAAGCCCAAAACCTACATGACAATAATAACTCTTACAAATGTATGTAAACTTTTGAATGGTTTGACTGGTGGTTGTATGACTGGTGCTGTTTACGTGTACCTACTCTGAGTTTAATTATGCACATTCTAAAGATGTTTTCTGAGTTTAGTCACTCAGTAATTATTCATGCCATTCTGTGGTCTTCTTAGTTAATGGATGTCTTGTTTTCGTATTAAATAGAACCAAATGCATGCCATATTTAAATGTCAATGCACAGCTCTTGACACGCAGAGGTTGTTTACGTCTTGTGGTTTAGCTTTGTTCGTTCAGTGTTGGGAAATGTCTCATTTCCCATCAAGGGTACAAATGCTTTCTTCCTGCTTACAGATCTAACCACTTTGCCCTGATCTAAAATCGGTATTCACTAGATAGTTCTAGGTTTTAATTATTGTACAACAGACAAGAGTGCTGCTTCTAGATCAGTAGCTAAAAAATAGTATGATTCAAGCGTACGTCACAGGTACCAAATCTAAACAGAATTAGAAAAGAAGTGCTCACATAACAGTTAACATTTCACATGTACACACACACACACAAACACACACACACACACTTATTTTCACTCTTACTTTCACTCTGTTACCAAACCCTCCCCCAATGTGTGCCTTTGTCTGTGTGAACTGTCTGCTCTGTACATTGGTGTTCAGAAGGCTGCTTATCAGCAAACATTAACGTTACTGCTAAATCATTCCACTTGCTGATATTCTGACGTCATGTCCTTGGCAGGATTCCTAACTCTTAAAAAGATCGAGACATTGTGTCTGACGCCCTCCTGGACAAACCTTTCACGTGGCTAAAGGGTCACCAGTTCACTGTCTTGGCATAGCAGACATGAACTGTTGTTTCGTAAGACAGGATCAAAACAAACTCTGCCCATCCCACCTGCTGCTCTTTAAAATACTTTACAAATGCATGTTAGTTGTTTTGCTTAGAGTTTAAGACAAAAATCTTCCCATCAGTGCTGATGTTTCAAGTGAGAAATACATACGGCAAGCACTTTATTAGGTACATTAGGTTTACATTTGCATCATTTAACAGATGCTTTTATTCAAAGCGACTTACAATTATGTCTGAATACAATTCAAGCAATTGAGGGTTAAGAAATGAACATATAAAGCCAACAGAACATTTCCACTAGCAAAAGAAGATTATCACACATTATAATGCATGCAGGAAAAATAAAAACAGAAAATAGCTCTAGTCACTAACTGGCACCTACAACAAGTGCTAACCGGGTATGTGCTCCTATTAAAGAGACAAGTTTAGGGCAGGGGTTCCTTTGACTGTTTACATGCAAATTCTTGTATTGGTAACCTAGGTCTAACCTTCTATAGCAGCAATAACATTTCCATAGCTACTGATGACACTTTAAAGGGGGGGGGGGGGGGGGGGGGGGGGGGGTGTTAAACCACGAAGCGATTTCTAATATCATGCCACTTCATTTCAGTTGAGTTTGGATACTTCTGGATTCTAACTCAATTGACTCACGCATGTATTTTGGCCCATTGTCTTGTTGCATGACCCAATTTTTATTAAGTTTAGATAATGAACAGATACGCTGGCCTTTTTCTGTCAAAAGCCATGTTACAATTTTAAAGTGATTGTTCCCTTCACAATTTTCTTGCATATCCTGCCAAACACCTTTGTCTCATCTGTCCACACATCACTGTCCCAGAAGTGTTTTTTTCCTGTTTTATCAGAACACATTTTGTCTTATACTGGACATGTAAAGAAACTTTATATGTCCATCAAGTCTAGAAAAGTCTTTTTTGCACTTGTACTACACTTGTATTAATTGTTTTATCTTTAAGAATTTACACACTGTGTTCTTGGTATAATCTTTACAGGGTGTCCACTCCTGTCCACTCCAAAAGATTAGCAACACTATTTAACTACATAAATTTATGAACAACTGATAGTAAATTCTAGCCTATTCTAGTTTCTAGACTCTCTAAGCTGTTTTAAAATTAGTTTTGATCAGGGAATGGTTCACGTGAACAGGTTTACTTACACAAACTAAAGCCAATAGAAAATTTGCATGTTTTTATGTAGAGACCAGAGATTTACATACATTTTCCAGTCTGGTCTGTTAGTGATTAATGTAAGTGTCAAATAAGAAAATGAAAAGTACATATGTGTAACGCCCAGAATTTTTACTTAGACAAAAATCTGACATTTAAGGAGAAACTAATGCAGAAACAGAGGTAATTCAGAAAGGTTTGAACTATATACAACAAGTGCTAAGTACAATTAATAGTAATTAATTTATAATAAAATCACCTCATAATGTTTTGCTTGTTACTATGGGTGAAACACTTTAATTACTCAAGATTAATAACACCCTGTTCAAGTAAAATTTTCTCTGACTCATAAAAAGCCACTTCCCAATGTGTCACTGCAAAACACAAACAAGTTTAAACTGTTACCTAGTACTAGGAAAAATTATGATATGGCACGCAAGAGATAAGACAAACTTGGAGTCTAAATGTGTTTTCACCCCGTAAAAACTCAAATATCACAGTGACCTTCTTGGTTAATAATTGAAAAAATAGAAAAGGTGAACATGACCTCATCTACCACACTTAAATTAGTAAATCAAGACTAAATGTCCTACTAGGGTTGTTTTTCTAACCCTTTCTCAGATTAAACAGTCAGAATAAAATAGTCTGACATGCTAGCTGTGTAACCGTTATAATAATCCATTTGGCCACAATGCTGCAGGGCAAAACTTTATCTGTGCTACAAAACAGTTATAATAAAGAACTAAATAGATCAAAGAAACTTGCTGTGTTTTTCATTATGTGATGGCCTGTGAGGACTCGCTCTGCTGTGAACACTAATCAGTTCTATGATAAAACACAGAAATTCCCAGTACTCACCATCACTACCTGCTGGACTTCTAGATGTCACAGGCATCTGCAGTGACTACTTGCTAATTAGACATAGCATCCAAAGACTTTCAGGTCATTACTTTTTATTCTATGACTCACCTAAATTATGTCATTACTGCAAACTTTAGTGTTTAGTCTTAGACTAAATTCTTTTAGGTAATTTATTTTTCCTCTAACAATTGACCAAATATTTTTAGACTGTTTAGTTAATTTAAGTTCATGTACTCACCCTCTCATTTATCAAATATCTTCATAACTCATAGAAGATTTATCCTTTTAATTCTTTTAATCTCTCAAGGTATCTACTTTATAATATTTAGAGTTTCTCTCTTGTCACTTTTGTCTTGAGACATGCTCATTAGTGGACCTGGATCTCTGTTAAACTGCTTTGACATAGTTTTCTTTTGTAACAGAACATGAAGTTAATTGTCACAGTGGTTGTCGGTCACAGCAGTTTCAAATGGTACACCAGAGCATTCTGTTTAGAAATACTGATATTAAAATATGTGGGCTTAAGGTTGAGGTTAATTCCCCTCTGATCTGACTGTAAGAGATTTAATGTGCTTTTATTGTTTACTGTTTTTTTTGTTTTAATTAATCTTTGTCAATACTCTTAGTCAGAAATTTGTTTAGTCTCTTTCTTTTAGTAAGAAGGATTTAGGCAAGTTTTTAGCATACATCTTAGTAGTAAATAAAATGTAATTTAGCCTGGGCTTGGGTGGTGCAGCAGTAAATCACGCTAGCCCACTGCTACAGGGTTCAAATCAGTCTAGGGGTTGAACTGACAGTAAAATGTGTGGGAACAGAGTCCATATTTTGCAGCTGACATCAAGTGCCATTTTTGTATATTACATTGCACTTGGGCGGCACGGTGGCTCAGTGGGTAGCACTGTCACCTCACAGCTAAAAGATGGGGCGATCTGAGTCCTATCTGTGTGGAGTTTGTATGTTCTTCCCGTCTCTGCGTGGGTTTCCTCTGGGAGCTCCGGTTTCCTCCCACAGTCCAAAGACATGCAAGTGAGGTGAACTGGAGAAACAAAATTGTCCATGACTGTGTTTGACATTAAACTTGGGAACTGATGAATCTTGTGTAACCAGTAACTACCGTTTCTGTCATGAATGTAACCAAAGTGTAAAAAAAAACATGACATTAAAATCCTAATAAATAAATAAACATTTATTTAAATGTTTGTTTCCGCTGTTGTGTTTAAATGCAGTGCTTGATGCAATTAGAATAACACAAATGAGTGAGTGTTTTGCATAACCGTTCTTGTAGTTTTATCTTAAGGTAAATGAATGACAATCAATACCTTGCTATAACTCTATTCAAAGTTTAAAATCTATACTATAATACATTTAAAGTGTGCAGATAAAATGTGTATGATAATGTGACAATAACTCCAATAATCATCAAAAAGTGGTTTATTAACTACATTGAATAAGTAAATAAGGTAAAAGGGTGAGATATGATTTGCAGAAATAAAGAGGCATTTACATTTTTTGTATCACTTCCATACAGTGACATGACATCATATGAAACCTACATTTTGCATTAACTCACTATATTAAGAAACTTAACTGAGTGCCTTTTAATTCTCCATATTCAAAGTACTCTACTCCCTAGTCTGCTGCCTGGGTCAAGATTTCTAAGCTCACCAAGACTCTCGCTTGGTGAGAGTTTTGTCACCCTGTGGATTTTGACCCAGTATATTAGTAAAACAACATGCACACATAGCACTGGATCTAGGTCAGTAGGAGCAAATATAAGAAGAAACATGACTGAGTTTTACATAACTTTTACATAACAGCACACATATTAAGTTTGTGACCATGTAACACCCAAACCATAGAGTTGGCATTCTGTAACAGCATTTACTCTTTAGAAAGATTTTACTACTTGTGAAAATTCTTAATTTAGCCACAAAAAGGCATTTCCCACATAGTTGTAACAAGTCTTGAGGAACATCATTCTTTTCTGTTGACAAGGTATGCTGTAGCATTTAATGGAATTAGGAAGGAGGAGCTAAAACATGACAGTCATAGACCAATATTTCTCCTAAACCAGTCTTTATGGTTATCACCATAATAACCAACTGTACCATATGCCTGGCATTCAACCCTGAATTATTAGTCTATGATCCAGAGTTCAACTGCAGTGTGTTTTTTCAGCAATCTAACATATAAATGGTATTCTGAACGTTAGTCTTAGGCTTGTGCGCATCTGCTTGGACATGAAAACTCAATCCATAAAACCACTGTAGAACAGTTTATGATCCCAGAGGCAGTTTAAAACTTATATAACTCTCTTTCTCACAGATACTTCAATTGACAAACCTGGTCAGAGATAACTCAGAATATGATTAACTTAAGATCTTGAGGTGTCAGTGACTTAATGATTTATAGTGTATTCTTTCATTAATTAATTTATTTAATTTTAATCAAGCATATCTTTTTATTTGATTCTTTTTTTTTACTTAAATTGTAAATGAGGCACACATAAGGCATAAATGTAAATTACATTTGTGTTATAAGGCACTTTGAACTACCATTGTTTAAAAAGTGCAGTATAAATAAAGATTATTATTATTAATATTATTACAGTCAAGCCCAGACATTTTTTAAATGTACATGATAAGCGCTTTGTGCTTTGTTCACATCGAGGCTAGGCAATATTTCAGTTTACCACGGTGTTTACACTTGACAAACAATACATTGACAGCTTTGACTGACAATTTTATCAGTTTATTTACATGCAGTTTTGTATGAAATTTACATTAGTTTAAATCAAGAAAACTTTGTCAGTGTTTGTCATTTGGAGATGATAAAAAAAATGAAAATGTCACAGCCCCTCTGTGCTCCCAGAGCATGTTCTATGTGCACCTGCCACGCCCCTTTTGTGATTGGTCTCCAGCTAATTAGACACAGCTGTACCTCATCTGAGCTGAGGGCATTTAAGAAGGCAGCTAGGGGAAAGTCACTAGAGACTATTTGATGTGACTCTATTCTGTTGGTTTGTCTTTGCTTGAATTTACCTCAGCCAGTGATTTTGGTCGGCCTGTCCATCTGTAGGCCTAGCTCTGTCTAGCCTCTGTCTGTTAGCCTTAGTTCTGTTTGCCTTAGTTCTGTTTGCCTTAGTTCTGTTTAGCTCCATTTAGCCCTGTTTAGCTTTGTTTAGCTCCGTTTAGCTCCGTTTAGCTCCGTTTAGCTCTAGCTCTGCTTAGCCCTGTTTAGCTCTGTCTAGTCCTGTCTAGTTCTTGTTTAGCTTAGTGTTTAGCCTTTAGATTAGATTATGTTTAGTTTAGGTTAGCATTTAGCATAGGTCTTGTTAGTTTGTCTTGTCTAGGCCCTACCAGTTTTGTGTAACCTTGTCATGTGTCTTGTCTTATCATTGAATCTTTAATACATCTCTGTGTGTGTGTCCGCCCTCTTGTCTCGTCATAGCCCATATCGTTACAGAAAATGGGTTAATGAAACTGTATTGGTTTAATCAAAGAGTGCATTAAATCTTATGAAAGAGCTACAACACCACAACAAGTGATTCCAGGATTAGATAAACTTGCTACCTGTAATGCAAACCCAGTCTCAGTTTACAGTTAAATAGTTGCCATGCTGTATTCTTCTCCCAATATCATGAGTCTAATGTAAAGTGGAATGCAACAGTTCAGTTAGTGTTTGCTTATGCTATTTATTTTAGTCCTCAAACTAACACTGTATAGACAAACACCTGATCATACGTTCACTTTCCCCTCACCCCACTTTGCAGCCAGCGTCTCTTCTTCTGGAAAGGATTTCCACAAAATTTTGGAATGTGTCTGAGAAAATTTAGTAAAAAGGCCATTTGTCAGGTCAGGCACTCATGATGGATACTCCACATGTGTTCAGTAGGGTTAAGGTCAGGGTTCTGTGTACACCACAGGAGTTTTGTCCACACCAAAGTCATCAAACATGTCTTTATGGACTTTGCTTTGGGCACATGAGCATAGTCCATGCTGGAATAGGTCTTTCTCAAACTGTTGCCACAAAGTTAAAATGAAATAATGAATTATATCTATTATATTTATTTATTCAAAACACCTGTTTGAAAGTAAACTCCGTGTATGTTTGTACTGCTTTTTTGTGAAACCAAAACCAAAGAAACCACAAGTAGTCATGTCTACATAGTACTGTAGTTTAAACTAAACATGTCTAATAATGCTATTGGAAAACAGAGCAATATTACAATCTATTATTCCTATTACATAAAAACCAGTACGTAACACTGCATAGTAAAAATTAGCCACAGCATTAGAAAGCTTGGCACTAAAGGTGCTGGTGGATTACAAGCTGAAAATGATTACTGATTGGAACTGCTTACTGAGAATCTAAGCCAACGCTTTGGAGACAGGACATGGCCGCCACATCTTTGACAGAAGCTGCACCAGCAAGACTGAAAGCTTTGTGAAAAACTAAGACTGCTTATGTTTGGGGTGGTCTACAGAGAATTTTAGAAGTGTTCTTGAGTGCGATATGACTGACACACTTGCAGCAACAGCTAAAATTGGCCGATCCAAAAACCTTTTAAAAAGCACTGCTGTGAGCAGAGGTAATCAGATCCTGGAGAATTACAGCAACACCAAGCCCTAAGTTAAGGTAGAGTCAGTTAAAATGGCGTCAGGTAGGCTCTGCTTTTGTTGCAAGCAGCCAGGTCACCTCGTGGTACAGTGGTCAAAGAAAAGCACTCCAACAGCACTGGCAAAGCAAGGAAACACTTATCATTAAGCATAAGGGAGGAAATGGCTGTCAGGAAAGCATCCTCCACCATGAAAATAAGCCGGCTGGAATGATGGAAAATGTTGATTTAGCAAGCTTTGCCTCACAAAAGTGCTTCTCCTGGGCATCTCCTGTGCACAGCCCTCATCAGGTCACCCCACAGATTTTTACTCTGGGCTTTGGCTGGGTCATTCCAAAACTTTGATCATCTTCTGGAGAAGCCATCCTTTTGATGATGTGGAGGTATGCTTTAGTTGTCATGCTGAAAAGGGAAATTCCTCTTTAATTCAGTTTTTTTAGGCCTGAAGGTTTTGTGCCAAAATTGACTAATATTTGGAACTGTTCATAATTCCCTCGACCTTGACTAAAGCCCCAGTTCCAGCTGAAGAAAAACAGGCCAAAGCATAATGCTGCCACCACCATGCTTTACTTTGGGTATGGTGGATTTTTATTTTTGGTAATGATATGCGCAGTGTTGCTTTTGCACCAAACATACCTTTCGGAATTATGGCCAGAAAGTTTAACCTTCTCATGGGACTCACAATTCTCATCAGATGATAACATATTATCCCCACATGCGTTTGCAGACTTGATGTATGTTTGTTTTGCCACCTTATCACACAGCCCAGACATATTAAGAATACAAGAGTTTGTTGTGACAACCGGTATTTACCAGAAATTCCTGTAGTTTCTTTAATGTTGCTGTAGGCTGTAGGCATCCTCCTGGACCAGTTTTTAAAAAAAATCTTTTTATCAATTTTAGAAAGCCGTCCAGTTTTTTAGTAATGTCACTGTTGTGTCATATTTTACTCTCTTGTTGATGACTATCTTCGCTGTGTTCCATGGTATATATAATGCCTTGGAGATTTTTTGTACCCTTTTCCTGACTGATGCCTTTTTAGGAATGAGGTTATTCTGATGCTTTGTAATATCTTTGTGGATCATGGCTTTTGCTGTAACTTAGGAAAATCACCCTAAATGAGCTGAACCCTATATGACTTGATGGCAGTTGTCACTGACTTCTATTTAACACGGGTTTTTATGTGATTGGTTCATTATAAACAAAACCATATCTCTAATTATGAGTGTGTGCACATTTACGAAACCCCTTTTTTTCCTTGTAAACGATTTTAGGTTTTTTTTTCAATTAATTGCACGGATTGTTGGTCCCATTAAGTAGAAATAAATCTAAAATGATTCATCTTGGTTTGATTTTTTACATCACAAAAACCTAGAATTTGAACATGGGTGTGTGAAACCCTAGATTTTTTATATCCACTGCAGTCTGGTTTGACGAGCTACTAGAAGCCCAGTGATGCCCTAGGAACATTGAGACCCAACTTTGATTGAGAAACTTTGTGGGATATTGGACGGAGAAGGGCAGGGTTTCGGCCTGGGAATTAGTAAACATGCTGAAATGGGTGCTCAGTGGTTGATGACTTTGTTCATCTACCATTTGAGTGAACACCGACACTTTTGGTAGTCTGTGGTCTAGTGTGTGATCCTGTCTTGGCTTGCTTTGAGCTTTAGCTAAATTTCCTCCTGCGAGCCAATGATGGCAATCTTGCTTAAAAAAGCCAAGATTAAGCAATTCAGTCTTTGACTCTGTCCAGTCTATTTAACACCACATTACATACACTGTATGAGAAAAGGTATGTGGATATACCTTCTAGTTTTGAATTCATAAATTTCAGCAATTTCACAATTGCTAACAGGAGTAATAAATCAATTATATAAAAGAAATTATATTCCTCCAACTTTTGCGGCAACATTTTAGAAAAGGCCCTCACCTGTTTCAGCATGACTGTGCCCTGTGCACAAAGCAAGTAATATAAAGACATAAAGAAAAGATCGATTTACAGAAACCCCACTGGCCTGCACAGAGTCCTGACATCAGCCTCACCGAACAGCTTTGACATGGGAACATGGGACTGGGAGAGTGGTAGCCTAATGGTTAGAGCTTTGGGCTATCAACTGAAAGGTTGAGAGTTCGAATCCCAGCTCTGCGATGCAGGCACTGTTGGGCCCTTGAGCAAGGCCCTTAACTTTCTCTGCTCCAGGGGCGGCGTACAATGTCTGACCCCAGCTTCCAAACAAGCTGGGATATGCGAAGAAAGAATTTCTTTGTACTGTACGTCTGTATATGTTTATATGACAAATAAATGTGTTCTATTCTAACATCAATTGAGGCTTTCTTAAACAACATCAGAGCCCAGCCATCCAATGTTCCCACAGCATACTTCAATGTTTTGTGAGAAGCCTTGTCTAAAGAGTGGCTGTTGTTAAAGCTGAAGAGATCACACAGAGGTCACTCTGTTTAATACTATTTGTTTTTGAAATGGGTGTCCATCAAGCTCATGGTCAGGAGTCCAAATACTTTTGGCCATATAGTGTATGTACACTGACATGTTCCTTGCACTTAAACGCATGAAAAATGATGTTCGACAACATATCAATCCTCGTCTGCAGTTTATACACACGCTCGCGCACTCGTGCACCCGCATTCTTGTAGGTTGTTTTGATCCGGGAGCAACAAGTCCACTGAGTTCAGGAGTGGGCGTGGCCTCCATAACTTAGCATCGCTCGTGCGCCTGTGTTACTGTGTTTATAACGGTCAGTCACACCGATCAGAGCTCGCTTTATAGACACCACGTTACCTTTACAGCCCGATAACAGACATAGTGCGACAGTGTGGACGCGTGTGACACAGCGCGTGTCCCCGTGTGAACCCGGAGCAGGAGAACATCCCGTTCCTGTGATATTAATAGCGCCCTTGCGTCACTACATTCTGCTGAGAGAGGCGCGCTACACACGCGATGGCCAAGTTATGAAACATCGAGTCAGCAGCAACAGCGCATGTCTGTCCTAATTGAAACTAAATGCACTACTGACTAACCTGAAGTGCTTTCTGCAGGTCAGAATCTCACCGACAGCTCTATATACACTGCAGAAGAGCTGAGAACCTGCAAATGTTGCCACATGCATGTGTAGTTTCAAATCAAACAAGTCTATAATTAAACTGTTCAGCTACTGCAAATCTGGCTGAACTTCAAATAACCTGGAAAGGTAGTTTCTCTGTTTTTATCTCAATGGCCTATGCCTAGTATATTTTGAAGATGCAAAACATGTATGGGAATTGTATTACAAAAACAGTGTAAAACAGAAACTTAGAAGTATTTGTAATACTGCTAGAAATATGTTAAGCTGATATTACTTTTCTAAATTACACGGTTGATTTTCACGGTGGCTAAGTGGGTAGCACTGTCGCCTCACTGGGTTCCATCCCCAGGCGGGGCGGTCCGGGTCCTTTCAGTGTGGAGTTTGCATGTTCTTCCCGTGTCCGCTTGGGTTTCCTCCGGGTGCTCCGGTTTCCTCCCACAGTTCAAAGACATGCAAGTGAGGTGACTTGGAGATACCAAATTGTCCATGACTGTTCGATATTGTTTGTTTGTTTATTAGGATTTTAACGTCATGTTTTACACTTTGGTTACATTCATGACAGGAACGGTTGTTACTCGTTACACAAGATTCATCAGTTCACAAGGTTATATCAAACACAGTCATGGACAATTTAGTGTCTCCAATTCACCTCACTTGCATGTCTTTGGACTGTGGGAGGAAACTGGAGCACCGGGAAGAAACCTATGCGGACACGGGGAGAACATGCAAACTCCACACAGAAAGGACCCGGACCGCCCCACCTGGGGATCGAACCCAGGACCTTCTTGCTGTGAGGTGACAGTGCTACCCACTTAGCCATCATGCCGCCGTGTTCGATATAACATTGTGAACTGATGAACCTTGTGTAACGAGTAACTACCGTTCCTGTCATGAATGTAACCAAAAGTGTAAAACATGACGTTACAAATCCAAACAAACAAACACGGTTCATTTTTTTTGTTAATGAAGGCATGGTTCACATGAAACAGTCATTTTAATGTATAGGGCAGACTAGAATCTTGTCTTAATAACATATAACCCCTGACAGGTCCAAGATGGCGGCGCGTTAACACGCAGCGGCCGCTCTGGGGTCGAAAAATGGTGTTTTTTTTGTTGTTTTCAGAAAAGTTTGTAAGTTTGTTTAGGACAGTTTTGTTTATAAACGTATGGAAACCACTTTTGACTCAGTTTACAACCGCCAAACACTGCTACAACTGAGGAAACAGTCAGAAACTAACCTGCGGGATGATCTGCGGCGAACTCTGCATGGACTCTGCCTACTTCGCGAACCAGGCCTACAGTCCTCGGTGTTACCTGAAGCAGGTGACCGGGGGAGGGGGCGCCGCAAGCGGTGCTCGAGGAAGCAGAAGCGTGGAAAGCGAGCCGGGGTCCGTGCTAGGCTAAAAGCTAACCCAAGCCGGCCGGCTCTACCATCGTTATTCCTCGCAAATGCATGCTCTCTGGAGAATAAACTGGACTGTATCAGACTTCAGCGAACGACCCAATGTGAGTACAGAGACTGTTGTGTTTTAATTTTCACTGAAACATGGCTTAGCGACAACATTCCAGACAGTGCCATTCAGCTAGACGGGCTAGCATCGTATCGCGCCGATAGAAATGCAGCTCAGTCCGGTAAAACACGAGGAGGAGGCGTTTGTGTTTACATTAACACCGAATGGTGCAAGGACTCTGTGCTTGTTGTGGCGTACTGTTCTCCGATGGTGGAATTTGCTGTTGTTAGATGCAGACCTTTTTATTTACCACGGGAATTCACCAGCGTGCTTATTGTCGCGGTGTATCTCCCACCCAGCGCGAACGCGAAGGAAGCATTAAGCGAACTCTACAGAGCCATCAGCGAACTACAGACCATTCATCCAGACGGACTGTTTATTATCGCTGGGGATTTTAATCATGCAAATCTCAAGTCTGTTCTCCCTAAATTCCATCAGCATGTGGACTTTGCTACGAGAGGAGCGAACACGCTGGATAATGTTTACACTAACATTGCCGGTGCGTACCGGGCGGAGCCCCGCCCCCACCTCGGATACTCAGACCACATCTCTGTAATGCTAATTCCAGCATACAGAGCACTCGTCAGGCGCTCCAGACCTGTACAGAAACAGGTGAAAACCTGGCCAGAAGGATCCATCTCTGCTCTTCAGGACTGTTTTGAGTGCACTGACTGGGACATGTTTAGGGAGGCTGCAACATACGGCGATTACACTGATCTAGAGGAGTACACGACTTCAGTGACCTGCTACATCAGCAAGTGCATTGAGGACGTCACTACCACTAGAACCATCACTTCCAGACCCAACCAGAAGCCGTGGATGACTCCAGAGGTGCGTGCACTGCTGAGGGCCCGAGACTCCGCTTTTAAAGCAGGTGACCAGCCGGCTCTGAGAACAGCGAGAGCCAGACTGTCCCGGGCGATCCGAGAAGCAAAGCGCGCACACGGCCAGAACATCCACAGCCACTTCCAGAACAGCGGTGACACACGGCGCTTGTGGCAGGGCATCCAGGCCATCACCAACTACAGGACGACTCCACCCGTCTGTGACAGTGATGCCTCCCTTCCAGATGCGCTGAATGACTTCTACGCTCGGTTCGAGGCGCAGAACAACATGTTGGCGAGGAAGATGATCCCACCTTGTGACGACCAGGTGCTTCGTCTCACCACAGCGGACGTGAGGAGAACTCTGCACAGAGTCAACCCACGGAAGGCTTCTGGACCAGACAACATTCCTGGCCGAGTGCTCAAGGGATGTGCAGACCAGCTGGCAGATGTATTCACTGACATCTTCAACATCTCCCTGAGCAGCGCCATTGTTCCAACGTGCCTCAAGACGACCACCATCGTACCCGTGCCAAAGAAGTCATCTGTGTCATGCTTCAACGACTATCGTCCCGTAGCACTCACGCCTATCATCACGAAGTGCTTCGAGAAACTAGTCATGAGGCATATTAAGACACTACTGCCTCCCACCATGGACCCACTGCAGTTTGCGTACCGTCCTAACCGCTCAACGGACGACGCCATATCCACCACACTTCACCTGGCTTCTACACACCTGGACAGAAAGAACACTTATGTCAGGATGCTGTTCATAGACTTTAGCTCAGCATTCAACACCATCATTCCTCAGCATCTAATTGGAAAGCTGAGCACGCTGGGCCTGAACACCTCTCTCTGCAACTGGATCCTGGACTTCTTGACTGAGAGACCTCAGTCCGTCCGGATCGGTAAGAACACCTCCAGCACCACCACACTGAGCACCGGCGCTCCCCAAGGCTGTGTGCTCAGTCCACTGCTGTTTACTCTGCTTACGCACGACTGTACAGCAATGCACAGCTCGAATTCCATCGTTAAGTTTGCAGACGACACAACTGTGGTGGGACTCATCAGCAACAACGATGAGTCAGCGTACAGAGAGGAGGTACAACATCTAACGGACTGGTGCCAAGTCAACAACCTGTCTCTGAATGTGGATAAAACCAAAGAGATGGTCATTGACTTTAGAAAGACACTAAGGGACCACTCCCCACTGCACATCGACGGCTCATCTGTTGAGATCGTCAAGAGCACCAAATTTCTCGGTGTTCATCTGGAGGAGAATCTCACCTGGACCCTTAACACCAGTTCCATCACCAAGAAAGCCCAGCAGCGTCTCTACTTTTTGAGAAGACTGAGGAAAGCTCATCTGCCACCCCCCATTCTCACCACGTTCTACAGAGGAACAATCGAGAGCATCCTGAGCGGCTGCATCACTGTCTGGTTCGGAAATTGTACTGCGTCGGACCGCAAGACTCTCCAGCGAGTAGTGAGGACAGCTGAAAAGATCATCGGGGTCGCTCTTCCATCTCTCACGGACATTTTTAACACCCGCTGCATCCGCAAAGCTCTCAGCATTGTGGACGATCCAACCCATCCATCACATGGACTTTTTACTCTGCTCCCGTCTGGGAGACGATACCGCAGCATCCGGACTAACACAACCAGACTGTGTAACAGTTTTATCCCTCAAGCAATCAGACTTCTAAACTCAGGACTGTAAATCAACTGTAACTGTAAATCAAATTTCCTCCGGAAATTTTCTGCTGCCACACACTGATCTGTATTGACTGTTACTTGCATTTTTGACTGTTACTTGCATTTTTGCACACCTCCTGGAAATGCACAATAATTTCTGCACCTTACTTGTATTTTGCACCATATTTACTTTTTAGGCACCTTATCTGCATTGCCAATTTTACGCTGCTAATGTACAACATGTCACTACCTCATGAACCATTGTACCATCTATTCACCATCATGTACTAACACTTGTCTTTAGTCCTGTCTTCTAATTACTTGTTTAGATTAGGGATAATTAGGAATATCTTTTGTAGTTATTTATTATAGGATTTTTTGTATTATTGTTGTATTTGCACTGTTTTTGTCTTGCACTTTTTGTACCGTGTTACACCGTGATCCTAGAGGAACGCTGTTTCGTTTCAATATGTACTTGTATGTAGCTGAAATGACAATAAAACCTCTCTGACTCTGACTCTGACATTTGTAGAACATTTTAAGCCTAGTGGGTCTCACACTATGTCCAGTCTGATCTTTAAATGTAACTAACTAAAATCGACTAACAGATAGTCCTTACTCCCATCGCCCATGAGTAGATTCTGTTATTAAAGTAATTGCTATAAAACCTGGCATTTTCAATTAAATTAATATTTAAGCTTGTGCAATCCAAATCTAATAATTAAATGTAATTGCCAGTAATCATGATTATTTTTATTCATGAAGTTTTACTCACTGGTTCCAAATCTATAATATTTAAACTTTCTGATGTTACGCTCAACCTAGATGGTGCCATTGTCAAACCCTAGCTGATAGTACAGAACCTTGGTGCTCTCTTTGATTCCACACTTTCATTTGAACCTCACATCAAGTCTCTGGTTAAAAATGCCTTCTTTCACGTTCGTAATATTGCTAGACTCAGGCCCATGCTCAGCAAACAAGATGCTGAAACTCCTGTCTTGACTATTGCAACTTATTTCTCATTGGCATTAACAGATCCATCCGTTCACTTCATTATGTTCAAAATTCTGCTGCCTGAATTCTATTACAGGTTAGAAAATTGGCCCACATCACTCCTATTCTGTATTAGTTACACTGGCTACCTATCACACAATGCATTCAGTTTAAACTTCTCCTGCTCTCCTACAAGTCTTTGCATGGTCCTGCTCCTCCTTATTTAGCTGAACTTATACACTCATACTGCCCTGCCCGTACACTCACGTCCACTGATGCTGACCTCCTTGCCATCCCTACTTTCAGACTGGCCTCGGCAGGGGAAGGTCTTTCATTTTCATGGCCCCTGAACTTCACCACAATCTCTCTGTTTCGGTGCATCACTATTTATTGAACATACCTGTTTTCTAAATATTTAGAAGGCGCTATATATATCTAACTTATTATTATTATTTTACGTTGGTGGTGGTGATACATATTTGGTCCTTTAATAACCATAGGGTATCATCTGAGTGCCATAGCCTACCCAAGTGTAGGCTCTACACTCTAAGCATGTGCATCCTTTTATGACCACAAAGATCTCTTATAAAGGCTACTGCCAGCATATATTGTACCATGTTACAAATTACAATTCATCTTAAACTGGTTTTATAAACATGACCAAAAAAAGAACAACTGTTTATAATAATGTATAGTGTTAATACTGTGTTATTAGTTTAGCATTATGTACAATCATGGGTTCACAAACACTTTCTTGCACTGAAGCATATTACTAGCCACTCAACAGAACAAATATGTTAAATATGACTAATCAATCATCCCTTAATCGCTGACAGGTGTATCAAGCCAACTTATTTGTTAGTGTATCAAGTTCCAACATATTTGTGCCACCGTGCAAAAAGCATTGTCCGTTAATACATGGTTGGACAAGTTTTGTGTGAAGAAACTTCAGTGGCATACATAGATTCCTGACCTCAACCCAACTAACCCTCTCTGAGATAAAATAAAAGGCCTTATCAACCAGCATCAGTGCCAAAAACTCTTGACTGGGCACAAAAACTAGAAGAGTGGATGCTGTTATAGCTGCAAAGGGGAAGGGTTATCAGTAATAAGAGTTTACATGCTTTTGGCCATATATTATGTTCTACAACAATATATTTAATGTAATATAACTTGTTCTATTTTGAAGGTTGCATCATCAAAGAAAGTTATTAATTTCACCACCCAGAAAATGAGTAATTGTTTTTTAAAAATAACAAAACCCTATTTCTGGGAAAAGTTGGGATATTTTAAAAATGCAGTAAAAATAAGATTTATTTTTTATTTTCTTGAATTGTATCTTGTAGTCTCTTGTATTTTTTCCCTTTATCTCCCAATCTTGTCATTTTCTTGTTGCTTTTGCAATCCCCTGCCGCTTGCACCACCACGCTATGGCTGCTGAAGGGCCAAGCACTGTTATGCTTCCTCTTCAACACATGCACAGCACAAGCTCGCGCTTATTCTATACCAGTAAGCGGCGAAGCCTCACACAGAGCTTCACTGTGCGTGGAGAGTCACACTAATTTCCGCATGAATTTTTCCACCGCTCATCCGGTGCCTCCGCCAGTCACAGTGATGGGATAACGCAGCGGCATACAGGGGAATCCCTCGTCCGACCTTCCTTCCACAGACTCTGACAGTTGTGTCTGTTGGATACCCGACTCAGATCTCTCAGATCGACTCAGGCCAACTTGATTGTATACATAAACACATTTTAAATCTGATGTCTGCATCACACTCCAAAAAAGTTGGAACCGAGACTAAACAAGATTGAAAAATTCAAGGGGTTAGATAAAAGAGTGTGTGCACTTGACTGGCCTGTCTGCATTCCAGAACTGCCTCCTATTGAAAATGTATGGCGCATCTTAAAGGGAGGACAAATTCGTGTATTAAGTATTTTTACTTGCCAACTGCAGCAGTTATTACATTTAAATTTTCAAAATTAGCAGACACTTTTATCCAAAGCGACATACAGTATACAGTCTTAGCAATTGAGGGTTAAGAGCCTTGCTCAAGGGCCCAACAGTGGCAACCTGGCAGTGGTGGGGTTTGAACCAGTGACCTTCTACTTACTAGTCCAGTAATGGTTTACTCCGGGTGCTCTGGTTTCCTCCCACAGTCCAAAGACATGCAAGTGAGGTGAATTGGAGATGCTAAATTGTCCAGGACTGTGTTTGATATAACCTTGTGAACTGATGAACTTTGTGTAATGAGTAACTACCGTTCCTGTCATAAATGTAAAAAAAGTGTAAAACATGACGTTAAAATCCTAATAAACAAACAATCATCCTAACACATCTGTCCTTTTTAAGTATGTTGCTCCAATTTTCAATAAATTAGGATAAATAATAGGATATCATGTAATTAAATGTTTGGCCAATCAAAATTACACACACACATAAAATCATGTATAACCATGTATAATAATTTTTTTGACCAGCTATGTTTAAAACCTGGGCTTTGACTAATTTAAGTAATGATCTGCACTGCTGGCTGGTGTCACTGAAAGATAACCCAGCCTGGCCTGGCCCAGCTGCATATCAGTATCAATTTACAGCTGTCTAACAAGACCATAAGGAAGCTGTTAAAAGCTCACTCAACAAATATCTGTACCTCCGCAGGTTTTTGATATGACCTTCTGGGAATAAATGTGTGAGTTTATTCTTAAGCCTGTTTTTAACACTCGTCCTTGCAAATAAATCTGTCAACATTTATTTTAGGTTAACCTTACTGGCTGGAAACTGTGGCATCATCTCATCACACCCTTCATTTCATAATAAGCCTGTAAGCGAGCGTGCCCTGGGGGCAGGATATTGCTTAACCAAGCTGGTGGAATTAAAATTAATGCATCTGATTTACACTAAACTTAACATTATACAGCTTTGTTATAATTGTTGGGACTATTTGTCTTCTGTTGGCTAACAGAGAAGCATAAGTGATGATGACGACCTAATCCCTTCCCCCTTCATAGGCTTAACAGTAGAGCTTTAGTGCTGAGTTGCAGTGGGAGCTTGGCCCAACCCGAGGGAAAGGGGGGAGGATAGTGAAAAGAAGGAAGAAGGGAGGGAGCGACAGACGGAGGAGGGTGGTAATTCTTTCAGTTGTTAGCTCCAGTGTTTTTGTCTGCAGGGTGGGGGTTTTATCTGAAACCTGGCTGAGCATGCTACGCACACTGGATCCATACACCAAACATTTTCATCATCATAAATTATTAGTGCATATTTGTTTCATTGATTAAGAGATCATTAAAGTGCATTGTAAAGTAAATGTGTACAACAGTTGATTTTAGTAAGAAGGAACAAGTTGTAGGTGTTAACGCACTTCAGTCCACTTCCTCTAAAAGTTTGTTGTTATATGTGATGGCCTTCAGTAAGATCCTTTTTTACAGAATTTTGCAAGACTCAAGCAGTGCAGTTTATTGCAATGTTCAGTATGATTTAGGTTAGTTAGAATTGTTTATAAAGAATATATGTATATAAACTGTATCTAAAATAGCATCTCCTTGCAGTTTGTTGTAGTTTATTCAACCAGCAATTACAGGCCTAAGTGACATTAGTGCTTTGCCGCTCAGTCTCAGCCTCACCCAGATGATAGGCACCATACAAATTACAGTGGAACTACAAACACACCAACAATTATGAGAGAGACACGTACCCCGTTTGTTCTGTCTCTGAACCAAACAGAGGCATACAGCAGAACTGGAAGGGCAACCGTGTGTGACAAGCTTTTGAGTCCAAGAACCTCATACTTATTATTTCTATTTTCTATGCCTGGGTACATACTGTACTACAAACAGATACAGATTTCTTATCCCACAGTAAAAATCACAGCTCCAGTGTCAATTGGCATCATTTAGTTGCAAGTTTTGTTTATGAATGATTCAGCTTTGTGGCTGTTTTGTCGCTACAGGTTTTTTTTGCATTTGTTCCCAATTTTTCTCCCAATCTAGCAGTATTCAATTACCTGATTGCATTACGCTTCCTCTCTTCTGATGCTGATCTCCACCCTGATTGAGGAGAGCCGTGACTAATACATGCCCCCTCCGACACAAGTGAAGTAGTAGACTGCGTCTTTTCACCTGTACAAGGCGAGTTCATTTGTGGGTCTGACTCGTGCATGGAGAGCTACGCACTGATCCCCATTATCCCTCGTCTCCTTGTCCCTCATCATTCAGCCATCAGTGGTCGTAATTGCTCTCCGGCACCCTACCCTCCCTATGAATAAGTCAATCATTGTTTGTGTAGACATTGTTCGGTAGCAGAGCTGAGATGCGAAATCACGAGTTTGATAAGTCAGCTCTGGTGTACTAGCGTGTTTTATCACTGTGCCATCTGAGCACCACGGCTACTGGTTTTCTTTCCCTGCCTGGTTCCTGTGGTGAGCTTTTAGGCTGAACTGGACTGAGTAGCTGGCGTAGATGCAGCTGTTGCAAGTGTATTTGTTTTTTTCCTCTGTTAAGTTTATTAACGTTTAATAAAATACCTGTATTTTGTGTGATCCACAACTTACAATAACCTTTTAAAATGGGTGCAATAAACAATCATTAAAAAAGATTTCTTTGTGTAACCAAAATTGTTTAAACAATTTAATGAAAGGTTCATCAGGGAACCAGAATGATTCTTTTTCTGCTTCCTTTTATATTTTAACCATAAGACGTTTCTTTGTACAAAAAGAACAAGTAAACACTTTTTAACAAATAAGCCAAATGTAATAATTGTTTTGGTTGCTTTAAAACCGGTGTGTTTGCAGTGCTCTAGAGATTATATGAGACAAAGGAGTTGGAGTAATTTCAAGACAGCCCATCCTAACTTCCACAGTGGGTTATGATAGACAGTCAGAAATACTGGGGCTAACCTCACGTTTCTGTCGTCTCATCTTATATTGTTTTTGTAAACTAAATAATCCAGTAAAATAAATAATCCTACTGCAAAAGGCTTTTCTTGAACATGCAAAGTTTCCGCACTTTTAGGTCGATCACTCAGGGTTGATGATGGTGGGAGAGGTGGACGCTGATGTCCCATGAAGGCCTTCATGACCTTATTACCTGCTTGCTCTCCCTTTTTGTTATGCTGTAATAATTAGGGGTGCCAGAGTCTCATGCTACTCTCTGTAAAACTGACATTTTACTCTTAATAATTTCACATTTTAACTACATCTTCTGTTGTTTTACCCCGAGGTGGTTCTGACGGAAACCTGTTTAGCCACCTGAGGTTGAAGACTGCACGTCGAGACTGCTGTGCCAACAATGCTGCTCCTTCTAGATGTGACGGACACATGGCTTGTTTGCACCAAAAATGTCAAGAACTCACTACGGACTTTATCACAGACAAATAATGAAGAACTCCAATTATTTTTTGCTAGTTTTAACTTTTAGTTTAATTTAATTTTGTGTATGTATGATTTGGGTGAATCCTATTTATTGAAATTATCCTCCAGGCCACCCAAGAAGGATGGGTCCCTGCTGAGTCTGGTTCCTCTCAAGGTTCCTTCCTGTAATTTTAAGGGAGTTTTTCCTTGCCACTGTTGCCCTCGGCTTGCTCAACAGGGGTTTTTGGTCTGTAGGTACTGGATTCTGTAAAGTTGCTTTGAGACAATGTTCATTATAAAAAGCGCTGTACAAATAAAATTGACTTGACTTGACTTTTATATGTTTGTTGGAAGCGGTGAGGGCGGGAGAAGTAGTAATTGGTCGTGTCTGAGAGACTGAGAGAGCTTATAGTCCAGATTTAGCGCCATCTGATTTCCACCTTTTTAGACCACTCAAAGAAGCTTTAACGGGACAGCAAGTCACAATAAAAGTCAATAAACATTCAAATATGTTCTGACAATCTGTAACAGAGAACAGAGCACCAGAGTTACCTTTTGCATCATAGTGGCACAAGAACACAACATTTTTATAATTTTATAATTTAGTAGTTATAATAGTTTCAACAATGCTATGTTCTCTATTTTTAACATGCTACAGCTTTTTGTTCAGGTATTTTAGTAGTAGATTAAAAATTGAATCCAGTAAGCTGCTTTAGTAGGCTATCCTAAACCCAGCAGGTAGATATATAGATTGTCTCCTTGTCGAGCCAATTACCTTATCTCATTCTGATTTGTCATGGGTCTCTGCACCATCTGTACATCAGATCCTCCAGCTGACTTCAAATTAATAGAGCCACAGCTAAGGCTCCATAAATATAGAATGAGATGGCTATGATCAGCAAGATTAGCCAGATGCTAATAGACAGTCTCTGACAGGGGCCATCTTGAGAATAAAAGCATCTTGAATAATCCATGCCCTGGATAAAATAACTGTTTGTGCTGATAAAATACTTATTGGTGAGTGCTTCCTCAAAGCACGAATAGCATTAAATTCATATTTCCTTCCTAAACTCATGTGCCTTTATAATTTTTTAACTAAATGCTCAGATGAAGACACTGTTTGTTTTTTTCATTGTTGTTATATTCATTTTACTTGCTGCTTATTCATGCATTATAACTGTGGCCTGTAACCAAATGAGTCAGGAGGTTGCTCGTCTGATAAACAACAATTGTCTTTGGCCATATCTCCTCCCAAATGTTCCCGCACTGTTCTTCTGCGAGCTAGATAATAACCCGCCTGCATGATCACAGACATATTGGCCCTTGTTGTAAGTGCCACAGCGTGCCCACAATTACATGCTTCACATTTCAGCTGTATTCAGATTTTAAAGTTGGATAAAAGGTCATGCTCATGTCAGAAAATGTTGGAACAAAGTTAATTTCAGTCCTGCAAATTTAAAACAGTCTGAAACGTATTAAAGCAACATATTGCTGCCTTTTTCATATGTATTTTATATGTATTTTATATGTGTGCAATAACAGGCTTTACAATGACTTGCAAGATTATTTGTTACAAGGCTGGTATACCAAATACATTTGGAAGTCTGCATAACATATAGACACCTAGGTCCTAGTTTGTAAAAAAAATAGATTTATAACATTAGATTTATTGTTTTAGCAATGGTATAATGACCTTATATCTATTTATTTATTTTTATGCATTTTCTCCCCATTTTCCTCCCGATTTAGCTCACTAAATTTTTGTCCTCCGCTACTGAGAGATACCTGATTGCATCCAAGGAGAGCATGTCGCTGTTCTCGCCTCTTCCAACACTTGCACAGCCCTCCTCTTCTCGCCCCTGCATTCTGCACAGGCTTCTCTTCCCCCAATCAGGGTCCTTACACAGCGTATGAAGATCCACCCACCCACACATAGTCCGGTCCCCACCCTGCAGATACGGTGGCCGATTAGTATCTGCTGCAGGCACTGCTAATTATGCCTGTCAGATGGCGCCCAGCCGACCGGTGGCAATACCGAGTTTCGAACCAAGGAGTTCAGAAACTCGGTGCTGGTGTGCTAGCGGAATATCCTGCTGCACCACCTGGGCGCCATAATGACCATATATAAGTATTTCTCAGTCTATTATTAGAATTGTTAGAATACAACCAAAAAATACAGGAAATTTATATGCAGTATTTAAGAAACAGAAAAAAATCCTAGAAACAGCTTATAGGCTACAGTTGCAGATATTTTGTACAGATATTTTCCCCCTTAAGCTTGAGCAATAGCAGGAACCTGGCTCTCTTAAACCTAATGGAATGGAACCTAATTAATGTCACTGCTAACACCTCCATTTATCTTACTATTCCATGTCAGAATAACTACTGTGAAAATGTCTATTACACCAGGTTTGTGCAAGACAAGCTTGAGCATAACATACACATGCTGTGTGTGTTTAATTAATTGGAAGCTTGCTAAAATGTAAAGGACAAACTTTATTTCATTCAGCATGCCAAAGATCACAGAATTTGACAGACATCAAATTATTATTTTGCATCAGCAAGACAAAGGAAATTAGCAAGGCCACTCCCAAACAGAAATCAGCAACTGGATTTTCAAGATGTATTCAAGCTGTTATAAAGAAATTTGAAAAATCAGGAGAGGTCAAAGACAAAAAAGGACTGGAAGGCAAAAAAACTTTGAAGATCTAATAAGAAGTCTCTTAGAGTTTCTTTCTTGAGAGGCCGGAAAAAGTCCAGCAAGGACCTGGGTCCAATTTTGGGTCCATTTATTGACAATATGTGCTTTCAGTGAAACAGGGTAGAGGGTCTGTCCTGGATTCAGACTGCATTTCTGCCAGCGGTGTTGGCAATATTGTCCAAACTGATGGGATCATGAATGCTGAAAAGTACAGACAGGTTTTAATTCATCATGCCATTCTTTCTGAAAAGCGCCTGATTGGGAATGGTTTTATTTTTCAGCATGATAACAACCACAAGCACACTGCTAATGCAGTGAAATCATATTTGAACAGAAAAAAACAGCTGATAAAACACAGAGTCCAGTCCTGTAGATTACAAGGCAGTATCGGATCACCTGGACAAAGAAAGTAATAAAAGAAGTGCTGAAAGAAGCCTGGTATAACATACCAAATGATTACTTATGGAAACCTCAGGACAGCTTTAAACAGCTTCACTACTGTTTAACATTGCATTTCATGTGGTTACTGCTTTAAAATTAGGCATTATACGTATTTTAACTACTACTAGGTACTAGTTTCCTTTACTGTTAAGTAAAATAATGTTGGTGGCAGTATATTCTGAAGTAAATGTTATCGCCCTTGCTTCCAATATGCTTATAAACACATTTATATCAGCAGCTGAGCAGTGGAGCCAAAGTTTTTCCCATATCCATTTGCATATGTTTCACTAACCAATCACTGCAAATGTAAGCAAATTTTCTGGGCACTTCTGGTTTAGACTGACTCTTCCTGAGCTGCCTTAACCCCCTCCTCCTGACCTTCATATAGACCACCTTTCTGACTGCAGGGATTATCTTAGGCCTGTACAAAGAAAGCATAAATCCGGCTTTAGATAGACAGATAGATAGATACATTATTGATCCATTACAGGAAATTTCTTTGTTACAGCAGCTCTCATCAGACAAACAACTTAAAGATCTTTGGAAGATGACAGCCTTCCAAGCTGACCTAAACACAGAAGGAAGGAAATCAAATTCTAAAAGGTTCAGATGAGTGAAATTTTAGTTTCTTCTGCCTTGCAGACAAGGAATTTGCCATTGTTTCTTTCCAGCTGTCCCTAGGTAATACAGATTTCTAGGCAATACATTAAAAACTTGTGTTGCCTACAGAATAAAACCCAAGCATTGTATTGAAGTTCCAATGGCTGCTTCTAATGGCATCCTTTCAGGAGGGTGTCAGGAGAAACAACACAATGAGAGAAAAGAATGGCCCTGGGGACTATGAATTTAGGTTTGATATTGCAAGTTTACACATCTGACATAAGCACTAAAAAGCCTTGAAGTACTTTCTCCACCCCAATCTGGGAGTCAGATCTTTTTAACCAAATCTTGAATGTTTGTGAGACCAAAAAGGGATTCCTTGAGAGAAATCACAGATGGTTAATGAACCACCTCACACCAGAGAGAAAGAGCCCTTTGTTGTTTATCATGGTAAACTGTCATGTCCAGCTAAATAATGTGGTCGGATTAAATGTCATTTGCTGTTTTAATGCTGAGTGCAATGCTCTAATTTCCCTAAGTCTGTATTAATTTACATTTTACTAAGGTCTATGATCAGTTTATGGTTTTAATTATAAAAGTTAATGCTGAGAAACATAGAAAGATGGATTTTTGCCAGTTTTACTCCAGGGCCAAGTGCAAGGAAAGCTGGAGGCCAGTAGCAGAAAGGTCACTAAGCCAAACCTAATTTCATTTAAGGTGATTCATTTTTTCTTGCATCTGCATGTTTCCAGGGCCACACCTTCTGTTGTGAACAGACGAATGACTGTTTCCCTTATCATCACCCAGCAGCTCCAACCCACCCCCATCACTGTACATAGCGTGCAATGAAGGGCAGTTCCTGACGCCTTTAAAGCTGTAAAAGCACACACACACACACACTTTTTTTTTTTTTACCTCATGCAGAACACCTGTTCAGTTGGTTCAAACTCCTGGCCTAAAAGTTTAGAATTACTGCTGCTATTCTCCCAGTCTTTACATACGTAGGCTTAAATAATGCCTCTTCCCCTCCCTCTAACTTTCAGTCTCCTTTGTCTGACAGGAAACTCTCACTCATCCTTAGTTCTCTTGATTTTGTACTGCCTTGTTGGGGCTTGCTTAGTGGCAGAAACTCAACAAAACCAGCTGTTGAAGCACCTCAGCTTAAAAACATGGAGTCCCCCCTCATCATCACAATGACAAAGAATGAGTCAAGGGAACAACAAGCTCTTCGCAGTATTAGCTTTATTAATTCATATATATGATAGCATTAGCTTTCCATCAGGATTCATGTTATTCATAGTGGACTCAGTGTCTAGTGCTTATGAAAAGACTTTAAGTACCTTTTACTTTTTTTTAATTTAATAACCTATGATGTCTGGAGGGTGGCTGAGCTTTCTTTCTGTGTAGGTGGTTTTCCCTGGAGAAGAACCTGACCTAAGCACGCTAAACTTTATTATTCTACGTTATACTGACGAGTACTTGCAGCCACATTAATGATTATAGACTTGTGCTAAAATAGAACTATTTTTGTATTTATTGTACAAAAAAACTACAATTGTTTGTGCTAAGTGAACTTTTTAGCTGTGAAAGTGGTACTACGTAAATGTACTTAAACTTCAAACATACTAAAAAATTTTGCTCACCATATATTCAAAGCAAGATTTGAACTTTGAGAGTTTGGTGGTGGACAAGCACATTAAGCTGGTGTGCCACCAAAATGAATCATATTGTTTTACATTTACAGAAAACATAACTTATTATTACATGTTCACTTGATTTTACACGTACACAATATATGTCTAAGTGTCTTTAAATACATTTTATGGCTAAAGGTATGTGGACACTTGAGCATACATTACTCAAAACCATGGACAATTATATGGACCACCCCCCACAGCAACTATAGCAGCCTCCACTCTTCTAGAAAGGCTTTTCACGAGATCTTGGAATATGTATATGAGAATGGCACTGATGTTGAATGAAAGCCTGGCTCACAGGTTTACTGTTCTAAATACAACCTCTAAGGTGGTTAATAGTGGTTTACATCATGATGGAGCAGAAAATAGCCTTCCCCAGTCATTTTGTACAATTAATACACCTGTTTGTTTTAGCCTTACCTGCTGGTAAGCCTAAAACGCCCAAACTTAATACTTAGTCCACATACAGTATGCATAGAGTAAGCAATTTTTACATACTCAGTTATTAATTATCTCAATTATGACGATTAGGAAAGCATATTTAAATATATTTAAAATTCATTAGAATTTATGTGTAATCAACAATATAGTAATAAAATTTACATTTTATTTATTTCATTTTATTTTCATCAACTGCCTTATCCTGCCCAGGGTCACGGAGGGTCCAGTTTTACTAGAAAACACTGAACACAAGGCAGAAATACACCCATCTATTAGTCACCCCCATCCAAGACATAAACAATTATGTCTGTCTAGACATATTCAAGCCTGCATTGGAACCTGGATCTCAGTAGTAATGGGCTACCTTATAAGACCGTTGCACCAACTGAGAACCAGTCAAACTTATGTATGACATTTTGTTAGTGTGCTTTCAATAAATTACTATTGGTACTGTGCTAAATATTCATACATGGCCAAAAACAAGAGTAATTGAGTGTTTGATATAATTTAGCAAAATTTAAACTTATATACATATTTCACAGTTATGTATAAAAGGTAAATCACAATCTTGTGTCCCTGTATTTACTGAAAACATAAAATAATTAGGTATAGTTTAGCATATTGTTAATAAGAATGTAAATGTGTAAGTATATTTATGTAGACAATGTGTATATATACTGTCTGTAGGGAGGTCAAGAAAAATCATTTATTGAAGTGAAATAAATAAAAGATTAATTTCTGCAGTTATTTGATTATTCAAGTGGTGTGATGTTTTACAGTGCCACTTGTATTTAGTCATAATAATAGTTTATGTGAATAAATGGCTGTAAAAAGAATTACAAATTTTAAGTTTTTGAAAATAGGGATGAAACCACTATTACATAAAAATAACACATCAACTTCACAACATTGTAGAGTCATGACTGGGTAAACCAAATAAAAAATGTAAATATGCTACAATCTCTCTACTGAAAAGTGAACTTTAGTCACCCTAAGAAATCTGACTACTAACTGACGCATGCAAACTCCTAGTTTGCCAGAGTCAAATGAGTCGAATGTATGTAAAGTCAATAATCAAATAATTGATAATTCTCTGCATGTAAATGCACCCAGTGATTCTATGATATTTTAAAGTACCAGGATTTTAGGGAACAGAAAACAGGAACTGGACACAGGACACGTAAAGATCTAAGAACTAATTAGCATTAGCTCTTGCACATTTGAAGAGGGGTTTTCTTACTAGTATTGGCCAGGAAGGTTTATTAAGTTTTATTTTATTAAAACACACAATACACAAAAAGATTACATACTTTTTGACTATGAGATACTTACAATAATACAATAATTTTTGTTTCATCATATTGTTGTTTATGGTAGCTCTTCAGTTGCTAAAGTTTAAGAAGATCTACTGCAGAAAGTAGAATCTGGTACCAAAACTGTAGAGTATGACATAAAGTTTAAAGAAATTGATTAAATTATTTGATCATCATGTGCTGCACCAGTAGCGTACTCCAGGGCCTTGGAGACACGGGTTTGGTGCACTGTCTGTAGGAGGTCATTTAATAAAGTGAATTAAATACATGATTACTTGAGATACTTACAGGGGTTGGACAAAATAACTGAAACACCTGGTTTTAGACCACAATAATTTATTAGTATGGTGTAGGGCCTCCTTTTGCGGCCAATACAGCGTCAATTCGTCTTGGAAATGACATATACAAGTCCTGCACAGTGGTCAGAGGGATTTTAAGCGATTTTTCTTGCAGGATAGTGGCCAGGTCACTACGTGATGCTGGTGGAGGAAGACGTTTCCTGACTCGCTTCTCCAAAACACCCCAAAGTGGCTCAATAATATTTAGATCTGGTGACTGTGCAGGCCATGGGAGATGTTCAACTTCACTTTCATGTTCATCAAACCAATCTTTCACCAGTCTTGCTGTGTGTATTGGTGCATTGTCATCCTGATACACGGCACCGCCATTGGATGCACATGGTCCTCCAGAATGGTTCGGTAGTCCTTGGCAGTGACGCGCCCATCTAGCACAAGTATTGGGCCAAGGGAATGCCATGATATGGCAGCCCAAACCATCACTTATCCACCCCCATGCTTCACTCTGGGCATGCAACAGTCTGGGTGGTACGCTTCTTTGGGGCTTCTCCACACCGTAACTCTCCCGGATGTGGGGAAAACAGTAAAGGTGGACTCATCAGAGAACAATACATGTTTCACATTGTCCACAGCCCAAGATTTGCGCTCCTTGCACCATTGAAACCGACGTTTGGCATTGGCACGAGTGACCAAAGGTTTGGCTATAGCAGGCCGGCCATGTATATTGACCCTGTGGAGCTCCCGACGGACAGTTCTGGTGGAAACAGGAGAGTTGAGGTGCACATTTAATTCTGCCGTGATTTGGGCAGCCGTGGTTTTATGTTTTTTGGATACAATCCGGGTTAGCACCCGAACATCCCTTTCAGACAGCTTCCTCTTGCGTCCACAGTTAATCCTGTTGGATGTGGTTTGTCCTTCTTGGTGGTATGCTGACATTACCCTGGATACCGTGGCTCTTGATACATCACAAAGACTTGCTGTCTTGGTCACAGATGCGCCAGCAAGACGTGCACCAACAATTTGTCCTCTTTTGAACTCTGGTATGTCACCCATAATGTTGTGTGCATTGCAATATTTTGAGCAAAACTGTGCTCTTACCCTGCTAATTGAACCTTCACACTCTGCTCTTACTGGTGCAATGTGCAATTAATGAAGATTGGCCACCAGACTGGTCCAATTTAGCCATGAAACCTCCCACACTAAAATGACAGGTGTTTCAGTTATTTTGTCCAACCCCTGTATATTGTATTATACTGAGATATGGATATTTATATTGAGATTAATTTCACATGCAAAATTTACTGGTTTCAGTGAATTTGTTTTCCCCGGGTGTTTCAGGCACTCCAATTTCTTATCTAAAAAAAATTTCCAGGCAGGTTTGTGACTGTGAACAGAGTAAAGTTATTAATGAGAATTACAAAACTTAAATGTTAATTTAAAAAAAAGGCAGCTGTAGCCTAGTGATTAAGGTACTGGACTAGTAATCAGAAAGTTGTCGGTTTAAGCCCCACCTCTACCAGGTTGCCACTGTTGGGTCCCTGAGCAAGGCCCTTAACCCTCAATTGCTTGGATTTTATATTGTAACACTACTGTTAGTTGCTTTGGATAAAAGCGTCTGCTAAATGCTGAAAATGTAAATGTATAGCTGCTGTAACTGTTGCTGCCTTTTTATGACCATTGCTGTTGCCTCTGAAGTTGGTGGAAACTGAACTAGAACAAAGTTACATTGATTGTTGTTTGGGCCTAATCTTGTTTCATGCAGTAATACAGTGTCCATAAAGTCTGGACACATATGAAATATCACTAACTATAACTATATGTTTACTAAAATACACACACATACAGTACATATTGCATCACAAATAGTGGAAAACACATTGAAGATGTTATTGATTGATATTCTAATAAAATAAAATGTTGTTGCCTATGTGTCCAGACTTTAGGGAAACCCTGTACAAACCACTTCTCTTAACTGAACTAAGCCAGACATTACTATTTGTAAAGCTGCACTTGCCTCTGTGTCTTTGTCTACATATAACTAGCTGCTTTTGCATAGTTTATTCGGGACAGTTCCTTGACAACAGGAAAACACTGCCAAATATTGTGGCCTCATTGTTGCTAAGAATGAAGGAGGAAATGTTTCAGAGGTAAACACTGAATCAAGTACATGCCATTTCTAAATGGCATTCTAGATTACACAGCAAATGTTATCCACAGGAATTACTTTCTTAAATAATCTTTAATAACATAGTAGCAGTCACCAAGGGTTTCTCTGTCTCGGCTAAAACAAAACAAGAGATATCAAGTGTACAACTTCTTTTACTTTTACCTACCTACACAAACACACACCTACACACACCTACACAAACACACACCATATGATAAATGACATAACTGTACAATCAGTTGATTTCTCAGGAAAGCCTAACCCATCGCTGAATGGCTCTAAAGTCCATGTAGAATACTTTAATACAGCATGGCTCGATTCCAGACACAAACCTGTTATAGTGGTACATGATAGATTACAAATTAGATTTTTGACCTCTACGTATGAAAATAAGAATAGTTTGCTCTCTGTGTTTCAGATGTTGTTTTCTCAGTTATGGTACACTTGATTTGTGTTGTTTTATTATTTCTGTTGTCTTGTAAAAAGTATTTTAATAGTATTTAATAGACTTTATTAATATCATTTGGATTTGGGCATCACACAACCTGATAAAAACGGACACAAACTCCTTATTATGGACTTGAGGTGTTTTCAGCTGTTTTGACTGTTTTACAAGATAAACTTGTTAAGCTAGAGGTACAGGTTCAAGAACAGCACTCCACTTTCTGAATGGCTGAACTTAGGCATCTATGCAAATAGTGACTCAGGAACATGTTCCAACATGTCTGACTATCTTCACCATGTTAAAGCTCTTTTCTCCTCTGGAGTCTCGCCAGGTTGGATACAGTGCCCATGCTTGACATACATTCTAAAGAAACAAAAGAAACAACCCAAACAGATGTGAACTCATAGCACATGCCCATTCGACGCTACTGTATCCTAAGCCAGAAAACGTTTTTGTTAATGAGTGAAAATATTACACTGTGTCGCATGAGGTATGAAGTTACTGTACATCGCATCACATGCTCTCTCTCACACACACAGACACACAGCCACACACACACCATGCACTTATTGTTCCCTCAGGGCCAGCAGTCTGTCTCTATAACAACCAGGTGGATCTGTCGGCTCCTACAGGTAAGGCAGACACCTGCTGCATTATTGACTAGCCATGCAGGCACACAAGCACAGCTAATCCGATCAAATAACAGTATCCCTCCTCCTGTTTTTTTGTGTGCTTCATCCTGGGGCATCAGGCTGCTGGAAAGGCCTAATTAGGCCCCTTTGCATGCTGCTTTTTCCGACGTTTATTGCATATGGAACTAATTTGGGGTTTTTAACCTGCGTGACAGCTGTTCTCTATTTTCGCCCCTCCTTAACTTTAACAATAAGACATGTCACTGGGAAAAATATTTGCAAGTTAACAAGTAGAGATCACAACAATACATGCACGTAAGGGTGACAGACAACAAAAAAGTCTCTGTGCACAAGTTTGTGCTTTGTTGGCTTAAAAGCAAAGAAAGATTCTGTTTATATTAACCATTACCAGTTAAAATGTCTAGCATTATTAAATGGTTCATCCTGCACATGATTTACAAGTGGTCAACCTTTGTGGTCAAAAAATATATTGTAACCTGTTATAGTGGTACATTTTTGGTACATATGACACAACTTTTCATTGTTTTTCTGGAGAAATTCTCTATACCAGTTTGTTGACACACCTACCTTGCCATTACAAAAACTGAATTATGAACTTTAAATAAACTTGTAATAAACTTTTAATATTTGAATGTAGCGGTCAGTAATAAAATTAAACAATGTGGTATGTATTAAAAAAGGACTAATTTAAATATAAATATTTGTTTTCAACAAATGACTCAGACTAATAAAGCTCCCAGACTAAAGCAAGCAGAAGAGGGGTGAATAAGGTCATGTTGGCCTCTTTGAAACGTCAACGTGGCAAAGTAACTGCACCTCATTTGCGTCCTCTCCTGGTTAATGCTAGTAATGCAGAATCAAGGGTTGGCTGAAACAACCCAGTATATTGCACAGCAATCCCAGTGTCTAATAAAGGATTAATTCATTTTGTAACACCCTCGGTTATTAGGTTTTAAGTGTACTGTTTGGAAAAGTGTATTGTTTGTATACATTACAGAAATTAATCCAATTGTCTCATTTGTCCCATTTCATTAGTGTTTAAATACAATTGACAAATATATTTAAAGTGATGTGAAAATTGCCTCCTTTCTGAATGCATCTTTTATTGCATATTTAATAACATCATTAAATATTTTAGATCATTAAACAATCAGAACATTATACAAAATGATATGATACCTAAGTGGCACCTTAATATCTAGTTGCACCATATTTACAAGCAATAATTGCAACTAAAGGCAACATCCTTATTGTTATCAAGGAAATAATGTGATATTTCCACTCCATTGTTTGTTTGTTTGTTTAATAGGATTTTAACATTATGTTTTACACTTTGGTTACATGACAGTAAACGGTAGTTACTCATTACACAAGGTTCATCAGTTCACAAGGTTATATCGAACACAATCATCTCACTTACATCTCTTTGGACTATGGGAGGAAACCTGGGCACCCAGAGGAAACCCACGCAGACACGGGGAGAACATGCAAACTCCACACAGAAAGAACCTGGACTGCCCGAAACTTCATTGTAAAGTTGTAAGGTTGAAAATGTAAGGTTCAAAATGATTCAGGTTTAAAATACATTTTATCTTTACACAATTACTGGAGTAAGGTATCCCTAATTACACCTACTCTTAAAAGATACTCATTCATTTACTGTCTGTTTCACCACTGCTTTGTCCTGGTATGGGTCACATGGGTATGATTCATTGGATAAAAGGTAGGAAAGACCCTGGACATGTCATCAGACCATCACAAGACACACACACAAACACTATGTACTTGTGGAAGGAAACCGGAGCACCTGGAGGAAACGCGCAGGGGCGTCGTAGTGGGGTGAAAAGTGGGACTGGGTTACCAGGGCCCCAAGTCGGGGGAGGGCCCTTGAGGAGTCTAGAAGTAGTCTGGACTGGGGTGAGGGGGGCCCATGGGCACTGCTTGTGCATAGGGCCCAGAAATTGGTGCTACGCCCCTGGAAACGCAGACACAGTGAGAACATGCAAACTTTACCCAGAAAGGACCCTGACAGCTGGGCCAGGGAATCGAACTGAAGTCCTTATTGCTGTGAGGCAAATACATAAAGTGTAGCACTTTCAGAAATGAAATAATACATAATATTCTTTCACTGCTTTTTAAAGACTAAATTAGGAGTTCACTCCAGATAAGAGACAAAGCAGTGAGAGAAAATTGAAACGTAATTCTGTCACCTACTCAACAAAGATATTTTAACAAGCAATTAAATATGTGAGTCATTCTTACAACACAAGAACACAATATGACTTATATGATGAATTAACTAAGAAATACTTTCTGACATTTAAAGTAACCTTTATGAGAAAACTTTTGTTTTAATTTGCTGCTGGTTAGGTTATTCCTATATAATGTACTTATTAAACACAGCAAAGACTGAAAACTGTGCCCATCTACTCATCTCTCCAGTATTTATGGGGCAAGCCATCTGCATGTCCTAAATCTCATTTGTGTCTGCTTACTATGAGATATTACACTCGATCTGTTCCTAAGACTATGGGGCCATGCATTTGTCTTTACTTGAGCTGCCTTTCATTTCGGACTGCAATTGGAAAAAGAGGGTCTGCATTCTCTAAGAGGTTTTGCATTTTACAACACAGGTGAGATTTGGTTTCATTTTTTCAAGTACTGTGCATAGACATAGATGATGTAAACATGTAAATGGTACACTCAGAATATTCTATGATAGAATAAATAACTGTTTAAATAATAATAAACATTAATATTATTTAAACATCTTGGAATTTTGTTGGAAGTTATTCTGCTGTCCAGGATAAATGTAAACATTTCTAGTCTATGTATTAGCTTTGGATTATATCATAGACATGTACTGCAGTTTTTATTGAAGCTCAATAAAAATGTTACTTTTGCTACTAGCCAGGGCTCAATATGACTGAGAAAATGTATGTAGTGATTTAAGCATGACATATGGCCAAAAGTATGTAGACACCCCTCCTAATTAATGAGTTTAGGTGATTAGTAGCCATACCCCTTTCTACCTCTTTCTAAAAAACATATGATATGCCCCACAGAGTGTGAAGGGCACTTTTCTGCTCCAAAATGGCAGTTCTTGTGGTGACATTTATTTAGCTGCCTTTTAAATCACGCTGCAATTTGCAAACATAATATTAACATTTAAAGTGGGGATGAAACACTGGATGTAGTTAGCATACAAATACAAGATGGAATCATTTACATTTTCAGCACTTAGCAGACGCTTTTATCCAAAGCAACTTACAGTATTGTGACAGTACACTGTCTAAGCAATTGAGGGTTGAGGGCCTTCCTCAAGGACCCAACAGTGGCAACTGGGCAGTGGCAAGGCTTGAACCAGTGACCTTTCAATTACAAGTCCAGTACCTTAACAGCTAGGCTACAACTGCCTACAAATCCCACTCTAAAAATCCTTACATATTTAACAGCCAGTGAAACCTGATTAAACAATTTGAAGCTTATTAAATTACATTTTTCCAACAAGTGTAGTTTCATGTTGTCTTAGCAGCATGGTCATGAAGCTGATTGTCTTGGAAAACCTACATCAGTTAATGCCTAGTTCACACTACATGATTTTTGCCCTGATTTTCACTCACCGACTGGTCGGCGCTAGAATTGCTGGCTCGGGAGCAACTCTGCGTTCGCTCGGCGAAACTCGGCTCTCAATCTCTATGTGTGAACTGCTTAACAACTCGATCCGAGCGGCTCGAGGAGAGAGATTTCTAGCATGTGAAATATCTAGATCTGAGTTGGCCGACAGCCAATGAGAACGCAAGATACGGTGTAAGGGGAAACACAGGGGAGGAGTTGTAAAAAGGTGGGACAGGGGCGTAATATAGTTTATATCAGAATACATTGGCACACACACAAATTTTACAGTATTTCTGACCTTATCGTTCTCTACAAAACACCGCTGCATTGCAAAAAATATTTTCCATTAACCTCCAACTCACTATAGAACAATCCATGCTGCTCATGTAGCCAAATCCACTCAGATTTATAAATTTTTTCTCCTTGACTTTATGCTGCATATTACTGCACAAATTTTGATCACTCGCTACTTGTTGACGTGCATTTTTGGACATGGTATCATTAAACCCCTCGTCACTTCTCACGTTTGTTTTCGTGACAAAATGTAGTTTGGGAGACCGGACAGACTCGCCTGCGATTCCAGTTGGTGATAGATCGTGTAGTGTGAACCACCCTATCGCCGATCAGTTATGTAGTGTGAAATACACAACGACTTGAAAGACTCCCAATTACAAGAGATCCAGTCGTGTAGTGTGAACTGTACAGCGACCTGACGACTTGGAAAGTCGTGTAGTGTGAACTTGGCATTACATTAGCTAATGTTAACTATTAGACAGCGACTGCAGGATATTAATGTCAACTTAATTTAGCAAAATCAGATAAAAGTTTAATTTAAACCGACTTTACACTTTGCCCTTTAGCAGGCTAAATAGCCACTGTTAGCTATTTACAAAGTTACAATACATGATGTTACAATACCTGATGTTGATGGGCCACACTTGGGTCTCTGCACGGACTTTACATAGAAGACCATTGCCACTGCCAAGACGTTTGTCTTACAGCAGAACATCTGGTAACTAAAATACTGGAAAACTAAAAAAGATTAAAAAGATTAAACAATTTTATTAAAGCTGTGCTGTAAATAAATAAATAAATAAATAAATATATATATATATACAGTGTATCACAAAAGTGAGTACACCCCTCACATTTCTGCAGATATTGAAGTATATCTTTTCATGGGACAACACTGACAAAATGACACTTTGACACAATGAAAAGTAGTCTGTGTGCAGCTTATATAACAGTGTAAATTTATTCTTCCCTCAAAATAACTCAATATACAGCCATTAATGTCTAAACCACCGGCAACAAAAGTGAGTACACCCCTAAGAGACTACACCCCTAAATGTCCAAATTGAGCACTGCTTGTCATTTTCCCTCCAAAATGTCATGTGATTTGTTAGTGTTACTAGGTCTCAGGTGTGCATAGGGAGCAGGTGTGTTCAATTTAGTAGTACAGCTCTCACATTCTCTCATACTGGTCACTGAAAGTTCCAACATGGCACCTCATGGCAAAGAACTCTCTGAGGATCTTAAAAGACGAATTGTTGCGCTACATAAAGATGGCCAAGGCTACAAGAAGATTGCCAACACCCTGAAACTGAGCTGCAGCACAGTGGCCAAGATCATCCAGCGTTTTAAAAGAGCAGGGTCCACTCAGAACAGACCTCGCGTTGGTCGTCCAAAGAAGCTGAGTGCACGTGCTCAGCGTCACATCCAACTGCTGTCTTTGAAAGATAGGCGCAGGAGTGCTGTCAGCATTGCTGCAGAGATTGAAAAGGTGGGGGGTCAGCCTGTCAGTGCTCAGACCATACGCCGCACACTACATCAAATTGGTCTGCATGGCTGTCACCCCAGAAGGAAGCCTCTTCTGAAGTCTCTACACAAGAAAGCCCACAAACAGTTTGCTGAAGACATGTCAACAAAGGACATGGATTACTGGAACCATGTCCTATGGTCTGATGAGACCAAGATTAATTTGTTTGGTTCAGATGGTCTCAGGCATGTGTGGCGGCAATCAGGTGAGGAGTACAAAGAAAAGTGTGTCATGCCTACAGTCAAGCATGGTGGTGGGAATGCCATGGTCTGGGGCTGCATGAGTGCAGCAGGTGTTGGGGAGTTACATTTCATTGAGGGACACATGAACTCCAATATGTACTGTGAAATACTGAAGCAGAGCATGATCCCCTCCCTCCGGAAACTGGGTCGCAGGGCAGTGTTCCAGCATGATAATGACCCCAAACACACCTCTAAGACGACCACTGCTTTATTGAAGAGGCTGAGGGTAAAGGTGATGGACTGGCCAAGCATGTCTCCAGACCTAAACCCAATAGAACATCTTTGGGGCATCCTCAAGCGGAAGGTGGAGGAGCGCAAAGTCTCGAATATCCGCCAGCTCCGTGATGTCGTCATGGAGGAGTGGAAAAGCATTCCAGTGGCAACCTGTGAAGCTCTGGTAAACTCCATGCCCAGGAGAGTTAAGGCAGTTCTGGGAAATAATGGTGGCCACACAAAATATTGACACTTCAGGAACTTTCACTAAGGGGTGTACTCACTTTTGTTGCCGGTGGTTTAGACATTAATGGCTGTATATTGAGTTATTTTGAGGGAAGAATAAATTTACACTGTTATATAAGCTGCACACAGACTACTTTTCATTGTGTCAAAGTGTCATTTTGTCAGTGTTGTCCCATGAAAAGATATACTTCAATATCTGCAGAAATGTGAGGGGTGTACTCACTTTTGTGATACACTGTATATATATGGGTCATTCTATAATTTGGGGTACATTTCACATCACCAAAAAAGTACAAAAACAATGTTCTCTCTCAATAAAACAATCAGTGGTTCAAGTTAATATATTCTTTAGTATAACATATCCACTATTTGCAAAGCTTAAACATTAATTATTATAATTTTTATTTTAAAGGGACAGTAGATGTAGACTACTAGGTAACTTAGTTGACAGGTAACATAGTTGACAATTTCCCTTTTTTGACCGATAACTTCAGTGGTAGACCTTGCCTGGCTGACCACATGTCATTTCTTGAACAGAATAATGTCTAATTTGAACATACGTTTGAATTAAAATTATAAAAAAAATTGTAACCATAACAATGTATGTAACATAGTTGACTGTCAATTAATATACTCATTGACAATGTTCTATTATAGATAAAATATTTTAAAAAATAAGAGGACATTCACCACAGTTTGTTCAATATACCCTCCACAGAGAAAAATGATATCATGTAATGCTGGTCACATAGTTTTAGAACAAACCATTTTTGAGTTGCTGAGTGGAGTTCTGTTAGTAACATAGTTGACAGAACTTTTGTGGACATTAATAAATAAAGATATTTAAATTATTTAAAAGAGAAACTCAATTTAAAAAATATTATTTTTCTTTGGTATTTAAACTTTTAAAATAAATAAAAAAATAGATGTTGTTGCCCTTAATGATTTTATTCATTATTTTGAAACCAAGGCACCCTCAACTTAAAAAACAGACACAGCAAAAACTGTTCATTTAGGAACATCATGACAAATTTCGAGCTAAATGAAGCATAGGATGCACATAATGTTTTTGTGATATTACAACATGTTTTCCATTAATAGGTAAAATATGACATTTTTAAAGAAAATAGTTAGAATAAATATAATTATTATCATTGGACATGGAATGTACCCCAAATTATAGAATGACCCATATATATATATACAGTTTTTAACTTAAATTGAAAATTGTCCTTTTGTTGCTATACTGCTGTTTATGATAGTGTGTCAAGGCCAAGGTCATTTTATTTGTTAAAAAGTAAATAGTAAACTTCAAACATAGAGTTGTAATTTTTTTATATCGAAAATAAAGTCAACACTTTTTGAGATTAAAGTCGTGATATTGTAAGAATTAAGTCAAATATCGAGTGTAAAACTGAAACACGACGATGTTGCTATCTACCTTTAACACACCTTTAACACACCCTTTGATTATAGCATGTATGATAAGATCTTATTTCTGAAACTTTATGACGTTGTTCTCGAAATATTTTAACTTCATTCTCGAAATCTTCCCACTTAATTCTTAAAATATTACAAACTTTTAAAAAACAAAGGCTCCAAAACGCCGTCGTAGCTATTGTTTACAGTTATTGTGGCGTATTAGCTCACAGACAGCGTTTGGTAGAGAATGCCGTCACAGCCTGACCTTCAGCAAACTCCTCTTACTTTTACTGGTAACCTTGAGCAATTTAAAATGGACACTGGCACTTTAGGTACAGTTAGTCCTGGATCTGGAAACGTATCATATTGTACTGTAGGGTAACATCGCTGTGGAAATCACCACACGCATTTTTATTGGAGCTACTACAATGGCCAAAAGAGGGCAGACTTGTTCCTTTTAACCGTATAATGCCATCAATCTAGGTTTAAAAACAAAGTCAGCTGGTTTTGGTGCAATTTGCAGTTTTCCCCATTTTATACAGATAAAAAATATAACTATGAACACAATTCTGAAAAGTTAAGCTCATGTATCAACATGACTCCAAACTTCTAAACTCTAAGAACAATTCAATTTGTTCTCACTCAAATATCATTCTAAATCACAGTTTTGCAAATGTCTGAACACAAATGGCATCATTTAGCACATTTAGTCATGTTTTACACACTTTGGTTACATTCATGACAGAAACGGTAGTTACTCGTTTCATAAGACTCATCACTTCACAAGTTTAATATCAAACACAGTCATGGACAATTTTGTATCTCCAATTCACCTCACTTGCATGTCTTTGGACTGTGGGAGGAAATCGGAGCTCCCAGAGGAAACCCACACAGACACGGGGAGAACTCCTGTGCAAATGAAACGATGGAATAATTTAGGTTTGGGAGGGCATGGCTGAAACTTCTTTCCAGTTCCATATTAACTGCCTATATACATTTAACCAGCAGAAAGAGGAAGCCAGAGTCCTGCCCTTCCCTTTCCAGTGCAGATAAAAACAGTACGCTAAATAAAAAAAAAAAGTACAATAACTACAAAAGACATTTCTAATCTAAAAAGTAATTAAGGGAGACAAGACTAGAGACAAGTGTAGTGTTGGTCAGTACATGGTGGTGGTTGTTATTTCCATACGGTTATAAATGCAGTATTTACAAAAACGCAAACTTAATGATAAATGTACAAAATAGCACAGTTTACTCCATCAGTCAATACTCCATCAGGTCGTTTTCTTATTGTCTCCTTGTATGTACTCTCCTTATTGTCTATTTGTATGTACTTGTTTTCTGTGATGCTTAATGTTCTTGTTGTCTGTGATGCTTAATGTACTTGTTGTCTGTGATACTTAATGTTCTTGCTGTCTGTGATGCTTTATGTACTTGTTGTAAGCATCTTTGGGTTCTTGAAAAGCGCTACATAAAAATAAAGTAAAGTAAAAGTTTTTTGGACCCGGAGAGGCCACTGCGTGTTAACGTACTGCCATCTTGGTCAAAGCACAACCATTGCTCCTTCACTCGACTAGAGTTGCGACCAGATAAAACACGATATACATGTTTCACCCTTAGCTGGTGTTGATTCAAGGTCCACAACTTGTTCACCAACAACCCAGATTTTGTAGTGCCTTTCTACCATATTGCCATTTCTAAATCCAATAAAGAAATTCTTTTCAGCAAGTGGAAAGTGTACGATGCCATGAGCATGTGGCACTGCTCCAGTCAATGGAGAAGGCACTTAATGACACATTTTACACACTGCAGAAAATAGGTAACATTTGTGTTGCATATACATGTATTACTGTAAATACTTTTTTGGGACAAAAATCTTTACCAAAATATTAAAAAAGGACACTTATTTCCACAACCATTTGAATATGTAACATGAAGCCAAAACATAAATGAATACATTTGATGGAAGTGTTCATGGAATTTTATCACATCAGTGTTTATTTGATGCCTATGATAGCTGTGTGTATTGTTTTGGTGGAAGGAATCCCCCTTGAAAAAAAAGAACATTTTGCAGAAGATTTGTGGAGATTTGACAAAGTAGTTAACCCCTCAGTTTGTGTTTAGAGTTTTCAAAAAGTGAGCCAATGTTACTGCTAATGTGTTTAAACATTTGAGAAAAATTGTAAACACTTGATAGCCCTATAAGCTTAAGTAGACCAAGCTGCTTTTGCTTAAAAATGATTCTACCTCACAATATAAACACATAAAATGGACTAGGGCAGCTCTGGCACAGCAGAGACTTAAGTGTCTGATTTATTGCATAGGGAATAATCTGTCAATAACACATTTAAAAGATTTTTGTGTGACCCATTTTACTGTAGTGTTTATGAATATTGGATGCCTGCATGATGACTGTGTGATTGAACCTGTTGACTTGCTTAGCCTAAGACACTAGTTACAAAGGACTATGTTGTTGACCCTGCATACCTGCATACCAAGTAGGAGTAGCGTTATGCTTTTTTATTCATTTTTCAGATGTTACTATAATGGCCAAATGAGTAAGAGAGAGAGACAGTAATAAAGCAAACAAAAAATTAATGAAGCAGACAAATAGGTAATGTATTGTCTGGTTATATAATAAGTCTGTAAATACAGGCTGTAAATACATTTAACCTGGCTTCATAAAAAGTAATAAGTGCTTTATTTTTAGCAGCTTGTCTATGTCTATATACTGTTTAATGTACAGTTGCTGACTGGTGAACTAGATGTACATTCACACATTAATGTAGTCTATAATTTCTGGCCATGACATACACAAGGTAATCCCTATCAAACCCAAAATCTAGCCAGTAACTGATCTGTACCCATAAGATAAATGTTGTGCTTTTCTTTCTATTCCCTTAGAACCCATCTGTCTGCGCCTCTTACACCATGTGTTTATGCTTTCTGTCCCCTTTTTGGGGCCATGGCATCCCAAAGTAGATTTATCTTCCATAACCATTTATTAAATCTCACTCCATTAAAGTCAGAAGCTTCCAAGAGCTGGGTGCATTAAGCCTGATTATAGTGTGCTAGGAAGAGGAACCATGGTTTAGCTTGGCAGCAAATGATTTTTATCCCCTAGCACTGTCAACCATGTCATTTTAAGTAACACTGAGCTGTAAGAAAAAGCAGTAAAGAGATGATGCTGTGATTTTGGCACATGCAGTGGCACTGTATAGTTCTGTTTGTCCATGGAATATACAGTATGTCCATGAGGGATGTGAAAGTATGAACAATTGAAAAGAGGAGCAAAAATGAACAGCTCTTTCAAAAAGTCTTCTATCCGTCGGACCAGCTCGGGCTCACAGAAGGTAGGATTTTGCTGCTATTGCTATAGTTGACTTGTTCACCTGTAGTTGATTTGGCATTGAGCCTCAGATGTCAGAGCTAGCAGAGCTAAGAGCTTGATCAAAGCTTCAGAGTGCACAGCTTAAATGGAAGAATCTGAGAAATATGTGCTTTGTTTACATTGGCAAAAGGAACAATCTTAATCTGCTTAAATGTTTTAAGACTTTGTATTTGCTATTTTGCAAGTTACATAATTAATTTCAATAAATAATTAATTCACATCACTTTATAGTATTAATTTGTTGAAAGCATTTTTGTGAATCCTTTTAGTGCAGTCACTTTGGTCTGCTAGTATCCCTAACTTCGAACATCAATTTTACATGTGGCTTTAAATATATAAAACATATTATTGTTGTTTGCAAGGTGTATATGCATACGTTCATTAATGTGAACAGTGTAGTATTTCTGTTGATATTATTAATATATTTAGCCATTTAATAGACACTACAGTTAAATATTCTGTATACTGCTTAATGATGTTTGAAATTTATTAGGTCTCACACAACAAAATTACAAAGAAAATGAATATTATAACTTGCTATTAAATTACAGAATTACAAACCCACTTCAGACATGTGTAAAATGCAGTAAAAATAACAAGCTGTGATTTGTTTATTCTCTTAAATCCTTGTTTAACTGAAAAAATGAGAAAAAACAGATTTCCAGTGTTTTCACTGATTAACATCATTAGATTTTGTAAATAGAAAAACATTTTGATGCCTGCAAACAGTTGGGACAGAGGCAAAATCAGAGTGAAAAGTTTATATGATATTAAAGTTACCATGTTCTACTATAAGGAGGTGAATGCGTGACAGGTGAGGGAATCATGATTGGGTATAAAAGGAGGCTTCAACAAAAGATTGGTCTTTACAAGCAATAAAGGGTCGTGGCTCACTATTTTGTGCCAAATTTCAGGAGAGTCAGTTAAAAAAAATAATGCTTAATGCAAGATTGCAAATATGTTAATCTGTAACCATCTACTATTCATTATATTGACAAAAAATTAAGGGAATCTGGAGAGACCCGGAAACCACTGTTGAATGTGTTTGAGCTCTCAGAAGGCACTGTATAATAACCTTGTCATGCTACTGTGATAAATATAGCCACATGGGCTTGGAGTACCACTGTCACTTCACACAGTCCACCACTTAATCAACAGTTGCAACCTGAAACTCTTAACAAAGAGAAAGATGTACATCAGTTCTATGTAGAAATGCCTCACAGTTTCCTCATCTCAGATGGTCTGAAAGACAGTGTAAATGTGTGCTGTGGCTCAGCTTGTTTTCAGGACAAACATACATCAAGTTCTCTGTGCCAAAGGTTAAAAGGACCATTCAGACTGTTGTTATTAGTGAAAGGTGCAAAAGCCAACGGTTAACATGGTATGGGGGTACATTAGCAACATGGCATAGGTGAGTTTTTTCCCGGGAAGGCTATGATTATTTCAGCAAGAAGATGCCAGTGTAAGAGGGAAAACAACTTCTGATAAATGTTTGACTTATCAATTGGGTGCCATAATAAATGTTCTTTGATCATTTTGAAAGTTTAATTAGACGTAAGATATTGGAACAATGTGAGAACCACGATCACGTGAATTTCACCATGAGTGATGAACGATGATGGGATCATATATAGCATGTGCAAACACCATGAATTCAGCAAATAAACATTAAGCGCTTTGCTTTTTGTACAGGATGTGCTAATATCTTTAACTTATTTACCCTTAATACTGTAAACTGAACCAGACTTTTTTTTTCTTGATACATACTGTGCAAAAGTTTGGATACCACTGGTCAAATATTAAGGTTTGCTGACTTTCAAGGTAGTTAATATTTTATTGACAGTTCATTTGCTAAATTTAACATATTGAGAAAAAAACATAATACACTGAATGTACAACTTATTATTTTATTCTATTCATAATTTAGGTTATTTCTTTTTTCAAATCATGGAATTTGAACAGAGAAATCCAAACTTTTGCATAAGATAATATGAACAGTACTAGGCATATTAACTGGGTTCTGTGTATCATTTGAATGTAGTCTAGGCACGAAAATGTAAATGTTGCTGTTGTGTGTGCAGCAGCATGTCTTCAGCATGTGATCTGCTGCACGAGGTAATTAGACAGAGCACCAGAAGAGTTTTTGTTTGTAAGTTTTCCGCTGCCAATACTTTCTATTCATACCCTTAGTGTTGATGTCAGAATCTTCAGTAATGATCTCAGACCAGTACAAATAGGAGATCTGGGCATTGGCTAGCTGAGCAGACACTTGTGAGAAAAACAAGGGTTGTTGGAGTGGTCTATGTGGGTTTTCTTTATGTACTATAGGGTTACTATTATTTCCCAAAACCATGCAGACCCTCTTGGCTGCTTGAATATGCCTTAAGGTGTTAATTAGTAGTGGGTGTGTTGTGCCCTATATTGGTGCCTTGTCTATACTTATTCCATATCTAAAGTGTTTCCTGATGGCAATTTAACCACCACAACCCTGATCAGGTTAAATGGTTACTGAGGATATAATAATACAATGTTCTTTAAAGTAGTACACACATAAACTAATTAAACCAATAAAAAGACAAAGTTTTGTGTGGTAGGTGTACATGTACATACCAAATAAGTTACAACGTGCTCGCTGAGTGTATACAGTAGATTTGTCAAACAATGAGAACTAAATGGTGAACTAGGTGCTGTCACAAAGTATTAATCAATCTATGCCTGAACCATCCCTAATACCAACACAAACATTTCAGTTGTTACCCTTTTTAAAACTTATGTACTATGTAGACTGTAAAATGTATGTAAGTGAAATCTGCTCTAAGATTAATTCGAGGCTATCCATGGTATGGTTAAATTTCTATCAAAGGACAATGCCACACTGGTTCACTTTTATATGGGTACAGCCCCCACCCCTACTTTATTCCCACTTCTAATCCTCTGTAATGGCTGAGTATGAGCACAAGCAGCTGGCTCAGATTAAGCTTTCCACTTTCTAAAGCCTGCTGAACTACAATAACACTGTCTTCAAAAAAGCTCACACCAAAGTGAACAACAGTATATTTGGTGTGATCGACAATAATAACTGGTAATGGTTAATAACTATACCTTTTAATATACCTTACCATATTGCATATTCATAGGTGCACATACATACAAAGTTTTATATTTTAAATTTTTTTGGCATTTAGCAGACACAAACTGTTTACAAAATACTTATAGGTTTTGAAATACACAGGCACATGCAGGTCTTTGTCCTAAAATGTTTAGGGATAAAAAATGCTGCAAGCTTTTGAACTTAAAGAAAACATATTTTGGATTTATTAATATCCACATTAGTGTTATATTTCGGATTTTTGGATCACATTCACGTTTTACATGAAATGTTACAATTGTTTTTTTAAATTTGTTATGTTTATTTTTTAATACAATCCTATTTACAATTGTATTATTTTAGTTAGAAGTTTTAGTTCCAAAATGTCATCTAATCTACCCACTGAAATGTTTTTGGAGGTGGAAAAATATACTTATTTAATAGGATTTTAACATCATGTTTTACACACTTTGGTTACATTCATGACAGAACATGTACTACTCATTGACAAGATTAATCAGTTAAAGTCTTTAATGTCGAACAACATCATGGACAATTTTGTATCTCCAATTCTCCTCACTTGCATGTTTTTGGACTGTGGGCGGAAACCGGAGCTCTCAGAGGAAACGCACACAGACACGGGGACACATTCAAACTCCACACAGAAAAGACCTGGACCAGAAGAATATACAGACACAAAGACAACATGCAAAACTTTCTACAGGCAGTGAACAATGGGAAGATTAAAACTCAGGTGCACATGACCCCAGTGCTGCGCGGCATCCACACTATCTGCAGTACCACCATGCCAAAAATAACAACCAACAGAGTTTAAAATATATTTTAAAACATTGAACCATATTGGCACTTGATACCATTCTTAGACCATGACTTTCTAATAAAATTGTAATTGGTGAGTTAATTTAATATACTGCTTATTTAATATATATATTTGCCATAATATGTATATACGTACAGTATATATATATATATATATATATATATATATATATATATATATATATATACAGTATATACAGTGTATCACAAAAGTGAGTACACCCCTCACATTTCTGCAGATATTTAAGTATATCTTTTCATGGGACAACACTGACAAAATGACACTTTGACACAATGAAAAGTAGTCTGTGTGCAGCTTATATAACAGTGTAAATTTATTCTTCCCTCAAAATAACTCAATATACAGCCATTAATGTCTAAACCACCGGCAACAGAAGTGAGTACACCCCTTAGTGAAAGTTCCTGAAGTGTCAATATTTTGTGTGGCCACCATTATTTCCCAGAACTGCCTTAACTCTCCTGGGCATGGAGTTTACCAGAGCTTCACAGGTTGCCACTGGAATGCTTTTCCACTCATCCATGACGACATCACTGAGCTGGCGGATATTCGAGACTTTGCGCTCCTCCACCTTCCGCTTGAGGATGCCCCAAAGATGTTCTATTGGGTTTAGGTCTGGAGACATGCTTGGCCAGTCCATCACCTTTACCCTCAGCCTCTTCAATAAAGCAGTGGTCGTCTTAGAGGTGTGTTTGGGGTCATTATCATGCAGGAACACTGCCCTGCGACCCAGTTTCCGGAGGGAGGGGATCATGCTCTGCTTCAGTATTTCACAGTACATATTGGAGTTCATGTGTCCCTCAATGAAATGTAACTCCCCAACACCTGCTGCACTCATGCAGCCCCAGACCATGGCATTCCCACCACCATGCTTGACTGTAGGCATGACACACTTATCTTTGTACTCCTCACCTGATTGCCGCCACACATGCTTGAGACCATCTGAACCAAACAAATTAATCTTGGTCTCATCAGACCATAGGACATGGTTCCAGTAATCCATGTCCTTTGTTGACATGTCTTCAGCAAACTGTTTGCGGGCTTTCTTGTGTAGAGACTTCAGAAGAGGCTTCCTTCTGGGGTGACAGCCATGCAGACCAATTTGATGTAGTGTGCGGCGTATCGTGTGAGCACTGACAGGCTGACCCCCTACCTTTTCAATCTCTGCAGCAATGCTGACAGCACTCCTGCACCTATCTTTCAAAGACAGCAGTTGGATGTGACGCTGAGCACGTGCACTCAGCTTCTTTGGACGACCAACGCGAGGTCTGTTCTGAGTGGACCCTGCTCTTTTAAAACGCTGGATGATCTTGGCCACTGTGCTGCAGCTCAGTTTCAGGGTGTTGGCAATCTTCTTGTAGCCTTGGCCATCTTCATGTAGCGCAACAATTCGTCTTTTAAGATCCTCAGAGAGTTCTTTGCCATGAGGTGCCATGTTGGAACTTTCAGTGACCAGTATGAGACAGTGTGAGAGCTGTACTACTAAACTGAACACACCTGCTCCCTATGCACACCTGAGACCTAGTAACACTAACAAATCACATGACATTTTGGAGGGAAAATGACAAGCAGTGCTCAATTTGGACATTTAGGGGTGTAGTCTCTTAGGGGTGTACTCACTTTTGTTGCCGGTGGCTTAGACATTAATGGCTGTATATTGAGTTATTTTGAGGGAAGAATAAATTTACACTGTTATATAAGCTGCACACAGACTACTTTTCATTGTGTCAAAGTGTCATTTTGTCAGTGTTGTCCCATGAAAAGATATACTTAAATATCTGCAGAAATGTGAGGGGTGTACTCACTTTTGTGATACACTGTATATAATTTTACATATGCGTGACTCAGTCTTGAATTATATGCATTTTATTGAATCAATGTAATGAACTACTTTTTAGATACATTTTTATTTCATAATAATTAGTTTAAAAATGCATGCTGTAACATTTGAGATGTAGCTGCTGCTGCTCCTAACTGATTTTATTAGAAATCACATCAGCACAACAATTTGAGTAAAAGATTACATCTTTTAAAAATGCATACATTTCAAACTTTCTCAGTATTTAGCACTCCTGAAAGCACATTCATGAAATTGACCATGTCAGTTCATTTGTCTAAAAGGTCAGATTTTCTACAGTTTTATCCTGTCCATTAAGGCACATTCTCAGACTGTTTTGGATTTGAGCTACTTTTGCATTCCGCATTTTCACTAGTGGTCTAACACCTTTAGTCCCCACAATCATTTATTTAAGCAAACTTAATTAACCGTAATCCTACTATATATTTAAAATGAATTATAAATGCTTGTATGGCACACCGGTCTAATGCGCAAACTCATCACCACTGAGATATTAAACTTTCAAATTCAAATTTCAGACATGGCCAGTCATCCAAAAGAAACAGTTGGCTGTTTTTGAAGTTGGAAAGTCAAATGGGTTATTCATTTCTGCTGCAACTGCAACCTCTGCTGGCTGGCATCTTCATGAGAGGTGGGCAAATCACAGAGCATAGCATGTCTCTGTGTACCCAATTTACCTCTGTGTTATTATTCTCCTCTGGCAGGTAAAAAGAAGTGGCTAGTGACTGTATATCCACAACCAGGGTAAATGGAAATAACTACATTGGGAGAAAAGTGCAAAAAATATATTTTTAAATAAAAAAACAAAACAAAATTGGTTTTATATATTAAATGCCCTGTTAAGAAAGCAATCAAAATACATTTTTCTATAGTTTTTTACTTACACTTTACACAAACTTTTCACTGTATGTAGAGCTTTTTTTAACTTCAGAAAAAATAGCTCTCATAATACATCTCATGACTCCAAAAATCCTAAGGCTAAACAGCAGCGTGTTGTAACCATGTGATTATTGTTAATCTAATTTAAAGTTGCAGAAACAATGAGCCTTTTAGAGACTGTTTAGGAAAAACACATTTTAGCAAATTTAAACAAGTTAGGGTAAAGTTGCCCTGTGCTGCACATGCTAAATGATTGCAGTGTGACTTCAGGAATCCGGAATATATGTGGCATGAAGATTTTAATTGATACTCAAGGCACAACAGTCTATTCAGTCTACAAGCCATAGGCTGTAATGCTTTATTAGGTTCACAGTGTTCACTGTGTTGTCTGTACATATACTGACCATTAAATAATCCATCGTTTCAATGCACTTTTTAAAAGTGACTGACTAAAGCTAAAGTCACACTCCTATCTATCCCATCTATCAATGCAGAGGGACCACCACAGGACCCCCACTGATCAGATATTATTTGGATGGTGGATCGCTCTTAGCCCTGCATTACCACTAACAAAAAAACTTCAGGGATCTATGTAGGTTAGACAAGTTGTTCTACATCAATCAGCAAAACACTTTTTTTTATAAACTACTGTCTATATTTCCAAATAAGTTGGGACATTTCGTAAAATGCAATAAAAAAGAATCCCATTCAGCTATAAAGTGTCATTGTATGCTGCATCTTTAAAATTACCTTACAGAAAAAAAGACCCCAGACCAGCCTTAGTTCAAGCCTTGTACCAAACTTTATAGTTCTTTACAGTTGACATTGATCATTGGTAGATATCCACCAGGTAGTTGGAATAGTGTATGCTTTTTATTTAAAGTGATTAAAAGCTTGATCCTCACCTGATATTTTTTGAAAGTCAGTTTGCTCTAACTCATGGGAGTGCCTCAAATCAATTTGCTGAGTAATAAAAATAATTGTTTATACAGTAAAAATGTAAAATAAATAAAAGAGGATTATAGTTTTGTTTTCAATAATCTTAATGCTATTCTAAACCATGAATGAATTATGTTTTGTTTTAAGTAACTCCTATTGGCTTATGGGATAAAATAGCACTGACTGTTATCGGGTTTGACAAAAGGACTTCATAATAAGTTTGGAGCAACAAAATCAAATCACACTTCAGTATTAATTCTACCTACTTAAAGTTGTTTTCTGTTTTCTAAGAAAACTAACAAGGGCATTAATTCATAAATGATTTGGATTTTAATTGCTGGGGATAATGAAGTGAAGTAAGCTGAAGTAAGTGCGTCACACTAATTAAACCCCAAAGCTGACCAGTGCCCTTTGTTTTCTTAAGATATAATTAACAGCAGTTTAACCACAGTGCTAACCCTGTGCAGCCCACATGCTGATCATCTATTTTGTAGCCCTAGCTATTACTTAAGTCTACAGTAAAAGTCTGCATGACAAATTTGCTCCACAAAAAAAAATATCCTGAATATGCCATGTTAAGAGGTTTTATTAAATGCACGTATGAAAGTTGGCTGTATGCTGCACAGCCATACACAGTTGCTGTATAAGACCATACACAATTCCTAATTGCAGCATGTGTGGTATACAAATGAAGCATGATTACAATCACCTGTTTGAAATAACATAATTATATAGTTCTCTAACCTCATTACTAACCCTAAATTGCCCCCGTCCCAACTTTTTTTGGAAAGTGTTGCAGGCCTAAAATGCAGGAATGAATGTATATTAACAAATACAATGAAGTTGAGCAGACAAAACATTTAACGTCTTGGGCTCATTCTGTCTGCACTGCAATCAAAGTCAACGTCAATGTAAGAAACACTGCATTTTTTAATTGCATTTTCGATACTGTTCCAGCTAAGCTGTTGCCCTGAATTTGTTATGCACAGCAGTCTCTGAAGTTTACACACAAAAAGTAAATATATAACCTCCAGCGTTTGTCAGTTCTGCAAGTGGAAAAACTTGGTTTTGATAGGGGTAGAGGAGAATGCCCAGATTGGTTTGATCTAACAGAAAGACTATGGTAGCTTAGTTACCATCTTTTACTTATATAAATAAATTGCCTAGTAAATTCAGAAACTAAACTGGTTTTAAGTATTTACAATATACTTTTTGGTGGACTGAGTAGGTAGCAGAGCTGAATCTAAGTGCTTGTGCTTGTCTTGAGTTTCATGGAGTTTTCTCACCAGTAATGCGGCCACTTGTTTTTTCTGTTCTCGAGTTCTGCTTTGGTTGTCACTTATGTTTTGGTTTCATTTTGTATATTTCTTTACTTTTGTTACTTTGTTAAATAATGTATCTTTTATTTTCCTGTATCTTTTATTTTTTGTTAGAATGGCTTTTGGGCCACATTACTGTTTTGCCTTTGTTAAGCCTCCTTCAATTTGGTTTATTAACTTTAATATCACTGGTGCAGGGTTAAACCTGGTGTCTCTGTCATGAGGCGCTGACCACCTGTGTTTAATATTTTCGCTTCACTTATGCATCACAGCCTGCTGATTTTGATTTAAACTAACCATTGCTGATTTTGAACAAACAACACATTCAGTTAGTGTTTTTTTAAGCATCTGATCTTGTTTTTTTATTACTGGCAAATCACAAAGAATATATCCAACTGCTTGTATAAAGCACTTTTCATTGGTATTCTTTGTAAATTTTTATTCTAAAAGTGGTATTTTTCATAATAAATTGGAACTTAAACATAAATTAATTGACTAATTATTTCAGTTTTGTTCAGTTGTTATTATTTTAGTTTTGTTTATAACTTTAATTTTGTTTCTGTAAACTAATTGTTTTTTAGTATAGTTGTTTAATAGAAGTTTTAGTTTTTATCTATTGTCTGACTACCATCTGCCAGAACAGTTTTGTTCCACCACACTATGACTGATGGAAATAAAGATTAACTGCAATTAGCAGTGAATGACCTTGTCTTCAACTGGAGTCCAGTCCTTTCTTAACAAGATGTTTTTCTTAAGTCTTTCTGGGTTCAGTTCTCTCAATTATGCAAATAGTGGTTGAAGTCAAATAGCTGAGAAGAGCTGAAGTGATTCAGTGAGTTTAACTTTGATGTACACATCTACTTTACTTAGTTTTACAGCTACATCCTTACCGTTCCTACATTGACTCTTTCATCACAATTACCCCCATCAAATACTTTGGCTAAACTTAACACTGGCAAAAATGAAAATGCAAAAAAAGTAGTCTCAGGAATTGAGAGATTAAAGAAAGGGAGGAGGGGTTGAGCCTATCGAAGCAGATTTGCTGTTCTCCTTGTTCTAGCAAGGGATGAAAAATACCCTGTGGGCACAGAAAGAGGGGTCATGAGACTCCCAAAAGGATTACCTTGAACTGGAATCATGAGACTTGCCCCGAACAAAGAGCCTGCTCACATGCTCATCATATGAACAGGCCCTCATAAAGTGGTGAAGTTTCATGTCCAGCGGGATTCAGTGGGTACTGACAGACCAAGAGAAAGCATGCCTGCACTAGAGGAGCTTAAATGGTGACACTGATGCAGAAGGGTGCCAACCGTGATCACTTTCTCTGCCTATTTACCCTAATAGGTTCCACAGGTAGGACTCTTGGATGTGTTGATTTAATCTGAAGTGATGCAGTAAGGTAAATTTAGTGAATTACCTAAATTGCATCAATTGTTGGATAAACCGTAGAAACCAATGTCTTGAATGTTAAATTTGTATTTTTGATGTTTATTGCAATGCAAGTCATAAAATGCTACACTTGCCTTCACTGTTGAAGAAAATTTTAAAATTATTATAGGATGTTATTGTGTAACTCTGGATTGAATTTAAATATGCATAGATCGTTTGTCTGCTAACGACAAGCACAATTTTTATACCTAAATATCTTTCTCATTAGACAAAACTTAATATTTATGTAATTGGGTGGATTAGCCTTAGATTTTTCATTAATACTCTATAATCAAACATTACAGTAAATTTTGACTTTTCTAACCTACGTAAAGAAAAATTAGTTCATGCTTACCCTTAATTAAAGGATGAGGATTTCATATGAAGAAATTGCAGCAGGTAAGACCTGGTAACATGGGTCTATGATCAGCGCTTTCCCCACCAGCTTGTCCAGTTTTTTTTTTTTTTTTTTTTTTTTTTTTTTTCATAAACTTCCTGGAGCGATTGGCTTCAAAAGCTTTCATCTTAATTGGGACAAAACTGACAAGAAGTGTTCAGGCAAAAGCAAGGTTATTTTTATCTGGTTAACAGAGCAAGATCAAACCCATGCTTTGCAAAAGCTGACATGTCCATTAGAAAATGCTACTTTTCTTTCACTGGGTTTCCTTGGCAATGACCTAATTTGCTAGGCACTAATTGTTTTAGGCAAAACAGAATTCACGTGGTCATAGCCTTGGCTGATTCTTTTCTCCCTTTTATAAGCTGACGGCATTTTACTGGTCTTTAGACTTAGTATTGTTTAGACAATGTGGTGTTGTACATAATGTAATTAATCAAGTAAGTTCATTTTCATGTACGTATTTGTTAATAAATACATTTAACCCAGAGAAAATTAGCAGGTAATACTGTTAAGTGTTTATTCCTACAGAAATTCATAGTCTACTATTAATGTGCTGCCAAACATTTTACCAGGCAGCCTGCAGTACTGTACTGATTATACTTTAGTCAGGATTACTATATTAGACGGATTTAGTGAATCTAGCTCAGCAAAACTTAAATAACTAAAAGTAATTTCTTCTTTGTTTTCTTAATACAAAATAATAACATTATTCAACAATTTATTTATGCCAACAGATTAATTCCTACATTGATATTTTTATTTTATGCTTTATTTCAGAGATCAAAAGCATGGATTGAAAGGACCTTCCAGAAAAGAGAATGCACTCATATAAAACCATCCAAGGATCCAACTCGGTAAGCATCTTTGTCTAAATAAAGCACTAAATTTAAATAAAAAAATGTTGAGACAATATAGTGTAAATTAGTGATTTATACACAGGACAATAGAAAGTATATACTGTATATAAGTCCAAGAAACAATAAATGAAGCTCAAATTCTCTTAACAGAAAAATAAATATGATATGCCTCATATTCATTTTATTGAGATTGTCCTGTTTGAACTTCTAATGGGCAGATAGAGCATTTAGCTGCTTGGAGCGTTACATAAGAGGGTAAAGGGGGTATGAACCGGTCCACTAACTACCCATAGCCAGGATGTGTGCTACAAAGCATGTAATAAAGTGTGCTAGTAAGACCAAATTGGCCTTTTAACACAAATAAAACTTCTGTTTTATAGTTTACTAATAGGGCGGCATGGTGTCTCGGTGAGTAGCACTGTCGCCTCACAGCAAGAAGGTCCTGGGTCCTTTCTGTACGGAGTTTGCATGTTTTCCCCGTGTCTGCATGGGTTTCCTCCGGGAGCTCCGGTTTCCTCCCACAGACCAAAAACATGCAGTCAGGTTCATTGGAGACACTGAATTGCCCTATAGGTGAATGTGTGTGTGTGTGGGTGTGTGTGTGTGTGTGTGTATGTGTGTCTGCCCTGCGATGGACTGGCGCCCGGCTCAGGGTGTTACTGTGTGCCTTGCACCCATTGAAAACCTGGAACGTGTGCAAATGTGTGTTTGTGTGTGTGTGTGTTTGCCCCGTGATGGACTGGCAACCTGTCCATTTTCTGTCTTTTCCCAGACAATGAATAAATGAATACATTAATTAATCAATAGAAAATGTCACTATACTAGAAGTGAGCAATTTGTTTACATTAAAGTTTTAATTCATCTAAAAATTAGATCACAAGGAGTTATATATAAGCTATGCCTATATAAAATTATACCCATTTGCTAATGGTAAGTCTTTATTTTGTACCAGGTGTTCATGTGGTCATTTGGTGACCCAACATGCTGCCATCCAACCAGGTCCAACAGAAAATCTGCTGGTGCAGGTGGAATGTCAAGAGAAGTGGACAGTGCTCAAGCACACACAGGCTTTCCCAACCGATGCATATGGCACCATCGAGTTCCAAGGAGCAGGATTAGTCAACAAGGCCATGGTACAAATATTTAAAGAGAAAAGTAAACTGCTCTAGTGATAGCTCTCAACAAGTAAAATTTGAATTTAATTAAATATTGCTACATAAAATAATCTAGTAAATGACAACCAATACCCTTGATTGTACAGTATTACTAAAATTACTGGTATGTCTGATATTAAAATATGTCAATATTGTGGTATGCCAATATTTCACTTATAGTACATCCGAGTGTCTTATGACACTAAACCAGAAAACTTGTTGCACCTGATGGTGAAAGAATGGCATCTGGAGCTACCCACCCTGCTCATATCTGTTCATGGAGGCCTTCAGAACTTTGATTTGCAGCCCAGACTCAAGCAGGTGTTTGGTAAAGGCCTGATAAAAGCTGCAGTAACAACAGGAGCGTGGATCTTCACTGCAGGAATCAGCACAGGTGGGCATATTTAGAAAACTAGCACAGTAATGAACAAAATCTGCAACAAAAATGTCAATTATAATTTGACCTTTAAGGGGTGATCCGGCATGTTGGAGATGCTTTGAAAGACCACTGCTCGAAATCCAGAGGAAAGGTCTGTGCCATTGGAATTGCACCATGGGGAATCCTGGAGAGCAAGGAGGATCTATTAGGAAGAGATGTAAGATTCTTACTGACTAGCATTCAGTAACAGAAAGTAACATAATATCAAGCTGTACTTGCTTTTTATGTATTATAATGTTCACTTTTTCAGGTGAACAAAGCGTACCAGACGATGTCCAACCCTATGAGCAAGCTAGCCGTGCTCAACAGCAACCACTCTCATTTTATCCTGTGTGATAATGGCACATGTGGGAAGTATGGAGCAGAGGTCAAACTGCGCAGACAGCTGGAGAAGCACATCTCTTTGCAGAAGATTAACACTCGTATGTTGAAGCAATTCAGTAATGCCTTGCCTCATCCACATCTACTCTTAGTGCATCACTGTTCTTTTCAACTTCAATGTTGGTAATGACATATTATGCTAGCTTTTAGATAGAGTGTTGGATGAAGTTTGATGGTGAGTCTAATCATGGATGTTCCATGGACTGATGGGCTCTTGTCTGTGACCTGTGGGTTTCCCTTTGTCATCCTATGCCTAGAGTTTAAAATAAGGCAGGGACAGCAAAGGGATGCTCAGCTGTCACCAATTACATCACTGCTTAACCAGGTCACTGTGAAATAGAATCAAATATTTATTCTGGAGATGTACTTCTCTCACTTGTATGAAACAATGAATGTGTGGACACAAGGGAAACATGAAATCTCCACACAAAAAGGACCCTGGACAAGAAGGTCCTGCCAGTGAATTGAACCCAGAACCTTCTTGTTTATATTTTAACCCAATTGTTGTCAACCTTTATTATCAGGTGTGCCGCAACAGGGCTTAATAGTGGTCAAAAGCCAGTCATGGTTGCACTCATGCATTAATATTTACAATAATAAGCCTATAGTATAGGTTGCCAACATTTATAATTTAAAAATAGGTTTAAACATAGCAGTATCCATTAAATAATGCTAAAATATAAATATGTATTATTTAAATAATATCTTATACCAGATTTTGGTGTAATACTAAATGGTAATATGGAAAGTGATTCTTGTTTTAAAATGCTGCTGCTTGTCTTTACCCTATAATCCTGCTCAAGAGTCTAAGCCCTGATGATGCCACAAAGCCATATTGGTGGCTGAAGTATAATGATAATGGGAACACTGTACATGTTCTATTTTTATAAATATCATACCTGCAGAAATCACAAAGATAAATTCTCAAGTGTTCAGTTACTCTGTATGGTTTGAAATTTATGTGTGATGCTTTAGCTATGCAGTGAACATAGTGCCTAACCTAACATAATTACATTTGGTTAAGAAAAACCAAATTAATCTGAGGCTTTCTATGAATGTAGCATTAATCAATCATACAGTTGTGAAATAATGACTTCATTAGGGTCTATTCTTTTTCCTGTGCCTAAGGTTTAGGTCAGGGAGTCCCAGTGGTTTGCTTGATTGTGGAAGGAGGTCCAAATATGATCATGGTGGTGCTAGAGAGTATGCGTGAGGAGCCTCCAGTACCAGTGGTGGTGTGTGATGGCAGTGGCCGAGCCTCTGATATCCTTTCTTTCGCCCACAAACACTCAAATAAAGACGGGTAAGATTAAATAGTCATTGACATATTAAGTTATGTAATAACATTAACTTTAAAGCTAAAACTCATTGATGCCAGTGGTAGATGTATTAGTGGACTAATGCAGATATTCATATTCTTAGGACATTAACGGAGGATGCCAGAGACCAGCTTCTAGTCACTATTCAGAAAACCTTTAACTACAGCAAAAGTCAGTCCCACCAGATATTAATCATGATCATAGAGTGCATGAAGAAAAGAGAACTGGTAAGTACAAACATGAAACTGAAAACAAGAAACAAAGTCACAATTGTCTATTCAAAAACAAAAAAAGTTTGGTCAATTTTTGGGATAATACACCTATTCTGGGTAGCTGGGTGACACTGCTGGTAGATTGGGTGCTGCACAGCAACATGGGTCAATTAAACTTGGGTTCAAAGGGTTCTACCAGTGTTGGACAAGCAGCACCCCAACCACACCAACTAGCTGCACATAATGTGGCTTAATGGGTGGGCTCTGCTCCACCAGCAAAAAACAGACCTGCCCAAGCAGTCTGGTATCACTGTTTCAGAGAAAATCAGTTGTGCCAACAAAGAAGCTGGCAAGTGTGAGATGGAGAAACGCTGATATATATAGAAACAATGTATGCCTGAATTACTATTTAAGAGATGCAAGTGATTATCAATCAAGAGAAACTGACATATCAATTATCTACACCTCCGTGCCCCCTCTACCAGCCAAAATGGCAATTCAGAAAGACACGACTCTTAATGTGGCACACGGCCAAACTCATTTAGCAGCTGCCTGCTAAATTGTTCATAGATGTAGATGACTACATAAATAATCTGCAATAGATGTCCTGTAGTAGATGCCCTGCCCAGGGTATATTTCTGTGAGTCATATTGTAACCCTGGCCAGGATGAAGCAGTTACTCTAATAATATTCTAGCAATGAAGTTAACATAATATAAGTTTATACTTTAATTTTTTTGTTATGTAGTATCATAGTGTTGTTTTCATAAACTGAATTTTTATCTTTAAAGATTACATACCACCATTTTGCTATATGGCTTTCTATTGTGCAAAATAAACATTTTCCCAATTGTAATTGTCTTCATTGTCCTGCATCTTCATTTGTGTGTTCTTTCTATGCAGTCATGTGTTTGAAAACTCATCTCCATGCAATCATTCATAAATAAAGTGTGACTTTCAGAGAATCTTCCCTAAGTGTGTAAAATGTCGTTCATTCATTTATTCATAAATACATTTAGCTTTTCAACAGCTTAGATCCTCATTCACCTCCTATATACACTGCAACTAATTCAGAACATCTTGGGTTAAATGTATCTATTGTCATTATCACCCTCCTTTCCAAACCCAACCACGTTACACTATATGTCTAAAAATATGTTAAAACACAAATACAAAAGTTTCAAAATTTCACAATTTTTATGTTTGTTGTTGGTGGTACTCTGACTGGAATCTTCAAATGCTTGTTGGGCATCTCATTTTACAATCACTGGCCCCAATTTGTGGCTATGTGGTAATTTGTGTCTATTTAGTCAAAAGAGCTGTTGTGATGTAAAGTCTGGACAAAAAATGCCTGGTTTGCAAAGAATATTCCAATTTATATAAAAGGTGTTTGATGGTGGGTTGGTGTCAGGGCTCTGTACAAGCCACTGCAGTTCCTCCACAACAGAGTCTAACTATTTATTTAAGGACCTTCTTTGTGCACAGTCATACTTGAACAGAAATGAGCCTTCCTCAGTCTGTTGCCACAACCTCAATAATTTGGAGAGGTCATATGGAGGTGTTGAATATTTGTGTGCCCATGGTATTAAGTGTGCCCATGGTCTTTAGTAATGTTTTTGCAGAAGATGAAAGGCAATGATGGAAGATCTGGGTGTTTATCATTACATGATAATAGATATTGTTAACAAATAATAAGATATATTACAGACAGGGCTGTCGAAGTTAACGCGATAATAACGCATTAACGCGATCTCAATTTAACGCGATTTTAAAAAATAGTGCCGTTAACGCAAATTCTATTTGGCCCTGCGAGTCATCCGTAGTTCATGTTGAGACTTGACCGTGCGGGCGCGGGTACCGTCTGACTGGTAGAACCAATGTTTTAACATCAGACTTGCCACCGTTTGTTTCATTTGCGGTTTGTTAACATAATGTAACCGAGCGTCGTAGTGATGCACTTGCTTAATAAAGAAATAAATACACGGTATATTCACAAATTGTCGGGAGCGAAACACTTTATTAACTTCTTTTGTTACGGTACCGAATAGCGGACAGCTAGAGTCATTACGTTAGCCAAGCATGCTATTCCATGCACTATGGAAGCCCCAAAGGGTCACTTCGTGTAGAAACGTCCATCAAACCATTGTCACGATACAACCACAGAAAAGTCTGTTACAATAACTACGCCTTATCCCACCTAAAGCACTGCTGATCTACAATGTTTGCTGATGGAGAAATTTTAACCTACAATCTGACATATATACGAAGTCAAGGGTCTCTGCTGGATAGTATTACTGCCTAGTATGTGAGTGAATAAAACTCCCTTACAGTTTTCTCTTGTCCCAGCAGTTTTTAACATGAGTACATTTAGCATAAAATGTGTTCACCATTTTAACTGTAACATTTCACTTAAAAATCCTTGTTTTCTATAACATTTACACAGATTTTTTTTTATGCGATTAATCGCGATTAACTATATGAAATTCTGAAATTAATCGCGATTAAAAATTGTAATCATTTGACAGCCCTAATTACAGATAATGCTACCCATGTGAGTGTATAAACTGCAAAGATCACACCAAGAACAATGTGCATTGCTGAAAAAGGAGAAGAAACTCAAGGGTAACACAGTGAATCTGCAGAAATCTCTTCTGTTTGCCTAAATTAACATGAAACATGACACAAAATGTGCTGATGGAAGCACACCACTGCAAAAATCACAAAAAAGGATTGTGTCTATCAAAATACTTGAAATTAAAAGTTCTGTCTATAAAAGTTACATTTAAATTAATAATTTGGAAACATGACTTGAAGGGCTTAAAATAACTGAGGTAAGAATTATTTTTATGTTATGTTCAACAATATTTAAAGAGTAATTAAATAATTGTTTTAAAATATATGGAATCCAGACCTTAACCCAAATGAGATGCTTAACCTAAAAAAGGGCTAAAATTCTAAAATTGTTCATCACAATTTAAAACTAGAAACCTTTACATTTTCAGCATTTAGCAGACACTTTTATCCAAAGCGACATCCAGAATGAGCAGAACACGATGAGCAATTGAGGGTTAAGGGTCTTGCTCAGGGACCCAACAGTGGCAACTAGGTGGTGGTGGGGCTTGAACCGGCAACCTTCTGTTTACTAGTCCAGTACCTTAACCACTGAGCTATCACTGGAAATTTTAATATTTGGATTATTTTTGAGTTGTTATAAGTTAAAACGCTAAATAGTATATATAAGTGGGAAGTACACAGTGCTTAAAAAGTGTGTTCATGAAAACAGGATTAATTCATTCATTCATTGTCTGTTTTACCACTTTTTCATCATGGTCAGCATTGCAGTGGGTCAGATTTAGTAGGCAAAAGGCAGAAAACACCCTGGAATGGCTGCCAGTCCATCACAAGGCAAACACACACACACACACACACACACGTACACACACACACACACACACACACATTCACACACACAGTTACACCTAGAGTAATTTTAGTAGCTGTAATTGGTCTGACTGCTAGTCTTTGACTTTTGGAAGGAAACCGGAGCACCCAGAGAAAACCCACTTGGACACAGTGAGAACAAGCAAACTCCACACAGTAGATAGCCTTTATCTGTTTCTCAAATACAGGTTAATAATGTAATAAACAAATAAAGATACATTATAAATTCAGTTCATATTTACAGTTAAATAATACACAATCAAACAAAGTGGTCTGGATCAGTCCAATATTAATTTTGAAGTAAATACACAAAACATGAGGATTAAGAATCCACTGTAGAGCTTGGAAATGTTTGGCATGTTGCCACACATCCATACCAGCTTAATCACGCTTAGCATTTCTGCTCATGTGATCACATCACTCAGGCAATGGTATTTTTATACAAACACTGAGGAACAAGGGAAGCTTTGATTTTCTGTTAAGCATGGATATGTTGGGCAAGTATTAACTACATAGTCAGACATGAATCTTAAGATGCTTAGAGGAAGCAATTTTGCTTTCTTTGGTGTTATTAAAGGTCTATATCTGTCCATTGCTCTCGTTTTTAAGCTGTGACTATGAGACACTATTGTTTCATGTAATTATTCTTTGACCTATTCCCGTCACTTTTCTTTTTTTCATTTAGTGATTCACTAAATTCTACTTCTTTTATCAATACTCCACTATAGATTACAGTTTTTCGAATGGGAGCAGAGGGACAACAGGACATTGAGATGGCCATTTTAACTGCTCTACTAAAAGGTACTTTTTATTGTGCCCCAAAATTATCTTTCAAATCCAGCTTATAACTGAAAAGGATTTGTAACAAATGTGTTTTGTTCTCACTTAGGCACAAATGCCTCCGCATCAGACCAGTTAAGCTTGGCTTTAGCCTGGAATCGTGTAGACATAGCACGCAACCAAATCTTTGTGTATGGACACAACCTACCAGTAAGTGAACATATAGTGACATTTTCCTGAAACCTTCCAAAATGGCCATGAAAAAGAACACATACCACATTTAAAGTGTTCCAGTCAATATTCTTAAACACATTTAATTTCTAGCCTGCAGGTGCACTAGCCAGTGAGACATCCACTGTGGCAAGGTCTTCCCAGTCCAGAAGCTCCCCTGCAGGGCCAAACGGAAATGCAAAGGGCAGAGGCAAGAAGGGCAAAGGAGGAAAGGCCAAAGCAGAAGTCCCACAGGAAATGGATCCTAGAAAGTTAGAGCTACTTAACTGGGTAAAGACAAATCATACAAAATGAACTATATTGTACTATAATATATTGTACTACAGTTCATCATACCCTTCCTAACATTTTAATATAAAAGGAACAAAAGACATCTTTTGACAAGATGCCGAGCCAGACCTTCTGGTTCAACATCAAGAAATGCGGTGTTAGATGTAACAGGACCCATGTCTTCCATAAAGTTCCACCTTTAACACCTCATCAGTCCATAGGATACTATCTCAAAGGTTGTTTGTCAAATGCGAGGCAAGGCTTTCTTTTTGGTCAGCTGAAGTTCACACCTTGCAACTCTTCCATATATGCCATTTTTTGTCCAGTGTCATTCTTACTGTGAAATCATGCATATTGACCTTAACTGTGACAAGTCAGACATGTAGTTCTTTAGATGATTAACTGTGTTATTTTGTGACCACCTGAATGAGTTGTTAATGCATTCTTGGCAAAATTTTGGTAAGCCAGCCACTTCTATGTAGGTTCATGGCTGTTCCAATTGTTTGCCTATTGTGGATAATGGCTCTCACTGTGGTTCACTGTGGTTCACAGCTTTGCAAACCTTTCCAGATCTTAATGACTTGGCTTTACATTACCAGACATACGTATTGCCTATTTGAGTGATGTTTAGATTCAATAGGTCTGGCAGTAATCATGCCTGTGTGGCTAATGACAACTGAATCTGGTTGACTGGTTGATTTAGTAGTTAAGTGGGCTATCACTTTTTTCACATAGGGCCAGACAGGGCTGAACAGTATTTTTCCTTCAATAAATTAAATCATTAAAAAAAAAAGCATTTTAAGTTTACTTGGGTTATCATTGTCTAATAATAAAAGTAGTTTGATTATTTCTGAATCATCGAACCTCCCAATAGCTAAGCTGTTTGCCCTTCCGAAGACATTGCCAATAGTGACTGTGTAGCCAATAGATTAGAACCCTGGATCTTAACCTAGCGTATTTTACTGCTGCTCCACCCATACGCCCATAATCTGAGAAATGTATATGGGCAAATCATTTTTCAAAGCACTGTGTTTTGGACTTTGTCATACATTACTAATTTGAATAGCAATTGTGATTGGCTTAAATTCAAGGAGTTTAAAGCATTATTACACAATTTAATCCTAAATACTGTGTTTAACAATATTTGTATTATTTCAGAAATACTTATAAAGTACCCGTTTTTATTTAGGGAGGACAAATCTATAGAAAAAGAAGAACTTTACGTGGCCAAAACAGGTTATATGAAAAAGTATACGTAATATTCGTTTTTCATTCATCTTTTGGCGTCCCCCTCAGGTGAACTCACTGGAGCAGGCGATGATGGATGCTCTGGTTCTGGACAGAGTGGATTTTGTCAAGCTGCTGATTGAAAATGGGGTCAACATTCACCACTTCCTCACCATCCCACGCCTGGAGGAGTTATACAACACAGTGAGCACTGATCTCTACTGAAAAACAGCTCATGACGACATACTTGATCCTAACAAAGAACATTTGCTATATTTAGGCACAGAAGATTATCTGTTTATTGCTCATTTTTTCATTTTTATTGAGTGCCATCTTGTTTATTTTGCTGCTCTTTTTAGAAACTTGGACCTCCCAATACGCTGAGCAGTGTAGTACGAGATGTTAAAAAAGTAAGTCACAAAGAATCTAAAATATAACACTATGTTTAAAAAGCCATTCTAATAGGTTATACTATTATACATTTACACTAGTTGTGCCCAATACGTTGATCGTGATCGACCAGTCGCATGCGGGTAGGTTGCGCCTCATTCAAACAGGTCAATGTGATTGACATGAAATGTGTCCATTGTTTCTTTCATTTGTGGTTTATTACCATAGCTACGCCTCAGCCTGCCTAAAGCACTGTAATATATAGAAAGTTTTCATTCCTCAGTAGCGAGTTTGCACCATTTTTGCATTTTTCCTTTTGTAACCTACACTGTTTGTGAAGATGAGTGTGCAACCAAGCACAAAGAAAGCAAAAACGTTTGTATTCGGGCAAGACCACTGCAAAGACGGGTGTTTCGTTCATACGTCGAAGAAGCTGGTGGAGAATATTCAGAACTCATGCTGCATACACAAATTTAACCCTACAATCTAACATATATATTAAGTCAAGGGCCTCTGCTGGACAATTATGTAACTTGCTGGCTCAGAAAAAAATATCAAAACGTAAGAAAATGTGCCACATATTTGAAATATCTAAATCTAAATATCTAAATATTGGTCCTCCCTTACTGATGAACACTTGAAAGCCTGCTTGAGAATTGGTATCAGCAACTATTATCCAGACTACATAAACCTGGCTGATACCATTCAGAGCAAATCATCAGAATAAGGTTAGTGTGATTTTTCAGTTGCTTGCCCTGTTATGCTGAATATCAATATACGTAACTGAAGCGCATTTAAAAAAGTGTCAAAGCTTTTTTGAAAAATGATGAGGCCAATCTTTTTAAAAAGTAAATCGCAATGACCTGTCGATTGAAATAGTACATCTCAAGTCACAAAAGTATGGGCACCCCTGATTTACTAACATTTACACAAATCATTACACTAAATCTTGTTTGTCCTGCATGACTTAACAAATGAGGACATACAGTATGAGGACACCCAAAATCACATTCATAAGTGTCTTCTAAACATCTTATTCTACAACCATGGGCATATTGGTTGTTAGAACTGTTACAAAAGAATTAGTGAAGTGAGCAGTAAGGTTGTGCTATAATACCTAGCTCACTGTTGGCAATCCATTTTATCTCAAAAGTATTGAATTAGGTTAAGATCTGGAATCTGTTTTGGGCTGTCATGTTTTTTCACCAAGAAGCTTACCAAATCCTTTCTACATGGATACAATTTCTAAAATTACACTGTATGGTTTAACTTGAGGGATTGAAAACCATCAACATATTATTATTGTTGTTGTTATTGTTGCAAATTTTATAACTGGCACTATGATAACCAAATGCAGCATTTCATGAATTTAAACTTTGGTAAAGTGGCATATTATGACTGCTGTGTTTTTAGTATGACCAATTCTATATGTCTCTGAATATTGAATTGTTCTGCAAGTGTAGGTGAAATAGACAAACTTATTAGTTAGAAACACTGCTCACATATTTTTGTCCATGTGATATATTTGATGTCCGTATTTCCTTGCTGGTTTTGTACTGTACTGGTACTACAAGGCTAATGTGACTAACAAGTATTACCAATCAGCATAGTTTATGTCAAGATTATTACAAAATGATTCTAAATCATTTGTGTAGCACTGTTTCTGATTTATATAATTATATCTCAACCATTTTAGGGTAACCTCCCACCAGACTACCAAATTACCCTAATTGACATTGGATTAGTAATGGAGTACCTAATGGGAGGAGCGTACCGGTGTAACTACACAAGAAAAAGTTTTCGTTCTCTCTACAACAACCTCTATGGCCTTAAAAGGGTAAGCACAGCAGATGTGTACATCAACCATGACAATCATTCTATTAAACCCAGAAATCTAACATGTGACTTAACATTTTCAGCCAAAGGCTCTAAAACTCCTTGGCATGGAGGTATGATTATATTTCTATCTTTATGACTTTATAAATATTAGTCTTTACATAATGTTTTCCAGCATTTATATGTTGACTTGTTACTGACACTTCTAGGATGATGATTCGAATCTAAAAGGGAAGAAGAAAAAGAAAAAAAAAGAGGAGGAGGTGGACGTGGATTTGGATGATCCTGAAGTTAGCCGTTTCCAATACCCATTTCATGAGCTGATAGTCTGGGCGGTACTGACCAGGAGGCAGAAGATGGCTCTGTTCCTTTGGCAGCGAGGAGAGGAGGCCATGGCGAAGGCTCTAGTGGCCTGTAAGCTCTATAAAGCAATGGCTCATGAGTCCTCTGTTAGTGAACTAGTTGATGACATTTCTCAGGATCTAGATAACAACTCTAAGTAAGTAATGGTGATCAGACTGATACACTGTCACTGTTCTTCAACACATACTGTTTTACTACCCTGTCTTAACAGGATTTTATGTTGTACCTTAATCTGTTTAACAATTTAAAACAATTGGCTTTGAATGATTTATCTAGATTATGTATTTGTATGGTCCTTTTCCCTAAAGGCTGCCAATACAACATCATATTTACATTTAACTTTCAGGGAATTTGGATCTTTGGCTTTTGAGCTTCTAGACCAAGCATACAAGCATGATGAACAGGTGGCAATGAAGCTCTTGACCTATGAGCTTAAAAACTGGAGCAACTCTACCTGTCTAAAGCTGGCTGTGGCTGCCAAGCACAGAGACTTTATTGCCCACACATGCTGCCAGATGCTCCTTACCGACATGTGGATGGGCTGTCTAAGAGTGGGCAAGAACCCAGGACTGAAGGTGCTGATTGTTTACTTATATTTGAAGAATTTTGTCCTTGGGATAATATGTAACTTTTTATGATGGACACACGTACTGACAAGTGTATGTTATAATCTTATAATCTTTAAACCTTATGTGCTCAGGTGATTGTTGGCATCATCTTCCCTCCATCAATCCTGCTGCTGGATTTCCGTGTTAGTGATGACACAAACCAAGGCTTTGATGATAAAAAGGAAGCTACAGACAGAAATGATGACAATAAACCCAGCAAGGTAAATATGGGGTTTGTTCCTTCATTAACAGTGTGAGAAGATAGCTTATCTGAAATACATTAACTATACGGCAGAACATGTGGACACTTCACCATCCCATTTTAAAACCATGAGCATTAAATTAAGGTTAGCCTTACTTTGCACATTTTCAGGACCATTCAGTCAAAAAAGCATCTGTGAGTTGACGCTGGCTTAGAATCAATGGCAAACAATCAACATTTCTGTTTACTTAATTGTGTTCAGTTTGGTTGAGGGTCTATTCAGGCCTCAAGAGTTTCTCTATACTATGTCGTTATTGGCCTTGAGTTAAACTGGTTTTATGTAAAGGGCAGCACGATTGCTTTGTGGAGAACACAGCAAAAAGGCCTTGAGTTTGCATTTTCTACCTGTGTCTGTGTGGGTTTCCCCTGGGATTCTTGGTTTCCTCCCACAGTACAAAGGCATGCAGTAAGGTTAATTAAAACTACAAAAAATTGGAGTGAGTGTGTGTGTTTGCCCTGTGATGGACTGGTGACCTGTCTGGGGTGTTTCCTACCTTTTGCAGATTTAATTGCACCCACCGCGACCCTAAGTAGAATAAAGTGGTGATAGATAAGACAATGAATGAATGAGTGAATGAATGGTTTTATGTAGCTTTGGCAATGACTGTGGCTGAAACACCGCAACTCCATAGTTAGGAACAGTGTCCACATACTTTTGGTCAACACATAAATAAACATAAATTAAATAGCTCATTTTAACCAGAATGTTGTAGTACTTTGCTATTTTATTAATAAAGTGTCATTCCTGAATTCATGGTACAATTTAAACACTGGCATGACTACTGTGTTTTACTATTGTGTTTTAAGGAGGCCAACACAGACATCCACTCAAAGAAAGTTGATGAAGAAAACAGCAAGAAACTAAGTCGAGTACCAATTGGAAGGAAGATTTATGAATTCTACAATGCACCTTTTACCAAGTTTTGGTTTAATACTGTACATAAAACTTTTTTCTTATTATTATCTTACTGGCAAACAAATGATCCATTACTGAAATATATGAAACTGTTTATTTTGGACAGATATCCTACCTTGTGTATCTTATGCTGTATAATTACATTGTCCTGGTGAAGATGGAACGTTGGCCATCAGTACAAGAGTGGATAGTTATCTCCTACATACTGACTCTGGGCCTGGAGAAAGTTAGACAGGTGAGGTTAAAATCTTTAAATGTTTAAAGCAGTAGTTTTCATCCTCTAAAAATATAAGAACTGCTTTGGATTCATTTTTTTGTTGTTGTTTGTGCTGTTCTTGCTGTTATGCTTTTGTACATTAAATGTCTAAATAACTCAAAGAATGAACAAAGAAACTAACTAACCAAGTGGTTTTAACATAATTTCTCCGGACCTGTGGTCTGTCATTACTTACTGTAAGAAAACTGGCATGTTGTACTTTTTTCTGCTTGGATTTCTCCATTTCCCCCACTTACTAAAATGCGAAAGTGTGAGTGATCAATACTGATAATTCATAAAGTAAAACTGTTGATTTAAGTCTTTGTTGTACCATGTACCAACAATAAACAGTAGCATGTAGTTAATCTTTTATTTGAACTGACAGATTAGAGGTTAGCATCTCTGTTTGTAGAGTTTCTATTTAATTACGCATTGTACTGATATATTTAGTTAATGGGACCGTGAATAGAGTTATTAAGTGAATCAAATGCCATAGTTATGTAGAAACATCACAGTGAAACAAAAAGATGCATTTTTAGGAAACTGTCGCCATTATAGTAGAGTTATTATTTTAAAAAATTATATGTCTATCTAGAGCTCTTAATGTAACTACTATAACTATGAAAGCTCTGTCTATACCTTGTGAAAACTGTGAATGTATTTTTCAGCATTAACAATGAAGTACAATATTCTGGATTTTAGATAGAAGTTACTTAATAAACAATAAAGAGGTGAAAAGAATGGGAATACAATAAATGCAATATGATCCTGCTCTGATTTGTGGCAGATCCTGATGTCAGAGCCTGGTAAGCTGAAGCAGAAGATTAATGTGTGGCTGGAGGACTACTGGAATATCACAGACGTGGTGGCCATATCTATGTTCATGATGGGTTTACTCCTCAGGCTGGAGCCTGAACCATACATGGGCTATGGCCGAGTTATCTACTGTGTGGACATCATCTTCTGGTACATCCGTGTGCTGGATATTTTTGGGGTCAATAAGTACCTTGGTCCCTATGTCATGATGATCGGAAAAATGGTAAGTGACAGCAGATGTACAATCTGCATTTCTTTCTGGCTTACTTGGTGTGTTGTAACATAACCAATGTGTTTTTCAGATGATTGACATGTTGTATTTCGTGGTGATCATGTTGGTGGTTCTTATGAGCTTTGGGGTAGCACGTCAGGCCATCCTACACCCAGACGAAGAGCCCACCTGGCGTCTAGCTCGAAACATTTTCTACATGCCTTACTGGATGATCTATGGCGAGGTGTTTGTGGACTCAATAGACCGTAAGACTAGAATTAATAGTAAGATTTTTTTTCCTGCTTCCAGAGTAGTCTGTCTTCAGTTGTGTTAGTCTTCCCTTACCTCTGTTTTACCCTGCTGATGAATTATTAGCCCATAGTTATATGTTATCCAGGTGATGAATGAATCAAACCATATGTCACCTAGATTTTAAATGTATGTTGTTTGCTGTGTCTGTCCCTTTCCATTGTAGATAAAATATATTCTAGCACTGCACTGTGGAATATCAAAAAATGGTATTTAGTAACTCACCTTTAAAAAACATTAGCAAATGCAGAAAAAAATTTAATTGAAGCAAATTACTTTACATTTTGGCTAAGAGCCTAAAACAAGTAAGCATCAAAATACTGATATTATTGTTTTTTTAGATTTACATGAGAAAGAGTTTAGCATCATGCTCTCTAAACTGCAATACAAAAACGTTCTGATTATCTCTTGAACATCAAGAACATCTGTTACTGTACGTACCTGTACCTGTAAATGATTTCACACAAAGCATGAAATTCAGTAAAAGATTATTTTATAAAACATCTCAAAATATTTGATTAAAAATCCAACACAACACAAATCACCCTATGCAGAAATTGTTTTAAAGCTATTTCTATGGCTGGAGGACTTAACTGAACCAAAGTTTGAGCAAAACGATCTAAATAAAAAAAATGGAACAGTGGTGAATTTTCTCAGGAATGACTAGATTGCTGAAAATCATTCAGTGGGTCAGAAACATCTAAAGAACAGCAGACATACACAAGCTTTTCGTAATGATGGTATATGGACAGACCAATTAAAATTGTAACTTTTTGTAAATCATCAAAATCTGGTGATACTGCATTTTATAGTAGAAACATTAACCAACAGTCAAACCTGATGATGTTTTGGGGCTGCTTTTTTGTACCAGAACCTGGATTTTGCACTAATCCTTTGAAAGAATGTATGGCTGAGAACTAAAAATGAGGAAAAAATGGGTTAATGCTGACATTATGTCTAAAATACAAAAGAAAGTTTACGTCTGAATATGCCTAGTCAAATTTCTGATTTGAAATTTTAAAAAAGTTATAAAATTTAAAAGTTTAAAATCTAATTATTAAGTAAAACAAATATGCAGTAATAAAGGCAGTTAAAAATGCATAATTTCTTCTGTTATACCCTTAAGCATTGCTGTTTTTGTTCTCTTTTTTTCGAATTTTCTAAAGTTTATGCCATGGAGATCAATCGTAAGTACATTTTACATTTCTAATATATTTCTAAGAAATTCTGCCCCTTCAGTATGAATTCTCTAGTTTAATTGGATGTTTTTCATCAGCACCATGTGGAGACAACATGTATGATGAGGATGGTAAGAAGCTTCCCCCCTGCATTCCTGGGGCATGGCTCACTCCAGCCATTATGGCCTGCTATTTGCTAGTGGCTAACATCCTCCTTGTTAACCTGCTTATTGCTGTCTTCAAGTAAGTGTATATTGTATATAGTTATACAGAAAGCAAATCTGCTTTAGGATTGATGTAAAAGTATATTTGACACAACTTAGCCATGAACAAATGAATTAATCTTTACATCAATGTTCTCAACAGCAACACCTTCTTTGAGGTAAAGTCCATTTCAAACCAGGTGTGGAAGTTCCAGCGCTATCAGCTGATCATGACTTTCCATGACAGGCCAGTGCTTCCTCCCCCTCTCATCATCTTCAGCCACATCTACATCCTTATGAGAAGATTCTGTTACCGCTGTGGCAAGAAGAAGGAAGTAGAGCTGGATGAGAAGGACAAAGGATTGAGTAAGCTCATTACAGATGATATCTGATTCACTTTACCAGTACAAAAAAAGCGACATGCAAGATGTGTAAAGTCATTTATTGATTTAGTAATAAAGCAGGTGATTTTTTATCAATAAATCCTAATTAATTAACATGAACTTGTTACAAAAAACACTGGCCCACTTTATGACCAAAACTATGGGGGGACCTGACTACGAGCTCCAATTTAAAATCCATTCAATCCCTTTACCCCCTGGTAGCTTTACCAGCCTAAAATAGGAGTGTAGGAGTGTATCTTTGTTCATTTGTGCATTTACTCAAAAGAGCATTTATCAGGGTGCACCTTGTACACCTTGTACACCTTGAAGAATAAAGATAAAAAGATGAATAATAATAAAAAATATAAATTGGTTTTAAAACACTGCGATGGACTGGCATCCTGTCCAGGGTGTTACTGTCTGCCTTGCACCCATTGAAAAGCTGGGATAGGCTCCAGCACGCCCTCCCCCCGCGACCCTAATTGGATAAGCGGTTAAGAAAGTAAGTGAATGCCGCTCAGGTGGCGCAGTGATAAAAGAACACGCTGGAACCAGAGCTGGGATCTCGAATACATTGCATTAAATCTCAGCTCCGCCTGCCGGCTAAGGCTGAGCCGCCACATGAACAACGATTGGCCTGTTGTTCAGAAATGGGCGGGACTAAGCTGGATGGGGTCTCTCTCTCTCATGACTGGTGCAATTACGACCTCTGCTGGCTGATTGATGACGCCTGCACAGAGATGAGAAAAGAGTGCTCTCAGTGTGTGTCTCTCCGTACACAACGCTGAGCTGCACTGCACTTGTCAAAGTGTAGGTGATAAGATGCATACGGCATGCTGCCAACTTGTCGGAGGGGGCGTGGGTTACCTTCCTTCTCCTCAATCAGAGCAGGGATTGGCATTGGTGGAGAGGAACCGTGACGCAATCGGGAACTTGGACGCGCTAAAAGGGAGAAAAAGCAAGTAAACTGTAAAAGTAAACTGCCCAGCTACATTTAACTTATTCCACTTCTCTTTTTGTTCTTTAAGAGCTTTTGCTGAATGCAGATGAATTAAAGTCATTGTATGAATTTGAGGAACAGTGTGTGGAAGAGTACTTCAGAGAGAACGAAGATATGCAGCAGTCCTCAAATGATGAAAGGATAAGGGTAACATTCGAAAGGTACATATATTGTAAAATTTACCATAACTAATCTATTGCTGAGCATATTCTGATATTCTATTATATAATGACATTTGAAAGCATTAATTGACTCAATCTGTTTGTGAGAAATGCATGTTCTTTGTCAAATCAGAACCATACTAGCCAATGCTGGACATCTGCAAACTCATGAACCATTTACCAGATTCACATGTCATGGAAGCATGTAATGTCTAAATGTGATTTATAAAACATGTAAATATATGTAAATATTTGTTCACACCTTACCAGGGTTGAAAACATGTCCATGCGCCTGGAGGAAGTCAATGAGAGAGAGATTGGCATGAAGACCTCTCTGCAGACAGTGGATCTGAGGCTGGCCCAGCTGGAGGACATCTACTCTCGCATTAGCATTGCTTTGGAGAAGCTGGCAGGAATCGATCACACTGAATTACACAGGACGCGGTCAGGGACATCCTCTGTGTGCGGCCAGTCATCTCTCCTCCGAACCAGCAGTCTTAACAGTGCTGATGGATACAACCTCTATCAATACAGCTTTGATGACTGCTCAGCCACAGAGGAGAAAAATGGTGCTAAACCCACCCAGTTTTTACCAGGAATAGTTGGGAAGGCATCAAGTTCTACAAAGGATTATGGGTCAGGCTTAGAGGTAGAGATTCCCGGACTGAGTAGTCACCCATGCTTAGGTTTGGACATCTTGATCCCACCTTGTGAGAAGACAACTGAATGTATTGATCAGGCTCAAGCTGACATTTCTCAGATGCTTCCAAAATGCGAAGTTCTTGATACTGCCATGCCGTTCTCTTTAGAAAAGGTAAAATCAATCAGAGATTTTCAATCAGAAAATCCGAGTTCTTCTCCATCTGCAGTACAAGGGGCAGAAAGCACCAGCTTGCTCTGTTCAGCTGGTGATTTAGTGTGCTGGGCCAAAGATCACAATTCAGGGTGGTGGAGTGCTGGCTCTGAGCACAAGCTTCAACCCAGCCTTTCTGGTCAATCACCACCAGATATACACATAATAAAAGCTCCAGATAAAAACTCTGACAATCAGTTGATGCTAAAAGTTGCGTTCATTAACACAACAGAAAAACATGAGGATGGCCTGAAAGATTTTAAGCAAGAGGAGGGTGCCACAGAGGATAGTCTAAACTCAACAGAAAACTCAGCCAGAGATTTAATAGAGACAAATCAAATATGGGAGAATATAGTAGATGGCAGGATGTACTCTCTGGAGGGTGTACCAGACTCTTGTCATCTACATGTACCTGAAGAAAAGGAGTTCTTTCCTGCAAGATCCAAGAGCTGGAACATGAAATGTACTAAAGCCTTGGCGGTAATCACAAACAAGTCTCGAGGCTCAAGCAGGGAGAGACGCCTATCATGTGGAAGTTCCCCGGAGAAGCCTGAAAAAGAGTCTGACAGTTAAGAAAACAGGAAGAAAAAAGCACTACATTTAAAGACAACTTGCTGCTAAATAGAAGTAAAAAATAAGTTAAGAACTTAAATTTGTGGAACACAATATTTATGCAATAGGATGGTCTTTGAGCAATTATGGCCTGGTCAGTTAAAGTCCTTTGAACAGGTCATGATTAACCAATACAGATAATCGTAATAAAATAATAAGTAGTTTAGTATATGTATGTATATCCTTACCCTTACTATCAATACCAGCATCTAGAAATATTAATTATTATGCAAACTGTCCATCTTATCCAGCAACATCTGGCTAGCTTCAGGAAACAGCTTCAGATTTAGTAAAAATATAGACAGTGTGAAATACTGTATGATTACAAATATTACTATAGATAATGTATAATTGTGTACACTAGTACTAGTAAGAACACAGATTAGCTGCTGATTGCACTAACCAATCAGCCCACCAGCATTGAGATCTCAAGCTTTCAATTTCTAATCTCAGCTGTGCTATTGATCAGTCGGACACCTACACTGGCAAAATTGGCTGTGTCTGTAGGAGGAAAAAGGTTGAATAGGGTTCCTCACTGCTACTGCAGTTGTTGCCTGCTGGATGGTCAAGAGATCTGATGGTCCATTCATGAATTTTTACATTTACATTTTCGGCATTTTAGCAGCTTTTATCCAAAGCTACTTATAGTTGTGACAGTATACAATATAAGCAACTGAGAGTTAAGGGCCTTGCTCAAGGACTATTTGTACACGATATTGATAGTTATAATTGGGAGTTTGTTTGTTTGTTTGTTTATTAGGGTTTTAACGTCATGTTTTACACACTTTGGTTACATTCATGACAGGAACGGTAGTTACACAAGATTCATATCGAACTGTCATGGACAATTTAGTGTCTCCAATTCACCTCACTTGCATGTCTTTGGACTGTGGGAGGAAACCGGAGCACCCGGAGGAAACCCACACGGACACGGGGAGAACATGCAAACTCCACACAGAAAGGACCCGGACCGCCCCACCTGGGGATCGAACCCAGGACCTTCTTGCTGTGAAGCGACAGTGCTACCCACTTAGCCACCGTGCTGCCCTATAATTGGGAGAGTTGGACTTGGATTGGGCTGAAAAGAGAGAAATTGGCACCACTGGTTTATTGACATTAAGCATGCATGTACACTTGCAATACAGATAATAACTGTTAGTCACTATTGCAAATATTGTAGTTTTTGCATGCTCAGAATTTGCATTGACCCCACTGAAGCCAATGTTTTTTTTACCTGAGATTTATTACTGCTTTAAGTTTAATTAAGACTTTTAAGAATTAAAAAGGACAGAGGGAAGTTTGAAGGATACAATTTGTTGTCTACAAAAATAGGAGACATTGTGCTATTTTTTCTTTGGGGGAAATACTTTTCTTGGAACTGTTATGGATTTAGTCTAGGCAAGTACACATAACCTGCTAATGGCTGGATTCTATGGCTTCATATCTGTTACATTTTTCGAACCTAATAACTTTTGAAGATTTCCATTATTCAGTAGAATGGTGCGTTTTCTCTGCCAGTGGTGAAAATACATTTATCTTGATTTTCCTCATAAGTAAGCAATTTAAAGCCTTTCTTTACTAACAATACTAGTAGTTATGAAATCTAATTTTAATGTTTGCTTTAAAAGCATCATTTTAAAGCCCAAAAAAATTATATTTCAACAATGAATACAAGTCAACAACAGCCACATACAAAATGAAGTATGTTTGGTACAATGAAAACCATAATCATATTTGTATACACAATTATGTTTTTATATGCAGATAAAAGGCAGGAAAATTCAAAGGCATTATTTTGCTGAGCACATTCACAGAAACAGTGTTTTGCCCCTCATACCAAACCTAAAGAAAGTCCTAATATAAAAGCTGACTTTTTTCTTGCAGGTGTCTGGCTATTAATAAATATTTGTTTTCATAGTTGGGATATAGCATTCATTTTCAGAAATCCTTACTAGGTACTCTGTTGTTACATTATACTACTCTTTACTATAAAGGAATGTTTTTTTTTTTACTTGTACAAGAAACAAAAGTTTCCAAGGGTGCTGGAACCCTATCGTTTTTGTTAGTTTTTTCATTCATTTTCTTTTCTTCTTCTACACACACTGATCAGCTATAAGATTAAAACCACCTCCTTATTTCTACACCCATTGTCCATTTTATCAGCTCCACTTACCATATAAAAGCATAATTACTGACTGTAGTCCATTTTTTTCTCTACATACTTTTTTAGCCTGCTTTTACCCTGTTCTTCAATGGTCAGGACCCCCACAGGACCACCATAGAGCAGGTATTATTTAGGTGGTGGATTATTCTCAGCACTGCAGTGACAATGACATGGTGGTGGTGTGTTAGTGTGTGTTGTGCTGGTATGAGTGGATCAGACACAGCAGCACTGCTGGAGTTTTTAAATACCGTGTCCACTCACTGTCCACTCTATTAGACACTCCTACCTAGTTGGTCCACTTTGTAGATGTGAAGTCAGAGACGATCGCTCATCTATTGCTGCTTTTTGAGTTGGTCATCTTCTAGACCTTCATCAGTGGTCACAGGACGCTGCCCACAGGGTGCTGTTGGATGGATATATTTGGTTGGTGGACTATTCTCAGTCCCGCAGGGACAGTAAGGTGTTTAAAAACTCCATCAGCACTGCTGTGTCTGATCCACTCATACCAGCACAACACACACTAACACACCACCACCATGTCAGTGTCACTGCAATGCTGAGAATGCTCCACCACCCAAATAATACCTGCTCTGTAGTGGTCCTGGAAGAGTTCTGACCATTGAAGAACAGCATGAAAGGGGGGCTAACAAAGCATGCAGAAAAACAGATGGACTACAGTCGTTAATTGTAGAACTACAAAGTGCTTCTTTATGGTAAGAGGAGCTGATAAAATGAACAGTGAGTGTAGAAACAAGGAGGTGGTTTTAATGTTATGGCTGATCAGTGTATATCTCCTGCCTAAATCTTTCAATATAGTAGAAAATAAATAATAACAATATTTTGTTGTAATAATAAAAATTGCCCTTTTTATTACTACGCCCAACTTCAACATTACATTCATGATTTCATGATTACAAAAATACAAACAAGACAACATGGTAAGGGTGGTTTTTAAAAGGAATTATAGTAATAATTTAGCGCTCTCTAGCGTTTAGTACGGTGAATTACAGATACTTTCTGGTTACACGATTGCAGTTTGTAGGGTAACAGAGCAAAAACAGATATTTATCACACAAATAATCACTCTTAGCGGATTTACTACGGTTATATGTGGTACAATAAAATGTAAACACACACAAAACAATAGAGATTACATGCTCCTTTTTCAAAAATAAGCCTACCAGATGAGTAGGTTTAGATTAACACTTTCCTGGTGAACTGATAGATGGCACAACACAAAATAATACATTATAGAAACTCAAATAATTACAGTCACAGTTCTGTAATTAACATAATAAACATTTAACATAACACAAAAACAGTGAATATCAGTGCTGGAATAATCTGCTACATTTGTATATATTATATGCAGAATTTAAACACATTAAGACACTTCCGTTTATGTAACTATAATACAGACATTTTAAGGCCTCAATAATAGAGATGGCAAAAATAAAGGAAGGGAGTATTGCCAAAGAATCTGTCAGTCTCTGAAACCTCAGTGCAACATTTTCTTATGATAGTTATCGGAGATTTGAGCATCATCTTATTGCCACATACTGGAATCTTAACAGAAAGCAAGTCTCTGTGCTTCTGTTCCAAGTTACACAAAACATGATGTGTGATTGCAGCTGTAACATTTGTGTCCAGTGTCTGTGTGCTTTGATTTTATTTACATATTAACACTAACTGCTTTAGTTCTGGCAAAAATACACTCTGGATAGTTGTGCTGTTTGGCACTTTTACTACCTGCTGCACCAAGCCACCATAGGAATAAGACAAAAGAACACTGAGAAGCACTACTAGGGGATAACAATACCCTCAAATTCTCTCTTTTTAACCATGTAAAACAACATACTTGTCTGTTTGTAACTAGCTGGTAGCCATCTTCATGGATCTGACAAGAATCAGTACAGGGTGAATTCTTCTTGTTCCTCATTCTTTGTCCCGTTTTTCGGTTACGGGGTCGGCATTTCCGGCTTCTTCCCATTGGGGATCACAGGCGGGATTTGGCACAGTTTTACACTGGATGCCCTTCCTGACACAACCCTCCCTATTTATCTGGGCTTGGGACCGGCACTGCGATGCACTGGTCTGTGCATCCCAGCGGCTAGGTAACTATGGGACAATTCAGAGTCTCCAATTAGCCTAGCGGCATGTCTTTGGACTGTGGGAGGAAACCCACGCAGACACGGGGAGAACATGCAAACTCCACACAGAAAGGACCCGGACCGCCACTTAGCCACCGTGCTGCCCCAGTACAGGAATAACTAAAACCAAATATTTATACAGCATTAAACCTAATTTCCCTCAGTTAGTGCCCGTGTTAGCATGATGCTAATTCACTCTCAAACAGCCACTCCTGCAGCTAGCAGCACAAACAAGCAAGTATGCACGGAATGGTTTCAGAGTTTTTTTGTAAGTCTGTCAAAAATACTACAAGTCAAAGTAACAAAATCTAACAGATCACATGATGCACTTGTTTGGAATACAATAGTTGTGGTTTCTGGTGTTCAAACAGTATGACAGAATTTGAACATTGAAAATACTTTTCTAAACAAGTCTAAACTGCTGTATTAGTAATGCCCTAAACACCATATTTTGCAATCCAGAGCACAGAACGTTATTTTATGCTGTAAACATGTGCGATGTTAAAACACAACATACAACCACACACATGAACACACCATTAAATCTGACCACAAACTGTCATGAATCCTCCTGCTACAACGCATGTGATTTTTTGTGTAACATGCTAACAGAAGCTCAAAGAGAATTAACCAAGTTAGTCTTTGGATTCCAGTATGGGATGACTTTAAAATGAAATGTGTATACCAAACAAATTTCAAAACACCAGTACAATTAATGCTACTTATTATACTATTCAACTGGGTGCAAATGCATAGACATGAATTGATTAGGCAAACTGACAACTTCAATACAATGTAATCATATATTTTCATGTGATGCCTACTGAGGAGCTACTAGTAATGGATATAACGGGTTGTGACAAATGTAAACCAAAATTCTCTTAGCCTTCGACAAACATGATGTTTTTAAACTAAATGCTAAAAACAAAACATGAACCGCACATCATACAATAATAAAGCAAGCATTAGTGGCTTTCCTATAAATTCTTTTGCAAATATTTGTAATTCCTTCCCATTGTCCACCACTCCAGACAAAACATTCAAACAGTTTTACAAGGTGAATATCAGTCAAAAACACTGTACATTTTGCTACCATTTGTCAAACACAGTTTGTCCCAGAAGGTAACAGTTCAGCACAATCTGGTGTTTTCCTGTTTAAATACTCCTGCTTATGCTATTCAGTGCTGGCGTGCAATGTATAGGCTACTACGAACAAGAAAACTTACCTGAAAGCAGTTAATAAAACACAAAGATATAGACAGACATGATTTTGATATGATAGACTAGTATTTCACAAATGCAACATAAGCGATTAGTTAATTTTCTTAATATAATAGGGCTATAATGACATTAAAATTACATTATCTGCAACAGCACAACAATTAACAGAGCAAAAGAGGCAGATTATATCTGGTTACAGCCACAGTGTTGTAATTAATTGCTTAACTTACTAAAACAAATGACATTGTGCTACTTTAAGGCATACTGAACTCTTGTGATGGACCTTCAAATGTACTATACTTATTTCTATATATACCAGACTTCACCATGTTAAATGTATGCTAAATATTCTCTTACTAAGTTTTGGGAGTTAAGTTCATACTATTACTTTACCACCTGCTTGACGCAGACTCAAATGTCCTTATATTAGTCATTTTTTCCCCCATTATTTTTACTTGGGAAGCTGTATAGTAAACACAACCTTTTCTCTAATCTTTTTTTCCTACCATGTATAAATGTATTTCTGTTTATTTAATTAAAATGATGAGGCAACAGTACATACACAGTATTTTTAACAACCCTCATAGTTCTTAATTGACTGCTTCATCACACAAAACTTACTTCCACAAATCTCACTTCCAAAGAAAAAAAGTGCAATATTTTCAAATACTGATGAAAATGTCAAAAGCTACTTCAAATACCAAACATTTAATATACAACAATCACAAAAATGATAGTGGGACTTTTTTTGTTAAATTAAGTCAAATTAAAACTGTGCCGGACTCTAACCCCTATATATATATATATATATATATATTTAGATATATATTATTTATATGTATTGTCTATATTAGTGGCTGTGCTTTATAGGCACATGGACAAACTGTAAAAGCCTTACTGTACTACACTGTATAGCCAAACTTATACATGTGCTTAACATGGGCTTCTTTGACATCATATTTTAAACTATGGACATTAATATAAGGTGCCCCTCTTATTTGCAGCCAACAGTGTCCACTTTTCTGGGAAGGCTTTCCACAAAAATGTGGAATGTGTGTGTGGAAGTGTGTGGCCATTTAACTGAGCATTTATAAGGTCAGGTACTGATGTTGGACAAAAAGTCCTGACTCACAATCAACGTTCCAATTAATCCCAAAGCTGTTTAATAGTGTTGAGGTCAGGTCTCTGTGCAGGCCACTAGAGTTCTGCAAGAAACCTGTCAAATCCAAACTTGTGTCTTTATACAAACTTGTTTGAACACATCTTATTTATTTTATGCATTATAAAATCTTCATTAATTTTATACAAGTTATCAATGGTTGTCAAACACCTGAACTCAATAATTAGAAGGGGGCCTATATACTTTTGGCCATACAGTGTATTACTTATCATGCTCTACAGCCATAATGTTTTATATTCTTTCATTCACCTATTTCAGTATATGTCAGGAATATAATACAAACCCCATTCACAGAAAAGTTGAGACATTTTGTATAATGCAATAAAAATTAGCAATTCCCTAATTCCTCTTAACCTTGATGACCTGAGAAAAGTACCAAGTAGAAAAGCACAAATTTAGAATTTGATGTTTGCAACACATTAAAAAAAGTTGGGACAGATGCATGTTTAACACTGGTTTACATCACCTTTTCAAATAAGGACATTTATTAATCATTTGGATTGGGGAATACCATTTTTGCTTGTTAAAAACAATAGTTGCCATTGTGTGATAACATGCATAACATGCCCTACATTTTCAATAGGAGACAGATCTGGACTGCAGGCAGGCCAGTCAAACACACACTGTTGTAGCACATGTAGAATGAGGCCTGGTGTTGTCTTGCTAAAATAACCATGGACTTCCTGGGATAAGATGTCACACTGATGGCAGCATACGTCTCTCTAAAATCTTATTACATGCCTCTACATTAATGGTACCTTCTCTAATGCATGTAAGTTACCCATGCTGTGGGCACCCATCCCCATACCATGAAACATGCTGGCTTCTGCACCTTTCACTAATAGCAGTCTGGATGGTCCTTTTTGTCTTTGGCATAAAGAACTCAACATTTGATTTACCCGATAACAAGCTGAAACATGAACTCACCTGACCACAGCACGTTTTTACTGTCTTTTGGTCCATCTGAGATGAACTCAGGCTCAGAACTAGGCAGTGTTTCTGCATAGAACTGATATATGGCTTTCAATAAGGCATACTGTATATGGCATGACAGTTTTAGGTTGCATTTTTTGACTGTGTTAAGTGTTTTACGAAGTACTCCAGAGCCAATGTGGCTAAATTAATCCCGGTAGCATGTTTCTCATGCAATGTCTGAGGGCTTGGAGGGTACACACAATCAAGCATTTTTTTGCCTTACGCTAAACAGATTTTTACAGAATCCCAAAATCTTTTCACAATATTGTGTATGGTAGATGGTGAAAGACAAATTAGTTTCAATCTTGCATTGAGAAATGTTCTTTCTGAACAAAGACTAAGCCTTTGTTGAATCTTCCTTTTATATCCATCATGATTTTACTAATTGACCTGCTTTAGTAAAATAATTCAAAATAGTGTAACTTCAACATTCAATTAACTTTTCACTATTTTTGCTGTCTCAACTTTTTTTGTTGCACTGAATATCTGTTTATATTTACAAAATACAATTCAGTTGCCAAAACATGTCTTTTCTTTGTACTTTTGTCAGTTAAATAAACGTCCAAGAGAATTATCAAATCACAGATTCTTGTTTTTATTGCATTATACAAAATGTCCAATGTTTGAGTCTAAAAATTAGGTTATAAGTTATGTGCCTGTGGGAAACATCTAGAGACATTTACAAAATAAGAAATATTGGTTAATTCTAAAGTTACCTTCATATAGGTCTTTTGAGGTGTTCTTTTTAGAGACTATATACATAAGGTTTCATTGGCAGTGCAACACTGTCTGCTAGACTACACTTATAAACCCTTAAAAACATGAATAAGAGCATTATAAAATTAATTTTGACCTTTATATTTTAAACTAAATCTATAATGGCAGTCAAAGTATAATGTGTTCATATCAAAGAAATCAATACGGTTGATTTCCCTCCAGTATTCGTATTTTCAACTTGCCTGTGCAGCTGTATTAACAGGTGTCTGTGTGCCATAATGAAGGACGTGAGCAGCTCTCAGTCATAGCTCACATGACTTCTCACACCAGCTGATTCTGCAGCGAGAAAGATCAAGTCTATAAATGCAGTCCATTCATTGTAGTCCGTCATATCAGCGTGCATCTGAATAAGCTGTGCTTCTTTGAACGTTTCTCTGTTATTTTAATGGGTGCTCCACTCTCGCCGTTACTGCCGTCATTCTAGGAAAGGATTAAATACAACAGAGAATTTGGTAGTCAGTAAAAATGCACTGTGGTAGGGTTTGAGGTTGAAGACAAGCTCTGAAGGGAAGAGCAAGGCTCACCATTTTTCTGTTGAGTCTAGACATGATGTCTCTGGCCAGGGTGAAAAATGCCTCTTCTACATTCATGCTGGTTTTTGCGCTGGTTTCTAAAAACTTGATCCCATAGTCTATTGCCAGCTAGAGGACATAAGTAATATTACAATGTTACAAGAATTAAAAAACATAGCCCATTTTATACAGTGCTTTGCCACTTTCCTGATTTATATTTTGCATGTTTATTACATTTAAGTGTGTCTACAAACTAAATAAAGACAAATACATCTATAAATACAATATATAGAACTGGTGGGAAAAAAATGTATCCACTTTGTTACTTAATTTATTAAGTTTAAACAAATTTAATGGATTATTGGGTAAAACAGCACATTACATACTCAAGCCTAATTACAGCCAGCAATAGAGAATCTAAACATCACTTCAAATGGATAAAACTAGAAACAGTGATAAAACTTCTCATAAGTGGCTGGCGAGCTAAAATTCCTTCAACAGCACATCAACAATTTATCCAAAAAGTCACAAAAAACCCTTGTTGGATGAAAACCACTGCAAGCTAAATGAAACATAAAGGCTTATTTTAGATTGGAATAATGACCTTTGGACTAAGGACTCAAAAATGAAAAAGACATAGATCCTATTACATTTGGCCCAAATATAACATGACATTTCACAATCCGAACATCATACCAACAGTTACACATGATGGTGAGCAACATTTTATGTGTGACGCAAGATTTAAGTCAAATGTTTGGTTATTAATCCAGGAAGCTCAAAAACAATTATGATCTAAAGCACAAAAGTCATCAGTGCTATGGTCAACTCCATGGCTTAACAGTATATGGTTGCCGTTGTCTGATTCTTCTCTGCATAACATGCCCTGTATAGGAGACAGATCTGGACTACAGGCAAGCCATTGGCAGGCCACTTATTTAAATTATAGATTAAATCTAATCTTTTTTTCCACCTTTTTTTATTTAATTGATGTAGCCAACTTTGACTAAAACTGTGCTTTGCTAAAAATATGCTTTGGGATAGTGGTAACTCAGTAGGTAGAGCTCTGGGCTATCAGTTGAAAGGTTGTAGGTTCAGATCTCGGCTTTGCTAAGCAGCCACTGTTGGGCCTGTGAGCAAGGCCCTTAACCCTCACAGCTCCAGGGGTGCCGTACAATGGCTGCACCAGCGCTCTGACCCCAGCTTCCAAACAAGCTGGGATTTGTGAAAAAAGAATTTTATTGTACTGTACACCTGTATATGTACAGTGGGGCCAAAAAGTATTTAGTCAGCCACTGATTGTGCAAGTTCTCCTACTTAGAAAGATGAGAGAGGTCTGTAATTTTCATCATAGGTACACTTCAACTATGAGAGACAAAATGAAAAAAAAAAATCCAGGAAATCACATTGTAGGATTTTTAAAGAATTTATTTGTAAATTATGGTGGAAAATAAGTATTTGGTCACCCACAAACAAGCAAGATTTCTGGCTCTCACAGACCTGTAACTTCTTCTTTAAGAAGCTCTTCTGTCCTCCACTCGTTACCTGTATTAATGGCACCTGTTTGACCTCGTTATCTGTATAAAAGACACCTGTCCACAGCCTCAAATAGTCAGACTCCAAACTCAACCATGGCCAAGACCAAAGAGCTGTCGAAGGACACCAGGAAGAAAATTGTAGACCTGCACCAGGCTGGGCGGAGTGAATCTACAATAGGCAAGCAGGTTGGTGTGAATAAATCAACTGTGGGAGCAATTGTAAGAAAATGGAAGACATACAAGACCATTGATAATCTCCCTCGATCTGGGGCCCCACGCAAGATCTCATCTCGTGGGGTCAAAATGATCATGAGAACGATGAGCAAAAATCCCAGAACTACACGGAGGGACCTGATGAATGACCTGCAGAGAGCTGGGACCAAAGTAACAAAGGCTACCATCAGTAACACACTACACCGAGAGGGACTCAAATCCTGCAGTGCCAGGCGTGTCCCCCTGCTTAAGCCAGTACATGTCCAGGCCCGTCTGAAGTTTGCCAGAGAGCATATGGATGATCCAGAAGAGGATTGGGAGAATATCATGTGGTCAGTTGAAACCAAAATGGAACTTTTTGGTAAAAACTCAACTCGTCGTGTTTGGAGGAAGAAGAATGCTGAGTTGCATCCCAAGAACACCATAATTACTGTGAAGCATGGGGGTGGAAACATCATGCTTTGGGGCTGTTTTTCTGCAAAGGGGACAGGACGACTGATCCGTGTTAAGGGAAGAATGAACGGGGCCATGTATCGTGAGATTTTAAGCCAAAACCTCCTTCCATCAGTGAGAGCATTGAAGATGGAACGTGGCTGGGTCTTCCAGCATGACAATGATCCCAAACACACCGCTCGGGCAACGAAGGAGTGGCTCCGTAAAAAGCATTTCAAGGTCCTGGAGTGGCCTAGCCAGTCTGCAGACCTCAACCCAATAGAAAATTTGTGGAGGGAGTTGAAAGTCTGTGTTGCCCAGCGACAGCCCCAAAACATCACTGCTCTAGAGGAGATCTGCATGGAGGAATGGGCCAAAATACCAGCTACAGTGTGTGCAAACCTGGTGAAGACTTACAGGAAACGTTTGACCTCTGTCATTGCCAACAAAGGTTATGTTACAAAGTATTGAGTTGAACTTTTGTTATTGACCAAATACTTATTTTCCACCATAATTTACAAATAAATTCTTTAAAAATCCTACAATGTGATACAGACCTCTCTCATCTTTCTAAGTAGGAGAACTTGCACAATCAGTGGCTGACTAAATACTTTTTGGCCCCACTGTATATGACAAATAAAGCAATCTACTGGACTTCATTTTATAATTTGCTGTAGTTTGACTGTTTCTATATGTTGTTTGTTTACAGATGTGCAGCTAGTTTGGCTGTTTCTATATGGTAGTTTTCATATTGTCTTAGAAACTAACTAGGCTACCAATAAAAACAAGTTCAAAAGACATTATAAAATTTACAACAGTTTTAATCCAAAGCCTTGGCCAAAAAAGGTGCAAATAATCTGACAAATCAGACATGTTAGTCCACAGCAGTTGCATAAAAAGGGCATAAGATCCTGATCAGTTTGAATATATTAAAGCAGTACCTTCTCTCCTCGCTCCTTGGATACCTGTCTCTTTTCATTCATGTCACATTTGTTTCCCAGGATCATCCTCTCTACATCTGATGATGCATGCTAAGGAAATCAACACATCACACATTTAACTCACTATGAATAAATGTATAAAAGAGACATCACTTTATTATATTATATTTAAAAAAAAAAACATAAAACTTAATAGTAATTAAAACAATACCAGGCAATGTTAATTCATAAACAATGGATCATTAATACAGTAATTTTAAAGTAATCTAGGATCTGAATATCTACAATTAAAGTCAAAAGTTTACACATATGCAATTATGGGCATTAATGACTGAGATTAATAATTTATCAATCAATAGTGTAATCTATCTCAGCGGCATAGCCTTAAAGCATTTATTATATGGTACATAAAACTGGTATTCTGCCAAAGGTCAAGAAGAAAACCTAGTGTTCCATATAGTTATAAATAAGCATAAAGAAGTTATAATAATAATACATTTTATTTATAACGCACTTAAAGTGCTACAAAGAAAGAGTAATATAAAGCATGAAATATAAAACATATACACCGATCAGCCATAACATGCCACCTGCTTGTTTCTACACTCACTGTTCATTTTATTAGCTCCACTTACCATATTAAAGCACTTTGTAGTTCTACAATTACTGACTGTAGTTCATCTGTTTCTCTGCATGCTTTGTTAGCCCCCTTTCATGCTGTTCTTCAATGGTCAGGAGGACCCCCACAGGACCACTACAGAGCAGGTATTATTTGGGTGGTGGATCATTCTCAGCACTGCAGTGACACTGACATGGTGGTGGTGTGTTAGTGTGTGTTGTGCTGGTATGAGTGGATAAGACACAGCAGTGCTGATGGAGTTTTTAAACACCTCACTGTCAGTGCTGGACCACCAACCAAAAATATCCAGCCAACAGCACCTCATGGGCAGCGTCCTGTGACCACTGATGGAGGTCTAAAAGATGACCAACTCAAACAGCAGCAATAGATGAGTGATCGTCTCTGACTTTACATCTACAAGGTGGACCAACTAGGTAGGTGTGTCTAATAGAGTGGACAGTGAGTGGACACAGTATTAAAAACTCCAGCGGTGCTGCTGTGTCTGATCCACTCATACCAGCACAACACACACTAACACACCACCACCATGTCAGTGTCACTGCAGTGCTGAGAATGATCCACCACCCACATAATACCTGCTCTGTAGTGGTCCTGGGAGAGTCCTGACCATTGAAGAACAGGATGAAAGGGGGCTAACAAAGCATGCAGAGAAACAGATGGACTACAGTCAGTAATTGTAGAACTACAAAGTGCTTCTATATGGTAAGTGAAGCTGATAAAATGGACGTGAGTGTAGAAACAAGGAGGTGGTGTTATGGCTGATTGGTGTATAAACATCATAGCATTGTATTATGTCATGAGACATAATACATCATAGAATCAAGTGGTTATTTAAGAGTCATAAAATCTGGTAAAAGAAACATTTTTAAACCCTTTTTAAAATTCTCAATCCTCTGTGGTGCCCTCAGATGGTCGGGGAAGGCATTCCATAGAAGAGGAGCACTTAGTTTAGTTCTGGGAATGTGGAGAAGGTTTGAATTTGCAACCAGTGATAGTCAACTATCATTACTAACATGGAGCTGAAAGGCCATGCCACACAGTTTTAGTTGTTAAATATATAAGCATGATGTAAAATATTTTTTTAGAAAATCTTCAGTGAAAGGAACACAGAAGTAGGTGTTTCCAATTATTCACACTAGTCACTAGTTTTTCCTATTAGTCACAAGAAAGAAAATGTTTAAAATGTCAAGATAACCATGACATGCATATCCGCTAAAACCATATGTAAACTTTGGACTTTAACTGTAGACCAAGTGTTCAAGCAAACAAATTTTATTAGTATATATAAACTTTTGTTTTGTTTTGTGTTGTGAGTTTTCCAAACTAACCTCTTCAATATTGCGAATCCAGTTCTTGATGTTTTCAAAGGACTTTTCACTAGTGATATCGTACACTAACATAATACCCTGCAGTGAGACACAAACATTGACAGACAGGTGCAGAGACAGAGATATAAAGTGACAAAAACAGAACATGGATTTACACCACTCATGAGTTTTAATTAGACCAGCATATGGAAATAAATGGGTTCACCATTGCTCCTCTGTAGTACGCTGTGGTGATGGTCCTAAACCTCTCCTGTCCTGCTGTGTCCCTGTAATATGGACAGAGTTCATAGTTATGAATTACCTAATCATGTAACACTCAAAAAGCCTATTTATCATACATGGCCTGCAATATCGCTGATGACTGGTGACGGCCAGCCATTTCTAAACTACACATCCTGTAAATAGAAAAGCCACAGTTTTCAATGCACTACAGTGTGCACGTCCTTCGCGTTAGTCACCTAGTGACAGATCTGGGTGAGTGAGCACTAAAACCCCCAACAGGAAAAGCTGTTTGGCTTCTGACGTCAGTGCTCACATAGTTGAAATCAAACAAAGGAAGGACAGGCTCATAAAGAATAGATATAGAACTTCAGGGGAACACTGAATCTGGGGTGGGATAGTATACTACTTGTATGTATAAGCATGATTGTATAGTTTGATAAGAAAATCTAAAGTTATGCTCTAAATGTAGAAAAGATGTGAAATCTTTAAGAATATCCAAAAAGATTTTAAAAACAGGGCATCATACTTTTAAAAGAACAAATACATAACTTTTGCTAATAAATTGTTAGGGACCATTGGTTTTAATCTAACTTATATATACACTAGTAAGCCAATGGAAAGATTTCAGTGGTATCTGGTACCAATACACAACCAGCAAGTCCTACAAACCTCTGAACATTGTCTTACAGTGAAACCTATCAGTGCAAACTTGCTTGGCTGCCAACATGATCTTGGAGTAAACAGGATTTCTGTGACCAGTCGGTCTCATTCCATTGCTCCAGTGTCTAGTTCCGATGTCTGTCTGCACTTTAACAATGTACAGGAGTTAGCATGGGACATGGGACAAATCGTCAGCAAATTGTAAGGTGGCCAAGACTCACTGATGTCAGAGGACAGGGGCTATGGCATCTGATTTGAGCCAACAAAAGAGCTACTTTGGCTCAAACTGCAGATCATTTTAATTCTGTGGATGAAAGTATCCCAACACACAGTGTATCAAACCATTCTGTGTATGAAGCTTTAGACACTGTAGACACTGAAACAATGGAAGAAGGTCAATTGGTTTGACAAATCCTGCTTTATCCAAGAACACTTGGATAGCCAGCCAATTCACCACAGAACAGCTGGCACCAGGATGCACTGCAGGAAAATTCACCATGCAATAAAGTTGAAGTTCTTGTAATGTCCTAAGACAAGATACAACAGGACTTCTTCATATATCTTGTGGAGTTCATGTCTCAGTGGGTCAAAGCTGTTTTGACAGCATATTAAGCCGGTAGACCATGATTTGGCTCAACAGTGTAAGCAAACTATACCCAAAGAGTGCACATGGACATGAAAGAGGTCCGACTTTATTTAGAGTGCATAAGTATTTAAAGTACTTAGTTTGAGACTGAAAAAATGTAAAGTAACAAATGACTTTTAAAATTCTGAGCAAAAGCCATAAAAGGGTTCCAAAGGGTTGTTTTACAATCCCTATTCGATATGTCATGACTCTTTACTTTAAATCTTATTAAACTGAACTATGAGCACCTGTAGCCAACAATTTGCACATGTTGATATAAAACTGGATGGATGTTTGACAGGGCCCAATACATCAGAGGGCTTCGACGAAGACATAGCCAATCATGTCTATGTAGATACCCAGCCGGCCAATAACACAGCTGAGATTTCAAGCTGGATCTCAGCAACAGTGGGCCAATGTAATAGACTGCTACGCCACCCAAGTGCCGACTTCTAGAGTGAAAAAGAACTATAAGGATAAAGCTGAAAACTAAAAGAATGTAAGTCAGAATACTTACCATATCTGGAGTTTGATTTTCTTTCCATTTAACTCGATAGTCCTTATTTTGAAGTCTATTCCTATAACAAAAGACCATAAGAGAAGACAATTAAAAAGGCAAAACATTATTTTCTGCTGTTGGAATACAGACACTTAACAAATCACTTACAGTAAAGGTCAATTTTTTAACATACACTTGTGGGAGATGTTATGAAGCCTTGGAATGTTTATGATTTATGACTGGTTATTAATGTGTTGTGTTTTTATACATCAATTGTGTATTTTTAAACTCCATTTAATGGAGCATAAAGTTTTATAATGTGGCTCAAGCACAAAAGAGCACCTGTGAAATCTGCCAATGTTAGGAAGAAAACCCATACTGTTACCTTAAGCATAGAGGAAATGGTTAGATGTATTCAAAAAAACCACCAAAAAACGGTTTGCAATGTATCAGAAGCTTCTGGAACACATATCACTATGGCACCCTAAAGCAAAACTGAAATTTGTATATCAAATGGACCATTCAGTGGTGGACTTGCTTGCAACTGCACGTGAGTTTTAGGGGATTTTTTGTGAAATGAAAGGGCAATAGCAGGGGAGTAATTTAGAAAGAAGAAGAAAAGGGTAAGGAAGGACAAATGCATATTAACAAACCACAAAGTCCTATATTCCCCCTCAGTCACATTACCCATCAAAAAAGAAGAAAGAAAACTCCCATACTGTCCCAGTGTCTTTCTTATTGCAGAATCGTGTACATTGACCTTAACTGAGGCAAATAAGACCTGCAGTTCTTCAGATGTTCATTTGGGTTCATTTGTGAGCCTCTCAAGGCTGAGTTTCAGAGGCTCTGCAATGGCTTTGTAACCTTTTTCTGACTGATTTATTTGAATGACTTAAGTTTTGCATCTGTATTTAAATCTTTCTTCAATGTGCCATCATGTGCTACTATTTGAGACCTGGCCTTTTAGCCTGCTTCACATTGCCAGACAAGTTTTATTTTAGAGATGTTTGGATTCAACAGGTCTGGCAGTAATCACGTCTGGGTGTGGCTAGTAAAATTGAACCCATTTGTCAAATCACTTGGTTAACTGATTGCTTAGAGGGCAATTACGTTTTCCACATAGGACCAGGTAGAGCTAAACAACATTATTCCTTCAATAAATGACATCATTATTTAAAAGCGATAAGCATTTTTGTGTTTACTTGTGTTATCTTTGTTTAATATTAAAAGTAGTTTGATGGTTTAAAACATGCTAAACAGTGTGACAAATATGCATGGAAAAATTGGAAAGGGGCAAATATTTTTCCACAGTACTGTACGTTTTAAGAAGACATGGTGAAGCATTCAAACCTAACGCTGTATCTATTGTCAAGCATGATCACAGTTAGTATTATGCTATTGGGCTGTTTTGCTGCAAGTAAAACTGATGCATTGCAGAAAATGGACAAAATAATAAGGATAGAAGATAACTTCAAACGTGTTCACCGACCATACCATCATCTAAAGGTTCTAGCTGTTCCAATAGAACAATGACCCAAAAGACTTGTCAAATCTGGTCTTGGAATGGCTAAATCAGGTTAAAATTAGGTTAGAAGTCCTGGCACCTTGACCCAGTTGGTCAAACACCCAAACTGAAGTTGTTTAAATGTAAAAATGATTTTGTAACTTTGTATGTATTACAATATTATTTTGGCAGGCCGATTTTTGACTTAGCAGATTTTCCATGTTTTCAAAAAACCACAACATACAAACTGCTATGACCTTCAAGTTCCATTTAAGTGTGCAAATTTAAATCTCACCTATATAAACATGACTGATGATTAGTACTTTAATAGGAAAACATTATGCAAACATTGACAAACAGCAGTGACAGTAGTTAAATGGCCTAAATGCCGCTCAGGTGGTGCAGAGGTAAAAACACACGCTTGGACAACGATTGGCCTGTTGTTCATATAGGGGTGGGGTATGAGCCAGATAGGGACTCCTCGGGGGCTGCTTGATGGCGCCTGCACAGAGGCAGGGAAAAAGTGAGGATCAGGGTGTGTCTGTCTATACACAAGGCTGATTCGCATATATGCACTCGCCTAGTGTGGGTGACAAAATGCATACTGATGCTGCCCATGTGTCGGAGGGGGCGTGGGTTAGCTTCGTTCTCCTCAAATCAGAGCGTCGGCATTAGTGGAGAGGAAGCATGACGCAATCGGGCAATTGGAGGTGCTAAAAAGTCAGGAGAAAAAGGGGAGAAAATGCATAAACAAAATATATGTATATAAAAAAAAAAAAAACTTGCTAAATGCTCTAAAGGTCTCCAGGAGGAAACCCACACAGACACGGGAAGAACATGCAAATTCCACACAGAAAGGACCTGGACTGCCCCACCTGTGGATTGAACCCAGGACCTTCTTGCTCTGAGGCAACAGTGGTACCCACTGAGCCACCGTGCCGCCCCCAATAACTGTAATAAACTTCACAGTGGTATGTAAGAACTGCCAGTACCAAACATTAAATACAATTTTAGAAAATAGAATACATTTCAGGTGGTTTAGTAAATTCTTCTTTAGCAATATTCTTTGGTAACAGCACTGAACCAAAGAGCTTTTATAAAAAGGAGAGAGTGGTTAGCTTTAGTCTTGCTTACGGTCACGTTGCAAAACAGAAAGTACAGCTCTTGTGCTCTGACGCTCTGAAGCTTTGAAGGCGTTCTTACTTCCGCAGACAAAACTATGAACTATCACATGTGCCTCAAAGTATGAACCATGATGTTTGACAGCACTATAAGGAAATTTCAATCGCATATTTATTATTATTTACATGCGACCCTGTAAGTTTTACTGACAGAATTGATGTAATGAATATAAAAATGAGAATGTTAGAAGAAATAAAATTAATTAGTCTGAAAAACCTGTGACTCCAGCCAAACACAACAAGAGCCATTATCTCCCTATGGCGAAAACAGTCAAACAGTGACAAATACTTTTAGAAGTGGGCAATCAACCACAATTCCTCCAGGAGCTCGTGGATGACCAGCTCATCTCAGGTAATGGCAGCATTCATGATTTCACCATTGGAAAGAAATTTGGCAAAAGGAACATAAAGGTTTGTCTTAAATTTGTTCTGAAAAACACTCAAAGGCTATCTATGATGATGATGTGTGAATAATCGATAATCTGTTTTTGTTTTTTATCTGAACTTACATATTGTTTGTTACGCCACATTTCCAATATATGTTTTGTGTAGATTATATTGACTCGTGACTTGATTCAGACTCTAGCCTAAAGACTTGTGACTTGACTCGAACTCTAGCCTAAAGACTCGTGACTTGACTCGGACTCGTATTTTGTGACTTGTGAACATCTCTGCTATTGATTCAGACCTCTTATTTGATGGACATAATAATAATATTACTAGAGTTGCTTTTTCTTATTTTTATAATATTGCCAGGCTAAAAAATGCATTCTGTTAAAGATGCTGAAAAAACAATTCATGCATTTATAACATTAAAGTTAGATTATTGCAATGCCCTTCTCACTGAATGCTCTGGTATCCATAAACAAGCTCCAGCCGGATTAAAATGCAGCAAAAGGTTGATTACATTAGTCCTATTCTAACTTTCCTAACCTGGCTGCCATTAAATATGGCATCGATTCCAAAATACTTTTACTAATTAATTAAGTGCTACATGGCCTGGCTCCACAATTACTGAGCACTACAACCGAACAGCTGTAATTTGTTTACAAGATGCAAGACCACTATTAGTTCCTAGAATGTTTTTAAAATCCCAGTTAAGGGAGAACAACTTTGGAATAATCTCTGCAGCTCTGTTTGGGTTTTAGACACAAGCTCAAGTCCAGATTTAAAACATACTTATTTACTCCAGTCCTAGGGAATCTGGGCAGTTTGGTGCTCCCATGGTGTATTCCACCTGCTGTTTATGTAATGTGTTTAGTCATTTGGCAGTGTTAGGTAGCAGTAATGTAGGACTGGGATTGTGCGCCCCTGCCTTAGACAAAAAGTGCAAAGCTTACGGGTTCATGGTCATAAAGATTTGCAGCAAACAGGGATGTTGGTGTGCTATCCCTCTGCCTCTCACATACAATCACTCAGGTTTGTTGACGATGAGTAAGGTGGCTGTTGAATTCCAGAGAAAGCCCTCACACCAAATTCTGATCTGGTTTTCTCTTTTAGTAGGGCTGTAATAAATAGCGGTTCCAAAGTCTCATGCTGTACTCTTCACAACTGTTCTTGCATTTATCCACATGGACATTTAGATCCACCTGAGCCAATGCTGGTCCTGCTGAACTGATGAATATAATGGAAATCTGTCGTAACTACACTCACCCTGACCTTTATTCTTACACAGACTTAACTCAAGAATAATAAAAATAATGCTTTTTATTTGTTATAACTTTTGTTACAATTATTTCTACATATTCTGTATTTGGTTTCAATCCATTTTTTAATTCATACAAATGGGTCACTGTTGAGTCTGGATCCTCTCAAGGTTTCTACCTTATAATATTTAGAGAGTTCCTGTTCAGTTTAGAAAGAGAGCACCCACTAGCTCCACTCTTAACTTACCACTATTGGAAGTAAATATAAATTACATTGAAATCTGACAGCATTATATAAACAATGACTTCTTTTGTGGTTATCGGTTAACCAGTTAATCATTAACATCACTAATTAAATCTTGTGTAAGAATATAAAACCATTTAGTGTAAACAAGGGGACAAAAACTTTTCAAAGCACTGTATGCAGAGCTTTCTGTTGATGAGCCAGACTGATAACGATTGATGTCGTCTCTAAGGAAGCTGTATGGTATGCATTAACTGCAGGCTGAACATTAACAACAATGCTTTAATGGCTTTGGTGGAGCTGAGGAGTAACCTATTAATGGGCTTTCCACTTTTAGCTTGTTTGCAACACAGTCAAATAAAGAAGTGAAACAAAACACAAATGTGGTAATAAATCTGCTTTTTGTAAGCAGTTTGATCACATGCCAATCCATTTCCTTCAGTACAAGGATGTTACGTGATACATTTCTAGAAGACTCATAAAAGACCAAGCTACTAAGATGCTATCTGCGCTCAGAACAAACTATCAAACTATTTTATTGAACACCACAAATAAATTACTGTTTTCAAAAGCCTATATCAATTTCAGCAAGGATGTGCTGCAGCGGCTATATGTTTTTTTTTCTATACTCATAATGTATGTTTATCCCTGGGCTGTCATGGCATAGCAGTTTAATGCAAACATAAGTTAACCCAGAGCAAGCTCAACATTTATTCTGACAAGGAGACTGTCAAGATAGAGTAATAGAGAAACTTGTTCTCACAATATGGCAAACCAAGTTCTCAGAAAAAGAGGAAAGAAAGAAGATCCAAAACAACCTGGGGTTGGCAGTGAACAAGCAGCACCCCTTCCCCACCAGCTGCACTAGCCTATGGTCAGCAGGGGTCCAAATATGGGACCTGCTCCAGAAAGGCAACTTACTCATCACAGGTGGTTCCATCACCGGAACGGCCAAAAAGTGCCAGGACATCGACGGAGTCCACAAAAAAGAAGTGTGCCGGTATATGCACCTACGGAAAACCAGACCGAGCTCAGCATCCCAGTCCAAGAGAAAACACGTTGCCAACAGTGGGGCTGGCAGCTCTATATATGGCAGCTCTATCATAAATGGAAACATTTCCATCTGAAGGTGATTGACAGTTGAGAAGAACCAACATGTCAATAATATGCACAGTTATGTAACCATGCCCCAACCCTCGACGATCTTTACCTTGGACATGACACTGATGTGGGTGCATAGTTTTAAAACAATAAAGGCCAAAATAATCAAAGTATCCAAGACACTCCCAGTCATGGTTGTTGTTTGTGTCAAAAGAATCTTTCCTACTTCAAATCCATGCATTCCCCCTTCCAATTATAACAACCTTCAGTTCTCTGGGAAGGTTTTCTACAAGATTTGTGTGTGGGAATTTGTATCCAGTCAGATAAAAGAGCATTTGTAAGGTTAGGCGATGATTTTTAAAAAGGGCTGGCATTTAATCAGTGATATAATTTATTCCAAGGATTGTCAATGGAGCTCACTGAAATCTGGGCTCTGCGCAAGGCACTGGAATTACATCAAACTCGTCAAATCATGTTTTTATTAACCTTGCTAGGCCAAACTGTTGCCACAAAGTTTGAGAAACATCATTTATTTGATAAAAATAGACTTAATACACATGTGAGCAATGTATTTAGCTGAAAACCCTAAAGGCATGTCCAGACAGCTAAAATCAAAACTCAGACCTAGAGGAAGTACTATTCTAAGCAACTCGGTAACAAAAATGAAAACGGAAAAGAGAGAATTTGCTAGCTATATAAAGCATGTAAGCTACAAAAGCTTGTTAGATAACATTTGCACACAAGAGTAAACTACAGTCCTGTTCTGAATAACTCTGTCATGATAAGCATATTTTAAGTGCGTAACATTAAGAGTAAACAGAGAGACTGAGTCAGAGGAAGTGCCAGAGGAGATCTTTTATGCTCAGGAGGGAGATAGGGAAGCCTGCATTGTGGCCAGAGCTGGGGTCAACCACCTCCTGGCACATAGAAGTAGCAGCTCATAATGCCTTTGCCTACTGCATTGTATGTAAAATGAAGGCGTTAACTAGCTAAAGGTCACAAGGCTCAGAGGTGGTTCAAACAGTGTGGCCAGTGTTCAAGGGGCCGCCTGATTCTGCACAACTGAAAGCCTTTCCCAGCATAACTGGCCTTGGAATGACAGATAAATTAACATGAAATCTACAGTCCATTGTTGTTTTTTAAGGCTAATCTACCAGAATACTGTATGGTATTGTATTTGGATACACAAGGATAGATTTTTTGGGCAAATTGTGTTAACTAACTTTATCACATTATATTAAGTGCTTTATACTATACTGGGCTGTACATAACCAGTCCCATTATGCAGTACAAGTTTATTAAGTCAACCACCTAAGCTGCACTATCAGTTAATCTTAAATTTGACTAGAGGGGAAATGGTGGAATTAAACAACGGCCTTTTTGGTTTCAGGCATGGTCTTTGCAAAAACACAATACATACTCTTTTCCAGGATGCAGGAAGTACTGTGTCACTAAGGTTCAAGGAGGAATTTTAACCATAGCAACTCATTTCATCCCTGTATTTACATGGAAAATCTGCAAATGGAATATTATTTGAAAGCATTTTAAATGTAGGGTAATTTAACTGTATACAAATTAAAAAAAAAAATACATGGTCTAGTCAGCCCTGATAGATGCACGTTTGCACAGTAACTGTAAGGTTGGATTTCAAATGAGTATTAATTTCAGACAATACTTGTCTGAAAAAGAGTTTTGCTGATGGCACAATTGGTATCATAAATGGCAAAATTGGATAGAGAAATTCCTATTGAAAAACAAAAAAACTAAGCCACTTCAAACAAGATAGCTGTTACAATACAGACATTTCAATTTTCATTCTATTCTATTCTATTGCACACTTTATTAAAAATATCCATTAACCAACAGTCGAAAGCATTAAAATAAATATAAATAATTCTATATGATATACACTACCGAACACAAATTGGATACACAAAAAGGCCAGTCCAGGAAGGCTAGCAAATCTAACAGTGTCAAACAACAGAGTTACAAATCAAACACACCATAAAGGCCATGACCAACAATAATAATTTAACATTTATCCATTTACCCATTCAATAATAAAAAAAAAATTCCCACCCAAGGAAATCCCAATAAATTACCAAAAGGCAGGCTATAAATAACAATGGGAAGGACACACTTCCGTAGAAGTCATTTGAGTGATTATTGGTATGAGCCAGCAGCTATGGTCAATGGATAAATATAAAGGAAGTTCCCCCGACACGCCAACATTTCAGTCCGAGACAGTGGGGCTGGTCATAAAATAGGAAAAGAAAGATAGGAAAATCATCATACGATTCATTAAATTATTTTAATAACTGTGAACCTGGTCTTTGCTAATAACTGTGAAGGTGGAATTGTAGAACCTGATGACTGTCATCATCCCAATCACATTTAGGTCAAATACTGAAAATAGACAATAGGACAAATTACACAATTCCTGATGATACTCGCTTTACTCTCAGACAAGTGCATACAACAAAAACATAAATATATTTGTATCAAAGACAGTGGTGACTCTTAAGGCTCTTGGCTACTAATCAGTAGTTTTAGTTTTAAATCCTAGTTCTGCCAAGTGGGCACTGTTGGGCCCCTGAGCAAGGCCCTTAGCATAACCCTCAACAACTAAGCTCGAAAGACAGTTTAGAATCTTTCAGTAAATAAATATGGTGTACTAAAATTATATAGTGACAGCAGTTTTACAAATAAAATATTGATATTTGGTACCCAGTAGTCATTAGCACTATATCTTGAGCTCAATCTGAAGAACAATTAGACTGACAGTTTACATCTGCAGAATTCCCCTTACTGCCTTATAAGAGCATGCCAACATACCTGCTGCCCAAGTAAAACAGTGCGTTTTTAGGCATGTTTCATTGTTTCCACATGTGCTTCATTTCGATTCTTTTTAATGAATTTGCATAGTTAACATTCCTTCATCACAGGCTGCTGATATTTATTAACTGGGCTGAATCTGGTAGCCATTGTAGCCTGCAATTAACCAACACTGTTGACAAACGTAACCTTTCCCTTGTCTACTGAAATGCTTTGTAGATAATATATAATAAAATAATATTAGATAAAAAAAACGCCCTAACAGAGAAGCTAAGAACCCAAAGCTGCACTTCCCACCACCCCGTAATAAGCCGGCAGAAACACTAACCGATAGTAGAAATGAAGGTGGTGTTGAACGCGTCCTCGCTGAAGCGGAACAGCAAACACGTCTTTCCAACTCCGCTGTCTCCTATCAGCAACAGTTTAAACAAATAATCGTATGTCTTAGCCATTTGCTGCGCCGGTGCTGCTGGTCTAAATGTCAGACTGCAGTAAGCGTGCTGTCCATACCACTGCCAAAAATATTCAGACAGGAACGAGCATGGGGCAGGGCTTTAATATTGACGTCACTGGCAAGCTACTGCGCACATGGTTAGTGTAGTTTTTTTACTGATGTGTTCTGTAGTACAGAAGAAGCTAAATCATATTATGTTTGTTAGTTTATTAGGATTTTAACGTCATGTTTTAAAATTTTGGTTACATTCATGACAGTAGATACTCTTTACACAAGATTCATCAGTTCACAAGGTTATATCAAACACAGTCCTGGACAATTTTGTATCTCCAATTCACCTCACTTGCACGTCTTTGGACTGTGGGAGGAAACCGGAGCTCCTGGAGGAAACCCACGCAGACACGGGGAGAACAAATCAGAAAAAATAATACATCACATGGATCCAATTCTACGATGTTTATCTTAGTCATTTTTAACTCCAAAGTCTAAAAATGTAAGCTAATCCAACCCAAGACTGTCAAAATTAACTTCCTAGTAATATAAAGGGAAAAAAAAAAAAATGCGCAATTATTATATGATGAATGTAGAATTTGATATTGCACAATATTGCATTTTTGCACCTTACACTTTTTATATCTCTGCTGCTATAAAAAAAACCACCATACGCTGCTAACTGTATATCAGAATATGTTTTTTTACCTCACCTATCATTTATTCAGTACCATGTACTGGCCATCACTACACTTGTCTCTAGTCTTGTCTCCCTTAATTACTTTTTAGATTAGAAATGTTTTTGTATTTATTGTACTGTTTTTTTAGCTGCACTGTGTATATTGTATTGTCTTGCACTTGTGTTTCATGTTGCACCCTCGTCCTGGAGGAACATTGTTTCGGTTCAATATGTACTTGTATATAGCTAAAATGACAATAAAGCCTTTCTTGAACTCTTGAACTTTTGCCACTGTTAAATGCAGCATATGTCTCTCTAAAATCCTTAGTGTCGGTAGTACTTTTACACATGTGCAAGTAACTCATGCCATTGGCACTGATGCAACCATTTGATAATAACAGTCTGGATGGTTCTTTTCACCTGGTTCTTTTGAACTCGGAGCCCGAAGAACTTGATGTCTGTTTTCCCTAAAAACAAACTGAAACGTGGACTCCTCTGACCCCAGCACACGAATTTACTTGTGGTCCAACTGAGATGAGCTTTGGTCCAGAGAACCTGCCAGCATTTCTGCATAGAATTTACTTAAGGCTTTCTTTTTGCAAGATAGAGTTTCAGGTTGCATTTTTTAATGCACCAGCGAACTGTAATAAGTGACAATAGATTTCCGTATGTACTTCTGAGCACATGGGGATATATTTATCACAGTAACACAATGGTTTCTTATGCAGTGCCATTTGAGTGCTAAAAGGTCATGCCCATTTAACAGTGGTTTAGCAATTACAGTCTAAAAAAATAGTCTAACAAAATCATGAGCCATCTCTGCTTGCAAAGACTGAGCCTTCAGTGGATTCAGTAGATCTTTTAATGCTTAATCGCGATACAATCCAATCTGCTGTTACCAATTCACTGGCTTATTAGTGAATGCTTCAAATCGGTGTAATAATTCATTGTAACAAATTCTACAACTTGGGCTGATGGTAATTACAAGTAGTAAGCAGAAATGTCATGTGTCAAATAGCATGTGTCACTCTTATGAGAGCTGGGCACGTGGTTGTCCTCGCATCTCCCAGGTAGTTGTAATTGTATGGAAAGAGTCTACAGTTGTGTTGGTTATGTCGGCTTGTATGATAGTTTGTGTAGTTTTTAAGTTTTTAAAAGTTACCATTTTAGTGTAATGTGTTGCTTGTGGTGGGCTTAGCCCTGTGTTCCATGTTACTTTAGTCTCAGAGTATACTCTTGCTCCATCTGTTCAGTAAAAGAGCATAAAAAACATTTCCTCTGGCCTCGTCCTTGACTGACCCAACTCCACAATATGAAAACATCTTTTTCTTACTCAGAGGATTACCCTAAGAGTTTCCACAAGAGTTTGCCCACACCACTATGAATCATAAGGTTATTGTTGAGTGTAGGTTATAAGATATGCTAATTTTATATTGCTGGCTTTTGGGCCATAAGGCAATTTCTCTGTTAAGTGGCATCTACCACTGCCAACAGGCCTCAGTTTGTCTTTGTAAATAAACTATATTGGGTACCCATCCAAATCATTGAATTCAGATGTTCCAATCACTTCCATGGCCACAGGTGTATAAAATCAAGCACCTAGGCATGCAGACTGCTTCCACAAACATTAGTGAAAGAATGGGTCACTCTCAGGAGCTCAGTGAATTCCAGCATGGTACCATGATAGGATTGCACCAGTCGTGAAATTTCCTCACTACTAAATATTCCACAGTCAACCGTCAGTGGTATTATAACAAAGTGGAAGCAATTGGGAATGACAACAACTCAGCCACCAAGTGGTAGGCCACGTGAAATGACAGAGCGGGGTCAGCGGATGCTGAGGCGCATAGTGCACAGTGGTCACCAACTTTCTGCAGAGTCAATTGCTACAGACCTCCAAACTTCATGTGGCCTTCAGATTAGCTCACCAAGCGCAATGCAAAGCGTCGGCTGCAGTGATGTAAAGCACGCCGCCACTGGACTCTAGAGCAGTGGAGACGTGTTCTCTGGAGTGACGAATCACGCTTCTCCGTCTGGCAATCCGATGGACAAGTCTGGGATTGGCGGTTGCCAGGAGACCGGGACTTATCTGACTGCATTGTGCCGAGTGTAAAGTTTGGTGGAGGGGGGATTATGGTGTGGGGTGGTTTTTCAGGAGTTGGGCTCGGCCCCTTAGTTCCAGTGTAAGGAACTCTTAATGTTTCAGCATACCAAGAGATTTTGGACAATTTCATGCTCCCAACTTTGTGGGAACAGTTTGGGGATGGCCCCTTCCTGTTCCAACATGACTGCCCACCAGTACACAAAGCAAGGTCCATAAAGACATGGATGAGCAAGTCTGGTATGGATGAGCGAGTTTGGTGTGGAAGAACTTGAATGGCCTGCACAGAGTCCTGACCTTAACCCAACAGAACACCTTTGGGATGAATTAGAGCGGAGACTGTGAGCCAGGCCTTCTCGTCCAACATCAGTGTCTGACCTCACAAATGCGCTTCTGGAAGAATGGTCAAAAATTCCCATAAACACACTCCTAAACCTTGTGGAAAGCCTTCCCAGAAGAGCTGAAGCTGTTATAGCTGCAAAGGGTGGGCCGACATTATATTAAACCCTATGGATTAAGAATGGGATGTCACTCAAGTTCATATGCGTGTGAAGGCAGACGAGCGAATACTTTTGGCTATATAGTGTATAATCTTTAATGTTCTTATTCTTTAACGTTCTGATCCTTTTTATGGACTGTTTTTTGGTTGTTGGTTATTTTTTTATTTTTCTACCACTTATATTTACTATTTTCTTGCCATGGTAAGGAACAGAGTACTATGCCGATAGCTCTATTTGCCGATTATGTATTACGCTTCATGTGGAACTATTTACACTGTACCAGGAGGAAATGAGCAAAATGAGTGAGGTTGCCAGATATATTACTAAATAAAAAGTACTTTTTTCAAGTTCTGACTTTTTCCATTAAAAACATAAGGCATAATCACTTTGAGCTCTTACCCACTTAATCCATTACTATTAATGAAAATAATATTCAAAATAAGGACAGGTGTTTAGACAGATAATCTATGGGGCCTATGTTGTTTTTAAAAGGCTCTGAGTGATGTTTTTTTAAAGAGGTTCATTTAAAAGCTGTGACCCAGTCTAATAAGTGCAGTCAAACTAGCCCTATTTGTATTAGAATAGAGAAGTACCCAGTTGTTAACCTAGGGGGATTAGTATCTCCAATTAACCTGACTGCATGTCTTTGCACTGTGGGAGGAAACCGGAGCTCCTGAATGAAACCCATGCACACACAAGGAGAACATGCAAACTCCACACAAAAATGACCTAGACATGAAATATAAATACATCTCTTTCATTCTTATCAAATGATTTATCCAGGTCAGGGATACAGCAAGTCTGTTTCCACAAAAAAACACAAGGCAGGAATGTGTCTGTGTGGATGCCTGGCCAACCAATAGCACTGCTGAGATTTAAACCTGGATGTTAATGGTGGGTTAACATAATAGACCACTACAACAATAATTTTTAAATTACTCCCACCAAACCTGACCCCTCATATACACCTTGGCTACAGCACAGCAAAGACAATGCAGAGAGAGAGGGGGAACTGTTTCCTGTGGTGGTAGTAGTGGTGGGGGGGGGTCTTGAAAACTTAGAGCCCCCAAAATGTGATGACTAATGGGATGCATCATTAAAGTGTTATGCAGCAGCATTACATAAAAGCTAGACGGCATGACTTTGCACTTTCTGTATATAAAGTAATTACTATTATGTGATGTAGCACAGTAGCAGCATGCCCGAACATGTCCTCTCATTCACTTTAACAGGAAAGTCCCGAACTCGAGGATTTTAAAACATGCCTGGCAACCTCCGAGCGACGAGCACCCTTCTTATAGCCAGCAGCGAGCAGTTAGAGCACGCAGTGTGTGAGAAGAAAATCTTTTACTCGAGAAAATGCCTGTAAGTATTCACGCTTTTTTATTCAATTAAAAGGAAACTTACATCACCAATACCTAAGCTAGCTAAAAATATTACTGTCATGCAAAACTACTGTGGTTTGCAGTACATTTAGCTTATCAGAGTTTTGTGATTTCACATGTCGTGTTTTGAGAAGCTTCGTGGGGGCCTTCCACTCTTTCTACTTGTCATTATATATACAGTGTATCACAAAAGTGAGTACACCCCTCACATTTCTGCAAACATTTTATTATATCTTTTCATGGGACAACACTATAGAAATAAAACTTGGATATAACTTAGAGTAGTCAGTGTACAACTTGTATAGCAGTGTAGATTTACTGTCTTCTGAAAATAACTCAACACACAGCCATTAATGTCTAAATGGCTGGCAACATAAGTGAGTACACCCCACAGTGAACATGTCCAAATTGTGCCCAAAGTGTCAATATTTTGTGTGACCACCATTATTATCCAGCACTGCCTTAACCCTCCTGGGCATGGAATTCACCAGAGCTGCACAGGTTGCTACTGGAATCCTCTTCCACTCCTCCATGATGACATCACGGAGCTGGTGGATGTTAGACACCTTGAACTCCTCCACCTTCCACTTGAGGATGCGCCACAGGTGCTCAATTGGGTTTAGTCCATCACCTTTACCTTCAGCTTCCTCAGCAAGGCAGTTGTCATCTTGGAGGTTGTGTTTGGGGTCGTTATCCTGTTGGAAAACTGCCATGAGGCCCAGTTTTCGAAGGGAGGGGATCATGCTCTGTTTCAGAATGTCACAGTGCATGTTGGAATTCATGTTTCCCTCAATGAACTGCAGCTCCCCAGTGCCAGCAACACTCATGCAGCCCAAGACCATGATGCTACCACCACCATGCTTGACTGTAGGCAAGATACAGTTGTCTTGGTACTTCTCACCAGGGCGCCGCCACACATGCTGGACACCATCTGAGCCAAACAAGTTTATCTTGGTCTCGTCAGACCACAGGGCATTCCAGTAATCCATGTTCTTGGACTGCTTGTCTTCAGCAAACTGTTTGCAGGCTTTCTTGTGCGTCAGCTTCCTTCTGGGATGACGACCATGCAGACCGAGTTGATGCAGTGTGCGGCGTATGGTCTGAGCACTGACAGGCTGACCTCCCATGTCTTCAACCTCTGCAGCAATGCTGGCAGCACTCATGTGTCTATTTTTTAAAGCCAACCTCTGGATATGACGCCGAACACGTGGACTCAACTTCTTTGGTCGACCCTGGCGAAGCCTGTTCCGAGTGGAACCTGTCCTGGAAAACCGCTGTATGACCTTGGCCACCATGCTGTAGCTCAGTTTCAGGGTGTTAGCAATCTTCTTATAGCCCAGGCCATGTTTGTGGAGAGCAACAATTCTATTTCTCACATCCTCAGAGAGTTTTTTGCCATGAGGTGCCATGTTGAATATCCAGTGGCCAGTATGAGAGAATTGTACCCAAAACACCAAATTTAACAGCCCTGCTCCCCATTTACACCTGGGACCTTGACACATGACACCAGGGAGGGACAATGACACATTTGGGCACAATTTGGACATGTTCACTGTGGGGTGTACTCACTTATGTTGCCAGCTATTTAGACATTAATGGCTGTGTGTTGAGTTATTTTCGGAAGACAGTAAATCTACACTGCTATACAAGCTGTACACTGACTACTCTAAGTTATATCCAAGTTTCATGTCTATAGTGTTGTCCCATGAAAAGATATAATGAAATATTTGCAGAAATGTGAGGGGTGTACTCACTTTTGTGATACACTGTATATATATAGCTTTTCGACTTTTTGTAGTTGTAGGTGGTTGTTTTTTTTAACTATAGAAATAGTTTTTATGTGTATACTATGTACACATAAACATGACTTAAATAAACTTTAAGTATAGGTGGCAGAAATGTCTTACTAAATTTTAGTAACTTGTCAGATGTTTTTTTAAAAGACATTTCTGGTCTTTGTTTAGGGTTTTCTTTCCATGTATTTGGACCTTTATTTGTACTATAAATGTATTTTATATTCACTTTTTATAACAATATATAAAATTATATTCATTTATGTACAATTCATATTAACACACAAAAGTACAGGGGTTGGACAATGAAACTGAAACACCTGGTTTCAGACCACAATAATTTATTAGTATGGTGTAGGGCCTCCTTTTGCGGCCAATACAGCGTCAATTAGTCTTGGAAATGACATATACAAGTCCTGCACAGTGGTCAGAGGGATTTTAAGCCATTCTCCTTGCAGGATAGTGGCCAGGTCACTACGTGATGCTGGTGGAGGAAAACGTTTCCTGACTCGCTTCTCCAAAACACCCCAAAGTGGCTCAATAATATTTAGATCTGGTGACTGTGCAGGCCATGGGAGATGTTCAACTTCACTTTCATGTTCATCAAACCAATCTTTCACCAGTCTTGCTGTGTGTATTGGTGCATTGTCATCCTGATACACGGCACCGCCTTCAGGATACAATGTTTGAACCATTGGATGCACATGGTCCTCCAGAATGGTTCGGTAGTCCTTGGCAGTGACGCGCCCATCTAGCACAAGTATTGGGCCAAGGGAATGCCATGATATGGCAGCCCAAACCATCACTGATCCACCCCCATGCTTCACTCTGGGCATGCAACAGTCTGGGTGGTACGCTTCTTTGGGGCTTCTCCACACCGTAACTCTCCCGGATGTGGGGAAAACAGTAAAGGTGGACTCATCAGAGAACAATACATGTTTCACATTGTCCACAGCCCAAGATTTGCGCTCCTTGCACCATTGAAACCGACGTTTGGCATTGGCACGAGTGACCGAAGGTTTGGCTATAGCAGCCCGGCCGTGTATATTGACCCTGTGGAGCTCCCGACGGACAGTTCTGGTGGAAACAGGAGAGTTGAGGTGCACATTTAATTCTGCCGTGATTTGGGCAGCCGTGGTTTTATGTTTTTTGGATACAATCCGGGTTAGCACCCGAACATCCCTTTCAGACAGCTTCCTCTTGCGTCCACAGTTAATCCTGTTGGATGTGGTTTGTCCTTCTTGGTGGTATGCTGACATTACCCTGGATACCGTGGCTCTTGATACATCACAAAGACTTGCTGTCTTGTTCACAGATGCGCCAGCAAGACGTGCACCAACAATTTGTCCTCTTTTGAACTCTGGTATGTCACCCATAATGTTGTGTGCATTGCAATATTTTGAGCAAAACTGTGCTCTTACCCTGCTAATTGAACCTTCACACTCTGCTCTTACTGGTGCAATGTGCAATTAATGAAGATTGGCCACCAGACTGGTCCAATTTAGCCATGAAACCTCCCACACTAAAATGACAGGTGTTTCAGTTTCATTGTCCAACCCCTGTATATTTCACTTTGTATATAATTATATTAGTGTATATTTGGGAATGTGTTTGTTTTTGTGTAACAGCTGGCTAAAGACTTAATGCACCCCACCTTCGACTTGGAGAGGAGGCAGCATAAGAAGAAAAGACTGGTGCAAAGTCCAAACTCTTACTTCATGGATGTGAAATGCCCAGGTATATACCACACCTAAATCAATATGACATGCCATGCAATCCATTAAGGATGAGTCAGAATGATTGACTGTTCGTCTAATAGCTCACCTGTCAGTTGGTGAAGAATAGCTTATCAGTTTGTCTTAGTGAGTCAAAGTATAATCATTGTTACGATAAGTAAATTAATCTAAAATTCTAGTTATATTTATGTTACAATTACATTTATTTACTGTCGTACGTTCTATATGATTCACCTTCATCTCATTTTTCAATACAAGTCATGTACCTTGTGGGTTTTACCAAACTGAATAAATTATGCTAGCCCACTGCTGCTGGGATCCAGGGTTTGAATCCACAGCGGTGCTATGTACAGGGTGTCCACATACAGACATGATTCACTATGTGTGAGGGGGTTGGCCAAGACACCACGATAGATTGGTGTCCTGTCTGGGGTATGTTACTGCTTCCAGGGAAGCCAGATACTTAAGAAGCCATGATAATTATTGGCCATTCTTTTTTTATTTTTATTTTTTTATTTATAAAAATAATTTTTAAATATTTCAAACTAGTAGTAGCCAATTCCCCTATTTGTGCCAACTTCTACCTGCCTGCTCCACCCCTCTTGGTGACCGAAGAGAGCTGTAACTGTCACGTGCCCCCATTGACGCATGCAGTCGGTAACCCTCATCTTTTCCCTGCCACTGGTGGAGTCTTACAGAGAACTGTATTGTCTACAACAAAGCACTCTGCAAATCGATCCTCACTAGTGCAGTTGCCTTGACCAGACAGCAGTGAAACATTTCCCGACCTCCCTCTTAAGGCATAGCCAACTGAGGCTGTTAGATGCCCGGCTAGGTCAACATCACAACCTAAAATTACAACTCAAGATAGATCTTCATTGTTGATGGGCTAGGGCGTTAGACTGCTGTGCCAACCAAGCACCCAATTAATGGCTATTCTTTAAGTGTATGTTTAATATAATGTTACATACTGTCATATGGTCAGCATATGGTCTACAAAAAATTTTAATTACAATTATTTGTGTGACAATGGATGTATTACAATGACAGTTATGTGGTTTTTTTTTTACTGTTAAATAAACAGTATTCAAGAACCCAGATGATCCACTGTTTGAAAGGGTAAAGGGGGAAACATCTGTAGAAGACTGTTAAAGACTGTACATCTTTAAGATTGATCTTTGCTGGGCTGTGTCATTTACAGTGTTTTGTTTTTACGGCCTTTGTAATAGGTTATTCTTGTCAGCTGCTTTTTTCAACAGCTGTGCTAATGTAGATCAGCCAGTCTATCTATGGCAGTTTAATTAACTGCAGGGAAAGCATGCAACACTTTCTGACAGGCGTGGTAAAAAATAAAACCCAGGCCCCCAGAACCCATGTTTGTATGTGGCAGCCACACTACCAGCTTTACCATTGTGATGCCCACAAAGCAAAACAAATCCCACGAACAAGCTATAGTAGTAAGCCTGGATAAGTGTAACCCAAAGCAAATGATGAAGTATTTGTTTTTTGCTGTGCATATGTACTCACACCTTTTGAGCAAAAACATTATGTATTGTAATGTATCATCTGTTTACAGGTTGCTATAAAATCACAACAGTGTTCAGCCATGCCCAGACAGTGGTATTGTGTGTGGGGTGCTCAACAGTGCTCTGCCAGCCCACAGGAGGAAAGGCCAGGCTGACTGAGGGCAAGTATTTTTAGTATTAGTTTAGGCTGTAAATTTGAGAGGTTTTGTGTGTTAAAATCTTTTGATCATTTTATGTGACACCAAAACCAGCTCAAGCATGACATTATGCTTTTTGTTTTTAACCAGGTTGTTCTTTCAGAAGAAAACAACACTAAGGGAAATAATTGAAGTGGGTCCTTCGAATAAAAATAAATTGTGTCAGTTTTATCTTTTCATTGATTGCAATGAGTATAATGTAATGTATAATGTAATCTATCTACAGTGATTAATAAGTGGAAGGTATTTCTACTGTAACACTTGTGAATAAAAATATAGCCATTTTTTGTACTGTATTTAGTACAGTAGCGAAATGTGATTCTTAAACCCAAGTTCTCCAAATTACTGAATTACTTTGAGGTTAAATTTAATTATTATGGCCAATGAATGTGCAACAGTAAGATTATTCATTGTGTAAAAACAAGGGGTGTTGAGATTGGTTTCACAAATAAAGAAAAACTTAATCTCATTGCTCATCAGCATCAGTTTATTAGAATACCCACTGCAATATAAAAATTAACAGTGGCCCTAAAATGGTGCTGTAGAGTTCTCTTCTGAAGTACTGTACTGCAAAAGTAAACAGAAATTACGATGATAATATAGTAGTTCAGAGTTAGAAATGCAACATGCAAATGCTTGCTCAGAAATAATTGCATAATCACACAAGCTGCAATACACCGTGTACAGGGCGGCACAATGGCCCAGTGGGTAGCACTGCCGCCTCACAGCAAGAAGGTCCTGGGTTCGATCCCCAGGTTGAGCGGTCCGGGTCCTTTCTGTGTGGAGTTTTTATGTTCTCCCCTTATCTGCATGGGTTTTCTCCGGGAGCTCCAGTTTCCTCCCACAGTCCAAAGACATGCAAGTGAAGTGACTTGGAGATACAAAATTGTCCATGACTGTGTTTGATGTTAAAACTTGTGAACTGATGAATCTTGTGACGAGTAACAACAGTTTCTGTCATGAATGTAACCAAAGTGTAAAACATGACTTTTAAAATCTTAATAAACAAACACTGTACATTGTTTCATTGTTTTCTGATACTTTTAAATAAACAACACATGGTTAAAGTATTAGTCTTTGTTTACTTTATACTTTAAATATAAGAGCAAACATAACTACCTGTCAACTCACTATACTAAAACTTGTGACAATTTTATACTACACCTGTGTCCCAACAGCGGCCCAAACTTAGCAAGTTAGCTATAACAAAGCTCGTCTATTTAGAGAAAAGATGCTATTGATCAATTTTACTGTCACCTGAAATTAGTCTCTCATAGAAAAACTATTTTTCTAATTTATAGCTGGAATTCAAATTGGCTTCTTTAACACTTCACATTCCAAAATGAATCAGCAAGTATAAAGGATTTGTTTGCTTAGATTTGTGTATCTTTAAATTTTTTTTAAAAGAAGATAAAATTAGAGCTGAACACATATTTCCAGAATATTTTAGGCCCCTGAGGGCCTAGAGAACCCTGATAGTTTCCCTCTGGTACATGAGGGTCGTCAGCTACCATACTAAAACTTATTATATCATTCACAATTTAAAAAAAAAAGGGGCTTGGGTGGTGCAGCGGTAAATGTGCATTGTAAGTGCTTCAGACAGACACGAGTTTGCATGGCTACAAAGTCTGAAAACATCTTAATCACATCTGTTTTGATCATTTTCTTGAATGCTTTCTTTGACATTTTAAATTTGGGTTACATGTTTTCTTGCAAAATCAGAATTATTATTAGCACATGTATTATATGTTTATCATAAATCTTGAACTCTGATCTTGAATTACTACTAGCCCAAGCAAGTGACAAAAGATAAACACACCAAAATGTTTTTTGCTTGTTTAGTTTTAATTGTATAGACGTACACTGGTGCGTTATCAGGGAGGTGTTACCTTCATAGAAAGCATACAAATACCCTTTTTCAGCACTGAGCTTTTTACAAGTACAATAGACAAAAGCAAAACAAGTAGAAATGTAAAAAAAATGAAATATGATTGGACATGAAATAAACACAAAGTACACACCCACACTCAAAACAACATGCACACAATGTAGTAGACATACCAAATCAACATTGAGAAACATACAGCAATGATCTAAATATTTTTGCAGTAGGAAGGTTGCTGTGATTCTCAGCAATAACATTCATCTGAACTACTTTTATATGACTAATGGTCCTTTCCATTTTTACTTTTAGGTTTTAACAGATGGAAAACCTCTTTAGCACTTTAGGGGCCAATAATTAAAAAAATGCCTATATAAGGATTGTTAAACAACATACTCCATCAAATGCTGATTTTAGGTGTTTGTGGTGGCACAGTGGCTAGCACTGTCAGCTCACAGTAAGAAGGGCCTGGGTTTTATTAAACAGCCAGACAGACAGGGTTCTTTCTGTATGCAGTTTGCATGTTTTCCCTGTATCTGAGTGGGTTCCTCTGGGTACTCTGGTCATCTCCCACAAGTCTAAAAACATGCTGTCAGGCCAACTGGAACTATTAAAAACTGCTTTAAGTATGTGTTTGTGGCCGCTCAGGTGGCGCAGCGGTAAAAAGAAACGCGCTGCAACCAGGGCTGGATTCTGAGAAGCGTCGTATCGAATCCAGCCTTGCTTTATGCGATTGCGTTCTCTGCCGGCTGATTGGAGGCGCTTACACAGAGATGGGAGGGGGTGCCCTTAGGGTGTGTCTCTCCTCATGCAACGCTAGGTGGCGCCAAAACTCGTCAATGTGTGGGTGGCAAAGATGCATCTGGCTGCTGCTCGTGTTTCGGAGGGGATACGGGTTAGCTTCAATCACCTCCGTCAGGGCAGGGTTCGGCATAGACAGAGAGGAAGCACGATGCTAATTGAACAATTGGATGCCCTAAAAAGGGGAGAAAAAGGGGTAGAAAAAAAAAAAAAAAAAAAGTATGTGTTTGTGCATACATGTCTGCCCTGTAATGGACTCGCAACCCGTCTGAGGAGTTTTCTACCTTTAGCTCAATAAATTAGAACCACCGCAACCCTAACAAGGATAAAACTGTGATAAAACAATAAATGAGTCAATGTCTGATAGCATTTGAACTGAAACCAGTTAACATGTCTGTAAATACATTGACACAAATAAAATGAGCTGCATTTATGGTTGCACTGAATTGAGGCTCACTGAGTTTGACATTGAACTCCATGACCTTTGGGACTTTCCTCCTCCTCATAGGCTTCTCCACTGTATTTTCTACTCTGGGATTCAAGGTCCACCTCACAGAGGTCCACCTCTTCCATATCATCAGTCAGCATTACGTCATCCCGTTTAGGAAGTAGCAGTTCCAGCTGGGGGAACATGTTCTCAGGAAGCCAGTGTTTTTCTGGAAACTCAACCTGAGGTGGAATACACAGTATTGACAGTATTAAAAATCTAAACAATCAAAGGCTATTGGAATGAAAGCTGCAAAACTGTTAGGTGTAACATTGACCGTGATTAAAAAAAAAAAAACTCACCTCAAACTGAATGAGGAGCAGTCCTTTCTCATAGGGATCTCTGTAGACGGGCATACCCTCATTCTGAATAGACTTTACGTCATTGTTTTTAATTACTTGACCTTAAAACAACAAAAAAATCATACAGATGTTATTAAATCTAGGTTTAATAACTATGAGGCTGTCAAAAATGCTACACAGTATACAATTAAATGCTATACAGCAAAGTTTTAACATGATACATTTGAGCATTATAGTCAGTGACAGAAGCCCATTTAATTGTACACAGAATCACCAGAAAAAGTTGCTGATCTATTTATAACACTCACTTCTAGTATCAAAGCAACCACTACAAGCTGCTAAATAGAGTGGTGGTAGCTTAGAGGGTAAGGTACTAGACTAGTGATTAGAATGTTGCTGGTTCAAGCCTCACTGTTGGACCCCTGAGCAAAGCCCTTAAACCTCAATTGCTTGCATAGTAAACTCCCATTTTCTATTCACTTTGGATAAAGGTGTAATATGTAAATATTGAATAAAAACTATCAACGTATGACATGGATAATTTGACAAAATGTTTTGTGCAAAGAAATTTGCCATTCATTGTCACTAATCACTTTCATCCTTTTCTTCACTTTCATCATTTCCATTTCTTTTCATATTCCAAGAGGATTTCTACTATAGACATCCCCTATTTAAAACTCTAGCTGTATATACCTGGTGCTGAACTGATGATGAGGGTTCTGTTGTCTAGTGTTTGTATTGTTTTCTTGAAGCCACAGAGTGCCTCAACCAGCTTTATGTTCATCTTCATGCTTAAGTTATCTTCCTGCCTGTTAAATACAGGATGTTTCTTCTGGTCGAGGACAATGATGACATCACCAGGCTCCAGCCCTGGTTCTTGATCACCCTCACCGTGGAACATGATCTTCTGGCCATCTTTCATACCTGGTGTACAAAAAGTGTCAACTATGTTACTTACAAAGAACAAACACATGAGTGTAAACAAAAGCATATGCCAGCAGTTTACTATATAACTGGCACATATACCTTTGTCAATGTGGACTTCAAGAATTTTCTTTTTGCGTTCCACTTTGTGCCCATTGCAGTTCTTGCAGCGATCCTTGGCACTGAATCTTTCACCCTGTCCCTGGCATTCTGAGCACATGCTCTGGATCTGCTGAATCATTCCTGGTCCAATCTGCTGCACCTGGATCTGAACTCCTCTGCCTTTGCATTTTGAGCATTTTTCAAGAGCACCTCTCTTTCCTCCATAACCTGTAAAAGAAATTGCTTTAAGCTTAAAACAAAATCAATGCCATTTTATTATGAACATTTAGTCACATTTCATTAACAAGGTTGTCCTCACTTTAAACAGCTTTTAAGACATATCTTTACAACAGACATACTGCTGTAGTATGTAGAATTTCAGAATAGTTAACAACTACTGTGATGAACCAGCACTTAAAACTACTACTATAGACTTTTGGTGGACTTTGCTATTGGCTCCAGAGCTGCAACTGCACACTGCCATCTGTAGGACAAAACGATGCAGCTTCAAGGCAACTTAATGAATTTAAAAGTAGTTTATGTACCATACGTACCATCACATTTCTCACAGATTACATTCTTCTGGAGACCAAGCTTTCTGGTTGAACCATTGTACATTTCCTCAAGTGTGACACTGAGCTGGTGGACCACATTTTTACCTTAAAAAAGAGAATAGGATATAGGATAAATGTATAACAGTGATAGATCCTTTATATATATTTTTTTTTTACCGATGTAACGTAAACCGTTGCCCTGCAAGTGTTATTGGTTTTAGGTAGGAATATTAATGATTAACCAATTAACGAAGTTAGTCAGTTGCTATCGGCTAAAAATAGAATTTAAATATATTATCAACAGCTGACACTTAATTTGAATGTGGATACGTTACTCTAATTCAATATGCAAGCTCCAGGAGCTCTAATCCAAACTGAAAAACTAAATGCATTTATATCGTTCTTAATAAAAGAACTATTTCAAATTAAAATCCCAAATGGAAAAGTTGTTTTGCATCAGTATGGAGTCAGACCATATGATAAACTCTGCACAGGTGGATCTGTGTGGCATTATTTGTTCAACTGCTGCAGACAGTATGTAGGTAGAACTCAGCTTTATTTTTACATTAATACCTTAAAGCTTTTTCTGACAACATAAGTGTAAATGATGTAAGACGATAAGCAATCATTATTATTTTTTGATAAACATATTTGTAATGAACTGTTGATAAAATCCACATTTTATGAATGCAGTTCTGCTCACACAGTTTATGTTCATCTTACTTCTTTACATTACTCCCACATTCATTATGCTAAGCTTTTTTAAATGAATATTGTCAACAACTGGCGACCACTTCTAGGAAATTGGTTATTTGCATTACTAGTTTTGGGCTAAACTTACCTTTTTGTTCTCTCTGAGTTCTTCCTCCACCCCCGAAGAACATGTTAAAGATGTCCATAGGAGAGGAGAAGTCGCCTCCTCCCATGCCTCCTTCTTTGATGGCCTGTTCACCTCCATGGTCATACAGATCTCGCTTTTTAGGATCTGACAGGACTTCATAAGCTTGTGAAATATGTTTGAACTGTGGAACAGAATTAACACTTATGTTACCTTTTACATAGAAAAGCTCTCCTGTTGCAATACCAGTCTAGCTCTAGACCAATAGTTGATGTAGTTGATGTATTTAAAGATTCACATTTCAAAATTTGTGCCCAACAAATGTATAAAATACTGTAGGAAAACAAGGCTGTGCAAACAAGGCTGCACAATAACTGTTTTTTCCTCACTTAAGCAATGGAAGAAAACTGAAGTTGATTAATGTTAATTATTAGTATCTATTCAAGTTTACTTATTTTAATCATGTGCATTTTACTATTTGGCGGCATACACGGGGAACATTAATGTTTTTTTACCATTCTCAGCCTTACTTTGATTATACTAAGCATTCAATGCATCAAAATGCATCAGTGTGACTGAATTGTATTTATACCGCAGTAATTAGATCTATTAGTGAAAATCGATTAGCTTAATGATGTACATTGTAAAAGGCTGTACAAATGTGCACTCTCAATTCATCTTGATTGATTGTGATAAAATTATTATATTCATTATGTACTCTTTTACCGTAACTAGACCAGTCTTATTTTGATTGAAACAAAAGTTTATAATGTACACAGTGAAAGACTAATCCCTACTTAGGCAATGGACAAAAAATGAATGCATTTGCGTAAAACAGGTTTATAATGCTTAAAGGTTTCTAATTTACATACTTCATCTAAATGATTTTAGTGTAGCAGGGGACATTGTAATAAAAGCCTACTTTTTATAATATAAAATAAAAAAATAGTGAAGGCAATATGATTTATGATCATAAACTGATAATCAACGATTACCATTTTAATGACACTCCAATTATATAAAATTCTTACTTCTCTCATTCTAAAGAATGAAAAAAGACATACTTGTAATGCAACGTTAGAATATATCCTGCTTGGTGTTATTTATCATAATAAGGATAAAGTACAACCCCTTTGTACACAAAATCCTTGGCTACTTGGAATTAAAAACTTAAATATTTCTCTTGGTATGCTGCAGGTTAGCGTAGCTTAGTCGGCTAACAGCACAGCAATTCCAGAAAGTTCCACACGCTTCTGTAGATGTCAGCTGCTACATGCTGGTGAAAATAGATACAAGACATGCGAGCCTGGTACTCACTTTCTCTCCTTCGTTGGGGTTTTTGTCCGGGTGGTATTTCAGGGCCAGTTTTCTATAAGCTTTCTTAATTTCTTCGAGGGAGGCTTTCGGGCTCACACCAAGAGTATCGTAGTAACCGGTCTCTCGCACCATGTTTGCCTGGACAACAGAGCACATGACAAGGCGGTTATATGCATTTAATGTAGTTTAAAATGCAAAGGTGCAGTTATTTTATAGGCATGCGCATTATAGTAGCAACAATGACGTTATAATAAAAATAATAGTACTTTAACGTCTAACTGGTTTAACGGTACCAGGACGTGTGCGCACCGGCTAATTTTAAAAGCTCTATATTATTTTTAGAATAAATAAATACATTGTTTCCTGTACATGTAATAAACAAAAGCATACACTATTTAAAGTAATATTAGATTCTATTGTCATTAAATGTAATTAATGTAGCAACAGCTGGTAAGCGACTTACAGTTTGCTGTGTGGTTTGGTGAAGGCTTCTTGCTCCTCTGCTCTGCGTCGTTACCGTTGGTTGACCTGTCGGCTGAATGAGTGAGATGGCGCTGCTGCTTCCTTTATATATGCAGTGAGCGGCTGGAGAACTTTCTGGAGCAGCAGCGCCTGAAATTTCTACAGCTCGCCTTTCTCTCTCTCTCCCTTTCTCTGTCTATGTCTCTCTACCATTCTAGAAACTAATAGTCTGAGAAACTTTAGCATTATGTGTGTCCTTCTCTAAAAGCCTTACCAAATATTGTTACAGTCTTATAGTTGGTCACTTGTTCACTTACATCTTACACTGAAGGGCAATTTTGAGTAACCAGTCCACCTACTGCAAGTTATGAACACCCGTGATCTTTGATCCCTCAGCCGGCACTGCATCAAGACCCGCCACTCAACAATAGCTGATATAACCACATGGGTGAGGGATTACTTTGGCAAACCTTTGTCAAGCTCTACAATACGGAGTTACATGCACAAATGCTGCTTAAAACTTTACTGTGCAAAAAGAAGCCTTATGTTAACCATGTCCAGAAGCGGCGTCGACTTCTCTGGGCTCGGAGGCATCTAGGATGGACCTTCACACAGTGGAAATGTGTATTGTGGTCGGATGAATCAGCATTCCAGGCTGTTTCTGAAAAAAAATGGACAACGAAAAAGACGAAAAGGACCATCCAGACTGTTATCAGCATGACAGTCCAAAAGCCAGGGTCTGTCATGGTATAGGGCTGTCAGTGCCCTTGGCAAAGGTCATTTACACTTCTGTGATGGCAGCATTAAAGCAGAAAAGTACATTGAGATCTTAGTGCAACATATGCTGCCTTCAAGATGTCATCTTTTCCAGGGACGTCCATGCATTTTTCAACAAGACAATGCAAAACCACATGCTGCACACATTACAGAGGCATGGCTGAGGAAGAAGAGGGTACGGGTACTGAACTGGCTTGCCTGCAGTCCTGACCTGTCCCCAATAGAGAATTTTGAAAGGAAAAATGCGACAACGACAACCCCGTACTGTGGCACATCTTAAGACGTGTTTGCAGGAAGAATGAGACAAAATAAAACCTGAAACACTAAATCACTTGGTATCCTCGAAGCCAAAACGTCTTTTAGGTGTGATGAAAAGGAATGGCAACTTTACAAAGTGGTAAATGCTTTACTGTCTCAACTTTTTTCGGAATGTGTTGCACACCTGAAATGCAGGAATGTATGTTTATTAATGAATGAAATGAAGTTGAGCAGACAAAACATGAAATATCTCAGGTTTATCCTTTCTGCAATGAAAAAAGTCAAAATGATGTAAGAAACTCAGTGGTTTTTTTTTAAATTATTATTATTTGCATTTTCCATGCTGTCCCAACGTTTTCTGATTTGGGGTTGTAATTGGAACATTCCCACAGACACACTTCACAACCCACCCTAAATAAGTGAAGGCTGTTATAGCCACAAATGGAGGCTGGGGGGTTAACTCCATATAAGTGTCAATGGTTTTTGGAAGGAATGTCTAGCTAGCTCATGGTCAGACGTTCACATACCATTTGCCATATAATGTACATCCCCTACTAAATCATAAGACAAACAAAATACGGTGTTTTATTTTTTATTTTTAATGCATTTTCTCCCAATTTTCCTCCCGATTTAGCACACTCAATTTTGTCTTCCGCTGCTGAGAGATGCCAGATTGCATCCGAGGAGAGCATGTTGCTGTACACGCCTCTCCCGACACGTGTACAGCCCTCCTCTTCTTGCCCGTGCATTCTGCACAGGCATCTCTTGCGCCAATCAGGGCCCTTACACAGCGTATGAAGACACACCCACCCACACCCAGTCCGGCCCCCACCCAGTCCAGCCCCCACCCTGCAGATACGGTGGCCAATTAGTATCTGCTGCAGGCACTGCCAATTATGCCTGCTAGATGGCGCCCAGCCGACTGGTGACAACACCGAGTTTCGAACCGGGGAGTTCAGAAACTCTGTGCTAGTGTGCAAGTGGAATATGTTGTCTACATTGTATTGATTTGATTTTTTATTTAATTTTATTCTTTATTCATTGTATTGATAAAATAAAAATATTAAAATAATTTAAAATAGAGTGCTCTGGTGTCTCAGCATTATATTACACTAGCCAACTTCTGCTGCTTGGGAGCCTACATACAGACATGATTGGCATTATCTGAGGATGGCTACTGTTGATGGATCTTGGCATCTTGTTCTAATGTGATTCAGGGGAAAAACATACAAATAAAATAAAATTAAGTACAACATTATAAAATAATACTGATGATTGTTATGACATGTTTGTTATATGTAATTTACATAATGTAGTTTTATCAGTTATATTATGTAATATTTAAAATGCTGCTGAAGTTCATTGTCATATAATGGCAAAACTGAGTGTAGTGCCTTTTAAATAACCTAAACACAGTTCTATTCTGAAGTGACAGCACTCTTTGGGTAACTGTTTTCACAAAAGACTACAGGATAAAAAATCCACAGTGCAAAAAGGCCCCAAGTTCATTAGTATGCATAGAGGGATCTCACCCAAATAGAGATTTTTCATGAAAACAACATATTGCGTAAATATTCTCACACACAAAAAATAAAATAGACATGAAAGCAACATGTAATCAACTCCTAATGTAACTCTCATATACAGTTTTTGAAATACATGAGTCTATATATTAATAAAAGTTTTTTTCATTCCCTGAAAACTGGAGCGTTGCGACTGTGTTTACTGGAGCCCCATGCTCTCACTGGGTTGGTTGAGGGGGCTTTGGAAGGAGGGTCATTGTTTCCTTGTGAAAGTGTAAGGCACCAAATCAGCACATACCAGCACAGCGGTCAGCATGACTAGCAGCGAAATATCTTCCCAGGCCAGATCTAGCAATATTCAACACAAAACTGAAGAAAAACTTTGTGACAGGTAAGTAACTTTAACATTTAGGTAAAGTGCTAAACTCCTATAATTTAAAGTAATTAATAAAATTCTGTTATTGGAACACCTCCAGAATAAGTCAAAATGAAAATGGCTCTGGGCTGGGCATTTATGAAAATATGTCAGAGAAAACCAGACAAGTGACATTACCGTGTTTTTTTAAGCTTTTTTTTTTAATCTTTGCCATTGCACAGCATTTTATTACAGAACATGACTGTTTTCATTTACATTTTCATGTAAAACTTCATGCAGAAAAAAAGTAACTTCATTAGTTAAAAAACTAAAAACCTGACATTGTGTGAGTTTAAAACTCTAGGCTGTAACTGGGTGAACAGTGTTATAGCTTTCAGCGTGTGTGTGTGTCCTCTCTCTCAGCTCAGAGCGCTCATGTCTGGGGCTGATGACAGATTTCATAAAAAAGGGAGAAGAACAGGTTATGGATAATAGTGCAGGTAAGTAAGCCACCTTTGGTGCTATTATTGCAGCCAATTTACACAGTTGCAGGAAAAAATTAAACCTTTGAAATGACCAGCAATGTTGCGTTGACACACAATGAGATTTAAGTAAGACTACACACCCTTGAAATTACTCATTTCAGTAACTGAGTGAGCAAACAAAAAGGATCCGGCAAACAAAACAGATAAGGCGAATCAATAACCAAAACTAAAGGCTAATTCAAGGGTAAACACAAAATATCTTCACAAATCATTAGAACTGGGTGGATTTAGTCATTGAGCTCTACAGTACTACGAAACAAACCGGCTCCCCTTAAAGCAGAGAGAGTTAAGGGCCTTGCGCAACCTCTCAACCTTTTAATAGACAGTCCAAAGCTCTAACCACTAGGCTACCACATACACACAAACACATTTACCTTAACATACCTTACACACACACATCTAAGGGGAATTTTAGTATCTCCAGTTAACATGACTGCATGTCTTGGGACTGTGGGAGGAAACTGGAGCTCCTGGAGGCCACCCACGCTTGCATGGGGAGAACATGCTCCACACAGAAAGAACCCAGACCGCTCCACCTGGGAATCAAACCCAGGACCTTTCTGCTGTGAATATAATATCAGGCTAGGACTCTCACCTGTTGAAGTAATGTGTTTTCACAAAAAAGTGTGATTGTCAGTGTGCTATAACTTTGCAAGAATATATTTCTGATTAGTAATATAATCTGGATGGTCATGAGTAATCAATACTCATTTTCAAGATTTTACAGTGGTGTAGTAGACCTGATCTAAAGCTTTCTTTTCATAAAAAATAATTTACTTGACTATCAATTATGGTCTTTTTTCAGCAGATAACGGCTTGAAAGAGGTTCTGACAGATGTGGCACTGGCTCCAGCCCAATCCCTTTGGACCACAGATGCAAGTGGAGCAGTGCTACTGCGCATAGATGAACTCTGTCCACAGAAACCTATCACAGTACATCAAATGTTCATGAACTCAGTTCAGAAATATGGCAATTTGTATGCTCTTGCAACCAAAAGAAATGACAAATGGGAGAAGATAACATTCTCTGAATACTACCATTACTGTCGGATGGCTGCTAAGAGTTTTTTAAAGGTGAGTTTTATGAGCATGTGTACTTAAATTACAGATTTATTTTATGAACGATATGTGAACTTCTTATTTTTAAATCACTTATAAAATCGTTATTTAAATTATGTGATATCGATAAACTTGAATATTTTATTGTGTTGTTTATTTATTTATTTATTTATAGATTGGGCTGGAGCGTTTTCACAGCGTTGCCATTTTGGGATTTAATTCTGCTGAGTGGTTCTTTTCTGCTGTAGGAGCAGTCTTTGCAGGGTAAGGAGTCCATGCAATGCCAGCTATATATTTTTTCAGAAGGCAAATGTTTTCAATATATATATATACAGTATATATATATATATATATATATATACATTGTACAGTATGTTTACAAGCACTAATATAAAAAGCAGCTTCATTCTCATCAGTTATTTATTAAAACATAATTGAATTTAGGCCGCTCAGGTGGCGCAGCGGTATAAACACACGCCAGAACCAGAGCTGGGATCTCAAATACATCGTATCGATTCTCAGCTCTGCCGGCTGTCTGGGCTGAGCAACCACATGAACAACGATTGGCCTGTTGTTCAGATAGGGGTGGGATATTAAAGCCGGATAGGGACTCTCTCATAACTAATGCAATTACGACCTCTGCTGGCTGCTTGATGCCCAGAGACGGGAAAAGAGTGCTGCCAGGGTGTGTCTCTCCGTACACAGTGCTGATCCACATTGCACTCGCCTAGTGTGGGTGACAAAATGCATACGGCTGCTGTCCACGTGTCGGAGGGGGCGTGGGTTAGCTTCGTTCTCAATCAGAGAGGGGATCGCATTAGTGGAGAGGAAGCATGATGCAATCGGGCAATTGGACGCGCTAAAAAGTCGGGAGAAAAAGAGGTGAGAAAAATGCTTTAAAAAAAATAATAATAATAATAATAACATATTAACATATATATATATATATACAGTGTATCACAAAAGTGAGTACACCCCTCACATTTCTGCAAATATTTCATTATATCTTTTCATGGGACAACACTATAGACATGAAACTTGGATATAATTTAGAGTAGTCAGTGTACAACTTGTATAGCAGTGTAGATTTACTGTCTTCTGAAAATAACTCAACACACAGCCATTAATGTCTAAATAGCTGGCAACATAAGTGAGTACACCCCACAGTGAACATGTCCAAATTGTGCCCAAAGTGTCAATATTTTGTGTGACCACCATTATTATCCAGCACTGCCTTAACCCTCCTGGGCATGGAATTCACCAGAGCTGCACAGGTTGCTACTGGAATCCTCTTCCACTCCTCCATGATGACATCACGGAGCTGGTGGATGTTAGACACCTTGAACTCCTCCACCTTCCACTTGAGGATGCGCCACAGGTGCTCAATTGGGTTTAGTCCATCACCTTTACCTTCAGCTTCCTCAGCAAGGCAGTTGTCATCTTGGAGGTTGTGTTTGGGGTCGTTATCCTGTTGGAAAACTGCCATGAGGCCCAGTTTTCGAAGGGAGGGGATCATGCTCTGTTTCAGAATGTCACAGTACATGTTGGAATTCATGTTTCCCTCAATGAACTGCAGCTCCCCAGTGCCAGCAACACTCATGCAGCCCAAGACCATGATGCTACCACCACCATGCTTGACTGTAGGCAAGATACAGTTGTCTTGGTACTTCTCACCAGGGCGCCGCCACACATGCTGGACACCATCTGAGCCAAACAAGTTTATCTTGGTCTCGTCAGACCACAGGGCATTGCAGTAATCCATGTTCTTGGACTGCTTGTCTTCAGCAAACTGTTTGCGGGCTTTCTTGTGCGTCAGCTTCCTTCTGGGATGACGACCATGCAGACCGAGTTGATGCAGTGTGCGGCGTATGGTCTGAGCACTGACAGGCTGACCTCCCACGTCTTCAACCTCTGCAGCAATGCTGGCAGCACTCATGTGTCTATTTTTTAAAGCCAACCTCTGGATATGACGCCGAACACGTGGACTCAACTTCTTTGGTCGACCCTGGCGAAGCCTGTTCCGAGTGGAACCTGTCCTGGAAAACCGCTGTATGACCTTGGCCACCATGCTGTAGCTCAGTTTTAGGGTGTTAGCAATCTTCTTATAGCCCAGGCCATCTTTGTGGAGAGCAACAATTCTATTTCTCACATCCTCAGAGAGTTCTTTGCCATGAGGTGCCATGTTGAATATCCAGTGGCCAGTATGAGAGAATTGTACCCAAAACACCAAATTTAACAGCCCTGCTCCCCATTTACACCTGGGACCTTGACACATGACACCAGGGAGGGACAACGACACATTTGGGCACAATTTGGACATGTTCACTGTGGGGTGTACTCACTTATGTTGCCAGCTATTTAGACATTAATGGCTGTGTGTTGAGTTATTTTCAGAAGACAGTAAATCTACACTGCTATACAAGCTGTACACTGACTACTCTAAGTTATATCCAAGTTTCATGTCTATAGTGTTGTCCCATGAAAAGATATAATAAAATATTTGCAGAAATGTGAGGGGTGTACTCACTTTTGTGATACACTGTATATATATATATATATATATATATATATATATATATATATATATATATATATATATATATATATATATATAACATAATAACATTTATATTTACTAATGTAATGTATTATATGTAATTCCACTAGGGGAATAACGACAGGGGTTTATGCTACAAACTCACCAGAAGCCTGTCTTTATGTGGCTCATGACTCAAGAGCAAATATCATTGTAGTGGAAAATCAAAAGCAACTGGATAAAATTTTGGAGGTAATGTGATTTAACTGTCTTTGTCTTTTTTAATTCCATTTTACCATTTTTAATGATGTCTTCTATTGTTCACAGATAAAACATAAATTGCCCTATTTGAAAGCCATCGTACAGTATTCAGGATCTGTGCAGAAGGAATTGCCCGGTCTCTATTCAGTAAGTCAAATTATAAAGATATACAATGATTTGCCCTTTCTTCCAGCTACATTTATCTTTTACCTACAGTTACTGACCATATTAAACATTTATTTTGCCTTATACAAGCATTCAGGCCCCTTGATCTTTTGCATGCTTTATTGTGTTGTACGTAGACTTACATTTAAATATAATTAATTGCTATTTTTTTATCAATCTTTACTTATTCAGGCATAATGATGAAATACATAAACATGTTTTCAAAGTTTGTTGACAATTAATTACAAATCAAAAATTAAAATTCATTATTCACTAAACTGTGCAGGCCCTTTATTCAGTACTTTGTAAAAGCCACATTAGCAGTAATTGCAGCTGCAAATCTTCTTAGATACAAATGTTCACATCTGGAGTTGGGCAGTTTAACCATTTTTCATAGCAGATCCTTTAAAAAATTTGTCAGATTGGATGAACCAATATCAAACCACCAGTGTTAAAAACAGCAACACACTGACAAAGATCTGAAGGAGAATTTGCATATATTATGCAAGATCAATGAACAATGGTCACTAACTGTACACTTAAACAATGAACCAATTAAGCAGATTACTATCATGATGTTGCTAGTAAGCACTGTAAAAGTACAGAAATTTGGATGTTTTACATTTTTGGACAGTGGGAGGAATTTATGACATTGGGTCAGGACATTTCTGACAAAACCCTTGATGACATCATCAGCAGTCAGAATGCCAACCAATGCTGTGTGCTTATCTACACATCTGGAACCACAGGAATGCCTAAAGGAGTGATGCTCAGCCATGACAATGTAAGTCTAAATCAAACAAAAAAATGAACATTAACATTTCATTACAAAATGGACAAAGAAAACCTAGAATGATCCAAGAGTGCTAGGTGTGCTCTGATCTTCGGTTGGGACCAATGGCCTTCGTGTATCCTCTATAAAGACATCAAAAGTGACACAAACAAAAAATAATTTACTTACCACTTCTGACTAGGAAAATCTAGGACGTTCTAGAAAATTCCTTTAACATTAATAAAGTACAAATTATTTCCTTTTTTAAATGTTATTACTGTACTGTAGTATGGGTATGGGATTATCTAATAATACTATAGCTACTCTATAATGTGGAATAAAATCTAGTGATGAACTTTTGGTTCTAAGCTTCAGTTACCCATAAATTCACTGGCTAGCTCACTGGGCAAGTGAGTAGTCTAATGTACATGTCCATTACCACGTTTTGGATACCACAAAACACAATTAACAAGGCAAAGTGTGTAATATTGATTTAACCAAACTGTATTATTTGCTAGTCATCCAGTAACAGCATTAACCTGTGGTTTCAAAAAGTTGCCATAACAATGAAATTGAACAAAAACGGTGTAGTGTGCCTTTTGGAGTAAAGACCAGTATATAACTTCTCACAGTGTTAGGTGTAATGCCTGTAGAGTTGACAGAACATTATAGTTAGAAGCCAAATAGAGACTTGCTGCAGATATAAAAGGTACAAACGTGTTTGAGACAACTTTGGTGATTAGTAGCCTGTAAGTATGACTAAAAAACTGGCTGCTAAGATCCAAAATGTTCTTGCTCATGGCACCCAACTCAGTGATTTGTCCACTCATGCTTACCCATATTTTAAGAAGTTAACCCATAAGTTTATAGATGAACCCACTTAAAGGCTTTTCATTATTAATGTTATCTTTTTGGTAGATCACATGGACAGCTCAACATGCAAGCAGGGCTGGAGACATGCAACCAGCTGAAATAAAACAAGAGTCTATAGTGAGCTATCTGCCTCTCAGCCATATTGCTGCTCAGATCTATGATCTCTGGACAGGAATTCAGTGGGGAGAGCTGGTATCTTTTGCTCAGCCTGATGCTTTGAAGGTAAAAAAAGAGTCAAAATTACAAAAAAAAAAGGTTTTTCAATGTTTTCACAGACCATCTTGTTTGTGTTCTGTTAACAACAATTTTAAATGTGATGCCTGCAACACAGAGAGGCATGTTTACCACTAAGCTAAATTATATTTCGAATTAATTAAACGTTTTAAGTGTAATTACACTTTTTGCTCGGGAATTTTTACCCAATTTTGCTTTAAAGAAGACTTTACCTGCTCAACAGTCTGTGGTTGCTGTTGTCTGATTCTCCTGTTTATAATGTGTCATACATTTTCAATAGGAGACATATCTTGACTGCAGACAGGGTGGATAAGGACACACACTCTGTGTCTACAGAGCAACCCCTTTTTAGCATGTGCAGAATGAAGCCTGGCATTGTCTTATCGTAATAACCATAGACTTCTTGAGAAAAGATGTCACCCTGATGGCAACATACATCTTTCTAAAATCCCAGTATAAGCCTCTGCATCAATGATACCTTCTTACATGTGCAAATCATCCATGGAAAACTCAACATCCATTTTTTTTCTATCTAAAAACAAGCTGAAATGTGGACTTGTCTGACCACAGCACATTTCCACTGTTCTTTGGTCCATCTGGGATGAGCTTGGGCCCAGAGTACTCAGCAGTATTTTTATTTGAAATAATGTACAACTTTCTCTTTGCATTACAGAGTTTAATTTCTTGATAAAGCAGTGAACTGTGTTAAGTGACAATGGTTTAAAAATATATTTACAAGCCCATGTGGGGATATTTATCACAGTAGCAAATAAAGTTCTTGTGCAATGCTGCCTGAGGGTTGGACGCGCACATTCAACAGTGGCTTGCAGCCTTGCAAAGAACACCGTCCCTTTTTGACCATTGTCCCTCCCCCTACAGACACACAGCCTATCATCATTTAAAAAAGTTACTTTGGCTTAAAGTGGCTTCCAAATGCTGTAAATGTAAAATGTAACATAAACATGTACTTGTATGTTTTAAAATACTTCATATTTTCACATGGACAAAGTGTAGTTGACTTACATTGCCTTACATTTAGTTTTCTCTGGTTGTATGATGTTTTTATCCAGGGGACCTTGATAGGCACTCTAAAAGAGGTCACCCCCTCATCCCATATGGGAGTCCCTCGTGTTTGGGAAAAAATAATGGGAAAATTAAAGGAGGAGCTGTCACACTGTGCATACATAAAAAAGAAACTGCTGACATATGCTATGTCTATTTGCTTGGAGGCTAATCAAAAGTCAACGAAGTGAGATATTCATATAAACATTACATTTTACTATACTTATTTTTAAATGTATTGTGTTAGAATAAATGTGTTTGTTTTCTGTTATGTCTTTCTAACAGTGATGAAGAGAAGTCATTTCTGTTCACCTTAGCAAATTCTCTGGTCCTGGAGAAAGTTCGTACTGAGCTGGGCTTTTCTTGTTGTGAAAAGTACTTCTCTGGTTCAGCTCCGATAGGAAGTGATACAACCGAGTTTTTTCTTGGCCTCAACATTCGGTTGTATGAGGCCTATGGCTTGAGTGAAAGCAGCGGGCCTCACTTTATGTCTGGCCCAAAGACTTACAAACGTACAAGGCAAGTACTAGTTAACATAAATGTGCATCATCCATACAGTGTAGATTTTACTAGTCTTTGATATTAATGCATTTTGCCTTTTAACATAAAAGTGATTCTTCTTTAATGTTATCGTTTATCTTGCAGTTGTGGTAAGGTGGTTCCTGGCTGCAGATATAAACTTGTAAATGTAGGTGCTGATGGCACTGGCGAAGTGTGCTTTTGGGGTCGAAATGTCTTCATGGGGTATCTCAACTTAAAGGATAAGACACTGGAAGCTTTGGATGAGTATGGCTGGCTACGTTCTGGAGACTTGGGCAAAGCAGATGAGGATGATTTTCTTTACATAACAGGAAGAATAAAAGGTAGAATTAATTCTAGCTCATGATTTCATAACTATATACAGGTGCAGGGAAATATGTATTTATTTATCACTCTTTGACTGTGGTCTAATTGCTATCCAATATAAAAAATTTACTTTTTATGTTTTGTTAAACTCATTTTGATTAGTCATTCACATCACATGCTGAATCATTGCATTTAAAAACTAGGAAAAACAGGTCGCTCAGGTGGCACAGCAGTAAAACAGGCTAGAACCCCAGAGCTGACATTTCAAACTCGTTGGTTCTAAACTCAACTCGTCGGCTCTAAATCCGGCAGGCTGGGTGCCTACATGAACAACGATTGGCTGTTGTTCATACAGGGTGGAAGCCGCTCTGCTGGCTGGTTGATGGTGCACAGAGACAAGCGAGAATGCGTTGATCAGGGTTTGGTTCTCCGTACAGAAAGCTGATCAGCAAATGAACTCGCCTCTTGCAAGTGAAAAGATGCAGTTATGATTTAAACTAACATATCTTGTTAAAAGCAGAATCAGTTGTAATACATGGCAGATTAGACTTGCAACAAGTTACTATCACATTGATGATAAAAACATTGTGCATTTAACATTGTCTCCCACAGTTTTATGTTAAGCAGTAATTTTGCATGTACCTCTGTTCAGAGTTGATAATTACTGCTGGTGGAGAGAATGTACCTCCAGTTCCCATAGAGGATGCTGTGAAAAAAGAGCTGCCTATAATCAGCAATGCCATGCTGATAGGGGACAAAAGGAAGTTTCTGGCCATACTTCTCACACTTACGGTAATAAGGTTTGTGTTTAAAACAGTGTTTAAAACCATGCATTTAACTTTGTTAGGGTAGTCTGTTTAACTCTGTGTGTGTGTATTGATTAGTGTGTTACAAATGCTGAAACCATGGAGCCCACTGATGACCTTAGCCCAGACGCTGTGGAATACTGTAAACAGCTTGGCAGTCAAGCAACAAAAGTTTCCGATGTAACTGGAGGCAAAGATAAAGTGCTAAACCAGGCCATTGAGGAGGGAATTGCTCAGGTTAATGCCAATGCCACCTCAAATGCCCAGCGCATTCAGAAATGGACAATCATTGCAAAAGACTTTTCAGTCACCGGAGGAGAACTCGGTAAGTACTGAACAAATATTATTTATTTAACAAGATTTACTGTATTTCATAATGAAGATTCTGGAATGTAGTGGCTGTATTATCTGGACAGTGCTTCACATTTTCTATAGGAACACCTATAGAAACACAACTAAATACAGTATGATCCATCTAAGACAAACACCTACAAAAATTCCCATATTTTGTTTATAGCTTCTGACCACCATCCACAAAAGAATCCTATAAATTAAACCCAAATCACAGAGGTTTACATTAAGTTTTTTTCTATATTTTGCCCTCACATCTTTTTCTGTAAGTAGATTTGTCCCTTGCCAGCCAAAATTTTAAGTTTATGACAAGGTAGTTGTCAATTAAAGGTTTTTTGGTCAATTAAATTGCAAAGCATTTTACAACCTCCCAAATGAAAATGTAAACTAGTTTCTGTTGTCACTCTATACACTGACAAGGTATAACATTATGACCACTGACAAGTGACATGAATAACACTGATTATCTCTTCATCACAGCACCTGTTAGTGGGTGTGATATATTATTATTATATATTATATATATTTTATCCTCAAAGTTGATGTGTTAGAAGCATAAGGATTTGAGTGAGTTTGACAAGGGCCAATTTGTGATGGCTAGACGTCTGGGTCAGAGCATTTCCAAAACTGCAGCTCTTGTGGGGTGTTCCCGGTCTGCAGTGGTCAGTATCTATCCAAAGTGGTCCAAGGAAGGAACAGTGGTAAACCGGCGACGGGGTCATGGGCGGCCAAGGCTCGTTGATGCACATAGGGAGCTAAGGCTGGCCCAAGTGGTCCAATCCAACAGACAAGCTACTGTAGCTCAAATTGCTGAAGAAGTTAGAAAGGTGATAGGAAGGTGTCAGACTACACAGCGCATCACAGTTTGTTGCGTATGGGACAGCAAAAGGGGGATCAACACAATATTAGGAAGATGGTCATATTGTTATGCCTGATTGGTGTATGTCTATTATATCATTGTAAGCAACTGACATTTTGCAAAGCATCCATAGTGTAACACAAACAGCACATTTCACTAAATAATCCCTACTGCTGAATTTCGTCTTGGGAGTCGAGTTAAAGGAATGGAACAGCAACGAAAATGGTTGTTTAAATTGTGGACCAACCGTAATTTAGCATTAAATACAATTAATAACTTATTTTACTTTTAGGCCCAACAATGAAACTGTGCAGACCGTTTGTCCTTAAGAAGTACCATGATGAAATAGAACAGTTCTACAAAGAATGAAAATACAACCACAGTTTACCATGAGGTACGAGACCTACAACACGCCTGAACAGAATGAATAAATGATTACTATTGCAACAATTACTACTACTACGAGCATAGCACTGTAGTTTGGCACTATTACTCATTTAACACAAACACACACAATTAAACTCATCTGGTAATTATTAATTATCTCATTAATATTTTAACCTAATGTGTTAAAAAATGGAAACTTTTGTCAGACATTTTTTATCTAGACACATCTGATGTTTGTAATAAGATTAATTAAAAATATGCTAGTAAAACTGTTCTCTGTTCACTTTTTTTTATTCAAACCTTTTTGGCACATCCACGTGTATTACTTGTTCTTGAGTACTAAAAGTTAAAAAACTACTTATATATTGACAATACAGACCTGATTAGCTTTAAAAAAAAAAAAATAGGTCATGCATATTTATGGAAACAATGCTTATTACAATGGTAGGTTTATCAAAAAGGAAGCAAATCACAGTGGTTTGGACAGTCAGCAGCATCGCAGTAGGTGTTGTGGCATAGTCATATGCACTAAAAACATGCATCTAATCACTGCTTAACACTATCTATTACAGCCATCGTATGTAGGCTACTACGCTTTCATGTCTCTTCAAGTTATTTTAACACAGTGGCCTACAAATACACTAGAACAGGAGTACTTGATTTTTTTTTTTGAATAGTGACCCTATTTTACGGGCTTAATTTTATATGGGGCATATATGGAGACCTCTCCATGATCCTTACTGCTCACCTCCAATGCAGTAAAAGTGCATATTCTATTGAATGTTAGATATGTAAAATGTGCACAACAAATAAAAACAGAATTTACAAAAGCTTCCCAGCATATGTAAACACAATTGGAAAAATGTGACAAATGTTTTTTTTTCTTGGCTGCTCCTGTATTTAAGGGCCACCACAGCAGATCCACATACCAGACTGGGCGCAGTCTTTATGCCGGATGTCCGCCATTAACCCTCCTATTTTTTCTAGGCTTTGGACTGGTACCGAGAGCACACTGACAGGTGCACCTCTCAATGACTAGGCTGTTTCGGCCAATCCGCCAACCCTTGGATAACAAATTTTGTCCATGCAGATGCCTGACCAGCTGATAGAGCAGCTGAAATGTGAACTGGTTTGATCTAGTTCCCGTGATCTCAGTGGTGGTGGGGCTTTACCACTGTGCCACCCAAGTGCCTAAAATTAAAATAACCAACATTAATATTTATTATAAGTTTATTTTAAAACATTTTAAAAATTAAAAAGGGCCAGTTTTTTTTCTCACTCCCTCTTCTTGACCTTTCTTTCTCACTGTTCTGGCTTCCTATCACTCTTCACTTTTAATTTACTTTCGGACTCTTCCTCACTGTCCTTACTAATTAATAATTGTAACTGCCTAATTATTATGCTAGTTCTGGATTAGATTTTATGTTTCACTTTTATTCCTCAAATAAACTGGACAAAAAAGCAAGAGAGAATGAAGAACTACTTTATGTTGGAGTAGTCCACAATAAAAGAATCAATAGACTTAAAAAAGCAGAAGTGTTCATCTGTTTTGCACTTGTGATATTTATGTATTAAAAAAAACTTAAATGAGCTGCAACCTTACCTATAGTCATTTAGTTTATAACCTTATTCACCACATAAAGTAACTATTATATCTCAGTTCATGTTCATCTTTTACCACTGCATTAACATGGTCAGGGTGGGTCCAGCTTCCCTGGAACCACTGGGTGCACTGGAGTAACACACTCTGGACAGGAAGCTAACCCATCACGGGGCCTCGGTCATCCACCTGAAAGAGCCACTCGTATCTATATGCAGACACCCTACTGGCCGATAGCAATGCTAAGGATTCAAACACTGGATCCCAGCACCTGTGGGCTACTGTAATTTACTGCTGTGCCACCCAAGCACACATGAAATAAAAAAAAATGTGTATTTTTTTTTAGAAATATTTTAAAATAAAACATTATCAACTAGATGTTAATCTACAAAAAATAGTTCAAAAGGATTATCTCAGTCAGTCTCAGCCATTTTCACACAATGCACTTGCTTTTTGTAGCACAATCTCACAAGGAAAAAGTCATCAATTTGAACACAATAAGGGATTACATGGGGATACATAAATTTTGTCTCTTGCATTTTTGTTAGTATCATTTAAAGCAATGTTCACCAAAGGATTGCAGTGAAGTACTTAATAAAAAAAAGAACAGTAATATCAGTGTAATATTAAATGCATGTATGTATCAGTAAGGATCACTTTCTTTAATCTTTATCACCAGTTATAAGTTTATTAATGGCTGCTTAACACCATAATGGAGTGACAAGGTTTTTGTACAACCAAAATGTCAAAACATTTAACATTCCAAATACTTTCCGTAGATAATAAAAACCAGCACACCTTAAATCCAAAATATTAGCAACTTTAATGTATGACCAGGAATATGCCTGCTATTACCCCAAAGACAAAGCGTTTATGTAAAATATAAATAAAGATATGTAGATTGTATTTTAACCCATTCTCACAAAAAAGACCACATTAAACACAAATACCACTGAAAATGATTTTAAGACAGTTCTTTTTGGGTTTTTAAAGCTGAAGAAAACAAAGTAAAACATACTTGGACTTTACCCCTCAGAGTCATAGACACATTTAAGGTGTAGGCAATTGTGCGCATAATGATACAAAGGCGAATGTATTTTTTGTTTGTGCCTTTTGGGCCAGAGGCCCAGACATAGATAAACAGTGATATATTGTTGAGTACTACGTCTTATTCCATGTCCTGCACTCTTCGGCAGATTTCTGCTGTGAACTCTGAACACTTGGAATTTCCACCAAGATCTTTGGTCAAAACCTAGAATTACAAAAAAATATATATTAAAAAAGGTAAAGAGTAATGTTTGAACTTGATTATTGTAACGCATTCCAATATTTGGGACAGAAGTAATGTAAACACCCACTGTAGAACTTTCCACAGGTAAATAAATAACAGGTGATGCAATCACAAAAAGGAGCATTACTCAAAGTCTCAGTCACTTAAGAGCGAGACTGGTATACATGTACAATGAGATCACAAAGTATTCAGGCACCTTAACATTGTTCACTCTTTTTCAAAGATTTGATTTTAATAGATACTATTGATATTTTTGCATATCAATCTACACTTAATTATCTCTAATGATGAAGTGACCACATGTTTTTTAATAAATTAAAAATAAATAAAAAACACTGCAATCTCTTATCTGACTCTTTTGTGGTCAGGTGCATTCTGTTAACTTTAATTTTCCTTGAGATGTGTCTGGAAATCAATTGTTCACAGGTCCACAGTGGGCTTACAATTTAAGAAACTTGGCACACAACCTTGACCATCTGCGTTGGCCAAATTTGGTAATCCGAGCAAGAACGGCCATGGTCATGCAGGTAAAAAAAGAACCCAGTGGTCCTGTGCAGAGTTAAAGAACCTGTTGGATGACCAAACATTTGTACATCACTCTGTCAATGAGTGCAAGATGTAAGCCACAGCTGAGTACAAGGCACACGACTACCTAGTTGAACATTGCTAAACGACATGTTAAGGACTCAACATGAGTCAAAAACATGATCAACAAGAGCAAAAAGATTCTCTGGTTTGATGAGATAAAGACTTGGTGTTTGCAGAACAGACACTGTACATAATCTGGCAAAATACAAAAGCCTCCTCCAGAGCACATATAAAAACTGGGGTGACAGTTCATTCATTGAATAAAAATACTTGAATCAAGTTAGAATTTTTGATTGTAAATACTATAAAACATGTTTTCACTTTGTCATTATAACTGATTAAATGTGGATTAGTGGGTAAAATTGCAATTATATCCATTCAAAATCAATTTGTGCAAGAAGTGTGTGTATATAAAATACCTTTTTGTCTCTGATAGTGTCGTAGCAGGCAGTCTCAATGTTTTTGGCAGGGCCATGCAGTCCCATGTGCCGCAGCATCATAACAGAACTCAGCAGCAGGGCGGTGGGGTTGGCCAGGTCCTTGCCTGCAATGTCAGGAGCAGTTCCATGCACCTGCAACCACAGTTATACAAGTCCATCAAAACGATGCTAATGTTCATAGTAATTAAACTCAACAAGAAGAGGAAGAAAAGTTGGAATGATCTTTTAATCTATTTAAACAACAAAAACAAAGTACCGATTCAAATATGGCAACACCATTGGCCCCAATGTTGCCACTAGGGGTCACTCCCAGGCCTCCAATTAATCCAGCACAAAGATCACTAAAGCAAAAGCATCATTAGACAAAATCACCCCATCTGGCCAGTTACAGCAGATTCCTTTTAAATTTACACTTGCAAATTTTTTAACCCACCTCAAAATATCACCATATAGGTTGGGCATCACCAGCACATCAAACTGAGTAGGGTCTTGAACCATCTAAAGTAAGAACAATACTAATTAGGCTAAAATTATACAAGACACAAGAAATACATTAGCGTAAGAAAATACATCTTGTTGACGTCTTAAAAGGAAATAGAAAGAAATGTTCCAAGGGAATGAACATAGCCAGTGTAAACACATGCACAATGCAACACAATATACTCATAAAACATTTTACTTTCCACTACATCCACGTCACCTGTGGCATGAAAAAAGCCAAACATAAACTTTCATAATCTTACAACAGCTTTAGTAATTTTGATGACTTATGTTAAACAAATACATACGTTTAGACACACTGTGTCTAGGTACATTTCAGTGAATTTCACATCCTTGTAGTTCTCAGCCACCTCTCTGCACTTCCTTAGAAACAAGCCATCTGACATTCGCCTGTGGGAGACAATAAATGGTCAAACTAGTAAAACATCAATGACTGAGAACTCAGAGTCCAAACTATTAAAACCATAGAAACATGCAGACAAAACGTTAAAGAATGCAGCTTGATCTCTTCTCAGATTATGTCCTACATCAGAAAATGCATCTGGGTGAGCTGAAAGGTTAGTGTAGGCATTACTGATAAACTGTAAAAATCAAATATATTTGTAACCCATTAAAAAACAAACAGGTGTTTTAGTTTGAAGTTCCTGCATTATAATGAATGTATCTGCAGAGTTTTCCTTCCTGCACTCATTTACATTTCAGTTACATTTAGCAGACGCTCTTATCAGGGCTCTAGACTAACTTTTTGCACTGGTGCGCCTAACTTTTTTTCTTAGGTGCACCAGCACTAAAGTTAGGTGCACCCAAATTTTCGACCGCATCGCATTTAACACCGCAGTTTTACAGGTTCACTTTTTTTTTTTTTAAATCACTGTCCACACAGGCAATATTGACTAGTAAATAACTAACAATCTGGTCAACATGGCCTTGTCTGATGATCTGTTTGCTACTGCCTGCCACTGAAAGGCAGTGGGGAGAGGGGACACTTGGGCAGTGCATTTATCGCGACATGTAATGTGTTTTATAGATGCATTGGGCTTTTTCAGCCTTTCAATTCAAAATGTATTAGAACCAGTCACAAATATACTATTGCCGGCCATGGTCTTCCCATGCTCTTTACAGTTAATATACTGTAGTAATTATACAGTTAATACAGTTAATTATAGTATTATAGACTAATTATAGCACACTTATAAAAATTATAAAAATAATAATAGAGTAAATGTGTATGTATGTGTGTATATCTATTTATGTGTGTGTGTATATTTAAAATTATATGTATATGTTTGTGTGTGTGTGTGTGTATGGGGCTCTAGAGTGTTAGAGTGTAATCTTAAATGCAGTGCATTATATTATCGGCTTTACTGAATCTTTTACACAGATTCCCAAAATCGCTTGCGGTGCACTCACTGTGTATTTTGACTACATGTATTGTAATATATTATGGTCTTTTAGTTATTTTTATATTTTACTTAACGAAAATATTGTCGTGTTTTTACTTTCACTATCGCCACACTTTACCGCTAGCATTAGCCCCTTGCTACTGTAGAGGGTCGGCTCACCTAGCCGCTGTCCGGTGGGGATGTTACGGGTCTTTTGCTGTGCGGTGGTGGAGGTGTGGGAATAAAGGCACACGGCAGGGTAGAGTCACTTTAACTGTTTAGTCAGGACTTAAGTGAGCGTTACAACACTTTACACCGCCGAGCTCCAGAACCCGAACTTTCATTCTGGGGACATCCGGCGAGTCTCATATACAAAACTAAACTTACTGCAGAACATCCGAACGCACGTGTATAAACCTGGTGCTGCATTCTGATTGGCTGAGCTGAATGTCGCTCACATATCACCGCTACAATAATGTCCCGCCCTTCGCTATCTCTGATTGGTTTAGACCATGTTATTGGCCTAATGTGTGTCTGGTTTTTTTTTCCCTCGGATGCCTGGTCGCACCGGTGCGACCTGAGATTTTTTTTAGTCGCACCATTGAGAAATTAGGTCGCACTCTAGAGCCCTGCTTATCCAGAGTGACTTACAGAAGTGCTTCCATAGTAAACATTACCTTACTCTAGTTCAAGTAGACAACAGTTCAAGAACACAAATGAACACCCTGATAGAACCAAAGGCTTTTTTTTGCACTCCCCAGACTCCCTGCACTGCTTCTCACCCTTTATGAGAAGCCAGCACTATAGCGCAGTGTATGTGAAGTTATTTCAATTTTTTCATTTTCATAAACTGCTTTATATTGGTCAGGGATCCGGTGGGTTTGGTTCCACCAGGGAACCCTAGGTGCAAGCCAGGAATAAGCTAAACAGTGTGCCAGTCAATCACACCCACAAACGTGGATCTCAGTGTTGGTTGGTTAGCATAACAGACCAGCCGAGATATCCGATATATCAGAGAAGTGGTAGCTCAGTGGTTAAGGTACTGGACTAGTAAACAGAAGGTTGCCGGTTCAAGCCCGGCCACCACCAAGTTGCCACTGTTGGGTCCCTGAGCAAGGCCCTTAACCCTCAATTGCTCAGTGTAAGTCGCTTTGGATAAAAGCATCTGCTAAATGCTGAAAATGTAAATGTAAAAGTAATTACATTCCTAAATATTTATTTATTCATTCAAGTGTGTTTTTCCTTTACTGAAATGGTGTGGATTTAATTTGTGTGAATTACTAGCTCTGTCGTCAGTGAGGAGTGAGTTAGGTTAGGAGCATGATTGCGTTTTCTGCTAGATTACCAGTATTGATACTTTTTGAGCAACGTCTATATAATAGCAATGCCACATCAAAGCAAGTGTTTATCTGCCAGCAATAATTCTAACCACCAGGAAAAACTGGTACATCAAATGCAAAAGGTAATGCTCTCAATACTGCAGAGGACTTTTATTGCTAGGACTTTACAGACAGGGAGCTGATGGACACAAAGCTGACAGGAAGTCTAGGAAGATGTGGGTTAACAGACAACAGTAAGTAGACTTACATGATGTTGGCCTTGTGAACAGCTGTTACACTTGTTCTCTGGTTATTCCTGGCATACTCAAAAGCATATTCAGCAATGCGGCGACTGGCGTCTCCTGTGATCAGCTTAATACTCTGCACAACTCCATTAACAATCTGGCAGACAAAAAGCAGCATGCAATTGCAGATGAATTAAAAGTGATGCAAAGAAAATAGAGATTTTTGGTCACATAATACTTGACTAATATTCAATCAATAAAGTCTGTTCCAAATACCTAAAAAAAAGAAGAGCACCACTAAAAGAAGAGAGTTCACTATAATTCTATTAGAACTGTTCAAATACCTCGTCAAAAAACCCTCAAATATAGCTTTGTTGACTGGAGTGGTATGACGAGCCCTGACCTTTTCACAGTAAGGTGAGATTTTATCAAACAGCTTTTAGATGGGATGGCAGCAGCTCAAGGAAATGTGGAGTTGTGTAAGCTAGTACATCAGTGCTCATAAAAGAGGAAAGTGGTAGAAGCTAGTACAGTAAAGCCCACCCATCTCTAATAATGTTGGCCTAATGACCTTTGGCTTAAGTCAGGTCCACAATGTGTGATTTTAGTTTTTTTAAGCTCATTACCCACACTATTCCACATGCCACACTAAAAGAGATTATTTAAAAGCTTCTTGTCTGACCTTATGACACACTGTGTGACATCACAGTATATGATACAATTATCGTTATATATTTTTTACCTCCTTTTTCTTTCAATTTAGCATAGCCAATCCGCTGCTGGGGACCGCGATGGTGTCCAAGGAGGGTGTATATCGCCTGACACACACTCCCTCCGATGTGTGCGCAGTCTACCAATCCCTTCTTACTCAAACTTTGGGGGATTTGCACATTAGGTTTTGTCTGCAGCAGGCATTAGTCAATTGTGTCTGCTAGAAGGCGCCCAGCCAACCGGTAGCAAAGCTGAGATCCGAACCCGGGAGCTCTTGGCACTGGTGTGCTAGTGACCTTACGTCATGTAATCCTATTTTTTCATTATGATTTTATTTATTGAAGGAAAAGGCATGACAACTGCCAGACATGTTGAATCTAAACATCACTGAAATGATAAGTGATCACTTATTAGAAAATCCTGAAAGACAATGTTAGCCATCAGTTTGTAACCTAAAGGCTTAAGCACAATTGGGTTATGCAGCAGGACAATGAATTAAAACAAAGAAGATTGTGCCAAACCTCCTGCACAGACTAAAGACTAATTGCAAGTTATCCCAAATGTTTCATTTTAGTTGTTTGTCAAGTTATTAGATTAAGGAGGGCAATTACTTTTCACATCTAATCTTCAACAAATAAATTGATAATTTACTTGTGTTGTCTTTATATTATATTAAAATTAGTTGAAAAAATCCTGGAAGATTTAAATGTGGCAATGCCACAAATGTGGCAAAAACAAAAGAAATCAGGTGAACCAAACAATTTAAAGAAAATAATGACACCAAAATGTAAAATATGTATGAATACACTTTGGGGCACAGACACATTTTAATTACATACCTCGTGTTCAATTCCACTGTACTCTCCCTCAGTGTTTTCTCTGATGGTAACCAAGTTGACATCTGTATAAGGCGTTTTAAAGCCCTCAATGGACACACATGGACGCACGTTGGCATACAAATCGAAGGTCTTTCTAAGAAGCAGGTTCATAGAAGGATGGCCGGCGGCAATAGGTGTCTTCAGAGGTCCTAAACAGTAGTAATAAAATTACAAACAATAAAACAAAAATGCAACCACAAGCCAAGATCATTATCATTTAAGAAAGTAAACAAAAATATGTACCCTTCAATCCAATTTTGCTATTGTCCATTGATTCTTTGGCTTCAGGAGGGATCATCCATTTTCCTCCAGGTCCTTTGATGGCTGTCACGTTTCTTTCCTCCCACTGAATAGGAACCTACAGGTAAAAGAAGCAGCCACATGCTAAATAAAGACTCACAAACTGATAGAGAAAATGATTAACACAGATTGTTAACAAATATAAAGTAATGAATTGAGTAATCTACTGTGGAGCCAATTCAGTTTGACTTACTTTAGCTGCCTCAAAAATCTTCATAACAGCAGTGGAGATCTCAGGACCGATTCCATCTCCTGGAATTAGTGTTACAGTTTGCAGCTGAAAAGGAAATTCTAAATATTAGTCATATGTCAATAAAAGCATCACAGCCTTTCATTACTCATTACAGATTAGATAGAGAATGTTATAAATACCATAATAAAGTCAGTTGTTACACTATGGCTACTTGAACATAAGACATGGCAGACAAAAATGTCATAAGACAAGTATGTGCAATAGCAGATTTTAATAATAATAATAATAATTAGAGTCTACACTGCTCACACAGAAAATAATGAACCTGACTTTTAAAGCTTTATATCTGCCTTAACAGAATGGTGGCAGCACTGTGGACAAGAACAAAGCCAACACTGATAGTGTGCAATTACGCTTCTTTTATCACAAGATCAGAGAAATCCGATCACAGGAACACCAGTGAAAAATTAGACAAGCTTTGTCACCATTATTAAAACAGCATTTTAAAGGCCTAATCACTGCTATTTGTTAGAGTTGTGTCAAACCTGATTGTATGGTTAGCAAATGCAAATTTCAGCCGCAAACATTTAATATTCATCAACCTAAGAAATGCTGGATTTGACGTTAGATAATTTTAAGTATTATCGATAATTAATATGAATCCTGTTAATAAAAATAAATATTAGTCAGACGAGTCTATCCTGTAAACACCAGATACAAAACAGGACATTACTTATGTGGGAACACACCCAGACAAAGAACCAGTTTATTACAGGCTATTACAAACAAACTTGTTCACAATCTAAGAACAAGTTAGAGCAGATCAGAATAAAGATGATACAGAAGAAAGCTGCATCATATTACACCAAAGACAACAATGCATGTTACTTTGTATTAAAATTACTATCTTTATTACACCTAAAAAACACCCAAAGTTACATTTGTGGCATGTACAAAGGTTAGGCAGATATCACAGCTTCCAAACACTTTTGTATTTGTGTTCTTTTTAAATGCATTCTCCTCCTAATCTAGTCATATCCAATTGCCCGTTTTGTATTTTTCTGCCCCACTGCTGATCAAAAAAGATTGCAACACGCCCCCTCCGAAACATGTGCAGTAGGTGATTGCTTTTTTACCTGCACAAGGCAGGTTCATATGGAGAGCTGTAAAGCGCACAAAGAGTTGTGCACTGACATCCATTATCACCGTCTCATTGTGCAGTTGCCATCGATAAGCAAGCAGAGGTTGTAATAAATTAGTGCTGACAGCTGGCATCATTTTACTTTGGGTTTTACCAGATTGCACATCTTTAAATTTGTGATCTGGTAAAAATTCTTTTGAATTAAAGTCATTTCTGTCTTTTTTTATATCTGCTGACCTATTGAATACTTCACTACACCTTCATTCATTTGGGTGAAACGAAACAAAAATTCAGCATTTATATTGTTTTGTATAAAAAAGGGACACTCCTTGAATGTAGGTATTTTCTGATTTGGCTCATAGTGAGTTAACCGCTAGTGCTTGCAGTAACTATAGGTGAAAGCTTCACCTGGGTCCACTTCAGCGGGATCTGCATCAACAACTGACTGGAATCATTCATAGTGACCATCTGTTGATCTTTATCAAATATTTGTCCATCCTTATAGACCCAAAGAAGCTTTAGGTAGTTAAATAGATTTATAGTACACCACAAGAGAGCTGCCATATGCTAATGTGTGAATATTTGTACTCATATTAATAAAATGAACATTGTTATAATGCCCTTTAAAAATAATAATGTTAAAAAAAAGACTTTTACTTACTCCTCTGGCAAAAGTTTTTGCCTGTGTTTGGCTCTGCAGTGCACCCATGAGACGAGACACCTAAAATAAAAATGACATTGGCATCTGAACAAAATACTACACATCAAACAGGCCTTAACTTCCACAGTACACAATCACTGTCTTTTAAAACTGTATTATGATTTAGCAAAAGCAAATGTTAAAATGAACAGTATTATGTGGAGGTTTGGATAGCCTGTTTTAAATTCAATGTTTTGTTAAAAACATAGGTAAAAATGAATTTGAAAACAAGTTAACAAACCTACTAGAGTTTTTTCTGTTTGTTCATGAACACCGAAACATTACATTTGACACACTGAGTACAACATTGTCAAGCTTGGTTCTGGAGCACACACGGATGGACAGATAGACATCGTACAACTTGAACTTGAAACTTTTTTAAGAGTGGATGGCCTACCAAAATTACACCATGAATGCCCCCTTGTAGAGGCTTAATGTTACATTTTGTAAACCACTGTGGTACCAAATTGCCACCAACATCTCTGTAAAATACATTTAAGTGCAATCAGGTGTTACAACGGGACAATAACCCAAGACAAACTGTAAAATGTGGTTAAAAGGCTACATAAGATAAGATAAGACAAGAAAAGATTCCTTTATTGATCCCCATGGGGGAAATTCAAGTGTTACAGCAGCTCCAGTACTGTTTAAGTACAGTAAATAGAGTAAATAAAAAGAATACAATAAAAAAATAGAGCAGAATGAAAGAGCACAAAAAAGCAAAGTAGGTAAGAGCTGCTGCAACAGGCTGCTGATCCCTCCAGCGCCAAGGTACATCAGGCTAAAAAAATGTTTCCCAAGACTGAACCCCAAATCAGAAACAAGCAGGCTGTATGAATAAGTCAGATATGTGCCAGCGGCTGATCAGTGGAGAAAGTGCTAAGAAAGAGACAACCAATTGTAACCGTTATAAAATTATATTCAGTCACAGAAGAAAAAAAACAATCACCTAAACCATAAGGCTACCACGATATGTGATAAATGGCCAAAATAAAGTGGACATCACTCCATATTATTGAGTTCAGGTGTTCCAGCCATATAACTAACAGGTGTATGGAATCAATGTTGTAGAAAGAACAATATGCCCCCCAATTATGTTTCCTGCACACAAAGCACGGTCCACAAAAATGATTTGGCGAGTTTGAAATTTCAGTGGCCTGCACAGAACCCTGACTTCAACCCGCTAAACACTTTTGTAATAGAAATGAATGTTGACATCTTATTTAACATCTCGCCTAATCGTACAAATGCTCTTTAACAGAATGGGCACAAATTTTCACAGACACACTCCAAAACCTTGTAGAAAGTCTTTCTAAAAGAGTGGAGGCTGTGGGGGTTATTCATATTAAAGCTGATATTTAGATAACTGAATATGCAACAGGCTCACTTTCAGGTGGCCACATCCTTTAAAACAAGTAAAGGTAAATTTTATAGTTGTTAATGCTCTCAGTTGGGTTTTTTCTGGCAACTTCTTTACAAATCCTATCTCGAGTAATTATTAACCACAGAGAGAAAACAAGCTGTCAATTCTGTGTCACATGTGAAGAATTAATGAGGATTGAATGAATGAGGTTCCTGAGCACACACAGTACAGATGCTGTACATGAAAGCATACAGAGAAGAGCAATCAACTTCTGGAACCATCTAAATGAGAGCGACCCCCAATCTTATCATTATAAAGCCCTGAAACACCAAGAGCTGAGCAAACATACCAGTCCCCTCATCCAACTGGTCCTGAGTCACTACACCCATACACCACTAACACACACAGATACACCACTAACTCACACAGACACCCTAATAACACACACAAACACATTACTAACACACGCCGCCACACCACTAACACACACTAACACAATAAAGACTCAGGAACAGAAGAAATCTGTAAACCCAATTAGAATAAACCAAATTACACAAAAACTCCGAACTAAATATCTGAATTATTGGGAAACTGAAACTAAAACTCAAAGTAAAATGCAGTGTTATTTGACCTTAAACAGACACTACAGTGCAGCAGATTATCTGAGCGCAGTATCCGACTTTAAATTAAGAAACACCCTGACGAGGTACAGACTGAGCGCACACGACCTGGCCGTGGAGACGGGGCGACACACCCGGTCCTGGCTGCCCCGGGAGGAGAGGTTGTGTCAGCACTGCACTCTCAGTACAGTAGAGACGGAGCTGCACTTCCTCACCCGGTGTACCAAGTACCACCACGTCCGCTCCCAATTCTTCCCTAAATTTAATAACATCATCCCCAACTTCACCTCCCTCCCAGACCCCGACAAACTGCCCCACCTACTGTGGGAACACAGAGAGAGCTGCACACTAGCAGCACTCTATACTCACACCTGTCACCAGGTGAGGGACAGTGGGTGACCCTGTCCCACACACACACACACACACACACACACACACACACACACACACACACACACACACACACACACACTGATTGTTTTACTACCTCATTATTGTAAATATTATACTTTTTATTGTTATTATTTTGCACTGTTTTTATTAATATTTTATTCTATTCTATATTTTTTGCACATGTAACTATTCTGTATATTTTTGTTCTTTCTTATTTTTATTGTTTATATTTCCCTGTAACTTGCTTTGGCAATACGAATGTCCTTATTTGTCATGCCAATAAAGCTTCTTTTGAGTTTGAGAAAGCAAAGGTGAGGAGAAGTTAGCATCGTTGCTAATTCTGCCGGTATTTGGCATGGACATGCTTGCTAACAGCTAACCGCCCAGATACGCAAGCGCAGTAAAATGCAGCGAAAAAACACATAACATCACACAAGCACTGAATATTCATGTGTTCCTTACAGTCCAGGTGCTTTACAGAGTTAGAATAAACTCAACAAGAGAAGACGAGGTGACAGCGTGTGCCAGTGCATGGCAGAGTGATGAAGGGCACAAGAACAGGCCCTGCGTCCTGGCATCCCAAACCTCACCAAGTTTCACACTAACGCATTTATATTCTAATGTCTGACTCAACAAATGCTACAGCAGCTTTTTGTTTGCATTCTAATTGATGTCAGTTAGCTCAGTGCTGTCCAGTGAACATATTTACCGATGACCTCCAAGCGTTCCCAGCCATCTTCCTCCTGCAGCTTCAGGCTTCTGAGTTCAAGCCGCAACCTGAATATCCACTGCTACATCTTCAGCTCTGTTCCGCACAGGAACAGCAGGGTGGGTTGCCATGTCACGCAGCACTTCAACGCTTTTCTAACCCAATGATTTATCGACAGTACATTTATGAATGTTTTTTATGTTTACCTTTCAGTTGAAATCTTTTATTATTATTTAATAAATTGTATTGTATATTGTATATTATGCCAACTATATTTAGTTTAGACAGTGTTAGATTAAAGGCTTATTAGATTAAAGATACTGGACTATTGATTGAAAGCTTGCTGGTTGCCTTTGCCTGTCTGTTGACCCTGGTCACGGACACAATTGTCAGTTTGGATAAAGCAAAGTGTGAATTACACAGTGACAATGGGGGGGGGGGGGGGGGGGGGGGTAACCTTTATATATTAACTAACCAACGACCCCTCCAAACTGTTGTTTTTACCCCCTTATATTTATTTATGTTAATTATTATGTATGATTCCAAAAATCTTACGACTGGCAAAAGTTGCATTGAGTTTTATATCAGACCCAACATTTATGTGCTTAAAATGATCATTTTAAAGTCATTATTTGTTTAAACAAAGACAAAATATTAATTTGCTTACAAATAAAAATATCTTTTAAAACAATTCATTCACGTAATTCTTTCAACTAATAACAAATATTTCATTGAGCCATCCACAATACTCTGTGATTTCTTCAACTGAATGAAATGTTTTTTTCTAAACCAGTAAAAGTAAGCTCTATTTATTGTGAATGTATCTTAATACATAATTCATATTAATTTGTGACTATATCGTTACAAAGGTTTGTCATTCGTTTCGAGTAGTCCACAAGGTTATAGCTTAAACTGGCAACCCTAAAACTAGCAGGGTTTTAGCCCGCAACTGGAAAGTATCTTTGAAAGTATGTTTTTCTGCGCTTGCGCCCCCTACTGGGTTGGATGGAACACTGCGCTCTCGTGCTTACCACGGTATGGATGTGAAGTTGCTGTTTTTAACGGTCTCGGCTCTTCTGGCGAGGATTTTTTAATTTAAAATCATGACTGAAGAGATTCACTGATATTTAGCCATAAGTATGTGAGGTCATAAATTGATGTTTCAATATGTCTCATAGTTGGCTTTCCTATACATTTTAACGTGGTAAAGTGTTTAATGTGTTAAAAATAAAGGAAAAGTAAGCCCTAGCCATCAACCAGACCATTATTCCTTACAGTGTGCAATATGCAACCAACATTCTCCTGGAATCCCCAAAACACGTTTATTTCTTAGTTTGCCAGAAGTAAAATGCTAATTTAATAGACATTACACAATACCAGCACATACAGCTGCCAGAATAGCTCCTTAGCCCCTTTTCCATTGCATGGTACCTAATTGCACAATGATACCAGAAAAATTAGCAGAGGTTGAAAGTTGAACTGTGATGGCGTTCTCCATTAGTAAGTGCAAATATGCCAAGGTGCCAATAGGACCATTGTGGTATGTCCCAAATTGGTGTGGTATTTAATTTTCTATATACAGTAGTGTTCAAAAAAATAGCAGTGATTTTAAAAAAGTGAATAAAGCACAAAATCATTATAATAACTTTTATTTCCATAAATGCAAATGCACTGAAAATACTACACTTTTAATTCTAAATCATTAAGATACATTAACAACATTTAGCCAGTTTGTGTTAATCCTTTACAGAAAGTTAAGAAAAATGAATATTAGGCTGTTCAAAAAAATAGCAGTGCCAGCATTTTTCTTTAAAAACTCAAAAAATGTATCTATAAACTGAAAATGTTTGAGGTTTCACTTTACTTTAAATTACTGAACTAATATTTAGTGGCATAACAATTGTTTCCGAGATCTGTGTTGCATGGAGTCGACCAACTTCTGGCACCTCTGAACAGGTATTCCAGTCCAGGATGATTAGACTACACTCCACAGTTCTTCTGCAATTTTGGGTTTTGCCTCAAAAAAACGCGTTTCAGACGTCAGCCCACAAGTTCTCTCTGGGATTGAGGTTAGGGGATTGGGCTGGCCACTCTATTACCTCAACCTTGTTTGTCTGTAATCAAGATGTTTTGGGTCATTGTCATGTTAAAACACCCATTTTAAGGACATTTCTTCTTCGACATAGGGCAACATGATCTCCTCAAGTATTCTGATATATTTAAATTGATCCATGATCCCTCGTATGTGATAAATAGACGTAACACCATGGTATGAAAAACATCCCCATATCATAGTTTTGTACCACCGTGCTTTACTGTCTTCACAGTGTACTTTGGCTCGAATTCAGTGCTCGAGGGTCATCTGACATACTGTCTACGGCCACTAGACCTAAAAAGAACAATTTTGCTTTCACCAGTCCACAAAATGTTGAGCCATTTCTCTTTGGACCAGTCAGTATGTTCTTTGGGAAATTTGAACCCATTCAGGACTTGTCTTTTTCTTAACAACGGGACTTTGCAAGGAGTTCTTGCTGGTAAATTGGCTTCACTTAATCATCTTCTGCACTCACTGGGAACTTCAGATGTTTCTTGATCTTTCTGGAGGTGATCACTGGCTGAACCTTTGCCATTCTGGCCATTCTTTGATCCATTCATACAGTAGTTCCACGCTTCCTTCTGCATCTTTCAGGTTTTGGTCACTTTAAGGCATTTGAGATCATTTTAGATGAGCAGCCTATCATTGCTGCACTTCTCTGTATGTTTTTTCCCTCTAAAATCAACTTTTTAATCAAAGTACGCTGTTCATCAGAACAATGTCTGGAACAACCCATTTTACCCAGTATTTCAGAAGGAAATGCGCTATGACCAACCTGTGCAACATTTGCCCCCCTCCTACCTTAAATAAGGGCCAAAATTGACACCTGTTCTTCTGCAGAATGAATGACTTCACCAATTGAACTCCTCACTGCTATTATTTTGAACAAGCCCCTTTCAATCAATGCTTCGATTACTCAGAATGAGCGGCATGCATGTCCTAATTGTTGGGTTTGTTTTGTTTTCATTACTCTACTACACTTTCAAGTAAATTTTTTGCTATGTAGAAATAGCATTTCTACTAAAAACATTGATTTATCAGGTTAATGGTGTTGGACTGCTATTTTTTTGAACACCACTGTATAAGGTTAATGTTTTCACATGGTGCTTGTATTCTCTAATTTCAGTAGCAAATCCGTTTGACTAATCAGTGTTTTGCACTGCCAACCGGGGCGCCGTACAATGTCTGACCCTGCACTCTGACCCCAGCTTCCAAACAAGCTGGGATATGTGAAGAAAGAATTGTTGTACTGTACACCTGTATAGTATATATGACAAATAAAGGCATTCTATTCTAAGAAGGGGCACTTGATGTACTTGTTTAAAGGGTGGCATTTATCATTACTGAATTAATTTGCGTTTTTTTTTTTTTTTTTTTTAACTTTATTTTCAAACTTTAGAATTTTTTTATGCTAAAAAAATCTAATGCTTAAACGTGCCACAAGATGGCCATGTAGATTCGTCGTTCAAACGCCAGCTGGAAACACTGACAACCATAAGGCTGCCACCTATGGGTGCAATTGGAGCAGCTTATCCACCTTCTGTATGTTTGTGGAAAAGAACAGTAGAACAGCGAACTCCAGGACCAATGCTGCTGTGAGACACCAAGTAAACCACCTACCATTCTCCGATCATGTAAAACTGTGTAATTTATTAAGACGTAAAAAGAAGAAAAAGTTTGCACAATGCAAAAAATACAACATCAAAATAATGCATTCATTTAAAAGCATTACAAAGCATGGGCCGGTCAGGAAATTATAAAAATGTATAGGCAAAGTGTAAAAACACACACACATAGTGCAAACACATAACACAATCAATATAAATTATATTAAACAAAATATAAAAAAGTCAAAAACATGTTCTCAAACGAACAAGCATAACCGCTTCACAAATTTGTCCAAATAGCAGCAGCGTTCAAAGCAAATGCAGTTTGTGTGACAGTTCAAAATTAGACTAATCTTAGACATCCTAAAGAGACTTTCAGAATAGTTCTTAGTCTCTATATGTAATGTCTTTTATAAGAAGAATGAGTTTAGCAGAGCATTTACAGTAACTAAACTCTCAACCTATAGGCATCAAATATTCAATGTTTTGGCACTGATGTAATGAGCAATTTAAAACAAATAATAACAGCTCTGTTTTAACACACAAGTGTGTTAATAAACGTAAAAAAAATATGTAATATAATAATTAATTATATATATATATATAAATCATGGCTAAGTTTTAAACAGAATACTGCTTTGGTGGGTTCTTAAGGCCAAGGGTCCTCTCAGTTTGTGAGATTGCATGAGCTGCTCTTCTGTTCAGTAGCCTGCATTCATGAATTACATCTGTAAAACAAAAAGGTAAAAATAGAATATTAGATACAAGCTTTTTTGTGTATGTACTTTTTAACCAGTAGTGTTAAGGCAAAAACTGGTTATTGTGAATGATGTGGTTCCTTTGGGATTTGAAGTATTCAAGTATGTATTTGTAATGGTACTGTATAAGTGTGTAAGACTGTATAAGACAAACATGTTTAAAAACTGTTTATTACAACACTGATATTGTGTATATTGGGGAGGGGGGGCATTTACATATTACATATAGGTATTGGGCTGATGCTTTATACCAAAGTGATATTTAACTGAGACAATATACAATTCAAGCAATTGGACCATAGGACAATGTTATTCCAACAATGAACACACCCTGAACACATACTGAGATGTGAGCAGCAAATTCACCTTCTGTTTACTTGTGGGGAGAAACTGTAAGGTCAGACAGTGACCAGAGAGGAGGTTTGAACCCAGGTCTCCAGAACCAATGTAAACCATGATGGCATTTTTTGGTTAGTCGGTCCATGTATAGTTTTTATTAGCCAAATAATCTTTTTAAATTTTGTTTTCTGCTTTTCGTACATAAAAACACCTTAACCCTTTGATGCACAACCTGGGTCAAAAGTGACCCAACTGAGTTTTTATTTTCTATATCTTTGCAATAAATTAATTTCGTCATTCAAGCTTCCATGAATTTTTCAATTAACTTGTTTTTGATCATCACAAATCCTTATTTCAGTTTTATATTTTTTACTTTTTTAATAAAAATCATTTTAGTATCACTACCCTTCTAATGCACAACATGGGTCAAAAATTACCCTTATGTATTTACTATGGAATTTGACAGAAACTACTGACATTTGTAAGTGTTTGTAGTCAAAAACATATTTACTGATCTTTTGAAAGACAACCAAAGATTAGGCTCTTGAATATGTACTATACTATTTGCTTGCTAGCTGTTTACATATTCTAGTATAGATAGCTTTTATTAGCTAAGACAGCAAATACATGAATAACTGACAAATGTGCATATGAAAATATTCTTTAATGGATGAATATGGGTCATTTTTGACCCATGTTGTGCAATAGAAGGGGTTTGCTTAGCTTGTGCATCAAAGGGTTAAGGAGCACATATGCTAGTGAAATACATATTTTTCAGAGCTTATGCATTGAAGCATAATCTCATTGTTTTACGTCAGACCTGTCAATGAGGTGTGTTTAAAACAGTGCTGCTTTTCCACATGCTTTCTGATACTTAGCTGCCATTTGGGCATTTCTGTAAGAAGCCGGGGTGACAGAGTGGTGCAGTGGGTAGCACTGTTGCCTCATAGCAAGAAGGGTGTGAGTTTGATTCCCCGATTGGGTGGGATTTATTCTCCATGTGTCTGCGTGGGCTTCCACCGGGTGCTCTGGTTTCCTCCCAATAATGAATCAAATGTTTAATATAACCTCTTTAACATATCAGTAAAGACCTATGAAATTCCTGGTTATAAGTAAAAAGGCTTTTAAGCATTTTATTTCTAATATTGGCAATTTATATACTGCTTTTATTTGTTCAACCTTAATGATTTGCACCACTAGGATTTGCACTATACCAGCTAGTAAAAAGGCAAATCTGTCAATGGAGGCATGCGAAGGGTTAATCCAGTTCATAAATTAACATTCCAGCTATTATATATTAGCATAACAAAAAGTCCAACAAATGAAACCAATGACTGATTTGTTTTTAAAATGACTTCTTAACTCATTCCTTTTTATAATGCATGACCTTGGCTAGAACCTCTCTGCCAGTATGTGATACCTAAGACCAGTAACAATAATTCTTGGAAACAATGCACCATTGAGCAAATTCCAATAAAATCAATATAGATGAAGCACTTTGGTAATGTCCTACAGAATTGCATGGGTTAAAAGAAGCAGCCAAGAATGACTTTATGCACACAACAGTGTTTCAGGTAGAACATGTGAATGTAAACAAATCTACATTGATGTATTAAAAGCTACACTGAATATTTTTAAGCTGCTGATTTGTACTCCAACTACTGTGACTGTAGTGTCTCAGCAAAGTACTGGACATAAAAACATTTTCTAAATGTAGAAAACCGATTAAAAATCCATTTTACCATTAAATTGTTTATAGGCTTCTTCCACAATGGCATTATTTGACCTCTTAATTTCCCAAAACCCTTCATCAACCCAAGGTTTACAGTCTGGCATTTCTGGAAGCTGACCATTTTTATACATGCCTGCTAAAAAGAATAAAGAGGAAAATATTAATAACAAAATACATAATTATAGTCTATATTACTTGCAGTTACAATTGCTATGATTACTGCATGGATTACAGAATTACAGAATTCTCGTTAGGTTTCTATAAATAGTGCATTCCGACACGAGAATCTGAATGTAACCAAAGTGTAAAACATGACGTTAAAATCCCAATAAGTAAATAAATAACTCTGTATCACTAAAACTATGTACTAGATAGAAAACTTTGTAACGCTGAGCTTTAAAGTGCTAGAGAACATCAGCACAGTGCAGCTCGTCTGTGTCACTGCTTTTTTCCCCAACTCCTTAACTGGATTTCATTCCACAGGACCCTCACAATGCCCTTGTATTTCCTACACACTAATCACATGGTATCAGCTAGGGAAACTTCAGCTGGTTAAAACCTCTGAGCATTGTGTTGACAGCAATCTTTGATCGTTTCTTTGCTTTCTACTAGCAAACTACCAAACTAATGAACCACAATCCTGCAACATATTGTGTATGTAATAGGTGAATATTTGTTTATTTATTAGGAATTTAATGTAATGTTTTACACTTTGGTTACATTCATGACAGAAACGGTAGTTACTCATTACACAAGATTCATTATTTCACAAGTTTAATGTCAAACACAGTCCTGGACAATTTTGTATCTCCAATTCTCCTCACTTGCATGTCTTTGGACTGTGGGAGGAAACCGGAGCTCCAGGAGGAAACCCATGCAGACGCAGGGAGAACATGCAAACTCCACACAGAAAGGACCCAGACCACTCCACCTGGGGATCCAACCCAGGACCTTCTGGCTGTGAGGCAACAGTGCTACCCACTGAGCCACCGTGCCACCCCAAAATGGGGATAAACATGATTTTATAGACATATAACAAGTTTGTGTTGTGTTTAAAGTGTTGTCTTGCTCATGATTAGCTATGTAGAAGTTAACAAGTTAAAGTTGTTTTTGCAGCGTTTCTGGACATTCATTGGTTACTTTCACACGTTAGTAATTTTCAGCAAAGATTAATTAAACATTCATCTGACATAATACAGCTTGACATAAACTGCTTGCTGCTCTCAGATAATGTGCCAGCTGTTTTAACCTGCAACACATGCAATGATTGATGGGTAAATTTTTACTGTCAACTTCCTTTGTAATGATGAACTGTTACTCCCTACATAGTTTGAACTTCCTTTCAAACAGAATGCTTTCACTCACTATGGTTTGGAATCTCAGGTAAGCAGTAAGTAATTGTTGTTTTTTGTGGTAATTACTCATATACACATACAAAAGGACTTGAGTATTCCTGTAATAAACTGAACTTATTGATTTAATATGTGAATACAAAACATGCACAGCAGCTAAACCTACCTTTTATTGTGTCATCAATGTCTTTGCATAGTTGATACAGATCACTTCCACGTCCAACCACCCGTTCCCCTTTAGCAACATAAAGAATTAGTGCAAGAACATTTGGCTGAATGCGTCATTGTTCTTAGTATTATTGCAAATCCAAGTGCGAAAACATTCTTACCATCAAGTACTTTGATATTTGGAAACATTTCAAGGACAATATTTCTATATGAGGAGTTCTTGCATACTGGGGGGAAAAGTAGAGTAAAAATAATCAGCAAAGTAAACCATTAGTAATCAAAATCAAGGTTTAATTTAAAAAAAGCATACCTGGATTAGTAAAATTGTGGGTGTTATCCTTCAGTCTGATGCTTTCTAATTTTCTTAAAGTCTTTAGAGCATGAAGGCTATCCATGCTGTGAATTTAAAAAGAAACAACTATTTCATTTGTGCAGTGGAAAAGGTGAAACTAGGCACAGAGAAAACATTTATTTTTGCATTGTTTGGAGCATTAAAATTACCTGGTTATAAGATTGCCAGCCAAATTTAAGCTCTGAAGGCTTTCACAGCTAGCAAGCGCCTCTACAAAATACGTTTTGTTTTGTTATTCATAGCAGATTTAAACGCAGTAAATACTAATCAGGATTTTATTTTTATACACCGATCAGCATAACATTATAAACACCTTCCTAATATTGTGTTGGACGCCCTTTTGCTGCCCCATACACAACAAACTGTAATGCACTGTATATTCTGGCACCTTTCTATCAGAACCAGCATTAACTTCTTTAGCAATTTGAGCTACAGTAGCTCGTCTGTTGGATCGGACCACACGGGCCAGCCTTCGCTCCCCACATGCATCAGTGAGCCTTGGCCGCCCATGACCCTGTCACAAATTTACCACTGTTCCTTCCTTTGACCACTTTTGATAGATACTGACCACTGCAGACCGGGAACACCCCACAAGAGCTGCAGTTTTGGAGATGCTCTGACCCAGTGATCTAGCCATCACAATTTGGCCCTTGTCAAACTCGCTCAAATCCACTAACAGGTGCCGTGATGAAGAGATCATCAGTGTTATTCACTTCACCTGTCAGTTCTCATAATGTTATGCCTGGTCGGTGTATGTTCATTTGGGTTTACCCAGGTTAGAAATCCTGTTGGCTGACAGGTTAAGTACAAGAAGAATTCGGAGTGATGCCAAAGGTGCTAGATTTGTGATATTGTTGCCAGAGAGGTCCAGTCTCTCCAGGTTTATACATTCGCCAATGCATCCAAGATCATAAATTCCTACCAAATACACAAACAGGAACACAATGATACAGGAACCACAGATAATGTTATTACAAAGCAACCACAGTAAAATTATACCTACCTAGATTTCTCAGTTTAAGAAATAAAATGGACTCTAAATCAAATTCTCCAGTTCGAGACTTCAGCAGTCCAGGGATGATCTTTGCACATTCTGTTTCTGTAAGACAGAAAAGTACTGTTAAAAGTTCAGTGTTTCAGCATGGTAGAGGTGTACTGTCAAAATCTTTATGTGACCTGCCTATACAGGTCCTTCTCAAAAAATTAGCATATTGTGATAAAGTTCATTATTTTCCATAATGTAATGATAAAAATTAAACTTTCATATATTTTAGATTCATTGCACACCAACTGAAATATTTCAGGTCTTTTATTGTTTTAATACTGATGATTTTGGCATACAGCTCATGAAAACCCAAAATTCCTATCTCAAAAAATTAGCATATCATGAAAAGGTTCTCTAAACGAGCTATTAACCTAATCATCTGAATCAACGAATTAACTCTAAACACCTGCAAAAGATTCCTGAGGCTTTTAAAAACTCCCAGCCTGGTTCATTACTCAAAACTGCAATCATGGGTAAGACTGCCGACCTGACTGCTGTCCAGAAGGCCATCATTGACACCCTCAAGCAAGAGGGTAAGACACAGAAAGAAATTTCTGAACGAATAGGCTGTTCCCAAAGTGCTGTATCAAGGGAAGTCTGTGGGAAGGAAAAAGTGTGGCAGAAAACGCTGCACAATGAGAAGAGGTGACCGGACCCTGAGGAAGATTGTGGAGAAGGGCCGATTCCAGACCTTGGGGGACCTGCGGAAGCAGTGGACTGAGTCTGGAGTAGAAACATCCAGAGCCACCATGCACAGGCGTGTGCAGGAAATGGGCTACAGGTGCCGCATTCCCCAGGTCAAGCCACTTTTGAACCAGAAACAGCAGCACTGGACTGTTGCTCAGTGGTCCAAAGTACTGTTTTCGGATGAAAGCAAATTTTGCATGTCATTCGGAAATCAAGGTGCCAGAGTCTGGAGGAAGACTGGGGAGAAGGAAATGCCAAAATGCCTGAAGTCCAGTGTCAAGTACCCACAGTCAGTGATGGTCTGGGGTGCCATGTCAGCTGCTGGTGTTGGTCCACTGTGTTTTATCAAGGGCAGGGTCAATGCAGCTAGCTATCAGGAGATTTTGGAGCACTTCATGCTTCCATCTGCTGAAAAGCTTTATGGAGATGATGATTTCATTTTTCAGCACGACCTGGCACCTGCTCACAGTGCCAAAACCACTGGTGAATGGTTTACTGACCATGGTATTACTGTGCTCAATTGGCCTGCCAACTCTCCTGACCTGAACCCCATAGAGAATCTGTGGGATATTGTGAAGAGAAAGTTGAGAGACACAAGACCCAACACTCTGGATGAGCTTAAGGCCGCTATCGAAGCATCCTGGGCCTCCATAACACCTCAGCAGTGCCACAGGCTGATTGCCTCCATGCCACGCCGCATTGAAGCAGTCATTTCTGCAAAAGGATTCCCGACCAAGTATTGAGTGCATAACTGAACATAATTATTTGAAGGTTGACTTTTTTTGTATTAAAAACACTTTTCTTTTATTGGTCGGATGAAATATGCTAATTTTTTGAGATTACATTCATTACATTATGGAAAATAATGAACTTTATCACAATATGCTAATTTTTTGAGAAGGACCTGTATATGCTGCATTCAACATGTGTACTATAAGGACTACTATTAGCTCAAGACTTACCTATTCCTGACCGTGACATGCATACATGTGCACTACTATTGAGCTACTCCTATTCCCATCTTTTGCAGCAGCTACATACTTGATTCACAAATGACTTTTAAATGACTTTGTGGCCACTGGATATGTCTCATATAAAACATAAAGATTGGCCTCTGAATAATACAGCAGGAAAACAATGGCCTTACTGATGGGACACCATGAGCTCAAATTCAGATGCCATCCATGATATGCATTGCATATTTGACCCTGCGCTCTGAATGGGTTGGCACAATGGCACAGCAGATAGTGTACACACACTACTTGTAACTGTCTATGTGTAGTTTGGCATTGTTGCATTCAGATTCCTGCCACCCTAAAACATGCTCATAGGTGAACTGGTGACTGTGTAAGAAAAATTGTCACTTTATTCTTCTATTTTCTTCTAGTACTATTGTTTCCTTCCATCACAGGTGAATTGTGTGATGCCCTGATATGGGTCACAGAGGGTCAAGAGCCGATATGGAAACACTGGCCACAAAGCATCAATACACCCTAAATAAAACACCAATCCATTGCAGGATTTTACATATTCTGATTTACCCAGGACCCTGAACATGTGCAGAATCTACCCTACCTGCTCTGCCCCCATGTTGATTTATTTACCGCTTAAAATTTTTACACCTAGTAATATGGTATTGATTTAACCTAAAGTATGTGGACATCCCTTTTAATAATTGGATTTGGGTGTTTCAGCTACACTTCTTCCTTATGGGTGTATACAAAATACGCGCGTTCCAAATTATTGTGCAAATGGGATTTAAGTGTCATAAAGGTTTAATTTTTTGTTTCTTAATTAAACTCATGGATGGTATTGTGTCTTGGGGCTCTTTGGATCACTGAAATCAATCTCAGACACCTGTGATAATTAGTTTGCCAGGTAAGCCCAATTAAAGGAAAACTACTTAAGAAGGACGTTCCACATTATTAAGCGGGCCATAGGTTTCAAGCAATATGGGATAGAAAAAGGATCTCTCTGCTGCAGAAAAGTGTCAAATAGTGAAATGCCCTGGACAAGGTATGAAAACATTAGATATTTCACGAAAACTTAAGCGTGATCATCGTACTGTGAAGAGATTTGTGGCTGATTCAGAGCACAGACGGGTTCGTGCAGATAAAGGCATAATGAGGAAGGTTTCTGCCAGACAAATTCATCGGATTAAGAGAGCAGCTGCTAAAATGCCATTACAAACCAGCAAACAGGTATTTGAAGCTGCTGGTGCCTCTGGAGTCCCGCGAACCTCAAGGTGTAGGATCCTCCAGAGGCTTGCAGTTGTGCATAAACCTACTATTCGGCCACCCCTAACCAGTGCTCACAAGCAGAAACGGTTGCAGTGGGCCCAGACATACATGAAGACTAATTTTCAAACAGTCTTGTTTACTGATGAGTGCCGTGCAACCCTGGATGGTCCAGATGGATGGGGTAGTGGATGGTTGGTGGATGGCCACCATGTCCCAACAAGGCTGTGACGTCAGCAAGGAGGTGGCGGAGTCATGTTTTGGGCCAGAACCATAGGGAGAGAGCTGGTAGGCCCCTTTAGGGTCCCTGAAGGTGTGAAAATGACCTCGGCAAAGTATATAGAGTTTCTGACTGAACACTTTCTTCCATGGTACAAAAAGAAGAACCGTGCCTTCCGTAGCAAAATCATCTTCATGCATGACAATGCACCATCTCGTGCTGCAAAGATTACCTCTGTGTCATAGGCTGCTATGGGCATAAAAGGAGAGAAACTCATGGTGTGGCCACCATCCTCCCCTGACCTCAACCCTATTGAGAACCTTTGGAGTATCCTCAAGCAAAAGATCTTTGAGGGTGGGAGGCAGTTTGCATCAAAACAGCAGCTCTGGGAGGCTATTCTGACACCCTGCAAAAAAACTCAAGCAGAAACTCTCCAAAAACTCACAAGTTCAATGGATGCAAGAATTGTGAAGGTGATATGAAAGAAGGGGTCCTGTGTTAACATAGTGCTGGGCAATAATTCGATATCGATATATATCGCGATAGAAAATTTGATATGATTTTTAAACAAATTCGAACAATATATATTATATCAGTGCGTACTTTTGTGCGGAAGCATTTTTGCTCGCAGGTGTTCCCACAGGGACGCAATTCAACAGCGCACCTCAAGCGAGTAGTTCTCCACCAAAACAGTGCAGTAATACACTCAACATAAATGTCAACCACCAAAACTATTACAGAAGTACTAATACTACTGAGTACTAATACTACTAAGTACTAATACTACTGAGTACTAATACAACTAATATTAGTTATAGCGCGCTACGAGTAAAGGCACGAACGGGCTCTGCGCGTTCCACTGTTGCCAGATTGGGCTGTTTTCCTCCAAAATGGGCGGGTTTTTCTTTTAGAAAAACAATTTAAAAAATAGCATTTAAAAAACACTTCTATTGAAAAGAGAATATTCAGTTTTAAGAAGCCCCAGCACTGTAGAAGGCTGTTAAAAGTAAAGTCAATTTTCAATGCTGATTTGGCTTAATAGTGTTGGTCAGAATGTGTCATATTCTTGAAAGAAAATTAAAATTAGTTTTCCATGCATTCACACTAGCATGTTCACACAAGTTTGCAGTCAAATGATTAAGTATTGCAAAGGAATATCTTTGAAATTCTTCCTCATAATGTTAAGGTTATAGGCTATATTTTAGTTTTTCACTTGTCAGGAAAAATTAGAAAAAAATAAAAAAGCTTATTATGCTAGGCTTGATGTAATTCTACATGGTACTCACTGCCATAGGTAAACAAGTGAGTGACCAAAACACTACTAGATCAACAGCCACTAGCCACATACAAAAAATAAGATATCAGACAGTTTCTGTGCCGCCCCTGTGTGAGCAATGGTCTCAGTTTGGCCACCACTATGAAAACTGTCTGGCTTTGCCACGGTCTACAGTTGAAAAAGAAGCAGATGAAATAGCTGATAAGAGATGAAGGACTAATTCAGTGGTGTATTCAGCTTGTATTTTTTGCCAGAAACCAGAAAAGAGGTTCGCAGGTACCGGCATCCAATTTTGGTATTTTTGGCAGTTTTTCTGAAATTTGTATTATTCATATCGATATCGGAGTTATATCGTATCGACCGAAATTAGGAGTTATATCGTGATATAAATTTTAGCCATATCGTCCAGCCCTATGTTAACATGTAACTTGGCCTGTTAAGATGTTTTTGATTAAAAGAGCTTTTGATTTCAGTGAATGTGACATCTTAATGCTGCAAATTCAACAAATTACCATTTTACAACCTATAAAATGTTTTGAAACTCTGTTGTGCATAATAATTTGGAACAGTGCATTTTGAGTTTTTTTTTTTTTTTTTAAGAATATACTGTTATCATTGGGAGGTTTGTTCAATAAAATTTTATTTATACTCTAACGGTTGATGACCTGAAAATTATAGACTGTCATTTGCATCGACCATTTATGAAAATCAGAGAAAAATATCATTTGCATAATAATTTGGAACGCGGTGTAGACAGAAAATGTATCCAATGCTTTAAAGAGTTTAAGCAAGGGCCTTTCCTGCTCCAATTTGACTGTGCCCTAAAGCCTCTTAATAAAGGCATCGTTTAATGAGTTTGGTGTGAAGGAACTTCGGTGACTTGCAAAGAGCCTTGACAACTATAGACAAAGGTGCAGAGCTTGGGGGTTCTTGGTCATAGAAACTTGTGGTGATCAGGGATGTTGGGTTGCTGTTGTTCTGCCTCTCTAGTCTGATCACTCAGGTTTGATGATGGTGGGGGAGGTGGGAGTGATGTCCTGTGAAAGCCTTCATGACTTTGTTACGTGCTCGCTCTCCCTTTTAGTTATGCTGTAATAATTAGGGGTGCCAGAGTCTAAAGCTCTCTTTGCAAAACTGACATTTTACTTTTAATTATTTTACATTTTAACTACATCTTCTGTTGTTTTACCCCGAGGTTAAAGACTGCAAGTCGAGACTGCTGTGCCAACAATGCTGCTCCTGCTAGATGTGACGGGTGAAATAAAATTGACTTGACAACGCTACTAAACACCCTAGGAAGAAATAAAAACATTAACTGCGGGCCAGACCTTTTTGTCAAGCATCTATGCCGGACCTCACAGATGCTCTGGGCACAAATTCCTACTAAAACACTGAAAATGTTGTGAAAAGGTTTCCCAAAATAGAGCCGACTGATCCGCACAGTGGGCCAACACCAATGGCTTTGTAATGGGATTTTCAACAAGCTTATGATTATGTGTTCACATACTTTGACCATGTAGTGTACGTCTCACTTTTATCCTATATAAATTAACCTAACTCGTTACCAGATATTTCAATCTGTATACACAAAATCTGGTTGGCATGTAGGCACAGCTGTACACCAATTCAAGGTGAGTGCTGCAAAGTAGTCATGAGGACCTGGGTTGAATCATAACTTGCGATCAGTCAGCGTGGATTTCTTAAAGGCATCAGATGCACAGCAGTAGTTAGTTAACCAACAGCAACCTGACCAGGATTAAGTAGTTAGTGCAAATGCATGAAGATCCACAATAACCAACAATCAAATAAGGAACATGACTAATTATATCATATCAAATATAGATTTAATGGCATTATAGTGATGCAGCATTGTGCAGTTTTGACACAAAACAATGAAAGCTTGAGATCTTTATAGTGCTCCATGCCAAACTGTAGGTGGACAACAAATCCTTTTCAACGAGTAGATAGTGGAGTAAAGCCACACTACTCAAAATAAAGACGATGTCAATAAACGATCAAAAGAAAAATAATGTCAGGACGAATAATTCGTTGGTAAACAAAACTATGGGCAATCTGCTATAAACTGAATCCTATATTAAACGTGTGAAATAGATATACCACCATGAGAATGGACAGCTACCAAACCGCTAACAGCTAGCATATCACCTAGCTACTGCGTGCAACAGATTCATTTATCAAACTCGAGAACGACTCACCGTGATCTTTATCCCTCTTAGCTTCCATATTTGTGTACATTTATAATGTCATTTGCAGAAGAGGAGAATCCTGTAAATCAACAGCACTAAGAGATCAGGGATGTGTAGGTCCTTCTCCTCTCAGCAGGTGTCTGATTCACTAGAACAGCGCGTCAGTCCTGCTTCAATTCCATAACAATTTAATTTAAACAATAAATACAATACCAGATATTTTTTAATCAAACAAACATCCCTGTGTTAAGTGAGTCGCAACCATTGCATCCGTTATTCGGGAAGTTCCTGGCCTGTTACTGTGTACATTTCTCGGTTACTAGGATATTAGCTGTGTTCGAAATAGCATACTATGCATACTATTTATCCCAGAGTCTGCTTAAAACCCATATTCAGTATGCATACATAACCAATAGTTTTTGTCCATTTCTATTACAAAGTGAAATACGTTTAGTTATGATAACTAAAAATATACTTTTAACAGAATTACTTATGGGTGTGTGTAATTCTGAGCAAGCACACCTCCAAATTAAATAAGCTGGCACTTATATAGAAGTAGTACACAAAATGATTATTCTTGCATACTACACACTATATTGCATACTATACTGCTTACTCATAAGGGTCATTATGCAGTATATGTTTATACTGTAGCGTCAGTGGGAGGAGCCGTGGTATCCAGGCTTACCGTCAGCGTGTATCCCAGTGTGGGAGACTGGGTGGCTGCGGTGAGAGCTGAATAGGTAGCTTATATGTTTGTCTGTTGTATGAATGTATGTGTGTGTGAATGAGTGTACGTCCTAAACCACTGAGAGATCTGCCAAGGGCAGCTCACTCGAGGTCCCGACGCTCGCCTTCCTGCTCGCCGGCGCCACAATACTTTTGTATTTAATATGGTAGTATGTTGTATGCTATTTCGAACACAGCAATTGAAAAGCGCTCTCGCTATGCTGTAAACTAAATACAGTACAGTACTAGGTTAATTTGAAGGTATGGGTTCTGTTTAGAGGGTTAATATAATTCAACGTACTGTCCCGTGTTGGATAGTCCCTAATCGTTTTAGTGACTAGCACATTCGGATTGACAAATAAAAAAAACAGTATATTATATACTATATTAGTATATTATAAAATAATTTAGTATAATTAAATGATCAGTATATTGTACTATTCTTCCACAGCCCCTCTTTTTGGGGTTTTTATTATTAGGCGCTTTAGGTAGACATTGTACATTTACATTTTCGGCATTTAGCAGACGCTTTTATCCAAGTGACTTACAGTTGTGACAATATACAGTACAGTACAATCTAAGCAATTGAGGGTTAAGGGCCTTGTTCAAGGGCCCAACAGTGGCAACCTGGCAGTGGTGAGGCTTGAACCGGCAACCTTTTGACCCTACAGCTGTGCTACGGAGAACAGTCACAAACACACCAAAATAAAATCTGAAAAGGGTAGACTACACACAAGCCTCTTGCATTACCAACTGCAATGGAACCTCGATTTAATGTATTTCAGAATTAACAGACAATATATGAAAAACCAAATGTTCGGTCAGATTGTTTAAAATTCCTGCGAGAAGCAAGACCAGTACTTCATTAGCTGTCCACTAGCCAGCGCACGTCTCTCTGTTTACATGAGTGATAGGCTTCATTTTGACGGGAGGCTCGCTTTGTTCTCGCCTTTTTCTCTGTTTCGTGCTTAATTTTTGCAAGTTCTGGTGCTTAATTATTCACCAGCACTGCTCCAGTAGCCACCAGCAGTGCTTCAGACTCAGTAACTCACTATACCATCACGTCAAAAAAAAAAAAACATCTCCTCACAAGGTAAATTAAATTTCTCTCCAGTAGTACAGTACAACAATTTTAATTTATTTTATTTTAATTTATTTATTTACAGGTTTTTCATTACATATTTACATATCTATTTACATTGTTAATTTTACTCTTTATCATTAATTTATGTTTAGCTCTTTTGTAGACCTCAGTGCTGTGTTTTCGTATATTTTCGCACCCCCTGGAAAAAAAAACTTGCATTTTACGGACCAGTGCACCCCCCTTTTAGTCCGTTAAATCGAGATTCCAGTGTAATGTACATAATGTTCATCTGTTTACCAATCACACTCCTGTAAGCATGGCCCCAGTACCCACTGATGTTACATACCCCCCCCCCTTCCTCCCACGGTCTGCAAATCGAATGTTTAAGTCCTGGGGCACAGACGTGGGCGGTGCATTGATGGGGACAGTTTCAGTGTCCAGACTAATCATGGACAGTTCATGAGGGCTGGGGCCACCTGTACGCATGGGGCTAATCGATCACGATAGGGGACTGTCTGCCGCTGTGTGCCTTCCTCCCCCTGGTATGTCACATCAAGCAGTACAAGTATTTCTATTCCAGCTATTGCAAACAAGTTGGTGCTGTCGCTGGAGCTTTTTACTGGTGTGTTGGTTTGGCAGCAATGAGTTTTGCTGAGTTGGTCCGTCATCTTGATGGTGTTACCACTTAGTGCTGTTGCTGTTGTCACTGAACCAAGCCCCAGCTGCTGAACTGGTGTGTCTTGTGAGTTGTGCTGCTGTAAGAGATTGGTTCACCCTCAGCTGTCATGGCATGGCAGTTCTACTTATTTAGAAATTTGTTTAATGTTTCTCACCAGCAATCATCCACAGTTCACTAGCTTGAGTGTCGGTACTGCTGATGATCGTAATGTTAATGATGTTGAGCACATCAAACCTTAGGATGCACTGGTCCACGATCCTGCCACAAAAGACAAATTGCTGATGCACTGTTTGCCAAGTTCCATAGTAATCTGCTTCTTTCCCTTTATCCTTTCTGCTTGTCCTGTCACCATTTCCACTATCGCTGTGGTGGCTTTCCGTCACTGGCAGTGCAGGATGATGCCAGGCTGATAGTGATCTGGTGTCAATAAGGCCTGCCACCGGCGTGCCATCAAGCTTGCAGTAAACGCTCAGCTGTTTGGTATTTCTCAGGCAGCCAGTTCGTAGAACAGGGAGGGAGATCCATCACCACTGGCAGAGCTTTGCCCTAATGGGTAGCTGATTTGCTTACCTTCTGCAAGTTTTAGGAGGTGGTAGTAAACCAAAGTACCTGGAGAAAACCCACACGGACATGGGGGAACATGCAGAAATGTTGTAAAAGTATTGGTAATTACTGTAATGCTGTAATTTCATGGCAACTAGTGCTGCCATTTCAGTTTTGTAGAAGCTCCTAGACATTCAGTTCTTAACTCATTTTACTGTAAAAAAGTAAAATGTAGTCACTTTAGCGGTATATTGTTAATGTGACCTTATAAATCACTTTAAGCAATGGCACTGCGTTGAATACTTATAATAAAACAAAAAAAGCAAAGTAAGAACTGTTACAAACACTTTGTTTTTACAATACTACTCAAGCAAAGGGCACATACCATAAGTATGTTATTTATATAACAATGACACTGTAAAGCACATCATTTTATTCATTCAGTTTTTTTTTCTTTTACTAATGAACTTATGGGCAATAGGCAGTCCTTTGATTAGCCAGTATAATCTTGTTTTCACCTGAGATAATAGTTGGTGAGTTAAATTCATACTTTTTTAATAGTTGTTTTAGCTTTCTTTTGTATGGGAAGGTGTAAATGTCAAGTTAAAGTAAAAAAACTGACAGGTAATGCACAGAAATTTAAATTTCTAACTCAGCTTGGGCATATTTCAGCTCAACAATGTGCTTTCTGCCGCTCAGGTGGCGCAGCGGTAAAAAGTACGCTAGCACACCAGAGTTGGGGTTTCGAATACATCGTATCGAATCTCAGCTCTGGCCTCCGACTGGGCTGGGCGGCTGCATTAACAACGATTGGCTGTTGTTCATGGGGTAAAAAGTCGAATCATAGGTCCTCATAACTGGTGCAACTGCGGCCCCTGCTGGCTGACTGATGGCGCCTGCACAGGGCTGAGGAATAATGCTGATGGTGGTGTGGCCCTCCGTACACAGTGCCCGTCAGTGTGTGAACTTGACTCGTGCAGGTGAAAAATGCAGTCTGTACTGACTATATGTGCCGGAGGGGGCGTATGTCAGTTGAGAGGCGTCCTCAGTCAGCGGTGAAGGGTCGAATCAGTATAGAGGATGCAATCAGGGTAATTGGACACGACTAGATTGAGGAAAAAAGTGGGAAAAATAGAAAATTGTCTTTTACCCACAACTTTGATTAAAAACCAAGGTCAGTCAACACCCAAACTCAATTCGGGTCTCTCTCTCTCTCTCTCTCTCTCTCTCTCTCTCTCTCTCTCTCTCTCTCTCTCTCTCTCTCTATCTATCCATCTATCTATTAACATAAAAACGATTTTTGTTTAAATTTTATTTAACCAATTGGTTTAACCACTATTAAGTAAGCTGATCATGAAAAATTTAAGGTCTGTACTGTATATTTTTCTCTGCATTTGGATATGAAGCTATGCCGTTAGTTCACTTTCAATTTAGCTATAAAGTGTTAGCATAATTCACTTACTTATCTTTAGTTACAGAAGCCTATGCTTTTTACAGAAACAGTGTAGCACTAAGACTATAGAAAACAAACCCAGTGTGGGTTGTATTATTCATTTATTTATTGTCTGTTTTACAACCGCTGTATCCTGGTCATTAGGTTACTGCAAATTAGCATGTCAATTTGGGACCAGAATCTTACTTACCCATTTAATTCTTTTTTCAATGATTTTTGATCATTAATTTTTACTTGGACAAATTTGGAAAATTATGCCTGTCCTGCACCATTCTTGTAAATAGCCAATTAGCAAATGTAACTGTGATGTTACCCAAGCTGATGCAATCATGACGACACTCTGCTAGGGTTGGGTACTGAGTGCTATGTCTGCCCAAATCTTTTAAGTGGAGCCAGCATGCCCAGCTTTGTGCCGCTGAATCGAGCAACCATTACTTATCCAGCAAACTTGCGGGCAATGCAGAATGGACTGCTGCACCCGCTGCACTATGGCTCCTGGATCTACCACCATCTGACTGTGCAGAATAGACAATAAAGTGTCTCCTTCTCCGTCACCAGCACCACAAGAGGGGTAAGCGGCAGGTGGTAACACCAGAGTTAAGTGCCACTGTCTGGCAGGCCAATTTCCAATCTGTCACAGAGGCAAAGACATCTGGCCCGGATGCCTGGCTGCCACTAGTCACACTGGCTATGCTGGCCAGTGAATTGGGGCTTGGAGGGTGTAGTGTTGGTAAAGAGCACTTTGTTGTAACCCCCTTTGGGTAAACTAAAATAATGCATAAAATATAAAATAATGCTTTTTATGTGGTTATGTGGTAATGTAGGAATGTAGAAATTGACCTCTAAAATTTTGGTGAATGCATTTGTTTGGAGTATCTTGTTTAAGTGCTTTGTGCATTTATGCACATTTACCATCTAGGTGTTTATTCTTTTATGTAGTGACTTTAGTGCTATTCTGAGCACTCTGTGTCGATCTAGCCATTCTAGATCTATATTGCCCCACCCAGACAGAGAGCTTGTAGTTGTTGTTGTTGCTGTTTAAATAAAAAGAATGTTCCTTCCTAGCAATGAAGACTCTGTTTATTCACTGCACCCTCCACTGCCACAGGGTAAGCACAACAATCGCCACAATAATATGGATTTGTTTCCCTTCATTGCCATGGGTGTGAGTGAGCAAACCCTGAAAGGACACATCACTGTACTCTTTCTTCTCCTGTTAACTGGCCATCTTTACACACTCATCATACTACTCACTGGTTTATGCTCATTTACAAAACTCTCCTTGGTTTGTCTCCCCCCTATCTGTGTCATTTATTGCAAACTTCATCTTCAGTTTTCAACACTCGTACTGCTCATCTTATTTTACTTATTTTACTGACGTTTTGGTCAGTCAGCATTTCAGGTGGCTGCAGCCAAAGACTGGAACACTCTGCAAAAACATTAAAGCTGGATAAATTTCCAAAAAAGACGATACAGACATCTTAAGTGATACATGCAGCTGTTGTGTAACAGATTAACATTCTTTTTACTCTGTTGTTGGACTGTTTGATTATTTGTTGTTATTGTATTGAAATTGTTGTTTCGTGCTTCAATATCTTATGTAATTTTTTGTAAGAATGCATGTTCCTTAAGAAGCTTTGCCTTTTTCCAGGCCGCCATTGTAAATAAGAAGCTGTTCTTGTATGGTTAAATAAAGGTTAGATAAAATAAAATAAAAACGACCAGGCTACAAAGAAGCTTTTTTCCCACACTCCATCATGCTAATAAAAAATGAACACTACTGAACTGTTAATCATCGGGGGCACTTGTACATCTACAAATTACCTATTTAATTTATTGATGACACACATTGCATACACTGGTATTTCACGTTTACTTTTCATTTCTTATTTATACACTGATCAGCCATAACATTAAAACCACCTCCTTATTTCTACACTCACTGTCCATTATCAGCTCCTCTTACCATTTAGAAGCACTTTGAAGTTCTACAATTACTGACTGTAGTCCATTCTGCATGCTTTGTTAGCCTCCTTTCATGCTGTTCTTCAATGGTTAGGACTCTCCCAGGACCACTACAGAGCAGGTATTATTTGGATGGTGGATCATTCTCAGCACTGCAGTGACACTGACATGGTGGTGGTGTGTTAGTGTGTGTTGTGCTGGTATGAGTGGATCAGCGCCCCGTAGGCAGCGTCCTGTGACCACTGATGAAGATCTAGAAGATGACCAACTCAAACAGGAGCAATAGATGAGCGATCGTCTCTGACTTTACATCTACAAGGTGGATCAACTAGGTAGGAGTGTCTAATAGAGTGCACAGTGAGTGGACATGGTATTTAAAAACTCCAGCAGCGCTGCTGTGTCTGATCCACTCATACCAGCACAACACACACTAACACACCACCATCATGTCATTGTCACTGCAGTGCTGAGAATGATCCAACACCTAAATAATACCTGCTTTGTGGAGGGCCTGACCATTGAAGAACAGGGTGAAAGCAGGCTAAAAAGGTATGTAGAGAAACAGATGGACTACAGTCAGTAATTGTAGAACTACAAAGTGCTTCTATATGGTAAGTGGAGCTGATAAAATACTGAGTGTAGAAACAAGGAGGTGGCACATGCTACTGTTGAAAGGTATTAATGTGTGAATGTGTGTGTTAGAGAGAGAGTGAGTTGTGTGTGATAAGACTGTCTTTATTGTATTTTTCCTGATTCTGATTGTGTATATTTACTCAACTGTTTTCGGATGTATTGCGTGTAGCGCCCTCTGCTGGTAGATAAAGGTAATATCCCTGTTCTGTAGCGCGTCGGTGGGTATTTGGCAGTGAGAAGCTGTGGACAGCAGTGGGTGCTGAAACGGGACCGAGTGTGAGTAAACCTACAAGCTATTGTGCTATTCATAAAGCTCTACTCTTGAACACCGGAGCAGCCTAGATCACATTGCACTCAAGTATTAATGGAGAGTGCTATCGGCATTACAAGCATCCATAAGTAAGTCGGAGCTCTGCAGTTCTATGCGCGCTCACGCTTTTCTTCGTCTGGCCACACCGTGTACATGCCATAAATGCCGAGAAAAGCCAGGACTCCTCCAACTCCCAATGTGATGCATCTGTACGAGAGCAAAATCACTCGACTAAGATGGGTAATAAGCAGACGATATTTACTGATGAACAGCTAGACGCCTACCAGGTAAGAGACTTCCTATCAGCAATCAAGCTTAATGATACAGAACTGCTGACTGTAGCAAAAACATGAAAAACACAGAGCAAGTTTGCATGTGTTACAGTATATAGAGATTATTATTTCAAACACAGATTATCCAGAAAGGCTGTAGAAGTGCAGCAGGTTTGATCCCTGTTTACTTCACTTTTGTTCTGATCTAAAAGCAGTTATCAGCTATTGTATTGTAGAACGTTGTCTTGTAATGTTACACAAGCTACATAAGGATGCACATCATTTTAAATTAAAACTAATGTAATACACCAACACAACAGCTGGAATCAATTAGTAAAGTGAAAACTACATAATTTCAAGTGAAATTATTCGCATAATTCATCTCAAGATGATGCTTTTTTCAATGTACATTTCATTTCCAAGCCTTAATCCCTACCTCAACCAAAAGAAATAATGAAATAAATAAAAATACACTTTTACAGCTGCAGGGTGTGTTTTCCGATCCCACATTACAGCTCCAGTTGTAAAATGTATTCACATGCAGGCATCGTCTATGCCAGGGGTATCAGACTCCAGTCCAGAAGGGTTAGCATTTTACTTCATTCCACACACCTGATTTAATTTATCATCTCATTACTAATACCTCTATAGACTAATTGTAGTGTGTTATAAGAAAAGGACAAATCTCTGGGTCTCTTCCACTTTATAAGTTTGACACCTCTGATACATCAGAACTGTAAAATCACACAATCTGTTGAATATGATTATTGTAATTAGTGTTGGCTTAAATGACCTGGAGTTTTTATTTTTAAATCTTAAAAAACAAACAAATCAAGTATCCATTTTTCCCTGACTGATATTTTATTCAAAAGAGGCCTCAGATTTGTATGAGATTTTATTCATGAACATCTGTGCCTGCAGCACAAAAAGCAACCAGCATTGGCAACAGTCTCAGAATTCTCCTATGATCATGTAGAATTTCATTAAAAGCAGCTATAAATTTGTGTCATAATAATTGAAGTTTTCTAAGAAGGAACACGCCAAAAGTAGGCTGGCTACAGGCCAGGCTTGTGCTTATGAATGGACAGTGGTGGATACATACTGTTAACTGGAGCTGTGCTGGAGCCAAGCATTTTGCTAGGGTGGGGGTGGAGGCCTCTAACATTATACATGAGGTCTTTTTGATAGGATAGAAATATTGTCAGTGTGAAGACTACAAAATACAAAAATGAATTTATAAGAACTATAAAAGATAATACTTATAAATCTTTATTAAAAACAACAAAAACCTGTACAAAATCAAATCTGTTTAATGTCCATAAACTGCTAGAACATTTGGTAAATGATATAAATTGTCTTCATCTTGCTAGTTAGAAAACAAAATCTTCATATATTAGAAGAAACTTGTAAACAAAAAACAAATGTGTATTTCGTATTTCCAAAATAAAATAAATAAATGAACAGACAAAATGAAAAGCTTTTGAATTTGTGCCACAAAGGACCATTATTTAATTCTGAAAAATTACTTTTCCCCAAATGGTTTCTTTGTAAAAGCAATTCTTTAAAGATTATTTATTTATCCATGACTGTTTTTTCAAACTACCAAACCAAAAGGTTCTTTAGGAGTTATGTTAAAAACATTTAGTTTTGTTTATTACAGTCACCTGAAGTGACAGAAAAGATGTGCTATTTTACTGAAGCCCTCAGCCCTTACACCTTTAGATTGTAGAAAACTGTGTAGCTTGATCGTCGATGTCCCAGCAAAAAAGTCTGCATCACACTTGTATCCCACTATAGGATGAACAGAGGGGCCCTTGACAATATGCTCATTGGCAAATACATGGCTCCCAAGTGTTGGTCTCTTTGTGACCTCTCTAACCCTACAAGATGCCCATATATAATGCAGACTTTCTTTCCATGTGCTCATGGTCTATCATTTTGCAGGTTTTTCCTATGGTTCTATAGTCAATCATTGTGCCCCAATTGATCATTCAGTATAGTATATACAATGGATTCAGAAGTTAAACATTCAGGCCCCTTGACTTCTTCTTTGTGCTGTGGATTTAATTTTTGCTGGACATAATTTTACCCATCACACATTATCTTTACACATAATCTAAGTGCACAGATTGTGGAGGAAGTTTTCTTCAGGGATGCTCATGTATTTGGCTGCAGAACTGCATGTCAGTAGGTTGGTGGACCGAGAAGCTAGTTGCTGCCCATGGTCAAGGTTCCACCTGCGGTAGTGTTATTGTATGGGCAATGTTCTCAGTTCTTCCCACTTTAGACAACAGCAAGTTGGGCTGCCATCTGATCGAGACTGTAGAGCGTTCGTCCTTAATTTCTTCCTTCCCATCATTTTTATTATCCATTTTAAATATTCAGTCCAACATCTGCATCATCCAAGTTTTAGTGTGGTGGAGAGTCTCTGTGATTGTCACCACCCCTATTACATTGAGGTTATGCCAAGCTTTTTCCATTTCAAAATTATTGAGGCCACTGTGTTTCTAGGAACAGTAAAATCCTTAGATATTGTTTTATATAATTTTCCTGATTTATGCTTTGCCACAATTCAATTGCCACAATCCACAGATAGTTCCTTGAACTTCATGGCCTGGTTTTTGATGTGACAATGTAAAATGTGTTTCCCTGATCTTTGTCCAACCCAAGCATTTTAAGAGTTATCTTTAATATTAAAAGGTGAACAATATCTTATTTAAAATTCACTAACAAAAATAGATGACAGGGCATTAGTATAACTAAATATTTCTATGTTTTTATTAGCTCCATAACCTTTTAACTGGTTATTTATAAATTGCTAGCAATGTGTATGTGTTTCATATTTACAACAGAAAATAACTTCATTTTTTATAAAACATCACATACATATATGTTTTATTAGAGACCTTTAATATTACTACATTAAATGTTACTAGGATAAATTTAAATATATAAATGTATAATGCATAAATGTATGGGTTCTTCATATAATTATTGTCCCTGACACCAATTCGATGCCATTAATTATTGAAGTGTACAAACAGAAACAGGACTTCTGGAGAAACACCATCCATATGTTCTCTAGGAGTCTAAACCAATTTAAATGCACTTAATATTAGCACTGTAGCCAACTTTTTACCTACCAGCCTATTGCATTGTGTAAATCCTAGTTCTTTATGTTGTTTATCTCTAGTGTGTGTTTGGGTTTGTTGTTTAGTTTATGTTTGTTTATGTTTTATATACAATTGCAATGTTATAATGTAGGCTCTTTCCCAAACCACATATACTGGTAAACAAAGATCCTGATATACTGCTATATTTAGTATAGGATTATACAGTTTAGGACACAACTAGGTTTCAGAGACTCGTGTCTTTGTATTTTATGAACCTGGAACAGATCCAGTTAATAATTCATATCAACCTAACCCAAGAAGATTGTTTTACAGCTGGTTTAGTCTTTCTTGTTTCTTCTGGAAACATTTCACTGACCTACTTGTTGTAACAGTAAAACTTTAAATAATGCAAACTCTAGGGTTCGTTGTGCTGTACTTGAGACAGTTGTAAAACATAAATTATATAAATTACATTAGCATTTTTATCTTAATGTCTTAAAACAGGTATCAGTGATCTCAGGTCTCATAAAATTTATGCTCTGTGATTAATGTGCGTAGTTCTTCGACTAGTCAAGCTGAAAAAGTCAAGCTGAAAAAAACATATTGAATGTTACTCCTGGCACATACCATTTCTCCCACTTTTTCAGCAGTATTATTTTAGTGCTATTCTAAACATGAAGATAGATGTTTTGGATGTTTATTGAAGTTCACATTACATATACTGAAAACAACTTTTTATATTTTCTAAAAAGCTAAACATTTTCTCTTTTGAAGGATTTAGAGCTTTTCCTCAGAAGGCCTTTTTCCTAAGGGACATATCCAGGAGCTGGTATTGGCAGTTAGTCAGCAACATGTGTGAATATGTGCAGTAATGTACTTGCATTCAGTTTTAGGATCAATTACCCTTTAGTCAGCCACACATTTAGATTATGAAGATGATTTTACCTTCAAACCTGAAAAAAGAACCTACAAACAAATATTCGATTTTCTTTAGCACACAGTTGCCTGCTGTTAAATTCAAACAGCACCAAAACGCATAAAACACAAATGTGGACAATTTATATTATATTGTTTATTTTATACTGTGTAATTTATACAGTGCCTGTAAAAAAAATCATCATACACATCATAACGCTCATCACCAAATGGTTCAAGTAACCAGCCTCTTAGAGTTACCATTATAACCTTGCTCAGGTGCAACCAATCACTTGATTTTCATTACATATATCGCTATAGCATTAAGAGAAAAGTTAAATTGATTCGAAATGTTTGATTATGAATAAAAAAAATTCGGAGAGTGATGCTGGAGGTAATACTGTTGTTATTGTACAGTAAATAACATCAAAAATGAAAGTGTTGATAAATGTGCAAAAATGTTTGCACACTAAAAACTCAACAGTCTAAATAGTGCCATGAGAATGTAAACATTACTATTTCTGTGGGCTGGGATTGGGTCCTGACAATAATTTACACATGGGTCATCTACCCAATATTCTAATCATTCATAGTCCTGTGGCCTTGCCTCACATCACACAGGCTCGAGGCTCAATATTTCATATTAATGACCAATTAACAATATTCAAAGGTGCGTGCCTATAAATCTATAAAGCACTCATGCAAGCATCTCCAGTAGGTTCTGGCAAGTGTGTTTTTATCATAAGTCAAATATGTAGGTGACGCAGGGTAAACATCATAAAAAAGAGGTAAATCATTAGCTAATAAAAGTGTCAGTACATTTGCAGTGCTATATAAGGCTGTTGGGTGAGAAAGCAGAGCACTGATGTGTATTGGTGGGTTTACATTAGGTAAAATGCATTATAGAAGGCAATCAGATACAGACACCTATTTCCTCTGATAGAACCACCTGGTCTTATGTGACATGAATGTGCAGCTGAGTGAAATAATAAATTCTGCTGTGGTTAGAGACTACATGCTCAGAGGTGCTATATTTGCAATTGCAAAACCCTATTTCTAGAAAAGTTGAGACTCATTCAACAAAAAAAAATTGCTAATCCTTTAACTAAATTACAAAAAAATTGTTCAATCCATTACATTTTGTACATTAAATTTTATTTTTTAATTTAATGCCTTAAACACACTCCAAAAAGTTGCAAAATAGGAGACAAGTTTATAGAATATTCAAACTATACCATTTCCACATTAAGCAGGTGAATTGGTAACAGGTTAGGGTATCATGGTTGAGTTTAAAAGGAGGATTCACCAAAGGCTCAGTTTTGCAAGCAAAGATCATCACTTTGTGCCAACTTTATGAGAGAATTGTCAATCAGTAACAGATTTTTTAACAAGATTTTTCACCATCTACCGTATATAATATTGTGAGAATTAGACATCAGTGACCACAGACTGTTAAGCAGCTGAAGTCTGATGAATAGCCAGATGAATAGCCAAAAACTCCACTTGCAAAACTGCAACAATTAGTATTCTCAGTTTACAAATAATTAAAAGTGTAATTTAGCCGCTCAGGTGGCGCAGTGGTAAAATACGCTAGCACACCAGAGCTGGGGTGTCGAATACATCGTATCAAATCTCAGCTCTGCCATCCGGCTGGCCTGGGTGGCTATATGATCAACATTTGGCTGTTGTTCATCCAGGGAGGGAAATGCCGGATAGGGATGTCATAACTGATGCAATTACGACCTCTGCTGGCTGATTGATGGCTTCTGCACAGAATAAAGGAATTATGCTGGTCAGGGTGTGTCTCTCCATGCACAGGGCTGATTCGCATGTGAACTCGCCTCGTGCAGGTAAAAAAAAATGCAGTCGGCTACTGCACACGTGTCAGAGGGGGCGTGTGTCAGTTCGCTCTTCTCAATCAGGGGCGGGGGTCAGCACCAGTAGAGAGGAGACATAATGCAATTGGGTAAAAATTGGATGCACTAAAAATCGGGAGAAAAAGAGAGAAAATGCATTTAAAAAAAAAGTGTAATTAATAAAAAAAGTGATGTAACACAGTGGTAAAAATGCCTCTGTCTCACCCTGTTTTGAGTGTGTGGCAGGTATTAAATTCTAAAATTGTTTCAATGCACAAAATACAACTAAATTATTCAGTAAACACATTGGAAATCATTTCTTTGTATTTTTTGTCAGTTAAATAAATGTTAAAGAGAATGAACAAATCACAGATTCTTATTTTTATTGCATTAAAAAAATAATTTTAAGTTTTTTTGGAAATTTGTGTGAACATCACAAACAGAGACATGCAGTCAAAATGCTGCAGTGATAAAAGTCTGGATTCTAATGAAGAGCTTTTTCAGTATCTACTTGGGTTTCTTCAGGGTATTTTAGTTTCTTCCAAGCACATGAAATTGTCTATTCTAAATAGTCACCAGTTGTAAATAAATGGGTAATTATGTGATTCTGTGTGATTTAAGGTAGGCTCTGAAAGCACAGTAACCCTGGATGTTACCTAAGATGAATTACTTCATAAATTATTTATTTTTGAATATATTTCTCTGTGTTTGCAGGACTGCACTTTTTTCACACGCAAGGAAATTCTTCGGTAAGTACAGTTTTGTGTTTTGACATTTGCAGATCATAATGACTGATATGAATACGAATAGCATATATTTTTAATTTAGGAGTTTTGCATGCTGTTTAATTTGGTGTTATTGTGGTTAATTCTCTGACCACCAGTTGTTTATGACATTGCGTAACATTATATATATATAGGTATTTATTGTAGCCAAAGCATTATCATTTGATGTTAGGGCTGTTAATAAGGTCTGGCTCACGGTTGGTGTTCCAATTCATTCCAAAAGTCTGGGTGGAGGCTTCCAAATTCTGCAAGCTGACATAAGGATCATCACTGCTTTGTGTGCACTGTCATCCTCAAACAATAAATGCCCAGCCAATGTTATTTAAACCGTTTAAGTTTGAACAATGTCCACAATTTGGTTATATTGTGTACTCTTAAAACATATCTGAAACAAATCATATTCAGAATGGATGGGATGTTTGTGCAAGGCAGAACAATAAAAATATGAGCTAAAAAGCCACAAAGTCAAAAGACAAGGAAATAATAACTGTTAATCAACAAAAATACACCAAATAGAACCAAACCAAAGCTGCAGCTTAAAGCAAGACTCAATAATAAAAAAAGCTGCTGACCACACCACTGTGGCTATTGGTAGGAAAACACAGGTACATACTCCAGCCGAAAGCAAAAGAACACTATGGTGCAATTCCGCCAGCTACTTAATCCACTGGTGAACCACAACCCAAAAATTACTAGAGAAACAAAAGAGGAGAACTGGCAGCAGGTAACAACTCAAGACATTGCCTCACCAACCATGGAAAAACCTAAAACACACTCACTGGAAAAAACAGAAAGCTGCTATAATCTACTGTGGAGAGTTGTCAGCATTTTTTCGTTTTCTGTGGAGCTGCTGAAAGCGCGGTTTGCTTTACAGGCAGAGTGACATTCCTTTTTCTGGAGCTAGATGCCTGTAAATCCACTAGTATGTGCAAAGGACCACAAGTTGGTTTGGTAGGGGTTCTGCTCAAGTTTTGGACAGTTTTTCGTAGGTTCTATTTTTAAGAGGTGGTTTTTCACCCAGTTTAGCCTGTCATATAAAAAAAAATCAAGTTCTTATTTCTGCACTATTTCTTCTCTATCCACTTTCTCTGTTGTGGGTTGCGGATGTTTTTGTGTCTTTTATTTGATACTTTGTTGCTCTCATTTTGGCCACTTATGTATTTGCACTGTTCCCTTTTTTATCACAGCAACAGTCACAGTAATGTTTACCTCAATTAGAGATCTGCAAATGGGTTTCCATACTTGCAGGTGTGTGGGAATCCGCCTCTCGCTTCTGTAGCAAGGTGCATTCCAGACCTGTTACACAGTTTCAAAAGAATTGACATCCCAGATTTGTGCTTTTATTGCATCTTTACAAAAATGGGTTTTGTAATTTAGATCATGTATAGTTGTATAAACTGTTGTTTTTCTAGATCATAGTTTGTGATTAATAGTTAATAAGTACATTTGATGAAGAAGAAATTGCTTTTGATAACACTGCTGTTTGCGTCAAAAAATTCTCCAATAGCACTTTTTGTTCTAGACCAAGGATAACTGAGGAGCAGAGAGATTACATCCTAGCCAGACACAATTTATAACCCCACTCTGCAAGACTGTGATTATTTTTTTTTTCCTTTTTTTTTCATGTGTCTCTATCAAAATCTCCCCCTGAGAAGACCTGGCAGCAGGCAGTAAAGCGTGTAATTGGTTGAACCAGTAATATGACACAGCCTCAGTTACAAGCTGCTGTATCACAGCAAATACACAAATATTTACCAATGTATCTGCACAGCCCACTGTGTGCATTTAACAGCTTGCTGCATTAGTGTATATAGTGTTTTTGGCTTGGCTGCTGTTGAAACACAGCCAGTTTAGTTGTAAGCATCGCTTTTCTTTTCAGAGCTGTCGAAGATTTATCAGCAAGTGGCATGGGCTCTAGAGAAAATCACTAGAGCCATTTCCTCACTTGGTCTGCCAGCTCTGTCTATTAGGATGTGTGAATTTTGCTGTTTGTATGTCTTCCATAGTAATGTGGATCTTTTGCAATTAGCTTCTTAATTTCTAATAATTAGGATCCTGTCAGAGCCCTGTGTGCACAGTGGTGACCTGTATTTATAATTTGACAAATAGCAGTAGAGTGAAATTTTTTGCAAATTGCAGGCCAATGTACAAAACACAATATATTACAAAGGAAACTTTTTCCCGGTGACTTGAGTTTTTACTGGAAGTCTGACATATAACGGGTAAAGAGAAATGGGTACGGTACAGTTCCCTGGGTTGCCCCTAGTGCTGCTTATCTTCTCTGACACGCATTTCTGGAGGTAAAAATTCCACAGTTTATGGGAGTGTCAACCTGCACCACCCTAGGTTTATTTCCCAGTCTCAGGGCTGGATAGTTAGAAATAAAACCTCTCTACTAAGCATGTACAGGTACACAAACTGTAGGGAATCCTGGTGGCCAGCTTAAATGTTTTATGATGTTTTACATGAATGCCACAGGTCTGTAGTTCTCAAGGTTGTTGGGGCATTAACCTTTTTTTGGGACTTGGACAGTGTGCAAAGTCATCCAAAGCTGAGACACCTTTTGCACCTTACAGTGTTGGATTGATTTTATAAGGCCCAACAGCCTTGCCTGTATGGAGTTTTTCCAGCTCTCTCCTCACCTGGTCAGCAAAAGTGTAGTGAAGAAGTGGCTATGTGAGGGTTTGTGTCATTACAGAAATTGGGGGTGAGAGGAGTAGTTAATTCATGGTGGTAGATGATATTGTGGGAATGCTTTGATGCTTTAGGGCATGAGTTACTTGCCCTAAAAACATGAACATTGCTTTCTGTCAGAAAAGTTTGAGATCCATCAACTACACTCTGAGTAAGTCCACCTTTAAATAGATTAATAAAATAAAAATAGGGCCTAGTCAAAATCTTCAATTAAGTCCTTTTGAAGGGATGTGGCAGGAATATGCAGTTAATGCTCAGAAGCCCTTTTATGTTTTTAGTTTCTTATATAAGACAATAGCAAACAATGCTTAGATAGACTGAACAGCCATAACATTAAAACCACCCCTTGTTTCAACACTCACTGTCCATTTTATCAGCTCCACTTACCATATATAACCACTTGAAGTTCTACAATTACTGACTGTAGTCCATCTTTTTTTTCTACATATCTTTTTAGCCTGCTTTCACCCTGTTCTTCAATGGTCGGGACTCTCCCAGGACCACTACAGAGCAGGTATTATTTAGGTGGTGGATCATTCTCAGCACTGCAGTGACAATGACATGGTGGTGGTGTGTTAGTGTGTGTTGTGCTGGTATTAGTGGATCAGACACAGCAGCGCTGCTGGAGTTTTTAAATACCGTGTCCACTCACTGTCCACTCTGTTAGACACTTCTACCTAGTTGGTCCACCTTGTAGATGTAAAGTTAGAGACTTTATAGACTCATCTATTGCTGCTGTTTGAGTTGGTCATTTTATAGACCTTCGTCAGTGGTCACAGGATGGTGCTCTTGAGGCGCTGTTGCCTGAATGTTTTGGTTGGTGGACTTTTCTCAGTCCAGCAGTGACAGTGAGGTGTTTAAAAACTCTATCAGCATTTCTGTGTCTTATCCACTCATACCAGCACAACACACACTAACACACCACCACCATGTCAGTGTCACTGCAGTGCTGAGAATGATCCACCATCCAAATAATACCTATGTTGTAGTGGTCATGGAAGAGTCCTGACCATTAAAGAACAGCATGAAAGGGGTCTAACAAAGCATGCAGAGAAACAGATGGACTACAGTCAGTAATTGTAGAACTACAGTGCTTCTATATGGTAAGTGGAGCTGATAAAATGGACATTATAAAACGGATAGTTCCGGTCCTAAAATCTGATTGGCTGAGCCACGTTCGAAGCCGTTGTAAAATCCCCGATAAACGCGCACCTAGGACCACCTCACATCATTCCATATTAATACACCACTGAATAGAAAAAGTTAATGTTATTTTCGCCCTCACGTTGCCTAGCAACACTGTTAATCGGATTACCTTGCGTCGCGGAAGAATGCTTTATTGTAAGTTTATACACAATAAATACATTTATGGTTAAACATTGTTGTATTTATTATATTTTATGTTGACCGCCGTTTTATAAAAGCAATAAGCCACTCGAGACCGTACGTTACTGTTACGATTTTAGCACGGGGAAAGAAGTTTTAGGCACTCCGCTTCGCGTCGTGCCAAAAACGTCATCCCCGTGCTAAAATCACAGTAACGTACGGCCTCTCGTGGCTTATTGCTTTAGTGAGTGCAGAAACAAGGAGGTGGTTTTAATGTTATGGCTGTTAAGTTTTGTATCTGAATGCTCATTTCAACTGCTGACACCTAGGTCTATTTATGCCTGTACAAATGTAAGCATATTTTTGGCTACACATTACATGACGCACAGTAAGCTGTCCGCCGTTTCCAGGGTGCTCTTGTAGAGTCACTGATGTTGAACACCTGGCTCACTATCGACGTTCTATTTCACCCAATGGTATTTAATGAAGTTGAGATCATGCCACCAAACTCAAACCATGTCTCAAACCATGACCTAGCACATAGATTTTAAAATTAGAAGGAAGAAAATTATATTTTTTGGCATATAATGTATTTATCAAGCTCAGAGCAAGTAATCAGATTAAAAACAAAATACAGAGAGAGAATTATTGAAAGTCAAAAATAGACAAAATGCATGCAACAGGGCATATTGGAATACTGGTTTTGCATCCAGGGAGTATCCCGAATTTGTACACTAGTCATCATTATTTTGACCCCTTCTTTGACCCCTGTTTTGACCTACACTCTAAATACCTAAAAATGTCTGTGGCATGTTTAGTGGAATGACACCAGTTTGTTTTCAAATATGCATTTTTAGTAACTCCCTTGTCACTCATATAATTTTAGTTCTTACAGAGGCAGATGTAATCTCAAAAATACAGATCTGGAAAAAACAGAATTTGAGTTAAAGGTGGGTGAAACATAATATAACATGGCAGCTGCTGAAGTGGTTCGGCAGTGTGTCACATTTAGAGTCTTGTCCCACTGTGTTGCCAAGTTAACTGGCAGGGGGGCATGGAGGCGCAAAATAATTGATGTGTCCGTTTCTGTTAATTGACAATCACCTGCATGGCAATTCGCTTAAGGCTTGGGAGTTTTTTCTATATATCACGGTTTTCTTCCACTACCAAATCTTCTGACTGGAAAACTTGCTTTCCTCTGAAACAGTGATACAGGGCTTCTTGTCGGTTTTTCGCTGGCGTGTGGTGCCAACATAATTATCTCTTTCTGGGAACTCGCCTCACAATGCAGATTGCCTCAAAGGCGATGTGATGTCTCTTTAATGCGTGGAGCGTACTAGTTGGTGTGGTTGGAATGTTGCTCATACATTGCTGGTCCAGCTGGTTCTTTTTTTTCCAAGAAGTTGGCATATACAGCCTGAGCAGCTTGTAATAATGTGACAATCAGTTCTCAGTTCTGCTCTATCCCTGTTCTATTTGTGTCTTTTATGTGTTACTCTGTTTCCATTATTTTTCATTTATTTATGATTATCTCCATTTGTAGCCACAGTAATGTTTTACCTTAGTTAAACATCTTGCATTTGGGTTCTTTTTTATTCTCGCAGGTGTGGAGCTTCACTTCTCACTTAACTGGCAAGGCACGACTCCTTGTGTTACACAACTTATAGAGCAAAAACAATCTTTTTAAAAGAATGTATAAGCCAATGATATTCATAATCCAATGTGTCATGAAGGCAGTGTTGAAAGCAATGAAGGTGATTAGAATTGGCTGCGTTCCAGAATGTGTGCACACACACAACACACATGCTTAATGGTCTGTCAAATGAGTGCAATAATAAAATTCCACAATATTTAGTAAATAGGATGTGCTTTTGAATGCAAAAACAACAGATCTGTGATCTTAAATATTGCCTGTTATCATGAACATAGCTGGAATGGCTAGAACACTTAATAAATGCGAATTAAGCATCCAGTTATGTGTGTTGAGTACAAGAACTCAATATATGCTGTAAAATTAAAATAACTCGTTTAGTAAAAAAAAACGTAATGCATCGTCCATGCACAAATGGTAAAATAGCGGTAAATAGCGATGAGTGTGATTTCTGCATTTACAGGTAAGATGATACAACAAGGGCCACACGAACAACGATTGGCCTGTTGTTCAGATATGGGCGGGACTAAGCCGGATGGGGTCTCTCTCCCATGACTGGTGCAATTACGACCTCTGCTGACTGATTAATGGCGCCTGCACAGAGATGAGAAAAGAGTGCTCTCAGGGTGTGTCTCTCTGTACACAACGCTGAGCTGCACTGCACTCGTCAAAGTGTAGGTGACAAAATGCATACGGCTGCTGCCCACATGTCAGAGGGGGCGTGAGTTAGCTTCGTTCTCCTCAATCAGAGCAGGGATCGGCATTGGTGGAGAGGAAGCATGACGCAATCGGGCAATTGGATGCACTAAAAGGGAGAAAAAGGGGAAGAAATGCATAAACAAAATAATGATTAAAAAAAAAAGATGATACAACAAAAGTAAATAAGCAATCTATATCTTTTGGGTGTCAGTCAAAGCAGAGTATCCTGAACTGGCGAACTTAGCAACTGATGTACTTTTGCCTTGACTTGGCTCTGTGAAGTAACGTTTTCTGCTCTCATCTACATCAAAATCAAGTACCGCTTACAATTTACGACTAGCTGTAACTAAAATTGAACACCTAATTTCTATGATGTGCTTGCAGAATCAGGCTCAGGCATCGCATAGAAAAAAGTTGGGTTGTATTATCTTTTAAACCCCTGGCTTAGTGATGTTACACAAGCTTTATAAGAATGTTATGCTTTAGGAATGAGATTTAGCTTAGTAAAACTGAGGAGGACACACCAAGACATGTGTGTTACACAAGAGCTTTAAAGGGCCAACCCAGCAGCAAAACCAGTATCTGCTCTTTATGTGAGGAGGAACAGAAAGAGCACTACCAGAGCTATACAAAATGACCTTAAGCGGCCTACTGGTGTGCCTGTTTCTGACCAAAATGTCATATACAGTACTGAGTCACATTATGAGTTGTTGTAATAAAATTCATGTTAACTGGATCAGCCTGTGTTTTTAATTTTGTACTTTGTTTTTGGTGTGATTTTTAATCCAGGCCTCAGTGGGTTAATGATTTTGGTCTCCTTTGACTGTTGTTAAATACACAATTTATATCAGTAAAGAATCTTTTGTCCGTTGAGATCAGATGTGTGATTTAAATGTTCCCTATTTTTTTTAAATTGAGATTAAATAAACAAGTCTGTATTTTAGTGGCCAGTGTAAAAACTGAAATCAATTAGTAAGAGTGTATTTTTTTCTATTTTTACTGTTTTTCAAATTTGCTGGTGGAGCTTTGACTGACATCTTTTAAACTTTGTCATGTTCTTCTCACCTGGTCATGAATAGCACTGCACAACAGGGATGGAACCCAATCTTTTTATTGTGGGCATCCATCCAAACCCTCCTATCTCTCTTGCTAAGCTTCAAGTAGCCTCTAAAAATTACTGCCTTCATGCTCATTCATTTATGGTTGCACAGCCAGATTAGGCTATAAGAGGCAATAGTGCAGTGTCTGTTTCTCTTCCTGGCTGTTATCCATTTCTCCCAGAGCTGCAACAAGAAGACACGCAACAAATCGCTAGCTTTATTTTCTAATGTAATTGACATTCCGCTCTCGGATTTCAGGATGTACTGTTTATCTGGCTGTTGGAAGATCAAGTGACTACTCAAAGAAATTAAAAGCTGAAGCAGAGGGATGGGGTGGAGTGTAGGGTTACAGTCAAATGACCAATTACTGAGCTAGAACTGTGCTACTTTGCCTCGTCTCAGTCACTGTCTGCTCAGTTAAAATGTTTGATCATTATCACTAAACAAAAAAAGATGCTAAACAAAAACAGTTTGTGATCTCTTGGGATTATATTGATTTTGTACATGTTGCCAATAAAGTTAGGCTTAATAAACAAAAACCATTCTTTCTGAACTCATATCTCACTAAGAATGTTATTTTTATGTTTTTCCAATTTTTTCCACTTGGTTACTCACATGTCTCGGAACATTACATACTGTATATTTCCCAAAACTAAAAACTCAAAGCTTCTCATTACAGATGCAGAGAAAAGCTTACTTTTCATTGATCAACTCCACACAAACACACACACACACACTGTAAAACCAAATAATCCACTCAGAATAACCCGCGCTTATGTACATACACCACCCACAAAGTTACACACTGTGGAGCAAAATACAAATGACTATTAAAACAAAACAGCCAATAAAAAAAGCAATATATTTACTTTTACTGTAACTGTACAGTTCAACAAATATTTCTCAAAAGTTGCTTGCAATTTGTAGTATTGTAAAACAGAGAAAAATAGATTATTTGAATGTTACTGTATTTTATGTTTCTATACTCCAAAATTAAGAAATTAAAAAAGGATTTGGCAACAAAATCACATCTACATCACAATTAATGATATTCCTGTCCAAACAGTATGGGAAGAACTTGATGAATTCACCCTTGATATGACTATGCAATAATATCTTCACAGGCTTCTTAAGAACGCTCACTGGTTGATATAGCCTCTGATCATATATGTTCCACTGCCAAGCTGAAAAAATTCCCTCAGTAAGATTGAGAAAGAGGGAATATGGTGTAAGGAATATATCGGGAAGTGTGGAGATCCTTTTTTTGTATGGTATGCGCATTATAAAAGCTGACATTGTCCCATATTTAGGGCCCTACTAAATTCACAGGAAAATATGCTTAATACCATGGGCCTCATTTTTCAAAAATCACAGATTTTATGGATTTTGCTACAATACACAGCACAGCCTACCTTAATAGATGAATGTAAACCTAGAACATCCAGCAGCGGTGCGAGGGTCTGTCTCAAAGATGAAAATTCTCATTTGTGTTTTGACACCCTCTCTGCGTCCACAGAATTGGTTGGGAGTTTTCCAAAATCAGTTAACTGAGTAGTGTTGTTAGCTGCTTTAGACTTTGACATCTTGGGCATTTTGTCTTACCGATTCCTAGTGTAACCAAGCATCTTTAGAGTTTGCTGAGTTTATATAGTAAGATATAAACTGTACTCACTCAAACTATTGGGAGCATAATACTTTATTGGCGTTTCCTTTGACTTTGGCATCCCCTAAGCGACAAAATGCACTCAATATGTAAAGACATACATCAAAAATTGTCAGCACACTACACCACAGAAAAGACTGTTACACTAACGTTATTGTCGTATGATTGGTAGGACCGCCTCACAAACCTTAAATTTAAATATCACAGCAAATTACATATTTCACAGGAAACGGCTCATTTCACGGTCTGTGTTGCGATTTTCACAGCCGTAAATTAGGTAATGTCATACAGAAATTAGAAAATGTCATACAGCCTATGGAGTAATACTAGAAAAAGTGCTGTAGTGTATGGGCCACTGGTCACGTGTCAACGAACAACCAAGTAGATATTGATGTTGACAGTAACCACATACAGTGGGGCCAAAAAGTATTTAGTCAGCCACTGATTGTGCAAGTTCTCCTACTTAGAAAGATGAGAGAGGTCTGTAATTTTCATCATAGGTACACTTCAACTATGAGAGACAAAATGAGAAAAAAAAAATCCAGGAAATCACATTGTAGGATTTTTAAAGAATTTATTTGTAAATTATGGTGGAAAATAAGTATTTGGTCACCCACAAACAAGCAAGATTTCTGGCTCTCACAGACCTGTAACTTCTTCTTTAAGAAGCTCTTCTGTCCTCCACTCGTTACCTGTATTAATGGCACCTGTTTGACCTCGTTATCTGTATAAAAGACACCTGTCCACAGCCTCAAACAGTCAGACTCCAAACTCAACCATGGCCAAGACCAAAGAGCTGTCGAAGGACACCAGGAAGAAAATTGTAGACCTGCACCAGGCTGGGAAGAGTGAATCTACAATAAGCAAGCAGGTTGGTGTGAATAAATCAACTGTGGGAGCAATTGTAAGAAAATGGAAGACATACAAGACCATTGATAATCTCCCTCGATCTGGGGCCCCACGCAAGATCTCATCCCGTGGGGTCAAAATGATCATGAGAACGGTGAGCAAAAATCCCAGAACTACACGGAGGGACCTGATGAATGACCTGCAGAGAGCTGGGACCAAAGTAACAAAGGCTACCATCAGTAACACACTACGCCGAGAGGGACTCAAATCCTGCAGTGCCAGGCGTGTCCCCCTGCTTAAGCCAGTACATGTCCAGGCCCGTCTGAAGTTTGCCAGAGAGCATATGGATGATCCAGAAGAGGATTGGGAGAATATCATGTGGTCAGATGAAACCAAAATGGAACTTTTTGGTAAAAACTCAACTCGTCGTGTTTGGAGGAAGAAGAATGCTGAGTTGCATCCCAAGAACACCATAATTACTGTGAAGCATGGGGGTGGAAACATCATGCTTTGGGGCTGTTTTTCTGCAAAGGGGACAGGACGCCTGATCCGTGTTAAGGGAAGAATGAACGGGGCCATGTATCGTGAGATTTTAAGCCAAAACCTCCTTCCATCAGTGAGAGCATTGAAGATGGAACGTGGCTGGGTCTTCCAGCATGACAATGATCCCAAACTCACCGCTCGGGCAACGAAGGAGTGGCTCCGTAAAAAGCATTTCAAGGTCCTGGAGTGGCCTAGCCAGTCTCCAGACCTCAACCCCATATAATATTTGTGGAGGGAGTTGAAAGTCCGTGTTGCCCAGCGACAGCCCCAAAACATCACTGCTCTAGAGGAGATCTGCATGGAGGAATGGGCCAAAATACCAGCTACAGTGTGTGCAAACCTGGTGAAGACTTACAGAAAAAGTTTGACCTCTGTCATTGCCAACAAAGGTTATGTTACAAAGTATTGAGTTGAACTTTTGTTATTGACCAAATACTTATTTTCCACCATAATTTACAAATAAATTCTTGAAAAATCCTACAATGTGATTTCCTGGATCAATTTTCTCATTTTGTCTCTCATAGTTGAAGTGTACCTATGATGAAAATTACAGACCTCTCTCATCTTTCTAAGTAGGAGAACTTGCACAATCAGTGGCTGACTAAATATTTTTTGGCCCCACTGTAATGAATGCTGTACATCAGAATCAGAATCTCTATTATTCGCCAAGTACCAGATGTACAAGGAATTTCTTTTGGTGCAGGTGTCAACATACATACAACAAGTTAAATAATAAAAAGGGACATTATGTCTAAAAGTATAATAAACAATAAACAATATAGCAGCATCATGAACAGTACAACATCAGGCAAAGTGTGCAATGAGGATGTACATATTAAACATACCACTGATATGCACTTGTACATAAATACTGCATCTAAATATATTTGCTTTAAGCAAAGTTTGTGTCTTTCTAGTACACAATCAATAGTGTATATGGCAACAGTCCTCATGTTGTGGAATAAAACATAATTCTCTATAATAAGTAAGTAAAGTGTGGCTCTTTATGCGTGATATGGCTCTCTGTGAGACCTCTGGCAGGTAAAAAAGCGGCTCTGACATGCATTTACTATTTACCAGCCGTGATAGTCTGTGGCATTCCTTGGTCAGGGCAAGGGTGGTGCAAGTGGAAGAGGAATCAGAAATGACTAAGTTGGCAGAAAAATAGATTCCAAAGAGATCTAAACTAAAACTAAAGAGAGATCATGTTATGCAATTTGTGCATGTTTTTCTGGATGCTTTAGACTATGCTTTGGTCATAACTGATTTAATATTTTTCACTTAGTATGGTGATTGAAAAATCCATCACACATTGAGTTATAGACAATTAAATTAACGTCTCTCACAGGGTTCTTCATTTAATTGTTTACCACAGCTTCCTCTGTCACCCTTTGCTTGCTAAGTATCAAACTACATTAATTTTCATCACTGCTGCCTCCTAGTTAAAGAAAAGACAGTGTATCAGATTCCCTACGATAACAATTCAAGTACCATGTGAGTGGTGTAGCTTTTGATGGGTCATTGGGATTATGTAATATGACCCAGTCACTTATATAGATACTGAAGCTAAACTGTGAAATGATCCACTGCGTTTTATTGCCTTGCACATCAGATTCAGCGATGTTTTCCTGAGTGCACACAGAGTGGCAGTTACAGACCTCCCTAGAAAAGGAACTGTGATGGACAGTTTTATGGAGCTGGTCAATAATATATGCTTTAAAATCCTTTCGCACACACAGACACATAGGGTCATCAAAGCGGTATCACTGCACATGTTGAAAATGAAATAACTTGTATGTTAATAATGTGTGTGTCCCACATACTGCATTTAGCCAGAATTTTACATATATTCATTCTCAGCACTGCAGTGACACTGACATGGTGGCGGTGTGTTAGTGTGTGTTGTGCTGGTATGAGTGGATAAGACACAGCAATGCTGATGGAGTTTTTAAAAACCGGCATATAGGCATAAGTGTGGGTAAGGCATATACATACATACTTCTGGTGTTCAGATTTAGGGGCACTATTAAGTGTGGAATATTAGAATTAATAATATTGATTGGAGCCATCTATAAATCTTTTTGACTGCTGCATGGCACATGTTACACTAGCAAAGTGTCTGTATTTGGAAATAGGTGTAGCATTTATTTCTTAGGGATGAGGGTTAATGAGATGTTTAATATATTAGCTGCTAATGGCCACTAAAACTTTCATCTTTTTCTTTTGCATTAAGTCATTATGGGCTTTTATCTCATGGCTTCAGAGTGCTGCAGTATCTTTCATTTCTATTACTCCCTGGATTAGGCCATTCACATGCACTACTTGCTCATGCATTCAGACACTTTATGTAAGTGTATGCAAAACAGTGACGTGTTTTTTTTGTTCATTTAAAACACAGCTGCATTCAAGATTTAAAGCAAGAAATCTGTATGAATAAATGGCAGGAGGATAACCCAATATCAAATTCCCATGACCTTCAAGGACATTATTGCTTGTTTCAGCAAGACTGTGCCGACTTAGCTGCAAGGCTTCATAAAGTGCAGGTGCTAGACTGGCCTCACTTTGAAAATGTCCCAGGACCTAGGGCTGTTAGGCAGTTAAAGTGTTATAAAAAGCAAAAATGGCAAAAACATCCACGTTACAACACTTTACAAAAAGTACAACGATTGGTGTTTGTCCCAAACTTTTACAGAGCATTAAATTAACATATGATCTAATACTGTGCTGAACAAGCCTCTGTCCCAACTTTGTTAAGTGTGTTGCAGGCATCAAATTGTGAATTCGTTTATCCATTTATCCATTTTATATTTATTTATTTATTTTCATCAACCTCTTTATCCTAGTCATGGTCACGGCATGTCTGGTTCCACTAGGAAACACTGGGTGCAAGGCAGGAATACCCTGGACAAAGCACCAGTCCAGTGCAGAAATGTGTTTATCTTTTATAAAATTAAGTTGGCCTGTAAATAAAAACAGAATAGTTTTTTACGGTGGCCCGCTGAGTCAAAACACAATAACATTTACAAAACAAACAAAAGCTGACAACACAACAACATTAAAGAAAAACGCAAATACAAAAAGGACAACACAACAACATTAAAGAAAAACGCGAATACAAAAAGGACAACACAACAACATTAAGGAAAAACGCAAATACAAAAAGGACAACACAACAACATGAAGGAAACACGAATACAAGAAGGACAACACAACAACATTAAGGAAACACAAATACATTTCCACAACGGAAATGCTCCCGGCCACTAGAGGGCATCTCTATCATTTTTTATCTGTATGAACACTGCAGCAAAAGAAGCAAGAAGCAGAGCAGCGTAGTGCAGAGCATTTGGCTTCGGTTTTACTTTAACATTCAGTGATATAATTCTAAATAAAATCGAGCTTTTGATACATTTATGTCAAACCATTTTTATACAAACACATCAATGTTTCTCACCTACTACAAACTATTCTATATTAATTTTAAATAAAGATCAATAAATCTGATCATTTTATATTGGAGATGAATTAATCTACGCAGGTCTCGTATTTTCATTTATTAGTATAAACATCAATGTTTCCCATTTACTACAAACTTTTTTAGTTACCTTTTTAGTTGTGTTTTATTTAAATTTATAGTTAAGATAAAAAAAAATTTATGATCATTGTACTGTACATCTGTATATGTATATATGACAAATAACGGATATTACCTTATTTCATATAGGATTATTGTAAATTATAGAATTATTTGATATGATTAGATTTATTAATGTAAACTACTTTATATTTACACATACAGTACATATCCCTCACCTACAAACTTCTTTATATTATTAAATCAACTATTTTCATTTCTAGTTAGGATCAATAATTGTATAATAATTATATTTTACAGTTGTGTCCATTTATGTGTCTATATAAATATAGTTTTACATTAATCTAAGTGCTTTTTCAAGCACTTATTTAAACCAGAATGCCGAAAGTGAAACAAATGTTGAATATTAAACTAATGGGCATGAGTATGTACACTTAAAATGGTTAATGATAACTAACTAATACATTGTGAATATACTGTGAAATGGTTTATGACATTAAAACATGTTAAACTGTAAAAGCGTGGCACAATATGACAGTCTGGTTAAAGCTCAAGTTAGTTGATTTTGCAAATATATTAGAAATTTGGCAAGCTAATAGCTGCCTGATGTTTAAAAAACAAAAAAAGGTGCTATACAGTCAAACCACAGACACTAAAAAGCTCGATTTTATTTAGAATTATATCACTGAATGTTAAAGTAAAACCGAAGCCAGATGCTCTGCACTACGCTGCTCTGCTTCTTGCTTCTTTTGCTGCAGTGTTCATACAGATAAAAAATGATAGAGACGCCCTCTAGTGGCCGGGAGCATTTCCGTTGTGGAAATGTATTTGTGTTTCCTTAATGTTGTTGTGTTGTCCTTTTTGTATTCGTGTTTCCTTAATGTTGTTGTGTTGTCCTTATTGTATTTGCGTTTTTCCTTAATGTTGTTGTGTTGTCCCTTTTGTATTCGTGTTTCCTTAATGTTGTTGTGTTGTCCTTTTTGTATTCGTGTTTCCTTAATGTTGTTGTGTTGTCCTTTTTTGTATTCGTGTTTCCTTAATGTTGTTGTGTTGTCCTTTTTGTATTCGTGTTTCCTTAATGTTGTTGTGTTGTCCTTTTTTGTATTCGTGTTTCCTTAATGTTGTTGTGTTGTCCTTTTTGTATTCGCGTTTTTCCTTAATGTTGTTGTGTTGTCAGCTTTTGTTTGTTGTGTAAATGTTATTGTGTTTTGACTCAGCGGGCCACCGTAGTTTTTGTACTTTTGTCAGGTAAATAACGGGGTTTATCATTATAATTGCATAGTAGGTCAAAGAGTGTTATGTATTATCCAACAACAATTAATGTGATTACAAAAGCATTTACCAATGAATTCCTAGTATGTAGGTTTACAATACACAAAATCTAGTTTTCATGGTTTTGCAGTTCCTATAGTTTTGTGTCACTTTTGTTTTTCCTCTTTGTTCTGTTGATTTTAATATGTCTCACCAGTTATCAGTGTTCTCTGTAGTTTGTTTTGTATTTAAGCCCCCAGTGTGTCCACTGGGCAAAGTGTTGTTGTTGTTTCTAGAGCCACGCTAAGCCTTGTTTCTGTGTATCTTGTATTGTTTATTCATAGTTCCCTGTTTTGTGATTTTACCATGTATGTAATAGGGCTGGCTCTATACCACTTTTTTATGTCCGATACCGATACCGCAAATTGAGTATCTGCCGATACTGATACCAATCCGATACCATCATTTCTCCTCTCAAACAACTAAGCAGTAATAATACATGTCTCAATGCACCATGGTTAAACTAGCTATCTAAATAACAATGCTCAGACTGTGTAACAAATATTCTAAAGGAATAAATACAGAACCTACAACATCACACTTATGCAAAACTGCTGTTTTTATTTTCACTTTTACACACAGAACATTTAGCAGCATTTTTGGCTTGTTTAACAGGACCGTACAAACATTTTAAATAAAGTGCAACTTTATCTGTATTTAACAAATAAATTATAATTTCAATATAAAATTCTAGATCTGCCAACTCTCAAGTCTACACCTTGAAGAGGCAGCGAAAAATTATAAAATAAATAATACAAAATATTATTTATAAACAATAGAAATGGAACAATTAAATAATAACAAATGTATCTATCTTGTCCCGGCTTGGAGATCTCTCACATCCTCAACGAAATTTAATCCATTAGTGTTATGAAATAAAACAAACTACACCGTTTCCCGTTTAGGCACAGATGTCCTCTTCAAAATCCAGCAGGGTTTTTTAATAAGCGTGCTTTGGTTTTTAATCATCTAAAAAAAACTTTAACGGAAAATCTGAACTCTGCGTCAATTCTAATTGGTTCATCACATTTGATTGACATCCACATCTTCCAATTGTAGACACTTTGGACGAAATGCTGTAAAATAGTGTTTTAGTTGTTGCAGTAGTAGATGATTTTTTTTTTAATTCTAAAAGTTTAAGTAGATCAGTGTGTTTTAATTTCTGAATGACCTTACTTACATTAAGCAACAGTATCGGCTCGGATTAAAAAAAAATTTCCTTCCGATATCCGATTCAGTGATTTGGACCAATATCGGACCGATACCGATACAGAGTATCGGACTGGTGCCAGCCCTAGTATGAACATCTCTGATTGCCCTGTGTTTATTTTTCCGTCTGTACTGTGACTATTACCACAGGTAATGATGCTGATTATTTGAACAAGCCTTATAGTACTCACCCTTGTCTTGTCCCTTCTCGCCAAACCTTACAGTGGTATGTTTAAACTCGCCAAACCTAACAGTGGTATGTTTAAACTCGCCAAACCTAACAGTGGTATGTTTAAACTCGCCAAACCTTACAGTGGTATGTTTAAACTCGCCAAACCTAACAGTGGTATGTTTAAACTCGCCAAACCTTACAGTGGTATGTTTAAACTCGCCAAACCTTACAGTGGTATGTTTAAACTCGCCAAACCTTACAGTGGTATGTTTAAACTTTGCTAGGACTATTTTTACTGGATATAAATAACTAACAAATTAATGCATGCGGTCAAAAAATTTGCCTATGTTAATTATTTTTGCCCAGCTGATCTTAAGCAAAACTGAGGATAATGAGCTTTAACGTTTCCCTCTAGCTCTTACGCTAGAACAGTCATGCTTCAGATTCATTTGGATGAATCATCCCGCTACAATGAGACTGAGATTGGGTTTGATAACAGGCCCAGTGGAGCACAAGAAACAAAATGGACAATCACCTCCCAACCTAATGGAGTCCTGTACTTTACAACCTTCATAAAACACTCTCTTCTCCCTGTCCAGCCCGCAGGCAAGCACAGTGTATGACACTATTATACAGGGTTATCAAATGGTTATCTCCGATCATTACATGTTGTCATCTTTCTTCAGTGGCTTGTTTTGGCTGTAGATGACTTCTTTAGGGCTATGACCTCCTTCTTCGATTGAATCATGTATGAAAGCAAGCATGGTTCACAAAGAAATCACTGACTCATTTAAAGATCATTTTATAATTGTTCAATACTCTATATTAGTTATTGGGTGTAGTGATAAATGGTTTTATGTTTGTTATGCTAACAGTAAAAGACTATGAATTGACAAGATATAGGACATGGTTATTTAAACCAAATAAATAATTGTGTCCCTTTATATGTGGCATATGAATGTTGTAGGCATTCACATGGGAACATGAAGTTGATTGTTACACATGGGAAGTTAATTTTCTAATTTAATAAGTGATTAAATATAACTTGAAAATTACATGCACTGTTGGAAAAGATTTTTGGTTAGAGGTTTTAATGTTATGGCTGATCAGTGTATTTCATGCATTGTATTTTAAGAAAATATCTTTATAACAATGCATTTTCTTCCTATTCTATTAAAGTCAGAGCTTTTGTCTTGTTATTTGCTATGCCCAGAAACAGTCCACTGTTTTCTGGAAGGGCTCCAGGTTTCTATATTGAGAAAATGGACCAAATAGCCTTGTGAAATCAAGCCCATTATTATATTTCCCTAGGCCCAGGAAAAAATTACATTAACTTTGGGTCATTAATAATTGAATTTCTCAAATCTGCGAAAAGTGCATTTGTCACAGCTATCTATGACACATCTGCTTTGAAACCTGAATCACAGTTGTTACTGCACATACAGCATAAAAAGATCAATAAATCACAGACCTTAGTAATGCCTAAGCATATTGCTGATTTATGAAAACAACAGTTACACATTATGCTTGTAATTATTAGACACTGCAGTTTAGCTTTGTTTGTTAAATTATGCAGTCATTTTAATGGTGATGCAGCTGGTAGTGTTGGTTTCACACAGATTCAGGGTTCTGAAATCCTTGGTTTAGTCCTTGCCCTTGGTCATTGTTTGTAATGACCCTGAGATGTTCTTCCAGTGTTTGTGGCTTTCCTCCAAGTACTCTGTTTTTCCCACCTCCCAAGGAACATGTCCATACATAAATTGGCTGGTTGGGATTAAGTGAGTGACTTGGTGAGTGTATGATGCCCTTAGATGGATGCTTTTAATGATTCCCACTAGTTTCCAGGTATGCTTCAGACCAAACACAGTCCTGATCAGAATGATGCCATTACCAATGAATAATAAAGAAAATTGCTTTAATGACTTTAATTTCACCTAGGACACAGTATGATGGTAATATTCAATAAAACAGGGCATATGAGTGTAAGATAACATAGATCACTTAGTGATTAGGTGGGTAAACAGGTTTCCCTCAGAACCACCTCGGGGTAAAACAACAGAAAATGTAGTTAAAAATGTAAAATGTGAATTAAGTAAAATATCAGTTTTACAGAGAATAGCTTTTGACTCTGGCATCCCTAATTATTACAGCATAACTAAAAGAGAGAGTGAGCAGGTAATAAGGTCATGAAGGCTTTCGCATCAGCGCCCACCTCTCCACTGTCATCAAAACTGAGTGATCACTCTTAAGTGATGCACTCAACCCTTTTAGCTCCTAAAGTGCATATGGTTTGATATTTTAGTTTTTAGATTATAATCTGGCAAAAAATGAAAATTTGTGCACAAGTAAAAATAACTGTTTGTTCTCTTCTTTTCAGGTTACATGGAAGATACCATGAACTGGCTCCCCATTTAGTTCCCATGGATTACACCAATGATCCTGATGTTAAAGTTCCTTTAAGTCTCATAGTCAACATGCCAGAGCTTAAGGTAATGCTGTGTCTAACAATACAACAGTCACTAATGTATAAGTATTACAGTGAAAGTATTAAGGGTTGTCAACACAGTACACTTTATGAAAATATATAGTCAAATATTTTAGTGCCTTTCACTATATTTTGGAACATCTGTACAGTTTTCCACTTTTATTTGGCCACATTATTGCACATATTATGGTCAAGCTCTACTAATGGACGATAATGCCCGTCACTATCTGTTTTCTCTCTTTATTGGGGTTAAAGTCAAGCATTTGTGCTGACCAGTCAGGTTTATTGCCTTTAAACTCTGAAGAACATTTTAATATGGCCTTTATTGTGGTCCCAAGGTGTAGACCTGTCAAAGAGTACAAAATTCTTAAGAATGTCATTGTATGCCATCATCAAGATTTCATTTAGCACAGGTCAAAGCTTTAAAAACAGGTAACCAACTGTAATGTTATCTCTCTTCTGAGGACCCATGTTTGTGTGTAGTGGAAATGCCTTAATCCATACTATTCTGGACATTTATTTAGTTGTCATGTCATCGACCTATGGATGTTTTTTTTATTTATTTGGGAATTACACATTATAAAATCATAATAATTATAATTAATATCTGGTACTCTACACTTGTGATATCAAATACAGGTACTGTTGGTCAGTTGTAGACACCAACTGTGTGGATACTATGGAGCAGAGATGTTCACAAGTCACAAAATACGAGTCCGAGTCAAGTCACGAGTCTTTAGACCAGAGTCCAAGTCAAGTCACGAGTCTTTAGGCTAGAGTCTGAGTCAAGTCACAAGTCTATATAATATACACAAAACATATATTGGAAATGTAGCGTAGAAATAAACAAATAATGTAAGTTTAGATAGAAAACAACTGTATTTTGCCATTTTACTTAGTGCCTTTACTTTCCTAGTCATTGTGCAAATGAATGTAATTTCCGTAACAAGAAGGTAAAACAAAACAAAACAAAAGTGTGCGATAAATCACGGCACAGCAGCATAAAAATCATAACCACTGCTTACCTTAGCTTATGTTCTTCCAGATGCTATTTAATTTATAACCGTGTGTCCCATTATGAATATAATCTGTTATTTTGTAAATTTGTGCTTATAATTAAAAACCTCCAAACTTTTCCCAATTGTGAAGTAAAACACGAACTCATTAGAAAGCCAATCAAGCGTTTCATTGACACATCAACTGAATGAATGCAAATAACAGCATTTCTTACTAAAAATTAAAATCAGGTCTGATTGGTTCAGAAAGCGGTCTTTCAACCATTAGCGCCAGTTCTGTAGGAGTGTTCCATTCACCCCAGTTGTTCCTGTGAAGAGCACTACGTAGGGTATTCCACCATTTTAAGTGAGATTCCAATCCAAAGGTAACAAAAATGTTCAAATAAAGTAAACTTTAAACTGTGTAGGGAGTAGGGAGCCACACTTCATCACTATGCCGGAAGTTGGTGTGTTGCGGGTTAAGGCGGCCGGAGCGTTATTAGAGAGTATTTATAATAATAATAATAATTATATATATATATATATATATATATATATATACAGGGGTTGGACAAAATAACTGAAACACCTGTCATTTTAGTGTGGGAGGTTTCATGGCTAAATTGGACCAGTCTGGTGGCCAGTCTTCATTAATTGCACATTGCACCAGTAAGAGCAGAGTGTGAAGGTTCAATTAGCAGGGTAAGAGCACAGTTTTGCTCAAAATATTGCAATGCACACAACATTATGGGTGACATACCAGAGTTCAAAAGAGGACAAATTGTTGGTGCACGTCTTGCTGGCGCATCTGTGACCAAGACAGCAAGTCTTTGTGATGTATCAAGAGCCACGGTATCCAGGGTAATGTCAGCATACCACCAAGAAGGACAAACCACATCCAACAGGATTAACTGTGGACGCAAGAGGAAGCTGTCTGAAAGGGATGTTCGGGTGCAAACCCGGATTGTATCCAAAAAACATAAAACCACGGCTGCCCAAATCACGGCAGAATTAAATGTGCACCTCAACTCTCCTGTTTCCACCAGAACTGTCCGTCGGGAGCTCCACAGGGTCAATATACACGGCCGGGCTGCTATAGCCAAACCTTTGGTCACTCGTGCCAATGCCAAACGTCGGTTTCAATGGTGCAAGGAGCGCAAATCTTGGGCTGTGGACAATGTGAAACATGTATTGTTCTCTGATGAGTCCACCTTTACTGTTTTCCCCACATCCGGGAGACTTACGGTGTGGAGAAGCCCCAAAGAAGCGTACCACCCAGACTGTTGCATGCCCAGAGTGAAGCATGGGGGTGGATGATATGGCATTCCCTTGGCCCAATACTTGTGCTAGATGGGCGCGTCACTGCCAAGGACTACCGAACCATTCTGGAGGACCATGTGCATCCAATGGCGGTGCCGTGTATCAGGATGACAATGCACCAATACACACAGCAAGACTGGTGAAAGATTGGTTTGATGAACATGAAAGTGAAGTTGAACATCTCCCATGGCCTGCACAGTCACCAGATCTAAATATTATTGAGCCACTTTGGGGTGTTTTGGAGAAGCGAGTCAGGAAACGTTTTCCTCCACCAGCATCACGTAGTGACCTGGCCACTATCCTGCAAGAAGAATGGCTTAAAATCCCTCTGACCACTGTGCAGGACTTGTATATGTCATTTCCAAGACGAATTGTCGCTGTATTGGCCGCAAAAGGAGGCCCTACACCATACTAATAAATTATTGTGGTCTAAAACCAGGTGTTTCAGTTATTTTGTCCAACCCCTGTATATATGTAATTGTCACACAAAACTAATGTTAACACATGCTGACACTAGGGAATCTGTTGTTTACGAGTCATTTTTGGCGAACCATGAGTCAAGTCCAAGTCGAGTTTGAAGTCGCTGTGTGTGCCATCCATCTCTGCTATGGAGTAAAACTATTTAATCTCATAATATAAATAAATCTCTAAATATCAGTCTTATTTCATTAATTGGAATTTTAATTAGAAATTGCTTGAAGATTTGAAATTTTTGATAATTTGGCTTCATACATACCTACAGGCCACATGGTTTAACAAACTAGCATTTAGTAATAACATACTTTGAACATACAGTAAATGCAGATATGAATCTACTGTGGCTTCTCCTTAGAAGAGAACAAAGAAAGTGTTTGGAGGGAAGATAAGATATACCACATACTGTGAATATGTAATAAGACCTATAAATTATTTTAATGCAAATGAAAGTTTCCAAATTACATTAACAATAATGGGAACAAAACACTTTCTCCTTGGTCTAAAGCTGAGTAAAATATCCCTATTTTCTTTATTTGTTATAAGTATTTTAACAAGAACAGGCAGGATACAATTAATCTAATTACTGCTCAGATGTTGTTGTACATAATACTTTGCTAATACATGGAGAGCATGATACAAGGAATGCTATTTGTCTTCCAAGGTATTTTGCATTTTTTTGCATTCCAAGATATTAACTTGTCATGTTCGTGATCCTTTTTATTTCGCTGGGTGATTACTTCTAGGAAACTCTGGAAGTAATCACTGGAAGTAAAATCTGAGGCTTGGCAGTAGGGAGATTTTCAACATCGACTGTTTTGCTTACAGTTAAAAATACAATAAATGACATGTAGTCTGTTGTTGTGATGTGCTCAGCAACTGAGAGAGATCTTAGCTGAAGTAGTCTGTCTGAAGTAGTTATAGGTGACATACTTTCATCTACTGTAATATTTAAGTTACATATGTGAGTTTAGCATCTGTCAGACCTTCAGGTCTAATGGCAGTGTGATTTTCACCACTCCATTAAAATTCATTTAAAAATGGTGTATGGTGAGATTAGGCTTGTTTCACCTTGTGTGGCCTACTGCTGTTTAGCTGAGGTAGACAGTTTTACTTTACATACAATATACTTTTTTAACATGGCAACTGTATCATGACATAAATTTGATAAATTGATTTGATGGAAAAGTGACATGTTGAAAACCACCAAGCTGTTTTTGTATGGTCTTATTCCTGCATTTGACTATATACACTGCATGGCTTTAAACTTGTTTTAATGCATTTCTTAGCCTCCATAAGTATAGCTAAACAACTGTACAGTGGACCGTTGGGTTACGAACGGTTTACCATACGAACATTTTGGGTTATGAACGATCTTTTTCAACTTAACGAATAACGAACCGAAATTCGTGAAACACATGACGTCACGAACAAGTTAACTCTGACCATCTCTCTCTCTATGTATACAGTGAGCGGACAGTGGACAGTGTTTTTTTGGAGTTTTCTTTATATTTTCAATATTAAAATGGCCTCAAAGAAGGTGCAGAGAAAGCGTAGTGCTGAGAAAATGAATCTTTTACATTTGTTGTTGTATAATTACTCCTGCCAGTAGCTGTCACTGTGTATCAGACAGAGGGGACAGTGAGTGAGAGAGAAGAAGGAAATCGCTGAGTAAAGTATTCTTTCTTTCGTGCAATTACACCTACAAAATACAATGCTGTTGAAATAAAGAAGGAAATAATAGAGAAATATGAGAGTTATTGTTGTTTCTTTTAGATACATTTTATAAAAAAGAAGGAAATTTATTATGATGTATGGTACAGCACTGGAAAAGATGGCCCAGAATCGCGATGACTGGAGAGCACTTGTTCGTGGCCTATGCCCAAAGTTGGGTGGTAAGGCGTAAGAAGAAGAAGAATGGTACAGCACACGTACTGTACTGAAATGTGATGTGTGTTTTATGTACAGTACTACTGTGTATTGTTGTTTATTATTGTTTATTACAGTAATGTCTATTCTTTAATTTAAGATGAAGGGAAAATATACTTGTATTTATAACAAAAAAGACCATTTAAGACATTAGAAAGGTTAGGTAAGGGGGTGGTTTTGGAGGTCTGGCACGGATGAATAGTATTTACATTATTTCTTATGGGAAAAATAGGTTTAACAAACGAATATTTTGACTTAAGAACAGCCCTTTGGAACCAATTAAATTCGTAAGTCAAGGGTCTACTGTATTTGCATACATTCTTAATTCTCGTCTTCTACTACTTCTTTCTTTTTTTCTTATTATTATTAAAAAGAATTTGATAAATTAGTGCTATGTTTAGGGTGTGTCTGCTTTAATTGTTTCCCGGTGTTGCTGTAACGAATGGGCTAATGTAACAAGAGGGGTCGGACACACATGCAGAGATGTTTTAACAATGTTTAATAATAGTAAAAGACAGGTTTGCACAAGACAAGACACACAAACACATGACATTTGCTAAATGCTAAGCTAACTGCTAATGCTAAACTAAACACACACAAAACCTGACTAAACTATACTAGACCCTAAGCTAAGCTAACATATGCTAACACCAAACATAAACAAGACTAAAACACTAAACAAGACTTTAAACAAGAGAAAAAGCATAATCCAAAATCACAACCAAAGATCTAACCAAAAAGCATAACAAGTCAAAACCATGACAATCCTAAGAAGCCAAAAGCATGACAACCAAAGCATGCCATGAGCATAACAACCAAAACAATCCACAGTTGCTCCCTTAAATACCTTGAGCAGTTCACCTGAAACGAGGAGCAGCTGTGGATCGTTGGCTACAGTCCAATTAAAATTAAGGGGGCGCTGGCTTATCCCATAAGCAAACCACCTCCAACATGTGCTCCCAAAAACAGGGGTGTGGCACATAAACTCGGGGAGCACAAAGAGGCTAGATTCGTGACAGATCCATCATGACTCTGACCAGGATAAAATAATTATAGAAAAAGAATAAACAAATTATTATTAACAATACATGAAATCATGGATTTTGCGTTGTGTCTTCAGAAGTTTTCTTATAATGCTACATTATCTGAAACAATCAGCAGTGTGTCCTGAGTTTTTAACATACAGGTCAGAAACCCTTATTTGTGCTTACAGCAAGGATTTCTTTTTATTAATACATTTGTTTCTAAAAGTGCTTTATGACTTTAATTGGATAGTACAGGTTATCCATAACGATATGGGTAATTAAATAATCCCCTACCCAAACTGAATGCACTGTCGGAATTTAAAATGGCATATAATAATATTAAGAGAACATTCAAAAGCTGTTATAAACAGTCTATGATTACAGTCTATGAAAAGGCCTACATGAGCACAAGCTTTATATTGAAAGCTTAATAATAACCAAAGCAATCTATTTGTCAGAGCTCTGCATGGCGGATTATGTAAAAAAAGACATATAATTTGATTGAACAAGTAAAACCATGTCACATGTCTTGAAATATGATTCCATTCAGATAAGGCTTGAATGTGATTACAAAGTCCAATTTCATGAAGGTTTGTTTAAACTGCAGAAACTCCAGCTCAAATCAGAAATGGCCAAAAATCTGATATAAACTGGCTGTCTGAACAAAACCCATACTGATTAGGCATCCTTTTCTGTACTGCTATTTTCTGTAATGCCACTTGTTTAATGACCCTGAGTGTACTATAAATTTAAGCACAAATCTAGTAGCTTTTAATGGGCACTCTGGATTTGCTGCTTTTAGGATAAAGAACAGTGTGTACAAAAAAGCACAGTTCACCACTGAGCTTGTGAAACTTAACACTCCATGAGACGACGCTGTATTAGCGTATTAAGTTGGCCATTTCTATTTTCCAAGGTTGTGAAGAGGCACAAGTTATTTTCATTTACAATTGTTCTGTTATGTAACCTGTTATAGGTGGATTGTCAAGAGATTGTAGCAATGCCAAGTAATATTAATAATTCTTCTCCTTGTGTTGGTACTTTAACTAGACAGTTGTTTGTGTAGTTTGTGTGACAGTAGAAGTCTGTTTTAGTGGCAATAAAGTGATTCTTCATCCAGCCTCCCCCTCTCTTTCACAACCAATTATGACTCAGTGGTAAAACCAGTTATGACTTTTTGGGAAAACCAGTTATGACTTATTGGGAAAACCAATTATGACTCATTGGGAAAACCAGTTATGACTTTTTGGGAAAACCAGTTATGACTTTTTGGGAAAACCAATTATGACTCAGTGGGAAAACCAGTTATGACTTATTGGGAAAACCAATTATGACTTATTGGGAAAACCAATTGTGCAGTGTTTTCCCTGTATTATTCAACACAGTTTATTCTTGTTCATTAACTAATAAATTAAATATGGTGTATTGGGAGCTGGTACAACACTAATAGACAGAGACGAATTGAGTAAAAAACAATGAAAAATTGGGTAAACACAGTACCATGTGCATACTGAATTTGGTTCTATATTCCAGTATAATAATGTTACCATAAATCATAAGTGATCTAAAGATCATTGCTGTTCTGGTGGTCAGGCTCTTTATTAGGTTATTACGAGGGATCTTCAGAAAGTTTCACCACTTGTATATTTTTGTTGGAAACAGTGAGGGTGGGAGTAGTAGTAATTGGTTGTGTCTAAGAGACTGAGAAAGAGCTTATAGTCCGGATTTAGCGCCATATCTGATTTCCACCTTTTTGGATCGCTCAAAGACGCTTTAAGGGGAAGAAGATTTTCTTGTGATGATGGTGTGAAAGCAGCAGTGCATCAGTGGCTACACGCTTAACCAAAAACATTTTTTGTTTGGTTGGTACGACGCTGGGAAAATGCATCGGAAAGTGATGTCATTTGTTGTAACCACAGTTTTTAGAATTCTCTGTGCTTAATTTGCGACACACAGAAGCAATGTTTTAAAAGCATACCTAAAACTCAGCTCAGGGCTAAGTCTGTATGTTACTCCTTTGTTTATTTATTTGTCTGTTTAACATGCCTGGCTGACAGTTAGATATGACTACTTGTCTGACTTCTTCGTTTGGCTTTTTTGCTGGCATTTTTCTTCTGGTTTCTATGGGCCCTGCCAGTAAACAATGGCATTCTTGTTTTTAGCTGCCACAGGCATCTTTTCTGTTCTAGAGTTTTGTCTATGGATGGCATGGCAGCTTTCTGTGTTTTTTATGCTGCTACTGGTTTGATGGGTTCCCATGTCTGGTCCTTGGCTGAGTGTTTGGGTTGTGGCTCTCTGGTGGATTGAGTAACTAGTGAAAATGCACTTAAGTGCTTGCTTGTTTCTTCTCTAGGCTTCAATTGCAGTAGAAACGAGGAACCTATTTGACTTCCCCTTCCTCAGAAAGACCATTGTGTCTGCGTGTGCGCCCGGCCATTTATTAGCACAGCTTAGATTTAAACTAGAGACCCTAAGATCTCATCCGCTATCCAACCCAATCCTACGATTTTACTCTTTACTCAACGCTGCAGGTTTTTGACCAATCACAATTGAGAATTTACAAGCAGCAAGATACAGCAAATATTATGGCATTTATTAACTTCTGTGCTATATTTAGTAAAAGGAAAAACAAGTATTCAGCCACTTTTGTCTCATTTCTTGTCACTACACCGTCATCGCTTTGTGATGGTTGGCTGCATAGATGGGTCATCTTTCTTTAATGCTTTTTGTCTCATGTCACCTGTAGCAGACTAGCCCCTGAAATTCAGTCCAGCTTATTGGTCTTTTCTTTTCTAAGTTCTTCCACAAGTCCTGTCATAACACTGCATTTAATGTTGTCATGTAAGTGCCTCATTACATGCCCAATGTGATGTAACTACCAGGACATGTATTATGAAGCATTATGAGGTAGAAAGCAGAATGAAGTATTCAGGTTGACATGCAACACAGTAAAGTCCTACAACACAAACTGTTTTCACCCATTCTTGTAGTATGCAAGACTTGTGCTTCTCAACAGTCTGTAGTTGCCATTGTCTGATTCTCCTCTTCATGATGCGTCATACATTTTCAATGGGAGACAGATCTGTACTGCAGGCAGGCCAGTCAAACACAATATGAAACTCTAATGCTCAAGCACTCTATGTCTACGAAGCCACACTGTTGTTACTTGTGCAGAATGAAGCTTGGCATTGACCCGCTGAAACAGACATGACGTTTCTGGGAACAGACCACTTGCACAGAACACTTACTGGTGTTTCTGCACAAAATTAATATATGGTTTCCTCTTTACAGTTTTAAGCCACAGAGTGGGGAGGAAACTGATTAAATAGAAATTTTTCCAAATGAAGTAAATTAACACTAACTGAGATGGAGACTGACAGTTTAAGGAACAGACCCAGTGAGTCATCTATACATCCATGCAATATGCTGGCCATTAATGGCATGGCATGTGGGCATGATACTGATGGCAGGAGTGCCCATTAAACTTTTACTTTTCTTAACATTGGTACAAAAGTACATTTTGAAATCTTGTGTAGCAAACCGGTCCAGGGACTTTGACTCTCGGCAGCAATAATACCAAAACTATATTTATGTAACCTTAATCTATATTTATTTTAACATTGGCTATTTTTTTCTTATTAATAAAGTTGTTTCTTCTAAGCTAAGATGGAACTTGGAATATTGTCATATGTACAAATAAATAACATGTTTATGATTTTACATTTCACTAAAAACTAAATGTCATTAATCACTTTTTCTGTTTTGTGAACTCTCACTGACCCACACCAAGCAACCTGTCATGTCAAATTCATCTTTCAAAAACAAGCAGATTGACGATAATGTGTCCTTGCTGATTATTTAATTGCTTTATCTAGTAAATATGTCTTGTGGTTAGCAGGGATGTAAACTATCTCAAAGGGATGGCGAATATTGAAGAAAACTTGAATTGATTAGTCCCTGACAGCACACAGTCTCCAAAAGAGCTCTTAGACTTCATAAGCATAAATCTCTTTTCACCCTCAGTCCAAGGGTGGCTGCTAATTAGCCTTTCATGCTCAAGTGATGTGATTCACTGCACATTACTGGGCCTGAGCACTTTTCACCTTAGTGCTATTCACCTACAAGTCTTTCTCTGAATTATGCTTTATCATATAGTACTTCTTTAATCACCTAGGATCGGCAACCCCAAACAAATCTTAAACTTAACTAAGATTTTACCAGAGAGACACTGACTGGAATCAGACCAGCTTTGCAAACTCTCTTAATAGATAGTTCCCAAAGGCTTTAGCAAGAATCTTAAAACATTTTTTTAAATTAGGCAAAAACACAACACATTAAAAATCAATTTAGCCAATTTAAGACAAATTGGCTTAATTTTAGTCAGCTTTGTAGAATATGAATCTTACTACTTAGAATATTAATCTTTACCTCATTGCAGAATATTACATTTACATTTCTGCATTTAGCAGACACCTTTATCCAAAGCAACTTACATTCCAGTTACAGTATACAGTTTGAGCAATTGAGGGTTAAGGGCCTTGCTCAGGGGCCCAACAGCAGCATAATAATAATAATAATAATAACTTGAAAAATCTAATCAAACTACAGTGAAAGCAATTTCTTACAACTGGAGTGGTAAAAATACATAGGACTGCTGACCTGCCAAATGTCTACAAGTGCTCAACAAGGAATTTATTAAAGAAGTCACAGTTAATAGTCTCAGTTTAAGTTGATGTTCATGACTCAACTGTGCTTTTCTGACATTTGCAGTTGGACTCAAAAAAAATTTTTTTCAAAAAAAATCAATTCAGATCTACAGTATGTAGCTACAAAAGTATACTGATTTTTTAAATAAAGATGTTGGGATAAGAATTAAAATAATCAGTTCATGCCACAACATTTTAATATCTCCTTGATTGGCACAGTGGCTAAGTGGGTGGCACTGTTGCCTCACAGCAAGAAGGTCCTGAGTTCGCTCCCCAGGCGGGGCGGTCCAGGTCCTTTCTGTGTGGAGTTTGCATGTTCTCCCCGTGTCTGCGTGGGTTTACTCCGGGTGCTCCAGTTTCCTCCCACAGTCCAAAGACATGCAAGTGAGGTGAATTGGAGATACAAAATTGTCCATGACTGTGTTCGATATAACCTTGAGAAGTGATGAATCTTGTGTAAGGAGTAAGTACCGTTCCTGTCATGAATGTAACCAAAGTGTGTAAAACATGATGTTAAAATCCTAATAAACAAACATAGTATCTCCTTAACTTAACATTTTAAGTAGCGTTAAGAAGAGCTAAATTCCGTCACTTTGCAGCCGTAGCGATGAGGAGCCCATCTCTGAAACACTGGGTGCAAAAGAAGGGAAAAACATGGGTAATTTATGTAGCATAATTAACATGCAATAAAGCAGAAATAATTGACTTATATATTGTAAAAATCATCAAGCTGAGTGGAATCCATAAACATGAAGTGCATGGACTTGAATGATCATGAAATAGAAGATGGTAGCACATTAAAGCTGTATAGGTGCTGTTGGTCAGTATGATTTAGTCACACTAAATAATGTAATACTGTAGATTTCACAAAGTGCAATAAAAATGACATATGTCTACAACTTTTTAGTACCAAAGTATAGCCCGACTTGCCATTTACAGAAGCCAATAGTATGGGCCTTCCACTCCCTTGTACTTGTACTGACTAAAATAATTTTAACTTTCTTTATTTTGTGTGTTTGTTTATTGGGGGGGGGGGGGGGGGGGGTATTTTAGAAGCAAACTTCTTTTGCTTTTGTGATTTAACTCTTGTGTGGTGTTCATAGTTTTGTTACTCAGCCAATGTTTGCAGGTCCGGTGGACCCACCACTTTGTGTTTTTAAATCAATACAGTCATAACTTATTTAACATACAAAATATCAGATGTTTACTTTAAGATGTTTTCAAGATGTTTACAGCATATTTGGTTAACATTTACTATTCTCTTATGTTGGATCATATTTATAAATACAGTGCCATCCGTTTGTTGTGATAATATTTAAAAAAGGAAAAATCATTGTAAAACATTTGTCAGTGTAAGAAACAGCAGGCTGAACAGATACAGTATCTACATCAGTCTACACATCAGTCCTATTGAAAACAGTCAATTTATGCTCGCCTATACAACACATGAGGGTCAGCTTTACTGTGTGTGTGTGTGTGTGTTACATACATTCATTTGATGCATGTAGGCTGTGTCTGTCTGTCTCTTTGTGTCTCTGTCTGTTTCTCTCTCTGTATTTCTCTCTGTCTGTATCAGTATGTCTCTCTGTATGTCTGTCTCTCTCTCTCTGCCTGTCTGTCTGTTTCTCTCTGTCCATCTTTTTTTCTCTGTCTGTCTTTCTGTGTCTATGTTTGTTTCTCTTTGTCTGCCTTTCTGTCTGTCTGCCTCTCTCTCTGTCTGGCACTCTGTCTGTCTGTCTCTCTCTGTCTGTTAGCAGTTCCAGTTTCAAGACCTTAATAAGACAAAATTAGTTTCTTGCAACATTTTTGGCATTGTGTGTGTAAATAAATGTAATGTATGCACTGGAAATGTATTAAGTAACAAAAACAAACGTAATTCAATACTTCTCTTCCCTGAATGTATCACTGTAATCTACTTCTTTTCTCTGCTGTTCCTGTTAAGACTCATCATAGTGAATCATTCGTTTCATCTTTCTCTGTCACCCTAACCACCTTCCTTTTGGCCTTTCTCTCTAAAATAGGCTAGCTTTGAAATTGGAACCAAAATTAAATGTATGAGTAAACTACCTCACAGCCTCACAGAAAGAAGGTCCTGGGTTCGATCCCCAGGCGGGGCGGTCCAGGTCCTTTCTGTGTGGAGTTTGCATGTCCTCCCCGTGTATGTGTGGGTTTACTCCGGGTGCTCCAGTTTCCTCCCACAGTCCAAAGACATGCAAGTGAGGTGAATTGTAGACACTAAATTGTCCATGACTGTGTTCGATATAACCTTGTGAACTGATGAACCTTGTGTGTAATGAGTAACTACTGTTCCTGTCATGAATGTAGCCAAAGTGTAAAACATGACGTTAAAATCCTAATAAACAAACAAACCTTAAATTGCTGCTAGTTGTAATATACTGTATATTGTGGCGCCGGCAAGTATGGAGGAAGGGGTGTCGGGGCCGCAAGATGGTTCTTTTAGACATTCATTCATACACATGAACATTCACACAACAGACAGACAAACAAAGTGCTGCTTATCCAGCCCTTACCGTAGCCACACCATCCCCAACACTGGGCTACACGGCTACGGTAAGTCTGGATACCACGGCCGCAAGGCCTTCTGGGTAAAGATCGTTCCGGCCCCCCAGTGGCGGACGCTACAATATTTAATCCAATTTATATAAAAAATTCCAAAGCATATTCTGAAAGCAAATACACAAGCCACATCCACAGTTACAAAGTATCTTAAATCAGCATAATAAACAGGTATCTGCATTTACCAACATAACTGTGGTTGATGTAAAAATCAGACTGCTAACTGCTATCCCCTTAATAAAACATATGTGACATGACATCTCCACCAGCTGAAAAAGATTTTCTACATATCTACAGTTTGTAGCCACTGTGCTGTTAGAATGTCTCCCAGAACTCAGACGATGAGCTCTTTTTGTTTTGTTCATAGCTCTCTTTCCAGAGCTGTTGAGTCAGCTGATTGTGGGGGTATAAAAATCTTTGCAGCTACTAGAAGTTCATTGGGAGAGAAATATAGGTACCGGTATGAGAGAGTCAGCCTTTTTTTTTACATTTCTTACCTAGCAGAACAGGCTCTCTGCAACAGAAATATTGGTACACTTGCATTTTATGAAAATAAACCATCATTTGATAAACAAAGTGTTTAAATTAAAACATCTTTACATGTGTACATTTGATTTGTACTGGAACAAAACCAAAAAACATACAGACAAACAGAAGAAAAAGCAGAGAGTTTGGAATAGCAGAAGAGATTTATAAAGGTAATAGGTAAGTGTGGCTAAGGTAAAGGTTGCAAGGACATCTCTAAAGAGTTTGGTGTTCCTGTGGCCACAGTTCCCAATGTTTTAAAAATATTTAAGGCCTATGGAACTATAGCCAAAATCTTTGTATGTGGTGGCAAAATAAGGCCCAATATTGAATAGATTGTTTAAATAATTTGGAAAGAGTAAAAAAATGGAACTTTAAGCTCAAGGTACAACAATTTCAGGTTGCACCACCCATCTGTGTCATAATGAAAATAGGCTTCATTGTAGTAGCCCTAAGAGAACCGATCTTCTACAGGCAAGATCTTATAATACATGTTGATAAATCACAGTCCTTCTGGAAAATGTGCTTTGAACTGAGAAAAAAGCTTTTGGTCAGTCACACTAAAAAGGTTTTCAAAGAAAAAAACACAATTCCTACCATGGTGCCACCATGGAGGAGGCTCACTGATGTTTTGGGGTTGCTTTGCTGCATTAGGAACCGGTAGTCTTGCATCTGTACAGGTTACAATAAAGTCAGAAGAGTGGTATATACAGCCCAGTAATAGTAAGCTGTGCCTCAGTCATGGGTCTCAATCATGGGTCTTTCAAAAGAATGATAAATCGAAACACACATCAAAAAGTTCCCAAGAATGATCCATTCTGAAGTAAACTGCTGTTAGTAATCTGAATCTTTTTTTTTTTTTTTATATTTTTGTTCATGCTGTTTTATTTGTTTTGCAATTACAATGTTTAGTTGTAAATTAAAAGTTAAGTTCCAGTTTTACTAAAGTGAAATTAATATTAGATACAATACAGTTTTGACAGTTTTAACGTAATTTACAGAAATGTTTAATGGTGGAAGGGTACCAATATTTTGGCCACATTTTGACACACTCTTACATTGACTGTTCGTGGTTCTATATACTGTAAACATGTCAAACTCAAGGTTTATCATCCATCATCCTGTAGTGACTAATGTCTGACATATGGTACAACATATTGCTTGTCCTCTATTGTTTCCATGCTTTATTTATCAGATACATGTGATTTATCTGTGATACACAGGAAAATCCATTCCGTGACAGGATTGTGGAATCCTTCTCCGAGGATGGCGAGGGAAACCTCAGCTTCAATGACTTTGTGGACATGTTTTCAGTTCTCAGTGAAATGGCCCCCAGAGAGCTAAAGGCCATTTACGCTTTCAAAATATATGGTAAGAGAGCCTTATTATATTAGCACCTATAAATCTCAGAACCTCTTCTAACAGCAGTTTAACTACTCCAGTGTTGTGGATTTAGTGTCTCTTAATAAGATGTAATTAATTTCATATCCGTCATCATGGTGCTGTTACAAGAATCCAACCATACACAAGTAGTAACCTGAAATTCATAATGCCATGTCATTTTGCAGATTTCAATGTGGACAATTACATCTGCAAGGAGGACCTTGAGAAGACTCTGAACAAGCTGACAAAGGAGGAGCTGACTCCAGAAGAGGTTACCTTGGTGTGTGAGAAGGCGATTGAAGAGGCAGACCTGGATGGAGACAGCAAGCTGTCCTTTGCCGACTTTGAAAACATGATTTCCAGGGCTCCTGACTTTTTAAGGTATACACTATAGATTTTTTGCTTGCTTTCCATATGAATTGACTATACAATTTAACAGAACAGCAGCGTCTACTATGAACACATGCATAATCATCCTACTTTGCTTTATTCAGTCTGTACATGCTAAATCTTTGCAAAAAAGCTAAGTTTGCTTGCACAATTTTAACTGAATGCCTCTGACTGTACTTTAACTGCACATTTTATGAGGCAACCATTCCTCTGGTGGACATTTACAAGCTAAGCAGCTGTGCCACACAGTCACAAAGGGATCTGCACTGACAGAAGGCAAGTGCAGCACTGCTTTACAGCTAAGAGGGATGCAAAATCCCCAACACTGGAATAGAATCATGCCTAAATAGACTAAAGTTACATTTGCTTCACTATGGGATTTTATTGCTAACCTTGAATGGGTCACACCGGATCCTAGAGACAATCATGAGACAATCATCTGACAATCATGAGACAACCATGCTCTGTATTAAATTGAGGAATTTTGTAAGTTTTTGTTAAATCATTTTCATATCTTTCTTCCCATGGAATAGTTCTATGGAATTATCTTTTTCTGTCTGCATCAGGTTTGTTTATTGGGATTTTAACGTCATGTTTTACACTTTGGTTACATTCATGACAGGAACGGTAGTTACTCATTACACAAGGTTCATCAGTTCACAAAGTCATATCAAACCCAGTCATGGACAATTTAGTATCTCCAATTCACCTCACTTGCATGTCTTTGGACTGTGGGAGGAAACCGGAGGTCCTGAAGAAAACACACGCAGACAAGGGGAGAACATGCAAACTCCACACAGTAAAGGACCTGGACTGACCCCACCTGGGGATAAAACCCCAGACCATCTGCATCAGGTCTTAAGCCTGAACAATGTTCAAGGACTGAAGTTACCTTCTTTTTTCAAATTCCTATTTTGTATCCAATTACTCAGTCTTATTTAATTACCCATTTATATCTTTCCTCCACTGATACAGACCCCTACACTGACCAAGGAGGGTTGTATTTAACACCCTCCCATTCCAACATGTGCAGTTGCCATCTTTCTTTTCCACCTTTCACTGACAGAATAACACAGAGAGTAGTATCACTTCCAGAGAATTATGCACTGCTCTCCATTATTTACCATCTCCGTTCAGACATTTTTGACCAGCCAGCAGAGGTCACAATGGCAGCAGTCTCTTCAATCATGTCTGTGTAGGTGCCCAGCTGATCAACAGCACTATCTAGCACATTAGACCAGATCTAGCACATTAGACCAGGGTCGCAGAGAACAATAATAATAATTAAATAAACTTGTATGCAAAACGCCACCATGTGGAGGCTTTATGTTACATCTTGTATAGAAAGTAGGGTGCATTGTGTTGCCTGGGTCACAAAAAAGCATGGACAAATTGTGGGACGCTTGAAAAAAACTTTAAAAAACACTGCATTAGACCACTGTGCCACCTGAGCGCCTGACTAAAGTTACCCTCTGAAGTTTACTCTCAGTTCCAGCTCTTGGGCTAACCCAGCAGACTGGTGGTGTTGCTCCTTACCTGTGAGACAAATCCACAAATGTCCACACATAACTGGCATGCGATCTGGTGAAATAAATAGTAATTATGATTGACAAATATTGTTTCATCACAAGTGTTTTTTGTTGTGCCTCAAACTTTGTCTAGACTATACAAAGACTATCCTTTGTGCTACATAGTGTGTGACTATACTGTTTGTAGAGCACTAATTACACATACTATTTAGAACAGTAGTGTGTGATTTGGGATATAGCCTGCTTAACTGCTGATGTAATACTATGTAATAACATACTGTCTTATAATTTAACCTGAGGTAGCTTCTGCTCTAATAGAACTTTTTGTTCTTTTTTGTTGCCACTCACCATTAAGCCAAATGTCTTTAGAATTTTCTAATTTAAAAGCTCGTCCCACAAGATTAGGTGGTACTGTTTTTTTCCGGATTATTTTCTGATTTTGCTTTTCTGTATTTTGGATTAATATTTTTCTGTCTGACTTTTGCATCTTCTCATTATGACTTAGGATTATAGGATAATAAACACAATGCCAGAGAAACAAAGTTAGTTATATTACCCTGATATTGTATTGTTTTGACATTTTATTTATTTTACTACAGCCTTAATGCATAGTAATCCAGATTTCAATTACATTCTTGGGCCAAGTTTGTCAGCTAGTATTACCATTGTTGTGTTTAGCTCATGCCCTGCTATCTTTTTCTGTCCTCATTACTGTTTTTATTATGTTAATGTTTGAATCATTTTGGACAATTTTTAAAGGTAAATGTATAGCTATAGATTTGTTCTGAATGACAAAACAAACAAGTTTATTACAGCAATACCTTTTTTTGTGCTGTGCATGGTTTTGTATTTTACTGCTCTTTGTCCCAGGTCATTTAAACGTAATACTCCATTATTACAAAAAAATTTAATCAGAAGCCATCTGTTCTTCTTTCCATTTTAATCCATCTTCATATCCCACTGCACTTGTCTTGCAGTATAACATAAAAACAACAAAAGTCTTAGAGTTACAGCTTGTGCTGATCTCCTGTATGGCTAAGCTGCAATATAAAACAAAATTATTGTCTTTTTTTTTATTGGTATCAATGTTGCAAATCATGATTCTGGTTCATGATTGGCATGAAATTCAAAAAAAGTTCTGGACCACTAAGGCTATGTTTAGACTGTTTAGCCACGGATATTATGGTGACCATGTTTTGCTTTTTAAAAAAGAGGACACTTGGCAGGATGGCAGGTTCAGGGGGTGGGGGCTAATTACATGTAATTGGTGGCACTATGGCAATGTGTATAAAGTAGGGGTTTAAATATTTGACAAATGCATCAATATCCATGCCACTATGTAATTAAACTTTAATAAATAAACCACTACTTTTTAACAAGACAACCAACAAATGCAGTTTTGTTTTTTTGCTGAACTGCACCTTTATTTAACACTCAGCTTTGCATGTCATGCATTCTGCTTCCCAAGGATCCCGACAGAGACAAAAAATGCGGATTTATTTCTGTAATTCATGTGTAAATGTTCATTTACAATTGGGCATTTTAAGGATAAGTGCAAGAAGGCAGGACTTAATAAGAAAGGTGAAATCAGTGCAAAAACACGAAAAAAGAATAGCGTGTGCAGACTGAAAAAGCCATATCCCGGGCACTTTAGGTCCAAAAAAGAGAACATGTCCAGGAAAAACAGGACGTATGGTCATCCGAATGGATATACAGGCTGGCTATCAAGACTAGCTAATGATGTCTACCAGACATCAGAACTGCATCAACAAGCCCATCTATTGTAAAAGCCTGCCAATTTTTAATGCAGTACAATCAGAGGGAACAAAAGGTGTTGGACATTTAGTAGTAGACAAAGACTGTGTCTTTCTTAAATGCCCTTTTAATACTCAGGCATTATTGCATTATATTGTTTTATGAGCAATAAAATGTAAAAACTGTTACAGGCATCAGTTTCAGTTTTGTCAAATAACATGACTACAGGGCAGTGGTTAAGGCTCTGGGTTAACAATAAGAAAATAAAACCTTAGACGTTTAAGGGGTTTGAATCCCAGATCTCTGTATGTATGTATATCACGTCACTGCTTTCTGTTTTTCTTAGCATTTCAAGCATTTCAAAATACAACTGATTAACAGTTCATCTTTTAAATCATTTTGCTCTGAAAAAGGCCAGTAAGTTAAAATATGACAATATGACAGTTTTTAGGATGAATAATGCCTTAATCTTTCTCTCTTTCTCATGCAGCACCTTCCATATACGAATCTAAGAGGGCTTCTACTTCATTAGAAGATTACCTAACCGAGCTTCTTTGGAGTCCCTGGTCTTTTTCAAACAGCGCTGACTTGTTGGGAGAGTCGAACTCGGGATCTCTGTGGCTCTGTCTTTACTTTTTGTGGTTTTTTTTCTCTTTTTGAGGAAGCACATTTTCGAAAGAGGAATATTGAGAAAATGCATGACAATTTTTCCTACTGGAAATATTCAACCATTTGAACATTTTTTAGTATGGAGGTTAAAACATGGTAGGAGGCTATTCGTGAAAGAACCTACTGAAATGTGGACAACTCTATTGGGCTTTCTTTGTACTACAACGTCCATGGCACCACTAAATGCAGCAGACAGACTTTCCTCCTCTGTCATCTTGGATTACAAAAGATCTGCTGTGGAGCTGGATAGAGGAGGCGAGGTAGAAAAGAGTGGAAATTAACGAGAGATGGCAGGAGAAAAGAGGGCTAAAAGCACAGCACTGGCATTGCAGTCAAAAAGACAGTCTTTTATACAGCTATGCAATCGTTCTTTATGAAATGCATGAGTTGCATTAAGTTTGCCCTCTGCTTTAAATTGCTTTCGCTGTATCTGATTCAGTTTTATTATTGCTTATAGGACTGGAGCATGTCGACAATCATATCAAACTGTTCTCCAGTTGTACCAAGGGCTCTGTCTTCTTCTCTTTTTTTCACTTATTACAAAATATTATTTTTCCTTTTCCTTAAACTTGACATGTGTCAGCTGTCCCTGTCTCATAACTCTGTTTTTCAATATTTAATGTTATATAGGGCATTTGACTTAACTTTGAATAAATGATTTTCAGTTGTTTATTGACTAAGTGCATCTTTTACATGCTGACTGATGATGTCTCCCACAAATTTTACAAGAATGTAATGATAATACACATTATTTGTTGTTTTTCCAACATACATGCTGTTGCTTTGGTACATGTAGCGAAGAAATTTATTATTTTAATGTAAGTTATTTATTTTATAATGTGCTATGCACTACAGATTATTTTACTGATTTGACTAAAGTACTAAAGATCTTAACATAAGTAGTAAGAAAGAATTACCAAAGCAGTTGGTAGTGTGGGTACCTCACAGAAACATTGGTCCTGAGGAATTGGGTTCATTACTCACCTCCAGTTACTGTTTGTGAAGAGTTTTAAGTCCACTGTGTCTGTGTGGATTTTCTTAGGATACTAATTTTGCCCTAGCATGAATGGTCAAGCAAAATGTGTGCTGCAATGCATTGAATTGGCACCCTGTCCAGGGTCAATTAACTCATTACACCCAGTGTTTTTGAACAAGCTCCTAAACGATCACAATCCTGACTAGAATGAAGCAGTTAAGAGTTTAAAAATAGGGACCTCATAACTGATGTGATTACGACCTCTGCTGGCTGGTTGATGGAGCCTGCACAGAGACGAGGAATAATGCATTGATCAGGTTGTGGCTCTCTGTACACGAAGCTGATCCGCATATGAACTTGCCTCATGCAGGTGAAATGATGCAGTCGGCTACTGCACACGTGTCGGAGGGGGCGTGTGTCAGTTCACTCTCCTCAATCAGAAGTGGAGATCAGCATCAATAGAGAGAAGCATAATGCAATTGGGTAATTGGATATGACTAGATTGGGAGGAAAAATTAGGGGGAAACAAAGCTGTAACAAGTTTAAGTATAAAACTAGCTTATTTTTTCATCCACCTGTTATGGTTTAAATCTTAAGTAAGGAGAGAAGCTTTGACTTCATTTTAATTCTATAACTTTGACTCAAGCTTAAGCAACTTCCAGATTCATTCTTGATTTGTTTATTTTTGCAGCTGATAGTGTTTTCTGCTGAACAAAAGCATCTGGTGATGCTGGCCATATACTGTAGCATGGATGTCAGATATGTTTGTGTTTGTTGGATATATGGTTGAAATATGAAATATGAAGTTGTCCTGTGTTAAGAAGCTCCTCCTGATGCAACCTTCTTATTTTTCTCTGGGCTTGGGACCGGCACTGAGAGTACTGACAAGTGCACCTTCCAATGACTTGGCTTTTCATCTCCCCATCCGCTCATACATTAGGCAATCATTTCTGTGCAAACACCCAACCAGCCAATAGCACAGCTGAGACTAAAACACAGAATACCTGGATCTCAGAAGTAGTGGGCTAGCGTACTTTATCACTGTGCTATCCGAGTGCCCCCTATGCTTGCTTCAATAACATTACAAAAATATTAAGTGTTTAAATATTTAAATGTTATATGAATTAGAAAAAAACACATTACCAATTTGAAGCAGTGCATCTTTCAGACAGTCTTTCGGACAGTTTGTTCTGCACAGGACAACCTTTGCACCCTGGGGTCCCACTAACTTTACTTTTTCCCCCTTCACAACAAACCTGCCTCCAGCTATGCTGCCAACAGAGATGGTACGCTCAGAACAGTTATTATTGCTCTGCACCTCCTGTTGTATAACCTGTAATGACTTTTTAAGTTGAATGAGATCGTTAGCAGCGATGCTGCCTCAGCTCCCAGCAGCATTATTATACTCACACACTGGAGTACGGTAAATCTAAACCAAGAGATGCACACACCACTGTCCTTGGCCATATAGGCTAAACTGAGGATTTACAGAGACTAGGGGTGTAATGATACACTCTACCCACGATGCGATACAATTCACGATACTGGGTTCACGATAAGATTTTTTCCCAATTTTTTTTTAAACAAAATGAAGTTATGACAAATTATGACAAAGTTTCCTTTCATTATTTCTCTTTAAAAAATAATAAAATACTGCTTATCTTTTATTTATCTCAATAATGAATGCCCTTTTATTTCTGAGGTAGGTACAAACTATGCCAAATAATGCTTACTGTGTAAAATACAACATACAACATTACATAAATGAATAATAATAAATGATAAATACAAATAAAGAAAGTATCCTCACATAAATAAATTTGGCTGGAAGATTCCGAACCTGGCAACCCTGTAGTGACGTCAACCAGGCCAGGTGAATAGCGCCAGTGCCCTCTGCTGTTTAAAGTGAATATTGATTCATCTTAAATGAATAACCGATTCGAATCGTGGCACATGTGCACCGATTTTTAACTGTCTTGTGGTGCATCATTACATTCCTAACAGAGACTGTTTATTTCATAAGCAAGATTCAGTAAGATTTGTCCATTTACAATTAATTCTCCATTACTTATTAGCTGTTTCTTGTGTTTTTCCATGCAGATTAGTGGATGCCTATTCCAAGTCTTACAAAAGTATGGCTTTTCATAGCCGAAACAGAATGTAAAGACTATCTTTTGCATGTTCATGCCATCTGATGATTGCAGTAGTGAAAACACTGAAAGTAGCTCTTACTCTCATTGGGCGGGCTTCCACACCGGGCTGGCTTCCACACCAAGCTGGCCTGCCTTGATTTCACTAGTGGTGCTGTAAATAGAGGGAAGGTGGCAATGATTACAAAGACCCTAGCTGCCCCAGTGTTCTACTAAACAGCTGTGGCTCATCAATTAAAGAACATCACTCCACTGGCTGTTTTAAATAACAATAAGGGTTGTATATGCCCACATCTTCAAAACAATACATAAAAAGTTATTTAAAGCCAATTATGGTTGCATCGTCCAGAGAGAGGAGACAGCTGCCAAAAAATCAATAAGACAGCATTACCTAAGTGATACATGATTTATAAGTCCAAAAAAGCATTTTGGGAAGTTGAGTTTATTGATATCATTGGTCCATTTTCTATGGCTTTTTCTCTAATAAATGGCCATGAGGAAAAAGATTAACTCAAAGCTCTGTCTGCCAAGCTTAAAAAAGATAGAGAGCATTAAACTTTCCCTTTAAGACTCTGGGCCACTTACCAGAAGGTTGTAAATTTAAATCTCAGTTCTTACAAGCTGCCGCTGTTGGGCATGACCCTAAACTGTTCAGCTGAACTGTAAGTCGCTTTGAGTATAAAAGTATCCACCAAGTAAATTCTTTTTCTTTGAAAAGGACTTTACTGAGTATGTAATCGGGCAGCACGGTGGCACAGTGGATAGTGCTATGGCCTTACAGAAAGAAGAGCCTGGGTTTGATTCCCCAAATATGCAGCCAGGGTCCTTTCTGTGTCCTGAGTTTCCTCCGGGTGCTCCAGTTTCATTCCACAAGTATAAAGACATACAGTCAGGCCAATTGGATCTACTAAAAATTACCACGAGTGTAGGTGTGATGGACTGGTGACCTGTTTTCTCCTGCCCAATGAATCAGACCCATCGCTACCAGACAAGTTTAGTTTTCTCCATTCTGGTTTGTGATAGATGTTCTCATAAGGTTTTGTTGTGGTTGTTGAGGTTCACAGTGATTTGTCTGATAAGCAAATGGATTGCTTACAGGAATATTAAACTTCTTGGTGCTCATTTTGTAGGTAATGGAGTGTATTATGAGCACATCAAAAGCAGCACCGCAGAAGGGTTATAATCCATGATACACTGTCCATATGTCAGCCTTGAATGTTTGAGTAAATGTATTGTGTTTTATTGTTTTTTACAGAGCCCAGCTGGTGACATCCTGTATAAATAAAAATAATGTATGGCCATGACTTGACAAGATATGCAAAGAAATATCCTGATTTGGTTTAAAACTTGGAGCATTAGTTTATATAAAGCCAGACTTACCATTTTTGGACAGGTGTATACATGAAAAACAAAACAGGAATTGTGTTGCCACTCCTTACCTTACTAATCATGGCCATGCCTTATACACCGAGTAGGCATAACATTATGACCACTAAAAGGTGAAGTGAATAACACTGATTATCTCTTCATCACGGCACCTGTTAGTGGGTGGGATATATTAGGCAGCAAGTGAACATTTTATCCTCAAAGTTGAAGCAGGAAAAATGGGCAAGCGTAAGGATTTACCTGGGGAACACATGGCACCAGGTGATGCTTTGGGCAATGTTCTGCTGGGAAACCTTGGGTCCTGCGATCCATGTGGATGTTACTTTGACACGTACCACCTACCTAAGCATTGTTGCAGACCATGTACACCCTTTCGTGGAAACGGTATTCCCTGATGGTTGTGGCCTGGCCTCTTTCAGCAGGATAATGCGCCCTGCCACAGAGCAAAAATGGTTCAGGAATGGTTGAAGGAGCACAACAACGAGTTTGAGGTGTTGACTTGGCCTCCAAATTCCCCAGATCTCAATCCAGTCGAGCATCTGTGGGATGTGCTGGACAAACGAGTCCGATCCATGGAGGCCCCACCTCACAACTTACAGGAGTTAAAAGGATCTGCTGCTAACATCTTGGTGCCAGATACCACAGCACACCTTTAGGGGTCTAGTGGAGTCCATACCTCGACGGGCTGTTTTGGCAGCAAAAGGGGGTTGTCATAATGTTATGCCTGATCGGTGTATATTCATGATCACACATTATTGTCATTTATACAGCATGTCATCAGCAGGGCTCCATTTAAAATGCTGTACAGTAAACTACATGGCCAAATGTATGTGGACGCCTGACCTTAAACTTGATGGGGCAAAAAGCTGGACAAAAAGACCTGGCTTACATTTCATGTTTCATTTTATCCCAGTAGTGTTCAATGAGGTTGAGGTCAAGGCTCTGTGCAGGCCACTAAAGTTCTTTTGCACTAAACCCAAGAAACACCAAACCATGTCTTCATAGACCAACTGCACTTTATGCACAAAGGGACAGTTATTTTGGAACAAAAAAACGGCTTTTCCCCCAAGTTGTTGGAACACAACAAAGATCCAGCTACCAGGAAATTAATCTCTGAGCTGGAGGGGATTGAAGCACTTTTTCCAAAATGTAATTCTTATCAGTATAAATAAGCAGAAGGTACCAGACTAACAGAACGTTGACAGTTCAAGCCCAATCACTGCAAAGTTGCCACTGTTGCTTAACCCTCAATAGCTTGAATTTGAAATTGTAAGTCGCTTTGGATAAAAGCATCTGCTAAATGCTGCAAATGTAAATGTTATAGTAATAATGTACAGAGTGCTGTAGTTCATTTGGTGCTAGTTTATGTTTTTATATACACTGATCAGCCATAACATTATGACCACCTTCTTGACAGTGAGGTGTTTAAAAACTCCATCAGCGCTGCTGTGTCTGATCCACTCATACCAGCACAACACACACTAATACACCACCACCATGTCAGTGTGACTGCAGTGCTGAGAATGATCCACCACCCAAATATTACCTGCTCTGTGGTGGTCCTGTGGGGGTCCTGACCATTGAAGAACAGGGTAAAAGCAGGCTAACAAAGCATGCAGAGAAAAAGATGGACTACAGTCAGTAATTGTACAACTACAAAGTGCTTCTATATGGTAAGTGGATCTGATAACATGGACAGTGTGTGTACAAACAAGGCTGATTGGTGTATATGTAAATCCCAAACTAGGACAAATCCCAAATGGCTTTTCTCCACATCTGCCCACTGCACTGAATACTAAAATGTACACAATACATCAAATCAACATTTAATAGATTTTACAATGGAAATAAGGTATACATTAGATTAACAAAAGTATGTGGACACTCATTATGAGCTTTATGCACATCTCATTCCAAAACCATGGACATTAATATCTAGTCCACCCGCCAACATGCATCCGAATGTTCCTCATCCTACTACAGTTTTTACTTCTTACAAGTAAGAACATGGTGAACTGGCTTGCTAAATGGTAATGATACTATAGCTTTACTGCTGTGGTTCAGCTTGTAATTAAAAAAGCTTATATTCAACCCCTGCACCTGAAAGGAGTAAATGATGAAGTCAATATAAATACATGTATATTCATGTATAATTTGCCCTTTAGCAAAGGTTCTAGCTACAGTATGCAATAACTCTATAGTGTGTTATTTATTCATTTATTTTATATTTGTATTTATGCATTTTCTCCCAATTTAGCATAGCCAATTAGTTTTCCGCTGCTGGAGACCACGATTGCATCCACCGACCCCCTCTTCTTCACCCACAATTGTGTGGATTCGTGTGTGAAGAAGCTTAGAAGGTCACGCACTAATCTTAAGCGTTCCTCCACTTCTGTACAGGCACCACGAGCTACTAACCAGTGTGCTTGCACAGCGTCAAAGACCCCGCCTTCTTTTTTATTTTGATCTTTTCTAACCCAGAAGACTAGTGGCCAATTGTGCCCGCTGCTGGAAGCCCAGCCGATTGGTAGCAGAGCTGAGATTATAACTTGGAGAGTTCAGAATCCCAGCTCTGGTGCGCTAGCAGAATGTCCTACTGCGCCACCTGGGCACTCTACTCAGTAGCATGAATGTTATGAATGTATTTACTTGTTTTTATAGTTTATAGTTTTTCTGTTTATTTATGCATTTTCTTCCTTTTTTCTCATGATTTAGCGTAGTCAGTTTGTCTTCCGCTGCTGTGGATCCCTGATTGCATTCAAGGAGGGTATATTTGCTGCTCACGTGCCCTCCGACACGTGTGCAGCTCTAGTGGACCCCTTCTTTAGGCGCCTCGGCCTGCTAACCCGGGTCCTTGTACAGCGTTTGAAGACCTCACCTACTTGGTCCAGTCATTTCCCCACCCAGCAGACACGGTGGCCAATTTGTGTCTGCTGCAGGCACTGTCAATTGTGCCTACTAGATAGCAAATGGCTCTTTTTATTAGAAGTTTAGGTCTTACTGGCGTACAAAGAACATATTTTACATATTGTTTCCCATTTATAGTTTTTCTAGTGCCTCATCTTGTTAGGCTATTTCTTGCAGTGAGAAACCAGTTTCTGGAGAAATAGCCTCACTCGCTAGGAGGTGTGTAGTTATTATGTAGATATAAGTGGTGTCACATTGCAAATTAAGTTGTGCTATGTATACTTCTTCCCTAGTATGGAAAACAACATATGATTTTCAGAGCTAACTGCATCGACTATCTGATTTATTATAGTGTCCAGTCATTAGGAAACATAGCCAGAGAGCTTTAAGAAGGACCATTGTGGAGGCAGTGTGCATTCATTAAGAGAAGACAGCTCATGTTAATATGCAGTTAATTCCTGCTGCAGTTACCTCTCGCTCCCTTTATGAGGCCTGTGTTAAAATCTGTGGGGGGATGTAAGTGCTGATGATGCGGCTTCATTAATTGCGCTCCTCAGCTGGAGCAGCTGCTGATTTAGATGCCCCAATAGGAGGACTTCTGTTCAAGTCTGATACAGCCACTGAATTTGCTGGACTGTAAAGTAGCCATTAGTGCATCGATTCCCTGGCCAATTGTGCAAAGAAGGGCATCAGTGAGCCTCTCACACACATTAAGCATGGTGTGCTGGCTTTGGAAAATCTAATCACATCTGACCAGTGTGAGAGTGTCCAAGCATTTTGGCTAGACTGCATAAAGTTTGAACAGCATAATAGCACTCCGAGCTGAGTGCGTTCAATAAATACTTTGTCCTGTGTTAAACAGTTGTTTTTAGTTACATGAAACAAGATATTTTTGTCCTGTTTTCTGTTTTCTGGAGAAGGTCACGCATGAGAACACAATAGCAGCCTACATAAAGCAAGTTCATTTATAAATAAACTGCACATACAAGGAAGTGTACACAGTGTTTCTTTGTTTGCATGAACGTCACACTACCTGCTCATTTACCATTTACAGTGTATCACAAAAGTGAGTACACCCCTCACATTTCTGCAAATATTTTATTATATCTTTTCATGGGACAACACTATAGAAATAAAACTTGGATATAACTTAGAGTAGTCCGTGTACAACTTGTATAGCAGTGTAGATTTACTGTCTTCTGAAAATAACTCAACACACAGCCATTAATGTCTAAATGGCTGGCAACATAAGTGAGTACACCCCACAGTGAACATGTCCAAATTGTGCCCAAAGTGTCAATATTTTGTGTGACCACCATTATTATTCAGCACTGCCTTAACCCTCCTGGGCATGGAATTAACCAGAGCTGCACAGGTTGCTACTGGAATCCTCTTCCACTCCTCCATGATGACATCACGGAGCTGGTGGATGTTAGACACCTTGAACTCCTCCACCTTCCACTTGAGGATGCGCCACAGGTGCTCAATTGGGTTTAGTCCATCACCTTTACCTTCAGCTTCCTCAGCAAGGCAGTTTTCATCTTGGAGGTTGTGTTTGGGGTCGTTATCCTGTTGGAAAACTGCCATGAGGCCCAGTTTTCGAAGGGAGGGGATCATGCTCTGTTTCAGAATGTCACAGTACATGTTGGAATTCATGTTTCTCTCAATGAACTGCAGCTCCCCAGTGCCAGCAACACTCATGCAGCCCAAGACCATGATGCTACCACCACCATGCTTGACTGTAGGCAAGATCCAGTTGTCTTGGTACTTCTCACCAGGGCGCCGCCACACATGCTGGACACCATCTGAGCCAAACAAGTTTATCTTGGTCTCGTCAGACCACAGGGCATTCCAGTAATCCATGTTCTTGGACTGCTTGTCTTCAGCAAACTGTTTGCGGGCTTTCTTGTGCGTCAGCTTCCTTCTGGGATGACGACCATGCAGACCGAGTTGATGCAGTGTGCGGCGTATGGTCTGAGCACTGACAGGCTGACCTCCCACGTCTTCAACCTCTGCAGCAATGCTGGCAGCACTCATGTGTCTATTTTTTAAAGCCAACCTCTGGATATGACGCCGAACACGTGGACTCGACTTCTTTGATCGACCCTGGCGAAGCCTGTTCCGAGTGGAACCTGTCCTGGAAAACCGCTGTATGACCTTGGCCACCATGCTGTAGCTCAGTTTCAGGGTGTTAGCAATCTTCTTATAGCCCAGGCCATCTTTGTGGAGAGCAACAATTCTATTTCTCACATCCTCAGAGAGTTCTTTGCCATGAGGTGCCATGTTGAATATCCAGTGGCCAGTATGAGAGAATTTTACCCAAAACACCAAATTTAACAGCCCTGCTCCCCATTTACACCTGGGACCTTGACACATGACACCAGGGAGGGACAACGACACATTTGGGCACAATTTGGACATGTTCACTGTGGGGTGTACTCACTTATGTTGCCAGCTATTTAGACATTAATGGCTGTGTGTTGAGTTATTTTCAGAAGACAGTAAATCTACACTGCTATACAAGTTGTACACTGACTACTCTAAGTTATATCCAAGTTTCATGTCTATAGTGTTGTCCCATGAAAAGATATAATGAAATATTTGCAGAAATGTGAGGGGTGTACTCACTTTTGTGATACACTGTACATTAATGTTTTATTCATGCAGACACTTGCTTGTTTAAATAGTGACAATATGGCTTGACTCATGTGTCTTGTTTAATCTATGCACTATATGGACAAAAGTATTGGAACACCTACACATTACACCTACAGGAGTTTTTTTTTTACATTCCATTCTATGGAGTGTGTCTGTGGGAATTTTTGCCTATTCATCGTTTAGAGCATTTGTGAAATCAGACACTGATATTGGACAAGACATCTCAATTCTAGTTCATCCCAAAGATGTTTGTTGTGGTTGACATCAGGGCACTGTGTGGGCCAATCACGTTCTTCCACACCACCTCATCCAACCATGCCTTTATGTATATATATATATATGTACAACCTGTCCAATGTGTTTCCTGCCTTGTGCACAATATATCAGACCCACCATGAGGCTGATCAGAATAAAGTGGTGGTAAAACAGAAAATTAATGAATAACTACTTGTCTGAACAAATGCTTTGTTTAGCATTTCATAAACAACATCATGTTTGGTCTACACCAACTAAACAGTACATGCCTAATGTTACATCCCACCAGTAAATATGCTCTGTTATTCTGTAAAAGACTTTCTGTCATAGTTTGGGTTCACTTGTTTTTTTTAAGGGAGATGTCAATGCAAATGACATAACTTGATTACTTAAATTGAATCTAACATTTCTAAACCAATGTTTCCAATACAACGAGAAATAAAATACGTTTTGGATGAATGGTGTTTAGACGTCAAGTACATTTACAGAATAATCCTATGTTTAGACCAGCAGCAATGATCGCTTATCGCTCTGTGTTCATACCAGATGCGCTATCGTTGCCTTTGGGTGTTTGATTACCATGGTTTAACTTAGGCCAAACAAAATAAAAAAGCAAATGCCATGGCAGTACAGTGGACTTTATTTGTTAGTATCTACAGAGCATATCATACAGAGTTTTAAAGGCAGCGAGTGTCAAGGTATGGTTTCCCATAAGGATGTATGGAAAACCTGTTAATGTGTTCCATGGTCACATGAAACTGCATATATTTTAGGATTATGAAAAATAATGGGGTTGTTTTTTGTTATATACACTGTATACACTGTAACAAAGGTATAATATAAAAAACACTAAAATACAATTGAAAACAGTTAGAAAAAAAAACAATATAAAAATACAAAAAAACCTGCACCTTACCTTTACTTCTTTATGTTGCCTTATGTTTCTTAATCGTGGAGATGCTTGATCTTGGAATACCGTATTCCGTTCAGTAAAGGTGCATTCACATGAGAAGTGACAAAATAGCTTTTGCGCTTTTCCATTTTTTTTAAGTGATGCACAAAACGTAACATGAACGAGCGATTTCACTAGTGAAAAGAACTTATGAGCAGTAATAATTAAGAGATGTTTAGTTTTCCTGTGTCGTTCTTTTAGTACATGAAATCATGTTAAGCTTTATTTTTTTTATTTTTTACGATTTTTTAAGCGTTTTAGACTCTCTCAGAAAAACTGATTCTCACAATTTCTCAAAACCCTGAGCTATAACACAAATTTAAAAGTGAAACAGGAGGAAAATCCAGCTAAACACAGATACATGTGAACGCTTTCAGAGTGGATTTGACTGTTATTCAACACAAATGCAGATTTATCTGACACACAATCTGATGATGTTTTACTGCACCGCTCAAGCCAAGTGCTGAACAAAGCGGCTGTTAATGGTTAATTTGAAATGAAATAAATACATTTTATGTATTTTAGTTTAAGGGAAATGTTGAGTTTAAGGATAGGTTTAACCACAAATCAGATGTGTTACCACTAAAAATACAAATTCTGGAGAAAAATAGTTTGTCTATCATTTTAATCCCTGCATCATTGCCTGCCTGTGTAGGCAAGATGTCAAGAAAACTGTGTTTGCTTTTTGTGATTGCTGCCGCTTGTTTGCGGACATTTCGCCTATATGACAACGTGTTTCTTCCATCATGGTGACGGAGATAATGTGCATACTGCTCTGCTCAATGCTCAATTCCTATTTGGTGTTTTGTTCAGGTGGCTTGTTGTTTCCCACCTTACTAAGTTACTTTATTCTTGATTCTTTCTCTTCAGTTTGAAGATAATCCATTATTAAGAACTTTCTTAAACAGTTTTGGCAATGACTTATTTAACAAACTCTTTTAACATTGATTATCTATCTTTTTTAACAGATACTTGCATAATATATTCAACATCATTTATTTACTATATTCATGTGTTATTTTCATTGGGCGGCACGGTGGCTCCTGGGTCCAGGGTTCGATCCGGGTCCTTTCTGTGCAGAGTTTGCATGTTCTCCCCATGTCTGCGTGGGTTTCCTCCCACAGTCCAAAAACACGCAGTCAGGTTAATTAGAGATACTGAATTGCCCTATAGGTGAATGGCTGTGTGTGTGTATGTGTGTCTGCCCTGCAATGGACTGGCACCCCATCCAGGGTGTTACTGTGTGCATTGCACCTATTGAAAGCTGGAATAGGCTCCAGCAACTCCCCCCCCCCCCCCCAGCAGCCCTAATTGGATAAGCGGTTAAGAAAGTGCGTGAGTTATTTTCATTTATGTTCTTAGAGATTTTGTAACAGAGCACCTTTAAAATACTCAGTGAGTGCTCAGTGCTATATTGTTCACATTAGATTGAAGTGTGAACAGGACAAGACTATAACAGTGTTTGGTGGAACACAATGAGGTCGTTAACATTTATTTTGGCTCATTTACAGTTGCCAAGTGAAATGTTGCTATGTTCTATTTCACTGCGACCAGAATGCCATTCTTACAATAATAGCACTGAGCAACTTGAACATAACTGTTTTCTTAAACATTATATTTGAGGTGCTCAGTGCTGTTCTTGTAAGCATCTTACTAGTGTCCTTGTCAGCCTCTTTAGGTCGCACAGGTTGTCCAGCTTCTCCAGGATGACACACCTATATGTGCCGTCACAAGAAGGGTTGCTGTTTCTCCCAGCACAGTCTCAGCAGCATGGAGGAGATACCAGGACACAGGCTGTTCCACAAGGAGAGCTGGACAGGGTTCTAGAAGGCCATCATCCCAGCAGCAAAACAGGTATCTGCTTTTTTGTTCAATGAAGAACAGAAGAAGCACTGCCAGAGCTCTACAAAATGACTAGCAGGCTACTTGTGTGCATGTTTCTGCCACAGTACTAAGTCACGTTATGAGTTGTCGTGCTGAAATTCATGCAAATTGGAACAGCATGTGATTTCAATTTTTTATTTAGTTTTTGAGTGTGTTTTTGAACTCAGGGCTCAGTGGTTGGATGATTTTGGTCTCCAGTGACCGTAGTTACGGTCCATTGTTGCTCGCCTGTGGTCAGTGTCATTTGTCTTCCAGCAGCTCATGTGCTAAACCTGTGTAGTTTTTTTAAAGTTTTCAAATTATATGTGACAATCTGGACAAATTTTTTCACAGACTATAGACACAATTTCTTCTAGAAATTGGTCAACTGATAACTTTTTTGGATTTATTTAAAGTTTTGAACAGTTGTACATAATCTCCAAACATTATCTGGTCGGGTGGGTTCATATGAGGGCTCTTTTCAGCTGATATATTAGGTACAGGGGGTGATAAAGTCTATAGAGGTGGCAACATTAGATAGATTACAGCCTGTAATTGCATACTGGGGAATTATAAATTGTGTAGCTTATAAAATAAGCAAATGTTATAAAATATATCAGTGGAGATACATACATTATCCCCCTCCCCCCAAGAAATGTGCATAGCAATGCCTATTGTGAAACAATCCTACATGTCACGATAAGGGATATTGATATAGGGGATATAATTGTTGTGATGATGGTAGTTACTCCTCCTAGTGCATGTGTTGAATGCAGCAGATATGTAAGTATGTAATAAGCTTTGTAGTAAACTTTGCATTATAACCACACCTCATATTATATGTTTTTTATATTTCTTACTAAATTATAAATGCAAAATATACTTATTTAAGGAGGGAGTAGTACAAATAAATAGCATTTACGATGCATATCGTGGAATAATCATTGACTTCTGTCCTTTTCACTGCTTTTATTGCCATGTTACTGTGAGTCTGATAGTGACCTGGTGTGGTGTAATAAATCCTAAAGCTGACAGGCTCACGACGACGTGAGATCATGTGCGGGCAGCGCTGTATGAATCACAATGTGTTGAGCTCAGATTACACACTCAGTGGTGCAGGTACATTTGCAAAAAGCCCAAATTACAAATTAAATTATCTAATGTATGAGCAAACTTTGGTTTATGTAAGATAGTACACGGTCCAATCAAATTTACTAATGTCAACTAAATACATTTAGGACCTAGCTTCCATACAGGGAAATGTATGTAAGATATCATATCTCATAGGATTAAGAAGTAAATGATGTAAATGCCTCAAACATAATCATGTAGGTGTTTCACGTAATTATGTCTTGAACAGAAGCAATTTAAAAAACCCTTGTGGTTTCTTAGGGTTTAATATGATTTAAATGGTAATAAAGATTACATATCATTACACTGAAAGGGTTCATGGCTCTGTCGTGCTGTGGGGAACACTGTGTTTACACTGTCCACTTATGCCACTGGACAAAAGATCACTACAAATCAATATAGTTATTCCGATTGATTACCTAATCTCTCTTATAGTACATTTCTAATCTAATAACAGAGACAACCGAGACAACAATGCTTTCATTTACAGGACATAAAAATGATAATCATATACCATGGGTTTCTCAGACACCAGATCTTAAAGTTACCATCTATACTGGATACTGTATTTGATGTATTAAACACTAGCTGAGGAATAATACTGTATTTGGAATGAGTGTTTTATCCTTTCAATACAGTTCCAGGAACTTACTAGTAATATTTATGCCAAGAAAAACTAACTGGGTCCAATATATTTATATAATTGTGCTAATTTTGATATCCAATTGTGTTAGTGACACTGTGAAATTTAATGCTTATTACTTTTCCACATTTACTTTTGATAAAGGCTTATTAATCTTCATCCACCACTCTCATTTTCAGCATTTAGCAAAGACTTTTATCCAAAGTGACTTACAGTACTGTGACAGTATATGGTCTAAGCAATTGAGGGTCAAGGGCCTTGCTCAAAGGCCAAACAGTGACAGGCTTGAACCAGCAACATTTTGATTACTAGTCCAGTACCTTAACTGCTAGGCTACAACTGCCAACTGCTTTCAATTAATGGACAGCAAATACCAACCTGGAAAGGGAAGGAACCTGTACATGATTTGTCTGACACATTAACCCAACAGTATATAATATTGTACCACTAGTGGACAATGGAGGGCACGCCCACTGTGCTACAATAAGACCATGCTTGTGAAGTATGCAAACAGTTGAGTATTGAAGAGAATTGTAGGTAAATTAACACCCCCAGGTTCTTGATGTTTAGTAACAGCACTGTGGGTTTTGTGCTGTGTTGTGTGTGTGGCTTGGGGTATTACATTCATACAGTATTAAATTCTTCCTCCTAAAAGAGGCTTGCCTTGTTAATAACTGCGTCTTCTGGTCGTTCATCAGAACCACAACACTACATTACCTTTTGAGGCATGTAGCAGCTATATTGTGAAGTGCCATCTATTCCTGTCAGTGAGCTTTGAATTGTGACCACTGTTCCTCAATGCCATTTGTCTGTACAATGTGTCATTTTAAAGAACTACCTGCCAGAATGATTTTATTGCTGCTAATGCTTTTATTGGGCAGTCAACCTAACAGAATACCCTGTGTAATTATTTCAGTTTAGTTTTATTTTTGTAATGAGTTTACAATTTTGATTAGCATTACAAAATATTTTATTTTTCATTAACCACCTTATCCTGGTCAGGGTTGCGGCAGGCCCAAGCACTGACATCACAAAGCAAAATACTAAAAATGTATTACAATATGTTGCAATCTAATAAATACAATATAGGGTGGCAGGTGGCTCAGTGGGAAGCACTGTCACCTCACAGCAAGAAGGTCCTGGGTTTGATCCCCAGGTGGGGCGGTGTGGGTCCTTTCTGTGTGGAGTTTGCATGTTCTCCCTGTGTCTGTGTGGGTTTCCTCCGGGAGCTCCAGTTTCCTCCCACAGTCCAATGACATGCGGGTAAGGTGAGTTGGAGATACAAAATTGTCCATGACTGTTTGTCATTAAACTTGTGAACTAATGAACCTTGTGTAATGAGTAACTACCATTTCTGTCATGAATGTAACCAAAGTGTAAAACATGATGTTAAAATCCTAAAAAATAAAGATATAATAATTACAATAGTGTAACGATTATGTGGGCTAGACAGACAGGAGGGACGGACACAAATGCAGAGATGAATGAAAACAGAGGATTTATTGATAGACAAAGACAAAACAAAGGAATACAAACAAACCTACAGGGCTAACGGAAACTATGCTAATAGGACTAAAGAAACAAACGGGGCTACACAGGCTAACAGGGCAAAACAGGCTAACGGGGCAAACAAACAGGCTACGGGGCAAACAAACAGGCTAACGGGGCAAAACCGGTTAAACAGACTAAACAGACTAAACAGGTTAAACAGACTAAACAGACAGGCTAAACAAAGACTAAACAGACGAAACAGACTAAACAGGTTAAACAGACTAAACAGGTTAAACAGACTAAACAGACGAAACAGACAGGCTAAACAAAGACTAAACAGACTAAACAGGTTAAACAGACTAAACAGACTAACAGGGCTAAAGCTAATCTACAAAAGGCTAACACAGAGATAACACACAAAGGGCTAACAAACTGAGACAAAGGCTCAGACAGAGCAGACAGAGCAGACAGAGCAGACAGAGCAGACAGAGCAGACAGAGCAGACAGAGCAGACAGAGCAGACAGAGCAGACAGAGCAGACAGAGCAGACAGAGCAGACAGAGCAGACAGAGCAGACAGAGTTACCATGAAACAAATCCAATAATCCCCAACCAGCCATTCCCAGCTCCTCTCTTAAATACCCTGCAGCTGGGGCTAATTAGTTCAGGTAACCAATCATGAGAAGGGAGCTGGCTGGAGACACAGGAGAGGAGGCGTGGCACACTGGAGCACAGGAGCTCCAGAGCACACAGAGGCTCACAGTGTGACAAATAGGTTGCAATCTTATAATCTAAAAAAAGTATACTATTCTAATGCTGGTAAGTGTCAGCAAAGCAACAATATATACAGTACATTTAGAAACATATTTAAGCGGATGCATTAACCACTAGTGGTAACCTCTTTATAAGCATCATAGTTTTAACAAAAACTTACCAATTACACCTGTTTTACTGGTTTTCATTAATATTTCATAACAGGGTGCCTTTAAAACATGCTATTTAAGATGTAACATGTTAACATTCTCTAACATTTGATTTGATTTTTGATTTTATTGAACCATTTCATATTTTATAAATAGATACAATACCTCCTATAAAAAACTGAAACAGTCAGGGATAACACAAAAAGTCCATAGACTTATTTCCATTGTGGTCCAACATAGATGCCTGAGTGCCCAAGGTTTCATACATGCTTACTACTATTCTTCAGGGCACACATCCCTCAATGCTATAGGGCCACATGAACGTGCTGAACCCACACTGTGTGGTTGGGACTGATAGTATCATCTATCAGGGGATTTATGGTGCGCTGCAGCCCACCAGCTACAGTGCTTATGCTAATGAGAGTGGGAGGCAGTGAACTATCTGCACACAAGGCTCTTCCCCACCTCCAAATGAATCATGATGACAACCTAGACCACCCCAAGCTCTGCATTCTTACATTCTGTTTAAAAGAAAATGAATTGTTACATTTTCACTTAAAGTGCGGAAAAACGGTTGTTCATGAATATTTACATGGCCGCAAAATTAGACTCTATGCTCAGGTTGCTTATATCTAAGAGTAACAGTGAATAAAATAATAATTTTAAAATTCATATGTATTTTGTATATACAATAGTATATTCTGTGTCTTTATACACAATTGTATGTTGTGGTTAGAAATTTACAGATTACATTGAGACTGCAGTAATTTCTGAAATTTCTTATTCTGATTTGATACATATCTAATACATACATATTTGACCTTTCAGCTGCTCCTGTATTAAAGGGTTGTCGCCAGATTCCCTTTTTGACACAAGAAGACTTCTTTTTACTCCCTTTATTTTTATCTGGGCTCGGTATCGGTATCAGCAAGTACAAAAATACATGTACTTGTACTTGTACTCGGTTGGGAAAAAATAGTATTGATGCATCCCTAGTTACATTATCAACAATTATCAGTAAGGAAAACTGGTCAATTTGCCAAGGTTGGGAAGAAAGTCTAAACTTTAACCTTATGCTGAGAGGAAATGTGTCCATAGTCAGTTATAAGTGTATGTAAACGTTGGACTTCAGCTGTATATTAACATTCCAGTACAGTTATAATTAAACACTATTATGACTTCATATCTATATTATTAAGCAATACATAAAGCCTTTTTAATACAATGTTGGAGTATTTATAACAGGCTTATGTCAAAACTCGTGAGTTACTATTAAAAGCTTCATAAAGGTTAAAATGTACCTAGCAGGTTTCAGATATTAGAATTTTTAAGCCTGTGGTAGCTCAGCATTTAAGGTACTGGACTAATTATGAGAAGGTTGCCAGTCCAAGCCCCATTACAGCCAAGCTGCCACTGTTTCAACTGTATTTAAGTCATAGACCAATTCACAGTTGGTTGTTTTGAATAAAAACATCTGCTAAATGCCACGAATGTAATTCATTATTAGCCACATGCATACCTTGGTCTCAAACACTTTTGTCATGGTCTTAATAATTAATTCACATGAATATGAATATAAAGAAAACCTTAGGCTGTATTATTTTCCAATTTTTATTTAATCCTATGTAGGGTCATTGTGCATCTAGAGCCTGCCCTTGAGAACACTGAGTAAAAGGCACATGTTGGATGTAAAGCTAGTCTATCACTCACTACCTTGTTTAAACCTAGAGGCAACATATTAAAAATTCTACCTATTTGCATGCTTTCAGAATATGTGGGGGGAAAACATAATCCCCAGGGACAAACCAGTTTCTAAAAGCAGCAATACTACTTGTTTCACTTGCATAACCATTTATTAATAAATATAAATACATACAAAAACATATGAAAATGAAAATAAAAACAGTTAAGGATACAAGAATAGGATCCTTCATCAGTTGTTTGTACAGTATCAAAAATAGACTTAAAATAAATAAGTTTAATAAAATGACTGTTTTTCCATGTTAGTGTAATTTGTTGTAACGCTGCAGATGATGAGGACCTTGTCACTTTTTCCATTGGTCAGGGAGCAGCCGTTTCCATTTGTCATTCTGCAGGAAGCAACAAGTAAATTATTAGGCAGTGTGATGTCATAATCGTAACTTATCAGTGATCATGATCATGCAAATATCAAAAGTGAGTGTTACATGCCACAAGTACTACTGGTGAATAACTTGCACAGTCTATACAGTTTATGTTATGTTAGGAATTCTAACCCCCTGAAAGGTTAGGGCATTGCTTTTAGTGGTGGTAAATTCGGTTCATTTTATGGACTCGGGTTAATCACTCAGTAATGTGATCCGGTTCACTTGAGTCAAAATGCATCCAAATATCACTTATCTTCCGTGCACTCATCTTCTGTAAATAAATCCTTCTCCCTTAATTCTCTTGGCACCTCACACTTCTCTTGTCAGTGACAAGTTGACATTTTTTTCTAAGTAGCATCTTGATCATGGGGGATAGGGACAAGGAGGGGGAAGAGGGGGGTGGACTCACCTACCAATCAGATGGGTACATTAATGGATCATGGGTTCAAGGGGAATGGTCAAAAACAATTTGCCATGGTAACTTGGCCCAGTCAGGCAGCCACAGTGGCACCAAAACAAACAGTGGTACAGTCTCATAGGATCTGGGTTAAATGAGACCTCGGACTCGTGATTCCTGATTCAGTACCAAGATTTGAATCATTAACCCGGGTGATTCAGGAACCGCCCGGCTCTAATTGCTTTCACACTGCCACTCTTCCTCATGATAAAACAATGTCCAATTCTATTTCTACTGCCTCAAATGCCCCCAGTCTAGTCAGGGCCAACTTGAAATCATCCTCACCTTTTCCCCCTTTAAGGCATCCCAGGCTGTACCAACTGTACTTTCTGTGTAAAACTAAAGAATACTCCCCAACTTTGGTGTTGCCATAAGATATCATTCACTAAAAAAACACCAGTAAAGTTAGCTGTACCAGTCTGTGTGTATGTGCCTATTCAGTCATATGTTGATATATAAATTTGACTAGAGACAGTGGTAGCCTATTGAGTAGAGCATTGGGCTAACAACTGAAAGGTCGAAGGTTTAAATCCCAGCTCTGCCATGCAGCCACTGTTGGGCCCTTGAGCAACGCCCTTAACCCTCTCTGCTCCAGGGACGTTGTACAATGGCTGACCCTGCACTCTGACCCCAGAATATGCGAAGAAAGAATTTCGTTGTACTGTACATCTTTATATGTATATATGACAAATAAAGACATTCTATTCTATATACAAGACCCACACTCACCTTAATGCCCCTGCCTGATTCACTTGATCTAGGTTTGATGTTTTCTAGCGCCTCATAGGTGTTTCCCTGTTCCAAGTGTGCCATTGGATTTGCACTGGGCTGTAGGCCAGGAATCTGCTCATAAGTGTTCTCTGCAAGCAAACAGTTTGGCACAGGCTGACACGGCACCTCAGCATACAGAGCATCAATATTCAGGGGCTGCTTCATGTCTCTGGGATTGGCAGGCTGACCAGCCAGCTGATATATGGAATTATCGTACATCTTGTCCAGACTGTTGCTGTGGCTTTGTGCCACTTGGCTGCTATGCTTCTTGGCGATGTGTCTCTGGAGGCTCTGTGCCAGTTGAAACTGGAAAAATGAGGTTGTGTTGTGCCTGAAGGAATGCTCCTCTTTCATTGTATCATCCAATACAGAAAGCGATTTACTTCTGCAGTCCGACAGGTTGAGTTCTGTATAAACAGTGCCAAAGTCCTGAGCGGGTTCGTCCTTACTGCTACATTTCTGTGGACCAGAGACTGACGTTGCGCCTGCTTGATTCGCCTGGGGAGATCTGGCTGGAGAAGATTTTATTCTGTCTTGTGGTCGGACCTTTTCCAGCTGGGCATACAGCACAGATGTTTCGTCCAAGGAACTAGTCTTTAGTGGGTAACCTCTTTGTGGAACTGGAGGGACAGCCTGTGCCTGTGCAGGAGCGAACATCACCAATGAGATAAGTCAAACAAAATAGAAAAGTGAAGGTACATAATTGTAACAACATTAATACTGTAACTATTGTAATATTGCTTAACATTATATGACACTTTATTCAACAAGGCTGCCTGAAATCATTCCTGGCTATGTTTAATTAGCTTGATCGGCTTACCAATTAAATTTAGTTAACAGGTTCACTGAGCAGTCTGTTTTTTACAAGGGTTAAATATGTAATAACATGTTTTATTTAATGATCTGATTTACACAGTGGGACAAATATCAGATAATTAGAAAGGGTGACAATTCCTGACAGCATGTTATATTTAGTTTCTATGCATATTTAAATATTTAAGCATTAAAGCTACTGATTTTCCATTTGTCACACATCTACATGACGCTTCTATCCTAGATGTGTCTATACATATTTAAAATGCTTGCAATAGTTGCTATACATGTTATAATTACTGAAAAAAGTGTAATTACTTGTAATTACTTAAGTGGTGACAGAACTGTGTTTATTCCTGTTTTCATTAGCTTTCCTATTAATGACTTTATGATGGTTTGGAAACTAATTGTTGCAGTTTTTTAATAATCTTGTGTAATAGGAGACTGCTCAACAGTCCATGTTCGCCATCATCTGATTCTTCTTTTCATGCTGCACCATACATTTTCAATTGGATCTGGACTGCAGCCAGGCCAGTCACGCACATACATTTTGTGTAAACAGTTGTAATGAATACAGAATGAGGTCTAGCATTGTTTTGCTCCAATATACACCTCCGTGTCAGTGGTACTTTTACACACGGGCACTGATGCACGTCCATACCAACATATGCCAGATGTTGGCTTTTGCACCTTTCACTGATAAAAGTGAAGGTCCTTTTCATCTGTGGCAAAGAGAACTCAACATCCATTTTTTCCAAAAACAAACTAAATGGTGTGCTGACCACAGCACACGTTTTTACTGACAGTGGTTGCCTAGTGGCTAGGGCTGTGGGCTATCAACTGAAAGGTTGAGAGTTCGAATTCCAGCTCTGCCATACTGCCACTGTTGGGCCTTAAGCAAGGCCCTTAACCCTCTTTGCTCCAGGGGCAGCGTACGATGGCTGACCCTGCGCTCTGACCCCAGCTTCCACACAAGCTGGGATACATGCAGAAAGAATTTCGTTGTACTGTACGTCTGTATATGTATATATGACAGCATTCTAAACTGTCTTTTGGAGCATCTGAGATGAGCTTGGAATTGATGTACGGCTTTCTTTTTGTGTAACAGAGATTCAGGTTGCATTTTTTGCGACTATGCGACTATGTTAAGTGACGTACTCCTGAGCCTACATGGCTATATTCGTCACAGTAGCGTGATGGTTTCTTATGTACTACCATCTGCGAGTTCAAAGGTCTCGCACGTTCAACAGTGGTTTCCAGCTTTGCCCTACACAGACTAAGATTTCACCAGATTCCCTGAATCCTTTTACAATATTATAAATAGTGGATGGTGAAACTAATTATTTGCATTGAGAAATGTTGTATTTGAATGGACAATTCTCTCCTGAAGTTTAGTACAAAGTGGTGAGCCACAACCCATCACTGCTTGTAAAGACTGATCCTTTGGTGGATCCTCTTTTTATACACAATCATGATTCCCTCACTGTAACTTGAATATTCTAGATACCTTTCACTCTTATTTTTCCTCTGTCCCAACCTTTTTGAAGTGTGTTCCAGGTATAGATTTTAAATGCTTATATTTACAAAATGCAATGAGATGAAAACATTGGAAATCTTTTCTTTCCAGTTAAGTAAAGACGCAAGAGAATAAACAAATCACATATTCTTCTTTTGACTGCCTTTTACAAAACATCCCAACTTATCTGGAAATGGGGTTTACATGGCAACATAGATTCATTGTTTTAAGAGCAATTATTAAATTTTTACTTTTTAATTGAACTGTTTCAAAGACTGCACATTTGCATAATTTGTGTAAGATCATGTTGCATACCTGAGTGTTTCTGATCTTTTTTGGTGGCATGTTTGGAGGGCGCTGAACCTGAGTTGACTGTTCAGCACGCTGGTCCCAAATCTTCCTTACTGCTTCCACATTTACCATAGGCTTCTTGCTTGACATAGGATGCACTGCATCATATATATCATCTGTGGATGACTGTAAGAACACATTTAATATGTTACTTTGCAAGGTCCATTTTATTTCGTAAAATGTAATTTAATTTAGAGTTAAAGTTCACATACACTTGTAAGAAAAACCTATGTCATGGCAGTCTTAAGATTTCACTCTTTTCTGCAACTATACTTACTTTTTAATAATCGAAATAATTAAAAAAAATTGTCTTTGTTAAAAACTAAAAAAAGAAACTTTTAAAGGTTTGTGGGATTTATAAAACAAATGTGGCTTCTGAGTGAAGAATACAGATATGGCAACGTTTAATATGGTGATGTATATGTATATTGTTCTTGCAAGGCAGATTCTTGTCTCATGCGATATAAAGCTTGCTTGACTGTGGACAGTGTCACCCATGTTCCTAAAGCTTTTAATTTAGAGCAGACATGTTTTAGGTTGTTTTTAAATTATATTTGACCTTCAAGACAAATAATCTTTTAAAAGTTTGCGTTTTCTTCCCAACCTTTATCTTTTCTTTGAACAACAAAGTACTTGTTAATAATTTAATCATAGGAAAGAAACAGTTGTATAAATCATACCATTTCAAGACTGCTATGATCTTTCTCTTACAAGTGCATGTAAACGCTTGAGTAAGAAACTTAAGTATTGTAAAAGGAGATACTGCACCTCAGAACATGACTCTGTTAGATATTCCCCAAATGGCTCAATAGGCTTTGTCTTGTAATGCTCGATTAAGCTGGTGAGTGTGTCATGCATTTCAACGTCTCCTGTCACGATAAACTGGCCCTCCTTATTCTGGTTGATGACAAAGTGTCGACACCGATCACGTCCTCTGAAAAATTGTCAAATGTAAAGAAATGTATTTGGAGAATTCAGTTTTTACTACAGCAAAAATGAAAAGCAAATTATACTCTATTTTACAGTACGAAAGTTAAAAACCACAGAGGATTAGGCAGGTAAAATACATTTACTGAACTAATAGTTTGTACCGTATAGCATGTAATTATGAGGTGAGAGTAGTCTGAATGTAGATTCAGACTTACCTGTATGAAAGAATATATCCTGTGGCTTTGTCACTGAGGCGAATAAGGAAACAACCCAGCTCTTTATCTCGTAGATAATCTTCTGCATCCCTGTGTAATAGGGGAAAGCATTATATATATACAGTGTATCACAAAAGTGAGTACACCCCTCACATTTCTGCAGATATTTAAGTATATCTTTTCATGGGACAACACTGACAAAATGACACTTTGACACAATGAACAGTAGTCTGTGTGCAGCTTATATAACAGTGTAAATTTATTCTTCCCTCAAAATAACTCAATATACAGCCATTAATGTCTAAACCACCCGCAACAAAAGTGAGTACACCCCTTAGTGAAAGTTCCTGAAGTGTCAATATTTTGTGTGGCCACCATTATTTCCCAGAACTGCCTTAACTCTCCTGGGCATGGAGTTTACCAGAGCTTCACAGGTTGCCACTGGAATGCTTTTCCACTCCTCCATGACGACATCACGGAGCTGGCGGATATTCGAGACTTTGCGCTCCTCCACCTTCCGCTTGAGGATGCCCCAAAGATGTTCTATTGGGTTTAGGTCTGGAGACATGCTTGGCCAGTCCATCACCTTTACCTTCAGCCTCTTCAATGAAGCAGTGGTCGTCTTAGAGGTGTGTTTGGGGTCATTATCATGCTGGAACACTGCCCTGCGACCCAGTTTCCGGAGGGAGGGGATCATGCTCTGCTTCAGTATTTCACAGTACATATTGGAGTTCATGTGTCCCTCAATGAAATGTAACTCCCCAACACCTGCTGCACTCATGCAGCCCCAGACCATGGCATTCCCACCACCATGCTTGACTGTAGGCATGACACACTTATCTTTGTACTCCTCACCTGATTGCCGCCACACATGCTTGAGACCATCTGAACCAAACAAATTAATCTTGGTCTCATTAGACCATAGGACATGGTTCCAGTAATCCATGTCCTTTGTTGACATGACTTCAGCAAACTGTTTGCGGGCTTTCTTGTGTAGAGACTTCGGAAAAGGCTTCCTTCTGGGGTGACAGCCATGCAGACCAATTTGATGTAGTGTGTGGCGTATGGTCTGAGCACTGACAGGCTGACCCTTCACCTTTTCAATCTCTGCAGCAATGCTGACAGCACTCCTGCGCCTATCTTTCAAAGACAGCAGTTGGATGTGACGCTGAGCACGTGCACTCAGCTTCTTTGGACGACCAACACGAGGTCTGTTCTGAGTGGACCCTGCTCTTTTAAAACGCTGGATGATCTTGGCCACTGTGCTGCAGCTCAGTTTCAGGGTGTTGGCAATCTTCTTGTAGCCTTGGCCATCGTCATGTAGCGCAACAATTCGTCTTTTAAGATCCTCAGAGAGTTCTTTGCCATGAGGTGCCATGTTGGAACTTTCAGTGACCAGTATGAGAGAGTGTGAGAGCTGTACTACTAAATTGAACACACCTGCTCCCTATGCACACCTGAGACCTAGTAACACTAACAAATCACATGACATTTTGGAGGGAAAATGACAAGCAGTGCTCAATTTGGACATTTAGGGGTGTAGTCTCTTAGGGGTGTACTCACTTTTGTTGCCGGTGGTTTAGACATTAATGGCTGTATATTGAGTTATTTTGAGGGAAGAATAAATTTACACTGTTATATAAGCTGCACACAGACTACTTTTCATTGTGTCAAAGTGTCATTTTGTCAGTGTTGTCCCATGAAAAGATATACTTAAATATCTGCAGAAATGTGAGGGGTGTACTCACTTTTGTGATACACTGTATATATATATATATATATATATATATATACAGTGTATCACAAAAGTGAGTACACCCCTCACATTTCTGCAGATATTTAAGTATATCTTTTCATGGGACAACACTGACAAAATGACACTTTGACACAATGAAAAGTAGCCTGTGTGCAGCTTATATAACAGTGTAAATTTATTCTTCCCTCAAAATAACTCAATATACAGCCATTAATGTCTAAACCACCGGCAACAAAAGTGAGTACACCCCTTAGTGAAAGTTCCTGAAGTGTCAATATTTTGTGTGGCCACCATTATTTCCCAGAACTGCCTTAACTCTCCTGGGCATGGAGTTTACCAGAGCTTCACAGGTTGCCACTGGAATGCTTTTCCACTCCTCCATGACGACATCACGGAGCTGGCGGATATTCGAGACTTTGCGCTCCTCCACCTTCCGCTTGAGGATGCCCCAAAGATGTTCTATTGGGTTTAGGTCTGGAGACATGCTTGGCCAGTCCATCACCTTTACCCTCAGCCTCTTCAATAAAGCAGTGGCCGTCTTAGAGGTGTGTTTGGGGTCATTATCATGCTGGAACACTGCCCTGCGACCCAGTTTCCGGAGGGAGGGGATCATGCTCTGCTTCAGTATTTCACAGTACATATTGGAGTTCATGTGTCCCTCAATGAAATGTAACTCCCCAACACCTGCTGCACTCATGCAGCCCCAGATTATGGCATTCCCACCACCATGCTTGACTGTAGGCATGACACACTTATCTTTGTACTCCTCACCTGATTGCCGCCACACATGCTTGAGACCATCTGAACCAAACAATCTCATCAGACCATAGGACATGGTTTCAGTAATCCATGTCCTTTGTTGACATGTCTTCAGCAAACTGTTTGCGGGCTTTCTTGTGTAGAGACTTCAGAAGAGGCTTCCTTCTGGGGTGACAGCCATGCAGACCAATTTGATGTAGTGTGCGGCGTATGGTCTGAGCACTGACAGGCTGACCCCCCACCTTTTCAATCTCTGCAGCAATGCTGACAGCACTCCTGCACCTATCTTTCAAAGACAGCAGTTGGATGTGACGCTGAGCACGTGCACTCAGCTTCTTTGGACGACCAACGCAAGGTCTGTTCTGAGTGGACCCTGCTCTTTTAAAACGCTGGATGATCTTGGCCACTGTGCTGCAGCTCAGTTTCAGGGTGTTGGCAATCTTCTTGTAGCCTTGGCCATCTTCATGTAGCGCAACAATTCGTCTTTTAAGATCCTCAGAGAGTTCTTTGCCATGAGGTGCCATGTTGGAACTTTCAGTGACCAGTATGAGAGAGTGTGAGAGCTGTACTACTAAATTGAACACACCTGCTCCCTATGCACACCTGAGACCTAGTAACACTAACAAATCACATGACATTTTGGAGGGAAAATGACAAGCAGTGCTCAATTTGGACATTTAGGGGTGTAGTCTCTTAGGGGTGTACTCACTTTTGTTGCCGGTGGTTTAGACATTAATGGCTGTATATTGAGTTATTTTGAGGGAAGAATAAATTTACACTGTTATATAAGCTGCACACAGACTACTTTTCATTGTGTCAAAGTGTCATTTTGTCAGTGTTGTCCCATGAAAAGATATACTTAAATATCTGCAGAAATTTAAGGGGTGTACTCACTTTTGTGATACACTGTATATATATACAGTGTATCACAAAAGTGAGTACACCCCTCACATTTCTGCAAATATTTCATTATATCTTTTCATGGGACAACACTATAGACATAAAACTTGGATATAACTTAGAGTAGTCAGTGTACAGCTTGTATAGCAGTGTAGATTTACTGTCTTCTGAAAATAACTCAACACACAGCCATTAATGTCTAAATAGCTGGCAACATAAGTGAGTACACCCCACAGTGAACATGTCCAAATTGTGCCCAAAGTGTCAATATTTTGTGTGACCACCATTATTATCCAGCACTGCCTTAACCCTCCTGGGCATGGAATTCACCAGAGCTGCACTGGTTGCTACTGGAATCCTCTTCCACTCCTCCATGATGACATCACGGAGCTGGTGGATGTTAGACACCTTGAACTCCTCCACCTTCCACTTGAGGATGCGCCACAGGTGCTCAATTGGGTTTAGTCCATCACCTTTACCTTTAGCTTCCTCAGCAAGGCAGTTGTCATCTTGGAGGTTGTGTTTGGGGTCGTTATCCTGTTGGAAAACTGCCATGAGGCCCAGTTTTCGAAGGGAGGGGATCATGCTCTGTTTCAGAATGTCACAGTACATGTTGGAATTCATGTTTCCCTCAATGAACCGCAGCTCCCCAGTGCCAGCAACACTCATGCAGCCCAAGACCATGATGCTACCACCACCATGCTTGACTGTAGGCAAGATACAGTTGTCTTGGTACTTCTCACCAGGGCGCCGCCACACATGCTGGACACCATCTGAGCCAAACAAGTTTATCTTGGTCTCGTCAGACCACAGGGCATTCCAGTAATCCATGTTCTTGGACTGCTTGTCTTCAGCAAACTGTTTGCTGGCTTTCTTGTGCGTCAGCTTCCTTCTGGGATGACGACCATGCAGACCGAGTTGATGCAGTATGTTGCGTATGGTCTGAGCACTGACAGGCTGACCTCCCACGTCTTCAACCTCTGCAGCAATGCTGGCAGCACTCATGTGTCTATTTTTTAAAGCCAACCTCTGGATATGACGCCGAACACGTGGACTCAACTTCTTTGGTCGACCCTGGCGAAGCCTGTTCCGAGTGGAACCTGTCCTGGAAAACCGCTGTATGACCTTGGCCACCATGCTGTAGCTCAGTTTCAGGGTGTTAGCAATCTTCTTATAGCCCAGGCCATCTTTGTGGAGAGCAACAATTCTATTTCTCACATCCTCAGAGAGTTCTTTGCCATGAGGTGCCATGTTGAATATCCAGTGGCCAGTATGAGAGAATTGTACCCAAAACACCAAATTTAACAGCCCTGCTCCCCATTTACACCTGGGACCTTGACACATGACACCAGGGAGGGACAACGACACATTTGGGCACAATTCGGACATGTTCACTGTGGGGTGTACTCACTTATGTTGCCAGCTATTTAGACATTAATGGCTGTGTGTTGAGTTATTTTCAGAAGACAGTAAATCTACACTGCTATACAAGCTGTACACTGACTACTCTAAGTTATATCCAAGTTTCATGTCTATAGTGTTGTCCCATGAAAAGATATAATGAAATATTTGCAGAAATGTGAGGGGTGTACTCACTTTTGTGATACACTGTATATATATATACTGTATATATATATATACTAAAGTAACAACTAGAACAAAGCATTAAAAAACTAAAAACAAATATGAATATGCATGCCTTATGATGAAACCATCCACTTTTTTTAAATAACACATTTTACAACAATATTCAAAGTACAGAAATGTGTTTTTCCTTGTTAAATTAACTATCATTAGAAATGATTGTGAGTACAACAACTTATGTTTACTAATAACTTTAGATTCTAATCTAATTTTTACTAATAATAGACTAATAAGTCTATCATTTAAACATTTTCTATATTTACACAGAAAAACACACTTTTTAATGTCATCCTAGTGTATTTCTCTCTCTTTCTCTTTATCAGGCTCTGTGTCTATGTCTGTGTTTCTTACTTTCGGCTGATGAAGCCCTGAAACCAGGCAGGAAAGTTGCCCTTGTGCAAGATGAGAGGAGCCTGGGTCTCGGTGAACCATTTGAGGGCCAGATCCCTCAGTTTGTCCCTGGTGCTTTCTTGCTGCCTGTGCTCCATCCTCACCCGATCCTAAACTCATAAAAAGGTAGAAGGTTTAACATGGACTGAAAGTGCTTTACACAGTATTTGTGCTACGCCTCCTTTCTGTCTGTTTAATTTGCCTATGTTCCACTGAAGCCAGAGGCTATTTGAAAAAAGTCATTGTTCTTGTTTTTACTTTAACGTGCTAGTCAAAGCAGTATAGTTACATTTTATGTGGTAACACTATGATTTTTCTTGGAATGTAAATTATTGCAGATAATCAGTCATGTGCCAGCAGTTAAATGCATTAAGTTATAAATACATTGGTCATATTTAAATGGGGAAAGTTATTTTGACTGTGGAAAGGTTGTTGGTGCCAGATTTTAAAAACAGCTGATCTCATGGATATTTTAAGCACAACAGTATCTGACGTTTACACAAAAGTAGTGTGAAAAACACAAAACAACCAGTGAGTTTGCTGACCAAGAGACGCCTACAATAACCAATCCTGTCTATTTACAACTGTGGTGAGGATTTCTATTTAGACAACACCTAGGACAACTGGGATAATAAAATGTGTGTGTGACTGTGTGTACAATTAATTATTATTATTACTAATTGACATTGACATTTTCAGCATTTAGCAGACACCTTTTATCCAAAGCGACTTACAGTAATGTGACAGTATACAGTCTAAGCAATTGAGGGTTAAGAGCCTTGCTCAAGGGCCCAACAGCAGCAACCTGGCAGTGGTGGGGCTTGAACCAGTGACCTTCTGACTACTAGTCCGTTACCTTAACCACTAGGCTACAACTGCCCTAATATGAGTTTAAAATGATAGATTTTTAAAATTGATATTAAATTTAAAATTGTCACCACCATAATTTACTGCTACGCCACCCAAGCACTCTGTTAATAATAATAATAACAATAATAATATTGTTGTTTTTATAGTGTATCATAGGTCTATTAAAATATAGATATTTAAACAATAATTTATGCCAAGTTCATTTAATTGATCAATGTGTAAATGCTTGCTCATTTTTAAAGAATAAAACACAAATATAAACAAGATGAATTGATCACAGTATACTGTAACTGAAATATTTGCTTTGCTTGTACTTCTTTAACCACATGCACTAGTAATATTCTAATAAGACAATTTGTTAGCAGTATTTTCTTTTTAATTTATTATTTTATTATATTACTGTTGTTATTATTATTACATATCTTTTTATATGTATTTATATTTGTAGTAAAAATTGAGCTTTCTGTATAATGTTATATCACACTATTTCTATGTTGAACCAGCCTTGGATAAATATTTAACAGATTGAAAATGAAGTACATTTAAGGTTACTTGTCATTTACCTTCATACACAACAGCAGACAGGATTGGAACTTGTGTGATTTAGGCCTCTTTTGCTCCATCAAGTGTTCTCCAGTGTGGTGTTTAAGCTGAAACTGAAAGCTGATCTTTCGGTGGCATTGCAGGAGGTGCCATAGTCCTAATGAAAATAAACAATAATTTTAATAATTGCTGATATTTGCGATTTTACACTAAGTAATATCAAATCTATTGTGGTTTTTACTGTAAAACAATGTCTTACAAATAAAAAGGTGTCAGAGGTTAATATCATCACTGAGTATCAGTGTCTGGGCAAATAACATAAAAACAACTTCAACATTTTGCATTTGTATCCAGTTGGATTTAACTGATCATCCATATGCATATATTGCTATAATGTGAGATGTTGACTCATCACACACATAACACATCATGCATCTGACTAAGGGATAGGTTTTCTTAAAACTGCTGCTATTACACCTTTAATGAAAGTATTTTTAACTTTTTACTTTTGTAAACATGTTATAGAATTAGTGCAGCTTTGTAAAATTTTGTATCTGTATATACAACAAAACAATGTCTTTTGTGTGTTTTAAAGAAATCTGCTTTACAAAAAAAAGTCTGCATTAATGTACAGTACATGACATTTTGCCCTTAGTCCTCTAATAAAATTTCTAAAAAAAACTCTAATAAAATTAGAAAAAACACATTCCACCCTAAAAATGAAAGTCAGCAATAGTTCATCATATAGATCAATTATTGATTTATTTTTAAATGTTGGGATTGTTAAAATTGACGGCTCTTAATCACAACATGCTTATCTTTGACAAATACACAATAATTACAATAACAAAAATATAATATTATAAAATAATAATAATAATACAATGTTCTATTATATCCTGGTATTTTTATAATAAAATAATTTATTATTATGAAAAGTATTAAAATCATCCCAAAAGCAGCTTTATGGACAGTAGAGACATACCTGTGGGGTACTGTTGCTGTCTGTGGTGTGATTTGCGTCTCATGTTGCTCAGGGGAGATGTTCTCCTCAGCTGCTTAAGAGGAAAGAAAAGGCGTTGTGAAGGTGTACAAGTAGATACAGCTCTGATATACAGTGCTGACATTTACATTACACATCCTTCCATGGGGAGCGGAAACTTTACCTGCGTACAGTGAATAAGATTGAAGTGGGGGAAAAAGCACATACATACATCTGAGGGTTTTACCAGCTTAGAGTTTCCTGAAGAGAAATGGAACTGAGAAAGTACAGGAAAGAAATGTGGTCGTTGTGCAAGTGCTGCTGGTAATGACTTGCACAACTGTGACTGGCTGTAGCATAAAGTAAGTTTGTATTACAGTAACTGACATAGTAAACAGAACTGGAATAAGCAGGTTGATATAAAATTAGCACAGTACTATAAATGCACTATATGTACAAAAGCAAATGGGGTAATTTACCACACTGTAAATAAAATATACTATACTACTACACTATACTATTACACTATACTGCACTATGCTAAACAACACAATATTTCTTAACATTACACTAAAATGCACAATACCACACCTTATATACTAAACTATATACTGTACCTATACTATATACCTATATATGTACTAAACTACTATACTGAACACTATATTGAACTCTTATGTTAACTAAACAACACAATACTACAAATACTACACTATATTTAAGTAAACTACACTACACTTTACTACATTAAACTACACTGTACTACAATAAACTATGCAATACAACACTTGGTTGTACTAAACCACACAACACTATATTTTGACAAACTACACTACACTTTACTAAACTACACGGTACTTTATACTAAATAACACAAAATTACATTATACTAAATAACACAAAATTACATTATACTAAATAACACTATACTTCATTACACTATAACAACACTAAACTGTGCAAGACTACACTTTGTTTTACTAAACTACGCTACACTTCATTTCACTAAACTACACTACGTAATACTACACAACGTTTCACTAAACTAACCATGACTATTCTAAACTAAACTACACTATACAACACTACACTAACCAATACTTCATTTTTACTCACTACATTACATTACCTTTCACTAAGCTACACTATACTTCATTACACTATAACAACACTAAACTGTGCAAGACTACACTTTGTTTTACTAAACTACGCTACACTTCATTTCACTAAACTACACTACGTAATACTACACAACGTTTCACTAAACTAACCATGACTATTCTAAACTAAACTACACTATACAACACTACACTAACCAATACTTCATTTTTACTCACTACATTACATTACCTTTCACTAAGCTACACTATACTTCATTACACTATACTAAACTACACTGTACTACACTACACTACACCTCCCCAAATTTGCCATTAATTATAATGACGTTAAAATTATAGGTTGCCCTGCAATACATTGGAGTACTCTCCAGAGTGTATTCCTGCTCTGTATCAATGTTACTGGGTGCGGCTGGGTGCAGACAATTTCAGGGTATCTTACTCCTAGGGGAATTTATACTAGCCAATCCATCTATTGGCATTCTTTGGGTTATGGCAGATAATTGCAGCACCCACAAAAACTTAAAATACTGAAATGGATTTTCCTTTTCAAGAATATAATTATACTAATAATTATATTATTATACAGTACTACTGTAGATAAGTATGTAAATATGTAACATTTTTTGTTTACAAATTTTAAACATGCACAAATGTAAAACTAATCCTGATTATGGTCGAAGAAGGTCCATGTTGTTTTTTAAAATTAGTACCCAACCCAGGTCCCCCCCAAAAAAACAACTAATTACTAAAAGCTGTTTTACTCTGATTTAAAAAAAAAAATGATCTATGGAGATATGGTCAGACACATTAAAAATGCTTTTACATCAAGAAAGTATTTGTGTAATAATAAGTTATCAACTGAACCTGGTCACATTCATGTCATTACTTCAATTGTAATTATTTTAATAAATTAAATGCTTTTGGAATTTACTCAGAATAAATACAGTAATGTGACATGCCAACATCATGGTTTAATCAGTGTGCGTGTTGTTGTTGTTTGGTTGACGTGACCTCTACTTTCCCTTTTGTGAGTGAGACTGCAACCTCTGCAGAGCTGATGTGTCACAGGTTTCACCCCAAACTCTTCCAGCACCAAGACTCACCCCAGGTCCACCTACAAACACACCAGAGTGGAACTACAGTAGACTTTACTAGAACATCAGTCTGTATCTAATGCATTTACTTTTTCTGATGAGTCACAGTTGCTGAGAACTGTATGATACACTGATTCCCAGTTAAAAGATCTGATCCACTGGTGAGTTGTACTGTAAATAGTGGTGAAGACACAGACTGTACATGAATGATAACACCACAGGTCAGATAGTACTTTTTTGTTCATCATGGCAATTATTTACAAGACTTTTTTTTTTTTCATTTTAAGCTTTATATAATGTTAGATATTCCATTTGAAAAATCACAAATGGGTTGATCCATCTATAGACAGACTGTGGTAGGCAAGACACAAAATGAAGAGTCAAAAATACAAAAGCAGTGGTCGTGGCCAAAGCAGTCATTTGCAGACCCACTTAGTAAAGGCTATGAATAACACTGATACCTTGCACTGGTCTGTGGAAACATGGGCGAATGTGGAAACAGGTTAATCTCATTAACATAATGGAAGAACTGAAAATGTGTGCAAAGATTAGAATGGATGGAAAGAACTTACATACCTTAACAAGTGGAAAACACATAAACAGGACAGCCCAGCGTGAAGTAGTAACATTTTATATTAAGTTGAGTTTAGTACATTTGAAGGATAAAATAAAATTATTTGTAACAATTTATTTTTGTGGATTAGTATCCAGTCCAGTCTTTTTAAATGGCTTAACGCAACCCTTAACTGAATAAAACAGTTATAAAAAATAAACAATGTATTCCATTATCTGACAGTAACTTGTCCATGTATACAAACTACAGATGTTAAAAATAAAATTAACGGTAGGCATTTTTGCATACTAAAATAAAAGTCTGAGGATTTATTGTAATACATTGTTTTACAATATAATATTCCACTACATGTCATATAATTAAACTAATATGAGTGAAGATGTACATGAAATATAGATGAAGACAAAATTGATGAATTGTATTAACTAAAACAAGCTTCTGTTGAGTAGATTAAGTAGTTGGTGACAGTTGTCTGACCATGTACTTACAAAGAAATTGAAAATGTCCTCACTCTTTTATGTAGTGTATACATAAAATGTATGTATTAATGATTTACCTTTTTACTGAATTTATTTAGCTAATTGTATATTTAGTCATAAAAACCGTTGATAAATGCAAAAAAAGTGTCATGTTTACTAGATCTTTGGACTCTAGTGGGCCCTACTGTAATGTGACTGGACGTGCCTCACTATTGAATAACAAAAACAAGATACTCACAAATACAAAAGATAGCAAAATTAATAAAAACAAAGTAATGAAATAAAAGACAAAAAAACATCCACAGCCCGCAACAGATAAGGGGGATAAAACAAAAACAGTGCTGAATAGAGAACCTTCTGGCCATGCACAAGCAGAACCCCTTCCCGACCAACTGGCAATCCTCTGCATAACATGGGTGATGTCCACTCCGAAAAAATGATGCAACACCTTCTATGGGCAATCCGCTCAGCCCAGGGTGGGGCCCAAAGGCCACAACACTGGGGCAAGTTTGCAGAAAGCTATAGAACCCGGCATTACACGCCAGAGTAAGACCAGACAGAGTGGCCTACAACACAGGGGCTGGTGAAACTGAGATGGGGAAACTGTCATATATAAAGAACTGGACCAAAAGAATCAAATAATTGGACAGATGCAAGGTTTTGTCAGTTAAATAAAGTTTTAAAAGAATGAACAAATCAAAGATTCTTGTTTGTATTGCATTTTATAACATGTCCTATTTTTAAAATATGGCTTGTATATTTCCATTCAAAATACAACATAGATTTGCATTGGCAATAGGAAAATGAATAAACGGGGTCAGTATTGCATAATTTTCCTTACCTCTGAATGCTAAAGATAAGTGATAGACAGGGGGTGGTAAAGGTTTCACTTGTAAGGCATGCTTGACATTTCTAAAAGGTCACATTTGAGACAGTGCTGCCTAGAAAGTTTGTGGCTTAATAACGGACAAAATTATACTGTACCAATATATAGTGTACCAATACCTATAAGAACACACATCAGAGTGGAAAAGAGTTTCAATATTTACAGTGTTTGCCAAAGATTCACTTACTCATTAAGTTGTATTCCATGTTATAAAAGTAGCTCTTTGTTTGAATTTAATGTTTATTCAACTGGCAACATATTATGACTTTCTGGCTTTTTTATTAACATTTTATTATTCGAATTTTTAGTTGCAGGATTGACTGAATACAGACGTCACTTCTGATGTGTTGCACACATATATCTGTGCTACAGGAAACCAAAGTGTTTCCCTTCTAAACGGCTCTTTTCTCAAATAAACAGCTTCCTCAGTAGCTATGACAACAAGAGATTTACATCAAACCGTATGACATTTTGGAAACACACACTTAAACTGATACACACAGTGCACAATGAGGCAGATCACCTTAGGGTAAATTCAAACTCTGTTGCTAATTGCATATGTGGTATCCTTATTAGTCAGTTTAGTTTCAATATTTAACAATCAGTATCATTATAAAACAAAAAAGAGTGAAAATGTAACCATATTCATTGTATGCTGTGGAATTAGGAGTAGGATTTTATCTGTTGGACCAATCTGATCTATCAGACACAACCACAGACCATTATAACACATTATTTTCACCAAATTAAGTCAATCTTTACATTTGTTTACTGGCAATAACTTGCAACAACTATTAAGTTGATAGTTTTTATAAAAGGAACAAAGTAAACATTTCTTCAGGAACGCCATGATACAATCAAAGAAAATCCCTCAAGAGCTTCAAAAAGTTGTTAAACCATATATTAGTCTAGAAGAGCCTACAAAGCCATCTATTAGGTTTGAAGATTTCATCAACCCACAGTGACACCAGTTATCACCACATGAAAAAGTAAACCTATTTAGTAGTGGGTGGTCTGCTAAGATTTCTCCAAGTGCCTAAAAACTCCTCTAAGAAATCACAACAGATTCTAAAAAAACAACTGAAAAACATCTGATGAATGATTCTAGCTCCAGCTGTTCCTGACTCCACAATATTAAGAACTCCAGACTCTAAATGCATTTACAATAGAAAAGCAAGAAGAAAATCACTGGTTACAAAGAGAAATGCTTTTGGGATGATATTTTATGGATAGACCAATTAAAATTTAAATACTTTGTAGAAAAGAATGTTTTATTTTGTCAAGCAAATGCAGCATTTCATATTAACCATTTAATGGTCTGCTGAACCATTTGGTTGAGCTTACTTAGAGTCTAAATACTTGAGTACAAATAAGCTGTATTTAAATAATCTTGTTTGGGCCATATCTACTCCTTGGTTGACATGTGTTACACTCAAAAATAGTGGTAGATGGTTTTAAGAAAACAGCCTTTCTAACCTATATGTCAGCTTGAAGCTAGCAGCTAAAAAAATCAATGAAAATCAATGAATCATTTTTGTGATAATCTCAACTGTTTGGTGGAGGCTCATAAAAAATACTGTGTGCACTAGTTTGTTTGTTTGTTTATTGGGATTTTAACGTCATGTTTTACACTTTGGTTACATTCATGACAGAAACGGTAGTTACTCATTACACAAGATTTATCAGTTCACAAGGTTATATCGAACTCAGACCTGGACAATTTTTTATCTTCAATTCATCTCACTTGCATGTCTTTGGACTGTGCACTGAAAGGACCCGGACCGCCCCACCTGGTGATCGAATCCAGCACCTTTTTGCTGTGAGGTGACAGTGCTACCCACCGAGCCACCAGTGTGCACTAGTAAAAAAAATTAATTGCTTGTTGTTGGTATAATCCCAAGAAACTAAGAAATGCAAAGAAATAACTTGTAAACATTACTTTCTTGGTGAGACCATTAAAGGGTTAAGAACACTTTGTTAACTGTTGAACATAGTCATCGCTCATACATCTCCGCTCATTTCTAACTGATTAACAACTTTTTGAATTCTCCATGGACAAAACAGAGAATGATAAAAGTATAAACTAAATGTAGCACACCACAAGGTTAAGGGTAGCACCATAGCATGGTTGGTAGAATTTTGTCCTTTCCTTTGGATACTGTCTGTGAAGGGTTTAGCATGTTTACTAAATAGGTTTCCTCTGGACACTAGTTTTCTCCTACCACCTAAAACATGCAGAAGGTGGACAGGCTGCTCTAAATGTCTCCTAGGTGCGGGTAAAGAAATAAGTAATAGGTGGGTGTATGAAGCCCTTTAGTGCCTGTCATAGCTTCAGGGTCTCTCTGATGAGGACAGAACGATTAGCAAAAATGAACAATTGTATTCAGCAAATGAGCACATATTACGCTGTCCTTTTGCGCCGCCTAGTGGTGGACATTTTCTAGATTTTATATTATTTTGTGTAACAACGCTGCCACCTGTATCTTTCAGAAACTCAGCAGTTAATTTACAACCTACCACTCTTATCTCCATACCCCCATTGAACAAAACAACCAAATGTTGTTAAAAGTATTAAGTTAATATTATTAAAAACATGAAAACACGTCGTGTTTTGTAATGGAGCTGGTCAGTGAAGCCACGCACATGCAATAAGACAAAACCAATAGCTGGAAACTTAAACAAGGTAGACTTATACTGTGACAAAAGAGCCACTAACACTCACTCACTCTCTTTCTTAACCGCTTATCCACTTAGGGTCGCGGGGGGTGCTGGAGCCTATCCCAGCTTTTCAATGGGTGCAAGGCACACAGTAACACCCTGGACCGGGCGCCAGTCTATTGCAGGGCACACACACACACACACACACACACACACACACACACACACACACACACATTCACCTATAGGGCAATTCAGTGTCTCCAATTAACCTGACTGCATGTTTTTGGAGGAAACTGGAGCTCCCAGAGGAAACCCAGACACGGGGAGAACATGCAAACTCCGCACAGAAAGGACCCGGGCTGCCCCACCTGGGGATCGAACCCAGGACCTTCTTGCTGGAGCCACATACAGAAAAAGCCAAATTATAACTTACAATATTAATTTTGCAGCCCGAAGCAGAATGAAGATAAGCAGATAGGCAAAAGGCAAAAAGCCAGAATAAAAAACCAGCAGCAGCTACAAAAAAAGAAAATTGGACTGCCATTGCTTGGTAAAAGTGCCAGTGGACAAAAAGGTCTGGGCAGAGTCAAGCTTAGTCTCTCGTCCCTGTAAAGGCATACAGGTTGATACACACACTTTGAGCCGACAGAGAGTCAGTCAACAAAGTTGAAATTTAAAATGCCTCTGCACTGAATTACCACCTAATAAAGCCCAATGCTCCCTACTGTCCATAATAGCTTCATAGGTGGACATGATAATGTAACCTGCGCCCTGTGACTTATTCATATTCTTAATCTATTTTGGACAGACAGACAACAACAGCAACAGATCTGTACAGTAACAAAGTTTTTAAAGGCAGGTTTTCATAATAAAATGAAAAATAACTGTGTGTACAAAATATACAGGTCTTAAAATGTGTGTTTATAAAGGTATTTTAAAGAAGTCTAAATTACATTCATTTATTCATTCTTTTGTTATAGCCACATTGTTCTGGTCAGGTTGTTAAAGTGACCTAGACAGAGTCTATGTTAGAAACAGGGTGCAGTACACAGGGCACCAAGTATGCGTTAGAGTAACTAATTTACTTACAGACATGTTTTGGGAGGTCATAGGTAAGACTGGGAGATATGCTTGTTTGTCTACCAGTAGTTATTTGACTATACTGTGATACAGATTGATCAATAGCAATGTGCTGTACACTTGGTCAGGACCCCCACAGGACCACCACAGAGCAGGTATTATTTAGGTGGTGGATCATTCTCAGCACTGCAGTGACAATGACATGGTGGTGGTGTGTTAGCTGTATGGGGGCCAGTGATAGCTCAGTGGTTAAGGTACTGGACTAGTAAACAGAAGGTTGCCGGTTCAAGCCCCACCACCACCAAGTTGCCACTGTTGGGTCCCTGAGCAAGGCCCTTAACCCTCAATTGCTCATCATGTTCCACTCATTGTGTAAGTCGCTTTGGATAAAAGCGTCTGCTAAATGCTGAAAATGTAAATGTAAATGTTAGTGTGTGTTGTGCTGGTATGAGACACTATCAGACACAGCAGCGCTGCTGGAGTTTTTAAATACCATGTCCACTCACTGTCCACTCTATTAGACACTTCTACCTAGATGGTCCACCTCGTTGATGTAAAGTCAGAGACGATCACTCATCTATTGCTGCTGTTTGAGTTGGTCATCTTCTAGACCTTCATCAGTGTTCACAGGACGCTGCCCATGGGGCGCTGTCGGCTGGATATTTTTGGTTGGTGGACTATTCTCAGTCCAGCAGTGACAGTGAGGTGTTTTTAAAAACTCCAGCAGCGCTGCTGTGTCTTATCCACTCATACCAGCACAACACACACTAACACACCACCACCATGTCATAGTCACTGCAGTTTTCATTCCATATATATCGATTTTCATTTTATATATATCAAGTTTCATTTTATATATATCAAGTTTCATTTTATACATCAGTTTTCATTCCATATATTATATCGAGTTTCATTTTATATATATCAAGTTTCATTTAATATACTGTATATCAGTTTTCATTCCATATATATTGAGTTTAATTTTATATATATCAATTTTCATTTTATATATATCAAGTTTCATTTAATATACAGTGTATCACAAAAGTGAGTACACCCCTTACATTTCTGCAGATATTTAAGTATATCTTTTCATGGGACAACACTGACAAAATGACACTTTGACACAATGAAAAGTAGTCTGTGTGCAGCTTATATAACAGTGTAAATTTATTCTTTCCTCAAAATAACTCAATATACAGCCATTAATGTCTAAACCACCGGCAACAAAAGTGAGTACACCCCTAAGAGACTACACCCCTAAATGTCCAAATTGAGCACTGCTTGTCATTTTCCCTCCAAAATGTCATGTGATTTGTTAGTGTTACTAGGTCTCAGGTGTGCATAGGGAGCAGGTGTGTTCAATTTAGTAATACAGCTCTCACACTCTCTCATACTGGTCACTGAAAGTTCCAACATGGCACCTCATGGCAAAGAACTCTCTGAGGATCTTAAAAGAAGAATTGTTGCGCTACATGAAGATGGCCAAGGCTACAAGAAGATTGCCAACACCCTGAAACTGAGCTGCAGCACAGTGGCCAAGATCATCCAGCGTTTTAAAAGAGCAGGGTCCACTCAGAACAGACCTCGCGTTGGTCGTCCAAAGAAGCTGAGTGCACGTGCTCAGCGTCACATCCAACTGCTGTCTTTGAAAGATAGGCGCAGGAGTGCTGTCAGCATTGCTGCAGAGATTGAAAAGGTGGGGGGTCAGCCTGTCAGTGCTCAGACCATACGCCGCACACTACATCAAATTGGTCTGCATGGCTGTCACCCCAGAAGGAAGCCTCTTCTGAAGTCTCTACACAAGAAAGCCCGCAAACAGTTTGCTGAAGACATTTCAACAAAGGACATGGATTACTGGAACCATGTCCTATGGTCTGATGAGACCAAGATTAATTTGTTTGGTTCAAATGGTCTCAAGCATGTGTGGCGGCAATCAGGTGAGGAGTACAAAGATAAGTGTGTCATGCCTACAGTCAAGCATGGTGGTGGGAATGCCATGGTCTGGGGCTGCATGAGTGCAGCAGGTGTTGGGAAGTTACATTTCATTGAGGGACACATGAACTCCAATATGTACTGTGAAATACTGAAGCAGAGCATGATCCCCTCCCTCCGGAAACTGGGTCGCAGGGCAGTGTTCCAGCATGATAATGACCCCAAACACACCTCTAAGACGACCACTGCTTTATTGAAGAGGCTGAGGGTAAAGGTGATGGACTGGCCAAGCATGTCTCCAGACCTAAACCCAATAGAACATCTTTGGGGCATCCTCAAGCGGAAGGTGGAGGAGCGCAAAGTCTCGAATATCCGCCAGCTCCGTGATGTCGTCATGGAGGAGTGGAAAAGCATTCCAGTGGCAACCTGTGAAGCTCTGGTAAACTCCATGCCCAGGAGAGTTAAGGCAGTTCTGGGAAATAATGGTGGCCACACAAAATATTGACACTTCAGGAACTTTCACTAAGGGGTGTACTCACTTTTGTTGCCGGTGGTTTAGACATTAATGGCTGTATATTGAGTTATTTTGAGGGAAGAATAAATTTACACTGTTATATAAGCTGCACACAGACTACTTTTCATTGTGTCAAAGTGTCATTTTGTCAGTGTTGTCCCATGAAAAGATATACTTAAATATCTGCAGAAATGTGAGGGGTGTACTCACTTTTGTGATACACTGTATATCAGTTTTCATTCCATATATATTGAGTTTCATTTTATATATATCAAGTTTCATTTTATATATCAGTTTTCATTCCATATACTATATCGAGTTTCATTTTATATATATCAAGTTTTAATTTATATATATTGAGTTTCATTTTATATATATCATTTTTCATTCCATATATATATGTACTTTCATTTTATATATATATCGAGTTTCATTATGTACATATATACATACATATACAGTGTATCACAAAAGTGAGTACATCCCTCACATTTCTGCAAATATTTCATTATATCTTTCATGGGACAACACTATAGATAGATGTATATAGATATATATAATGAAACTCGATATATATAAAATGAAAGTAGATATATATGGAATGAAAACTGATATGTTTGCTATGTATTTCCTGTTTGGCTTGCCATATATATATATATATATATATATATATATATATATATATATATATATATATATATATATATATATATATATACAGTGTATTACAAAAGTGAGTACACCCCTCACATTTCTGCAAATATTTCATTATATCTTTTCATGGGACAACACTATAGAAATAAAACTTGGATATAACTTAGAGTAGTCAGTGTACAACTTGTATAGCAGTGTAGATTTACTGTCTTCTGAAAATAACTCAACACACAGCCATTAATGTCTAAATGGCTGGCAACATAAGTGAGTACACCCCACAGTGAACATGTCCAAATTGTGCCCAAAGTGTCAATATTTTGTGTGACCACCATTATTATCCAGCACTGCCTTAACCCTCCTGGGCATGGAATTCACCAGAGCTGCACAGGTTGCTACTGGAATCCTCTTCCACTCCTCCATGATGACATCACGGAGCTGGTGGATGTTAGACACCTTGAACTCCACCAGCTTCCACTTGAGGATGCGCCACTGGTGCTCAATTGGGTTTAGTCCATCATCTTTACCTTCAGCTTCCTCAGCAAGGCAGTTGTCATCTTGGAGGTTGTGTTTGGGGTCATTATCCTGTTGGAAAACTGCCATGAGGCCCAGTTTTCGAAGGGAGGGGATCATGCTCTGTTTCAGAATGTCACAGTACATGTTGGAATTCATGTTTCCCTCAATGAACTGCAGCTCCCCAGTGCCAGCAACACTCATGCAGCCCAAGACCATGATGCTACCACCACCATGCTTGACTGTAGGCAAGATACAGTTGTCTTGGTACTTCTCACCAGGGCGCCGCCACACATGCTGGACACCATCTGAGCCAAACAAGTTTATCTTGGTCTCGTCAGACCACAGGGCATTCCAGTAATCCATGTTCTTGGACTGCTTGTCTTCAGCAAACTGTTTGCGGGCTTTCTTGTGCGTCAGCTTCCTTCTGGGATGACGACCATGCAGACCGAGTTGATGCAGTGTGCGGCGTATGGTCTGAGCACTGACAGGCTGACCTCCCACGTCTTCAACCTCTGCAGCAATGCTGGCAGCACTCGTGTCTATTTTTTAAAGCCAACCTCTGGATATGACACCGAACACGTGGACTCAACTTCTTTGGTCGACCCTGGCGAAGCCTGTTCCGAGTGGAACCTGTCCTGGAAAACCGCTGTATGACCTTGGCCACCATGCTGTAGCTCAGTTTCAGGGTGTTAGCAATCTTTTTATAGCCCAGGCCATCTTTGTGGAGAGCAACAATTCTATTTCTCACATCCTCAGAGAGTTCTTTGCCATGAGGTGCCATGTTGAATATCCAGTGGCCAGTATGAGAGAATTGTACCCAAAACACCAAATTTAACAGCCCTGCTCCCCATTTACACCTGGGACCTTGACACATGACACCAGGGAGGGACAACGACACATTTGGGCACAATTTGGACATGTTCACTGTGGGGTGTACTCACTTATGTTGCCAGCTATTTAGACATTAATGGCTGTGTGTTGAGTTATTTTCAGAAGACAGTAAATCTACACTGCTATACAAGTTGTCCACTGACTACTCTAAGTTATATCCAAGTTTCATGTCTATAGTGTTGTCCCATGAAAAGATATAATGAAATATTTGCAGAAATGTGAGGGGTGTACTCACTTTTGTGATACACTATCTATCTATCTATCTATCTATCTATCTATCTATCTATCTATCTATCTATCTATCTATCTATCTATCTGTCTGTCTGTCTGTCTATCTATCTATCTATCTATCTATCTATCTATCTATCTATCTATCTATCTATCTATCTATCTATGAAAAAAGTTGCGCATGCGCACAATTCATTGCCTTTAACAGCATCATATAGTACTACATAGTATGTCAAAGTAGAGCGTACTGTGAACCCTATTCATACTGTTCAGTAGGCTAGTGTGCGGTTTAGGGGGCAGTTCATTTCTGCAGCGCTTCCGTACTACATTTCCCGCAGTCCTTTGCCTCAGCACGAGAATGGGCGACAAGTCATGTGGATGGAAATAGCAGAGTGCATCCGCCGAAGACGAAAGGTCCGAGAAAGATGCGCGAAGAGGAGGATGAGACCGCGGCCAAGCCGGCCAGGAACTCTCGCATTTTGCCAACCAAGTCGGTCGACGTGGCTGAGTGTGATGTCGGGAAGGAGCAAGCGCAGAAACTTTGCGGCTACCTAAACAAACTGGTGGGCAGGGGACCTCTGAAGGGCTTCAAAACCCGCTGGTTCTTCTACGACCCCAGAAAATGTTATTTATATTACTTTAAGACTGCTCATGATGCGCTACCGCTGGGGTACATCGACATTGCAGACGCCTGTTTTACATATGATCTGGAAGGAGAAGAGGGTCAGTTCGAGATCCGAACCGCGGGCAAGGAGTTCCTGCTGAAGGTAAACTTCAACATATGTGCAACAGACTAGCTGTACTTTAGCTTGTACTCTCTCTGATAAATCTGGCTGGTTTCAGTGAGAACATGCCAAAGGGCAAGTAGTAAAATAAAGATTTGCTTATGAGTATAACTCACTTGCAATTTGTTGCTTACATGAACACTCCCTAAAGGTCCAATAAGTGCAACTAATGTTGTGTTTAGTTCAGCCCCGCCCTCCACACACACACACACACACACACACACACACACACACACACACACACACTAACTAACTAACTAACTATTTGAATTCAAAATTTTAATTTCAGTGTTCAATAGTCCTTAAAAATAGTGATTTCTATATGTAGAACACTCATGAACACTACATAAACAAATATGCACCACATAGCCAAAAGTATGTGGACACCCCTCCTAGTCATTAAGTTCAGGTGTTTCATCCACACCCATTGTTATTAGGGTTAAGCAGTTTTTTTCTGTTTTAGCATGACAAGGTCCATTAAACATGCTTTGATAAATAAAAAAGTCCAGAGACCTAGACAAAGCCCTAACCTTAATCTCGTTCAACACTTTTGGGATGAATTGGAATGTTTTTGGCCAGCCAGGTCTTCATGTCTAACATCAGCACCTGACCTCACAAATGCTCATTTGACTGAATTGGCACAAATTCCCACAGACACACTACAAAGTCTTGTAGAAGGCCTTCCCAAAATGGCTTCAGAGGGGGAGCTTACTCCATATTATTGTGCATGTTTGTTATTGTTATTTTCAACATCCTCATAGCCGTGTTCAACATACTTTTGTGTCTTATAGTGTATGCACCCCCTACTTCTTAGAACCTGTCATAGTTCCCCATAGTGACAAGCCGAAGTACCCACAGAGAAGAGATGGGCAGTATAGCCAAAATCCATATTTCACCATTTATGTACCATAATGCTATCCTGCAGTAATTTAAATATTGCAACATATGTGGTGTTATATCACATATCACAGCAATGTATATACAGTTAAAGTCATAAGTTAACATACACCTTAGCCATATTACTTTAACCTTAGTTTTTTTTTCTTTTTTACAATTCCTCACATGTAATTCTAACACATATTTTCTCTTTTAGGTTAGTTAGGATCACTACTATATTTGAAGAACGGGAAATGTCAGAATAATACTAGAGATGATTTATTTCAGCTCTTCTATCTTTAATCACATTCGCAGTGGGTCAGAATTCTACAAGCATATGATTAGTATTTAGTAACATGTTGGCCCTCCTGACAGTCGGCCTGACAGAACGGGTGTGACTGAGTCAGGTTTGTAGGCGTCTTTGCTTGCACACACTTTTTCAGTTCTGCCTATAAATATTCTATATGATTGAGGTCAGGGCTTCAGGATGGCCAGTTCATTACTTTCACTTTGTTGTCCTTAAGCCATTTTGCCTCAACTTTGGAAGTATGCTTGGGGTCATTGACATTTTAAAGACCCATTTTTGTGCCAAAGCAATAACTTTCTGTGTGATGTCTTGAGATGTTACTTTAATACCTCCACATCATTTTCTTTCCTTACAATGTCATGTATTTTATGAAGTGCACCCTCACGGCATGATGCTGCCACCCCCATGCTTCACGGCTTGCAAGCCTCTCTCTTTTCCTCCATGCATAATAATGGCCAAACAGTTCCATTTTGTTTAATCAGACCAGCTGAGCCTTTCGAAATATAGATACTTTTATACCTCTGTCCTCCAGCATCTTCACAAGGTGGTTTGTTGTTCTTTGACTGATTTGTTTTTTCTAATCAAAGTTCATCTCTAGATAAAGACAGCATCTCCTTCCTGAATGGTATGATTTACTTTTATAGCATTTAGCAAATTCATTTTAAATTGTGACTAATACAATGCAAGTAATTCAGGGGGAACGTGCCTTGCTCAGGGGCCCAACAGTGGCAACTTGGTGGTGGTGGTGTTTGAATCTTGACCTTCTGATCACTAGTTCAGTACATACATTTAGGCATTTGGAAACTGCTCCAGAGGATACACAATTATTTTTCTTTTCTTTTTTTAATATATATTTTTATGCATTTTCTCCCATTTTAGCGTAGTCTTCCACTGCTGGGTATCCCTGATTTTTTGCAGATGAGGAGGGTATATTGCTGCTCATGCCTCCTCCGACTTGCGCACAGCCCTTAACGGAATCCTTTTCCACCAATGCACTCTGCACAGGTGCCTCTATCCGCCAATCAGGGTCCTTACACAGCGTTTGAAGACCCCGCCCACATATTCCGGTCATTCCTCCCTGCAGGTACTGCCAATTATGCCCAGCTGACCGGTGGCAACGGCGAGTTTCGAACCGAGGAGTTCGGAATCTCGGCGCTGGTGTGCTAGCGGAATATCCCACAATTATTTTTCTGATGTCTTTTGATTTTCCCATGATGTCAAGCAAAGAGACAAATAGACCTTAAAGGTAGACCTTAAAATACTGCCACAAGTACACCTACCGTTAACTTAAGCCATGTCAGTTGAATCACAGGCTTCAAGAAGCCTATCAAAAGCCTTGATATAGTCTTCTGGAATTTTTCAAGCTATTTAAAGGTACATTCAACCTCTGACCCAATGTAATGTTGATGTAATGAATCATAAGTAAAATGATCAGTTTGTAAACATTCGTTGAAAAAAATGCTTCTGTCTTGTAAATGGATTGGCACCCTGTCCCAGGGTATTCCTGTCTCGTGACCAGTGTTCTCTAGTGAAACTGGACCTGTTGCGACCTTGACCAGAATATAGCAGTTGATGAAAAGGAAATGAAATAAATATACTCTGTTTTGTCTAAATTTTACCACATACTTCTACTGTTTCTGGTGGGAGTATTGTATGAATAAAATCTCATTTTTCCACTTTGCTTCACAGATCCTTTTACATGAAATCTCCACCAGCAAAAATTTTACAATCTTATAGACAGTATATATCATTATGCTGCCCAGCCCTATGTAAATAAACTTACTGTGAAAGCCTGCTAATTAATATCACTTACCCTAAATCAGAAAAAAATTTAAATACATTTCAGGACAAACTTAAAGTGTTATGTTTTGTTTGGCTTGTATGCTTAAACCTGTGGATGCAGAGCATGTTAATGCGGCCTTTGGAAGCCAGAGAGGTACAGTGGTCAGAACATGCTGTAATTAACCAGACAGTTTGGGTAATGGAAAAAAAAAAATTGTGATTATTATTAAATCTGTTCAGTGCACACAGCTTTATTTATCGCCTTAGTAAAAAAGGCCAGATGTGAGCATGACTGGGCATGATTGGTTTCAGTCTCACTTCCAGGCTGGACAGCGTCTAGGTGTAATACTTTCGCTCTCATGTTAACCACCTGATGAGGAAGAATGACCCGTGCGAAAGAAGTGTTATTTGCGTAGAGGTGGTTTTTACATTGAAGTAGATAAGAATTGACTGATATAAAGCAGGCCTGCTTTCTGTAGCTTTGCCATGTGTAACAACTCGAACTTTTAACACTCATTGGATGAATTTAATGCACAAATGTGTTTAAGATAATAACTACAGATATCACAGCTCTGCGTATCAGCAGATACCAGTATGTGCAATAATAATTTAATAACAATATCTACACACCTCTGCTGCCAAATCACACAAACCACCACAGATGTGATAACTGCATGATTTGGTGAAACCTTTGTCCTGTACAGTTTTATCACCCATGTGTTCACATCTTAACATGTGGCAGTCGATCAGGGTGAAAAATAAATTAATTGTAATACAGATCCAACGTTTCTTGCTAAAATAAGTTATAGTAATGATACTATTATTAATGAAGTTATTCCACATACATTTTACCATATAGTGTAGAAAGGTTTGTTAAGTCTAAAATGGGTTTATTTTTAATAAGTTCTTCAAAGTTTCTAATGAATAGGCCCAGCAAAGCTGTTGTGTAAATGAAGTTCGATTTCAAACAAATGTTTTACACACTTTGGTTACATTCATGACAGAACAGGTTACACAAGATTCATCGGTTTAAGCCTTTAATGTCAAACACAGTCAAGGACAATTTTGTATTTCCAGTTAACTTCACTTGCACGTCTTTTGACTGTGGGAGGAGACCGGAACTCCCGGAGGAAACCCACACATACACAGGGAGAACATGCAAACTCCTGGATCACTCCACCTGGAAATTGAACCTAGGACGTTCTTGCTGTGAGGCGACAGTGCTACCCACTGAGCCACCATGCCGCCCCCTTTATCTTAATAAATATCATTACTATAATATAAAATAGTATAAACAGTGCTGGGGCATTTTTGCTCACTTGCCTACAACTAGAAGCATGCATAAATTAACAAAAAATCTATTAATTTAATTGGTATATTAATTATAAAACATTGTTTAATACAATGTTAAGGTTACAAATGTACAGCCCGGATATGTGGACTGGTTGATAGCACTGTAAAATATTCAGATTCAAGACTTTGAGATCTTGGCTGCTCGACTCCACCTGACCAAACATTTACATTTACATTTTCTGCATTTAGCAGACGCCTTTATCCAAAGCGACTTACATTACAGTTACAGTATACAGTCTGAGCAATTGAGGGTTAAGGGCCTTGCTCAAGGGCCCAACAGCAGCAACCTGGCAGTGGTGAGGCTTAAACCAGTGACCTTCTGGTTACTAGTCCAGTACCTTAACCACTAGGCTATGGCTTGCACAACCAAACAAAGAGGTGATTTTTATTAATTCACTCCACAAACTTAAAAAAAAAAAAAAAAAAAAATCAATGAACATAAACATTGAAAAATTATTTTTGTGTGTGTGCTATTCCTTATAAAAAAGCAGATAAGGAAACTGCTTTCTGTTTTTTTGCTTCTATTTACACTTTACCTACTAACCCCATTGTTTTTTGGAATTGAGTTTGTACCAGTGGCGGCTGCTGGTCTTTCAAAGAGGGGAAGCTCATTGTCGGCTTACATCATAAAATTTGTCAATTTATTTATACATAAATTCTGCCCTCCGTTCCTTTTCAAGAAAATGGCCTGTGATCCTATCGAAGAAATGGGTCGCAGTTTGTCTTTCGACTTCCCTCGCAAAATCCGCGATGGGACTGAAGCTCCCAGTGATTAAGTGACGGTGTAGATCTCAAAATAGCTGTCAATCAAAACGGGATTCAGCCTTTCGACTGATCCTCCAATCATCTTGCAGAAGCTCAGCGTCCAGCCCCGCCCACAGCTCCATTCACCCCCAGAGACGCTCAGCGTCCGGGGGCGGGACAAAATCGTGGCATTTATCCAATGACCGGCGAGTTTCGAAGCAATGAAAAAAAAAACGTTCCATGCAGTCCCGTTGAAGTGAATAGATGCTCAGCTTCTATGGGCAAATGCATTGACGCTCCGGGAATGTATGAGAAGTTAACAAAATCGAGTCAGTTGATTTGTGATAAGTAGCTGATTCTGAACGAACTCGTCTTCGAGATGAACGTGTTCTAACGCATTTGTAGTCAATGAAATGTTAACACAACTGTACATATTTGACCATTTAATTTTTGACATTTTAGGGGAAGATGAGCTTCCCTTGCAGTCTTACAGAAATCGCCACTGGTTTGTACATACTGTTGTACATTGTCACAAGTATGTAAATAAACATGTTCAGGCTTGTTGGAGACCTATACTTTCAGCTTATACTGTATGTGCTCATGGACATAATGGAGTAAGTTATGCTCTGCTTAGCCATTGGCCTGTGTTAAAGCCACTGTACTGTTTTATAATAAATATATGCATAGAAAATATAGATTTTTGTCAATAAAACCATACATCATCTACATTCCAGACACCAAGCTCAGCTTAGCTTAGCATGGTCAGTGCAGAATCTCTAAATAACTGCTCAAGGTGCTAGTGCTTAGGTCATTTTATCTAGCTATATGGAAGAAGCACTGAGTAAATATCTTTAAAAATCTTTACAGCTTACATGATCTTCCTACAAGATTTTCCATATTTTATGGTAAAGGGAACTCACTTCACAACATTTTGAGGATGATTATGAACCAGAATAGTACAATAGCACCTGCATTGTTAACTGATGTCACATTCTCAGGTCATGCAGAATGTGAATTAATGAATGCATGAGACGTTCAGGTGACGCAGTGGTCTGTTATGACAGATATTGGCCTGCCAGCCGTCCACATGATTGACTATGTCTTCCATGGCCATAACTAGAACCATGTATGATTTTTTTTTAAATACTGATCTTTTCATTCATACAGGCCCCCAACAAGCAAGTGATGCACTACTGGCTTCAACAACTTCAGCAGAAGAGATGGGAATTTAGTAACAAAAGAGGATGTGGCAACCCAGACAACTACTGCTCCTCCACTCTGCTGCACCCTCATACAGGCCTGGTGGCCAAAGATGCAGGTAAAAGATTGCACCCACACGCCTGTCGCATAAAACCCCAAAACTCTCATTAGTCCCTGTCTAACATGGTACCACCTTGATATAGCTATAATGATAACGAATCATACTGAGTTATAAATAAGGCAGCTGTCAGTACGTTTAGATAAACTGGGCTTTAGAGACAATCATCACTTTCACAGCTAGACACACCAAGCAGAAATAAATTTCTGGAAATTTGCCACCTGGATTTCTTTTTTTTTTTGGAGTGTCTTAGCCCACCTCTAAAACATCCAGTGTTGTGAACATTATTAAAAATTATTCAAATTAAGTGCATTTACAGTCCCCTCAACAAGTATTGGCACAAGTGGTAAAAATGAGTAAAATTGATGATTAGAAATTTAACTTTTGGTGAATTAGCATTATCTCACACTGAAAAAATGAGAAAAATGTAATTGATAATTGTAAGTAATCCCTCATCAAAAAATATTATATAAATGACAAAACCATATGTGCCACAATTATTGGCACCCCAAAATGATTTTAAACAAAATGTAACTAAAGCATTTTTATAGTTAATTTTTTTTTTTTTTTAAGTTGATTGGAATGTCACTGTATATATGTAATCTCACTAAAAAAACATTCACAGTGTTGAAGATATTAGAAGAGGCAAAAAAAATCCTTACAAAAACAAAAAGCATCTTGGGGTCACCAAGTCTTCCAATCTTTTATTATTATTATTATTACTTAATATCTATTCTATTATCTAGGTGTTATAACTTGCAGATGTAGAGTTCAAGCTTAAAAGAGTGGCATAGTAATACTATCTAAATGCTGTAATTTCAATTTCTATTCAATTTCCATTCAATACCTCTAGTCATATTTACTGTCATGTAACTTACCAGTGCTGGAACCAAAACATAAATGGAGACAAGTTTAGATGCAAAATCATTTGCTTCTCAACAAAACTGCTGATATTATAGATATATTATATAGATATAATATATTATATTAAAGTCTTAAAAGAGCAGGCAGTGCAGCAGTCTAATATTCTAGCGCTAGAGTCTTAGGTCGAGTCTCGGTGGCGCCGTCGGCCTGGCTTCATACTCCACAGACAATTGCCCTTGTCTGAGTGAGGAATTGATTCCTTTTGCTGCTTCCGTTAGGGGTCGCCACTGCAGATTATTCATCTAAATATTTGATTTGCCACAGTACTTAGACTAGATGTCCTTCCTGATACAACCATCATTTTATCCGGGCTTGGGAGAGGCACTAAAGGGTGCACTGATATGTGTCCACTCACAGGTTGGGTTCACGTAAAGCCTGGGAATCAAACCCATGAAACCAGCAGCGTGACTCTTACCATTATGCCACACAAACTCACTTGATTGTTGCTTTTATTAAGCAGCTGATCAGGCCTAACTTGCTTTAGCTCAGTTGTTGTAGCTTAGCTGTGTGCTTTACTGCTAATGAGGGTTGCAGCATGTGGGAATTCCTTCACCGGTTGTACATTGAGAACAGCTCACTGTTTCTGGACTGAGTTTGGTAAGCGTGTAAACACATTTCTTCATATGTCAGATGGCTTAATGTTTAACACACTATTTTCACTACTGACTGAGTCACAAAAATGCAAATAAGGAAATCAATAAAGGTAAAAATGGATATATGTCTCTCTTACTCTTTTACTCTTGAAATTGTATTGTTCTAATTTCATGACAAACTGCACTGAATTTCTTGCATCTGTTGTTTTATTTAGTGAGACGTTAAAACTGAATTCTTAGACAGTTATTTAGTAAATGTAAGTAGGAAGTTTACGTACAGTAAGATTAGGGTTCTTAAAAATACATGAGCGTAACTTCTCTCTTCCATGTGAACATGTGATGAAATAGTGCTGTGAAGTTGCAACAGTTTCACATTGAATCTGAATAACTGTAATGACTGGGGTAAAGGTCAAAGACCCAGGTATCCACTAAAGCTCTTGTAAAATCTGTGAATAACTCTACAATTGCAAATTACCTTAGAAGGTTCTAGGTAATAAATCGTATGTATCTTCTGTGTACAGTGTATCACAAAAGTGAGTACACCCCTCACATTTCTGCAGATATTTAAGTATATCTTTTCATGGGACAACACTGACAAAATGACACTTTGACACAATGAAAAGTAGTCTGTGTGCAGCTTATATAACAGTGTAAATTTATTCTTCCCTCAAAATAACTCAATATACAGCCATTAATGTCTAACCCACCGGCAACAAAAGTGAGTACACCCCTTAGTGAAAGTTCCTGAAGTGTCAATATTTTGTGTGGCCACCATTATTTCCCAGAACTGCCTTAACTCTCCTGGGCATGGAGTTTACCAGAGCTTCACAGGTTGCCACTGGAATGCTTTTCCACTCCTCCATGACGACATCACGGAGCTGGCGGATATTCGAGACTTTGCGCTCCTCCACCTTCCGCTTGAGGATGCCCCAAAGATGTTCTATTGGGTTTAGGTCTGGAGACATGCTTGGCCAGTCCATCACCTTTACCCTCAGCCTCTTCAATAAAGCAGTGGTCGTCTTAGAGGTGTGTTTGGGGTCATTATCATGCTGGAACACTGCCCTGCGACCCAGTTTCCGGAGGGAGGGGATCATGCTCTGCTTCAGTATTTCACAGTACATATTGGAGTTCATGTGTCCCTCAATGAAATGTAACTCCCCAACACCTGCTGCACTCATGCAGCCCCAGACCATGGCATGCTTGACTGTAGGCATGACACACTTATCTTTGTACTCCTCACCTGATTGCCGCCACACATGCTTGAGACCATCTGAACCAAACAAATTAATCTTGTTCTCATCAGACCATAGGACATGGTTCCAGTAATCCATGTCCTTTGTTGACATGTCTTCAGCAAACTGTTTGCGGGCTTTCTTGTGTAGAGACTTCAGAAGAGGCTTCCTTCTGGGGTGACAGCCATGCAGACCAATTTGATGTAGTGTGCGGCGTATGGTCTGAGCACTGACAGGCTGACCCCCCACCTTTTCAATCTCTGCAGCAATGCTGACAGCACTCCTGCGCCTATCTTTCAAAGACAGCAGTTGGATGTGACGCTGAGCACGTGCACTCAGCTTCTTTGGACGACCAACGCGAGGTCTGTTCTGAGTGGACCCTGCTCTTTTAAAACGCTGGATGATCTTGGCCACTGTGCTGCAGCTCAGTTTCAGGGTGTTGGCAATCTTCTTGTAGCCTTGGCCATCTTCATGTAGTGCAACAATTCGTCTTTTAAGATCCTCAGAGAGTTCTTTGCCATGAGGTGCCATGTTGGAACTTTCAGTGACCAGTATGAGAGAGTGTGAGAGCTGTACTACTAAATTGAACACACCTGCTCCCTATGCACACCCGAGACCTAGTAACACTAGCGAGTCACATGACATTTTGGAGGGAAAATGACAAGCAGTGCTCAATTTGGACATTTAGGGGTGTAGTCTCTTAGGGGTGTACTCACTTTTGTTGCCGGTGGTTTAGACATTAATGGCTGTATATTGAGTTATTTTGAGGGAAGAATAAATTTACACTGTTATATAAGCTGCACACAGACTACTTTTCATTGTGTCAAAGTGTCATTTTGTCAGTGTTGTCCCATGAAAAGATATACTTAAATATCTGCAGAAATGTGAGGGGTGTACTCACTTTTGTGATACACTGTACATACAGTTCCTTCTTACAGATAGTGGCACCACTGGTAACATGAGCAAAACAGGCTGTAACTGCAACTCTTCACTTTTGTTTTGTAAAGTCTCTCTGCCAGCCCCCCAATCCCCCCACCCCCTCACCCAGACATTGCCAATAATGGCTGTGTAGGTGTCCAGCCGGCCACTGAGATTCAAATCCGGAATAACAGCCAACCAAGCGCACTTTGCTAAGACAGCTCAAAGTAAAGTTCTATAATGTCTAATTAGTTTGGAGAATATATGACAAGGGAAGTAAGACCATTCCTCCATATGGGGCTAGGGTGGCACAGCGGCAAAACACACTAGCCCACCACTCCTGAGATTTTGAGCTTGCATGTTCGAATCTCAGCCCTACTATTGGCTGGCTGAATGCTTACACACAGACATGATTGACTAATGTATGATGCAGACATGATTGGCTAATGTATGATGCAGACATGATTGGCTAACGTCTGCTGTCTATAAAAATATGGCTAAAGTCCTGTGATGTTCAGGGAATTCCTGTCTTGCACCCTGTGTTTGTTGAAACAGACCGTTGCAATCCTGACCAGAAAAATAAAACTTTTGATAAAAATGATAAATTAAATAAATGAATTGGAATAAAATGATATGTACCCAAACAGGGCGGCATGGTGGCTCGATGGGTAGCACTGTCGCCTCAGAGCAAGAAGGTCCTGGGTTTGATTCCTAGGTGGAGCGGTCCGGGTCTTTTCTGTGTGGAGTTTGCATGTTCTCCTTGTGTCTGCGTGGGTTTCTTCCGGGAGCTCCAGTTTCCTCCCACAGTCCAAAGACATGCAAGTCAGGTGAACTAGAGATACTAAATTGTCCATGACTGTGTTTGACATTAAAGACTTAAACTGATGAATCTTGTGTAACCAGTAACTACTGTTTCTTTCATGAATATAATCTAAGTGTGTAAAACATGACGTTAAAATCCTAATACATAAATAAATAAATGTACCCAAACACGTCTAGAGTTTTTGGATGAAAACAGCCCCACAAAATCTCAAAACCAGCACCATGCTTCTCAGTCAGGATGAGGTACTTTTCTGTATGGCTTACTTGTGGTGGGGACTGTAGTGTTTATGTACAACACACACACAATTAAATAACAGATTTTAATGCCTATTGTTTACTGTTGTGTGTAACGTTTTAGATGCTTTTCTGCCTGAGCAGCCCAGTGAAAGCATGGAGAGCGTGCGCAGTGATTTCACAGAAGAAGCTGATGCGAATGGTTTGGTTGGACTCCAGACTGCAAAGAACCCAACAGCACTTAATTTTTCTCTTCGAAACTGGAGCACTGAGCTGAGGTAAGCATCTGTGGAATGTAAACTATCAGTAAATATGTGGATTAGCCATTTTCTTTCTAGTATGTAATTACAAAGTTGAGCCAAAACATTATGACCCCTCATAATGTGCAGGGTAATGTCTATTTTGTAACAACTGTGCATGGAAATATATTAAATAATATAAGCCATGACATGCCGACATGTTGCTGGGTGGCCAGGACTCATTAATGCCAGAGATGCCAAACCAGGATAAACTCTCTACATTAAGAATATGTGGCAAAAAGAATGAAACGTACAAAGTGAAGTTAAACTTTATTAAATATGTCCTGATCTTTTCACCAAAGTAACAATACAACCAGAGAAACAATTTGATCATGTGGTCTATATATCCAAATGATCTTGTAAGGGGTGAATATCCCCCACTTTGTGATACCTGCAGAATACATCTTTCTATAAAACACATACTGACTGAATGTACTAAATACTCACAACAACGACAATGCATTAGCAAAGACCATTACAAAAAATGAAAACAATCCTTAATTTCTTGAAAATTTAAAGAAAATTTGCTTTTAAAGAGCGCATTTTAAGAACAATATTAGAACAGGACTTGACAAGGATGATCGACTGGAGACAATTCACCTTGTAACATACTAAAGTTTAAAGACTATTTGTAATGTCTTGGTAGGTACCAGGTATCACAGGACTCCTTTAGATGTTTTGTGGAGTCCATGTTCCAGCAAAACTATTAGCCTGAGTGTGTGATATAATGTTGTAAATTCTACAATGATTCACTTTGACAGAAATGCAACAAGGCTTCCGGGATGTACTCATTTTCATCTAATGTCGCAGGAAATAACTGTTACCACTGTGAAGTAGGCAGAAGTTCATAAGTTCACAACGCTATGCAAATAAAGCGTGCAGTGATGTGAACATGGTGGTTTTCATTTTTTATACTATAAAACATTACACCAATTTGATTTATCAGTTATTAAAAACAATAGTCATTAAAATCGACTGCATTAAGCAAACATTGACTTCTTAGTCTGTTATGTGTTAATCATGTTCAAGTTGAAATCTCAGGTCTGCCTCAATGATGATGCTTAAATGACCAAATGACTGGCTTACTGATTATATAATTACCACAAGTTGTTCTACGATCTTTCTCTGGATTTTTTATTATTGAAACACCACTTGGTCTTGAGCCACTTGGTCTTATCTTTTTGAATGATGCAATGTTGCAGTATGCTAATAAAGGCTGGACAAGCTTGCACACAAATTTAATGCAGAGCTGTTTTTAAAACTAGCTTTGAAGAGCTTGAAACATTGACTTGACCTGACCACAACGGGGGAGATTAAAATAAATGAGAATTTTGATATCAGTATCAAGACCTACAACATGTGTATATATACATCTATATATGATATATATGATAAGTTATTTAAAGGTTAACCTGTTCTTGTGGATTGTATACTTGTTCCTGTCTCATTCACATTGGTGGGAAGGATGTTTTAACGTGATGTTTAGATTTAACAGGGCTAAAAGGAATCAAGTGTGGTTGGAAGATCTAATATAATACAGGAAAGCAGGAAAAGCCAAATACTCACAACACTTTATTCTCTTTTCAGTTGCATATAATAATTAATTCTTTAGTATTACAATGTTCTGTATGTAAATAAATAGGTTGGCAATAACAGGACATTGTTTTACATAATTTGGTTGATACTGTAACATAGTAGGTTCTTGTGCTCATCTGTACCAAGATTGTTCTGTTCTCCAGCACACACATTCACCTTGAGCACAGTGTACACAAAGTCAAGGTCTCTGTGTAATCTTTGTTCTCTTATAAGCAAACAATTGCTTGTTAAAATAACAATATTTTTAAGGGTATTGTTTACTTATGCACCTTTAACACAGTCGCATTTACCTATTACAATGCCTTAAAACAGTTTATCTCCCAACATTTTTTACAGGAATGATTGTCACAACCTAACATTTTCTCATTTTTCTAGCCAAGACAAAGCAAGAAGGGAAGCTGTTCATTAAAAAAAGCTGTGTTCTTGGGGTTAAGATCATGGAATGGGCCTTCCCACCCTGTATGAACAACAGCCAACCGTGCTAGCTTGTTTTACCACTGTGCCACCTGTTCAATATTTTTGTCAGACAGGGCCAATATAATTATTGTGTTAACGTCACCTACGTTTAATAAGAAACAATTAACCTCGGGTGAAAACAAAAAATTCCATACCCCATACTGCACCATGTTTGACAGCTGGTGATATGCTGGTGACATTTTTTTTGTGGTTTGTAAAGGTGCACTTTTCTGATTGTGCTGTCATGAACGTAAAAATTAATGTGCTTAGAGAGGTCTGGTGGTCATTTCTCTGCAAATAAAACAGTCTGACCTTGGACGATTGGCACCTGTGTTGAAGGCTATCCATTTGTAGACAATCCTTCTTACTGTTGAAGGGTGAATTTCAAATTGTTGGAGATAGACAACAATCCATCGTAGATTAATTGCAGCAACAATATATCTAAGGTAATGAATGATGTCCTCATTTGGTATGATGTATACACACCTAAGTGCCTACACTTTTCAAGAGGTAGTCATATTCCTGATGAGTTACGAATCTTGTGCAATTGATTATTAACACATGGCTGCTAATTGCTCTCTTATAATTGTGGAAACAGGAATGATGTACTTTATTCCCACCTGGTTTCTTAATGTTGGTTTACTTTTGGGAAAAATTACTACATGTTGAAATTGGTTGTGTTTTTTTTTATGTGGCTTGAGGTTAATTGTTAATAGAAGACTACACAGTTGTTTTAGGGCCCGATAAATGAAAACATAAAATGTTAGAAACAATGTACTTTCATTTTCCTTTGATTGTACGTCCATGTTACTGTTATGCAATACTGACATAATTTGCTAGGTTAAGCTTTTTGTATTTTATTTAATAAAGCCATAAGCCTTGTTGAGATGAAGGGCTGCTTTAAGCTTATTTTTTGCATGTATTAATTATTCTGTACTCTTTTTCTACATATATTTTGATATGTCAGCACAAAGTATTTAGAGCTGCTTCTGCATTTAGTAGGGATGCAAATTTGGATTAACCAATAATTGACCATCATAAGTCACTAAACATGCTAATAATAATGATTGAAAATGTACTAGGCATATTAAAGTTCTTCCTGACAACAATAATGTGGTTATTATGAGATAATAGTGTTTTACCCTTTTTTACCTTCATACTAAAGTGTAATGCAAAATATCCACATCAGTTTTGTAAAAAATAACAGTCTCCGCTTCTGTTTGCAATTTATATTTATTAGTTCTGTCATTTATAATTTAAATAATATAAATGCACAAAATTTTAGATTTCAACGGCTACACTCTTTCTCTAAAGGAGTTTGTGCACCTACTTGGCACATGCACACTGAGGGTGGGTCTCAAATCAATAATTAACAGTCAGCTGTTGGAAAGGAGTTTAACATTTCTTTTTTAAATCAGCAGCATTAAGCTACAATTAATTTTTAATGGGTTAAACGGTTAAATATTAACATATTTAATTAACATTAACCTGAAGATTTATTTTTGACCTGTTTTATTTTATTTTCTCTATCTCTTTCCTTCCCTTTGCTTTGCTTTAACAGAAACAGCATGTCGTACTTGCGCCCCGGCCGGGGAGGAGAAAACAGGCGCAGTGTTTTTTACACAGCCAGTAATGAGGAATGGGAGCTGGTGGAATCCCCCACTAAAGATATTCCAGATCAAAAGCCTCCACCTGAGAGCCAGCGGCGTGAGAGCCCTTCACACTTACATAGAAGTAAGAAATGCATCTTTTTTTTTTGTTTTCTTTATGCATTTTATCCCCTTTTCTCACAAATTTTAGTGTAGTCAATTAGTCTTCCACTGCTGGGGATCCTAATCATGTTCGCCTGCCCCACGCCCCCTCTGACGCATGTGCAGTCACTCAACCCTATGTTATTCACCTATACTTTGGTGGATTCGAACACAAGGCCGGATATCACGCACAGAGAGATACGCACCAATCTCCGTACTCCTCCACCTCCTTACAGGTGCCTTGGGCTGCTAACCAGGGTCTTTGAACGGCATTTGAACCACCCCACCCACTTATTAGTCCAGGCTTTTCCCACCCAGCATACTGATGGCCAGTTTTGTTTGCTACAGGCACTGCCAATTGTGCTTGCCATAGGGCATCCAGCCAACCGGTATCAGAGCTGATATTTGACCGGGGAGTTCCGAATCCCAGCGCTGGTGTGTTAGTGAAATATTCTGCTATCAGTTTTTTGTTTATCTCTACTAGCAGCTAAGCTAGTTTAGTTAAGTATTTTAAGTTAGCAATAAAGCATGACTATGCATGCTGTTATAGAAAAATACAGAACAATCTGGCCCTGATGCTATTTTTAATCAGAACTGGATTATTTTTCAATAACATGGCCTGTTTTTAGAGTTCTTGTATTTTTGGTTGTATTGTTGTCCATGCATTATCAGTGCAGTACTGATAGCTTTAAATGCATTGATGTCAAAGAAAATGTAAAATCTTTTTGATATTTTTGTTATTTGGCACAGATTCCATCGGCTCGGCATTCACATTTGACTTCCGGAACTCGTCTCGCATTAAGAGGTCATTTAACTTGGGTTTGGCTAAATCTAACCGCAGTGCAGAGACGTCGCCGGTGGAGTTTAATGGCGGTAGGGCCTCAGAGCTGCAACTACAACTGCAGAGCCAGCAGGAGGAGCTCAACCGCATGCAAGAGGAGCAAAGCCGCCTACAGGAGGAGCTCATCAGTCAAAAGGTATTGTGGGCAAAAAAGACTACATTAAGGCTAAATTAGCTATAAGAAAAAGGTGTATAAAAGTATACAGTATATTGCATTACACTGAAAACAGGAGGGTTGCTTCAGTTACAGTGATGCAGTTATTGCTTTATTCATGGCAGTTGTAATTAGACTATTATTGTGAAGAGATGAACTGTGTTGCAAATAACCTCTGTTCCTTAGAAATGTGATCTAGTTCACACAAACAACTGGCATTCCATTAACACTAAAATTTGCAATAGCATTTTCAACCCCTGAAAACACTTATTTTTAAGTCCACTCACCAAGTTGGATAAATCTATGACTGTAGTTTTGGAAATCACTAATGCATGATGATCATAAGGCCTTAATTTCCTTCGGGATTAATAAAGTATCTATCTATCCATTCATCCATCCATCCATCCCTATCTATATATCCATCCATCCATCCATCTCTATCTATCTATCTATCCATCTATCCATCTATCCATCTATCCATCTATCCATCCATCCATCCATCTATGAGCTTCTTAAGCTAATATAGAGTGCAAACTCCTAGCCTTAGTAAGCTGGCTGATATACAGTCATGGCCAAAATATTGGCACTCCTGAGCTGTTCCATGCTAGATGTTATGTCTCTCTGTGTAGCCTAGTTTAGCCGGCAGTTAGTTGCGTGTGTTAAGGTTTCCTTTTTACGCTTCTGTCTGTCTTCTTTGCCAGCTTCTTTGTCAACACACTTGCCTTTCTCTGATGCCATGGTGCCAGACCTCTTGGTCTGGTTCAGTCTTTTGCTGTTAGGGTTGTCAGCATTCTGTTGATTCCTAGAAACTCGCATCAGTATCGCGGCTTGTTGGGCCTCACATGGGAACCACTGTGGGAGAGCTAATTGCCCCAGATGTGGTGTGGCTCTTTTTCTGGAGCTTAATTTGCAGGTAAGTCCACTGTTATGCACAGGGGAGCACAAATTGGTGTGGTAGAGGACTGGAACTGGCAGGTTCAGATAGTTCTCTGTCTTTTCTATTTACCGATAGCTGGCCTTGTTGCAGTCAGTTGAATTAGCCTGTCATGTCATGTTATCCAGTTCTCATTTTTGCATTTCCTTCATTTCCACTTTCTTCTTTGTGGTTTACAATGTTTTTGGTACACATGACTGTGCACATAATGTACACATAATGTACAATGGTATGTTTAGTGTAAAGCCAGACCGAGAGAAGTGTTTATGCAGTGTGATAAAGCAGAACAGTGGATTAACTTAACTTACTCTTCTGATTTTGTACAGAATAAAACATCTTCCGGTAGACTTCCTGTAGCAGGTATAATCTGGTGTGTTAGAGGTGTTGTATAACATCTAACCACAACTCCGATTATAACAAGAGTCTGTTTGAATGTGCTCTGTATCAGAATACTGCACCCTTCAGTTACAAACATACTAATCATTAAATTGTTTAACTAAGTCAAATGATTTAACATGCTTTTCTTCTTTGTTTAACATGATTTGGTGTGTGTGTGTGTTGGGGTTATTGTATTGTGTTTTCATCCAATCTCTGTTAAGCTTGAGGTATCTGACTGCCTGAGTCATCTCTACTAAAAAAGATCTGCTCAACAATGTACGATTCAAAAGAACTTTGAATTTTACAGGTGAATGAGACTAGAAATGGCTAGAAAAATATTGCTTAAGACCTGTCCTGTACTGTCCCAGAAATATGAGCAAAAATACAGAAAGTCGGGGGTACCCTTACTTTCTCTTTATTCCTTAAGTGATTACAACTTTTCAGGTTCTGAGCGAAGTGCTACCAATCATAAGCCTGCCTTCACCACGCTTCATAGAAAAAATAAGGTGCTGGTGTGCAGTATTTTGTGTATTTCTGGGACAGTGTTTTTGGGTGAGCATTTTCCCCAAGGTGTGCTTCTATTGATAATATACTGTTAGAACCATTAGTGGTTCTAATAGTGTAGAGTGCTATAGGTTTACTCTTGGACTCTATTTCTTCTCAATCATCACATGTGCTCTTGGTATGAATTCTACAGAACACCCACACTTAGAGAAGCAACAGTATGATTTTTGTACTATTATTTAAAGTTAGTCTAAATGACAGTTGATAGACCAACAGGTCTTAAGCAATGCTTTTGTAGTCATTTTTAGTCTCATTCACCTGTAAAATCCAAATTTCTTTTGAATCGTACATTGTTTATATTAACAGTAGAGGAGACTTAAATTTAGAACACCACACCTCCCATGTTATCTTAACACTAAATATCTTAAGACATTAGCCTTGAGGTTCACATTCTTCTAAAAACAAATACAATTGTTTGATTGTCATTAGTTTAAGCAGAAGGCAAGCCATAGTTGTCAGGCAAGCTGGACCAGTACTGGACCAGTGATCAGAGGGTCGCTGGTTCAAGCCCCACCACTGCCAGGTTGCTGCTGTTGGGCCCCTGAGCAAGGCCCTTAACCCTTAATTGCTCAGACTGTATACTGTAACTGTAATGTAAGTCGCTTTGGATAAAGGCCTCTGCTAAAGGTAATAAATAAAATGAAGCAGAACATGATTGTCTCTTATAAGGACTTGAATTCATGCAGAAATCCAGGTAATTCCTGTCCATGCTGTTTATGTGACCCAGGCAACACAAACAACACATCTTACTCTCTCTGTTTTGCTCTCTACAATCTGGTCCCACAATTTTTTAAAGATGTAACATAAAACCTTCACAAGGGGATGTTTGCAAACAAGTTTATTTAATTATTATTATTATTCTCTGTGACCCAATTTAAGGATCGAGACCCTGCCATAAAGGTTGCTAATCCATTGCAGGGCATGTCCACGGGCCATGTCTGTATGTAGATGCCCAATTGACTGATATTACTGGAAAAATATTTTGCAATGTCTCAAATGTGCAGGTGTTAAGGAGCACATCTGTTATCAAATATTAAAGGACAAATGTGCTAGAGAGCACAGGTTATTACGAGGGATCTTCAAACAATTTCTGCACTTGTATATTTGTGTTGGAAACGGTGAGGGTGGGAGGAGTAGTAATTGGTCATGACTGAGAGAGAGCTTATAGTCCGGATTTAGTGCCATCTGATTTCAACCTTTTTGGACGCTCAAAGAAGCTTTAAGGGCAAGAAGATTCTCATGTGATGACGATGTGAAAGCAGCGGTATGTCAGTGGCTACACACATTTTTTGCTGATAGCATTAAAAAGTTAGTACGACACTGGGAAAAATGCATTGGCAGGTGACTATGTAGAAAAGTGATTTGTTGTCATTTGTTTTTGAAATTCTTAATAAATAAGTTTTTGAAAAACCCTTGTATATTGATAAAGTAATTAACAATGCAGCTTTTTTGTTTGTCCTAGCTATTTGCAATTAAGGAAATTAAAAATGTGACACACAAAACACTAGAAATCACTTTCTTTGTCATTTCAGACATTTGTGATAGGTAATTGCATGGTAGAGACTATTTAGAAAGTAAGTTATTACAAACATTCTTATTACGTCTGTTGTTTTGTATCTGACACTGATCACAACAGCACACACAGACTTTGACCACACTTGTTAAACTTTTATTCTTTGCTAATCAACACAACTACTCACAAAGAGCACTAAAAACAGTGTTGACTGAAAGAATCAGCACATCCAGCAACAACTGTAGTGTATTTTAAGGATCTTCGAGTCCAAGGAGCTTTGTTCAGTTATCTAAACTGTTCAGTGTGGATTCTGTTAGCTCAGTCAGCGTAGGTTAGTGATTGAGCTTAAGAGTTGGTGCTTAATAAACCTAATTCTCCATGTCCAGGAGCTGGTGCGTCTCCTCCAGCAAACTCTGAGAACTGCGCAGTGTGAGCGCTGGCCCGGGGAAAAGGAGACAGCCGGGGCATTGGCCGAGCGCAACAGGCAGATTCAGGACCTGTGTGGGCACATGGAAAGACTGGCACTGGAGAAAGAAAGCCTGCAACAGGAACTAAAAAACCTAAAGCTCAAAGTTGGAGAGATTAACGATCAGTTAGGCATGCTGATGGAGACCATCCAGGCTAAAGACGAGATCATCATAAAGCTGTCGCAGCAAAGTCAAGAAGGAAACGCAGAGGCAACCGAGAGCAGCTCTCCAATCACAAGGGACCCACAAGAGCTTATTCACCTGCGGGTATTTATATCGTTAGATGGATGACTGCAGAATATACACTTTTACTGTACTGTTAAATGTACTTTATTTATCTAACTGATAAACTTGCTGTTTAAAACACTTTGTCTTTTGTTGTTTTAGGACAGCCTTCAGGGCTACAAATCCCAAAATAATTTTCTGAATAAAGAAATCCTTGAACTGACAGTATTACGAAGAAAAGCTGAAGTTAGAGAGAAAACCCTGGAGGCAAAAGTAAGTGTGTGTACTTCTTCATTTTGGCTGTGTACGTTTTTTTTTTCAATAAAGGAAGTAGTAAAATAGTTATATTTTAGTCTCGGTATACTTTATTTTTTGATCCACCAATGTATCACTTCCCTTTTTCAGTGCAGCTGTCTGTATTTTTTACTGTAAACATGCTTTTTTTGTTGTAGACACTCCTTCTGTTTCTTCGTTTCCTTTCCTCAGCTTGTTTTTGTCTGTCTCTGTGCAGTACAGTGCTTTGGAGGCTAAGCTGTGCCAGGTGGAGAGTAAGTACTTGGTGCTCCTGCAGGAGGTAAAGACTCCAGTTTGCTCCTCCTATGAGCAGGGCCCGAGTGGAGAAGTCATATCCAGACTGCTGGAGGATGCGCTGCAAGTAGAGATGTCTGACCAGCAGGAGCACACTATATTCAAACCTCACCCTGTCAGGTAGAGCTACTCTAAATATGCTGTTTTTGTGTTCACACATGCTCCGTTTTCAGCAGCATGTTAAAATCATCTTCGAACATCCCACTTAAGAAATCATTTCTTTGTCCAGCAAATTATTTGTATCTAGTACTGGGGTGTTCAAATAACTTTTATTTGACTAAAAATGCCCTAAAGCACAGAGTAATGCTCGGAAATCTGACTATGCCTAAGAGAATCTTCTATTAAGTGAAAAGTGTTGTATGCTCTGGTTGCTAAAATGTTTAGCATCATAATATTTTTACTGTAGTACTATTAAAGCCTAAACAACCAAATAGAAGACATCAATATTGAATTACTATTTAAAAAATCTAAAAAAAAAAGAGTAGCAATCTCTCCTTTCACTTCTACACTCCTTCCTGAAAAAAGATTATTACTTGACGGTCTTGGTTCTGACAAGTTTACATGATCTATATCATATACCTTATGTAGATTCTACAGAGCCAGGATTTTCTTCACTTGGCACATATTCCATAATATAATAACGTCAAGATGCATTCCTGTTACTATTTTATTTTTTACTTTAAATTACTTGCACTGAAAATGAAACATTCTGCCATGTATACTTATTATTTATTGCAACACTCTTGTTAAATAGTGATTGTCACCAAATGTTCCATAAAGAGTAAAAACAGCTTTGTATGCTAATCTAAAAATGTAAAAAAAATAGACACTAACTAATTTAAAATATGATGCCAGTGTTAAGTATAAAAAGTGGTAGCTCAGCGGTTTTAGATACTGGAATAGTATTCAGAAGGTTGTGGGTTAAAGCCCCACCAACGCCGTGTTGCCACTGTTGAGCCCCTGAGCAAGGCCCTTAGCCTTAATTGCTTGAATTGTATTAAGTCACGATTGTAAGTCGCTTTGGATAAAAGCATCTGTTTGTATCTTTATTACAAAAAACAACAGTTTGTTAAACGCTTATACTGTATAGTTGAAAAGAATAGAAAATGACCAGCATAGTTTGGCTGCTGGTATTTGGGTTAACCAGCATTGGCATCCTGGGTTACCAGATAAATCATTGTAGACCAACCCCCTTTTTAACATGGTTTAAATTCTTACTATTGTAAAGAATCATTTTTTTTCTTTTTTATGGTAATAAAAAAAGAAATTCCCACAGATCCCCTGCAATTATGCTAACTGACATGCATTATATTCAGTTGGGAGTAGGGCTGGTTCATTGATATGGCAATGGGTAGATAAAGGTGCTGAGCCTGAAGCTGCATCTGCTGGGCCTGGTAGCAGGTTTTGTAGGGCCAATTGATTCAGTGTAATCATTTTGCTAAAGCTTTGCCTGCATTGACTACAATTCTCTCCTCTTCTAGCCGACATTTAAACACTTAAAATTTACTGTTACGAAATGAAATAAAATGTTAAAGAAGCAACAGTAACGTTAGCTTGTGTCATTGTGACCTACAGTACCAGGTTTATTTCCACCACTCACAGACTACTCCAACTTTTGTTTGTAAAAAATTGGGTGACATACTGTAGCTTTTTTTCTTCAGACTCAGTTTCCTTTCTTCATGTTTTTGGTAACCAGATTTTTCTGTATGATAAGACACTTCTTACTAGCAGGTCAATGGTAGTAAGTACCGTTCATGCCTGGTTTGAGGGCGGACTGAACTATGTCATGTAAATAGAAGAGGAGGCCATACATATTTCTCTGGATGTCAAACAAGTAAAGAAAAAGTTAGTTTTAAATATAATATTCTGTTAATTATGATATTTTAATAATTTAATAATTTCATGTAATGCAAAAAATACAAAGGGTTCTAATAATTTTTTCTCCCGGCAAATACAGTGCCCTAGCCTATACCATATTACAAAAAGTGCCATAACCTTTGCTCGTTTTATGTTTAACCACCATGATACATTTAGCCAATAAACATTGACAGGGCATTAAAATGTGCAAAGTTTTCTGTAGAAGATGACTTATTTTTATTTTGAAAATCAACATGTGGAATTTGACCAGGTATGGACAACCCTTTTTATAAAACATGCCTGAGTGTAATCTACTGTAATAAACTAACATTTGAATATTTAATATTCCTTCTTGTTCTCAGTGAGTATGATGTGTACGGCTTCAAAACGGTTCCAGAGGAGGAGGATGAAGAGGAGAAGCTGGTTGCCAAAGTCAGGGCTCTGGAGCTTAGGTCTCTTTCGCTGACCGACCAGGAGGTTTCAGTTGGGGTGAAGTGGGAAAACTACCTGGCTGGCACCATGAACAGAGAGATGGTGCGCTGTCTCGAGCTGAAAGTTTTAATCCGCAGCGGCGTTCCTCATGTTCATCGTTCCAAAGTTTGGAGCTGGTGCGTCAACTTCCACGTTAAAAAGCTCCGCGAGAGCCAGCCAGCGGACTATTATGAGAACCTGCTGTGCACCGCGAGGGACAAACCGAACCCAGCCTCTAAGCAGATAGAGCTGGACTTGTTGCGAACACTGCCCAATAACAAGCACTATTCTTCACCTTCTGCTGAAGGTATCCAGAAACTAAGGAATGTGCTGCTGGCTTTCTCCTGGAGAAACCCAGACATTGGTTACTGCCAGGGACTCAACAGGTATGCTTAGTGGGGAACATCTATAGGTAATTGTTAACATTAGTTAAAAAGATTGTTTATTTATATGGAACCTTTCATATATTTGGAATTTATTGCTGATAAAACTGAGCAAAATAAAAAAAGAGATTGGCAGGGTAACCATTGTATTTAATACTACATATACTGTAAACAAGAGACAGTATAGCCAAAATCCTTTATTATCCAGGGGCACAGTAATGCTAAAACAGGAAAGGGTTGCTCTAAACTGTTCCTGCGATGCTGAAGGCATAAAATTTCTTTTTCATTTCGTTTTCGGGCATATAATGTCTGTATAATGTATCATTGAGCCCTACTCTGACTTTGCAGACATGATTGGCAGGCAGGTACAGTTCACCTTGTGCAGCCATAGAGACCATGATTTTCAAACATTTATCAAAATCACTGATACCTTCTTCTAGACTTGCCAGTGTACACTTTTCCTTTGAGACTGTAAATAAGTAAATAAGTGCCATAGGTAAAAGCAAAAATAAATTGTATTAAAATAGACAGTCTTTTAAAAGAAACAAAACACTGATGTTGCTCAGGTGGCGAAGCGGTAAAACACGCTAGCACACCAGAGCTGACATTTTAAACTCATCTGTTTGAAACTCAGCTCTGCCATCCGGCTGGGCTGGGCGGCTATATGAACAACGATTGGCTTGTTGTTCATACAGGGAGGGAAAAGCCGGATAGGGACCTCATAACATAATTACGACCGCTGCTGGCTGATTGATGGCGTCTGCACAGAGTTGAGGGAAGTGTAACACAATTGTTACGAAAACTAAAATTAATATTAAAGTAAACTAAATTCCAAATCAATCCAAAACAAACGGTGACATTTGTGCTGGTTGAAGACTGGGATATTACATTAATCTTGCTTTTTTTGGTTCAGAATTGATAAAGAATTGAACAGTTTTTCATTGTTTCTTTTCATTGTTTTCATTTTCTGTTTTTCCAGGCTAGCAGCCATAGCTCTTCTGTATTTGGAGGAAGAAGAGGCTTTCTGGTGTCTTATCACCATTGTGGAGGTTTTTATGCCACGAGACTATTACACTAAGACACTACTTGGCTCACAGGTACTATTAAAAGCACGCACCCCCACTGTTTTCCTGTTTTTATCACTGGGAATATTCCAGATCTGCTTTTTGGACTGACTTTCATTAGTCAGATGAACTGACTCCTTGTAGCATGTGCCTTTTAGTTAGCTATGATTCATTTGCTGGGCTCAAAGGCAGGTCCATAAAGGCTTTCTGTCTGCATTTTCTCCCTCTTTTCTCCCAACCTACATCCAATTCCCTATTCCAGTTCCTCTGCTGATTACACCACCCCAATGGTGGCTGTGGAAGGCCACAGACTTGCTTATAAAGTACTTGATTTCATAAATGGTCTTTTGATAAAATGTGCAAACACTCAACTCAAACACTCTAATGGACACAGTCCAAGTTCTTGTTAAAGCTGTGAAAGCTTTAAGTAGGAACCAATTCTATATTGTTGACAGTGGTTTTGGAATGGAATGTCCAACACGCTCATGGTCAGGGAACATCAGCTCAAATAGTACATTATACATAGAATTATGTTAAAACATTAAATTTTTGTTTAAAAATTTACAAACCTCTTAACTAGTAAAAAAACACACCCTAATATACACCAGAAAAAATAAAAGAGGTAATTGATTTCTTCCATGCTAAAACTTAAGCTAAATGTTAACCTACAGTAAAAACAGTAGTAAATCGGTGTGAATTAAACAGCAGGGTGAATTATACAGGATCAATTTTAAAAGGCAAAATGAATTACTATAGAATTACTATACTATTAAAATAATATAGTCACTATAGTTTTCCTACTCTTTGTATAAGACCTATACTCAGTACACACCCACTGACATGAGCAACTTAATAACTGCAAAATATAAAATAAAAATATGTAGTAGAGTGTAATTAGGCTTCCTTGGTTCATTTTTTTCAAAGGTGACTGGTATGAGCAGATTTCCGAGGCTGTCTACGATTGCCAAACTGGTATTAGTTCTGCCACATTCAAATGCAGATGCAGAGAGTTTTTTTCTATGGTGGGGCTTAATAAAACCAAAACCAGGAACACGTTGGCTCTGGATGGAACTCTGTCATCCATCATGACCGTGAAAATGGCTGATATTGAACCACAGTGCTTTAAATGGGAGCCCCCAATATCGGTCATCAAGGCATCAAAATCTGCCACAAACACAACACACATCATTACTCATAAACACAAACACACACAGAGGGACAGAATAACCACCACTGTTCAAGGGGCCCGTTTGTTTTTCTTTATTTAATTTTTTTTTTTTGTTTTTTTTTTTTTGTTTAGAAAGGCATAGCTAAAACTATTTATGTAATATTACAGAATTTAGTGTAACGTGAAGAGGTTGTTCTGTCGGTGTGTCCCCCCCCCCTCACTCCAAGCAAACTCGAAAACTTGAGAGCCCTGATCACTGTAGTCAATTATGAATACATAATTGCTAGTTCTTTATTGCTAATTACTGACAGAATTCATTGCATTTCTGTTAGCCTTTGGTTTGTTTTATCCTTAGCTCCTCTTTTACACGGTCTACAGGTGCGTGTGCTTCACACAAAACAAAAAACCTAAACTAATTTAAAGCATAAATTGTGTTTTTATGTAGGTTTTTTTTGGTTATTAATCAATTTAAAACCAACTTTGGCAGATTATTTACCCGCCTTACAGACTAAGCAAAAATAGCAGCCTAACATTGCCCGACCATGCTACAGGAAAAATAAGCCTCACAAAGGCTGATCGCTTCGTTGGTATCTAAACGGTAGAAGAGGCCCCTCTAGTGGTGGGCAAAGGAATTGGTGCTGGGAAATGGGCTAAATAAAATAACAGTTTATATTTAAGTATAAATAAATTACATGGAATTAAAAAGGTCTTGTTTTAAGAGCACAAATTTAGCATTTGAGATCTAGCAGAACATATATAACGGGTTTAACGGAGGAAGAAAAATAAATAGTGCAGGGAAGCCATAAAAATACAAAATAATAAAACATACAGAGCCACTACAGCAGGGTTCTCAAACTTGCAGCATGGGAGTGAAAACCTGCCTGTCTACAAGTCAAAAACTTATGACAAAAGTATGACAATTTCTGTAACAAAATATTTGAAAAAGCAGAATTTTTCTTTTTTTACATACAATTAAATGTTTTTAGTTTTTAATGTGCGAGTTAGTGATCAATCCAGTGTAATGGATTGAGAGTAATTAATTAAGTTTGTGTGGGATTCAGTATGTGAGTAAATTAGTGAGGGGATACATATTAAATGTCCTGCAATAGATGGGTTGCTTTTTTACATTTTACATTTACATTTTCAGCATTTAGCAGACGCTTTTATCCAAAGTTACTTACACAATGAGTGGAACACGATGAGCAATTGAGGGTTAAGGGCCTTGCTCAGGGACCCAACAGTGGCAACTTGGTGGTGTCGGGGCTTGAACCGGCAACCTTCTGTTTACTAGTCCAGTACCTTAACCACTGAGCTATCACTGGCCCTTTTTGAACATTCCACAGCCCTAGTCAGTATGAAGTGAAATATCAATGAATAAGTAATGCACAACTAATATCTTAAAATATTTTATATACAGTGAATCTGAAGCTGACAGGAAGTTTTTTTTTTTTTATTTGCAGGTGGACCAGCGTGTGTTTAAGGATCTGATGAATGAGAAGCTGCCCAGGATTCATTCACATTTTGAACAGTATAAAGTGGATTTCTCCCTCATCACTTTTAACTGGTTCTTGGTGGTGTTTGTGGACAGTGTGGTCAGTGATATCCTCTTCAAGATATGGGATGCTTTTCTTTACGAGGGCCCCAAGGTAGGAATAAACATCTGTGTGTTTTAGTTTAGGATGAAAATGGGGTTGCAGTCAGGTTTATTGAAGGTACAAAAAATTGCCCTAGGTATGAATGTGTGTGTTTGTGTGTGTGTGCGCACCATGTGATGGACTGGCAACCTGTCTATGGTGTTTTCTACTATTTTGCCCAATTAATCAAACCCACCTCCACCCTAAATAGAATAAAGTGGTGGTCAAACAGTCAAGAATGAAGAAATTAATAAATAAATGAATGGTATAGGGTTAGACCCCTGGAGGCCAGGGTCCTTTCAGTTTAAAGTTTGCATGTTCTCCCAATGTTTCCGTTGGTTATCTATGGGTGCACCATAGTCCAAATACATGCAGTCAGACCAACTGTAACTACTAGAAATTGCCCTGTGTGTGCGCTCTATGATGGACTTGGTACTTGTCCAGGGTGTTTCCTACCCTGGGAATAAATGTTTGCTGACACATGTTACTGATAGGTGCTGGTAAAATCAAATGTTTACTGACGTTTTTAAACGATTAAGCAGTTTCTGTATTTTTGCTTACTTGGATACAGATATGAATCTGTACTTTGCAGTCACTTGTAACTGAATGCCATTTTCATTCTGTTTATCAAGCGGGTATTTTGTTTGTTTATTTGTAGACTGCAGTTTTCTGTTTTTTGTTCATGTAAAACATGAAATAGGAAGTAATGTGACGTGCACAACCAGATCACTTGAAGTGAACCATGGACCAGAGTTTTCAGGTGGACTGGGGATCAGTTCCTGAAATGAGTTCAACAACAGCTTTCAAGCTTGTCTTTCTCATGTTTATATTCCTTATCTTGTGTGGCAAATAGACTTGGGCCTGGAACTAAATTGCGAGTGGGTGGAGAAAAAAAACATGTAAAATGCAGAAGAAATGAAAACTACTCTACTAGACATTCTAGGGCTTATCGATATTTTGATATTAGGGTTTCACAAACATAGTGAATATGGGCAAAATCATGCAGATAAAGCACAAGCAAATCCAAATTTATAAACGTGGTGATCTGGAGAAGCGAGATAGAAAACATTATGGAATATAGAATTCATTACACTATGGATATGAAACAAAACAACTGACAGCTCGAATAAAATCCAGGTTTGAATGTTAAAGGTGCCGTCAACTGGCCAAGCATCTACAAATGCATGAGTGGCTGTGTCTGGGAAAGGGTAGGAAGTGGTTGTAGTTTGACTGTTTGGTCTGCTCTGACACTCACCTAAAATGCTTTAATAATGCGATATTAGTTATAATCTACTTATTTATCTGCCCTCTATGTGCCAACAAGGCAGGTAAAAACTATATGCCCATCACCCAATTTCTTCTATTTTTGCCAATTTTTCATATTTAAATGTTGCAGATCCGAAATTAATTGAAATATAATGATGATGTGTAAACAGCTTTTAGATGATAATTCCATTTATTGAAGACAAAGATTCATTTAAAACCTACTGTATATTACCCATGTGAAAAAGTTATTGCACCCCCTTCAAAACTAATAACCAGTTTTGCCACCCTTGAGAGTAACATCTAGTAATAACAACGTCCATTAGTTTTGGCAGAATTGTTTTAATTCACCTACATTAAAAGGGTTTCAAACATGAACTGCCCCTTAAAGGTCTTGCCATTACATTTCAATGGGATTAAAATCAGGACACTGACTCGGCCACTCCAAAACCTTCATTTTGTTTCTTTTGAGCCGTACATAACCCATTTGTTGCATAACCCAACTGTGCTTGAGCTTTAGGTCTCAATGACTGATCTAAGACTGCTTATAAGCAGTGATCTCTGTCTGCTGTTGTCTTAAATGTTGCAGACTGTTGTTTTTGTAACAGGCAAGTCAGTTAAACAGCTAATTTCAGCGGGGAGAAATCTGAGAAAATGAACACAGATAGAAAATACGTATTTTAACCATTAAATGACGTTTGTTATATATTTATAACCTTATCTATTGAAATGTGATGTGTGAAACTAAAATGTACCAAAAGGGTGTCAAAGCAAAGCATTGTATAGACTAAGCAACAGACTATCAGGCACTAAAGCTTTCTAAAGCATCTGTTCCTAGAACTTTGACATTTAAACAGTTTAGCAGACGCTTTTATCCAAAGCAACTTAGGACCGTGACTTGTACAATGCAAGCAATTGAAGATGAAGGAACTTGCTCAAGGGCCCAACAGCAGCAATCTGGCAGATGTGGCGCTGGAACCAGCAACCTTTTGATTAGTAGACCAGTATCTTAACCATTGAGCTGCCGGATATACACCAATCAGCAATAACATTAAAACCACCTCCTTGTTTCTACACTCACTGTATATTTTATCAGCTCCACTTACCATATAGAAGCACTTTGTAGTTCTGCAATTACTGACTGTAGTCCATCTGTTTCTCTGCATGCATTGTTAGCCCCCTTTCATGCTGTTCTTCAATGCTCAGGACTCTCCCAGGACCACTACAGAGCAGATATTATTTTGGTGGTGGGTCATTCTCAGCACTGCAGTGACAATGACATGGTGGTGGTGTGTTAGTGTATGTTGTGCTGGTATGAGTGGATAAGATGGAGTTTTTAAACACCTCACTGTTACTGCTGGACTGAGAATAGTCCACCAACCAAAATATCCAGCTAACAGCGCCCTGTGGGCAGCGTCCTGTGACCACAGATGAAGATCTAGAAGATGACCAACTCAAACAGCAGCAATAGATGAGCGATCGTCTCTGACTTTACATCTACAAGGTGGACCAACTAGGTAGGAGTGTCTAATAGAGTGGACAGTGAGTGGACAAGGTATTTAAAAACTCCAGCAGCGCTGCTGTGTCTGATCCACTCATACCAGCACAACACACACTAACACACCACCACCATGTCATTGTCACTGCAGTGCTGAGAATGATCCACCACCTAAATAATACCTGCTCTGTGGGGGTTCTGACCATTAAAAACAGGCTAAAGCAGGCTGAAAAAGGTATGTAGAAAAATAGATGGACTACAGTCAGTAATTGTAGAACTACAAAGTGCTTCTATATGGTAAATGGAGCTGATAAAATGGAGTGAGTGTAGAAACAAGGAGGTGGTTATAATGTTATGACTGATCGGTGTAAATTACAACATTAAAAGCCTCTGCAAAATGTTAAAATGTTGTTTGAAGCAGCTTGAAATTGTAATCTGAAAACAGTGCAAGTAATTGTGGATTAAGGGCCTTGCTTAGGGGCCCAACAGTGGCAACCTGTGTGGTGGTGGGGAACTTCCAATTAATAGTCTAGTACCCTAACCACTAAGCTACCACTGCAAAATATTTGATTGTGCATAGATGATATGTTAGAAATGAAGGAAGTAGTTGCTTGTGTTTTTTTTAAGTACCTTTTTTTGTTTCAACAGATCATATTTCGATATGCTCTTGCACTCTTCAAATGCAAAGAGGAGGAGTTTTTGAAGTTGCAGGACACCATGTCTATTTTTAAGTATCTTCGATATTTTACACAGACAATCCTTGATGCAAGGTAACTTTTTTGTTATTGTTCTTTAGAACTTACTTATGAGTATTAGTATTGTGTGAGCTAGTATTGTGGCTTCTTCACTTACACATATACTCCAAGAAACGTCATCAATGGATTGTTTTTAATGCAGACACACACTTTCACACACATGTATAGGATTTGAAATGCTTCCTGAGTCAAAACAAGGACATCTAAAAGCAGGATGGCATCATAACCTTTTCTTTATTAAACACATCGTATAGGCAAAGGAAAACGACTTAAGATTGCTTACAGGCGTATGAAATCAGTCATTGTTTTCAATTAATTTTTATGTTTTTATCCTGGTCAGGGTTGCAACTTTTCCTAAATCACTGGGTGCAAAACATTAACACACCCAATCTATAACATTCCCATCTGATAGCAACATTGGGGATTTAAAACTTGCATCCCAGTGGTAGTGGGATAGTGTAATTTGCCACTGTGCCACCCAAGCACCCATTTGAACAAAAATAAATAATGAATATAAAATCCACTAACATAGGTATGCTAGTAATACTCTGACCTAAGTTAAATATGTTTTACCACAGGTGACCAAACTATCAGAGGTTTTCCATTATGAGAATACATGAGTGTGTGTGTAACCCCAGTTATGTAATAATTTTGTTCAAATTACATTTCTTGCAGTTCCCTGATTAATCTGTGCATGAAAAACAGTCTGTGTTTAAAATTCAGGGCAATTATTTTGCTACCAATATAAATGCTATAAACCCATGGCTAATTGAATTATTTGACATAATTCTGTTGCAGAAAGCTCATGAACATGGCTTTTGTGGACATGAACCCATTTCCGCTGAAGCAAATTCAAAACCGTCGTACCTTTCACCTGGAAAAGGTTCGACTGGAGCTTACCGAGCTGGAGGCTATACGGCAAACGTTTTTACGCGAGAGAGACAACTCCCAGGATGGACGCTCACTCATCAGTGAAGATGAGGAGGACAACTAAGTCAGTGTCGATCGGTGATTAGAGCTGTTTGAAACAGGGATCTGTGCCTCTTTAATTGCTCCCACCAGTTTACAGTCAGCTACACAATTATTGGCACCCTTGGTGTAGACTGATGTAGACACCTGTGTTTAATGTGCTTGATAAAACAATGAAAATGTGCAACATAATAGCACTGAGACTTCTCTTATAAATTGGTATGAACTCCATTAGGGTCCCTTTAAGCAATCATTCAAAATGAAGCTGCTTTTTCATACAGTAGAATGCTGGGAATGCAGCTCTGGTACATCATTTTTATAACTGTTGTGTTATCACTATCATACACATTCCACACTTTTGTATATTAATCAAATTATTTTTCCTGTCACTTGTTTACCTCTTTATATAAACTATATTCATATTACTGCTGTGCACTATCTCATTTGAAATACATTTTGCTTTTTTTATATACAATGTTATAGGTTTTGCTCAACTTCAAATACATTTCCTTCTGAAGCACTTAAATCACTTTAAATTAGAGACATACAATTATAGTACAAATTGTAGATCAGAAAACCAAAACCAAGCAGTATTTTTTGTCCAGTGTATGAACTTCTTCAGAAACCCACTGAAAGATCTTGTTTCCAGCCATGAATTAAATACAGTGCCTAAACAATGCAAATGTTTCATGCTGAATTTTGATTAGTTTGAATTCTTATGAGTCAGGATTTTACAGTATACAGTATATCCAGTTCTCTGCCTGTGTATTATATTGACAGCTGTGTGTGGCTTTATTTCAGGACAGTTTTGATAATATACATTTTATTTTAGTGCATCATTTTCAGTTAATGTTTACACGTGTATTGTTCTGACAGCAAAGTTGCATTTTGGTACATTACAGATAATAAAGACTTTCAAAAATTTTCTTTAGCAGGGAGCAGTATCATATCAGTTTTATTCATTATTATACTAAGCTTTGGTTAGCTTTTTTATTTCACGTCACATGTTTTGTGGCTTAATTTAGATTACAAATGGTATTGAATTTTTGAGGCCTTATTGATGAGGGACATGAAATGTCCATGTATTGTTTTTTTTGTTTTGTTTTTTACATTTTTACCTTCATTTAAATATACACTTTTTGTTTTTTTAGTTGATTTGACTTTGGACATTACTGTTTATACCTGCATACACAATATAACATGTATTACTTTTACATGCAGCAGTGTTTAATAATTTGTCATTATTATTTGTTTTATTTTTAACTGATTAGATAAAAACTGATTAGATGGCTTTCAGTGTATTGTATATTACACATTCCATGTGTATTTGTACCCAAAATTGTCTTAAAAATATGCCGGAAATTTCATTGAGTAATGATACAATGCTGTGAACTTTGAGAGCTGGTCTCTCAATGTGTCTTCATGACATTTTGTAGGATTTTATTCTGACTTAAAACTGTTAAAACTTTAAGTTTCTTCAGTAAAAACTTTGGACATTGGCCTTACCCTTCTCTATGACTCTCACATATTTCTATTATATTTGGCCTACAAGTATTATTTACTTGTACACTTTGTTTAAAAAACATCTAAATTTAAGCATTACTTAGTCCATTTCCTTCCACTATTGTTTATTAAATAAGCTGGCATGTGATTCTTATTGTTGTTGCCCAACAGCTTACAGGTTTATTATATACATACATGTAAAGCATATATATTTAAAACATTTAAAGATGCTTTCTGATGTAATCGTTTTCTGTTGTTTCACTGATTGTTAAATAAATTGCCTAAGCATACAGAAGATCCCTGCTTCAGAGTAGTGTGTGTACAACTGAATGTGTGTTAAGTGAGTTGAGATTCACACTTAAAGGAAGATTTTCCCTCTGTGATTTGTACTGACCTGGATGAAAAACAGGAAACTGAATATAGATAATGTTTCAGCTAACAATACTTGAGGTTCACCTCAAGTTCCTTCCTGCTTTTGTTGATTGTGTATCCGTATTGGCGAATGTGGAGATTAGCTTTGTGTTTTAAAAACTAACTGTTCTTCTCTTCTGTAACATGCTTTTTCCCTCTTTTTTAAGCGCACGTTGCATTGCACGCTATTTACATTTTTCCAGCAGGTGGCACTATGTCCTTTGGTAGCTTTAAAACATAAGGTACTGAGACAAGTGAATTACACTACAGTATATTGCCAAAAGTATTCACCCATCCAAATCAATGAATTCAGGCGTTCCAATCACTTCCATGGCCAGACCAAGCACCTAGGCATGCAGACTGCTTCTACAAACAGTAAAAGAATGGGTTGCTCTCAGGAGCTCAGTGAATTACAGCGTGGTACCGTGATAGGATGCCAGTCGTGAAATTTCCTCACTATTAAATATTAAACACAGTCAACTGTCAGTGGTATTATAACAAAGTGGAAGCGATTGGGAACGACAGCAACTCAACCACGAAGTGGTAGGCCACATAAAATGACAGAGCGGGGTCAGCGGATGCTGAGGTGCACTATGCGCAATGCAAAGCGTCAGATGCAGTGGTGTAAAGCATGCTGCCACTGGACTCTAGAGCAGTGGAGACGTGTTCTCTGGAGTGACGAATCACACTTTTCCGTCTGGCAATCCGATGGACGAGTCTTGGTTTGGCGGTTGCCAGGTACTTGTCTGACTGCATTGTTCCAAGTGTAAAGTTTGGTGGAGGGGGGATTATGGTGTGGGGTTGTTTTTCAGGAGTTGGGCTCGGCTGTTATAGCTGCAAAGGTTGGGCCGACATCATATTAAACCCTATGGATTAAGAATAGGATGTCACTCAAGTTTATATGCGTGTGAAGGCAGACGAGATATTTGGCAATATAGTGTATGTTGAACTGGCTTATGTATGGAGTTTATCAGCAAAGAAGTACGAAGAGGGAAAGCCTATTCTCTGAACACAAACGTGGATGGTAGTGTCACAATTCAACCATGCAGATACAGTAAACCTTTTTAAAATGTGGTTAAAAAGGGTTCAAATTCAAAATATGACAGAAATTGTATAGAACGTATTTAATGCTTTAACTCGAACATGGAATAAATATGGGCTTTCATTTTAGACTACCAGTTTAATTTGGAGTCATGTCTTTTACGTTTGCCTTTAAATGTATTTTCCAAAATATTTATGCTCTGTAAGGTCATTCATATGTGGCAAGGTTCCTTTTTATACAATTACATGGCTAACAACAACAAAACAGCTTAAATTGTCATTTTATTTACAGTAAGGCAAAAATTTATTTGCATTTGATTTACAGTATTTTCAGAAGCTTTTATCTAAAGAAATACATTTGCAACCAAATAAAGTGTAAGCAATTAAGCTTTAAAGGCTTTTTCAAGGGCCCAACAGTGGCAACTTGGTGATGGGGCTTTAAACCAGGAATCACAAAAGGACACAAAGGAAGTGCAGGCCTTGCTTGCTTTAGATTAGGTCATTGTTCATGATAATTTAGAAGAGACTATTTATAAACCAATTTTGGCCGGTGTGTAAAATGAAGTAAAATATTCTGTGATTTGTTCATTCTTTTGAATCTTTATTTAACTGACAAAAGAAAAAAAAGTAAATAAAAACACTTTTAGAATGTAATGCCTGTAACACACTCAAGGAAAGTTGGGAAAGAGGAAAAATAAGTTTTAAAAAGCGTTACAAGCATTACAGAATTTTTAACATTTCACAATAAGCAGGTGAATTGGTAACAAGTGAGGGAATCATGAATCGATGTAAAATAAGGATGAACTCTTTTATTTTGATAACCTATCAATGAGCCCATGGTAATAACTTTAGAGCACATTATAAAGGCATAAACTTTATAAACAGCTATAAACTACTCTATAAACAGCTAGCTAATATTATTCCTAAATTGAGTGCTTCAGTTTCCATAGATTATTTGGATTCAATCCCAAATGTCAGGATAGAAATTGTTTTAATACCATCCACTATAATTTTTTCCCTGTTTCATAGTTTGTCTTCATAAGAGCTGTTTTTAAATAAACATATAACAACATCTTAACAATCACTTGTTTGCTCAAGCAGTCTTTGTTCAATAAATGCTGTAAAAGATTCCATAAAACATTAAAATGAAAAGTAAACACAAATTTAAAATGTACTGCAATGTAGCCACTACTAAGAGTAATGTTTTTAGTAGTGGTAAATTAATTTAATATGTGTTTTATTTATGTGTGGTTGAACTACTTGACATTATCTGGGTGTTAAAAGTTGATAATTCGGTTAAAATATTGTATACAAAATAAAACATTTGAAACAAAAACAATACCTTAAATCAATTACTTGGGATATAAAAATGCAAATCAGTGCTGCTTGTTTCATTGTTGTATTATTTGTGTTTCTACTTACTAAGTACGCCTGGGTAAGCTGCGCATGCGCATAGCGCGGCTTCTAATCATACACATCTCTCGCACACTTGCCCGCAGTACGAGTCTGTCAGTGGAGAGAAGCGAAGCGGTGAGGAGTCGCTCAAATGTCCAATAAGGACCAAACTTTACTTCTGCTTCTGCTACACTGCTGTTAGGAAGCGTTTTCAATTAAACAATACGGGTAAGAAACTTTTTAACTCACAGTTTACTTTTAAAAGTGTTTTTTAAAGTTTGTAACATTTTGACTGTACGCTATTGATGCCGCCCCGTTCAGTGAGTAAAGACTTCTGTATTGCTGTACTGCTGCGGTACTGCTCTCTGTACTGAACTGCCTGACATCTTTTCTGTGGAACCTGCCTGAAAAGTAAACACTTATTAGCTTATCAGTACTTTAATGTGTTGACATATGTTTGATGTGATAAGTTTGAATCAAGTTTCGCCCCAAAAGTTCACACTTTGTGATGTTACATAACGAACTAGTCAGGTTCAGTTGGCGTGGTCAGGTTGGTTCCAGCTGTTTTGTGTATTGATAAAATGTACATGATTGGCTGTGTCTGGGTGGATGGCTGAGGCCCAGGGATGGATTGGCATCCTGTCCAGGGTGTGTTAATGCATTATGCCCAGTGATTCCAGGTAAACCGGATTCACTGCAACCTTGACCAGGATAAATCAGTGGTAAAACATAAAAATGAAATTATATTTCCAGTGTACATATTTGTCAATGATAGTTTTCACTATCTCTGTTTTCACTGGAGCCCTGACCAGGATAAAGCTTTTCCTAAAAATTAAAAAATGAAAGAATTAATATGATTCTAAATGGGTAGTATTGGTGCATATTCAACAGGGGCCAGAAATATTTCTTTTCCACCGAAGTTCTGGTGCCAGTTCCTGCAAACTAGTGAACCTTATAGAAATGAACCTATGTTTACACTGGTTTAAAAGCCCAACAATTATGTAAGTGGATGTGTGCTTTCCATCACCTGAAAACAAAATTCGAAACACACTTTAAACAACATAAACCCAAGTCCTTTGTCTGCTTTATCAGTTTGATTGACTGTACAGTTGTGTACAGTTATTACGTAGCATGTTGCACCGACATCTGTGACCGTCAAATTAATGTGACCTCAGTGGGCACTTTTTATGATTTCTATGTATGTGCACAAGCATTTTATGCATATTATGTGTTCACACACAAAAGGTTGGGACATCCTACCCACCCACCCACTGGGCACTTGCATCACAGGTTTGCTGGTTCCAGACCAACAAGATTATGGGGTCAGAACGGCACCAATTTTTCTGGCCGAGAACCTGTAATTTTGTGGTAAAAAAGCATGAAACTATTTTGGCACCAGCATTGACACCATGCTGGTGTAAATGCGATAAATGACTTATTTAGCTTTTCATCAAGCAGATTTTACACTCAGAGATGGAGCTCAAACTAACAGAACAGATAGAATTATCAGGAAAAATGTTTGAATGCACTGATGTGTTAAACTATGAGGAAATGAAATGCTGGGGTAAGAATGTGGTGGTATCTAAAAGGAAATTTCTTCAAAAATCAAAACATCAGAATCTGGTTGTATTGGTTAGAACAGATTTAAAGCAAATGGGTGGCACTGTCGCCTCACAGCAAGAAGATCTTGGGTTCAATCCCCAGGTGGGGCGGTCCGCGTCCTTTCTTTGTGGAGTTTGCATGTTCTCCCCGTGTTTGCGTGGGTTTCCTCCGGGTGCTCCGGTTTCCTCCCACAATCCAAAGACAGGCAAGTGAGGTGAATTGGAGACACTAAATTGTCCATGACTGTGTTTGATATAACCTTGTGAACTGATGAACCTTGTGTAACGAGTAACTACCGTGTCTGTCATGAATGTAACCAAAGTGTAAAACATGACGTTAAAATCCTAATAAACAAACAAACAAACATGCCATACAAGAAATAAATTGTAAAAAGAAAAAGAAATGGGTGCACACCTGAATAATCACAGTATAATAAAATATCTGTTTTGCTTATTATGCTTGTATGTTTACCCATTAGGTCCCACTGTCCTTCACAGGTCAAATTCACAGGTCAAAATAAAGCATTTGGGACATTCTTAAGTAACATGATATGTTAGGTTCCACCCTTCAGTGATGGAATGCAGGTAGCAAGCTGGAACGTGTGTGCTCATCATATGGGTAACGTACATGAATAAAAATCTTTTACAGCATCTCCGGTCTAGTGTGTGTTATGCTGGGGGGATCCCTACTGAAACTTGTTTACCTGATAACCTTCAAGACATAATCATCATCAATGAAGACTCTGGGCATGGCTGTGTTCAAGCAACAGAAAGTGGAGGATTTTTATGAAATGGGAAAGGACCTTGGAAGGTAAGTGACATGATACATGTTTGTGTGACTAGTTAACACTGCAAGACCAGAATAAAGGAAGCATGTGGTTTGACATTAAAAACTGCAGTCCTACTACATGCTTGAGTGCATTTAAAGAACGATCTAAATGACAGGTCACTGATGTTGGTCTAGAAAATTACTGTGCTGGAAGTCCTAGTCATAGCTGAAAAGAACAGAGGAGCTAACAGAAGGCTGTTGTTTGTGCTTAGCAACATGCTCAGATTGGCTGTGTTTCTCTAACGAATATTATACTCATGGACGTTAAAATGAGTGTAGTGTTATTAAAACTCAATATAGGTCAAGGCATAGGTAGGTAGGGTTGCTGACACACATCTAAGGGAGCCGAGGTTTGATTTTTGCCTCTACTCGTAGTCTCCATGTCTTCATTGCTGGGGCAGTACCCCCAAGGGTTTGTCTTTTGTAGCTTAAGTTTGTGTATTTTTCATATCTGAGCATACATAAGTAATTTTACTGAGCTTAAAGTACATTCATATACATTTTATAGAAACATATACAAACTAAAGGTAACATGTATTCTTGAGTACATGTTACAAGACGGTAAATTTTGTTCTAATCATTTCCTATTTCTAACTGTGGAGAGTCAGATCACAGACACGTGTCCAATCAGTGGCTGCTTCCTATAACCTAAAAAGCTGTATCACGTACAGAGAGCCATCCTAACCTTATAAACAGCCATTACAAACAACAGTGCTTTTGTTCTATATCTGTGTTGAAATATTTATGCAAGTAGTAATTAAGGTGAGCTTAAGAATGAGCTTAAGAAAGCCGCTAAGGTGGCGCAGCGGTAAAGTACGCTAGCTCACCAGGGTTGGGGTTTCGAATACATCGTATCGAACCTCAGCTCTACCTCTCCGACTAGGCTGGGCGGCAGTATGAACAACAATTGGCTGTTGTTCAGGGTTAGGGGTAAAAAGTCGGCTCATAGGTCCTCATAACTGGTGCAACTGCGGCCCCTGCTGGCTGAGGAATTAGGCTGATGGGGGTTTGGCCCTCCGTGCACAGTGCCTGTCAAGTATATGAACTCGACTGGTGCGGGTGAAAAATGCACTATCTGTACTGACTGTACGTGCCGGAGGGGGCGTATGTCAGTTGAGAGGCGTCCTCAGTCAGCGGTGAAGGGTCGAATCAGTATAGAGGACGCATTCAGGGTAATTACACTGACTAACTACACTGGGGGAAAAAAGTGGGGGGGGTATAAATAAAATAAAAAAAGAATGGGCTTAAGAGCTTCCTATGAACAAAATGATCAAACAAAAGTTCCATAGAAAAAAAGAATTGAATTTCATTGGCCAAAAAACCTACATGTAGAGAGAATATGGGGGGCAGTTAATGATTGAGGGCCTTGCTCAAGGGCTAAATGGCAACCTGGCATGGGTGGGGCTTGAACCCGCAACCTTCTAAATACTAATCCTGTGCCTGAACCGCTGAGCTATCACTGCTATAAAAGGCACGCTTCCCCGAGAGCTGCTCCAAGAGGCGAGGCCAGCTCTCATCACTCAACTTAAGCACAGCAACTGTGAAAACATTACTCATAGTGTCTTTTCAGCAGAATGAAGTTATAAATCCATTCATAAAGGAAGTGGGGTTACACTGCTGAATTGCTTGTACACTTTCAGGAAAGGTGTTGCCTTATGTCCAGGTGCTTATCCTTTCTTTCTGGCCTATAAACAAAGCATCACTAAAAAGATGGCATATAACAAGCTGCAATTAAGCCTGTGGAGAACTGGTTATATCACAAACATGAATAATATGCACTGTTAAATCGAATGACAAAGTCTCACGTCTGCTAATGGAAGCAGCATCTATTATCCAGGTAAGGTTATTGACAGTTCAGAGCGCAGTGGAGGTGGCATGCCCTGTAGCTAGAAGGTGGATGTCTGTTATTGTGAATATATGAGAAAAGTCACCATCTGGCGAACTTGATTTGTGTCCCACTCAACGTTCCCTCCCTCAGTTTACTGGCTGTTTATCTGACACACCCTAGTTTCAAAAAGGTACCTGAACTGTATTACACAGGGTTGTAGTGTATTGTACCGAATTGGAATGACGTCAGTAGTTACATAATCTGATTCAACTTCAACCATTTGGAGATACAGTTGAAATCATGCACTGTCGCCTCACAGCAAGAAGGTCCTGGGTTTGATCCCCAGGCGGGGCGGTCCGGGTACTTTCTGTACGGAGTTTGCATGTTCTCCCCGTGTCTGCGTGGGTTTTCTCTGGGAGCTCCAGTTTCCTCCCACAGTCCAAAAACATGCAGTCAGGTTAATTGGAGACACTGAATTGCTTTATAGGTGAATGGGTGTGTGTATGTGTGTGTGTGTCTGCCCTGCGTTGGACTGGCACCCCGTCCAGGCTGTTACTGTGTGCCTTGCGCCAATTGAAAAGCTGTGATAGGCTCTAGCACGCGACCCTAATTGGATAAGCGGTTAAGCCACTGAGTGAGTGAGTGAATGTACCACGTTTATCTACTCAAAATTAACATGCAAGTTTAAAGACCATGGGACCTTGCAGCCATAATACCATTCAGGAAGGCGACACATGCTTTCTCCTAGAGATTAATGTACTTTGGTGTGCAAAATACAAATCAGCTTAAGAACGATAACAAATGACCTTGTGACGGTATTGATATCAACAGTAAAATGTGTCCTATATTGATAGTATGTTCTGAAAGGCTCGTCAAGGATGAAGCCACTGCTCCAGAACTGCCATAAAACATTACATTTTGCAACTGCACATGGGGACAAATATCTTGCTTTTTGGACAATGTCCATTATTATGTATAGAGGAAATAGAGGAAGGCTGGCAAGCCAAAGAACATCATACTAACCATGAAGCATGGAGGGTGGCAGCATCATGTTGTGGGGGGGCTTTACTGCAGGAGGGACTGGTGCATCACAAAATAGATGGCATTATGAGGAAGGAAAATGATGTGAAGATATTGAAGCAACAACTGCATGTTTAGATTAACAGTATGTTATACTTTTCCATTGTGGGCTAGAAGTCTTAGATGTGGGCTGTGTTAGTAATCTTTACCCAAATTTATGATTTATATAGCAGGAAATCGTGCTCAGAACACAAAAAGGTCTACTGGGACAGTTTTGTTCATAAGCACTCATGTCTTAAGTGAAAGAGGAAACATCTTGTATGTGGTTTTACACAACCGTCTGAGACGTGTGAAAGCTAAGCCATTGCTACAGCTGTGTGAAATGAGCATGCTACAGAGAATAAGAGAAAGAATAATGATGTTCAGAGAATTCTTGCAAAGAAAATATCACTCACACCCAACCCAGTTACTCCTCCGTGTCCCACTCGTTGTTGTTGTTTTTTTTTCCGTGCGTTGATGATCACGTCACCTCATTTATCATTTAGAATGCATGTAAGACCTTCCACATCTCTTCCATGACGGTGATGTCTGACTGCATACATGGTTTACAGAGTCATACCACAAAGGATCGATCATCTGTGGCATGCCATACTTAGAATCGCTATTGTTCAAAAAGCATGCAAGATGTTGACATTAATTAAATATTTATAAAGCAGTGTACTGGCCACCAAGAGTAATTTAAACTGGTCAGAGGGCAGGGGAACATGCGATACCTGCTTATATAGCAATGAAATAAAAGAGTTATTATACATTTACAATAGCAGCCATGGTAAAATGAACATGACACTGAGCTGTCTCTGCTTTATTATGCATGTTTCCTTCTTTTTCTCCCAATTTTAGCTAAACAATCCACTGCTGGGGACCCCTGATGGCGTCCAAGGAGGGTGTACATTAGCCTGACACTCCCTCCGATGTGTGCGCAGTCCACCAGTCCTTTCTTATTCTCCCATGCTTTAGTGGATTTGCGTTTGAACAGCGAGCATTCGAAACCGGGAGTTCAGAATCTCGGCACTGGTGTGCTAGCGGATTATCGGATTATCCCGCTGTGCTTTTTAGCCTAAATTTTATCCCCATCATAAAGTAGCAATATTTTATTGTTTTAAAACTGTACATGCAGCAGTGGTGTATCCAGACTAAACCTCTTAACTAAGCGCACAGTGCCTGAGCTGGGCTGGGCTCACAAATACAGAAGGCGCATGGCGGTACGTGAACCAAGCTATTAGGAGGACACATATCAGTGCACCCTTAGTGATTGGCTCTGTCTGAGGGAGGGTGGTCGAAGTCCTGAAATAAATTGGTCCCCTGTCCAGGGTATGACTTGTGCCCAGTGTTTCCACTGCAGCCCTGACCAGGATAAAGGGGTTGATGCTAACAAAATCAAAATGGAATGTACTGGCAGGACATTACTTCACACTTAACTCACATGTAAAAATCATCCTGGCAGGTGTACATACAATTAAGTATGACTGTCTACTATTATTATGTAATGTTTAGTAATAAACTAGAATATTTATCCAGCATTTGTATTATTCACATGCCCATATTTACAGATGTTTTTTCTCTATAGAAGAGCATGTTTTCTGGGAACTTAAAGTTTCACACAGACTCTCAATTGGCTACTGTCACAAAGCTCTGCTTCTCATTTGCATACATCTTGGTTGTGTTTGTTTAATAAATAGTTTTTAATGAGAGTAAATGCAACAGATCTGTCAGTGTGGCTAAACAGTGGAAGGAAGTGAACTAAAACATGGAAACCGCTAACGTTAGTGTCAGTTCCTTTTTCAGGTCAAAATCCTTCTCTTTTCAGCAGATCTCCAATCCCCTAGTGTGGTCTCAGGTGGGGAAAGGGCTCTTACAAGCAAGACTGTGCGAAAGTTGTATGTAATTATAATGTAATTAAAATCCAAAAGCTTTTCATTTTACAAAACCAGTTTTCTAACCTGCGAATAAAATTAGTTATCTTTTATCATGTCAGCATTTATTACTAATTTAATGCCTGCAATTCCAAAAATGTTGGACTTAGGGTAGAAATAGTTTGTGGAATGTTACAAGACAAATAAGCTGGTGAATTGGTAGCAGGTATTGCTGTTGTGACTAATTATGACATTAACATTTAAATGTATGGCATTTAGCAGACACTTACAGCAGCAATTGAGGGTTAAGGGCCTTGCTCAGGCACTCAACAGTGGTAGCTTGGCGGTGGTGAGGCTTGAATCAGAAACCTTCTGATCACCTTCTGTCCAGTGCCTTAATCACTGTCTACCACTTTCAGCCCATCCAGAATCCAGAGAAATGTGTGTGCATAAAGAGCAATGACAAAAACTAATTTTGAATGTCTGTAATGTTTGATCAAGCATGCAACTAACATGCTTTTGTAATGACAGAACTAAACCTGTGTTAGTAAACTAAGCAAGTTTGTCACTGTACTTACACATACTAGTTAAGAATAAAGATCATTCTAGATGCACTTAAACTGGAAACTGGGATCTGACAAGTCATTTCAAATAGTTTTTGAAAATGATGGGTGTTTGTGTCAGTCTGAGTTAAAGTAGCTGCTGAAGCCGCTTAGGTGGCGCAGCGGTAAAAACACACGCTAGCGCATCAGAGCTGGGATTTTGAATACATCTGCCATCCGGCTGGGCTGAGCGGCCACATGAACAACGATTGGCCTGTTGTTCATTTAAGGGTGGGGTGTTAAGCCGGACTCCTCATGACTGATGCACTGCAACCTCTGCTGGCTGATTTATGGCGCCTGCAGAGGCGGGGAAATAGTGCGGATCAGGGTGTGTCTCTCCGTACACAAGGCTGATTCGCATATATGTACTCGCCTAGTGTGGGTGACAAAATGCATTAGTGGAGAGGAAGCGTGATGCAATCAGGCAATTGGATGCGCTGAAAAGTTGGGAGAAAAAAGGGGAGAAAATGCATAAAACAAATATATATATATTTTTTAAAAAGTAGCTGCTGAAAGTAGTGTGTTAATCGAAATGCATTTGCATGGGAGGGATAATGATCTGGGTGGGTTTTCTGACCCCACACTGAAAGAATTACAGTTTTAGCAGGGATGACTGCCAAACTGATTTCTGAATTTGACTTTCTGAACTTGACATGACTGCACGTCTTTCTAATGAAATTAAAAGCAGATGTTCCTTTTTGTTTATAGCTTACTCCTAACCATATGGGCATTTTAGTCATTCATTTTTTCTGTTATGCCTGGAGCCTCATTCAATTATAAACACCCCCAAAGACTTTCAAACAAGAACTTGCACCAGTTACAGTGGGTTCTTCAGATCACAGTTTATAGTCATGAATCTAATGTTAAGGATTCCTTTAAGCTGTGGTGTTACATTTTTATGTTCAATTAAAATATTAGGTTGGCATTACTGGGCTAAGAACTCAGGCTTGGCATGGTTAAAACCAGCAGCTGTTGGGGGTGGAAAGTCCAGAGTGACGTTTGCTTGCCTTGGGGAGGACTCGTTTCTTTCTTAGCCCCACACAGAACATTAACCATTTTGTGTCTCCATGATAGATGAGTTAATATCAAGGTCAGTTTGTAGTAACAAAAGAATGTTTTGATATGGTTTGATTTATTCATGATTTTCAGTGTGTTGCTGGTTTATTTGCCTTGTGTTATGTTTTCCCAGAAAAGTCTGGAATTGTTCATATATTATTGGGCTCTCTCCAAGAACATTTTATGCAATTTAAGACCCATTGTTCTCAATGGATTAGATTTCTTTCCTGTTGTTGCTTCTAACCAGTCCAGTTAGCATAACGTTTGACAGTCTCTGGGCTAGAACTCTACTTTAGATGTAACAGATGCAACAAACTTTTAAGATGGACCAGCAGCTGAACCACCATTTTAGTTTTTTCCTAATTTGGCCAGTCCTAAGGCTATAAATTTGATCACACTAAGCTAGATTATTATCTACATAGAGCCAACTTAAATATGCCATGTTTTCTATGGCAATGTTACTGTTATTTTATATTTTATTCACTTGTTGATGACAGTCTTGACTGTGTTCCATGGTATATGTAATGCTTTGGAATTTTTTGTGTCCTCTTGATACCTTTCAACAATAAGATATTTGATGCTTTGTAAGCTCTTTGTGGATCATGGCTTTTGCTGTAAGATACAACTATATGTCAATACATTTCAGGGAAGTCCTAGTAGAGAAGCTGAACTTGGGGTTAACTATGGGGTTAATCAAAGTCACTTTTATTGATGGCAGGTGTCACTGACTACTATTTAATAATTAAATGTGATTGACTCATTCTGAATGCAGAAACATCCCCAAAGATAAGAGGGTGTGCGCACTTATGTAACCATAGTATTTTAGGTTTTTTCACTCTAAACAATTCCAGTTTGTTTTCCAGTTGAGTTGCACAGATTATAGGTCACTTTAAAGGTGGAAATTATTGTAACCTGAAAATCTGTTACTCAAAGAGAACTCTGTACATCAAGTTCATACAGAAACTGTGAGTTTTCTGGATCCAAACTCATCAAAAAAAAAAAAACAGCTGATGTGTGCCGCTTGTTGATCTACGTCATAGCTTGTTTTCAGGAAAAAACAAATGTTGAATTCTCCATGACAACAGTGAAAAGAACCAGCCAGACCACAAGCAGTAATTCACATAACCCCTCTAAATTTGGTGACGTGGCATTTAGTGACGCTGGCCCCAAGTTGTGGAATAGTATTCCTTTTGAGTTACGTGCTTGTTCATCTGCTACCGTGTTTAAAACCTGTGACCCAGAACTGTGCTGTGTTGGGTGTTGTGAAAGGTGCTTTTCAAATGAAATTGTATTATTATTATTATTACTACTACATAACAATCCGCAAAATATGCAAAAGCCAACAGGGTGTGGAGGTGCATTAGTGCCCACAGCATGGTTGACTTGCATATGTGTTGACGTGGAGGTGTATATTGGGATTTTTGAAAGACACATATTGTCATCAAGGTCACTTCTTTCCATGGAAAATCTATGGTTATTTTAGCTAGACAATGTCAAGCCTCATTCTGTATGCATTACCACAGTCTGGCTTTGTAAGCAAAGAGTGTGGTGTATCAAGCAAAAATGGGCAAGTGGGAATTCCACTTGCAAAACTGCATCAATTATGGTCCTTAGTTCCCAAACGATTAAAAAGTGTAATTAATATGAAAGCTGATGTAAAACAATGGTAAAATGAAACTGCCCCAACTCCAACCATGCATCATCTATTTTTAATAATAAGCGAGGATTTGTAAAAAAAATAAAATAAATAAATAACATTTTTTACCAGCTGTTATATATCGTCACATCACCAAGCCTCAATTTACATACAGGAACATCCGATTTGGCAAGACTGTTGTCAGAAAACCCCTAGCACATTTTAGACAGGAAACAGCTTCCCATTTCCACTTCGCTTCTCACATAGTGACCCCTTCACCCCCACACTATCTGCATTCCTGAGCCAGCCATCTGAAGTGCGCACTGATGCTGCTGTGTCTTAATGGTCTAGACTGATAAAGTAATGGAATAGGAGGTTTATAAGTGATGGAGAGTATCAGAGGTGGTTCTATTTAGTAAACTCTGATACAGCTTCCTACTTGTACATTCCACTTGGAATGCTCTGGTGATGCAGCCTGACATAGCTGCAAAGATGAACTCTGACACAGAGAGGTATTTCCTATATCTGTTCTCTTTGTTTAGTGTTCATTATTTTAGGCATAGCTTGGGACAGATGAAATTGTGGCAATTTGTGCATAGAATATGACTAGTAGACTAAGGCACAAGTTATTCTCATGATTAATGGTAAAAAAAAACACACACTTTTCTAAACCGCCTGCTCCAGCTTCACAGCATTTAGCAGATGATTTTATCCAAAGGAGCATACAATTCTAAGTTGGTCATAAATTAATCTTGAATCATGATATTGTAGAACCACTTGTGCAAGTTGCCAAGAATCATGTTGACTTGAATGTTTTTTACCCGAGACGGTTATTCTGAATACCAGCAAGCAATGTTGTAAGAATGCAGAAGGAAGCAAGGGTTTCACACAGTGGTAGTGTGAGTAGGAGGACATTTCTGTACTTTTTTATTCTGTCAAATTGTGTTCTTCCTACTCCAAACGTCCCATCTAATGCTGACCAGATGAAGGGTTTTCTCTCAGACATTTACTCTGTGGGAGGTGATTTGATTCATAAAGATGAATACTGTGGTGTGATATACAATAGTAAATAGTTCTCATTCATTATTTTAGTAATGCAAAATATTTACTAAATTCTTGCCAGGTATCACATTGTTCTACAATACTTTCATTTCCTTGTCATCAACCGGTTTATCCGGGTCAGGATCATGGTGGGTCAGGTTTCACCAGGAAACACTGGGCACAAGGCAGGAATATCCTGGACAGGGCACCAATCCATTACAGGGCTTAACCCCCTCTCCCTGAGCAGTTCCCACCCTACCAGTTACTGTGTCAGTCACAAATTTATGCACACATTAAAAAGTACATTTTTAATGTTTAATTAAAACTTCATTCATTTATTTGGAGCCCTTTATGAATAAAATTCTATTCCACTCTAGTCTCTACTTTTTGATCATGGTGTCATGATAGCTGGTTAAGTGTCTTCACAGACATCATTGGCTATGTGTCGTTGGGGAGATAACTGAACAGCCTAGCCATTGGGAGTTTCACTTGTCAGTGCACTCTCAGTGCCGGTCCGAAGCCTGGATAAAAATAGGAGGGTTGCATCAGAACATCCAGGCCATCAGGCCATCCAACATAAAAAATGTGCCAAATATTGTATGCAAACCAAAAGGATCCGCTGTAGTTACCCCTAAATACTGGAGCAAAAAACAAACAAACAAAAAGTGTAAATGATCTGTCTAAATGCTGAAGCCTTGTGTCTACTGGTTTTAATGTGTATTTCAAAGTCATATCGCCCAGCTGTACACTACACCATTCTACACCGTCGCAAATTTAACAATGCTGCTGTATTTTGGTAAAACACTATATGGCTATATAATGATGTTGACACCCCTTCTGATTATTGCTTTCAGGTTTTTAGCCATGATTATAGAAAAAGGTGTTGAAATGAGATGTCCAACAACAAGCTTATGGTCAGGTGTCCACATACTTTTGGCCATATCATGTATAAGAAAATGCTAGTTTTAATATCATAAACAACTGTATATGCTGATTTCTTTTACCGCATACATTACTGATGTAATTCTAACCAGTTTTTTTTGTTTTTTAGTGGGCAGTTTGCTATAGTGAAACAGTGTAGGGAGAAGAGTACAGGTGTGGAGTATGCTGCAAAGTTTATAAAGAAGCGGCAAAGCAGAGTAAGCAGAAGAGGAGTCCGCCGAGAGGAAATTGAAAGGGAGGTGACCATTCTACAGCAGCTTCAGCACCCCAACATTATCTCGCTGCATGACGTCTATGAGACCCGTACTGATGTGGTGCTTATTCTGGAACTGTAAGTGACAAACTTAAATCCTGCATACAGCCTGTTACATAATTCTTCATTTTGATATGTAAAGCTGTAATAAGTGAAGTTTGAGTTGGTCCTGGTTGGACCAGGTTTGAAAGAGAGTCACCTGCATTTCACCAACACAGAGTGCAGTTACAGTGTATTATTCCATTAATTCATTCATTCATTCATTCATTTCAAATCAAGCATTTCTTTCCATTTGATTTTTGCCGATTTATTTTTGTATTTTTAAACTGTTGTATCTGTGCCATGTTTTGTCCTGTACAGCACTTACATAGGACACAGTTCTGGACTGTAGGCAGGCCAATCAAGCACTGTGCTTACAAAGCCACACTGCATTAGTGCATGCAGAATGATGGCCTGGCATTGTCCTGCTAAAATAAACATATACTTCCTGGAAAAAAGCATTGCATTAATGGCAGCATATGTCTCTCTATTATCCAAACATACGTCTCTTTGTCAATAACCTGCAAACACACACATGCAGTTGACCCATGCCATGGGTACTGATGCACCTTCATACTGACAGATATTGCCTGGATAGTTCTTTGTGCCGTAAGCACAGAAACTCAACATACATTTTTCTCCAAAACAAGCTAAAATGTAGAGTCATCTGACCTCAGCATGTTTTCATTGTCCTTTGGTCCAACTGAGGTGAGCTCGGGCCCAGAGAACTCTGCTGATTTGATGAGCGGATTTCTCTTTGTGTTATAGAGTTTCAATTTGCATTTCTTGATACAGCGATAGACTATGTTAAAAGTGATTTTCTGAGGTACTTTTGGCAATGGTTTTCTGAAGTACCCTTGGGCCCATGTGGCTATATTTATTACAGTAGCACAATGCATTGCCATCTGAGGTCTCAAAGGTCATGTATACTCAACAGTGGTTTGTTGCCTTTTTTCTTTGTCAGATTCCCTGAATCTTTTTACACTATTATGTACGGTACATGGTGAAAGGTCTAGTTTATTTGCAATCTTGCATTAAGATATGTTCTTTCAAAGTTTGGCACACAACCCATCTTAATTTAGCCATTGGTGGAGCTCCTTAAATACCCAACCATGATACCCTCACCTGTTACTATCTCACCTGCTTATTGTGAAATATTTAGTGTGAAACAGTTGAAACAACTTGAATATCATAAAATTTTTTACTCTTTTTTAAAACCTTGCTCATGTCTTAACTTTTTTGAGCTGAGTTTATATTTACACAATACAATTAAGTTGGTCTGACAAAACAAGTGTTTTTGTACTTTTTAGTTAAATAAGGTTCAAGAAAATTGATTATTGCTTTTATTGCATTTTATAAAATGTCCCAACTTTTGTCCCAACTGAGTTTGTATATATATGTTATATACTGTATATATAAATAATTTTGAACTGCATGTGATGTATATTTTGCATTTAATGTTAACATTATATAATTGGTTAATTTTGTAATGGAGGCAAGTAGTTTAGTTTATTTCTTCATCTTTTGTAGGGTTTCCGGAGGGGAACTTTTTGATTTCCTGGCCCAGAAGGAATCTCTAAGTGAAGAAGAGGCGACAGAGTTTATTAAACAGATTCTTGATGGAGTCCAGTACCTGCACTCCAAAAAAATCGTACATTTTGATTTGAAGGTATGTGTCCAATTGTTATTGTTCATCTTAAACTATTTGGTCTGAGGTGTCTGCAGAAATGTTTTAGCACACTAGACATTTCTTTTATATGTTTGAAATTATGTACTACATCTTGGAAAGTGAGCACACAAACATAGTAAAAGCAAGCAACATTCAGTAAGAGTAAGTAGGTAGGAAGTAAAACAACATAGAACAATAATAACACAGTGACTATAATGGCAGAAGAATTGCTTTAATTAGAGGAACAATGAACAAGCTAATAAAAAGTCGGAAGACCAAAACAGACGACAGTGTGCTCTAGAAAAACACTATCCATATGGTCACTAGGAGTCAACAGCACCTAATGATAATATCACTAATTATAACATTAATAATAATAATTGTTTCAACATCTTGTCCATTTTCACTGATAAATGAGGTATAGGAGGGTGACAGTGTACAGATTAACAGATTGACTAGTCAGTAAATGTAAACCCACAATGTTCATCTGTTTAGAGTAGCTTTAGAGTTGTAGCTTATGAAATTATTAACATATGTAACAGATTAATAAGGTGCTCAGTGAGTGTGCATATAGCATTTATTTTTCTTCCTTTTGTATAGTATTTACTATATCAGTCGGCATTGCACCTCAAAAGCATATTTACTGATTGAGCACAATTCACTTTCTTGTAATGCTAAAGCAATTTTTACAATGACTAATTACAGCACCAGTGTAATCACTTTAACCTGTAGCAGTTTACCTAAATAGACATGAAGCAGGTCTAAAAGTGAAAAGGTTTTGCAGCCTTTTCTTTTAGCTTAAACACATTTCACTGCAGGTATCTATCCACATTTATTAACTTTAACATACTGTATGGTCCAAAATGACACGAAACTGGAAGTGTTGCTATGGTAGCAGATCGTTTTTGTGATGGCCTTTTAGACAATCTGTCCTGCTCTGCACTTTGTTGCCTAGCAAGACACAGTGTTTTAAAACTTAAAAGTAAAATCTGCACAGGGGGCCTGTGAAAAATGTTCTCGATGGCGAAGAATATTGAGACGTTTCTTAAATAGAGTTTGGTAGTGCAGATGGTAGTTTAAGTGCAGTGCAGTTTCCCAATTGTATTTTCAAATACACAATTTGGACTAACTGTGCCGGTAAAATATCTGCCAAATTCATCTGTTAACATGATAGTTAGATGTAATCAAACCTGCGTGTCAACATCATAACAGCGTGAAGTGCAGGTATAGATATGATCTTAATATAAGTTAAATGTTCTCTACATGCTATTATTAAACAAAGGACAGGTACAACTTTTTAATGTTCATTGTTCTTGTTGTAGCCTTTGAGATGTTGGTTAGATTAAAGCCATTATTATTGTTCTTGTTGTAGCCTAGCGGTTAAGGTACTGGATTAGTAATCAGAAGGTTGCTGGTTCAATCCCCACCACTTCCAGGTTGCTGCTCTTGGGCCCTTAAGCAAGGTCCTTAACCCTTAATTGCTCAGACTGTATACTGTCCCAGTACTGGAAGTCACTTTGGACAAAGGCATCTGCTAAATGCAGAAAATGTAAATGTAATCCTGGTCATCGCCGCAGTGGTGGACTAGTGTAATAGGCTATATATAGCTTTGGTCGGCTATGCATTATGCGGCTTTATTAAAACTGTCCATTCACTCCCCTAAGCTGTTTATCTGTTTGCATTCATATTCACACTTGTGCAGAGTGCTGTTTGACCTGATTGCAATTAATCTGAGTTTATTAGCCACACATGATAAGGGAAGTTTGGCATGATCTGCCTGATAACCTGCATCCTGTTTACTAATAGCTTCATATTCTTCACTTTCACTTTTACAGCTTCCATCAATGAATGATTAGAGTTATTTTAACTTATATTATTCAGGCTGTGCAAACCGAACATACCATACATTTGTAGAGAGTCTAGAGGCACAGCAGCACAGCTCGATTTGGTGTCACAACATTCTAATTTCTGAGGTTCTGGGTTCCTGTAGATATTCTGCTTTACTCTTACCTCCCAAAAACAAGCAGGTGTCAAAAACCAATCATTTTGCTTATTCGAAGTGACAATCTGCATTTCATGTTATAACAGCAGTCACTGTTTTTTGACATCATATTGTCTAGGTAACAGTTCATTAGAATTTATTGTCATATTTTTGGATTTCAGCCTGAAAATATTATGCTCCTGGATAAAAACGTCCCAAAGCCACGGATCAAACTTATAGACTTTGGCTTGGCACATAAGATTGAAGATGGCGCTGAGTTTAAAAACATATTTGGGACACCAGAATTTGTGGGTAAGTCAGAATGGGGGAGAGTATAACATATTATTATCTTTATACTGTACTGTACAGACATTTGTACTGAAGCACTATCATTGTGCAATACACTTATCATTGTGTATTATTTATGTACTGTATTATATCTTTTATGTGTGAAGTGAAAGACGGGTTTCCATTATACGTAGTGTATAGTGTATAGTCTTAATCATATTCAATAGAACATTTATACTGTTTTCATTGTTGTCATCTTGCATTTTACATTTTCAGCTCCAGAAATTGTCAACTACGAGCCTCTGGGATTAGCAGCAGACATGTGGTCAGTGCACATTCATTGGCTGGTACTTTGCATTTTGCAGAACACAAGCATCAGTATATTGCATGGCTTAATCTTGCATTTTTCTGATCTTTCTCTTTCTACGCAGGAGCATTGGAGTCATCACATACATCCTGTAAGTGTGAACTCACCGTTTCAGGTGTTAACTGAGGAGGCTGGTGTGACAGACCCAGATTATTTCTTAAATAGGCTAATTGGAATTTCATTAGAGTTATACTAATTTTAATTTGTCTTAACTGGTTACTGTTTCTAAGTATTCAATATTAAATACCTTGATGTACTACATTTATAACATGCAAATCCTGGTAAATATACACCAATCGGCCATAACATTAAAACCATCTCCTTGTTTCTACACTCACTGTCCATTTTATCAGCTCCACTTACCATATAGAAGCACTTTGTAGTTCTACAATTACTGACTGTAGTCCGTCTGTTTCTCCGCATGCTTTGTTAGCCCCTTTTCATGCTGTTCTTCAATGGTCAGGACTCTCCCAGGATCACTACAGAGCAGGTATTATTTAGATGGTGGATCATTTTTAGCACTGCAGTGACAATAACATGGTGGTGGTGTGTTAGTGTGTGTTGTGCTGGTATGAGTGGATCAGACACAGCAGCGCTGCTGGAGTTTTTAAATACCATGTCCACTCACTGTCCACTCTGTGAGACACTCCTACTAGTTGGTTTCCCTTGTAGATGTAAAGTCTATTGCTGCTGTTCATGCTGGTCATCTTCTAGACCTTCGTCAGTGGTCACAGGATGCTGCCCACAGGGCGCTGTTGACTGGATGTTTTTGGTTGGTGGACTATTCTCAGTCCAGCAGTGACAGTTAGGTGTTTAAAAACTCAATCAGCATTGCTGTATCTTATCCACTCATACCAGCACAACACACACTAACACACCACCACCATGTCAGTGTCACAGCAGTGCTGAGAATGACCCACCACCCAAATAATACCTACTCTGTGGTGGTCCTGGGAGAGTCCTGACCATTGAAGAACAGCATGAAAGGGGGCTAACAAAGCAGGCAGAGAAACAGATGGACTACAGTCAGTAATTGTAGACCTACAAAGTGCTTCTATATGGTAAGTGGAGCTGATAAAATGGACAACGTGTGTAGAAACAAGGAGGTGGTTTTAATAATATATATATGGACACCTGACCATGAACTTACTGGACATTCCGGTTTAAAACAATAAGCATTAATATTAAGTCCACCCACCTCTCCCTTTGCAGCCTTAACAGGTTTTCCATAAGATTTTAAAGTTTGTCATCTTGTGCCCATTTAGTCTACAGTGCATTTGTTAGCATTTATAAGGTCAGGCACTGTTGTTGAATGTGAAGACTTGGCTCACAATCATTGTTCCATTATAATTTATTAAACCCTTTGATTGCCAGAAGTGAAAACTTTTTTTCTTTTAACTTTCCAGATTAAGTGGTGCATCACCATTTCTAGGCGAGTCCAAACAGGAGACTCTTGCAAACGTTTCTGCTGTGAACTATGACTTCGATGAGGAATTCTTCGGCAGCACCAGTGAGCTGGCTAAATGCTTTATTAGACAGCTACTCAATAAAGACACAAGGTGAGGGGACAAAAATGGCACTGCAGTCCGAAAAAGGTCGATGGACCTGTTTCAGAATGTTTTAAAAGAGAATCAGGATTTACGTTTTTAGATTAAGAGAAAAGTTTGTGCTGCTCACATTCTGAGAACTTGCTCAAACATGTCAGTATTTAATCAGCAAACAGTAAGGAACGGTCTTGAGAAAATGCCCAGAGGAAATATGTGTTTAAAAGCACACACTTTAGCAGTAATAGTTGTGCTAAATAGTTACCATGCCTACTATTGTAGTGCTCTTGTTATTTATAATTGGCTTTTTTGTCATTTACAGAAAGAGGCTAACAGTAGAAGGTGCTCTCAGCCACCCCTGGATAAAGGTAACTATCTGGAGGATTGTGCATAAGACAGCATGTGTTTTTTTACTTGTGTGTTTTTATTGTTTCGTTGGTAACCTAACCTTATGCAACATTTCTTAAAATCACTGCCATTGCCATTGGCTTCCCATTGTGGCAATAACAGTCCACTTTTCATTTTGGATTCAGCCAGCCAAATGCAGGTTTTATAAAAGAGGAGAAAGACTAATGCAGACACAAAACACTGAGAGTGTTTGTTTTAATAGTGCAGAAATGAGAACTGGTTTTCACAATATGGTAAGCTGCTCAGAGTGCCTGCGACAATCCAGTTGTCAAAAAAGGAGAGAAAGGAAACTCAGAACAAGCCAGGGACAGCAATGCACAAGCGTCACCCCAACCCCACCAACTTGCACAGCCCATGTCCAGCATCGGTCCATCCGTGGGGTCTGCTCCCGCCATGTTCCCAGGACAAAGACAAACGTGTGCTGGCCTTACAGAAAACCAGACTGGTCTAAGCCGGGCATTATGATTTCAAAAGAACAGCAAGTTGGCAACAGATGAGCTATGACAAACTGTAAAAAGAAACCATTATAAATAGAAACACTTCCACCTGGAGCAAATTAACGCTCAACAAGGCACAGATGACAGTTAAAGGGAACCGACACATCAATCATCTGCGCCTCCATGCCTTCTCTGCCGGCCATATTTGGGAAGGCAGAAGGATATGATTCAGTAACCGATTCCTTACATTTCTACAGTATTGTATTTTAAATAGTCTTCATACACAGTCACCCTGTCTCTGTTGTCCACCTTACTCAGTCAAACAAACAAAAACAAACCCATTTAGCACTGTGTGTACTCAGAGATTACCCTGTCTCACCCCACCAGTTAACCTGCATGGATATTTCTTGCATAATGGAAGTGTTTGGTCAAAAAACCTATAATGCCATTGACTGAACAGTGATCTGACCTCAGTGTGGTTTGATTTGATCCCTTTAATCTCCTTTACACTAACATGCATTCCACTGCCCACCTCCCAACCTATAATTGAGTGCTGTGACTGCAAAACACTTTACAGGTCACACACTTACCTAATTTTTCCTTTGGTTCCTATCTCTAAAGTCCCATGGGCATGTGGGCAACAGCATCTCAACACAGAGGCAAACTGCACCGCATCAGTTAAAGACCAAACACCTAAAGGAGTACACCATCCACTCTCACTGCAGCATCCCACCCAACAAAACCTATATCAACTTTGAGCGCTTTGCCCAAGTAGTGAATGATATCTCACTCATAGATACCAGCCTGGAGGAGGTAGCCAAAAAACGAGAGTGTGTTCAGGAGGATGTTGAAGCTTTTCTTTCCACCTATAATAAGAAGGAGGTCTGGTACAGAGAGGAAAGTGCGAGTGTGGGACGGGAACTCTCACAGCTTCGTTACGAGCTCCGTAAGGTAGTGGCTTTAAGGAAGGATCTTCAGCAGGACATTATGGCTACAGAAACCAGCCTAGACAGCATCAGTGACTGTTACTTAGAGAGACAAGCTCAGCTTAGCTCTCTGAGAGAGGAGCTACATACTGAACTGTGCTGGCTCCAGGGAGTAATGGGCTCCTTAAAGGTAGATGTGGAGAATGGAAAATGATGATCCACTCCTGCCCTCAAGAACCAGGTGAACCAGGGTCTCCTGGAGTTGCTGAGAAGAGCTTGCAAAGGAGAGTTACAACAGCCAGTCTTTAATTTAAAAGCATGTTTCTGCACAATTTCGTATACAATGCACCCATATTACATTCACTTTGCACATGTAACACTTGAAAAAGCATTACAGTATTTTTTATTTACAATAGCATTTATTAGTTCCAGTCATATTTGTGTATTATTTCTAAAAGCAGTACTAAAATTAGGCATGCACCGATATTAATATCAAAGCTTTGGGTATCGGACAAAGTCTAACGTTGGTCTAATACTGACTTTGTTTCACATTAATAACTGCAAATGCTTATGATAAAAAATGTATATATGAACATGCTGATTTGCTGCTATATCATTACACTTACATTTCAATATCATTACATTAAGAGCTTCAAATAATTATCCTCACTAACTTCTTTTTGGACGATATCATCAAAGTAAAATTACATGGTATATGGTAATAAATATATCACCCTACATCATTGTACAGCTTTTGGTAATTGTTGTGTACTAAAACACTTGTGTTTAGAGCAATGTGCATCTAAATGTGCAGCAGTTTTAACTCTTTTGTAGTAAGCCTGGCAATATTAACTTATGTGAGATATAGACTGATTAGTTTTAGATAAAGGGGGTTAAAACAAAATTGAAATTAGGTGTACATAAAAGAACGAAAAAAAACATTTACATCCCTTTTTATTTCACACTGATTTAATCACCACATTTCTACAAACTTTCTGATTCCCTGTGCTATTGCACACACTGGATAACAGTTATTTGTATGATCTGTGTAGTTGCACATCATTAAAAATGATATTTAACATATTCTGTAAAACATTATTGTAAAACATTATTGTATTTATTTAGGAGATAAAGTTATCCAACCTTGTGAAACACTTTCTGTCACTTTGGAGGAACTTTAGCCTTATTGCACACACTGCTCATTTTTCGTGCATAAAATGTTTGTTACCATGTGCAGCACTCCCACACTATTCAAAACAGTTGCCATTGCCATTTTTCTTTCTTATTTTTAGAAACTTTTTTATTTGCCTTTTGCCAGACAGTTTTTGTTTAAAAGTGTGCATTTGATTTGTCTGTCTGTAGAACATTGTTCTAACAAGGTGTGCTTTTTGAAAATGTTGAACAAGATGTTTAGCCATAGTTCTCTTTTTTTCTGAGCTGTTTTTGCTGAGATCGTGAACCAATGTAATTTGCCTGTAACTGACTTCCCTTACTTTAATTTACTTTCATATATAATCCAAGTTGTACTATAAATTTCATATTTATTGTGATTAGCCAAAAGTTAGTCATAAACATCACTGTGATGAATGTTCCTTGATTATTACTTTCTTTCTTTTTATTTTCTTTCTTTCTTTCTTTCTTTCTTTCTTTCTTTCTTTCTTTCTTTCTTTCTTTCTTTCTTTCTTTCTTTCTTTCTTTCTTTCTTTCTTTCAAAGAACATTAACTAAATAAAAAGTCAACAATTTTCCTCACAGATTTGCTCAGCTTTTTTGATATATATGTGGGGAAAAGGTCAAATAAAAATGTAGATTCACATAATCTCAAGGGTAATGTGGTTAATTTTTTTGTGTTTATATTACCTAAAATAAGAATCTTAAGACTCTTCTATATGAAATGATTCTCACCTTCATATTAATTCTGTGTTTAATTGATCTTTTTTATTTTTTTAGCCTTTGGACCACAGGCAAGCACTGGTGCGCAGACAGTCTGTAGTCAACATTGAGAATTTCAGAAGACAACATGTCCGCCGCAGGTGGAAGGTAACCTACTACAGCCAGTTGTATCTGAACTGTGTGCTGAACTGTTAGTAACAGCATGACATAAACCTCTGTTAAATGTCAAGCCATTAAGCAAATACAATTTAAACACATGGTTACTTAAGTTATGAGGTGCAGTGCATTTTTTTGCCCCTCAATCTGGTCCATTGCTGCAGACACCTGTACCTAACACATGCCCCCTCAGACAAGTGTGCAGTTGTCAAACACCTGTCAGATACAGGTTCACAAAGAGAAGTATCATGTACAAAGTGTCACGCACTGCTTGCCATTATTATTATTCACCATCTCTGTGTAGGTGCCTTTGCCCAGCCAGCAGAGACTGCCATTGCTGCAGTAATGAAGAATCCCTTTTACCATCCCTCCCACATAACACCTTAATTTCCTTCGGGATTAGTCCCTAATTGCCTTTGGGATAATAAAGTATCTATCTATCTATCTATCTGTCTGTCTATCTATCTATCCATCCATCCATCCATCCATCCCAACAGACACAGCCAATCATGTCTGTGGAGTTGCCTGGCCTGTTGATAACACAGAGATTCCAATTTGATTTTCGAACGTTGTGGGCTAGCACATTTTACTGCCACCTGAATGAATACGACCCCTGAACTTTATCCCGCACATTGCCTTTTTACTGATAATACGTTGACCTTGTAGTTTTTGTTCTCACATTGATTCTTCTTCTTCTCTTACATAGTTCTCCTTCAGGATTGTTGCTCTTTGTAACCATTTGACACGTATGATGAAGAAACCAGAAGTAAGTATCATATTCACATTCTACCTACTAAATCATGCCTCTACTGGAAATGAATTACTGAGGGCTATTATAATGTTAAATGTTATAATAATGTATAATGTTAAATTTTACGGACATTCAGACCTCATTCAGGTCAAAATGTGGAGTTTTTTCTACATGCATGCTATTTTTGTTCATAGATATTCATTGAAACTAAACATATAGAATGATGATAACTTATTTATGCACTACTTGTACACAAGTATTTGGACATCCAAACATCACAACATGTTCTTAAATACTTCATATCACAACTTTGAACATTAATATAAAGTAGTTTCTTCCAGTATAGACCCAAAATGTTCACAGAAATTATGTTTCAGTATGACTGTGAAAGCGACCAGGAGGAGGACGTGTTGATAAAGAGACCCAAGACCAGGAAAAGGAGCAGCACCTCCTGAGGTTCATCAGGGCCACTTCATCATGATAAAGCTTCTGCAGTAGGCAATAAGACGCCAGTCTCAGAAATACAATGATGTGAAACTTTTCAGGAAGGGCCTTCAACATGTTCACAACTCATAAAGATAAAATGATTAGTAAGTGAGTCTGAATAATATGCATATATATGCCTTGGACAGATTCAGACATGGAAATGGATGATGCAATAAGTGCCAATGGGGTGATTTTAAAATAATGTGTCTAAAGCTGTGCAGAATAGTAATGAATGTTTTATATTTGTTATGAGTGCAATGATTAATGTAACATGAAACCTTCTTTTAAGTTTTAAGCTTTCTGAAACCTTCCATTTGCATTAATTGAAGACTTTGGAGTCCGCTGCTTGAAAGGTGTCTGCTGTCTTAATACAGTCTAATTTTAACATATTGACACCCCTGGTCAAATTCCAGATAAGAATAAGTTAGCACATCTTAACCCTTTTTTTTTTTTAACAAAATGGGGATGTGATATCTCTTATCTCCCCCTATATTTTAAATTCACCAAATGAAAATGAATAGTCATTTAGTATGAGGATATCAACAAAACATGGATTTTTATTAAAAGAGCATGACATTTTGTATTAGACTGTACACTGGCATCAAGCATAACATTATGACCACCTCCTTGTTTCTACACTCACTGTTCATTTTCTCAGCTCCACTTACCAATTAGAAGCACTTTGTAGTTCTACAATTACTGACTGTAGTTGTCCATCTGTTTCCCTACATACTTTTTTGCCTGCTTTCACCCTGTTCTTCAATGGTCAGGACCCCCACAGGGCTACTACAGAGTATGTATTATTTGGGTGGTGGATCATTCTCAGCATGGTGGTGGTGTGTTAGTGTGTGTTGTGCTTAGGGCTGGACGATATGGCTAAAATTTATATCACGATATAACTCCTAATTTCGGTCGATACGATATAATTCCGATATCGATATGAATAATAAAAATTTCAGAAAAACTGCCAAAAATACCAAAATTGGATGCCGGTACCTGCGAACCTCTTTTCTGGTTTCTGGCTAAAAATACAAGCTGAATACACCACTGAATTAGTCCTTCATCTCTTATCAGCTATTTCATCTGCTTCTTTTTCGACTGTAGACCATGGCAAAGCCAGACAGTTTTCATAGGGGTGGCCAAACTGAGACCATTGCTCACACAGGGGCGGCACAGAAACTGTCTGATATCTTATTTTTTGTATGTGGCTAGTGGCTGTTGATCTAGTAGTGTTTTGGTCACTCACTTGTTTACCTATGGCAGTGAGTGCCATGTAGAATGACATCAAACCTAGCATAATAAGCTTTTTTATTTTTTTCTAATTTTCCCTGACAAGTGAAAAACTAAAATATAGCCTATAACCTTAACATTATGAGGAAGAATTTCAAAGATATTCCTTTGCAATACTTCATCATTTGACTGCACACTTGTGTGAACATGCTAGTGTGAATGCATGGAAAACTAATTTTAATTTTCTTTCAAGAATATGATACATTCTGACCAACACTATTAAGCCAAATCAGCATTGAAAATTGACTTTACTTTTAACAACCTTCTACAATGCTGGGGCTTCTTAAAACTGAATATTTTCTTTTCAATAGAAGTGTTATTTAAATGCTATTAAATTGTTTTTCTAAAAAAAAAAAAAAACGCCCAATCTGGCAACAGTGGAACGCGCAGAGTCCGTTCGTGCCTTTACTCGTAGCGCGCCATAACTAATATTAGTTGTATTAGTACTCAGTAGTATTAGTACTTAGTAGTATTAGTACTCAGTAGTATTAGTACTCAGTAGTATTAGTACTTCTGTAATAGTTTTGGTGGTTGACATTTATGTTGAGTGTATAACTGCACTGTTTTGGTGGAGAACTACTCGCTTGAGGTGCGCTGTTGAATTGCTTCCCTGTGGGAACACCTGCGAGCAAAAATGCTTCCGCACAAAAGTACGCACTGATATAATATATATTGTTCGAATTTGTTTAAAAATCATATCACCGTTATTGAAACATTTTCTATCGCGATATATATCGATATCGAATTATTGTCCAGCACTAGTTGGGCTGGTATGAGTGGATAAAACACAGCAATGCTGATGGAGTTTTTAAACACCTCACTGTCACTGCTGGACTAAGAATAGTCCACCAACCAAAAATATCCAGCCAACAGCACCCCCCATGGGCAGCATCCTGTGACCACTGATGAAGGTCTAGAAGATGACCAACTCAAACAGCAGCAATAGATGAGCGATCGTCTCTGACTTTACATTTACAAGGTGGACCAACTAGGTAGGAGTGTCTAATAGAGTGGACAGTGAGTGGACACGGTATTTAAAAACTCCAGCAGCACTGCTGTGTCTGATCCACTCATACCAGCACAACACACCACCACCATGTCACTGCAGTGCCTAAATAATACCTGAACAGAGTGAAAGCAGGCTAAAGGGTATGTAGAGAAATAGATGGACTACAGTTAGTAATTGTAGAACTACAAAGTGCTTCTATATGGTAAGTGGAGCTGATAAAATGGACACTGAGTGTAGAAACAAGGAGGTGGTTTTAATGTTATGGCTGATTGGTGTATGTGCCATGAGGAAACAGTTTAACTGCTAATCTGTTACTTATTCTGCTTAAAAAGTTACAAAACATTTTCATAAATAAATGTTTGTATTTAAATGTTATAAATCAAATGTATCTTGTGTTTAAAGTAAACAATATCTAAGTTCATCAGGTGGAAGTCAGACTTTCAAATGCACAATATATATTTTTTTACATTTTCCTTTCTTTTACCTTTTTAAGATAGAGGTCAATATGTTTTTGCAAATTAGTTATTTTGTTTAACTGTTGTATTACCTTAAACTATAAATAAGTTTTTTTTATTAAAATGCAGCTTACATTCCTTATATCAGGGCAATATTGATGGAGTGCTACCTCACAAGACCCTTTGTGTTAATGAGCTAAAAAGGTGTAAAGCCAGCTTTTGGTTCCCAAATTGCTTTAATTCTTTATAGAATGCTGTTCTAAATGGTTAGTGGTGTGATGTTCAAAAAGATAACATTCCAAGTCTTTGATGGATGAAGAAGGCCGAGGTCTAGTTTATACTATGGGCTGCGTAATGTCCCACAAAAGTTTCATCTGGAAAGGTCACAAAGTGCACTTGATTTTATTCTGTCAGTGTTAGTCCATCAGGAAACAAAATGTGCATCATAGATTGCACCTGGTGCTCCAAAATTAACTCTTTTTTATGTCATACCAGCATGAAAACATACTTGTCTCTTATAAGCATATGTAAATTTTTGAGCTCACTTGTAACAACTTGTAGCTATTATGGGTATTGCCTGTTGCAATATTGTGTTTTTTTGAGAGAAGGTCTAATATCTAATGTAATATCTAATAAAAGAAGAGCAGCATGCTTAGTTGTTTTTCATCACACAGACCAATCATTAGAACAGTATTTTTCTGTTTCTTGCAAATAAAGGGTAAAGATGTGTTTGTCCAGTGTGTTGGGCAAGTTTGACCAATTTCAAAGAACATTGTGAACAGGTCACCATTTCTCAAAAGAATGATCTGTTTAGATTTGCCAGCATTTCATAATTATTTCAAGTGTTATTTTTAAGAATGATAAAAGCTTTTTGTATTTTTTTTCCATGTAAATTGCTAACTAGAACAGCACTGTTATTTGTTTTCATATTTTGTACAGACAAAATAAATGTTTTGTATATTTATTAGATGTCTTGATCACCTTGTATAGTTATTTGTTGAATGTACACAGTGTACATTTAAGGATAGTAAGGTTTATATATTTTTTCATTATTAAAAAAACTTTCTACAAAATAATCAGTGACTTTATCAACTAATGAATACACAACCCCAAATCAGAAAAAGTTGGGACAGCATGAAAAATGCAGGCAGTCCAGTACCCGTACCCTCTTCTTCCGCAGACATGCCTTAATGTGTGCAGCATGTGGTTTTGCATTGTTTTGTTGAAAAATTATGGACGTCCCTGGAAAAGATGACGTCTTGAAGGCAGAATATGTTGCTCTAAGATCTCAATGTACTTTTCTACATTAATGCTGCCATCACAGAAGTGTAAATGACATTTGCCAAGGGCACTGACACAGCCCCATACCATGACAGACCTTGGCTTTTGGATTTGTTGCTGATAACAGTCTGGATGGTCCTTTTCGTCTTTGGTCCGGAGCACACAGTGTCCATTTTTTCCAAATGCTGATTCATCTGACCACAATACACATTTCCACTTAGTGATGGTTCATCCTAGATGCCTCCGAGCCCAGAGAAGTCGACACTGGTTAACATAAGGCTTCTTTTTGCACAGTAAAGTTTTAAGTGGCATTTGTGCATGTAACTCTGTATTGTAGAGCTTTACAAAGGTTTGTCAAAGTAATCCCTCGTCCATGAGATTATATCAGCTATTGTTGAGTGGTGGTTCTTGATGCAGTGCCGTCTGAGGGATCAAAGATCACGAGCGTTCAGCTTAAGCTTGCGCCCTTGGCATTTACGCACTGAAATTTCTTCTGATTCCTTGAATCGTTTAATGATATTATGCACTGTAGGGGAAGAAATATGCAAATCCCTTCTTTGAGGTTCATTGTTTTTAAACATTTCAATAATTTCCTCACGCATTTGTTGACAAATTGGAGATCCTCTGATCATCTTTACTCATCAAAGACTCAGCCTTTCCTGGATGCTGCTCTTGTACCAAACCATGATTACAATCACCTGTTGACATCACCTGTTTGGAATCACATTATTATTTAGTTTTTTCACCTCAGTACTAGTCCTAAATTGCCCCTGTCCCAACTTTTTTTGGAACGTGTTGCAGGCCTGAAATGCAGGAATGAAGGTATATTAACAAATGAAATTAAGTTGAGCAGACAAACCTGAAATATCTTGGGTTCAAACTGTCTGCAATCCAATAACAGTCAAAGTAAATGTAAGGAACACTGCATTTATATTTTACTTGCATTTTTCATACTGTCCCAACTTTTTCTGATTTGGGGTTGTATAATAAAGTCAGGGAGTCTGAAAACTTTGTGAATGCACTTAATGTTTCATGTTTAAATGCTAGAAAGTGGTTCTCAGGAGGAGATGTAATGTTTATGGGGGAAACAGGACTGTTTAGGTACTGTACAGTATACAGTATCACTGCAGACAGTGTGAGGGATTAGTTATGTTTGTGTTTATGTAGATAATAATGATAAAAATAACATTCTAATACAACAAGCATTATTTAAGCTGCTGACAAAACAACCTTAATCAAATTAACTGTTAACTGGGGTGTGGTAAAGGAAAAGGTAAATGCATTAGAGTCAGGAAGCAAAGTCATTCACTCTAATAAGAACAGTCTGTGATATCAACACAGTAAGAGTATTACACACTACTAATAAAGACTTTATAGATTTTTTACTCTTTCCTTTTTTTCTATATATGCTTTTAAATACACTATAGACACATTTACTTTATAGTTAAACACTAACACATAGTGTCATATTTACATAAGTATGAATAAAACGTAAAATTAAGGTGTGAAAGGAAATCTGTGTGGGCATTGCATAATGTGCCAGAATGATGGCACAGCAGTTAATGTAGTTGCCACACAACTTCAGGGTCCAGGACATCTAGTTTTAAACCTCAAGTTTAGCTATAGTCTGAAAACAATTTAGCATGTTCATCCCATGTCCATGCAGGTGAGCTCATGCAGTGTAATTGTAAGAACTAGGTGATTACAGCAGTGCCTGAGTTCTGGAGGTTGCAAATCCAAGCTGGTCACACAAATAAATATCAATAAAGCAAATAAATCCTTTATACCTGCTTATACAATTTGTGTTTGAAAACTTTAAATTAAAGAAGCCCATTTGTCTCTGTATCAGAATGTTTGGTGAGATTGCCTGACTTATGATCATTGTTTTAATTCATCCAAAGGGTTTTAATGTGGTTTAGGTCAGAGCTCTGTGCAGACCTCTGTAGTTCCTTCACATGTCTTTATAGACCTCAGTGTGTGCACAAGAGGGAAAAGTCATGCTGGAACATGAAAGGGCCTTGCCCCAAACTGTTGATACAAATTGAGAGGTATATCATTTATTTTATATAATTTAATACTTTAGCAAAGTGTTTGATCAATTTAACAGTTGTGTCTTTAAATATGATATGACAAAAATTAGTGTATATAACAGCAGCTGCCTTGGTTTCAGTACAGTTTTGCTGCAAATTAAGTAAGTTATAATATTAGTTACCCTCATTAATCAACCAAATCTACTCATGTTTACCAGATTTCAAATTATATCATTGTAAATAAGACCTTAAGGTCATGACCACTAATTATATTTAGTTTTGTACCAGACCATTGCCCCACATATTTTCCTAATCTTATTATGCTTTCATAGTGTTTACTTCTGAAGGGGATTTTTTAATTGGTTCCTTTTCTGTGATCATTGCCAAGTAACACTTGCTGCCTGCCAGTGTGTTACACTAATAAAGTGATTTATATTTACTTATTAGGATTTTAACGTCATGTTTACATTCATGACCAAACAGGTAATGGTTACACAAGATTCATCAGTTTAAGCTTTTAATGTCAAACAGTCATGAACAATTTTGTATCTCCAATTTATCTCACTTGTATGTCTTTGGACTGTGGGAGGAAACCGGAGCTCCTGGAGGAAACCCACGCAGACACGGGGAGAACATGCAAACTTCACACAGAAAGGACCCGGACCGCTTTACCTGGGAATTGAACCCAGGACCTTCTTGCTCTGAAGCGACAGTGCTAAAAGTTATTTATGTAGTGTGTAAGGAACTTAAATGGCATTTAGTGTGGCAGCATAACCTGTATTAATAAAGGAAATAAAGAAATTATCCTATATTTGATTGTAAAGTCATTATTAAAATAATCCATGTTTTTACTTTTTGTCAGTTTTATCATAATTGCTAATGTGGCTACTTAGAAATGGCAAATTAAAGAATGTTGTAGCATTAAAATTGATATGTATACTGCCTAGTATCATTTACCATGTATTTATTAATTTATTTTAACATTTTTATTGATTTAGAAATAAATGCAGATACTAATACCACCCTTTGAGAACCACTGCGTTACACCACTTCAGCTGATGACTAGCATTGCACATTGTAATGTTACACTTAGGCTATGCTCAAGAGCCAAACAAGGAAAGCAGTGGGGCTAGAACCTGTGACTTTCTAATTGGTACCACAACAATACTTTGACCGCTGAGCTATTACTGCTGCACATATATAAAAATAAATGCACTTAATTAAATTACATATAACATATGATAATGTTGCTAAACTGTCATCTTATAAACATCTTTGTTTTGCTTGACAAAGAAATATGTGTATCACTTTCTGATTCCACATGGGTTTCCTTCTACATCGCAAAAACATGACAGTAGGTAAACTGCATACTATAAATTGCATGTAGGTGTGGCCTGGTAGGGGTGTAATGCCCTAATATAAATTGTTACCTGTCCATGGTTTACTCCTGCCTTGCACTGTGTTTTTGTGATAGGCTCAAGACCAAACGTTACCCTTTTCAGGATTGGTGAAGATGAATGAGTATCCCCACTGAACCTGCAAAATGCTCTCAGTTCTACACCAGCTGCCATCAACTCTGAAATAGTAGATGATGCCAGTGCTATTGTATGTCTTTAATGCTCAGAGCTGATTAAGCCTCGTCACTGAGGATCTCACATGAACAAAAGTGAAATTGGAGAAGAGTCTGTGGCTGATGGTAAAGGGTGATTCACTGAGCCCAGAATACAGGCATTTCTAACAGGATAAGCAGGATAAAGTTCATCCTGGGTGAATCACTTTTGGAATATCAGTTACTGTCATGTTGGTACAAAGGTGGCTTTCTTTTTCACTATTGTAAATGTTAGTGTAATTTTAGGCTCAAGGCCACAGTGTGTCTAGCAACTCATATCCAGGGTATTTGAATCCACATCTATTGCAAATGTCAGGATTTTTAAAAATCATTAACAGGTGTCCTTGAACAACTGGGTCCATGTCACATGAGAAAACAGGGATAAAGGTTCAACATGTTTTTTATTATCAGTACCAAACACAAGCTTTTTGCTGGCCAAGAAGATTTATGACAGTTATTATCTAAACTAAATAAAACTAAAATAGTCTTAAGTGTGGCCGTTTAGCCAGCTTTTTGATTCCACATTACTTTAAAAGTTCTCGTAGCTCCATCTGGTGGCAATAAGCGATTCAGTCAGTCATAAAAAATGATTGAAATACTCAGTCCATGGACCAAGTGTAAATGTAAGTGGGGTATTTCATGAGGCGAATTTTGGACACCCCTGTTCAGATTTCATGTTTCGTTAACTGTCTAGGTAAAAGTAGGTTAACACACTCAGATTATTTACTGATTATAACTGATTTTTTTTCTTTCTGTGGGATAATAAAATATCTGTCTGTCTGTCTATATGTCTTTCTATCTATCTGTCTGTCTGTCTGTCTGTCTGTCTGTCTGTCTGTCTATCTACTGTTTCTGTCTGTCTGTCTGTCTGTCTGTCTGTGTCTGTCTGTCTGTCTGTCTATCTATCTATCTATCTATCTATCTATCTATCTATCTATCTATCTATCTATCTATCTATCTCTCTCTCTGTCTGTCTGTCTGTCTGTCTGTCTGTCTGTCTGTCTGTCTGTCTGTCTGTCTGTCTATCTATCTATCTATCTATCTATCTATCTATCTATCTATGTCTGTCTGTCTGTCTGTCTGTCTATCTATCTATCTGTCTGTCTGTCTGTCTGTCTGTCTGTCTGTCTATCTATCTATCTATCTATCTATCTATCTATCTATGTCTGTCTGTCTGTCTGTCTGTCTATCTATCTATCTATCTGTCTATCTGTCTATCTGTCTGTCTATCTATCTATCTATCTATCTATCTATCTGTCTATCTGTCTATCTATCTATCTATCTATCTATCTATCTATCTATCTATGTCTGTCTGTCTGTCTGTCTGTCTGTCTGTCTGTCTGTCTGTCTATCTATCTATCTATCTGTCTATCTGTCTATCTGTCTGTCTATCTATCTATCTGTCTATCTATCTATCTATCTATCTATCTATCTATCTATCTATCTATCTATCTATCTATCTATCTATCTATCTATCTATGTCTGTCTGTCTGTCTGTCTGTCTGTCTGTCTGTCTGTCTGTCTGTCTATCTATCTATCTATCTGTCTATCTGTCTATCTGTCTGTCTATCTATCTATCTATCTATCTATCTATCTGTCTATCTGTCTATCTATCTATCTATCTATCTATCTATCTATCTATCTATGTCTGTCTGTCTGTCTGTCTGTCTGTCTGTCTGTCTGTCTGTCTGTCTGTCTGTCTGTCTGTCTGTCTGTCTGTCTGTCTGTCTGTCTGTCTCTCTCTCTCTCTCTCTCTCTCTCTCTCTCTCTCTATCTATCTATCTGTCTATCTGTCTATGTGTCTATCTATCTATCTATCTATCTATCTATCTATCTATCTATCTATCTATCTATCTATCTATCTATCTATCTATCTGTCTATCTGTCTATCTATCTATCTATCTATCTATCTATCTGTCTATATGTCTGTCTGTCTATCTATCTATCTTAACACACAGTTACTTTTTATTTGTTGACTGAAGTTTTGCGTAAGAGTGTATCTGTGCATTTATGATATTTAGCAGACTCATATGTGCTGAAGTAAATCACAAGATATCCATTAGACCATATTTAACCTCATTAAATATGAGTTTTAGTGCACTGTTACAGTTTTTCTCAGTCGATTTGGTACATTTCTCACATCATGATTTACATTGGCATCACAACAAGTGCATTTCTCAAAACAGTTAGTGCAAACAGCAAAACTCAATGAAATACCTGCAAAAGCACGTACCTCGCTCACAATTCTTTGTTTGTGCCTCAAAAGCAAATATTTATGTCAATCAACTTGTCAGTGCCATCAGAATGTCTAGTCTGTGTGTCATTGCCTATGAACAAGGCAGTCAAAATACTTGTCATGTTGTCAGTGCAACAGTGTACACTGTAAGTATATTCTGATGAAAACTAGCTAAGCTTTTGATTACAAGAATGCTGCACATTCTGTGGCATATCAATTGAAACAGTATGTGTTACACACAAAATACAAACTTACACAGAACACAAAGTTACACATGACTGTATGTGGGAGACTGACAGCAAGAAATTGGACTGGAATCAAATTTATACAGTAATATTATTTTACTGTATTGTTCGCACTGCAATTTGTTGACAAAAATCTGATAGAACTTCAGGAAAGACAGACAACTGTTTGGCAGCACTCTATAACACAAAGCAAAAACTAAAAAATTATAAACTTACTCTAAACATTCAAAACAACCTGAGACAACAACTTAAGGAATTATAGTGCTTTCTTTTCTATACATCCTGACGCTCCTCTCTGTTGGGCCACATGTTTTCATCCACATCACACTGGATATCTTCCCTTGCAATGGAGCGTGGAAAGAATCTCCTGGAGTGCCTAATCCAGCCTCTGGATATCTGTTATATCCTCACAAGCTGCATCCATGGCAGTCAGCAGGTTCATCTGGGTGTGCGGCTGGTGATCGTACACCTTCCATCTCCAGGCTGAGAAGAACTCCTCAATTGGGTTCAGGAATGGGGAGTAGGGTGGGAGGAATTCCATCAGCATTCTATGATGAATGGCAAACCATTGCCTGATGGTGTTAGAGTGGCATGGACTCTCCTACCTCTTCCTCTGTTTTGTCCCCTCAGCCTTTCACCACGCAGCCTTACCCCTCTTCTTGGCTGTTCACCCTTGTCTTTCCATTGTGAGACTTTGTAATATTGCAATGTTTTGTGTCTATATATGTTTGTCAATTGAAGGTTCATGAGATGTACCTCTGTCCTATGGTTGAGAGCTGTTTGACCATTGGTTGATCTAAACCTTCACAAATTCCCCTTCTTAACTGAAAGCCAAGATTCACCTGAGAACAATTTAATCAATTTATGATAAATTACCAACATTTACCAAAAAAGTTTCATAGAAATGTACAAATTATGCCTGAGAGATTATGATAACATGTTCAGCACTTTTGCATGTAATGACCTAGGCAATGACCCAAAGCCTAAATGTTTTGGAGGGTAAGACAATTCAACAGACAATCAGTAGAACACATTTTGATAAACATGACATAAGCAATTGATAATGCAAAAAACAGCAGACAATTGTACATGACCATTTGCATGAATGTACAAAAGCATTTGCAAAATGTGAAACACAATGAGAAATGCTATTATGATGTGCACAAGTGACAAGGAGATGTGTTGATTGAATGAACAGTTTTGAGAATTTCAATTCTGATCTGAGAAATGAACCAAATCGACTGAGAAAAACTGTAATGGTGTTAGGGTTAGGGTCATCAGATTGCTAATGGTCTTTCCGCAAATTTTGAATCCTCTGACAAATCCTTGTAGCACCTTTGTCATAACTTGTTTACTTGTTTATTTGTGTTGTTTTCTACAGTATATAAATCACAGCTTTCTGTTTTTATTTGCATTTCACCTTCTGTCCTGATATTTTAGAATTAGTTCTGTATGTAAAGGCATAATCTACAGTCAATACTGTGCTTTCACAGGAAATAAGAGTGGGAAGGTCTCATCTTAGTCATGCATAAAAGGAACGTATTGGATTTGCTGGATCATTAGCTGCTATTTGTGGCTTGATGATCAGTGAGAGCAGATGAGCTCCTGGAGGGCTTTTTTTCATTATGCATCAGTAGAGAAGCAGCATGTGCTCCTATTCTTAGAAAGACTGCATAATGAGAGGATCTATTTGCAAGGCCTCGCTACTTCTATGTCACTGAAGCTCAAGTGTGTGTTGGTGTAACTTGCCCCTTTCTAATGATTTCCATTAGCAGTTTTTGAACTTACAGAGAACTGGTGAAGGATGACCAACCTTACGTCTGTTCACAAAGGTCATTCTAACCTGAATCTTGTATAAGTCCAAAAAATAATAGTAAACAATTTGAAATTAGACTGATCAGCAGTAATTTTGTGATGGCATTACATACATGATTATTCCAAAACACAATGCCTTCTTCTCTTTTCGACCCCTCAGGTTGTTTTTTACTTGTGTTTTTTAGGGTACTGTCTTGTTGCGTCATTCAACTTTTTTACAGTTTTTCTTTGTCGATTTGGTTCATTTCTCAGATCAGAATTGAAATTCTCAAAACTGTTCATTCAATCTCCACATCTCCTTGTCACTTGTGCACATCATAATAGCATTTCTCATTGTGTTTCACATTTTGCAAATGCTTTTGTACATTCATGCAAATGGTCATGTACAATTGTCTGCTGTTTTTTTGCATTATCAATTGCTTATGTCATGTTTATCAAAATGTGTTTTACTGATTGTCTGTTGAATTGTCTTACCCTCCAAAACATTTAGGCTTTGGGTCATTGCCTAGGTCATTACATGCAAAAGTGCTGAACATGTTATCATAATATCTCAGGCATAATTTGTACATTTCTATGAAACTTTTGGTAAATTTTGGTAATTCATCCTAAATTGATTAAATTGTTCTCAGGTGAATACTGGCTTTCAGTTAAGAAGGGGAATTTGTGAAGGTTTAGATTAACCAATGGTCAAACAGCTCTCAACCATAGGTCAGAGGTGCATCTCATGAACCTTCAATTGACAAACATATATAGACACAAAACATTGCAGTGTCACAAAGTCAGGGTGAACAGCCAAGAAGAGGGGTAAGGCTGCGTGGTGAAAGGCTGAGGGGACAAAACAGAGGAAGGGGTAGGAGAGTCCATGCCACTCTAACACCATCAGGCAATGGTTTGCCATTCATCATAGAATGCTGATGGAATTCCTCCCACCCTACTCCCCATTCCTGAACCCAATTGAGGAGTTCTTCTCAGCCTGGAGATGGAAGGTGTACGATCACCAGCCGCACACCCAGATGAACCTGCTGACTGCCATGGATGCAGCTTGTGAGGATATCACAGCAGATGCCTGCAGAGGCTGGATTAGGCACTCCAGGAGATTCTTTCCACGCTGCATTGCAAAGGAAGATATCCAGTGTGACGTGGATGAAAACATGTGGCCCAACAGAGAGGAGCGTCAGGATGTATAGAAAAGAAAGCACTATAATTCCTTAAGTTGTTGTCTCAGGTTGTTTTAAATGTTTAGAGTAAGTTTCTAATTTTGTAGTTTTTTATGTTTTTTTTATAGAGTGCTGCCAAACAGTTGTCTGTCTTTCCTGAATTTCTATCTGATTTTTTTTGTCAAAAAAGTTGATTATAAATGCTTTTGAATTCTCAGCGAGAACTGTTGCACTAACTGTTTTGAGAAATGCACTTGTTGTGATGCCAATGTAAATCATGATATGAGAAATGTACCAAATCGACTAAGAAAAACTGTAAGCTGCAGATGACGTACTATTCTCAGCCTACCATGCCTATTTTGTCCAGCAGGGGGAGTCGCAGGCCAACGCAACAACACCGCCCAGTACTCCCAGTGCTAATGCTAATCAGCGCCCATTGTTGTCACCTGTGTGTGATGCTTTAAAAACCTGCTAGTAATACAGTTCATTCAGGCACAGCTTCTATCGAGCTCTCTATCGAACACTCAACTGCTGTTTGGTTAATTTGTATTTCTATTTTACAAGCACCTTTGGGTGGCACAGTGGCTAGTGGGTAGCACTGTCACCTCACAGCAAGAAGGTCCTGGGTTCGGTCCGGGGATTTTCTGTGTGGAGTTTGCATGTTCTCCCCGTGTCTGTGTGGGTTTCCTCCCACAGTCCAAAGACATGCAAGTGAGGTGAATTGGAGACACTAAATTGTCCATGACTGTATTTGATATAAACTTGTGAACTGAAGAACCTTGTGTAATAAGTATCTACTGTTCCTGTCATGAATGTAACCAAAGTGTAAAATGTGACGTTAAAATCCTAATAAAACAAAACAAACAAACAAACACCTTTTTTAGTTTCGGGATTCACCCCAGTGAGCGTTTGCAAACTTGGCTTTGTACTGATGCATTATAACTTTACAGTCGATACTTCTTTATTCCTTGGGTTCAAGCCACTACATGATAGAATCACTTGTTTTTAGTTTGTTTGGTTAACCCAGTTTTTTGTTTCTCACTTTGGTCCATACCTCTATACATTCTGGCGGCACAGGGTTCGATCCCCAGGTGGGGCGGTCTGGGTCCTTTCTGTGTGGAGTTTGCATGTTCTCCCCATGTCTCTGTGGGTTTACTCTGGGAGCTCCGGTTTCCTGCCACAGTCCAAAGACATGCAAGTGAGGTGAATTGGAGATGCTAAATTGTCCATGACTGTGTTTGATGTGACCTTGTGTGAACCGATGAACCTTATGAGTAATTAGTAATTATTGTAATGAGTGTAGTATAGTGTAATGAGTAATTACTTCTCCTATCATGAATGTAACCAAAGTGTGGGACATGACATTAAAATCCTAATAAACAAACAATAAACAAACTATACATTCGACAATTGGGTGCTTTCTGGCACCTTCTATATGAGATTAGAGGCAAATACCACTTTTACAGATAGACTCAAGTTTCAACATGGATCCAGTAGAGCTTGACTAAGCAAACCTTGTTTAGGAGTGAAGGTTACACCTTTAACTGTAGGGAAGGACATGTGATTGTGAGATTGTAAGGGATGGTAGGAACTGTGAGAATGTTGGGCTGGAGTTCAGTGTGGCTCCCTGTTTGTGCTGGTCACCTGACCCCCATCCTCTTTATTTATTTAGAAAAAGTTTAAAAAGCTTAAAAAATCTGTCATAGATCTTTACTAATTGATTATTTTGGTGCTTTTGGTTGTTGCCTTTAGGGATAGTTTCGAACTCAGTAGTTTGTTGTTAACCGAGGACCAATGATTTCAGTGTTAAGCACTATTCTGTCAGGTTGTAATGGCTACTTCTTTGCGAATTAGTCAGTGCTGCACCTGACAAACACAGCATTTATAGTTGACAGGGCAGGGGAAGCTCTAATAGGACAGACATTTGACAAACTGACAGTGTCATACTAAAAGTCACGTAACAATTTGTTATGTTCCATTGTACTACTACATTTGTCTATTTAGATTGTATGGTTGTGTGCTGTATTTTATACTCTTAATGACAGTTGGTGTTAAAGTTTGGTAGGGAACCCATTCGTTAGAAATGGTGTCCACAATCCCTTTAGTCAATAATTTAACCTCAGCTCCATGCCAGTTTTTTAATTCGATAAAGCTTAACACCCATCTGCTGACTGATTATTTTCCTCTGGCATTTGTACCAATGTAAAGGCTTTGTAAGCTAGTGCTGATCTCATAGAAACAGACATGTTTATGCTTGGCTGACTTATCACTCTATTAAAAGCATACAGTGGTTAGGTCATCTGTAACAAATGAGATCATTATCTCTGTATGGTGAGAATTTATTATCTATTAAATCACATAACAGCTTAATGAGCAATTTTCAGATTTTGGTGAATTGAATGAGAGCATTTCTAAAGGAAGAAGTAGAAGCTGTTATGTATTGTAAAGTAGCCTGTTGGTACCATTTCACCCGCTTTGTGCAGTCCTTTTTAATAGTATTTTAACTGTCATTAAAAGCAAATCGATTAGAACACAGGTATAAATCACACTAGCAGTTATTACTATGCATAGGTGTTCATTCTCTCAGGAAATGTAAAGACATTTGCAACATTCTATTGAGTTTGACAGTTAATTTATCTTTATTCATTTTATTCATTTATTAATTAATAAGTTTTTGAAGAAGCCAGGGTTTGATTCCCTGGCCCGACAGCTAGGGTCCTTTTTGTGTGGTGTTTGCATATTCTTCAGAGCTATCAGGACTTGCCCTTTGTGTGTGCGTGTGTGCGTGCGTGCGTGCGTGCGTGCGTGTCTGACCTGCGATAGAATGGCGACCTGTCCAGGGCGTTTCCTACCTGTCACCTAATGAATCAGACACCCCACAACCATGAACAGGATGAAGCAGTGGTTAAACAGACAGTGAATGAATGAAGGAATTACATACTCTTTTAAATTATTGACAATGCTTTGAGGCAAGAATCAGCCTCAAACACACAGCATGTCACACAAGAAACATAGACTTCCAATAATATTGTTAATAATAATAATAATAATTTTTTATATAGGACATAAATTACTTGTGCATGTTTTCCAACATGGTTAGACTGAAAAATTATGTTGCTACTATGCAACTTATCTAGCAATGCTGATTAGTGCCTCAAGGCCAGAGTGCCTTATGGAGGGGGTAATTAGGATGATTCTAAGGGCCTGTGACTATCAGGGGTAGTAAAACATGAGGTATTAGCATAGGTACCAGCATAGAAGGATAGAATATTTTATTTAAAATTAATGGTATTATTTTGTTTGGCAAAAAGTAAACATCCAGTGAGCCTTTGTATTACCCCTCTTTGCTTTAACAAACACAGTAGAAAAAAGGGCAGATAATTTTCCATTGATGATATCATTAAAAGACATTTCAACTGTGAGAAATGGCCTTTAGCCTTTTTCTATAAACAGTATCTGTCTCACATTAAATAGTAAATTCCACTGTATGCACACTGCTGTGTGCATGTCTGCACAGTGTTATATTTTCAGAGTTGGTGTGGCCTGGGGTGGTGATGCCCAATATTCCTGGCAGTGCCTGTCTCAAGAGATTGAAGCTTTTATATTTTATTTTACAATAAAACAGCAATAGACTCTTCTTAGTAGCAAGGATAGGGTGTGTATGTGAAGTGAGTGATGGATGGATGGATGGATGCAGCCAAGAGCACATGCAAACTCCATTCACCCTTTAACAGCCAAAACAAAACTGTATTGGTTTCAGGGCAAGTCTCCTTGAGTGGTCCAAACAAATCCCATCGAAAATCTGGAGATATTTGAAGATAGTAATTCACATACACTCACGTTCAATCTGACATAGCTTGAAAGAAACTAGCATAAAGCATATGATAAACTACCTAAATGCAGCTGTGGAATGCTTGTAGGGATTTACCCAAGAGAACTAATATACACTGATCAGCCATAACATTAAAACCACCTCCTCATTTCTACACTCACTGTCCATTTTATCAGCTCCACTTACCATATAGAAGCACTTTGTAGTTGTAGTTATAGTCCATCTGTTTCTCTGCATGCTTTGTTAACCCCCTTTCACCCAACACACTAACACACCACCACCATGTCATTGTCACTGCAGTGCTGAGAATCATCCACCACCTAAATAATACCTACTCTGTGGGGGTCCTGACTATTGAAGAACAGGGTGAAAGCAGGCCAAAAAATTATGTAGAGAAACAGATGGACTACAGTCAGTAATCGTAGAACTACAAAGTGCTCCTATATGGTAAGTGGAGCTGATAAAATGGACAGTGAGTGTAGAAACAAGGAGGTGGTTTTAATGTTATGGCTGATCAGTGTATATACTAGCATTTCCGCAGGGTTCTTCAAAAGGTTTCCACTTTTTTAAACTCTATTTATTAAGAGTATCAAAAACAAATGACATCACTGATGCACCGCTGCTTTTACATCATCACAAGAAAATCATCTTCCCCTTAAAGCTTCTTTGAACGTCGAAAAAGGTGGAGATCAGATGGCACTAAATCCGGACTATAAGCTCTCTCAGTCTATCAGACACGACCAATTACTACTCCTCCCGCCCTCACTGTTTCCAAAAACCAAAAAAAAATTGTATAATAAAAAGCACTAAGGCAGTAGGAATTTGTCAAACATAACCACATTTATTTTCAAAGTATAAAACACACTGTAAAGGCCACTTCGCAAGGGTAGATTAACAACCTTAAATATTTTACAATATTTAATAATTTAAATAGCTCTCCCTCAAAATATCATCCAGCTCTGTAGCCAGCACAAATGCCATTGTCCCACTCAAGCACTCGGGAAATGTTTGGAAAAAATGTATAATTTATGTAATAGGAAAGAAACAGTAGGAATATTGAACATTCCCGCACAATGTGTTTCAATACATCCCTTAAAAGTTAAAGGAATTCCAGGTGGTTCTCACTCGCTTCAAAACCAGTGTACAGGCACAGCTTAACATCGAATGAGCAGGCACCAGATCCCCTTGAACTGGAAGATTTTTTAAGGAAGAGAAATGAAATATATAACTCACATTCTATACCAGTGGTTCTTAAACTTTTTGTACTACAACCCCCCGCCCCAAAGAAATAAATAAAAAATAAAATAAAATTGTTCAAGTCTCGCCCCCCACTTCCCAACCCACTGATTTGACAGCATACTGTCATGGCTGACCTCCCTAAAGCATTAACCACGCCACAGAACAGAAAGCAGAAGCTAAGATGCAACAATTATAAGGCTTTACTTTTAACAACAAGAAGTGCAAAACAAAAAAATGTAATAAAATAAACACGTCAGAGCAGCCACAGGGAGAACATGAAAACTCCACACAGAAAGAACCCTGGCTGCCCGGTCGGAGAATTGAACCCAGGCCCTTTTTGCTGTGAGGCAATGTCTTTACTCTTAGTTGTGCATCGCAAGCCTGCTGAATAGTTTTTAAGTGATAGATTTCATTGTTCAAAACTTACCTAACACTTGTTTAATACATTCAGACAGAAAATCATCCTGCGACCCCTCCCATTTTTTGAGCGACCCACCAACGGTTGCACCTCTCAGTTTAAGAACCACTGTGCTATACGATAGTACCAGTCAGGCTGACAGCGCTTCTCTTCATAGAGAAATCCTGTACCCAAAACCCTGGCACTACAGGCAAATATGGCTCACCATGATCTTAGCAGGTCCCCTCTATCTAATTTCACATCGGTAAACGTTAGTTTTTAAGCACATTTTACACCAGATGACCACAATCAAAATGGCACAACCAAAATACTCCAATGTTAGTAGTTGTAACCTATAACACACTGTGCATGGCACATGGCATCACTTTCACATATAGAAACACTTCACAATTTGGCTCAGTCGTCCTGCTCCTTTATGCAGGCTTGTTGCCAGATGCCAGCTATCATTTTAACTTCATTTGATCATGCAGGTTATTTAAATTTTATTAAATTGTCCAATGAATTATTTCTAGTTTATAATAACTGAGGGACTGAAAAAACACACAATTGTGTGGCCCTCGAATGTTGAAGACTTCATGGAGCTGCTCATGGTCTTGTCACGTATGCCCAATTGCATTTGGTGTAAAATGGCATTTCAGCTGCTTTCACAAGGACATTTTCGGCATCCATCAAACATTTCAATGAAAATAATGCATTCATGGATGTTGATATTACTGTCTTACAAGGAGCTTTAGCTTCCAATTTATCATATACAGCTGTTTAAGACCCAAAATACATAAGCAACTGGCTTACAGATTAATAAAACACAAATTAATTTAAATACAAATGAATTAAAACGCTATAATTTAGAGAGTAGAGTTTTAAATACTGCAGAATGTGCTGGTGAAGCAAAGTCAAAAACATCACTGGACATGATGATGATGGTCAATTTGACAAGGATATGGAAAAACATCACCAAGCTACAACTGATGAAAGCCTTGGTCTAGCCAGTAGCCAAATATGAATATGAAGCTTGGACATTACAAAAAAAGAAAATGCATCACAAAACTGCTGAGAATCTCATGGAGGAAGATGAAGACCACTAAGAGTTCACGTTTACGAGATGGCCAAAACAAAAAGGAGCTACTAAACCACAATAAGCCCCACAAGTTACGTTACTTTCGGCATGTGATGAGGCACCCACATGACAACACTGAAGACAGTGTTATGACAGGACTTGTGGAAATAAGCTGAATTGACAACATCACAACATGTATTGCCTTGTCAGGGGCTAGTCTGCTATAGGAGGGCAACAGAGGGCGTTGGAGTAAGCTGACCCATCTGTGCAGCCAACCATCACAAAGCAATAATGGTATAGTGACATAATAATAACAATAATAACAATAAATGCTATTAAAGGTAAACTTCTGCTTATAATTATGTATTATAATGCAGACAGAAGAATACATTAAAGTAATCAATTAGACAATTTTCTTTTGGCTTTAAAACAATACATTAATACATTTTCTGATGGATGCACAAAATGTCCTTGTGAACATATTTTGTCTATACTCAGCCATAAACATGATGTCAGATTGAGGTAGAACCGTTGTACCAAAATCATAGCTATAAGTTAAGTATACCTATGAAGTAACAGTCATATCAACCGGCTCCAGAGGTGGAGTGGACGGAAAAAAAATAATGCAGAATTCACATTCAATCCACATTTTTTAACTACAAATAAATGGAGGAAACTGAAATATCTGTGAACTGTGCCCGAGAAATGCATTACTTATTTTTCCTTCCCTTTGTAAAGTAATGTTTTCCTTTATTCACAGATACCTACATGCTGCCTCAGTACATTAAGTGTTTCATCTTCTGAAGACATGAGGACACACCTTCACTCCACTCATGACCGGGTCGGACTTGGCGCCAGGCTGTTTCTCTGCCCTGTGTCTTTTCTGTAGTCTGCCATAAAGCAGAGATCTTGCCCCGAAGTGTGTTGGACTACACCAGACTGGACCAGCTTGAGAGGCTGTTGGCCAGGATCTGATAACGTGGAACCCAGCCTATGTGGACTAAGAGCCGAGCCTATGTGGACATTCCCCCAGAGACTTGATGGCTAATTATGCTTTCTGTAGATTTCAGCAGTCTCTCTAGGCACGGGGCACTAATCTTGCCCTGTGGAGGCTGACAGGGCACAGAGTCCTTAGATTCAGGGGTGTCTATAGTGGAGGACACAGAGTTATCCTGCATCACATCCTGGTTCTGGCGGGCTGTTAGAAAGTTCCGGACAGTGCGTCGGGTGTGCTCAGCAGTGGGTGAGCAAATAGGAGATGTGTGTAGCCATTTCAGGTTGGTGGCGGTGTAGGACGCCGGTGGGGTAAGATCACTAACGTTCATAGCTTTAGCAGTGCTGGTGGTGCAGGGATTAGATGTGCTGGCTGACATGAGGACTGGCTCTGAAGACAGCTGGAGGGAAAAGAGAGAACAGATATTTTTAATTTTAAACTCATGATAGATGAGAGAACACTGTAAGCCTTTACACATTATAGTAGGGTACATGGTTTGCCTTAAGACACTATCCCATTATACAGTATGCCCTGCATTTGCTCGTACTTAAAGTCAAAGTAATTCATATCAAATTATGGTATACGTATGCACTATCTTTGCATAATAAAGTCTATGGCTGTGTCTGAAATCGCATACTGAAACAGTGCATACTAAATTCGAGGCAGTGCGCACTGCTCGGCGGGTAAAGCAGTTAGTACGCATGTGTGCAGTATGCATGCAACCTTAAACCTACTACGTCCGCCATCTTACCAATGTCACGTGATGCATGGCGTCACATCGCCACAGTTAAAGCTCCGCTATTCATGAAAAGCCCCACTCGGCAAAATTGTATTGAACTATTTAATTTAACTATAATAATAATAATAATAGATAAAACAATGTAAACAAAGCAATGCCTTTGCAGCTTCAGTTGAATTATGGGATAGATAATCGGACCGCAGTGTGCTGTGGTTGAATACTTAAAAATGGCTGCCCATGCAGAAGGCCATTCGTGTATTTTTCGCGTACTGTTTAATGAATACTACATATTCGGACACGCTACCCGCTCTCGCATACTGCTTTCGTGTACTGTTCAGTGTGGAAGTATGTGATTTCAGGTGCAGCTAATGTGTTTTGAACAGTGACTGCTGGTGCTTTCTGATCGAGAAAAACGATTTTTATTTATCCAAACTATTACGTAGCTAGTGAAGTTACAAATATTATTTCTGCCCTCATTTTTTAAATAATATTCTATTTCATATTTTAAGCGTTTTATGCAGGGAAAAGGCTAACAGCATTTTTCCTCCTGCTATATATTTATTGTTCCTATGAAATAATTTTAATATTCTATTCATGTACAATAACATAGTGAGCATTTTGTGCCAAATTTAATTAATTCAAATAAATATGAAATAACATTCAGCATGTATTACATTTTAAACTTTAGATAATCAAATACCAACTTACTAAATTCATTGTTGTAAATACAAAATGCATATAACGTATTTAGAAAATCTACAAATGTTTTTTTTTTTCCATCTCCCAAAACATGCAGATGGTAATCTGACTGCTGAGTGAGTGAACGTGTGAGTATGTGATGTCCTGCATGAACTGACATTTGGTCTAGGGTGTAGAACTGCCTGGCAGAAAAGTTACAGACCCACAGCAACCCCCACTAGTATATAACAGTTAGTGGAAATAAATGAATTATATGAAATTTACACTGCAAAAAAATAATGGAACACTTAATCATCACTGTACAATGCCAATCAATAACATTTCAGGAATATCAGTTATGAAGGATAAGCAAATGGAAAGCATTTCACCTGCTTGGTACAAATGAAAGTGACAGCAGGTGCACTGGAGAGCACAGTCTCATGAGAATGGAGGACAGGGCCTTTGAAGGGCATCAACTCAACAGCAGGACCGGTATCTGCTCCTTTGTGTGAGAGCAAACTGAGGAGTACTGCCAATGCCCTATGAAATGGCCTCTAGCAGACTACTGGTGTGCATGAAACAGACTCGATGAGGGTTGCATGAGGGCATGTGTCCTCTGGTGGGACCTGTGCTCACAACCCAGCACCCTGATGGCACCATGTTTGGCATCATGTGACAGATGTGAAAGAGGCTGAAGACTCCGTGGTAAACACTGCGCTGTCTGCATCATCCAGCAGTTTGGCAGTGGGTCAGTGATGGTCTGGGGAGGCATATCCTTTCAGGGTGGCACAAACCTCCCGTGATATCCAATGGTACCCTGACTGCTGTTAGGTACCAGAATAAGCAGGGTCAGCGTTATTCCTTGTGCATCCGACACCAAATAGTGCCACAGACTGTCCAGGGGCTCACTAATGCCCGATTCAGGTCTGGTAGGACATCCCCCAGGACACCATCTGCTGTCTCATTAGGAGCATGCACAGACGCTGTCAAGAGTGAATACAGCCATGTGGGGCCATACACACTACTGAGTCACATTATGAGTTGCTGTGATAAAATTCATGCAAAATGGATCAGTCAGTGATTTCAATTTTTACTCTAATTTTCAGTGTGGGTTTGAATCCAGGCCTCAGTGGGTTGATGATTTTGGTTTCCAATGATTGTTTCCAGTCATTTTACTCATGGCTCCTAAATCGCACATCATATGTCGAAGAATGAAAGTGCTCCCTTGTTTTTTAGCAGTGTACTGGCAGCTTGTTCCTTGCCTGATTACTGCATCACTACTGAGCACTCTGACTGAGCGCACTTAAGATACCATCTATATGTTTCACGTTTTAAACAGTGACAGTCAGATACATTACAGTTACATCTGTACCTTTTTAAAGGTTAGCACTAAACTTCCAATAAGTAAAGTGCCATGCATTATCAGAAAAACAAAAGCAGGTTGCTGTTTCAGAATGTACACCTACACATCAGTGATAACACATCATCTACCACAGGTATTATCGCTACACTCACATTCTTAAAATAATGTCCTCACACTAAATGCAACAACAATGCTTGCTATGTTCTTTACCTGGTTCCACCCTACTCTAACCTGTTAGTGACCAACCGAACAGGTAAATCTAAACACATTACCCTTTACTTCTGATGAACACCAGCTACACTGCTACTTTGTTACTCTTAACATCTAATAAATATCAGCTACAATGCTACATCAGTACCCTTTATTTCATATAAACATCAACCACATTGCTAGGTAGTTAGCCTTAGTTCCAATAAATATTAGCCACATTGCTACTTTGTTACCCTTTACTTTGAATAAACATTAGCCACATTGCTACTGGAACACATGAATGGGATTTCATTATCATTTGCTGCTTATATTCCCAGTGGTATTTTATTTAATAGCAAAATGCTACATTCAAGCATATGGTAGATTCTTATATTGAGAAAGATTTACAAAAGTGCTTGAAACAGCAGCAATTGTATGACTGCAGAGGAACTTTTATCAAGACATTTTTACAAATATTTGAATCCTGTGTTTACTGAATTAGCAAATTCACTAGTGTAAAATAAAGTAGTTTATTTAGAACACCATGGCTGTCACACACTTTCTGCCGTTCATGATTAATCTGGCTTCCTCTGGTTTTGACCCTGACTTGTTTATGTCATTAAGTTTGAGATTGTTCTCTGTTTTTATTAAAGCCCTTCTTTAAGACTTTTCTCTCATGAATCTGGTTCATTTACTCCATAACCTGACAGGCTGAATAAAGAAATATGTAGTATATACAGTGCCTTGCAAAAGTATTCAGCCCCCTTGAACTTTTCAACCTTTTGCCACATTTCAGGCTTCAAACATAACGATATGAAATTGTAATTTTTTGTGAAGAATCAACAACAAGTGGGACACAATCGTGAAGTAGAACGAAATTTATTGGATATTTTAAACTTTTTTTAGAAATAAAAAACTAAAAAGTGGGGCGTGCAATATTATTCAGCCCCTTTACTTTCAGTGCAGCAAACTCACTCCAGAAGTTCAGTGAGGATCTCTGAATGATCCAATGTTGACCTAAATGACTGATGGTGATAAATAGAATCCACCTGTGTGTAATCAAGTCTCCGTATAAATGCACCTGCTCTGTGACAGTCTCAGAGTTCTGTTTAAAGCGCAGAGAGCATCATGAAGACCAAGGAACACACCAGGCAGGTCCGAGATACTGTTGTGGAGAAGTTTAAAGCCGGATTTGGATACAAAAAGATTTCCCAAGCTTTAAACATCTCAAGGAGCACTGTGCAAGCGATCATATTGAAATGGAAGGAGTATCAGACCACTGCAAATCTACCAAGACCCGGCCGTCCCTCTAAACTTTCAGCTCAAACAAGGAGAAGACTGATCAGGGATGCAGCCAAGAGGCCCATGATCACTCTGAATGAACTGCAGAGATCTACAGCTGAGGTGGGAGACTCTGTCCATAGGACACAATCAGTCGTACACTGCACAAATCTGGCCTTTATGGAAGAGTGGCAAGAAGAAAGCCATTTCTCAAAGATATCTATAAAAAGTCACCTGGGAGACACACCAAACATGTGGAAGAAGGTGATCTGGTCAGATGAAACCAAAATCGAACTTTTTGGCCACAATGCAAAACGTTATGTTTGGCGTAAAAGCAACACAGCTCATCACCCTGAACACACCATCCCCACTGTCAAACATGGTGGTGGCAGCATCATGGTTTGGACCTGCTTTTCTTCAGCAGGGACAGGGAAGATGGTTAAAATTGATGGGAAGATGGATGGAGCCAAATACAGGACCATTCTGGAAGAAAACCTGTTGCAGTCTGCAAAAGACCTGAGACTGGGACGGAGATTTATCTTCCAACAAGACAATGATCCAAAACATAAAGCAAAATCTACAATGGAATGGTTCACAAATAAACGTATCCAGGTGTTAGAATGGCCAAGTCAAAGTCCAGACCTGAATCCCATCGAGAATCTGTGGAAAGAGCTGAAAACTGCTGTTCACAAACGCTCTCCATCCAACCTCACTGAGCTCGAGCTGTTTTGCAAGGAAGAATGGGCAAAAATTTCTGTCTCTCGATGTGCAAAACTGATAGAGACATACCCCAAGCGACTTGCAGCTGTAATCGCAGCAAAAGGTGGCGCTACAAAGTATTAACGCAAGGGGGCCGAATAATATTGCACGCCCCACTTTTCAGTTTTTTATTTCTAAAAAAAGTTTAAAATATCCAATAAATTTCGTTCCACTTCACGATTGTGTCCCACTTCTTGTTGATTCTTCACAAAAAATTACAATTTCATATCGTTATGTTTGAAGCCTGAAATGTGGCAAAAGGTTGAAAAGTTCAAGGGGGCTGAATACTTTTGCAAGGCACTGTATATATATACTATACTATATATATATATATATAGTATACATATATATGTAGTATATACAGTGTATCACAAAAGTGAGTACACCCCTCACATTTCTTCAGATATTTAAGTATATCTTTTCATGGGACAACACTGACAAAATGACACTTTGACACAATGAAAAGTAGTCTGTGTGCAGCTTATATAACAGTGTAAATTTATTCTTCCCTCAAAATAACTCAATATACAGCCATTAATGTCTAAACCACCGGCAACAAAAGTGAGTACACCCCTAAGAGACTACACCCCTAAATGTCCAAATTGAGCACTGCTTGTCATTTTCCCTCCAAAATGTCATGTGATTTGTTAGTGTTACTAGGTCTCAGGTGTGCATAGGGAGCAGGTGTGTTCAATTTAGTAGTACAGCTCTCACACTCTCTCATACTGGTCACTGAAAGTTCCAATATGGCACCTCATGGCAAAGAACTCTCTGAGGATCTTAAAAGACGAATTGTTGCGCTACATGAAGATGGCCAAGGCTACAAGAAGATTGCCAACACCCTGAAACTGAGCTGCAGCACAGTGGCCAAGATCATCCAGCGTTTTAAAAGAGCAGGGTCCACTCAGAACAGACCTCGCGTTGGTCGTCCAAAGAAGCTGAGTGCACATGCTCAGCGTCACATCCAACTGCTGTCTTTGAAAGATAGGCGCAGGAGTGCTGTCAGCATTGCTGCAGAGATTGAAAAGGTGGGGGGTCAGCCTGTCAGTGCTCAGACCATACGCCGCACACTACATCAAATTGGTCTGCATGGCTGTCACCCCAGAAGGAAGCCTCTTCTGAAGTCTCTACACAAGAAAGCCTGCAAACAGTTTGCTGAAGACATGTCAACAAAGGACATGGATTACTGGAACCATGTCCTATGGTCTGATGAGACCAAGATTAATTTGTTTGGTTCAGATGGTCTTAAGCATGTGTGGCGGCAATCAGGTGAGGAGTACAAAGATAAGTGTGTCATGCCTACAGTCAAGCATGGTGGTGGGAATGCCATGGTCTGGGGCTGCACGAGTGCAGCAGGTGTTGGGGAGTTACATTTCATTGAGGGACACATGAACTCCAATATGTACTGTGAAATACTGAAGCAGAGCATGATCCCCTCCCTCCGGAAACTGGGTCGCAGGGCAGTGTTCCAGCATGATAATGACCCCAAACACACCTCTAAGACGACCACTGCTTTATGGAAGAGGCTGAGGGTAAAGGTGATGGACTGGCCAAGCATGTCTCCAGACTAAACCCAATAGAACATCTTTGGGGCATCCTCAAGCGGAAGGTGGAGGAGCGCAAAGTCTCGAATATCCGCCAGCTCCGTGATGTCGTCATGGAGGAGTGGAAAAGCATTCCAGTGGCAACCTGTGAAGCTCTGGTAAACTCCATGCCCAGGAGAGTTAAGGCAGTTCTGGGAAATAATGGTGGCCACACAAAATATTGACACTTCAGGAACTTTCACTAAGGGGTGTACTCACTTTTGTTGCCGGTGGTTTAGACATTAATGGCTGTATATTGAGTTATTTTGAGGGAAGAATAAATTTACACTGTTATATAAGCTGCACACAGACTACTTTTCATTGTGTCAAAGTGTCATTTTGTCAGTGTTGTCCCATGAAAAGATATACTTAAATATCTGCAGAAATGTGAGGGGTGTACTCACTTTTGTGATACACTGTATACTATGTAGTATATTGAATTAAGGTAAACTAGTGCACCACTAATTGTGTTATTACATTACTTTATAGCACAGTGATATTAGGTTTGAGACAGGCCATATAAAGAACTGGTTCATTGAATTTATAAATAAACATGACACACATCTATCTGCACAGAAACATGTAGCATGTTAAGAGAAAGCGTGCACTAATTTGGATAAGATTTTGGTCTGGACCTTAGACTGTATATTGATTTTTGTGTGATCCTTGGTCTTATATCAATGCTGTTTAGGTTTTAAAATGACAAAGTCTGGCTACAGTATGGTGGGTTTTTAGGATTAAAACCATCTAGCAACCATGACTGCCAGGTATGTAAGCCAAGCATCATTAGATAATGTTGAGGGATAAAACACCCATAGGCCATGAGCGCACAGCAAATTCAGGCAAACCGAGGTGAAAAATACTAAAGGTTATACTGCAAATGTACTTGGTCTATGTGACTTTAGTGATGTGATGACTAATTTGATCTATACACCAACCTTACCATGATCATAGAGTTAATACATACAGTTCAGACAATTAAAATGTGTGTGGATTCACCAGTTTAACCATTAATCTACACTTAATCATGCAAAACATGACTGCCCTGATCTATGCCTTGCCATTATGTGATTTCAGAAATCCAGAGACAATTCCTTGGACTTCATGGCTTGGTTTTTGTTAGGACAATACAGTATCAGTTGTGTGCCTTTCCAAATGTCTAATCAAGTGAACTAGAAATGTCAATAATTAACATAACCAATAACAAAGAAATAATTGTTTGATTGAGTAACCAATACTCTTGGTTAAAGTGTCATTCAAATTAATTTCCAACCACATATGTTGATTGTAAAAAGCCACAACAGCAAACACTTTACCTTGGGTTTTTTATGCAGAACTGTCTCCTGCATTAACTCCACAGTGGTGGTTTGGTGGTGGGGTTTTATTTGAGGAAACCATGTCTTCAACATTTCTTCCATTTTTAGTATGATGTTGATATACCGCTCACTGCATAACACAGAAAAAATCAATTGTATTAGAGACAACCCACATATGACCAGAATTAGAAAAAGAAACATATACCTAGAATAAGGCCAGGCTACAGGATGTGTCCAAAACAGTGTGTGGCACAATCACACTATCTAATCTGATTAAGTGTAAAAGTTTTTTTAGTTGAACTTATAGAAGCACTTAACCCTGGCAGGTGTACTTCCCTGGCTGATTCACACATTTATACTTACACGTGGCTCAGAGCTTCACTCTTTCGCCTACATCTAAAAATAGACATGTAAGCCTGAGCAGGGCACTGGAAACCACATTGCAGACAAAGAGAAACATTTGCCCTGAGGAAAAGTGACGCAAACTCACATACCCGCCCACACACAGGCCCCTGGTCATTGACTTCTCACAGGCTTTAGCAGATGGTTAATGGTGATTAGTGTGAATCATAGAGCCAAGTTCCACCTGCTGTGTCCTCATTCTAAGTGCACTAAATATATACCATACTTGCCAGAAATGCCAATTTTACCAAGTTGCCACCAATTGTAACTTTGCTCTGAGTGGCTACCAGCTGGCATAATATTACTGCTCAAGGGAGGGGTGAATAATGACATCTCATCGCCACCTCGTGCTGTGTGTGTCTGCAGGGAGGTGCCCTGGTCTCTCTATCTGGTGTTGAAAGCAGCTGCTGGGTCAGCTGGTTCCATCTTGGCACAATGCCTCAATCTGTGAATTGATGGAACTGCAATTTTAGTCTTAGGCTACTCCTAAAAAGACAACAACTTCTTAATGGCAGCATACATACAGATGACCAATGAAAAAAACCCAGCAATGTCTCTTTTTAAAGTCAAAGCTGGACAATCAGTCAGAGTTATTTTATGTACATTTACAGTGACCCTTTTGTCTAGGTTTACTCAATACATGCCAAGAAAAGGTCCACACATCATAACAGAGTCACTGCCCCCTTTAACTCTAGTGGGAAGCTTTCAGACTCTTGGTGTGCTCCATATATTTAATAAAATATGTGAATCACTAGCCGGTTAAGCAGTCTTTGTAACTGAAGTTCTTGATGTCTATGTCCCAACAACAAACCATCATTTCAAGCCAGTTTTTCTACTGCAATACTGTTTAAATTTAAAGGTCAACTGAGTCTGTTCAGAATTTGTATACATGCCACAGTGAATTGTAGAGTTGAACTGTTTCAGACAGCATTGCATGAGAATGTGAATCATGCTACTGTGAAAAATACACCTTGATATGGACTGAGTACTCTTGAAAACACAATTCACCACTGCAGCAAGAAATGCAACCTGAAACCTGTTACGTAAAGAGTTCTATGCAGAAACACTGCTGAGTTCTCTGGGCCTGAGCTTATTTCAGATTGACCAAAAACAATGAAAACATGGTCAGCACAGTCTTCTTTTGAGTGTTCTTTTCAGCATGTTTTTGGAAAAAACAAACAAACATTGAGTTATCACTGCCAAAGATGAAAAGGACCATCCAGACTGTTATTAAAGAAAGCTGCAAAACCAGCATCTGTCATGTTATGGAGGTGCATCAGTGCTCATGGCCTAGGTGCACATATGTATGAAGGTACCACACACATGAACCGCATATGTTAATATTTTAGAGTAAAACATGCTAGCACACCAGAGCTGACATTTCAAACTCGTTGGTTCGAAACTCAGCTCTGCCATTTGACTGGGCGGCTATATGAACAACGATTGGCTTGTTGTTCATACAGGGCGGGAAGCTGTATATGGACCTCATTACTGATGCAATTATGACCTTTGCTGGCTGGCGCCTGCACGGGGTCGAGGAATAATACGTTGATAATGGTGTGGCTCTCCATACACAAAGCTGATCCGTATATGAACTCGCCTCATGCAGGTGAAAACACGCAGTCGGCTACTGCACACGTGTCAGAGGGGGCGTGTGTCAGTCTCGCTCTCCACAATCAGGAGTGGAGATCACACCAGTAGAGAGGAAGCATAATGCAGTCGGGTAATTGGATACGACTAGATTGGGAGGAATAATACGTTGATAATGGTGTGGCTCTCCATACACAAAGCTGATCCGTATATGAACTCGCCTCATGCAGGTGAAAACACGCAGTCGGCTACTGCACACGTGTCGGAGGGGGCGTGTGTCAGTCTCGCTCTCCACAATCAGGAGTGGAGATCACACCAGTAGAGAGGAAGCATAATGCAGTCGGGTAATTGGATACGACTAGATTGGGAGGAAAATTGGGAAAAATGAAAAAAAAAAACGTCTGTTCCCAGACAGTCCAAAATGATTACAGCATGATTTTGTAAACACAGAGTCTGTGTGCTTGACTTGCCGGTCTGCACTCCTTTTAAAAATGCATGGCGACCACTGACTGTCGAGCAGTGCAAGTCATTTAATCAGCAAAAAAGTATAAACTAGATGAAACCCTGCATAAGGGCACTCAGGTGGCCCAGTGGTCTATCGTGCTAGCCCACCACTGGGTTCGAATCTCAGCAGTGCTATTAGCTGGCCAGGCATCTAAATGCATGACTGGCTATGACTGGCCCTACAATAGATGGGCACCCTTGTCCAGGGTGTTTTTGTATTGCAACCAGTGAAATCGGACACATGATCATAACCAAGATAAATCGACTGTTGGAAATGAAACCCTGCAGAGACTCTGTTCGAAAATTAAACTCTCTAATCTAAATCCCATTAATTCCACCTTAATAGAAGTATAAAAATCATTTGGGTTTTTTAAAATAATTTATCACACAATAGGTAAACATATAAAATACAATCAATTATAATAATGAATAAAAAAACACCCGTCCATCTGCAGAACAGTGAGCGAGTATAACATATGGAAGGTGGGAGGTTAGGCTTAGATAAAAAAACACATGTACTATCACATGGCAGATGGGTGAAACCCAGCAAGCTGGTTGTGGGTGGTATGAGCAGAATGACGAAAGCTCTTACCCCATGCATGGATTCTGCAGGACCCCCATAATTCTCTGGATCCGATCCATGGCCACACTTTCTTGGAATGTGCTGAGTCCTGTAAAAGGAAGCAACCATTTTTTAAAAACACTCTACAAACTGTATCTGACAGGCTGGGCTGTGTCTGTGGAGCAGATGGGTTTCTGTGAATGTGTGGGACGGCAGACTTGCTGTCTCTGTGGCCAGGAAGTCTGGGGTCACACCACACACTGGCTTTGACAAGAATCCCGGTCCAACTGCTCATGAGCTGGCTCTCCTAGCACACAGCCTGCTTGCATGCCCACCAAGTCATGCGGAACTAAAAACCTGGCCAGCCTAATGTAATATTCATCATTGAGAAGCCCGAACCATGAGACAGTCTGTGTAAGGGTGGCATCTGTGTTGAGCACATTTCACCAATTGTCTAGCCACAGTTCTTTTAAAGTGGCTACTTTCTGGAGGTATTGCAGAGACCTTAAAACAACCAGAAAATCTTTGGAATATTGCTTTTTTTACATGGTGTGTTTACATGCAAAATTAAATGTGAATAAGATCAGGGTCTGGCAGTAATCTAAATATTGAAATGGTCATGTACACAGCACACACAACATTACCCTAATCCTGGTACAAGACATTCTAATTAGAAAAAATATAATAGTAGTAATTTGTGTCCAAATAGAAGAAACACTATCCATATGGCTGCTCGGAGTCTGGATCAACCTGCTAGTAATTAATAATTATAGTAATAACAATAAAAGCTACAAAAATGTAAAATGTACATAAAGGTTCTCATAATGACACTAAAATGATAAACATACTACATACTGCACTAGAAATCTGCCTGAATCAAGCAGTCAGAATCAGCCAGATACACTATATGACCAAAACATGTGCACTGACACCCTTTCTCATTACTGACACATTTTTTAGTCACATCAATGTCTAACAGGAAATAACATTACTCATACAACCAAATTATAACTTCCAAATTTGTGGCAACAGACTGTAGAAGGTGAATTTTTGTTCCAAAACTACTGTGCTCCTGTAAAAAAAATCAAGGTCCATAAAGGGGAAGGTATGATGAGTTTGGTGTAGGGGCACTTCAGTGGCCTGCACAAAGCTTGACCTCAACCCTACTGACCTTTTTTTAACATCAGTACCTGGCTTTACGAGTGCTCTTCTGATTGAATAGGGACAAATTCTCACAAAGAGAGGCCAAAATTAGAGATGGAACGATCGATCGGCTATGAATCGGTATCGGACGATTTTTAATCAAAATATGCTATCGGCGATCGGCCGATATTTCCTAAATGTATAGGAAATATATATACATTAGTACAGTTGCCATGGTGATGGTGGACGCTGGCGCATCTGGCTGCCGCTACCGTTATCGTATTTTATCATATTTTATTGTATTTTTATCGTATTTTCTTTTCATTTTTATCTTTGTACATACTCATGTTATTGCTACCGCTCCTGTTGCTTTATTTCTTTTTCATCGGATAATCTCAGCGCCTGTTGGATACTAAAAGACTGTGGTGTGTGTGTGTGTTGGATCATTTTAAAAGACGCGGACGCTGGTACGTCTTCTTCACATCCTGAAACGGTCTGGATTACAATTTACAGTTACGTGGTGAACGGTGGGTGAGTTTTCCTGCGATCGGCACAATGTTGAACTATTCTGCTGACCAGCTGATGAAGTTCAACAATTACACTACTCCATCGTGTATTCTAGTCATCAAACAGCTTGGACTCCTTCGCCGGCCTCGTTATATTCACAGGGGCTCCCGGAGAAAGCTTGTCCCAGTGAGAGTAAGGAACTGCTCGGATGGTAAAGTGGGGTTTTCTCGGCATGCGCCGTATACTCCCAATGGAGTATCTCCGTGTAGTCTCGAACCGCGTTACACCTGGCTGGTACCTGTGGTTCCTGATCAGCCCGCTACACACCTCCAGCCACGGCAGAGACTCCGAGCCAGAAACAGAGGAGTTAATACTGTCAATCTCAGAGCACTGGAACACACACCGTTACTGCAGTCTCATTCTGTGTCAGTCCATATGGCACTGATAAATGCGCGCTCTGTCCATAATAAGACGTTTATTTTAAATGACTTTTTCACTTCTCATGGTTTGGACCTGTTGTTTTTAACTGAGACATGGGCTACAGGTGGTGAATCGGCTAGCGACTCCGCCCCCTTCTTGGAACTTTGCCCAGTAGACTGCGGTTTCTTCAGTTTACCTCGGAATACGGGTAGAGGCGGAGGAGTTGCGGTGGTTTTTAAACAGCGTCTGAGATGCCAAATGCTAAATATTGGGACTTTTAAAAGTTTTGAAGCACTGGTTTTTAAATCTCACTCTGTTCTTCCATTACTCTGTGCAGTAGTATACAGACCTCCAAAACCAAACAGCGACTTTATCACTGAGTTTGCTGAATTCCTTGCTATGATTGTACCTGTGTCTGACAGCATTCTGCTTCTTGGTGATTTTAATATTCATGTCTGCTGCCCTGATAAATATCAGGTGAATGATTTTAATCAGCTACTGGACTCTTTTGGTTTTATTCAACATATTCATAAGCCCACCCATATGCAAGGTCACACACTTGATTTGGTGTTTTCATCTGGTTTTGATATTGACAAACTAGATATTGAGGAGGCTAGTTTCTCTGATCATATGTCAGTAGTCTTTAGCTCAACTTTAACTGCGCATTTCCCTGCTCCTGTTTTAGGGCACTGGTCAAGGATTATCACTTCGTCCACATCTAACGATTTTTCCAGAGCCTTTTCTGACATGTTAAAATTGCCCAACTATGGTCAGACTCATGCTAATGTGGATGAGTTAGTTACTTCTTTTAATTATAACTGTTCAACTGTTCTGGATTCTCTTGCCCCTATGAAATTTAAACGCTTAAAACCAAAAGTTCAGCCCTGGTTAAATGCATCCACACAGGAAATTAGACAGGCTTGTAGAAGAGCGGAACGGAAATGGAGAAAGGACAGATTGCAAGTAAGTTTGGATATTTTTAAAGGTTGCCTGGAAGACTATCAGCTAGCTGTTAAGTCTGCTAGAGAGGCATACTTTTCAAGCATAATTGCCAAAAATTACAACAGACCTAAAGTACTGTTCAGTACAATAAATTCTTTACTTAAATCATCACCCGAAGTTGGAAATGTTCCTTCTTCTAGAGTATGTGAAGAGTTTTTAAACTTTTTTGTGGAAAAAACTGAAACAATTAGGTCTGGCATTACTTACTTGGGTATAGATTCTCCACTTCCACCGCCGTGCCCAGGTATGTTTGAAAAGTTTGAGGCTGTTTCAATCTCTGAATTAACAGATTTGGTGCTGAAAACAAAGCCAACAACCTCCCCACTTGATGTGATGCCCCCACAGATAGTTAGGGAGACATTTAATATATTAGGACCTTTTGTCCTGGATATCATTAATACTTCCCTTGCCACTGGTACTGTTCCAGCATGCTTTAAACATGCTGTAGTTACACCTCTGCTCAAAAAGCATAATCTTGATGCTACAGTGGTTAGTAACTATAGGCCGATTTCTAAATTACCATTCTTGGCTAAATTGCTGGAAAAGGTTGTATATTCTCAGCTTTTACCATTTTTGAGTAGAGATGGTATTTTTGAGATTTTTCAATCTGGCTTTAAGTCTATGCACAGCACTGAATCTGCTCTTCTGAAGGTGACAAATGACTTGCTACTTACTGTTGATGAGGGAAATTGTGCCATCCTCATTTTATTGGACCTTAGTTCTGCTTTTGATACTGTTGACCATGACATACTTGTTGGTCGCCTGGAAAAGTGGGTGGGGTTACAGGGAGAGGCCCTGAATTGGTTCATATCTTATTTTAAGAATAGAACCTTTTCAGTGAATATTAGCAGCTATTTCTCTTCTTCTGCTGATGTCTCTTGTGGTGTTCCACAAGGGTCCATACTAGGGCCCCTCCTTTTTTCTCTCTATATGCTGCCATTGGGTCAAATAATTAGGAAGCACAATGTCAGCTTTCACCTGTATGCTGATGACATACAGCTTTATCTTCCCATTAGACCGAATGACAATGGCTCGTTAACATCTCTTAGCAGTTGTCTTGAGGACATAAAGAGGTGGATGGCTGACAATTTTCTTCAGCTGAATGAAAGCAAGTCAGAGGTTATCGTTTTTGGGGGTCATCACATCAATAGTGTCTCCAATAACCTTGGTCACTTGTCTACATGTGTCAAAACATCTGTGAGAAATCTTGGTGTTATCTTTGACTGACCTCCGATTTGATAAACAAATCAACTCTGTGGTAAGGAATAGCTTCTTCCAGCTCAGAAATATTGCGAAGATTAAGCCTTTTCTCTGCTATTCTGACCTGGAAAAAGTTATTCATGCATTCATTTCTGCAAGAATTGACTACTGTAATTCTCTGTATATTGGGATTAGTCAGTCTCTGTTGCGGCGCTTGCAGGTAGTCCAGAATGCAGCAGCAAGGTTACTGACTAATACCAAGAAAAGAAACCATATTACACCAGTCCTTGCCTCACTACATTGGCTGCCTGTTCAGCACAGGATTCATTTTAAAGTGCTTTTATTTGTTTTTAAAGCGCTTAATGGTCAAGCCCCGGCTTATCTCAGTGGTATGCTTTCTCCCGCAACCGCACAGCGATCTTTAAGATCAGCCACTCAGAATTTGTTGACTGTTCCTAGGGCTCGTTTGAAGCTAAAAGGTGATCGTGCATTTGCAGTTTATGCTCCGAGGCTATGGAACACTCTACCTCCTACTATTCGACAAGCACCTTCGGCCGCTGTTTTTAAATCACTCCTAAAAACATACCTTTATAAGCTGGCATTTGAACAGTGAGGAGCTGTGTTAATTTTAATTGTTTAGTCTATTTTTATCTGTTTTATTTTGTCTCTTACTCTGTATTTTTATTTGGTTCTTACTTTTTTAATATAATGTTGTGTTATGTATGCTTATTCGATGTACAGCACTTTGGTCAACGTAAGTTGTTTTAAGAGTGCTTTATAAATAAAATTTACTTACTTACTTACTATATAAAAGATCACGTTAAGTTAACAGCTCAGTGGATTGATCCAGACTTTGAGCTACATTGAGCTACATTGAGCAACCATCGCATCAAAATTCGTCAACAATCGTACAGAAACCATCGTGAAAGCTCTTCATGACCTAAAATAACATGATTAACGTTGTGCATCATACATACGATGTAATTTTGCTGATTGTAATATTTACTTTAAAAAGATAATTCAACCCGGTCACATCTGAGTCGATTCTATCAGCACGTTATATAAACTCCTGGTTCACTTTGGTAAATCGTAAGTGGTTCTTGCTTGTGATGTAGATGAGAACAGAAAACGTTACAGAGCTAATCCGAGGCAAAAGTTTATTCATTACCAAATTCGTTAGTTCAGGATCATCTGCTGAACTTTTAGGATCATCAGAAAACTTTTAGCTGCTTAGACGGAACGAGTCTGACTCGGTTACAGATCTGTGGTAATAGCAGTTTAATTAAGCTTTTTAATGTAAGAGAGTCAAACAAATATGTTCTGTATTAGTTGGTGTTTATTTAAAACCACGACATTAATTAATAACAGCAAACACGGAGAGATAACTGAGAAGAGAAACTTACGCTTCGCGAAAAATGAATCGACTCGTGAATCACTTTAAGCGATACAGTGAACAGATCATTTCTCTTAAAGGCACAAACACACACACCACACACACACGCGTTCTGCTCCGGTTTATCTTCACTGTAAGGCTCTTTTTAAGGTTTTTTCAGACTGAACTGGATAACATTAAACCTGCGTGTGTGTGTGGTCAGTAAGACTAATGAAATATGTGTCCTGTGGGTAAAAAAAATAATTGTTTGATGTACTTTATTTACTGCTAAATTTACTGCCAATTTACTACCACCACCCAAACAATACCTGCTCTGTGGGGGTCCTGTAGGGGTCCTGGACTACAGTCAGTAATTGTAGAACTACAAAGTGCTTCTATATGGTAAGTGGAGCAGATGAAATGGACTGTGTGTGTAAAAACCAGGAGGTGGTTTTAATGTTATGGCTGATCGGTGTATATACACATACAGTGTATCACAAAAGTGAGTACACCCCTCACATTTCTGCAGATATTTAAGTATATCTTTTCATGGGACAACACTGACAAAATGACACTTTGACACAATGAAAAGTAGTCTGTGTGCAGCTTATATAACAGTGTAAATTTATTCTTCCCTCAAAATAACTCAATATACAGCCATTAATGTCTAAACCACCGGCAACAAAAGTGAGTACACCCCTAAGAGACTACACCCCTAAATGTCCAAATTGAGCACTGCTTGTCATTTTTCCTCCAAAATGTCATGTGACTTGTTAGTGTTACTAAGTCTCAGGTGTGCATAGGGAGCAGGTGTGTTCAATTTAGTAGTACAGCTCTCACACTCTCTCATACTGGTCACTGAAAGTTCCAACATGGCACCTCATGGCAAAGAACTCTCTGAGGATCTTAAAAGACGAATTGTTGCGCTACATGAAGATGGCCAAGGCTACAAGAAGATTGCCAACACCCTGAAACTGAGCTGCAGCACAGTGGCCAAGATCATCCAGCGTTTTAAAAGAGCAGGGTCCACTCAGAACAGACCTTGCGTTGGTCGTCCAAAGAAGCTGAGTGCACGTGCTCAGCGTCACATCCAACTGCTGTCTTTGAAAGACAGGCGCAGGAGTGCTGTCAGCATTGCTGCAGAGATTGAAAAGGTGGGGGGTCAGCCTGTCAGTGCTCAGACCATACGCTGCACACTACATCAAATTGGTCTGCATGGCTGTCACCCCAGAAGGAAGCCTCTTCTGAAGTCTCTACACAAGAAAGCCCGCAAACAGTTTGCTGAAGACATGTCAACAAAGGACATGGATTACTGGAACCATGTCCTATGGTCTGATGAGACCAAGATTAATTTGTTTGGTTCAGATGGTCTCAAGCATGTGTGGCGCAATCAGGTGAGGAGTACAAAGATAAGTGTGTCATGCCTACAGTCAAGCATGGTGGTGGGAATGCCATGGTCTGGGGCTGCATGAGTGCAGCAGGTGTTGGGGAGTTACATTTCATTGAGGGACACATGAACTCCAATATGTACTGTGAAATACTGAAGCAGAGCATGATCCCCTCCCTCCGGAAACTGGGTCGCAGGGCAGTGTTCCAGCATGATAATGACCCCAAACACACCTCTAAGACGACCACTGCTTTATTGAAGAGGCTGAGGGTAAAGGTGATGGACTGGCCAAGCATGTCTCCAGACCTAAACCCAATAGAACATCTTTGGGGCATCCTCAAGCGGAAGGTGGAGGAGTGCAAAGTCTCGAATATCCGCCAGCTCCGTGATGTCGTCATGGAGGAGTGGAAAAGCATTCCAGTGGCAACCTGTGAAGCTCTGGTAAACTCCATGCCCAGGAGAGTTAAGGCAGTTCTGGGAAATAATGGTGGCCACACAAAATATTGACACTTCAGGAACTTTCACTAAGGGGTGTACTCACTTTTGTTGCCGGTGGTTTAGACATTAATGGCTGTATATTGAGTTATTTTGAGGGAAGAATAAATTTACACTGTTATATAAGCTGCACACAGACTACTTTTCATTGTGTCAAAGTGTCATTCTGTCAGTGTTGTCCCATGAAAAGATATACTTAAATATCTGCAGAAATGTGAGGGGTGTACTCACTTTTGTGATACACTGTATATTGTTTTGTGATACCAAATGCTGCAAATAAGGACCTTTGTGTTAACCATCTTGCTTGTTTATCAATTAATTTTTATGTAGGTAACCAGGACCATTTTAGAAATAAAGCAAAAATAAAAATGTGCTAAAAAACCAACACCTCTGATTAGACTACTGAGCTACTACTCTAGCTCTGACATGGCAATTAATGCAATTATAACTGCAAAGTCTGGACTAATCAAAATGCACCAAATCAGCTTTATCTTTAATTCTTTAAAGCACTTTAGTCCTTTAACTTAGGTCCTTTGGACTGACTGCTCTACCATATTCTCCTCCTGTTAAACAACATGATCCAGCTAACCAGGGAGTCATCAATCCCTTCATAAAATGAATCAGATGCGTTGAGAAAAGGAAGAACTATCAATTACGCTGAGCTGTGAAAACCCAGGTTTGACATTCCCTGCTATAGAGTGCTCTAAAAAAGAGTTAAAAAAAAGCTACTCACGTTCTCTGTATCTGCCAGAACGGAGGCCATTAAGGATTGATGAGAGTGGGTCAATGTAGCACTGCAGCTCCATGCACTGAGGAACAAAGACCAACATTCACCATTTTATTTTATCACTGGTCATTATCAGAGAAAATAACTCTACTGTCGAAAATGTTCTGAGGACAAGGATTTAAGATCTATTCTTTTTGTTAGAGAATGTATTTTTCAGCATATTTTTAAAGTTTTGCAATAAAAAGTTACATTTAATGATATCCACAAAGCTGATATTTTGACTTCTGTAATAATATTCCTTCATTTCATTTTCGTGTTTTGCCTTTACTTTATCCTGGTCAGTGTCGTGGTGGGTCTGGCTTTCACAGAATCACTGGGTGCATTGCACTAACAACCCTGACAGGATGCCAATTAATTGAAGGGCCTTAACCAATCCCTGCGGGTAATGTCAGATGTCTTGTCAAGTTATCAGAGCTGTTGTGACAGCTGTTATGACAGCAAATTAGGCAGTGGTCCTAATGTTTTGGCTTACAGGTGTACAGCTAAAATCTAAATTTTATTTATTTGAAGCAAATAAATAACTCCTACCAAAAATGCATAAAAATCGAATAACTAAATCTAAAAATAAAACATAAATGAATCATGTTTTTTTTAAAGGTCCCTGAGTGTTTAACATCATCTAGTGGGTCATTCATGGCTTCTTGTTTTACTTGAGTATAAATATGTGGTTTAACAAAGGCCAAATTCCCTTAGCCACTCAAGCATGGATAAGATTAGTAAATACAGTTTCATTTTTAATGCATTATGACAATTAAAAAGGGTGTTTCAACAGGAGAAGTAGTCTGTTTACGATCTTGTTAATCAGGTAATGTAGAACCAGCCAACAGACGTCATAATCTTTTTTTTTTTGTTGTACAACAGTTGAAATGTTAGAGTTAAGGTTAGGAGTAGGGGTGTGGTGGTCTACAAAAACTTTGTTAAGAAGTCCTGACAGTCCTCTGCAGTTGTCACCAATAATTAGAAAGGCATTCAGAGAAAAGCTTTTTATTTTATCTAACCACAAAATGAAGGTGCCTGACATTTACTAGATGCTGCCAACATTTTGAATGACATACTTTTTTATGATTAGATAAAATATGTTTCGTTTGTGTAACACATTCAAGGTTGGCTTGTATATCACTGATGAAGGTCTAGTTTCAGGGCATTATAGGATAAATACAGTGATGCTATGTTACTACATTAAAGTTTCACAAGCAGCTCACAAAGAAATGCAGGGGTACCAGTCACTTCAAATAAAGGTTCGATTTTATTAATAGTGCTCACATAACAGACCAGGTTAATTAACAAGCTATTTATTAACCCTTTTCAAGAGGGACCAATCATTATTGTTTAGTGTATTGAACACAATTATCAATAACAGGTTTTCATTAGGGATGTAATGATACACTCTACCCACGATGCGATGTGATGCGATTCATGATGCTGGGTTCACGATGCGATTTCTTCCCAATTTTTGAAACAAAATGAAATTGAAGACAAATGATGACAAAGTTTCCTTTTATTATTTCTCTTTACTGCATTTTTACAATAATTCAGTTATTTGTAATACTGATACTATCCCAAAAAGTTACATTTTCCACCAATTTGGTTCAAATACTGTAATTATGTCAGTATCAAAACCAGCATGTAGTGATAATCAGAGCTCTGTTGTGGGTATTGGGCCATCAACAATTAATAATGGACTGTGTAGAGGCGCCCAGGTGGCGCAGCGGGATATTCCGCTTGCACACCAGCACCGAGTTTCTGAACTCCCCAGTTCGAAACTTGGTGTTGCCACAGGTCGGCTGGGCGCCATCTAGTGGGCATAATTGGCAGTGCCTGCAGCAGATACTAATTGGCCACCGTATCTGCAGGGTGGGGGCCGGACTATGAGATGCCTGTGCAGAATGCAGGGGCGAGAAGAGGAGGGCTGTGCAAGTGTTGAAAGAGGCGTGTACAGTGACGTGCTCTTCTCGGATGCAATCTGGCATCCATCAGCAGCGGAAGACAAAATTGAGAGTGCTAAATCGGGAGGAAAATGGGGAGAAAATGCATTAAAAAATAAAAATAATGGACTGTGTATAGTACATGATGAATTTCATTTCAGTATATTCTCTGCTTTAGGTTGAACAACAACATTGGTCCCCTAATGAAATATAATCCCTACCACCAAAATTTAAGTAATTTCTTCACCTTTCACCTAGAAAGAGAGCTGGAAAATTCCCCCATGCATAATTCTAACCTTGATTCTGCTTTAGTGAATGTTGATCATGTGGGTGATAAGGGCTTTTCTCTGAACACTTGGCACTTACCACATACACTGATGATTGTCACTCAAACATAACAATATCATTACAATATATCTCACCTTGTAAGCAAACAGCTTGTCCCTCTGTGTAGGACCATCTGTGAGCTGCTTTTCTTTCTGCTCCGACTCCAGCAAGCTCTGTGTTCGCTTCTGGGCCTGTCTGCCTTTGCCCTTAGGGCTTCCTGAGGTGCAGCTGATGACAGACTGGTCTTCTTTTCCAGTAAGCACGCTCTCCTCACTGCTGAGAGAGCTGGTGGAGCTGGAGGGGGAGCTGCTCCTGGAGCTCCTGTCCTCATTCACCTTCACTGAGGTGGAACTACTCTTCCTGCACGTTTGAGGGATGGCACTGTCATGAGCGGCAGAAGTGCTGGTCAGTGTCGTACATGCTTCATCATACCCTAATTCTAGCTCACTGTCATTGTCATCTTCATCACTGGCCAGCCAGTCAATGGAATAGTCCGAATCTGATGCTGACATCCTCGGCCGCTTCATCACTGACCTGTTGAAGACAACAGTGGACTACTTAAGTTCAACATTAAGGCAACGTATACATACAAAACACGGTTGTCACATTTGCTGGTTGTCTTATTCAATTTTATAAATCAGGGTGTGTTTTTTAGAAATCAAAAAGACATCAAAAAGGACCTCGGTTCTGTCAAAAGAACAGATGGAACATACAGAACAGTGTCCAGTGTGGACCCAACGCAACATGTCTGGCCTAAATTCTGGGTAAATCACCCAGAAAAGACAAATGTAAAATAGTAAATGTTTTGGTTTATCCCTTTTTAGGTAAAGAGCATGCTCTATATAGTAACTACCTTTATGGGAGAGGCTGCAACACTCAAAATGAGAATGGTTGTCACAAATGTAACATAATGTTAAAGCATAAGGTTCTGTTAGACACTTGTAATCATTTTTGCATGTTTGGTATAACCTATAATGACTGACAACGTACAAGACAGTCTGTATTCCCCACCCGATCTTTTAATGCTAATAAAGTAACTTTACAATGTTCCACTGTGTCCATGTTATGCAGGAATCCTAACATTATACAGGGTTAGTAAATATTATTTATTAACAATCAACCCTGGGTTTTCTTATAGACCTACACAAGAGCAGCACAATAAGGAAATAAAGCAAACTAATAAATAGAACACTATTGTTTTGTTCAATTTACCTTTTAATATTTGTGATATATTTATCAATTTACTAATGTGCCACATTATTTCTGCAGAGCTAATCAACTCAGCATAAGGTCCTTTATAGTGAAAAGCCAAATCCGGCAGCATTTAAGAACAATTCAGTTCAATGCAATCATTTTAATAGTCTGATAACGAACCAATTTCCTAACGAACCAATTTCCTAAGAACTTTAAATGGATTTTTACATTAAAATATTGAATTAAACTGTTGATCAGTTAATGACCAAGTATTCTCTCCAAATTAAACCTTCAAGTATAGAGACTTCTGGCTTTTGACTATCACACTGTTAAATGTTAATTTTGTACAACTAAATCACTGCAATCATGCTGCCCACAGCAGTACATGAACAATAGTTCCTCGATAACAGCCATTTTACTGGAGCAGCCATGCTTAGATACAATAGATCAAATTTTAACAGCTGAGAGCCTTTTAGAAACAATTTGTTACATGCATTTTTAGTGGAAGAGCACTAAAGCCAAAATGCTTCAAATTGAATTCATTTTCAGTGGTTTGGTGGTGTAAGGCCTTTCTACTGGTGAGAATATCACAGCAGTGCCAAAATATTATATACAATAATTTATTTAATATAGTTTTTTTTTATTAAATGGTATGAGAGACAGTATGCATAAAGCATCTACAGTAGCCTTTGCTTAATGATTCACATAAGGGTTTCACTATCTCAGTGGAAAGATGAGGAAAGAGTGGGTGGAACGTGATGTTCAAGATTCTCAGCTGAACATGATGTTCCAAACATGAGATTTCCCAACGTTTCTAATCAAAAGCAAGCAAAACCAACAATACCAAAACTGCTTTATACTACAGCCTGAATGAGGCCATGAATGTAAATGTAACATACACACATTTGTTTGTGACATGATAGTGGTACTCATGTGTAGTTACATTTTGCTTTTTAAAATTTTATGAACACATTTTGTAATCTGTCAAAATTAAACTGCCATTTTAAAGTCCACAAATTTTAGACACAGAATATGAGCATCCAACAATATACGTATATTAATAATATATTATTATCATTAATAATAGTAAAGGGACAGTGGTAGCCTAGTGGGTAGAGCTTTGGGCTATCAACTGAAAGGTTGAGAGTTCGAATCACAGCTCTGCCATGCAGTCACTGTTGGGCCTTTGAGCAAGGTCCTTAACCCTCTCGGCTCCAGGGGCGCCATACAATGGTTGACCCTGCGCTCTGACCCCAGCTTTCAAACAAACTGGGATATGCGAAGAAAGAATTTTGTTGTACTGTACGTCTATATATGTCTATTCTATTCTATATACTAATATATGCAGATAACTAAACAGTAGAACTATTAAAATTGTAGGAACATATTCACCTAATGTCCAAAACTTTTAAAATCATTACACATGCAGAAATAAAACTTTTACAATCAAATATTTCGCCTGCTTGAATTCCGACAACCAGGAATTTGTATTTATGTTGTATTTTTTATTATAAAGACCACAAGTGACCACTGATGTGCAGTGACATGGTCATAAGTTCTTTCAAATATTATAATATTATGAATGATAATAATAATGCTAAGAATGTATGTTTAGTTATAGTTAGATTAGTTCTGTTAACAATGGCATGTGGGCACACTCTTGAGGTAGGGATGGCCAAGGCCCAACAATGTATTGGCATCCTGTCCAGCCAGGGTGTGTTACTGCATTGCACCCAGTGATTCCGGGGAAACCCCACCCACTGCGACCCTGACAAGGATAAATTGGTGGTATAAGATAAAAACAATATATATATATATATATATATATAAACATGTGTTATAAGCCAAGGCTGGTGAATGCAGTTAAACTTGGTCAACTGTAGGAAAATACAATTAGCCTACTTTTACGATAAAATTGCCAATGAATAATAATTTTAGAAAAAAAAACCACGCAACTGCTTTCTAGTAATAAATGTGAACCTTTTTTAACAATGTGCAGACAGTAAACGACTATAAAAAGTGATAAATTACGTGCGGTACACCCTTAGTCTGGCAGTCACGGATAGTACTTTAGTCGAGCTGCCAAGCATACATGGACAGTGCGCTTTAAAGGCTTTAATACTAAACTAATTGTTTTTCGTGTAATATTAGACCAACAGGAGGTGCATACGGCAGCCCAAAGTCAACAGAAGCACTTAACACATGATTTGAGAAACAAGTGTGTTAAAGCAGAAAATTACCATACTTAATACTCGTGTTCCACTATAGTTTGATTTGCCTACTACGTTGTCGGATGGTATCAGATTTGGAACGCAGCCTGGATGAGACAGCGGTGGCCAAAAGTGTTCAAAGGCTCACACAGAATTAGATTATAAACAGCATATTTATTTAAAAGTACACGCTTATGTTAAGATTAATAGTTTACTTAAAACATCTGGATACATTTATGCTTTATCTCAAGGCTTTGAAACAGAATACATCAAACAAAGAAAAATGAGCAGTGTGGATTAAGCATCATAAGGTTAATTACCTGTAGGATTAATGAAGGTGGGGCAAATGTCTTTAATAGAGCATTTACCATTAAAAAACTCCATATTTAAATGATAAAGCATATGTTTAGAATGATTTAGACGCATTAAAGATCCAGTGCTGTCATACCAGTCAGAATAATCTGTTATTCTGTAGTAAGTAAACGGCTGGCGGTGTTAAAGAAAACACACAGCATAGCTATGGTCAACTGAGCAAAACTACAGCCACATCCCTTAATGCATAGTGTTTTATACAAGCGTAAAATAAACATTTCAAGCACAAATACCTATAAATTCAGCTTAAACATGTGTAATAAACTGAGCACAGCAGTACCTGGTGAGGAGGATGAGAGGGAACAGAGCGCCTTCCTTTGTTTCAGAGGTAAATCCAGGACACAGCGAGAGCTGCGTGTAGTTGAGCTACGTGCTGTTCCGTGATGCAGAGCTGTGACTGCAGAGCGGCCCGTGTTGCCGCTCCTCGGGCAACGTGTCTGCGCGGGCGGGCTCTCACACACCCGGCTCTACTATTGGCACCGTCGCGTACGGGGCAGACCAATAGGAATGGCGTGTGGAGGCTGGCTTGGTTCATAGGCAATCCGATCTTACATATTCAAATGAGATGGAAATGTAGAAAGCACGTGGACACGCGGATCGGTTTCACTCCAGCCACAGCGCGCACAGCGTCAACTCAGCGCGGTTTCTGCTCCCGTGGCTGACTTATTTACGCCTCATTAGATCAGTGAGCCGGATGCAGATGGCTTCTGGGAAAGATCATCCAGCTGATCGCTGCATTTACAACGTTTTGTCGACTTTACATCTCTCACTGAACTGAATCTAATGGAAAATGTAAAAGGTTTAGACACTTTCAGTTGCAATCAAAAATATTCAACCCCCTAAATATAGATAGATAGATAGATAGATAGATAGATAGATAGATAGATAGATAGATAGATAGATAGATAGATAGATAGGCCCCGCCATGGGCCCCAGTGCACTTGCCCCCCCTGTAGTTATGGCCCTGCTGCAACCCTAAAATGGTACATTAAACAGTGATGTCGTGTCAAAGTCTCCACAAGTCCAAAGACGAGCAGTCAGTTTAATTGGAGCTACTAGTTGTAAGACTGTGTGTTTCCTGTCTTTTGCCCAATGAATCAGACCCATTACAACTCTAACCTGGATAAAGCAGTAGTTATATATATTTTTTATATATTTATTAGGATTTTAACGTCATGTTTTACACTCTTTGGTTACATTCATGACAGAAACGGTAGTTACTCATTACACAAGATTTATCAGTTCACAAGTTTAATGTCAAACACAGTCATGGACAATTTAGAATTTCCAATACACCTCACTTGCATGTCTTTGGACTGGGAGGAAACCGGAGCTCCCATAGTAAACCCACGCAGACACGGGAAGAACATGCAAACTCCACACAGAAAGGACCCAGACCGCCCCACCTGGGGATTGAACCCAGGACCTTCTATGAGGCGACAGTGCTACCCACTGAGCCACTATGCCTCCCGATTGTCATAATTTATCAAAACCTACACAACAGTGCTAATCTTTAAACCTACTGTTAATCTGTATGACCTAAAGTGACCTAAAGGAGAAAATTACAAAATATGCTATGTTTAAAATACACTTAAATCTAATTAAATCTGCAAGTTTTATTATGTAATTTAACTTATATAGTTTTATACTTTCTTGTTTGTGATTACGATTTATGGTACATTTCCTGGGTCACTATAAATATGACAAGTTTGACTACAACCCTAAAATGGTACATTGAACAGTGATGTCATGTCAAGGTCTCCACAAGTCCAAAGACAAGCAGTCAGTTTAATTGGAGCTACTAGTTGTGAGAGAGTGTGTGTGAATGTGTGTGTAGCCCTAGTTATGAAAGTGTATGTGAATGTGTGAGTTTCCTGTCTTTCACCCAATGAATCACACTCACCGCATTTCTGACCTGGATAAAGCAGTGGTAAACTATGACAGCGTATTAGGGCCACTTTAAAGAAAAATATTTTTTAAAGTTTTGATTTTGAGAATAAAGTCGTATAAGTTTCGATTTCGAGATTAAAGTGAAAATATTATGCGATGAAAATTGAAATAATTACGAGATTAAAGTCGAAATAATTACGAGATTAAAGTTGAAATAATTATGAGATTAAAGTCAAAATAATTACAAGATTAAAGTAAAAATAATTACGAGTCAATAATAATTATCGATATAAATGGTTGCATTGACATGTTTAGTCATCATGTCATGTGGATGGAACTGTAGAATAAACACAGCCACCCAAAAAAATTCGCAGGTTATTGGATAACCACAATAACACTCATTATAGGCTGCCCTCGGCGCTTGCATGCCGATCCAGGTACTGAGACCTGTGCTTCTCTAAACTGACAAGCCTACGGCGGCTGCACACTCTCTCTTTGGCCAAAATATTTCGACGTTATGCTCATAATATTTCAACTTTATTCTCATAATATTTCGAGTTTATTCTCATAATATTTTGACTTTAATCTCGAAATCGAAACTTAAAAATATTTTTTACAGTGGCCCTAATACACCATCGTAGTAAACAGACATTGAATGAATAAATAATAATTGGTCATAATATTGCTAACCTGGCATTGCTCTGAACCCATTAAAAGCCCAAAGAAAATGAAGCACATTGGAATTTAAAGGAGTCGACTCTTTCTGTTGAGCAGACTCTGATGATATGACTCACTAAACATGCAGTATTTTTACACATAGTTCTTTAGCCTTGTCTTGTACCAATGTATAAACAAATAAATTGATTTAAGTGAATAAATGAATATTAAATGTGGTACACAATTGGTGTATGCTGAGTTTCTTATCAACCTAAACATGTAACCTCCTGATACATGCTCATGATCAGATGTCCACATATCTTTGGCTATTTATGAATGGTTGCTTACTATGTCATTAATATGAGCAGATCTTCAAAAAATAAAGGAAAAAATAAAAAGAAAGCATAACACAAACATAAAACAATATCAATTTAGTAATGCAATCATGTTGAAAATCCTGAAGCAGTAATTGTCAGATCATCCATGTCAGAAATGCTGTTTCCTAATTGTTGCAGGGCTGTTCTTGTTCTTTGTTATTTATTTATGTATTTTTTAGAATTGAACAGTATGCTTTTCATTCCATTTTCTAGGAATAAGGATGACAAGAATGCACTTTCATGTGATTTGAGCGTTTGTGTTCCTGTTAAAAGAAACCACTGAGATAAATTGCTGACTGCTACAGTTACAAAAGAACAAGTCTGGCGTGTTTACTCACTCTCACACTCTTGAGTTATTCTCATGATTGAATTTCTCATGATGGGGCAGGTGAGAATATAGAGCCTGGAGCCAATACGTGACAGCTGTTTTTCCAATTAAATAATGTCATCAAATTTTGTAGCATAAAAAGGGATAATTGAATGATTACACTAACACCACCCAGAGTAATTGTAACACAAACAACAATCCAAATTTGTTCCATCTTAAAAAAGCAAGAGGGTAAAACAAGATTTATGACTCTAAAGAACGCAATCAGTGGTTTTGTGTTCTTGACATTCTCTATTAAGGTAAGGTAAGGTTAGACCTTTGTGTGGCTGCTTAGCCAGAAAAAAACAAATCCATAAAGCTGGCAACAAACAGTTCTTGCACTAATGTTGCTCATAAAGGCAGTTGTGGTAGTGAGTGCTGTGTAGAAGATACACCGATCAGCCATAACATTAAAACCACCTCCTTGTTTCTATGCTCACTGTCCATTTTATCAGCTCCACTTACCATATAAAATCACTTTGTAGTTCTACAATTACTGACTGTAGTCCATTTGTTTCTCTGCATACTTTGTTAGCCCCCTTTAATGCTGTTCTTCAATGGTCACACAGGACCACCACAGAGCAGGTATTATTTAGGTGGTGGATCATTCTCAGCACTGCAGTGACAATGACATGGTGGTGGTGTGTTAGTGTGTGTTGTGCTGGTATGAGTGGATCAGACACAGCAGTGCTGCTGGAGTTTTTAAATATCGTGTCCACTCAGTGTCCACTCTATTAGACACTCCTACTAGTTGGTTCACCTTGTAGATGTAAAGTCAGAGACGATAGGACATTTATTGCTGCTGTTTGAGTTGGTCATCTTCTAGACCTTCATCAGTGGTCACAGGATGCTGCCCACAGGGTTCTGTTGGCTGGATATTTTTTTGGTTGGTGGACTATTCTCAGTCCAGCAGTGACAGTGAGGTGTTTAAAAACTCCATCAGCATTGCTGTGTCTTATCCACTCATACCAGCACAACACACACTAACACACCACCACCATGTCAGTGTCACTGCAGTGCTGAGAATGATCCACCACCTAAATAATACCTACTCTGTAGTGGTCCTGTGGGGGTCCGGACCATTGAAGAACAGCATGAAAGGGGGCTAACAAAGTATGCAGAGAAACAAATGGACTACAGTCAGTAATTGTAGAACTACAAAGTGCTTCTAAATGGTAAGTGGAGCTGATAAAATGGAACAAGGGGGTGGTTTTAATGTTATGGCTGATCAGTGTACATTCCACATTTAGTGCATGGTCCTATTCTCATATTCAAGAGTATTCTTTTTAGTTGTTTTGTAGTTGATATAAGTTCCATCATTGCATCCCTAATTGCTGAAAAAATACGATGAGCATTTATTTTTTCTGACACAGGGTTGATTGCAGATCAAAACTTGTTTAATGATTGGTAATAAATGTACAACACATATCTAATCTCACAGATTTTGAATGTGTGGACAGCATGTATAAGCTGTGTGTAGCTGAAAACCATGTATTTCTTTAGCTTACTTCATAGGGACTACACTGTATATCATCCATACAGTAATCTTATATGGTCTAGACACACCTCTGATGTGTATGTGAAAAGATTTGAAACAACAAAGTCAGACTATTTAATAGTGGGATTGGAGAAAAAGTTAAGTAATGCTTTGAAGACACCTCTCATTATGTCTGGTTTACCACAGCTGACACATTCATGATGGTTATTGACCAGTGGTTATTATAAACACCCATCCAACCGAACATGAGCAAAACTAAAAATAAACTAACAACAGATGACAGTGAGAATGTAATAATGTAGTAATATTTAGAACAATCATCCATTAATCAAAAAATGATTCTTATGTCAAATACAGTGAACATATTACATACACAGGCACTGTGTACGGAGAGACACACCCTGACAGCACTCTTTTCCCGTCTCTGTGCAGGCGCCATCAATCAGCCAGCAGAGGTCGTAATTGCAGTAGTTATACAATAGTCCCAATACGGCTTTATTATCCCACCCCTATCTGAACAACAGGCCAATCGTTGTTGATGTGGCTGCTCAGCCCAGCCGGCAGGCAGAGCTGAGACTCGATACGATGTATTCAGCATGTGTTTTTACCGCTGCGCCACCTGAGCAGCACATTTTCCTATTTCTTGATTGCACGTCTGGCAACAATGACCAAACATTTCTGAAGTCATCTGTGAGCTTCCTGCACCTGTATGTTGGTACCTTCTTCCAGTTTTCCACTGCAGTTCTCTCAAGCTCTTTAATATTTGCAGGGTTCCTATTCCCTGCTCTCTCTTAAGATTTTTAATTGGATTGAGATTAGGACTCATTTTTCTTCTTCTTAACTAAATCTAACTCAAATCTAGTTTTCTTACACTTGGGACGACATTAAAATGTCTTTAAAGGCATTAAAATGCTCGGATAATCCTCTGATTTCATTGTTCCTGTAATTTGTTAAGGCCTCGAGTCCCAGAGGCAGCAAAGCAGCTCCACCTTGTTTCACTCTAAATAATGGTGCACTTTTCTTAATAGGCTTAATTTTGTTGTTAATAAACATAACATTGGTATGCATTGCCAAATAGCTCTAGTTTGGTTTGATCTGTCCACAGAACCTTTTCCCAGAAAGATTGTGGATGTCTGTGTAAGTGTGGCAAAGTTCACTTGCTGTGTTTGGTGCTTTTCTTTAAGGTCCTCCTTGGCCTTTACCCATAAAGTCCTGTTTTGTTCAGTGTGCAGCATATCGTACAGGTTGGAACCATTACTTCAGATGTCTTCAGCTCACACTAAAGTTCTTTGGATGTTGTACATGGTTTCTTTGTCACATTTCATTGGGTTCTGTCATCAATGTTCCTCTTTCCACCATGTTCTGGAGGGTTTTTGTCTGTTCCATGAGTAGCAAACCTTTTGACGACATTAAGAACTGTTGAAACGAGGATGTCAAGGTCTTTGAAGATAGTCTTGTATCTTTAAGTACCTTTCACTAGTCCGCTTGTCCTTGGTGATAATAGTGTTTTTGTTCTGATCAGACTGTTAGCTGTTTCACTAAACACTTTATTTCAGGAGATATTTTACATATGTACTCAATACTGAGTGGTGCCAATAATGTTCACCACAGCTGTACACAGCAAATAAACCATTTTTATGGAAATATTAGATACTTAAAAATAAAAACCTGATCACCTAATATGCTACATAAGCAACCAAATGAACAATTTGTGTGGCTTTAAATAAGGACTAGCTTTAGAGGCTGTGCTGTAATGTGGCTCATGATGATCAGATTCTTAGCTTAGTGTTTATTTAAGTGCTGATCTGAGAAGCAAGCAGCCATGATATCACTGAGCAGCCAGTCAGCAGCTCCTAGCCTCCCATTATCACTTATTTACGCCTGCCTGCGTAAGTGCAGTGGACAGTGTACAGGCTGTGTTTAAAAACCATTTGGGTGCCACAAACACTCTCCAAGCAGTCTACCATTTCATTAATACTGGGAAACAAAACATCCATACTGTCTAAAGTGGGAACTGTGTTGACATAAAGAGGACACTAGGGATGTTGAAGACTTTATGGCTGATGGCCTTGCCTTTATTATAACAATGACCTCAACAGCCTACCAGTGTTACAGTAAAATATTACTGTGTACTATAGACTGAATCTATTGCAGGATAGTGCTAAGGAAGATAAAAAAAAAAATAGACTATGACCACTGTGCACTGTGTGGATCTTTATGGGTTTATTGTTTAATTAAAGATTTTAAATAGCACATCAGGGTTCTTACTTAAACCTTAGTAAAACATAGTTAAGTGTTTCGGAAAGTTTTAGAAGCTTAACATGACCTACCCACTCTGACATGATACGGGGAAGAATATAAATTTTTTTCAGCTACAGAGTTAAAAGCTTTCTAGCTGTGACTAGGTTTAACATTCAATACATTACAAGGTATTTCAGGATCTTTGACTTTCCCCAGGCATTTTCATTTTTGGCATTTATCAGACGCTTTTATCCAAAGCGACTTACAGTACTGTGACAGTATATTGTCTAAGCAATTGAGGGTTAAGGGCCTTGCTCAAGGGCCCAACACTGGCAGTGGTGGGGCTTGAACCAGCGACCTTTCAATTACTAGTCCAGTACCTTAACCACTAGGCTACAACTGCTTCAGAAATAATTGGGAATAATTATTGTAGCATAATTATTAGGAAACATTTATGGGACCCTGCACATGACACATTCAAACCCCAATTTTGACACAGACACATACAGCAGTGCTCATCTTTGGGTCAGGTCTGAAATGAGTCAGAAAATTAAATTGGCTCTGTGATACCTGTCAGTCAGGATATACAGTATATACATAAAATCCAGAGTCTAATGGTGAAGAAGAAAGCCGGGTTGCAGCTGCACTTTTGCTTACTCTCTCATTCATGAAAACAAAACACTATGGGCAGATTGCTTGACCATGTAGAGTGCAGGACATAATGACTGTGTATAAATGCATGATAGGCTATGTGTTAATATGCAAGGATTGTTATTTTTTATAAACAAAGTACACAATCTCTTCAATGAATGCTTAGTGTATTTTGTTAAGTGCTTTTTTCTGTCCACAGACACTCTTCTCACTGGTTCAAGCTCTTTCTTAGAAATAGCATGCTGGCTCTATCCACAGTTAAATGTTCCAGTCTTCCAATAGAAGGTTGCATGAAGTGCTTGCTCTCTCCATGAGTGTTAGATCTTCTACTTTCATCCTTTACAAAGTGTACTTGCTCTGCCCACAGAAACACTGGTCACAACTGATGATATTTTCTTATATAGCGTGCTGGCTTCAGTAGATTCAATTCTATGTTATATACTATTTTTTTCCATTGTATATACTATTTTTTTCCATTAATATATGTACATTGCTTATTCTTAAAGGTGATATTTTTTAGAGTAAATAACTACACACTGTGTATGCAATTTTTTTCACTTAGTTGTATTTTGTTTTTTTCCTGGCTTCATGCTGCTGTAACAAGTTAATTTCCCTAAGGGGATTCATAAAGTCTTATCTTATCTTATCTTAAAAATTAAAGTGTCATTCTTCCCACTAATTCTAGTATTTATTGCTTTATATAGTGGCAAAATCATTCACTGACACTTTTTCCAAAATGTTGTAGTATTTCCTTAATAATGTAGTATTCCTTTTGTGTAGTAAGCCAGCTAAGTTCATGTGCACTCTTCCAGGTTCTAGTACTTTTCCCCTTTATACAGAGTGCTGGCACTATTCTCAAGCACAGGTTATAACTGTTTTAAGGGATATAACTTTTTCTGGCAGAGCCCCCTTCCCAAATACAACTTGTATAGATGCACCTGCAACAAGTACCCTACAACATCTAAGAATAAAAAATACATACATAAAAATATCAACAGTATACTCATACAAATAATAAAAAGCTAGACTCTGTAACATGTTTATTAGAGTTTGAAAGTTAAACAGACTATTTACTTGTATTCAAAATATTTGCAGCCATTTAAAAGTAAAATTACTTGCTTAAAGTAAACATGCTCATTCTCTCCAGTTTTTTATTACCCTAAGCCGTTTAGTTTGAATACTGCTGTCCTAGAGATGTCTTACTAAGCCAATGGTTACATAACTTTTTTGTAAATTCTGAATAGTTATGTAACATTTCTAATATGTCCTACAAAGAGTGTAAACAATTATGCAAACCAGTTTTTGCAGTTAGGAAGTTTCTATGTATCTTTATACCCATTTTAATAAACAAGCAACTACTGTTTCTTTACACCATAAAAGAATGCAGTTAAAACTGTTAATTACATTTAGCTAAACAAACAACACTATTAAAATAATTGACAGTGACAGTGGACTGTGTGAAGTCACAAAAACGATCTTGCCAAATGTAGACAAAGAAGTTACAAAACCTCCACAGGTAACATGCAATATTACAGCTATAATACCTGTGCTGTGGGCACTGACACACCACCATGCCATTACACATTCTGCTTTTTGCACATTTCATCGGTAACAGTTTTGGGCTTTTTCATCTGGGGCACATAGAATCTAACATTCATTTCTTCCAAAAACAAGCTGAAATGTGGACTCATCTGACCACAGAACATGTTTCCACAGTGTCTTTCTCTCTCACTCGCTTTCTTAACCGCATATCCAATTAGGGTCGTGTGCTGGAGCCTATCCCAGCTTTTCAATGGGCGCAAGGCACACAGTAACACCCTGGATGGGGCGCCATTCCATCGCAGGGTGGACACATACAGGGGTTGGACAAAATAACTGAAACACCTGGTTTTAGACCACAATAATTTATTAGTATGGTGTAGGGCCTCCTTTTGCGGCCAATACAGCGTCAATTTGTCTTGGAAATGACATATACAAGTCCTGCACAGTGGTCAGAGGGATTTTAAGCCATTCTTCTTGCAGGATAGTGGCCAGGTCACTACGTGATGCTGGTGGAGGAAAACGTTTCCTGACTCGCTTCTCCAAAACACCTCAAAGTGGCTCAATAATATTTAGATCTGGTGACTGTGCAGGCCATGGGAGATGTTCAACTTCACTTTCATGTTCATCAAACCAATCTTTCACCAGTCTTGCTGTGTGTATTGGTGCATTGTCATCCTGATACACGGCACCGCCATTGGATGCACATGGTCCTCTAGAATGGTTCGGTAGTCCTTGGCAGTGACGCGCCCATCTAGCACAAGTATTGGGCCAAGGGAATGCCATGATATGGCAGCCCAAACCATCACTGATCCACCCCCATGCTTCACTCTGGGCATGCAACAGTCTGGGTGGTATGCTTCTTTGGGGCTTCTCCACACCGTAACTCTCCCGGATGTGGGGAAAACAGTAAAGGTGGACTCATCAGAGAACAATACATGTTTCACATTGTCCACAGCCCAAGATTTGCGCTCCTTGCACCATTGAAACCGACGTTTGGCATTGGCACGAGTGACCAAAGGTGTGGCTATAGCAGCCCGGCCGTGTATATTGACCCTGTGGAGCTCCCGACGGACAGTTCTGGTGGAAACAGGAGAGTTGAGGTGCACATTTAATTCTGCCGTGATTTGGGCAGCCGTGGTTTTATGTTTTTTGGATACAATCCGGGTTAGCACCCGAACATCCCTTTCAGACAGCTTCCTCTTGCGTCCACAGTTAATCCTGTTGGATGTGGTTTGTCCTTCTTGGTGGTATGCTGACATTACCCTGGATACCGTGGCTCTTGATACATCACAAAGACTTGCTGTCTTGGTCACAGATGCGCCAGCAAGACGTGCACCAACAATTTGTCCTCTTTTGAACTCTGGTATGTCACCCATAATGTTGTGTGCATTGCAATACCCCAGTGTCTTTCTGACCATCAAATGATTTTGTGCCCAGAAAATTTGCTGGCTATTCCGTGCAACATTAATATATTGCTTTCTCTTTGCATAATACAGTCTAGGGTGTTTCCTACAGTCTGCACAATGAATCAGACCCACCGCAAAACAGAATAAAGCAGTGGTTAAACAGGCAATGAAATACTTTCCTGTTAGATATTGTGGTGGAAAACCCCTCAATAAAATACCCTAAAGACTAGATTGAGAGTAGAAAAAAGTTTTAATCTTGTCTGCAAAGAAGAATCACACTGACAGTCTCACACAAAGACTCTGTGAATGTGATAACATTGGGAAAAATAAACATCCTTATACAGTATATCTTGTTGGTGACGATGTAGGACAGTGGAAGATTCCACCGTTAACAGAGATTTCTTGCCTAGAACATAGGAACTGGTCTAAACCAGCTAGAACTGGGTTTTTGACGTCATACAATGCAATCGACGCACTTCTTATCATGTACACCATGTACATATCCAGTAACATTCTGTTGTAGCAGTATTCTTGGAATATTGGAATATGACTACTGGATTAACATTTTCCAAGTAGTAATTGATTATGTATGTTCCTCTCACAATATCTAAACAGGCTATGCTGAAAAGAACCTAAACGGGCATTTGTGTTTAAAATGCTTATCTTTATTAGCTCAGTAGACATAGTAATAATGCCCTCATTTACACTAATCCATATTTGTTGTGCTGAGGAGCGTTTGTTGATAAAGCTTGAAATAATGCTGGTTACACCTAAATGACTAGACACAATAAAAAATCAACACATTTTAAATAGTATAATACTATATTTAATTCATTTTACAATATGTCACAATATGTCAATCATATATTTATACCAATCAGATTAGGAAGAAAAAATGTAAATAAACAAGCTGCTTCAGCAGTTAAAGACACAAAGAGAGCATATTGTGAATATTTATTATTATTTAATTTATTAGGATTCTAACGTCATGTTTTACACAAGACAGAAACTGTAATTACTCGTAACACAAGGTTCATCAGTTTAAAGTCAAACACAGTCATGGACAATTTTGTATCTCCAATTCACCTCACTTGCATGTCTTTGGACTGTGGGAGGAAATCGAAGTTCGCTGAGGAAACCCATGCAGACACGGGGAGAACATGCAAACTCCACACAGAAAGGACCTGGACCACCCCACCTGGGGATTGAACCCAGGAACTTTTTGCTGTGAGGTGACCTACCTAGCCGCCACCTTGTGAAGATTTAAAAAAAGATAAAGAAATTCATAAATAAAACAGATTATATGAAGTTATTACATAGTAAGATCAAACACAGTTTATTTTTGCTTTTTGCAGTAAGTTTTGGGGGTGTGACAGGTGTTGGATAGATGTAACACATTTCTAGTGTAATAATAAATGGGTTTCATGCTTTCACCTACTTGACCTCACTAACATGGACACTTTATAATATAATTTGTTAAGATGCATAATATGTGGAGATTTACACTTAGCAAACATTGATTACTTTCCATATAATTCCATATAACATTCTATTATAAACATAGTGTCTAACTGAAAACTCGGCATTGCCACCGGTTGGCTGGACGCCATCTAGTGAGCACAATTGGCAGTGCCTGCAGCAGACACTAATTTGCCTCTGAGTCTGCTAGGGCGGGATGACCGGACTATGTGGGTGGGGTCTTCAAACCCTGTGCAAGGACCTTGATTAGCAGATACAGGTGCCTGTGCAGAATGCATGGGCGAAAAGAAGGAGCTGCGCACGTGTCGGAGGAGAAGTGACCAGCAATATACCCTCCTCAAATGTAATCAGGGATGCCCAGAAGCGGAAGACAGACTGACTATGCTAAATCAGGAGAAAAATGGGAGAAAATGCATAAATAAATAGAAAAAAATGCAAGGTTGATGTATGTGTTAATCATGTTTAAAGGTTGGTAAGCACCATGGTATGAGTTGACTAAAATGGTTTCAGCATCTGCCGTTGTATTAAAATAACTAACTGGGCTGGCTAACATTATCATTACACCACATAATCACTATGTGCTAATGACAGGACACCCAACATTATTTGGCTGCACACACAGCCCAATTCTTGAGAACTTGTCGTACCCACCTTTTAGCTGAACTCTCACATACCGAGCTTGTAAAAAAACAGTGGTTTTAACAGGCAGTTGGTGCCAGTAATGACGGTGTTTCTGTGGCCATGGTAATGTGTGTTAAAGGTTATAGAGTCTCCACTGAACTAAACGTCTGCAAGCCTGTAGAAAGTCAGCACTGAGACTGGCATACTACTCCTTCTCATTCACATCTCCTCTCTGTATAAGAGTATGGGTGTAAGCGTGGGTGTCTTTATGTGACGTTCTTTGTAGAGGCATGTATTAGTCACATGTACAGTTTGCTTCTTGCTAGTTTTTTTCATAGACAGTTCACATGGAGGCAGGGGCTGCAGGTCTGGCAGCAAATCACCACCGAACACCATCGACTCCATCGAGTGTGTGTATATGTGTGTGCGTAAATGTCTGAAAGGCTGCCAACACAGCTCAAACAGCAGTAGGATAGCTTTTGCAGTCCAGAGCTGAATGATCCATGTGACTGTGGCTTGTTTTGATTAAATTATATAAGACAACTAGCCCCACCTGCACTCTACTTACGAGAAGGGCACTATATTATCAAGGGCTTAAGATCCATTTGCCCTATCTCCTTCCTGTCATCTGCACTTTTTAAATAATCTATTTTTAATTTACATTTAAACTGATCTGTTAGATTTACTTGTTTGGGCTCACAGCCTTGTGAATTGTCCTGTAGCTTCATATTAGCCTTCTATAGCCTGAAATGTATTATTCTAACCCCAAGGTGGGTCAGTCATGGTTAAATGCCTTATAAAAAAACAGTAAATGTTTAAGGTCAACTCAATTGTTTTTTATCCTGATAAGTGGACATAAACAGCAGCTACAGACTCCAGATATGAAAAGCTCACTGTGTGACAGAAGTCACAGTGACTCACTGATTATTCATTCATTTATTTATTGTCTGTTTTACCACCGCTTTAACCTGGTCATTGATTCATTGGGTGAGAGGCAAACACCCCAGGCTCTCTCTCTTACACACACACACACACACACACACACACACACACACACACACACACACACACTTAGGGCAATTTTAAGTACAGTATCTCCAATTAGTCTGACTGCTTGTTTTTAGATTTGAAAGAAAACCAGAGCTCCCAGAGGAAACCCACATGGACACAAGGAAAAAACCCTGGCCACACGACCAGGGAATCAAACCCACGCCCTTCTTGCTGTAAGACAATAGCGCTATCCACTGTGCCACCATGCCGCCCGCTCTGACTTACGTATCAGCTTCTAGGAATTTTTATGACTGTAGAGGTCTTAAAACATTTCAGAATGTGCGAGAGCTTTGTTTGTCAGCCTTAAAACATTTTGGTTGCTGAAAAAGGAAAAAGTAGAGCCTCTAACAGCATCAGTCAATTAGAGCTCTTTGTGCCTGACTGCACTCTAACTCCTGCTGTCTCAGAAGTGAAAAGATGAATTAGTACCAGAGCAACACAGTGGGATCAGCCCCAACACCTCAGTGCTTCTTTTAATTCAATCACAGTTACACTGTTTTTTACTGGACTAGACCATCAGCCTTCCTGGTGAGTAAGGTTTGTAAATAAATGTTTACATGCACACTAATAATCTATTATGGGATTTTAATGTCTAACTAATAATTAAAACAGTCATGTTGAGCGACATCTTACTCCACTTATAAAATTACACTCATAAAAAATAAGGTGAAAAGGATTTAGTCACTATATTAAAATGTATATACTGTATGTAAATGCTACATACACTATATACCCAACAGTATTTGGACACCTGACCATGGGCTTGTTGGACATTCCATTTCAAATATAAATTATTAAAACAAATGACCTCTCTGTGGCGCCCATGTGGCGCAGCGGGATATTCTGCTAGCACACCAGCGCCGAGATTCTGAACTCCACTGTTTGAAACTCGGCGCTGCCACCGGTCAGCTTTAAAGTAAGCATGTGGGAATTTGTGCCCATTTAATCAAAATAGAATTTGTATGGCTGGGCACTGATGTTCATTAAGAAAGCCTCAATTGATGTTCCAGTTCATTCCAAAGCTGTTCATTGGGGCTGAGGTCAGGGCTCTGTGCAGGCCACTGATGTTTCTTAAAACCAGGCTTTTCTTCATGTCTTTAAAGACCTCGCTTTGTGCACAGGGGCACATTCATGCTGGAACAGGAAATAGCCTTCCCTAAACTGTTGATGCAAAGCTATCATATCATTTTCTTTATATAACCTGAAAGCAGTTGTAGCTGAAACACATGAATTCAGTAATTAGAACTGGTGTCCCAATACTTGTGTCCATATAGTGTACTTTTTGCTTAAAATTGTGAATGCTTCTTGGTTTCATTGTAAAAGATGTTGCTTTAGAAGTAGTTTAGAAATACTGACTTTTGTATTTTCAAATATTTCATTATCTCGACAAACAAGCGCTGGAGAGAGTACTTACTCACAGTAAGTACAATAAACCAGGTGGTAGGATTATTGCTAAAACTGTTATCAGATTACATAACGTACGTGCATTTAAACTAGTTGATTGGATTATTGCTGTATTATAGTATTTAAATAATGTGTGCTACAGGTAAAAATATAATAAAAGAATGTACATTTGTTATGATCAGGTTTATGAAAAACTGTTTTTTATGAACATATCAGTAATCAGCAAAATCTTTGCTTGATGATTTCAGTTAGTAGAGTGAAAGAAAAACATGCTGTTTAGACACACTGTGCTTAAATTATCAGCAGTCATGCTGGAACCAGCACTGACCTGTGCTGCATGGACTATAACGTGTTAGTGAGGGAAAACAAGTGGCCACCTGATGAACCAAGGCATTAAGCAGCCAGCATTTTCTGCTCCCAAATATATATCCCATGGAGTGGGCAATCAGAGTACACTCTGTACTGTTTATCTGATTTGCAGGTAAAGACTCAAAGTCATGCAGACTTCTGGAAAGTGTCTCAGAACAAAAATATAAAATGACTTTGCCTGTGGGTTGTTGTGGCAGGAATAGCTACAAAGTCATTGGGGGTTGTGTGTCCCCTGAATTCCCATTTTCAGAAATGTGGTCTTTACATTAGAAATTTCTTCCTTTTCCCACTTTTACTTTTTCTCAGACTGTTACATTTATATCCTTGCAGAACATCAAGAGGCCCACATTAGAGGCTCTATTCTTCACTTTGAAACTTAAAGCTAAAAAGCACCTGGCGTGGTTCCAGTGCTGAGTTGCTGTATAGCATTAAGGCTCGGGGGCTACACAGCCAGCCCCCAGAATTCTTTTATACAACACCTTTCAACACTGCCAGAAAACTGCAGACATTGTTGTAATGTTTAATGATTAAGCTGTTTAGCCTCTCTGCTGCACTGAATGCTTCATATCTCAGATGTTCTTATTAAACATTTAGCTTAAATGTGTGCTATAAATATTTATCTCATTCTGTATTCAAATACAAAATTTGATAGGCATGAAGATATCAGGCTATTTATGACACTTTCATAAGTGTAGGCTTGTTGAGGTACCCATTAGATTAGATTTGATGTGAGGGGATACAAAACTATACTGGGATACACTATCTTCCTGTCTCTCTCTTTCTCTGTTTCCTATCTCGTCCTGCTTCCTTATCCCTCCTCTATGAGCCTTATAATTCCTCTTATCTTTCTTTCTTACTCTAGACAATGACAAACTGTTGTCCACTTGTTTTGGAATATAATGCCATTTTGAAGTAGTTTGATGACATTGGACTGCTTGCCAATGGATATTACAATATGTTACTTTCTATATACACACTACTGAGTCACATTATGAGTTGTCATAAAATTTACACAAATTGGATCAGTCAGTGATTTCTATTTTTACCTTCATTTTCGATGTGATTTTGAATTCCATGCCATGATGCATTAATGATTTTGGTTGAATGTTGTTATGTCATTTTATTCTCAACAAATTACACAGTATAAATCAGTAAAGATTTTTAACCTGATTCTTTTGTTCATTAAGATCCGATGTGACTTAAGTGTTTCCTTAAGATACCTGTGGGTGGCGGGTCACGCCTCACTACTGAAGCATGGGGTGAAGCCATGAATTTGCAAGAAAGACATTGAATCCAAGTGCAAATGCTTTAGCCAAAGTAGAAAAACACTGTGGCCACTAACAAAAATAAATTATATAATTTATAAATTAGGTAGCCAAAATAATAAAAACAAAGCAACAACTGAAAGATACAGGGGTTGGACAAAATAACTGAAACACCTGTCATTTTAGTGTGGGAGGTTTCATGGCTAAATTGGACCAGTCTGGTGGCCAATCTTCATTAATTGCACATTGCACCAGTAAGAGCAGAGTGTGAAGGTTCAATTAGCAGGGTAAGAGCACAGTTTTGCTCAAAATATTGCAATGCACACAACATTATGGGTGACATACCAGAGTTCAAAAGAGGACAAATTGTTGGTGCACGTCTTGCTGGCGCATCTGTGACCAAGACAGCAAGTCTTTGTGATGTATCAAGAGCCACGGTATCCAGGGTAATGTCAGCATACCACCAAGAAGGACAAACCACATCCAACAGGATTAACTGTGGACGCAAGAGGAAGCTGTCTGAAAGGGATGTTCGGGTGCTAACCCGGATTGTATCCAAAAAACATAAAACCACGGCTGCCCAAATCACGGCAGAATTAAATGTGCACCTCGACTCTCCTGTTTCCACCAGAACTGTCCGTCGGGAGCTCCACAGGGTCAATATACACGGCCGGGCTGCTATAGCCAAACCTTTGGTCACTCGTGCCAATGCCAAACGTCGGTTTCAATGGTGCAAGGAGCGCAAATCTTGGGCTGTGGACAATGTGAAACATGTATTGTTCTCTGATGAGTCCACCTTTACTGTTTTCCCCACATCCGGGAGAGTTACGGTGTGTAGAAGCCCCAAAGAAGCGTACCACCCAGACTGTTGCATGCCCAGAGTGAAGCATGGGGGTGGATCAGTGATGGTTTGGGCTGCCATATCATGGCATTCCCTTGGCCCAATACTTGTGCTAGATGGGCGCGTCACTGCCAAGGACTACCGAACCATTCTGGAGGACCATGTGCATCCAATGGCGGTGCCGTGTATCAGGATGACAATGCACCAATACACACAGCAAGACTGGTGAAAGATTGGTTTGATGAACATGAAAGTGAAGTTGAACATCTCCCATGGCCTGCACAGTCACCAGATCTAAATATTATTGAGCCACTTTGGGGTGTTTTGGAGAAGCGAGTCAGGAAACGTTTTCCTCCACCAGCATCACGTAGTGACCTGGCCACTATCCTGCAAGAAGAATGGCTTAAAATCCCTCTGACCACTGTGCAGGACTTGTATATGTCATTTCCAAGACGAATTGACGCTGTATTGGCCGCAAAAGGAGGCCCTACACCATACTAATAAATTATTGTGGTCTAAAACCAGGTGTTTCAGTTTCATTGTCCAACCCCTGTAGTCACAAATAAATTAGGTAGCCAAAATAATAAAAACAAAGCAACAACTGAAAGATGCAAAAACATCCACAGACTGCAACAGAGAAAGTGGCTAGAACAGGGATAGTGCAGAATTGATAACTGGTTGGAAAGATATGGAAAAAAAGATAGGAACCTTCAGAACCAGACAACAATGCACAAGCAGGTGCCCAGGTGGCACCGATATTCCACTCGGACACGATCAGGGTGTCTAGCAGCGGAAGACAAATTGGCTATGTTAGATTGGGAGGTGGGGGAGCAAAAAATAGCAAAAAACAATGCACAGGCTGCACCCCAAAAACACCAAGTGGTGTACCTCTTAACATGGATTGACAGGTCAGGGTCATCATAGAAAAAGGACATAATGTTGGGACAGTCCGCTCTTCCAGGGCAGTTTTATTATAAGGCCCAGAACACTGTGACACCAGGGTGAGTTCCTAGAAAACTATAGAATGATGGCATCGCATGCAAACCGGACATGCAAATCAATTCCCAGTTTGCAGTGAACTATCTGCTGACTAATGTCTTGCTGTATCTTTAGAGGGTTTTGCATTCTGTAAGGTTAGGATTTGCACTGGAGAAGCAGGACACAAATGCGTAGGCCTACTAAACATTTTTGTGTTTATTAAAAAACAAAAATAATAAACCAATATGAAATAAAGGATAATCTAGCAGGATAACAGAAACTTGGAAATAATTAAACATTAAAACAGTGAAAATGTCATTAAGCACATCTGTTTTTTTTTATTTTGTATTTAAAAAAAATTAATACATTATCTAGTGGTAGAATTTAAGAACCATACCACATTATTTTACTGAGCTTAATATAAAAGCAGATGTAAAATTATTTGATTGACAGGATTTGCTGCGTAGGATCAGTAACTATCTAGGTCAAGCACAAATGGATTTGTGAAGATGCTCCTCAAAAGTGGAGCCAAGTGAGACAGAAGGGACAAGAAGGATAAAGCTATGGCTAAGTAGGTTTTTAGCCTGGTTGCCTAAAAAAAGGATATATTTGTATAAATTATGCCCCACCCCTCTTTTTAAATATTTTGTTATTACTTATGCATTTTCTCTCATTTTCTCTCAATTAAGCGTAGTCAATTTGTCTTCCGCTGCTGGGGGATCCCCGATTGCAGTCGAGGTGGGTATATTGCTGCTCACGCCTCCTCCGTCCCATGCACAGCCCTTTGAGGAACCCTTTTTCACCCATGCATTCTGCACAGGCGCCTCTCTATTGGCCAATCAGGGTACACAGCGTTTGAAGACCCCATCCACATGGTCCGGGCATCCCGCCCTAGCAGAAACTTGCCTGCTCAGGCACTGCCAATTATGTCCGCTAGATGGCGCCCAGCCAACCATTGGCAATGAACCGAGAAGTTCGGAATCTCGGCACTGATGTGCTAGCAGAATATCCTGCTGCGCCACCTGGGCGCCCCCCTTTTTAACAGTTTTTTAACATAGGGGTGAAATATGATCTATCAACATACAGTGTATCACAAAAGTGAGTACACCCCTCACATTTCTGCAAATATTTTATTATATCTTTTCATGGGACAACACTATAGACATGAAACTTGGATATAACTTAGAGTAGTCAGTGTACAACTTGTATAGCAGTGTAGATTTACTGTCTTCTGAAAATAACTCAACACACAGCCATTAATGTCTAAATAGCTGGCAACATAAGTGAGTACACCCCACAGTGAACATGTCCAAATTGTGCCCAAAGTGTCAATATTTTGTGTGACCACCATTATTATCCAGCACTGCCTTAACCCTCCTGGGCATGGAATTCACCAGAGCTGCACAGGTTGCTACTGGAATCCTCTTCCACTCCTGCATGATGACATCACGGAGCTGGTGGATGTTAGACACCTTGAACTCCTCCACCTTCCACTTGAGGATGCGCCACAGGTGCTCAATTGGGTTTAGTCCATCACCTTTACCTTCAGCTTCCTCAGCAAGACAGTTGTCATCTTGGAGGTTGTGTTTGGGGTCGTTATCCTGTTGGAAAACTGCCATGAGGCCCAGTTTTCGAAGGGAGGGGATCATGCTCTGTTTCAGAATGTCACAGTACATGTTGGAATTCATGGTTCCCTCAATGAACTGCAGCTCCCCAGTGCCAGCAACACTCATGCAGCCCAAGACCATGATGCTACCACCACCATGCTTGACTGTAGGCAAGATACAGTTGTCTTGGTACTTCTCACCAGGGCGCCGCCACACATGCTGGACACCATCTGAGCCAAACAAGTTTATCTTGGTCTCGTCAGACCACAGGGCATTCCAGTAATCCATGTTCTTGGACTGCTTGTCTTCAGCAAACTGTTTGTGGGCTTTCTTGTGCGTCAGCTTCCTTCTGGGATGACGACCATGCAGACCGAGTTGATGCAGTGTGCGGCGTATGGTCTGAGCACTGACAGGCTGACCTCCCACGTCTTCAACCTCTGCAGCAATGCTGGCAGCACTCATGTGTCTATTTTTTAAAGCCAACCTCTGGATTTGACGCCGACCACGTGGACTCAACTTCTTTGGTCGACCCTGGCGAAGACTGTTCCGAGTGGAACCTGTCCTGGAAAACCGCTGTATGACCTTGGCCACCATGCTGTAGCTCAGTTTCAGGGTGTTAGCAATCTTCTTATAGCCCAGGCCATCTTTGTGGAGAGCAACAATTCTATTTCTCACATCCTCAGAGAGTTCTTTGCCATGAGGTGCCATGTTGAATATCCAGTGGCCAGTATGAGAGAATTGTACCCAAAACACCAAATTTAACAGCCTTGCTCCCCATTTACACCTGGGACCTTGACACATGACACCAGGGAGGGACAACGACACATTAGGGCACAATTTGGACATGTTCACTGTGGGGTGTACTCACTTATGTTGCCAGCTATTTAGACATTAATGGCTGTGTGTTGAGTTATTTTCAGAAGACAGTAAATCTACACTGCTATACAAGCTGTACACTGACTACTCTAAGTTATATCCAAGTTTCATGTCTATAGTGTTGTCCCATGAAAAGATATAATGAAATATTTGCAGAAATGTGAGGGGTGTACTCACTTTTGTGATACACTGTAACTAGGCTGCCAACAGGTTAAAACGTATTTCTTCTATATGATTGGTGTTTATTTATGATTAGTGAGAACTTTTCAGATGTACTTAACTTTTTCAAAATCAAAGATGGTTTTTAAAACAATTGGAATTTTCTCACCAACAAAAAGTGTTTTCTGTTAAAACTAAATGTTAGCAAAGAGACAGAAATGTTGCAGGTTTATTTGTAAGATAAAATCAAACTATATCTGCAGTGTTGGGCAAAATACTTTTAAAATGTGGTTGACTAGTTACCTATAGCAATAGTGGTAACTTATAACTAGTAATATGTAATTTTATGAATTAAAATGTGTATGATAAGAAAAGATGATGTGTTTATCAGTGCTGTTCTGCTACTCAGACAATAAAATTGTTTATATAGTTCATATAATCTGAATGACTTCTAAAGTACTGATGTCCAGCTATTGCATTAGAGACATACAAAAATATGTTTAAAATCATGACAATACTTGTAATATGCAAATTGTATTTAATGGTATTTATTATTGAGTCTGTTCGAAAACTTAGTGAGCTGCCTTGCTGCCTACCTAGGCAGCTGCCTAAGTAGAGAGGATTCTAATAAAACATCGAATTTATAAGTCAGATTATTTAGGTGCACTACTTAAGACAGGGATTACAGCGATTCGCTTACTAAACTAACACAGTTAGTCTTGGGCCATTCAAACCAATGAACTGAGGTGACACATCAGCCAACATCTCCCTTTGTATACCTAAAATGGTTAAACTGTCACTGACTAGCCAAAATTTGCATTGTACACCTTTCTACAAATAAAAAATCAATGAGAATTTATTTACCTTTAAAAAGAACTCGTTTGTTGTTCCGCATTCATCTACCATATGTGTCATTTTTTGTGAAGAAAAGTTGTGCCGCACCACAGAATGCTGGGATTGCCTTCACCGCTAAGGAAGCATGGGATGCTTTCTCGTTATTTAGTCAGATTATTGCTTCCAAATAAGTCACCTTAGTAGGCAGCATTTTAAGGTGTCTAAGAATTGGGACAGCCTTCTTCTCTGGAGTGCGAATAGGCTGACATAAAATGCTGTCAGCTCTAACATGTAGACAGCTTTCTAGGTTTTTGAACAGACCCCTAGTTGGCATAGCCTTAGCAAATTACAATAATTTCATAAAGTCATTTTATTGGCTAATAACTGTAGAAGTGTGGAGATGGACGTTTCTGTTTCAGTGTTTTCTCCGCCTATTTTTCACATCCTCCTATCCAAGGCACCCATCCAATCATCTAAACACTTTGGGAACATGATCAGAAAAAGCATTAACCAGAATTTATACACCCACATACTGATCAAGTAAGATTTAGAATCTTAAGTTGCATGGCTCTGTACAACACAGCGTAAGCCTTCTGTCACATTTTTTGTGTCTTAAGTTTGTAATATATGTGTCTGTTCCTATGGTTTTTTCTCAGTGGAATGTAATGACTGGGTTGCTCTTAGGGAAACAAAAATTCAGAGAGGTTTTACCCAAAAGCAAAATATAACTAAGCAAGTCCAATCAGCTTCACATAAATCTTGTGGTTTTTTTTTAATCTTATTTCACTGGTACAGCATGTTCTCACCAAAGTCTACATCATTTCAGACACTGCACATTACTGACTCTGACTCTCTCTCACTTTTTTTCTCTCTCACAAGCCTCCAGCACAGAGTTTAATAAACCAATTTTTATACAATAAAAATAGAACAGTATACACTGAAAATGTGTTGAATTTAATGGCAAAAATGGTTCCATAAGAAGCACATGTTTCAGAAATTACAAAATAAAGCAGAACATAGGTGTGAATTTAGAGCATAGATATTATTCATGGCTTACATATTTTTACATAAATCAAAATTTCTTGTGTATATAAAGCCACTGCACAAAATACTTTTATTGGCCTCTAATGTTTTCAAAACCTACTGGCAACAGGACTTTATAGCACTCAGGATTGTTGCTAGCAAACTAATTGGTCAATGCATTAATTTAACTGACCCAGTTTATAAAAACTTTTGCCATCATATCTCACCAGTTGAAGGTCAGTGGCCAGAAAGAATTTTTTCCACATCACCAAAAAGAACACACATCTTAAACCATATTCTGCACAATTAATATTCAAAACAACACCCATGTGTAGTGTCAAGGCAAATCTCAGATCAGGACATTGTTTAAAGCAATATCAATTGGTTTTGAGTGCCCCAAGTACTACATTGGCCTTATTAATTTTGAAATATATAAAGCTTGGCACAACCTTTAACCTTACGACACTTGGCCATCTGGCCAAATTAGGTGCCTAGGCATGAAGGATTTTGGTCAGAGAGGTAGGAAACAACCCATCATCACTCTAAAAGAGCTCCAATAGTCCTGTGCAGAGATGGCAAGCCACTGCTGAGTAAAAAGCATAGAGCATCCATTAAGGACTTTCCTTAACATAAGGAAACATTCTCTTGTCTAATGAGACAAAACCTTTTGGGCAGAACAGCAAGAACTATGAATAGCACTGCCCATCACCTGGTTAATGCCATACCCATGGTGAAACATAGTGGTGGCAGGATTGTGCTATGGGGTTGCATCCCAGTGGCAGAGGCAGAAAGACAGCCAAATATAGGAGCATCCCTGAACCAGAGCACACATAAACTCACACTGGGGCAACAACTTACCTTTCTACACAACAATAATCCAAAGGATACAGCCAAAACATTACTGGAGTTGCTTCAGCATAAGTCTCTAAATGTTGAATGGCTCAGCTAAAGCCCATACTCAAACCCCATTAAACATCTGTAGGGAGATCAGAAGATGACAGTTCACAGCTGTTTGTCATCAAATTTAATGGATGTATCATTTAAAAATTGCAGCTGAAATCGTTGCCAAAGTGGCTCTTCCAAAGTATTGAATAAAGCGTCTAAATATTTTTGTAAAGAAGAAATTTAAGCTTTTAATACATAAAAAAACCCTTTACAAACATGTACGTGTCATTCAGAAGATGCTTGATTGGCATTAGGCAGCTGAATTAACTGCTTTAACTGCCATTTTGTGGAAACTATTGTCATAGTAATGAAAACAAACCAGTGTAACTCTCATCGGTAAGATAGTCAGAAATGCCATCCCTACCACCAAAAAAAGGGGAATGTTATGCTCCATTGTATTCCAAGCACTTATTATTGCAGGTTTGATCCCAGACAACAGCATAGACATAATAAATAAAATTAGTACAATAAAAGTGGCAACACCTTTCTTTTACATGACCTACACCGATCAGCCATAACATTAAAACCACCTCCTTGTTTCTACACTCACTGTGCTGGTATGAGTGGATCAGACACAGGTTTTAAATACAGTGTCCACTCACTGTCCACTCTATTAGACACTCCTACCTAGTTGGTCCACCTTGTAGATGTAAAGTCAGAGACGGTCGCTCATCTGTGGTCACAGGACGCTGTCCACAGGGCGCTGTTGGCTGGATATTTTTGGTTGGTGGACTATTCTCTGTCCAGCAGTGACAGTGAGGTGTTTAAAAACTCCATCAGCACTGCTGTGTCTTATCCACTCATACCAGCACAACACACACTAACACACCACCACCATGTCAGTGTCACTGCAGTGCTGAGAATCATCCACCACCCAAATACTCTGCAGTGGTCTTGAGAGGGTCCTGTGGGGGTCCTGACCATTGAAGAACAGGGTGAAAGCAAGCTAAGAAAATATGTAGAAAAACAGATGGACTGCAGTCAGTAATTGTAGAACTACAAAATTAGCTGATAAAATGGACAGTGAGTGTAGAAACAAGGAGGTAGTTTTAATGTTATGCCTCATCGGTGTAGGACCTTGTTTGTTTATTTGTTTATTAGGATTTTAATGTCATCTTTTACACTTTTGGTTACATTCATGACTGGAGCGGTAGTTACTCGATACACAAGATTAGGTCACACAAGGTTATATTGAACACAGTCATGGACAATTTAGTGTCTCCAATTCACCTCACTTGCATGTCTTTGGACTGTGGGAGGAAACCGGAGCATCCAGAGGAAACCCACGCAGACATGAGGAGAACATGCAAACTCCACACAGAAAGGACCCGGACCGCCCCACCTGGGGATCGAACCCAGGACCTTCTTGCTGTGAGGCGACAGTGCTACCCACTTAGCCACCGTGCCACCCGTGTAGGACCTTAAAAAGAATTTTGTCTGTGATTGCACTGCAGATAATGTAAGCTGATTAAAGAAATGGCTGATCAGGACAAAAGGAAAAAAGCACTGACAAAGTTAATCCAAGATTTTCTGATCTGCTGACTGTGAACAATGGCTTCATGACACATTGTAATGATGGTACAAATGCTTCTACTGTCATTAGTGTACCCATTTCAGTTGTTAAAAACAAACTACAATCAGATCTTGAGTTGTTAGTTTTCTGTCTGGGCTGATTCTTGGTTTTGAATGCTGAGGAAAAAAACCTCAAGAGACCCTCTTCACAAACTCTGCTGATTGTTGATGTTACAGAGGCAATATCTAATACTTTAAGTAAGTATAAAAACACTAACAGGAAAGGGTTTTTTTTTTTACTTGGCACCATTAAATTAGCCAACTTGTATAGACCTTTTTTCTGGCAGGGTCACTTGGTTCAGCCTAGCGCTTCAGACCACATATGAGTCAGCACTAAGCACAGCACTCTGTCCTGAGATTAACAGGTCTCTGCCAAAAAGTGTGTGTATGTGTGCAACCATAATTCCTGCAAGTTTATTATATTTGAGTGAAGAATTTGTGGGTTGGATGTTGGGAGAGGAAGAGGGGTTGGATGAGGATATGTCCTCTTCAGAGTCATTTAATTTACTATTTAGGCTGAGAAATATTGCTGCATTTTATTGTAATGGAATCTTAAAAAGTTTGTCTTTCACTAATTATTAGTTCTGTCTACATCAACAGATGTGTTATACATGAACCTCTTATTATAGAAAGTGTAACTGGGAAGGTTGACATTTTTGCAGTCCACAAAGTGTGGGTGTGCTAGTTACATAGAGATAACATTACACATGCACTTCCTATGCAGTCTAATTGTGGAAGTGTTATATATTTAGTGTAGATTTTGTAAGAAGCGGTTGCAAGTTTTTCCTTTTTATAAAAACACAACATTTTCTTCATGTACCTGTACTTTAGTTCCTGACTCTTCTACTGACATCTTCTACCAGTTTACCTGTTGCAGGCATGCAGTATGTCTTCAGACCTTAGTGTTTTTAGTGTAACTCAGTGCTGGAATTAGCTTTCCCTACAGCCCAAACTCATCTTTATTGCATTCTTTATAGCACTCTCCTACAGAAGTCAACAGGCCCTTTCATTGTAACTTTATTTTTACATGAGTTACATTACATGGCATAGGTCCAGGTAAAGTACTTCAGTATCCACAATTCCATGTGTATGTGATAGAAATGTGTGCCATAGAAATGTGTGTAATAAAGTTCCGGTACTTTGTTTGCCTTTGTTTCTTAGTTCTTAGTGTGCTTTATTTGCTTTTTGCATTAATTGTTCCTTTTATTAACATATTTTTGAAGCTTTGTCCACTTTCCCATGAGCTTTTTTTCCACTTTAGCACTTTCACAAACCAGTATTAGTCTTTAAGGTTAAAATATTTACAAGTTATTATCCTATCAGGTGTTTCCAGTGTTTCCTATTACGAAGAGTAAAAATACATGGTAATAACTTGCTGAATAAAATGCTATTTACTAAAAGAAACCACAAATTAAAGGAATTCTTCACAGCACAGCTCTGGTAAATTTCAGAAAAGCTGAGGAGACTCTCTTCCGCCTGAGGCCCATCCCCCAGCATGAAGAACAATCATTTATCATGAGCCTAAATCTATTACATTCTCCCCATATCACATCATGGGCACATAAACAGAACAGACTCTGTTCCCTTCCAAACAGCTTTTATGCTGTCAGGGATGTTTTGGAAGGAGGTGCTTAACACAGTAAGTATTTATGTACTTAAAATACTATAAAACTATATAAAATACCTAAACTTAAAGACCATTATTTAACCATTATACACAAGATTACTGTTATTCATTTAATCCTGTAATTTAACAAGATATATCTATATAATTACAAATTCCTGTCAGGGATGAGGTGCTTCCAGTGCTATTTAAAATGCTGGTCAGTCTTGAATACATCCTAAACAGTGAAGCTAGTTCATTACAGGGCATTACCACTTTACTCACATAGATCAATCATTCATTCATTTACCGCCTTTTCCTATTCACTTATACCTAGGTGAACTGTAGTATCTCCAGTTACCCTGAGAGCATGTCTTTGGATTATGGGAGGAAATCGGAGTACCTGGAGGAAACCCACACAGACACTGGGAGACCATGCAAACTCCACAAAGAAAGGACCCGGACTGCTCCAACTGAAAGTTGAACCCAGGACCTTCTTGCTGTGAGGCTACAGTGCTACCCACCGAGCCACCGTACCACCCTCTCAGTGTGTGTTTTTTTTTTTTTTTTTTACTAACTTCTACATACAGGGTCACAGTTGGCACTGGGCACATGGCAGGAACGCCCAGGAAGGGGCTCCAGTCCATCATCGGGCACAAAACATTCACATTTTCACTATTTTACTCAAACCTAAAAACACTTTCAGTAGCCAATTTATGTTCTGCGTGCTTTTGGGAGGTGAGAGGAAGCCAAAGTAGTTACATTTGTTGATATAATCAGATTTTGACATTTTATTTGTATAGTTTAAGTACTGTTACCTAACTTTTGAGAAAATGCCACTAAGCTGATGTTTATGTTCTGTACTAAGGGTTGAATAAATGTGTGTTAACTTGGCAGGGGCCCTTCAACGTGATTCTGTGACCTTTTAGTTAAAAGCAAACTTCAGAAGCAGCTGGGTGCTGAAAGCCCTGATAATCAAAGCCCCTTGTTATGCCAGAACCCCTCTGTGTTTGTATTGTCTCTGTCTTCTACTCATCCTCCCACATCCATGCACACGTGGCATCTGTACATCCGTCCGCCAATCCGAGACAGTACAGACAACATTGAGGAGAGGACATTGAGTCCCCACCACCATTCAGACATAAAAACCCAGGGCAGCCACTGGTCTGACTGAATCTGTGAGTTTATGGTTTTTCATGTAGGGCTCTACTAAATTCAGAGTAAAGTGTGCTTAATTTAATGGACCTTGTTTTTCAAAAATCACTGATGACACATCAAACATTGTCAGCACACTACACAGAAAAGTCTGTTACACTGACTTAAATATGATGCGGTATGATTGCTAGGACCGCCTCGTATTGCATTTTGCGTTTCATATACACTATGCAAATAAAATAATGTTAAATCGCTAAACACCAACCTTAAATTTTGACTTGCACACCAAATTGCATATGACATGGAAAACGTCTCATTTCACGATCTGTGATGCGATTTTCACGCCTGTTAATTAGGTAGGCCTTATTTATATGTTTGCCTACGTCTGCGAACATGCACAGACATTTCCAAGATGCGTGAACTCTGTAACGCACACAGTGTAAATTTTCTGTGTTATGAAGACAGGTAATAATATTTTTTAAGAATCCTAGAAACAACTGATGTTCGTTTCTGGCATTAGATGGTGGCAATGGCTCTAAGAGTGATCCCCAAGAGTCACTTCACTTACTGTATGTCTGTGGTACACTGGCACTGTTTTCTAGTGTAAATTAAAGTATTGGGCTTTTTTCCCCAAACAGGTATACAAGAGTCTTTGTGCTATGTGTACAAAGCAAGGTCTATAAATATTTATATTTTGGTTGGAAACGGTGATGGTGGGAGGAGTAGTAATTGGTCGTGTCTGGGAGACCGAGAGAGAGCTTATAGTCTGGATTTAGCGCAATCTGATTTCTACCTTTGGACGCTCAAAGAAGCTTTAAGGGGAAGAAGATTTTTATGTGATGATGAAGTGAAAGCAGCGGGACATCAGAGGCTATACGCTCAACCAAAAAAATTTTTGGTGATGGCATTAAAAAGTTGGCATGACGCTGGGAAAAATTCATCAGAATGTGACTATGTAGAAAAGTTATGTCATTTGTTTTTGAAATTCTTAATAAATAGAGTTAAAAAAAGTGAGGACACTTTTTGAAGAACCCTCGTACATGCGTTGGTGAGTTTGTTGTAGAGTAAGTCTAGTCACCTGCACAGAGCCTTGACCTCATCCCCATTTATCTCTTTTGCAATGAATTCTATTGTTGACCAGGCCTTCATCCAACATCAGTTGCTGATCTTACGAATCCTCTTTCAACTAAATGGGTACAATTTCCCACAAACACAATCTTAACTAAAAAAAAATTAAAGCCATAGTGGAAGAGTATTCCTGTCTATGTACCAGACCTTAGCTGACAGCAAGTAAAAAAGCTATGAATTCCATTCCTTCCTTTTTCTCAGAAACTCATTTAGTGACATCACTGTTTCTGGACTGAAACAAAAGTAACCCTTCTTGTCTCCTTCAACAGCTGTTCTAGTTATCCCCTGTCCTGTACCTTTGTGGCCAAGTCTTGGAAAAAGCTGTGATGGATGCGGAGACAGACAGAGAGAGAAACAGAGCTGCTACAAATTTACCAGCTCACAGGAGAGCTCCAGCTCCAGTTCTGCACCCTCGCTTCTTATTCTGCCTCTGCCCTCGGGCCAAAGAAGCTTTGAGAATAACCACTGGGAAATTAATTTAGAAATTATTAGATCACCATGAACAACACAGCCTATGAAAGACACATAATGAAATTCATAATTCATAGTTTTCCAATAACAATAATTTTTTACATGAGCGATAATAACATGCAACTGAAAGATTATTCAGGGGGTCATGTTACAGCAAACTACATGTGACACGGTGGTGCAGTTGGTACAGTAGATGTACACAGCAACACGGATTATGAGTTTCAATTCTTATCTTTGGCTACTTTTAATTCACACATTTTCTGCATATGAGCTTCCTTCAGGACTTTCAGATTTCTCCCATTTTCCAAAAAACATGCAAAAGGTAGATTGGTTACTCTCAATTGACTCTAGGTGTAGTGAGTAAATGTGTGATTTACTCTCTACATCTGTAATAGATGCCTTGCAGATGCCTTGCAGTAGATGCACTGTGTATTCTGACACCTTTCTATCAGAACCTGCATTAACTTCTTCAGCAATTTGAGCTACAGTAGCTCGTCTGTTGGATTGGACCACATGGGCCAGCCTTCACTCCCTACGTGCATCAATGACCCTGTCGCTGGTTTACCACTGTTCCTTCTTTGGACAACTTTTGATAGATACTGACCACTGCAGACCAGGAACACCCCACAAGAGCTGCAGTTTTGGAGATGCTCTGACCCAGTCGTCTAGCCTCACAATTTGGCCCTTGTCAAACTCACTCAAATCCTTACGCTCGCCCATTTTTCCTGCTTCTAACACATTAACTTTGAGCCTTTTCAGCCAGGTGTTCCTGTTTCCATTTCCATTTCAATTCATAAAATTATTACCAAATAAAAAACATTTTTTTGTAGTTGTCTTGTGATTTTGTATTTAGTAGGTTGTGAAAACAAACTAAGACATTATCATTACCACTGTACTGTTTATATCCTGTTTTAAATGTACACTGCACTGTCCTCAAGGGCAAAACACATTCCTGTTTTTCAAGTGCTAGTTTTGTATCTATCAGAGGAATGTTAGAGGTGTGTGTGTCACCAGAAGCAGAAACAAAGCTAAAGATAACGAGCAGATCGATCAACTCCTCTACATGCAGAAAACTGGCAGCACTGGGATTAAGTTGTCTAGGTTCTAAATCACAGACGGCTCCCTAATTAGTACTCACAGTTTTATAAATAGTGCTAGTTTTACACATTCAGATTATCTGGCTTTTGTAGGTCACTATAAGTTTTTGGCAATAACCTCTAAAAGAGATAGCTAGGCTACTGGCAAAGAAGCACATGTTCCTGTAGTGTTTCCTAATGGCACTGGACCCACTGCAGTGTTTGCACTTGAACACATACAGTAATTGCCATTAATTTCACACAGACCTGCTGAATAAAACACATTGCACAAGCATGGTACACATGCTAGTTAATAGTGGTGTGCGATACTGCAAAATTTAGAATCAATCCGATACCAAGTAAATACAGGGCTAGTATTGCCGATATTGATCCGATAGCGATACTTTTTAATAATTAAGGTAGATGCATCTTTAAATTGCTAAATCTGAATGAATTTCCATGACCTTTTGGTGTAATATTGTAATACATAAATTTTTTGTAAGTAGCTGCTCTCAGTAGGGTTGTAAATAAATTCAGTTTTTAAAGCATCTTTTAAAGTCTGTGTATTAAAGTCTGTCTGGCGTATCACCACCAAGCTGCTAACTTATAGTTGTTTTTGCTGGGTGAATACATTTGTAAATCTTTTATAGTAACCAAATACATGTCCTTGTTCATTTAAAATAAAACATCGATGCTATTCTGTTTACATTTATAAGCACAAAGTCAAGAGAAAAGAGCTCTTATTCACCAAAACACGGAATAAGAGCCTCACTACATGCTCCGATTCATTTGTGTAGAGTGCACAAAGTGCGTAAGGTGCGTCCGTACTTTACTTTAAGTTTACATACGTATAGTTTACACTATTATTTCCATAAAATTGCCCCAATTTCTGTATCTGCAAAGCAAAGTATTTAAAAACTTACAATCTTCTAATGCCTACCAATGTACTGATGTCTGTTAAAATTTTAACAACGTAACAACGTGACGGTACCACAACAAAACACAGCAGAGCAGGAAGGGAGGAGCAAGGTGTGCATGTAAGATGTGAGAGGAGCGGAGTCTGTACAGACATGGTCTTTACATTCTGGCAAAATGGGAGAAACGAGCCGAATGTATTGGAGAAAAAGTAAAACTAAAGTATCGATCCCATCACACTAGTATCGATCCGATACCAACACTAACGTTGGTATCGATAATATCGATATTTGGATCAATCCGCCCACCACTACTAGTTAAGTCTTAGCGGCTTCTTGAGTGGTAGCTAGTCTAAGAAATTCATTTATCCTGCTTAAATTATTATCAATATTTTTAAAACTTTATCATTGTTAATATAATTTTTTTGCTGAAAATTAAAAAAGAGAGAAAGAAAGCTTTAAAAAACATTATACAGCAGTATTTACAGTAGTTAAACTTTTTGGTAAAAAGTACATAGACACCTACCATGATCTTGTTCATCAATTCATTTATAACCTCAGGATTCAATTACTTGAATAAACTTTTATCTAGATATCTGGTATATTTATTTCCAAAATCATACAGGATAAAAAGCATTAAAGAAAGGCTCATTTAAAGCATGCCCTGCCTTATTGACAGATAAGTGTGGGTTTTCTGTGTTTTTGTTTTGATCTGGTAGCTTGGCGGGCAGGTTCTGTCGAACTGGTAACCTTTGAATAAAGAACACAGCAAGCCTGTCCTTGAGATGAGGCCTTGTTCACAAACACATAAACACACTACATCATCCATACAGCCTTTTATGTCACCAGTCATGACCACTGCTGAACAGGCTTTGTGTGTTTGAGAGCACTTAGTTAGTGTCTGATTCTTATGAAAGGATTAGAAAGTAAACAACTGTGAATTAAGGCCAATTACTAAGGAATGGGACTATGAAGCTTTTATGTAATGTACGTATACACTGATGAGCCAAACCATTAGGGCCATCCCCAAAGGTTTGTGTGGTAATGCCTATTTCATAACAGTTGTGCCTGTCACAGTCAAGGATTTTTTAAATTTTGGGCTGATGGTAGCACTGATGGTCTGTAACGCGTTACTTAGTAACGCGTTACTCTAATCTGACCACATTTTTCAGTAACGAGTAATCTAACGCGTTACTATTTCCAATCCAGTAATCAGATTAAAGTTACTTATCCAAGTTACTGTGCGTTAATATTTTTGTCATTTTCCTTAGTGAAAAGATATTTTTGCTTTCTTCTTGGCAGGGGCGGAGCCAGGTCGTGGCCAGTGGTTGCCATGGCACCATAAAGTAATCTTCGGCCACCCCCCTGGCCCCCCACCACCGCTTTGCCGGCAATTTTTTTGCGGAAGCATTTCTGCAGGCAGGAGCAGCGCACCTCAGATGAGTAGTTCTTCACCAAAACAGTGCAGTAATACACTCAACATAAATGTCAACCACCAACACCATTACAGAAGTACAGTAGTACTATTTAGTAGTATTCGTGGCGCGCTACGAGTAAAAGCGTCAGCTTCTCTGCGCATTCCAGTGTTGCCAGATTGGGCGATTATCCGCCAAATTGGGCGGATTTTGTTCTAAAACAATTTAATAGCAGGTAAATAACACTTCAATTTAAAAGAAAATCTTCCGTTTTAAGAAGCTCCAGCATTGTAGAAGGCTATTAAAAGTAAAGTCAATTTTCAATGCTGATTTAGCGTAATAGTGTTGGTCAGTCTGTATCATATTCTTGAAAGAAAATTAAAATTAGTTTTCCATGCATTCACACTAGCATGTTCTGGGATTCAATTAAGTCTCATCAGTACACACAAGTTGGCAGCCAAATGATATTGAAATGATAATGATAAGTATTGCAAAGGAATATCTTTGAAATATTCAGCATTATATAACTAATAAAGTAACTTGTAATCTAACTTAGTTACTTTTAAAATCAAGTAATCCATAAAGTAACTAAGTTACTTTTTAAAGGAGTAATCAGTAATCAGTAATCAGATTATTTTTTCAAGGTAACTATGCCATCACTGGATGGTAGTTACTTAAAGTAAACAGGTTGAATGCAGCATACACTGATCAGCCATAAAATTAAAACTACCTCATTGTTTCTACACTCACTGTCCATTTTATCAGCTCCTCTTACCATATAGAAGCATTTTGTAGTTCTACAATTACTGACTGTAGTCCATCTGTTTCTCTGCATGCTTTGTTACCCCCTTTCATGCTGTTCTTCAATGATCAGGACTCTCCCGGGACCACAGAGCAGATATTATTTAGGTGGTGGATTATTCTCAGCACTGCAGTGACACTGACATGGTGGTGTGTTAGTGTGTGTTGTGCTGGTATGAGTGGATCAAACACAGCAATGCTGCTGGAGTTTTTAAATACAGTGTCCACTCACTGTCCACTCTATTAGACACTCCTACCTAGTTGGTCCACCTTGTGGATGTAAAGTCAGAAACGATCGATCATCTATTGCTGCTGTTTGAGTTGGTCATCTTCTAGACCTTCATCAGTGGTCACAGGATGCTGCCCACTGAGGCGCTGTTGACTGGATATTTTTGGTTGGTGGACTATTCTCAGTCCAGCAGTGACAGTGAGGTGTTTAATAACTCCATCAGCATTGCTGTGTCTTATCCACTCATACCAGCACAACACACACTAACACACCACCACCATGTCAGTGTCACTGCTGTGCTGAGAATGATCCACCACCCAAATAATACCTGCTCTGTAGCGGTCCTGGGAGAGTCCTGACCATTGAAGAACAGGGTGATACTGGCTAAAAAAAAAGCATGCAGAGAAACAGATGGACTACAATCAGTAACTGTGAAACTACAAAGTGCTTCTATATGGTAAGTGAAGCTGATAAAATGGACAGTGAGTGTAGAAACAAGGAGGTGGTTTTAATGTTATGGCCGATCAGTGTATATATGATCAGGCATAAGACCTGAGTATCTTTGATAAGGGCCAAATTATTTTGTGTAAAGTAAAGGGTGTTTACAGGCAGCTTTGGTGAAAACCCCTAGACAGTGGTCTGAGAATGGACAAGCCACAAACCTCCAACAGATTGTTGGGTGGCCAAGACTCATCAATGCCAGAGGACATGAAAGCTATTGTATTTGGTACAGACCAACAGAAATGTTACTGTGGCTCACACTGCATATTATTTTAATACTACTGAAGAGGTGATTGTGTCACAACACACAGTAGAGATTTACTGATTTGTTTCTTATAGACTGGGAAAAGCGCATAAGCCTAAGACAACAATTTACAATGTCAAACATCAGCTGGGTTGATGTGAAGCAGACTGCCTCATTTATCTAAGTCTGACGCACCAATCAAATACAGTTTGCTACATACATTTTCTAGATTTTACAACATTTTCAAGTTATTGTAGTGTTCATGTAAATTGACCTTAGGTTGAGAAACTGACAGGGCAATCCAAAGGGAACGGAGAAATACCAAGGGCAAGCAGATTCAAATATTCTTTCTTGTGAATTATTAATAGCCCCCTCAGTACAGCTGCTGAAAAAAGCAACACATTTCCAGTCAGAAAAAAAGCTCATACATGTAGAACTTGGTACAGTGAGCAGACACAAATGCACACCTGCACGTGTTCACATCTGTGTAGGTGTAGCATTTATAATTACAGCAAAGCTGTTATTACAGAGTTTTAGCCATATTATACATACTCACACAGTGATACACTTAACAGTAAGGTGTAACAGGCTTTCCAAGTACAGTAAAAGTATGTGAAGACACAATTGTACTAGTAGATTTGTTTATTTAAATCAAACATGTTGCTATGATACATGAAGTCAAGCATGTAGCTATACAATATGCATCTGAGGTCCAAACTGTCTCTGTAGGTGGTATAATCATAAGAATTGTTCTGATAGCTCAATTAAATGTAGAATGTAAGGAAGTAAATGTAAATGTAAAGAAGCTTTACATAAAGCTTAAATCAACAGGAGAAATGCAAAACATCAATAGAAAAAGTGTAAAACCTACTGATGTTGGATTCTGGTTAGTGGATATAGTTTCTGGAGTAATGAGTCAAAGATCCAGGATTCCTTAACCAAGTTTTGGTTGACTTAAAAGTATACTTAGGATAATTTTCTTGCTGGAATGTTTAACTATCAGCAAGGTTCAGTTTAACCACAGAAAGCATAACATTACTCAAAATGCCTTGGTATTTTTGTGAATCCAAGATGCCACTCACACGATAAAGATTGCTAGTTCATTTGTCATAGTGCCCTAATGAGATTCCTAAGGCCTCTGGATAAAATTTTGAACTTTCTCTCACAGCAGTATTATGTAGGGGTTGAGTAACTGTGACAGTTCACATGACAGTATCTACAATATGTCCTGCTACTCTAAAATGACATCTACTACTACATAATTTATTTTCTTTGTTCATTTGCTGTATGATATTATCGGTACCAATGTTGGTATTGGTATCACATTGTTACTAGTGTGATGGGATCAATACTTTAGTTTGACTTTTTCTCCGCTACATTCAGCTTGTTTCTCCAGTGTCATCAGAAACTAAAGACCGTGTCTGTACAGACTCCGCTCCTCTCACATCTTACATGCACACCTTGCTCCTCCCTTCCTGCTCTGCTGTGATTTGTTGTGGTACCGTCACGTTGTTACGTTGTTAAAATCCTAACAGACATCAGTACATTGGTAGGCATTAGAAGATTGTAAGTTTTTGAATACTTTGCTTTGCAGATACATAAATAAGGGTGATTTTATGGAAATAATAGTGTAAACTATATGTATGTAAAGTACGAATGCGCCTTTTGCACATGAATCGGAGCATGCGCAGTGAGGCTCTTATTCCGTGTTTTGGTGAATGAGAACTCTTTTCTTTTGACTTTGTGCTTATAAATGTAAACAGAATAGCATTGATTTTTAATTTTAGATTAACAAGGACACATATATTCGGTCACCATTAAAAATGTACATATTTATTCACCCAGTAAACCCAACTATGTGGTCTGAGTTAGCTGCTTTGTGGTGATATCGGTATCGATATCGGCAATACTGGCCTTGTATTTACTTGGTATCGGATCGATACCAATTTTTGCAGTAGCGCACACCACTAGCATAACACACTGGTGCATTACCCAAACACCATAATATAAAACACAATAGTTTAGATTTCATAAAGTGAGAGGAGTTTTTCTTCTGTGACACTTGGACAACATCTTGTTTTATTCAGTTTAACATGTTCACATAGTGATAGATGAATATAAAAACAAAGTCATTGTTACTTACATACATGAACCATTCTGTACATAAAAAACTCACATTTATGTCTAATGTTTTCTAGAGAACTACATCACCAGCTTTTGATGGCAGTGTGCAAGCATAGTACGGCGCATTAGTCTGCACAGGTTATTAATTATAAATCAATGTCCGTAATCACCAGCTGTTCTGTCTTTACTGAATCAATAAAATATTTAATTCAAACACCCTTTTACAGTAATCCGTAGTAAACAAATTAAACTAATAATGTTATGTAATTCAAACAAATATTGTATTAGCATATTTTACATACATAATTATGTTGCTATGCTGTCTCAAAAAAGGATTCGGCTATGCAGCTCCAAAGAGCAAACAGTGGTAGAAATTCAACGACTTTCAGGGTGCTACTGTCATGTGATACCACCTTTCCAACAAAGCATTTTGTATACAATAGACTGTCAGTGGTTGCTATATTTATTACCAAGTTTCAAACTACCTCTGGAAGCAACATCAGCACAAGAACTCAAAAACTATTTACAATACCATGCGTAAGACTCATGTAAAAACATGATGTTGAAGTGATGAATTGCACTATCTAGCAGTCTGACAGGCAGACAGGCATCTGCTCTTGACAGATGACAGGAAAATGCTACAGCTTGCTATAGTGCCAAATGTAGGGCGACAAGTCTTATTTTTGCATGGCAATACCTCTACCCACGAAGAAATTGTATAGCCAGTTATAGTATTGAAAAAGCAATTTTACATAGCAGTATGAGTCTTGAGAACCTTGGTTTGATCTCACCATGTTCTTCCCATGTTCTTCCCATGTTTCCCATGGGTTTCTTAGAATATTCTAAAAAGCATGCAGAACGTGAATTGATTACTTTAAATGATCACTATTGCACTGAAATATGACATGAATTAAAAGTAATAACTGTTGTGATCTTGTGGAAGGGATTGCAGGAGTATAATCCATCATAGTAAAGGTAGGTGGGCACCTCACTATGAGAATGCTGGGCATCCCATTCTAAAACCATGAGCATTAATATGGAGTTGCTGGCTATAACAGCTGCCACTCCTCTGCAAAGGTAGAAAGTTGACTGGCTCCAGATGTTGGAGTGTGTCTGTGGGAACTTGCCCCTAGAAAAAAAGCATTTGTTAGGTAAGGCACAACAGGCCAAGTCTTTTTAGACTTTGATTTGTGCTCAAGGGCACAGTCAAAATAACACAGGGAAGTTTCCCATACTGTTGGCACAAGCATTGGGTTTGAATTGAGTTTAGAGTAACTCAAAAAAACTATGTGCAGGACAAACACAGGACCCTGGAGTCCCAATTCAATGCAGGGCAACACGAACCACCCATGCGCTTACATACAAGGTCAATTTAGAGAAGCGAGTCAACCTACTTCAGTTAATTCAATTAAATAGTGTTGATCACATGATTGGCTGATGTTTAATGACAGTTCCTGAATGTTATACACATCACTAACTCACTGATTTCTGTTTAGAGCTATTGATTTTTACATTGGTGGCACAGTGGCAAAGTGGGTAGCACTCACAGCAAGAAGATCCTGGTTCGATTCCCAGGTGAAGCGGCCAGGGTCCTTTCTGTGTGCAGTTTGCATGTTTGTGTCTGTGTGGGTTTCCTTCAGGTGCTTCAGTTTCCTTTCAGTTTCCTCCCACAGTTCAAAGACATGCATTCAGGTTCATTTTGAGCTACTAAATATCACCCTAGGTATGTGTGTGGGTGTGTGTGTGTTTGCCCTGTAATGAACTGGCGACCTGTCCAGCGTGTTTCCCACCTTTCGCCCAGTGATTTAGACCCACCACTACACTGAATAGGATAAAACGAGGTAAAACAGGCAGCATGACAGGGCAGCATCACACAAATATTTACACACATAAAGACAGATGAAAGTAACTGATCAACCTATTGGCATGTTTTGGAAGGTGGGAGTAAACTAGAGAATGCAGAGCATACCAGGAAGACCAAGAAAAGCACATACAAAATACCTCATAGATTAACTGGAAGTGCAGATCAAAGCCCAGTTCCCAGGACTGTAAAGCACCCACCTTAACATTTGCAAAATCATGCTGCCTAAAATTTTAAAAGCATATTCTGATAAATTATAATCCTTTAACATCTCCAGCAGTCATGGACATGTCTGTAAAAAGTTACATTATGCAAGCCTTATACGTAACTCTTAAATCTTATGTAACAGATTGCTGTTAGACCTAAATAGAAAAGAAAGCAAAAAAGCAAAGGCACAGCACTGCAGCATTGCTTAATGTTCAGGAGGAAAGTGAGATTCATAGAAGCCTCGAGACATCTTTATGAAAATTTTTGCATCAGATTAAGCACATTTCTTTATCCACACTTGATATCCTCTGCTAAACAGTATGCATATTACAAACATGTGCAAAATGTGCTACAGGATGAACAGAAAACAGTATATCTGAATTATACTTCAGTGCCAAACTTGTTGACCCCTGCCTCATGATTATTCCATCCAGAACAATATAGGTTAATATAGCCTTGGCTGCTATAACAACTTCCAATTTTCTGGGAAAATGCAAAATGCTATAATATCAGAGCTGGGATTTTTAAATGGATGGATGGGTGGATGGGTGGATGGGTGGATGGATGGATGGATGGATGGATGGATGGATGGATGGATATAGATAGATAGATAGATAGATAGATAGATAGATAGATAGATAGATAGATAGATAGATAGATAGATAGATAGATAGATAGATAGATAGATAGATAGATAGATAGATAGATAGATAGATAGATAGATAGATAGATAGACTTTATTGTCATTGTAGTTATACAATAAGACTTTGTTTTGTAGCTCTCAGTGAGACCAGCAGCAATAATAAGTAAACATAGGATAAAAATATTAATATATAAGTATATAAAAAGTACAAAAAATATAAAAACTCGATAAACCGAGTGTTTGAATAAATAAACTTAACACACATAAAAAAACAAAAATGCTGCTGTATAACTGAAAGCTCCAAGCCGCTGTGTCTGCACGCGCCGCCACATCGTATTGAATCTCAGCTCTGCCATCCGGCTGGGCTGGGCGGCCACATGAACAATGATTGGCTGTTGTTCAGGGATGGGATGAGCCGGACCAGGGTTCCTCATAACTGGTGCAATTACGACTTCTGCTGGCTGATTGATGGCGCCTGCGCAGAGTTGGGGAATAATGCATTGATCAGGGTGTGGCTCTCCGTACACAAAGCTGATCAGCATATGAACTTGCCTCCTGCAGGTGAAAAGAGGCAGTCGGTACTGCACATGTTTCGGAGGGGGGCGTAATGCAACCAGGGTAATTGGATACGACTATATTAGGGGAGAAAATTGGGGGGAGAAATCGGAGAAAAATAATGCTATACAAGCAAAAGTCTGTGATTTGTTTATTCTCTTACACCTTTACTTTACTAACCTTTACTTTTGTTTTAATTGTACTTTGTAATTATAAAAAATAATTTAATCATTTATTATTCATTTTCATGTTTTACCCCCGCTTCAACCTGGTCAAGGTCATGAAGGCCCGTCTTTCCTAGAATCACTAGTCACTATGCAGTAACACTCCCTGGACAGGACACATTGCTGAATCCATGTGGTAGTGGGCTAACGTACTCTATTGCTGCACAACCGAAGTAAATTACTAAAGTGGAAGCATATATGGGGCTGCAAACGCGTTAGTGAGGTTGAATTCTGGTGTAGGGTGATGGGTTTGCTCATCAATTTGCACAACTCCCAAAGTTGTTGGATAGGGTTGAAATCAGAGCTCTGTGCATAAAAGTCAAGTTTGTCCTCATTCAGTGAATTATTCCTTATTTACCATTTTCATACATGACACAGTGTTGGCTCTAATGCAAATTGCAAGTTTCATGGCAAAAGCTGCATAATTGTATGTTTGCTTTCTTCCACCTGGAGCTTGCTAAAATAGCTGAATTAGAAAACTAGTTAAAAGGAGTGTCTATAGATTTGCCCTGAAGTGTATGCTAATATAATAGGTTTTTCACTAGTAGCAGTATTATACACAAACTAGCAACATGCACAAAGGGCATTGAACTCATTTACCCTCTGCATTCATCCACATTCCTTCACCCAATTTATATAGTGAGGTAAAACAAATGTAATGTCTCTTGACTTGTAATTTCAATGTATTTTTATTGTAAATATGATGTGACTAATAAAATAAGGTTCTAGCTATTAATGCTGGAAATAAAAAATAAAAAAAATAAAAAATAAGATGTAATGTGCTTCACCCAGAAGATATCTGTTCTTGTTAAGCTACAGTAGCTTATTCTGTAACAGGACAGAACATGCCTCGCCACTGATGCAGGCAGGCACGGCCCCGTACCTGGACCATGGAGGATGAACTCAATATGCAGGATGCTTAACCAAGGCAGAATGATAGTGCACAAAACACCACAAACAAAAATGAAACTACAAAATAGGGTATAGAGGATATCACACTCTACACGCTCACTCAGAAAAGAAAAAGGGCAAATGTTGGAAAACTCAAGAGGCCAAGCACTTGCCCCACAAAGAAAAGGGGTGAAAACAAACTTACCACGGTACTAGCTACTCAATCCACCTGTGTGTGATTACTCACATTTTCAGAAAAAAAGTGAAGACATTATTTATTTATTAGGATTTTAACGTCATGTTTTACACCATATTCACCAGTTCACAAGTTTAAATGTCAAACACAGTCATGGACAATTTTGTATCTCCAATTCACCTCACTTGCATGTCTTTGGACTGGGGGAGGAAATCAGAGCTCCCAGAGAAAACCCACAGAGACACAGGGAGAACATGCAAACTCCACACAGAAAGAACCGCCTCATCTGGGAATCGAACCCAGGACCTTCTTGCTGTGAGGCAACAGTGCTACACACTGAGCCACCATGCTGCCCTGATAAAAGACAGAAACTCAAAAGGTGTATGTAAATATAACATACATGCAACTACAGTTACACAGACCAGTACAAATACTGCAAATGTAATGCTCTGTGAGGTCACATTAGGACAACCTAAACACACAAAAAGCATGTACACAAGTCCAATCATTGTCTGTCTCACTAAACTGTAATAAATAAAGGCAAACACAGATAAAAGACACAGAAAAGCCCTGGTGAAATATGCAGGAGGCTTAGCACATAAGAGAAGAAAGGAATAGAGTTATCTGTAGGCATGTAAAAGAAAAAAGCACTGATTGCGAGGTGACATAAATCAGACCCCTCCTTTTTCAGCCAGACGCTGAGTCTCTCTACATTGTGAATTTCTGCCAACGTTTCTCGAAAAAAAAAGAAAAGAAAAATCTTGTGGCCTCAGTTGCCTTTGCATTATTTTACTCATAAGTACAGAGAGATATAGGGGAAAACTAAGAATATTGTATTTACAGAGCATATTACCTGTAAGCAGGATAAACAATGAGATTAATTGCTTTGCCAACCACATTTCAACAATTTCTCCTCATGCAATGTTACATGTTACTGTTAATATAAACAATTTCTGTTTATATTTAAATGCACAAACTATAAAGATGACCTGGATTTGCTAATGCCACATGATAGACAGGAGAAGTCAGGAATGCTGTTCCATACAAAGAATACTGCCAAATAGCTACAGGCAAAAAACATCTTGTGGCATAGTTGGGTGTCAAATTGATGCTATAGGGTGTGCCACTCTGGAGCCTATTCACACACTAATTAACTGCTGTTAACAGCAAACGCTTGCATTTGTCAAAAGTTAATAGTCCTAGGTAATAATTTATTATTATTTAAATGTCCTTCTGCATTGCCATTTTAGCCAGCAAAGGGGGCACGGAGGCACAGATGATTGGATGTGTCCGTTACTCGTAATACAATCACCTAAGCCTTGTAAGCATTAATTCACTTCAGGTGGAAGCTTTTCTATATATCACAATTTCTCCATCTCACACTTGCCAGTTCCTCAGTTGGCACACCTGCTATTTCTCGGGAAAACAATGATACCGAGCTGCTTAGTTTGGTCTGGTTTTCTGCTGTATTGTGACTGGGAACTTACCCAGTGTTGTGCTGTTATGAGCCACATTACAAAGAGTGGATTTTCCTGTAGTCAAAAATTCCACATTATGTGCAGAGTGCACCAGTTGGTGGGGTTTGGGTGCCGATCATGCTTTGCTGATCCTGGCTGGTGCTGAGGGTTCCCAATCCATTTAGTTTTTTTGAGAACTGACTGTCATATTGTGGCAACCAGTTCTCAGTTCTATCGCTGTTCTATCCACTTTGTTTGTTGTGGACTGCAGATGTTTTCGTGTCTTACATTTGTTACTTTGTTTCTGTTATTTTGACCATCATATTTTTTCATAATTATCCCCCTTTTTGTTAGTGGCTTTTTAGCCAAAGTATTGTTCTACCTTATAAGGGTAGAGAGCTTCACCTCAAGCATCAGTAGTGAGGCGCAACCCACTCTGTAACAGTATTTGAACAAATCTATGCAAGTGGTGTGATGCATCGCTTACTGGAAAACTTCACATCAGACTAAAAGCGTACAGGAAGAGGGACTTCCACAATCACTTACCAACTTAAACACTATAGCAACAGCTCAGTGATTTAAATCTATATAGGGGAAGGCTATGTGAGGTTGAGCTGAGTGCAGTCTTCCACATTGATTGATACACACCAAACACACACACATGCACACACACACACACTCTTTCTCTTCTGGTCAGGGCTGGATGGACCCCAAGAAAAATACAAAAACAGAAGATTCAGAATTCCGTGCAGAAGTGTAGAAATTATTATATGTTTCATTTGTTTGTAGTCAAATGCAATTTGCTGTAGAGCCTACTTTAACAATACCAGTAACAAATTATACCCGCACATGAAGTAGCCTTAGTTTCTGTAAAAAACCAAAACTAAATAAACTAAAAACAAAACAAAAATGAAACAAATAATAAAGCAGTTATTTTAGGATCAGTCAACTAACCTAAGTATAAACTCATTACATGTCTTCTGCCTTAAGGTCAGAGATTGCTTGTTGCTGCCACAAAATTTCTTTGTTGTGTGAAATAAAAATCAAGTTAAAATATTGTTGAAGAAAAACCGTGAAGCAAAAGTCTGAAACATGCATATAAGTAACCAATAAGTAAAGTCATGCTTAATAATCAACAAGGCACAGTTTGGCTCTGTTTCTACATTTGCAACATCTTTTAAATCTGTGTGATGATTGTAATTTCTGGGAATGTACTGTGATCTGAAAAATATTCTAAATTCTGACAAGTTTGAGTACATTAAGTTCAGTGATATATTACTTGTTTTATGCAGCTCTGTGAAATCAAAAGCCTCAGTTGAAAAGTGCTTAAGCGATATAAGGAGCCAGAGTGTCATAAAGTTTACTGGATGCATTCATAGACATTTGTTACATAATCCAGTCAGAGTCCAAGTATTGCTTAACAACAGCCTTGAAAATAACTGCACACCAAAAACTGCTGATGTAACTGATATATTTTCCAGTCATTACACTAGTATGATGTTTATTTGCACTATTATGGAGTTCATAAAATTCTTAAGCCATGTAATTTTAGTCTGGGAAAACATTTAAATGCATTGTAAAGGAATCCTGAGAATACTGACTACAGAACAAAGGACAGTTTTTTTATTAGACCTAACTGGTAAGATCAAACAGAACAATATTTCAGATTTACTTGTGGAAGTACAGAGGAAAAAACTAAATACTACAATTATCATTATTCCAATTACTCCAATGTGATCCAGTTAGTAATTCACAAAAATAACAGTTATATAATTGATTAAAAACCTAAGACTGCCTAAAATTTAAATGGACATTTACATCAGTCATCAAAATCATTATTTATAAGCTAAAATTTTAAAACTGTGACATCTATACATACAGTATGGGTGTGTTCGAAAACCTAGTGAGCTGCCTTGCTGTTTTGCTGCCTATTTAGGCAGCTGCCTAAGTAGAGAGGATTCTAAAAAGTCAGGTTATTTGAATGACAGCAATTCCATCAGTTTTCTCTTACTAAGCTAACACAGTTAGCCTCATGCCATTCAAACCAATGGGATGAGGTGGCACAATTCAACTAACATCTCCCTCCGTTTACTAAAACGGTTAAATTTGCTGACAAGCCTGAATTTGCAAATAAATGACATTTGTGCAAGTTCATACAAATTTACATTTAAAAAGAACTGCGTTGGTTGCTCTGCACCGTCCGCCATATTTTTAATTTTTTTGTGAGAAAAGTTGTGCCGCACTGAATGCGGGATTGCCTTCACCGTTAAGGCAGCATCAGATGCTCCCTCGTTATTTTGTCAAAATACCGTTCAGATTTAAGGTGCCTTACTAGACAGCATTTTAAGGCATCTAAGAATTCCAACAGCCTTCTTCTCGGGAGTGCACGTAGGATGACTATGTCTATGTAAAGAGCTCACTAGGTTTTCGAACACACCCTATGTCATATGTATGTAATAATTCCGTATTAACTTAAGTAAGGATTAGACAATCCATGGCACCAGTGGTACACAGTAAATTCTTACAGTCTAAAGTGCAAAACATAACATTTATGACAAATCTGAAGTGTGTATTAATTTACCATTTAAAGTTTTGAAGAAACTTTAAATGAGCAATGAGAAAGCAAATCACCTATTACAAAAAAACAAACATTACAATTACAAATTACATATTGCCTGTTAAAATGTTTTTATAAATACTTTATATCACTTTATAACACTTAATATGGTCAATACATTCAGTTACAGCATTACCAAACACTATATGACAAACCCAAAACATTTGTAAAACATTTGTTTATTAAAACATTTTAAGTCTGAAACACACTGTCACACTTTAAACAATCACCTGAACACACAAAGGCAAAAAATCAAAGTACAGACATGTAGTTACAAACAGTGATGATAAAATGAGTCAAATACGTGTGGTCCTCAGAAATTACAGTGGTAACTCACATTTAAATGCAGTTTGCAATTAATGGAAAGCATTTAAGCCGTTGAAATAAAGGAATGTAATGTTTGGAACATTCACATATTACAATGAGCTGCTTGAACTGAAAATCAAGATTAATTGTTGTTTGTTGAAATGACTGATGTAAAATACTGTAAATGTCTGACAAAATATTTCAAGGCTAGAAACTGTAGACATCCTTTTCATCCTTTCAACTTAATTTGTATAGGCAATTAAACAACACCTATTTAAAACATTTAAAAATGACAGTTGTTGAACTCAGTTGAACTCAGTTTTCAGTTGAAAAAGTCAGAATTATAAATAATACATATACATGTATATTATGCAGATTGTGCCCACAAAATAATGCTATACATCAGGAAAAAACAAAATGCACTGGTAACATTCATTTAATAATTTATCCTTAGTAACTGCTTTATTCTGATCAGAAATAATGGTGTGTCTGGTGCCCTTTCCTGGCAACATTGAAACCTATAGGCTACTGGATGGGATGCTAGTCTCTCACGCTGTATGACACAGACACCCATTAATTCACACTCACACAGTTAAAGTTGAAAGTTTACATTTACTCAAATGTAAATTTATGTCATTGCAGTATTGGGCTTTTAAATTTTTAACAAAATCTTTCTTTTTTGTCTATAAAAAATATAAAAATAAAAAAAAACAGCTGGGTCGAAAAAAATATATACAGAAATGTAGCATATTAATGTGTGTCATGGCCTTTTAATTCTTCAGTAATGATAATGATTCACCAAGGTTGGCTATTATATATAAAAGGAATGGTTTGACTGCACCCATTATTGAGTCACTTTATACTGGGGGTACTTTGTCTAATGACCAAATGTAATCCAACACTTGAAAAATATGTCTCCCATTAATTAGACACCACTAGAACATGGGTGATACATTCCAAGATCAAGTGTGCATCCCAAACTAAGCAGGAGTCCACCAGGAAAGAGGCAAAATGTTTTAAGTAGGGGGGCCACCAAATGAATCTAAAAATGTGATGCAATGTAACGTACACACACAGCCCAAACAATCAATAACTGAAAATTGGTGGCAATGGTATCATCAAAACTGTACTTGCTCCTAGATGTTGTTACAGCTGCTAAACAGTCGAAGCAGGGTTATCTATAATCTCATGTCTTACCTTCATTTTAAAGTTCTACTATGATAAACCTTCAAAAAAGAGGTTTCTGGTGCAATTGCATTACAGTTAGGTGTGGCAACATCTGTTAGATCATAGTGCTTTAATAATTAACAGTGTGATCCTTCTGTAAACAGTGCAGTAAAGTCTAGATTGTAAATGCAATACATTGTCTGCAATCTGGCAGCGTTTTTTTTTGGCATGAATGCTCCTGATTGGCCAATCTACCATTTAAATAATATGCATCCTCGACATATATTTAATGACTACATAATAAATAGGTCTGCCAGTTATAAGAAATAAGATGTTTTAGTAATGTTGGGAGCAGAATAAACAGGCTGTTTAATATAGTGCATAATTAGGGTTGCACACTATTTAATGTATATGATGGTATTTGGAATATAGCATCTCCATCTGCTCCATGTGCAGCCTGTTGATATAGTAAGTACAAGTGATACTCCTTTTTTAAACACCAGCAGCCAGGTGAATCTAGGGGAAACTGCAGCCCCCCCTTTCTGTGCCTGTGGAGTCCACTGTACCATATAATTTGTAATGGGTGCAGTCAAACTGGTCCCTTTTACATGGTCACAGTGGAGCTGCCAGGATAGTCAATCATGATTAATAATAAGGAATTAAAAGACCAAGCCACAAAGGTAAATATAAAACATTCCACACCAAATGAGTAATCTTAATTGCTGTATGCAACTTTTTGACCCAGTGGATTTACAGAAAACCCACAATAAAAAAAAAAAAAAAGAGTTTTAAAGCCAAAATTCTAGACAAATCTGGGAGGAACTCTGGAAAAAATGGGACAATAACTAGGGGTGATAATCAAAGCCAGATCCCCAGACCCTGGTGCCACCTTATCATCCAGTAGCTTAAAAGGTTGTGTTAAAATGATGTTAACATTACAGATTTAATAATGCTTTTCTTTAGCTCATCTTCAAAACATTCAGTCAGCTCTTGCTCGTCAGGAAAATATAAGGATTTTCTGCAGTGCCCTCCGGATGTGCAGTTTCTCCTCTGGTTGAGTGTCTGGAATCATTTCGGCACTTCGCTCAGCACCCAGTCGTACATCAGGCCTTTTCTCTCTAATGACCTGCAGTCCTTTGTGTGTGACATTTCTGCAGAAATCCACCCTCACCTCCTGCAGACAGCCTCCATATGTAACCACTGCCTGTAGAACAGCATCTGTCACACGACAGCAATTCTCTAAACACAGTCGCTGGAGACGTTTGCAGTTCTTCAGCACATTGATAATGTCACTGTCTGTGATGTGTCCACAACCAGACAGGGTGAGGGACACCAAGTTTGGACACCTTAAGAGAAAGATCACAGTTGTATTAGAAGTGAAATGGGAAAAGAAAGGTATAATACATCCTTTAAAATTTTCTAAAATCTAAAATTTTCAAATTGTCATTTTACTTATATATTTTCATATTTGTGTCAGTGTATATATATATATATATATATATATATATATATATATATTAGGGCTGTCAAACGATTAAAAATTTTAATCGCGATTAATCTCAGAATTTCATATAGTTAATCGCGATTAATCGCATTTAAAAAAATCTGTAAATGTTATAGAAAACAAGGATTTTTAAGTGAAATGTTACAATTAAAATGGTGAACACATTTTATGCTAAATGTACTGATGTTAAAAACTGCTGGGACAAGAGAAAACTGTAAGGGAGTTTTATTCACTCACATACTAGGCAGTAATACTATCCAATGGTTTGATGGACGTTTCTACGTTTCTACGTGTGTTTTGACCCTTTGGGGCTTCCATAGTTCATGGACAACGTGCTTGACTCAGCTGTCCGGTATTCTTTACCGTAACAGAATAAGTTAATAAAGTGTTCTGCTCCCGACAACTTGTGAATATAGTGTGTATTTATTTCTTTATTATGCAAGTGCAGATGCTACGACGCTCTTTTACATTATGTTAACAAACCGCAAATGAAAAACGGTGACATGTCCGACATTAAAACGTTTGTTTTACCAGTCAAGTCTCAACATGAACTAGAATTTGCGTTAATGGCACTAATTATCTTAATCGCGTTAAATTGAGATTGCGTTAATGCGTTATTATCGCGTTAACTTCGACAGCCCTAATATATATATATATTTGCGCTTTAGTGTGTTTATTCTATTTTTATATTCTTCTTTTATTCTAGGTTTATTGTTTAATTAATGTTTAATGTTGCACCATGGGTCAGAGAGTAACGCAATTTCAATCCTCTGTATGTCCTGTACATATTGCAGTTTTTGACAATAAAGCAACTTTGACTTTAACTTTGACTAATGAATCTAGATTGTGTTAAGCAGTTGTTAAAGTGTTGCTGGGTGGATGCTAAGGTTTTCAGGTTCTGAGGTTGCTAAGCTGTTGCTATGTGGTTGCCTACTGCAATCACACTAATGAATAAGCATTCAGTTGCTTTGCTGCCTTAGGCACTCAGAAATCTGTGCCAGACACAGACTAACAGGGCCTTTTGAGCAAAACTTACAGCCTAGTGTTAGAAAGCTGTGCCTCAGTAGCAGGTCATGGGTCTTCCAGCAGGATAATGACCCAAAACACTCAGTAAATTTGAAAAGAAGACACATGGAACAGAAAACTCTGGAAGTGGTCTGTTATGTGCCCTGATCTGAATTCTGTTAAACATTTGTGGAAAGAGCAGAAGCCTGTAGTTAAAACATTGTACCCCTTAATCTTGAAAAAGTTTTAACTTTTTGCTAAAGGAAAGGAGGGGCAAGCTGGCCTTTTTAGAATTAGAAGAATTACAAAAAGGGCTGTGTTTAACGTCTACCAACGTTTTTGTCCTTGCAGTCTGTTTTATTATTTTTTTTAGATAGATAGATACTTTATTTATCTCAAAGGAATTAATAAATTAATTAAATCCCTTAATTTCCTTCGGGATTAATAAAGTATCTATCTATCTATCTATCTATCTATCTATCTATCTATCTATCTATCTATCTATCTATCTATCTATCTATCATCTATCTATCTATCTTTTTAAATACTGTCTCCATTAAGAAATAAACAATATAACGGATATAATATATATCTGTCAGTTTCAGCTTTAAAAGATCATTTTGGGTGGCAGGGTGGGTAGCACTGTCGCATCACAGCAAGCAGGTCCTGGGTTTAATCCCCAGGTGGGGCAGTCCGGGTCCTTTCTGTGTGGAGTTTGCATGTTCTCCATGTGTCTGTGTGGGTTTCCTCCGGGAGCTCCGGTTTCCTCCCACAGTCCAAATACATGCAAGTGAGGTGAATTGGAGATACTAAATTGTCCATGACTGTGTTTGACATTAAAACTTGTGTAACCAGTAACTACCGTTCCTGTCATGAATGTAACCAAAGTGTGTAAAACATGACGTTAAAATCCTAATAAATAAAAGATAATTTTAGATTTGAAAAGGGTTTTTTTTTTTTATTAAGACAGAAGGAAGGATAACAGTATTTTGGCCACATCTGTATGTATGTGTACAAGTTTATGTAAAAGAACAAAAAATAATCATATGGTAACCATACGAGAGGCAGCACTGGAGCAGAGCAGAGCTCCTGTTGTAATTTTATTGCCATCTAAATGTAAGTTTTCTCATATGCAGACATGTAAAATATATTAAAAGTCTGGTAGCTTGTAGTCTTTGAGTATCTTGGAAAGCACTATATAAATAAAATGTATTATTGTTATTAGTGTCATAAGAATTTAATAACTGTAGTTTTAAAATTCTGGTGCATATATTCTAAAACATGCCATTAATATGGTGAATTGATGTTGAAAAGAAAAACACTGGAGTATGTTTTAGACACAACAAAGGCTCTGTTATTGCTTGTTTTATCTGCGTGGATGGTTACAAAATGCCCTGGGTGTTTGTTTTTGGGTAATTTACTGCAGTTTGTGTAATGCTGCTATGTAACATATCACGGGTTGGCACCAGACTTAAGTACTGCAACAGTTACTGACATGTAACTTTTTTTAGTGCATTCTCTCTCTCTCTCTCTCTCACACACACACACACACACACACACACACAGCTGACGGCTACACTCCACTCACAGAGCTGCAATGTCATTCACGTGTACTGATGTGGATTACATAAAGGCTTACATAATCTCACAATTTAACCACATGTGAGGCCAGTGCATTCCTGTAGCCTCAGAGCATTATGGTCCTGTTCCAATAACCCTGACCATGAGGAAGAGCACTCACAACTAATATCATGTGCTTCTACTATCTATTTTTCTCTTTTTTATAACTTGCTACTGGTGGAACCAGTCAATTAAAAAGCATTAGACAGCAGAAATGAGGAGTAAGACTGACAAGACTCTAAAGCTTGGGGAATAATTTAATTATAGGTGACAGTCTGAGGTGTATTCATTGTGTTTACGCAGGTGACATTAAGGTGACATGTTGTGGCATCATGCCATGGTACTTTACTACTTTCATTCTCATGTATCTTTTTTTGGTTTGTTTTCTTCGAACCACAGGCATCTATTCCATGAACCAGCCTGAACATCAAGGTTTCACACCTGCATCTTCCTGAGTGTCATTTGCTCGCTCAGTTTATTTCCTTTTGTCTTTCTCTCTCTGTGCTGCTCAATTATGGCACACTTTCCAGAAACAGACATGACTAATATTTTCCAAAACATGCACCTTTTAGATTTCTGTGTACAAATATTGCTTCACTATACACATGCCCTGCCTAGTGTTAAGATATGTTACAGTTATCGGGAAGAACTGTGTCACACTGATCTCATTCTAATCAATGGTTTACAGTAATGTGTTATGGTTTACAAAGCACGTTGCCATGGCTATGAAAATAGCTTGAATATACAAGAAAGCACACCAGCAGCTCAGCTCCAGGCCAGTGTAACCCTTTATGACCTAGGTTATCTAAAATAATTCATAGTAAATAATACATTGATGTTATTATGATTGATATACATTAATCAGCCATAACATTAAAACCACCTCCTTGTTTCTACACTCATTGTCTATTTTATCAGCTCCACTTACCACATAGAAGCACTTTGTAGTTCTACAATTACTGATTGTAGTCCATCTGTTTCTCTGCATGCATTGTTAGCCCGCTTTCATGCTGTTCTTCAATGGTCATGACCCCCACAGGACCACTACAGAGTAGGTATTATTTGGGTGGTGGATCATTCTCAGCACCTCAGTGACACTGACATGGTGGTGGTGTGTTAGTGTGTGTTGTGCTGGTATGAGTGGATCAGACACAGCAGCGCTGATGGAGTTTTTAAACACCTCAATGTCACTGCTGGACTGAGAATAGTTCACCAACCTAAAATATCCAGCCAACAGTGCCCCGTGGGCAGCGTCCTGTGACCACTGATGAAGGTCTAGAAGATGACCAACTCAAACAGCAGCAATAGATGAGCGATCGTCTCTGACTTTACATCTACACGGTGGACCAACCAGGTAGGAATGTCTAATAGAGTGGACAGTGAGTGGACACGGTATTTAAAAACTCTCTGCTGTGTCTGATCCACTCATACCAGCACAACACACACTAACACACCACCACCATGTCAGTGTCACTGCAGTGCTGAGAATTATCCACCACCCAAATAATACCTGCTCTATGGGGGTCCTGACCATTGAAGAACAGGGTGAAAGCAGGCTAAAAAGGTATGTAGAGAAACAGATTCAGTCAGTAATTGTAGAACTACAAAGTCCTATATGGCAAGTGGAGCTGATAAAATGGCAGTGAGTGTAGAAACAAGGAGGTGGTTTTAACAGCTTCGACAGGCCAAGAAAAAAACCTCATAAGACATCTGAAAGTGTCGTGTGGTATCTGCTGCCAAGTCATTACCATAACGTCCTTCATCACTGCATACAAGTGCTATGATCTGGGTGAAAACAGGAGTCGTCACACCAATCAGTTAGCATAGACAATTTGTCTGGCCTGCCACTATGCAGCCCCATTAACAGAAGGGTTTAGCGCCATCTGATTTCCACCTTTTTGGACCACTTAAAGAAGCTTTAAGGGGAAGAAGATTTTCATGTGATGATGATGTGAAAGCAGTGGTGCATCAGTGGCTACGCTCTCAACCAAAAACATTTTTTGCTGATGGCATTAGGAAGGTGACTATGTAGAAAAGTGATGTAATTTGTTTTTGAAATTCTTAATAAATCACATTCTTAATGGATCACATTGTAAGCTTCCAGCTGCCAATATAAATCTTAAAAGAACAGTTAAGCAAGAGGAATTAAACTCTTTTCTCAGTTTTCTATTTATTTGCCTTAGTTTTCTTTGGCCATTTTAGGTACAGAATGATGTCCTCATCTCACTCTTGCCCTCCTGCAACCTCACAATCTGTGTAAACACTGGCAGAGTCTTCCTTTCAGATAACAACAGCACAGTGGGGGGTTGCGAGGCCCCGCAGCTTTAATGTAGAGATCAGTGTTTCTCTGAGGCCTTGTAGCATTGCACAGTGAGAAAGAGCTTTATTACAGACTACCGGGAACAGCATGTACAGACATCTCATTAAAACTGCATTACACATGACACTTTATCAGACTTTACATGATTTACATTGGAGAACTCTTTAGTCTTCATTCATGTAAAGAGCTGAATAAGTTCTGTTCTCCTGGAAAGTTTTGGTTTCTGGGTTACCCATCAACATTAGAGAGATATTAGAGACACTGGAGAAAAAGCTCACTGGTGCACTGTCCACTGAAAAATAGAGGTCCTGAGCACTGATGTCAGTAACGCGTTACTTAGTAACGCGTTACTCTAATCTGACCACATTTTTCAGTAACAAGTAATCTAACGAGTTACTATTTCCAATCCAGTAATCAGATTAAAGTTACTTATCCAAGTTACTGTGCATTACTATTTTTGCGTCTCGGAGAGTGACGTCTGGCCTATGCGACAATTAAGTCACGAGCTGCGTCCGGAATCGCATACTTACAGAGTATGCACTAGATTGGAGGAAGTATGCACTACTTGGCCGGTAAAGAAGTACATACTTTCAGTACAGAAGTGTGCAGTATGCAAACAACACCGCTACGTACTACACGTGGGGACGTGGTGACGTAATATCACCATAGTTACAGACTCATTACAAACCCCACTCGCCAAAATTTTGGATATTTATCGTCTTTTTGTTATTTATTTGTCTCTAAAAATTTTATTTTATTTATCTTACTTACACTTGTGAACAGAAGACTTAGTTTTCCACTATCTTTCTTGTTTCTTATTCCGCTTCAATCGCCTACACAGCTCCAATTGCATTACGGCAGCTGCTGAATGTAACTAATAAAGTAACTTGTAATCTAATTTAGTTACTTTTAAAATCAAGTAATCAATAAAGTAACTAAGTTACTTTTAAAATCAAGTAATCAATAAAGTAACTAAGTTACTTTTTAAAGGTAACTATGCCATCACTGGTCCTGAGGCATATCAATTTTAGTTTATTGGGTATTACTTTGTATATAATTTTTCTAAAAAATCTGACCTATGATTATAAACAGAGTGATGGAATGACCATAAAGGTAAGATGTTTATGTTAGAATCTCTGGCAAGAATTACTTTGACTATGTTTACTGACCTCACTGTCAACATGGCAGTGTCAATGGTAAACAACAGGGTAGCATACCGACCTAGACCTTTCCCTTTATTACTAAGGAAACTAAAATTAAAAACAAAAAGAAAAACTGAAAAAATGGGAAACACAAAGCTAAATGTCATGAGAAAACCTGTATTGTCAGAAATGTTGTGGATTTTACGTCAATTGGTTCTGGGAGTGGCGTTGAATTAAAAGACGTTGAGTTTTAAGGTATTTTTTCCCTAAAGGATATATGGGAAGCCTGTTAATGCGTTCCATGATCCCATGGAACTGCATATATTTTTGACTAATGTAAAATAATGGGGTTGTTTTTGACACTCATACACTGAAAATAACACAAGTATAAAATAAAAAAACACTGAAATACAATTAAAAAACAGTTCAAAATAAATTGAAAATACAATAAAACCTGCTTTTTACTTTAACTTATTTATTGTTTCCTTATGCTTCTTAATTAGAGGAGAGAACTTATGAGCAGTAATAATTAAAAGAGGTTTGGTGTTTCTGTGTTGTTCTTTTAATACATTTACAGGTTTTTTTTTTTTTTTTACAATAAGCGTTTTAGACTCTCTCGGAAAAGCTGATTCTCACAATTTCTCAGAACCCTGAGCAATAACACAAGTTTAAAAGTGAAACAGGAGAAAAATCCAGATAAACACTGATACATGTGAAGCTTTCAGATTAAATTTAATGGTTATTCCACACAAATGCAGATTCGTCTCATGTTTGCATGAGGTTTTACCGCATCGCTCAAGCCATGCACTGAGCAAAGCAGCAGTCGCACACATGTTGAATTTAAGGGAAACGTTGAGTTTAAGGGTACAAATTTCTCAATGAAGGGCGTTGAGTTTCAAAGATTTTGAGTTTAGGGGACGTTGAGTTACAAGGTACCACTGTAAATCTATGGGGAACCATGCTTTTTGCTTATACACTGATTTCATATGACTGCTATAGCCAGCTGGGTACACCTTACCAGCCAAATGGTCTACTCAGGTCCCTAACTAACCCCAACCACCGTTAATCTTTTTTCATTGACAGCACTTCTAGATTTTCGAGATGTGGTTTCAGATGTAGCAGCTTTCTGGCTGAGTGCTTTCATGAAACTTGTCTAATATATACACACAGAAAAAGTAGGTTCTTTTCTACCAAATGTATGTACTTTTATTTACTTCACTCCAAAATCACCTAAATAACATTCAGTTTTACTGAAACTATGATACAAATCTTTTTTTTCCTGCAGAAAGAAAAGATAGTTTACATTCTATGGTAAACCCAGTGTGTACATGGGGTGAACAGGCCATACAGATTGTAACTAAAGGTAAGGACAAAACCCATATCCCTGGATAGGCCCTTAACCCTAAATTGCTCAGATTGTATACTGTCACAGTAATGTAAATAGCTTTGGATAAAGGTGTCTGCTTAATGCTGAAAATGTAAATCATGCACAATTAATGACATCTATGGTTAATTAGGAATTGCTTATTCACTTAAATGCATATTTTTGGAAGGTGTGAAGTTACCACAGTAACAAAATGCAGATGCCCTCGTAAAGCACCAACACAACCTACTTTGACTTACCTTTTTGTAATAAAAAAATAACTGTACTTTCATTCATAAAATAAACAGTAATTCAATAAATAATTAGAATATGAGGAATACTAGGAATGATGAATAACTGTTACAAAGGTACTTACGTGTAGCAGACTCGCTCCAGAAAATGACTGACCAGACTTTCATGCTTGCTGCACAGGTCTCTCTGAAATGTTGTCTTCATCCAGTCTTCAATGTTACACACTTTGACCCTGCTGGAATGCCAGCATATATTCAGATATCTCAGACATGGGCCTAGAATGAAATTATTCCTCCTCAGTTCACAAGGGGAGAAAAAGTTAAGCAAAGACCACAGCTGAGGGTCCAGGAACGCCTCTCGAAGACGTAAACAGGTAAGAGAAAGGTTCCAGCGACTGTGTTTATCCAAGAATGAGAAAAGATGTAGCAAGCACTCTTGATTAAGATCGGTAATATTCATTGTAAAGAAAATATATAAAGTACTTAACAGGCTTCTGTAGCTCAGGCTGAAATGTGGCCTGTGTACACACAGCCCTACAGTAAGAGCAGTTGCTCGGTGGCTGTAGCGAGCTCTAAGGGCCTGGATACAGGATTCCTCTACAGCCTTTACTCACACACAGTAGCCATGCACATATAAGGTCGTAAAGAATGGGAGTTATTTTGAGTAGACAGCAGGCCCAGTCAGAAATGGAAATGTGTGAAGTGTGAGCAGGCACACTTGCAGTGCTACTCCAGCTGTCTGGACAAGACAGATGTCTGAACAGCAGTCTTTTCCTGTTTATCACTTACAGTTGCAGGTTTCATCAGGGTGGGACAATACAATTTTTTTTTTTTTGCATATCCCAGCTCGTTTGGAAGCTGGGGTCAGAACGCAGGGTCAGCCAGCGTACGGAGCCCCTGGAGCAGAGAAGGTTAAGGGCCTTGCTCAAGGGCCCTGAGCCAGGCTTCAAACTCTCAACCTTTTGATTGATAACCCAAAGCTCTACCCACTAGGCTACCACTGTCCCAAACAGAAACACATTTGGAATTTGATGCCTGAATGTATAGAATATATAGACCCAATACTTTTGTGTGTATATACACGGATCAGCCATAACATTAAAACCACCTCACTGTTTCTACACTCACTGTCCATTTTATCAGCTCCACTTTGTAGTTCTACAATTACTGACTGTAGTCCATCTGTTTCTCTGCATACTTTTTTAGCCTGTTTTCACCCTGTTATTTAATGGTCAGGACCCTCACAGGACCCCCACAGAGTAGGTATTAATTGGGTGGTGGATCATTCTCAGCACTGCAGTGACACTGACATGGTGGTGGTGTGTTAGTGTGTGTTGTGCTGGTATGAGTGGATCAGACACAGCAGCGCTGATGGAATTTTTAAACACCTCAATGTCACTGCTGGACTGAGAATAGTCCACCAACCAAAAATATCCAGCCAACAGCGCCCTGTGGGCAGCGTCCTGTGACCACTGATGAAGGTCTAGAAGATGACCAACTCAAACAGCAGCAATAGATAAGCGATCGTCTCTGACTTTACATCTACAAGGTGAACCAACTAAGTAGGAGTGTCTAATAGAGTGGACAGAGAGTGGACACGGTATTAAAAACTCCAGCAGCGCTTCTGTGTCTGATCCACTCATACCAGCACAACACACACTAACACACCACCACCATGTCAGTGTCACTGCAGTACTGAGAATGATCCACCACCCAAATAATACCTACTCTGTGGGGGTCCTGACCATTGAAGAATAGGGTGAAAGCAGGCTAAAAAGGTAGGTAGAGAAACAGATGGACTACAGTCCTACATTGACTACTTCTACATGATAAGTGGAGCTGATAAAATGGACAGTGAGTGTAGAAACAAGGAGTTGGTTTCAATGTTTTGGCTGATCGGGGTATATATAAATATAAATGGTCTTTTGACTAAATGAGCACAAATTTTCCACAAACACACTCCAAAATCTTGTAGAAAGCTTTTACAGAAAAGTGGTTGTTGTTAAAGTCACAAATGGGGAACAAAATATTAATGCTTAAAGTTTTAAACTAGGATATCTAACAAGCTCATGGTTAAGTGATCCACATACTTTTAACCTTATAGTCTATACATATAATTGGAATTTTAACACCTTGAACTGTGTTTAGTTGCCTCTCAAATGCCTTATAGCACTGGCACTAGTATTAAAATGCTTTAGATAGAGTTTAAGTAGAAGCATAAATTGTACATAAACCTGAATAAGGTGTGACCCACAGCTTCAAATCAACAGTACAGATTCATGTGTGCTGAATCAAAGTAAAGTTTAAGAATATAGTGAACCCAGATTGCAATTATTAGCTTGGCACTGATCATAAAGAACATCAGATAGAGAATTTCTCAGGGCTAAAAACAAAACCCACAAGCAACAGTGAAAAAAGCTTCGTCATCAGGGAACTATGGGCAGAAGCAACTCTGTGACCTCTTTAATCACTAAACATTATTATGTGTGCTGGTACATGCCATTGGTGCCATGAACAAGTAATGCCCTGCATAAGTGAAATTACAGCCTGTACCCTGTGAGTCATTCTCACTGAGTCATGACGTGCTCAGGCGATGAATGAAGCAAAAGCTCTCGCTAACACAGGGCAACGTGAGCTTGTTTTTAGATGTGACCTAACCTGAGAACTGGGCGGAAGTGAAGAAAGAGAAGAAAGCAAGAAAAGAAAACCTTACCACAGAGAGGTTGCAGCTGCATAATTTGGCTATTTAATGAGGGTATTATTCCAGCCATAGACAGGCACCTGTGTAAGGGGGAGGGAGATTTGAGGGGGGAGTGGGCAGCTGTTCCTTTTTAAAACACAGGAGGCCCTGTTCTGCCACCTCGTCTGCACGTGGTTTATGAGCCTATGAGTTGTGTGTGTTACCCTCACAGGCCGAGTAAGTGTGTGTAGATGTGGGCGGATAGTGTTTGATTTTAAAAAAAGAAAGAAAGAAACACATGGGGAAAAAAGCACAGAGAGAATATTAAAAAATCAAAGCCAAGCTACAAGTGAGGCTTCAAGTGGTACACGTCAAAGCTAGAAATTTACATTTCACAATAATATGGAAATGATCCCTTTTGTTAAAAAAAACCTATCCTGCCTGTCTGAGAAATGGGCAAGCTTCCATGTAAAGCTAGAACATGGGTTGAACAAACACTTCTGTGCACGCACTGTACCAACACAGAAGCCTTACCCACTCTTTCCGAACACTAAGTACTCAGAGGCTGGCACGTATCACATGCATTCTTGATCTCTTCTAAAAGAATAAAGGGAGGAAGTGCAATCATTAAACTATCAAACAGTTATCACGAGGCCTGTTAAAAATATAGAACTTCCACTAAATAGGCACACAAACAGGACATACACTGATCAGCCATAACATTAAAACCACCTCCTTGTTTTTATACTCACTGTCCATTTTATCAGCTTCACTTACCATATAGAAGCACTTTGTAGTTCTACAATTACTCTGCATGCTTTGTTAGCCCCATTTCATGCTGTCCTTCAATGGTCAGGACCCCCAAAGGACTACCACAGAGCAGATATTATTTAGGTGGTGGATGATTCTCAGCACCGCAGTGACACTGACATGGTGGTTGTGTGTTAGTGTGTGTTGTGCTGGTATGAGTGGATTAGACACAGCAATGCTGGGGTTTTTAAATACCATGTCCACACAGTGTCACTCTATTAGACACTCCTACCTAGTTGGTTCACCTTGTAGATGTAAAGTCAGGAACGATAGCTCATCTATTGCTGCTGTTTGAGTTGGTCATCTTCTAGACCTTCATCAGTTGTCACAGGACGCTGCCCATGGGGCGCTGTTGGCTGGATATTTTTGGTTGGTGGACTATTCTCAGTCCAGCAGTGACAGTGAGGTGTTTAAAAACTCCAGCAGTGCTGCTGTGTCTGATCCACTCATACCAGCACAACACACACTAACACACCACCACCATGTCAGTGTCACTGCAGTGCTGGGAATGATCCACCACCTAAATAGTATGTGCTCTGTGGTGGTCCTGGGAGAGTCCTGAACAGCATAAAAGGGGGCTAACAAAGCATGCAGAGATGGACTACAGTTAGTAATTGTAGAACTACAAAGAGCTTCTATATGTAAACTACAGGCAGTTTAAAATACATCTATATGACATCACAAGAAATCTCCCAACAGGCTATTTTACCATTCCATCACGTGATTCTTTTGTGCTCCTCTCACTTAAATGTAGTAGGACCCCTCTCTAGGCTTGCTAAGGCCCCCTAAGGTGAGAACCACTGCGCTGTGAGGTCAAACCTGTTTTTATTTTGCTGCCATATTAAAAGATGCAGTTCCCCTACATAATGCTACAATAAGTCAGGAGTTGTTTAATAAATTCTAGACTGAAGTGCCTTTCTAATCACTATATATTATTAATCCTTTAAAAGGTAGTGATAACATTTTGGTTAAAGACTTGTCATCAGAAGGTTGGCAGTTCAAGCCGAATCACTGCCACGTTGAAAAAAAAGCCCCTAATTGCTTGTATTGTATTAGTCACAACTTTAAGTCCATTTTTGGATAAAAGTGTCTATGAAATGCTCTAAATGCAAAAGGGAAGTTCTAAAAAGCAGATAATTAAGTAGATCTTCATTGTAATTAACCCTCAAGAAATGTGCATGACCACAAATGATTAAAATGTTCTTGCTTTAACTAATTACAGTTATTACAGTTGATAAATCTAACAATGTGAAACATTATAAAATGCTACAAATAACAAAGATACAGGCTAATTAATTATTTTCAATAATTTAACCAGTCAGTCTGGTTCCCTGATGTCTGACTGGTTTGGCACGGCAGCTTCAGTTTATACTTAACACTACTAATCAGGTGCACTTCAAATTAAACTCCATAGTGCTGCACAGAGTTAAGAAATGTAAGCATTTCAATAATAATTCAATAAAACTTTAAAAACATACTATAGATGCACCTGGTTAACCGATTGGTGCATTTAAAAAAAAAAAAAACCAACCAACCAATAATTACATTAAAAACACTGACACAATCTTGACTAATTGCCTTTTTTTTTACTTCTGTAACTAGAATAAAACAGACTCTGCTCACATGATGGTAACAACAGGTTTTAAATCCAGATATATGCTTAATAAAAGTAACCCTTAATAAAAGAGTTTAAATAAACAAACTTAGACAAGTTTAAAAGCAAAGACTGCAGGACTGTCATTTACAAAAAGGACTTTTCACATTAAAGTTGACACTGTTTGTAAAGGTAAATTATAAGAATAAAAAAGGGGGAAAATTAAATGCACATTATGATCTTTCAAGTTTTAGGTTAGAAATATCTCCATACCAGTAAGCAGAATTAAAAAAATACTTTAGATTAAAACATTTAGTTCAATTACACAAACCTTTTTACATAGAACCTAAGAAACTTAGATTTGAATTGTAGTTGGCCAGTATATAACATTAAACATTATAAAGACCACTCTCTTATTTCTCTATACATGAGGCATCTCTGTTATGTCACCTGACTAACCCGGTATCAGTAACATTCTTTAACAAATCAACAGCTAAAGCCTTTCAGACTTTTAATAAAATCAAGATAAGATAAGATAATCCTTTATTAGTCCCACAGTGGGGAAATTCACAGAAATAGCTAACAATAGGAATGTTTTCTTACAACAAACTCAGCAGCTATGTATTTACAGTACTGAGGTCTTCTGTGGTGGTGCTGCTGCTATGCATAAAATGACAGATCTTGTTGAGGAAATGTGAGTAGAAGGACCTGGACTACAATTTTGAAGGCTTTACGGTGCAGTAAGGCAGATTAAATCTTAGGCTTAGTCTCAGATTCTGTGCTGTCCTGATCTGTCCGCTCTGTGTAAAAGAGAACGTAGGCCTTTGCTTTGGCTACCGCCTCCTTATTGACCACGGTTACTGTGCTGTCGTTGAAGTGATACCAGCTGCCCTGGTGAAGCCCGTATGATGTGTAATGCCCTGATCCCACCCTATCAGAGAGAGAACAACAAAAACATTGCATCATATCACATTTCACTTTTTAAAGGAAGGCATGCACACATTATTAAGCAATAATTACTACTAATAGAAAATGAGAACAGAAGTAAGGCTGTGTTTCATTCAGAAGCAACAATAAGCCCCTTTCATACCTGAAACTTGGGACATTCCCAGTAGGTCTTTACCAGTAGGTCTTTCAGTTTGAGTTCAGTACACTGGCAGCTTTATGTTACTCAGCAAGTTCAGCAAGATAATCAAATTGGGGGTTGGAAAAACTGGGCTGACAATCACATTAAGCTGTAGACGTGAACAATGAACGCTCGTAACTTAAGCATTACATTCGTCTTGCCGCTCCAGAAAAAAATCTACCACACTTTTTTTACTTTGTACACTCTGACACATACAAATCATAATATTAATATATCATAAATAAAAACATGGCAACTCCCCATATAATTTAGCTTTATTTGTTTAAACACATGATCTAGGAACTGAGGAAAGAATTAAAACTTGGATGCAAAAACTTGCTGGCTGCAGAAACTTGCTTAATAAAGCACTTTTATTAGCTGTAATTCAATTTACAGCTGAAAAAATCATTTAAGCCAGAAAGGGCAGTCTGTTAAGTGTTTGTCCCTGACCTAGATATAAGAAAACTTGACTTTTTGACCCTCATTTTTCTGCTTTGATTAATAATAGCACATTTCTCAGGGGCAAAACCAAGTCTGTATCACTCGGTTCTTTCAGTAATCAGGTGGAGTACTTTGATGTAAATGTATTTCCACAGTTTAACAGGGAAGGACCCTACCAGTGGTTGTTTAGGCATATCCCTATAGACCTTATACCAGCCCACACACAGACTTGAGTAAGAGAACGGCCCAGTAGTGCAACATCTCCACCTGCTGTTGAGTTTCGAAATAATCCACAAGTCATCTGAACAAGTTCACGACCACTTGTACCACATACAGATGAGGCTATGAAAATGACCATGCCCCATGCCACTAGCATTCGCCTACTGTTGCACCCAGCTAATAAAAAGGTTGAAAGGAAAGATGTCACATGACATTAAAAAATAGGAATTGAGAAATGTAAAAAAAACTACATTTGTACACTAGCAGGCTTTTACTTACCCAGATCCATGATGCACCACTACAGCAGCAAGATCATACAGGCAACTCTTAGGCGAACTGCTCTCAGACTGAAACACACGCGCACACACACACACACACACAGACAGATTAAAACAAACAGCACTGTGCTGGTGTGATTCTTAAAAAATTAAAAGCAGGCACGTCTCCCACCTCCAGCAAATAGCTCTTCATGTCAAGGCCTCGTAATGGGAACTCCACATAGGTATCAACTTTATTTCTTAGAAAAGCTGTCCAGTGGAACCGCTTCAGGTGCAAACACAGGACCTGCATTAAAACGAGAGGGAAAACAATAGAAAGCTGTCACTTCTGAATACAAAAAAAAAAAAAAAAGGTAAATGCTGACAAAATATTAACCTTACTTTAGGCAGATTTTGAATCCAGAATTTCTTGGTAGATTTCTGCCTCTTTTTACACTTATGACACATGTAGAGCTCTGTTTCATCAAGCTCCTCCAGATCAGTGAAACTAGAAAGGCAGTCTGCAGGAAAACCCAACAAACATACATATAGTGAAATGCAAAATAATTTACCACCCATAAAGCAGGACAAAGATGGTGATGGTCACTTTAACAATGTAGCGTATGAATGCAATACATGTTTTAGTAATATTAACCTATTTGAACTAACTACTTAAGTCATATAAAGTATGGGTGGTGGTAGCTAAGTGGTTAGGGTACTGGAGCCTTGAGCAGGGCTCTTAACCATCAACTGCTATTAATCAATCTGTCTTAAAATAAAGAAATCAACATTTTTGACCATTATAAATATAAAATAAATATATTTCTCAAATGAAATTAGGTTAAAATGAACAACTGATGTCTAATTGTTAAGTTGCATCATAAGCTATTGTGCGATGAAAGGATGACCATGTAAGCTAGGCTTTTTATTAAAGAAAGACAAATACTATAGATTTTATTGAGAAATAGATAAGAATACAGCCAAATTATTATACAGCTCTGTGTTGCATTCTACATCACTAAAAACATCTAGACTCCTGGACTGTTTGCACTTTGCCATGTGGATTTAAATAAAACAAAAAAAACATAATGTCCATTTTCACTCATCAAGCTACACCTAATTATCCACAATGACAAAGTAAAAACATGCTTTTGAATTTTTTTTTTTTTTTAATTATTAAAAACAAAAATGTACAATCTCAGTCTGAAGCACTGAGATTCTTTGATGTGGCCCTTTAAATTATGGTCAGGTAAATCCTGTTTGCTTTAATCATTGTGATGTGTCTAGAGCTTAACTGGAGTTGACCTGTTGCAATGTATGTTGATTTCACATAGTCTTCATTTTTACCTCACCTTTATGGGTTATTACTGTACATTGATGGGTAAAAAGGCAATTATATCCATGACACCAAAAATACACAAAAAGGAATGAGGACAAACCAAAAAAGGTGAAGGCCTTTGCCATATTATTTAGAAATAGCTACTAACCTTTCAAAGTGCATGTTGGCCCTGGCTCCTGGTCCTTTGTCCGTTTTACTCTGAACTGGCTGGGAATGTCCAATGAAAGGTCTAAAGAGGCACCTTGCTCATTAATAGCTCTTTGGGCTCATTCAGATATAAAGTAATATACCTGAAGTAAAGTAAAAGCTCACCTAGAAATGGGTCAAACTTCTTCGACTCTGTTCCACATATCAAGCAATTGACTTCATTCTGCAGAAGACCACCAAATACAGAAGTGACCATTGTGGGAGGTCCATTACTAAAAAGAGCAACAAAATATGCATTTATATTAACTTGTCCATGTATTCAGAATGTGTCACCCTAGGGGAATATGTAAAATAGAATGGCTTTGTTTAAATAGCTCACATAAAGTGCATTAACAACAAGATCATAAAAAAACTATACTAAGCTGGCTCTTATAATGCTTGAAGAGCTAACAGCACCTACAAAGGGCATGCTGGCACCAAAACTCGACATCGAATCAATGAATGACTGGTTGGTCAGATTCGGTTTTCTTTAAGATCATGTGAATGGCCAGACACCTCCAGTCACCCTTGCAATGTACAAGCTGAATGACCTGCTAAAATGTCCTGGTACAAGATAGTACAGGATTCCTTTAGATGTTCTGTGGAGTCCATATTAGGCAGATGGTCCTAATGTTTTGATTCATCAGTGTATACACAGACTTTTAAAGTACACTATGAAAGTCACTAAAGCTCAGGTAATAACACACAACACAGTGCCCCTTTTAATAGATTCAACTAAATCCACTCTGCCTACCAGCAGGTATTTGACTGGCTTTATTTGTTTTGTGTACTTCAAGACTTGTAGTGTAATCCTGACAGCATGTCTGTGCTACCAGAAGCAGCAGTACTGTTTGTAGGCAGGAACTGCAGTCTGTGCCACAATAATTATGCAAAAACAAAAGGACTACACTCTAATTTGCAGTTTTTTTTAAAAACCCATCTGTGCATTGCTTTAGAAAACAGCATTTTCCCATTATAAAGAATAGCTTTGTAAATATAGTATTAGAAACGGTGATGATTAAATAATCAATCAAAAAGCAGCAAAATTAATTTCAAGGGCACTTAGGGTAGCACACCACGGTGTAGTAACACACCATTTACGTCTTTAAATCTTAGCAGAAAAAACGACCTGGCCGAGTGGTCACAAACACAGTTTGCTGTGTTTGACGAAGGGGAGGTCTGACGGGATCTGAGTGAGGTTATGTCACATGGAGTCTGATTAAGCTCTCTGCACACAATATGGCTTTGGGTAGAAACCCAATGCATAATTAAATAAAGAGTGGAGCTGCAATACTACAAACATGGGCAACATAGAGAGCAAGCTGACGTTGCACACACAAATTTACCATACAATGTTAAGCCAAGGTCTACACGCCTGCCATCTGATACATTTACACATGACAGATTTTTGAATTTCATATCTCAGCAGGCAAGACCACAGAACAAGCAAACCATGTCTGTCATATAAACAATTTGTCCTATTGGCTGCATTTTACAAAGGGCAGCAGCAAGCAGTACAAACTGTGCATTAAAGTGATAAATATGAATGATGAGCAACAATCAAGGTAGCGCAGCAGCAAGGTGTATGTACCTCAGATCTCGGCTGGCAAAACCACAGAATAAGCAAGGCCTTAAAAGAGTCTGAGAAACATTATTTTGCACTATAGCGTAACTCCTAGAGTCACAGAAACAGACAAAGGAGCCTAAAGTAGTGCAGATCACTGAACTGGTCATAGTCCTATGTAAGAATGACGATTTTTCTATGACAAAAATTGAAACCATTGCAGTCATGGTAGCAATACTGCAACTGCTCATTGGACAGCCAAGATATGTTTTTTTGTTTAACAAGAGGCTGGTTATTAGGGGGGCATTGTAGGATAAATACTGCCCTGCTGCTACTTTTATGTTTCTGCTGTATTTGCAGGTCTTACATGCTACATTTGCCATCCAAGTTAAGCTTTGGACTATCTGGAGAAAGGGTGGAACTGGGCACTCCATTCTTACTGCCCTGTAGCTCTCTGTGAAGGTGGTCCAGCAGGTACCGCAAAAATTCATGGGCATCCTGCTGCTGGTAGCCCCTGCAGAAAGAACAAAGCACAACAATTTTAAGTAATCAGTAGAATAAAATTTGATTATTTTGTTAATGTTAAATAAAACAGTGATTTAGCATTAATACTTTTTTCTATTTGTATGGCCTCCACATTAGGCTGCTCACTTCTCTTACAATGTTTTGCCAGATTTAAGGCTAAATTAAACAGTTTAGGATTTGGTGAAATGTCTTATTGGTGGCGTTTTAAAAAGGTCAGCAGCAAGCAGTACAAACTGTGCATTAATATGGTAAATATTGACAATGAGAAAAAATCAAGGCGATGTAGCAGCAAGCTTTATGTATCCCAGATCTCAGCAGGCAAAACCATAGAATAAGCAGGCCTCAAAAGAGTCTGAGAAATTTTATTTTGCACTATAGCGTAACTCCTAGAGTCACAGAGACAGACAAAGGAGACTAAAGTAATGCAGATCATTGAACTGGTCTTATGTTGCCTTACCTGAAACTTGGCATTATCTTCCAGATGACATAGAACAAAGCATCTGGGCTAAATGCAGTCTGACTTCCCTGCCAAAGTGAACAAAGGGTTTTCCTGAGCTCCTCTACCAGGGACCTAGCAACACAGACAGTAAGACACACATGGCAGTTTAGCATGCAAGTGTAGCATGTAGACTCATTTTTTTACATAATAAAATAATTGGGTTTTTTTCTACATAATAACAGAAAAATATTTCCATACATAATACTGAAACATACCAATATCATACAAATTTAAGCTTAAGGCCTACTTTTACAAAACTGTTTTGGAATTCACTTGGTTTATATGTTTAATTCTTAGTGCCATGTCAGCTGCTATGGCTATTATCATGGCTAGCTAATAAATTTTTTAAACGTCAAAGTGGTGGGTTGATTTGCTTTCTCTACTTGTGTCTATGGTGGTTAGAGTGTTAAGAGTTATTCAATTGGTACACAAAAAACTGAAATGAGACATTGCCCCTTTCCCCATCCATTAGAGAGGACCTTACACACTGCTGTCCCCCTGGCTTCGGGTGTGGTACATTCTTCTTCCAGCCGTTTTTCCACTCCGCAATGACACTGCTGGCATGTCTTTAAAATAGCAACTGAACTCTGGAATGTTGCTGTGGAATAAAGAACAATAACACTGAATCATCAAGAGGTAGGGGAAAAAAGGCAAAGCTTTTCACTCATTAATTTATCAATTATTATTGTAGAAATGCTTTAATTACAATCTTCAGCGTTGTATTCATTCCTGTATAGGGCTCAGGCTTAAAGAGACAAAGTGTAGATCTATGCAGTAGGTAACATCAGATTCTGATTCCAATTTATTTACTGCCAAATTGGACAATTTTTCTTAGCTTTATGTTTGGGTAGTGGACCATTCTCAGCACTGCAATGACACGAACATAGTAATGACATGATATTGTGTGTTCTAACATCCTGTTAGCACTCATAGTTGCACAGTTTGAGACTAGAGCTACTTATTTGTCATGCACAACTCTGGTGAAATTTGAACACTTTCTAAAATATATGAAAAAACGAATCTGCTCATTCAAAACACACTTCTCTACTAGGTAATATGTCTAAAAAAAATCATACTAAAAGCTTTTGGTCAGCTTAGCAGGGATTTACATTGCAGGCTGCACCACCTCTCAGTCAACAGAGCCCACCTGCTTCACAAAAGACCATGCCGCACTTCAAAGCGAGCAAACCGGCCTATGCACTCTACGTACCTCCACACATGCCTTAAGCACAGGTACAAGAAAAGCCCATACCTGAGAGACTGGAGGATGGCATTCATAAAGCATGTGTTGCCCAGGTTGCGCAGGCCTGTGGCACTTCGAGCTAGAGAGCTCTCCTGAGAGAAGAAACAGGTATGAAAAATTTAAAGTCAACATTGTTTAAAGTGGACTAGTACACTGTAAACTTCAAGGCGCCCCCCCCCCCCAAAAAAAAAATTTATATACCTTATCATGTTTAATTTAATTTGTACTTTATATTGGAAGTAGGTTGACCAGGTGTTCAAATGTTGGACAACCCCCTTACCACTATGCCTGGTTAGAAGTGCACTGGTGCAAGAATACATTTACATTTCAGCATTTAGCAGACACCTTTATCCAAAGAGACTTACAGTACAGTGGCATTATACAATCTAAGGAATTGAGGGGTGAGGGCCTTGCTCAAGAGTCCAACAGTGGCAACCTGGCAGTGCAGTGGCTTGAACCAGCGACTTTCTGATTACTAGTCCAGTACTTTACCATTAGGCTACAACTGCCCTGCATAGTACTGTAAAACATAATCTATTCAGGACAAGGAGCAGTTTTGGAATAGCCTACAGCATCTAGTCATTGCTGTAAATCTCTTCTAGTGCTCTAGGAGCAGGGACTAAGCAAAATGTCTTATTTTAAATGAAAATCTGGTTACCAACTATACAAAACAATGAAACTAAGACATTTAAAAGGTAGGAGCATTTTCCATCCAAGAGTTTTACGATTAAAAAGACATTTAAACATGAAATATGGCCTGAAGCACTTTCTATAGATAATACCAGTCTCACATCAAATAGTAAATTCCACTGTATGCACACTAACAATTACACAACATAGAAAAAAAAAATACTAGCAGAGTACAGGAACCACTACTGTAATAATGTAACCATTAAGTATCCTCCACACTCTGAGCTCTGATATTTATGTTGTGATTGTCAAAACAGCTGGGAAAATAGAATTTAAAATCATTAAATGCTCTTGACAGAACTGGGTTAAAATTTGGGTCACCTAAAAGCAAAGCTGTGTTAAACGCATCAATTCACAATTAATGGCATTTAAAGCTGGGGTATAGACTCTTCTTTAAAAATAGTCACAGTGGCAGCATGGTGTAACCAAAAAGAAGTTTAACCTGATTCGATGTGTTTAAAAATCATGTCAAGGTCTTCACATGACTTAATGTTCATTTACACTGGGTACCTATTACCTATACCAGAAACTGACGACCACTTTATGAAAAGATATTGCAAAAAACAAGCAGTTTAAGTAACATGCCCAATGTTACTATCCTGTACAGTTTGAGAAGTTAAATTGTTGCGTTAAATTGTGTAGAGTAAATCTACTAACTATGCTGAGTAGTTGTTTACGCTCATGAACAATTGAACACTACTGTACTGTTAATGCGGGACACTTGCACATCAAAACTCCCTATTTAATTTATGTAATAGCATACACAGGATTTTCACTTTTATTTCCATTTTTTATTTATATATATATTTTTTTTTCTATAGTTTTTATATTGCACAAAACTGCACCTTTTTTAAAACCACAATGTAAATTGCACATGCTAAATGTTTACAAATGTTTTCTCTGTTTACGGGTATGAATGTGTGTGTAAGGAGAGTGTGAGCTGTGTGAATAAGATTGTCTTTACTGTATTTTTCGTGCACTGCAAGCATCTGTGTAACCAAAAACAAATTCCTTGTATGTGTGAGCATACTTGGCCAATAAAGCCTGATTCTGATTGTTCCCATACCATGTGTTGGGTGTTGAAACATCTCTCTGCTTGTCATGTCATACATTCAGTAACACATTTTCACCAGCACAGACCTGTCTTGTATGGTCTTCATAAGCTTTATGAGTGATTGATCAGATGATGAAAAAACTGGACATCACTCAGCACTTTTGAAAGTAAACATACCGTAAAACCAACATTAGAAGACGGAATAAAAATCTGCTGCCACTGTGACTCTTACACTGTGTATAAAAGTGAATAGGCCTGATTTAAACAATCAGCCCACCGTATTAATTTTTTGCCTGTTCCTCTACCCCTAAGGTTAAAATGTTCGGCTCTTTTCTTTTAACCATTCACAGCTTATACTTACACCATCCTCTGTCATCTTGTGGTCCGGAGAGTTACTGCCCGAGAGCTTTCTTTTCCTCTGCCGGTCAGTATTCGCCATAGAGCTGAAAGAAGTCAATTAGTGAGCACTTTATTCATTAAAAGAATAATTCAGGGGTAATGCTTTCAAAAATAAAGCTTGTAAAGAATTTAATATGCTTTGTAATTTATAAGTATATAAACTGTGCCTTCAGATTAGTTAATACATTTACTGTTTGTTGTGCCAAGCTCAAATTTTTTTTAATATAACAGAAATCAACAGAACATCTGCATGAGGATACTTTATATGACTTAAACTATGTATTATAACATATTACAGTACCTAAACAATAGTTACACCCAGCACTCACTTTTCTAAACTCTGAAGATGCTCTCTCACCCTCTGCACCTGGCCCAGTTTGGTGTCGTTCACCACAAATTCATCACATTGGTAACTAAATGGCACAAACAGGAAATCCTCATGAGAATGTGAGAATTCTTAACTGAAAAACGAGGCATTAACACATGATTTCAACTGTGCAGGGTTTAGACACCTGAGATGTTACAAACCAGAATGTGCTATAGCTGCTGCAGTCCATGCACACACAGTGTGACTGAATTTTCTCATTTTTCTTCTGACCACTTGCTGGACTGCGTACCTCTTCGAAATGTTTCTTCGCATGGCCATTGACATACCTTTTACAGTCACAACACAATGATGTAGCTATTTTTAATTGTGATAAACACAAATTGTGATCATAAAATAACACTTAAACAGTTGGTATATGCAATAGATCCAAATAATTACCTTCCACAGTGCACACTGACGCAGGTTAGGCAAACCCAGGAACTTTTGGTTGAACGGCAAACTAGTCATGTAAAAAACAGAAAACACAAAATGCAAAGATAAGCTACTTTAAATTTAAATGTAGACACACTATTTTAATTCAGCAGTAATATCCCAATAGGTTTTTGGCTCATTCTTGCCGGGTGCGGTCTTATTCTCTGACTTTCTGGGAAAAGATGTTACCTTGATGGCAGCATATGTTTCTCAAATCCTAATAAACACCACCACATCAATGATACCTTCACACATGCAAAATCAATGTAGTAATTTGGTACCTTTTTTTTATTTATTAATGTACCCACACTGGAGGACTTTTATTGTAAAATTCAGTTGTCATAAGTGGTATTAACTTCTATTACAGTACTAGTTACTACAAACTTAATTATATTAGAATTTACATTTGTTTTTTTACAATAAATAATTTAGTAATGCATCAATACTGTAGGACTTGTATTGTAGAATGCAGTTGTAGTAATGCCAAGTTCACACTGCACGACTTTTCAAGTCGTCAGGTCACTGTACAGTTCACACTACACAACTGGATCTCTTGTAATTGGGAGTCTTTTAAGTTGGTGTGGCTTTCACACTACATGACTGATCAGCGATAGGGGGGTTCACACTACACGATCTATCACCAACTGGAATCGCAGGTGAGCTTCTCTGGTCTCCCAAACTACGTTTAGTTGCAAAAACAAACGCGAGAAGTGAAGAAAGGTTTAATGATACAATGTCCAAAAATGCACATCAACAAGTAGCGAGCGATCACAGTTTGTGCGCTGATGTGGAGCGTAAAATCAAGGAGAAAAAATAAATGAATCTGAGTGGATTTGGCTACACGAACAGCATGGATTGTTTTATAGTGAGTTGGAGGTTAATAAATATTTTTTGCAATGCAGCGTGGGTATTATGGTTTGTTGAGAACGATAAGGTCAGAAATACTGTAAAACTTGTGTGTGCGCCGATGTATTCTGATATAAACTATATTATGCCCCTGTCCCACCTGTTTACAACTCCTCCCCTGTGTTTCCCCTTACACCGTATCTTGCGTTCTCATTTGCTGTTCGACATAGCACTCATGGCCAGTTGGACGACTCAGATCCAGATATTTCACACGGTAGATATCTCTCTTCGGTCGCCGAGCACTCAGCAAGCCGCTCGGATCGAGCTGTTGAGTAGTTCACACATAGCGATTGAGAGCCGAGTTTCGATCGCCGAGTTGCTCCCGAGCCGGCAAATCTAGCGCATACAACACACAAGGTAACTACTACAACCTTTATATTAATATGTATTGATTTTTTAATTTTAATTTATTACTGTACCTTACTGCAGGACTTATTTTGTAATGCAGTTGCAGTAAGTAGTACAACCCATTATTCAACTACTACAACTTTGATTGTATCGAAATTCACATTTCTAGTAATTTTTTACATTTTATGATTTATTACTGCACCCATACTGTAGGACTTTTATTGTACAATACAGTTGTAGTAGGTAGCACAACCCACTCGGTATTTACTACAACCTTCATTATATTAAAATTCACGTCTTTATTTTTAAGTTGCTGTAGGACTTTTATTTTATAATGCAGTTACAGTAAGACTACTACAACCTTTATTACATTAAATTTGTATTTTTTTTTTTACATTTTATGATTTATTGATGCACCTATACTGTAGGACTTGTAGAATGCAGTTTTAGTAAGCAGTACAACCCACTAGGTAACTACTACAACCTTTACTATATTAAAAAATTACAGAGAACGACTCCCTTAGTTCTTCGACGCAAATATACCTTCCATGTAAGAAATATCGTTAAGTATGTGTTAACCTTTTGAATTATATTTGATTAGTTTTTTCCTTGTTTACTGTACAGTCACTTTAGGCCATTTTATTTATTTAGGGTGTTTATTGGCCGAGAACGAGAAAAAAGAAACTGGAATGTTAGGAGAACACTGTCCAATATAAACTAACTTTACCGCGATTTCGTATCGAACCGTTGGCCAAGAACTAGTAGAACTCAAATGTTGGTTCGTGTAAAACACGTGGACTGGGTGTTCACAGATGCACATGGACCTTCGGCTTCTTACTTTTAATCTAGCTAAATAAATCCACACCGCTGAGTATCAATGTAACTAAGATCAGACTTTGCATATGTGGAAATGATTTCACCACTACAGTAAAAAAAAGATCCAGGCCTACTTACATGTGAGAAATGAATTAGGTGCCTAGATTTATCATTTAACTCAAAATGGGTTGCGCTAGTTAGCTGTATATCTTGCTTAATATCGTGTAATAAAGAAATGATTAGTATTTTAGTGTATTGTAGTTGTTTATAAGTTTGTAAGAGTAACTTACCGCTACAGCACCATGAGGAGGGGGAACCGTGTGGAAAGCGAGTGGGATCCAGCACCAAACACACAGTAGAGCTTAGATGAGGACACTCCATGGCTAGCCGAGCTAAGCTAACTGACGAGGAAGGAGATAAGTGACACGTTTCCGCTATTAGATCCGTTACCACTTCATTCAGCTCAGTTACAGCCGGGTTACAGACTTAAGATCAACCAGTGTGATACAGCACACAAAACGAGGTTAGCTAGTGTGCTAGCTCTCAAAACGGAGGTTTGAACAGTAACTCGTTGTGACCGACACTTTAGAATGCGGTTTTTTTTTTTTTTTTTTTTTTTTTTTTTTTTAATAAGTACTGTGGTTATATGTAGTATAATATGTATTAAAACCAGCAACCATTTATTTCTTTGCTTAGTACTTCTATTTCTCTTGTAACCACGCTAGTTGACCTGTAGAAAGCAGTATTAGGAAGAGGCGCCATCAATTGACGTCAAGTGTTCAGCGTAGCAATCTTCTTCTTCTTCTTTTTTTTTTTTTTTTTGGCGGATGGCAACTAGCTTTTTGGTGCATTACCGCCACCATCTAGACTGGAGTATGGAACCAGTAGTTTGTAGAGTTTTAATCTATTTTCCTATATCCTGTTTACTAATCCTGTTTCCTTCAAAAAAGAAAAAAGAAACTTAAAATCAATTTCTCCTGACCCTTTTTTTAGGATGTCCTGAACATTCAGTTTAAGTTTATTTCCTTCTAGTTGTTGTATTAATCTGAGTCTATAATAATGATACCTAGAGAATTACATGTTCTACTGTTTCCGGTTTATTGTAGTAATTACATTTCCCATTTTCATGTTTCTTAATTATTGCTAGTGTGCTATTTAGCCCTGTGTGTCCAAATCTCAACCTTGATATCACTTCTTCCTCTTGTTTTCCTCTGCTTGTGGTTCTGCCCTTTCCCACTCTTCTTTGAATATTATAAAACTGTCTACCTGTCTGTGCTGTGTCCCATAACTCTTGCCATTTGTCTTTCATTTTAGCTTTAATAATACTTTTAATTTCTGCTTTACTATATTTGATCTTAATTTCAATTCTTTCTTTTCCTGCTGCTTGTTTTGCGTATTTGTCTGCACATTCATTCCCTGCTACTCCTATATGAGCCGGAACCCATACAAATGAAATTCTTGTCCCTGATTTTGTTATGTCATTTACCAACTGTTTTATTTCCCATACAATATCTTGTCTTGCCTCAACCTGAGATAATTCAAGACTTAATAGAGCTGAGCTGGAATCCAGCGTAGCAATGTATCGTTCGCGAACGAGTCGATTCCCAGTGTCGGTTCTTTTATTGGAACTTTGAGAGACTACACGCTGTGGCAGTGTCTTTAACCTTAAACAATTCTTAACATTTATCCTGCCTACAATATGCATACAATTATTAAGACATAGAAATAAGAAATAAAATAAATCTAGTTTGTAATTTGGAAAGAAAATATGCAAAAAATAGCTTCCAAACAGTTTAGGATCTCTCAAAATAAATCGTACATAATTGACACAATTCATTGTTGTGTCCCAACAAATCCCAAGAAAGTTCTATTTCTGTTAAGATCTCATTAATTAAAATTACAACTCTCACAGTTAGACACCAGTTAGATCCGCCATCCATCGTTTTTTTCCACACTAAAAAACCTCTAAACAAGGTACTCCCAGAAAAAAGAAACAACTACAGCTAAGCATAACCAAAACTGATGATTAAAGTTGGAAAGTTATCAGTTTAAAGCTTAAATTTAATTTATTTGATTGCAAAGGCATTTATACGCAACCACATTTTGATGTGCACAGTTTTATATATTTAGCATAAAATGAAATCATAACAAAAATGTTTAAAACATGTAATTTAAAATATTATTAAAGGCGCTGTTGGGATATTCGCCATCCCTGCACAGCAGCACTCGCGTTTTACTTAGGGTACACAGTAAACAACTTTATCGACTAGTTAAGATAAAACACTCGACAACCTTCTTCACTTTGGCTGGCGCAACTTCAACTGCACGAGTCAGCCGTTTATTATCCAGAAGAAACAAAACATGGTGATAGTGCGAATATATATCTGGGCACTGACGTCATCACGTCATACATACTTGATTGGATGCTGATCAACATGGCTTTGTCCTGCTAACAGATATGCTTAACAGGCGCCCAGGTGGCGCAGCAGGATATTCCGCTAGCACACCAGCGACCAGATTCTGAACTCCTCGGTTCCAAACTCAGCGGGCATAATTGGCAGTGCCTGCAAGGAGGGATGACCGGAATATGTTGGCAGGCTCTTCAAACACTGTGTAAGGACCCTGACTGGCGGATAGTAAAGTTAATTACACAAATTCATTTAAACATGATTAATTGTTCAAAAATGTCACCACAACCGCTTGTTTGTTTACACCCCTGCCCTTTATTCAATATGTAATTTATTTTCATTTGTTGTTTCTACTTTTATTACTTTGACACTTTAGAAAGCATCACATTCCCAAAGTCAACATTAATATACACAGTGTTTTGCTTATTCCATTTTGGTGTATTTGTTCATTTTTAAAAATAGCTTTTTAAAAGATAAATATATAAGGACAAATAAATGATTTTTTGGTGGCGTGATGGTAAAGTTGCATAAAGCAATACAATTTTGTGGGTTCAATTCTTGTTTCCAGTTAATGTCTATGAGGAGTTCTACATGTTAAAAGGTGTAAAACAGAAGGTGAATTGAGTACTCTTTAACTGTCCACAGGTGTGAATAAATGGGTGAATGTATGAGTAATCAAAATGTTGCCGGTTCAAGCCCTGTAACCCATAAGTAAGTTATTTTGAAAAAATAGTAAATGTGTCACCCTTGATTCTGTGTCCAGGCTGCATCTGACTTGTTACAGGTGATGCACAACCAATGTTAAGCTTGACAATATTGCTCTTTTTTGCTTATGCCTGTGCTACTGAACTAAGAAGAGTTAAGGAGGTGAAAGAGCTGACTAAGCTGAATCAACTGATTTAATAGCTATCAGTAGTTTAGCATGGTGGGGGACAGTTGGGCTGTGGGATAAAACAGTGGTAAGAGAGACAATGAATAAATTGAGCTTGAGCAGATACTTTAAATGGAAAATATCTGTCTCTTTGAAACCACACTGTATTCGTTAAACTTGTTTACATTGTAAATTGTGCATGGCCTATTTTTTAACATTTGTGTATGTTTCAGGAGAGGATATAATATATGTTGGCCCAATGGTAGTTGCACATAGTACTGTAGTATTGAATGCATTAATATATGGGGCATTTATAAAGATCGTAGTGACCCTGAAAAGGGCTAAATCATTGTGGCCAGATAACAGGTGCAAGAAGTGATTACTGGCAGGGTTTAAACCCGGGAGTCTAATGCTGTAAAACACCTATTGTACCTGCTGCGACACCATATCAATAACCCTCCACCTCCATAGTGTTTTTTCTTCTTTTCTTTAAAATCAATTACATTTGAATTTGAATTTTTTTTTATTAAAAATGTTTAAGGAACTACCAGCACCCTCTACAAAACAAAGTTAATCACTACCAAACAGATTAGCAATAGTATGATCTCTGTACTGTACTTTCAGTGCCAAAGATTACCAAAACAAACTTTAAAATGTACACATTTCGACGCTTACTACCATAACATTTTCAGCTTAAGTATCTTAATGGTCATTGTACAATACAAAAGTATTAATTGGCTGTCCAAAAATATATATTGAACTCCTAGAACAATAAAATGCATTTCCACTGTTTTAAGAAGTGGTAGGAAGTTACACGAGGTATTTATGCTGACTTTAGGTGTTTTAAAATGCATTATTCTTTTATTATGCCATTTCAGTGTTTTCTGTCTGAAGGGGTATTTCAGGTCCAGGAGTGTTTGGATCTTTTTTTGCCTCTTGTTTTGCTTTGCTCGCTTTGCTTTTGCTTGGCCTGTAAAAGAGATTCAAATAATTACACATTTTGCCATGACCATGAAATAAAAAATATAAATTAAAGCAACATCATTTAGAGGAAAACACTTACTTCTTCTTCTTCAGTGACAGAACAAGCACAACAATGAGGATAATGGCTCCAATAATGCCTAAAGTAACTCCCAGAATTATACCTGTAAAAAACAGAGACACCATTATGATAATCGTGTAAAACAGTTTCATTTAGGGGTTTGTATTTTAAAACATGGCTCACCAACTGGTGTGTCTGATTCCACTTCTTCATCCCTGATATCTCCATTACCTTCATCTATTCAAATCAGACACACATGTAGTCATGGATTTGTCTTTTAAACAAACATCCAAACTAAGAAAAATATGTAATATTAATATTTTATATTCACCTATTATTCCAAAACAAGTGTCATTGCAACGTTCCAATTCCATGAAACGGTTTCCATTGCCTATGCAGCCAGTCCAGAAAAATGCCTTACATTTTCCATGGACAGCATCATAGTAATATCGTAGATAGGTACCATAGCATTCACCCGGAGTCTTAGGCAGGTGGCAAGCTTTGGTTTCTGGAAAAAAAGAAGTTACAATGGATGTTTCACCACAAGTTCCAAACAGTCAGAATATTTAGGATCTCTCAAAATAAATCGTACGAAAATTTTCACAATTTATTGTTGTGTCCCAACAAATCCCAAGAAATTCACACTCCTGTTTCTGTTAAGATTTCATTAATTAAAATTACAACTCTCACAGTTAGACACCAGTTGTAGATCCACCATCCATTATTTTTTCAACACTAAAAAACCTCTAAACAAGGTACTCCCAGAACAAAGAAACAACTACAGCTAAGCAAAACCAAAATTTGATTATTAAAGTTGGAAATGTATCAGTTTAAAGCTTAATTTTGACTTTTGAATTTTGATTGCAAAGGCATTTATACGCAACCAAATTTTGATGTGTACGGTTTTACATATTTAGCATAAAATGAAATCATAACAAAAATGTTTAAATCATGTAATTTAAAATATTATTAATAGAAAAGCCAGTTGGTAAAAGTTTTCATCTACCTTTATTTAAATTCTACTTTGCAAGCAACATGCTTTGGTCTTGACTCAAAACTCAAGGAGGATAAGTATCAAGGCTTATCTCTGTACATCACCTAAGTGGTCAAATTAACTTTTTTTGTATTTTGCTTCAAACTTAAATTGAAGATTCACCATTTGAGTGATTACTTTGATAAGTACCTACATTCATCTTGTAATTACTTTTAAAATACCATATTTTCTAATTACTTTTTTCCTTACACATTGTCACCAAATTTAAACTGTTTTAGAAATTCTAAGAAAATGTCTTCTAGGAAAAATACAAGGCATGTTCCAAAGTAGGTTGTTGCTAAATTCTGTAAGCTGTTAGTAATTGTTATTAGCCACGTTTGCTGATTCTTTTTGGTATAATAATTTTTCCAGCTACATACACTCACTGTAGTATAATTTCGTTAGGTTGAGCGGGCCATTGTAAAACTTTGTTCTGGTTCCTTAAAGATAAAAAAAATACTCCCAAGACTTTGTAGTTCTACAATTACTGACTGTAGTCCAACTGTTTCTCTACATACATCTTTAGCCTGCTTTCACCCTGTTCTTCAATGGTCAGGACCCCCACAGAGCAGGTATTATTTAGGTGGTGGATGATTCTCAGCACTGCAGTGACAATGACATGGTGGTGGTGTGTTAGTGTGTGTTGTGCTGGTATGAGTGGATAAGACACAGCAGCGCCGTGGATCAGTTTTTAAACACTGTGTCCACTCACTGTCCACTCTATTAGACATTCCTACCTAGTTGGTCCACCTTGTAGATGTAAAGTCAGAGACGATCGCTCATCTATTGCTGCTGTTTGAGTTGGTCATCTTCTAGACCTTCATCATTGTTCACAGGACGCTGCCCACAGGGCGCTGTTGGCTGGATGTTTTTGGTTTGTGGACTATTCTCAGTCCAGCAGGGACAGTGAGGTGTTTAAAAACTCCATCAGCGCTGCTGTGTCTTATCCGCTCATACCAGCACAACACACACTAACACACCACCACCATGTCAGTGTCACTGCAGTGCTGAGAATGATCCACCAACCAAATAATACCAGCTCTGTAGTGGTCCTGGGAGAGTCCTGACCATTGAAGAACAGCATGAAAGGGAGCTAACAAAGCGTGCAGAGAAAGAGATGGACTACAGTCAGTAATTGTAGAACTACAAAGTGCTTCTATATGGTAAGTGGAGCTGATAAAATGGACAGTGAGTGTAGAAACAAGGAGGTGGTTTTAATGTTATGGCTGATCGTTGGTTGATTTTTTCTTTCTTTGTCCAGTAGGTGGCAGATTGATTAAATCTCTCATTCTAAAATAAAACTTGGGATAATAGAAAACAAGTTTTAACAAATAATTACAGTTCTTGAGGCTGGTTATCCTAGTGTGACTGAAATTGTTCTGCAGCCACTGCACATTAATATGAGTAAAATAAAAATGTCCACTAGGTTGATGCTGTATAATAAACTCGATAAGAGTAAAAGGAAGCTCACCATCTACAGGATACAGTTCCTCTGCTCTTTGGGAGCAGTTTCTCATGCAGTACTTCTCAGCTATAAAGCGGTTCTCGTTTCCACCCGATCCAGTGAAGCGGAATGGGTAGCAACGATCTGCCGTCTTGTTGTAGTACATGTAGACTTTGATGTCTGAGCCAGAGCCCTCATCTTTAGGCAGGTCGCAAAAAGCTGCAGAGCAGAGAGCAGTTAGATTTTCTTCATAAAACAACGGTTTAAGTAAATGTTTAACTGGTCTGCAGAGAGCCCACACCTAGTTTTTATTGCGGCTGTAAATGTACTAGGCAATATGGGACACGAAACTGGTTATGACAGCATTTACAATGGTGTACAGTGTTGTAGCTCCTGACTCACAAAAACATCCAGTCTCAATAAATATTAATACATTTTTTGTCTTGCCCTTATACCTTAAAGTATTGGACATACATTTAATCTGTTTGTACAATACATTTCTGTTAATGAAGTCTGTAAGGCATTTTATTTTATTTTGGGTAATTAAATATTAAATGACCTTAATCTACCATTAAATGCCATTAACTGAAACAACTATATACCCACCTAGAAGATACCACATACATTTTAGTGATGTTTACTTAACTGCAATTTCACCTCCAGGCAATACTCATTTCACTAAGAAAAACCAAATTTACATTTCCGGCATTTAGCAGACGCTCTTATCCAGAGCGACTTACAGAAGAGCTTCCATAGTAAACATTACATTTACATTATACTATAGTATACTGTCTAAGCAATTAAGGGTTAAGGGCCTTGCTCAAGGGCCCAACAGCAGCAACCTGGCAGAAGTGTGGCTTGAACTAGTGACCTACTGATTACTAGTGCAGTACCTTAACCACTAGGCTACAATGTCCCTTACTCTAGTTTATTTAAATTACCTTACTCTAGTTTAAGTAGACAACAGTTCAAGAACACAAATCTGCTGAAACCAAATCACAGTCTTGCTAAAAAAAAGAAAAGAACTCTCTGATCTTTTACTAACAAGTAGCTACCAGCGTTTCCAAATTCATAAATTACTTAACAAAAAACTCACAATTAAAACAGCTTTAATGATTTTCGATGTATTTAAAGTACCCTGTTTAATACATACACAAAAGGCATAAAGCACACTATATACAGTATATATATACATACATATAATACTTTACAAGACAGTTACAGTGCCTACAATTCAATAATATAATTAAAGGTGTGTTAAAAATGTTCGCAATTTACCTGGAGTAGTCTGTCCCTTGCTAAAATAAAGTACAGCAAAAATCAGCAGAAAAGTGTTAAGGTGTTTCATGGTGGTATGTTCTCTCATGATGCAGCTGAAGCAAATGGTGTATCATAAATTACAATATAGGAGGGAAGGACGCTCTGAACTTTGTACTTTTTCTGATAAGCAAAGTGGAAGAAAGACCTGTTCTTTCATGACAAATGCACTGCCACCACATTTAGCACATTAAACCATGAATGTCTGATTAAATAATTAAAAATAATTTTCTAACTTATGCATTTGGATTCATTATCATGACATTTCATGATAGAATAAATGATAGTGCTAGACATTTGTAAATGTTTATAAAATGGATAGTTCCGGTCCTAAAATCTGATTGGCTGAGCCGCGTTTGAAGCCGTTGTAAAATCCCCGATAAACTCACACCTAGGACCACCTCACATCATTCCATATTAATACGCCACTGAATAGAAAAAATTAATGTTATTTTCGCCCTCATGTTGCCTAGCAACACTGTTAATCGAACTATTTTGCGTCGCGGAAGAATGCTTTATTGTAAGTTTATACACAATAAATACATTTATGAATTAAACATTGTTGTATTTATTATATTTTATGTTGACCGCCGTTTTATAAAAGCAATAAGCCACTCGAGACCGTGCATTACTGTTAAGATTTTAGCACGGGGAAAGAAGTTTTAGGCACTCCGCTTCGCGTCGTGCCAAAAACGTCATCCCCGTGCTAAAATCACAGTAATGCACGGCCTCTCGTGGCTTATTGCTTTAATCTATGATTGGTTCAGCCCCTCCCTATTTCTACACCTGCTGGTCTGAATGTTAAAGTGCAGTTTTAAACACACATCTGGGCTGCATTTGTCTTACAGCTTGTTCAGCTTTAACAATAATAAAAAAAAACAACAACAACAATGTAAATAAATGATTTAAATCTTGGGGTGTCACTGTGGCCACACAGCTTTAGTAAGCTAGCTTTGATCATTTTGTGTGAGGTTATTGTCTGTGAGGAATAAGACTTGTTCTCCCGGCTTCCATATGTTTTTTTTCTCTGTACCCCATTTCTCTTCCAGTTTTCAAACATACCAGTAGGTGGATTGGACACTCAAAGCTGTACTTAAGGAGTGAATGCCTGTGTAAATGTGTAAACTACTCTTAAACGGACTGGTGCTCGTTTCAGGGTATGTTTCCAGGATAGGCTCCAGCTCCGCTGCAACCCTGACTAGTTAAAGACAAATTGATTGATAAATGTAGTCATTCGTGTTAATGATTCTGTCACCCAAAATATATTCTTGTAGCTGCACTAATGATCTGTAAATCTTCTTTCCTGTCAACCATGTATGATTGCGTGTGTGTTGAGGCATGGCTTTAAAAAAACACAGCAAAAATGGCCAAATCTGATTAGTTGCTGATTTTGTAGCTTAGGCTAAGACAGATAACTTCCTTAAAATGACTCATGTTAATTAAACATTACTTGAGTGGTTGTTTACAGGAAAGCTTTATTGTTACCCCATAGCAGTTCCAAATAACACATGTAGTTGAAATCATTGGCACAGACTGTCAGTAAATTCATTCCTACTGGACTAAATGTGGCCCCTTTCTGTGTTATCAACTTTTTAAATGTAATTTTATTATTATTATGTGTACATAAATTATGCTAGCCCACTACCGCTGGGATCCAGGTGTTACTTCATTGCGGCCATTAAAGTGAACTCACCATGACCTGGACCAGGATAAAGCGGTAAAACATGATAATGAAATAAAATGATGTGTGTATTTATAGATTGTCTTATTCCTGTAAGCAACAGGGCTCCACATTCTGGGCCTAGGTGCAATTGCACCCCTTGCAACCACCACTGCTCTGACCCTGCTATTAGGATGGGACAGACATGACATTATGTCTTGCTAAAGTGAATTATGTAGCTTTATCATACTTTAAACACTGCCATAGTTATTTTTTACTATGTTTATGCTAAAGCTATGCACAGAATGAAATGAATGCAAATGAAATTACAAGTACGTACAGTTTAGCCACATTCATTTAAACTCAATTCCTGACATTTAGTCCTAATACACATTCCCTCTCTTAGGCCAGTTAGGATCACTACTCTATTTAAAATGACAGAATAATACTAGAGACAATTATTTATTTCATATTTTATTTCTTTAATAGCTTGAAAAGCCATGCTATCATTTTCTGGAATTTTCCGAGCTATTTAAAGGCACAGTGAACTTGGCGTATGTAAACTTCTAACCCACTGGAATTTTGCTATTGCTAGTGATATCTGTTTGTAAACATTTGTTGGAAAAATTGCTTGTGTTTTGTACAAAGTAGATATCCTACACAACTTGCTTAAACTATAGTTTGCTGACATGAAATCTGTGAAGGAGATAAATATGATTTTCAATGACTTCAACCCATTTACAGTGTTTCGCACTTTAAAATGTGACCATAAACAATCCAAGCAATTAAGAACTAAAGGCCATGTTCAAGTGCCCACTAGGGGCAACCTGGCTGTAGTAAGGCTTGAACCATAAACTATCTAATTACTATTCCATTACCCTAACCACTGGGCTACTGCTTTTCAGGCTGTACCACAAAAAATCTAGGTATCTAGATTTTAATGGTCTCTCAGAAGTTGTTAGTCAACTTTATTTTCTAACATTTATTAATTTTAAAAACTTTAAACAGGGCACCCAGGTGGCGCAGCGGGATATTCCACTAGCACGCAGCGCCGACATTCTGAACTCCTCTGTTCGAAACTAGGCATTGCCACTGGTTGGCTGGGTGCCATCTAGTGGGCATAATTGGCAGTGCCTGCAGCTGACATGGTTCTGCTAGGGCGGGATGGCCGGACTATGTGGATGGGGTCTTCAAACGCTGTGTATGGACCCTGATTGGCAGACAGAGAGGCGCCTGTGCAGAGTGCATGAGTGAAAAAAGGGTTCCGCAAAGAGCTGCACACGGGTCGGAGGAGGTGTGAGCAGCAATACCTCGACTGCTTCCCCAGCAGCGGAAGACATATTGACTACACTAAAATTGACTACACAAATTGACTACACTAAAATGGGAGAAAATGCATAAATTAAATAGGGGGAAAAATAATACCAACTTTTAATGGTAACCTCTTAAAGTCACAAACTCTGGACAGATGTTGTTAGTGTATTAATAGACAAATTATTTTTCTCAGTAATGTAAAACAAATTTGACGTTTTAGCCAAATTCAAATGTATAAACTTGAAAAGACGCATTTAAAGAAAGCAACCACTGACCATGATATAGTAAGCTTTGAAAATAAACTGTTTTTTTATGTATTTTTTAAATGTAAAAGCATAACTAGACAAAAAAGTTTGTTTTAGGGGTGGCTGAAGCCCTGTGATGGGTTGGCACCCTGTCCTGGGTCCATTTAGATTAAGAGAAAGGGTACAGGGGGTGACAAAGTGTAATGAGCAACAGATGGGATAGAGTCAGTAATTGTACCGCACTAATGCACCGCTGTTTTCACATCATCATCACATGGAAATCTTCTTCCCCTTAAAGCTTCTTTGAGCATCCAGAAAAGTGGAAATCAGATGGCGCTAAATATGGACTAAAGCTCTCTCTCAGACACGACCAATTACTACTCGTCCCACCCTTACCGTTTCCAATGAAAATATAAAAGTGCGGAAACTTTTCCAAGATCCCTCATATATTCATAAAGTCTATCTGTATGGTTGGTGTAGCTTATATAACGACCAATGTGTACACATACTGTACCACACAGGTGTACCTAATAAAGTGCTTTCTGTGTACATGGAGTTAGCTAAGTGTCTCCTCCTGTTGACTGCAACAGACTTTCAGTTGCTCCTTCCAACCACTGATGATTTTTACCTGTGGAAACATCATGTCTGTTAAAACACGACGCGACCGAACCAAATTCTGATGTAAAACATGAGGTAAACGCTTCTCTTAATTCGCTTTTCTGACATAACGGCGTGTTTAAGCGCAGTAAGTGCTTGTGTGTCTGAAGCTAATTTGGTGTGGCTGAAGCTAATTATGGAGGTGACGTCACAGTGTGTATCGTGAACTCCAGCATGGTTAGTATAAAACGCTGCTGTGTGAGTCCTTACTGAATCTGCAAACCAGGAGGAAAACGCAAGCTTCAGTATGTTATTAACGCTCATATCATTGTTCATAATAATATATCCACGCTTCTCTAATGGTAAGATGTCTTAGATTTTTCAACATAATTGAATTGTTCGAGCTTTTTATTGCTTGATTAGAGTTTGACTGGTTCGATGCATTTTTGTACCACGATCTGTTTTGTTAACATGTATTATGTGATGAGATGCACACCGTTTGTCATGTTATGTAAATAAATCAGATTTTTACAGTTCCTACGTTGTGCAGGTGTGGTAAGCTTAAAACAGTCATTTCTGACATATTGCAGTTTTAATCAGACCAAGTGCAAATTTGGTTTGCATGGGGATCAGTAACAATAGTTTTAGGATAGTACTTTAAACTGCAACATTTAACTTTGGGGGTTAAAATTAGGCATAAAACTCATCAGAACATTTTGTGAAGTGCACTTTTTCTGCATTGATTAATTTAATAATTTGTGATTTATAGTCATCTATTTGAGCAACATTTTTTGCACATTTTAAATGAAGCTCGAGGTGCTTTACAATGCTGCATCAAAATAAGTAAGGCTTATCTAACAAGCTTTAAAATGGTACATCTTAAAAAAAAAAACTACTACTTTTACATTTATTTTGCAGATGCTTTTATCCAAAGCAGCTTAGTGTAAACCAATATAATGCATGCACTTGAGGACCTTGCTCAAGAACCCACCAGTGGCAACTTTGCAGTGCTGAGGCTTAAATTGGCAACCTTCCGTCCTGTCCTTGACCTTGATCCTGCAAGTTTCAATCCATGGTCTTTAAAAGGGTATTATAATGTTTTAATGCATTTACAATGCAGTGCACAAAAAAACGAAAAGAAAAAGTATTCCAATACAACACAAAAGCAATGGTAATGATAACAGCTTAAACCATACAGTTAAAATGTGACGGTAGCATATAAGTAAAGACTAAGGGAAAAAAATTCATTTAAGTAGATGGCCTAATGAATATTTGTTGTTGTATTGTAGATCCATAACAAGCTTAATGCAACTAGGTGGTTTCTCCAAATTAAACACAAAATGCTATTTTAAATGACTACTGTCTCTGAACAGAATCCCTCATACTACCACACATTTGCTAATCAGCTGTCGTCTCAAGTGCCCTTGATTAGTTGCATCAGGTGTGCTTGAGATACAACACATCAAATACCTGGACTGGCTAGGGGTTTGTTGACTGATGTTTGGTTGTATGTTAGACTCTTCAATAAGTCAGAAGAGTTGTTTGAGAAATTGAGAATTGCCTAGCACAAACAAAGAACAGGATACAGAAGGGTAGCAAAGGCATTGAATGTTCTTAGAGATACAGTTGTAAGCATAGTTGGCTTCAAAGTAAAAAAAACAACAAAAAAAACATTGCCCATACTACCTGGATTTGGCAGAAAGAGTAAGCTTTCACCAGCTGCCCTCAGATTCCTGTGGAGGCAGGTGGTCCAAAATCAAGTGACTTCAAAAATCATGCAGCAAAATTGTGGCAGCTGTAAGTGCCAACAAAATACTCTCATCTCATAAGGAATCTTTACCCATTCTTCTCATGCAAAAGCTTCCATCTTATTAATGTTTAGAAAGTTTAAACAAGGTTCAATTTTACCACAAGATTCACAACATTCCTTCTCAAAAATGCCTTGGTATTTCTGTTAATTTATAAGTCCAGTCACACAGATGTTTTCTGCTGCAGAAACTGGCAATTTTCACTATCGCTTACCCACCTTCATGCTGTCTGTGGGGATAGTATTTTTCTGGTCATAAGCCTTGTCTTTCTTGTGCTAAACAAACCGCTGAACCACAAGTTCCTGATTTGATTCCTCTGTCAATAGAATTGTGTCCCAGGACTATCTAAATTTCCCTCTGGTGTACTTTAATCAAGCTTTTTCCCTATGCTAGTTGTACAAAAGTGGTGTGTGTTGTGGACTCCAGCTACGGAGTCCTTGGTTGTTGAGTGATTTTCTTATGATTTCCACTGAACCGTTTATCCCAGCCTTCATCAGGTCATCCTGTTAGTCTTTGTTGTAACGTTTGGGCAGGGTTTGTCTTAATGAGATTGCTAAGGCTCCTGGATAAAATTTTGGGCTTTCTCCAATGGCAAGGCAAATTTGCTGCTGCACTTTACATTTGGAACTTCTGGACAATATTTTCATTAGTGTCCTTAGGAATGATCAAGGTCTTATTTTGTTTTATACATGCCATAAAATGATTTTTCTCAGCTTCTGTGACCGCTTCTTAGTTTTTACCATGGTTGCAACACACCTTGTGAACACATCTAGGTTAAATCTCTGCTGGATTAGAATTGGATTCAGCAATTCTTTTGGAGCTGGTGAACACTGCCACTGTATTTAGTAGATTTACATGATCAAGGCAGATGAAGTAAGTTCTACCATTCTAAAGAGTTGCTAGTGTGGTCAGTCTGCAGCTCAGCACTCCATGGATATCTGTTGGAAAAAAGACTGGTTATCAGACACTGGAAAATGGGATTTAAACAATTGGGCTGCAACCAGCTAAGCAGGCTGCAACCAAATAGTTGTATGGCTCTGGAATGCATTTTTTTTTTTTTTTTTTTACTGATTTAGGACTCCGTTTGGGTCACCTCTTTTAAAAAAGCAAGTGGAGACTAAAATGCTGAGAACTGATGAATAATAGTACTTTCTACCAAAATTAACTGGTCTTTTGTTTCCTTTTAGGTAAAAAATGGACATATGATGGTAAGTGAACTGCACTGTCCCTGATGTACCCACAGTAATATTGCTTATTTATTAATATCTGCTTTATCTATGTAATGTATGAGGGTAAATTACACCTGTATTATTTTCCAGGCAGGTTCATTACAGCTCCTGCTGTAATGAATTATTAAATATTAAATTATTGTCCTAACATTGAAGTAACACTAGGTGCTTGGGTGGTGCAGTGGTAAATTATGCTATCCCATGACCACTAGAATCCAGAGTTTAAATCCCCAGTGATGCTATTGGCCTGTGTGGTGTCTACATACATATGTCATTGGCTATGTCTGGAGGGGTGGTTAAGGCCCCACGATGGATTGACATCCTGTCTGTGGTGTGTTGCTGCCTTGCACCCAGTAATGGTCAGGAAATTGGGCAGCATGGTTCATGATGACCTCTGGTCACTCTCCTTAATGAACTTTGCACAACGAAGTAACCTTACACTGTGTCGTACACATGACCAGCACCTCCCCTGTTATGTAGGTAATATTTCTGTAAACAAGACTAACCAGAAATAAAGCATTTTACTTTCAAAGAATGTAATGAAGGGCAAATTATAATGCCTCTAAAGATCTGTATGCATATTTAAGCTCTGGAGAGCCTTACCAAGCATACCAAGTCTTTATCTTTTGTGATTTTAGTCAGTCTTTCTCCCCTTTCAAGCCTTATGGTGCCTGGATATACAAATGCTTAGAGAGTTTGTCCCTGGTGCAGTGAAATTAATTAATTCCAAAATCTACTGTGTTTTGAAATGACTTAAGGAATTAAGAGCTATACAGTTTTTATTGCTTTTGTTTGTAGGGCCTGATGGAGAGCACCACTGGTCCAGCAATTATCCATACTGTGGAGGAGCATTCCAATCTCCTATAAACTTTCAGCCAAAGTTGCTGAGATACGATCCAGACTTGCTGCCCATTCAGCTTCAAAACTATAATTTGTCTAGCAGTGAGCAGCTCACTCTCAGCAACAACGGACACTCTGGTAAAAGATAAATTCATTTTTTTGTTCTTTAGTTTATTTATCCTGATCAGAGCCATATCTTGAGCATCCTCCCTGAACGGGGTAATGGCTCTCAATTGCTCTCTTTGCAACCAGACAGCAGAACCCACTCTGGACCTTATACTACTACTACTAATAAGACACATTGACTATGGGGTATAGGCTTTGTATTTGTCATAGTAGACTTTTTCTTTTTTTTTAAATATTTTATTAAAAAAATTTTTCTCAAATTTGTTCTCTGAACAGGTATAGTTTTAAAAGGCACTGAAGACAGGCCTGTCATAATTTAGAAGCTGGCAAAACAAGGGGTTACTATCTAAAAAGAAGGTTGAAAACCTCTCTAAGAGAAAGTCTGTCCAGATGATTGGATGTAATATAGAAGGGGGTTCTTCCTTGCACAGCAGACTTTTTTGAAGTTCACTCTCCGTCTACGTACACAGACAAGCTGAAGCATTAACTGTGGGTTAACTAGTAGAGACATCTGGTTCAGCCACAGTATATTAAATGTGCTCTCGTCTTCAGCCACATTTTTATCTTTAACTTGGAGAGGGTGACATGATCCTTTTGTATGTCGGACCACAGCAATTTTCTCTAATCACCCTCATGATAACTACTCATGTACACAAAGGCAGCAAACAGCTTGTATTTTGGGTGAGTGAAGTATGGTGTTTTTGTAGTTATTACTCAAGCTCCAGCTAATCTGTTCAACAAGAAAGCTTACGCCACATCGTAAACATGTCAATTACATGAAGACATGCTTTTACTGTTCAGTCAGGATGTAGTTTTGCAATTCAATTGCTTTTGTCAGTGTCCTCCTTAAACATGGACCCTTTTTCTGTATTTGGACATGGCTTGGGCAAGTTATGGTAAATATCTGCAGGTCAGAAAATGTTTTCAAATTGATAAGCTTTGATTTGATTTTGAATTTTCATATTTGCTATTGTCCAATCTTAATCTCTTATGGAGACATGACTTTTTTGAGGTTTTTTAAAAAAAAAAATCAAAAACTCAAATCTTGTTGTTTGCAAAACTATTTAGACAATTTTAGACTCAATTGTGGGCATGCACATCTTTTTTTACTTTTATTATCCTTAAGATGGATTTATAACTTAATTACAGTCAATCTGTTGCAATTTGAGTTGATGACACTTTGTTTGGACCATTGTTTGGAAAGGCACACACTTGTGACTAGAAGAGCTTACAATTTACACTGTAGTGTCAGGACACACACCAAGCCCAAGGAACTATATGTGGTTCTCGGTGATTAAACTGTGGCAAGGCATAGATCTTGGGAAGGATATTAAACAATATAAGGCTTTAAGTAAAGAAGCTTGCTACAACATAAAACCCTTCTAAAGTTAGTGTCTGGCCCAGTTGGACATTTGGGCTAGAATAGTCTTGGTCAAGAATGTAAGAACCCACTGGTCACTCAAAGAGCTTTAAAAGTCTGAGCCAGTTAGATGGACATGTCTGCCATAAAGTCCTGATCAGTGGAGTGGTGCAGAGTGGCAAATGGGAGCCACTGTTGTGCTTACGGTTTGCTAATTAGCACTAGGAAAATTATCTGCTCTGATGAGAAGAATTAAGAAGAAACATAGTGATGGCAGCATCATGCTACTGACAGTGAGATTGGCAAGTTAACCTATCAGCATGACTATGACCCTGAACCACATCGAACATTTGTGGAAAGACCTGATGATAGCAAATTAGAGATGCTTGCCTTTCCCACAAATTGAATTGCAACCTTTCTGAGAGGATCTGCCATAAAGATTGATCCAGGTGTGCCATGCTTGTAGATATATCCATGAAGATCTGCAGCTATTTACTAATCAGGATTTTAATGTCATGTTTTACACACTTTGGTTACATTAATGACCGGTAGTTACAGGTTACACAAGATTCAATTCACAAGTTTAATGTCAAACAGTCATGTATAATTTTGTATCTCCAATTCCACCTCACTTGCATGTCTTTGGACTGTGGGAGGAAACCTCACAGAAAGGACCTGGGGATCGAACGCAGGACCTTCTGACCGGAGTCAAAAGACATAAATTAGCTGGAACTGAATGAATAGGCTTCAGAATTAAAATCATTTTTCAATAAATTAAATAAATGTTTAAATCATATGAGTTTCCTTTTCACATAGGCAAGGTTAGTTAAGGTTTGCACTTCTTCTGAGATGCTTGAAGTCACTTGCTGCTTATTTTTAAACTGCAGCTTCTGCAACCAAATTGGGCAAATCAACAGGTCTCAAAGAGTACAAACTTGCCCTTCTAATCCCTCACTCCAACTCCACCATGTATTTGGTGCCACATGGTTAAGCCACCAGGTCTAGCTGGCTTCACCAAACCAACAGTTATGCTCTCTTAATTCCTGGCAGTGGAATTAGTGGGTATGGGATCAAGGATCATTTCACAATCTTTTTATGACTAAAATAATTGCTGCATTGCCCCCTGTATTCACTTTTTTGTTTGTACATTGTAGCTTATTGCACATGCTCCCTTAATTTTATAGTGAAATGCTTGTAAAAATAGTTTATTCTGCTCTGCATCGTCAGCACAAAAGTGAAAGCTGGACCTGTAAATGTCTGAACTTCTTTTATTTTCAAATTTTTTTTTTTAATGCAGTGCAGCTGTCCCTGCCATCCCGGATGCAGCTTGTTAGTTTACCTGATCAATACTCTGCAGCTCAGCTTCACTTCCACTGGGGATCTGCCAATGTACTGGCTGGCTCTGAACACGCAGTCAACGGCAAGCAGTTTCCTGCTGAGGTCGGACTTCAAATTTTCTCTGTTCACTCTTAACTGATTGTGATTCATTCTAGTGAGGACTTTGAGAAGCACTCTCTTAACAGGGTTACAAATAACCATATAAAATTAACTAGTCAATAGTCTAGTGTCATAACCACTGAGCCACTACTTTCCTACCTAGTGCTACTCTCCTGGGCCTAAAAGGTACACTATATTGACACAAGTAATGGGACACCCCTGCTATTTATTGAATTTGTTCTTCAGCTACAAAAATTGCTACCAGGTGTAATCAATAATATAAAGGAAATTATAGGCTTCCAACTTTGCAGCAACAGTTTTGGCAAGGCCTTTTCCTTTTTCATCTAGTCTGTGTCCTTGTGTACAAAGCAAGGTCTATAAAGGCTTAAACAAAACACAAGAAAACTTTAGTGACCTGCACAAAGCCCTGACCTTGGCCCCAATGAACAGCTTTGGAATTAACTGAAACATCATTTAAGGCTTTTTTGACCAACATAAGTGCCCATCCATACAAATTATCTTTTGACTGACTGGGCACAAATTCCCACAAATGTTTCAGTTGGCTCATCTTTTTGTGGAACGTGGCTTACATCAGCAGGCTGTAGTTGACATGCTAAGAAAGAAAACCTGGGATGATAGACTGTACCACTGAATTATACATAAATTAGTTAAATTGGTGTATAATTAACGTAGTAAGACGATGTAAGATGCAAGATAAGCTCTAACTTTTCTGGTTTTCCTAGCTGCATTTGGTCCATTTCAATTCTGCAAGGTATCCCAACATCTCTATGGCAGTGGACAAGTCTGATGGTCTTGCTGTACTGGGAGTTTTTATTGAGGTAAGCCGGTTTCATTTTTAATCATCTTTTTGTTGTGTGACATGCTGCATTTTTAATATCTCTTTGATTGCCAAGGTGGGTGAATTTAATCCAGCTTTTGACCAGTTTCTCAAATTTGTCCAAGGCATTAAGTATAAAGGTAAGCTTTTTATTTTCAACAAACTAGCTGAATTGCATTTGACTCTGTACAAAGCTATCACATTAGTTATCATCTTATTATAATGAGACAGACCAGAAGGTGCAGATTCCAGCCTTTAACATACAGAAGCTGCTACCTGCTTACCTGGATGAGTATTACCGTTATGATGGATCTCTCACCACACCCCCCTGCTACCCCAGTGTGCTGTGGACAGTGTTCAAGGATCCTGTCACCATCTCACTCAGTCAGGTACAACTGTACATTTTTACTGTGGGTAAAGCTTGTGAAGTAATCAATAAATGTATACACTACATACACAGATCAGCCATAACATTAAAACCACCTCCTTGTTTCTACACTCACTGTCCATTTTATCAGCTCCACTTACCATATAGAAGCACTTTGTAGTTCTACAATTACTGACTGTAGTCCATCTGTTTCTCTGCATGCTTTGTTAGCCCCCTTTTATGCTGTTCTTCAATGGTCAGGACTCTCCCAGGACCACTACAGAGTAGGTACAGTGAAGCCCAAAATTATTCATACCCCTGGCAAATTTTGACTTGGTTACTATTATTCAACCAGCACTTTTTTTTTTTTTTTTTTTTTTTTTTTTTTTTTTTTTTGGACTGGAAATGGCACAGGTGTCTCCCAGAAGATAATAAGACGATGTACAAGAGGCATCATTGTGGAAAAAAATATTTCTCAGCTTTTATTTACATTTGAACAAAAAGTGGCATGTCTAAAATTATTCATACCCTTTGCAAACTGTCAGTCTATGGGAAAATCCAAAGTTCTATACCATTCCAAATAGTCCGAGCTGTTCTAAAGCATCCTAATTACCCTGATTCATTGGGAACAGCTGTTTTTTAATCAACTCAACAGGTGAAAAACAGCAGCTCTCTGCAGTTTGTTTGTGGACAGTCATGACAGTCTGTGGAAAATCTCAGAGGACATGGTCGGAAGCCAAAAGTGACACCTGTGCTGGCCAGGAGGATAGTGAGAGAGGTGAAAAAGAATCCAAGGATCACCACAAGGCCATCCTGGTGAATCTGGGCTCTGCTGGTGGCAGCATCTCAAGGCAGACAGTCCAACAGACACTGCACACTGCTGGGTTCCACGGACGCAGACCAAGGAGGACACCACTTCTCCAGAAAAGGCACACAAAAGCCCGCTTGACCTTTGCAATGCTCATCTGGACAAAGAAGAAGACTTCTGGTCTTCTGTTTTATGGTCAGATGACACAATTTAATTGGTTGGCCATAGTGATGTATCCTTCATTTGGCATAAAAAAGGAGAAGCCTTCAACCCTAAGAACACCATCCCCACTGTCAAACAAGGTGGTGGGAACCTAATGATTTGGGGGTGGTTTTCAGCCAATGGACCAGGAAACCTAATCACAGTAAACGGCACCATGAAAAAAGAGCAATACATCAAGATTCTCAACAACAACATCAGGCAGTCTGAAGAGAAACTTGGCCTTGGGCACCAGTGGACATTTCAGCATGACAACGACCCAAAACACACAGCAAAAGTGGTGAAGGAATGGTTAGGGGACAAAAACATTAAAGTTTTGCAGTGGCCCAGCCTGTCCTGACTTGAATCCAATTGAGAATCTGTGGAGGGAGCTAAATATCAGAGTGATGGCAAGGAGACCCTCCAACCTGAAAGAGTTGGAGCTCATTGCTAAAGATGAATGGGCAAAAATACCAGTGGAGACATGCAAAAAGCTGGTCAGCAATTATAGGAAGCGTTTGATTGCTGTAATAGCCAATAAAGGCTTTTCTATTGATTATTGAGAAGGGTATGAATAATTTTGCACATGCCACTTTTTGTTCAAATGTAAATAAAAGCTGAGAAATATTTTTTTCCACAATGATGCCTCTTGTACATCGTCTTATTATCTTCTGGGAGACGCCTGTGCCATTTCCGGTCAAAAAAAAAATTGCTGGTTGAATAAAAGTAAGTCAAAATTTGCCAGGGGTATGAATAATTTTGGGCTTCACTGTATTATTTAGGTGGTGGATCATTCTCAGCACTGCAGCGACACTGATGTGGTGGTGTGTTAGTGTGGGTTGTGCTGGTATTAGTGGGTCAGACACAGCAGTGCTGCTGGAGTTTTTAAACACCTCACTGTTACTGCTGGACTGAGAATAGTCCACCAACCAGAAGATGAGCAATCGTCTCTGACTTTACATCTACGAGGTGGACCAACGTGTAGAAGTGTCTAACAGAGTGGACAGTAAGTGGACATGGTATTTAAAAACTCCAGCAGTGCTGCTGTGTCTGATCCACTCATCAGCACAACACGCACAAACACACCACCACCATGTCAGTGTCACTGCAGTGCTGAGAATCATCCACCATCTAAATAATACCTGCTCTGTGGTCCTGTGGGGGCCCTGACCCTTGAAGAATAGGGTGAAAGCAGGCTAAAAAGGTATGTAGAGAAACAGATGGACTACAGTCAGTAATTGTAGAATTAGAAAGAGCTTCTATATGGTAAGTGGAGCTGATAAAATGGACAGTGAATGTAGAAACAAGGAGGTGGTTTTAATGTTCTGGCTGATCGGTGTAAATATTTACAAAATCCAAATAATTTAAGAAATGCCCTAAACTGTGGTGATGAATCCAGATTCTGAAATACAGTGATAATGAAATCACACTTATCTGAGATCAGAGAATGTGGGTGCATTTTCAAATGCATGTAGTATTTATAGCTTTTTTTGCACACAGACATTTATACAGACAGCCATTTCTAAATCTAATTTCAATTCAATATTAACAGAAAGCGTTAAGTGTGCTGGGTTTTCATAGAAATAAACATCGTCATAGTGTGATAACTGGTATAAATTCACTACATTGGTGGTTTTCCTGACACATGATGTTTCTCTTCTTGCAGTACCTGACACTGGTCAATATTCCATCCACCTCTAATGCTCAAGAATCAGTCCCAGTGCCTATGTTCGGGAACCACCGAAAACCCATGCCGATGGACAATAGAGTGGTGTTGGTCTCCTTCCAGGATAGTGAGTACCCAGTATAGTTTTTCCCTGTATAGTAAAGATACCAAGCAGTAAAGCGGACATGCTTTGTGGCTCTGTAATTAAATGCTTGGCTTGACATGGTGATGCAGCATGTTCTCTGCTGGGAAATGAGCTGTTGACTTTTTCTCGCTCTTGGTTTTCTACTTATGTGACATATATTCAACTGGCAGTTTTTGGGAACTTTTCTAAGTGCTGTACACTCTGGGTTTGAAATTAGTGACCTCTTTAGTCATAACTTTCTTTCCAGCCATGGTTAAAACCAGGAAAGCATTCTAAATGTTTTATGCTTAACCTCAGAACAGTTATAAGATTGAAGATGCATGTGAAAACCTCTTAGAAAAAAACTAGAAAATGCTCGTCACATTTTTATACATGAATTATGGAACATTAGAACTAAAATTCTTTGTTGAAGCCATTCACAATTTGCATTTTATATGTATAAAAAAGTTAGTGTTGTGTAAGAAATGTGTTGTCATACACTGATCAGCCATAACATTAAAACCACCTCCTTGTTTCTACACTCGGTCCATTTTATCAGCTCCACTTACCATATAGAAGCACTTTGTAGCTCTACAATTACTGACTAGTCCATTTGTTTCGCTGCATGCTTTTTAAGCCTGCTTTTACACTGTTCTTCAATGGTCAGGACCCTAACAGGAGCACTACAGAGCAGGTATTATTCAGGTGGTGGATCATTCTCAGCACTGCAGTGACACTGAAATGCTGGTGGTGTGTTAGTGTGTGTTGTGCTGGTATGAGTGGATGAGACACAGCAGCGCTGATGGAGTTTTTAAACACCTCACTGTTCCTGCTGGACTGAGAATAGTCCACCAACCAAAAATATATCCAGCCAACAGTGCCCTGTGGGCAGCGTCCTGTGACCACTGATGAAGGTCTAATAGATGACCAACTTAAACACACCACCACCATGTCAGTGTCACTGCAGTGCTGAGAATCATCCACCACCTAAATAATACCTGCTCTGTGGGGGTCCTGATCCTTGAACAGGGTAAAAGCAGGCTAAAAAGGTATGTAGAGAAATAGATGGACTACAGTCAGTAATTGTAGAACTACAAAGTGCTTCTATATTGTAAGTGAAGCTGATAAAATGGACAGGGAATGTAGAAACAAGGTGGTTTTAATGTTATGGCTGATCGGTGTATTAGTGAAGCCCTGCCGTGGTTTGCTTCACACTTGACTGTGAAAGGTACAACCCCAAATCAGAAAAAGTTTGGACAGTACAAATAATAAAACTGCAGTGATATATTTCATTGCAGACAGTTTGAACCCAAGATATTTCATGTGTTGTCTGCTCAACCTTATATTATTAATTAATAAACATCCATTCCTGCATTTCAGACTTGCAACACATTCCAAAAAAAGTTGTAACAGTAAAACATTTACCACTTTGTAATGTCTGCATTCCTTCTCACAACCCTTTGAGGACGTTTTGGCACAGGATACCAGGGGATGAAGTGTTTTAGGTGTAATTATGTTCCATTCTTTCTGCAAACATTTCTTAACAGTACTGGGTTGTTGTCTTTTTTTTTTTTTTTTTTTACTTGCTCTTTACTCACTGAAATTTCTCTAGATTTTATTGATCATTTAATGATGATATGCACTGTAAAGGGGGAAATATATGCACATTACTTTCTACAAAATCTTTCCTTGAACATTATTTTTAAACATTTCAATGGTGTTCTCATGTTTGTTGACCACCTTTGCTCCTTGAAGACTCAGCTTTTTGTACAAAATCATGATTACATAATTATTGGAAGTATATTAACAAATGAAATTAAGTTGACCTGACGAAAGGTGAAATATCTTGGGTTTATACAGCAATGAAATAAGTCAATGTAAGAAATGCATTTATTATTTGCATTTTTCATACTGTCACATCTTTTTTTTGATTTGGGCTTGTATATTGGCCGATACTATTGTCTGCCTAAATTTTTAGCTCCCAAAAATTTGTATTTGTATCTGTTTTTGAATTGATTCCTTATTTTACTTTCTTGCGAATGTTTTGTAAAATTATTTTTCCTCTTATTAACCTACAATTTTTATATTGTATAAACAATATCCTTTTAAATAAGCAAATTTATTAGTAATTCCATTGGCAAGTATGGCAATGTTTTCTGCCTTTGGGCAATTTAATCGAAACCTTTTAGATAAACACTTGCTGCTTATGTTCATTTCCCTGCATGGCCTGTTTTCTTCTCTAAAGTATTGTATAAATATGCAAAAATAAGTGCTCTGTCTTCAGCACGGCTGCTACCTCAGCACACTTGGCTCAAATCGCGCTTTCAAGAACTGTGGCACAATCAAAACTGTTTACACCTTGTGTCTGGTGCAGGCTGGGGGCTGCATGGTTCTCTTTCAGTGGCTTCTCCCATGCAGAGAAGGCTGGCCATCCAACAACTGCTGAGGGGAGACCTTGCAGATTTGGCAGATGAAGGACTGCACCATCTTTTGCCAAAGCTCAGGAACAAGCCATGGGCACCAAAAAAATTGAACAGCAACCAGAGACCGAAGCCATCGAGCCAAGTAGCTAAGAAACTTCCTTCAACTTTGAAGTCTGCCATAAATGATGATGTGTTGTGTTTTGTATCCCTGGAAAAGAATGTATCTCTTGAGGTGAGCAGGCGTCATGCAGAAAGCCAGATAATCCATGCTCTTAAAAAAGCAGTGTTCCCTAAGCTAAACCTACACAGCTACCTAAACTGCAGGTCTGACTTGGATCTCCAAACAATCAGGTATCTTATTTATTCAAGACCTGGAGATGAGGCAGAGGAGCTTGATCAGGCATTGACGAGAGCCATTCAGAGGCAAAAGCCTCTGAAGCAGCACCAGGGCTCAGCACTGTCCAAGCTGACAAGGCAGACCAAAGCTGCTGGCATAAAAAATAGTCAAGACGTGGTGTTCGCTAATCACAGACTGCAGGCTGCAGAGTGGGAGGATTAGAATCCCACTACGGCCATAAACACAGGCTACAAAGCAAGTTACAATAGTCATCAAAGACCCATTATGCTAACTCTAGATCTTAAACACTTTAGTTTAACCAGTAGTACTTTATGCTGCCTTTAGTCTTAGAGTGCCAGGTGTGATCTCATAATGAGAATACAAGTCCAGGAGACTTACCTTTATTTGAATGTCCTTATAAAAGAAAAAGCCCTACAGAAGTAAAAAAATGCACTTTTTTGAGCAGAGAAGTGTTAAAATGCAGCATTTGACTGCATTAGTCTTTGTACACCTGTGAAAGAAATTATATATTTTTTGACGTTGCCTAAGAGGTGCTCTGTTGGCACAGTGGTCCATTGGGCAGGCTTACCATCCCTGAGATCCGGGTTTAAATCTCTGTGGTGCCAGTAAATGTATTATTTTAAAAATCCTATATTAATCATATTTTCTTCAGAGAAGAAACCCCCCCCCCCCCCCCCCAGTCACACTAAGAAATTTGGCATTTTGTCCTCATGTCCTTGTGGGTTTCCTCTGTGAACTTCAGCTTCTATTTATGCACTCCTGTTTTTCCAGGTGGGTGTCCTTGTTAGTGGATCACAGCTGACTATGCAGCAAAATGTATGGGTTTAGCTTGCTTTTTTTTTTGCTTTTACAAAATATATGCAATTATTAATGCTAGAATTTATCGTATTTCTTGTGCTTATTCTTATTATGAATTATTTATGTTAACTATTTAAGGACGCTTGTAGCTTTGGAGATAAGCATCTCCAAAATTGCAAAGCTGCTAGTTTTAAAATAAAAAAAAAAAAAGGGCTAAATCAAGTTCCCAAATAAAGAAGTATTGCAATATGAAGAAAATACTGTGTGAAATAATTTTGTACTTTATTGGGGAGGCTTTATTTCTATATACACTGACACAAAAATTAAAGAGGTGCACCTATCTAGTAGAGACACCTAACACAGATGAAATTTATGGGTATACTATTATTCACAGTAGCCTATCTGTTGTTCCTACACTTAATCACTTTCCTGCACCCTTCCAGTACATGCTTGACCATCGAGACCATTACTTTGGACAATCCTTGTCATTTACCAGTCTGTCGCTGCGTCAAGAAATGCAGCTTAAAACTTTATTATGCAAAGAAGCAGCCATATATTAATTTTGCATGGAAACCCTGTTCTCTGGTCCTGAATCCATCTGAGATGGACAGAAAGACAGTGGAAACATGTTTTGTGATCAAACAAGTCCATGTTTGAGCTTGTTTTTGGGAAAGACAGAGATTGCACATGTGACAAAGATTTAAAAAGATCATTTAGAATGTTCCTACCAAAGAAAATGCTAAAACCAGCATCTGTGATGGCATGGGGGTGCATCAGTGCCCATGGTATTGGTGATCTGCATGTATGTGAGGGTTCTATTGATGCAGTTACTTATATTGGTATTTTTAAGGGAGATATGCTGCTATCAAGATGTCTATTCCCAGGAAGTCCACAACAATTTCAGCAGGACAATACCAGACCTCATTCTGTACAAAGAGGAGAATCAGACACTGGTGACTCTGTACTGTTAACCAGCTTAAGTCTTGTATACAGCAAGTGAGCAAAAATTCCACTTGTAAAACTTCAACAATTGGTATCTTTAAATCCCAAAAGATTAAAAACTATAATTTTGGTATTGAAAACACTGAAAATATTTTCTATGTTCTTTTGTCTGTTAAAGGTTCAATTAAAAATAACAAATTACAGATTTTAGGTCTATTGCATTTTTTTAAAGTGACCCAACTTTTTTGGAAATGCAAGTTGGGATTTTCTGCAAGTTGGGATTTTCTGCAAGTTGGGAAGACAGCAAAGAGTTTATAAAACCTTCTAAAAGTTACATTGTTGTAAAACAAATGAACATATCACAGGATTTATTTTTATTACATTATGTAAAATGTCCCAGCTTTTCTGAAGTTGAGGTTGCATTCTTCTTTTTATTGCATTTTACCAAATGTCTTTATTCTGCAAATGGGGTTTGGATGTAGTCAAATTAAATAGTTAAATAGTTTGAAGCATTCTTGTATTTTCCATTAGTATATGACAGCAGTTGGGTGCAAGTTTAGACTAAATTAAAAGCATTACAAAGAAAGCTCTTCATGGTTTGACTTATGGGTTTGTCTCTTGATCATGACATAAAAATAAAGGCATTTAAACTTTACCAGTTTTTCTTGGTACTGCTATGAAGTATAGCTAATGTATTCATATGCTTTACCATGGAAACCTGCAGATTTTTGCATACTTGTCACCCTTATTTTAGATTTTGCAAATGTAATATAAAACACAGACAACTGAGTTGATAAATAAATACAATTATTTTGCACCATCTGGCCTGACAGAAAAGGGAATTGCTCCGTTGGGTACTTAGACTAGATACAGTGGGGCCAAAAAGTATTTAGTCAGCCACTGATTGTGCAAGTTCTCCTACTTAGAAAGATGAGAGAGGTCTGTAATTTTCATCATAGGTACACTTCAACTATGAGAGACAAAATGAGAAAAAAAAAATCCAGGAAATCACATTGTAGGATTTTTAAAGAATTTATTTGTAATTTATGGTGGAAAATAAGTATTTGGTCAATAACAAAAGTTCAACTCAATACTTTGTAACATAACCTTTGTTGGCAATGATAGAGGTCAAACGTTTCCTGTAAGTCTTCACCAGGTTTGCACACACTGTAGCTGGTATTTTGGCCCATTCCTCCATGCAGATCTCCTCTAGAGCAGTGATGTTTTGGGGCTGTCGCTTGGCAACACTGACCACTCCAGGACCTTGAAATGCTTTTTACGGAGCCACTCCTTCGTTGCCCGAGCGGTGTGTTTGGGATCATTGTCATGCTGGAAGACCCAGCCACGTTCCATCTTCAATGCTCTCACTGATGGAAGGAGGTTTTGGCTTAAAATCTCACGATACATGGCCCCGTTCATTCTTCCCTTAACACGGATCAGTCGTCCTGTCCCCTTTGCAGAAAAACAGCCCCAAAGCATGATGTTTCCACCCCCATGCTTCACAGTAGGTATGGTGTTCTTGGTATGCAACTCAGCATTCTTCTTCCTCCAAACACGACGAGTTGAGTTTTTACCAAAAAGTTCCATTTTGGTTTTATCTGACCACATGATATTCTCCCAATCCTCTTCTGGATCATCCATATGCTCTCTGGCAAACTTCAGACAGGCCTGGACATATACTGGCTTAAGCAGGGGAACACGCCTGGCACTGCAGGATTTGAGTCCCTCTCGGCGTAGTGTGTTACTGATAGTAGCCTTTGTTACTTTGGTCCCAGCTTTCTGCAGGTCATTGATCAGGTCCCTCCGTGTAGTTCTGGGATTTTTGCTCACCATTCTCATGATCATTTTGACCCCACAGGATGAGCTTTTGCGTGGGGCCCCAGATCGAGGGAGATTATCAATGGTCTTGTATGTCTTCCATTTTCTTACAATTGCTCCCACAGTTGATTTATTCACACCAACCTGCTGGCCTATTGTACTGTAGATTCACTCTTCCCAGCCTGGTGCAGGTCTACAATTTTCTTCCTGGTGTCCTTCGACAGCTCTTTGGTCTTGGCCATGGTTGAGTTTGGAGTCTGACTGTTTGAGGCTGTGGACAGGTGTCTTTTATACAGATAACGAGGTCAAACAGGTGCCATTTAATAATAGGTAATGAGTGGAGGACAGAAGAGCTTCTTAAAGAAGTTACAGGTCTGTGAGAGCCAGAAATCTTGCTTGTTTGTGGGTGACCAAATACTTATTTTCCACCATAATTTACAAATAAATTCTTTAAAAATCCTACAATGTGATTTCCTGGAATTTTTTTTTGTCTCTCATAGTTAAAGTGTACCTATGATGAAAATTACAGACCTCTCTCATCTTTCTAAGTAGGAGAACTTGCACAATCAGTGGCTGACTAAATACTTTTTGGCCCCACTGTACACCCAGACTTAATTACAGCCAGCCCTGTTAAATAGACCTTTTAACTGTGTGAAGAAGGTTAAATGCAGTCAATTTGAAACAATAATCATTTTAAGACTCAACTCATTCAGAAAGATAAAAAAAAAAAAAAACATCTTAGGAACTACAGGCCTTACTTACCTCACCACATTCATAATGCCACAAAATGATAGGACAAGATTAAATGATCAGATTTGCTGGAATATCTTGATGGCACACCAAGCATTTTGAAATATTGTTTTGTGGACTGGTGAGTTAAAAGTGGAACTTTATGAAGGACATTTCTCCAGTTACATCTGTTATAAAGCTAACAGCATTCCACAATAAAACCATCATACTATCAGTCAAACATGGGCATGCTTTGCTGTTTTAGGGCCTGGGAACTCTATTCTTAAAAGCCCTTCAGTGTGGCTGAAAATCTATTCTGTGAAGAAAAAATGGCCAAGGATTCTCTACAGTGATATAAAAGACTGATCTCAGTTATTGGTTTGGTGTTTGTAGTTGTTGCTGATGAAGTTTGCATTTATCTATAAAGGGAAATATCTTCTTACAGGGGTAGTACTGGTGTTGCTTATCATTTTCCCTTTATAAAGAAACACATTTCCAATAGCCAGTTAGGAAAGAAAAATTACATACCCTTAATTTGCTTACATGCATACATTACTAAAAATTACGTTTGTGACTGGCACTAGGGATGCAGTTATGTGTTCTCGCTCTCTCCAGAAAATAGTTAAAAATTTTTTCATTAGATCCATAATAACCTGCAGTGTTTTTATTATTATTGTGAAATAGTGTATGCTGACTGCAACTGAGGCCTGCTTTTCTTTAAATGTTTTGGTAGGCCAGTCTTTCCCAGGAAGGTTCACAAAATTTTCTTTGTTTGTGGACAATGGCTCTCACTGTGGTTTGCTCAAGTCCCAGAGCTTTATTCATGGCTTTATCATTTACTTTGTTTCTTATCTGTGGCAATTACTTTTCCACACAGGTCCAAATAGGGTTAAACAGCGTTTCCCTTTAATAAATGAAATATTTGAAATAATTAAATACATTAAATAAATTCTTAGTGCTATCTGTAAATTACCTTAACAAGTTGCCTGTCTGGCTTCATCTCTTTCACATTGACAATACATCAGGGCGGCACGGTGGCTTAGTGGGTAGCACTGTCGCCTCACAGCAAGAAGGTCCAGGGTTTGATCCCCAGGTGGGGCGGTCCGGGTCCTTTCTGTGCAGAGTTTGCATGTTTCCCCGTGTCTGTGTGGGTTTCCTCCGGGTGCTCTGGTTTCCTCCCATAGTCCAAAAACATGCCACCAGGCTAATTGGAAACACTGAATTGTCCTATAGATACCTAGCTGCTAGATGCACAAACCAGTGCATTGTAGCGCCGGTCCCAAGCTCTGATAAAATAGGGAGGGTTGTGTCAGGAAGGGCATCCGGGGTAAAAAAAAATTGTGCCAAATCAATGCGGATCATGATCCGCCGAGAGCCGAACCCGCAACCGAACGGAACAAAGGCCGAGGAAGAAGAAGAATACATTACTTTCTCAGTTGTCATTTTGGAGAGGCTTGTAATGCATTAAAGGCAGTTTATATTACACACATGACATCTTTAATATGTTTTAATGTTATTAAAAATATTGCCTGCACAATTTTTAGATGCTGCCAGACACTTTTTTTAAAGAAGTCAATTTATTTAAATTGTTTAGTTTTATAAACAGTTTTCTGAGCAGTTTAAAATTTGGAAGTAAGTGCTACACCCAAGAAAAGATGACTTACACACTTAGGAATTCTGTAATCTGGTCTAATCTTTTCTAAGCTTGTATGGCATACAATTTCACAGCTAAGCTGTTGCTGCTTTTTAGATATTTTTTATTTTTGACTGTGAATACTATAGTCTGGAAGAAATGAAAGTACTGATTGCTAGTATTCTATGATGGTGCCAAGCTGAGTCAATGAGATCTTCCAATGTTTGTATGAATTGCACTAATCTAAAGCACCAGTCAGTGGTCAGTGTAGGTAACAATTTTTTGCATGTTTCTTACTTGTTTCACACTTTTCTATACAGCAATGTAAAAAAATGTAATCTGCAGCCTTTGAAAGAGATTGGTTGCAGTTGTTGCAAAACTATTGCATTTAAGGGAGCTATTATTTTTAAATGAGTAGTATAGGTGTTGCTTAATTTGTTCAATACATTAATTCATTCACTGTCTGTTTTACCACCGCTTTATCCTATTCAGGGTCATAGTAGGTTTGATGCATTGGGCAAAAGACAGGAAACACCCCGTCAGTCCATCACAGGGCTCCTTAGTAAATGTAATGATCTTTTAAAATCTGGGGCCTAGTGTTGGTTTTGTTGTTTGTTTAATGATTTTAAATAATTGTGACGAATATGCAAAAATAGTCCCTTAATGGCATTGTACATTTCTTTCTACATGACACAAAATATCAATAAAATTTCAGTTAAATGTATAAAATGATTTCCAAGTTCCTTATTGTTTTATTTGTTGCAAATACAGTTTGATATTTATTTGCTTTACCTATTTGGAAATACTTTAATATTAAACACAATTCTTATTTACTTTCTAGTTAGGGTTAATTTTTTTAGAATTTTCATATAATTCATGATAGAATAGAATTTAAATTATGTTTATTATATAGAAAAAAATGGAGGAGCTTTGTTAGTAAACTGTGTCCTGCTGTAAACCAGCTGTGGTTTCTATATATAATGTTAACTCCAGTTTTATACAGTTAAATGTTTTTATTTGTGACCTTGTATTCACTGTCTGACCTCTTGTTGAGACTACATTAAAACTATTCCTTTACACCATGTAATTTAATGAAAATTTGGTTATTTTTAAGGGCCATTTCTTTGCTGACCTCCTATGTTGACGGAACTGCTGAAGTCTCTTTCTGCTGCACATTTACTCTTACTATCGTTAGATACCTGCCAGTATTAACAGTCTTTGATCTAGTATAATGTGTTACTCATGTATATAATTAAGGTCTTACTATAGGCCTATAATAGACTGTAATTACACTCAGCTGTGTAAATAACACCAACTAGATTTCTTATTTTGCTTAGTCCCTTAAACTACTATGCAATTTTTTGGTGCAAAATGTAATATAAATAGAGTTAAGGTAGGTTGTTTCATTCCTAAAAATTCTTTCTGTAGCATTGTCAAATAAGTCACCTTTATCTACTCTTTCGATATCTTTACCAAATCTTTGTATGTTCGAACACTGTTGACATACTTGGGACACTTAACATAAACACTAACACAAAGTTCAAATAGGTGGCACAGTGGTACAGTTGGAGTGTGTGCTACAGCAACATGCTTTCTGGGGTCTGAGAGTATGCTTTAATTCCTCCTACCTTTAAAAAAAAAACATTTAAAAATAAATTGGCTACTTCAGATTGTGACCGAGATATAGAATGTGTTGCCCTATGATAGACTGTTGCCCTGCCCAGGGTCTATTCATTTGATACTATAAACCACACTATTCTTCTGTCCAGACTGTCCAATATTGGTCTTTCTGGCCTGCCACTTGCATGGTTTAAATCATACCTCTCTGACAGGCAACATTTTGTGCAGCTAGGGTGCCATGTCTCAAATAATGCATACATACATCAGGGTGTGCCTCAGGGCTCGGTCCTTGGACCACTGCTATTTATTCTATACATCTCTCCCTTGGGTGAAATTTTCCGAAATCACGGGTTAAAATTCCACTGCTACGCGGACGACACACAGATTTACCTTAGCCTCAGGCCCTCTGATCCCTTTCCTTCTTCTGCCCTCTCCAGGTGTCTTCAAGATCTCATCCTATGGCTGCGGTCGAATTATCTTCAATTAAATACCGATAAAACTGAGCTTCTGTATATTGGCTCGAAAGCTGCACTTTCCTCTTTCTCTTGCCCTGTTCTTCTCATTGGGAACACCTCTGTTTTTCCTGCTGCTACTGCACGGAACCTTGGTGTGACAGTCGACCCTCTCCTAACTTTTCAGCCCTACATCCGCTCCATCACAAAGTCTGCTTACTTCCACCTACGTAACATTTCTCGTCTTCGCCCCATGATTTCACCTCAGACAGCAGAGCTTTTGGTCCATGCTTTTGTTACTTCTCGGCTGGACTATTGCAACTCACTGCTCTATGGTCTTCCTAACAAGTCGATACGCCCTCTACAACTTATTCAAAATGCTGCGGCCAGGATCCTCACATCCACTCGAAAACGACCATATCACCCCGGTTTTGGAGCAATTGCATTGGCTCCCTGTGCATAAACGCCTCCAATTTAAAATACTACTCCTTACTTTTAAAGCCCTTCATGGACTTGCCCCGGTCTACCTCTCCCATCTGCTGACACCTTACATACCCAGTCGCTCACTCAGGTCCTCCGATGCTGGCCTGCTGGCCACACCTAGATTTAGGCTGTCAACCTTGGGTGGCAGATCATTTAGTGTGGCTGCCCCCACTCTGTGGAACGCTCTCCCTTCTTCTCTTCGCTCTGTCTCTTCACTTCCACAATTTAAATCTCTGTTAAAAACCCATCTCTTCAATTAACTATGCTTTCTTTTTGTACCTCACTGAACTGTTTATTGTTTGATGTAAAGCGACCTTGGGTATCTTGAAAGGCGCTATATAAATTGAAAGTATTATTATTATTATTTTATTCATGTCTTGTCTTGTTTTGGTGTATTTCCAGACCCTTTGCAACCCTGACCAAGATGATGAGGGTATGTGTGTGACACTGTGGGTCTCTACTGACTAAAGGAGAATTTAAGGCCAACAATCTTAACATGTTTGTCATGCTACCTTAAATATGATTAAGGCCCTACCAAATTCACAGCCATGAAAATTGTGTCATGAGCCATGAAATGAGCCGTTTTCTGTGTAATATTCGATTTGCCATGAAATTTAAGGTTTTTGTTAATGTTTAGGCGTTTTAACATTTTTCGTTTGCATAGCAGGTTAGTCCAAGGTGTCGAAGTGTGAAGCAACTAAAAACACTACTCAAATAAATGAGTTTGGAAAACTCCCAACCAATTCTGTGGATGCAGAGGGAAGATAAGAACATTCACAATCGCTGAATGTTCTAGGTTTACATTCAACTATTAACGTAATCTGTGCTGTGTATTGTAGCTTCCATTTATTCTATTATTCAATTCATGAGTGTTATTTAATGACTGCCATGAAATGTGTCACTTTTCTTAAAAAATCTGTTATTAGATTAGATTCAACTTTATTGTCATTACACATGTACAAGTACAATGCAACGAAATGCAGTTTAGCATCTAACCAGAAGTGCAATAAGCAGAAAGTGCAGGATATACAGTATTTATGATATACATTATTTACAGTGGGTAAATAGCAGTGGTATGAACAGGATCTATAAATTATACTATAAACAAGATATGTAGCTGAAAACAATATACCGTACATATTAAGGTGCAGATTAATATTAAGGTGCTATGCAGGTTGAAGTGATTAAGGTGCTATGGACACGATCAAGGAATGAGTATGTAAAAACATGGTAAACAGATGTATACTATATATGGGATTTATGTACAAATGAAGTATGTACCGATGAAATACTAAGTGGAAAAAGGATAAAAAAGTTTGTAGTGCAACCTTGCCAGGAGGAGAGGTGGGGTTTCCTCTGGACGTCCTCAATGGGTTGAAGTGGGCCGTTTTTCACCACTCGCTGCAGTGCCTTGCGGTTCGCAACAGTGCAGTTCCCATACCAGACTGTGATACTGCTGGTCAGGATACTTTCTATTGCACAGTGGTAAAAGTTCACCAGGATGGCCGAAGACAGGTGGTGTTTCCTGAGTGTCCTCAGGAAGAAGAGGCGCTGGTGAGCCTTCTTGGCCAAGCTGGAGGTGTTGGTGGTCCAGGACAGGTCCTCTGAAATGTGGGTCCCCAAAAACTTGAAGCTGGAGACACGTTCAACGGCTATTCCATCTATGTGGATGGGGTCATGCGTGCCTCCTCCTTCCCTCCTGAAGTCCACGATGAGCTCTTTAGTTTTGTTGTTGTTGAGGAGCAGATTGTTGTCCTCACACCATGTGGCCAGATGCTGTACCTCCTCCCTGTAGGCTGTCTCATCGTTGTTACTGATGAGTCCAATCACCGTGGTCTCGTCAGCAAACTTAATGATGGAGTTGGATCCATGCACAGGCCTGCAGTCGTGAGTGAAAGAGTAGAGGAATGGGCTCAGCACACAGCCCTGTGGTATGCCTGTATTGAGTGAGATGGTGATGGAGTAGGTGTGGCCTGACCTAACATGCTGAGGTCTGTTGGTAAGAAAGTCCTTAATCCAGTGACAAAGGGAGATGTTAATACCCAGATCTCCAAGTTTAGTGACTAACTTGGTCAACAAACAGCATTCGTGCGTATGTGTTGCTATTGTCCAGATGTGTGAGCACAGAGTGCAGCGCCATGGAGACTGCGTCCTCTGTACACCTATTGCTGCGGTATGCAAACTGATGTGGGTCCAGTGTGGGTGGGAGTTCTTCAGGTGTGCCAGGACCAGTCGCTCGAAGCACTTCATAACAATGGGTGTGAGTGCTACAGGGCGGTAGTCATTCAGGCACGTTGGGCTGGAGTGTTTCGGCACTGGTACGATGGAGGTGGATTTGAAGCGTGTTGGTACAGTTGCCTGGGTGAGGGACAGGTTGAAAATGTCCGTAAAAATTCCAGTCAGCTGCTCCGCACATGTTCTCAGCACTCGCCCTGAAATGCCGTCTGGACCAGCAGCTTTGCGTGCGTTGATCTGGCTCAGTGCGGTGTAGACGTCTGTGGAGGAGAGTGAGAGGGGCTGGTGGTCTGCAGAGAGTCTGGTCTGGGTAGCTGCCTCCCTGTTGTCTCTGTCAAAGTGAGCATAAAAGTCATTTAGCTCGTTTAGGAAGGAGACATCTGTAGTTACCGGGATGGAGTTGCTGGGCTTGTAGTTGCTGATGACCTGGATGCCCTGCCACATGCGTCGGGGGTCGGAGTTGAAGTGTTCCTCAACCTATCTGTTAGGTCTGTGAACTTAAGCACATTTTCCCGTGAATTTAGTAGGGCCCTAAATACGATTTATTATGGAATTGTGGCGTCACAGTAGTTGATATGCATTTGTCAACATCACAACAACACAAACTGTTTCTATCTCATAACTGAATAACACAGATGATTATGCCAACAACAACCCATAGACTGCCTAAAAATAAAAAAAAGTCTCCGCTACCAAATCACTATAACCTTATGATACTAAAAACACTAACATCAACTTGTGGGTATTTATCTTACCAAAACAAACCGTCAACAATATACTTACCATAATTTCTAAGTTAAAATGTGTCACCAGGTCAGAGGCTAACCACAAAAAGATCAAAGCTGATAAACATAAGACAAACGAGAAAACAGAATATACTTCTAAACTGTAACTGTATCTCCTTTACCACATCTAAAGACCTGAGCATTGCAGCTTCCTCAAAACATGTGGATCTAAACTTTGTGGAAAACCAGCATAATTCTTTTATATTCACTTTCCGACCTTGACCTGAGGATTTGGGGCAGGGTGGTTGCATGCATATACAGTATATTTAGGTCAGTTGGTAGAATTGTGTATGGAGTGCTTGATCTTTGTGAGAATAGTTATCCTCTAGCCACATTCCAGTATAGGCTTTACTTTTTGATTTATTTTGGAATGAAGCTGCTACACACTGCAAATTTAACATAATTGTGGAGGGGGAGACGATCAAAAACATTTCATGCAATACATTATAAGTATAACTTTAAAGTTGTAAGTGCCACAATGTTTCTTGTCACACTTACTTTTTTATCCAATGTACATAGACACAGTGCTTTTTAAAAAGACAGGGCAGGGTAAGTAAAATCATGTCAGGTTGGGATGTCCATTGCAGAACAAAAACATTATGGTTTTATTTTTAAATTGCAAAATATTGGTGTGAATATTTCCGTTTTTCTACGAGAAAATATTTTACTTAGTGTGGATACTGGGGGAAAAAGTTCATATGAATATGTTCATATTTAGATTAGAAGGCAGTTGTAGATTCATCTTTAGATTAGATTAGAATTCATATTACATTGGATTCATATTTAGATTAGAAGGCAGTTGTGGGCTAGAGGTTAAGGTACAGGATTAGTAATCGAAAGGTCGGTGGTTCAAGCCCCACCACTGTTGGGGCTTAGACAATATACTGTCACAGTACTGTAAGTCACTTTGAATCTACATTTACGGCATTTAGCAGATGCTTTTATCCAAACAATTGTGTTTTATAATACCTGAAATACCTGAGGTGGATTTCTTTACTTTGGAGGTCGCTCACATTATCTGGGAACCTGTGGCAGTTAAAGTAAGTATTAATTTATTAAGTACATTGCCTTCCGGTCTGGTCGTGTAAATAAATGTCTCAACTTTAATAAGGTACTGTATATGTTTAGGAACTTTTTCTTTCACACCCATTATCTAAATGTGGCCTAGCCAGACCATGACACTATGACTCTCCAGCCAGACGTTGTGGAAAAGCCCAGCCAGTGTCCGAGCACATTACGGTTCATCGTTAATCCGGGGTGGCCTGAGATGGGTAGTTAGGATGGTTCCACCCTGTGTTTAGTATCATGCAGCTCCGCCGATTAGAATAATGAAAGGGCACTGTGCTTCATGCAAATAGAGCACAATTCATTTCCACTGAATGTGGCACAGAAATGCATTGGCTGCATGTGGGTTCACCTTACACTCCACTCCACTTGTAACCAGTCACAAGACCATGCACTCCCATCAATCTTCAAAGTAAACCTTATCTAAAAAAAAGTCATAAAGAAAAAGGTGATGCAGACAAATATAAGCTGTGAAATCAGTAATGCAGTAAGTTTTGCAGAAAATTCTGCAAAATTACTAATGTTTGTTGTATTAGTTTTTGATAGGTGTATGTGCCAAAGAGAACATTAAGGACCCATGATTGAACTTGCCTTTTTTAGAGCAGTTTTATTTTAAATACAGATAACCACAGAATTTAAAATAGGCTTAAAGTACTTTTGCAAGCACAAAAACTGCAGACTTTGGTTTTTTCAGACAATTTGGTTACTCTTTAATGCATTAATACAAAACACAATACAGGTGCTCAGGTTTCCTCCCACAGCCCAAAGACATGCGTTGAGGTGAATTGGAGATACTAAATTGTGTGAACTGATGAATCTTGTGTAATGAGTAACTACCGTTCCTGTCATGAATGTAACAAAAGTGTAAAACATATCGGTAAAATCCCAATAACCAAACAAACAAACATTAATTGCCAGTGGCGTAACTAGGAGCTCACGGGCCACAGTGCAAAAAAAAAAATCCCCCCCAAAAAATGGTCTAGTAACGTTAAGCAGGTTACACAGATTCCCCAAATCCCCTGCTGTGCACTCCCTGTATATTTTGATTACATGTATTATGATATTTCATTGTCTTTTAGTTATTTTAATATTTTACTAGGTTGTGGGAATAAAGGCACACGACAGGGTAGAGTCACTTTAACTGTTTAGTCAGAACTTCAATGAGCATTACAACATTTTAAACTGCCTAGCTCCAGTACCCGAACTTCCATGCTGAGGCCATACCGCGAGTCTCATATACAAAACTAACTAACTGCAGAACGTGCGGTTATAACCCGGGTGCTGCATATCGCAGCTACAATATTGTTTGTTTGTTTATTAGGATTTTAACGTCATGTTTTACACTTTGGTTACATTCATGACAGGAACGGTGGTCACTCATTACACAAGGTTCATTAATTCACACAAGGTTATATCAAACACAGTTCTGGACAATTTAGTGTTGCCAATTCACCTCACTTGCATGTCTTTGAACTGTGGGAGGAAACCGGAGAACCCGAAGGAAACCCACGCGGACACGGGGAGAACATGCAAACTCCACACAGAAAGGACCCGGACCACCCCACCTGGGGATCGAACCCACCCACCTGGGGATCGAACCCACCCACCTGGGGATCGAACCCAGGACCTTCTTGCTGTGAGGCGACAGTGCTACCCACTTAGCCACCGTGCCGCCCGCTACAATATTGCAAGTGCAGCCCCCCCCCCCCCCTTGCGTCAACTTACAGTTTTTCTCAGTCGATTTGGTACATTTCTCACATCATGATTTACATTGGCATCACAAGTGCATTTCTCAAAACAGTTAGTGCAAACAGCAAAACTCAATGAAATACCTGCAAAAGCACGTACCTTGCTCAGAATTCTTTGTTGTTGCCTCAAAAGCAAATATTTATGTCAATCAACTTGTCAGTGCCATCAGAATGTCTAGTCTGTGTGTCATTGCCTATGAACAAGGCAGTCAAAATACTTAGTCATGTTGTCAGTGCAACAGTGTACACTGTAGGTATATTCTGATGAAAACTAGCTAAGCTTTTGATTACAAGAACGCTGCACATTCTGTGGCATATCAGTTGAAACAGTACGTGTTACACACAAAATACAAACTTACACAGAACACAAAGTTACGCATGACTGTATGTGGGAGACTGACAGCGAGAAATTAGACTGGAATCAAATTGGATGTCCTGGAGTGCCTAATACAGCCTCTGCAGACATCTGCTGTGATATCCTCACAAGCTGCATCCATGGCAGTCAGCAGGTTCATCTGGGTGTGCGGCTGGTGATCGTATACCTTCCATCTCCAGGCTGAGAAGAACTCCTCAATTGGGTTCAGGAATGGGGAGTAGGGTGGGAGGAATTCCATCAGCATTCTATGATGAATGGCAAACCATTGCCTGATGGTGTTAGAGTGGTGAAAACTCACATTATCCCAAATGACCACATATTTGGGCAAATCCTCTTGCATCACACCTCTCTCATTATCAGGGATGAGATCCCTGTTGAGGGTGTCCAAGAATGTGACAAAATGCTGTATGTTATAGGGCCCTATAATGGGAATATGTGTAAGCACGCCATTCTCTGACATAGCAGCACACATTGTGATGTTTCCTCCCCATTGGCCTGGCACATCAATGGTAGCCCTTTGGCCAATGATGTTTCGACCACGCCTTCTGCATTTTGCAAGGTTGAAGCCAGCCTCATCCAGGTATATAAAAGTGTGGAGTGGTTCTCTTGATTCCAGCTCCATGATACGCTACAGCACAAAAGGAGTAATGAAGTACATATAATGTTCATTTTGGAGAAGAAACAGTTACATACATTTCAGCCATAGCAAATGTGTCAGTATGCATAAGGGTGTTACCTGTACATACTGGTACCGTAGCTCTTTCACCCTGTCACCATTTCTTTGAAATGGAACTTTGTACAGCTGTTTCATGCTCATCTGGTGTCGTTTCAAAACCCGGTCAATGGTGGAGATGCTTACAGATTGAATATTTTGAAAAACATTGTTGTCCTGTATAATGGCTTGCTGGATCTCCCTCAGCCTTATGGCGTTATTTGCTATGACCATAGCACATATAGCCTCCTATTGTTGAGGTGTGAAAATGGGACCTCTGCCACCCCTATGAGCTAGTCTTGCAGTCCTATATTGTATAAGAATGCAAAAATGCAAAACATAAGATTGAATAACATTTCAGAATTTATGTCAATGTGCAGCATTACAGCAGAGTGCACATTTCTGAATTACATACCTGTTTTCTCTACGAAATGTTTGAACGATTGAAGACACAGTTGTTCTTCCAATATTCGGCTGCACCCGGTGACCAGCTTCAGCCTTTGTAAGACCATGATTTAAAACATGGTCCACAATTGTTGCCCTTATTTCATCTGGGACAAACCTATGGGCATGGACTCTCCTACCTCTTCCTCTGATTTGTCCCCTCAGCCTTACCCCTCTTCTTGGCTGTTCACCCTGTACACGGCCTTGTCTTTCTATTGTGAGACTTTGTGACACTGCAATGTTTTGTGTCTATATATGTTTGTCAACTGAAGGTTCATGAGATGCACCTCTGACCTATGGTTGAGAGCTGTTTGACCATTGGTTGATCTAAACCTTCACAAATTCCCCTTCTTAACTGAAAGCCAAGATTCACCCGAGAACAATTTAATCAATTTAGGATAAATTACCAAAATTTACCAAAAAAGTTTCATAGAAATGTACAACTTATGCCTGAGAGATTCTGTCAACATGTTCAGCACTTTTGCATGTAATGACCTAGGCAATGACCCAAAGCCTAAATGTTTTGGAGGGTAAGACAATTCAACAGACAATCAGTAGAACACATTTTGATAAACATGACATAAGCAATTGATAATGCAAAAAACAGCAGACAATTGTACATGACCATTTGCATGAATGTACAAAAGCATTTGCAAAATGTGAAACACAATGAGAAATGCTATCATGATCTGCACAAGTGACAAGGAGATGTGGAGATTGAATGAACAGTTTTGAGAATTTCAATTCTGATCTGAGAAATGAACCAAATCGACTGAGAAAAACTGTAAAACAAAAACTGTCCAGCAGCGTTCTCTGCTGGTACAAATAGATCGAAGGTTGCATTGTAATTAGTCCTTTTCTGGTTCTGTGGTGCACTACATAGGGCTTTAATTCTATTGTTTTCTCCACTATCTAGTGCACTTTGACAGGGAGTACTGAGCTTTTTGGTATTCAGCCATAAAGTTCTCACTTTACTTCCGGGTATGAAGGCGTTTTAACAAAGCCGTGTTGAGTTCGCTGTCAAATTGGTTGTATCAGTTGAAGTAATGTTTCACCCCCCAGTGTTGAAAAACAGGAGGACTCTGCTGGAGAGAGCAGAAAAGTTCATATCTGATGTATATTTCACCGACTGCAATCTCAGAGGAAGGTGAATGAAGTTGTTGTTTGGTTGGGTTTAGATGTTTTGTAATATTCACTGTGTTTAGCAGGTCACTGATCACGTGCAAGATTGCAGGATTAATTGCACAGTAACACATGATTTAGCTTTTAATAGAGATTTTGAAGTTCTGTCTGTTTCGGACTTTGCTCCTGGAGTAAATTGTACTCCCAAGTTCAGGAAATCTCAAAGTCCGTCTGATTAATTAAGAAAGTGTTTACTGTAGCTGAGAACCATTAAGTGAATCTGATCTAATACTGATGAAGCTTTTTAGAACAGTATCAGTTCTGGTGCTGGTACTAAGCGTCAAACTGATGCCCCTTGTTTGCCTAAATGAGAAATCCCTCACAGTTAGTACTTTTATGACAGATGGTGGACTTGCTGGTTTAAACGTGTCCTGAAAATACCAGAGGAATGGATGGGGAAGGAGGTTTATCTGAGATGGGAGAGCAATGGTGAGGGGATGATATGACGAGAGCAAAAACCAGTTCTGATAACCAATAAGAAGTTTTCCAGTCGAGATGTATCACATTATTACAATACAATCAAACTAACTCGGTGCACATTACATGAACAGCAATACTATCACGTGATGAAATGCCATTGGTCACACTGAGGTGAGGTGTTGAACTGTTGGGTCACATTAAGACATTAAACACTAGCAATGTCCTCACAGCGAGAAGTCTGGGTCCTTTCTGTCTGTCTGGATGTCAGAGTCAGAGAGGTTTTATTGTCATTTCAGCTACATACAAGTACATATTGAAACGAAACAGCGTTCCTCTAGGATCACGGTGTAACACGGTACAAAAAGTGCAAGACAAAAACAGATGTTCTCCCCATGTCTGCGTGGGTTTTCCTCCGGGTGCTCCGGAGTCCGATGACATGCAGTCAGGTTAAATGTAGCTACTAAAACAAAAAAAAAGTCCACATGTGTGTCTGTTTACGTGTTCTTTTGATGGATTGGCAACCTGTCTGGGGTGTTTCCTACCTTTGAATTGTGAATTGTGGACCCACCACAGCCTGCAATGAAGCAGTGATGAAACACAATGAATTAATGAATAAACGAATGAATGAATAAACTTAGGAAATGACTAAAATCACAAATAAAGTATGTAAAATGTTGTCAGATATCACGTGAAAAAAACTTAAGAGGTGTCCATTGTATTTGCTAGAAATCGCATAATCACAAAGTTTGCCAAAAAAGTGTACATCTAAATGTATTCTGTAAGGGACTCTGTAAAGGTCTCTAAATTAATACATTCATTTTCTTTCAGGTTGTATGGAGAAACTTGCCAGCTTGAGTCTCTGTCAGTGTACCAGACTGCAAAGCGTATCCCCTTCTCAGAGGCAGTTCAGCAAACCTTTCAGCCACGCAAAGTTGGGGACTCATTTGGACCCACGTGAGTTTACATTGAGCTTTTGTTATTTTATGGCACATACTGTACATACAGAGTTTCACAGTATGTCATTTGCTAACTGATCACATTTTTTTGTCTTTGCATTTACTTTTTTTTTAAATTCAAGTGAAAATAAATCAGTGGGTTGTTTTACAAATCTCTTTTATTTTAGGGTATGACATGAGATTTCCTATTCTGTTTTTTTCATTTTTATGTAGTGCTGACTTCAAACCTGTAGGAATTGTCTGATACCAAATTATACACTGATATGAATACCCGTACTGTAAACTAGCAGTATATGAATAAACTCACCTCATGCAGGTGAAAAAAAGCGGTTTGCTTCTTTACACGTGTCCGCAGGGGTGTATGTTAGTAACAACCCTTTTTTTTTTGTCAGGAGTGGAGGTTTTCAGCAGTAGTCAAGTAGACAAGTTGCATTCTCTGGGTTTACTCTAGTAACATTACTCACAGTAAAGCATGAAATCACGTGACCACACTGAAAAATAGTGTTTGTTTATTAGGATTTTTACGTCATGTTTTACACTTGGTTACATTCATGACAGGAACGGTAGTTACTCATTACACAAGGTTCATCAGTTCACAAGGTTATATCAAACACAGTCATGGACAATTTAGTGTCTCCAATTCACCTCACTTGCATGTCTTTGGACTGTAGAGGAAACCGGAGCATCCGTAGTAAACCCAAGCAGACACAGGGAGAACATGCAGACTCCACACAGAAATGGCCCAGACCGCCCAGGACCTTCTTGCTGTGAGGCGACAGTGCTACCCACTTAGCCACTGTGCCACCCCTGAAAAACAGTGAATCTGAAGCTTTTTAGAACAGTATCAGTCCTGGTTCTGGTACTAAGCATCAGGTTGGTTCCCATTCTCTACCTAAATGAGAAATCCCTCACATTCAGTACTTTTATGACAGATGGTGGACTTGCTGGTTTAAACTTGTCCTGAAAATACCAGAGGAATGGAAGGGGAAGGAGGTTCATCTGAGATGGGAGAGTGATGGTGAGGGGATGATATGGCGAGACCAGGAACCAGTTCAGGTAAATGTCCTCTGAATGATCAAGTAACAAAGTCGTCATTATTTTATTACATACTGTATGTGTTGGCAGGGTTTGACCAAGGAAGGTGAAAAGACCAGTTACATCCTGACTGAGTGCCTTAAACAGAATGAACCACACAGGTTAGTTATGATGCTGTATATGGTTTTACACTCAGTAATTAGAAATTTTACTTAAAATTGTCAAATGGAATGGTTGCAGCTTGTTCAAAATTCCGCCGCTAGATTGCTTACTGGTACGAAAAAACGTGACCACATTACACCTGTCATGGCCTCCCTACATTGGCTCAACATCAAATATAGGGTCCAATTTAAAATTTTACTCTTTGTATTTGAGGCACTCCACGGTATGGCCCCATTGTACATCACTGACATGTTATGTCCCTATAAGGCACAAAGGACACTCCGATCTTCAAACAAATCTTTACTAAATGTACCTCAGTCTCGCTTAAAACACAAGGGTGACCGTGCTTTCTCAGTCACTGCTCCCAGACTGTGGAATTCATTACCTCATGGTATTAAATCCCAGACTTCAATTGATGCTTTTAAAACTTGTCTGAAAACCTACCTTTTCTCTCTGGCATATGAAAATGGTTAACCAGGTGTTTCTTTTACTCCTGCTGTTTTATTGTTTTGTATATTCTATATTTATTAATCTAAAAATGGAAATGTATATACAGTGTATCACAAAAGTGAGTACACCCCTCACATTTCTGCAGATATTTAAGTATATCTTTTCATGGGACAACACTGACAAAATGACACTTTGACACAATGAAAAGTAGTCTGTGTGCAGCTTATATAACAGTGTAAATTTATTCTTCCCTCAAAATAACTCAATATACAGCCATTAATGTCTAAACCACCGGCAACAAAATTGAGTACACCCCTAAGAGACTACACCCCTAAATGTCCAAATTGAGCACTGCTTGTAATTTTCCCTCCAAAATGTCATGTGATTTGTTAGTGTTACTAGGTCTCAGGTGTGCATAGGGAGCAGGTGTGTTCAATTTAGTAGTACAGCTCTCACACTCTCTCATACTGGTCACTGAAAGTTCCAACATGGCACCTCATGGCAAAGAACTCTCTGAGGATCTTAAAAGACGAATTGTTGCGCTACATGAAGATGGCCAAGGCTACAAGAAGATTGCCAACACCCTGAAACTGAGCTGCAGCACAGTGGACAAGATCATCCAGCGTTTTAAAAGAGCAGGGTCCACTCAGAACAGACCTCGCGTTGGTCGTCCAAAGAAGCAGAGTGCACGTGCTCAGCGTCACATCCAACTGCTGTTTTTGAAAGATAGGCGCAGGAGTGCTGTCAGCATTGCTGCAGAGATTGAAAAGGTGGGGGGTCAGCCGGTCAGTGCTCAGACCATACGCCGCACACTACATCAAATTGGTCTGCATGGCTGTCACCCCAGAAGGAAGCCTCTTCTGAAGTCTCTACACAAGAAAGCCCGCAAACAGTTTGCTGAAGACATGTCAACAAAGGACATGGATTACTGGAACCATGTCCTATGGTCTGATGAGACCAAGATTAATTTGTTTGGTTCAGATGGTCTCAAGCATGTGTGGCGGCAATCAGGTGAGGAGTACAAAGATAAGTGTGTCATGCCTACAGTCAAGCATGGTGGTGGGAATGCCATGGTCTGGGGCTGCATGAGTGCAGCAGGTGTTGGGGAGTTACATTTCATTGAGGGACACATGAACTCCAATATGTACTGTGAAATACTAAGCAGAGCATGATCCCCTCCCTCCGGAAACTGGGTCGCAGGGCAGTGTTCCAGCATGATAATGACCCCAAACACACCTCTAAGACGACCACTGCTTTATTGAAGAGGCTGAGGGTAAAGGTGATGGACTGGCCAAGCATGTCTCCAGACCTAAACCCAATAGAACATCTTTGGGGCATCCTCAAGCGGAAGGTGGAGGAGCACAAAGTCTCGAATATCCGCCAGCTCCGTGATGTCGTCATGGAGGAGTGGAAAAGCATTCCAGTGGCAACCTGTGAAGCTCTGGTAAACTCCATGCCCAGGAGAGTTAAGGCAGTTCTGGGAAATAATGGTGGCCACACAAAATATTGACACTTCAGGAACTTTCACTAAGGGGTGTACTCACTTTTGTTGCCGGTGGTTTAGACATTAATGGCTGTATATTGAGTTATTTTGAGGGAAGAATAAATTTACACTGTTATATAAGCTGCACACAGACTACTTTTCATTGTGTCAAAGTGTCATTTTGTCAGTGTTGTCCCATGAAAAGATATACTTAAATATCTGCAGAAATGTGAGGGGTGTACTCACTTTTGTGATACACTGTATATGTTTCTTCTTTTATTGTTGTATTCTGCTGTACAGCACTTTGGTTAGCTTTGGCTTTTAAATGTGTTTTATAAATAAATTGAATTGAATTTTATGCCATCTTGCACCTAGTAGTGGACAATATTAAATTTCATAACCGCTGTCACATATTTTCATTTTATTTTTGTGTGCTGCCATAATAGTTCTGTTGTTTTTATAAACCAGTAATAAGACATCTGGCTATATCATATTTGTAATAACTCCTGTGCCACTGGTATATTTTTCTTTAAATATGTTACAGCTTGACCCTGTATGTGGAACTTGGGTGTAATGGTTTATTCGGTGCTGGACAAGGTTCCATGATAGCTGCCCCTGACCCAAACAGAAAGTACTCTCTTCAAAAGGCTGAGCTTGTTGTTTTTAATCGTGATGTGCAGGAGCTTCTCACTGACTTTGAGATGATTGTTGACATTGCCAAGGTTAGTGCCAGGGTTTATTTGTAGTTTCTTTTACTGAAGCAAGATTCATAAGGCATTTAGAATAATTTTCCATGACGCATTTGCCCATGTTTTTAAATACATGACTTTTTACTTTAACTCAGGTGCTAGGTGAAGAAAACCAACGTGGATATCAGGCTTTATTTACAGCCAATGAGATGGTAAACCTGTGCAACCCAGCCGATCCCAGCTCTTTCTCTTCAACCCGGGACCTTGCTCAGAAGTTCTTCAGCCAGAGGAATGGGCAAAGCCAGCATACTGTGCATGCTATGGGCCACTGTCACATTGACACAGGTTTAAATTTTCATTCATTATTCATTTGTATTAGGATGTTCAACCATTCAGTACTGGTAACTGAGACATGTACAGTGTATCACAAAAGTGAGTACACCCCTCACATTTCTGCAAATATTTCATTATATCTTCTCATGGGACAACACTATAGACATGAAACTTGGATATAACTTAGAGTAGTCAGTGTACAGCTTGTATAGCAGTGTAGATTTACTGTCTTCTGAAAATAACTCAACACACAGCCATTAATGTCTAAATAGCTGGCAACATAAGTGAGTACACCCCACAGTGAACATGTCCAAATTGTGCCCAAATGTGTCGTTGTCCCTCCCTGGTGTCATGTGTCAAGGTCCCAGGTGTAAATGGGGAGCAGGGCTGTTAAATTTGGTGTTTTGGGTACAATTCTCTCATACTGGCCACTGGATATTCAACATGGCACCTCATGGCAAAGAACTCTCTGAGGATGTGAGAAATAGAATTGTTGCTCTCCACAAAGATGGCCTGGGCTATAAGAAGATTGCTAACACCCTGAAACTGAGCTACAGCATGGTGGCCAAGGTCATACAGCGGTTTTCCAGGACAGGTTCCACTCGGAACAGGCTTCACCAGGGTCGACCAAAGAAGTTGAGTCCACGTGTTCCGCGTCATATCCAGAGGTTGGCTTTAAAAAATAGACACATGAGTGCTGCCAGCATTGCTGCAGAGGTTGAAGACGTGGGAGGTCAGCCTGTCAGTGCTCAGACCATACGCCGCACACTGCATCAACTCGGTCTGCATGGTCGTCATCCCAGAAGGAAGCTGACGCACAAGAAAGCCAGCAAACAGTTTGCTGAAGACAAGCAGTCCAAGAACATGGATTACTGGAATGCCCTGTGGTCTGACGAGACCAAGATAAACTTGTTAGGCTCAGATGGTGTCCAGCATGTGTGGCGGCGCCCTGGTGAGAAGTAGCAAGACAACTGTATCTTGGCTACAGTCAAGCATGGTGGTGGTAGCATCATGGTCTTGGGCTGCATGAGTGTTGCTGGCACTGGGGAGCTGCAGTTCATTGAGGGAAACATGAATTCCAACATGTACTGTGACATTCTGAAACAGAGCATGATCCCCTCCCTTCGAAAACTGGGCCTCATGGCAGTTTTCCAACAGGATAACGACCCCAAACACAACCTCCAAGATGTCAACTGCCTTGCTGAGGAAGCTGAAGGTAAAGGTGATGGACTAAACCCAATTGAGCACCTGTGGCGCATCCTCAAGTGGAAGGTGGAGGAGTTCAAGGTGTCTAACATCCACCAGCTCCGTGATGTCATCATGGAGGAGTGGAAGAGGATTCCAGTAGCAACCTGTGCAGCTCTGGTGAATTCCATGCCCAGGAGGGTTAAGGCAGTGCTGGATAATAATGGTGGTCACACAAAATATTGACACTTTGGGCACAATTTAGACATGTTCACTGTGGGGTGTACTCACTTATGTTGCCAGCTATTTAGACATTAATGGCTGTGTGTTGAGTTATTTTCAGAAGACAGTAAATCTACACTGCTATACAAGTTGTACACTGACTACTCTAAGTTATATCCAAGTTTCATGTCTATAGTGTTGTCCCATGAAAAGATATAATGAAATATTTGCAGAAATGTGAGGGGTGTACTCACTTTTGTGATACACTGTATATAAATCCTTTTTTATATATTTGAATGATTGATTACTGGCAACCATGTATCGATCACATGTATATTCAGTCTCAGCTGCCAGTGAGGTTAAGAATACCAACATGCAAACTATCAGGCTGTGTTTTGCTTTGGAATATGCAAAACTAATGCATAAACACAATGTACACATGTACAGACTCCAAATTATGCCTTAATGCATTAAAGACGCCCACAGCTGAACACCCCACAATAATCAAACTACAATGTACAATGAAAGAACATGCAGACCAAATGTTTTATATTAGATTATTCTGGATACAAGGGCATTGTGGAATAGCAGGGAATTAAAAAAGTCGACCAGTTGGCTGGAGGAATAACTATACATAAAATTATCTCAAAATATCAACAATGGACACCAAACCTCTCATAAATGACTACATCAGAAATAAATGGCAACTTGAATGAAACACACAAACGAACAACAAACTATACAAGATACACTCCAATGTCAGGAGTAAACCAAAAATACGCTATTGATAACAAAAATTAAGTAACCTACACTAGATGCAGAATAGGCCATTTCAGACTGATGCACCAACATCTAATACGAGGGAAAGACCCAACACTATGTGAAGATTGTCAGACACCCATCACTGTAAAACATATCCTGGCTGAATGCCTTAAATACAACAGAGAAAGACAAAAAGTACATATACTCTTTATAGAGTATACCCACTGGACACCATTAGAGGTCTTGTGGAGTCCATACCTCAATAAGTCAGAGCTGTTTTGTCAGCATGAGGGGGATCAACAGATTGTTTAAATGTTCTTGCTGATCAGTATAGGTGGTAAACTGTTAACCAATATATCATGCAGGGGTTGATAAAGTAACTAATTTACACTTGGTGTGTATATTTTATAGCCTGGTTATGGCCATATGAAGAGACAATTAGGAAATGTGCTCGCAGCTGGGTCACAGCTATTCGCCTGATGGAAAAGAACCCAGACTTCATCTTTACCTGCTCCCAGGTAATTAAGTGGTAATTAAATATCTACTGTGCTTTTCTAATAATAATAATACTCATACACATGTATGATATACATAGTGTTTTTGTGTAGGCTCAACAGTTTCAGTGGGTAAAGAACTGGTATCCAGCCTTGTTCTCTCAGATTCACCACTTTGTACAAAAAGGCCAGTTTATACCAGTCGGAGGCACATGGGTGGAGATGGTAAGAAAGTTACTACATTTAAAAAAAAAAAAATTTGTTACTAACTGTTTATATACAGTCGAAGTCATACGTTTACATACACATTAACCACATTTATTTCAACTCAGTTGTTCACAATTCCTGACATTTAATTCTAGTGCAGGTTCCCTTTCTTAGGTCAGTTAGGATCACTACTATATTTAAGAATTTAAAATGTCAGAATAATACTAAAGACAGTGATTTCTTTCAGTTTTTGTTTCTGTCAATCCATTCCCAGTGGCTCTGTAATATACATACACTTTGTAGCTTGGCCCAACACCTAGTCATTTAGGGCAGTTGTAGCCTAGTGGTTAATGTACCAGACTAGTAAGCAAATGGTCACTGATTTAAGCCCCACCACTGCCAGGTTGTCACTGTTGGGCTCTTGAGCAAGGCCCTTAACCCTCAATTGCTTAGACAGTATACTGTCACATTACTGTAAGTTGCTTTGGATAAAAGCGTCTGCTAAATGCCAAATGTAATGGTTAGACAAAGACTTGAAGAAGCCTATAAGCTACAGTGTCGCGCACTGTCTGTGAAATTTGATAAAGTATCAATGATGGTTAGGGGGTGCAGATAATTTTAATAAAAGTAACAAGGTAACAAGTGTCAGAGCAAAAATTTGCACTAAAACCTTTAGTGTGAAGCTGTGCAGTCACAGATTAGTCCCAGTGCCCATGCTAACTCCTGTCCACAAAGGCACCTACACTGGGTACACAGACCTCAGAACAGAACATGAGCGCAATTAAAGAAGGTTGATCGGGCTGACAAACCTTGTTTTTTTTTGTGAACGGCCAGTCACATGTGCATGTTTTACCAGAGACTGTTATTAAAAACACCATACATGTTTCCAAACACCTAATAATCTAAATTTAAATAAGACTCAAAGAATGAGGTTTACAGTTCCTTAGTAAAGTTAGATATACCCCCAAATCTTGTAATTATTTGACCAAATATTTATCTAATTTAAAATAAAAAGTTTTCTATAGGTCTTTGTTTTTTAAAAAAATAAAAAAGTGCTTATTTTTGTTATTTCACTGTAGCCTAGCCAAGGTCAGTTAACAGAACCTTTTTTGGGTAATTTGGTAAAAGCTTTTTTTTAACCAAATAAACCTGATTAAAATATCTTGGCGGCTTGGTGGCTAAGTGGGTAGCACTGTCACCTCAGAGCAAGAAGACCCTGGGTTTGATCCCCAGGTAAGGCGGTCTGGGTCCTTTCTGTGTGCATGTTCTCCCTGTGTCCACGTGGGTTTCCTCCGGGTGCTCCGGTTTCCTCCCACAGTCCAAAGACATGCAAGTGAGGTGAATTGGAAACACTAAATTGTCCATGACTGTTCGATATAAACTTGTGAACTGATGGATCTTGTGTAATGAGTAACTACCGTTCCTGTCATGAATGTAACCAAAGTGTGTAAAACACGACGTTAAAATCCTAATAAACAAACAAACAAAATATCTTGGTGATGTGGTAATAAATAAGAATATGATGCAGTGTCTCTCAATTAGGATGGCAACTTACCTTCTGGGGAGTCCATGATCCGACAGTTTTTAGAAGGACAGAACTTCTTTAAAACAGAATTTGGACAGTATTGTAAAGAGGTAAGTGTAGAACAGCAAACTCTGAAAGTGAAAATCTATTCCTGGATATTAACTGTTTTCTAAATGACTTATTTTGATTGATTTAGTGATGAGAAGCTTGTTACATAAAGGTTAATTTCTGATTTTCATTTCACTGCAGTTCTGGTTGCCAGATACATTTGGCTACTCTGCTCAGCTTCCTCAGATAATGCAGGGATGTGGTGTTTCTCGTTTTTTGACACAAAAGCTAAGTTGGAATCTGGTCAACACATTTCCAGTAAGAACTGAAAACATGTTTTTAGTTTTATACATAAACTATGATTTATATCTATTTTACTATTATTAAATATGCATTATTACATTCCTATTAGCACCACACTTTCTTTTGGGAGGGCATTGATGGCTCCCAAGTCTTGACTCACTTCCCACCTGGTAACTCCTATGAAATGAAAGGCAAAATTGAAGACGTGAGTGGATTTGTTTTTGTAATATTAATAATAATGCCTCCCTCTAGTGGCCAGTTGGACTAATTACACTATCTCTGTTTTACAGTTGATTAACACGGTGAAAAACAACAAGGACAAGGGCCGGGCGAATCACAGTGCAATGCTGTTTGGATTTGGTGATGGAGGTGGCGGACCTACCCAGGTCATGCTGGACCGTCTGCATCGTGTGCACGATACAGATGGTCTGCCCAGGTAAAAAAAAAATCACTCTTTACTGTAGTCTGGCATAGGCATGCAGAGTTAGCCAGTTTCTTTTAACTGATTTTACTTTGTCTTCTTATCTTATCAGGGTCAAAATGTCCAGCCCAGATCGTCTGTTTTCTGAACTCCAATCTGACTCTGGCCTCCTCTGTACATGGTCTGGTGAGCTCTTCCTCGAGCTGCACAATGGCACTTACACCACCCAGGCACAGGTACGTACAGCCTCTATTTTTAACAAAAGATCTTATATCTTATATGAGGTTTTTTTATTTCCAGGCAGATGTGTGCAATCTGTATGCTTGTGCCACAGATAAAGCTGGGAAATCGTAAATGTGAGACCCTGCTGCATGATATTGAGGTGATCAGCTGCCTGGCACTGTGTCAAAACACAGGTTTTTCATACCCAACCAAAGAACTTCAGGAACTATGGAGGTAAATGCCTCGAAAGATCAGTTCTAGTGATCTGGATTAGCTTTAAAGGCTTATTAGACTTACTTTCCCTGTAGGCTTCTTCTGCTCAACCAGTTTCATGATGTTATTCCCGGGAGCTGCATTGAGATGGTGGTAGAAGATGCACTGAAATATTATAAAGGTAAACTGGACATTTTATACTGCTAAGCCACACCAGCAGCATATATTGCAGCTGGATGGCTAATGACTAAATATGATTATCACAAGGGGTTTTACACTACAAAAAATCAGGTAAACCTATTATTTAAAACAGGAACAGATATGGTTTTATTTTGTGTTTCTGATAATTTATTTAGGGCATTTAATGATGTTCATGCCTGTTAAAAACTGTAATAGTTAAACTCTTAAACTCCACATTTTTGGTTTTAATATTATTTACATTATAAGATCCAATTAAAGCCAGTCAAATTCATATATTGACACTGTATGGTCAAAATATTGGGACATCCTTACTAATTATTGACTTCAGGTGTTTTAACCACACCCATTAATAACAGTTGTGGCCTAGTGTATAGAGCTGTGGGTTACCAACTTGAAGGTTGTGGGTCAAACCCTGGCATGCAGCCACTGTTGGGCCCTTGAGCAAGGCCTTTAGCCCTTTTGGCTCCAGGGGCGCTGTTTAATGGCTGTGCCTGCTCATATGTGAATAATGAATTTCATTATACTGTACATGTGTATACACTCAGTAAACACTTTACTAGAAACACTTACACCGATCAGGTATAACATTATGACCACTTTCCTAATATTGTGTTGGTCCCCCTTTTGCTGCCCCATATGCAACAAACTCTGATGCACTGTGTGTTTTGATATCTTTCTATCAGAACCAGCATTAAATTTGTCAGCAATTTAAGCTACAGTAGCTCGTCTGTTGGATCGGACCACACGGGCCAGCCTTCGCTCCCCACGTGCATCAATGAGCCACTGTTCCTTGCTTGGACCACTTTTGATAGATACTGACCACTGCAGACCCAAAACACCCAACAAGAGCTGCAGTTTTGGAGATGCTCTGACCCAGTCGTCTAGCCATCACAATTTGGCCCTTGTCAGACTCGCTCAAATCCTTACACTTGCCCATTTTTCCTGCTTTTAACACATCAACTTTGTGGATAAATGTTCACTTGCTGCCTAATATATCCCACCCACTAACAGGTGCCGTGATGAAGAGATCATCAGTGTTATTCACTTCACCTGTCATTGGTCATAATGTTATGGTCAGTGTATCTGGTACGTTCATTCATTGACTATTTTATAAGCTACATCTATCAAAAACATTAACTTTGTGGGTATACAATTATTGACTGTAGCCTACTGGTTGCTCCATACACTTTGTAACCCCATACATAAATCAAAAGTCATAATTATTAGTAATTATATACCTACAAAGTTTATCTTTATGATGGGTGTAGCTTACAAAGTGATCAATGAATGTTTGTACTAGATAGATGTACCTAATGAAGTGCTCAGTGGGTGTATGTATGCATGACAAATAAAAGCATTTCATCTGCCCTGGATTATCCTTATTACTGTTATCCTTAAATTATATGCTACCAAATATATATATGGATATGACTCAAATGACTCCACTTGTTTTTGTACTTGCAAAACCTCATCAAAAAGATTTTTAATTTGCTGCCCTGAAAGCATGCTCTTAATATTATTTAGTAAAGTATTTAGTAACTTATGCATGCCAAAATGTAGATAGCAAAGGTTTATGCTTATCAATGTTGCAGTAATTGATTAGTCAAGCCATAATTAATACAGATATATTTTTTGAATAACTCTGTATTTTGTATAAATTGTTTCATTCATGACAAACCTTTATGTTGGTAACTGAAACCTAAACCATCTTTGTTTCTTTAAGAGATTCAAAAGACTGGCACCAGACTCTTCCATTCTGCCTGTGAGGTGCTAAAATCAAGTCCCATGCTTGAAGCGGGCTCAAATACAGCAGTTCTCAACACACTTCCCTGGGAGCGCACTGAAGTCATAGCGCTGGCAGAAGAAGGCACACACACAAAGCTAGGTACTTGAATAATAGCCATTTATTGAGATGTTTGAGCTCTGTTAAATAATAACAGTACAGTTAACAGTACTGTGCTTGTTTCCCTCAGCCTTGGTCAAAGCCCCCAGTGTGGGAGTAGCTCCGATCAAAGAGTCCAATAAGCCTGTGTCTCCAGTGTCTGTAACAGTACAGGTATTGTGTTCTGAGATATTTTATTACAGCAAATTGTACACCCAAATACCAGACTCTAATGCTTTGTTATAACAGGATGATGGTACTATTAAAATGGAGAATGGCCTTCTTCAGGCCGTCTTTGACAAAATGGGCCGTTTGTTATCCCTAATTCTTGTACAGATAAACAGGTAAAATTACATGTTGTTCATAAAGAAAAAAGACTGCACTCTTTATAATCTGTAGATGTTGGTAACATTTTAATGTGTTTTGATTCTAGGGAGACGATTCCAGATGGCTCGTTCGGAAATCAGTTTGTGTTGTTTGATGATGTTCCATTATACTGGGATGCATGGGATGTAATGGACTACCATCTTCAGACTAGGTAATTTAAGTACAAATTAGGTAATAGAAGTACTTTCATCAATGTCTATGGTTTTGAATAAAAGCTCATTATCAGGTGTCCACATACTTTTGGACAGGTTGAGTTTACAACACTGAAATCACTAAAAAGTGAATAACATCGAGTATCCTGTTACAACAGCATGTGTCAAGGGCTGGCATATATTATGCAGTAAGTGACAGTCAGTTATTGAAGCTGATGTGTTGTAAGCAGGGAAGTGATGTGTTTTTGGTACACAGTGGTTAATAGTGGTCCAATAAAGGACAACTGGTGAACTGGCAACACAAGACCTGTTGGGTCCGATTTTAAAGTTCAAGGTGTTGACCTGGCCTATGAACTTCCCATATTTCAATCTGAGGCCTCACCTTGCAACCTTTAGGACTTAGATGATCTGCTGCTCATGTTTTGGTGCCAGATACAACAGAGTCCATGGCTCAATGGGTCAGAGCTTTTTTTGGTAGCATGAGCAGGTGGTTTTAATGTTCTGCCTTATTAGTGTATATATACTGTATATGGCTCTTAGAAATGTAATCATCTACATATATTCAATTATAATGGCTAGCAAGAAAATGCATGACTTTAATAATTGTATTAGGTATACACCGATGAGGCATAACATTATAACCACCTTCCAAATATTGTGTTGGTCCCCCCCTTTGCTGCCAAACAGCCCTGACCCGTTGAGGCATGGACTCCACTAGACCCCTGAAGGTGTGCTGTGGTGTCTGGTACCAAGATGTTAGCAGCAAATCCTTTAACTCCTGTTAAGTTGCGAGGTGGGGCCTCCATGGATCTTGTTGGACTTGTTTGTCCAACACATGTAAACATTTGACTTCAGGTGTAGGTGTGTGGTGCCACTGTGGAGAATATATGTTATTGAAGATAATTAAAAGGCAACTTTTGAAAGGCAATTTACATCATAGGTCAGCCTTTCTCAACCGGGGTGCCGCGGCACCCTGGGGAGCCGTCTGGCTTCATCAGGGGTGCCCTGTCAAAAATATTCTGATAGTGATGGGTCGTTCGCGAATGATCCGATTCTATTGAACGGCTCTTTAAAAGGAACAGAGTCGCGCTTCTGGGAGCCGCTACATATATGTTTATTTCTGCGCAGTTCGGCTGTAATTCACCCAGTCCGCTTCCATCAGTAGAGGGAATTAATCAGTCATAATAGCTGTTTATTGTCAAAATTCTAATCTGAAAACGGAGAGTGGAGAGCGAGCGAGCGAGACACACACAGAGCTCGAGAGAGAGAGAGAGACACTCGAACTCAAAAGAAGCTTTATTGGCATGACAAATAAAGACATTCGTATTTCCAAAGCAAGTTACAGAGAAATAATAAAAATAACAATAAGAAAGAACAAATATATACAAAACAGTTACATGTGCAAAAAATATAAAATAGAATAAAATATTAATTATTTAATATTTAAATTATTAATATATAAAACACACACACAGAGAGAGTGTTTATTACTACCTCAATAATGTAAATATTATAATTTGTATTGTTATTATTTTGCACTGTTTTTATTAATATTTTATTCTATTTTATATTTTTTGCACATGTAACTGTTTTGTATATATTTGTTCTTTCTTACTGTTATTTTTTTATTATTTCTCTCTAACTTGCTTTGGCAATACGAATGTCCTTATTTGTCATGCCAATAAAGCTTCTTTTGAGTTAAGAGAGCCATAACCGAGCTACAGAGAGAACATGCAGAAAAGAAGCAGTGCTCTTAGTAAAATGACAAATAATTGAGAAATAAACTATAAACTCGTTTAATTATGTTAAATCTGATTCGTTCATGGCACGAACTGAGCTTTTCGAGCCTAACTTACATCAAAAACAAGTACAGGGAGCGACTGAGGGCTCTGGACCAGGAGCTCCGCGTCTGCCTCTCATCCATCCCTGCCAGAATAGGGCGATTGTGTGCATCATCCCAGGCTCAGGTTTCCCATTAAAAGTAAGTCACGTTTACCCCTCCCTCCCTAAATGACACCTTATGGTGTATGTGCGTGTGTGTTAGCAGTCCGAGGGATGCAGAGTGTACGTTTTTTAATACATTTTAGACTGGGGTGACTTGAGATTTTGCATACTTTTAAAGGGTGCCGTGACTGAAAAAAGGTTGAGAAACACTGTCATAGGTAATTCACCCACATTTTGTTTTCAGGAAGCCTATAGTAGATGTGGTACAGCCTGTTAAAGTGCAGAGCTCTGGAGGACTGAGAGGTAGCATCACCTTCTCCCTGCGCATTAGTGGGAACAGCATTATTACCCAGGAGGTCATCCTTGATGCCAACTGCCCCTACATCAAGTTTAATACACAGGTATAGTTAACAGAACTCTAAAGTTCATATTCACTGGTAATGTTTACATTCAAAGAGTTTAGTGAGTTTAAGCATTAGATTATATTCACACCAGTCACTAGCAATTGGAACAACATATTAGTTCACAAATATATGAATACAACTACAAATCAGAAAAAGATGGGACAGTATGGACAATGCTAATTGTCAGCTTAATTTCATTTATTAATATACATCCATTCCTGTGTTTCAGGGCTGCAACACATTTCAAAAAGAGCTGGGACAGGGCAGTTTAGGGCTAGTAATGATGTAAAGTTTTTTTATAAATAATGACGTGATTTCAAACGGGTGATGCCATATATAACTTTTTATATACAACAATTATAACTTTTTCTGATTTTGAGTTGTATAACGTCAAAGTTATAGTAATACGAGCAGAATTGAGTCTCAGCTTTGTCATGATAAGTCATGACAAGTCCTATCTGATTATAAGGAGCATAGATATACAAAGGTATAGACTAAAGCATAGATATACACAAGTAAAGATAATTCAGCACTGGCGTCTCTTTTTTTAAAAGTGTGTGCTTTGTGTACACAACACATGACCTGATTTGGTCCCCCAGGTACATTTTTAATGGAAAATTTAATTCACAAAGACCTGAAGTAACTTCTTAAATCCAATAAGTTAGCCGTAGCTAATAGTCACAGCTAAGGTTAACTGTGCCTAACCGCACCCAATAGGGAACAGACAGCATTTTGTAATTGTGTTGATAATGATCTTATTCTGTCAGATCGACATTTTATTCATACTGGTTTTAGTTTGTTAACTTTGCTTTATTTAAAGGATATACTGTAGATTTTTTTATTTTTATAATGATAAACTACAGTCTATTATATATTTTCCATGTAAGGGCAGCTACTGAAGGAAAATTCTGTAATTTAAAAAATATTTTTTTCTCCAGGTGGATTGGGCAGAAGCCCATAAGTTTCTAAAGGTGGAGTTCCCTGTACAGGTCCGCAGTGCCAGTGCCACCTATGAGATCCAGTTTGGTCATCTGCAGAGACCTACCCACAGAAACACCTCCTGGGACTGGGCTCGCTTTGAGGTACTGCCTGCATGCTTACTAATCTAAACTTGTAATTATATAGTCATGGAATAGAAGTACACCCTCATTTAATTCTATGTGTTTTATAACAAGGTTTAAAAGACAAGTGTGCAATCTTCACCAACTTATATAAATAAACAAATAACCTCAGGTGACAGCAGTTACAACCATATGTCATCAGTCTTTTACATTATTTTGGATGAATTCTGGCCCACTGATATTTAAGACATGGCTTCTGTTTATTGATGTTTGGGGGCATTGTTATGCACAGCTCTCATAAGTTCTTGTCGGAGCATCTCAATGGGGTTGAACTTTGACCTTGACTTGGTCATTCCAACACCTTGATTTCTGTCTTCAGTCATTTCAATTTTTATTTGCTGGTTTGCTTGGGATCACTTCCCTGATGCATGGACTACTTTTGTTTTCAGCTCAATCTTTATTTTAATGTTCTGGTTTAAAGTGATGTTATTTTTTTATTTGTGTCAATAAATGCAAGTTGTCCAGGTTCTGTGGCTGCAAAACAATGACAATGACATGACAGTTGATATGAGGGTATGGTATTTCCAGCCACTTTTGACAGCAATACTGTTTATTGATTTTCATATTATACTGTCATAAACATAAATATCGATAGCTCTTGGATGTTTCTTCAAACTGCCACATTCTTGACCTTGGTCTGGGATTTTCTGGGATGCCAACTCCTGGGAGGAATGTCAACTGTCTTGAATTGTCTTCATTTGTAAACTATTCTTATTGTCAATTAGTAAATTTTAAATTGAATAAACCTTCCCAGATTGATTAGCATTAACAATTGCTTCTTTGAGGTCCTACTGACATGATGGCATGATGTACATTTTACATTTTCTGCATTTAGCAGACGCTCTTATCCAGAGCGACTTACAGAAGTACTTCCATAGTAAACATTTCATTTCTCAAGTTTTAGTAAACAACAGTCAAAGAACACGAATCTGCTGAAACCTGTTAGAACCAAAGTGGGTTTTTTTTTTTTTTTTTTTTGGAAATGGAAAAATGTTAGTAAATAAGTACAAGTCAGCTCAAGTGTTTAGTAAAAAGGTGGGTTTTTAATCGTTCTTGAAAGACAGCAAGAGACTCGGATGTTCGGACAGACAGAGGAAGTTCATTCCACCACTTGGGTGCTAGAACAGAGAAGAGCCTTGATGCTTGTCTTCCTTTAGTCCTTGGTGGAGGATCAAGTCGAGCGAGGCTGGTGGCTCGGAGGTTGCGTGGTACAGAGCGGGGTTTGATTAGACCACGAAGGTAGCTTGGGGCTGGTCCATTTTTGGCTTTGTAGGCGAGCATCAGTTTTTTAAACTGAATGCGTGCAGCTACAGGAAGCCAGTGAAGAGAACGCAGCAGTGGGGTGATGTGGCAGTGTTTGGGCTGGTTAAAAACCAGACGGGCAGCTGCATTTTGAATGAGCTGCAAGGGTTTAATAGTGGACATAGGAGCACCTGCCAGGAGGGAGTTGCAGTAGTCCAACCATGAGATTACAAGTGCCTGGACCAGAATCTGGGTAGCTTCCCTGGAGAGAAATGGTCAAATCTTCCTGATGTTGTACAGGAGGAACCGGCACGATCTTGTCATGTTGGCTATATGAGGAGAAAAGGTCAGCTGGTTATCCAGGACAACACCAAGGCTTCTTACCTTATCAGATGGTCTGATCTGGGAGTCATCAAGAGAGATGACTAGGTCCTGGGTTGGAGATTGATCTCTGGGAATGAGCAACATCTCTGTCTTGCTGGGATTGAGTTTTAGATGATGAGCTGACATCCATTGTGAGATATCTCGCAGACATGCTGAGATGCGAGCTGAGACTTGTGTGTCTGAAGGAGGAAATGACAGAATGAGCTGAGTGTCATCTGCATCGGAGTGGTAGGAGAAGCCATGGGAGGCTATGATCTTACCCAGAGAGCGGGTGTAGATAGAGAAAAGAAGTGGGCCAAGTACAGAGCCTTGAGGAACACCGGTTGAGAGTGCATGGAGGAGATATGGATCCCCTGCATGACACTTGGTACGAGCGCCCTTCGAGGTAGGAGGCCATCCATTGCCATGCTGAACCTGTTACTCCAAGGTTGGAGAGAGTGGACAAGAGAATGCTGTGATTTGCTGTGTCGAAGGCTGCAGAAAGGTCAAGAAGAATGAGGACAGTTTGGCTGCTTTGGCTGCATTAAGCTTCTCAGTAACCGCCACAAGTGCTGTTTCCGTAGAATGCGCTGCCTTGAAACCAGACTGGTATGGATTGTGGAGATCATTCTGAGTAAGAAAGGCAGATAGTTGGTTATAGACAGAACGTTCAAGAATCTTTGATAGAAAAGAGAGGAGTGAGACAGGTCTGATGTACATGCAAACCCCAGTGCACCCATCTAGTCCACCCCAGATTTTAGGTTTCTGTAGTGTTGCCAGCTTTTTTCCAATATTTTTTTTATAATAGTGTTTTTAAATCATCTGATTGGCATTAAAATTGGAATCATAGTTAAATACTAGTTAATTTTGGACAGTATTGACATTTTTATAGTAGCTATATATCTTATAATGGATATTACAGATAATCAATGTTAGATGCACTTCTTGATGATTAGTCTTGTGATTTAATTAGTAATGCCTGGCTACTAATCACTCACTTAATGGTTGTAGAAGTAGGAAGGATGTGCTTACCTCCTCATCCGGATTCTAAATGTTGGCTTACTTTTGGGCAAAAATGATTACATATTGAAATTGCTTTTGTTTTTTGTTGTCATCTAAGGCCATTTATTTAAAGAATGTAATAAATACTATACATTTGTTGTTCAGGCTTGAAGTTGTTGTAGTTTGGACTTGATCATTAAAGCTATTAGGGAATTTCATACAAATGTGTAACTCATAATTGAAACCTGCAGGTCTGGGGCCACAAGTGGGCAGATCTATCAGAGCATGGCTTTGGCGTGGCACTCCTGAATGACTGCAAATATGGCTACTCAGTTCATCAGAACATTATGACCTTATCCCTGTAAGTTTAATTACTGTATGAGCTCACATCAAGTTAAATCTCCACCCATCACAACAAACTTGTTTAAACCTTTTCTCATTCCTTAGACTGAGAGCTCCAAAAGCACCCGATGTTAATGCAGATATGGGGCACCACCAGTTTACTTATGCAGTCATGCCACATAAAGGTAGGCCCATACAAACTCTTAGTCATAAATAAGAAGAAGTCAGATGTTTAATGACATATTGGTTTGTCAGGTTCCTTTCAGGATGCAGGAGTCATCCAACACGCCTATAACCTCAACTCACCACTACATCTTATCGAGGATGTTCGCATCACGGATCCCTGGAGCGCGTTCACTGTGAGCCCCGCAGCTGTCATCCTGGAAACTATGAAACAGGTTGGGAGGCGACTGGAAATGACCTCAGTGATTTTTTTTTGCATTGGTTTCCAGTCTGTCAGTGCTTAGTTCACTTTTCCCTTTCACAGGCCGAGGCAAGGAAGGATGCCCTTGTTGTTCGCCTCTATGAGTCTCACGGAAGCAGTGTGAATGCAGTGTTGCGTACTTTCATCCCTGTGCAACAGGCTTGGCAGTAAGTTTGTTTTCAAATCAGGTCTAGTGTTGCATTCAGATCACTTACCCTTAGGAGCAGCTTCCAAGTTCAGATTCAAACATCCTCAAATCTAGGTTTGAGGTTTCTAAGCTGATGCATAAAGGGGCATACAAAAAGATTTGAAAGATTTAAGATTTCATTTTTTAAGGTTGAGTTTAATGTACTTTTAACACAAGCTCAAGTTTTCGTTCAGTTCACTAAATCTTAAATGTATCATAGCCAAGATCACCTGGCCATTTAGGCTTCCCAGTCATGTTACCTAGAGTGAATCACTTTATGTAATATATTATGCTCTAAGCTTTAACGTACACTGATCAGCTATAACATTAAAACCACCTCCTTGTTTCTACACTCACTGTCCATGTTATCAGCTCCACTTACCATATAGAAGCACTTTGTAGTTCTACAATTACTGACTGTAGTCCATCTGTTTCTCTACATACTTTTTAGCCTGCTTTCACCCTGTTCTTCAATGGTCAGGACCCCCACAGGACCACTACAGAGTAGGTATTATTTAGGTGGTGGATCATTCTCAGCCCTACAATGACACTGACATGGTGGTGGTGTGTTAGTGTGTGTTGTGCTAGTATGAGTGGATCAGACACAGCAGTGCTGCTGGAGTTCTTAAATACTGTGTCCACTTACTGTCCACTCTGTTGGACACTCCTACCTAGTTGGTCCACCTTGTAGATGTAGATCTATTGCTGCTGTTTGAGTTGGTCATCTTCTAGACCTTCATCAGTGGTCACAGGATGCTGCCCACGGGGCGCTGTTGGCCGGCTAGTTTTGGTTGGTGGACTATTCTCAGTCCAGCAGGGACAGTGAGGTGTTTAAAAAACTCCATCAGCGCTGCTGTGTCTTATCCACTCATACCAGCACAACACACACTAACACACCATCACCATGTCAGTGTAACTGCAGTGCAAATAATACCTGCTCTGTAGTGGTCCTGGGAGAGTCCTGACCATTGAAGGACAGCATAAAAGGGGGCTAACAAAGTATGTAGAGAAACCCATGGACTACAGTAAGTAATTGTAGAACTACAAACTGCTTCTATATGGTAAGTGGAGCTGATAAAATGGACTGCGAGTATAGAAACAAGGAGGTGGTTTTAATGTTATGGCTGATCAGTGTATGTAGTGCAGAGGGTGTTGGAGAAACTGACCCATCTGTGCAGCCAGCCATCACAAAGCAATGACAGCATAGTGATGTAAGGTGAACATATTTTAAGTAGTATTATTAAGTTGTTTTGTCCTCCCCAAATTCATGCTGCTTTTTACCAGTGTGAGCACACTGGTACAAAAAGTTTCAAAGGGGTTAACTAATCACAGTGCATTTTATTTACATATCAGTCTTAAAAGCACAGTACTCCAAAACCCATTTATTATTGGGAGTCTTATAGAAAATGTATTCAGTCAAATTTAATAATTGCTTCATCATGATTAGTGGGTTTGATACCTGCTTGAAAACACTAGACACAAAGTGAAAATCCATTTTGAACAAGATGCCAGTCAAGCTCAGTCATAGATAAGGGAGTAGCTGAACTGTTTTTGAAGGATAGGATAAAACCATGCAGACACTGGGAGAACATAACACTTCACACAAACAGTAAATCAAGAGGATTAAACTCATGTTCTCAGGAACCTAGACGTGTGTGGCACCCATACTACCACGCTGTCCCTTGCAATGACAAATGGTTGAATATAAAACCCACAAATGGATTATACATTTAAAATATATGCTGGTTCACTACAGCAGAGAGCTCGAGTTTATGATTTGTATCTCAGCAGTAATAGTGGCCTGCCCAAGTATCTAACATGCAGAAAGGAAGGTCAACAGAATTTTTCTTTATTGCTGTGTTGGTTGAGGTGCCTGCAGGAGTGGTGGATGATTTACATTGGGCATAACATGACTCTCCATATGCGATATGGAGCGGTCGGTGACTGCAAGATTGTTTAAGGTTCTATGGCTCCTCTCAGCAAGTGTGAGGGTGGTGCAGTAGATCATCAAACACTAATGTATTACACAAAGCTGTAGTGTAGTTTTGAGGCCACAACTTGGGGAAGGCCTGTTACTGTTCCAGCATGAATGTGCCCCTTTTGCACAAAACAGTCCATGAAGAAGAGGTGTAATGAGCTTGGTGTGGAGAAACTTTAGTGGCCTGCACAAAGCTCTGACCTCAACCCTACTGAATAGCTTTGGGATGAACTGAAATGACAATTTCAAACCAGGCCTAGTCATCAAAATAGTGCCTGATCTTGCTTTTTTTTTTTTTTTTTTTTTTTTTAACGGAAACAACTTTCCACTGACATTTTAAAATCCACACAAAGATGAAGTGGATGTCAATATTAATATCCGAGGTTGTGAAATAAAAATTCCAACAAACTTATGGTCAAGTGTTCATATACTTTTATCCATTTAATGTATCGAATAAATCATTGTTTGCACAGCATATTTATTCTGACAATGCTTTTTTTCTGGATTTTGAATGCAAATCCAAGTTAAATTACAGGTCAGAGGTGTTAAGTTCAGAATTTAAATACTACATTACTGTGGCAAATAAGACTATACATATTAATGATTATATACAGTATATTTTGTGACTGAACTGAAGCCTGTTTTTTCTTTTTGATTACAGTTGCAACATGCTAGAATGTCCCAGCCACCCTGCTGCAGTCACAGACTCTCAAATAACCCTCACTTTTAAACCATTTCAGATCATTACACTCCTTTTACAGCTCTGATGAGTAAACTGGTGGGCTCAGGACAGGGGCCCACATGTGTTAATAAAATACAATTTTAAAAATCATTTTTTGATATTTGGATTCTGATACTCATAGTAAACATTTAGCTTAAACAATCTGAAACCTTTTTTTCTGCTACAGTATAAAGTGGAAGAAAATGTGGCATAAAAAGCTTTTTTCTTATAAACATATTGTAACAAAAAAAAATGTAATAGCTGCACCTAGCAGTAGTTGCTGGACCCTTTTGAGATATGAATGGCTCACACATCTGCTGTGACTCTCCAGGTTAAGTATTTCTATCTATATGAAAGACAGCAAGGACTGGTCTCAAGTTAGTTTCTTCTTTTCCTCTGGGCATTCTTAGCTTTTGCTTTTCTACCCCGAACACTTGCTCTTGCACTCTTCACGTTCGTTTTCTGCATCCCTAGAAGCAAAAAATGATAGTTAGAAATGATTTTGTAGTATCAAACACCAGCTGTGAGATCAAACCGAAAAAACAACACAAAAACGACACTCACCTGCTGAGTCGCTCTTTCCATGCGCATTGGTCCTTTTCTTTTTAACAGCTGCATCTGTATCTATCTTGGTGCTGGTGCGTTTCCTGCTGTCACACTTTTTTTCAGACACATCTTGTTCCTGTTTTCTAGCCCTTGGCTCTTTTTTGACAGGCTTTTCCTGTTTAAAGTAAATCCATTAGTTTGGTTCTTTGTTTTGCCCTGAATAAATGTGGATGCTGGATCTTACCTTTTTAACTGTATAGTCATGTTCATCTTTTTTTATTGTTCTCTTTCGCTTGAGAGATTTGGAGCCTAAAGGTTTAAAAAGCTTTAATTAGCAGTGATTAATCACATGGTTTGCATCAGTTTGCAAGCAAGCCAAATTGCTTAACAGATTACCTTTAGGCACCATCGGACCAGGATCACCCTAAAACAAACAAGCAAAAATACAACTTCAGTGTTTGCATACAATAGTAAGACAAAAGAACAGTAAAAACAAGTATTTACCCAGTGCATATATCCATTTCAAAATTATTTTTACAATATATTTTGATGTTGAAATTTTTAATAAGGTTTGTATTTATTATGCAAAGTTTTAAAGTTTAATTACCAGTGATTATCACAGTGATATCATATTTGATTAAAATGATAGTTCATTTTTTGTAATCGTATAAAGTGTTTTTTAGATTATCTACAATAAGCCTGAGATACTGACATTAGGGCTTTATTTTTTATATTCAAGTTACAGTGTTTCACAATAAGCAGGTAAATTGTTAACAGGTGAGGGAATCATGATTGGGAATAAAGAGAGGATCCACTAAAGGCTCAGCCTGTATAAGGTAATGATAGGTCATGGCTCACCAGGAAAAACAGACCTCAAGTTCTGTGTGCAAAATTACAAAATACAATCTAGATTAAATACAATCTAGATTAAAGACTTAAATCACAGATTCTTCTTTTTTTTTTGCATTTTACAAAATGTCCCAACTTTTCTGGAAATGGGGTTTGTACAATCAAAAAGAAAATGCTTCTTGAATTTTCCAATATTTAAAACATGAAAAACCATCATCACTACATAAGCTTAACTTGTTTTTCAAATTGTGCATAAATAATTTAAAAAAGAGTATATATTACTTAAAGCTAGGCTTAAAATAATTTTGCTCATTCTACTAAGCACTTTCTCTACCCACCTGTCTCCAAGTTTAAAAACCACAGATTTAAGTAAAGGTGTCTGAATGAATGTATGTTCATAAATGCACATATATGTTCATTATATGTCATTTTTCATGAAAAAAAATGTAAAAAAGGACTTTGTACATACTGACTAATTAACTTTAAAATAATCAAATACACAATTAAAATGATAAAACCTTATGCATAATAAGTTTTGTTTGTTTTGGTTAAGTAGAACTTACTTTAAACCATATTGTTCTTCCATTACGGTCCCTTGCTGACTTCATTCCATCAACAAAGTAACACTGGAGCCAGGACTGAAATACTGAGTAATCTGCTTTTGCTGGGTCATAACCTTTTCCACCTACATGAAGAACATTAAAGAAAACAGAAATATCACTAGTGTTGTTGAAATGTTAGATTTACAGTACAGCTACTGTTAAGAATACAATGTCTAGTTAATGTGATTTAATGTAATCAGGTCCTTGATAATTGCATAGAGATAGTATTTGTTCATTTACAGCTTTGCTTTAAGGAAAAAAATGTTGTATATGCTTGTTTTAAAGGCTTTACCTTGGTTATAAGCTCAGGGGTGGTAAAGCACGCATGTTACAGCAAGCTACTACACAAAATTACATTTGCTATGATGTATATAAAAGTTTTGGGGTACTATGAAATAAACTGCTAGCAGATAAAACATTCAGATTTTTAATAAAGAGTATAGATGTAAAGAGGTTTTCTAATTACTATTTTGAAAACTGAATAGTTATTATTTGACAAATTTTAATGCTTTACAAATGCAGGTTAAAAGAAATAATGCACTATTTATAATAATTTACCAAGGTTAACCACCTCCAGTGGTACAGTGTGACAGAGAGAGAGAAGATCTGGACTCTCGATTTTCCCGCCTTCAGAAAATCTCTAAAAATGAATAAAGCTATTATTATGAATCAAAGCATGACTAAGACTTTTATTACAGACAGAAATTCACCTTTGCCTCTAGGGTAATCTCCTCTTTAACATCCTTTGTCTCATCCTTTATTAGTTCGAGTCCATCCAACACAGACCTTGCTTTCACAAAAGGTGGAGTATTTAATCTAAAATAATTGAGACAAAATTATGGCTTTGTTCGCATAAATGCCTTGTTCATGTAGCACACAAATGCCATGTAATTTCCCAAAATGAAATCCATTATGCATTGTTAGTATTCAAAGAAATTCTGCAAAGGCAGAGGCCTTTCAGTGCATATTTGCAGAGGTGATTCTAGACTCTGCAGTGTATGAAATGTATAAAGGTCTATGAAATTGTAAGTTATTTGCTATTTGATGTGTTCTCAACACTAGTCACTGAAATCAAACGACTAACATAATTCATAATGCAGTGATTTTAGACACCGATTCAAAAATGACCCAACTAGCCATTTCTTATACATTTACATTAGCTTGCCACTCCAACTGATTACAATGAGTACAGTGATTTTTCTTTTTGACAGAGGCCAGAAGAGATATCATTGTGCTAATGGGGCACTTGGCATAAGGAGATTTCCAAACTTACAAACCTGCCTAGTCATGGAAGAAAGCACAAAAGTTCACCCAGAGGCCTTATCAATCTCATCAAAACAGAGAAAAAAAAAATTTTTTACTGTAAAAAAAACTTAGAAGATATCATGATCAAGACAGGGACAAATATGTCAGTGGCAACCATAAGCAGATAACTTAACCAAGGACTTCATGACCAGATTCCACTCTTAACCAAAAAGCACAGGAAGGGTCGACTGATATACACCAGAAGGAATTTGTATAGACCTGCAGAGTTCTCAGACACAGTTCTAAAAACTGACTAATCAAAACTGGAACTGACTGGCCATATGTTTGTCTGGTGCAAGAAAGACAAGACTTATGACCAGAAGAATACTGTCCCCACTGTTAAGCATGAAGATAGGTCAGTGATGCGAGGATGTTTTTCTGCTGCAGGAACTGGCAATCCTCACAGTGTGACTGGCATTATGGAATCACAAAAATAAAAGAAATGAATTTTAAGCAGAAATGTTTTGCCTTATGTGATGAAATTGAACCTTGATGAAAGTTGGACTTCAACTTTCCTCAAGACAATGATCCCACTTCCAAGCAAACGGCCAAGTCAACAAAAGCTTGGTTAAGGAATCAGTACTGGAATATTCTGGAGTGGTTTTATCAGTCTCCAGATTGAAATTCAATGGAAAATTCTTTGTTGCAGTATGAAAACCATCAAACCTAAATGAGCTGGATGTTTTTGCACAAGAAGAATAGTTAAAGATTTCACAAGAGAGGAGTCAGAAGCTTGTTAGCACCTAATAAAATCACTTACTAAAGGTTAACAAAGCAAAAAGAGGTTCCATCAAGTACTGAGATTGAGGTGAATAATAGTGCACATAGACATTTGTCAAGAGAACTAGATGTTTTTCAAGTTTCACTCAAAACTACCATCTTAAGTTATCAAAATTGCTTGTATCAATAAATATTGTTCCTTATATTGACATGTAAATGTAACGCTGCACCCCCATTTCAAGGGTTTCCACATTTTGGCAAGCTGACACTGTAACTGGATTCAGACCAGGGCCCTTATATGCTCATTGGTCAAAACGACTGCTTATTTTGTCTGTCCTCTACACTTCTGCTAAGTTTGTATGTATGAAAATGGATCAAAGAACAAAATAAAAGAATAACCTGTACAGAATCTCAGCTCGAAGGTAGTTTCCAATTCCATTGAAATACTTCTGATTTAGAAGAGCCTCACAAATTGGTTTGTCAAATGCCTTGTCTGACAGATTGGACAAAACGTTCAGCCTGAAAAATAAGGAATGCATTAGACACAATAGTTTCAGATTTAATATGATGCTGTTTTTATACCAGTGAGTGAATAAAGTGAACTGGTCCCACCTGAAGCTCTCATATTCTAACATGACACATGGGCCTCTATCCTGCTGCCAGTTTCCATTGGGCTGCCAGCTTCCAAATCTGCGTGTGTCCACAAAGCTCAACACTCTCTTAGTTTTCTCTTTGGTGTAAAATCTTAGGTGGGCATGCTTTGGAAGATCAGATACAGCAGTAAAGCTGAAATAACCTGACATGCCAAATCTAAAGACCACGTCCATGGGCTCTTGGTTGTGTACTAGTTTCACTCTGCTCTGTGTATCACTCTTTATAGGAGTGAGAGTGAGTCGCACTTCTTTTCCTCTGGACGTTGCGCTGATTCGGTATGCATCGCATGCAAACGCTACCTCCGGGTTTTTACTTACCTCAGATTTCTCTACAGCTCCGCTAAATATTACACCTGCACACGCTTTGTTTACAAACAAACCGGCTAAGTGCAGCTCCGGACCCTCCGGCATTGTGCTCTGTACTGTTTAAATAATGTCGACGAAGATATAAATTAGTTATAAAGCATACAGTTACTTAACGGAGAATCCTGCTAGCTGCTGCTAATGCTTCGTTACCTAGTTACAGGAAGAGTTAGCATTATCTCTGAGCCACTTAGTAAATAAACTTTACCTTCAGTTTTCTACGTAGAAACAGTTTATATACTTATCTACTGTCATACACGACACATACACTCACATACTGCTTATATAACACAGCCATTAATGTTTCGTAAAGAACCCCGTGGGATGATGGGAGTTGTAGTCACTTTTCTAAATGGCGCTAGTTTTGCAAGTGAGCACTCACCCACCAGACTTTTTTAACCCTCAAACAGGCAGTGTGCACCAGTAAATACAAAATCTTTAACATCCTGTAAGAAGCATGATTATAGGCTTTTACCAAATTAAGTTATCATTTATCAAAAGTCTTGTATGAGTATGTACTTACCAGGTGGTAATTGACTACATATTAATCATAGTTATTGGTAACACATTGATAGGGCGGCACGGTGGCTTAGTGGGTAGCACTGTCGCCTCACAACAAGAAGGTCCTGGGTTCCATCCCCAGGTGGGGCGGTCCGGGTCCTTTCTGTGCGGAGTTTGCATGTTCTCCCTGTGTCCGCGTGGGTTTCCTCCGGGTGCTCCGGTTTCCTCCCACAGTCCAAAAACATGCCACCAGGCTAATTGGAAACACTGAATTGTCCTATAGATACCTAGCTGCTAGATGCACAAACCAGTGCATTGTAGTGCTGGTCCCAAGCCCGGATAAAATAGGGAGGGTTGAGTCAGGAAGGGCATCTGGTGTAAAAATTGTGCCAAATCGATTCGCGGATCGTGATCCGCCGAGAGCCGACCCTGCAACCAAATGGGACAAAAGGCCAAGGAAAAGGAGATTTGTAATACATTGATAACATAATTTTACTAACAAATTATTATGACTATTGGTGTTCGTGGTGCTATTTTTGGCATTGTTGCCATCCCTACTCACAATACTTAAAAGGGGTTTTGGTACTTAAGATACACTATATTGCCAAAAGTATTCACTCACCCAAATTATTGAATTTAGGTCCAATCACTTCCATGACCACAAGTTTATAAAACCAAGCACCTAGGCCTGCAGACTGCTTCTACAAACATTTGTGAAAGAATGGGTTGCTCTCAGGAGCTCAGTGAATTCCAGCATGGTAACGTGATAGGATGCCACATGTGCAACTGACTGCATTGTGCCGAGTGTAAAGTTTAGTGGAGGGAGGATTATGGTGTGGGGTTGTTTTTCAGTAGCTGGGCTCGGCCCCTTATAGTTCCAGTGAAAGGAACTCTTAATGCTTCAGCATACCAAGCGATTTTGGACAATTTCATGCTCCCAACTTTGTGGGAACAGTTTGGGGATGGCCCCTTCCTGTTCCAACATGACTGCGCACCAGTGCACAAAGCAAGATCCATAAAGACATGGACGAGCGAGTTTGGTGAGGAAGAACTTGACTGGCCTGCACTGAGTCCTGACCTCAACCCGATACAACACCTTTGGGATAAATTAGAGCGGAGACTGTGAGCCAGGCCTTTACATCCAACATCAGATGTCTGACCTCACAAATGCGCTTCTGGAGGAATGTTAAAGCTGTTAAAGCTGCAAATGGTGGGCCGACATCATATTAAACCCTATGGATTAAGAATGGGATGTCACTCAAGTTCATATGCGTGTGAAGGCAGACGAGCGAATACAAGCGATGAAGTGTTTCAGGAGGCATTTGTCCATTTCCTCATGCAAACAGGTATTAGGATGTGCAACACTGAGTTGTCACTGATATGTTTTTCATTACAAAATTCTCCACACATTCTCTCTGGCAGGCCAGTCTAGTACCTGTACCCCCTTTACAGTCATGCCTGTGTAATATGTGCAGCATGTGATAATCTTGGTAAAAGTGCATGTATGTCTTGAAGGCAGCATATGTTGCTCTAAAATCTCAATGTACTTTTTGCATTAATTCTGCCTTTAACCCTCTGATGCATAGTGGTCACTACAGTGGACAGCTATTCAATAGCAACTTTTTTTTTTACAAACACAGGTTTCCATGCTGTAAATGCATATCAACCCCTACAGTGGACACTGCATCACTGTAAATGATTCTACCCAGTGGTCAGTAGTTGTTAGTGCAGCTAGAATTCCTTTCGACCAAGATGGTCGATGAAATGCCAAACAATTGTCGCACGGCAGGAATATCTTGCCGATCTTTCTAATCTAGAAGATCCATGCAGGTTAAAAAATATTACGACATAATGTAACATCTAAGGAATAATATAATTGTTTTATTTTTCAAATGTGGATTTCACATAAGGAGTAACCTCTGAATAACCATGTGTCCACTAAACTGGACATCATGCACCTGCAGCTATATTTCAGCCATACTATTCCTATTCAGTCATACTATTCCTTCAGCTTTGTCGTTTTAAAAATACTTAATTTCTAGTGACTCTTTGTTGTCAGTCAGTTTGTTTATCTACATGTGAGTACACCCCTGTGCAATATTACTTAAATGTTAAATAATTCATAATTGTATCACCTCTTTAATAATGGCATTGTTTCTAAGTTGACAAATAGAATATTCCCTCTTATAAACAACCAAAAATAAATACTTTAGAAAGACTATGTTAAAGATACAGGCCTCAAAGTAGACAATCAATGCAACAAAAATGAATACATATAGGAGTTTCTGTGACAGCACAGAAAGTGGGAAGGACATTGCATAACATCAGTCTCTTTTTCCAAGTAAAAAGAAATCTCTCCAGATATTTGTGCAACACTGGTATCTTCCATGCTGAGGAGGATTGAGTCTGTCGTCAAAATTAAATGTGGACACACTAAGTATTTAAAAATATTTAAAATTTAAATCTCAGTAATAAAAGGTGTATGGACATTTGTTGCATTGAGTTTCTTACTGTAGGGCCTGTATTTTTAATATAGTAAATCTAAACTGCTTCTAAACATAAAAACAAATACCCTACTGTTCAACTTAGAAGTAATATAATTACTGTAAGGTGATAAAATTTTGAATTATTTGACAATATATAATATTATAAAGTCAAAAAGGCAACAAAAGTATATTATAAAACAGAAACAAAAGTAGTTGAACACTTTTTTTCTCCTTACTGTATGTTTTTAACCAAGCATGGTTTGTAACTTTTTGGAAAACCCACAAAAGACGTAAAAAAAAAACCCAACAACTCAAATTAGGGATAATTTTTTGGACAAATTATTTTCTCATCATTTAGCCAAATAACTGTTAAAGAAAATATTAAAATCCCTAGATTTCCATGACAAACATGTCCCCTGCAGGTGTATGTAAACATTTAACTTTAACTGTATAAATCATTGCTTTGATCATAAATTGGTCTGGGTTTTTATTTGCACTCAAAATAGATTTAAAAATATGTAATATTATAAGTATAAAACACAACCATAACCAACACAAAACTTGTTAAAAATATTTTATGAACATTAATACAAAATGTACAAAATGCTTCAAGGAAATAGCAGTAACGAAAATTTCAAAAATGTATGTTAATTAAGCTAGTTCTAATTAGTTCACAACTGTGTACAATTCAATGCAATTGATGTATGTGTACATTTTCATCATTCTTTAATTCCATAATTTTAATGTTTAGATGAAGCAAACGTTTCTATTCACAAAATTACTTCCTTTGTTCTACACAAACTTAGTGTAGCTCTGTGTAATGACAAGATACAGTCATCTTACAACAGATAGCAATCAACAGATAAAATGCTACTTGTTTTTGTGTCAGCTTGATTATGTAAGTGTAAGATAATAATAAAAATAATAATTTACAAAAATAAACATACTGGGAAATCACTGCAGTGCATTCATCATGACTTGAGCTTGTTTCAATTCTATAAAGCAAAGAAGGGTTTTACATTAATATTGTACATTAAACAGAATTTAAATATTGTAAATGACTTTTTTTTTATAAAAAAAAACACACAACTTAGTCCTACCTGCTAACAGCACTCTGAACTTGTCAGCAGTGACAGATACTGTTGTGGATTCAGTGGAGCCAGACTCAGGGTTTTGGGACTGAAGCCTCAGCTGCACTGTGGGTTCATTCACCTCCATAAGTTCACTAGAGCTAAGAGTGTAGTCCACTCTCCAGTTTACCGCCTCCAGTCGGCCCACTGAATATATACACACACACACAAAGTGATAAGCTGATTCTTGTATATGGTTAAACCAAAGCAGAATGTGCACCGTTTATGCTGTTGAGTAGGAGTAAATGCTTAACTCTCTGCTATACTCACAACGTAGACTGCTCTCCTTAAGCTTCTCCTGCAGGGCCATGCGCTTGTCTTCATACGATTTACACAGTCCAGTTGTGTGCTCTGTAGGAAACATGTGTATTCAAATAATAAACACCAGTTTATAAACAGTGCTGACACAGATACTAATATTCAGCCCTATTTAAAGAAACATGTTGGGGGTTTTGGCTTAATGTGGGCAGGAACTAGGTCTTACTAAAGTTTACATGACATTGTTCACATTTTTAGTGTACACACTAATGCAGCAGACATGATCAGCATAAAAAGACCTGTGTGACCTTGGAGCAAGCATTGGGTTGGGTTTTCTCTGTGGATTTTGGGGTCACCAATAAATAAGTAAAAATAAATACAGCAAACAGTACTTTAGTAATAAAGATTGCAGAATATTTGGGTGGCCTATTGAATGTAAATAACAAACACTGTGGTGTGTCCTTCAGTGCAGTGCAGAGCTATTGAAAGGAGGGAGGGGGATATATCACCAAATTACATTACTTTGCATTAAAAAGGACAGCTACTCCACAGACTTTCCTGCTAGAACAAGACACATCTATCAAGTTAAAATCACTAAGGTGTTTGAGGAATCAGGTCCACTTGATATTTAGAGATAAAATTAATTTAGCGTAATGTCAATTTAGCATAATCAATTTGTCTTCCACTGCTGGGGGACCCCTGATTTGCAGTCGAGGTGGGTATATTGCTGCTCACGCCTTCTCCGACCCGTGCGCAGCCCTTAGCGGAACCCTTTTTCACCCATGCACTCTGCACAGGCGCCCCTCTATTTGCCAATCATGGTCTTTACACAGTGTTTGAAGACCCCACCCACATAGTCTGGTCATCCCGCCATAGCAGAACCATGTCTGCTGCAGGCACTGCCAATTATGCCTGCTAGATGGATTATACCCAGCTGACCGGTGGCAACATCGAGTTTCAAACCGAGAAGTTGAGAATCTCGGCACTGGTGTGCTAGCGGAATATCCCACTGTGCCTCTTTATTCCTGAAAGTTGCTGTAACGTTGCAAAATTCTCCCTGTGAGATAATAAAAGGCTATCTTATGTTATCCAAAGGGCACATATTTTACAGTGCTAATGTAGTGGTTTTAGTGCCAGGTACTAAAATTAATGTTGAGTGGTTTAAAAAAAAATATTCCATTATATTTGACCGCACTCTATTTAAGGAATATGAAATCAGAGATTCTACAGTCTAACAGGGCCACATCTTAAATTTGAAGCATTTATAATTATCAATACTTGTAATTGCTTCTATTGTACAGTACAATTGGAACTGCGTTCCACAACTTGATCCTTAGCTCCAGAAACTGTTTGAAATTATCTCCCTATGTTGGCATAGTTTTACTTAGTTTCCTCCAAGTTGGCATGTTGGCTACTTTTATTCCACTTTTCTTGACACCGACTCAATGGCACATGTAGAGGAATGAATTTTCCATATTATAGAAAGACAATGCCCCAATCCATTATTTTGTTATATTGCACACTGTCTCTTGCATAAACTATACAGCCAACAGTATGGGAGCACCCGACCATGAGCTAGTTGCACATACCCTTTCAAAACCATGGGCATTAATACAGAGTGCCCACCTGTGACTATTACAGCCTACACCCCTTTTTTCTCAAGGGATTTTGAAGTGTGTTTGGTGGAATTAGTGTCTATTTAGTCAAAAGAGCATCTGTAAGGTTATGCACTAATATGGGATGAAAAGGTCTGGTTTACATTTACTATTCCATACCAAAGGTGTTTGTTTGGTTGAAGTAAAGGGTCAGTAAAGACTGGTAAAGTTTCTCCAGTCTAACCTCATCAACCACGTTTTTATGGAACTCGCTTTGTGCACAGGGGCACAGTCATGCTGCAACAGAAACTGTTGCCACAAAAAGCATATATTTATTTTATATACACGATTAGTGTGCCTAAAATACCTGAACCCAAAAATAAGAAGTGGCATGTACTTTTGATCATATACTGTATAGAAGCAATTTTACTTAGGTGAAAAGTAATAGTAACAGTCTAGTCTGTGTGTTTAAGATTAGTCTTACCTTTGGGCAAGCCTAGCTGCTGAAGTTCACTGGACAGAGATTCACCATCAACATTATGCTTTGCAGCACTGGATAAAATAAAGCTCAGCACTGCAACTGTTGCTTTAACATCGCCACTTTCTATGAGAACACAGATCATAAAGATTAGAGGTCATTAAAAGGTGCAACAATAAAGGTGACATCACTCAACTTAACAAAACTCAACAAATATTAATAACATAATTAAAACAAAGTATGGTTTATTTATGTAAAACATCACAGTTGTGCTCGGGTGGCACCAGGCCACCACTGCTGAGATCCGGGTTGGAATCTCAGCAGCACTATTGGCTACCCGGGAGTCTACACAGACATATTTGGCTGTGTCTGCAATTGGGGATGGCTGAAGCCTTGCAATGAATTGGCACTCTGTCCAGGTATTCCTGTGTCATGCCCAGTGTTTCCTGGTGAAACGGAACCACCTTACCTTGACCAGGATAAGGCAGTTGATGAAATGGAAATAAATGAGTAAATCCCAAAATTTGGATGACTCACTCTATACAGTGCAAAAAACAAGGTTAAACTCACCAAATTTTGCATCAGAGGTCAGTTTTGTGACTTTGTCATACTAAAAAGAAAAGCAAGTATTAATGACGACGTCAACGTAACACCAATAAGGCAAAACTTAATACTTTAATACAAGTTTAGAGAGTTATGTAGTGATATGTTAGAGCATTGTTTAAAACAGTGTTTCCCAACCACTGTGCCGTGGCACATAAGTGTGCCGTGAGAAATCATCAAGTGTGCCGTGGAAGATTATCCAATTTCACCTGATTGGTACTCTAAGGCTTATTACCTGTGGCATTGTCTCACTCGCAGCATGGCTATGTACTTTCGTATTTCTTCTTTTCTGCTTTGTGTTTAACTAAACAGGCCCAGGTTTCACACTGAGTAAGTAAATTGAGTCAATTGAGACTAGATTTTCATTATATTTCAATAAATATACTTTTGTGACATTTTTGTTTGGTGGTGTGAAAATGTGTGTGAGTATGGTGTCTGACTGCATGTTAAAGTCACTTGTGTGGATCTGCGTGTAGTTGTATTCATACACAGATATTAATTGTATTACATGAAGGGACAATTTGATGTATGCAACAGCCCTTCAAATTCCTGTTTCTGAGAGATGCTAGAAGAAGAAACTGCTACCTGAAGAAAACTCCACATGTGCATGGGAGAACATACCAAAGTCCACTAAGACCATATCTACAGGCAGACTGGCAGAAATTAAACCCAAGGTAACACTTAAGTAGATTTAAGATAATTAAGTAGACTTTTGTTAAAACTGCTGCTTACAACTGCAAGCAACATTTAACAAACAATAATCAAGTCAGTTAAAGTAGTTATAATATGTGCAAAATGTTTTATTAGATATTTATATGGTCAAAAAAGATACCCAGCTGCAATTATTTCTGAGCCAAAAAATATTAGAACACTTACATCAATGCCTTCATCGAGGAGGTCTCTTATGACTTGCACACAAAGCAGTTTCATCTTGATGCTGGACTGTGGTGTAATGCATGAGAAAATAAAGACATAAGGGCTATTGTTCTTAACATAATGTGTACTGCTGCCTTCAAGTGCTCCTCAGAAGTTCTTAATTTAGGGTTAAAAATGAAAGTATGTCCCATACTTAGAAAATACATTTATTTAGTTTACTGTTCAAAATAATGTAAATTAGTTGTTAATAACATTACATAGTACGTATGTGCCAGTGACAAATCTAAGTTCTAAAAGGCGACAGATCTGCAGAGCTTAGCATTATACATCATCGATCACACCTGATTTAACTCATAACTCATATATTGTCTTTGCAAATCTCGTTCCCAAGCCTTACTAAGTTCTCACAATGCATTAGGATCTTGTTCCAACGCGTTAATATGGTGTGGCCAGGCATGATTTTGATTTATACAGGATGTCATCAGCAGGAGTGCTTAGTTTCTCCAGTATATGCTCATAATATTTTTGTGCAATAGGGCAGAAGCAGAACAAATATGTTTCCTTTTGTACAAACACTTCCAGTCAAAATTGGAGGTGCCTAGTTGAAAATGTTTTTTTTTTTTACTTAATAATACAATAAAAGTATAAAATAACGTATTTATTAGGATTTAACGTCATGTCTTACACACTTTGGTTACATTCATGACAGGACAGGTGGTTACTCGTTACACAAGATTCATCAGTTCAAGTTTAATGTCAATCATGGACAATTTTGTATCTTCAATTAACCTGACTGCATGTCTTTGGAAACCCACACAGACACAGGGAGAACATGCAAACTCCACACAGAAAGGACCCGGACTGCCCTACCTGGGGATCGAACTTGCTTCCTGCTGTGAGGTGACAGTGCTACCCACTGAGCCACCGTGCCACCCAAGTGTAAAATAAAAGTGTGGACTTTGCAGTGACCTAAAGAGGTGAGGGGCAGTTGTAGCCTAATGGTTAAGGTTCTGGACTAGTAATCGAAAGGTCGCTGGTTCAAGCCCCACCACTGCCAGGTTGCCACTGTTGGGCCCTTGAGCAAGGCCCTTAACCCTCAATTGCTTAGACAAGCTTTGGATAAAAGCTTCTGCTAAATGCCGAAAATGTAAATGTAAATGAAAAGTCCTGTATTTTACTTTCTTAAAAGCATTAAGCCTGGGATTTGATGATCAGGTGTAATGCATTTACAGCACTTTGTAGGGAATACCACATCTGCTGAGCACTTGTTGGCAAATAAATTCACTTCAATCAGGTGTGTCCAACATTTTGACTGGTAGACTTCCCTCACTGCTGTACCATGACAAACCGGACATAAACACACTTACATTCTAAGTGTAAAAGAATAGGTACAGCTGTTACAGCGCCGCATGTGGTAACAAATACAATATAACAATACGGTTGTTTAGTGTTTTAGACACAGCCAGGTGCGTTCGTATATTTGCATGGAGTATATTCTCAAAATAAGTCGTTTTAAATCTCTGTGGTGATTACAGAATTGTTGTTGACTTTGTGTGCTAATGTTGCAACATAGAATTTCCGACTTGAAGAACTTGAAGGCAGCACAGTATGACTGAGATCACATGATGTGTATGTGTTAGTGGTATAATGCAGTAGTATAAACCAGTTACTTAACTATTCGTGCTAATGTGCTGATTTCAGCTAAAACCCAGTCTGGACAGTCCAGATCTCCACAGAACCGGAACCGCTGAAACAGAACATGCACAAAAATATTTTAAATGACTGAGCTTTAATCTAACTCAGCTCAGATCACTTACAATACAGGCAACACTGGCGAACAATGGTTCTATTTGCTCTCCTTTAACTGTTTGCTGCTGTACTTAAAGGATTATTAACTAAATAATCACATCGATAATAAGTGACATTCAGAATAAAATAAGAATAAAATGCAGTACCATGATAGATCCTGTGATCAGGCGTCAATGACACACACTTCTTCTTTTCTTTGTCAGTAACAGCGATTCATTAAATACTGCCATCTAAAGGCAAAACAACAAACCTTTCTATTCTGTTAAGGGTCGCGGTGAGTACGGTTCCATCGAACCCACTGAGCATAAGGCGGGTACACAACATGGAAAGGACCCATATCCATGGCTGGATTACTGACCGGGCCAGTGGGGCCAGCGCCCAGGGGCCCTTGAGGTCAGGGGGCCCCGGGGGGCCCTGGCCCAAAACATTTTGCGATGCCTATCAACATTCATGATATAATATATTTTTATTTCCGAGGGCCCTCCATTTTAAGGATCCTCTGACTATTAGGGACTTTGACCCCAGGGCCTCTTGGGGGCCCTAGCCATGCTTTTGGGGCCCCTAGCCATGCTTTTGGGGCCCCTAGCCATGCTTTTGGGCCCTAGCCATGCTTTTGGGCCCCTTATGAAAATGGATGAGGCGTTGTGGCACTGCTCTGACTTCGACTTCTGGCTATTAGGGGTCCTAGGAAAGAGGGGGGCATATTTTTAGAGGGCCCTGGTTATGAGAGCCCCCACCAGGGGGCCCTAGAGAAGAGCAGGGCATACCATTAGAGGGTCCTTGGGCCCAGACTATCCTTAATCCGTCCTTGCCCATATCCATAACACTCAAACATTTATTTACTTAATGACAATTCAGAGCAGACGATTTCACCTGCTGCTTCTTAAATATGTTCATTTTATTGCACTCATTCATATTTGTTTTAATTAGCTTTATTAAAAGATTTAATTAATACATTTTGTACTAATGAGATTTAATTAGTAAATTATTTAATTTATCAGCAGTAACTGCTTTATTCTGATCAGTACTGCGGCTGATCAATGCCAGTCCCAACAGCACATGTTGGAAAAACAGCCTGAACAGGGTGCCAGTTTATTGCAGGGCATTACACACTTCACAAGTGAAAAGTTTGTCTTTTCTTGCTTGAGTTTTTGATTTTGATTTTATCGTTTATTTGTACGATCAATGTAAAACCAAAGATTAATTATGTGAATCAAATACACTATAAAGTAAGGCCCAGTAATGTTTGTTAGTTCTGTATGTGTGTAAGGAACATCTTTTACAGTTAAATAGGTGCTGGTATCTATGGTGTCTATGTGTGTGTGAAAGAGATTTTAGAAGGAGGAAAACAAGGCAGCTTTGAAAGATTTGAAAGGAGCTTTGATAAGAAACAACAGTGCTCTGTATTTCTGATAAGTGTACATCTGTTCATGTGCATTAGTCCAAAAATCCTGTTCCCTATAATTCTCTTCTTGTACTATATGTATGATCAACAAAATAGAACTGTGTAAATGATGAAAGTATAATAGTAACAACTATGTGTGCGTACAGTCACCCCATGCAAGTATTTATTTGGAGATAATTAAATACTGAAAAGGCTGTATTATCTATTTTTACAGTGTATTATGTATTTCATATTTGTACAATATGCTTTAGGTTTTGCTTATTTTTACAATGTATTTTAACAAATGTATTCCAGATGTCTGACCCTGACTTGTTATGAAAAGATAGAATGAATAATGGACAAAGTTCTAAGGCAGCTGTTTATGAAGTGAGGCAGTAGTCTCACCAAGGATACCTGATAACAATATCAAATTGAGAACAGTTTACAATGGTGTAAACAATGAAGAAAATTATGTAATTTAAAGTGAGTGACATAAAACTGATAATCAGGTATTATTACTGCTGAGGATAATCAAGAGTGTGCTGATCCAGTTGTTCAGTTACTTCTGGAGCCATCTCAGTTTGTTAATGGTTTGTGAAAGCCTTAATAAACTCATTGATTATTGGGAGAAAATTGGTGGGAAATTCATAAAAATATTGTGTATAAATTTAGCAATGATGTATAAGGGGAGATTTATTCATAGATTTGCGGTGGTTACATTGTGTTAAAATATGTTTTTACCAGAAAAATGCGTGGTTCAGCTTTTTCTCATCTTACCTGCAGTGTGATGGATATTCACCACAACACCCAGAGCTGAAAGATGACTATGCATGTTCAGTAGATCTGTACTACCCAATACAAATACATTTTTAAACGGAGGTTAAAACAAACAAACAAAAATAGAACTAAATAAATAGCCGAAACAAAAAAGATACAATTTATTAATACACTTTACTACTGTTACTACTGCTACTGCTAATAACAGTTGTGCTTACATTTGTGCCTTTCCAGTTTTGGATCTTTTTAATATTTTATAAGAGTAAATGAATGTATTGTTTGACTAGTAAAACCTTTAGTAAAAAAATTAAATTAGTGTGATGTTGAATCCAGTGCAGAGTGCAAATTATGAAGTGACAAACTTTGTAAATTAGCTAACTAACAACCCCTCATGGCACGGTGGCTCAGTGGGAAGCACTGTCGCTCACAGCAAGAAGGTCCTGGGTTCGATCCCCAGGCAGGGCGGTCCGTGTCCTTTCTGTGGGGAGTTTGCATGTTCTCCCTGTGTCTGCGTGGGTTTCCTCCGGTAGCTCCGGTTTCCTCCCACAGTCCAAAAACATGCAGTCAAGTTAATTGGAGACACTGAATTGCCCTATAGGTGAATGGGTGTGTGTATGTGTGTATGTGTGTGTGTGTGTGTGTGTGTGTGTGTCTGCCCTGCAATGGACTGGCACCCCGTCCAGGGTGTTTCTGTGTGCCTTGTGCCCATTGAAAAGCTGGGATAGCACCCCGCAACTCTAATTGGATAAGTGGTTAAGACAGTGAGTAAGAACAACCCCCATACTGTTGTTTTTACCTCTTTTTTTGTGTGTGTGTGTGGGGGGGGGGGGGGGGGGGGGGGGGGGACAAGTATTAATTAAACCATGATCTAGTGCATGTTATAAAATGTGTTATTTGTAAGCTTCTGCATTCCAATGCTTCTACATTGGTTTAACCATCAGAACAACATATTTCTGCAATCTTGGCTGGTGTAAATGTGGTAAAACATCATCAAATTGAATCAACAATAAACTGATAAAATCAGTAAAAGGCCAAAGTTGTGTGTGGACAAAATGGACTAAATTTCAACATTTCAATATTTCAATACTTCAAGTGGCTGCAGCCATAGACTGGAACAAACTGCAAGAAACTCTAAGGCTGGATACATTTATTTCTAAGACAACTTTAAAAAAACAAATTACAGATATCAGATACATGCAGCTGTATGACAAATTGATTCTTCTTTCATACTGTTGCTGGGTGATTCGACTATGTGTTGTTGTATTGTGATCATCGTTGTTTGTTTTCAATGTCTTATGTAAATTTGTTTGTATGATTGTTTCTCAAGAGGCTTTGCCTTTTGCCAGGCCGCCATTGTAAATAAGAAGCAGTTCTTAATGACTTGCCTGGTTATATAATAAAGGTTAAATAAATAAATAAAAATGTTTGCAGCACAATGATGTCATTACCTGTACCTTAAGACAGGAGTCAAATAAAGGGTAACTTTAGCTATGCTATTAATAATAGCACCTAAAAATAATAACAAAATGAATGTATTTATCATTAGCACTATAATGTTTTATTTTTTACTTTTTAATTACTTTTAAACAAATCACATGTTTGGTAACATTATAGTAAGTAGTTTGTGTGTAATGCTGTTTGACTAGTATGGTAACATGAAATTATTTTAGGGAACGGTAAATCATACTGACTTTATATTTCATTTCAAGTTTGTTGTACAGCTTGAATGTGATGGCACTAAGAACAAGGCAGGAGAGGGAGCCGGATGTGGCAGAGACTAAGATGCTGCAGTTGTCATGGGGAGCGACAAGGATGAACAAGATTAGGAACGAGTTAATTAGAGGGGCATGTAGGATGTTTTTAACTTATATGTCTAATTTATGTTTCTTTTTTACAAGGACCCAGACCACTTAATCTGGGAATCGAACCAAGGACCTTATTGCTTGTGACAGTGCTACCCACTGTGCTGCCCTATTACGATAATAATTACAATTAAAAATGCAGAAGGGTTTGGAGTCTTCAGACAAGTAAACCTGAACCATATGTAGGCTTCATACGTAGGACTTAGGTCGCATATTACGCAGTGTACCTTATCTGATCGGATGTCGTCTGGACCGGATGATGTAGGCGTAGTGATAATGATTAGTGCCTCTAGTGCACCGCCTCATTTCAAACAAGAGCCGTTACAGTACCGCAGCTGCGTGTTCTACCAAGCAGTGCAATACAATGATTGTTTTCTGCCGGTCATTTGTTTTTGGATCATGTTTCTTACCCATTTTTTGTTCCTGGGAGATCCCCAGATTAACGTTAAGACAAGGTATGCTATTTATTATCGTTTTGTCAATAATAAGCTAATTTATTATGAAACCGGTGCAGTGTATACTCTCTCTGTAATTTGACTCATTCCGCACTAATAAAGCGTTAGTGTGATGTCTTACCTACACATTTTAAGCGCTTATTTGTTTTAATTTGACCAGTCGATTTATAAATAAACCCCGATAACACAACATCCTCTCAACGTTGTATATAATATTAGATAGATAGATAGATAGATAGATAGATAGATAGATAGATAGATAGATAGATAGATAGATAGATAGATAGATTAAAGCAATAAGCCACGAGAGATCATGCGTTACTGCGATTCACGGGGAAGGTTGTTTTGGCACGACGCGAAACGGAGTGCCTAAAACGTCTTTCCCCGTGATAAAATCATAGCAGTAACACGCTGTCTCGAGTGGCTTATTGCTTTTATAAAACGGCGGTCAACATAAAATATAATTAAATACAACAATGTTCAATTTATAAATGTTTTTATTTACAAAAACACTTACAAAAAGCATTCTTCCGCGACCCCAGGTAGTTCTTAACAGTGTTGCTAGGCAATATGAGGGCGAACATAACATTCACTTTTTCTTTTCAGTGGCGTATTAATATGGAATGATGTGAGGTGGTCATAGGTGTGCAATTATCGGGGATTTTACAACGGCTTCGAACGCGGCTCAGCCAATCAGATTTTAGGACCGGAACTATCCGTTTTATAAAGATAAATATATTGCTCAGTGTACACCGCAACGAAATGCATTTAGCATTAGTATAATATTTAGCACTATATACATCTATATTAGGTCCATTTACATCTAAGAATGGGTTTGATAATTTATTTGATTATTATATTGGACTTTAAAAACTGGCCTGTAAACAACCAGATAGAGACTTTTCACAAATTTGTTATCCTATTTCTTAAATTCCCACAGTAAAATTGTCCCGAAATCACAACATAAGTACTATAGTCAGTGTTCTTCAGGAATGTACAGGTGGCATTTGATAACAATTTGATTTGTTTTTTTTTATTGATCTTAAAAATAGTTGTTTTAACACATCTGAATAGACACTTTAAACAAGTTTGTTATCCCATTGCTATGAATTCCTACAGTAAAATTGTATTGTATAATAATAAATTTAGTTATTTAAAAAAATGAGTAAGTATATGTAGGGCTGGGCGATATGACAAAAAAACTCATATGTTGATATGCTTTTTTGAGAAGTAGCGATATACGATACGATTTGATATAAACTTACCAAAGTACAATGGCAGGCCACCATAAATGGGCATCCAAAAAATCCAGAAAAAGTCAAATATTTGATAATGCTTTGCTATCATTGCAAAATGAAAGCACACTCTAAACAGCAGCATCGTGACCCAAATCAACCACACAGTAGCATAAAATCATGACCGCTGCTTACCTGAGTTTCTCTTCTTTAAATTAAAACCAAATCTATACCCGTGTGTTGTTCCATTAGGGATATAATCCACTTTGTAGTCAAAAATGTTAACTGTATAGTACTGGGGTGTTTAGCTAATTGACTGAAGTGGGAAAGAAAGTTGTGAATAGATTGGCACCAACTTCACATTACATCCAAATATATACAAATATGTTACATTTAGCTCCACATAACATTGGGTTTTGTGTGGAAAAAGTTGGGTTGGTGCCAATATAACCACCAAATTACGTTTTGATAATATTTGCTTAGACATTGTGCTTTAAGTCCACCTGTCAAGCATACTGGAAATGTAGTTTTCATGAATGCGAGAAAATTTAGATTTTCTCAAATACTCAAACGGAATCGTTTAAAACTTGTAATGCCATTAGATAATTTATTAGAAAGTTAGACTATAGGTTAACACCATGTTAGCCTGAGATGGTGATTTCCTAGTTCATGTCTTATGAATGGTGATAATGTAGGCAGTAAATGCTGTTTTCCTTCCCACATTCATGCATGTCCTCCCTAACCACATACATAAACAATCTGTATGGCCTTTCTCTCCTCCTCAGTTTTCAGCACCCTTCTCCTGATATAACTCTCCTCTGCAAATACCCAAACAATCTTAATCTCCCCTCCCTCACTTTTTTCCACAACATCGTATCTATGCTGCCCTTTTAATTAACCTATTTCTAATCTTGTCCATCCTGTTTACTCCCACTGAGAAACTGAGTATCATCTCTGCCACCTCCAGCTCCGTCTAAGAGAGAACAACAGTGCTAAATATTGTGGACTAAAACAGATAAAAAAGCACAAACTGTTAAGGCTGCAGTGTTCTCAACAATCCCATGTTATTTAGGCACCAGAGAACAACATGGCTGTTATTCAGTGCAAGTGTTGTATTGCTTTTGAATTAAACAGGGCATTGCTTTATTGGCTGCATTGTCAGCACTGTCTGTGTCAGGTGACCTAAATTTTGGATGAAGGGCAATACCAGGTTTCAAGTTTACCCTTCTAATGTTACATTCAATAATCAAGTTTCATTAGCATAACTGTTTATGGTTCGATATTGCCAAATTATTAGTAAAAAAGTGAAATAACAAACATTAAAACAATTATAAAGGGAATCAATGGGTTATTATAAACAGTTATTGTAAAACTTGTGATGGGACAGTAGGGAAGTATTTGGGGTATATATGAGGGGAACTAGGTATTGGGGCTGGAGTGGTTACTCATTGGCTTTTAGTTGCTGGCAGCAAATGTTGGATTTAAACATTTCACCTTTTTCCTACACTAAAGGAGAAAGTTCGCCTCTCACAACAGTCTTTCCTATTTGGGCAGCCACGTGTTTCTGTGTCTGCATTTTTCAAGGGGAGCTGAGTCTTAGCTACGTCAGCATGTATCTCTGCTCTGTATCTCTGACAGTAAGGAGATACTCTGCCTACCCCTATTTTACGCCCAGTACGATTTGCAGTGCCAATGTTTTAAATATACACTGCCTGGCCAAAAAAAAGGTCACACACTCTAATATTTAGCCTTTAGCTTTGATTACGGCACGCATTCGCTGTGGCATCGTTTCTACAAGCTTCTGCAATGTCACAACATTTATTTCTGTCCAGAGTGGCATTAATTTTTCCCCAAGATCTTGTATTGATGATGGGAGCTTTGGACCACTGCACAAAGTCTTCTCCAGCACATCTCAAAGATTCTCAATGGGGTTTAGGTCTGGACTCTGTGGTGGCCAATCCATGTGTGAAAATGATGTCTCATGCTCCCTGAACCACTCTTTCACAATTTGAGCTCGATGAATCCTGGCATTGTCATCTTGGAATATGCCTGTGCCATCAGGGAGGAAAAAATTGATGGAATAACCTGGTGGTTCAGTATATTCAGGTAGTCAGCTGACCTCATTCTTTGGGCACATAACGTTGCTGAACCTAGACCTGACCAACTGCAGCAACCCCAGGTCATAGCACTGCCCCCACAGGCTTGTACGGTAGGCACTAGGCATGATGGGTACATCACTTCAGCCGCCTCTCTTCTTACCCTGATGCACCCATCACTCTGGAACAGGGTAAATCTGGACTCATCAGACCACATGACCTTCTTCCATTGCTCCAGAGTCCAATCTTTATGCTCCCTAGCAAATTGAAGCCATTTTTGCCGGTTAGCCTCACTGACAAGTGGTTTTCTTAAGGCTACACAGCTGTTTAGTCCCAATCCCTTGAGTTCCCTTCGCATTGTGCGTGGTGAAATGCTCTTACTTTCACTATTAAACATATCCCTGAGTTCTACTGTAGTTTTTCTGCCATTTGATTTCACCAAACGTTTAAGTGATGATGTTTCCCCACTGTCCTTCCAGGGTGTTTCCTACCTTTTGCCCAGTGAATTGGACCCACCGCGACCTGGAATAGGATACGGTGTTGCTAAAACAATGAATGAATGAATGAATGATATTATGATTGCTTTTTATATTTGATTGTAAAGCAGTGATGGTTTGTTTGCACTCTGAGTCTCTATTAATATATTAATATGCTTCAGTAGCAGGAACACTCAGGTCAACACAGTTGCAAAGTGGGTAGTGCGGCAGAACATAGCTTGAAATATAAATGTAATTTACTTAGACTTGCAGTGCCAATGTTGTGTTTGTTGATTATCTGATTGATATTTAGATTTAGTTGCAGGGTGGCACAGACATGCACAAAAACATGCAGTCAGGCTAATTGAAGACACTGAATTGTCCTATAGGTACCTAGCCGCTAGGATATATAAACCAGTGCATTGTAGTGCCGGTCTCAAGCCCGGATCCAGCATAAAAAACTGTGCCAAATCAATAATGCGGATCATGATCCGCCGGCGACCCCTGATTGGAGCAGCCGAGGAATTCGATAGATTTAGATGTGGTTGCAGAGTAGTGCAACGTGCTTCAGTACCAGCTGACTGACGGTGCTTTTTTTAGCATTTCACTGTGACTGTTTAAGGAAATGGATCATACCCCCTTTCATTTCATATAGATCTCTTTTGCTTAGTATACCTTGATACAACAAGGAAAATGTTTACATGAACTCTGTCACACCCCTCATATATTTAACTATTTTTAAAATTTAAAACTAATAAATGAATGTGCCCTATTCACAATTTTATGGTGTTCTATGGTGAACAGAGCAAGTTGATTTATTATTATGGATGTATGAAAACATTTACTTTTTCTGAGCTTAGAATACATTGTTTATTTCTGAATTATATGATGAGTAATTACAACTGTCCTACTGGATCCATTGCATCCAGTTCATTCACTGATTAACACATTTAGTGGTGCTCCAAACTCAGTTCAGCCAACACAAAAATAAGTTAAATATTTTTTTTATAGGTATGTGCAGCTTCAGACAAAGTATCTTTTAATCTATATAGATTTAAAGTAGCAGTTTGCATTAGGAAAGTAAAAGAAGTAAAAATAAAGCTGCCAAAAATATTTTATTGTTGTACACCTTTAGTTTTCGATCTGATAAAACAAGTATTGCCTTAGTAAATTAAAAAAGTTTTAATGCAGTGTTTGGCCTGTGCAGCGGTCTATTACGCTAAACTAGCAATACTGAGATCCAGGTTTAAATCTCAGCTGTGCTGTCAGTTGGCTGGGCAACTATGTGTATATGATAGGCTGTGTCTGAGAAGGGGATGGCCAAAGCTCTGCAATGCATCGGTGCTCTGTCCAGGGTATTCCTGCCTTATGCCCAGTGTTTCCCTGTAAAAAAGACCCATTGCAATCCTGACCAGGATAAAGCAAGTGATGGAAATAAATGAATTACTGCTTTAATGCATTACATTCATTAGACTTGTAGTTGTTATATAACATAATAAATAAGCATTAACAATGTTTTTTCTCTTTCTTACAGAAAATGACCAGCTTATTTATAGCAAAAATATAAGCCATACAGTCTTCTTTCATCAAAATGGAACAGATCGCCTGTATGTGGGTGGAACAAACTATGTACTAGAACTTAAGGATGGTGTTGTATTGAACGTAAGTATTACACTATGTTAAACACAGTCAGCTTCATTCTATTATGTATTAACTAGCACATGCAAAACTGCCAGTGTTAGCAATGTTTAAGCTATTCATTTTAGTTCTTATCAAACACTTTACTACTAAAAAGTAGTAGCTAGCTCCTCAGTTAATATAAGTTTAGTTGTTTATCGCTGTAAATTAACCAGTTAAGTATATATTATATGATCTCTTGCTGAATGGTTAAATTTGTGCTCAATACTTTTTTTGTTAATTATTTTGAAAGTCATTGTGCTTTAACTGTGTGCAGTTCTGAAACTATTTTACTGATGCAATTGTAATATGATACAAATGCAGTAATTGCCATATTACCTAAATCTTTAATTTTCCCTAGAACTATACTCTGACAACTAACAGAGGCGATGCTTGCCATGAGGTATGTTTGTCCACCTTTTTAAAAAACATTTAGCAACCGTTAATGAAATCATGTACTATTATTAATATTCGTCTTATGACCTTAAAATACACTATATGGCCAAAAATATGAGCTTGTTGAACATTTCAAATCCATGGCATTAATACAGTGTTTTCCTATCATCCCTTTTATAACGATCACACTCTAAGGCTTTTCCCAAGATTTTTATGTATGTCTGGAAATTGGTACCCATTCATTCAATAGACTCATTGTAAGGCAATAATAAGGGACAGAAAAAAAGACACACAAGGTTGCAAATAATTTCAAAGATGTTTAGTGAGGTTGTGGTCAGTGCCCTGTGCAGGCCAACAGAGTTGAACTGTGTCTGTATGGACCTTGTCTTGTGCACAGGAGCACATTCATGCCGGAACAAGAAAGGATATTCACTAAACTTTTGCCACAAAACTGAAGAGATATCATTTTTTATGTAATAGAATTTTTATATCTGTTAGCAATGTGCATATGTGAAGCATACCATTTTGACAATTATGAGGGGTGTCCACATAATTTGGGACATAAAGTTTAAACAAGTTATATACTTTTCTTGGTTCATAGTGTCTGCATATGAAAATAGTACATTGCAAACCTAATAGTGGTATTGTTCAGTCTAAAGCGAATATGACCAAAAAATCTGGTTAAAAGTCATTGGTGATAGGTCGTATATTACTTATTTAAAAGTAATACAGTTAACAGTGTATGACAAAAAAGCTACATACTTATATTAAAGATGTACCTCAAAGCTTAGTTCAGTTCATCGTAAAGAAGTGCAGAATATGTGTAACAATAGCTACATATTCTTGGTGTGGCCAACCATCTAAATTTAGTGACTGAACTAGAATGAAACTTGTTAGAAAGGCTAATGTGACACCAACTAAACATAATGTTTATAGTGTTACCATATTCTATGTGTTACACAAAAAGTGCCTTTATTTAGAAGTTCTGAAGAAGAGTGGTGCAGCCAGTTATCCAGCTAAGAAGTCTTTTAAGTAATACAATTGTTGGACGATTTAGTGTCTTAAATAATTATAATTTTAACAAAGTAAAAGCTCATTTTATTTGTATTATTTTTTGTTTGTATCCTTTACTGTGACAATATGCAATAACAGAAACAACCTACAAAGGAAAGACAGTTACATTTTCAAAAATAGCACCACTGTCTAAATAACCAGTGCATGCATAAATGTGTAAACCAGGAGCTTGTTAATTACAGCATGTTTATAGGCCTGTTATTTTGATTTATGACCCAGTGTGGGCACCAGTTAAGCGTGTGTTTTTTAATATTTCAGAGCTCTTGTGAAAATGTGGTTACAGTTATTGAAGAGTTCCAGAATTCCATTTTGGTTTGTGGAACGAATGGAGAACAGCCAGCGTGTTGGAATTTGGTATGTTATGCATACAGTGGGTGTCTAAAGTCTAAGACCTCTAGTGACTCTCTACTAGTGCTTCTATTGTGCATGTTTTTCTTTACAATTATATAATCAGCATAACAACATAAGTGAAGGTTGAAACTTTTGCTTATTTTCTGCTTATTGTAGTTGCTCACTCCTTATTCAGCACATTCAGTTTCTGTGTAGAAGCTGTTCGTCTTATAGTTAACAAAGGTTATGTATTGGCCCTCTGATGGGGTGGTCACTTTTGGTCTGCTTGATCTTGGTTAAAATACAAATGATTCGGTTTTGGCAAAGCATTTTAGAGTGCTGTGTACTGCCTTCTTTGAAATGTTCAGTTTAGTGAGAATTTGACTCTTGAAGCACTTACTAATTGACTTCTGACACGTTCACCTTATTCTGATGCCATATTTTCCACTGTCACAGTGCTACTTAGTAAAAAGGGTGAATTTTATGATTTGTAATAAAAAAAACTTAATTAAGCTGGAGAAACATGCAAAGTAGAACCATTTTTACTAGCTTTTTTATATGTGTGCAAAGTCACCTCTAGCAGATTCATAATAATCATTTGTACTGTTTGTTAGAATAAATTTCTATTTAAAATGCTTTTCCAAGTTTTATCTAGTATCTTCATGCTCCTGTTAGGGTACAATTTCTAAACCTAAGCTATTTAAGCCGCTATTTCTTATGTGCTGTTATAATATTGTGCTCTTTGTGACTTTTCTTTTAACTATTTTTTTGTATTTTTTAACAGCCTCACATAGAAAACAATCAATCAAGGACAGTAGGGGATAGTACAGATGGCAGTGGCATCTCTCCTTATACATACTCACAGAACTCTTTGTCTCTTGTTGTAGGTATGTAATATAAGTCCACTGTACACACCTACATTTACTTTATGGTTGCCATTATGTTTAATAATGATTCAGCTAACCCGAGACCTAGTGCAATTTCCGGATAACTACTACGTTGGTTCATGTTTAAACATGACATTGCCTTGTAAAATGTATTTAGGGTTTTAAGGAGGACAATGTAAATGATTGTATGGCTTGTTTGATTAACCTAGTTTTAATTGAGGCATACATATTAGGAAGAATGCCTTTATTTTGTCATATATACACATACAGTACAAAGCTTTTTCCGCAGATTTTTCAGCATATTCCAGCTTGTTTGGAAGCTGGGATCAGAATGCAGGGCCCCTGGAGCAGACAGGGTTAAGGACCTTGCTCAAGGGCCCAAATATGGCTGCATAGCAGAGCCCTGATCTGAACCAGTAGTCTTCCAATTGAAAGCCCAAAGCTTTTATAGGGCAGTTGTAGCCTAGTGGTTACTAGGTACTGGACTAGTAATTGAAAGGTCGCTGGTTCAAGCCTCACTACTGCCAGGTTGCCACTGTTGTGCCCCCCTTAACCCTCAATTGCTTAGACGATATACTGTCACAGTACTGTAAGTCGCTTTGGATAAAAAGCATCTGCTAAATGCCAAAAGTGTAAATGTACCCACTATGCTACCAATGTCCAAAACTGCTTTATAAAAGCATTTGGTCTCAATGTTTTTAACAATGTGGGTTTAATATTTAATGTTCAGCGTACACTGTTTACCTGCTGATATGTAGGATGTTACTTAGGTGGTGCTTGTGTACGTCTGAACCTACAGTGGTACTTTAATGCTTGGATAATCCTAAAATCCTGGAAATGGGTAGCCAGAGATTTACATTTTACATTACAAGGATAAAGTATTGATTGTCCTTATTAGAGTAGAATGCAGCTCGCCCTTTATCTTTTACTTTTTTTTAAGCAAAGGGGTGACGGTTATAAATGCAAACTGTTATTTGATAGAAAACTAAGTGAAACCTAGCACCACTCACAAATGTGTTTTATAAAGTCATGCTCTATCAGGCTTAAGGGTTCCTTTTAGTTGTCCTAAGCTAAATGTTAGTGACTGACCTTAACCTTAAAAAAGAAAATGCAGGCATTGTTTTCTAAAACTGCAAACAGAGTAAAATTATTACAGTGCTTATATCTGCTGCACCAAGAAATACCGTTCACTTGTGTTAGCTATGATGACATGCCCCTCTAGTCTCTGCCTCCTCTCTGTGATTCGCTCCTGCAGCAAACAGTCTAGCTGATCCTTGTAAGCTCATTATCATTCATTGTATATACACCCATGTGTTGGTAACCTTCCTGTTTGGTTGTTGTGTAAATAAAGTATTGAGTAGAGCTTTGTATATAGTCTGTTGTAGCAGGTCATAGTTCTGGTTCTGGTAGCTTGGCTCTGTTATTTGTTAGTCCTGTGAGCTTGCGCTCTTGTAACTCTGTTTACTAGTTAGTCTGTACCTGTAGGTACCATCTGGTCCTTGTTACTTTCTTTAGAACTGTCTGTTCATGTTTTTAACTTACTCCATGTGTAGAGATAGCCTAGTGTAGCAATTAGCACCCTAGTTAGCATTCCTGTTTGTTCTAGTTCCTAGTGTGTATAGATCAGTCTACTGATCCTTGTTATACCTGAGTTTAGTTTAGCTTTGTGCAATTAACATCTGTGTAGTATAGCCTTAGCTTAGTTTCTGTTATTCTATGTGCTTGTGTACTGTGTCTATAAATAAACCCTGTCTAAAACATCTGTGTCTGCCTCTAAGCTTCCTCCCAGCATTACAGATGGTTGTGACACATGTTCATAAGTAATGGAAATGATCACACCACAAATTCAAAAACAAGCTTGAGACACTGACTAAATGCTATTTTAAAACATCCTATAAAGAAACATTTTAGTGCACAATTACTGTTTATTTGCTGAATTTAACCCTGTAAAACATCACATTTTTAAAGATGTTTTTTTGCGAGTATAATACTGTACACCCAACTAATACAAATTGTCCATAATATCACATATGTAAATGTGTCCCCTTTTAAGACTTGCATATTAAGAACGTTATATATGATTCCAGGTTTGGTCACTGGCCTAGTGTCTTGTTTAGAATGGACCAGGGACTATTAAAAGGTTTGTGCACCACTGTTTGAGAATCTATTGCTCTAGCTAGTAAAGTCTATTTACTATGCTCAGTTATTTTGTGCAGGACACTGGATGTTTATTTGTATGTGTAAGATTAACATTAGTAATTTGTTGAAGAAATATGACCCAAGGTTCTCTTCTTTATGTATTTTCTTTTCAGATGGGGAGCTCTATGCTGCAGCTCCACTTTACAAGGATGGGTCTTCACTGCAGTTCCGTAGAAAAGCTGGTAAACAAATCCAAGTGTGGATGCATGATCCATGGATAATAGGTATGTACTAAAACATTACAAATACATTTCTAGACATAACACAAATGATACACTGAAGATTTAGCTTGGCTAGAATAGAATGCCTTTATTTGTCATTTATACATATACAGACGTACAGTACAATGTAGTTCTGTCTTCCCGTATCCCAGCTTGTTTGGAAGCTGAGGTCAGAGCACAGGGTCAGCCATCAAATGCTGCCCCTGGAGCAGAGAGGGTTAAGGGCCTTGCTCAAGGACCCAACAGTGGCTGCGTGGCAGAGCTGGGATTTGAACTTTCAACCTTGCATTTGATAGCCCAAGGCTCTACCCACTAGGCTGCCACTGTCCCTGGCTATTGGTATAGCCATTTATAATATATTGGTATATAGTATATTGGTATAGCCTGGCTATTGGTAGAGCCATTTTAAAAGCAGCTTTGATGTATGTTTCCTGATTCGATGATGCACAAATTGAGGCTAAGATGTCACCTTCTGGCTAATGTTTTGAGGCTGGAATAATGAATTATGGGGTGATTTTCCATTCTTCATTATTTAATCCAACTGCCAAAACAGCCAGAGTTGTTGGGATCTTTTTCAACCATACATCTGATCAATATGGATAAATAGCTTTGTTTTGCATGGAAGATTTGTGTCGATGCAAATCTTGCTTTGGCCAGTAACATCTGCATTTCAGCAGCTTAAAATAACATACCTGACATGTAAAAATATATTTCGAGCTCTGTACAGAGCTTCATAGGCTGTTTAAAGTTTAATAGGAAGTAGTCAAACTAGCACTGCTATTATGAGCACAACATTAGAGTAGATGTTATTCAAAAACACTAAGGTTAGGTCATGCCACAAAAATAAATGATGTTTTAAATCTTCATAAAAAATAAAGCTTTTCATCCATTTTATTATCCAGTTTTATCCATTAAGAGGTCACAAATCTACTTAAGCACACTTCCTAAGAGCGCCTACTTAAAGCTGAGTAATAGTTAACATTTGCAGCATCAAATTGCTGAGTCGAGTCCTTCTTGTTAATGCTTATTTGCATCTCCTACTTTTATTTCTGCCTTACATGCAGCTTTAAAAATGCCAGCTAATTAGTGGAATAATTAGTCTAGCAGAAGTGAAAGCTGATTTAGTTTTGAACAGGAAATCCAAAGCACATTAAAAGCAATGACCAGAATTTTGCTATAAATGACTATCTCATCATTCTGTTTACTTTCAGAGCCAACCTTCATCTCAGCCTTTGTAGCAAGAAGATATGATGACCCCACAAATGAAAAAATATATGTTCTGTTTCGAGAGAAAAACTCGGACAGCAGCCCTGAGGCTGACCCTTGGATCTCAAGAGTTGCAAGAATATGCAAGGTGCAGTATTGTAATGTTTGCTATTTATTAAGAGCAGGCTCAAATTGCTAGTATGGCCAAAGGTTTGCAGAGACTGCACAATTTAATATAATATAATATAACCTCAAGATCCATGGGCAGTATAATAACTATAATTATAGCAGCCTCTGCTCATCTAGGAAGTCTTTATTCTACATTTTGGAACCAAACACAGCTAATAAACCACACATAGTTCTCTAGGTCAGGGGTTCCCAACCTTTGTCAACTGAACTTCTTAAAACTTCTTACTTGGTGGCCTCAAGTACCTCTTAAATGAATAAGAAGGTAATAGAAAAAAATTGAAACACATTGTTTTAATATCATTGTTAGTTTTTAAAAAATATTTTATTACATGGCTAATAAGCAGCTCCAAGCAATTTAATGCTTGGTGTATTTATGAAGCTTGTGCTGCTTTTAAGCTTTGCTACTTAATGCTTCTGTTCATTTACAAAAATATTCAAAAATGGCTTAACTAGGGTACCTCTAATCTACACTAGTAAATACCTCTAAGCCACGGGTTTTCAACCTTTCAACCTTGTGCCCCCTTCGGTGTGCTGACCTTGAACTTGCGGCCCGCAATACCCTAATACGGCCCCATCTATTTGGCTTTTGTTGCTTGACAAGCTAAAATAATATAAACAATATAATAATATTATACTATAATATAAAATAATATAATTAACGTTGTGCACATACATACGCTGTAAGTAGATGAGAGCAGGAAATGTTACTTCACAGAGCCAAGCAGAGGCAAAAGTACATCAGTTGCTAGTTCGCTAGTTCAGGATACTCTGCTTTGACTTACAGAAAACTCAGGTGAGATCACTTTTAGCTTCACGGGCAGAACGAGTCTGACTTGGCAACCGCTCTGTGGTAATAGCCAGTTCACTTAAGCCTCCGACCAGTAGGGAAAGCAAGTCATACAAAATGTTCCAGTAGTTGGTGTCTATTTAAAACCGCATCATTCATTAATAACAGTAAAAACAGAGAAATGTCTGAGGAGAGAAACTCAGAACGTTCACACGCTTCGCTTCATACGAATGGACTCCTGAATCACTTACAGCAATATTGTGAACAGAGCATCTCCCACTATATGTGTCTCCTAAAGACACACACACACACACACACACACACACACATTTTAAGTTTTGCTAGCCAGCGGTCCTTTTTTCAGACTGAACTGGATAACATTATACGTGCATGTTCATCAGACTAATCAAATATGTCTTGTGGGTGAAAAATTAATTGCTTTAGTTTTAGAAGTAAAAAATCTAATAATGTCACGTCCCCCTGGACAGGTACAGGCCCCAGAGGTTGAAAACCTGCTCTAAGCAATAAATACATATCACATATCAATAATCACATGACATTTTTATTTACATGGTCACAATAAACATTTATGCTCAATTACATTTTAATTCATTCTATTTTATTGTTGATAATAATTTATTTATTTAGTGCCACTATAATTTCTAGTGTAATGACCCTCCTGCAATATAAAGTATAAACCCCTAGTAGTTCATGAACCCTTGATGTGGTTTGACATGCTTTCTCAAGCACTTGTAAATTCCACTGCATAAAAGGATTAAGCCACAACCACTAAACAAACAGCTAAAAGCATAATATTTTTACCTTTAACTAAGAACATTTTTAATATCTTTAACTATGAGGGCGGCACAGTGGCTAGGTGGGTAGCACTGTCGCCTCACAGCAAGAAGGTCCCGGGTTTGATCCCCGGGTGGTGCTGTCCAGGTCCTTTCTGTGTGGAGTTTGCATGTTCTCCCCGTGTCTGCGTGGGTTTCCTCCGGTAGATCTGGCTTCTACCTAATAGCATTGTTTGTGACTGAAGTTGCTAAAACCATTAGTTAGTGTAGTGTGTCTACATAAATAAGGTTATGCTTTGTAAGATGCTGTTTTATAGCATAGGCTGTATCACGAAATTATCAACTAGAGAAATATATAGTTATGTTAATTCATTCGTTAAAGCACAGTTAGCTTTTTGGGTGATGTATTCCTTTAAAACTGTGTTTCTTAGACACAGCATGGATAGCATGTTTATTTAATACTTTTTAGTGATGCATAGTATGTTTTCAGATGAACTTGGCTTAGGTTTTTAGATAAACTTGGACAGTAGTAGCCTAGTGGGTAAAGTTTTGGGCTATCAATTGAAATGTTGGGAGTTCAAATCCCAGCTCTGCCATGTAGCCACTGTTGCCCCTCGAAAAAGGCCCTTAACCCTCTCGATTTCAGAGGCGCCATATTATGGCTGACCCTGCGCTCTGACCCCAGCTTCCAAACAAGCTGGGATATGTAAAGAAAGAATTGTATTGTACTGTACACCTGTATATGTATATATGACAAATAAGGGTATTCTATTAGAATAGTTTTTGCATCTGGAGCAGAACAGATCACGGTTCGTTCTCACCTTTGCAGATGTGTCTCTTTGCAGGTTGATAAAGGTGGGCCCAAAAATTATTTGCAGCATATTTGGACTTCTTTTCTGAAGGCACGTCTAGTTTGTTCAATCCCTGGGGAGCCATTGTACTTTAACCGCCTACGGGATGTTTTTGTACTGCATTCAGAGAATTGGAGGGACTCTGTTGTCTATGCTCTGTTTTCAAGCAGCTGGTAAGGATAATTCACTGTTGATTAATTATTTGCAACAGTAGTTAATTATTATAACAAAAACCTTGATTCCATGGAAAAGCAAATATTAAGTTTTTATTTGTTATATATTATAATTGTAATACTTTTAATGTTATTTTATTACAATTTGGAATGTGTAGTTAATTATACAATATATACACTATAGTGTACAGTTTATTCTGACAGAAACTTTTCACAGGAATGCCACCGCTGTCTGCATTTATTCCTTATCTGATCTGGATGACATCTTTGAGAAATCTAACTTTAAGGGCTACAATGAAAACATTCCCAATCCAAGGCCTGGAACTGTAAGAACTTCCAAATCATTTATTCTCTCCTTTTTTAATTTTAGACTTTGGGTGGCTCTGTTTGTACTGGTATCAGTCTATCAGAACATGATGTAATCAAGTGAGCACCAGTGCATAAAATTGAGTCATATAATTGAATTCCAAATTACGCCCCAAAATGACCATACATAGAAAACAATGTGCATGGGTTTGTGTAACATTTTTGCTGGTGAGGACTCACTTTGACCAACTTTAGCATTTAATTAGGAAAGTGTACTGTATTTGTAATTCTATTTATGCATTTTTTTCTTTAGTTGTATCTAATTATGCAGTTGTACCCTCTGACACGTGTGCAGTTGCCAACTGCTTCTTTTCCCTTTGGCCTGCCCTTCCTCAGCCAGTCAGACATAGCCAATCATAGCCTGTGTAGGTGCCCGGCTGGCTGATAGGAGTGGTGAGATTCGAACTTAAGAGCTCAAGAGTCCGGCAATAAATAAATAAATGATGTTGGGGGTGACTGACCAGCACAAAGAGGAAGCATGAACCTCAGCCCAATATTTTCAGAGTTCTCCTTCCCCTATTTTCCAGTCTCATAATTGCTCTTCATTCTTTATAGTTGAAGGTATGGCTTGCATTTATAAATAACAATTTCCTTTTCCCAACAAATAAGGTATTATTTATAGCCAAGTTTAGACAAGGCACAGATTGGTGCACAATAGCATTTCTAATCATAGGAAATGCTTTCCATTTCAGAATTGTTACTTGCATAGCCAAGGCCTGTTCCAAAAGCTGCCATATCAGTAAAGATGGGATGTTTGCACTAGAGCTGCATAAATCAGAATATCCAGTTTAATAGGATTTGGTCTTGGTGTGGATTTGTTAAACATATTATACAGCAGTGCAAATAATACAAGAGAAACCAAGTATACAGAACACTCTGTACAAACAGTGCAGATAAAAGTACAAGTAACCCAAAAAATACAGAATACCCCAAAAATAGTAGTTAGTAGAAATATAGGAGTAGATTACCTATTAGAATAAAACAATGCTTTTATTGTAATATAATACAAAGAAACAATGAAATTAGGTACTACTCCCACCCAGTACACACTTATTTACAATTATTTTTGAACGAGACAGGAGAAATATTGCACTGCACTGAAATTATAAATAATAAATAACATAAGTGGGAAACACGATCCGACTCCGATCAGATGCCCCCTTACATTGTGTGTATAGCTTAAAATATAGAGCAGAGTACAGGTACACGGGTTTAGAGAGACTGAGGATGTGAGAGACTGCCTGTGGTGAAAAGAACTAAATGTGTTGTGCTGCTTTGAAGTTTTAATAAATGTTGTGATGCTCGAGAGCAGAGGTGGAAAGAGTACTAAAATATTGTAAAAGTACTATTACTCTGATGATTTTTTACTTAGTACAGGTAAAATTACTAGTCTAAAAATCTACTCAAGTAACTCATTTAAAATGTACTCAGAGTAAACGTTACTTTTTTAACAAAAGAAGGGATATAATTTTCCAACAGAAGTTGATAGATTAATGATACAGCAGACGACACACAGCTCACCAGCCATGCAGCATATTAGCAGTTCATGTGTGGATTTAACCTCTACACACCAAACAGACTGCAACTGCTGTTATCAATTCAAAACAGCATTATTTCTGTTTATCCTTGATAAATTGCTGTATAACGTTAGCATTTTTTTATAGCTTGTTGGACTTGACGCTAACTAACTTGATTCAGGTCAATAGTGCCAACTAGGGTTGCCAACTTTCAGAACTGGAAATAAAGGAACACCCTGGGCTGGTGGGTTGGTGGCAGGCATAGGGTGGGGGGGTGTTTGGTGGGATGTCGGGTGTTTACCTGAGCGGGACCCTGGGGGTGGGGTAGGCAGTTAGGGTTGCACTTATAAAAAATTTAACTGGTCTTACCCCGTCATAGGAACATGATCAAAATCAAAAACAAACCAGCAGAATCTCACAATCACATTTATGCTGTCTGTTTTACTTCAAATAAATGAACATAAAAAATATTTATAAAAATATTTCATAATGCTTTGCTATCATTGCAAAATGAAAGCGTACCATAAACAGCAGAACCGCGACCCAGATCAGTCACACAGCAGCAGAAAATCATAACCACTTATCTGCTCACCTGATCTACTGTATATCCGTGTGTTGTTCCATTAGGGATATAATCCACTTTATATAAGACCATCATGTATGTTTCCAGAATATATAAACCCATACCCAACTGTTTTATCCACCTAACTAATGAAAACTATTGTAGATCATTTATTCTCTCGGCTTTCCTGATAAAAAGCTTAAATTGGTGAATCATTCACTAAACTGTCATTTATACAACAACCAATGAAGAAAGAGATTGAAATTCCGCCCAGAATGTGAATTCTAAAGCTCTGATTGGTTTATACATCTGCATCTCTTCACCAAATGAAACGATTTATGGAGTTGTTTATGCACGACATCATAATGAAACATAATGTTAACTCAGTGATTCAGTTCGCAAGCCCTACTCTAAAGAACAATTTCGTAAATTTCTTTTTTTTTTTTTTTTTTTTTTTACTCAGTAATAAATGTTATTTAAAATGTAGTGAATTACAATTCTTAATACAAAACATACTTAAGTAAAAGTAAAATTACAGGTTGTAAAATAAAGCAATAAGCCACGAGAGGCCGTGCATTACTGTGATTTCAGCACGGGGATGACGTTTTTGGCACGACGCGAAGCGGAGCGCCTAAAACTTCTTTCCCCGTGCTAAAATCATAACAGTAATGCACGGTCTCGAGTGGCTTATTGCTTTTATAAAACGGCGGTCAACATAAATATAATAAATACAACAATGTTTAATTCAGAAATGTATTTATTGTGTATAAACTTACAATAAAGCGTTCTTCCGCGACGCAAAATAGCTCGATTAACAGTGTTGCTAGGCAACATGAGGGCGAAAATAACATTAACTTTTTCTATTCAGTGGTGTATTAATATGGAATGATGTGAGGTGGTCCTAGGTGTGCGTTTATCGGGGATTTTACAACGGCTCAGCCAATCAGATTTTAGGACCGGAACTATCCGTTTTATAATCTACTTTAAAAAGTACAAGTACACAAAAAAACTACTCAATTACAGTAACGTGAGTAAATGTAATTCGTTACTTTCCACCTCTGCTCGAGAGCCATTAACCCTTAATAATAATTTTCTATTTTCTATCTTAAATGGTTCTTATTTTACATGAAATACTATTTATTTAACTACAGCTTGAACAGTTGTATCCAAAAATGTGGGTACCCCTTGTCAAATTACAAATTTTGTTGAAAGAAGTAAACACGGTCTCTTCAGCGCCAATCAAACAAAACCTTTAATGCAGTGCTACTTACACCGATGAGGCATAACATTAAAACCACCTCCAGCTCCACTTACCATATAGAAGCACTTTGTAGTTCAACAATTACTGACTGTAGTCCATCTGTTTCTTTGCATGCTTTGTTAGCCCCCTTTCATGCTGTTCTTCAATGGTCAGGACCACCGCAGAGTAGGTATTATTTGGGTGGTGGATCATTCTCAGCTCTGCAGTGACAATGACATGGTGGTGGTGTGTTAGTGTGTGTTGTGCTGGTATGAGTGGATCCGACACAGCAAAGCTGATGAAGTTTTTAAACACCTCACTGACACTGCTGGACTGAGAATAGTCCACCAACCAAAAATATCCAGCCAACAGTGCCCTGTGGGCAGCGTCCTGTGACCACTGATGAAGGTTTGGAAGATCAAACAGCAGCAATAGATGAGTGATCGTCTCTGACTTTACATCTACAAGGTGGACCAACTAGGTAGGAGTGTCTAATAGAGTGGACAGTGAGTGGAAACAGCGCTGCTGTGTCTGATCCACTCATACCAGCACAACACACCACCACCATGTCAGTGTCATTGCAGTGCTGAGAATCATCCACCACCTAAATAATACCTACTGTGTTGTGGTCCTGTGGGGGTCCTGACCATTGAAGAACAGGGTGAAAGCAGGCTAAAAAAGTATGTAGAGAAATAGATGGACTACAGTCAATAATTGTACAACTTCAAAGTGCTTCTATAAAGTAAGTGGAGCTGATAAAATGGACAGTGAGTGTAGAAACAAGAAGGTGGTTTTAATGTTATGGCTGAGAGTATATATTTTATTATCGTACAAATAGAAAAAAGAAATGGTGATTGTAGCATGTGCAAAGTTTGGACACCTTTCCAGTAAATTGGTAGGCCTTGTTAGGCAGGTCAAAACTGGCACTCAATGGCAACTGTAAAGTGTAATCCTCAGACTCTTAACTTTGTGTTAACTGGATCAGTAATATTGTGGTTTGTTTAGCAGCCAGTGGTACAGTAAACATTGCACATGTAGATAGAAGAATGGATTCCACTAAATGTTGCCAAATTTGATAAGCAACTGCAGTTCTTTAAGAAACCTCGCCTGCAGTCAGGCAAGTTTGGGAGCCAAGGCAGTGTGGAGAATTAATTGTTCAACCTTTCCGGGCATTGTCCTGTTGCACAATCGCACAGGTCCCTGGGGCATTCACCATTCAAAGATTGTGGTATGATGACTAACAGTCCTAGGGCGTACCAAGAGAACCCTCAGACCATCACACCACCACCACCGGCCTGTAGCTTTTCAATGTTTCAACCAGATGCAGCTTCATGCGGTTTCCACCAGATGCAGACTCGTACAATGGAGTGTGTAAACAGGAAATGGGACTCGTCACTCCAGACCACAGTGTTCTATGTGTCCATGGTGCATTGACGGTTTATTTGGCTCATGCGAGGCGTTGGTTGTGATGAGGGGTTGTCAGCAGTGGTGCACGTGTTGGTCTACAGCTGTTGTACCCCAGTCGACACAGGGTATGTTGCATTATCATGGCTGAAATTGGTTGCGCTTGCCCACTGTTGTACTTGTGGGTGAGCAGTTTCACTGTGGCATGTCATTGCCTCTTGGATCAACCACACATGGCTAGCCGCTGTGTGACCTTCGGCTGGATGTTTGTTGATGGTTCCTCCACTCTTGGTACACCCATGATACTGTGGTATATCTGCCTGCGGTCAAAGTTGCTTGAGTTGCTTTGTTTACCCATAGCTGGTAAATGTTGCCTTTTGCTCTGGAGTGGACCGGTCAACACCTTATACTTTATGAGAGCAGATTGTGACGTAACCACCAGTTGGGGGCACTTTATCAGTGATCATATGCCAGTGATCATAATCCAGTGATCGTTCAGTATAGTATAGAAATAGATTTTAGGTTAAGCATTTACCAGTTGGAGTATCTATGGGGTCATTACAATGTTTCTAAGTTTTTAGGCTTGCTTTTATAAAATAACTGAATTTTGTATTTTGCAGTGTGTGAGTGATAGTAGATCTTTGCCAGGCCAAACAATCCGAGTAATTAAAGAGCATCCAGAGATGACTGACTGGATTTACCCCATACAGAAACGTGCTCCTTTCATCATCAGCAATAACAATTACACAAAAATCGCAGTGGATAGAGTCCAGGCTGCAGATGATAAAATGTACAATGTGGTGCTGCTTGCAACAGGTATGCATATTAGCTTTACACATTATTATATAATTTACTGTACATAATAAACTATGAGCTTGTTGGACTTTCCATTACAAAAACATGCACAATAATATCCACCCTCTTTGACTATAACAGGCTTGATTTACATTTTTGTCTGTGGCTTTTGTGCCCAATCAGTCTCAAAAGCATTTGTGGCTGAAAAGGCCTGGCTCACAAATAGTTTCAATTCATCCCCCAAGTGATTAAAGGGGTTGAGATCAGGGCTTGCCAAATTCCTAACAACTTGCTCTTCATTATCTTGACTACTGCATAAATAACTTAAAGGTCTCTCTTCTAATCACTTTTCCAACTGTTCCTTTGTGGTACTTAGCTTAACAAGTAATTTAGAAACACATTAAGCGAATAAGGTCCATCTTCCCTGTTTGGTAAAAGCTGGTTGCACGGTTAATGTGTACTATCTATGCCTAAACCACAAAGTGTGGACACATAAAAATAATAGTCTTACATCTATCTCAAAAAAACTCATTAAGTGTCATTAAAGAGATTCAGTCAAGCCTGCCAATAATGTTACATTATACAAATAAACTTGCCTTGCCTTGCCTAATGTTGACCAGTCAGTATTTAGTCAGACCTAATGTTGCTTAATGTTGACCAGTCAGAATTTAGTCAGACCTCCCTTGGCACTTGAACTGATGGGAAATGGGAGTTATCCATGTGTCTGTGCTGTGTGGGTGTCTCCAAGGTAACTTGGTTACTCCCTCTAAAATCATGTCAGCAGGTTGCATGAATAATTGCCTTTAGATATGAACTAGTGATGGTTGAGTTCAAGAGGCTTTCTGTCACATTGGCACCCTTCCTGACTTCTTCAGTTCTTGCATCTTTGCAACACCTAATTCTTTAAGAACAACAAATACATTTTTGATGTTTAATGGCAGCATAACAGTTGTATTTTGAAATGTTTTGAAAAAATTGCTTTTATGTTTTTGCTTTTATATGAATATAAAAGTCTTCTATTTACAGGCAGCCAGGGTGACACGGTGGCTCAGTAGTACTGTCGCCAAACAGCACCTGGGTCCGATCCCCAGGTGAGGTGGTCAGGGTCCTTTCTGTCCGGGTTCTCCGATTTCCTCCCACAGTCCAAAGACATGCAAGTGAGGTGAATTGGAGATACAAAATTGTCCATGACAGTGTTCGATATAACCTTGTGAACTGATGAATCTTGTGTAATGAGTAACTACCGTTCCTGTCATGAATGTAACCAAAGTGTAAAACATGACGTTAAAATCATAATAAACAAACAAACAAACTGCATGGCTTTTCTCTGGGAGCTCCGGTTTCCTCCTACAATGCAAAGACATGCTAGTGAGGTGAATTGGAGATACAAAATTGTCCATGACTGTGTTTGACATTTAACTTGATGAATCTTGTGTAACGAGTAACTACCGTTTCTGTCATGAATGCAACCAAAATGTGTAAAACATGATGTTAAAATCCTAATAAATAAAACAAATAAATACATTTACAGGCAGCCACAATGACTTGGGGTTATGTTATTGACAGTTACACTGAGAGTGTTTAAGCTAAAGTTTTGCAAATATTAAAAAAGACCCTGAAGATGACATGAGACATAAAGGTCTTATGTTTAATAGGTGTATTGCATGCATATTGATGAAAGTGCAATTTTCTTTAAACTACTCTTCAAAGCATTTTCTGCACGGGTTGGGTTCATCTCTTTAATATTGCAGGTGCAGGAGTATAACTGGCACCTCTGTTATGAGTCCCTAGTCAACCTGTGACACCAGCCTCATCCTACAGTCATAAAATGATGTTTGTGTGTGTGTGTGTACTTGCAGATAATGGTCTGATCCTTAAGATTTTGGAGCATGATTTCAAAGCTTTCATCATTTCTGAGACAAGTCTTTGCAAAGGCTCAGCTCCCATTCAGTCTATGAAACTGGACTCAAATCAGGTAAAGCAACAATTATTATTTTGTATGAAATATATGTATCATTAAATGTACAGTATTATTGTTCTACATTGATGCAAAAACCCTTTGAAATTACATGGTTTTTATTATACACAAAAAGTGTAATGTTTTACCACATAAACAATTACACTTTATATGTCCTTGTTAGACACATGATTCATATCTTATGAATAATTTTTTAAATAAAAAAAATAGGCTTATGTCTTGTAAAAAAGTCATGTTCATCCAATAAAATAACATTTAAGCTGTGGGTTGTGAAATTCCAGCCTTAAAAAGACATTCAAAGTTCTTTTTAGGAAACATCTGTTCATATAAACCATATAAACCATATAAACTCTAAACACGTTACATTTCAGAGAAACTTTGCATTAATAACTGTACAGAACTGCCTAAAGTGAGAAAAGGGCTACAAAAGCTTTTTATTGCACAGTGAAAAAGGTCTGTCCACTGTGGTGGATGTCCTGCTAAGATCGTAATTCTCTGTGTCTGGAGTAATAAAAACACTGAATCGAGTGGTGTTTATAGTAGGACAACCTGTTCCATGGTGTTTTTTTAAAGAAATGTTGAATGTTTTGACAGAAATGCACAATGCAGTGTTAGCATAACAGCATCATGTTACAAATAAATCAATGCAGAAATTCATTGCATTGCACATTGCACATTGCAAAATGCATCTGTGAATATTACCCATGAGTGTGACCTCCCCAGAGGAAACTGTTCGTTGGATACCCTGGACAAATGTCTGTGTTAGACCTGGCAAGATGTCAAGACTATAATGCCTCCTGTCAGGACTGTGTCCTTGCTCGAGATCCATACTGTGCTTGGACTGAAAATGGTTGCACCTCACAAATTGAGTATGTCTGAACTTTATCACCATTAAAACTGCCATTTTAAACTTTTTTTTTTTTTAACCAAAATAATAATATAAACTAAATGATGGTGTATCGTTTTCACCTGCAGAGGTGGGATTCAAAATCTTTCCACTGGTGATCCAAAAATATGTGCTCCAAATCCAGGTATGATTTTGCACATTTTTCTCCTCATAAGTCACTATAGCTTTACACTATATTCATAAGATTATTATAGCTGTTCTGTCAACAGAGACAGTGGTAGCCTAGTGTGTAGAGCTTTGGGCTATCAAAAAAAGATGCCATGCAGCCACTCTTGGATCCTTGTGCAAGGTCCAGAGCCCTCTCAGCTCAAGGGGCATCGCACAATGGCTGACCCTGCGCTCTTCCAAACAAGCTGGGATATGCGGAATAATTATATCATTGTATCATACACGTCTATATGTATATATGTTGAATAAAGGCATTCCATCTGCCCTAGGTTATAATTATTACTGTCACTAATCAGTGTTGATCCTACATTTACTGATCTGATTTACAAATCTGCTGTACACAGCACAACTGTAAGTAATTTAAATTTACCATTGAAGAACAGGGTAAAAGCAGTCTAAAAAAGTGCATAGAGAAATAGATGGACTACAGTCAGTAATTGTATTACTTCAAAGTGCTTTTATATGGTGGAGCTAATAAAAAAGACAGTGAGTGTAGAAACAAGGAGGTGGTTTTAATGTTATGGCTGATCGGTATATACTGTGTTTGAGGAATATGGCTTTAATCCTATATTATATATCTTTTTACCACAGCTCCAAGAAGACTTAAGCGGCAAACACCTTCTGAATCCCACTTACCAATAAAACTTACTGTGCCTGAGAGTCTCCCCTTTTACCTTACCTGCCCCATGGAGTCCCACCACGCCATCTACAGCTGGATACACAATGGAATAAGCCAACCCTGCCAGAAGTCCCAGTTCGACTGTTTATATCTTATACCTGCTGTTAGCGGACAGGACTATGGGGTATTTAGCTGTGTCTCAGTCGAGCGAAACTATGAAAAAGTGGTTAAGGTATACAATCTGCAGGATTCTCCTAAGCAAAGGTCTCTAAGTAGTGCGCTCAAACTGAGAGCACAGAAAGAATGTTTTTTGGCTGTATTTGCTGTTTTTTTCACTGTGCGCTAACCCACCAATGAAAGCAGTTCACCAGATCAGGTCTATGTGGAATCCTGCTTATTCTTCCTCTAGCTTTGTCAGTTTTCTATGGAAAATCAGCTTGCTTTGACCCTTAAACATTCTAGTAGGCGGATTGGCTTCTAACTTTCTGGAGTTACATAAGTGCATAAGGGAACTATGATGAAGGGTTTTTAATATGCTATGCAAGGACCCTGGGTAGCAGGTAAAGGTGCCTGTGCAGAAGTGGATCAGCCACATGTACGAATCCACTGAAGCACGGGAGAAAAATAAGAGGTTGTAGGACTGCGCACACATCGGAAAGGGGCGTGGAGCAGGCAAAATATTCCCTCCTTGAACGCAATCGGGATCCCCAGCAGCGTAAGATTAAGAGAAAAAGGGAGAAAATGTATATATGGATATATAAATAAAAAACAAATAAATAGAAAAAGACTGTGGACACTTTTATTTACTAATGCTACAATCAGAAAGAGTTGTGGTGATGTGTGAAGTGTTCGGTTTGTATTCAACAGTGTGTCCTGCATGTGTACAGGGTTGTAGATATGAAGTTAAGGGCAGTGTATTGGTGGAAGTTGGTCTGGTTTCACAAGAACTTTCCCTCAGTTCTGCACTAAAGATTTGCCTTTTCAGAACTTTGTCTAAGAGGAGCGTGAATGTAATTTCATTAAAACATTAAAGGTTCTTATCTGTCCATCAAAAAATAGATACTAAACTTGCAATATAAATGGATAATATATTTTTCAGTTTTTAAAATTGTGAAAAATAAAATAAAAAAAATGTGTAAAAAACAAAACAGACTGATTAAAGTATTGCTATTTTTCTAGGGCTTTATTTTTTTTTAAGTGTCCAAAGATATTCACTAAAGGTCCTTTAACTTGTGGCTATGCAATTACTTTTTGAGTGTCATTTAGTTTTAAACTAATAGCAAAAAGAGTGTAGCAGTTTAGGTACACTAACTGTTTGTTTACACCATACTGTGTCATTTTAAACTTTCTTATCAACAGGAAATGCTGTAGTGATTTTGTGGTCCACATTGTTGATAGCCTGGAACTGTAGTAAGGAAAGGACAGGGTGGGGTGTTGAAAAAACACCATTATTACAGTTTCCTGAGAAAAAAAAAATACCACCTCTCCCACCAAAGAGCAAGGTCTATTATGCCCCAAATTACACAATATTTTTACTAAGATTTAAATGCTATACTAATTTATTAAAAATAAATATTAAAGTATTGATGACAAACTGATTTAAGTTGTATGCAAAGGTTTGGGCACCCCTGACCAATTGACAGATTTTGTTGATTTTTAAAAATGGAAAACTTTTTAACAGCACCAAAGGCTTAAGTGATCCATACCCCATGCTTAAACAATAAACAGTATAAAAAATGTGAGCTGGAGGTGTGTCCGTTTGCTTTTTTGGTATTAAAGTATCAGTCAGCTGCTTAGACAAGCTCATGGTTGTTGAGAGTTAATAGAAGGTTTGAAGAATTTAGGAATTTATTTTGTCTTGGAAATGACAGGCCCTGAGATTTCTGCCTTAGGAATCAATAACGTCAGTGGAAATATTTCAAGAATTTCACAAGATGCTGTTAAAGTGCTGACCAAAGTGTGCAATCCTAATACCAAAGAAATTCGACAAGAAGTGAGCAAACTATCATACAATCTCCCTTATATAAAATGTCAATAAAACCACACTATACATACACTATACTGGTGCTGGTCATAAAATTAGAATATCATGAAAAAGTTGATTTATTTCAGTAATTCCATTCAAAAAGTAAAACTTGTATATTATATTCATTCATTACACACAGACTGATATATTTCAAATGTTTATTTCTTTTAATGTTGATGATTATAACTGACAACTAATGAAAACCCCAAATTCAGTATCTCAGAAAATTAGAACATTGTGACAAGGTACAATATTGAAGACACCTGGTGCCACACTCTAATCAGCTAATTAACTCAAAACACCTGCAAAGGCCTTTAAATGGTCTCTCAGTCTAGTTCTGTAGGCTACACAATCATGGGGAAGACTGCTGACTTGACAGTTGTCCAAAAGACGACCATTGACACCTTGCACAAGGAGGGCAAGACACAAAAGGTCATTGCTAAAGAGGCTGGCTGTTCACAGAGCTGCACACAGCTGTGTCCAAGCACATTAATAGAGAGGCAAAGGGAAGGAAAAGATGTGGTAGAAAAAAGTGTACAAGCAATAGGGATAACCGCACCCTGGAGAGGATTGTGAAACAAAACCCATTCAAAAATGTGGGGGAGATTCACAGAGTGGACTGCAGCTGGAGTCAGTGCTTCAAGAACCACCACGCACAGACGTATGCAAGACATGGGTTTCAGCTGTCGCATTCCTTGCGTCAAGCCACTCTTGAACAAGAGACAGCATCAGAAGCGTCTCGCCTGGGCTAAAGACAAAAAGGACTGCTGAGTGGTCCAAAGTTATGTTCTCTGATGAAAGTAAATTTTGCATTACCTTTGGAAATCAAGGTCCCAGAGTCCTGAGGCACAGAATCCACGTTGCTTGAGGTCCAGTGTAAAATTTCCACAGTCAGTGATGGTTTGGAGTGCCATGTCATCTGCTGGTGTTGGTCCACTGTGTTTTCTGAGGTCCAAAGTCAACGCAGCCGTCTACCAGGAAGTTTTAGAGCACTTCATGCTTCCTGCTGCTGACCAACTTTATGCAGATGCAGATTTCATTTTCCAACAGGACTTGGCACCTGCACACAGTGCCAAAGCTACCAGTACCTGGTTTAAGGACCATGGTATCCCTGTTCTTAATTGGCCAGCAAACTCGCCTGACCTTAACCCCATAGAAAATCTATGGGGTATTGTGAAGAGGAAGATGCGATACGCCAGACCCAGCAATTCAGAAGAGATGAAGGCCACTATCAGTGCAACCTGGGCTCTCATAACACCTGAGCAGTGCCACAGACTGATGGACTCCATGCCACGCCGCATTGCTGCAGTAATCCAGGCAAAAGGAGCCCCAGCTAAGTATTGAGTGCTGTACATGCTCATACTTTTCATGTTCATACTTTTCAGTTGGCCAACATTTCTAAAAATCCTTTTTTTGTATTGGTCTTAAGTAATATTCTAATTTTCTGAGATACTGAATTTGGGGTTTTCATTAGTTGTCAGTTATAATCATCAACATTAAAAGAAATAAACATTTGAAATATATCAGTCTGTGTGTAATGAATGAATATAATATACAAGTTTCACTTTTTGAATGGAATTACTGAAATAAATCAACTTTTTCATGATATTCTAATTTTATGATCAGCACCAGTATATGAATTATATACAGTAATACAACAATTGGTAACAGGTGTAGTCAATTATAACCTTGTGCTTCCAACCTTGCAACAACAGTTTAGGGCACGTTCCAGCATGACCGCCCCTGTTTACAAAGCACGATTAATAAAGACACGAAGAAAAACTTGGTTTAAGGAAACTCCATTGGCCTGCACAGTCCTGACCTCAACCTTACTGACCAACGGTTTTTTGACCAACATTAGTGCCCAAACATACAAATGCATTTTTACTGAATGGGCACAAATTCCAAAAGACATACACTCCCCTCCAAAAGTATTGGAACAGTGAGGCCAATCCCTTTATTTTTGCTGTAGACTGAAAACATTTGGGTTTGACAGTAAAAGAAGAATGAGACAAAAGATCAACATTTCAGCTTTTATTTCCATGTATTTACATCTGGATCTGATACACACTTCAGAAGATAGCACCTTTTGTCTGAACCCACCCATTTTTCTTGTGAGCAAAAGTATTGGAACATGTGACTGTCAGGTGTGTTTTGTTGCCCAGGTGTGTCCTGTTACATTGATTATTCAAACAATAAATAGCGCTGAATGTCTACGCTCAGTTTCAGATTTGGGTTTTGCCTGTTCATTTATAGTTAGAGGAGTAACCAACATGAAAACCAGAGAGCTGTCTATGGGTGAAAAACAAGCAATTGTGAAGCTGAGAGAAGATGTAAAATCAATCAGAGCCATTGCACAACTATTGGCCATAGCCAGTACAACCGTTTGGAATGTCCTGAAGAAGAAAGTCGTCACTGGTGTACTAAGTAACAGATGTCGAACAGGTAGACCAAGGAAAACAACAGCAGTTGATGACAGAAACATTGTGTGTGCTGTAAAGAAAGACCCTAAAACAACTGTTAGTGACATCAGCAACAACCTCCAGAGGGCAGGAGTGAAGGTATCACAATCTACTGTTCGCAGAAGACTTCATGAACAAAAGTACAGAGGCTTCACCAGAAGATGCAAACCACTAATGGCCAGGCTGGAATTTGCCAAGAAGTACAGAGACAAGCCTCAGAAATTCTGGGACAAAGTTTTATGGACTGATGAGACAAAGATTAACCTTTACCAATGTGATGGAAAGGCTAACGTTTGGAGAAAGAAAGGATCTGCTCATGATCCCAAACATACAAGCTCATCTGTGAAACACAGTGGAGGTAATGTCATGGCTTGGGCTTGCATGGCTTCTTTTGGGATGGGCTCATTAATCTTCATTGATGATGTCACGTATGATGGCAGCAGTACAATGAACTCAGAAGTCTACAGAAACATTTTGTCTGTCAATTTAAAGAAAGATGCAACCAAATTGATTGGGAGATCCTTCATCATGCAGCAAGATAATGACCCAAAACACACTGCCAAAACTACAAAGGAGTTCATCAGGGGCAAGAAGTGGAAGGTTTTGGACTGGCCTAGTCAATATCCAGACCTAAACCCTATAGAGCATGCATTTTACCTGCTAAAGAGGAGACTGAAGGGAGTAACCCCCCAAAACAAACACCAACTGAAAGAGGCTGCAGTAAAAGCCTGGAAAAACATCACAAAAGAAGAATGCAAAAGTTTAGTGATGTCAATGGGTCACAGGCTTGATGCAGTTATTGCAAGCAAAGGATTTGCAACTAAATATTAAGTCTTATTCACTTTAACCTATTTTAAGTTTATCTGTTCCAATACTTTTGCTTACAAGAAAAATGGGTGGGTTCAGACAAAAGGTGCTATCTTCTGAAGTGTGTAACAGATCCAGATGTAAATACCTGGAAATAAAAGCTGATCTTTTGTTGATCTTTTGTCTCATATTCTTCTTTTAATGTCAAACCCAAATGTTTTGTCTACAGCAAAAATAAAGGGATTGGCCTCACTGTTACAATACTTTTGGAGGGGAGTGTACTTCAAAGTCTTGTGAGAAGCCCTTTCAGAGGAGTGGCTGTTGTTATAGCTGAAAAGATCACATAGAGGTTACTGTATTTAATATATTTTTTTAATAGAATAGAATGCCTTTTTTGTCATTGCTCAATGCACAATGAAATTTTTGAGCATCTCCTTGTACACACAGACATATATATATATATATATATATATATGTATATATATATATACACAAATATACAAAGAAAATATACAAATAAACATATACACATCTAAATACAAAAATACACATGTGGGTTTTAAGAACTTTGAAAAAAAAAAAGGTTATTGCACAGTCCCTATAAATTGCACATTATTTTCTAGGATGCAAAGTTTTGAGAGTTTAGTGTTTTCATAGCGGATGGGTAAAAGCTTTTAAGGAGTCTGGAAGTGCAGGCCTTGATACTCCTATAGCGCCTACCACCAGAGGGCAACAAGGGGAACAGGTTGCAACAAGGGTGAAATGAGTCCTTAATGATGTTTGTGGCCCGGCGCAGGCATCGGGTTCTGTAAATGTTCTCTAGTGAAGGCAGCCGAGTGTTGATGGTTCTCTGAGCTGATTTGATGATTCTCTGAAGAGTCTTCTTATCAGCCTCAGAGCAACTGGCATAACACACCAGAATGTCATGGGTGAGTATGCTTTTCACAGTGCTGTGATAGGACACCAGCAGCTGCTTGGACAGGTTGGCTTTCCATAGTAGTAGGGGATGTTGACAAGCTTATTGCCACGTGTCCAAATACTTTTGGCCATATAGTGTGTGCAGAAGACTTGAGTTAAAAGTGACTTGCCAGATGTGCAAGTAGGTTTTACAACAGGCAGAGGAACAAGAGATAACACAGATGTATGTTAGATTATGGAAAAAGCTAAGGAATTCAAAAAGAATGTCAACATGGGCTTTATTGATTACAGCAAAGCTTTTGACTGTGAAATTATGAAATGTCCTTAGGAGAATGGGAATGCAGAGCATCTCACTGTTCAAATGAGGAATCCCTTACACTGATCAACAAGCCACATCCATGACAGAAAATGGACAAACAGACTGATTCCACATAGACTAAAGAGTTAGACAATGCTGCATTCTGTCATCATTCCCGTTTAACCTGTACAATGAACAAATAATGAGAAAAACATGACTGGAGGAAGATAATTGAGGATTCAAGATTGATGGAGAAAACATCGATACAATTCAATATGCGCATAAGTCAACACTTGTATCAGAAAATCAGGAAGACCTGGGAGCTCTTATAAGGAAATTTAAAAAACAGTGAAATTGTAACATGGTGCCAGCTGTCTATGAGCTGCTTCACGTTAGAAGTTGTATCTGTCTGTGCAGCCTAGTTTGATCGGCAGATGGAGCACGGAGGCTCATTTTAGTGTGATCTGTCAATCTCTCTTGATTGACAGTCACCTGTGCTTTAAGCATTAAGTTATTTCATTTCTTCGCCATCTCCCTGGTTAACACATGCTTTTCTCTGAGGCTGTGGTGTTGGACCGCTCAGTCCTGTCCAGTTTTTTTTTTGTCAGCATTCCATTGTTTTCTGGGAACTTGCTCCGGTGTTGTTGTGTGTTGGACCGTATGAGGAAGAATGGATTACCCCAGAGGCGGCCTGACATCCCTTTTCTGGGAACTGGCAAAACTGGCTGGTTTGTCATATTCATTTGCAGTTGCCCTCCTATCCTCTTCAAACAAAGATCACAACTGCACAACTGTCCAGACTGTGGTCCTCTCTATGGATCTTTATGGATGAGAAAGCTAGAAAATAAAAGGGCAGGACCAGAAGAATATCAATGTTAATACATTTTGGTGCTGGTGAAGACCTTATAGAGTAAAAAAGACAAACAAATAGATTCTCGAGAAAATCTCATTTAACCTTTTGCCTAAAGCACAGATAACCAAACATGAACTCTCTTATTTTTGACACATAATGAGAAGAACCAGTTCATTTTGAAAAAAAATAAAATAAATTATGTTTGGAAGAGTCAAAGGTAAATGAGGAAGAGGACAGCCAGCAACAAGCTGGATGGACACAAACAAAGAAACGTTAAATAAGCCATTAAGCCTAAAGACCCAAACAAAAATAGGATATTGTGGAGAAACACTACCATTATGGTTGGAGTTCCATATTAATGGTCAAGTTAAGACCCAAATAATTAAATGTGTTTTGAGAAAACATTTTTCTAGTAAGTTCTAATATAAAAGTATACAGTAATATTTACAGACAAAATATAGTTTGTAACCAACAAAACATTACATTTTTTGTTATATTTAAATAAAATTTGAATTGAATTTGGCCATGTGTGTCCACAGTCTTACTTACAACTGTATATTTAGAACAACAGAGTATTTTTTAAAACTAATATTTATAGTATAAACATTCCAGCTTTCTTTTTAAACCTGCATTATTAGTTTTGGAGAAAAAGTCTGTATAAGTATTGTAGTCCCTCTGTATCATACTGATTGTGTACTGTTTAAATGTTTAAACATGGTCCATCATGTAATGGAAAGGTAATGGCACTGTTAAATTATTTATCCCGAATTAAAAAAGCTCTCTCATCACAGGATGCAAAATAAAAAACTAAACCATTGTGTTGTGTTTCCATAGTATTCAATTTCCCTATTGTGTTACATTTTAGTTCATGTAAAGCAAATAATCGATATAACTACTAGAACATCTGTTTCTACAGGTTACTGGTTTACTTTGTTAGTGATTATCTCTACAGCAGAGCAGCAACGTCACTGTGGGAGTTACAAAACCATGACCAGCTGATAATAGACAGGATAACATAATAACCAATATGTAATCCAAAAAGTACTTTACTACAGTTTGTAATAATGCATTAATATAATTTTATATTAAATAAATTGTATTAAGAACATCTACGAGTTTTCCATTTTCTCATGTGATGTCATACAATACATAACACAAACTATTTCTTTTTCATCAAAACTACAAATAAAAAGGTGTCAGAAACAATACATCAATGACTTCACTGTGTCTATATTAAATACTAAGCAAGGAAAGCATTATATTTCAATGACTGGCTTTTCATATTGACAAATTATCTAGTTACTGTTTTGTTAGCCATATTGATTCTGAAATTATTTTCCAGCATGATACAGACACAGTGATGTCATTAGTACAGATTTCACCAGCATCTTAATTGCTAGGACCAGTTTAGTGCCTCTATGTCTCTCTGAAGTTGCTGTGCAGTGTTAACCATGCATCCTAAAGCATTTGAAATCTGGACTGCAGTGTCCTAGAAGCCACTTTGGACAGAAAGGAACACAGAATGATAAGGAAATATATAAAATTAATATTGCAAGGTTGAGACAATTATCAAATCCTGATAACCAACATAAACAGGGATTTATGGCTTTTAAGTACTTTATGTCCAAAAATATGTGGACAACCCTGTTCATTATTAACTTAAATTTCAGCAATACCTCTATCCAAAAGCTGCCATTAATGTCTGCCTGTAACATCTATGCCAAGGACCAGCTTTGAACACTAAATGTAAAGATTACAAGATTCAGGATGGCTGGTACCAAACTTAATCTCACTGGGTTCACATGCAGCAGCATGTAGGTCCAAAGAATACACTAGAGATAATCCAAAAGAGGGTGAGACTGCATAAGCATGATTAAGGCCACGTCCAGATCTCCTGGGTAATCTGGCTTAAGTCATAAATAGAAAGCGAGATAAGAGCTTTACAAAGTTAGTGACTCTTTGCAGTGTGTGCTTTTACTCTGGTCATTGTTGGTAAATGCTGTATCACTACATAACCTTCTTACTGCACATTTGTTTAACTAATATTAAAATCCTCTAATAATAGTGGCTTAAGTATTAAAGTGTATTCCTAACAAAATCTCATGAGTCAGACCTGAACCAAGCAATACACTGATGAACAATTCTTCCTATACACGTAGTCATTTCCTTTTTTATAGTAACAAAGAGAAACTAAAACACCGCTTTATGACTGAGTCATGGTTATTCAGTCATGTCTAGACATTGGTGACAGTAATTATGTCCTATACATAGTTACTTATATAAGATTTTAAAACAGACCATTAAAACCTGTAAACAACAATTCCAAGAAGGATTAAAGCTGTTTTAATTCTTTTAGTGCCTTAATTTTAATATGTTTTTACAGGTTTATTATTTTGTCCATCTCCTGTATGTTCATCTATATTCCTACTTTGACAGTATTGACCATACCTTATATCAGGTTTTCTTTTAAGAGGCACTTAAGTTTAGATGCATTTAGATAATGTAATGCAGAGGAAACTCCAGGTCTCACAACCCACTTAAAAACTGATTACTCCATGAAGCTGGTGGTGACATAGTAGCATCAACTTTTCTATTAATCACTATAACCATTGCTATTAACCATGTACATATACAGGGGTCATCAAACTATGGCCCGCGGGCCGTATACGGCCTGATGCTTTAATTTGACCGGCCCCTTTAACCACAGCAGCAATACATGTTGTCTGGCCCCTGTTCATCTTCGAACTCACAGTATTATAACGGGGAAAAAAATAACAGAGGAAACAAAAATTGGCCACCCGGAGTCTCAGTAGATTATACGGCAGCAATCCAACAGGTGGCGCTCCAAGCATGAGGGGAGTGATTGGCGCATCAATAGAGAGATGAGTGACCGCAGCCACTGAACTGTGTTGCAAAGCAGTTAAGTGGGATTTCGTTATGAAAATCCTCGTGTCCTGTGTTAATTTCATTAAAGCTAATGCTCTTAACTACAGGCAGTTTCAGGAATTCTTGTCTGAGCTGAAGATGTGCTTTACTGAGATCCGCTGGCTGAGTCGGGGCGAGTTTTGAAATGTTTTAACGTCCTGCTCCCGGAGATCAGCGCATTTATGCATCCAAAATCAAAACTCAAGCACATTGTTTAATTTTTATGCTTCTCTTTCCATTGTGAGCTCCCCGATCTCAATAAAACATGCACTCAAAGTAACTACCGTTTTCGGGAGCATCTACTTCTGTGTGCAGACTTTTTCGAAGTTGAAACACCTTAAATCTCCAACCAGTTCCAGACTCACTGATCAACATTTATTAGCTATTATGACTGGCAGTAACAAATATGGAACCTGACGCTTACTCTCGTCAGGCAAAAGCAGGCTCACAGTTCACACTGATTTTTTAAGGAAACACTGTATGAGGTAGGATAATGGAAATTATTAAAATAAATAACATTTCTGCATTATCATTATGAACTACAATTATACAAAGCACAGACAATACATCCAGTTTACATAGTAAATAGCTTTTTTGGGTGTGTTTACTATTTCACCCGCGGTCCGGCCCCCCGAAACACTGAAGAACAGTAATCTGGCCCTTCGGTTAAAAAGTTTGAGGACCCCTGTACATATACATAAATAAATACATGCTCACACACCCACCTACAAGTTATGGCCAAAAGTAATGTCATCCATGCACACAATTTTCCACTTCTTTCCACACAAAATTGTTGCAATTAAAATGTGTTGTTATTCACCTGTTTTTTGAATTTTGTTCACATAGGAAGAACTGGAAATAATTGGATAATCAATTATACTCGTGTAATGTGCCTTTAATTTGTACTCATAGTGGCAAGTAACATGTGCTATGATAGAGAGATCTTACTTGCAACCAGTTTAAATAGAGGAAAGTAAGTAAGTCCATCTCCAGAGAATCCTGTGTCCACCATGTTCACTGTTAAAATAAGGCTTACAGTCCATGGCACTGTGGTTGACCTCTCTGGGTGTGGACAAAGGAGAATATTGCAACAACATTCTTTTAAAAAGATTGATAGATTATTTATATGGATAAAGAACCTCAAAAAACCTTTATTTGAACCTTGAACCTTTAATTCAAGCTGACCTGCAGACACGGTACAACAATGACAGCTTGCACTACCATTGTTATAAATGAAATAGAACACTATAAAAGGAGACCGAGGAGGATCCCACTGCTGACAGTCCAGGCCGTCGCCCTTCTGTGACAAAAGTGGGGTGAAGCAAGCCTTGACTACGTTGGGAGATAAAAGGGAAAAACACACAGAAAGGTATTGATCCTGGTCCTTTTCATGTTCTTTCAGTTGTAACACCATAATAGGAAAAGTATTTTTTTCTTTTTGGGTAGTTGTATTTGCATCCCAGCATATTTCAGGATATTGTTTTGATGCATATTTTTATTTCCCTCCACATCTACAGGAAACCCACATACACAGTTCTTAAGTTCATTCTTGTAAATGTTTTCCCTGGCATCCTGCCTACAGTTCGATAGCCTGTCTGTTCTATCCTCATTTAGAGTATCTTTGAGGTCCTGGGTAAAAAGGGAGGCTAATGTCTTCCTGTATACGTGGTATTAATATCACTGTGGCCAGGGATACCATTAACTTTTTGATATCTGATTCCAGTACTAAGGGCATCGTCTATCTTCTGGAAAACAATTCATGTTTTGCCACATTTGTTTCCATCTTCAATGTTTTTACAGATGTAGTACTGATCTTTGCCCTCTTGCATCTCACTGGAATGCACGGTTTAGTTCCCTCAAAAGATCTTCATCCAAGTAGATTTTAGCCTCTTCTCTTTTTTGTTGTCTTTTTCAATCTACTGGTGGTTGGTTTAGTTCGGCACCTCTGTCAGGACCTTTTGTCAAGACTCTGACAAAAGATAAAACACAAGGCAGCATAGCTCCCTACTTTCCTATGTACAGCAAGGCACCACTCTCATGAAAATGCTCATTTTGGGTAAAAAAAGATGCACAGTCTCTAAAAAAGCCAAGAACTGAACTAACAGCATTAACATTAACACAGACAGTTAATACCCCAACCAAAACCTCAATACGGGAGCAGCCAAAGAAAAAAAACGAATTTAAATAAAATAAATGTTTACATAGTGTCATCCCAGGTGGGAAAAACAAACAAACAAACAAACAAAAATCGTTTTGGTACCCTGGGAATGAAGTGTATTTCTCTCACAGACATGGCCTGCAGTGGCATGGTGGTTTAGTAAGTAGCACTGTCGCATCACACCAACAAGGTAGTGGGTTTGATTCCCAGATTGAGCGGTCTGGGTGCTTTCTGTGTGGAGTTTGTATGTTTTTTTCTTGTCTGTGTGGGTTTCCTCTGGGAGCTCCGCTTTTCTCCCAAAGTCCAAAGACATGCAGTAAGGCCAGTTGGAGCTACTAAAATTGTCCTTAGTTGTGCATGTGTGTTTGTTTGCACTGTGATGGACTGGTGACCTGTCCGGGGTGCTTCCTACCTTTTGCCCAGTGAATCGTACCCACCGCGACCCTGAATTGGATATTGCAGCGGTAAATCGGGCAGTAAATGAATGACATATCCTGCGCTTCCCTCTGCAGGCCAGAGTAGGTATAACAGGTTGGGATACTTGTGCATACATTTATTTCTGTAAGGTTATAAACACCTATAGACCTAATGACCTATAGGCCTACTAATAGCTGCTTCAAGAAGTCTTTGAATAGACTCCAGTTCCAAAAAAAAGTACTTACAAGAGATAGTTACCCAATCTTTCTATGTTGCTTTGGCTTTCAGTTAAATGTATTAAAAAAGATTTAAAATAATCTTTGTTTTGCTGAAGTGGACTTGACAATGGCTGTGTTACCTTCTGGTACTGCATTTTAGGTACTTGCGTGTGAAGTGCAATGAAAAAGATTCCAAATACAAAATGCTTGACCAAAGTAGACCAAGGTAGGGGATAATCACAAATAAATAACAGAAGCAAAGTAACAAATAAAAGAGTCAAAAACATCTGCAGTATGCAACTGAGAAAGTGGATAGAACATGTTTATTACAATATGACAGGCTGCTCCAGCCACCTGTGACAACCCAGAAAACCTCAGAAACCAGGAAAAATAAGGAACCCTCAGAACCAGCCGAGGATGGAATTGCATGAGCTGCACCCCATGTGAGGTAGGAGATGTGATTCTAATTGCAGGACTTAAACATAAAGGAAACAAAATGATGTAAAATATAACCAAGAAGAAAGCCGAACCAAACACGCTCACCCAGAAAAGATAATGAGATAATGTTCACCCAACAGACACATATGTCTAAGCTGCCTCAGTGGACATTAGAAAAGGGAGGTAGCCAAGTGCTCGTGCCACAGGGGTATGTACAATAACCCCTAAAGCAATGCACTACAACTAAAAAAATGATGGAAAGTAATCACTAATACCAGCTGCTCAATCCACCACCAGCAGAGATGTCACAGCTCACTGTAATGCAACTGAACTATAAGTATTTTGCACAAGTTGGATGTAATGATCTATTTTAAAAGCTCAAAAGTTCAAAATGTATGTGGGACATTACTGATGCCATACAGTGAGGGTTCAAATATTCAGTCCCAGTAAAAACAGCTGGGGAAAAATGTATAGTTTTGTTGGTAACTTGTTTGTAGTTTTGTTGCTGTACCTGTGTGTGTATGCGTTTGCATTCACTTGAACTGTGTCGCACCTTAAGATTTTGTTGTGTCTTTGCAAGATTTGTGTAGAGACACAATATTCATTCATTGTCTGTTTTACCACAGCTTTATCCTATTCGGGGTCACAGTGGTGACAATTCACACCTAAAGCACTTGTTAGTAGCTCCTTTGGACTGTGGGAGGAAACCGGAGCACCCAGAGTAAGCCCACACAGACACAGGGAGAACATGCAAACTCCACACAAAAAGGACCCAAAAAGCTCCACCTGGAAATCAAACCCAGGACCTTGCTGTGAGGTGACAATGCTGACAACTGAGCCACTGTGCTGCCTTACACACACTATTGTCGGTACAATTAAGCTATTAATTTAATAAAACCATTAGTTACTGTTGTTTTGTAGATATTTCGACTTCTTATTTTCAATTAATCTGTACACTTCTAAACACCCAACTTTAGGAAAGTAAAATGTAAGCCGGTACATGCTGTTAATCAACAAAGAATTTGAATGTGGAGCTGTGTTTCTAACTGACTGTGAATCACTGCATAGTCAATCTCCTCCTTTATAATCCGTTTCTGTTATTTTATGCAGAGCATGTGTAATGTTAATAAAAAATGTGTATATGATAGGGTAAGTTTAAACTCTCCATAATTAATACTATTTAATCGCATTCTTGCACATGCGCACAACTGCCGCTAGATGGTAGAGCGCACACAGCAGTAGAAGACTGAAGTGGGTCGCATCTCTAGAAGCAACAGGATGTTTGTTCCGTTCAGGACATGACTGCCTGCATCCTAGATATATATATATATATATATATATATATATATATATATATATATATAAGGCATCAATCTATTGTAGGGCGACACAAACTCACTCACACCTATAGGAGGAATTCTGGACAACCAATCCACCTTGTATGTTTTGTATATATATATATATATATATAAGGTTTCCACTTGGTACTCTAATACAAAACATACACAAGGTGTATTGGTTGTCCAGAATTCCTCCTATAGGTGTGAGTGAGTTTGTGTCGCCCTACAATAGATTGATGCCCTCTCAAGTGTTGAAAGATGAAAGAAGATATAGAAAATATAAATAGAAAATATAAGTACACAAGGGAATTTAATGATAAAGGAGGCACTGTGGAGCTTGTAATGAAGGTTCAACAGAGCAGCAGCATTCAGTCTGCAGCAGAGTCTGACATTCTGGGTTTAACCCTAATTTCCAGTCACTGTCAGAAGTTTTCAATATTGTCTGTGTGTCGATTGAGAAGTAAAAAGATGAAAAGTAAAAAAAAATGAATTGGCTGCAGTAGATTTCCCACTTTGTTTCCGGGAGGGGCTGGACCCATCGTGACCCTGACCAGAATGAAAAGCTTTAGTACATTTGTTTGTGTAGGAAGATCTTGATAAGAAGAGATAATAATCATTTACTAGGTTAAGCTATTGATTGACTGATGTCCATTAGTCTATTACTGGTGTGATATGGGGATAATTATATAGCATTGATTTAAATGCCACAGAAAATAAGAAAAAGACATTGCACGTAAAGTCGGGAAACAAACCAAACCATCGAATTAAAGGCACAGGTCAGAACAAAATAACAAATTCGCCCTTATTAATAGATAAATACATTTTCTCTGGTACATCCGTTGCCGTTACAATGTGGTTGATGGGAGAGGCTGCGCGTGCACAATCCTTCCTTTTTCCGCTATGGAGACGGGAGCGCGCACTGATTTCTACTCAGACTCGAGCTCAGGCAGAGAACTACCTCCGGATTGCTGAGACTAAAATGTGTCATCTGCTTGCTGTCAACAAATATTGTTTTATCTTGTCGAGTTTTATGGGAGTATTTATGATGTTTCGGAATAATTCTGCTTAAGATAATTGCATCATATTTTCTCAAGTGTTGTGACTGATTTCTGTAGGAGTGGGATAGTCATACCCGCGCACAGGTAAGCAATACTACTGTTTCACCTTGTAGTTAATTGCAGGTCAGTTTTCTTTCCTGACAATACTGTATTGCATTACATTTAATTGAATTAACTAAAATAGTTATCCTTTGCACTTTCATTACTGTTTTAATATTGCTGCAAATAACTGATGTAGACTATCCATGGGTATAAAAGAAAGTTACTTTCTTGGCCATTGTGTGCAAAACAAAGAACACAAAATTGTTTGCATGATTCAGCATCATGGTTGATCAGTACCATGTAATGTTCATAGTCCACCTCTACTCACCTCCACCTCATGCACAACATCCATTATGGTCTAGAAGAACTTCTTTGAAGAACCACATACAACAGGTTTTACAGAACCTGTTGGACACTCAAAAGTACTAAGTATTTTTTAAATATTACATTACAATATTACAGTATTTTGTTTTGTGTGGATGACTTCATAAAATAATCACTGACCATGCTGTACCTTTTTGCATGCATTTACTTATTGCTAATCTTAGTGCACCAAAATGTAATAACAGAGTAAAATTATAGCATTGATAGATGCATATGTGCCATTTATTCATTTGTTAATTCTGACTGCTTCATCCTGGTTGGAGTTGCAGTGGGTCAGGCACCACCCAGACACAATGGACTCAAGGCAGGGCATTACCCACGCACACATTTGTCCACTCATTCACATAAATGGGCAAATGAATTAAGTGCTCTTGAAAAAGTGTTTTTCTTTTTCTTTTACTTTAACAAAAGTGTTCATGTTTTTTGCATCTTTCTTTGAATGTTTAAATGAACAAAACAGGCTTTGTACTTATCCTCATTATTGTAAATGTTCATTGCAGGTGATGAAAATGGCAACCAGGGATCTCCTGCTTTTTACCTTGGGGACTGCAGTGATTATCTTTAGTGTGACTGTACAGTGCTGCCCTGAGCAATGCATTTGCTCAGATAAAAACCCATATCACTTTGTGGACTGTGCATACAAAAATCTTGTTTCTGTCCCCAGTGGCTTGCCCTTCAACGTGACCACTCTCAGTCTATCAGCAAACAAAATCCAAGAGTTGAAATCCAACAATTTTGTAAATGTGACCCAGGTTAGTTCTCTTTGGCTGGCCCGAAATGAAATCGTCACCATTGAGAGAAACACCCTGTCTTCATTGTTACAGTTGAAAAATCTGGACCTAAGCCATAATAAAATAGTCAGTTTTCCATGGGAGGACCTTGCCAATCTGACTTCTCTACAGCTGCTGAAGATGAATGACAATGAGATGATCAGTCTGCCTAAGGATGCTTTTGCTAACCTGAAAGATCTTCGTTCAGTCCGCATCAACAACAACAAGTTTAGCACAATAGTAGAAGGAACGTTTGATGCACTTGTCGCCTTGTCGCACCTTCAGATTTACAACAATTCTTTTACCTGTTCTTGCAAAATGGGATGGATGAAGGAATGGATTATACATTCTAAAATTTCTATCCCAGAAAAGAACAGCATTGTGTGTGAATCTCCTACCCATTTGAAAGGCAAAGAGGTCACAGAAATGCCTAAACTAAATTGTGTGGCTCCGATTGTTACAATAACCTATCAGCCCAACATTGAGAACACTGAGATATATGAGGGGTACATGGTCATCTTGAACTGTGACACCAAAGGGAGCCCAAAACCTGACGTTGAATGGGAAGTATTTGCAGGAAACCAGCTTTTAAAATTCCCATTGCCTCAAATTGTTGAAAACAGTGATGTCCCTATTAATGGAGCTCAAACAAATACCAGATTTCTGATCTTTCAAAATGGTACCTTAATCATTCCTCATATGAGCAAAAAACAAGATGGAAACTACAGCTGTTCAGCTACTAACGACATGGGCAAAGCACAAAGTACAGTGAAACTTGCTGTGGCTGGAAACAAAAAACATGCCACCAACTCTGTTCTGGATACAAAAACTGGAGTTGGTTTGTCTGACAATGACAAGTCTGGCCCTGAGAGCTCCAAAAACAAAGTAATCGGCGTGTGGCCCAAATCTGGCACACATGAAATGATTCCAACTGGTACATCGTCCATCTCTATCAATACTAAAGAAGTTGATGGAGTCTCTGAACCATCACAGTTTGGCAGCAAGTGTGGAATAAGAGATGATACTCAATATATATCTAACCATGCATTTAACCTCAGCTTGGATGATCTTAAAAAATACACATTTGACTTTGGTGTGATTGCTTTAGAGGTCTCTGAGACAGAGGCTAAAGTTCAGCTCAACCCCCTGCAAAAGGCTAAATCCAACCTTCATCTGAACCAACCCGAAGATGTTGAAACTGTAAATAAGGATCTTTTGTACCAGACATCTAATAAACCCCACATGGACATGCTATATGTATGTGTTAGCACTGGAAATGGACATTCAGTTGTTAAGTGGTCCAAGATTGAGGACGGTGTCAATTCCTATCGCTTTCAAGGTTTGAAGCCTGGCACTAATTACACTTTGTGCCTAACCTATGGAGGTCAGGACTGCCAGGTTCAAGTGGTCTTCACAACAAGAAAGAAAGTACCATCTTTGCTTATCATCGTGGTGGTCAGCATTTTTTTGTTGGCTTTGGCGACAGTGCCCTTGCTGGGAGCCACCTGCTGTCATTTGTTGCACAAGTATCAGGGAAAGACCTACAAGCTCATCATGAAGACACAAAATCCAGATCAGATGGAGAAGCACAAAGATTTTGATCCAAGAGCTTCTTATGTTGGATCAGAGAAAAACTTCAACGCAAGTGAGCTGGGTGAAGGAGATGCTGAAGCTGATGTTGAGGAAGGAGAAGGGGACGGCGAAGGAGAGGAAATTGAGGGTAGTGTGGTGACTGAGTCCATTCCTGAGTCACAGTCCAAAACTCAGGAGGAATTTGAGGTGTGTTCTGAGTATAGTGACAGGTTACCATTAGGGGCTGAGGCAGTAAATATATCTGAGGAAATAAATGGTAACTACAATGATACGCGCTGAAAAAGTCATGTGAAAGGGACAGTGTGTTAAAAAGTAACTTTCGACCACATTCCAAACCAGGTAAATACCGGTTATCTTATGTTACTGTTACAATATTCTGCGAAAGGTGCGCTACTCCAATTTACCTCAGCAATTTAGCAGTAATTGTATATATTTCATTTTTCATTTTGATTGAGGTTCTTGAAATTCATGGGTAGGAACAAAAGAAACTTTGATCCAAACATCTGACAAACCTGTACAAAGACTAGATAAGAAAATCCATCAGGAAAGTCTTGGCCACCATTTACAAGTACATTTATGCGAGTGTAAAATTGTTAAGATGACACTCAGTCACTTAAAATCTATTTGAAAGCTGCAGTATGTAACGATTGTGAATTTTGACATGGTCATGATGAAAAATTTTACAGTAGTGCTGTATGTGCATTGAATTATACCTGAATTCTACAGGTCTGAGAGAAAGGTCAATGCATATTCAAAGAGTGCGTATGTAGGGCGTCCATATACAATGAGTCCAATTTTAGATATTGTTACTGTCTTTCTTTGAAGACAAACACCTAAATTGTTTAGAATTTTTCTTCTTATTGGAAAATAATCTTATGCCCTCAAAATACTGCAGCTTTAACTGAAGGCTTTTGGAACGCTGCTGAAAACAAAAGGTTTTCCGCACGGCATGTACGTGTACAAAAAAAGTAGGAAAAACTGTACATTCGTGACAAAATGTGTATTGTAAGACTCCTAAATGTGTGACATTATTTTATTTATTTATTTATTTTTATTCACAAACGGGTGCTTACATATCCTCTCGCCTGTATGGGTTGATAAAACGTGTCCTTTCTTTACTTTAAGGTCCTTGTACGTGGCATGTCACACAAGAAGTATTTTCGAGTGTGTTTTGTTAGAATACGTATAGGAAGGTAGATATTCTTAATGTCAAAATGTGATGTAAAAGAGTGGACTGTAAACTATGTTTTCGTTTTATATATCAGTCGTCGCATCTCACCATCAGTAATGCACATACGATCAGTGATGTGTCCAGCTGTTTAACCATGTTGTAAAAATCCTTTAAAAGATTTTGATATGATTTTATGTACGTGAAGTTAATAAAAATATTGGGGAAAAAAACAGAAATATGTTTGATTTTTTTGTAATTATTTAAAATTATTTACTTTATTTAAAACGTTTTAAAGAAAGTTCTGTGCACGTAAACCCGTCTTAATAATTTAACAATTTGGAATAACTACTCATTGGCAAATATTTTTTACATAAACAAGCGTTATACCAATCTAACGGGTAGAGCAATATCACAGAAAGAAAAGTTATATAAATAACTATTATCAAACCTTTTCAGTCCAGCTTAGCCCATCAGACGTGGCACACATAGATGCGAATACTAAAAAATATGCTAAATACGTTTGGATTGCGCCCTTTAGATTTTAACGTGTTTAACGTTTAAAACGTGTAACCATCCTCCACAAGGAACAAACCATTGCAGATGTACAGTTACAGCTGATTTGCCGAATGTAATATGTCAGGATAAATAAAACATAAAATGTGGTATGACACATTTAAGGTGTTAAACATTATTTATTTCAATGTATTAGATTAATCAAATTAAGTGCACTGCAAGAACGTGCACTTAATGCCGTATTGGGTTTCATGTCTGTAGAAAAAAAAACAACATCAGTGTTGTCTATTCTGTATAATTGAACACCACAATAAATACCTCAAAATCAGTTAAAACATTGTCTGTCAGGTAGTAAATACTGTGCGCATAAAATAATAAGCAGCTGGCATACACGGTTTACATAAACATTACAATTATGTGCATAAGAACAATCAAGACAAAATCAGTCTACAAAAAACACGCCCAAATGAACAGATTAAATGATTACAAAATAAATTACTGATAGATAACCTCTAAAACTATTAGTTACGTTAAAAGGTTTTTGCTGTAATACACTATAATGGGGGCACAAAACCAGTTAAGCAGCTATCAAAATAAAAAAAAGAAACTGTAATAATAATAATATTAATAATAATAATAATTATTATTATAAAGGAAAAAGTGTGATTTTCCCCTTGAGCTTGAGTTACAGTTTTTGTGAGAGATGGGCTGCTGGAGGATGGTTTCAGTGGTAGGAAACGCTTTGAAAAATGTACCAATTTGTTTAATTAAAACACGCTTTGCCATGTGCAGTTTACCTTAAGATATGTTTTTAAGTAATACAATATTTGCAAAATTGGCGATTATATTATTGCAGCTTTTGCAAGCGGCGTCGCATCACCATTTACTCTCCTTTTATCCTATTAACGCACTTATAGCAAAGCACAACATGATTACTGAAGACGTTATAATTATGGAGCGTAAACGCACTGCTCCATGCATTCGTTTATTTTTGTCCAAAAGTGAAAAAATACCTTACAAGTTCTAAGGTGCGACTTTATTTTTAATTAATTCATCCATTCGCAATTCAGCAGCCACGATATCCTGGTCAGGTTCGCGCTGGGTCTGTTGGCACGCCTGACTACTGGGCTCATGGTGCAACTACTGCACATGACAGTCTTTCGCAAGGAACCTCGTACTAACCCATTTACTCACAATTCAGGATCACCTTTTTAAGAGATGGGAGGCAATCGAAGTCCCAAAAGAAAACCTGCGGAGACGAAATAGGATCTCTTCAGACTACTAGGATCTTCAGACTCGGATGGTACGAAACTCCTAAAACCCACTCTGCTGTGCGGCTCCAACTCCACAAGATGTGCTACTAAGCCGCCCTAATGTTCAAAATTACACACATATATAATGCTATAGTAAAGAAAAAAATCAGTAACAGTTCTTCACAAGCAGGACGATTTAAAATCAACCATTTAACCATTTAATCTTTAAAAATGCCATCAACCACAAAAACCCTGGGTTTATTTGTTAAAATGTTTTAATGAACATAAAACCATACTAATGAATACTAAACTATACTAATAATTAATATATTCATTTATCTTTTGGAACAGCTTCATCCTGGTCAAGTTTGTAGTGGGTCTGGGGCCTACATGACAACACAATCCCTGGAGAAGTCGGTATCACTTACTCACCCATGAACTTATATCTAAAGGCAACCTAGATGAGTCACTTTACCCACTGGCATGTTTTTGGATGTGAGAGGAAAAAGCAGAGTACTTGAACGAAAACACACATAGACACAGGTGAACATGCCAAACCTTCCACAGGCAAGGTAAAATTCATATAAATTTATTTCTGTTTAACAAAAAGTTAAGTAAGTCTAAATAATTACTTGACCGTTATGTATAGAAAGTATAGACAGTTTAGTCAGAGACAGGCTGCAGCTTTGTCACCAATAGCCAAGTGGAAATAATCAAAGAAGTGATAGAAATTAGGATTATTCTTAATGTAACTAGTAATAGGTTTCATGACTGCTACCAGATGATTTGGAATAAATTTAGTTTTAGTATAGGAGTATAGATATCATTAGCCTAAAATGATTTGTCTGTTGTGAAGACTATGCACAAAAGAGTGTAAAACAATACATATTGTTAATACATATATTTTTGTTCTTTTTTAATGACATAAATCTTTCGAAACCAAAGAAAAACAACAAAAATAAGATTTTTTTTTCTTCCTAATCTACATCCATCTTCGTTTAATTTACTTTTCATATTTATCACTGCGTTATCTTGCTCAGGGTTGCAATGAGACCAACTTCCCAGAAATCACTGCACTTCAGCCATCCTCCCTTTTTCCCCAGACATAGCCAATCATGCCTGTATCTAGACGCCTGACCATTCAAACCCTGGATTCCAGCGATAGTGGGTTAGCATAATTTCCATTGCTGTTGGAGGGATCAAAAATCACGGGTGTTCAGCTTAGGCTTGCTCCTTTGGCCTTAATGCACTGAAATTCCTCCAGATTCCTTGAAGCATTTAATGATATTACACACTGTAGAGGGAGACATATCCAAATCCCTTCCAATCTTTTATTGTTTTTGAACATTTTCTTATGCATTTTTCTTACACATTTTTTTACACATCTTTGCATTAGTTTTCTTACCCATTTGTTGATAAACTGGAGATCCTCTGCACAGCATTGCTCATCAAAGACTCAGCCTTTCATGGATACAGATTTTGTACCAATTTATGATTACAATCATTGCTAGCCCTAAATTACCCCATCCTAACTTCTTGGAATGTGTTTAGCAGGCGTGAAATGAAGGAATTATTTGGTAACAAATAAAAGGACACTGAGCAGACAAAACATGAAATATCTTAGGTTCATACTGTCTGCAATGCATTAAAAGTCAATGAAGCAAACAGTGCATTGTTTAATTGTTAGTTGCATTTTCCACACAGTCCAAATGTGTTTTGATTTAGGGTTGTAGAAATATAGGTTTCTAAGTGAGCAAATATCTGTAACAATGCAGACACATAAAACCACTAGTCAAGATAAAACATACAAAATGTTATAAAAAGTTTATAGGATTAAAAAACATTTGTCTCTGTGAAATCAGTATAGCATAATTACAAAGTATTAATTGATTAATTGGTTGATTGCAAAACTGGAGTATAAAAATGTCGTATTGTCATACAATTATCCTGTCTATTGCAAAACAAGAGTGGCTGACCTAGGAAACATAATCTAGTTATTCAAATGCAACTAGAATATACACATGGCATGGTTCAACCTTTCATCATTAGTGCCAATCAAACTAATAAATGCAAAATAAGCAACATCATAAACAATAATGATTAATAATTTAAACATTCATTTATAAATATTCAATTTAATCTTGCAAGAATATTTAGGGTGTTTAGTGCCGAACACAAACGACAAACAAAAGAAACGTTTCATCCATCCGAATGAATCAACCATCTATAGTTTTCTTTTGAGCCACTATATATGTGCCTTAATCCAAGAAGACTTACTTTACTTCTACAAAAACACAAATAATATCATCACTTTACAATCTGAAAACCAAATGAATAGATTAAAAGGCTAGATTTGTGAACAATATTGAAGGTATCTGTGTTTCAGTCCTCATTTAGATGTCACATCATTTGCCTCTTTACTGGCTTTTGTGGTGCTGCTTTCTTTTTTGGCGCCATCCTTGGAACTCTGGTTAAAAGTCCCATTCCGAATACTTTCTGAGCTCTGGTGCTGAAAATGCTTTCTGGAACCCACTAAGGATGGGTTATTTACCAGTGTGTAGAGGAGATGCCAGTGTCCACGTGCCCACTTAGCATTGGGTACCTTGTTCTGCTTTCTGTCCTGAGTGACCAGTTGGATTCCTGGAAATGTTAGTCAGAGACAGTTAGCTAATTTTATTTGTCTGTTTCTATACGTATAAAGTAAAAAAAAAACTTTTACAGGTACATGCACACATACACTGATCAGCCATAACATTAAAACCACCTCATTGTTTCTACACTCACTGTCCATTTTATCAGCTCCACTTACCATATAGAAGCACTTTGTAGTTCTACAATTACTGACTGTAGTCCATCTGTTTCTCTGCATGCTTTGTTAGCCCCCTTTCATGTTCATGCTGGACCAACTAGGTAGGAGTGTCTAATAGAGTGGACAGTGAGTGGACACGGTATTTAAAAACTCCAGCAGTGCTGCTGTGTCTGATCCACTCATACCAGCACAACACAAACTAATACACCACCACCATGTCATTGTCACTGCAGTGCTGAGAATCATCCACCACCTAAATAATACCTGCTCTGTAGTGGTACTGTGGAGGTCCTGACCATTGAAGAACAGGGTGAAAGCAGGCTAAAAAAGTATGTAGAGAAAAAAATGGACTACAGTCAGTAGTTGTAGAACTACAAAGTGCTTCTATATGGTAAGTGGAGCTGATAAAATGGACAGTGAGTGTAGAAACAAGGAGGTGGTTTTAATGTTATGGCTGATCAGTGTATAATTTACAAATGGTCAAAGACAAGGTGTTTGTGTCAGTATAAAAAATATTCATATAACCTATTATTAATAGAACCAGCCAGTCACAGGGCAGGACATCACTCACTCACTCACTCACTCACTCACTCACTCACTCACTCACTCACTCACTCACTCACTCACTCACCCACACTCAACTCAAACTCAAACTCAAATGAAGCCACACTCTGTCTAGTCAGTCAAGTCCATACTCTGGGTTTAAATCATACCTTCAGTCACTATCTGTAAAAACTGCATTTTTTTCTTATATCCATGTGGGTTTCATCTGAATATTTTGCTTTTTCAACCTCATAAATGTGTCTGTATGTAAACTGGCTATTTTAAATTTGCTTCTTACATTTACGGCACTTAGCAGACACTTTTATCCATGACTTACAGTAATGTGACAGTATATTTTCTAAGCAATTGAGGGTTAAGGGCATTGCTCAAGGGCCCAACAGTGGCGAGGCTTGAACCACCAACCTTTCAATTGCTAGTCCAGTACCATAACCACTAGGCTAAAACGTGCCCCTTGGATGTAGTAAGTAAACAGATGACTGTACAATGTCAATGCAATGGGTTGACACTCTGTCTGTGGTGTTCAGTATTTCTGAGTTGGTTTCGGACACAGGGATCCAGAAATGGTTATTAATATACATATTTTTACTTTTAATTTTATTTGATTTAATTGTTTATTTATGTTTGAAAATACATTTGATCTTTGACCCATTCATATTTTATTCCACATTAATGTATTTCAGCACAATAATCAAATTTGAAATTCCAACATCAAAGGTTAGAAGTAAATAGTCACTATAAACACATAATTTTATATAATATATTTTAAATATTACATTTACAAACATTTATTAAAAAAACTCTTATCTTTGACCCATCTATTTTCTGATTTAAAATACTGTAAGACAATTCCAAACAAAACAGTAAATGAATATCATTAAATGGCTTCTGAATCTACTGGCATCCATAATGCAATCTTCTGAGCACAGTTGTGCCATATTGAGCTTGCCATTGCCACACTGAAAAACAAGCCCTCTGGGTTGAATAAAAATGAAACAGTCAATTAGAGTGGTCCATCTGTGTAATCTGCTAACCTAATGCTAATCTCTGCTGCACAATAGGGCACTGTTCAACAGGGGTTTGGAATTTTGACTGGATTTAAATGTATTTCAAAGAGTAATTCACAGAAATCAGAGTTATATGTTTGCAATGGCACGCTTACCATCTGCTTGCACAGACAGTTCATATCTCATCTGATAGAAACAATTTAAGATCCTGATGAGTTGGTGTTGCGGTGTGCAGCTGAGGTCGAATGGTTCTACTACGAACGGTGCTATTTGGGTTGTGACAGGTCTGATTGAGAGCAATACTGAAGCCAGAGGGACTCATCGCACATTATGGCCAAATTTTTACTTCTAAATTTAATCAGGATGGATATGTGGGCCTGATGCGTGCAAAACAGTGTGATGTGTCAATTATGTTTAAAACAGGGCTGGGCTTGCCAACTGCTAGAAAAATACAGCTTGGATCTTCCCAGGAGAATACAATACAAAGACTGACTGCTGCATATGCCTTGCCTTACATTTATCCATGACTGATCAATTCAGCACTAATAGAAGAGCAGCACTGGATCTATGAATGTAAAACATACATGCAAGAAAAGCCTGACCTTTGATTAGTTGTCTTAATACAGTATGTGTTACATCTGGGCTATGTTCCTCAACCAATCTAATAATATGAAAAAATGTAGTCTATGTAAGAAACAAAGCATGGCAGTGTGTACTGTGGTGAGGGAAATAATCATCAACAGGGAGTGTAATCACCCAAAGTTGGTCATTTTTCAACCATAACATGCCCTGCAGCACTTTATTGCAGATGTCGTACAGCAACTTCCCAACAACACACTTTTCTTTATAATTTTTGACATTAATGAATAATTTCATTATGATTATTAACTTTAATTATTTGACAAATTATTAACTATTACTAAGTTACATTTAACAGAATAAATCTGTGATACAAAATAATTCAAAGACAATGGCAAACAACAGTGATACTACTACAACTACTACTACTAATAATAATAATTGGATAAACTTCATACAATAAACATATTGGAATTGAAACACTTGCCTTCCTCAGCATAACGGACCGCCTCTCCAGAGCTTTTGTCCTGGCTTGAAGACTCCAACAATAATCCACAGAAGGCCTTCATGACAGGGTGAGACTGGCTGACCTCAATCTTTAAGTAATGAGCATAGCAGCGATAGCCTGCAGAGCAACAGAAATGATGGAGCTAAAACTAGGAAAAAGCAATCTATAAACCATTGAGTACACCGATAATTTAGTCTGTACTTTGAGTGAAACTGCTCCCCAACTGTGCAGAGCATTCATCTCAGGTCAGTCAGTCGATATCACATAGGATTTACAGTCTGGTATATTTAATATGGATGACTTAAAATGTCAACCAGCTTTTAGAACTACTATATATAAGAAAACTCTCTAGCCTTTTTGATGTAAGTCTGTCATGTTTGCATACCAGTTAAACCTTACTACTGTTTATTTAACTACCTGTCTTCATTAATATCAAATGCCTTGTAAACATAAAAAGTCAACAATAAATGCAAATCATGTAATCATGTAATCATGTGCATTATTTTTATGAAAGCTGCAGAATTTAAATTTAAATGCTTTTTGTCTTTTCAAATACATATAAAAACCACACTTAAGGAAAAGTTAGAACATTCTGTAAATGCACTAAAACTAAAAATATGTGATTGTTATTAACTGATGTATATTAACAAATGAAATGATGGTGAGCAGAAAAAACATGAAATGTATCTGGTTCATGTATTGGGGTCTGCAATGAAATGCAAGTCAAAGTAAAAAAAAAACCCCACTGTATTTTTTGCTTTTTCCATACTGTTCCAACCTTTTTTGATTTGGTGGTGTATTTCTGCAACATCAAATTAGCCATTTCCAAGTATTGCACAATATTGGAGGCACGTATGTCTCTAATGTCTTAACTGTGTGCTGTTTTAAACATTTTTCAGCTAAACACCTAGCTTTTGTGGTATACTGCCAGTTAAGCTGTTATTGCTCCAAGATGTTTCTACTTTACAATAACCACATATAACATTTTACAGGGCAACTTTAGTTAACAGACTAGAAGGAAATGTGGCATCCTATGACTGTACCAGGTTTAAAGTCACCAAACTTATCAGAATTACCTATTACACTACTAATGTTTATTTTTAAAGACTTTATGAAGCTTTATGCTTCATTTTCTGTTGAGTCTATTCAACTGAATTGAATTGTATGCATGACTTTGTTAGCTGAAATAGCTGAACCCACTAATTAAAAGCTTCAGTTCACATAATTTTGGCACTGCTGTGTGTATGTACAATGTGGTTAATACCAAGGGTGAAAGTAATTATAAATTCTTGCCGGTACTACTACCACAACCTTCAACATATCATATTATATCATATCCCCTTGACTTCATGCATCTTTAAAAAAAGTTTTTATATTATAATATTATAAAACAATTTAATATTTTAATACCTGCATGGAGTAGAAAACATTTGACATTGTGTATAGCAAAAAATTTTTATTCAACCTTTAATAATTAAACAAATAATAATTTATAATTTATTTTTTCTCTTGTTCAGTGCAGATGACATTAACAAGTCTGTGGTCAGGTTGTGAAAAGAGAAGGAAATGAAACACACCCTTTCCCAGGCGCTGTGTTTAGGAAGTAAATAAAGACGTGCATGCGCATTCACGTACCATAGAAATGAGTTACATTGTCACCTAACACACAGCTTGTCTGAGCTGCTCTGTGTTGTTGGAATTAAACAGAGTATCACGAAACATCACAATGTACTACACATTTTATTCGGGAGCTTTTGCAACAAACATCTGCCTGTAAAAACCACACAGCACTGAATTTCAGTCAGCTGCAGCATTAAAAGCTGAGAAGAACAGCCCAGATCAAAACCCAGCATGGACAGTTCAGAAGCAATTCAGACTAATTTAGAAGCAGCTAATAAGGAGATGATGTTTGCAGATGTGTTTTCTTGCTGAAAGTGCGATCATGACTGAATTGACTGTTTTGAATGTGGGTTTAGGCAGGTAGCTTCTTTACACTAAATCTTTAAGTGGTATGTAGTACCGAATCTTTCCAGCCTACTTTCACCGCTGGTTAATACCAAAAAATCTAAATAAGGCCTTTTGCATATAGGTAAGTAAACATTCTCTTAGCCGTAGCTTATGTAGCCTGACGCACCTGTGTCATATGCCTCTACATCACGGTTGAGGAGGCTGATGTCCATGCGGCCCAGGTGAAAGATGTTAAAAAGAGCAGTGATAACCAACCTCCAAACAGCAACCAACAAACCAACCAGCACATTTACCAGGAAAAGCAGGTAGGACAGAAGAAATATACTACTTCTGCAGAGATAAGTAAACATACAAAATTTACATTCTTATTCTAATTAAACAAAAACTATTAATTTCTGTTTATTAAACTGATTTTGAAATATATGGAAATAAGCACAATGAGCCAAACCTGTTAGTTAGGTCTCGTGTTCCAGCTTCTTTTTTAATAAAAAGGAACTTGGATGCTAGGTGCTGGATAAGCACAACCACAAACAACATCAACCAGAAAGGCCTGGAGATAGAAACACACACATAAGAGGGGATTTGTTTTAAGTAGCACTTCTTTAGGTGCTTTACTTTGTGGTTTAGCATTAAAGATGGTTGTCATAAAGAGTTTGTGTAGTTCTCTTGAGAATAATGGCTTGATGCTAAAAAATCAATGAGAAGGCAGAAACCTCTCCTGACCGCTTAAGGTAAATAAAAAAATGTCGTCCACTTACCACATTCTCCCAACAATGTTGAAAAGCAAAAGGTTTTTTCCATAGAAGATGGGGATGATGACAAGAAACACACCAAACAGAAGGCAAATGAAGAACACCAGAGTTTGAATGACCATACCTTGATGTGAACAGACACAAAAAGTGTATTTCAGCCAGATAAGTAGTAGAATTTTCTAGTAATTTAAAAATGTTTGGTGGGTAAACGGAAAAAGATAATGAAATAGCATTTTTTTTAAATGCATTTTCTCCCTTTTTTCTCCCGATTTTTAACCCAATTGCGTTATGCTTCCTCTCCACTGGAGCTGACCACCGCCCCGATTGAGGAGAGCAAGACTGTCACACGCCCCCTCTGACACGTGTGCAGTAGCCAACTGCATCGCTTTACCTGCACGAGGCGAGTTCATATGTGGATCAGCTTTGTGCACTGAGAGCCACACCCTGATCAGCATTATTCCCAGACTCTGTGCAGGTGCCATCCGGCTTATCCTACCCTATGAACAACAGCCAATCGTTGTTCATGTAACCGCCCAGCCCAGCTGGTTGGCAGAGCTGAGATTCAAAACGATGTATTTTAAAATCCCAGCTCTGGTGTGCTAGCATATTTTATCGCTGCACCATCTGAGTAGCTGAAAATTGTTTAAAGTCAAAATTTGTTTTGTTTTAATTTTCACAGAATTATTCAGAGATCAAGTATGTGTCCCCTTTTTTAAGCATGTTTTTATGCCCAGTGACACCATATAAACTACTGTTAAAAAGAGGTAGTAGCTGGTTTCATGTGTTTTAGAGTAAATTCATCCTGTCAAATGGGTAGCTGTTATGCATTAGTGAATACCGGCAGGCAGAGCCAAGATTCGATACCATGTATTCGAGATCTCAGCTCTGGTGAACAGTGTATGCTTTATCGCTGCGCCACCTGAGCGGCATTATTTATTTATAAAAATTGGTTATTGTTGGTCAGGGTTGCAGTAGGTCCATTTGGAAACATTGGGTGCAAAAACATGTATTGGGTGCATTTCACATTGAATTACTTTAGTGAAAACGTGACTTTAGTTTTAGATTTTTAGCTATTTTTGAAAAAATCTTAAAACTTATTAAAATTTTTTTAATGTTTTTATTGTGGGTGAGTAAGAGATTACTAGGAGAAAATGGCAACATCCCTTTCTGATTTTCCCAACAACATTGTGAAGCATGAAATTCCTATACTGGACTGTTGGCTCTTATTTTTTTTTTTTACATTTACCAGAAAATGAGGACAAAAATGTTATTACAAAATTACAAAGAACAAAACAAAAAAGATTATTCTCTATTTATAAGAAGGAAATCCTTAAATAGATTTAATGAAAGACAATTTTTTTTAAAGTTTAGGGTAACTAGAAGGGATTGGGGCGGCACGGTGACTCGGTGGGTAGCACTGTCGCCTCACAGCAAGAAGGACCTGTGTTCGATCCCCAGGTGGGGCGGTCCAGGTCCTTTCTGTGAGGAGTTTGCATGTTCTCTCCGTGTCACTGTGGGTTTCTTCCGGGAGCTCCGGTTTCCTCCCACAGTCCAAAAACACCCAAAGCTGGCATAGGCTCCAGAACCCGACACCCATGACCCTGATTGGATAAGCGGTTAAGAAAGTAAGTGAGTGAATGAGTGATTTAATGAATAAGTTTAGGGTAACTCAAAGATATTGGCCACTTTTTTGCTTTAATATCATTGCTTTGATAACATTGTTTGATATCAAGTGAGAGAGGAAATATGACTTTTAAAGCAGTAAAATAGTGTGTAGTACAGTGACATTTACCCATGCAAATGAATGCAGCTTGGTAGCTGGTGTATCCCATCCAGCAGACCAGTGCAGGACGGGATGGCCTTATACTTCTTTGGCAGTTATACACATTGTAAATGTCTCCTCTGTACAGACCCCTCAGATTGGACCTGAATTCACAAACACACACTCACTATTTAGGGAATAAAAATGGCCATAATGGATTGCAAATATAATACAGACATGTGAGACAATTTGAATTTGCAATGATACAATTTAAAAAAGCTATTATTCTCAGTCTGGCATTGGCAAGAGTAATTACGGAAATGTCATTATAGCCAGATAAAGCCTGTTCCCATTTGCAGTAATCATAGATAATATAATAAACTGAGAGAAATAAAAAGAGAGAGAGAAAAGAGAGAAAGAAAGAAAATGAGAAAGAGACAGAGAAAGTAAGGTAGAAATACAATAATGCCATCCAGTAAGGGATTAAACAGTAACATAGTAAACCATAGCACAGCAGTCTACAGTCTGTGTCTGCATTTTTTCTCTGTTTCAGTTATACCTGTGCAGGACCATGGACCTCATGAACATAATCAGATTGACCAAGCAAGACAGGGTCACTGCTGAGACATAGCACACTGCAACACACAAAAAACACAGCACAATCTCAGCACTTTTTATTTTCTGCTGATTAGCAAACAAGCTCAGCTCAGCTCAGCTACAGTCCAGCAATCTGCACTGCTGACTCCATCACTATTCCCCAATCGCAATGTGTGTGTGCACATGCTCTTTTTGTGAAGGCGGTATAGATTTACACAGGTGGGTATAAGGAGGACTGACAGCAGATCCATACACTCAGCAATGGATCCATTACTGGCCTCTGAGTAATATTTCCTGCAGTTGCCAGGAAGCTTAACATAATTAGACTGCATGCAGCAGGCTCTGTGAGGCACAAGAACCTCAGTATGTTCACAATTGCTATTCAATTACACTAGTGGTAGTGTACTTAAGAAAACCAGATTTCATAAATAAAAAAGTATTGATTACCTCACTGTGTCCAGCATTAATGTTAGCACATCCCCACCTCTTTCTTCGACTTTTAAAAATGCATGATGGGGGAGGATAACACGTGTGTGCAGAGGCACAGCCTGATGTTTGACAAGTGTAGGGGTGGGTCTCAAACAGCTGTTTCAAGACTTCAGTTTGTGATGCTAAGAGCCCAGCTTGTAAAGGAAACACTAACTGGATTTATTATTTAAGTTATTTATTTATTAGGATTTTAACGTCATGTTTTAAACACTTTGGTTACATTCATGACAGGACAGGTACGTAGTTACATCAGTTTAAGTCTTTAATTTAAAACACAATCATGGACAGTTTCGTATCGCCAATTCACCTCACTTGCATGTCTTTGGACTGTGGGAGGAAACAGGAGCTCCTGAAGGAAACCCATGCAGACACAGGAAGAACATGCAAACTCCACACAGAAAGGACCCAGACCGCTCCACCAGGGAATTGAACCCATGACCTTCTTGCTGTGAGGTGACAGTGCTACCCATCAAGTCACCGTGCCACCCCTGATTTAGCAATGAATTTATCTTTAATTCTCACAAGTTTCTTGAACTAACTTTGCAAAACCCAATAAAACATGTTGAACTAACCATTATTCTTTGCAAAACCCAATAAGACACCAAAGTATGAATGTGCTCACAGATTATTATTATTTTTTAAGAACATAATTTATTTTAACTCTCATTTACTGAGCCTGGTACAGTCACAGATACTTGTTTTTTTTCTTCTGAGATAAATAATAACAATTATACTTACTGCAATTATTACCAACATTGTTCTGCTTTATAAATCATTGACCAGAAATGTTAAGCACCTGGGAGGAGCTGCTAAAACTAAATTCCAGGCATTTCATGACCAGTTCTGGTTTTATTAAAACGCTAGATATTGCAGGTCTGCCACCTGCAGCAGTTCCAGTTTGGGCTTTTTCTTTTTTAAACAAGGATACTGAGACTTACCCTCAACACACCACATGTAGTATGCCACAATCTTCACAACCTCTTTACGGTCATCTGATAGAATTATGTTGAAGCCAGCTAGGAGAAACGCAATATCTTCATTCACTCCTCTTCGGACAATCTTAAGAGTGGGCACTACTGCAATCACCAGCAAGAGGGCCATCTGAAAAAAACATAAACAAATAAAGCACAACTATGATGTAATGAACAAATAGAAGGCCTTATCTTGACTTGAGTATATAGAACAAACCTGATAAAGAGCAATAAATGCCACAACCAGAGAGATGGCTAACTTCAGTGGGAACCTGAAAACTGATATAGCAGGTAATAACAATAAACAGCAAAATCATGACAAACCAGATACATTTTACAATCTGATAAACAAAGTAGAATAGATACCCTTTTCAGGTGTATACATATAAGATCTTAATACACCAGAGATTCTTTCAGACAGTTTGGTATTAGAACTGCTGGAGCTAAAAGAAAAGTAGAAAAAAGTACTGTTACACAACAACAGCCATACACTCATTGGATCAAGTCCAATAATCAATTATAAACTGTTATAATTCATTTTACTGCCAACAGAATGGATCATACTAAGAAGATTATATTAACTGTAACAGGACAACACCTTTACATGCAGTCAAATGTCGGCTAGATTAGTAAAAGAGGTACCAACACCATTGTATTTTCTAAAGTACTGGAATATAACATTTAACTGGGCAGGTCTAGGCACAGACAATTTGGCAAGCAGGGGCTCAATAGCAAAAAGGCCATTATCCACCCCATCTCACCCACCTATGCACTGTTTCTTTTATTTCTGTTCTCTCTGATCTCAAATATCAAAAAACACAGTTTTTATATTTTTACAAACAATGATCAACAAATCAATTGCAATCAACCTCGCAATTAATCTCAGAGGTTTTCAGAGGTCAGGGCTCTGCAGGTCGGTTTGAGTTAATACACAATTAGTCTTCATGGTTCTTGCCTTGTGCATTCCCCAAACGGCTTCCACAAAGTTGGAAGCACATAATTTGCATTGCATATAATACAATAAAAACACTAATAAATAAATACAATTGGTAAAATATTAGAAATCAGGATGTTTGATAATATTTTATGCTGTAACTGTATATACGAGAGTTCTTCAAAAAGTTTCCACACTTTTTTTAACTTTATTTATTAAGAATTTCTAAAATAAATGATATCACTTTTCTACATAGTCACCTTCCAATGCATTTTTCCCAGCATTGTACACACTTTATAATGCCATCAGCAAAAAATTTTTTTGGTTGAGTGTGTAGCCACTGATGCACTGCTGCTTTCACATCATCATCGCATGAAAATTGTCTTTCCCTTGAAGCTTCTTTGAGTGTCCAAAAAGGTAAAAATCAGATGGCACTAAATTTGGACTATAAGATCTCTCTGTTTCTCAGACATGATCAATTACTACTCCTCCGACGCTCACCGTTTCCAACAAAAATATAAACTTTTTGAAGACTCTCATTGATGTCTTTGTCTTATGAAACAAAGCAGTAAATTAAAAATGGTTATATGTATTACAGATATGTATTAGAGAAAACTTGAACCATCTAACCTGGCTTGGGATGGTTTCTTTTTTTTAAGGATGTCCTTAACATAATCTTTGTAGTAGCTAGCATTCTTTAAATCCTGAAAGACAAAAATCAATGGAAATTTATTGCAAATAATTTACCAATTTAGTCAGCTCTATATAAGTGTAAGAGGTTTTAAAAACTGAGAAAATGTACTATGAAAAGCAGAGTTGGAATAGCACTTATTTATGTGTGCTACTATAAATGAATATTTTACTTTGGAAATATCCTGCTTCTTTGATTGTGTTTGATTTTTCTCATGTACTGCATTTAAGGCAAAAAAAACAAATGTATTTTTTATGTCTTGCATAAGCAAATACATTTCCTATTGTGAATTGTCTGCAGGAAAACAACACAGTGGCTGTTTAATCTGTCCTGTACCCAATCTTATAATGCTGCTTATTATAAATAAGCTTGTGGAACATTCCCGAATTTAGTTTTCTACTTTGGTTTGTTCTAGAAAAGTAAATGTTGCTATTTCTGATTTAAGAACCTCCTCTAACGGTCACAGAAAGAACTAATTCATTAGTTCTAAAGTAACTAAATTTGCTTCATACTACTGTATATGTATATAAATGTTTCACAACAGCTCTCAATAATGATATGTATATATAGTACTGCATAGACTCACCTCCGATGCCTCACTTTTTATTGTTTCTTTAAAGCCTTTGAAAAGAAGTAGAGGATACTGGAAGCTGAGAAAGGCCAAACAGGCAATTTGAGGCAGGCTGCTCAAGAGGGCATAGTACTTATAGATCTGCAAATGATAAGCAAAAGAAATACAATATTTATCAAATGTCACACATTACATTAGCTGCAACACAGTTAACATGAAATTATATGACCTTTACCCAAACATTTTAAATCAAACTCTTATAGTTTGAGGAAAAGAAAAACAACAATCCCATAGTTAGTGTGTTAACATAAAAAATGTTAATTAATTTAAAAAGGGTAGACTCCACAGACATATGTTCATGTCAATAGCCTTCCAAACAAATCAACATTATTCAGGTGGCATGCCCTGACCCCATTTGTTTTAAAAATGTGAATACAGTACCTTCAAAATAAGTGTAGTGTAGTCCAATACTAGCCTAACATTAATATTTATAAAATAGAACAATTTGTACTCTATACAATAATAGGATTATTCATATGTATTTGTGTTAGTATACATCACACACACTAACATCATCAAATACAGTACAACAGGATTGATTTGTTGTAATTGAGTAGTTAATGGCTAGTGTTGGTCCTTTTATCAATAATGTCTGATTCGTACATTACTATTTTGATTTACCATGTCTACCATGTCATGTTTTATAATGTCTGACCTTGACAGTTCTACAAATTTATTCTATTAGACTGAACAAGAATATTAATATAGCATAATATTTCCTACCTGTGGTGTTTTTGGGCAGTCCACTTTGTTCCAGACCAAAACTATAAAATGTGTCCAAGACAACAGGCTGCCCAGCACATAGGCTACTTTGTTATGAAGGGTGCCACAGGCCAGCAAGGGGTAGTACAAAGCAGGGTAGTAGAAGAGTGCCAGGATCAGCCAGTACTCTAAAAAATCAATTTCACATGATTACATAAACAGATGCACAATTTAAAATAACATACATGTTAGATGGAACATAAACAGCATATTTTACATAAACCATTTTTGCTTTGTGCCAGGGTGCATTATCCTGCTGAAAGAGGTCACAGCCATCAGGGAATACCATTTCCATGAAAGGGTGTACATGGTCTGCAACAATGCTTAGGTAGGTGGTACATGTCAAACTAACATCCACATGGGTGGCAGGACCCAAGGTTTCCCAGCAGGACATTGCCAGCAGGACCCCACCGGCTTGCCTTCTTCCCATAGTGCTTCCTGGTGCCATGTGTCCCCCAGGTAAGCGAGGTACCCACACCCGGCCATCCATGTGATGTAAAAGAAAACGTGATTCATCAGACCAGGCCACCTTCTTTCATTGCTCCGTGGTCCAGTTCCAATGCTCAAGTGCCCATTGTTGGCGCTTTCGGCGGTGGACAGGGGTCAGCATGGGCACCCTGACTGGTCTGCGGCTTTGCAGCCCCATACGCAACAAACTGCAATGCACTGTGTATTCTGACACCTTTCTATCAGAACCAGCATTCACCTCATCAGCAATTTGAGCTACAGTAGCTCGTCTGTTGGATCGGACCACACGGGCCAGCCTTCACTTCCCAAGTGCATCAATGAGCCTTGGCCGCCCATGACCCTGTCGCCGGTTTGCCACTGTTCCTTCCTTGGACCACTTTTGATAGATACTGACCACTGCAGACCGGGAACAAGAGCTGCAGTTTTGACCCAGTCGTCTTGCAATCACAATTTGGCCCTTGTCAAACTCATTTAAATCCTTACGCTTGTCTATTTTTTCTGCTTCTAACACATCAACTTTCAGGATAAAATGTTCACTTGCTGCCTAATATATCCCACCCACTAACAGGTGCCGTGATGAAGAGATAATCAGTGTTATTCGCTTCACCTGTCAGTGGTCATAATGTTATGCCTGGTCGGTGTATATTTATTAAATGAAATAAAAAGAACTATGCATTCTAAATAATACTATCAATATGGTATTTATGGTGGCACAGTATGACTAGTAAATCTAATAAAATATAGACACCAATACCATGTATAGACCAACATCGACCAACAACACAACTAAATGTTTACATTACTAAAGATATCAGTACAACGGTTCAAAAAGCCAAGTAAGGAGCTATTATTCATCCTCATTTCAATATTTGCCATTAGGTTTGGCGTTCATTTGGCATATCCGAAGCAATAATAACTCACTGAGAGCTAAGATCGTTTCTCAAGGTACAAAAAGCAACAAAAAAGTCTCAACATTCTCACCCATAGCCAAAATTCCTAATTCTTCCACTGCCCAAAATATTATTCACTTAAAGTTATATTTAAATCCATAAACTTTTAAAAATATATCATACAAAGAAATCATACAATATATTTCAGAAAAAGTGTATTTTGTTATTTGTTGAATATCTGCACATATATACCCCATACCTTTGTATTCTGTGTCCTTGGTAAAGGGTAGTGGGGTACGGGATAGAACCATCTCAACAAGCTTGCAGAAAAGAACCCCAAACACAGCCACTGAAAGAGCTTTGTGCTGTATATGGTCTAAGAAATTCACTGGGCTGGAGAGAAAAGAATAAATATTTTGTGATACATTCAAATGTTTGATTAAAGTAAAATAATGGTTTGCTTTAGTTTTAAACCGCAGTGGTTCTCAACCAGTGGCCCACATTTGTATGGATAATTTACAATCCCCCTAATTGATTAGATTAGATTAGATTAGATTAGATTCAACTTTATTGTCATTGTGCAGAGTATACAAATACAGAGCCAACGAAATGCAGTAGCATCTAACCAGAAGTGCAAGATAGAGAATATATACATATAATACACAGGTAAAGTGCAAAAGTGACCAGATAGGTGAAATGAGGAGACATATAAGAATAATGAGACTATTAAACAGAATATTAAGACTATTAAACAGATAATGATGATTGTACAGTGAATAGACTAATATGTATTTACAGAGTAATGAAGGTGACTAAAGTGGCTACATGAATGGGTAATGAATGTAAATAAATAAAGTGAAGTATATAAGTATAGCGTGTATATACAGTATATACATTATTATCGTGCTGGTGTAAACAGTGCAATAGTGCCATGTGCAAATTTGCTAAATACTGATTGTATATACAGTCAAGATGAAACATTTGTAAAAAGTACAGGGTTAAATGTGGTACAAAGTGCAGTGATATTTTTACAATGGTGTGCTGGAGTTCAGCAGGGTTACAGCCTCAGGAAAAAAGCTCTTCCTGAGCCTGCTGGTACGAGAGCGGAGGCTCCTGTAACGCCTGCCAGACGGAAGTAGGGTGAAAAGTCCATGGTTATTATATTATTTAAAATAAATTTTTTGTTGGAAATGTTCTACTGCTAATATAGACCCAAATTTTAATGTTTACAGTAATTTTAATGTATATATGTTTTGTTAAAAGAGTGGCACGTGATCCTGTTGTAAGTATTCTATTGGTTTTCTTTGTTTTGGAAAAAAAGTGCATTGTTGTTTTCAAGTTATAAATATATCTCCAATGGCCCTGTGATCCTTAAATACAAACATGGCAGACTCCTGTATTAAAAACAGGAGTAACAAATCGGTTTAAGGTATTTCTTAATCTTACTGCTGGCATTAACCAGAAGGGGAGGGTTTTACACTTTGAGACTCTGTCCCCTTATGCATTTCTTCTGTATGCATTTCAGGAAGTTTTTCCTTGCCACATCTGGCTTGCTCATCAGACTCTGTTTTGTGACAATTTCTACTGATTAAACTTTAAGGCCTAACACTACTATTCATCAATGTATGTATGACTTGTTTTTGTTATGGTATGGTTCACTGGTTAATATACACCGATCAGCCATAAAACCACCTTCTTGTTTCTACACTCACTGTCCATTTTATCAAGCTTCACTTACCATATAGAAGCACTTTGTAGTTCTACAATAACTGACTGTAGTCCATCTGTTACTCTGCATGCTTTGTTAGCCCCTTTCATGCTGTTCTTCAATGGTCAGGGCCACTACAGAGCAGGTATTATTTGGGTGATGGATCATTCTCAGCACTGCAGTGACACTGACATGGTGATGGTGTGTTAGTGTGTGTTGTGCTGGTATTAGTGGATAAGACAATTTCACATAAGATTAATTGTTTATTTATCTATTTATTACCAGTTATGACTTTTAGATCATTTAATTCTGTGTTTGTATGATTTGTGTAAATCGTGTATTTATTTAAAGTATCCTCCAGGCCACCCAAGAAGGATGGGCCCTGCTGAGTCTGGTTCCTCTCAAGGTTTCTTCCTGTAATTTTCAGGGAGTTTTTCCTTGCCACAGTCGCCCTCGGCTTGCTCAACAGGGGTTTTTGTATCTGTTGGTCCTGGATTTTGTAAAGTTGCTTTGAGACAATGTATATTGTAAAAAGCGCTATATAAATAAAGTTGACTTGACTTGACACGGCAATGCTGATGGAGTTTTGTCACTGCTGGACTGAGAATAGTCCACCAACCAAAAATATCCAGCCAACAGCGCCCCTTGGGCAGCGTCCTGTGACCACTGATGAAGATCTCAAATATGACCAACTCAAACAGCAATTGTCTCTGACTTTACATCTGCAAGGTGGACCAACTAGGTAGGAGTTTCTAATAGAGTAGACAGTGAATGGACATGGTATTTAAAAACTCCAGCAGCGCTGCTGTGTCTGATCCACTCATACCATCACAACACACACTAACACACCACCATGTCAGTGTCACTGCAGTGCTGAGAATGATCCACCACCTAAATAATACCTGCTCTGTGGTCCTGTGGGGGTCCTGACCATTGAAGAACAGGGTGAAAGCAGGTTAAAACAGTATGCACAGAAACAGATGGACTACAGTCAGTAATTGTAAACCTTCAAAGTGCTTCTATATGGTAAGTGGAGCTGATAAAATGGACAGTGAGTGTAGAAACAAGGGGGTGATTTTAATGTTAAGTATGACGACTCACCTTAGTAAACCTGGAATGTCTTTTAGACTGACCACAACTTTCTGCCGCCTTGCCAGAAATGCCAGGATCATCAAGACCACCAACTACATACATAGAAAGTAAAAAAATCAGCAGTAAGAAGTCATAACCCACTTTATGAACCCACTATCCTCCTGCTTCTCAGTTCAAATAAAATAACAGACCATGGACCAGAGCAAACGGGGGAAGTGCCTTTATCACTAATAAAAACTACACAGTGATGCCTGTTTATCCTATATCAATCAAGTTAACTGGCTTGAGAGCAGTGACCTGCTATGACCTATGACATCTTTAGGAAGATGTAAGCATTCTAGTGCATGTTGGGGGCAGCCAGCCCTACCACAGCTGCCATACCTTTCTGCTGTTTTAATACAATTTGGAGATGGTGAGTGATGACTGTCAGCAAGGGTCAGTGGAAAGCCTGGCTGTTACAGAAGATCATGTTGATTTTTCTAATGTATTTCTCCCTTACAAGTGCATCTACACAGCATGTTCAAAAGTTGTTCAATAATTCCAGTCACACGTTTGCTAAAAGATGCAAAAACTTAAGCACACATTATGCATTTTCTTTAGACAAATTTGACAACATGCTATACTAAAAAGATGCCAACAGTTGTCTGTCATGCTATAGCAATCATGCTCATTTGCAGGAGCTGTAATTTTAAAGCGAAAATACTCTATATGGACAAAAGTATTGGGACACCTACAGAAGCTTTTATGACACCCCATTCTAAACCGATAGGTATTAACATAGAGTTGATTATTTTTGTCGAGATCTCAGAACTGATGGGCTAGCGTGTTTTACCACTGTGCCACTGAGCACTGTGTTTACCGAGCACCCTCTTACTAATATTTAAAGGTGAATAGAAGTAAATCCTAACAGCCATGTTGTAAAATATAGTGGAAAGCTTTCACAGAAGAGGATGAAATCCATATTATTGTCTATGGTTTGTAATGAGATGTAAAAGTACATACGTCTTGGATATTTTGTTGTCCACATACTTTAGGCTATATAAATCACCAAAAAGGATTGTGACAAAGATGCTAAATTACACATATTGTGTGTGTGTGTGTGTGTGTGTGTGTTTGAGAGAGAGAGAGAGAGAGAGAGAGAGAGAGAGAGAGAGAGAGAGATCGCAAATAAGAACAGAGATCGCAGATAAGACTTACGGATATTGCTGCAATGCATATGTGGTAGATGCCTTCATCTACTTTTGGGTCACATGGCAGGATCGTTCTGGAAATTTCACAAAACAAGAGTATTAATCATAAGAAACTATACACAATATACACAACTACCAAAAGTAGACAATGCCAATTTTTTTCTTTATCTTGGTTAGGGGTACAATGGCTACTGAGACTGTCCCAGAAACACAGGCCTAAAGACTGGCAGCATTACTGATATAGGGTTATTCTTGTTGATAAAACACACTTAACATTAGATAAAAAAAACCAAATCAAATAGTTCTTGCTGCTTATTTTAGTATACCTCGAGCAACATGTAAACTCAGTTTGTGAGAAAACATTAACTGCAAGTCAGTGCAAAGACACTCTGAATTTCAATACAGATAAAATAAATGACAAAATAAAGTCAGTGAAATCTACCATGAGAGCCATTATTCAAAAATGAAGGGAATGGTGACCAGTGGTGACCCTTCCCGGGGTGGCAAGAATACATTAGCGGCTCATCCAAGAGGTCACAAATAAACCCAGATGAACATCAAAAGTACTGCAGGCCTCACTTGCACCAGTTAAGGTCAGTGTACACAATTTCATAATGGCATCCATGGAAGAGATGCAAAGTGCAAACAACAGAGGACCAAAAATAACACAAGAGACACAACACAAAAGAATACATTTTCCATGAAAACATCTAGTTAACCAACAAGACATTTGGGGATAATATGCTGTGGACTGCTGAGTCAAAATGAGTCCAGTTACATCTGACATAAAGCTAACACCACATTCCACTATAAGAACATCATACCAACAGTTAAACATGGTGATGATAGTGTGATGGTCTTGGGCTGCTTTGCTTCCGCAGGACGCGGATGACTTGTAATAACTGATGGAACCATGAATACTATTCTTTATCAGAAGAAAATCCTGAATGTTTGCCTACGGGCTTATGCAGCAGGACAATGATCTGAAGCACCTAAGCTAAAACAAAATTTTGGAGTGACCAAGTCACTCCAAATCCCACTGAGATGCTGTGGCATCCTTAAATAGGCAGTTCATGCTCGAAAACTTCCAATGTAGCAAATTAAAGATTTCCAATGTTTTTAGCAAGCAAACTAATTGCTTTTTATTAATTAATTAGTTATGCCTGCAACACACTTAAAATTAGGACACAGCCATATTTACCACTGTGTTACATCACCTTTTCTATTAATTGCACTTTTAGCACTTTTTTAGTGTCTTCAACTGAAGACACTAAATGTTTTGCTGGTGTTTTGCCCATTTTCGCCTATTTTTGCTTGCTTTCTACAAAGCCATGCTGCTGTAGGACATGCCAAATGGTACATCGCATTGTCTGGGTAAAGTAACCATGTTATTTGTCATGTATACATATACAGGTGTACAGTACAACAAAATTCTTTTTTCGCATATCCCAGCTTGTTTGAAAGCTGGGGTCAGAGTGCAGGGTCAGCCATTGTACGGCGCTCCTGGAGCAGGGAGGGTTAAGGGCCTTGTTTGAGGGCCCAACAGTGACCCTTGGCAGAGCCAGGATTCAAACTCTTTGATTCAAACCTTTTGATTGATAGTTCAAAGCTCTACCCACCTAGGCTACCACAGCAATGGTACATTTACACGTATGCAAGTTACCCATGCTGCACTGATGTTGCTTTTTACTGATAACACTCTGGATGGTCCTTTTGGTGACTGGCATGGAAAAATTAATGCCCATTTTCCCTAAAACAAGCTAAAATATTGACTCATCTAACCACCTCTCATGTTTCCACTGTGTTTAGGTTCATTTGAGATAAGCTCAGGCCCACTGAACCCAGCAGCGTTTCTGCATAGACTGATGTATTCTTTGCATAATAGAGCTTCAGGTTGCATTTCTTAATGCTGTGGCTGACTGTGTTTAGTGACAACAGTTTTGTACATTACTCCTGAGCCCATGTGGCTTCATTGATCACAGTAGCATGATTCATTGTGTTTTTTTGTTTGCAGTCTAGTTTGCAGTTTCTGGGGTTTGTCCTATACAACATTTAGGACAGAAAAACAGGAAAAAAGATAGACCGCTGTGCCTCTTTTATATACCTTATTTTAAAGCTAATCATGTTCACGCTCACCAGTTCACCCGATTATTCTAGAATGTTTCAAAATGGTGTAACTTTAATATTCTAAAAATATTTTACTCTTACTTTGCAAATGTCTCAATTTTTGAGTGTTTTACATGCATTAAATTTTTTATTTGTCTTAGATTGTACAAAAGATAATCAAAGTAATCAACCAAAAAGTCATTTTGAAACTTTCAGTAAAATAATCAGTAAAATAAAGCTTCAAGAGAATTAATAAATCACACAAAAAAATACACAGAAAGAAATTACTTACTCAGTGGGTTGCTTGGTGGGAAGAGCATTATCATAAAAGTCTGCATAGTCATAGAAGTCTTCCTTTCCAGGTTCTGCACTCATTGTCTAGTTTTTGGGATCACACCAGACGTATCAGTATATCAAAGAGACCCAGTAAGCCAGACAGTATGGAATAATGTTCTCCCCTTTCCCGTGGGACAAAGAGCTCCTCTTCTCTTCAGTTGCTTTGTGCAAGATTTTTTTTTCACCCAGAGTCTGGCAACACTGTGAAGCAGTAAGGGTAAAGTCCTGTCTTCCTGTAATGTCTCCCTCCTTTGATTCTTTCTGTGTCCAGGTGCTCATATATAGCTGTAGCAGAGACTTGTGAAGAAAAGTGTAACAGACAGTTCTTTGGTCCTCTCTGGGCTGCCTTATTCATATGTGGATTACCACCACACTGAAAAACTGGAGAAAGAACAGAAGAAAAAGAAAGAAGGGGTGTGAAAATAAGGAGAGTAACCTTCCAATCCCTCTTTCCACCTGTGGCTTAGTGGGATTAGGTGGCCTTTTAGGGGCGGGCTGCAGTCTGGGTGGCTGCCCAAAGGGCACCAGGAGTACAGAAACTTTATAAAGCCAATGCTACGGGAGTGTGGGATGTCTGTTGTTCATGAGGCATGTTTCATTCATTCATTTCCATTTTCCATTGAGATAACAGGGAAATTCATATAAGTAGAGATTATCTTACTGTAAAGATTCCTACTGATGAGTCATAGTATGTAATGTCAGTGAACACACACTGAAATACACTGAATGGATTAGTCTTCAGTGTATTATCTTAATCATGATAAAATAGAACATTCCTCATCATAGAAATATTTGCAAAAAACACTACATGACCAAAAGTAACTCAAATATTTCTCTAATTTAGCTGCATTCATTGCTAATAGTTGCATATAATCAAGTATACAGACTTGCTATCTCAAGAGAAACAATGGCATTAGAATGAGATGTACTAAAGAGCTAAGAGATATGCTTGAGCTGCCCCACTTAAGTGTAAGTGCAGTGACCATCTAAAGTGGATACATCTACGTGTAGTAATAACAGCTCAATTATAAAGCAGTTGGTTATATAAGTTTACTAAATGAGACCTTTTAGTGCTTTAGTACATTATAACCACCTCCTTAAGGGACAGTGATAGCCTAGTGGATAGAGCTTTGGGCTATCAACCGGAAGATTGGCGGTTCAAATCCAGGCTCAGCTATGCAGCCACTGTTGGGTCCTTGAGCAAGGCCTTTCTGCTCCAGGGGCGCCGTACGATGGCTGACCCTGCGCTCTGATCCCTGCTTTCAAACAAGCTGGGATATGCGAAGAAAGAATTTAATTGTTCTGTATATGTATATATGACAAATAAAGTATATCAATTTCAATCAAAAATTTTGATTTTACACTGACTGTCAATTTTATCAGCTCCCCTTACCATATAGCAGCACTTTGTAGTTCTACAATTACTGACTGTAATCCATTTATTTCTCTACATACCTTTTTAAACCTGCTTTCACCCTGTTCTTCAATGGTCAGGACCCCAACATGACCACTACAGAGCAGGTATTACTTGGGTGGTGGAGGATTTTCAGCACTGCAGTGACAATGACATGGTGGTGGTGTGTTAGTGTGTGTTGTGCTGGTATGAGTGGATCAGACACAGCAGCGCTGCTGGAGTTTTTAAATACCGTGTCCACTCACTGTCCACTCTGTTAGACACTCCTACCTAGTTGGTCCACGTTATAGATGTAAAGTCAGAGACGATCATCTATTGCTGCTGTTTGAGTTGGTCATCTTCTAGACCTTCATCAGTGGTCACAGGACGCTGCCCACATGGCACTGTTGGCTGTATATATTTTTGGTTGGTGGACTATTCTGTCCAGCAGTGACAGTGAGGTGTTTACAAGCTCCATCAGCATTGCTGTGTCTTATCCACTCATACCAACACAACACACTAACACACCACCACCATGTCAGTGTCACTGCAGTGCTGAGAATGACTCACCACCCAAATAATACCTACTCTGTAGTGGTCCTGGGAGAGTCCTGACTATTGAAGAACAGCATGAAAGGGGGCTAACAAAGCATGCAGACAAACAGATGGACTACAGTGAGTAATTGTAGAACTAGAAAGTGCTTCTATATGGTAAGTGGAGCTGATAATATGGACAGTCAGTGTAGAAACAAGGAGGTGGTTTTAATGTTATGGCTGATCAGTGTATATTGCATGTATTATTGTCTTCCTTGCTTGTTACACACTACAATTTTCTTAATTTCCTCTCTTTCCTTTCTAAAAAAATCTGTCTTCTACTGAAAATGTATGGTGAATCATGAAGAGGAGAATCAGACAACAGTAACCACCAGATTACTCAGCAGCTGAAGTCTCGTATCAAGCAAGATTGGAGAAATATTTCACTTGTGAAATGGCAACAATGTTGCAACATACAGTCCTCAGTTCCCAAATCATTAAAAAGTCTCATAAATAAGAAAGGCGATAGAACACTGTGCTTGTGTTTGGAGCGTATTGCAGGCATCAAGTTCTAGATGTGTTCATATTTACAAAATAGAATTAAGTTGGTCACTAAAACATTGGAAATCTTTTATATCTATTTTTGTCAGTTAAATTAATATTCAAGACAATTAACAAATCACAGATTCTTCTTTTTGCTGCATTTTACAAACAGTCCCAACTTTTTTTGGAAAGGCGGGTTTGTACTTCATTTCTAATTGGACACGAATGGAATGAACACAAGATTGTCTTTAAATTCATGCTGTGCATCAACAAACAAAGTAGTGTTACAGACTGCTGGCAACCACAGCTAATTGCCTGTTTTCTTACCTCACTCTTGTTTTCTTTTACCATGTATGTTGGCACTGAGATTTTGCTAAATGAGCCACAGTGCCAGGATTGGTTTAGCATTCTCATTATGCAAGGATTATAGTCAAAGAGAGTTAAAAACACTGCTGAAACCTCTGAGGGAAACAAAAACCTTACAAATCAGATTCATCCTCCTGTGAAAAAAGAGCCTGGACAAACAGAGGTCACTGAACAAAGAATGCTTTGAAGACCAGGATTGTGATGGATTTAGGCCAAAGAGAGAGTTTGCACCAGGTTTGGAAAAGTCTAATGCTTAGTTTTAACCAGTCTGAATAGTGGACAAAAATAGCATTCTTGTATACTGTATTCATGCATTAATCCTCTATACTGCTTTATTCTGATCAGTGCTTAGATGGATCCATCAACCCCTGGAAACACTGGGCATCACACATTCACCCATTCCTTTATCCACACCTCGGGGAAATGTAATGTACCCAATACACCTTCAGGGGTACCATAGAGTGAACATGGTAAACTCCTTATAGACTAAGACAAAAAGTGAACTCCTCAGAACCTCAGTTCTATACTGTGCCACCCACAGAAAATCTCTTTCATCAAAAAGTCTGCAATACAGAACTCATACAAATTGGCAAAATGCTTGAAAAACAACCCCCAATCACCAGATTTTAAAGTGTGACTCATCACCCCACACTAACACAATTCCACTGCTCCAATGCTGGCGTACACCACTTCAGCTGTTACTTGGTATTGTGATTGGCTTGTGCGCTGCTGCTCAGTTATTATAAACTATTCCCCAAAGCTCTTAATGAAGTTTCCCTGCCAATGTTGCTTAAATGGGCAATGTAATTTAATGTAATTGAACTCTGTAATGCAGTACAGTGCAGGCCTAACAGACCACTACAGTGTTTAAAAGCCAGTCTTGCGAGATGTATACATTTATTTAAGTGTAAAAAATAAAAGGTCTTTGGTACAGAAGTAGGGACAACAACTTAATTTTTGGCTGGTCTAGTGTTAAAATCCTGGACAGACAATCTCTATTCTACACATGCTTTAGCATTTTGTGGTCATTCTCTGTAAGCGTTTGTGGTCTCTGGCAGAGCTGTTATCAAAAGAATGATCTGAGATAATAAAAAGAAATGTAAATTTTTTAAGCAGGCCATTAATGAACGAACAAACAAACAATAAAATAAGAACTTTAATTTTTGAAACATTGAAAATGTTTGTGCAAATGTATTTGTAGCTTCTTTAGTAAGTGTTGCAATGCTGAACAATTTGGTGGTTTTGCTCTGTAAGCTTTTATGGCCATTGGTGAAGCTGTGACATTAATTCAGATTCGAATATAATTTTTGTAAAAATGGTTTGGTAGAAATAATTCCAAAGCCATAATTAGCAGGGTCTGGGTCATTACTGTGGCTTTTAAAGCAGGTTCAGCTAGCGTCCTGTGTACCCAGAACCCACAACTTAACTGAATTTAATTAAAAGACACAGCAGCGTAGCACACACAAAACAAGATGGACGTTCTCTTTAATGATTTCATATCCGCTATCATCACTCATGGTCTCTGGGGATTGCTAACATCAGCCATTTAAAGAAAAAGTACTCTCCTAATGCTAACCTAACAATAGCAGTAATAGATTGATACATAAGTACGAAAAAGAGCAATCAATCACTGACAAAGCATGTGACAAATAAATCCCCCAATTCTAGCAGCCTTAAATTAATAATCCAGCATATTAGCTAATCTCCATTTACCAGAAATATGTGAAATATGTGTGTGATTAACACAGATTTTAATAGCACATTTCCTGGCAGTGACAAAACAATGGAAAGCCAATTTACTTCGAACTCTCAAAAACTGAAGCTTGAATAATCATAAAAAGCAAATATAAGTAGTTAATTTAAAACATTTTAATAAATTATTATGTGTGTGTGTGTGTGTGTGTGTGTATGTGTGTGTGTGTGTGTGTGTAGGTGTGTGTGTGTGTGTGTGTGAATCAAGTTATTATTTAGACAGTCAATTAGACAGACAGGTATTTATTGAAATTCAACACTGTCAGTCTTGTCTGATGCTTATATGTTACATAACCATTAAAATAATTAATATACATTTTAAAAGTACAATAGTTTGTTTACACATCCCCACCACAACGTTGGGTTGTCAGCACATAAGTCTACTATGTTTGCATTTAAGAAATGCAGGGCACATAGAGATGTGTCTACATCTTAAATATTAAAAAGATTGTAAACACAATTCTGTCACCCTACTGATGACCAGCATTTTCTTTCTCCTTAAACTGCACAAAAAGGGAATTAAATAACATCAAGCTGAACTGTGACCTGCTATTTGGGGGCCTCTGTACAATACTCTCTCTGTGAAAAGTCGGTCCATTATTGACAGGACAATTTAAACAGGTTACAAACTTAATTAACAAAAGGCATTTACTAGAAAATTCCATAAACACTCATTACAAAAATATGCCCCAACCACTACCTGTAGACTTAGGTAAACAGCTTTCAATCTTTTCTTACTACACAGAAATGTGTTAAAATTACTCTAACCATTCACTGACCAGTGAGACATCTGGCTCAAGTTGCTAGCCTGGACAATAATTTTTTTTTTACATTTTAAGGGAAACATTATGAATATTGTCTCTTGTGTAAGCTAAGGTATTACTTATTCACAGCTTTTTTTTCTATGGCATTTGATTTTATTGAGACTAAATGGTCAGTCAGTCGTGAATATATGGTGATTCAGTTCATAAAACAAACTTTACTTAGTTTTCAATAATTTTCATATGCCATTTATCATATGACACAACTAAGAGCTGTACAGTTGATCATGTGTCACTTATAAATGGAATGTAAAGCATGCTTACTTTCTGAAATACATTCCACTACTAAGCAAACACCAAGCTAACACTCTCCTGCTATTATGATACTTTCATGGCCCAGCTATGACTATTTGTGCAAATGATAGTCATTGCACCACAAAAGTCACTTTATTTTGACACAACATGCTGCCCAGTGTTTAATTCAAAGCACAAGACATTTTTTTTTTCAAATTCTGTTAAGGCTGCCTTACACCGACTAGGCATAACATTATGACCACCTTCCTAATATTGTGTTGGTCCCCCTTTTGCTGCCAAAACAGCCCTGACCTGTCGAGGCATGACATCTGACACCTTTCTATCAGAACCAGCATTAACTTCTTTAGCAATTTGAGCTACAGTAGCTCATCTGTTAGATCGGACCACACGGGTCAGCCGTCGCTCCCCACGTGCATTAATGAGCCTTGGCCGCCCATGACCCTGTCGCCGGTTTACCACTGTTCCTTCCTTGGACCAGTTTTGATAGATACTGACCACCACAGACCAGGAACACCCCACAAGAGCTGCAGTTTTGGAGATGCTCTGACCCAGTCGTCTAGCCATCACAATCTGGCTCTTGTCAAACTTGCTCAAATCCTAACACACACCCATTTTTCCTGCTTCTAACACATCAACTTTGAGGATAAAATGTTCACTTGCTGCCTAATATATCCCACCCACTAACAGGTGCCGTGATGAAGAGATAATCAGTTTTATACAGGAAACCATGCCAGAAAATCTATAACTTATACAACTTAATTACTTTGACAACAGAATACACATTATATGGCCAAAAGTATGTAAGCATGAGTTCATATGTAAGATGATAAGATGACTTTCTACAAAATTCTAGACTGCATATATGTGAATTTAAACTCATTTGTGATGTCAAGCGCTATTGAATTTAAAGCGCAATCACAATTTAAATGTATCCCAAATTTGTTTAGTAGGAGTGAAGTCAGGGCTCTGGAGTTGATCCACACTAAACTAGTAAAACCATGTCTTCATGGACCTGGCTTTGTGCAGAGGGGCACTGTCACAGTGGAACAGAAATGGAGACTCCCTAAACAGCTACTACAAAGTTAAAAGCATGTTATTTTATACACTGTAATAGATTCACTTGTTAGCAATAGGTGGCTGAAACAGCTAAATTTAATCATTAGCAGGTGTGTTTACATACACACCTGCTAATGATTTACATTAGCCTTATAGCATATGCTCTGAACAAAAAAGAAACAAAAAACATCCAGTCAGCAATCATGTCTGCATGGCTGAATGCATGATTTTTGGGAGCCTAGTTCTGAAGGAAACATGGTGGGTGGACAGAATTGTTATGTGATGGATGTTAACTTCAGCATCCTCAGAAATATAATCTCTGCTAAATATTTTAAAGGCATTCATGTATTCATTAACATTTAAAAGTCTATATTTATATGCTTAAAAGAGGAAAAAATCTCCACTTTTACTCTTTTTACAATGTGAGGTTGCTGTTTCATGGTGTATAATAATGCATGCTACATGTAATCGACATCATAGTTTACATTAGTAACGATGTTATTGGACATGATGCATTTAGCTATGAACTTGCTAATTCACTTGTGTATTTTCCAAATAAACATGCATCAACAGACATGTGAATCATGCAAGAAAAATGCACCACTGACTATAATTAAATAAATAATAGATCACCACTGTCTCAGTATTAGAGAGAACATAAACATGTCTCTGCATGTCTCTTGCACTCTCCATTATTAAAGCATTCACACAGACCATTTTACACTCTCCTGCACATTCAGTGTTTTTGCAAACTATTATTTATAAGCATTTTATGTAACTTAAACTGCATTTAATTTTCTTACCCAGGTTTCAGGTAATCCTGATTCTCTTCCATGCTGATGCATCAGGTCATTTAAAAAAAAAAGTTGCACTGTAAGAATTGTATGTAAGTTCACCAGTCTTCAGTTTGCAGCTTGTTTTAACAACATTGCCCTGCATGCAGTCTAATAAGACTTTGACCTTGTCTTCTAATGCCTAGATCTTGGTAGGTAAAAAAAAAAAAAAAAAAAAAAAAAAAAAAACTGTTCAGTGCAGTGGCTGTGATAGAGCACATCTTGGCCGAAGATCAAAAAATGACCTTTGATCACTTCTATGTTTACACTAGTGATAAAAATCATAATAATTTAAATAATTTTACCATCATCAAGATGTACATAAAAAAGGGGACCTGTAGAATTGTATAAATGGCTTGGACATATAGTTTTAAAATAGTTATGAAGCATTATTTTTTAATTTGTCATTTTTTTATCTGCAATATTATTTACAATTTTAGTCTCAGTGTCTATAGTCTCTATACTAACACCAAGGTGCTGGAAAGAACTTCCACTGTAGTTTTGAATACTTGCTGTCTTCAAAAGACGACTAAAAACCCACCTTTTTACTTCAATCAGTTGGGTCAGTACAAATATTTATTTATTTTTATATTTTAATGCATTTCTTTTCCATGTTCTCCCAATTTTAGTGTAGTCAATCTGTCCTCCGCTGCTGGGGATCCCCGATTTTTTGCAGTTGAGGAGGATATATTGCCCTGTGCACAGCCCTTAACAGAACCCTTTTCCACCCATGCATTCTGCACAGGCACCTCTCTCTGCCAATAAGGTCTTTACACAGCGTTTGAAGACCCCGTTCACATAGTCCTGTCATTCCTCCCTGCAGGCAGGCTAGATGGCGCCCAGCTGACGGGTTTCAAGGCCGAGTTTCAAACTGCGCTGGTGTGCTAGCGGAATATCTCGCTGTGCCAACTTATGCTGATTGTAGAAAATAATTTTCTGTTCAGTTACAAGTGACAGATGAAGAAAAATCCAATTGGCAAACTCTGTTTCAACTGATACTGTTGAAGAAGTGAATTTGAATAAAGTTTATTCATTTTCAGGCTACAAGTTTTCAAGTGTCTTCACACTAGCCAAAACCCAAATATTTTATCTGACTTTATTGTGTTTATGGTTCAGAACTGCCTTTTAAGGTCACCACTGCTTGATAAGGTACTTGTGGCCGTGACGATATAACAATATAAACTGCATTAGTATATATCCAGTTAGAGCTTTAACTGTGCAGGTTATAGTCTACTGTATAGTATTGTGCTGTAAACTGTCAGAAAAAAGTTTGGCTTGTTTCAGTTTAACTAATATGCAAATACTACTACTACTACTAATAATAATAATAATATTAATAATATAATAATATAATAATAATAATAAATCAGTTCCTGCATTTCAGGCCAGCAACACAGTCCATCAGAAACTTGGGGCAGGGGCAATTTAGGGCTATTAATGAGGTAAAAAACTAAATTATGATGTAACTGTATTTACTGTTTACAACAGGTGACGTAAATAGATACCTGTAATCAAGATTTGGGACAAAAGCAGTATCCACAAAAGGCTGAGTCTTTTTTTAAATTTTCTTTATGCATATCCTTTTTTAGCACGTCCAATTGCCTGATTGCATCATGCTTCCTCTCCACCAATGCCGATCCCTGCTCTGATTGAGGAGAACGAAGCTAACCCACTCCCCCTCCGACACGCGGGCAGTATGCCGTATGCATCTTTTTTCACCTACACTTTGACGAGTGCAGTGCAGCTCAGCATTGTGTACGGAGAGACACACCCTGAAATAACTCTTTTTCTCATGTCTGCGCAGGCGCCATCAATCAGCCAGCAGAGGCCAATTGTTGTTCATGTGGCCGCTCAGCCTTAGCTGGCAGGCAGAGCTGAGATTCGATACAATGTATTCGAGATCTAGCTCTGGTTCCAGTGTGTGTTTTTACCGCTGCGCCACCTGAACGGCCCAAAAGGCTGAGTCTTTGAGGAACAAAGATGGACCGGGGATTTCCAGTTTGTCAACAAATGCATGGAAAAAAGTATCAAAATGTTTAAAGAAGAGATAGGAACAGAAGGGGTGTGCATATAATATTATTAAATAATTCAAGGAATCTGGAGGAATGTTAGTGCATAAAGGGCAGGGGAGCAAGCTTAAGCTGAACACTAGTGATTACCAATCCCTCAGACAGCACTGCATCAAGAACAGTCATTCATCAATAACTGATATAATTATATTAAACAAGGGATTACTTCGGCAAACCTTTGTCAGGCACTAAAATACAGAGTTCTGTTCACAAATGCTACTTAAAGCTTTACTCTGCAAAAAAATACCTTATGTTGAGGCAGAAAAGACTGAACAGCATTTTTCTTTCAATTATTTGAAATCATCATTTAAAAAAAGAAAAAAGTAAGGAAAACCCACACAGGATAAATGGCTGATCACAGACAGTGACAGGTGTGTTTTAAACCCTAGTCTCATGACCCTGGTGTTGAGACACAGGTGGCTGTGTATGAGGGAGGCAAGGCTGTAAAGAGATTAATCTTGCTGTTTTACTGTCTCATTGAGGAGTTAGCATAAGGGCATAGCACAATCTTTCTCATGTTAGTAGTCAAGGGGCGTGTGTGCAAATATATAACCATTCTTAGCCAGTGTGCGTTTGAAGCATGTAGTGGAGGAATCACAATATCTGACATAACTATTTTGTGAAAAAAGGGACAAAATCCAATGAATAAAAATAATCAATTAATAAATCAATGAATAAATAACCAGGCAAAACATTTTTGTCCATTGATGCTGCATGGGTGTAAGCTGGATTTTATGTACCTGTCAATATACATGAGGAAAGAGTAACAGAATTTTTAATACTAGCTTATTTCCATGTGTCGCTTAGTGATAAATAAATACTGTGCCTAAACCTTTTAAACTGTGCAGTGGTGACTACTTTGAGGACCCAGAGCAGATTCACCTCGTTGGCACTAACATTATAGCCTGACACCATAAAAACCAGGGTCATAAACCTAATTTCTGAGGTTGTGGTGCAAAGACTTTTCTATTAGTGAGCAGCAGTTGTAATCAATGAGCCCTGTTGCAGTCAATTAGAGTGTAATTGGATTAAATTGTGGTCCTGAAATTGTCTTTACTATGTTTAACAGAGAGTTGTTTATCACTTCTGACAATCTGTAATGTCAGGATACTGAAGAAGCTTCTGAGGATAAATACCACACGTATGCTACAACCTGTTTGTAAACATGCTCACACATCAGCTGTGTGACAGAAGCACATTGATCTCACATAATTCATAATTCTGTCAGGTGTAGACAAATCACAGATTAATCATAGTTTAGCACAGTAACATAATTTAATACATACACATGCTTTATTCACTAGTATAATAATGTAATTATTAGCATTAGTATGGTAATACATGCTTATGCAGTGGCAATTTAGCAAAAATTACAGTACTTAAAGAATGCATACTGTACATGTTAAAGACACTTATTTATTACCAGATGCCAATCAAGTCAACCTTCTTCCTTTGCACCAATGTCCAGCTCCATGGACAAGTACACAGCCGTATACAAAGAAGGGGTCAATGCGACATAACACATTCACCTCATCACCAGTATTAAATAATCTGTCATTTGAGTCACAGTTGCCCTTCTATTGGTTCATACCGACCGCTATAGCCTTCACTTCCTCTGGCATCAGGCTGGCCAACAACCTGCTGGCGGTTAATGGATTTTCCATACATGAAGCGCTGTTTGTGGGAACTCACCAGAGCTGTCCCACTTGCTGTTTCTGAGATACTACCCAGTCAGTTGGCCATAACGATCTGACCCTTATTAAAGTAATCTGTCTTCCTGCCTGTCCATACACTAATGAGCTAAAATATTAGGACCACTACTCCCCCCAAAAATTTAGCGTGACAACAAGGTCAAAGATATATTAAACATTGAACTGATTTGAGTTACTTGTGCTGAATGCAGCAGATACTGTATGGGCAAGCATAAAGACCTGAGTGACTTTGACTAAGGCCAGGTTGTTATGGCCAGACAACTGGGTTGAGGTATCTTCAAAGAATATCGACTGAAAATCGTACGGATGGACAGGCATGTGTAAGCTGTTTACCTGTGGAAGAAATGGCACAAGGATGCCTGCAAGGACAATCCACCTCACAACATGCAGAGGTTAAAGGACTTGCTAGTAATGGTTATTGGCAGGTGGTCCATTCTCAGCACTGCAATGACACTAACATGGTAAAGACAGGTTGTTCTGGTATAAGTCTATCAGGTACAGCAGTGTTGTGTGGATTGGGATTTTAAAATACTGTTTCAACTCACTTGCCTATTTTTAAAGAACAAATACCCTGTTAGCACTGTTAGCACAGTAGGGGCCATTTAAAAGTGCTTGGTGACAGTACCTTTAATAAAGTGCTCACGGGTGTGCTATTCTATGGGAGATGATCAAAGAACCTAGTGTATCTATGACAAGTACAAATATTTCTGATGGTTATTAAAGCACCACTGACACACATGAATACACATACGCAGTGTGTCTCCCTGCCTGTCACACTGCCAGCATCTGACAACCGCTTTGATATATGAAGCAGAAACGGTGCTGTGTGCACGTTGCTTCAATTGATTTCCTGGAACTCCTGACTAATCGCAGTATCAGAAAACCATCATGTATTTTGTGTTCACTGCAGAATAGGTAAGGAATTATTACTCGTGTCAAAAGAAAAAGCTTAGCAGTTCAGTTTAATTCAGTTATGATGACAAATGAAAAGTAAAAATAAAATGTATCTATATTTGTTACATGCTATCTATAAACAAGTGCTTTTATTTCATGTAAAATTATTTTTAATGCACAAAACTTTTTTGGACAACTAACTTTCAACTAACAGCTTTCATATGCCTTCTAGCTTACACCATTGTAGTGTGGGTGCTGCACAGCAAAACTGTTTCTGTGGTGCCATGTTTTATATGGAGTTCTACATGTTATCCCCATGCATGTGTAAATTATTCTGGGTTCATTTTCCTCCCACCCAGCAAACATGCAAAAGCTATGAATGTGTGAGTTAATGTGTGTGTCCCACACTGAAATGAATAGGTGAATTGGCTTTGAGTATTTTGACCAATTTTGTGGCAACAGTTTCAGGAAGGCCCCTACACTGTTCCAGCATGACTGGGCAACTGTGCTCGAAGAACAGCCAAGTATTATGTGGTGGAACTCCAATGACCACAGATAACACTGACCACAACACATTTAGAATTAATTGAAAGGTCAGCTAGGAGAATGGACAATATTATTCCCATCGTTTTAGAACAGATTGTCCAACTTATGCTACACATATTTTTGGCCATAAAGTGTGTTTTAGCAACTCTCCCAACATGCCCTAGTTTTAATATCAGTACCCCAGGAAATAAAACAGGGTTCTTGGACTATCTTTATCCAAATTAAAATCAGAATATATGAATATAGATTAATACCAGGTTGATAAGATCAAAGTTATAAACTAGATTAGCTTGCATTTGTTACATATAAACATGTTTTGTTATAAATTTGGCAGATTAAATTGTCCTATTTTTTTTTGTACATTGCTGTGTTTATGTCTCCTTTCTTGATGGTTAATGTTGTATGGTTGTTGGAAAGACTATATAATTATTGAAATAGTATAACAAATAGAATGTGGAATGAGATAGATAGTTTATTCTGGGTTATTTGTTTGTGACTATAAAATCACTGCAGGTGATATGAAATATGTGGGTATATTGCCAAGAGACAATTCTTTTTTTGTTTTAGTATGTATATATATATATATATATATATATATATATATATATATATATATATATATATACAGTATATATATATATATATATATATATACATATATACAGTGGGGAAAATAAGTATTAGATCCCCTGCTGATTTTGTAAGTTTACCCCCTTACAAAGACTTGAACAGTCTATAATTTTTATGGAAGGTTTATTTTAACAGAGAGAGACAGAATATCAACAAAAAATCCAGAAAAAAAACATTAAATAAAAGTTATAAATTAATTTGTATTTAATTAAGGAAAATAAGTATTTGATCCCCTACCAACCAGCAAGAATTCTGACCCCCACAGAAAGGTGAGGTCAGTCCAGAATTACATGGGAGGAGCTTGTTAATGATCTCAAGGGAGCTGGGAGCAGAGAAATGCTGGATATGACCCCAAGAACACTATCCCCACGGGGCATTTCTCTGCCTCCAAACACGGCGAGTGGAGTTGATGCCAAAGAGCTCAATTTTGGTCTCATCTGACCATATCACATTCTCCCAAGCTTTCTCAGAATCATTCAGGTGTTCATTGGCAAACTTCAGACGGGCCTGTACATGAGCCTTCTTGAGCAGAGGGACTTTGCGGGCACTGCAGGATCTCAATCCATTACGGCGAAGTGTGTTACTAATGGTTTTCTTGGTGACTGTGCTCCCAGCTCCCTTGAGATCATTAACAAGCTCCTCCCATGTAATTCTGGGCTGACCTCACCTTTCTCAGAATCATTCACGAGGTGAGATCTTTCATGGAGCTCCAGAGTGAGGGTGATTGACTGTGATCTTGTATTTCTTCCATTTTCGAATTATCGCACCAACAGTGGTCTCTTTCTCACCAAGCTTCTTGCTGATGGTCTTGTAGCCCATTCCAGCCTTGTGCAGGTCTACAATCTTGTCCCTGACGTCCTTTGATAGCTCTTTGGTCTTGCCCATGGTGGTTGAGAGATTTGAATGGAAGAAACTGATTCTGTGACAGGAGTCTTTTATACAGGGACAGGACTAATTTGTGTGCCTCATGGGCACATAACCGGTCTGTGGGGGTCAGAATTCAAATACTTATTTTCCTTAATTAAATACAAATTAATTTATAACCTTTATTTAATGTTTTTTTTCTGGAGTTTTTGTTGATATTCTGTCTCTCTCTGTTAAAATAAACCTTCCATAAAAATTATAGACTGTTCAAGTCTTTGTAAGGGGGTAAACTTACAAAATTAGCAGGGGATAAAATACTTATTTTCCCCACTGTATATATATATATATATATAGTATATACAGTATATACGGTATATATATAAATATATATAAATATATATATATATATATATATATATATATATATATATATATATATACAGTATATACAAATACACTGTATGTACAAGGTACAAATGGAGCTTCTAAACTAATTCCAGTGCACTGAAGTAGTCTTGTATGTGATTTGCAGTGGGGCACATTAACTTTTGTTCTTGCATTTTGAATGCAGCTTTACATGCAGGAACTTAGGAATAGATCTTATCAGTGTTTAAACTGCAAATGGAAATCGCTATGTAATTTGCATGGAAAAGTGGAGTTGGAGTAAGGCGTATATTCAACATCTCTTACAGTTAAAGGTCATACACTGATGAGCCAAAATATTGGGACCACTTGCATATGCTGTCAAAACAGCTCTGACCAGCAGAGACATGGACTCTACAAGACATCTGAAGGAGTCCTGTGGTATCTGGTACCAGGACATAACCAGCAGGCCGTTCAATAATTACAAGGTGGTTTATCTTGGTGCCATCTCTTCTGCAAGTAAATGATGCACACAAGCCCAGCCATCCACATGATCTTGAAGAAAACAGCATTCCTTGCATCAGTTGGGCTTTTTTTGATGGTCTGATGTCAAATTCTGAAGCCTACGTGCTAACTGGGGCATTCAACAGTGGACAGGAGTTAGCATGGGCACTCCTTACTTCAATCCGATTGCCTGACCATAGCGATTTGACTTGTATCTTCGGTCTTATGCTGCCCATATCTGCTGAATTTAGCCTTTGTACTACAAGTATCTAAAATCAACTCGACATTTCATATATCCCCTACAGTGCCATGTATAAATGTTCTGAAATAGTTATAGTAAAAAACATTCTCTTTAATGAAATTGTCTTTAATGACTGTTAGTTTCTGGCTGCATTGTTAGCAGGTTGTTCGCCTCCTCCGCTCATGTCTAAAGCCTATTAGTGAGCTGTGTGTGCCACATGACGCCGATTGCTCTGCCAAGACTTATCTGCACTAATCATCACAACATGATGATACTGTGACAGGAACAAGCCTGCTTTAATTAAATGCTGTGGCACCCACCAAAGATCTACACTCACTACAACTAATATTGTAATATACACAAGGCTCATTAATTAAGCTTGTTTTATCAAATTTGTCTCTAAAATTCAGTTAAAAATACAAAGCAATTCACACATTTAAAGGAATACTCAATCACCTTTCTACCTAATCTCTTTCCCAGGGTTGTTGAACTACCACAAAACTAACACAAAGAATCTAACAGTTAAAAAATACAAATTGGCAACTATATTTAAAATTTTTTAAAAAGTTTAAAAATGTAAAAAAATCAAAAACAAAAGTGCAACTCTTATATTTAACAAATAGAGGTAATTGAAGGCCTTTCTTTAAATATTAATTACGATTATGACAAAGCTCAATAACAATAAACAAAAAGGATTGTTTTGGATTCATAATTAAAGAAGTAAATTAAAAATGGTTAATAGAATATTTAGGGTATTTTGCTATATACCGTCATGACATATTTTACAGTCATTTTTAAACATTTAAAGTAACTAAACAATTGTCATTTTTAACCTAGGTCCCACAAAGGTGTGCCAAAGCTGGTATTGTGGGCTGCATACATTTATAAATTCATCTTCATGTTTCATTGGCTGCAAACTGACAAACTCTTGCAGTAGATAAATACAGTAGCCCTATAATGGACCGATGCCATATACAGGTTGTGCTCTGGTCCTGTGTCCATTGTTCTACAGAAACCCTGATCAGAAGAAAATGGGTACTAAATTTACATTTGTATTAGCTGTTAAAGGTCTATAATATATGTTTGTACCTTGTCAGACTTAAACCTCACTGTACATGCACTTTGCTATATAAAACTATACAAATCTAAGGTTACAACAGTGTAACACATTTTAAATAACAGCTTCAGTCACACCAAAACTTGATGTTTACATCAGTTTATTTAAATGGCTTTGGTCACACTTAAAATGAGATGATCATGAGATTAATGAAGTGGAAATAGTTAGTGTTACAGTTAGGAATGTAGCCTTAGAGGGTTGAGAGTTTCGGCATTTAGCAGACGCCTTTATCCAAAGCGACTTACTTACATTACAGTTACAATTGAGCAATTGAGGGTTAAGGGCCTTTCTCATGGGCCCAACAGCAGCAACCTGGCCCGAGGTGGGGTTTGAACCAGTGACCTTCTGATTACTAGTCCAGTACCCTAACCACTATGCCTTGCCATTATAAAAATATGTAATTTTCATTAACATTGAGTCAACATGTTTTCTATTTTTAAATCAGTATAAGAATGCTTGCCAAAACTGCCTGCAGTAAATGCTTATTCACTACACTATCACAAAACATAAACAGTTGGTTTAAAATTATGGATTGCTTCTTTATTTCATGCACAATTTTTGAAAACATTTTCGTCCTTGTCTTCATATTGTTATGCCACACTTTATTTGTATAATTTTGCTCTCCAGTGTGTATTTACCACTGTCCTGCTGGGTTTTTATTGCTACTACTGACAGCATCATTATTACTGTGCTGCCTTTATTACGAGCTTAGCCCTAAGACTGAAGACACATGTGCTGTAAAAATGTACTCCTGCAAATTAGAGCTGTAATTAATAGCTAAATTTATGATAGTCTGGGGAGTATGTGGGCTTAAGAATGAGTGAAGGACTAATTGTGTTCATGTGGGGTTGTCAGGAGTAAAACCTTTAATAGTGATGGATAATGTTTGGAGGCAGTAATGTTTGTGTGTTTACGGATGGGCAATAACAGAATAAAAACAGAAAAAAAGAATTAGAAGGTAGTCTAAGAAACATGTAGAATTAATATAGAGTATATACATTTCTGCATTTCCAAAAAAATAATTTCGTAAATTGTAATAAAATAAAAATATGTTATTTCTTAATTATATTAAACCTTTTATTTAACTGACAAAAATACAAATACATCTTCCTATAAATTTGAAATTTGATGCCTGCAAAACACTTAAAAAAGCTGGAACAGGGCAAAATGCCAAAGATGTGCCAAAGATGAAAAGAACCACCCAGACACCCAGTTACCCATAAAAAGCCAACATCTGTCATGGTATGGGGGTGCATCAGTGACCTCCATATGTCTGAAGGTACCATTAGTGCAGATGCATATATTGGAATTTTAGAGAGACATATGCCACCATCAAGGTGACATCTTTTACCAGGATGTCTACAGTTATTTCAGCAAGACAATGCCAGGTCTCATTCTGTATGCACTACAACAGCCTAAAGATTGGCTAGGCTCCCTGCAGTCCAGATCCGTCAACTATTAAAAATGTATGGTGCATCATTAAAATTTCCGGCATTTAGTAGAGGCCTTTATCCAAAGCAACTTACAATTTCAGCTGATTACACTGCAAGCAATTAACGGTTAAGCTCCTGAGAGCTGAAAAGTGGCAATTTGGTGGTGGTGTGGGATGAACCTTTTGATCACTAGTCCAGTAACTTAACCTCTGAGCCACCACTACCCTACTGCATCATGAAAAGAAGAATGGTGACCACAGACTGTTGAGCGTCTGAAGTCTCATATCAAGCAAGAATGGGCAAAAAAATTCCACCTGCAATACTATTACAACAATTAGTGTCCTCAGTTCTCAAATGATTAAAAGTGTTATACTGTGATGTGACACAGTGGTAAACATGCCTCTGTCTCAACTTTGAGTGTGTTGCAGGCATCAAATTCTAAATTTGCTTATATTTACAAAATACAGTGAAGTTGATTAGTGAAAACAACGTTTATAGAAATTGGGTTACCATCATCATCATAATGTAATTTTGAAAATTGTAAAAATAGGCTATCATAATGTAGGGTGTAAAGGTAATCAATGCATTATGTTGCCTAAATGAAACTAGAAAATGAAACTGGCCTTATTATTTAATTTATTAATTTATTAATATTTGTGCTTTACTTTACAATCTATAGGAAAATCTTGATTATTATTATTTAGGTGGTGGATGATTCTCAGCACTGCAGTTACAATGACATGGTGTTGGTGTGTTAGTGTGTGTTGTGCTGGTATGAGTGGATCAGTCACAGCAGCGCTGCTGAAGTTTTTAAATACCATGTCCACTCACTGTCCACTCTATTACACACTCCTACCTAGTTGGTCCACCTTGTAGATGTAAAGTCAGAAACGATTGCTCATCTATTGCTGCTGTTTGAGTTGGTCATCTTCTAGACCTTCATCAGTGGTCACAGGACGCTGCCCACGGGGCACTGTTGGTTGGATATATTATTGATTGGTGGACTATTCTCAGTCCTGCAGTGACAGTGAGGTGTTTAAAAACTCCAGCAGTGCTGCTCATACCAGCACAACACACACTTACACACCACCACCATGTCAGTGTCACTGCAGTGCTGAAAATGACCCACCCCCATAAATAATACCTACTCTGTAGTGGTTCTGGGAGAGTCCTGACCATTGAAGAACAGCATGAAATATATATATATATATATATATATATATATATATATATACTGTATATATATATATAATTTAACATGCATTTTTATTGAATTTTAATATGTTGTTTTAGTTTACTTAATTGTTTTTCTTTTTCAGATTTAGGTTTTGTTAACTATTATAACCCAAATGAAGATTTTTACTTAGCTTATCAGGTAAAATATAATTATTATAAATTATAATAATATAAATAATTCATTTTGCGGATTGGAGTGGTGTAGGCTTAAAATAAACGTTCTTTTAATTGTTATTTTCAAAAAGATTTTGATTAACAAAGGGTTTTTTCAGCCTTGGCTACCACCTCCCTTACCTCACAATATACTATGGAAACCACAAGTACAGTATTTCATTTGCAGTCGGTCTGCTAATGAGGTCTTATGAAAGGATACACGTGTTACAATACACGTTACAAGTTTATTTTTAGCAAGTTGCTAATCTCTTTATTCTGTTTACAAAAACACATTGTGGTACTGCAATCATTTTCTTGAGCCTAATTCTCATTCTACATTTAAATTGCATAATGTCCTCATGAGAGAAAAATAGTTTGAAAGGCACAAAAATCTAATTAGCTATTCTATCCCTTGATGCTGCCCAGTGCAATAAAAAAATTAATTAATTAAAAAGCAGTTACTGCAGTTATTGATATCGGCATAAAACTGTTATCTAAAGCAATTTCAGTAGGCTTACCTTGGGTGTACCATTTTGCCCTAGAGTTTTGACAAATTCACTTTCATTTTATTTGATCAGAGCTGGCCAACAAAACCAAGTCCTGGTATTTTATTTATAGACCAGGCAGTAATACCTCTGCTGTACCTTAGCTATTAGATTCACACCAAGCACTGCTGAAATGCAGTTCTTTGTCAACACAAATCAATTTTTAAAAGTAATTTTGGATGGCTCACACTAAACATTTTATTTTTAGGTCATCACAGCAGAAAATTCAAAAGTCCAAATACTTTTGGATATATAGTATGTAAAAATAATAATTATTAATATTCATCATCGTTATTATTAATGATTTAACACATTTACTGGACTCTTCCATGTGAAGCCTGTCCAAGGGTCTGTATGTTTGTGTGCTTCGCCAGGCAGAATCACTCTTGGTAGAAAATACTATGTACCTGTTATGAGTGTGCTGAGAGGGAGGACCCAAGATGCAGAGAATAACTTAAAAGTGATTTTTATTCACAAATTAATAAACAGAAATAAACAAACTACAAACGCCAATGAACAGAAAACAATTCGGGAACCCCGAACGAAGCCGACGACGTCTTGGCGAACTGAAAAAGAAACAGAGAAAGTAAAAACCCGAAAACGGGAAAAACGCGAGTCGCGTACACGCGAGTCGCGTACACGTACGCAGCTTGCTACGGCGAGGCTTAAATGAGGATAAGTCTCGAGCGCCTATGAGGGGCGAGCTCGGGACCAAACCACCGAGGCTTAAAGGAAACGTGAAAATAAAGAGCCGGGCTTACCAAGAGCCCGGGCGGCACTGTCACCAGCGGGAGACTGGGAAGCGGCCGGTAAAAAATGAAAGGAAACTGACGAAGCCCGGTTTCGAACCCGGATCGCTCCGGGGAGAGCGCGGCTCGCTTAGCCGGGAGCCAATGGCGCTACAGGACAGCCGGGGCGTAGCAAGGGCTCAAAGCGCTGCTGCGCGAAGCTTGCGGCGCGAAGCTTGCGGCGCTAGCATTAGCCGGGAGCTAACCGGCTGAAACAGAGGAGACGCTGGCAAAGGAACAGCAGCGCAGGGGCTGCACGCAATCGCACCAGTCTAAAAACACTAGGTCTAGTTACCTCGGCCTTTCGACCTAACCACCCTACCACTGTACGGTGCCAGGGGAACCACCCTAGACTAACAAAGAAAAAGGCTGGTGCAAGGCAGCCAAAAACCAGGTTACTGAACAAACGGTGCGACGCCGGTAAACGGGCAACGCCCACTTATATAGTGAGCGCGCAGGTGCCGGTCGTTCGCACTAATCAGCGGGCTTCTCTATTAGAAGCCACGCTGCTCTTTGTTCTGTAAGATCTGCGACGCTGAGGACGGGTGGTAAGTCCATCAGACGCCGCAGACCCCCTAACAGGACCCCCCCCTCTAGGGACAGCACCCGAGGTCCCAAGACCCGCAGACCGGTTCCTTCGGAACTCGCGGATCAGTTTGGGGTCCAGGATCTGTTGAGCCGGTACCCACGAACGTTCCTCGGGGCCGTAACCTTTCCAATCCACCAGGTATTGGGTGCTACCCTGCACTTTCCTGCTATCCAGGAGGCCGCGGACCGTAAATGCAGGGGCACCCTGGATGATACGAGGAGCGGGAGGTTGTGGGGGGGGTAAAGCTCCCCCGCTCGCGAACGGGCGCAGTTGGGAGACATGAATGGTTGGGAGCCCACGAGGAGCCCACGAGGACGCTCTCTTGTGCTCTTGTTAGTAGCACAGACTGCGCAGGTTCGGACTAGGTCCTTGACCTGCCCCTCCATCCCCGGCCACCAGAATTTTCGGCGCAGTAGAATCAGGGTCTTAGAGACTCCTGGATGTGCCGCAAACGAGGACGCGTGAGCCCACTCAAACACCTGACGACGAACTGTCGATGGTACGAACAGTCGGTCAGGCGGACCCCCACCTGGGTCGGGCTCAGCTGCTTGGGCGTCCCGAACAGTCTTAAATATGCCCCAAGTTATAGGGGCTGCTATTTGGCTAGGGGGAATAATGGGAGCGGGCTCCGCTTCGGGTCTAGTCAGGTCCCACTGCCTGGACAAGGCATCCGGCTTAGTGTTCTTCGACCCTGGCCTGTAGGACAGGGTGAAGTGGAACCGACTGAAAAAAAGAGACCAGCGGGCCTGACGAGAGTTCATCCGCTTCGCTTGTTGGATAAACGACAGGTTTTTGTGGTCTGTCCAAACAAGGAAGGGATGTTTAGCCCCCTCCAGCCAGTGTCGCCATTCGTCAAGTGCCAACTTGATGGCCAAAAGCTCCTTGTCTCCTACCGGGTAATTACGCTCGGCAGGAGTCAAACGGTGGGAGAAGAAGGCGCAGGGGTGGAGCTTCTTCTCTGGGCCCACTCTCTGGGACAATACTGCCCCTACTCCGACGTCCGAGGCGTCCACTTCAACTACGAAGGCTTCCTCGGGGTCAGGTAACTGCAAGACCGGAGCAGTCGTTAAGAGAGATTTAAGCCTGTTAAAGGCTTGTTGGGCCTGCACCGTCCACTTGAACGGGCCCTTGCCCGTCAGGGCCGTCAAAGGAGCGGCGACCGTGCTAAAGTTCCGAATGAACCGCCTAAAAAAGTTTGCAAAGCCCAGAAATCTTTGCACTTGGCGTACGGAACTGGGAGTTGGCCAATCCTCCACTGCTTTAATTTTAGCCGAGTCCATCTGCAGGGCGCCCTGAGAAATTATAAACCCCAAAAAGGAGATTGATGGGGCGTGAAATACGGATTTCTCCAGCTTGACGAACAAATGGTGGTCGAACAAAAGCTGGAGAACCCGACGGACATGCCTGACATGTTCTTCGATGGATCGGCTAAAGATCAGGATATCGTCTAGGTAGACATAGACGTATCGGTCAAGGGCCTCCCGTAAGGCCTCATTGATAAAGCGTTGGAAGACCGCGGGGGCATTCATTAGCCCAAAGGGCATCACTAGATATTCATAGTGCCCCGTGGGCGTAATGAACGCAGTCTTCCACTCATCCCCTCGCCGGATACGGATCAAGTTATACGCGCTGCGTAGATCCAGCTTCGTAAAAATGGAAGCCCGCTGAAGAGCTTCAAAAGCTGTGGCCATCAGCGGCAGCGGATAACGATCCTTAACCGTTATAGCGTTAAGACCTCGATAATCGATACAGGGGCGCAGGGTCCCATCCTTCTTTCCCACAAAGAAGAATCCCGCCCCAGCTGGAGAGGTCGAGGGTCGGATGAACCCCTGATCGAGCGCCCCCCTGACATACTCCTCCATGGCGATCCTCTCCGGTCCCGACAGGGAGAAGAGGCGCCCCCTAGGAGGAGAAGTGCCAGGAAGCAGATTGATGGCGCAATCAAAAGGTCTGTGTGGGGGTAAGTCCCGCGCCCGGGACTTACTAAATACCTCCTGTAGGTCATGGTACACAGGGGGCACCCGGGTCAAATCAGGGGCCGCCTCTAAGGACGCTGTTGGGGCCGATGACAAGCTTGCTGGCAACAGGCAAGCATCTTGGCACCGCGTACCCCACGCAAAGATTGACCCGGATTGCCAGTCGATCTGGGGGTTGTGCTTCTTAAGCCATGAGTGCCCCAGTACCACTAAGAGCTGGGGAACCTGGGTCACTAAAAAGGTGACCCGTTCCTCATGACTCCCCAAACGCATCGTGAGAGGACACGTTTGATGCGTGATTGGACTCCCGGCCACCGCCCGGTCGTCCACAGCGTGAACCGAAATGGGGACCCGCAATGGCCGAAGCTCAATTCCCCACCTGTGTACCAGGTTGTGGTCAATAAAGTTTTCCACCGCGCCTAAATCGACACAGACTTTGAGATCGGTGGACCCGGACTCCCAACGTAGCGATGCGCTGAGAAATAGGCCTTGCCCAGGGATGGCGGAGTGGCACGCCCTCGACTCCCTGCCACGAGAGCGGCCTACTCGTTTAACTGAGGGCGAGCTCTCGTGGAGGGGTCGGAAGGATGTTGAACGCCCCCCCGGGTTGACCCAAGTTGCATGGGCTCCGGGCCCTGATCTCCCGAAACGGCCCGGGGCGGACCTTGAGGCCGGAAAAAGGGTTGGTGGGACCCTCGCTCCCGGACACGTTGTCGGAGTCGGGTGTCAACTGAGGTTGCTAGGAGATAGAAGGCTTTGAGAGACGTGGGAAGATCTCGAGTAGCCAGCTCGTCTTTAATTCTTTCTCCTAGCCCGCGGTGGAAAATGGCGACTAATGCTCCCTCGTCCCATCCGCACTCAGCCGCCAGAGTGCGGAACTCGATGACATATTCATACCCTGGGACAGTTCGAGGAGTCGCGGACCCGCCTCCCTTCCCTCGGTGGGGTGAAAGAAGGTATCCTTCAGGGCCTCCCTGAAGGCAGCCTCGGAAGCGCACTCGGGGGCGTTCTGCTCCCAGAGAGCGGTCGCCCATTCTAAGGCCTTACCGGTTAGCAAAGATATTATGAATGCCACCTTAGAGCGCTCGGAGGGGAAGCGGGACGGCTGAAGCTCGAACGTGAGGGAGCACTGTAGGAGGAAGCCTCGACATTTCTTCGCCTCCCCTGAAAAACGCTCGGGGGGCGGAATGGAGGTTTCCACTCCTACAGGGGGAGCTGGAGGAGGTAAAGAAACGGGGGGGGGGCTGAGGAGCACCGGGCTGGCCACCAGGTTCGACAGCAGCTGGGCGATGTCGGCAACCCGCTGCGTCAGTTCAGTGAGGGCCATCTCGTGCCTCCCCAAAGCGACCCCCTGATGTCGAAGGACATCGGCCATGGGTGGCGTCTCTGCTGGGTCCATGGTGGTCGCACCGTACTGTTATGAGTGTGCTGAGAGGGAGGACCCAAGATGCAGAGAATAACTTAAAAGTGATTTTTATTCACAAATTAATAAACAGAAATAAACAAACTACAAACGCCAATGAACAGAAAACAATTCGGGAACCCCGAACGAAGCCGACGACGTCTTGGCGAACTGAAAAAGAAACAGAGAAAGTAAAAACCCGAAAACGGGAAAAACGCGAGTCGCGAACCCTGGTCGCTCACTCGCGGAGATTACACGTGCGCAGCTCACTACGGCGAGGCTTAAATGAGGATAAGTCTCGAGCGCCTATGAGGGGCGAGCTCGGGACCAAACCACCGAGGCTTAAAGGGAACGTGAAAATAAAGAGCCGGGCTTACCAAGAGCCCGGGCGGCACTGTCACCAGCGGGAGACTGGGAAGCGGCCGGTAAAAAATGAAAGGAAACTGACGAAGCCCGGTTTCGAACCCGGATCGCTCCGGGGAGAGCGCGGCTCGCTTAGCCGGGAGCCAATGGCGCTACAGGACAGCCGGGGCGTAGCAAGGGCTCAAAGCGCTGCTGCGCGAAGCTTGCTGCGCTAGCATTAGCCGGGAGCTAACCGGCTGAAACAGAGGAGACGCTGGCAAAGGAACAGCAGCGCAGGGGCTGCACGCAATCGCACCAGTCTAAAAACACTAGGTCTAGTTACCTCGGCCTTTCGACCTAACCACCCTACCACCGTACGGTGCCAGGGGAACCACCCTAGACTAACAAAGAAAAAGGCTGGTGCAAGGCAGCCAAAAACCAGGTTACTGAACAAACGGTGCGACGCCGGTAAACGGGCAACGCCCACTTATATAGTGAGCGCGCAGGTGCCGGTCGTTCGCACTAATCAGCGGGCTTCTCTATTAGAAGCCACGCTGCTCTTTGTTCTGTAAGATCTGCGACGCTGAGGACGGGTGGTAAGTCCATCAGACGCCGCAGACCCCCTAACAGTACCTATGTACTATCACACCTCATGTGTAGTAAATGTTACAATCTCAGCCACAGGGTAGACCTGGCTATGTCATGCCTCAAGTAAATTTATTGGAACTCCGTGTGTGGAAGTTCCCCCGGCATTCAGGATCTCCACAGCCATGTGGGTCTGTGGAAACAATGCCTATCTACACCTTCCCACTAAAACCAGAGATGGTACCTTTTGGCATTTATGGCATGGGTGCTGCACCCCGGCGGTAGTGATGCCTGGTGTCTCAGTATATATTGCAGTTAAGGTTATCCATCACATACCTTATAAGGTCAAGCGGGCTGTAGGCAATGCTCTGCCAAATGATTTTAATGGCTATCACCTCACCAATCCATGGACATCTCCTGGTGAGAGATTACAAAAATTACAATGACCCTTTTTACCATTCCTTTTGACAGTACCCTCCGGACCATCCTGTGCACAAGAAATAGATACATTAGAGACATTAGAGCATTCAGCTGGAAGAGCTAAAGCACTTTCTAGTTCACTAACACATTTTTGGAAATGTCAAATATGCCTGGTTGTAAACGCATAACTTAAGCATCATCAGCATGCATATTATTCAAACATGTATTAATGGCGAGTCACATATCTAAATCCCAATGAAGTGATAGACCGGCTCCGTCTTCCCAAGTTTTAAAGAAACGAATAACAAAAGCGCTTGGTGTTTCATTTTTCTCCAGTTTACAATTAGAAGCAATGGATAAATCAGCAGACTTACTATTCCGAGATTTAAGAAAGTCTGTAAGTTCACTAAAAAAAGCATTAACATGACCTGGTGAATGCCATGCGAAAATGAATCAGGATTGTGTATGAACTGTGCATGATTGGTTCAAGACCTGTTCCAATCGCTGTGTTATATTAGACGTGTCTAATGGGCGTGATGGTTTTCCCCCTATTCATTCTTTCCGTTTAACCCAGTTTTGTCATTTTCCAAATCCATATTTCACCATGCTGTCTGAGTACACACTCATCCGACATGTGTGAAGCCACTGTTGATGTTTTTTCTTGGGTCAGTACCTGATTCTTACAAAGTAGTTCTCTACCACTTGTGTCAGCTCCTTGACCTCACAGCAAAGTCACTATTGCAGCGGCAAGCATGTGACCACCCATCTAGCCTTTTCTCCCTGTTTTGGGGCCAAATTCAGCTTTTAAAATAATCTTTTCAAGATTCCTACCTCAAACCTGTACAGAATGTCAACTCTTCTAAAGAGGTCGTTACTGAAGGACAACAATGGGTTTTACTCGGACACTCAATGCAATGACTTCATTTAATTTTGAATTAAGGCATTTGTAGCCTAGCGGTTAAGATACTGGACTAGTAATCAAAAGCTTGCTGGTTCAAGACCCACCACTGCCAGGTTGCCACTGTTGGGCCCTTGAGCAAGGCCCTTAACCCTTAATTGCTTAGATAATATATTGTCACAATACTGTACGTCGCTTTGGACAGAGGCATCTGCTAAATGCTGAAAATATAAATGTAAATAAATGGATTCGATTGTTATTTATATGTTTATTACAAATAACATGGGAGTTTATTTATCAAAAAAATTCAGAATTCCTTAGTATTTGGTATGTTCTCACTATGCATATGAGCTGGCATGAACTCCACAGGTTTTTCCGAATTATAAAATACAATTTCAGTTTGCAACCAATTCCCTGTGCTGTTATACAGTATATTAAAAACAGACCACTGAATTAATGAAAACATAATCATTTGAGTCCCTCGAGAACCACACCTCTCCTTTCATTATTACAAATGGAGCATTCAGTGGTTGTTTGCTTAGCTTCAAACATCGCTTTGAAGCAACAGTGATGGTCAGTGAAATGTTTGTGCAGATCAACCTGTTACAAATGACCAGGCAGGACATGATATTTTATCTTACTATCCCACTGTGTTCAAAGAGCTTTGTATAGGTCTAGCTCCCAGCAGAGATCATTTACCGTAATGCTCCATTAGCACACACACTTGTACACACACACACACACACACACACACACACACAACAAGCTCTCAAATGTGGACACAGTTTATGCTAGCCGCCTACATAAGAGGGCTGACAAATTTATCAAGGACTCAACCCACCCAGGTCACAAACTGTTTGTCCCCCTCTTGTCAGGCAAAATATACAGAAGCATAAAGACACACAAACATACTGAGAAACAGCTTGTTTCCAAGGGCTGTAGCCTTTATTACAACCCCCCTCCACACACACACACACCCCTGTACACATACTCACACACATTCATAGCTGCTAAAGACAGCAAACCAACAAACCTGTGTGGGATATATTAGGCAGCAAGGGAACATTTTATCCTCATAGTTGATGTGTTAGAAGCAGGAAAAATGGGCAAGTGTTAGGATTTGAGCGAGTTTGACAAGGGCCAAATTGTGATGGCTAGATGACTGGGTCAGAGCATCTCCAAAACTGCAGCTCTTGTAGAGTGTTCCTGGCCTGCAGTGGTCAATATCTATCAAAAGTGGTCCAAAGAAGGAATAGTGGTAAACCGGTGACAGGGTCATGGGCAGCCAAGGCTCACTGATGCACGTGGGGAGTGAAGGCTGGCCCGTGTGGTTCGATCCAACAGACAAGCTACTGTAGCTCAAATTGCTGAAGAAGTTAATGCTGGTTCTGATAGAAAGGTGTCAGAATACACTGCATCACAGTTTGTTGCGTATGGGGCAGCAAAAGGGGGACCAACATGATATTAGGAGGGTGGTCATAATGTTATACCTGATCGGTGTATATCGCCATGTCAATGTTCTATGTTTTCTATATTTTTTTTTTAATATATAGATCACAGGGCAGTGGTAGCTTAGTGGTTAAGGTACTGAACTAGTATTCAAAAGGGGGCCAATTCAAGTCCCACCACTACCAAGTTGCCACTGTTCATAACTGTAAGCTGCTTTGGATAAAAGCATCTGTAAAATGTTGTAAATGTACTGTTTATCTTATTTTCTTGTACCTAGTTTATATTTATTTGTCATTGTAAAGGTTCATAGTTGTGTAACTATAATAAAGACAATGAAGTCTTATCTTATGCACGCACACACACATACTGTACATACATACACACACACACACACACACACATGCATAAACCAAAGTCTGTCACCTTAGAATGTAAATGGCTTACTTGTGTGAGGATACAATAAGCAGAAGCATTATGCAATTTAAGTCATTTTGGACTATTATAGTAGACATAAGGCCATGGTGTGGTGTTTGAGTGGCACCATGGTAAATTATGTTAAGCCACTACCTCTATGTCAGGCATCTAAATACAGACTTACCATTGATTGTTGTGTATTTTGCATTTTACAAAATGTCCTAACTTCCTCAGAAATGGGGTTCGTCCATGCGAGGCTGTGACAGCTTTATTCTGAGGAGTGTAACATCACCTCAGTATATAACGATGATCTCACTACATTGATGCTAACTGATTCATTACTGAGTCATACTGCTTCTGGGATATAAACCCTCTTGGGGGAAGGGTCTGGATAGATCTACTTGTGTTTCTTGGGGTATTATATTTTACATTATTTATTTTCGTAAATGCAGCACATTTTGTGTGTTTATATAGTCATTGCTTTTAACATCACTTACTGTAAAATGTCACTGCCAATGAAAGCAACATCAGCACAAAAACTTTGTAAAAACTGTTGTTTTTTGAAAATTTCTTTGAAAGCAACATCACACAAAAGTTAGCTATCATTAGCTTATGGATACATTTTAATTAAAAAGCTTATAGTGACTCCCTCAGCCAAGCTTCCCTAAAAGGGGATGCATTTAATTACATTTATATCGTTTTACAATGAAAAGTGACATAAGCATACACCAATCAGCCATAACATTAAAACCACCTCCTAGTTTCTACACTCACTGTCCATTTTATCAGCTCCACTTACCCTATAGAAGCACTTTGTAGTTCTACAATTACTGAGTGTAGTCCATCTGTTTCTCTGCATGCTTTGTTAGCCCCCTTTCAAGCTGTTCTTCAATGGTCAGGACTCTCCCAGGACCACTACAGAGTAGGTATTATTTGGGTGGTGGGTAATTCTCAGCACTGCAGTGACACTGACATGGTGGTGGTGTGTTAGTGTGTTTTGCTGGTATGAGTGGATCAGACACAGCAGCGCTGATGGAGTTTTTAAACACCTCACTGTCACTGCTTGACTGAGAATAGTCCACCAACCAAAAATATCCAGCCAACAGTGCCCCGTAGGCAGCGTCCTGTGACCACTGATGAAGGTCTAGAAGATGACCAACTCAAACAGCAGCAATAGATGAGCGATCGTCCCTGACTTTACATCTACAAGGTGGACCAACTAGGTAGGAGTGTCTAGTAGAATGAGCAGTGAGTGGACACGGTATTTAAAAACTCCAGCAGCGCTGCTGTGTCTGATCCACTCATACCAGCACAACACACACTAACACACCACCATGTCATTGTAACTGCAGTGCTGAGAATCATCCACCACCTAAATAATACCTGCTCTGTGGTGATCCTGTGGGGGTCCTGACCATTGAAGAACCTGGTGAAAGCAGGCTAAAAAGGTATGTAAAGAGACAGATGGACTACAGTCAGTAATTGTAGAACTACAAAGTGCTTCTATATGGTAAGTGAAGCTGATAAAATGGACAGTGAGTGTAGAAACAAGGAGTTGGTTTTAATGTTATGGCTGATCGGTGTATATTCATATGATGATAGAGGAATTAACTTTGGGCCATGTACCTGTGCACCATCCTGTATTTACATTTAGGAATTTAATGTTTGGAATACATTTAACAAATATCTATTTAAAGCTTTATAAAATAAGCTGATAACAGAGACTGGATAATGGAGTGCTAGTTAGAATGGTGTTAGATTATAGATAGAAAGCTCCAGGGCTTCAGTTTCCAAGCTATGTACTTCCTCCCCCACTCTATAGGGATTCTGGGAATATCACACTTATATGAGCTGCTCTCATCACATGACCCTCGTTATTAAGGCAACAGACTGTAATTTGCATGTACATAACCTTAAGATGGGTGATCTCTCTCTCTCTCTCTCTCTCTCTCTCTCTCTCTCTCTACCTCTCTCTCTGTGTGTGTGTGTGTATATATATATATATATATATATATATATATATATATATATATATATATATATATATATATGGGTGAGTAGCATGATGTTTCGTTGCTAATTACTCAGCAGACTCTTAATCTTAGGAAAATGCATTGATAATACAAACAAATTGCTACCAATTATGAATGTAATATTATATTTACTTCCCAGTATTGGAAACAGCCTCCCCCACTGTTAATACCACCCCAATTTTGATTTGTTTGACAGGTTGTATTATTGTAGTAATCTCTATGTTCACTTAGTCTTGCTGTAAATTGCAGCTGATTTAGTAAACATATCAGGTCCTGTTACAGAGAAAGATACAGCTGTGATAAACCAATCGGAGCGTTAGCAGCTGGGCGAGTCACAAATGTGCAATTTCCCTGGAGACAAGGTGTGTGGTTATGGTCCCTGCAGTGCTAATTTTAACAGCAATGAAAGTTCAAGCCATTCAACAGGTCATTTAATTTTCACATCACATAGCATGAAAATGCTGCAACTTTCCTTTACTCAGTGTGCAGTATTGTATACAATTCAAATATTTTAATAAATACATCTATTATAATTTATCAGTCAATTAAATCATGGTAATTATGGTGCACATTGAAATATGTAGTTTCTGTCTGTACCTATTACGATTTTGTCAAAAGTCACAAGGTTAACTTGTACCACAAATTTACACTGCACTGTCAGTGGTTGTAGCTGTGAATGCTGGGTATTATCTAACAGCCGATAATAGAACAATCCAAATGCTTTGGCGGCCTTAAATTTCATAAACCCAGTCAGGCTTCCTGCCACACTGTGAAATTTAACAGCTCAGATTTACAACTGAGTGTCATTAGTTTTATTTTCAAAGAGCAAGACCTAAAAGGAGCCTGGTAAAGACTTTCTCAATCCTGCTGGGAGATATTTCCTCTGGAGACGTGAGACGCAGAGCTCCCTTTGCCTCCCTTTCATTTATTCTCTCTCATTCTGCTGCCCTCGGCTGTTTGTGGGAGTTTTCAAAAGCACTTATCTGCCAAGCGTGTTCAACATTATCTTTCTTTGTTCTACTCTTATCTGCTTAACTGACTGATCCTTTTGCATTTTATGTTTGTTTTTTATGGCACAATATCTGCTGACTGCAATTTCTTATTATCAAAGAATAGTTTAGTGTGCTGTAAGAAAAAAATGGATGAGTGATTCAGTTGTTACAGGCATACACACAGTTTTTATGTTAATTTACATAAATAATATAAACTCTAAAGCACTTTTGTTAGAGGGACAGATTGTGCAAGATGTGAGAATGAAGTCATTATCATGAGATATTTTAGCAGGACAAAAACCTGCTCCATGACAAATATTCAATGATGTAATAACAGATATATGAAATTTGTTCATATGAAATTTGCACTGGGGCCCATGAGGTCCTAGTTACGCCACTGACTCCTATTGTTGGTTAATTGATGTTAGAATGTCATCCCTAGTCCTGAAATCTGTAAAGCTGCTTTAAGAGAAGGTCTAAATGATGTTCCATTGCTGGTCCTTGAGGCTGAACTCTGTAGAGTTTCTTTAAACCAAGCTTTTCTTCATGAGTTCATAGACCTTGCTTTGTGTACAGGAACAGGCTGGAACAGAAAAGGGCCTTCCCTAAACTGTTGCTACAAAGTTGAAAGCATATAATTTACTATAAATGCATAAAGTAACACCATGCAAAAAATGTAAAACCAAAGTATTTTAATTACAATATTTGGGGTATTTATTGTGTTGCAATTACTGTATACTGTATAGTAAAATCACTGCACTGCTGCTTCACGTAAATTTAAAGCCATCATCAAATTTTGATGTGAGCCTTCAGTGAGCCAGGCAACAGTCAAATAGTGTTTTTATTTTAAAGTTGACTGGTTGGCACAGAAAAATATTAAAGCTTAAAGCCTTTACCATTGTTTCATAATATCTTCCCAGCCTTCTATTATAGATGGATAAAGTAAGACAATATCATCTTGCTTTAACATGGTTTGGTAGCTTTCAAATTTTTGTTATCAGGTTTGTTTGCTTGTTTACATTAATGCAATGCATCGGGGGGGGGGGGGGGGGGGGGAATATTGTGGGCATAACTTAAAACTTAAGATTTGAATAACTTAAAAAATGACACTAATGGATTTATTGGGATTTATTGGGTCTTATACAACCCCCCCCCCCCCCCCCCCTTTCTGAAAAATTTAAATACTATGTACAATGCAGTTTAAAATACATACAAACTTAATGAATTAATTAATTTAATTAATTAATTTATTAATAAAATATAAAAATAAAAAAACATTAAAACTTAATTTATAAAACTTGATTTATTCATTCTTTAATTTACATTTATTACTGACAAAATTTGTGTCAAACACTACAAAAAGAAAGAACATTATGAAGAGTAAATGGTAAAAGACTAAAATTATTTTTAATCTTACATTGAGAAATGTTCTGTTTGAACAAATGAGCAATTCCCTCCTGATATTTGGAACAAAGTGGTGAGTCTCAACCCGTTATTGCTTGTAAAATCCTTTGATACCCAATCATGATTTCCTCACTTGTTACTAATTCACTTGCTTGTTGTGGAATGCTGTCCCAGTTAATTAGAGATATTTTACATATAATTGCAGAAGGAATAAAAACAAGCTGTTCCAGCAGTTAAAAGAACCAAAAAGATATTTTTATAGCTGCCTGTATTATTACAACATTTATTTTATTTAATTTAATAGATGTCCTTTTATAGTAAAATTGTTTTTACAAAATGTATTTAGATAATTTAAAGTAAATTTCCATCATGCTGTGCTATCATCCATAAAACTAAAATGTCCTTTGATATTCCAGAACTATGATTAATAGTTCAAATTTTTCCAACATTGCTTATGACTGTATATTTTATCTTTTTGTCCTTTGCATCTTTTTTTGCAATCTAATGATAATGGATCTTCCTCCTGTTTAAAGCTCTTTAATCAGTCGCCCCCTTCACTTCCCTACTTTCCTCAGAAACACCCCTCCTCCACGGCCTTCCCCGCTCTGCTGTCTGCAATGGCTTACTTCTCCCCCCACCACTAAATTATTGACAAGTCTGGGGTCCCAAAGGCTGATCACATAAAAAATGAAAGTCAGTTTTATCAAGGAATATAGATGTGAATTTGCCTTCATATGTTGACCATAATTGTCATATAAATAGCAATTCATATATTTTTGGTGTTTAATTACAAATGTTACCATTAAAAAATAAATCATATTTTTTTTGTTATATTTATATTAATTAACTACCTATGTGGTTCATAAGGTCTTTTAAACTTTCAGTTTAAACATTTTTTTGCCCTGATGTTTTGAAAAAAGTATGATCAGAATATATACTACAAGCCCATAATTATGTTATTATTCTTTCTTATCAATGAGTTTAAAAATATGGGTGGAACTCAAATAATAATAATCATCATCATCGTCATTTTGCCCATCTAGAGGTGCCCCAGTCATGTACTGTTATTGTAAACTGAAAACAGCAATGAGCAAGAACAACTAAGCTTTTAAAAATTGGGTGACACATTTACAGGACAAAACCTTATTAAGCAAGTATATGTTATATGTTAGTACATAACCTTTATTTATTGCTTTTCTATTGCTGAGCCACCAAACTCAAATCTAAGATCTTGATACTCCAAAATGTTTCAAATTTTGCTATTTAATTTTTTAATGACTAGTGGCCTACACTATATGGCTATAAGAATGTTAATAACCCTTTAGCCATACCTATAACTATCATGAATGAAATCAATTATATAATATAAATTATACATATGCTTCCAACTTTTGTGGTAACAGTTTGGGAGAGATTATTTCCTCCTCCAGCATGCCTGTGCCACTGTGCACTAAGTAAGGTCTATAAAGGCATGGTTTGATGATTCTAATGTGGAGGAACTTAACTCTGTTAAACACCCCTAGAATGCATTGGAACACTGATTGCAACCAGGTGGTCTTGTCCAACATCCACTGTTGGAATGCTATTTTGACTAAATGTGCATGAATTCCCCCACTTACATCCCAAATTCTTATGAAAAGGCTTTGCAAATCAGTGGAGGCTGTAATAGGGGAATACAGAAAATTCATGTTAATGTCTATTAAAATGTTATCTAACAAGCTCATGGTCAGATGTCTTTATACTTTGGGGCATATGCTGTATGTCAAAAATGTTTAAGATATTAAAGTGGTCACACTTTCAGACTATGTGTTACGTAACCACTAAAAAATCTTTATCCTATTGAGAAATAAATCTGCCTGCTAAATTTGTGTTTTCTTTTCTCTTTCTGGAATAAGAAGCTTATTTTTAAGGAGATAAAAAGTTTAAGTTCTGAGAAAATCCATTCAAACAGACGAAAGCTTTGTGCTAAGAAACGCTCCAGTGTGTGTGGGAATGTTGATTGGGCTGCACATGTGAGTGGACCTTGAGTCATAGACAGATGAGACCTTATTGTTTACCAGTGATTATTTTTCATGCCTTTTATACAAGCTGAATAGAGAAGGTCGTCATTCCAGTAGAGAGAATTTCAGGGTTGATACCAGTGTAGCGCAAGATTGACTTTCAGATGCTGTCAGTCCCTACTGTGAAAAGCCATTTGTGCTATAACTGCAACATGTAAGGTTTCCTGTTGCTTAGAAACCACAGTGACTAAAAAAACTTATGTCCACTTCATCCAAGGTCCTGATGTTTCATAGGAATAAAATCTTGATTGTAATTTGTTAAATTTTAATATTTGTAAATATTTATTGCGAATCTTGTGGACAAAATAGTTTGCTTCAAATGTCACACAGTGCTCATGTTCTTAGGAATATTCTAGCAAGATTTATTATATTTGAAAAAATAGTAAATATTATACAAAGTAGATATTTAGTACCAAGTTAAATGCTAAGATTATTTAGCAGTTGTGATAATCTAGAGTCTGGAGACTATTTTTTTAGATCAAATCATTTGATGTCAGTATTATATTATTGCAGCTCCCTGCTGCTATTACAATGTTGTAATCTTTTAGATAATTATTATACATGTATTGCCATATTATTTGTTAAACACGCTATATCAACATTTATTGGCTGTTTCATACTTGAGGGTTTGGGTGCATATCTTATCTGTGGGGGTTACCTTTTCTGTGATCATTGGCATTTATTGTTTAGGATAGCCTTGACATTAGAACAGGAAATGTAGTTCTTTCTCCACAGCTGTATGTATAGATAAATATATGTATATACTCAAATATAACTCAAATAATATGGTGGTGAGAGTGATGTCCAAATCTTTAGTTTTTTTATTTATTTAATAACAATCCCACTGTACCACAGTGAAACATTCAAAAATGATCCAGTCTCTTGTAACCAATAAAAAGCTAGCCTTTTATATTCTTTAACCTATCATTAGCTTTTATCAACTGTGAAGAACCGTAAAAAAAAATTAAAAACTAAATAAAGGAGTAAATTACAAGGCAAATTGTAAACCACATCATATTGCCAACACAGTGCATAGCTCAGGTTGTAAGAGCCATTTTTATGCAATGTAGCGTATTAATGATTTAACTGCAAATTTAAGATTTCCCTACTTGAAAATTGCTACCACAGAAAAAAACCCATAAACATGCACAGTACAGTTTGCTTGTACAGTAATATGGTCTATTTTTGTTATTTCAGACAATTAAGACATTAGATTTTAAGGTCAGAATATAACAGTAATTATGTTTTGAAAGGTCTGGGCACTTAAATTACAGTTTTGTCACTATGTTTCCAACAGATCCGTTATTAAAATAAACTAATGCTCTTCCTTATAAATTCTTGATGTTAAATAGTAGATCTGACAGACTGTAAGCTAAAACTGACCACTACCTCACGATTTCCTGTTAATGAGTTTTGCTCTGCTGGAGATGCCATCTGCTTAAACCCCAGTAGAGATACATGTATGGAATTATTTACAAGCTGCCTATAAATAAGCTTGCAGACATGCCACTTTAAAATGCATCATCAAATGCATTTTTATATTGATTTTTTTTTTTTGCTATTGGCATATTATCTACAGCAAATTGAAATGCAGTAGAATATATAAAAGCAGCAAAAACTGAGCATAAATTCTTCCTATCAGGCTTTAAAAAGTGTACATTGTGTTAGGTTTTTAGTTCCTTGCATGGTTATTGACAAGGCTATCCAGGTTTAGTCTTGTATGATTCTGCTTTCATCACACAACTGACATCAACCCTGCTACACACCTGGAACAATCTATGTAATGGGCCCTTCTAGTGACTGATGTGAAAAAGCTTTCTGTTACATTTGGCAATTTTACATGCCCACCTGGGCATGTGAACTGTGAAAAGAAATTCTGAGAAAAACTGTTAGTATTTCGGTGTGTTAGTCTCCCTTGTTGTGTGTATTTTGTGTATATGTGTGGGCATGTGCATGATCAACAGAACATCAGTGATTTACCATAATTTAACTTTCTATTTGTATTATAAGAATACAGTCTAGGTTTAACATGATCATCCTTTGCCATTTTTTTTTGTATAAAATTAACATTTGTGCCGCTCAGGAGGTGCAGCGGTAAAACATGCTAGCACAACAGAGCTGAGATTTTGTTCAGAGGAAAGGATAAGCCGGACCAGGGTTCCTCACAACTGGTGCAATTACGACCTACAGTCGTAATCTGCTGGCTGACTACAGCCACCTCTGCTGGCTGATTAATGGTGCCTGTGCAGAGTTAGGGAATAATACTGATCAGGGTGTGGCTCTCCGTGCACAAGGCTGATCCGCATATGAACTCACCTCTGCTGGTGAAAAGATGCAGTCGGTACTGCACACGTGTCAGTTGCGAAGCTCCTCAGTCAGTGGTGGAGGGTTGTGTCAGTAGAGGTGAAGTGTAACTCAATCAGGGCAATCAGGGTAAACTGTTCTGTACATTATACATGATATAAACTATAATTTATGTATCTCTGCATTATAAAATAAGGTTTTTTTTTGCAGGCATGTATACTTTTTGGTCATGCTTAAGTAAATTTGTACAGACAAATTACACTTTTAACTATCAATAGACTTTCACCATTTTAACAACATAATGCTGAATGTTTTGGACTGCAGAAACTGTAGTGCAATGGTTTTGTTCCCTGTCCATTATGTGTTTTGGCTTTTTGTTCAGTGTTTCTGAATAGCAGCTGATCCAATGTGACCCAGACCAAAATAAAGCAGTTGGTAAAAATAAATGATTCATAAATGGTAAATGTCTTGGTATTAAAAAGCACTTTGTAGCCAGTTGAATAGGGTTTCTGGTTTAGTTTTGAATCTTAGTTTAATGTAATCATACACAAGCGAATTGTCTCGCTTTTCATTGCCCACTAGAGTACTATACCCAACAAAAAATTCAACAGAGCTTATCTTTAGTGAAAAGTTTGAAATCCCCACACAAAATTATACAAAACCTGACAATCACCATTCTAAATGCATCGTGCTAAATCGCATGCCATTACATACAAAAATGCACTTTAAATAAATAAACCCGCTTAAAGATGTCTCTGTTGTTGAAATAAAAGAAAGTACAAAAAAAAATCCTTACAGGATGATCCTCTCTTGGGGTTGCTCTGGGCTTTTCCCAGTAAGAGCGTCAGACACAGTGCTAATGTTTTTTCTACCTTTTGATCTCATGCCCAGATAATGAGACCCTTATGAATAATAAATTCAAATCGTTCAATGTGACCTTGTGGGGGGAAATGCATGAGGCAACAAACAGAGTTGGCTTAAATGTATAAGGATGTACACTGATGAGGCATAACATTATGACCACCTCCTGGTTTCTACACTCACTGTCCATTTTATCAGCTCCACTTACCATATAGAAGCACTTTGTAGTTCTACAATTACTGACTGTAGTCCATCTGTTTCTCTACATACTTTTTAGCCTGCTTTCACCCTGTTCTTCAATGGTCAACTCCAGCAGTGCTGCTGTGTCTGATCCACTCATACCGGTACAACACACACTAACACACCACCACCAGTGTCACTGCAGTGCTGAGAATGATTCACCACCTAAATAATACCAGCTCTGTGGGGGTCCTGACCATTGAAGAACAGGGTGAAAGCAGGCTAAAAGGTATGTAGAGAAATATATGGACTACAGTCAGTAATTGTAGAACTATAAAGTGCTTCTATATGTTAAGTGGAGCTGATAAAATGGACAGTGTGTGAAGAAACCAGGAGGTGGTTTTAATGTTATGGCTGATCAGTGTAAAATGGTGGTGGAGAGTTTTCCATGCAAATTTACATGAAATTACATGATATTTACATTTAAAGATTCCTAAGAACGATGAACGAATCCAGTCCTGGTGAGCTAAAGTTCAGCAGAATTTCGTTGCTCAAACACAATTTAAGCTGAATCACCTAAATGTGCTGGATTTTAACCCTCTAGGAATAAAGTTTTGTATTTGAGTCTATAATCAGGTTCATTATAATTATTAGGCCTCCAGTCAATACTTGACCCAAACAGTTCATGATTGCACCAGCTACCCAGTGACGAGCTTTAATTAGTGAAAGGCTGGTGCACAGCTCAGCATAACTCTGACACCTAGTTGAACGTGAAGGTCTAATGTGCTAGGATAGTCACCATCAGACGGGTTAGCTTCAGAGACAGAGCTTCAAATAGATTGGAAGAGTGTTTTTTTTCTAAGCCACATTGTCATAAATTTTTCATCTGCAGCTGGCTTTGAGGCAGATGGAAGAAGGGGCATGGCCAGACAGTGGAAAATCGAAGGCTTCTAACCAACCTAGGCTTTCAAAGACAAGAGATGAAAAGTGAAAGGGGGGGGGGGATTCATAGAGAGAAATAAAACAGCAGTTATTTACAAAACAAAAACAAAGACTCTCCAGCACTGTACCATTGATATCTTAAGAGCCTTCTATTTACTTTGTTGTAATGTACGTAAGTACCTTGTATCTGGCTTGATTCATGCATCCTTTACAAAGACAAATCTACCTGAATCCAGTTTTGCTAAAGCATCTCAAGATCATCACCAATTATTCACCTAATTTCACAGTGGTTGCCAGACACTGTGGCTGCAGGTGTCTTCAGGTCTCCATCAAACCATTGAATGACCAGTTGTTCAGCCAAGCAGAAAAATTGGACTTAACAGTGAAAATGACTGTACTCCAGTCTTCTGTGGTCCAATCCAATCCTTATGGATATCAGCAAACTTCAGCCTGGATCTTCTTTGCTGCTCATAGATGTAGAGCTTTTTCTTTCTTTTAGCTTTATATTACTTCATCCCTGCCCCTAAGAGCCTTGCCATTATTTTTGTAGGTCATTTATGTCATCTTACAGTTGTTGAGTGACATTTAAATGAGTTGTTGGTCATCCCAGTCATTGGAGAGTATTTTTTTATTCCTAGGGTTATGTCTTGTTCTTGAGCAAAATTTAGAGTGGTCTCTTATTTTTTCCAGAACATATATATATATGTATATATATAGTATATAAATAAAAGCTGGTGCAGTGGAATAAAGGACTAGCCTACCACTGACGTGATCTAAGTTCGAACCTCAGCTGTGAGATTGACCGGCCGGGTGACTACACAGACACATGATTGGCTTTTTGTCTATAGGAGGTAGAGATAATGGTCGAGCAGGGATTCCTTGCTGCTGCTGAAATTTTGGCCTCTGCTGGCTGATTGAGGCACCTGCACAAAGAGGTGGGTGATTGTGGATGACAGTTAGTGGCTCTCTGTTCATGATACCTCTAGCAGATAAAAATAAGAAGTGAAGCACAAGTGTTGGAAGGGCACACAACATTATATGGCCCTCCTAGATTGAAAATGGCAGGTGGCAGCAGCAGGAGCAGGATTGCAATTAGATATGGCTGGACTGGCTGAAAAGGGAGAAAAACTTGTATATATAAAAATGTTAAAAGATACACTACACTATTTAATAATATTTATTATTTAGTAGTTATTGTTGAGTGTTGTTACTGGATTTTTTCAACAGTCTTTCTGCCCTGCTCAGCTGATGACAACTTGCTCTCCATGACATTTCATGACATAAATGTCTTTTAAAAGTTGACTCTTAAAGTGTATAAGACATTCGTTCATACAGATATTAATACTGCACAGATATTTTAGCATATCAGCACATACTGTAGATTAACTTTCTTAAATGTCAGTCATGATTTACATCAAATCTGGAAGCACGCTTCAAATACTTTGTTTTGGTATACTGCCAATTTTCCAGATCTTGTAAGGCATCAATCTGAAGCCTCAGTCATATGGGGCACAAAGTGCTGCCTTTCCTGATCTGTGTTTTCAGCAGGGACTTCTGTACTGCATGCAAACTTAATGAGAGCTTTTCTGAAGCAGCTGAATCTTTTGGGTTCTGCTCTGGTCAGAGGCTAATGTGATCTGACTGACCAGGTCTTATTAATACTGTCGATATCGCTGGGGATGCGTCCAGAAATGAACTGTGCAAAATCCTATGCTATCCTATTATTTTTTAAGTTTTTTTTTGTTTGGTTATATATTCTTTCTCTGTATTGTATATTCACCATGTTTGTCATGACTATGCTGATACAGTAATTGCCATAGGCATTTAGTAATAGTCTTATTTCTCAAATCAAAAGTCTATGTTCTACTTTTTAAATTGATATAAGCAATGCATTTTGCACAGTATTTTTAAATGAAAAGTACCCAATTCACTTGTAATGACTCCTTTTTCTAGAAACAAATTAGAGCACAAAAATGAAATTCCATTGGCTGTATATATAACAGAAAAAGCCCTTGTAATTAAGACTCAGGGTCAGAGTTATGTCTCTTATGATTCTTGTTACTGCCTGTTCTACTTTCTTAAGGTTCAAAGTTTTAATGATGACAAAAACTTTTACAAATGTAATCAGCAAAGTTTTCCTAGGTAAATAAAATACACAAATAAGGTTTGTATCCTTATTTCTTTAAGCTACATATCACTTTACATTGGTATACACCAATCAGCCATAACAATAAAACCACCTCCTTTTTATCAGCTTCAATGGTCAGGACTTTCCCAGGACCACCACAGAGCTGGTATTATTTAGGTGGGGAATCATTCTCAGCACTGCAGTGACAATGACATGGTGGTGGTGTGTTAGTGTGTGTTGTGCTGGTATGAGTGGATCAGACACAGCAGCGCTGATGGAGTTTTTAACCACCGTGTCAGTGTCACTGTACTGCTGAGAATGGTTCACCAGCTAAATAATACCTGCTCTGTTGTGGTCCTGTAGGGTCCTGACCATTGAAGAACAGGGTGAAAGCAGGCTAAAAAGGTATGTAGAGAAATAGATGGACTACAGTCAGTAATTGTAAAACTTCAAAGTGCTTTTAATGTTATGGCTGATCAGTGTATATCCTTACAATTTTGTAATTTCTGCCACACCCATATGAACAAATTATTTGCTTCCAAGGTTATGGGAACAGGTTGAGGAATATCTTTTTTCCTGTTTTCAGCATGACTGTAGAACTGTGAACAAATTGAGGTTCACAGATATAAATTGGTATACAGATAATAATTGGTAAGGATGATCCACAGAGCCTGACATCAACACTATTGTACATGTTATTGTCACTATTATACATTGATTGTCAGCAAGGCCTTTTTATTTAGGTCAGTCCCTGACCTCACAAATGAATGGACACACATTCTCACAGATGCCCTTTCAAAATCTTGTGGCTGTTATAGCTGCCTTTTTTACTGCAGCCAGTTTACCCTTTGCATATATTTTGAGACATGGGAGGACCCAGAGCAAACTGGAGCAGACCCACACAGACAACAGAAGAACATTTAAACTCCTCATAGGCAGTGACCAGAAATAAGAATCAAACCCAAGACCTTAGTAACCATGTTGCTGTACGGTACCCATTTCACATCTCTTTATACAAAGATGCACACACTGTTTGTCTACATCTTCTTGTAATCGAGCAGAGATCATACTCATTAGATTTTCCAGCTGCTATTGAGATTGAGTCTGTTCCCTAATCCTGCATTTCGTACCCAACTCATACCCAGAGCTGGTGTGAGGTTGGGGGAGAAGGAATATTGTTAAACTGTCAAAGAGCTGCCTCTGCATTTGGCTGCCAGATTAACACCAAAATAAGTCTTTGGTGTGTCTGACCTAAACAAGGTCAAATTGGATTTACCTTTAGATTTTTTTTCCTTGTTCTTTTGAAAAACAAATAAAATAAATAAATACATAAATACATAAATAAATCATAAAGTGAATGTTCAAATCCCCAGGGTTATTTTATGTGTTGCAGAACCAATCAATTGGTTATATGGTGGGGATAAAACTGAAAAGGTCCAGTCCCTGTTTTTGGTCCTGCAAAATTACATAATTAAATAATAAATTAAAAGAATGTATTTATTATTGTAACTGGCCCACTTGCCTTTGAGATTGGCAGGGGGTACTCGTTACAGGATCATGCCTGTCTGCCATGCCATTTATCCACCCTGGATTAATGAGGTGCCTCCAGAAATGGCATGCCAGCCCTTTTCAAAATGGTTCTCACGTTTTGATCCATGCTGAACATAGTCTGTAATGGTTGGTGGAGTTGTGGTCTCACTTGTGTGTTGCCGGCTTGTTCTTGGTTTCTTCTCTAAAAACTTGTCAAAGGTGCCTGGAGCAGTTTGCCATATTGTGAAAGCCAGTTTTATTTCTGCTCTATTCCTTTTCTATCCCTTGTCTGCACAGTGGGCTGTGCCTTTCATTTTTTACTTTGTTTTTTTCTTATTTTGGCCACCTTCTTTATTTAAATCCCCATTTTCATTTTGTTTGTGACTTTTTAGCCACAGTATTTTAACTTGATAAAGCATCCTGCAAAATTTAATTCATTTCCAATCCTTACAAATGTGAGGCTACAAATGATGCCTCTGTAGCGAGGTGCAACTTGTTCTGTTATAATTTTAATAAGCAAAATATTTTGTTTAATATTTCATTTCATTAAAGCGAGTAAGACTAGCTGTGAAAACCAGGCAGCTGACACACTGTCCATCTCATCCCTCTCACAACCCACAACCTCTCCTGGATGTTAAAGCCCACAGAGAGGGTAAGCAGACTCAAAGCTAATGCAGATGAATACCATTATCATAATAAGTATTATTCTGTGGGATGTAAGCAGTCTCTGTAAATTATACAGGACAAAAGGCCATAGCTAGCCCTCCTGGAGGACAGGACTAGTAAATTGGCAGAAATGTACAATTAGTTTGACACTGTAAACTGAGTTCATTTTGGCTGGTTTAATTCCATTACTAAACATGTTAGAGAGAAGTGATATATGGATTTCAATTGGTGATTTATTATGGTAAGATATCAGGCTCATGTCTGCTTTCCATTTGCATTACAAATAAAACATTTTCCAGTAAACCATTTACATTGTTGTATCTTTTCTCGATTTTACATAATGAATATGCTGATGTACAGTTGGCTCTTCAGAGAACACTGTCTGTTTAAATATTTTTTCCACAATAAAAAATGACAGTGAGTAAAAAAAGGAAAAAAAAAGAAAAAAAATTGGGCTATAGTTGCACATGATTGCCGCTTACTGAATGTTAATCGAACAAGCGTTTTTCACTCTGCTTCTGTGAGCTTACAAAGACAAAGGGAGAGTGAGATAGTGAAGGAAAATTGTGACAGGAAAATCTATTTGTGTGAAATTGCTTTTTGTTGATCTGTGAGTTTATGCTATGAATGAGGCTCCCATGTTGATTATAATTGCAGCGTGTGGGTCTGATTATTCCAGCCTCATTCTTTCTGCCTGTTAAGTGACAGAATAATTACCCATCAGGCTTAATGGCTCTTTCAACAAGAGCAGAGAAAATGATTGCTCTCGATTTGCTGCTGTTGATGTGTCAGGAATGCTGATTGGGATAGTAAGGAGCGATTAGTGCTAGAGTATTTGAAGCAGGTGACATGCTCCTGTGACTTATGCCTGCTTATCTTATTCTCTCAGCTTTATAAGGCTCCTCCTGGGTGGAAAGCAAACTCATTGGCTGATAATAAAGTCTAGGGGTTGGCCTTATGTCATTGGAAGCCTGATATAATTATGTCAAACATGTTGCTTAGCACTCTAGGAAGAGGTTCTTGTTTGCCATTGGGATGGACATTGGAATGCATCCTAGTGACAAACCTTGTTCTGGAATGTTCTTTTGGTCATTCAGGCTACTAGCAGTTTACAGTTCTTCCTACAAAGACCCTGGATAACCTGTTCAGATACATAATATCATAGACTCTAATACGTACCAGCAGATATTAAACCATGGTTGGATCTGTCAGTAGGACAATAACCTACTGACCGCAGATTCATGGTTTTGTCATGGCCAATCTAGTCCGCTGAGCTAAATTCCATAATAAACTTTTGGAAAGAGCTGAGGAGGAGAGACCCCAAGTCTCTTAGATTTATTTTCTCTTTTTCAAAAAGTGACACACTGGCCACAGACCAAATGCCAAGCAGGAGATTAAATGAATGGAGATGAATAGTTGCATCAGTTCAAAAAAACTACATAGTTATGTATGCTAAATATAACTGGCCTACAATAATGGTGCTAAAGGATTTTATGATTAAGGACCTGATTAGACATGTTGAAATAGCTCTGGCTCTTCCATTCCACCTTATTATTTCTTGAACTTTTCTTAAAATTCAGTAGATCAGCTGCTCAGGTGGCGCAGCAGTAAAAAACACACGCTGTTCACCAGAGCTGAGATCTCGAATACATCTTATCGAATCTCGGCTCTACCTGAGGCTGAGTGGCTACATGAACAACGATTGGCCTGTTGTTCAGATAAGGAGCGGGACTAAGCCGGATGGGGACTCTCTCTCAGACTAGTGCGATTACGACCTTTGCTGGCTGGTTGGTGGTGCCTGCACGGAGATGGGGAAGGAGTGCGGTAGAGGGTGTGGCCCTCCGTGCACAGCGCTGTATCGCACTACACTCGTCAAATGTAGGTGATAAGATGTTTGATTGCTGTGCACGTGTCGGTGGGGGTGTGGAGCAGCCTTGTCCTACCCAATCAGGAGCAGGGACCAGCATTAGTGAGAGGATGATTGACAGGTAGAAATCAGATGCGCTAAAGTGGGAGAAAAAGGGGTAAAAAAAAAAAAAAAACAGTAGATCTTGATTTACTGATAATACCACTTAGATTTCTTTTCTGTTTGCAATTATTATTAACCCACATTCTTTTTCTTTTTTTTTTTTACAATTCAACCCCCTGAATGCCAAGTTTGGGTCCTAAGTGTTTGTAGTTAAATGGCTCTAAAATATTAGTAGTTTAAGGGGCACCCACAGGCTGCCAAAGTCAGTGTATTCATCAGCACTGAGAGGCTTTTTCAGGAAGATTGAGCAGGAGGAGCTGCCTTAGGCACAATCCATCAAACCCAACATGAAGGGTTTACAGAAGGAAATGAAAAAAGCGTGCTCTCCAGAACCCTCCAAGAGTGAGAGCAGAGGTCTGTTATTACACAGGCCGTAGTTTAGTGGTATTTGGAACGCTGGTGACCTGTCTGTAAGAAAAAAAAATGTTCTAATATAGGAGGATGTTAGGAGCTCTAAAATACTAAGGGCCTTGAACACATACATTCAGATTGTGCTGTGAATGATGTGAAGTCATTCTTGTTTCTGCAAGAATCAGTGTATTAATATTTGTTTTATTGCTTCAAAACTGTACAAATCTATTTTAAAATGCTATTAATGACTCAAATATTACTTTTTTAGTATTCAATTGTTGGTTTGTTGGCATGTAGTTTCAAAGCTACCATAACTTAAAAATATGTAAACCAGTGAAACAATGTACTATGTGAAATAAAGGAATTATTATTTTACAATGAAATAATGTAAAATAATTATAGAAAAACAAAAGAAATGTATTTTGCTGCATAAATCTGGTTTATAATCATGCACAGCTTTTTTATTTAGTGGAGGTTTTTTTTTCCATTTTAATTTAATATTAGCTGTTATTCATTTGGTAGTTACATTATATTATTTTGTTAAGTTTTATTTTTATTTATTTTTTATTTATTTCAGTAAAGTCTGTTTGTTTTTAGTAATTACTTATTCAAATTACTATTAAATAGCTACCAATTAAAAAGGAGATTGATTGGGGTGTAAGGACCCTGTGTAAGAACCCTGGTTAGTAGCCCGAACTGCATGTACAGAAGTGGAGTAATGCGGAGATCAGTGTGTGACTGGCCTCATGTGCGAATCTACTGAACTTTCAGCGAATAAAAAGGGGTCGGTGGACTGCGCACATGTCGGAGAGAGCGTGTGTGATGTGAATATACCCTCCTCGGATGCGATTAGGGTCCCCAGCAGCGGAAGACTAATTGGCTATGCAAAATGGGAGAAAAGGAAGAAATTGCATAAATAAAATGGTAAAAAAATATTCACTTAAAAGTGTTTTCATTACATATTTTTGGTTTTTATTATTAATTTTTTTGCTTATTATTTTTATGAATGTCAATAACTTTGTTTTGGTGGCCCTGATTAATGCACAGTCCATCCTCCAAGACCTCTTTAGCATCAATAAACGTCTTTATCATCACTAAAATGTTATTTAGTCTCAGCAGATTGACTGTAAACATCTTTTTAATTTGATGTTGACTTTTTAGCTTTCACAATGATTCACTATGACTTACAGCTATGAGAGATAAATGGTTATGGATTTAGAACTATATTCATAGAAAAATATTCATAGAAAATATGAATTTAGTGGACATGCACATAGGATAAAAAAGTAAGGTGTATTTGTTTTCCCCTATTTCCCCATTATTGCCCTTTAGCTGTCATTATATAGCTGAAGCTTACAGAACAGTGGAGATGTGAGTTTACACATGATTGGGCTTTTGAGTTTCAGACTGCACTCAGCTCTGCACCAGGGCCAGACTCTGCAGCATAAATTATTCATCAGGCGCTTTCTGTGTCCGTAGCACTGCAGGCACTGTAATTTTATTCTCAGTTGTTCAGCTGTAGTGTACAATAGTGGTCATAATTAGTAATGCCAATTTCATATCGTTTAAACCATGATAAATTATTTTGTCCCAGCACTTCAGTATCAATGTAAGTATGTAAGTGGAAGATTAAAAATGATTTCCATGATTGCAGTTACATTTGTCAATAGGAATTATACTCAAGACATTGAGTAATGGTATGATTACAAAATGACTACTACTAGTTATTTATATAGATTGAATAATCAGCTCTGATGAAGCCATGCTCAGGGGTCACTGGGACACAATCTAGCTGTGCTTTATGACCCACATAAAAATTGATCGCTTCAGTGTTGTTTTATTAAAGCACACTCTAGAGAGCACATCTGTAATCAAACATGCTGTTTATTTTTGTGTACCCCTGCTCTATCATTCTGCCTTCCTAACCATACACACATCTACACCTACAAACACACATACACACATTGTTGACCACATTTTACAAACGTATTATTCTAGTACATTCAATGCAATAGCAGTAAAACAATACATGTGAACAAATTAATGCTAAAATACAACTTGGGTTTACAGAAAAAAAACAAAAAAAAACATTCTCACCAGAACCCTTTAAGAGTAAGATCAGCAGCTGTAGTTTACTGGTATTTTGAATGCTGGTGATCTGTCTGTAAAGAAACATTCTAATGTATATGAGGACTTAAACAGATACATAAAGATCAAGGTCATAACCACAATATATATTGTGAGGAAGTTAGATATGTTCAAAATGTCCTCAACAATATACTTTTAACTTGGTGGCAGCCTTCTAAAGAGTCGCTCCATATTCAGAGTTTTGTCTAGTTTGACCGGCAGCTGAGGACATGGAGATGCAGCAGCATATTGAGTGGTTAACCTTTCAGTTGATAATCACCTGAGTCTTGTATCCCTCTGTGCTTGCTAGTTTGGCCAGCAGGTTGGGTATGAGGTCCAGTTGCATCTGATCTGTAAATCTCTGACAGACATCTGGGTCTCATACACATTAATTTTTGTATCTGTTGGTCCTGGATTTTGTAAAGTTGCTTTGAGACAATGTATATTGTAAAAAGCGCTATATAAATAAAGTTGACTTGACTTGACTTGACTTAATTTGCTTCATGTGGAAGGTTTCCTATATATCATGGCTTCTAGTTGTCGTCTTCACCAGCTCATTGGATGGCATACCTGCTTTTCTTTGAACCCGTGATGCTGGATTGCTCTATCCACTCTGATTATTGTTGATAAGTAATGTCAGCATTCTGTGTATTTCTGGTAGGGTGACCATACGTCCTCTCTTTTTCCGGACATGTCCTCTTTTTGAGACCTAAAAAATGCATCCGGCTGGGATTTTTAAATCACCAAAAATGTCCGGGTTTTTTAATTTGTTGTTATTATTGTTTAGGGCTTAACGCTGAATGTGAAGGAATAACATTATCTGACCATAAAGGCCCTTGTTTAAGAGCAGCTGTACATTTATTAAAGGTTAGTAACACAGCTGGATGGTTATTGACTCATTTGTCAACTATTTAAACCTCTACCCCATACACATTGCCATGGTGTCACCAACCAATAACCGCCCCCCCCCCCCCCCCCCCCCTTCCTTCCCCGAACCAGACATCCTCTTTTTTAAAAAACAAAATATGGCCACCTTAATTTCTGGGTACTTGCTGCTGGAACTGGTGTTGCTGCATTTTAAGGCTTCACAAGTAAGACTCACTGAAAGCAGATTACCCCAGTAGCGCCATAACGTCCATGTTTCCAGAGCGGAACTGCCTGTAAAAAACACTTTAAATCTACACACTCACAAATTGGTCTCCTGTTTTTTTGGGATTTCCCCCCTTTTTTTGTTAGTGCATTATAATTCCTTATATAAATATCTTAATATAAATATAAATAAAAGGGCCAGTGATAGCTCAGTGGTTAAGGTACTGGACTAGTAAACAGAAGGTTGCCAGTTCAAACCCCGCCACCACCAAGTTGCCACTGTTGGGTCCCTGAGCAAGACCCTTAACCCTCAATTGCTCATTGTGTAAGTCGCTTTGGATAAAAGCGTCTGCTAAATGCTGAAAATGTAAATGTAAATATAAATAATACCTTATTTAAATTTCTAAAAATAAGTTCTGTTTCTTCTTTTGCAAGTGTGTAGGAATCGGGCCTCATTTTCTGTCTAGTGCGGCAAGTCCAGCTCTGTTACAATACTGATGTAAAAATTATTTAAAAAATTAAATAAAAATTTTTCCTCAGACTGAAGCAACAAAAGACACAATTGGCCTGTTGATGTTCTGAACCAGTTCTGAACTACTAGTAGTCTTTAGCAAACACAACACTCAAGTCCTCCCACAAAACCGACCATAAAACTGTGCAATCAACCTTCTCCCGAGCACTAACCTCAGCTGTTTTGCACTGCCTGTCTCTAAACAGAGGGTCATGGATGAGTAAATTCAACAGGCATTAGCTTTTAAATTTATCCACCCATTTACATCTCCTGCCAGGTCTGGGTTATTTTATTGAGTGATAAAAGACAGAACCCTGTATTCCCACATTGACTACCAGGGATTAAATAAAATCACCATCAAGGACTGCTTCCACTGATTAATTTGATTAATTGCAGCAGACCTCAGTCTTTACCAAACTGGACTTGATCAGTGCTAACAACTTAGATTTAGGCAGGAAGATTAATAAAAGATGGCCTTTATCAATCACTATGAGTACAGAGTGATGTTGTTTGGGTTTATAAATGCCCCAGCCATCTCCCATAACAAAGGTACTCTGGAAAGCACTGGGGCACTATGCATTTATCTACCTGGATTCTTATCTTTAACAAGAAATAAGATGAATACATGGTACACATCATGTACATTCAGCAGGTGCTCTTAAAGTAAAAAACTCAAGTAGAAAGTATAGAAAAAGCTACTCAGCTTTGCTGGAGTAGTCTGCAAATACAGCCAGCCTAGCCCAAGGCCATCACTGATCGGCCTTACCCCACCTTGGTCCAGCTGATCCAATGCTTCCTGGGCTTTGTTAAGTTTTTTATTGATTCATAGGAATTTCCTATGTTCCTAAATGACCTCAGAAGGAAAAACTACGGTTTTTGTGGATACTGAAAGCTTTTGACAAACTCAAGAAGACTTTTTTTGTGGAGGTGAATACACTAAACTTGTCAAACCCTTTCTTCATACAGCAACACAAAGTTAAAAGCACACAACCAGTGACAAATAGTTTTTACCTGCTTTAAGACTTAGCATTTGCTGATAACTCATATGAATGTATGTTTTATGTGTGGCCTACTGTTCTGTTGCTGTTGCTACTAACTGTTTTCACAGCAACAGCATATAAAATAAAATACGAAATGGTACAAATTTTTCAGATGGAGCAAATGTAGCATTATATAACAGTGCCACTTGATTAGTATGTCACTAATGTTATCAGTATAGCCTATTCTACTGCCATTGTTTGCCTAAGGAAATGGCCATGTGTTTGAGTGTATGCATCCGTCAACAATGCATGTGACTAAAGTTGCCAAATTCTATAGTTAGAATGGCTGTCTACATGTGATGTATATTGGTCATAATTATGTTGGTACCACTGCACACTACCTGCAATTACTTAAGAGACTTTTTAAATGCACAAAATCAGTATAATGAATTTGCCAACTTTTTTGAATGACATTTAAAATCATTTTAGTAATATGATTAATTATTAGGTTGGTAAGAGTATTCACTTTTGGCAGTACCCAATGATGCAACAACAAATCAACAAATCTCTAAGTCATTTCCGTTTGTGGCAAAATTTATAAGGGACCATAAACTAAAAGGTTGTTTATGAAACCACACAGGGTACTTTTATGCTATATCCATTGTTTCCTTCCTATAAGTCTGTACATGTAGTTTAATTTGTTTTTGGATGGAGTCTTTTATATTATAAACTACTGCTTTAAAGTGGTTTGATTGTGTTCAGCAGTAATCCTCTTTGTGTGTGTGTGTGTGTGAGTGTGTGTGTGTGTGTGTGTGTGTGTGTGTGTGTGAGTGTGTGTGTTTTAGCCCCACAAGGCTGTGCCCTCAGGGGTTGCATGTCTGTATTACCATGGTGCAGAAACTCAACCTTCTCCCCAGACTCCCTTACTTCCCTTTCACTGGCTTTGCGGTTTGCATTACCTGCCACCAGCTACAACATGTCTGCCCACTTCACATAATACTTTAATTAGGCACACTTTTATGATTTTAAAAAAGCTTTACCACCTGTATATTGTAACATAAAATCAACACCTAATACATTTAGTTTGCATTGCTTATGTACTGTAAGTGGATTTTCCTTTGGAATATTTTAGGTGTGCTCTCTGATTACTGGAAACATTTCTAAGAAAATGCTTTTTATATACCTATTTGTATAGCAAAAGTGTTTTAGTAATTAGATCTTAAATATTTGAGACTCCTGATCCCCAATTTCCTGTAACTGGGCTTGTCTGATTATTGTGATAAAAGATCATATGTAATCAGAACCCATTCCATTTACTCATTTATTGAAATCCTATATTGATTTACTACATGACAGAAAGTGTTAAATGTCAGATGATATGTGTACTGCAGCATAGTTCTTTCCATCTCTGTGTACTTTTGTCATTGTCCCTCGATAACTCTTACTTCTATCTCAATTATAAAATATTGGCTAGAGACTCATTGTCATGCATTGGTAATGCAAGTAGCACATAGAATTTTGAGTTTACCATATTTCACCTTTATAACACAAACAAAATAGTTGTGCAAGAAAGCACAAACACAAAAAGTGCATGTAAAAACAAACAATAAAAAAAAAACTTACTTATATCTGTAACAAACTAATTTATTTAGAAATTCACTGTTTTATTTATACAATTTAGGGGCAATTCAAAACAGCCAGTTTACCTAACTGACATGGTATTGGAAAATGTAGTAAAACCAGAGTATCCTAAAAAAAAAAACATAGTGGAAAACTCCTCACAGAAAGTAACAAGGATCAAACCCAGTGCTCAAGAATCCTTGACAAGTTTAAGGAGATTTACCCAAGGCAGAATGAAATGAAAACAATTATTACTAAATTAACTAAACTATAATACTCATAGAATTTATACAACCAAACCAAAGAAGCAGTCCAAAGCAGCACTTGAGAATAGAAACGACTGGTTACTACATTACTGAAGCAGAAACACTGCACTCCAAGTAATCACCTGGACTCTTGAAAAACACAGGTGACTCAAGAAAAAAATGAAGACCACCAGGGTGCAACTCTGCCAGATCACACTATCTATCAGCAAGCCACAACCAACATGCTCTCCAGGACATCTTAGAGGTTCTTAGAAGTAAAGGCTTGAACTAGTGAGATACCTAGAAATTGTGTGAGATATGGACATGGATCCAAGTGATATGGATAACTTGTCTGTGGGAAGGCATGGTGGCACAGTGGGCCCCATCTTCATGCCTGAACTCCAAGACATAGACATATACCTTTACTGACCCATAGAGTAGCCTGCTTCAATATTCCCACAGTAAATCTTTGGTGGGATTTAAAGAAAGCAGTTGCAATTCATTAAACCTGAATGAGCTGGAAGCTTTTTCAGGTAAAAAGTCCACTAGAGAGGTGTCAGAAGCTTGTTAGCACCCACTAAAACCTCTTAATAGGGCTATTAAGGCAAAAAGATGTTCCACCATTAATAAGGCTGGAAGTTTGTGCACATAGACAATAATTGTGCACATAGATATTTGTCAGTAGAATAAGGTGTTTTTTCACTTAAGCTCAAAATTATGTCTACTTATCAAAAAAGCTTGTTTATATCAATAAATATGATTTCTCTGTTTACTGAGACTACTTGTTATATATTGTGGCGATCTGGCCAATGTAAACAAAAGGCCATGTTGTTTCTTAGGATGCATTCTGTCTGCTTAGGGGTGGCCTTCCCATGGAGCAGCACCAGCCAAAACTAGTGTACAGAAACCTAAGTAATTTGATTCATGCAGTTTTGTTCAATCATCTTTTTCATGTGTTTGTACATATTTGGTGACATATACACATCACCATAACACCTTTTAAGCTGAGGGGGGTAAAATATTTCCAATTGCAATTGTAGTACACATGATAAATGCAGCAAATATGGGCAGTATAAAGACCTTAGTCACTGAGTGACTGTAATAAAAGCCAAATCTTTATGGCCAGATGACTGTGTCTTCCAAACAGCAACGCATAGTGGTTCTACAGGGGACAAACCATGAACTGCTGACAGGTTGTTGGGTGGCCAAAAATCATTGATGCTAGAGGATATAATAAGCAGGATTGGCAACATCACATTGCATAATCAGGAGCTAGTGTGCTACAGGCAACAGAAGGCATTGGAGATAGATGACCCATCTGTGCAGTGAACCATCGCAAAGCATTGACGGCATAGTAATGTAACGTAAATTGCTTCAACCTGGTATAATGCTACCTCCATATGCAAATAGGATGGTCCTATTTCCCTTTATGTATAAGTCATAATTGTGATATCTTTGCACAAAATTTAACATTATTAAATATTCTGTTATGATTTTGAATTTTTTCAAACATTTTACCCATTGTAAAACTGTACATAAATTATTAGTTATATTCGAACGTGACTAAGGTCTAGTCAAATTACTTTAAAGTCATCTGCATTTAGAAAAAACAAAGAACCACCTACAACTGACCTTTAAATCGGTGTAAAGCATTGGGTTTGTGTATGGACACAGGTAGACAGTACAACCTTCAGAAGTCTTTTTCTATCCTGTCAGTAGGCTTGACACACACATACTGAGCTGCTAATAACAGGGAGGCTGCTGCCAAGGTGCACTTTTGAAAGTGTGAATTCATGTTTTATTAATTTTTTTCTTCTCATTCCCAAATGGGTTTCCTGTGCCCATGCTGGAATTGAAATCTTGGTATGGCTGCTTGGCTGTCACCTTTACATTTTCATTTTCTGGCTGTCCCTTTTGGAATTGGGTGTGTGGGGATGAGAGTGCATGTCTGGGTGGATGTAAGCTTACATTTCATCATTCAGGCAATCTCTAGAACAAATAACTGTTCTTACTGAGCCTGTGTCTCTGTCAGTCAAATGTATCTCTCACATTTTTTCTGTTTCCAGTTTTCACTTAACCTGTCTGACTTCCTGGCATTGCTTCCAGCTTTGCCTACTCACATGTATATTAGCAGACATCTCTGTGGTATCTGTTCTGCTTCTCCAGCCTCCTGAGTCTGTCTTCACTGTCTATCCATACCAGCTCAGGGGCAGTCTAAGGTCAGGCATGCTTCCCACATACATAAATCTGATTCACACATCAGCTCTTCTCTATTCCAAGGTCTTCTTCACTTTAACCTTAACAGCGCTTGCTCTTAGTATACTTCTTACACTTTATATGGAAGTATAATATATTTGGATTATGACCAAATGGATTACTTAATTTTTGTAATATAATCACTTTACCACAACTGTAGTATGTGATAAAAAAGGCAACAATCTAGCCATGTTTGTCTGTACTGAAAAATAGCTGAAATACTAAGGGCATGTTAACATGAGACACCTTATATCTATCTACAGTATATATCTATACCTAATCTACATAAATATATATAAATATACAGTACATATATATATGTACTGTATAAAATACTTATTTTACAGTGGGGGAAATAAGTATTTGATCCCCTGCTGATTTTGTAAGTTTACCCCCTTACAAAGACTTGAACAGTCTATAATTTTTATGGAAGGTTTATTTTAACAGAGAGAGACAGAATATCAACAAAAAATCCAGAAAAAAACATTAAATAAAAGTTATAAATTAATTTGTATTTAATTAAGGGAAATAAGTATTTGATCCCCTACCAACCAGCAAGAATTCTGACTCCTGTAACAGAATCAGTTTCTTCCGTTCAAATCTCTCGACCACCATGGGCAAGACCAAAGAGCTATCAAAGGACGTCAGGGATAAGATTGTAGACCTGCACAAGGCTGGAATGGGCTACAAGACCATCAGCAAGAAGCTTGGTGAGAAAGAGACCACTGTTGGTGCGATAATTCGAAAATGGAAGAAGTACAAGATCACAGTCAATCACCCTCACTCTGGAGCTCTATGCAAGATCTCACCTGGTGGGGTAAGAATGATTCTGAGAAAGGTGAGGTCAGTCCAGAATTACACGGGAGGAGCTTGTCAATGATCTCAAGGGAGCTGGGAGCAGAGAAATGCTTTATATGACCCCAAGAACACCATCCCCACTGGGCATTTCTTTGCCTCCAAACACGGCGAGTGGAGTTGATGCCAAAGAGCTCAATTTTGGTCTCATCTGACCATATCACATTCTCCCAAGCTTTCTCTGAATCATTCAGGTGTTCATTGGCAAACTTCAGACGGGCCTGTACATGAGCCTTCTTGAGCAAAGGGACTTTGCGGGCACTGCAGGATCTCAATCCATTACGGCAAAGTGTGTTACTAATGGTTTTCTTGGTGACTGTGCTCCCAGCTCCCTTGAGATCATTGACAAGCTCCTCCCGTGTAATTCTGGACTGACCGCACCTTTCTCAGAATCATTCTTACCCCACCAGGTGAGATCTTGCATGGAGCTCCAGAGCGAGGGTGATTGACTGTGATCTTGTATTTCTTCCATTTTCAAATTATCGCACCAACAGTGGTCTCTTTCTCACCAAGCTTCTTGCTGATTGTCTTGTAGCCCATTCCAGCCTTGTGCAGGTCTACAATCTTATCCCTGATGTCCTTTGATAGCTCTTTGGTCTTGCCCATGGTGGTCGAGAGATTTGAACGGAAGAAACTGATTCTGTGACAGGAGTCTTTTATACAGGGACAGGACTAATTTGTGTGCCTCATGGGCACATAACCGCTCTGTGGGGGTCAGAATTCTTGCTGGTTGGTAGGGGATCAAATACTTAATTCCCTTAATTAAATACAAATTAATTTATAACTTTTATTTAATGTTTTTTTTCTGGATTTTTTGTTGATATTCTGTCTCTCTCTGTTAAAATAAACCTTCCATAAAAATTATAGACTGTTCAAGTCTTTGTAAGGGGGTAAACTTACAAAATCAGCAGGGGATCAAATACTTATTTCCCTTACTTATATAGGGTGTCCCAAAATTCACGCAAGATTTGAATTTGGATCATTCTTCATTAGAAAATGCGGTTGGTCAGGCAATAACAGTTAATGGTGCTCGCTATCGCGACATGATAATCCAGCTTTTTGTGCCTAAATTGCAAGATATGGATGTGGACGACATGTGGTTTCAACAAGACGGTGCCACATGCCATACAGCCCGAGAAACAATTCAATTACTGCATGAGTCATTTCCTTGTCGTGTAATTTCCCGTTTTGGTGATCAGAATTGGCCGTCCAGATCATGCGATTTAACGCCGTTGCACTTTTTTCTTTGGGTTTTTTTTAAGTCTAAGGTTTATGCGATCAAGCCCACGACCACCCACGCCTTGAAGGAGGAAATTGAGCGCTGTATCAATGAAATTCAGCCACATTTATGCAAAACGGTCATGGAAAATTTCGACAAAAGAGTGCGTATGTGCCAGCAAAGCCGTGGAGGCCATTTACCCGATATGCTATTCCATACATAACCCTATACTGTATACTTTATGAATCAATTAAAAATTTAAAATTTTTAATTATAAACCTGTGTTCTCTATCAAAATTACTTCTTGCGTGAATTTTGGGACACCCTGTATATATATACAGTGTATCACAGAAGTGAGTACACCCCTCACATTTCTGCAAATATTTTATTATATCTTTTCATGGGACAACACTATAGAAATAAAACTTGGATATAAGTTAGAGTAGTCAGTGTACAACTTGTATAGCAGTGTAAATTTACTGTCTTCTGAAAATAACTCAACACACAGCCATTAATGTCTAAATGGCTGGCAACATAAGTGAGTACACCCCACAGTGAACATGTCCAAATTGTGCCCAAAGTGTCAATATTTTGTGTGACCACCATTATTATCCAGCACTGCCTTAACCCTCCTGGGCATGGAATTCACCAGAGCTGCACAGGTTGCTACTGGAATCCTCTTCCACTCCTCCATGATGACATCACGGAGCTGGTGGATGTTAGACACCTTGAACTCCTCCACCTTCCACTTGAGGATGCGCCACAGGTGCTCAATTGGGTTTAGTCCATCACCTTTACCTTCAGCTTCCTCAGCAAGGCAGTTGTCATCTTGGAGGTTGTGTTTGGGGTCGTTATCCTGTTGGAAAACTGCCATGAGGCCCAGTTTTCGAAGGGAGGGGATCATGCTCTGTTTCAGAATGTCACAGTACATGTTGGAATTCATGTTTCCCTCAATGAACTGCAGCTCCCCAGTGCCAGCAACACTCATGCAGCCCAAGACCATGATGCTACCACCACCATGCTTGACTGTAGGCAAGATACAGTTGTCTTGGTACTTCTCACCAGAGCGCCGCCACACATGCTGGACACCATCTGAGCCAAACAAGTTTATCTTGGTCTCGTCAGACCACAGGGCGTTCCAGTAATCCATGTTCTTGGACTGCTTGTCTTCAGCAAACTGTTTGCGGGCTTTCTTGTGCGTCAGCTTCCTTCTGGGATGACGACCATGCAGACCGAGTTGATGCAGTGTGCGGCGTATGGTCTGAGCACTGACAGGCTGACCTCCCACGTCTTCAACCTCTGCAGCAATGCTGGCAGCACTCATGTGTCTATTTTTTAAAGCCAACCTCTGGATATGACGCCGAACACGTGGACTCAACTTCTTTGGTCGACCCTGGCGAAGCCTGTTCCGAGTGGAACCTGTCCTGGAAAACCGCTGTATGACCTTGGCCACCATGCTGTAGCTCAGTTTCAGGGTGTTAGCAATCTTCTTATAGTCCAGGCCATCTTTGTGGAGAGCAACAATTCTATTTCTCACATCCTCAGAGAGTTTTTTGCCATGAGGTGCCATGTTGAATATCCAGTGGCCAGTATGAGAGAATTGTACCCAAAACACCAAATTTAACAGCCCTGCTCCCCATTTACACCTGGGACCTGGACACATGACACCAGGGAGGGACAACGACACATTTGGGCACAATTTGGACATGTTCACTGTGGGGTGTACTCACTTATGTTGCCAGCTATTTAGACATTAATGGCTGTGTGTTGAGTTATTTTCAGAAGACAGTAAATCTACACTGCTATACAAGTTGTAAACTGACTACTCTAAGTTATATCCAAGTTTCATGTCTATAGTGTTGTCCCATGAAAAGATATAATGAAATATTTGCAGAAATGTGAGGGGTGTACTCACTTTTGTGATACACTGTATATATATATATATATATATATATATATATATATATATATATATATATATATATATATATATATATAGCCATAACAATAAAACCACCTCCTTGTTTCTACACTCACTCTCCATTTTATCAGCATAATTTACCATATAGAAGCACTTTGTAGTTCTACAATTACTGACTGTAGTCTATCTGTTCCTCTGCATGCTTTGTTATATCCTTTTCATGCTGTTCTTCAGTGGTCAGGATCCACCACCTAAATAATACTTGCTCTGTGATGGTCCTTGATGGTGATGGTAACAAGCACTTTGTAATGTTATTTGTAATGGGCCGTGATCAGAAATTACAGTGGGTAGGTATTCAATATGGAGTCCAAAAACTCCTTATTTCTAAAAAAAAGAAAAAAGATCAATTAAAGAAAAACATTTAAATACTGAATTAACATCCTTAACCCTTTGATGCACAAGCTAAGCAAACCCGTCCTATTGCACAACATGGGTCAAAAATGACCCATATTCATCCATTCAAGAATATTTTCATATGCACATTTGTGAGTTATTCATGTATTTGCTATCTTAGCTAATAAAAGCTATCTATACTAGAATATGTAAACAGCTAGCAAGCAAATAGTATTGGACATATTCAAGATTCAAGAGCCTAATCTTTGGTTGTCTTTCAAAAGATCAGTGAATATGTTTTTGACTACAAACACTTACAAATGTCAGTAGTTTCTGTCAAATTCCATAGTAAATACATAAGGGTCATTTTTGACCCATGTTGTGCATTAGAAGGGTAGTGATACTAAAATGATTTTTATTAAAAAAGCAAAAAATATAAAACTGAAATAAGGATTTGTGATGATCAAAAACAAGTTAATTGAAAAATTCATGGAAGCTTGAATGATGAAATTAATTTATTGCAAAGATATAGAAAATAAAAACTCAGTTGGGTCACTTTTGACCCAGGTTGTGCATCAAAGGGTTAAAATAAGGGTTAAAGCTTGCTGCATTTCAGTTTTTTTATGTTGTTCTTTGTTGCTGCTGAGGGACTACAGCTATTCCTGTCTCATGCTCCACAGCTAACACACTGCTCTCTCAGAGACTAACTCTAGCTTTAGCTTTCTACACACATACACCCACACACCTCTTTGTCTGGCCTTGCTGGTTAAAATGCCATCTCCTGGTCATACTCTTAGCTAAAGAGAATTCCACAGCGAATAAGTCATATTGATCTATGTGCTGAACTGGCTGTCTTCATTAATCCACGCAGCCAGCCATCCATCCTCCTTTCTGCCTTTCTGTCTTTTCTGCCATTTTGTCCTTGAACACCTATACATCTCCATCCCCTTATCAGCCTGACAACAACTCTTTTTTGTGTGTGTTTGTGCACATTTCAACTTTTGTGTAAACATGCTCAGATTTCTGATTCAATTCTATAAATAACAAAAAGCAACAATGTTGTTACTGGGTTTTTGGTCAAATGGCACACATGCAAACACATTCATATATTGCGTAAGAAGAATAAACCCCCACCTGTCAATAAAACCCTACTAGTATGTTTGTGCTTGTGTATGCGTGAGAGGGTATATAATCAACAGGAAAGGCCTGGCATGCTGGTCCTGCACCATCTGTGCCTGGTCAGTGTTGTGGCATCTCTCCATACGCAGAACTTTTTATAGCCAATCATTTAGGCATTACATTATTTACACCATCTATCACCATCACACAAAGCTAAGATGACTAGATTGATGTATCTCCAAAACAGCAAGGAATGCCCACAGGCAGCTATAGTGAGTACTCACTAAGGAGGTACAAGCTACAATCCTCTGACAGGTTATTAGGCGGCCAAGACTCTTTGACGTCAGAGAAAATGAAGGCCATGTCACCTGCTATGGACCAGCAGAAGGGCTACTGTACCTCAAACTGGTAACAAGGAGAATGTATCACAACACACAGTGCCTGTACCAACTTCTATTCACCATCAAAAGCAACTACAATGGGCACATAGACATTGGAGCTGAACATTAGAGCAATGGAAGAACAGTGACTGATCTGAAGTAGCTTGATTTATCCAAACTCATGTGGACAGCTGAAGTTCTCAAACATATTTACCCCCAAAAGAGATGCCATCATTATGCATGGTAGAATGAGATGAGTTCATACTGGACATGACTCTCAATTCTGGATATGATGTTGTGTTGGATGTTTATAAACTTGTGGCCATATAATGTTTCTTAGTTCAGAACCTGATTAATATTCATGTCTTGCAAGTCCTGAACTAAAATCCTTAAATTTGCATTGATTTGCATTATTAGAATGTCAGTGTGCTGTGTAATCGTCTCATATGATTAAGCTGGAAAGGGAATCGATGTGCTTTGGAAGAGTTGCTGTCACTATTGACCTTCATCCCTGCAGTTCCTGTGACATTTTAGCAATGCCACCACTCTCAGGGGAGGAGCAGTCATTTGTAACGGTCTAAGTTTAACTTTTGCCAACTTTAGCTACATGTCTGCTCACAAAACTTTTAATAAATAAGTAATTAGTATTTACAGAAATACAATGTAGGACTAGTTAACATACCCAAACAACAATCAGACTTGACAAAAGAACTTGAGTGTGTGGCCTAATGTAAGTGAATATGTTGCAGTTGAGTTACAAGGAATTAATTTGTAAGTGATTGTTATTATTAAGCGCAGTCAAGTCGATTCTGACTCCTGGCCATATGATCAGTGTATCGCCACAATATTCTGTTTGGGTATACAGACTTGGCTCATTTATTATTCATGTAATTGATTCTATCCATATTGTTGCTGGCTGTCCTCTTCCTCTTTACCTTCAACTCTTCCAATCATAATGTGTCCAAAATAACTTTTATTTGGTTATTTGGGCTTTAAGAGAGGTTAGGTTTCACTGCTGTCCAAGGTACTTTCAAAAGTCTTTGCCAGCACCAAAGTTGATAAGTGTTAATATTCTTCCTGTCGTGTTTTTTAAGAACCACAGAGAAGACCAGAGTCTCTACAGTTCTGATCTTAGTTTGGAGAGGCAAATTGTTCAATCTTTTCCAGTCCCTTCATTCTTGTTCTGTTAAGTATCAGTCTGTGTCATATTTGCTGACTTCTGGACCCTTTGCTGTTAATAACTGACCCATGTAGGCAAAAGCTGTCCACCACTTTGAAATCTTTACCATGAATGGTAAAGTTGGTGTCAAGTTGTCATGCCTTTTATCTTTTTGACAAAGTCCAATCTTTTCACTCTGTTCTTTAGTCTAGCTTAAAAGTAAGGCTACATTAAGCGACTCCCATACTGCATTAACCAACTCCCATAGGATGGAATTGGAAATTGATTCAAGTTTATTTTCAGCCAAAAATAAATAATTTGAGGTGGAAATCTTGATGCATTTTTTATCTGCAAGTAAAAATGTGTTAAGACAACACAGTGCTTGATCCCCTTAATAAATGGCAAATTTGTAATGAGCCATGATCAGAAATTACAGTGGGTGTGTATTCGATGTGATCTATAAAAAATAATCAATTAGGAGACTGAGCAGTGTGGTTATAAGAAAAAAGAAAAATCTCTTAGAGAAAGGACATGCTTTTGCCCTGCTAACAAGCTTCTGACACAGTTTTTGAAATCTGTGTCCAGTCAGAAGCACAAAAACTTCAAGTTGAGGTTTGTTGGCTTTCATGCTGCAACTGCTTTCTTTACATTTTTGACATTTTCTTAATGGGATTTAAATCTAGAAGCTTTAAAAGGCCACTTCCAGTACAGAGTTCTAAACCAAGCTTTGGTTGAGGTAGAAGTGTACTTGAACTGTCTTGATGGAAAGTGCAATTCACAAGATTCAGTTTTAGCACAGAAGGCAAAATGTTCTTTATCAAAATGCCTTAGTATTTCTGTGAATCTGTGATGCCAGTCACACAGTCAAGATTGCCAGTTCCTGCAGCAGAAAAAAAACATTCCCACATCATCACTGACCCACCTCCATGCTTGACCATTGGGATATTATCTGTCTGCATCCAGTTTGGTCCAACCTCAGTAACCTCAAACACTTAAACTTACCTTATGCACTTTGCATTCTACCCTGATTCTCATTGTAATTTACTCTCTTCAATTTTTCTGCAGCTATGTAGCCCAGCCTAAGGGTAGTTTGCCAAGTAGCAGGGCCAGGCACAATGCCCATAGTGTATGAGCCATCTGCTAACCATGCCAGCCCTGCTGGTCTCCTTATGCATGCAGGACCAGACACGCACCATACACACTCACACCTTATCCCAGAACAACAGCATTACCACCAGAGGCCAACAGGCACCATGCCAGCTCACTGTCCACAACTACTGAACCCACAGAGCCAAAGACTCCAATTTGGACATAAACACACACTTTGGCTCAGAATCAGAATTATTATTCAAATGTAATAAACAGTAATCTGGTTGTGAATACATTGAGATGTTTGAGGGAAAAATAAATAGATGTTTTGTTTGTAAAAGAAAAATGTAAAAAACATACTAATATTGAGTACAGTGAGAAATAATGTGCATTTTGCATTGTCTAGCTGATGTTAAATTGTTATACCTTGAGCTTTAAGGTATTTCAGAATTTTTTGTTTTTTGTTTTTTTCTCAAGCAATCTGTCTGTTCAATTTTGGGCCAAATTTTCTCTTCTGACTGCTTTTACTGGTGTTGACTACAGTCCTATGGGCCTTAAACATTTTAATTATACAGTGGTACCTTGTAACTCAAAATCTTTAAAACTCGTCACCCTTTGTCAATAAATTTGTACTCGACCTTTACCTTAAACTCGAATTGTGTGCAACAGTCAGTTTGTTCACATTTATGCTGTCAGTTTTACTTCAAATAAATGAGCATTAAAAATCCAGAAAAAGTTCAATATTTGATGATGCTTTGCTTTCATTGCTAAATAAAAGCGCATGGTAAACAGCAGCACCGCAACCCAGATCAACCACACCGCAGCATAAAATCACTACCGCTCCTTACCTGAGCTTCTCTTCTTCAAATTGAGACCAAATCTGTGTTGTTCCATTAGGGCAAAAAATTCACTTGTTTTTCTTTTTGAAGGCCAACTTGTATGTTTCTAGAATATTCCAGGATATAAATATCCATATTTTACTGTGTTTGTCGACCTAACTAACAAAAACCCTCTTAGTCGGATCATTTATTCTCTCGGCTCTCACGGTAAAAAAGCTGAAACTGGTAAATCGTTAACTGTCACTTCATACCTCTACAACCAATAAAGAGAGAGTTTTTTATTGCCAGCTCACCTAAACGATGCACATTGGAGAAATAAATTAGCATATCTGGGTTTGGATTAAAGGAACAACTGAAATTCCACGCAGTATCTGAATTTGGAAGCTCTGATTGGTTCATACAGCTGTTTTTCAGGGCCTGAACCATGACTGAATCTCTGGAATATTTGAGCACTGATTCATGGAGTTGTTTACTCACGACACCATATTGAAATAGAGTAAGCAAAATGAATGAATCTTTACCATAGATAAGAGCACAGCTCCCTGATTTGTTGACTTTTAGTGATACAGTTTGCTTTTTCACAGACTAATGTAAATAAAATACCTTGAAACTTAACATCTTTTAAACTCAACGCCACTCCCAGAACCAATTGATGTTGAGTTTCAAGGTACCACTGTATTGGCATCTGTGGCCACAGTAATTTCATGCTGTTTAGAGATGGTATTGTAACCTTTATGTTAACCATGTTTGACTTTAACTTTTTTCTTATCCACTTAGAACAACTGAACAGAAATGTATTTTCTGTTAATACAGGAAGCCAGTATTCACAATTGCTTTAGCGTGTTGATAATGTCTGTGCAATTTTATTTCCAGCTAGTCAAATTTTTCTCAACAGTCACAATACATTCATTGTAAAATTGATTGTCAATGAGACGTTTCATTAACAAGCATCCAATATTAATTAATTGACCAAACATCCAACAGGAACGAAGTAAAAAAATATATATAAATATTTAGTATGATGCTGTAGGAAGTAGTCAATTTTGCTGTTGGCACTGGCTGTAGTCAAATACCATACCATGCATATTAGTCAAGAGTGGAAACATACAGACATAAAGACATATTGTAAATTTCACAGTATGCTTTGTTAGCTTACTACATGCCATACTGCATCCAAAAATACACATTTCCTTAAAGAATTAAAGGCAAAAAACAATGATCAAGAAACAGTGACATCTGGGTATGATTTATCGACCACAGACTAATGCACTCCAAACCCACTTGGCTGGAAATTGCAGACAAATGTAATGTAATTAAAATAAGTGTATTTTATTTAAAGAAAAAAATCTAACTTTGGGTTATCATGCACCATCAATCATATAACTGCCCTGCAGTCAGGTGACTATAGGTTACGAAATGAAAACTTTCTTTCTGAAAACTTCACTCTTTCATATTATGGACGATACAGCCATTCATGGTCAAGAATCTTAGAGAGCATCACTGGCCTTAGTCACCGGGTGTGGTAAGGAAACATTTTCATTTTCATTCTTGTTGTAACAATCACAGTAACACTAGCCAATCTCTGATTCCTGTATGTTTGTGTGTATGAAAACGGATTGTTAGCATCACCTCTCCACGTGTTTATTCATTTAGTGATAATAAGCTGTGTTTTAGTGGGGATACTAGGGAAAAATGTGGCAAACATACAATCCTTGTTCAGTATGCTTGACTGTGTATCCTAGAGAATATGTAAGTCATAACTGCACATTTTTCCAGGGCTTGTCAATACAGACCAAAGCAGACCATTCACTCTCCATCAGCCTTGTGCTACGTATGTCTCATTGGCTCAGAGGTAAGTTACACAGAGCAGTCTTGACCAATTAAATAGCAGTTGTGTTTTGCCAGTGTCCTTCTCTTTCTCTCTTTCTCTCTCTATGTGACATTTTCATATTTGCTAGAAGACAAAAGGAAGGATTCAGAAATATAGACATGCTTTAATGTGTGCAGGTATGTAGTTTCAAGGGATGTTTTTAAACACTTTGAATGGACCCATACCCATATCATTTTTCAATTTATGAAATCTCTCCTTAAGCTATTTTTTTTAAACATTATCTTTGTGGTGATTGAGACAAACATATGTTTTGGGTTAATGCTGCCAATGTCAAGCATTTAATGGAAAGCATTTAGTACTCATTGCTGCCAAAAGGGGGAAAACAGGAATTAAGGTAGTAATTATTTTGCTTAATGGTGATATTGTTAATATTAATTTGATTCTAAAATATTGTACAAAAAAAGTAAAAAAATAGATTGGCTTTTTTTTTATTAAGCTTTCTTTCTGTAATATCATGTAATAATCTGACATTATTCAGTTACCAATATGTTTTAACAAAGACAATTAAAAGCAAGGTATTAGAACGAACTTATTCACAACACTGTATCTTTAAAATACATGGCAGTAATACATAATACATGTTGTCATATTTCTGATAAGCTAGTTTACAAGAACATCATCCCCATTTACTTCATAACAGGATCTCTGAGCTGCATTAAGTGATTACAAAATGACCTGGTGCACTTCCATATCTATCTGTACCAGAGTATCACACATACCACATGAAGAAGCCTGAATGTGACTGAAATGGCTTCTCACAAACACTCAGCCTGTAGCCTGGAGAGGGTACTAAAACTGTTTTATTGCCCCTTAATAATTTCTTACAGCATTATTATCTTAATGCAGCATTTTTACAGGCTGCAGGGGAGAGAAGGACAGTTTTCTAGCTCTCTCTGGAGGTGCAATATTTATCTCCATCTGTCTCAATCCCTCCCTTTACACATCCCTCATTCCTCCTTAAGAGCTGCTGCATGACCAGGGCTGTCTTTTACTTGGATTGGCATTGAAATGTTATGTGAGAACAACTGGGTACTTACATTTAATTGTAATTACTATGTATTAATTATAACTCCCTTGATAAACACACTGATAAACCAATGCATATATTTCATCATATATTTATAATCTTAGATATTTTCAATAAGCAAATACTGTATATGTGACAGTCAAACTTCTCTTATTATAATTAGCTGTACGGTGACATGGTGTCATTAGGAAAAATATGTTTCACCACAGGTAATTCTGCTCATACATTTAGATTTTATGTCATTATTTGTGTAACAACACTAGTGCCCGGGTTTGCAGTGTACAGCCCCAATTCTTTTTTGTCATTCCCAAAAGAGGGTGCGGCTGGGCAACTGTGAAAGTGTGAGTGGTGGATCTGAGATCATGCTACAGGATGGTGTGAAGTGAACACAGAGAGCGGTTAATTAAAGGGCTAGAAAGTATAGAGGCAGCAGAAGGAGGTTGTGTGTTTTTTACAAGAACAAGCACATGTAATCCTATTTATTCCTTAGCTATGTAAATACTTTTTCTTTCCTGAACAGCCCATCTATATGCATCTTGTAAATGTTTTTTGAACATTAAAACATTACAAGTATTTAAAATTAGCTCTGTGTTACTTTACTGGTAACTTGTGTGACTGTTGCCATACATAGAAGTGAGAATAAAACCCAGGTCCCCACAACCCTTGTGCAGTTTATTTCTCACTTTATCTACTGCAACAGTGTGCCACCCTACCTTAGAGTTCTGATACTAAAATTACACTAATGTCTCTGACAGAAAAGGTAATGTCATTTGCCATACAGATTTGTAATTAGACTTCAAAGTATGACAAACACCCTAAAGGACTAAAAAATAGCAAAAACAAAAATAGCAAGATTTCAACATAATTCCTAGTTTCTTTGGCTCATTGCCCTTCTGCATAATTCAATTACACCTCAGTTGCAGCTCACAGATGACTTTACATTGTCCTCAGGAATTATAAAGAATTTAGGACCTGACACAGCAAAGCATTCCCCCACCATTACACTTCCACAGTGTTTGACTAACAATTGGAATGAATTTCTTACAATTAAATGCTGTATTTTTGACATAGTTAGACCATCGTATATATTTAAATTGACCAGTCACACGTGGTTGCTTTTACCCCTGTTCTGTTTTATTTGGAAACAATGGCTCTTACCATAAATTAGTGGAGTTCTGTAGCCTTAGAAAATGCTTATGTTCCAGTAGCATAAGCATTATCTTGGCATATTGTTCCAATTGTAAAAAAAAATTAGGGTACATACTTGACTTTTATTGTAATATTTAAAATGAATGAAGATTAACATTCTATATGGCTAGATAAAATCAAGCCTGGATATGTTTTAGCTAATTTTGAGTGCCAATTAAATTAGTTAAACCCTTTCTACAAGGATGAAATGGATATTGGTGCTGGATAACTGAATTTGTTTATATTAATGTTACATTAATGAAATTCTGTTTTACAAAACGAGACAAAAACAGTATTTTTAATTTCCAGTTGCAAGGATCAGAGCAGATTTTAGAACATTTAATAGGGTGTATACCGAAATAAAGTGGACTAAACAAGTTGTGTTAAGCCACAATATGAACTAAAGCAACTTAAAAGAAAAATGAATTGCTTATTTTATTATCCTCATTTTCCAGTTATAGTTAAGTGCTCCCATTTGTGCTATAAATGCAGAAATCACTCAAAGTAGTGTTAGTGCAGCACTAAAGCATTAATGGCTCTGTTCACCTCTGCACTGATGTACCACTGCCTGCTGCTGTTCAGAGCCTGTGCAATTATCTTTCTAGCTACTTGCAGCTGAAAAAGCAGGGAGGGGCAGGGGCAAGGGCAGGTGTGTGCGTGCATAAGTGTGTGTGTGTGTGTGTGTGTGTTGGTGGTGGTTTTATGTGTGGGTGTGTGTGGGTGGGGGTACGCACAGCCATCCAGATTAATTCACACTCATGTGGACCTCTTAGAAGTTGTGATATGCATTTCATTAACTGAATTGTCTTACATTGAGTCATAGCATGATGTGTAATTTAGTTTTGGCACTATAAGACCTCTACAGGGACCAGACATCATACATCACCCTGCTGATTTTCATTCCCCCATCCTAAAACACACATTTATCTTCCATCGATAGACCACCTGCTCTCACAGACCACTATTTTACAGTCAATTCGCATATTGTCATTTAAAATCATATGCGCTGTATTAACACATTTCACCACTGCATTTTTTTTCTTTTATTGCTCATGTTCAGAATTTTACTGAACAAACCCACATACTTGTAAAACATGTCTTGTACAATCAAGATTTTTTTCCTCTGATGTCGAATTTCACATTCACTTCCGAAGTGATTCCCACAGCTCAACAAATGCAAAAGCAGAGACATCTGCTGTGTGGAAAATCACAGAGGACTTTCTGCAATCACTACTCCTGACAGAAGTAACATTGCCAGTAAATGCATGATTTTTTTGTTGGAACTGGTACCGTGGCTCTAAAACAGAGAGGTTTAAGAACTGGTAAGGTGAGACATAAAGATAAAAAAGAAAGAAGCTAGGAAAAGACAAAAAAACTTATGACGAATGCCATTTGAAAGATAGGTAAGAGTGAGTAAAAAAATTGTATGGCTGATTTGCTGTGTCAAGAGCAGTTTAAAAAGAAAACAACTGTTACTTATGTAACAGTAATAAATTCTTTCTCTGGTTTTAAAGTTCCTCTAAACTCTAATGCATTACAAAGCTTTGGCCATCCTCCCTTAGACATAGCCAGTCACATCTGTGTACACACCTGGAACAGGTGTAGCATGGACGAGATTGAAGCCTGGTTCTCAGGTTAGCATAATAGAATACTGCACCACTCGAGTGCTTAAGATTCATTTTCTTTAATTGACTAATTTATTGTACTGTAAAAACCAGTGTTGTCTTGACCACTGTTATATAGTGACCAGAATATGCCAAACTGGGGCGGCACTGTGGCTTGGTGGGTGGCACTGTCACCTCACAGCAAGAAGGTCCTGTGTTCAATTCTCAGATGGAGCAGTCCTGGTGCATGTTTCCCTGTGTCTGCATGGGTTTTCTCCGAGAGCTCCGGTTTCCTCCCACAGTCCAAAGACGTGCAGTCAGGTAAATTGGAGAAAGTGTGTGTGTGTGTGTGTGTGTGTGCACTGTGATGGACTGGCAACCTGTCTCGGGTGTTTCCTGCCTTTTGCCCAGTGAATTGAACACACTAATACCCTGAATAGGATAAAGCAGTGATAAAATAGACAATGAATTAATTAATTAATAGGTATGCCAAACTGTCTAATAAGGAACATGCTTTTTGCTAACAAATTGATTTTATTCCATTTCAGCCAGGGCTAGCCAGGTACACTCGACCAAAACCCTGCCCCACTGTGCTAAAGGAGAAGGCACATAGTGTGTGCGCGTGTGTGTGTGTGTGTATACGTCTGCTTGCTTCCATGTGTGTGCATGTGTCTTTAAAGCACACTTGCTTGCTTGACTAATGAGGTGGACTGAGCCAGGGCATGGGGGGTTGAGCCATGTCTTTGTGAGGCTGCACATACTGATGGCCCCTCACTGCGCTCCTCTCTCCCAGGGGAGGCCCCTGAAACCTGTTAATTGAATCAAGTGCACATGGTGCCTCCCCAGCTCTGAGCCTCAGAGGCAGCCAGATCTGGACTTTGATGCATTTGTTGAGTTTAGCACCATGGACAGAGCCCAGAGCCTCACTGCTGCGACTGGTTACTCTGTGTTGAGAGCTGTTGATAAAGCTCTTAACTACGCTCTTGTTAGCTGTGTGTGTGTGTGTGTGTCTGTGTGTGTGTGTGTGTTTTAAGGGACACGTAAAACAAGAACATGTATAGCATAATAATCTGCACATACAAGCGGTGCTTTTGTTTCTTGCTGTTTGAGAGAAATGTCAGGAATAAAGATGAGCATCAGCTCAATGAGGATGTGATAAATGATTCTGCACCATGGCCATTTGTTTTTTGACACAGTCAGAGCAAAAGGTCAATCATGGGTGTCTGGAGAGAATCACTCAGGTGGGAAGGAATGGCCAAATGTTAAACAGGACAGTATGTGCGTGTGTGTGTGTGTGTGTGTGTGTGTGTGTGTGTGTGTTTGTGTGTGTGCATACTTATACCCCATGCCTTGGCTGCCTAATTAACCCAGTGACCAGACAGTCACATCATCTCTGTTATTGGTGATTGCTGCGTTCACTCCAATTTAGTCTAGAATAATTTATACCTACTATAATTGACTGCATATATTTTTTGTTGTTTTGGATTTGTTTGGTTGTGGTTTGTTTAAATGTTTGATTGTTGTTTATTAGTGGGAATGTTTTGTAAAACACATAAAAAGAAGAAACTTTGATTTGTTAATTTTATTAATTCTTTATTCAACTGATAAAAGTAGATAGAAAGATTTCCAGTGTTCCTTGATAAACTTCATCATATTTTGTAAATACAAACACATTTAGAATTTGATGCCTTCAACACAATCCAAAAGTTGGGACAGAGGTTTGTTTAACTCTGTGTTCCACCACCTTTCCTATTAATGAGTACACTAATTGTTGCAGTTTTGCATGTGGAATTTTCTTCATTCTTACTTGATACAAGACTCCATCTGCTCAATATTCCATGGTCACCATCATCTGAACTGGACTGCAGACAGGCCAGTCAGGCACACGCATTCTACGTATCCCAAGCTATACTGTTGTAGCACATGCAGAATGATGCCTGGAATCGCCTTGCTGAAATAACCATGGACTTTCCAGTGAGTCACCTTGATGGTAGCATGTGTCTCTCTAAAATCCTAATATATGCCTCCACATCAATAGTACCTTCACACATTTGCAATTCACCCATGATATGGACGTTGATGCACCCCCACTCTATGAGAGAAGTTGGCTTTTGCAAAATTCACAGATAATAGTCTGGACCAACGTTTTTGGGAATGTGTTGCGGGCCTGAAATGCAGGAATGGATGTATATTAACAAATGAAATGCAGTTGATCAGATAAAACATTTGGGTTAATACTGTCTGCAATGAAATAAAAGTCAGTAACAAAAGTAAAAGTAAGCATTTTCCATACTGTCCCAACTTTTCTGAATAGGGCTTGTATATTAATTGATTGGTTTTAAACAAAACCAGTATTTGTAAATGGCCTTTTTATGCTGATTAAACTCTTAGGGATGGATTAGCCGTGCTATTAGCTGGCTGGGAGTTTCCAAAACATTATTGGCTATGACTTGAGTGGGATGGCCGAAGCCTGTAATGAACGTTTCCTGGTGGAACTGGACCCACTGCAACCCTGATCTTGTGGATAAAGCGGTTGATAAAAATAAAATAAAAAATAATAAATCTAAATAAAACTAAATTACCCCTAGGTGTCAATTAATAAATATGTAAGTGAATGTGTGAAGTGAGGTGGTCCTAAAAATAAATAAATAAATCATTTGTATTGTTTTAAAATGTACACGTCATAGTTGTCTTAGGAATTTTTGGATGTTTGGCACTGAGATTTCTTTAAACTTTAATTATCAGGATATTAAAACTACATTGGAGTGTTGTCACAGCTATCTTTGTTAATTGTTATGTAATTGTTATGTAAAAGATAATAGCCTTTGTAAAGTAATTCTGTATTTATGTCCTGTCTGAAGGCATGACTTGGGTAGACCTGAATGAAAGCCTGAAATGTACTCTAATGTAGTTATGTACAACAGCTGGATTAGTCCCACTGATGTGCATCCGGTTATAATTGCATTAGTTTAGAGTCTGCCAGCCCATTTCCAGTGCATAGCCTCCATTTAGACTCGGCAGGGGCAAAGTGGTGGTTGATGGTTCTAGTCTGGTAGTCTGGAAATTCTCCACTCTCCTGAGGTGTAATTCTTCTCTCAACCCTTAGTGTCAATTAAAGCAGCATGACCCAGCCCTAAAAGGCTTTTATTTCAAGGTTATCGATGGTACTTTTCCCTCCCTGCCTTTTTCTGAGGGAGACAGGCATGTAAGTCAATAGCAGAGAATAAAATCACTGTGTGATGTATTCATAGAATGGAATGGAATAGAATGGTATTAAGTCTTGAGCTATAAAATGGTTCCTACAAGATTGTTTAGGTAATATAGTTGTCTTCAGTCCATATTCAATTCTAAGCCAAGTGCACAGAAACCAGTTGCCCTGTGTGAAAAATCATTTTGAAGATGAGTTAATTTCTCTTAATATGAAAGTAGAAACAGTTCCTTACACATACAGCTGCAGTTGAAAATGTACAGTGTTCACATTCCTGACCACCAAACCCTACAACAGTCTATTCTGAGTCTCATTTCTCCTTCTACCCTATTTTGAGTCACCTCCCTTCCTTTCTTTTTACCCCCTCCCGCTTTCTCTCTTCTCGTTTCTCCTGCCTCTGTCCATCCCCTTTCACAGTACCACACCCTGCTGCAGACCCCCGCCTCTACTTTTTTCTGCTTGCCGCATTTTAATTATGTTAATATGGATTTTAATTTTTAATGATGTACAAATACAATTCTTTTTTAAATGTCCCATACCATTTACCAGGACAAATCTATCTATCTATCTATCTATCTATCTATCTATCTATCTATCTATCTATCTATCTATCTATCTATCTATCTATCTATCTATCTATCTATTTAACAAATTGCACACAGTGTAGCAGTGTAGCTTAGAGGGGGAAAAATCATTTGAAATTTGCAGTTTGAGACAAAACTTAGATCCAGCACCTCAAACAAAGATCTTACGGGGCTGAATACTCTTTTCAAACTACTGTATCTCCATCTACTTTTAGATCATGTCAGAGTGCCAGAAATGTCATACATATACATCCATCCATGTGCCCATTTTGCTTAATATTCTCATGATATTCCATCCTCAAAAGGACTGAACATTTAATTTTTGGCGTGAACTCTGTATTGATTAGGAACACAGTGGCTGTTGACGTCTGCAGGTTTGAAGCTGGTCAATATTCACCCTAAGAACGCATTTCTAATTCAAGTCCCTTTATATTGTATTGATTTCGTTCAGATTGGATGCTGTGAAAGGAAATCTTTCCAACTCTTTTCCCAGCAGTCTGAAACAATAGCAGCTCCATATCAACAGGAGATTCAGTAGTATTGCTTTATCTATGCTTAAAGAATAAACGCCAGGAAATGTATTATAACAATGGGCTTTTAAACCAGTTGCCAAAAATAAAAAATTCTAAAAAAATAAACACTCTCCTGGATTTGGGTAACATTGTATTAATCAAGTACTATTAGTTACCCAATCTTTTTAATATCACATTGAAGCTAGGCTGGGCTTTGTGATAAATCTTTTATGTATTTTTTTATTGGCAGCCTTCCCAGTACGAGTAGCTTGGGGTTCACTCGTAGAATAATGTATGAAGTCTTCAGCATCCTGCAGAGGTATGTACTGTAATTTACACTTATAGAGAGAGATGCCTAGGGTACACAGCAACTGAATATCTGAATAGTAATGCTGATATATACGTCAGTGCTTTGTCTATATGGGACAGGACAGTGCACTAGAGTAAGGTTATAAGGTATTCTAGCTGTTTGTACTACTGACATACTACCCTCAGGGTGGAGGGGTCATGTAGCTGTACATGTCCACAGTGACATCTAGTGGTTGTGATTATATGGACCGACCATCTTTGTGAAAAGAGGTTTTTATAGCAACCGAATCTGTGCCAGTATAAGTACCGATGGTACAGAAAGGGGAAAACAAGTCCTTTTTAACTATCCAACCACTTGTGTTTTTTGTTATCTAAACAGTATAACATATAAAAACTGGACTTGAAAAGTTTGTGGAACAATAAACCACAGGTGGTGAACAGGTGCACCACTTTAGATTTCACAATAATAGGAAAAAAGATATAGTGTCAACGGTCATGAAAGAGTTGCAGGATGACCTAAAACAGCAGGAACAACTGTTACACAGTAAACACTAAGCGATTAAGTCCTCTACATTTTGACACCCTCACATAGAACTCATCTGAAAAAAAGGAAGCAGGTGCTGTTTGGAATCATTTCAAGGTGCTTTTTACCATTTTTTCTGACACTTGGCATTGCGCATAGTGATTTTTGGATGGTGTTTGGTTGCTTACCTAGAAAAAATGAATCCATGAAGCTCTAGATGACCAGTAATAATTATTAGTTATGCAGTTATTATTGAGGTTACCTCCACTCTTCATTGACTGTTGCAGCCAAAGACAGATTTAGTTTATGCTATGTATGCTTTAAAATTTTGCCGTTCCATTTTGTGACCTTGTGTGGCCTGCTTCTTCTTAGCTAAACTATTGCTGTTCTTTGGTGTTAACTTTACTGTAACAGCACTTTTAATTGACTGGGGGCGGCTCGGTGGGTAGCACTGTTGCCTCACAGCAAGAAGGTCCTGGGTTCGATCTCCAGGTGGGGCGATCTGGGTCCTTTCTGTGTGGAGTTTGCATGTTCTCCCTGTGTCTGCGTGGGTTTCCTTCGGGAGCTCCGGTCATAAAACAGTTAAAATCCTAATAAACATTAAATTTACTGAAGCAGCTCTGGTAGGTCTGACCAGAAAGATTGATTGTTATGACAGTTTATAATTCTTTACTTTATAATATATGATGTAATGTTATGTACTTTTGACTGTTGGCGTTAATATAGTAAAACATATTTCTCTGAGGTGTCTACATACTTTTAACCCTATTTAAAACCCAGTGGTAGTTTTAAGTTCTTATGTCTCTGTGTATGTCACACCAGCTCATAAGTACTAAAATTTTGCATGTTTTAAAAGAAAGTTTTTAATTATTTTCCATCCTGAAGGGCTAGATCTAGTGTAAGCAAGCAAAATAAAAACAATGGCTGTTCAGTGAGCAAAGCCAACACGTTATGGCCTTGAGAGACAATGATGGAGTCGAGCTGCAAGGAAAACTGAAATGCATGGGTGTGTGTATGTATGAGTGAGTCTGTAGCATGTGTGCGGGGGTGTAGTGTGGGAGGATGCTGGAGGTAAAAAGCAAGGTTGAAGCTATAATGGTGGAAATGAAAAGAAAATAATCAGACAATCAAGGCTGATCGCGCTGCAAAGTCCTGAAGGTACGTTGGACTAGAGTGCATCGGTGTGTGACCACATACTTTTTGACTACCGGTTTTATGGGCAAAAAGCCCATTTTATACCTGTATTTATAACTAAACCTCAGGAATCAATAGGTTCATTTTATTTTTATCAGGCATAGCCAGCCAAGTCTGTCTAGACGTTCAGCCTGCGGAGAGTATCACTGAGATTTGAACCATTATCTCACTGGTAGTGGGCTTGAGTATTGGACCTAGCCCACTAATGGAGCGGACTATTTTTTATGTTGTTAAAAAAGCAATTTTATCTAATTTTTCTTAAATTCTTTACATTACATTAGATTACAATGCACATGTATAATGCATTTAAGGTTTCAATAAAGATTTAATAGCAGCATGATGGGGCAGTAGGTAGCACTGATGCCTCACAGCAACCCTTGTGGGTTTCCTCTGGGTGCTCTGGTTTCTGAAGGCATGCAGTCAGGCTTATTGGAGTACTAAAATTGCCCTATGTATTAGTGTGCATGCAAATGTGTGTGTATGTGTGATGAACTGGAGACCTGTCTGGGGTGTTTCCTACCTTTCACCCAATAAATCAGACCCACCAGGACAAAGCGGTGGTAAAACAGACAATGAATGAATAAAGATTTAACTTAAAATGTGTATATATGGAAGGGGTCAGTCGTGCATTGGGTTCTGCACAGCCACAGGGTCTAAAGTTTGATTCCCACCTCTGCTTACTGTTTGTCACCATGTGCAATGTTCTGTGATTGATACCCTGTAAAATATTAATTTCCCCCTGGAGCCAGGTGGATCCAATAAGACTCCAGATTTATCTTGACCTTAGAGAGTCCTAAAAATAAATCAATAAATATCAAAACTACTTTTTAAAGGATCTTAAATACCAAAACAAAATGCATTAATTTCTTGAGAATAAGTTACACTAAATGGCTTGTGGCACATCATGCAGTGATGGTGACACACAGCCCCAGAAACCAAGGTTTGATCCTTACCTTTACTTGCCTTCTGTGTGAACTGCTGAGCTTTGGCTTTTTGTGAGGTTGAAGACTTCAATTCTGGCTCAGTAGCCACTGTTGGGCCCTTGATTATGGCCCTTAACCTGTGCAGTTTCAGAGGCCCCCTTAGATAGACTGGATTATTTTTATGTGGGTTTTCTCTGGGTAACTATTATTTCCAAAAAAAGCATGCCAGTAGGTGGCCTGAGTATTGGAAATACTTAAAATAGGTGTAGCACTGTTTCTCCGTGCATTCAGTGTTTCAGGGTTGTGGTTGGAGCTTGTATAACACTTTGATCAAGATAAAAGTGTAACCAATGAATAAATAAATAAATGAATAGGTAAAAGCGATAACAACACTTATTTACTTCAATATCCTGCCATGTGGCTATTTTAAAATGTATGCATAGATTATTTGGGTTGTTTTGCATGTCCATGTCAATAATAGATACATACATGCACAATTTAAAGTGTCACTAACTGCTTTTGTTCTTAGACCACTTCATTAGCATCTCTATTACTACTAGAGTTATACGTATACTGCTGCTTGGGGCTTTGGCAGTTTTGTCGAGCTCCTGTGCCTCTCTGATAACAGGATTCCATGACTCATAGAAAAACGGGAAGGTGGGGGGGCAGGTTGGTCGACTGCTTTGAAGCACCAGGAATAAAGCTATATCCATTTACAGCAGCTGTGCAGTCAAAAGAGTGAGAGAAATCAATGAGATGAAGGTGGATATTGAGATATTGAGACCCTTGTCCTACCTGTCATGCACATGCCCTCTTCCTTTATCCCCAGCACAGATTAACCACTTCACAATCAGGCTGTCCTGCTATTAACCTGTATTGTCTGTTCTCCTTTGCTATCTCCTTCCATCTCAGAACACTCTATGCAACTGTAAATCAACAGGCACACATCAGTGCAACAAAACACTGGGAGAGAGGTTATCTCGCCCTTCCTGTACTAATCTATTTTCAATTTACATGTAATGTTCTTGTTTTTATGCAGCTGCAAGGAAAAAAATAATGAAATTCAGTTTTAAAGACATTCATTGTTCTCAGATGTAATTACATACTAATTATGTTTCTTATTCTATTTCTTCTTTTTTTTCATAATTTCTTAATTTTTATTATTTATTTAAAACTATTTTTTTATTATTTGAATTGTCTATATACTGTAGAGAGACACAGTCGTTAACAAATTCCATGTATGTGTAAACTGAAAGCACAGTTACAGTCTGTACAGAGTAAAAACATCCATTTGAAGCACCCCTGACCCACCCTCAGTGTTCATGCACCAGCTTTTTTGTACTACTGCTTTTAAAGTTTCTAATCAAAACATTTTTATGCATTTATATAATTTAAATAATAGCCAACATAAGGAATGCATTTAAATCAAAAACAATGAAGCTGATTTGGACAATGGACAGATTCGGTCCAGCACGGGAGCGTGCTTTCCACACACCTATTATAAAAAGACATTGGAATTAATTGTGTAGATTCTTACTCCAAAGTACAATCATATGATGGCCAAAAAGCCACAAATTTAATATTATTTATATATTAGTATTTCAATATTCTAATAATAGTATAGGATGGCACGGTGGCTCAGTAGGTAGCACTGTCACCTCACAGCAAGAAGGTCCTTGCTTCGATCCCCTGGAGGGGCGGTTCAGGTCCTTTCTGTGCGGAGTTTGCATGTTCACTCCGTGTGGGTTTCCTCCCACAGTCCAAAAACATGCAGTCAGGTTAATTGGAGACACTGAATTGCCCTATAGGTGAATGGGAGTGTGTGTGTATGTGTGTCTGCCCTGTGATGGACTGTGCCCCATCCAGGGTGTTACTGTGTGCCTTGCGCCCATTGAAAAGCTGGGATAGGCTCCAGCACCCGCCTCCCCCACGACCCTAATTGGATAAGTGGTTAAGAATGTGAGTGAGTAATAATAGTATACTGTACTACAGTATAATAGTATTTTAAATTATAAGCGGCCAATTAATACACAGAGTTTCAAAGAAATAATGGAACAAAATATAATATCTAGAACCCGATATAGAGAACAGGGGATAGAACCTGGATAGCATAGTAATGAGAGCTGGATGGCATAATATGTGATGGACGTACACCCCTTCTGTCCCCTTCTGTCCAAGGTCTTGAAAAGCAGGATAGTAGGAGAACTTTTTGTGCCGCCCTGTTTCAGCCCTGAAAATGTAAGCACTCCAACCACACTACTCACGCTTCCTCCCCATCTATGGATTTACGGACATGCCTCTATTGGCTTTGTACGCTACACCAAGCACCTATTTTGTGTACAATTACTGACTGTGGACAACATGTTGCTCTGTACACTTTGTTACCTTTATATTGTATATTTGTCGAAATTTGTAAAAGATTTTTGGAGAACTCCTTACGATTATGTTCAGATGTTTTAGCCAAATATATAACTGGCTATGAAATGTGATGTGCAACAAGCTCATGGTCAGGAGTCCACATTGTTCTGACCATATAGTGTGTATTGGTATAGGAACACTATGCCTGTTGGGTAAGTGTTTTTTGCAGCAAAGAGCATATTGGTATAGAAACACTATGCCTGTTGGGTAAGTGTTTTCAGCAAAGGTTGGCATGAGTAAATGTCATTCTCTGTGTAAACCATTAACTCATGCTGGTATTGCATTTTGAAAATGTCAGAAAAACCCTGCGGGAATAAGTGGGCGCAACAGCTGACTGAGGGTAAATCGAGGCTTGCATGATTCACTCCATCAGTGTGGAATTCTGCTACAATTTAATTAATGATAATTTTCGCATGATGTATCTTAGCTTAGTGCCATTATTTAAAGCTGTGTTTTTATGGGAAATGGAGGGGTCCACCTTATAACACATTTAACATTTAGTGTTAACATTTAACATGACATCTGTGATATAAAGTGAGAGAAAAGAAGTATTTACTCAACCTTTTAATGCACATGCACTATATTGCCAAAATCCATGCTTATCACTAAAAGGTGTAGAAAATCATTTACAATTCATTTTAATCAGGTGCCCAGTTGGGGCAGCAAGATATTTCACTAGCACATCAGTGTTGGGATTCCGAACTCTGCAAATCTGAATCTCAGCTCTGCTACCGGTCTGCTAGGTGGGAAAAGGGGGTGGTGCCTTCGCTGTGTTAGAACCCTGGTTAGTGGGCCAAGGCGCCTGAACAGCAAGTGGACAAACACAGAGATAAAGGCAAATATACCCTCCTCAAACGCGTTCCCAGCTAAATTGGAAGAAAAAGGGAGAAAACATTTGGTGCCCAGCAGGAGTACACTGGACAGGGCACCAATTCATCACAGAACTTTGGCCATTCACAACTGTGAACTGTGAGCCATGCCTTCCTATCCAACATTAGTGAATTACCTCATAAAACGCTCTTTTATAGTGTATATAGTGCACTTTATAGTGTATATAGTGTACATGCACATTTACTGTAAAAACTAAAAATATCACTCTAATTATTAATACTTTATGGTTTGCCAACACATAGAGTGCATACAACAGCTTGCCAAAAACTGGCATTTATATTTTCCCTGGTAGAATAGGTTCCATGCAGCAACATGGGTCCCAGGGATTTGGGGTCTTTAATGCCCAGCCCTCTTTTACACCCTAGCGTTTTATGTTTTCCTCAGTGGGGTTGGGGTTTTTACACTGCAGATGTTGATTGCAGCCTAGTCAGCCACATGTCCTTCAACAGGGATGCTGTCCTTGACACACACACACACACACATCTCATTCACACTCAGATAGGCACTGCCCTACCAACATGTATCCACACCTTCCCACTGATGTGCTTCTCAAAACGCTGACTGGGTATTTTGCTGACACAAGATAACCTAAGCTAATAATCTAAGCCACGTTATCAAGTGTAGATTGATTCAGGCAACAGTAATGTGGTTTCAGGTTAATAAAAAAGAATTAGGATCAGTCATTCATGGTCATAACCCATGGCTAATAAAATTACCGAAGCTGTCTTTTAAAATTTTATTATTTTAAGGTTATTATTATAGCTGGTCTACATCATAGAGCACAGAGGACATTTTTTTCGTCCTATTAAAGGAAATTGTGTGTATGTGTGTATGTCAGAGCTTTTAACAATGACAATTTGGGTGTGGAGTATATGTAGCTATTAGAGTTCATAAAAAATTTATATGTGCAGTTCATAATCTATTGTGAAAACAAAAAAGCTATCTTGTCCTACTTTGCAGATTCACTGTAGAACAACTGCAACTAAGCCACTTGGATTGCATTCTTAACACTTCTTTAATTTTTGGGAACACCAATAATAAATAAAGGGTATACAGTGCTTTGAATCAATTTGACATGGAGCTTTTAATTATAAACCAGACACACTTCACAGTAAAAGAACAGAAAAAGAAAGCACATGTATACCTTTTTAAAAATATATCAAATTTATTAATAACTATTATGTATTCGCATCTTTGGTTAAAGGGTCCTGAGTTTAATATGAATATCAGTTGTGGCTTTACATTACTTTACCTGACATCTTTTAAACCACACCAGATTGCCACTATTTTTATTAATTAGTGTTTTGTTTTGATGTATTGTTTGTGTTACTGGGTGCCTTAAAAACACTGGATTTCAAATGTGCAATCTTATCCAATGAAACAGAAAATTACTTCTCTGGGCTACATTGTGAGCCATTTTATCAGCTCCACTTACCATATAGAAGCACTTTGTAGTTCTACAATTACTAACTGTAGTCCATCTGTTTCTCTGCATGCTTTGTTAGCCCCTTTCATGCTGTTCTTCAATGGTCAGGACTCCTTCAGTGCTGCTGTGTCTGATCCACTCATTCCAGAAAAACACACACTAACACACCACCACCATGTCATTGTCACTGCAGTGCTGTGATCCACCACCTAAATAATACCTGCTCTGTGGAGGTCCTGACAATTGAAGAACAGGGTGAAAGCAGGCAAAAGTATGTAAAGAAATAGATGGACTACAGTCAGTAATTGTAGAACTACAAAGTGCTTCTGTATGGTAAGTGGAGCTGATAAAATGGACAGTGAGTGTAGAAACAAGGAGGTGGTTTTAATGTTATGGCTGATCTGTGTATATATATATGAGAACATAAAGAAATGACATAAATAGGCAAAAACAAACACCAATCCATATCAGAATGACTAAAGGTGATTCCTAAAAAAGACACAACAGATAAAATGAGTAGAGAAAGGATAGAAGAAGGTGCAGACAGAGCCTGGGAGCAGCAGTGGCAGGTCTCTGGAGGCTCAGCCCTGTTCTTACAGGCTAATTGAGCTCTGTGTGGTGGCAGACTCAAGCCTGTCAGTCTTGTGAAGGCCCATTTGCTGCATTTACCAGGCCGTGTCCTGAATACTGATGCATGGATGGGAGAGCAAAGTCTCTGAGCAAACCGAGCATGGCAATCAGCTAGCCTCCGGGTGTCATAACACTCTTATCCTTCATGTCTTAATTATTTGCTGATTTCTTCACTGGCCCCCTCCCCATTTTGCTGTTGAAGAGGAGGAAGTAAGTGCACTTAATTTTATGTGAATGTGATGTTATCTGTACATTGTACATCTGTTCAACACTATTTAATAGATAAGAAACATGCATGCACGCTCTCTCTCTCTCTCTCACACACACACACACACACACACACACACACACACACATCTACTGTATTTATAGGATGCCAACCAGGCATAGAGTTAGTTGGTACAGTGAGTTTAAACCTCCGCTACACAGACAATGATTAGCTAGTTCTAGGAAGGGAGGTCAAAGGATTAGCAGTCTGCTCAGGTATATGTGTCTGAGGTGGCATGTGGTAGTCAGGAGTGAAGGCCTGCAGCAAAATAAGTAAAACAGGAATGGGTAATTGGATACAAAAAGATTAGGAGACAAATTGGGGGGAATTTGCATTTAAAAAAGAAAAAAGCAATTATTAATCACTAATAAACGCAGTAAAGTTTGAAGAATATTATATAGTGCTGTAAAAAAAGTATTTGCCTCTCACGTGACTGTTGCTAATTTGTCACATTTACATGTTTCAGATCTTCCAACTCATTTCCATGTAAGATAAACACATGTAAACACAAATGCAGCTTTTAAATAATCATTTTATATATTTAAGATCATTCATGTGAAAAAATAACTGTCACCCTAAACCTAGTATCCAGCTGTGCCACCCTTGGCAGTACCAAATGCAATCAAACATTTGTGATAACTTGCAATGGGTCTTTTACATCACTGTGGAAAAAATCTGGCCCACTCTTCTTTGCAAAATATATATAATTTGGATACATTAACAATATTTGATAATGATCTGCTCTGTTTTAGGTCATGCCACAACATCTTAATGAGACTGAAGTCAGGATTTTGACTGGGCCACTTCATCAAAACATCAATTTTGTTTCTTTTAAACAAGTGAAGTGGACTTGCTTGTGTGCTTCAGATAATTGTCCTACTGCATAACCCAGCTGCGCTTGAGCTTTAGGCCACACACTAGGCAGACATTCTTCTTCAGGATTTTCCTATAGAGAGCAGAATTCATGGTTCCATCAATTATAAGTCACCCAGGTCCTGTGAAAGCAAACAGCCCCAGATGGTGGAATGCAATGTTATCTCTATGCCAGATGGAACAGAAGTTCCACCTTTCACTCATCAGTCCACATAATATTATCCCAAAAGTCTTGGGGTCATCTAGATTTTTTGTGTTCTCTTTACTCAGCAGTGTATTAAACCTTGCAACTCTCCCATGGATGCCATTTTTGTTCACTGTCTTAACTGAGACCTGCAGTTCTTTAGATGTTTTGACTGGTTTCTTTTGTGACCCTCTGGTTGAGTTGACATCCAGGGGGTCATATTGGCAATTTAAAACATTAACAATGTAAAAGAAGCATCTATTCATTATTTTTCAAACCCGTTTAATTAAAATTATTGTCACTAAAATTATTCATGTATATTTATCTAAAGCATTGGCTGTACAATAATTTTCTTTACGAAACCAGAATGTACTGAACCCCTGAAGTAAAGTTATAAAAACTTCATTATAGAGTTGTGATGTGTAGAGCAGATCTATTTACTACATGGCCTAGCATGCTACATTTCACCTATACCATGGAAGATTTACAACAGGTAAACATTTTCATTGACAGAACATTTTAAGAAAGAGCATTTGCTGTTACACTATTTTTTTTTTACAAACTGCATCATCTAGTTGAGTCTTGTGTTACTTGTAAACATTACACACAATGCAAGATTACACCCTGGCAATAAACTACTGCACACTCACCCACTCAGTACCTCCTCCCTTTTAGAGGCAATTTATTGCAGGAAATCAGAATACCAAGATAGAACCCATGCAGAAACAGGAAAGAACAAATTATTCTCCCTATAGACAGTGGATCATTATTCACCCTCAAAACCAGTTCAAAGAAAAAGGCAGAAAACTGAGCCCATTATATATACACTGTTACAAACCACCAGTTAACCTGTTTTCATTTTCATTAACCGCTGTATTCTGGTCAGGGTCGCAGCCAGCTTGGTTCCACCAAGAAGCACTGGGCACAAGGCAGAAATACTTTGGACAGAGTATGAATCTAGCATAGACATATACACACACAGATACACACACACACACACAGACATGGGCAATTTGTATGTGGTATGTAATTTTCTTTATACTGTACCACCAGTAATGTTCTAGGGGAATGAATAAATCAACACACAAATCATGCTCTGTGTCTAATAGACTAAGATGACAAAAAATAATTGTGTTGTTAATTTGAGAAAACAAGTTGCCATTTACCTCCTTTATAAAGAAGTAACAACATATTAGTGACATGTACCTAATATTTTCATGACGTTTAGGATAAACAGGTAAAACTGTAAGGAAAATGTTTAAATATTTCCTGGGGCCGTTGTAGCCTATAGTGATTAGGGTACTGGACTAGCAACCCTCAATTGCTTAGACTTTTTTTTTCTCTCCCATTTTAGCGTAGTCATTTCAGAATCTCAGCACTGGTGTGCTAGCGGAATATCCCACTGTGCCACCTGGGTGCCCATTATTTTAATTATAATTACAATTTTCACTATTGCATCAGTTTTTATATTGTGCACATGACTTTGTTGAAACATTTTTGCACAAATTATTTAACATCAGTTGAACTGGTTTGGTACCGTAGGAAAACTAATTTTGTAGATCATAAAGAAATGTGAAAAAAGAAGTCAAAATTATTAAGAAATGAATGTATGATAAAATAATTCCAGTAATCATGTTCAAGTAGTTACTAAGGATAGGTGAATAATAATTAAAATTATTTTAGAAATTCTTACATTTAAATAAATGTTATATAATAATCTTAAAATAGAATAGTATACAAAGTCCTATTTATTTTATCAAAAACTGTAAATACAAGTGTAGGTTTATGAATCTATATGTATTTATACAGCTGAACAAAGTATTGATTGTACCATAGGGAGAAGGACATGATGTATTCAGATGCTTATATTAGTCTTGCTGTTCTGCCAGTTAGAATTAGATTGAGGAACAAGCCCCTCACAGCATGAATACAGAACTCACTCATTAGTCTACAGCACACACACTATTCATTAGCAGACCTTGGAGGTAAGCAGGGTCTTTTGTTGGGCTTAAATGATTTTTTACTGTTTCACACATGCCTCCTCTGAAATACATAATGTCATTCAGGGTCTCTTTTTATACTCCTGCCAAAATATGGGTGAAAAAGGAAAGATTTGCTAGGTTATTTTTCGAGTCTGAGCATTCCCTGATGCAAAAAAATCAACCAACTCATACCAAATCTCACATGAAACATATGTAACCCTATGATATAGTAAAACAATGACTGATTCTGCACTGAAATGACTAATATGACCCAAAAATGCTCTATATAATCAAAATCAACCCTCCAAGATTTTCTTACTGTTTACAAATCATGGTTTTTAGGTCTGGACCCAAATCCGGATCCTTGCCACCCTAAGGCATACAGGTCTTGCTCTCCCCTGTTGCTTGGTTCTCCTCACTTTTTTTTGTAAATTAAATATTTAAAAAGTTTTGTTTACTAAAAAAGAACCACCTCTTTTAAGGTGTCCAGTTTCTAAGATGTTTGTTAACTAGGAAAAAAGCTGATAGTCTATGTAACTACTAGAGTTGCTTAGCGAGACTTGTGTTGTGGAAACAGCCTATTGTTAGCTCTTGTACTTTTAATGTATTTCTTTGTATGTATTTCTGTGTATAACTCCTACTATGACTAAGAAACCTTTAATATAATGCAGACCTCTAAGGAATCCCAAGTGCTTCCTGCCTCTAAACAGGTATGATGTTGGTACATATGAGCTGTATGATGGCTAGTGTTTGTAAAAACTGATCCTGGATCAGCAATCAAGTCCAGTTTGCGTTTGCCTACAGGAGAATGGCTTTTTCTTTTATGTAAGTCATAAAACACAGCTAAATATAGTTAATGGTAACGAGGACTTGACTTTGAACAGGTTTAGGACATTTAAAACCTATCATGAGATGATGATAAAAATGATTTCTTAGACCGTGTCTGATGTGTTTGGTGTACTATATTTAGTATTCTGTTGTTAATTTGCTTCCATTGAAACATATGTGTATAAACAAACAAAGAATGAATTGTCTGGGTTTTTTTTACCTGAGTAAGGTGGGGCTGATATTGCTTGTCCCACTCACATCAAATTAGAACTGTAATTAAAAATGCAATTAAAACTAATGTGCTAGCCCACCACTGCTGAGATCTCGAGTTTGAATCCTAAAAAGCTGTGTGTGTGTGTCTGTGTATGTATAGTTGTACATGTACGGTTAACAAAGCCAGTAACAATAACAACAAATTAAGCTACATTTTGATTTGTGTATAGTTACAGTAAAAAACTCACTTTGTTAATGGTTGATAATAGTTAATTGATTATTGGCGGGTAACAAATGCCAGGATACTAATGCCAGACAAAGCTTTTTATTCATCCTTCAGGTAAAGTCATTTTATGGTACATTAAAGTCAATACTTTAATACTACCAGCAGTGCAGATTACTTTGTAATTGCTGGCCCTTACTTTTTAAGTAATAATAAAAACTTAATCAAATGCTATACAAGCTTTTTTTTCTCCGTTTTTTTAGCGCATCCAATTTTTACCCAATTGTGTTATGCTTCCTCTCTACTGGAGTTGACCCCCACCCCAATTGAGGACAGCGAGACTGTCACACGCTTCTTCCGACACATGCGCAATAGCCGACTGCATCTTTTCACCTGCACAAGGCAAGTTCATATGCTGATCAGCTTTGTGCACGGAGAGCCACACCCTGATCAGCATTATTCCTCGACTCTGTGCAGACACCATCAACCAGCCAGCAGAGGTCATAATTTGCTCAGTTATGAGGTCCCTATCCAGCTTTATCCTACCCTATTAACAAGAGCCAATCATTGTTCATGCAGCCAACCAGCCCAGCCGGATGGCAGAGCTGAGATTCAATACAATGTATTCGAAATCCCAGCTCTGGTGTGCTAGCGTGTTTTACTGCTGCACCACCTGAATGGCATGCTATACAATTTAATGATATTTTACAAATTTGTGCTGTATAAATATAACACAACGGTCAGAGAAAGGGTTATGTTAGTGCAGACAGACTTAAAAGTAGTTTAGTTTAATGCCAGTGTGAGGTTAAAAGTGTATTACTGTGTCTTACAGTGGACAAGAAATAGTTAGAATAAAAAATACAAGATGGATTCCAGCTCTAAATTCTTACAGGTTTAACAGTCAGTGAAACAAGATTAAAATAATAAGCTATTTAAAGTGTAGCAACATCTTGTCCTAGTGTAGCATGTGACGTCATGGTCAAGGTTGGTTGATTTAGAAAACCTAGATTAGTTTACATTATCTAACAATAATTATTAGCTTTAACTATTACCTTTCATTAGCTAAGTCAATGAAAAATAAGAAAATCAAAAAATGATTGGAGTGAAGGGCACTTTTGCATTGCCCCTAGATTTTATAGAGTTATAAGTTATAGAGTCCACTTTCAAAGCAGTTCTTCCTTATTGGCTAGCTGCACTAAAATCCTCCAGTTAGCCACGATGCTAGGGTTTGTAGCGAGCTTGTAGGGTTTGTAGGTTTGTATCCTCGTGTACTGTAGCGAGTACACGAGGACTGTGTGGAGTATATGTAAACTGTCTGCATGTAATTAACCTAAACAGACTAAAAAAGAAGGCATGGTGTCTATTTTTTCTCATGTAACATAAAATATACACAGTAAACAGGGTAGTTAACTTGCATCTGTTTTATCATAGCAAAGTCCATGATATTACGCCATCTTAAAATAAAGCTTTCCAGTCTCACGCTTCAAAGATATGTGGTTAAGCTAGACATTGTACTAACATTGTATTGTTTTTAGCCTAGGTACATGACCCCACTGTCCTATCTGAGCACTACAGCTAGTAAATGGGTGATATAATGAGCTTGCTAACTAACTAGCTGACCTTCTAGCTTTCTAAACGTATGAATTGTTTTTAACAACAAGACAGCGACTGCAGGATATTAATGGCAACTTAGTGACCTAGCAAAAGCTGTGGAAAGTTTGATTCACGTCAATGTTCAAAACATTACACTGTGCCCTTTTACAGGCTAAATAGCAATCATTAGCTAAAGTTACAATACCTGCTGTTGATGAGTCGCTCCAGGATTTTTACAGGGACTTTGCATAGGTAAAGCATGGACACTTCTAGAACATCCATCTCTCGACAGAACATCTGGTAACAGAAATGCCCACCGACAACAGATTGACTGGCTTGCAGTCAGCATTTCAGTGCAGTTACCACACTTGCACCTGCTAGTGTTGCCCACCAATTATGGTGGCTCTTCTGCACATACATGAGTTCATACAGTTACTCTCCTCACTGGCTCAAATGCATGCGCCATTGGTTTTCTTTGAATTAATAATGCGACTGAAGCAACAAGCATTTTTCTCTCAAAATTCCACACAACTAACTATGACTGCTTTCCAGCTAACAAACCTCATGATGTAGTCACTGATGTAACAGCAACAGCAAGCCAGAGCAAACACATCATTTAGTACAAAACAGATATTTCATAACATAATGAGTAATCATATGACATAATTTTCCCCAAAATACATTCGAACACGCCTACTTCTGTACAAAACTCGTCAAAATTACTGTGCTTTACGTCCGCTTTAATATGTATAGCATGTACTAAACAGTATGTAAAAATAGCAACACCCTTGGTGGTTTAGTAATTTCACTTACTATTTAGGGCAGCATGCAGTTTGAGATACTAACCATGCATATGTTAATGGTGTATTTGCTCTGCTCCTTGTGGTTTTGCACAGCTCCAGAACAATGACTTTGATCTGCCAGGTTATGATGCCCTTGCCAGGATCCTCCCAGAATACCAGCGCCTCTTCAAAATGCCCAAAGCTCCTCAACAAAGCAAAGGTGAACCGAAAGAACAGCAGAAGACCAAGAAGTCCACGAAATTAAACCAAACATTTGAAATCCACACTGCTCATGAGAGGTACACTTCTTGGGCATGTTGAAGTATGATGTAAGGTTAAAATAGAGCATTCATTTTAAAGTTTGAAAATGGTCATATTGAAAAGTGTTCTGTATACATTTCAGACCTCAAGTGTCCAGTGTTCTGGATAATGATCCACATGTTGCAGAGATCACTGAACATCAGACAAAAGTAAGTTTTAAAAACAGAGCATCGCATAGTTAGCACATCAGAAACCAGCAACCCAACTAAAACTTTAGCTTTTATAAGATTTTTTTTTCTATTTACACTTTTTTAGTGCATCTGAGTTCAAATCAGTGCAAACTTTGCCAGATTGTGGCTTTTCTTCTCTCCCTTGCCCTTGTGGGTTCCCTGTTTCAAGTCTTATCACTAGCAATAGTGGTGGAACCATACTAGTGGTTCATTGGTTAAGATCTTGGACTATTTAACAAAAGGTTGAGTTTAAGTTCCAGCTCTGCCAGGCTGCCTTTGTTAGGCCCTTGATAAAGGCCCTTATTCCACAACTGCTTGGCTTAATCATATGTCACTTTGTATTAAAGTATCTGGCAAAGTAATACAAAACAACAAAACTGTTGTGTACACAATAACATGAGCATTACATGAAGAGGACCACAATCTCAGTAGGGTCACTATAGCCTTCAAAACAGCAGAACAGGTTGAATATTGGAGCAAATATCATAATTTAGAGGTCGCCCAGGTGGTGCAGCGGGATATTCCGCTAACACACCAGCGCCGAAATTGTAAGGGTTACTTTCTTCATGCATCTGAGTTCAAATCAGTGCAAGCTTTGCCAGATGGTGCATGAAGGGTGCATTGAGAGCATGCTCCAGCTTTGCAGACATGCACAACTCAATTGCACAGTTTAAGACAAAATCTCTGAAGAGAGAAATTTAATTTCATATTTGTTTCTTGTTTTTCACAGCCTCTCCTTTTTCAGTCACTAGGGATTTACAGCCATGGTTTAAACAGATTAACATTTACACGCATCCCATATGCAGCAGCATGGATCAGAATATTAATACATTTCCTCTATATTCTTTTCATAAGGGCATACATATGTTTTTTTCTCACTTTTTGCTGTTGTTTATTATTGCACTTGTAAGACATGTCTACAGGCGCCCGGCATTTTAAAGCACCAGACAACTGAGGCAGACATAAAATGAAGAAATACAGTATATTGGCATGGTTCCATCATTGCTGAAACCACTCCAAAGCCATTCCTCCATGAGCAGGCATTCATCTCTATATTGCCCCCTGTTGTTCTTTCAGTTGAACACTGTCACTGGGCACTCATTTCTTGCTCTGTTTACCTTGCCCTGCCCTTATGCATTATTCTTTCTGCTATTCACACTTTTTTCTTCAAAATTATTTAGCTTTGCAAGGCTGCTTGTTAGACCCCTCCCCTCGCTTCTCTTCTCTCCCTTCCCCCAGTGAGTCCCCTGTCTCCAGTCTCATCACTAGTCATGATTGTCACTTTGTGCCTGTGCCCTTTAAATTAGGCACTCAATTTCATCCAGAGGACCCAGGGGAGCTGACTTCACAGTGGACAAGATTGGAATCTCCTAATAGGATGTGTTTTTCCCTCCCATCCCTGGCCTCCCATTACCATCTTTTTGTATCTTATTTATAGTGAATGTAAGGTCTTAGTGATGGACAGCACTGGACTGCTTATCTGTGTACATGATACAAAGCTCACACAATAGAATAATGGCAGGTCTGACCTACAGTAATCCAATCAGTCGTATTCTTTATTTAGTGTAATGCTGAGGCAGTGCTGCTATTGTTCATTGTGTTATAGAGACACAGTAGAGGTTCATCGGTTAGGGTTCTGGACTATTTAACAAGAGGTTGAGTTTAAATCCCAGCTTTGCTAAGGCCCTTGCTTAGCTTAATGGTATGTCACTTTGTATTAAAGTGACTGCCAAAGTAATACAAAATAACAAAAGCATTACATGAAGGGGACCGCAATCTCAGTAGGGCCACTCCAGCCTTCAGAACAGGTGGAATATTGGAGCAAATATCATAATTTCAATTAATTTAAGAATGAAGCAGCTGGAGGTCTACTTCAACCGTTTTCTTCAATCTATCGTAAAGGGTTCAATGATGTTTAAATCTCCAGATTAGGGATAACATGAATGCAGCTCACCTTCATACTGGTGTTTTTGAACAAAACAAAACAAAAAAAATTTCTCAATAGTTTTCCCCCCAGAACATTGTCATCCTGAAATGTGGAAGATCATTGGAAAAAAATGTGTGCACCACCCTGATAAGTTTCATCATGTTTGAGGGCTGTTATACCACCATGCAAATCAATTTGTAGATCTAATTATCTTAAAAAATGGCGCCTTTACATTTACATTACATTTTTACATTTTTGGCATTTAGCAGATGCTCTTACCCAGAGCGACTTACAGAAGTGCTTCCATAGTGAACATTACCTTACTCTAGTTTATGTGGACAACAGTAGTGGACAACAGTCAAAGAATACAAATCTGCAAAAAAAAATAAATAAAAATAAAATAATTAGTAAGTAAGTACGTCAGCTTAAGTGCTTGGTAAAGAGGTGGGTTTTTAATCATCTTTTGAAGACAGCGAGAGAGTATTTTATATTAGTCCAGTTGTTGTGGCTGATGAAACTATAGCTAACACACCCATGATTTTGTTAGCTCTCTTCATGTTAGCTGTTTAATTGTTGATCTATGCTGTTATTTTGTGATTAAGCTACTGTAACTCATTGGTACAGTGGTGTTTGTAATTGTTATTTAAACATTACAGTGAAGGTCAGTCTATTTTTGTTTTGACCACCTAGGCTAAATGTACAAGGCTGCAGTAGGACTTACCAAGTAACTAGTTTATACAGTGTATCACAAAAGTGAGTACACCCCTCACATTTCTGCAAATATTTTATTATATCTTTTCATGGGACAACACTATAGAAATAAAACTTGGATATAACTTAGAGTAGTCAGTGTACAGCTTGTATAGCAGTGTAGATTTACTGTCTTCTGAAAATAACTCAACACACAGCCATTAATGTCTAAATGGCTGGCAACATAAGTGAGTACACCCCACAGTGAACATGTCCAAATTGTGCCCAAAGTGTCAATATTTTGTGTGACCACCATTATTATCCAGCACTGCCTTAACCCTCCTGGGCATGGAATTCACCAGAGCTGCACAGGTTGCTACTGGAATCCTCTTCCACTCCTCCATGATGACATCACGGAGCTGGTGGATGTTAGACACCTTGAACTCCTCCACCTTCCACTTGAGGATGCGCCACAGGTGCTCAATTGGGTCCATCACCTTTACCTTCAGCTTCCTCAGCAAGGCAGTTGTCATCTTGGAGGTTGTGTTTGGGGTCGTTATCCTGTTGGAAAACTGCCATGAGGCCCAGTTTTCGAAGGGAGGGGATCATGCTCTGTTTCAGAATGTCACAGTACATGTTGGAATTCATGTTTCCCTCAATGAACCGCAGCTCCCCAGTGCCAGCAACACTCATGCAGCCCAAGACCATGATGCTACCACCACCATGCTTGACTGTAGGCAAGATACAGTTGTCTTGGTACTTCTCACCAGGGCGCCGCCACACATGCTGGACACCATCTGAGCCAAACAAGTTTATCTTGGTCTTGTCAGACCACAGGGCATTCCAGTAATCCATGTTCTTGGACTGCTTGTCTTCAGCAAACTGTTTGCGGGCTTTCTTGTGCGTTAGCTTCCTTCTGGGATGACGACCATGCAGACCGAGTTGATGCAGTGTGCGGCGTATGGTCTGAGCACTGACAGGCTGACCTCCCACGTCTTCAACCTCTGCAGCAATGCTGGCAGCACTCATGTGTCTATTTTTTAAAGCCAACCTCTGGATATGACGCCGAACACGTGGACTCAACTTCTTTGGTCGACCCTGGCGAAGCCTGTTCCGAGTGGAACCTGTCCTGGAAAACCGCTGTATGACCTTGGCCACCATGCTGTAGCTCAGTTTCAGGGTGTTAGCAATCTTCTTATAGCCCAGGCCATCTTTGTGGAGAGCAACAATTCTATTTCTCACATCCTCAGAGAGTTCTTTGCCATGAGGTGCCATGTTGAATATCCAGTGGCCAGTATGAGAGAATTGTACCCAAAACACCAAATTTAACAGCCCTGCTCCCCATTTACACCTGGGACCTTGACACATGACACCAGGGAGGGACAACGACACATTTGGGCACAATTTGGACATGTGGGGTGTACTCACTTATGTTGCCAGCCATTTAGACATTAATGGCTGTGTGTTGAGTTATTTTCAGAAGACTATATCCAAGTTTCATGTCTATAGTGTTGTCCCATGAAAAGATATAATGAAATATTTGCAGAAATGTGAGGGGTGTACTCACTTTTGTGATACACTGTATGTACACATGAAACTGTTACACAAGTAACTTTATTCCTATATTCACTGCTGTATATTTGAATAAAAAGTAGGTTTTATGCTTTAACATGACTAGCTTTGTGAAATAAGTATTTTATGTTTACATCCTGGAACTTGGCACAGTTGTAGTATCTGTAGCCAACATAATTTTACATACACTGAGGAGTTTGTTAAAGAAAGGCTAGCTTCTCCAAGTCTTCTCTTAGCTTCTGGCGGCTGCCTAAGCCTGCTTAGCCTGTTTAGATGTAAATGATTAAGGGCTTCAGCATATCACATTGCTGATAAACTACTATGTATGGTGCACATTATACCCATATCAATGTAAATCAAAAACAAAACATGAGACCGACAGCACTCTGTATGCACGTAACCTTTAGAGACGGCTAATAATGTTACAGCCAAAAATAATTAGCTTTAGTCACAGCTAGGCATCTATTCTCACCTTTCCTGTAACATGATTAAGTAACATAATGCACGTTAAATGCATAATGAATGTTAACTAACCAGACATTACAGGAGGCTCAGACAAACAGGGAATAATAAAAGACTGGTGTTAGTCCTGTTTTTATTGATATGCACCACGTTCTACTTAAAGACTTCCATATATGAGACCGAAAAGCAGAGGTGGAAAGTAACGAATTACATTTACTCGCGTTACTGTAGTTGAGTAGTTTTTTTTGTGTACTTGTACTTTTTAAAGTAGATTTTACAACCTGTAATTTTACTTTTACTTAAGTATGTTTTGTATTAAGAATCGTAATTCGCTACATTTTAAATAACATCCGTTACTGAGTAACTGCTGCAGTAAATTCTGCGATGGAGAGTCGGATCTTTAGGCTCGGTTCCTTTTAAAGAGCCGTTCAAAAAATGGCTCTTCATTCTTTTGTTCAGGCAGTGAGAGGGGATACTGTAACTATAATACAGCCCCGATATTAATATCAGTGATGAACAATCATCTAATTCAAACACTTAAATGAGAAAAAAGATTGTTGTCAAAAGCATACAACTTGACAACAAGTATATTTTAATAACAAAAATAGTTTAAGTTGATTAACTTGTAGCCAAACCGGGCAAACGACTCCCAAAGGCACGACTCTTTCTTTCGTTCATTTTAAAGAGCCGTTCAATAGAATCGGATCGTTCGCGAACTAGTGGTTATACAGTTTGAAAAAGTTTTATGGAATGGTCTGTACTAAAATGGCACATTACACATCCCTAAATGTTTTAAATGTTGTATCAACATGTTTTTCTATTATATTTGAATAAAAAAACAACTATTGCGAGATTTATATCCACTTGTCACCCTTTCCTGTTTAAAAAGTAACTAAGTAACGTTTACTCTGAGTACATTTTAAATGAGTTACTTTTTACTTGAGTAGATTTTTAGACTAGTAACTTTACTCGCACTTAAGTAAAAATTTATTAAAGTAATAGTATTTTTACTTGAGTACAATATTTTAGTACTCTTTCCACCTCTGCCGAAAAGCTATGAGGACACCTAGTGGCCTGGCTTTGTAATTACCATTATTAGGTCCGTCTTAGCCCTTTTAGATTGTTGTACGAATTACAGAAACCAGTGGCGATTTCTGTAAGACTGCAAGGGAAGCTCAGCTTCCCCTAAAATGTCAAAAATTAAATGGTCAAATATGTACAGTTGTGTTAACATTTCATTGACTGCAAATGCGTTAGAACACGTTCATCTTGAAGACGAGTTCGTTCAGAATCAGCTACTTATCACAAATCGACTCGATTTTGTTAACTTAACTCATACATTCCCGGAGCGTCAATGCATTTACCCGCAGACGCTGAGCGTCTCTTTGCTTCTATGGGGCTGCATGGGCGGGACTTCGAAACTCGCCGGTCATTGGATAAATGCCACGATTTTGTCCCGCCCCCGGACGCTGAGCGTCTCTGGGGGTGAATGGAGCTGTGGGCGGGTCTGGACGCTGAGCTTCTGCGAGTGAAGTCGGAAGACAAACTGCAACCCATTTCATGCCATTTTCTTGAAAACTAACAAAGGGGAGAATTTATACATTTATATATAAATAAATTGACAAATTTTATGATGTAAGCCGACAATGAGCTTCCCCTCTTTGAAAGACCAGCAGCCGCCACTGACAGAAACATATTAAAAAATAACATTTGCTTGACTAATAATACACTGAGCATAAAGCATTTCAAATTATTACTTGGTCATATGCATTAAGGCAGGCAGACACCTCCTCAAAACACAAAATCTGGATTTCAAAAACAGTGATTAAGGGTAGGGAAAAGTAAGGAGAGATTTGGAAACAGTGGAAAACATTATTTTGCTTTATACACTCTAGCAGGGCTAGCAGGCTAATAACTGTTTACTAGAATTTTTAGCCATTAGCCGCTTTAGATAATCAGAATTGTTCAGGAAATGCTTCTGTTGAATTACCCATTCAGCCCATCTATTATTTGTGTAATTGTTATGTCAAACATAACATATTTGTATAAAGCACTAATGAGTTTGAGGTTTAACATAATGTTCCAAATATTTACCTTTTGGACTTTATTAGGAACTGGAAAACTACCGTACTGCTATGTGCAAGATGGCAGAGGATATCCTGGCACTTCGCTCTCAGGTGGCAAGTCTAGAGGGGGAAAACAGTCAGCTTCGCAGTGAGCTCTCCATGCACCAGGATCTGGGACGCACCCTGATAGATGACACTGATATTGATATCATGACCAAAGCTGAGATTGCAGACAGAATAGGTATAACTTCTTCCTCCATAACTCTCCTCTAATCCATGTTTATAGTATTGGTTTTTAAACTGATTGTAGATGCAAGCAAGCAAGCAATACTACTAACACCAATTCTACTTTTACTACTATGATTATTACCTCCACCACAGTATTACTTCCAATACCACTGCTACTACCACATCTACTACTACGTACTACTGCTGTAACAGGGCAGCTGCAGAGTGACAGCTGCTAGCCTGCCCACATTGCAGAGGTATGCCCTTCTGCATGACTTTCTTTGCACATCAGAGGGAGCACAGAGTCACATGGGCAGCTTGTCATTCTCATAATGACAGCCACCTGAGAATCACGAGCACTTATGCTCTAGGTGGCATGGCTTTCTATTCTTCTTTGTCAGTGCATTAGGTGACTCACCATAACTCGGAACCCGCTTTGGTTTTGGCAGTTATGGGCCTCACGGCACACACATCCTGGGAAAGTAAAATGCCTCAGCAGCGGCTTAACATCACACTTTTCCTGAGGCGAGACACACCCATAAAACCATAATGTAGGTGCAAGGGAGGCGCTCACCCAATTACGGCCAAACCGAGTGGTGCAGAAAGTTCTCCTGTTCTTCTTTCCAAGAGATAAGTTTGGGCAGTGCCCTGTAAGTCTGTCACATACCATGGCATCCAGCTCTCATCACTTTACTGTCCCTATTCTCCAGCTTTCCATAGTGGGTTATGGAGCTTTCTTCCCCTCAGGAGGGTGCCAGCTAATGCACTGGCATAGAAAAAAGGGAAAACGCCATGCCTCCTGGAGTGCATCACTACTACCTTTGTTACTATTACTCTACTTACTATAAATCTACCACCTCGTTTTTTCTCTACTTCAGAGAATTAAAATACTGTTATATAAATTAGCTCAAAGCAAATGTAAAATTATGCAATACATACCTACAGGTATGTGTTTAACACCTAACAGTGGTTCCTCAACAAAACTGATTGGGAAAAATGATACATACAATCAAAAGATGTTGTAGTAAGTTTTTATGTAGTAGGAGTTTGTATGTGCAGGTGTGGTATTTCAGTTGAAAGTTGAAGGTGTTCTTTGCTACTCCATCCTAATCCATGCAGCTGTCTTTACTGCTGCAGATTGTGGTGTCGTTTGATGTAAGACTGCTCATTTAGCACAGAGAGTCTGATAAGCAGTCGGGTGCTTATCTCCTGAAGGACAGTGTTTGACACACACAAAGTGGGACTCACAAGGCTTTTGCTTGAAGCAAGGTCCATAGAGCTTTTAAGGCATTCAGAGCACATCAGGATTCAATTCTGATGTCAATGTTTTTGTAAAAAAATTTCTTGACCATGTTTTTACTGAAGAATTTCACATTTTTAATGTGAAGTCAGAAAATGCTACTGAGTTAGTTTAGAATGAAATAGAGCAGTAAAGGAATGTTATATGTTCTGTAATATGTAGTAATTCTGCCTGAAAGCATCTTAATTTTGTATTCTGTCCATTTAATTTTGTATTTTCTTTATTAGTTCATTGTAAATGAAACTAAACTTCACTTTAGATTTAATTTAATATGTTATGTTATTTTGTTTTAGTTTCTCTGAAGTCCAAGCTAGCTAGTGAAAGCAGTAAGGCTGCAGATCAGAGGGAAAAGATCCAGCAGCTTCAAAACGAGCTCATCAGGGTGAGTTATGGGATTAAGACAAGCCACTCTCTCTCTCTCTCTCTCTGACTTTGCTTTATCAAAGAACCACTGGGACATGGCCATTTGCTTCCTGCAGCATTAAAGAGATGATCCATTACCATCCATTTACTTCCTGCTATGCCTTTATTGTACTGACCAATATACTGGAAACACTGCTTTGAATAATGTATCAATTATCTCTACTTAATACCACTGACTGAGCTAGGTCAATTGTTTTTTATTTTTTCTATATCTGTAATAGTTTTACAGTGTGTATATACAGCATTTATTTATTTTCTCTACTTCTACTGAAAGTTGCCTTGTTGTTTTTTTTGCTTTTTTTTTTTTTTTAGAAGAATGACAGTGAGAAGGAGCTAATGCAACTGCAGCAAACTCACCAACAGCAACAGGTTGTGCCTCAGCGGTACAAAGTACAAATTGAGAAACTCTCAAAGCTGGAGGCTACAGTACAACAACAGGAGAAGGTACCATTTGTTTGCTGCTCTGTTTGCTGTCATATTTATAATAAAGGTTTCAAATGAGTAACTGTCGCTTTCCAACAATCACTGACCAACGTTGTTCATGGATGTCCATTAACCTGGTCTGATCCAAATTAGCCCAAAAAATTTGTGTTGTCTGCCATTATCTGACTTCTAGATATAAGAACAGGGGATAAATTAAATGAAAGACAACACGTGTCTCTAGAGCAGTTTAAGGTGCCTTGCCATATATTCTTTCAGTCTCTGAATTAGTACTACAGGAAGGAAAACCCAAAGCATATTCTAAAGAAATCCTCTTTGGCATTTTGATAATGGTGGTATAGAGAAGAATGGTACAGTGGCCTAGTAGGTAGTACGGGTACCAAACAGTTCCAGGGTCCTGGGCAACTGGGTTTCGAACCTGACCAAGATAAAATAGTTGATGAAATAAAATTAAGCTGTTATAATTCCTTAATTCTGCACCTCTCATTATCTTCTACACCTTCAAGTGTGTGGACACCTCTGTGTTGTAATTTGTACAAAATATGGCTCATAACAAGCAGTGATATTTCTGAAAAAAATATGTCCATATGGCAGTAAGGTGTATATGTAACTCCTCAGCATTAATGGCGCCTTTACAGATGTGCAAGTTACCCATTTCACTGGTGTTTATACACCCTCATACCATGACAGATGGTGAATATTGATTTTATTTTATATTGAGTTTATTATCTTTTGTTTCTTTGGCCCTAAGGACATGATGTCAATTACTGTCAAAAACACATTGAAAGGTGGACTCATCAGAACACATTATCCCAAATATACCCACAGTATAAAGTGTAAAGGTGAGAGTAATTTGATATAAAGCTGCTTCTCAGCAAAGGTTATTGGGCAGTACACAACATCAAAGGAAACTTGAATGAAGCAGTGTAAGGGAACATATTATAGAGAAACTAAATCAAAATTTTGGTAGTTAATGTACTAGTAAATGTATTGGAAGGTCACCGGTTCAAGCTCCGATTACTGTTAGCTTGAGAAAGGCTTCAACTGCTTGGATTGTATTTAGTCACAATAGTACTGTAAGTCGATTTGAATGTACATTTTGACACAACAACTTCAAACTTAAAATCACAAAAAATTAATACTAATTAATAATGTAAATATTAAAATTGCCAAGCCATCAGATGGATCCTCAAAGCCTTAAAGAATTGAAGACAGTTTGACAAGTGGAATGGGTCAAGTTTAAACCACATTGCCTGTAAAAGCTAATTAGCACACTACCCACTATTCTACTAAAAGTACATTAAATAAAAACAAAGTGATTGAATACTTGTTTCCTGTATGTCTCTTCATCCTTTTGTAAGGTTATTGAAAGGATGGAAAGGGTGCTGACCACAAAGCTGAGAGAGCGAAATAAAGAAAGCACAGACCGAAAGAAGACCAAAGGTGTGTCTCTCACACAGTCAATGTATTTTGAATTTCCTGTACTAATGTGTTTATCCTTAAGGGATACTGTTTCTGTTGTCTACTTGAAACCCACCGTGGGAGTACATACACTCCTCATAGTAGATACAATGGAGTAATTATTGATTTAGGATTGATCTGATGCTATAATGTCAGTTTCTCAACGGAAGTGTAGTAATACAGCATCTACAGCAACGTACAGTTATACTGTTCTAGTGTATGTGTGTAAGTAGATACAGAAGAGAGCAGGAGGAGAGATGTGGAGTTAGCCCTGACAGCAGAGAACTCCCAGCTCAGAAAGGAGCTGGAGGCACTTCGCAATAAGCCATCATCTATTATAATACAACAACCTGCTCAGGTAAACCTCAGAATTTACAGTGCTGTAAAAAAAGCAATTGCCCTCTTGTTGACTGCCTGTTTGTACCTTTTTGTAACACTGAAAATGTATATACAGTATTATAAAACATAACACATTAATTTATTTAAACAACAAAGTTATCCAATGCCCATATTACCCAGTTACTTTAATTTATTGTAAAACAGTTAAGCTGATTATTTTATATAATTCTTAGTCATTATTATCAGCATCAAGCAGTCATCTCAACATTTCTACATGAACACTATGGCATGACTTTTATTTTATACTACTTTCATCCAGTTTTATCCATGGTGCTCAGAAGCTCAACAGTGGCAATATGGCGACAGTGAGGCTTAAACCTATAACCTTTTGATTACAAGACCAGTGCTTGAACTGCTAAGTTACCACTGCCTTTAGAACACTAAACCATATATAACAATTTGGGCAGCTGTAGCCTAGTGGTTAAGGTACTGGACTAGTAATCAGAAGGTTGCCGGCTCAAGCCCCACCTCTGCCAGGTTGCAACTGTTGGGCCTTTGAGCAAGTTGGGCCCTTAACCCTCAATTGCTTAGATTGTATACTGTCACAGTTCTGTAAGTCACTTTGGATAAAAGCGTCTCCTAAATGCCAAAAATGTAAATAAATAAATTGTTAACCCTTTTTGAAAATATTGTGTTTAAATGTCTGAGTCCTTAAGTATGTGAACTCTTGACCATAATCTTGTAGTACATGTCCTCCAAAATATGCCTCTAGAAATGCATTTCAAGTGTCTCTGTGTGTACTTGTGTCTATCTAGTTAATATAGCATTTGTGAGGTCACACAATTATGTTTGATGAGAATGACTGGTTCGTAATTGAACTTTAAATTCTTTCCAAAGGTGTTGTACTTGTCAAACCATGTCTTTATAGACTTTGCATTGCGCATGGTGTAACAGAAAGGTGGCTTTATCCAAACGGTTGCCACAAAATTGGAAGCATAGAATTCATTTTATATAACAGATTTTATAAACCTGTTAGCAACGAGTGTGATTGAAACACCATAAACTCAATATTTAGAAGGGGGTAACTTTTGCCTATAAATCTTACCTTCATAATTCCATAATATAGGCAAAATACAATGTTTTGTGAAATAATAACTGATCTCATTGTATTTGGTGGTGTTGTATCCCGCAGCAATTTGCAGACAGTGAGAGACTGAGTCTGTTGGAGCAGTTAGAGAGAGCAGAAGCCTGCATACGTGTATTGGGGAAACAGGTATGTTTCTCAAAGGTCAAAACTGCTCAATCTCAAATACTCCACAGCTATCTCAAGCTGTCTACCATAGTATTCCACAACTGTTATACTTCTAGAGCATATAGTCACTTTTTTAGTTGGTTTTATAAATTGTTATAAATGCATTATTGTTTTCATTTGAGTATATTAGATCTTTTATTTTAGCTAGAGGAGAATGCCAGACAATGGGGAAGAGAAAAGCAGGAGATGTTGATCAGACTCAGTGAATACAATCATGGATTTGCTCGTACATCAACCATGATCATGCACAACCTGAAACTGGTCAGTACACCGCCTTAACCATACATATCCAAATTAAATTACTTCATGTATATACAAAGGTACTGACAATATAAAAACATGGTTCTGAAACAACAAAGAGGACTGAAAATAACCTTGAAATAACTTAGCTCAACATCAGTGTGACAAATAGTTGAAAACTGAAACGTGTACAAAGATTTAATTTGTACTCTGGTCAGTTTTATTGTTTTGATGTATATACACTGATTCAAATTTCATGGCTCAAAATGTTGGAGGGGCAGTTTACCAATTTGTTATGCCACCTTTCCTTGTAACAGGGTTTTGTCATTGTTCGAAATCTGAAGACACCAACTGCAGCTGTAAATATAAATTGTCTTTTCTCATTTATGCTTCATAGAATCATAACTTGCATTTTTCGATGAAGCAACAAACTGTTTACTGATAAGAGTTTTTAAGTATTCCCAAGCATCTGTGGTTATATTCTTTACAAAAACACATTGGATTTTAATGCAGTGCTGTTGGAGGGCTCAAAAATCACAGACATTAAATATTGCTTTTTTGGCTCTGGTCTTCATGCACAGATATTATATAACAATAATATAGGCTGTAGATGCTATTTACTCATGCAGTTTTTTGCAAAGCAATGAACTTTATATTGGATTTTTTACAACATTTAAGTTTTAATTTGTCCCAGTCCAATGTTTTTAAAATGTGTGATTCAAAAAGGTGATTTAATTACTGGCTTATTTGTGCAGTTTTCAATTAAACACCTATAACTGATGTTTAATTAATTTAATTTCAACAAAACGAATCATTTTGCTGATAATGCATTTACATACATTTGTCTTCCATGTCTGATTTTTGATGAATACTCAATGATACATGCATTATAATTCTGACATGATGTCTTATGTTTGAAAATTAAATAATCATTTGCTATCTGCTGCTGTGTAGAGGCTTTATGGTTAACATGATGGGTTTTTCAGGGACCAGGATGAGCTCAAACGTGCTTTTCACCTCCTTCTGTCTTTGCTGTCTCTCAATCCTGAAGTTCTCCAGCATCTGGGGAAGCAAGATCATTTACATGTTTACATTTGTGGAATTTAGCTGTGTTGAGGCTTGAACCAGATACCTTCCAATTAATAGTCCAGCACCTTAATTGCTATGTTAACAATGCCTTGATATGAAGGGGAAGGGAGCAAGTGGTTACGGATTAAACCTGCTTAATCTTACAAAGCATTTGTCTTTTGAGCAATTATTTATTTAAATACATGAAGTCATTTATGCTTGACTTACAGTAAACTAATTCACTTTAATACATTTACCATACTTTAGCTAGCTATAGCAGAAATAGTCTGATGAGATGGAGCACAGTCTAGAAAACTAGACAGATTGATATTCCTGACCTTTGACTAACTTGATGTACTTTTGATGATTAAGTGTTCCTTTACATTTATAAACAGTGTATTTGTAATATTATATCAGATATGAACAGTGGTTTATAATCTGTTATCGAGCATCTATTTGGCTTACAGTTTTGGAATTAAAGGACTCTTCCTATGTAAACAAATAGGAGCCTGGTTTTGTATGGACTGTAATAACTACCCAAGAGCAACCCAAAAATGACTTTGTATTCAGGTTGTCTGTTTCTTTTTACTTTACCTCTGGTCATTGTTAGTAACGAAAGTACAAAAGAGAACTCACATGGATGAGGAAGAGCTGCATCTCTGTTTCTGCAATTCTCCGACCAAGGCACTGGCGAGGGCCAAAACCAAAGCCCAAACCCCTGAAGTAATGGTTCTCATTTCTCAGCCAGCGAGAAGGCAGGTATTGCTCTGGTCGTGGGAATATGTGGTGGTCTCTGCCCATAGCGTACAGTCCCAACTGCACTAATGTCTAACCACAAACACACAAAGGCAAACATATGACTTACAGTAGTTTATATACTGGATAAGGAAGGAAGCATTTTCCTGGTTTTAATTCAAGATTTGACGTGGTTTAACTCACCCCTGAGGGAATGTGATAATTTTGGATCACTATATCCTCAGTGATATATCTCTGTAGGCTTACTGCAACTGGATGTAGCCTTTAAAAAAAGGTTTGTAGTTAGTTATGACAGCATGTAACAGCCAGTAGTAATGGTTTACAGGGAAAGTAGGTATTGCTTTGATACATTGTTCCCCATGGTACAATGTAAATGTTTTTGGAGGCACTACAGTGTTTTTTAAATTCTGGATACTCACCTACTTGACCACATTTAGTCATTTCTTATTTTTTTTACTGATATTTTCCATTCCAGTCTCAAGTTACAAGTATTTACTTGTATACATTACACCTAATTATCTAATAAAATGATGAATCTTTTTCATTTCTCACTTTATATAAGTATAATTTTGTAAGTACTATGTACCCTGTACACATACCTAAGAGTCTCCTTCAGTGCACCTTTAAGCAGTGGTACCATTTTAAGCATCTGCAATGTGTCTCCCTGTGAAGCAGAGCGAGCAGCAATAATCTCTGCCCTCAACTCCTCCTGGAGGTCAGGGTGTCTCGCCAACTCATAGAGAGTCCACAGCAGAGTAATAGACGTCTAAATGAGCACACAGAACCAGTGATATCACTGCCAAATAACAACATGGTTTATTCATATTTATAATTACATTTATTTACATTTAAGCAATTGGCCGCAAGTCCAGTCTAAGCAAGTAAGGGTTAGGGACCTTGCCTAAAAACCCAGCAGTAGGTTGGCTGTAGTGGGAGTGAAACCCAGAGTCATTCGACCAATAATCTACTACTTTAACCACTTGGCCACGACTGCCCCACATTGGTGAATAAAATCTTTGATAATGACTTTAATATAGTCACAGTAATATTTGCATCTAGAGTCAATCCTGGTAACACTAGTCAGAAATGCACCCTGAATGTGATAGCAGTCCAATGCAGGGCGTCACACACTTACATTTAAAGGCATTGCACACTGCACCTACTGACATGTTTTTAAAATGTGGAACAAAACTGATATACCCAAAAGAAAACATATGATTTTTCACAGAGTCAGAACCATAGACAACACTCTCTGGTGTGCCACTGTGCCATCCATACAATTTATCATCTGTTATTTATGTTTTTCTCTTACTGTGTCCACCCCTCCAGCCATCAGCTCAGTCACACTCGCTTTGATTTCTTCAATGGACAGCCGGTCAAGCGTGAGAAGGCTGGCCAGCACTCCAGGGTATTTACCCTGGGCTCCAGGGTTCTTTCTCAACTGCCTGTAGATGTTCTGAATACAGTTGTCCGCTTTGGATAAATATAATATGAAAAAGAAAAAAACATAAAATGTCTAAAAAAAGCATTCATGAATTAATGAGCTCATTTAATTCTTCATTTATTTATTGATTGTCATTTTTAACACCACTTTATCCTATATAGGGTTGCGATCTGTCAAATGTACTGGGCGAAAGGCAGAAAACACCCTTGACAGGTCGACAGTCCATCAGGGCAAACACACACATGCACATAAGTGGACTTTAGTATCTCCAATTAGCCTTACTGCATGTCTTTGGACTCTGGGAGGAAACTGGAGCACCCAGGAGCACCCAACCAAGACACAGAGAGAACAGAAGGGACCTGGACCCCTCCTTTCAGATCAAAAATTTACTAACAGCAATTTAATTAAATGTAGCTTTTAAATCCACCTTTGGTTATTATAGACAGCAACTGGGGACATCTCTATGCTTATAATGTTAGGACTAGATCATGTTTTATGAAGCCATAGATTATCCAAGGTCAAGCTTTTATATTATGGCAAACCTGTTTTGGTGGTTATTGGGTCTGATCCATTATATAACATGTTATTAAAAACAAGATGTTTAATGATATAATAAACCACCAAACATGACAGTTTGTCTTTGGTGCATCATTTGTTCTTCAATCATCTTCCTACCCTGGTTGAAGATTCCATCCCAGGCATCCACGTGGTCCTTCCAAACCTTGGCTCCGACTCGACGCAGCAGGGCAGGGGGAATGTACAGCATGGGACAGGTGGTCTTAAACATCAATGTAATGCAGTCAATGAAGTGCTGAGAATCAGGATCAATATAGTCCAACAGCAGCCCCAATCGTTCTCCATAAAGTACTGCACTCACAGCTGATCACAAATGCAGTTCACATGAAAAGTTAGTTAGCAAACGGACATGTAGGAAACTGTGTCAGTGATTTATAGTCATAGTTCTGGCACAATCTAGCACCTTACATATTTTATGTTTTCTGCTCTGCATCATACAGCCAAAATAATGTTGAGCACAAAAATCAGGTTAAACTCAAACATTTGTGTTTGATGCAGTCAAGGATATATTAAATGTTAAGTGGATAGAACACATGTTGAAAGAAGCACATGTGATCAGTATAAATACCTGGGTGACTCTGATTAGGGTCAAATTGCTATGGCCACAAAACTGGGTTGAAGTATCTCAGAAACAGCAACTGGTGCTTACATGCAGCTGTGGTGAGTACCCACTAACAGTGATTTGAGTAAGGACAAGTCATAAACTTCTGACAGGTTGTTGGGCAGCCAAGACTCATTAATGCCAGAGGACCTGAAGGCTATGGTGTCTGACGCAGACTAAGAGAAGGGCAACTGCAGACAAAGTGTCCATGCTAAATATTATTCACCATCGAAAGCACCTACAATGGACATGAAGGCATCAAAACTGGTCATCAGAACCGGTCAACTAATTGGACAAATTCTTTTTTCTCCAAGATCATGTCAGTGACTGGTGTGTATTATTTAACTTTAGAGAAGATGGCACCCGAATGCACTGTAGGATGTGCTGATAATGTCTTGGTGCCAGACATCACAGGACTTAATACCTCCATACTCAGTAAACATTTAAATAGAATTCAAACAGAATCATGAATCTGTGATACTATACACATTGGTTAGGACTTTCAACAGCTAACAGCTAAATCAATTATTTAAAATAAACTATGTGCTTCTAACTGTATGGCATCTTTAAGGAAGACCCTATCCTGTTTCAGTATGACTGCTGTGCCATAGTGCACCAAGCAAGATCAGTAAGTTTGTTAAAGTTAAAGAACTCCAGTGGCACAGAGCCCTGACGTCAACTCCACTGAACACCCTCATCTCAGTGTTAGTTTATAAATTAAAATCATTAACCTAAAGTTTTTGTACCGTAGTGTATTAAACCTTACATTCAAGTGCATACTTGAAGAGTTCATGGGACAAATCTGTTGTCCATTTGTTCTGTCCGCTCCTTTCAATCTTTTTATGAACTCGAGCCACAAAGTCTTGGCCCACCTCATCCAGCAGTGGCACAAAGTTGCCCTGCACCTTTGGTGAAATCACCTCCCGGTTCAGAATGACTCTGTTGGATCGCCAGTCCTCTCCATCCCTAAACATACAGAAAAGTGGAGAGAGTTATGGAGTTAAACAGATTTTATGACAACGTAACCCAAAAAATATGAGAAGTCATACTTAAGAAGAACGCCATATTTCCGGTTTCTGTAGTCTCTGTAAGAGGTCCATGGTTCCACTCGAAGGCGTTTGGGGTAGTGACCTTCTGCTTTGAATATGATGGCAGCATCCTCGGGATTGATGATGTTTACACTTTCATAGTATCCGATTTTCTCCCTGCAGTTTGTAATATGCATATATACTGTATATAGACATGATTAATTACAAATGTATATGCTTACAAGTAAATGTCACATACTATATTCCACATATTACTAGTTAAAAAGAATGAAAAATACCCTCTTAGATTATTTCAAGGTTATCAAAGTCTATGTTGTGACTATATGTTTCACATGAGATCAATCAGTTCCTGCTATGGGTCAATCAGTTCCTACTACATTACTTATATTGTAAATGTTATATTATTTTGCTCTCTAAAAGTTTCATCAACATAGGTTGGATTCATGCCTCTGGTTGCACTCAGTTTGCTGCACAGGATTTAAGCTCTTCCACTAATATCTCAAAAATGTCAGTAATTGTTTTGGCTACTGTAAATTAATACTGGGTGTGAGCAAGTTTAAATGAATGAGTGAGAGTGTGATGCCCTGTGATGCACTGGTTCCTGGTTCCTGGTTCCTGGTTCCTGGTATCTAGACTGCAGGCAGACTAGTCAAGCGCAAACCACATTTGTCTACAACGCTGCACTGTTGTGGTGCATGCAGAATGAGGCCTGGTATTGTCTTGCTAAAATAACTATCGACTTCCCAAGAAAAATATTTTGCTTGATGTAAGCCCTGTGATGCACTGGTTCCATGTCTAAAGTGTATTCTGGGTTTATGGCCAGTGTCTTGAAAATGTGGATCCACCAAGACACGATGATAAGGGATTATTGCTCGATTAATGCTGTTAATCATTTTAATTCATTTCTGACAGCTTACATTTGATTCCAACTGAAAGTGCAGTAAAATTTTTACAGATGAAGAACTCCAATTTGAAACACATCCCGACCTGTCCTTAGTGCACTCATTTAATTTTAATAATTTAAAAACCAATGCTTGTCATCTGGGCGGCACAGTGGCTAAGTGGGTAGCGTGTATGAGTGTGAGTGTGTGTGTGTGTGTGTGTGTCTGCCCTTCGATGGGCTGGCGCCCCATCCAGGGTGTTATTGTGTGCCTTGTGCCCACTGAAAAGCTGGAATAGGCGGTTAAGAAAGTGAGTGAGTGAGTGCTTGTCATCCTATACTAACTACATCCTAACTACACTAATGTTTAAAATAATGTTAATATACAGACATTAATGTTGAATGTTTAATTTCACAATTCCAATACACAAATACAGTACCCAAAGTTTAGAATCAAACCACCAACCATATTTTCTCAATTTTGTAAAATATAAGAGTGCCTACAGGAATAAATGATCCAGGACATACAACATTTCTGTTAAAGATAGGGCATTTTGTAAAATGCACTAAAAAAAAGAATCTGTGATCTGTTAATTCTCTTGAATCTTTAGTTGACTGACAAAAGTAGAAAGAAAAGATTTCCAGTATTTTCACTGATCAACTTATTTGGAATTTTAATCCTGCAACACACGCAAGAAAAGTTGGTACAGTTGGTACATCTTTCCTATTAATTGTTTGGAAACTAAGAACACCAATTGTGGCTGTTAATTGTTGCAAATAAATTTTTTGGCTATTGCTTCATACAAGACTTTAGCTGCTCAATAGTTTGTGCTTACCATTGTCTGAATCTCCTCTTCATAATAACCCCTAAGTTTCCAAAAGCAGACAGATCTAGACTGCAGGCAGACTAGTCAAGCGCAAACCACATTTGTCTACAACGCTGCACTGTTGTGGTGCATGCAGAATGAGGCCTGGTATTGTCTTGCTAAAATAACTATCGACTTCCCAAGAAAAATATTTTGCTTGATGTAAGCATGTGTAAAAATCATGGGTTCAATCCCCAGGTGGGGAGGTCCGGGTCCTTTCTGTGTGGAGTTTGCATGTTCTCCCCGTGTCTGCTTGGGTTTCCTCTGGGAGCTCCGGTTTCCTCCCACAGTCCAAAGACATGCAAGTGAGGTGAATTGGAGATACTAAATTGGTCATGACTGAATTTGACGTTAAACTTGTGAATCTTGTGTAGAACCTTTAGTCTATCTGAGAAGAGCTCTGGTATTAAAACATTAGCATTTATATCAGGAAATAATAAGTTTTTCCTTATGTAACAGAGTTTCAGGTTGCAGTTGATACTAGATACTATACTGTGTTAAGTGACAACAGTGTTTTGAAGTACTCCTGGACTTAAAGGTCACACATATTAACCATTGGTTTCTGGCCTTTCCGTATACAGACTAAGATTTCTCCAGATTCCCTGAACATTTTCACAATGTTGGGTATGGTAATGTGTAATACAACCTTCATACAGGATTTAGTAAGACTGTCAGGACATGAAAATGACCAAGAAATGTAAAGAAAATACCTAAAGTAATTTCTTTAATTGCTGCTAATGTTTAATTTAAATATGCTAATAGGATTTGTAATGCTTTGCAATGGATTAGTGTCCTGTCTAGCATGTAATACAACCTTCAGACAAAATTCAGATCATTCAGACCCTCAGGAAAATAAAATTTAAAGTAATTTAGAAGTACTCTAGATGTCTTTCTAAAAGTAGTTATGACTACCATTATAAAGATGTTGTGTAATAAATTTAAAACATATATAAAAATGAAATAAAATTTTCAGCTGTAGGACACAGACCAATGTCTTATGCCATAACTCTTCACAGTCACCAGAGATAAAGTTTGAACCCAGCTTGCTGTGTCTGGCACCCTCACTTATATGTTATTCCACCATAAGGTGAAATCACATTCTTTAAAGTTTTCAGGAATTAATAATGATAGTAACAGTAAGTTTCCTATAAATAATCATAATAATAACAATAGTGGTAGTAATAAATAATAATAATGTTACCTATAAATTGGTCCAAACATGTTGAAGTTGTGCACCATGACTTGATGTATGTTCCTGAAGCCATCAAGTTTCCAAAAAGTATACAGGTTCCCTAAGCTGTTCTTCCACAGTCCAGGAATCTCACTAAAGGGCCTGACAGTAGAGCTGCTCTCTGAGAACTGTGCATCTCTTACAGTAGGTAGACTCCGGCTGTGGCATGCCCTTATCTGACCCTGTCCTTCCAGCATGGTTACGGACCGAACCAGGGGAGCGTTCCACACTATGCACCTCAGAGCCATCACACACTCTCACTTATACACTCTTAGTAACACTCTGCTCTTCTACTCCTCACTCTGTGTCTGTCCTTACTCCATCACTCTCAGGGACAGTCTGCAATCCTGGCCAGGGTCTCTGTTTTTATACACATCCACTCAGTGCTCAAATCAAGGTCAAAATAGCACCTCACGTGTACACTGCTGACGGAGAATTTGCAAAGCCATAGCAAAAAAAAAGATTTGGAGCTGATTGAGATTTTAACCATTGCAGTAAACTACAACCTTAAAAGGACTTTACTGATCTGCTGTATCTGTTTGAGTTTTTTACTACTAGGACTAACCTAATAATTGTTGCCATGGGTCCAGGGTCTTAGCCAAAATGTAAATGTCATAATCACACTTAAATACACCTAATTTCATCACACACTCACTCAGGGACAGATTAGAGTAGCCAGATCCCGCTACACTTTTTACATTTTCAGCATTTAGCAGATGCTTTTATCCAAAGGAACTTTGTACTGAGACAGTATATTGTCTAAGCAATTGAGGGTTAAGGGTCTTGCTCAAGAGCCCAACAGTGGCAACCTGGCAGTGGTAGGGGTTAAACCAGCAACCTTTTATTTACTAGTCCAGTACCTTAACCGCTTGCCTTTTTAAATACGCAGGCAAAAAAAAACATATGGACACAGGAAGAACATGCCAACCTCAACACTGATAATGACTAGAATTAAGGAATAACCCCATCTTACTAACACATTATCTACTGTGCCATGGTGCAGCCCAATAAGCCTTTATAAAAAATAAAACTTTATTATTTGCCATTATCATGCATATTAGAAAATAGCCTTGATGCGTGTCTTCCTTGAGTTTTGAATAAAGGATCAAGACAAGCAAGACTTATTGTTAGAATGGTACAGAATGAGGTTTTGTAAGTTCTCTAAGGTAGCTTAGGGCTGGTCCATTTTTAGCATCATTGTTTTGAACTGAATATGGAAGCCAGTCAAGAGAGTGCAATGTATTGGCGGCCTGTTGAGGGTATTCTTACCCTGCACCCAGTGGTTAAAAGAAAAGCTTTGCTTGTCATGTATACATATACAGGTGTACAATACAACAGAATCGGAAGTTGTTGTCAGAGTGACAGGGACAGGGTTAAGGGACTTGCTCAACAGTGGCTGCATGACAGAGCTGGGATTCGAACTCTTAACCTCTTAATTGATAGCCCAAAGCTCTATCCACTAGGCTACCACTGTCCCCCGGTTTCCCAGTAAAACCGGGACCACCACAACCCAGACAAGGACAAAGTGGTTGATGAAATGATAAAAAAAAAAAAAAAAATACATATTTGAATGTAAATTCAAAAATAATATGAAACCTAAAAAGTCTTAAAATAAGCATCAGAGATCTTGGATAAAAAATCACCTGCTTTCTCTCTCCCATCAAACATTCCATCATACATCAGATACTCTGCTTTCTATGAACATTTAGCTTTGATGATAGCACAGATGAATGTCAGCAGTGTGGCCTTGTGAAAGCTTTTTCTGTAAACATCTGCATGTAGGCAGAGAAGGCCACAGAACTAAGGGTCAGCCAGTTCCGCATCAAAACACACACAAGCTTCATGAACAGTGCTGGATAAAACAGATGAGATGCCAAAACATCATTAAAGGCTAAAGCAGCAGTCTGTTAACTGTGAATTACAGTATGACTGATTTAAAAATATTACAATTTTATGGTTACTTTGTAGATCAGTGATAAGTATTTGAAAATAATGGCTAAAATATTTTTATAAGTATTTCATTTAATACTAAAGTCAATCATTTATTTATTGTCTGTTTTACCACCTCTTTATCCTAGTCAGGGTCACAGTTGGTCCCATTTACTGGGCCAAATGTAAGAAACACCCTGGATTGTAGGGCAAACAAACTCACACTCATACTTAGGGCAATTTAGTATCTTCAACTGGCCTGACTGTATGTCTTTGGACTGTGGGAGAAAACTTCACACAGAAAAGAACCAGACCACTCCACCTGGGAATCAAACGCAGGACCTTCTTGCTGTGAGGTGACTGTGCTACCCACCGAGCCACCGTGCCACCCTATTAAAAACATGATTAGGCTAAATAAAATTTTATTTCAATTTTATTTTATATACACAGAAGTTTTGTACATTGTACTTTATAACCTTCACATGTAAAAACCTCTGTTCCAAGCACTGATCCATAGTCACTCTGTAATAACAAAGCTAAATTTGCTTAAAATAAATACACACACAGCAAGCAGCATTATTTATGGTTACATGTTAACAAAGTTGTGATTATTAAAGCCCCACTTGACTTTGTCCATTTTGTCCATTAATAATGCAGATGCCACTTTATCACACTATTTTTAATAAAATAAGTTCAGTTCTCAGAGAGGCTTGAGGAGTCTAATGAGTGTTTCGAGTTTCATGGCAGTGTTCAGGTCCCCCTGCACCCTCAGTCTGCCAGTGCTGTAAGCAGCAAATGGCCGCAAAGTGCCTTCAAACATGGCCATTAGATCCTGCTCGCTCATATTCAGAGTCACATCCGGTTGCCTGGCCTCACCTGCACTGCATGCTCCACTGTCTGGAGAAAAAGAGGCAATGGGAGGAATATTGTGGCAATCAATGAACAAAGTGCAATAAATAATAAGTATATGTCAAATTAATTAAAGCCACAAACTATATTAGAGATGGACAAAATCATAGAAATATCATCTAAAACAGAAGCATGATCTCAAAATTACTAAGTCACAATCACAAACAAAGCTACAATAATGTGAATTATAATAGATTCGTTGACCAAAAAGCTTGTATCAGCTATACAAGAGATCTGATAACACTTTGCAAGACTTTCTAAGCAACATAGGGCTACAACAACTAACAGAATTTCAGTAAGGCCAAAAATTAGACACAAAGAATGAACTGAAGCTTATTTGATGTTTATGCAAATCACTAGATTTAATATTCATTAAACCTTTACTACTTAAATATCAAAATATATTTTTTTAGGTTTAGTTTTTGTCAGTATTTCTGTACGCTGTTATTACAATATTGACTTCGTAGTACTGATCTCCTTTTTTTTGTTCTGTAAGCATTGTGATCAATGTCAGATGTTTCTGTGGGTAGTATATTTATTTATTTCACAGATTGATATGACGTATGACAAAATTCTGTGCATTTAACTCACTCTGAGTCAGATCCACATAGTAGCTTTTGGTCTGGTCAGTACTGGTGCTGATGTGAAACTGGAAACATGCTCCTATTTGTTGAACCAAACTTTCAGACAGCACCCCCCTCACTGCTTCCAGGAGCTCCTCTAACCCCCTTCTGCTTTCAGTCACTGCAGCCTCTGGACTCACCTCGTCAGTGTAGTTTACTGTATCTACACAAAAGAAATGTACCTTACTACTGAAGCAGTGACAAAAATGACATTGTGAGTAAATAAGTAAAAATGGCTGACATTGCAACAACAAGTAAGTGAACGAGGAAGATCACCTTTGGCAGATTGGGAGGCTGCTGCATTTTGCAGAAAGTGCATGGCGAGCTGTTGTATGGGCCCTGTGAGGCTTTCAAGGCCAGGAACAGAAGGAGGCATAATGAACGACCCTGAGTGAGGCTCATCTGCACTTCGAAGTACACTTTCCAAGGTCAGTTCTACTCGGTCTACCTCCAACCCCCATGACTTGGTCAGCTCATTTATGTCCATCTCCAAAACAAAGTGTCAAAGTATAACCAGTTTCATTATGCAGCATTAAAATATCTGTGCATATAAATAACAGCTGTAACGATATGCATGTTAGTATTCATTTAATCAATATTAGGGTCTCAACACCACACTCACTGTGAATCAGATACACTGAGATGTCCAAAGTTAAGAAGATGAACATTAATGCAGATTTCAATGATAAAAACTTACATACAAACATGCCAGGGTTCTGTGTCTTTTTCAACCTCAAAAATCAGGTTTCTGTGCTTTTACACTTTCTTTTGCTCAGGGGACCACAAATAAGTTAAAGCTAAATGTAGATTCCACAAAGTACATCAATATGGTAGATTTAACACATACATGGGCAATAAAAGTGTTTATAATGTAGGTGATCCATTAAAGTGGTAAATGTGTAATAAGGGAGCAAAAGAAAACAAGTACTTACCCACGTTAGATTTTATTTAATACATACACCCCATTTTAATTTAGAACATTTTATTTAATGCAGTAAAACAATAATCTGTGATTTGTTTATTCTTTTGAACTTTTTTTAACTGATGAAAGTACTTTTGGCTGACCAAACTGATTGTAGTTTGTAAATGGGTCAAAGACGAGACGTAACTTTTTAGTGTCCCCACTTGATAAATAATATACAATTATATTAATATAAGTGGATATACCTTCAATCTACTCCATTTGTACATCTTTACTGAAACCTAAAGTAATTTTTACGGAAAATGTATGATTTTTGAAAAAACAACCCTTGAAACCCCCAAAATGCCATTCAGTGCAACGGTCCCCCTACCTCTTTAAGTAATAAAACATTAAGAAAAAACTAATTAATCTTAAGTAAAACTTAAAATTTACAACGTTAATAAAAAGCCTTATTTTAATATGCAATCAAGCTACTGCAGTCATGTGACCAATTATAACAAAAAAAGAGGACTCCTGGGGACCCTTCAGCACACACACAAGGTCAATGCATTTTAACATTATTTGATAAAAATGTCTTTTTACTGACAGTACATTAAAGAACAAAACTGAGTGTCATTCAGTACAACACAGAAAACGTAATATTACGGTTAATCTTGTAAACAAACAAGGTTATTAACATTTAAATGTGAATATGTGTAGAAATGTCTTTGAGCTAAGGTCAATGTTAGCTTTTGCTAACCACTGGGATAACTGTAAAATGTGCTTAAGTAAAATTTCTGTCATTCAGTACAACAACAGTCATTCAGTGCAACAGAATTTCGCTGTTGCACTAAATTGACAATGACATTGTTATACTGACTTTATAATGTTTTAAAATTATTTGTAAATATTAAAACCACTTTTTTCCATTCTAGTCTTCCTTAATAAGAGCAGTAATTACAATGAATATTAATAATTATGTTTTTGATGAAGTGGTCTCTGAGGTCTCATTCGTTGGGCAGGTACTGCTGTCTGTAGGAGTTGAGGTGCAAGTTAGCTGCATGCTACAAAATTGAAACAGAAATTCCTTTGTGTGGCCAAATCCACCTGATGAAATTTACTACCTTAAGTCTGATGTCAAAATCATAATCGCAGAACCAAAGCCATGTACAGCAAGAACCTCAAGGTTAACAACAAAAGACTGGAAAACATTTGTTCAGTTCATGAAATAAAATGCAACTTCAAATGGTTTTTACTGCTGAATGAATTTAGATTTACTGCAGCAACTTTTTCACGTGTTATGACACAAATTCCACACTTCCACACTGTTCTGGTGCCTTACAAGTTGTTATGATGGCTTCATTAGCTATGTTTTTCATTGCCTTACTTTTTTCATGATGTACGTAGTAATATTATAACACATACTTGCCACTGGTGTGGCATATTTTCATTCTACTACTGCTACTTTAATCAATCCCAAGACGCATTAGAGTACAAACAATGCACAGAAAATTCAAAACAGAGTAAGTACAGTTTCTTCTGAGGTTTTAAATCTTTTGTAAGAGATATACTAAACTTATACATTTGAAATGGCTAAGATTGTTCCTTGTGTGTGTATTTTGTCATAAATTAGTCGTTGCACTGAATGACATTTTTGTGCCCTTGTTGTGTGTCAACAACACTAAAATTATCAAATAAGCAAAATGCTGAGAAAAAAAATACATATTTACATAGGTGACACATTTGTGCACAATATTAAATAAAAAAATTATACAATTTAACCATTTTATTTTTTTGGTACTTGGAACACCCTATTCGTCTTTCACCCAAATATGACAATATTTTGTATTAGATGTTTGCAACACTCAAAAAACTTTGGGACTTTTTTTTTTTAACACATTCCATTTAGGGAATCCACATGCATGACCTTTAAGCCCTCAGACTGCAATGCACGATAACACAACATGCTGCTTATAAAAATACAGCCACATAGGATCAGAAGTACTTCAGAAAACCATTATTACTAAATGCATTCCGCCACTGCCTCATGACATGCCACCTAAAACTCTATTATACACAGACACAGGTATATCTATGCAAAAACGCTGCCAAGTTCTCTGGACTGAAACTCATCTCAAATAGACCAAAAGACAATGAAAGACAATGTCAGGCCTCATTTTGCATATGAAACAACAGTGTGGCTTTGGAAACACAAAGGCCTCATTCTGTTGTGCTTATGCTTAACAAGCCCCAGATGTGTCTCATATTAATGTTTGGCGCATTATGAAGAGAATAATCAGAAAACAATCACAGGTTCTTCTTTATATTGCATGTTATTTGTAGTATTTTGACACACCTCAATAAAAATATTAATACAGTATGTGAGTTTCTGATTCAGATTTTTGCCTTCTGTTTAAAATTTGTTTACGATAATTACTTTTACTCTTACCCCAAGGTGCTCACCAAGTTTAACTCTCTCTGTCTGTATCTCTCTCACAGTCCGTTTGCCCAAGCTCTGGGTCATAGCATTCTGTGCAGTAAGGCGTGTGGAAGCATTTAGATCCTGCACTGCCACCACAGACATCACCGGATTCCAGATTCGAAACTGAATGTCTGCGCCGACAGAAACCAGTCCACCATCCTTAGTGGTCACCTGCCACACAAATTAACACAATTAGAACAAGAAAGACTAACCCAGACTTATATCAGTGGAAAGAATCCACAAATTATGTATTTTTATGTTACATGGTTTGAAGAGGCTGAATAATACCCTGCATGGTGGGATGTTAAACGCCCTGGTTCTTAGGTCCACTTTTTGCCATTGATCAATAAATGGAAGCACAAGAACAACTCCTGGACCCTTGGGAGGGCGGATACGACCCAGTCGAAATACGACAATTCTCTCGTAGTTCGGCACTGTCTAAAAACAAACACACATACACAAGATATTAAGGCAAACAATACCCAAAAATATCAATAAAAAATAACCCAATAGCCAATTTATCAGGTACATATAGCTTGACAGAGTTATCCAAGTTTACTATTCATTAGAACACAGTTTTAAATATGTTTAAATATACTTACATTACATGACATTAAATGCTGCCTTAAAATCATGCCAAACTCTTTTTAATGTAAAATTAATTCGAATAGACTATAGCTTGATTCATATTTTAGTTAATTGCTACTAGCCAAACACTTAATTATTCCATAATACATTTAAATGTGTTGAATCCATGCATTTAATGTTGTATTTTGAAGTAAAGTCTTTAAAGCAAGTGCAGCAAACAAAGCTTATAACCGAATTAAGAAACACAGCTCTGTCATAGGAGTGAAGCTCAATTCCCTGGAGGCTGTGGAAGAACAAGACTCCTAATAAACTATTAATTAACAGACAACAGCTCATAACACCTCCATTTTACCATGGCTAAGCCAGAAGATTGTTTAGCAACAGACTAAAACAGATACGCTTTGCCAAGGAGCGACATGTGCACTGTTAGCCCGGACTTTATATTTAATCAAACATTTTTAGTACAACATACATCAATTATTTAAGTTTTTTTGCTCTACTATAAAATGCGGAGTACATTGTACTAATTTGAGTACACATTTAAATGTGCTAAAATATTTAAGTTTACTAAACAAAAAAAATTACTTTTCTATCAGATTAACTTAAAAAAGTTAAGTTAAGGTAATAAAACAGAAAAACGCCCCCATTTACATGTAAGTCGCCTTTTTTCAGCTTGCTGTTGGTGAATCAGGCAGCCATTTGTTTTAACTTTTGAAACCTGTTGTTGCAAATTACTTTTTACTTTTCATTTAAGGCTTTTTGCACAAGTAAACTTGTCTTCCTGAAATGTCTTTTGTAAAGTGGAACCTTTGTTAAACTAAGTGGACAAACATTTTCTTCCTCATTATGTTATTTTTGAGTAGCATGTACACCAGTCTGATGGGGCTTTTTCATCTTCCGTCTAATTTTGGTAAGTGTTGAACTTTACTTAACAATTTTGTTTAAAATAAATGATCTTAATGTTGACACTAAATAAATAATCAAACAGCGCTGCTTTATTTGCCGTATTTAGGCTACATGCTAGCATGTTAGCATGCTAGCCTTCATACGAAGCAAAAAGTGTGCTGGCTTGCTTTATTTAATTCCTTATATTAATGCTGTTAATGTTGATTTTAATACTTCTGTTGTTTCTTTTTGTTGTTTTACAGGTTCATGGTTACTGTGAGGAGCTGTTTGTGTTTCATCAGAACTTTATATACAGTTTGTACAGTTTTAAAGATGTTTTTTTGACATGTTGTATTTTAAGTAAATACTTATGAAGTGAAATAAAGAAAAATAATTTTATAATTGTGTCTGTTTCTCTATAAACATTTGTAATTCATATTTAAAATGTAATTAACATGAAAACTAAGAAGAAATCAATAGTTTTTTCCATTGAGCTCAAGATATTAAGTAGAATTATTGGGAAAAGCAGTTGGTATAACAAAAAAAAGAAAGTTTAATCAACTTGCCTTTCAGGTGTAATAACTTAATGTTTTAAGTTATGCTAACTCAAGTTTTCATTATACATTACTTAACTTTTTTAGGGCAACCGGTTTCCTCAAATTTTTTAAGTAGATTGAACTTATCCGGGCTTACAGTGTGGTAATTTTTATCCATTGATATAAGACTACAATGTGCTTCTGCATGGCAGGAGCTGCAAAAATTATCTACTGCTGCCCTACATCGAATCTATTGAATATTTTCTTGCACCCCTGATACCAAGAATTTAGGTTTTTTATACTCTGTCCATTCTTGTCTATAACTTTTTATAAATCTTACTAGACACATTTAAAGACACATTTTAAGGTAGGTTGTGATGTTTATAGGGTCCTATTTTACTGCTGCTGTAATGACTCAATTTCTATCTTGCCAGTTTTACAGTGACTCACTGTGGGGGCTGCAGTTTTATTTACATTAAAATGTGGTTTCTGACACACAAAAAATTTTCAACAACTCATCAGAATGTTACAGATTTATATATTAATTAGCATTTTAAAAGTCTATTGTTTTACAATTAAAATGCTAAGAGTAATTATTAATAAAATAGTACAAACAGAAATACAGTGTGGCCACACTGGTTGAAAGCATTGGTAAAAATGCTTCTATTTTGCTTTTCAAAACTGTTTTAATACACAGTACATAACCAGCATGATAATTTCTTAGTATTTGGTGTGGTTGCAGTTTATTAACCTAAACAAGCTTCTGATGAGTTGAGTAGGTCAAATCTACCTGGTAAAAGTACAGTGGCACCTTGTAACTTAACGTTTCCCTTAAACTCAACAAGTTCAGTTTGTTTTTTAAAAATTTATTGATTTATTTAATTTCAAATTAACAATGAACAGTCGCTTTGTTTAGCGCTTTGTTTGACCAGTGCGGTAAAACATCATCAAAGTGCGTGTATGAGACGAAACTGCATTTGTGTGGAATTCCCGCCAGATTCACTCTAAAGGTGTCTACTTGTATCTGTGTTTAGCTGGATTTTCCTCACTGTTTTACTTTTAAACTTGTGTTACAGCTCGGGGTTCTGAGAAATTGTAAGAATGAGCATTTTATTTCAGTGTTTTTATATTATATTTGTGTTATTTTCAGTGTATAAGTGTTAAAAACAACCCCATTATTTGACATAAGCCTAAAACATATTCAGTTCCACAGGACCATGGAACACATTAACAGGTTTCCCATACATCCTTATGGGAAAAATACCTTGCAACTTAGCGCCTTTTAAACTTAACACCAGTCCCAGAAACAATTGACGTTGAGTTTCAAGGTACCACTGTAGTCTAAGCATGTGCATTTTGCACATGGAATTAACATGGTCAGTATTACAAACACACTTACTTGCTTTTTAATAATACCAAAAACTAAGAAATGCTCAAATGTATATGTTTCAACTTTTTACTCAAATTATTATACTGATTATATGTTATGAAATTAAAAACACTGTATTGAATACAATTAAAATGCCAAATACAAGCATGTTTACTAGTGGTCTCAGGCTTTTGGGATCCACTGTGGACATGTAATTAACATGTTTAATGTATATGATTAATGTATGTTTTAGTTCATTTCTGTAGCTTGTGACCTGTACCAAGTTTTTTCTTTCTAGACAGAAAAGTAAGTTCCAACCATGGTGCACGGATTACCGTTATGATAACATCTGCCCTGAAGCAACCTTGTTCCGCACAAGTACAAACAATACAAAACTACGTTTATTTTTAAACTGTGTGTTTGGAATTAAGTAACATTTATTTTAGACTGTTGTTCAGCTGTTGGGTCACACCGACATGACTGCAAAAAATCGCACAAACACTGTGACCTTAGATTAAGAACGAGGTCTGACCAACACAATCAACAGACTTCAGAGAATTTATACTGTGTGCAGTGTATAATATATACGAATGACTTACTTTTAAAACAAACCATGCAGATATGGGGAACGTAATGAGCGTGCAGAGAAAAACCAAAGATGTTACAATCAGGTTGCACAGCCATGATATGAATCCTTGTGTTTTATCAGTAAAGTCGTTGTTTTTGATTTTAGGAACATAATCGAAGGAGTGTCCGCTATTAAACTGAGACTGTCCGAATGGAGACGTGAACAGTCCCGGACTGTTACCGTGGTCTCTCTGTGGTAGACTCTCATAGTCAAAACCTGAAGACCTGCCGAACATTTTACACTAATATATTATTTTGTGTGTTGCTAAAAACAGTAAAAAATAACAAGCAAAGCTACTTTCCTCACATCGTTACCGCTACTTAATCGCAACTTCCGTGTTTTTAACCTTAAATCTTGTCTCATATGGCTCCGCAGTAACTACGTAGTGCACTAGATAGCGTGTGGAAACTGTTATTTCATACCCTAAATAGTGGACCTACAAAAGATGGAAGGTACAATTTGAGATTCATCCACTATGACTATTATTAACAGTACCCCCTTTGGTCTGGGGGAGATGTGCAAGGAGATGTAGTCTGCTGACATGTTACTAATGTTTATACTGCCACCTATTGTTCGCAAACAAGGCAAAAATCATTTAATTATTCATTTATTCATTGTCCGTTTTACCACCGCTTTATCCGTCGGGGTCGCGGTGAGTCCGATTCACTGGGCGAAAGGCAGGAAACACCCTGGACAGGTCGCCAGTCCACCACAGGGCAAACACACATACTGGACACATACTGGTCCAGATGGCATAAGCCCCAGAGTCCTGAGAACATGCGCGGACCAGCTATGTGGGGTTCTGCAGCACATCTTTAATCTGAGCCTGCGTCTCATGAAAGTTCCAGTGCTGTGGAAGACATCGTGCCTCGTTCCAGTACCAAAGAAGTCTTCTCCTTCTGCCCTCAACGACTACAGACCGATTGCCTTAACATCACACATTATGAAGGCAATGGAGAGACTTGTTCTGGCCCATCTCAGACCCCAGGTGACCACCTCCCTGGACCCACTGCAGTTCGCCTACCGCCATGAGGTTGGTGTTGAAGACGCCATCATCTACTTGCTACAACGAGCACACTCGCATTTGGATCTAGCTGGCAGCTCTGTGAGGATTATATTCTTTGATTTCTCCAGTGCTTTTAACACCATCCAGCCTTTGATGCTTAAAGAGAAGCTTCAATTAATGCAAGTGGACACCTTCACTTCCTCTTGGATTACTGACTACCTGACAGACAGACCGCAGTTTGTGCGACTGAAAGGAGGTGTTTCTGATCAGGTGGTTAGCAACATAGGAGCACCGCAGGGGACTGTTCTCTCACCTTTTCTCTTTACCCTGTATACCTCAGATTTCCAGTACAACTCTGAGTCCTGTCATCTACAAAAGTTCTCAGATGACTCAGCAGTGGTGGGGTGTATCAGGGGTGGAGATGAGAGTGAGTACAGGGATCTGGTTGACCGCTTTGTCTCGTGGTCAAGGAACAACCACCTTCTTTTAAATGTGACCAAGACAAAAGAGATGGTCCTAGACTTCAGGAAGACCAGGGCTGCTTTGAAACCCCTCTGTATCCTGGGGGATGATGTGGAGGTGGTGGAAAGTTACAAATACCTTGGTGTCCATCTTGACAACAGACTGGACTGGAAGTGCAACACTGAGGCTGTCTACAAAAAAGGCCAGAGCAGACTTTATTTCTTAAGGAGGCTCAGGTCCTTCAATGTATGCAGCAAGATGCTACACATTTTTTACCAGTCTGTAGTCGAAAGTGCAATTTTCTATGCAGCCATCTGCTGGGGAAGCAGCATTAGAGCCAAAGACTCCAAAAAGCTTAACAAGCTTATCAGGAAGGCTGGTTCTGTGCTGGGTTTTGCTCTGGAGCCCCTAGAGCTGGTTATTGAGCAGAGAATTTTGCACAAGCTGCTCAACGTAATGGACAATACCACACACCCGTTACACGACCTGCTGATTAAACAGCAAAGTGCCTTCAGTGGAAGGTTCCGCCAACTTCGCTGCAACAAAGAGCGCTATAGGAAGTCATTTCTGCCCACAGCGGTGGCAACCTATATTAACTCTCACTGGTGCAAGAGAAGGACTCAGAACCTATAACACCCACAAAAGACAATTAAACTACAATTTGCACAGGGTACTGTTTTTAGTTTTTATTTAAAAATTTCAAATTGCACAACGTCTGTAACTGCACCTTCAGCCCCCCTCCCTTTTAGTTTCTTTTGTTCTTGTCCTGTTAGATGTTTTTATATTATATTATTATTTTTTATGTTATTATATTTTTATTTTTATTTTATTTTATTTTATTTTATTCATATATGTATATTTTTAGATTTTATATCTTACTTGTTTATAATTGTTATTGCTGCTGCGACACCATAATTTCCCTTCGGGGATTAATAAAGTACTCAATCAATCAATCAATCAATCAATACATTCATACACTCATATTAAGAGGACATTGGTATCTCCGATTAACCTGACTGCATGACTTCGCACTGTGGGAGGAAACCGGAGCCCCGAAGGAAACCCACACAGACAGGGGGAGAACATGCAAACGCCACACAGAAAGTATGATCCAAAGTTAGGTTACAACATGATTAAATCATTGGGAATTTAATGACCACCCTTACTTTGCTTTAATTGTTATATCTCATAAACATTACCCTAAGAACTTGTCACAAAAAGTTGGGAAAGGAGAAAATGTAAATTGCATCAAAATAATAAAATGTCAAAATCCATAATAAAAGCTTGAACAAATATGTCAGTACTTTTTTGCACATCTCCCAAAACATGCAGTTGGTGGATTGGCTATTTTAATTGCACCAGTGTGCAAACAACTAAATGTGTTTGTGGCACCCTGCAGTGGAATGGTGCCTTTTCCAGTGTAAGTTTCTAGATTGTGCCTAGTGTTTTCATCTCTGACTTTACATCTACAAGGAGGACCAACTAAGTAGGAGTGTCTAATAGAGTGGACAGTGTGTGAACACGGTATTTAAAAACTCCAGCAGCGCTGCTGTGTCTGATCCACTCATACCAGCACAACACACACTAACACACCACCACCATGTCATTGTCACTGCAGTGCTGAGAATGATCCACCACCTAAATAACACCTGCTCTGTAGTGGTCCTGTGGGGGTCCTGACCATTGAAGAACAGGGTGAAAGCAGGCTAAAAAGTTATGTAGAGAAATAGATGGACTACAGTCAGTAATTGTAGAACTTCAAAGTGATTCTATATGGTAAGTGGAGCTGATAAAATGGACAGTGAGTGTAGAAACAAGGAGGTGGTTTTAATGTTATGGCTGATCAGTGTGTATATATATATATATATATACTGTATATATATATATATATATATATATATATATATATATATATATAAATATATAAATATATATATTTATATATATATACAGTGAGTGTAGAAACAAGGAGGTGGTTTTAATGTTATGGCTGATCAGTGTGTATATATATATATACTGTATATATATATATATATATATATATATATATATATATATATATATATATATATATATATATATATAAATATATAAATATATATATTTATATATATATATAGTTTATGAATTTTTTCTGCACTGTGCACGGAGACACACCCTGATCAGTGCACTCTCTCCTCGTCTCTGTGCAGGCGCCATCAATCAGCCAGCAGATGTCATAGTTGCATCAGTCATAAGAGAGTCCCTATCCGGTTTAATATCCCACCCCTAGCTGAACAACAGGCCAATAGTTGTTCATGTGACCGCTAAGCCCAGCTGGATGTATTTGAGATACCAGCTCTGGTGTTCTAGCGTGTGTTTTTACCGCTGTGCCACCTGAGCGGCATATTTTTTTAATTTCTGCAGTTGTTTGAAGCATGTCTGTGAATGTAGGATTTATGTAATGTCTTAAAATGTTAAGGAAAAAGAACATTAAGGGTTACTGTGTTAAAAGATTTTTTCAAAATGTTTTACATTAACCCTCATGGGGTCTCTGAGACCCTAGAGCCTCTAGGAGCCTAACAGCTCACAAAATATCTTGTATATACCTTTTTCAATCAGATTAATACACACACACACACACACACACACACACACACACACACACATAACCCTTTCACAAAATCTTCAAAATCTTAATCAGTTTGGTTAATTTTGAGCTCAAAGTAATTTTATTTTACCCACACAACACTGGGGTATCTGGGACTCCAAACAACAAGGCAATAAAGGAAATGTCAACAGAATACAGGGGTTAAGAAAAGCTTTCAAGGCAAATGTGCAATTTACATGAATCAGTTATAGTATATTATGTGCTCTACCTTATTCATACAACAATGGTGCACAATATGTGGTAAAAATACAAACTCTAATATAATAATAAAGACGTATTCCTGCTGAAAAACTTGAAGTATTCCTTGTAAGCTCAAGCTGTTTTAGGCTAATTTATTCTCTACTGGTACTGGTTTGCTTGGGCTACCGGTATGACTATGCTATGTTGGTCTAGCTGGTACATCAAGTATGTTAATCATGTGCATAAACTGTTTTTCCAGCAGGGCACATGAATAAATAAAAATAAATACATTTCTCATTCAGTATGCAATTGCATTGCCAACATCTCAGCACTACAAGGAAAAGTATGTACAAGCTGAGTGATTTGATGCTAAAGTGAGTCCTTTACTCAGACCAACAGTGCTTTCAGTTCTTGAACATGTCACACAGTAGTTTCTCCATGGGCGTGTTTCCAATGGTTTTATGGAAAAACAGCAGTTCAATCCTCTCTGAGCTCACAAAGTGTAGAGATGGAAGAAGCAGCAACAGCCTCCCAAACCTGAAGAGCACAAAGTAATTTGTAATAACACAAATTAATGCAGAAAAGTAACTTAATGTGTGTGTGAGTGTTTGTGTGTGTGTGTGTGTGTGTGTGTGTGTGTGTGTAGAACTGTGGTATTTGGTATCAGGACAGTAGTCCTTCAACTTGTGTATGTTGAAATGTATATCATCCTACAATTAATCCTACAATACATCCTGGTGCTATCTTTTCCACGATGCTCAAGTGCCCAGCTGTGCGTATTAACTTGGAAAGAACAGGATGCCTTCTTCTGATGCCTGCCTTCCCATTGGCACTGCTTCCATCCAGACAAGAGTTATCATGTGTTCACTTCTCACATTCATCCTATCACCATGAATACAATTATCTTCATAGCCTTATGTTTTCTGGCATCATTGAGTAATGGCCCACCCAACAACCTGACGTGGTTCGTGGTCTGTCCCTCATCAGACCAATGTTGGTGGGTACTGACAACTACTGCTTATGAGCATCCTTTGCTGTTCAAGAGATACTTCAATGTAGTCATCTGGTCATAATGATATTGACCAGAAAATATTTGCACTTATCAAATTCACTTGAGTCCTAATACTTATATTATATTGTAACTTAACTACCATCAGCCTAACATTTAATATCTCCCTCACCCTGACATGCAAAGTGTAATGAAAAAGCATTGTTGTACATTATCTGGGGGTGGTCCTAATGTTTTGGTCTATCCATTTATTGTAGTGTAAGCTAGGCTACTCTTTGTAGTAGCATAATGTCTCTAAATGGCAGGTGATGGTGTATTGTAAGCCAGGGGCATTTCTATACAACTTGTTTTACCGGGGCACAGCCAATCAGCCATTACCCTACCATGTATGACAAATAAAGAACTAACACTTAAAATGATTCATGCATAAATTATATAAGTTTTATTCAGTTTTACACCACCATTTGCCAAAACTGCATAACTGCACTTGCCTTCTTTTTCTGACATTCTCATGATTTCATGTATTGCATTGATGTATTGTATTTAGTTAATTTGCATCACATGTCCTGTAGTTCTGCTCACTATCAAGAACAAAAGATAAAACTTTATGGCTGTCTTATTGACTTTTAACCACAATGATTTACCCCAGTAAATCAGGTCTCATAAAAAAGGTGTGTCTACAAACTGTCATACTTAATCATTGTGATTACTTGTGAGAACTCATGTTTAGTGTACACTCATGCTTACCTTGCTGCCTGGCTGTTGTAGAGTGTGTGTATATGCTGAGCAAGCATTACTTGAGACTGGTCTTGCAGATTCTCAACCTGCTCTGGATCTTTAAGGCCATTTGCATCTGTTTTAAAAAGATAGACATTATCTGTATTATAATGTCTCCATTAATAATTCACAAAAACTAAAAAGCATGTATTTATTTATTTGTCCTCAACAGGAGGTAAAACTCACCAGGCTTAAACATAACGATTGCTTTGAGGCAAGCAAACTCTGTGGGATCCACCTGTAGAGCTTTGAAGCGAGTAAACAGCTCTTGGAGGAGCCGCAGATCAGAGGCAGAGGCGCTGCTCTTACCCTGGGATGAAGGAGACAAGTCAGGCAGAGACAGCAGGGGGCAGCTTTCAAGTGGCAAAGACCACTGGATAGCACAGAGAAGAAACAGCTCGCTCCATGCCTCCTCTAGCAGTATAACCTAGACAAACACAGAGAAATGGTGTGGTGGTGGGTATTTAAATAAAGGAAATGTCAGTTTTTACATTTTGAAGTTTTGAAAAAATTAAAACAAGAACTAACAAAGACATGTAGTTTCTCTCCTCTTAGTGTTCCATCATAACACATGCCTCAAATACACATGCATAGAATGTGTTTAGAATGTTTAGAATGCCTGAATGTTAGACAGACATTAGTGACAGGCAGCTTACAGCTTATAAAGAACATGTGACAGCCACTGAGACACATACTTTTTTTCAGATCACCTGTCTTATTTAGTCCAAATGTATATTCAACCTGAGGCAAATTTGGCATAAAACAAATTGCTGCACTAAAAATTGCATATTACACAGGAAAAGGTCCGCGACACGATTTTCACGACCATGACTGAGGTAGGGCCTTAATTATTACTTTAGTTTAAAATTACAACTTTATTTTTGATATATATCTAGAACTTTATTATTAAAGTCCACAAAACACAATTGTACTACATAGAAATAAACATGGAAGACTGCAGGATGGCCAGGTCCAGCAATAATATCCAGTCCAAAGTAGGTTTAAAACCTGGACACAGCCAACTGTTTCTGTAGAACATCTAACCAGCTAGATAGCACTCCTAAGACTCAAACCTGGGTCTCACTGGTGGTGAGCATGTGTAATTTACAGTACTGCTGCATCATCAAGCTTGATTCTATCATTATCAAAACTGTTTAATTGTTAGCTATCCAGCCATCTACAGCAACAGAATAATTATGATATGTAATGTACCTGGTCCCTAAAGGGCAGGTGGGAAAACACTGGCAGGTTCTTTGCCCATTTGACAGACATGAAGAGCAGGCGGGCGGAGGTCTCATATATGCTCTCAGGGCCGGAATAATGATAGAGAGTTGTGTTGCTCTCTGGAGAACTCGTCTCAGGCTCATTACTTGTCACGTCAATATTCTCATCCACTGTAGAGACAAAAATGTAGAACAGATTTATTTTAGTCATTGTGAATCAGGTGGTGATTTATTGAAGTATTGCTTACACAAAAGGAAAGCCCTGGCATTTCAAAAACCAAATCTCTGTTTACGTTATATGAAGTAGAAATCAACATTTTAGATACACTTGTAATGGACATGTCTTAATAGTCTTGGGACATTAATGGTGTGTGCAAATGTTATTTTTCTGTAACCAAATGATTGCCACATCTGTTAAAAACTCCTAATTTCCTTTTAATCATTTTTGCCAAGATCATGAGAAATAAAAAAAAAACTGTCACCTTATGCTAAAAGACAATTTGAATAATTCAATATAATCAAAGAAATACCACGACAATTCCTTATGAATTATAAACTGCTAGAACCAGAGTAATACCTGACCTTGGCAAGAAATTAATATTTCATATATGTTTTCAACTGGGGTAGTCAAACTAGCTCTTTTTACATAGACACGGTCAATTTATTAGCTTTAGTCAATGACAGTTACTAACATGGATTTAAAAGACATGCCACAAAGTTCACAGCACTTTCTACATCACAATGTTATCCAAGCTACTGTGTGTATAAGTCTATATTGCTTATTCTAGACATATTCTTAACAGCTGCAAAAATAATTAAAATTCAAAGACTGTCCTGACATTGTGTGCTTTTAGTAGGTATTTAGGCCCAATCTGTTTTTAACACACTTTATTATTTTTATGTTGGAGAATTAACTTTTCTACCCCATGCACCTTTAATTATCTTGTTTATATAGAATATACCAGCTTTGTTGTGACGTGTTTGAGAAACCTTTGCCCATCATGATGTGGTTAGTTTAATCCTATACGCACTGTTTCTACATTTTGTGTACCTACCATCCTCAGGCTCCAGCTTGGCACAGGTCTCTGCAGTCATCAGGCTGGCCATAAAGCGATGGCTGTTCTTGGGGCTGATGCTACGCTGAGTCAGGCCTGTGGAGCTAATGCTAGAGGTAATGGTGGAGGCAAGAGGAGGCCTGTTTATCACAGAGCAGGTTGACGAGAAAGATGTGGGTTCTCTTGTGGTGGCCAGATGCTCCCTCTCCGAGTCATTGTCCAGACAGTCCAGCCTGACCTGAGCTGTGCTTCGTGGCTGTCGCTCATTCTGAACAGCTAAGAATGAAGGAAGTAGGAATTAATTAGGAAGCGATGGAAAAGAAGAGCCAGTCACACAAGGTGAACTGTAGTAGATTTATTAGTAGTTTTTAGACTCACCATCTTTGTTCATGCCAGCTTGAAGACATTTCTTCAGGCGACATGCCTGGCACTGGTTCCGATGGGCTTTATCTACCGGACACATGCCTGTACCAGCTTGGCATCTGCAAGATTACCATAGTGTTCACTTAATATGTAGTATAAAAGAAAAGTATTAAAGCTAATCAGATCTATCTAATGCAGAAATGTGTAAATATTGCATTTTTGTAACCTGTAGATTAATCTGCGTCTCACGCTCCGCTTGAAGAAGCCACTGCAGCCATTGCAGGCATAGATGCCATAGTGTTTGCCACTGCTGGTGTCTGCACACACCTTACACAGCAGGCCTTGACTCAGGCATTTACCAGGAGCTGGACTTTTACCTAAACACAAAACATCCTCATTATTTGGTGGGAAATAATAATCATTTCATTTCATTTCATTTCATTTTCAGTTTTTGCGGTCCGGTTTGCCAAGAATCCCTTGGTGCAATGCAGTAACAAAGCCCAGACAGGACACCAATCTATCATGGGGCCTCCCCCACAGATATGGCCAGTTATATCTGCATGTAGAAGACTAACAGCCAATACCACCACTGGGGATTTGAATCTTGGATCTACAGTGGCAGTGAGCTAGAATAATTAATAATAATTAACTCATAAATATTTGAATTTACGAAACACTCTTTCACTTGATATGTTCTTGAATAAACAGATTTTTCTATATTTTTGTAACTCAAATGATCAGTGCATTTGTTTCCCTCCTGACTGATTTGCATTAGATTGATGCCCTTTCCATGCTGTATTCCTGTCATGCATGCAGTGTTTCCAGTTGACGACAGGCTCACTGTTACCCCAACTAGAATAAAACAGTTCATGAAAACTAGTCAGTAAATGAATTCATTTTCTAGGTATTTAAAAAGCACAGTGTACCATCTTATATAATATTGTCTCTGTCAACATAACCTCATTTATGACATAAAGCATGTTGGTGGATTGGATCATTTCTCTAAATAAACAGATCTGACACTTATTTCTTTTTATTAATTCATGATTCTGATGAGGGTTGTGATGGGTCCAATGCCACTCAGAAAAATTAAGTGCAAGGCAGGAATATTGCCTAAACACAGTGCCAGTCTATTACAGGGCATTCCTCACTCACCTATTTACTCAGTAACAGCTAGGGGCAATTTTGAGTTGCCAATCCACCTTTTGTTTTTAGAAGGTGTGAGAAAATGAAAGACTGAAATAACATGCAAAGCTCCTTTAAGCTCTTAGTGATATACAGCACCATTTATTTACACTTTTGCAACACTTAATATTTAATCTCTAAAAAAAAAAAAAAGCACAAATCTAGATTTGCTAAAGACACTTGTTGCTTGGTCATTTTTGGTAAAGAAGCATACTGATATTCTTTAAACTCACCTCCCAGACTCTCCTCTGTAGAGTTGCTTCTGGAGGAGTCTGTGGGGGACATGGATGGCACCATGGAGATCTTTAACATGGAATCCTCCATTACGTTAAATCAGTGATAGCAAAAAACTCCGGTCTCACAACAAACTTGCTCGCCAAGTGTGTCCTCTCTGATGGTCCTCTCTGTGGACTCCTGAGGCTCTGTTTCCTTGCTGGATTGTTTCCTTTTTTCTCCTGGTCTTTACTCCTGATTCTTCTTGATACACTTTGCCATTTCTCTAGTCTTGTTGAAGGACCAGTTCAATCGTTGTCTTAGAATCTTTGCTCTAGAACCTGTTGCCCACTGCTAAAGAAAATTCACTGAGCTCTGTCACCTGCTAATCTGACGTGATGCTAATCTCAAGTGATGCTGAATTTTGTGTGAGCCCCTGTCCTGTTCGGGCACCCTAAAAGAAGACAAGGGGATTAGTAGCAAGCGCTGTGTAAGCAAATGCCTGTTTGTTATCCTCTTAATCTTTACTGTCCATCTAGGGGTGGATCAATCAGTCACACTGTCCAGCATGCAGCTCATCCACAAAGTGGAAACAAAAGAACTTTGGCTTTAAGTTGGTCCCACTCTTTCTGTTTTTCTCTCTGTCTCATGTCTTTATTACCAGTCTCATCAAGTAAGCTCCCAGTTCTATATACTCTGATTCCTAATTAAGTAATTGCCTCCTTTCTGAGTGCCTTTGTTTTTACATATGTCACACTGAATGATTTAAGATGATAGAACAAAGCATGCAATTTACATAATTACACACACTGAAGGACATAGTTTTCCATATCAAACTTCTGACAAAACGTCTGAAGGCCAACTCTACGTATATATTGTGTTTTAAGTTTTTTTATTCTGATTTGTTATACAGATGTTGTAAGGAAAGAGGAGGAAGAGGTAAATGGAAATGAAGATGTTTGGCTTTGCCAGTGAAGTTTAAGTTTTTTTTATTTGTTTTTGACTTGAAGGTCTGTAAAAGTTGCTTGAGAGTACTGATGTTCTGTCCTCAGAATTGTGTCAGTGTAGTCTGGCATTTCCCACATGTGCCCTTGGGTTTCCTTTGGGTACTTTAGGGTTTGTTTTTGCATATGAATGTTGTTTGTTGATGATGACGATGAAATTGTTGTTGTTATTATTATTATTATTATTATTATTATTATTATTATATTCATCTATATTAGCCTGTGTGGTGTATAAGCTATAGTACAATAACTGCAGGCAGTAGCTGACATGAGCTGACATTATTAAGTACCTTAAAGTAATACACAGCTTCAAAAATGTTTGCATGATTATTAATACATTTTAAATTATTTAATAGGTTTTAAAATTGATTGTTGCAGAGGCTCCACAGTGGCACAGGTAATATGGGTGAAAGGCAACAACCAGTTTTCCTGGGATTATAAGAACCACACCTCTGGTCACTGTCTGTGAAGAGTTTGTCCCCATATTCCTGTGTGACTTTCTTTTAGATACTCGAGTCTCTTTGCAATTCTCAAAACATTCAAAGAGTGCATTGCTAAGTAAAGTAAAGTAAATGAGCAAGGTGTGTGAAGCCTCCCTGCCATTCTGTCGAGGGTCCAAGTGTTTGCTTGTGGCACCAAACCCAACACAAGCCTGATTAGGATGAAGCAGTTACTAAAGATAAATGAATAAATAAAGGCTAAATAAAGGAAAACATAAAGAAAAATAGAGGATTCAGAAATGTTGCATGTAATGTGATAGGATTAAGAATATGATTAATTAATGATTCAAATGTTTAATTGTTGTGGAAGCAAAGTCATGTAGCAGGTATTGTTGGTGGCGGCACGGTGGCTTAGTGGGTAGCACTGTCGCTTCACAGCAAGAAGGTCCTAAGTTTGATCCCCAGGTGGGGCGTTCCGGGTCCTTTTTGTATGGAGTTTGCATGTTCGCCCCATGTCTGCGTGAAAAATTGCCCATGACTGTGTTTGACATTAAACTTGTGAACTAATGAATCTTGTGTAATGAATAACTACCATATACCATTTCTGTCATGAAGGTAACCAAAGTGTGTAAAACATGATGTTAAAATCCTAATAAATAAAATAATAAATAAATAAATATGTGTTTGCTCTAGATACTCCTGGTTCTTGCCATCTTCCATAACATTACAGCAGGATAATTGACTTTTATAAATTGCCCCTATAGGTCTGAATTAATAAATGTGTGTTGCCCAAAAATAGACTGCCACCTTCTCTAGAAGTATTTTTTTGCCAGTCAGTAAGCTTCTAGGATAAACTCTGAGTCACTGCAACTCTGATCAGGATAAAGATGATACTAAAATTTAATACATTTCGTTTATTAATGTGTACCTTTCTGTGGGTTTTTTGTTTGGAAATTAAAATAATTAATAGCTTCGGATAAATGTTGCTGAAACACAGGTGACAGCAAAAGGAAAACTTGAAATAGGAATTAGTCTACATTTACATTTTCAGCATTTAGCAGACGCTTTTATCCAAAGCGACTTACACAATGAGCAATTGAGCATTAAGGGCCTTGCTTAGGGACCCAACAGTGGCAACTTGGTGGTGGCGGGGCTTGAACCGGGAACCTTCTGCTTACTAGTCCAGTACCTTAACCACCGAGCTATCATTGGCCCTTGGATAAGTCTATCCATTAGAAATTAGGGAAACAGCTATGACAGCTGGTTTTCTTGGCTAAGATCCATGTGTGTTCATTTCTTATTAAAATGAGTTTTAAGGTATGTCAGCATTTAACATAATAGTTCCCCAGTAACAATGAGTCTGTGTTTGCTTATATGTTTTGATGTGTTTAGCTGATAATATTATACTCTTAGATTTATTTGCTAGCACTTTGTTTTATTTTTCTACCTAAGAATTATCTAGCAAGGAGACCAATCTCAGGTCAGCTAAGCTGCTTAGCCTACCACAAAATATGTTCTCCCAAGTTAAACAAAGACCTCAGGAGGAAAGGAGGTGCAAAGGGGGCCAATTAGGTGACTGGTAGGCTGAAGAGGGCCCCAAACACGAGTCTAGCCCAGTGCCATATGGTGGCTGCTCTCTGAATCCCAGTCTGCCTAATTAGTGACCCCAGTCTGATTTGCTTGTAATTAGAAGGCTAAAGTCAGTGATTTGTTTTTCTTTTAAGTTCCCTTATTAGAGATGTGTGCTGACCCAGGTCACACCCAAAATCCAGACAATCACATTCTGTTTACCCATCTGCGTTTAGTGGTGCATTAAGAGCAACAGGTTGGAAAATTGTACATAGACTTACTACTATAAGTGATCTAATCTCCCAGAATGTTTAATACCAATCAGTATGGCATGCATATTTGTATCATTGGGACAATCAAAGCATATTATTTCCAGTTCAAAAGACAAATAGCTTATAGACAAAATGCAGATACACCAGGAGATGATCCCTTCTAGCAAAAATCCTACTTCATGCTCCATTCGTTTAGGTTGGTGTCTCTCTTCCTGTAACAGACCCCTCTCTGTTGGGTTAAACTACTGTGTAAAAAGATTAAAGGTTTAGATTTGGGTGGGGTTGGCTAGGAGAGATATTTGAACTCTGAACAAGACTGTTTTTGTACTGATGACGTTTTTTTTGTTAAGATCTGGTTTTCAAGAACATCCATCCAGCAATATGTCATACGACTATTAACTATTGCCAATGCATTTGTAGCTATCAATACATTTACGGTATATGTTAATGACACACCCCATTGCTGTTGTAAAGGCCTATTCTGGTAAGGCTTTTCATTAGGTTGGACCTTAAATATGGACATTTCACTTCCAGTACAGGCACTGACACTAGGGAAAAGTCCAGATTTACAGACATTCTAACAATATTCCTATTTACCACAGTAGGGCTGAATGGAGTTAGATCAGGGTCTGTCCAGAAAGATCAAGTTTCTCCACACTAAACAGCAAACCAATTCTCTTTCAGCCTTGCTATGCTAATCAGGACATTGTTGTACTAAAACATGAGACCAAATAGTAATCAAACTTTTAATTACCATTATATACTAAAGACCTTAGAGGCCCAAACCATCAAAAAAGCAGTAATGGCATAAATGGCAGCCCAAAAGTCATCGGCATTAAAATCTTGCATGACAATGGGCAGTCATGCAAGATTACAATTCATGGCAGTTTTTGTTTCTGAATTACATCTGACCATTTGAATTTTTAAGCCTAGCCCAAAAATATTTAGAACACCAGACCAACATTTTAACATTTTTAAATACCAGTGTAAAAAATGCAAGTCAGGCATTAAAACATGATCTACCATAGCAAAGAGCTGAGTACAGTTTCTTTTAATGACATGTGAGAGTGACACTCACACACTTGGACATATTGCTCAGTCTCATGGATGTGCAGGTGCAAGCCAGGGCAGTCATGACAGCCTGGCATTAGATGAGTTTACATAACAGACATGTGGATGTCATGCGTAATATTCTTTAGTGGCTTTTTAGGACTTGCTTAGATGGCAGAGCAGAGATTATGAGTAAACAAAGAGATTAAAAGCGGAGTCTCGGAATAGCACCACATTAAAGTGTCATAACTGGTAGTGTAGATAGATGTACAGGGTGTCCCAAAATGAACTGACATTAAAATTTTTTAATAAAACACATTTTTAATTTGAACATTAATAATGTTTTTGCTTTATTTAAAAGTAAAGACATGGAGGTTATGTATGAAACAAAACATCTGACAAATGACCCCCTTGACCCTTGGAAGCACATGTTCACTCTTTTCATGAAATTTTCCATGACACGTTGATATAATTGCTGATAAATTTTAGCAATGTTGTGTTGAATTTCTTCTTTGAGGTCCTCAATGGATTGTGGTTTGTTGGTGTACACTTTATCCTTAAGATAACCCCAAAGAGAGAACTCTAACGGCGTCAAGTCTCATGATCTTGGCGGCCAATTCACATCACCATTTTTAATGTGAATTTTTACAATTTCTACGCTGTTCGATTGTGTACCTTTTCATAATTTAACCTCAACGTTTACTAATGACAGCAATTTAAAAATCTGTAACTCAGGTTTTGCCACGAAGAAATGGCGGCAAATTTAAAATGTCAGTTCATTTTGGGACACCCTGTATTTGTTCATATCCTTGCCATTTTATTTCGATGTACTTTAGTGTAATTTTTTAGTGTTTGTCTTCATCAAACATGATTTTCCATCCATTAATTTTCACTTACTGCTTCATCCTGGTCAGAGTGGATCCAGTGTCACCAGAAAACACTGTACCCAAGACAGGATTATGAACAGGGTACTAATCCCACACATGGCATAAAACATGTACACATTTACTTATTCACTGGCCTCTATGGGCAATTTAGAGTAGATGGTGTAACTTCTACCTGTTTCTGGACTGGGAGTAAAAGGTAAACTAGAATACCTGAAGAGAAAGAAAAACACACGGACACAAGATAGTGACTGGAGGTAGGATTAAAGAATGTCCTCAGAACTTGGCACCCACTCTCTGTGCTGGGTATTACATAGCATTGGCAGTATACACTGATCAGCCATAACATTAAAACCACCTCCTTGTTTCTACACTCACTGTCCATTTTATCAGCTCCACTTACCTAAGAAAGCACTTCGTAATTCTACAATTGCTGACTGTAGTCCATCTGTTTCTCTATATATCTTTTTAGCCTGCTTTCACCCTGTCTTCAATGGTCAGGACCCCCACAGAGCAGGTATTATTTAGGTGGTGGATGATTCTCAGCACTACAGTGACACTGACATGGTGGTGGTGTGTTAGTGTGTGTTGTGCTGGTATGAGTGGATCAGACACGCTGCTGGAGTTTTTAAATACCATGTCCACTCGCTGTCCACTCGCTGTCCACTCTATTAGACACTCCTACCTAGTTGGTTCACCTCGCAGAGATGATCGCTCATCTATTGCTGCTGTTTGAGTTGGTCATCTTCTAGACCTTCATCAGACGCTGCCAACGGGGCACTGTTGGCTGGATGTTTTTGGTTGGTGGACTATTCTCAGTCCAGCAGTGACAGTGAGGTGTTTAAAAACTCCAGCAGCGCTGCTGTCTTATCCACTCATACCAGCACAACACACACTAACACACCACCACCATGTCATTGTCACTGCAGTGCTGAGAATGATCCACCACCCAAATAATACCTACTCTGTAGTGGTCCTGACCATTGAAGAACAGAGTTAAAGCAGGCTAAAAAAGCATGCAGAGAAACAGATGGACTACAGTCAGTAATTGTAGAACTACAAAATGCTTCTATATGGTAAGTGGAGCTGATAAAATAGATAGTGAGTGGTTTTAATGTTATGGCTGATCAATGTATGTGCGCTATATAGGGTACAACATTGACACTATGCAGCTAATGTGTCAATTAGGAATGCACTGGCAGCTATTTCTTTTAAACATAGCACCTATTAGACAGTAAATTAGATTAAGTTTATTCATTTTAGATTTACAGTTAGTAACATATTTCCACTTTTTCCACAATTTTATTACTTTACAACTGTAATTTGTTCAGGTCAGATCTAAGGTTGAGACCCCCTGTTATATTATTGTTATTCTGAGCATTATATGCTCTTCCATTTATGTTTTAAGCTGTGTCTGACAGTACACTTGGACTGCACTATTTTTTGAGGGCAAATATATATGTAAAAAAACGGAGGACCTCCCAACAGGAGTGGCTCATACTGGGTAAGCATCCCATGCGTGGCCTGACCTAGATCTCTGACAGTAAACAGCTGCTGCTGGCTCGAGCTACTGCTGCCATCAGCAGAATGGTGCATTGGGGCTCGGCCTGAGAGCGGATCAGTGTCAGATTGCTCTTCTCCTGAGCCTCCTGATGGGGCTTAGCGACTCTTAGACTGTTTAGGAGATACAGCAGCACTTAAACAGAGCAGCCGCTGCTAGGCACAACCCTGAGAGATTAGAGCACTAACTGTGATTTGCTAGATAAATATTTTCTCTGGCAGATGACTTGCCTGAGGTACACATCAGCCACGTGCCATCTAGGGTGAAGACCAAGCCCGGAGTGGCTAATCGGGAGATTCGGGAGGATTCCCTATGGGCCGGCTCATGTCAGTCTCGAGTTTGGGCCGGTTGGGAAAAATAATTTTGACACATCTGTCACTTTTCTATTTTTCTTCTTGCATTCATTCATCTGACAGCGCAGCCCCTACATCGCAGTAGATCAGATGGGTTCTACCATCTGAGGGAATCCCCCCCTCCCAAAGTTTAAGTTGGTTTGGCCCACGAGGAGTCTTTTCTGGAGCGCCGGTAAAAGTAAATAGCGCAAACCATCAGTCGGACTCGGTGGTGATGGAGGGCAGGTAGAGGCCAGGTGAAGCCGAAAAAGCCAGTTAAAAAAGGGGGTTGGAAGAAGATGCTGCCAAATGTGCCAAATTAACAGACTTGTTTTCCAGAGGACAGACCCCAGTTGCAGCCGGTAAAGAGAGATATGGACATTTGCAATGTCAACTTAGCGTAGATTATTTTGTAGAACCCAATACACACCATTAATCACAAATATCCAGTTTCAAGCTGAAAATAATAAACATAATTTGAAGTGTAATATATTAAATAGCCTAACTCATTAATGTAATGTTTTTTGTTCCGACGCTACTGTACTGATGATCCCGAGGAAGCTACTGACTACTGAAGGGACAGGATAGATGATAGTCTAACCGAGTTATTTATTAAACTAAGATAGTTATTTGTAATGTAAAATAAAATATAGAGAAAATACATGATATATGTTAAATTGTTCAGACAGATGTCAGCACGATAGCCTAATTTATTTTAACAAATGGAGACAATTAGCCTAAATCACTATCAATTTCACACCATGTTATGTTCATGTTATGTTATTCAGCAAAATAGGCTAACCTATAATGACATTTTTTTAGCCTCAGAGCAGCAGATAAGCCATGTCTCTAGACAATGACACTGTTATTAATAAAGTTGCAGAAACCAGTGCACTGCTTAGGAGGCTTTTGATGCTGTAGTAGCCTACTAAACATGCGTGTAGAGAAGCTACTTAAGAGTTTAGTGTAAACCTAACAATAGAGCACCTCTCTGCTGGGAAGACATGCAATATTAATTTCAAATTATTTTTATTTCAAATTTTGCTCCGGTACAAAAGTAAATACGTTTTCATCTTTATCACATTTTTTTACCTTTTAAATCTTTATCTGATTTAAATTTGAATTGAACATGTTTAAGTGAAGTGTTTTCTGTTATATACCCAATAAAAAGGTATTGTAAGAGCTAGCTGCTGTTTCATTTATTCAAATTTCTCCTCCATGGAAAAAGTGGGCCGGGTTTAGGCATAAAACTCCCGGGCTGAAAAAGGGGCCCACTCCGGCCCTGGTGAAGACCTGTCAGTTAACCACAATTACAGACAAACTCATATTTAATTAGATGTCCTCTCTTAACATGCTATGAAATAGAAGCAAGTTATGTAATGCAATCTAATAAAACACCAGTGCTGTATTCTTACATGTATATATGTATATGTATATTTGTGTGTATAAATATATATATATATATATATATATATATATATATATATAATGTTCTTGTACAACAGCCTTTAAGCCCTAGGGCATTGTACAGCTTGCTTGATCATGAACGGTGTGTCTTTTTCTAGCAGCTTCTAATTCATGACCTCCAGGGTTTGAAGCCCCAGCAGTGCTATAAACCGATCAGGGGTCTACATACCCCCCATAGCTATATCCCTGACCATTGCTAAAGCTCTGGGAATCCAGCAGACCACAGTCACCACAGTTTCTACACAAATGTAGAAAACTTGGAACAGTGTTAAAACACAAAACACTGGGAAGTATATACAGTCATGGGCAGAAAAGAATGGGCCAAACATAAATCAGCACTAATCCTTGAAGGAAATAAATAAGCCAAAAGATATTTTGGAAAAATTGGAACACTCAGACATATTAGTTTAAGTTAAAGTTCAATCTTTTCATGAATTTATTTCTGCGTACAAGAGGACTTTAAATTAATTTTATTGTCCAGCTTTCCCTCCTTACAGTTCACTGCAACAATGAGCAGTGACAAGCAAATGGTGCATTTTCATAGTTCTTGCTGATTTTCTGACCAATTATTTGTTGTAAGGAAAATTAAATGCAATTTTGTGTTTGGCTTTTTAGCCAGGAGTGTAATAAAAAAAACACACACACACAATGAACTTATAAGGATACTCAAGTTTGTGACTTTTTAGGATCATAATGTGCATGTTTCATAGATTGTCATGCAAAAAGAAGTTATAAAAATAATTGTACTTTTAAGTTCTATTCAAGTGGTTGTAAACTTTTGATTTTACTTGTAATTTACCTTTGCAAATTAATACTGTAAAAAATATTCCATGTGCTGCACTCAACTATCTATTTAAGCCTAAGGCAATTTTTTCTTCTTTTAGGGTCATCACAATTTCTCTTCAACTTTGGGATTACAAAATCAAAACACTCAGGCAGACATGTTGTTTTAGATGATCCTCAATTTACAATAATGAAGATTCTTATTGTCAGCTAATTAGATGGCCTCTTGCCAAATGCAAAAAGATAAGTACATGATATATGAAATATAAAATTTATGACACTGAAGTGTTTTATTAAGTCTTTCATACAAGACAAATTTATTAGGATCCTAGAACTGGCCTAACATTTTCAAACCCCTCTCACGCATCCTATTAAAAATCACAAACATAAACAGAGACAGGGGTCATGTAGTGGTCAATCCCTGCAAGTCTTCTGCTGTAAAGGTTTGTCTTTAGAGTGGGAGTACGAAACCCCTCTAGGCAGGGTTTAGAGAGGGACTCTGGGCTTCAGGGGCTGACAGTGGTGCAGGGAGCGTTAGGTCTTGTTGGATTATCCGATCCCTGCCATCTGTCAGCAGCATAAACCCAGCAAGAGAAAATCAATTGTCTAAGTAAATATCAAGGTAAGCTCATTTGGCAAGTCAATTAAACATTAGAGGGAATTTAGTCAAACAAACACATTACTGCTGAACAAGGAATATGGAAGATTATTAGGCACAGCAGAGGATTATTGCTAATTTGTCTAAAAAAGATCGGGCCATAGCTCAAGCAAAAGACAAAAATATCATTATTGAAAAAATAGTAAAATAGCATTTTAAGGACTAAAACAACAGACATGGGCTTAAAACACTTCTAGACATCCTCTTTTCAAATATCAGTTCCATTAAGAATATATGACTTAAAATACCCCTCAGCGATCTAGCTAGTGTCCCCGATCACTGTCCTGTCATAATTGCCCTGTCAGGTGCCTCAGCCAAACACCTGTTGACACACCCCAAATAAAAGGTGAGTTTCACAGTCTGTACTTGTCACCTTAGTTTACATTTCAGGGCACCCCTTTCTGGCATATACATCATTTAAACCTTGAAGGCAGCGAGAGTCTAGACATGCTATCATAGTGTTTCCCACCACAAGGACAGTTTATTCTGATTAGAGTCAAGGTGGAAATACTGAAACACTGAGTAAAAGACAGGAACACACCTTGGACAGGGCACCAATCCACTGCAGGTCAAAATTACTCAGCCATTTAGTTCGTTAGACCTAGAGGCATTTAGAGCAGACAGTCCATCTAGTGGCTTGTTTTGTAAAGTGAAACTAACCATGTGTCAAACTCGTTAGACAAGTGACCAAAAGTGAGGTTTGTGCCTTAATTTAATTATTTATTAATTTCTATATGTATGTATGTATTGTTGGTTATCTACAGAAGCCATGAAATGTGGTGTGAAATGAGTTAAAGAAACCACATACAATATCCAAAGAACTTCAGGCAAAGCTGGAGACATTTCGAGTGATGGTTTCAACTCATATCATACCCACACTGAACAAAACAGGGCTCTATGGGCAAACACCAAGGAGGACCCCACTGCTTAAAGAAAGGCAAAAAAAAAAGAGCGAATCAACTTTGCCGAAATGTACACAGACAAAGCACAATTCTTCTAGGGAAATGTTCTCTGGACTGATAAAACCAAACTAGAGCTCTTTATCAATGCATTCCAGTTACAGTTACAAAATAAATCAACAAAATAAATCTTTTAAAGAAAAGTGCACTCTACCTACAGTAAAACATTGTGGAAGATCCATAATGTTGAGGGGCTGCTTTGTTCCCTCTGGGACTGGAGGCCTTAAACATGTTATATCAACAATAAAAATCAGGATTTAAGAGCAAAATGTGCTCCCAAGTGTAGGTTTGAATGAAAGAAAAGGAGTCCTACAGCAGGAAAATTACCCAAAGCACATCCAAATGTACAAATGAATGGTTAAGAATAAAAAAACAGTTTTAAACTGGACAGCAATGAGTCCTGATCTTAAGTCAATTGAAGATCTTTGGAGAGAGAGGGAAAAAGAAACCCTGCAAATATTCAAGAGCTTAAGAGAACTGCAGTTGAAGAGTTGAAGAAACCACTAGCAAATACTTTAACAACTACTATTACATACCATTAAAATAGTATGTACATAAATATGATGATAAAATACAATCAACATAGGGCAGTGGTTGCTCAGAGGTTAAGCCAGGTTTTCACCTTTGGGCTCCTGAGCAAGGCACTTAACTGCTTAAATTGTATTTAGTCATAATTGTCCTTTTTGGATACAATATCTGCTAAATGCTACAAATGTAAATGTTAAATATCGTAACTACTTACCTCTGAAAATATTATTACACTAAACAATAAAAGATGTCGATAATGTTGGCCACAGCTGTAAGCATATATAAAACCCCAGACTAGACTTACATTTGTAGATGCTTTAATTTCAACCAATCATGCAGTGGTATTACCACATTTTCAAAAGAGATCAGACTCACACTCAGTTTAAAAGTTTATTTCTATAATGATTTTTTTTTTTTTTACAGTTTATCATTTTACTTCAGGAAAAAAACACCATGTGGTAAAATATAAGAAAGAAAAAAAACTCAGCAAGCACTTTATTAGAAACACCTGTCTTGTACATATATTTACTGGCCATTTTATGAGCTACACCTACCATGTAGATGTCAACCATCTCTACCTCATCCATTAATGAAAAGGGACCCTCATAGAACCCCTACTATCTAGATCCTATTTGGATCATAGACAATTCTCAGCTTTGCAATGACACTTACAGGGGTTGGACAAAATAACTGAAACACCTGTCATTTTAGTGTGGGAGGTTTCATGGCTAAATTGGACCAGTCTGGTGGCCAATCTTCATTAATTGCACATTGCACCAGTAAGAGCAGAGTGTGAATGTTCAATTAGCAGGGTAAGAGCACAGTTTTGCTCAAAATATTGCAATGCACACAACATTATGGGTGATCTACCAGAGTTCAAAAGAGGACAAATTGTTGGTGCACGTCTTGCTGGCGCATCTGTGACCAAGACAGCAAGTCTTTGTGATGTATCAAGAGCCACGGTATCCAGGGTAATGTCAGCATACCACCAAGAAGGACAAACCACATCCAACAGGATTAACTGTGGACGCAAGAGGAAGCTGTCTGAAAGGGATGTTCGGGTGCTAACCCGGATTGTATCCAAAAAACATAAAACCACGGCTGCCCAAAACACGGCAGAATTAAATGTGCACCTCAACTCTCCTGTTTCCACCAGAACTGTCCGTCGGGAGCTCCACAGGGTCAATATACACGGCCGGGCTGCTATAGCCAAACCTTTGGTCACTCGTGCCAATGCCAAACGTCGGTTTCAATGGTGCAAGGAGCGCAAATCTTGGACTGTGGACAATGTGAAACATGTATTGTTCTCTGATGAGTCCACCTTTACTGTTTTCCCGGGAGAGTTACGGTGTGGAGAAGCCCCAAAGAAGCGTACCACCCAGACTGTTGCATGCCCAGAGTGAAGCATGGGGGTGGATCAGTGATGGTTTGGGCTGCCATATCATGGCATTCCCTTGGCCCAATACTTGTGCTAGGACTGCCAAGGACTACCGAACCATTCTGGAGGACCATGTGCATCCAATGGCGGTGCCGTGTATCAGGATGACAATGTACCAATACACACAGCAAGACTGGTGAAAGATTGGTTTGATGAACATGAAAGTGAAGTTGAACATCTCCCATGGCCTGCACAGTCACCAGATCTAAATATTATTGAGCCACTTTGGGGTGTTGAGTCAGGAAACGTTTTCCTCCACCAGCATCACATAGTGACCTGGCCACTATCCTGCAAGAAGAATGGCTTAAAATCCCTCTGACCACTGTGCAGGACTTGTATATGTCATTTCCAAGACGAATTGACGCTGTATTGGCCGCAAAAGGAGGCCCTACACCATACTAATAAATTATTGTGGTCTAAAACCATGTGTTTCAGTTATTTTGTCCAACCCCTGTATATGGTAGTGAGTATTGTAAAGGTTTAGCAACTGCAACAATGTTGTTGGGATTTGGCACACTGAGTGTACACGTTTTAAGTCTTAAGAATCTTTATGGTTGCATTCTATGGTAGCAAAGCGATTTTATGAAGAAAATATTTGTATATTGTATATTTGTATAATATACTTGTGTATTTTGCATTTAATAGTTTTACTTATACACAGATCAGATAATACAAATGTACAGTGTAAAATCATAAAAAAATAGAAGTTTGAATAGCTGAGGTAATCAAGTGCTATATCAATTTTAAAAAACAATAATAATAAATCCTGATAATTTACCTATTATTGTAAAGCCCTAATTCAGTACAGAACATTTTCACTCCTGCTTCTATTCACCCATTCTATAAACCATTATACTCATACTTGCAGTGGCCTACAAACAAAGGTTCTGCTTTAATACCGCGTCTATTGAGAGACAGAAAAAGATAAACGTGTTACAAATTTAATGCCTTTATGTCAAATCAACAAACTGCAAAGGCAAAAGATATGCCAGCCAAACCTGAATGTAAGTTATGTGTAGGCATAGGCAAGGCATAACATTATGACCACTGACAGGTGAAATGAATAACACTGATTATCTTTTTATACTGGGATATATTCGGCAGGAAGTGAACATTTTATCCTCAAAGTTGATGTGTTAGAAGCAGAAAAACGGGCGAGCGTAAGGATTTGAGTGAGTTTAGCAAGGGCCAAATTGTGATGGCTAGACGACTGGGTCAGAGCATCTCCAAACTGAAGCTCTTGTGGGGTGTTCCCGGTCTGCAGTGGTAGGTATATATCAAAAGTGGTCCAAGGAAGAAACTGTGGTAAACCGGCGACAGGGTCATGGGCAGTCAAGGCTCATTAATGCATGTGGGTAGCGAAGGCTGGACCATGTGACCAACAGACTAGCTGTTGTAGCTCAAATTGCTGAAGAAGTTAATGCTGGTTCTGATAGAAAGGTGTCAGAATACACAGTGCATCACAGTTGCAGGGCTGTTTTGGCAGCAAAAGGGGGACCAACACAATATTAGGAAGGTGGTCACAATGTTATGCCTGATCGGTGTATACCACATTATGTAATGGTAAGCGGATGGTACCTTATCAGTTTACAGCGGAAGTCCTGTAGGCGAGGGAACGCCTGATCCACACTAGTGGTCTGCTCTTCATCACTCCATAACCTCTCAGCTGCTGCACTCGATCGTGGCCTGTATGCATGTTTGCAAACACAAATGAAATTTTGTCCAAAAAGCAGCTGATTGTCTTTCAGTCTTTCAGCTCATTATCAAGTAGAACAGAAACGTAATTGTCACTACTTTTAATTATATTCTACATTAATAACCTGACAGGCGCCCAGATAGTGCATAGTTAAATAGTTAAATTAAGCTAGCCCACTATAGCTGGAATAAAAGGTTTGTTTGACTGATATTAGAGGCCCAAAATGTGCCCCAAAAATATTTCCCATCTGGGTACAGCACTACCACCAGCTTAAACTGCTGACAAAGGCAGGTTAGATCCTAATGTCTGATCCTACAATCTACATGTCACAACAAATAACTATTTTTTTCTAATCTTTACCAGTAAAACGAGCGTTTGATCACTGTAGTCGCAAGAGTGCAACCCAATGTGGCCTCCTACTGTTGTAGCCACTACACCTCAAGGTTCTGCTTACCAAAATTGTTAGAAAATTAATATTTGACTTACTATAGCCTTCCTGTCAGCTAGACCAAGTCTGGCCATTCTTCGATTAATCAACAGTGCAATTATCTTGCAAAATTGCTTCTTACTGGATGTTTCTAGTTTGTTTCACACCACCTTTCTGGAGAATCATGTTGATATAATTAAGCTTATACATGGCACTGCGACCTCATGACTGGTTGTTTAAATAATTAGATGAATGAGCAAGTATATGTTTCTAATACAGTATGTGTTTCTAATATAGTGCACAGTGAGTGTATATAGATAAAGGTGTTTAATGTGTCTCAGCAGTTTAACATGTTTTAACAATACTAAATATTCATTTATATATTAATAATAGAAAAAGGACATGATCATTTTGGTCATTGGCATCATGATGTATGTTTACACCATTACATCTACAAAGTACATGTCAACATTTTACTCTCACCATAGGCGAGGATGAAGATTGGTTGCATCCACATATTCTCCCCACATGCAGACTTCACCACCAATCACTAGCTGTTTCTGTTCATCTGTACCTAAACGCAGCAAATACAAAATACACAGATGTGCAATGTGGGTCAATGGGAAGAACTGCAAACTGAGAATTAGCTGCAAGGCCGGCATGCTTTAGATACAAATAAATTAGATTAGCATCAGATTTAGCACACCCACACCCAATTTCACACACCCAGATTAGTTAAATCAGTGGTGAACAATTACATAAAGAAAGATTTTTTTAGTGCTAAGCCACTACAAAACTGGAATCTGACACCAAGATGCACATTGACTCACCATTAAACTGCAACTTAACACAGCTTTCAAATATATTTTATCAATTATGCATTAATAGGCAGCATTGTTATTTAGTTGCATAGTTGATATAATAAGATTGCAACAAGGGCCATAAAATTAAAGAATTAATCTAGTAACTTAAAAACTGCCCTCCAATTTTTAACTGGACAACAAAAAGACGGTCAGAATATTTACATTATTGCACATTTTGAGCTAATTATTACTTATCTTTAAATGTATGTGACTAAAAAATACTGTCATCATACTTTAATAATTATTATTGCTCAAGGCCTTTAATCTGATTAAAGTTGATTTTTCTGTATATTGTTCACATACACTACAATGTGTATATGACTACCTATCACTATATAAAAGGTCACATGAGAATAGGCAAACTAAAATTATTCATATTTTTTTTTCTTTGGCTATTTCTGTATTTTTAGGAGTTACCACAGTGAATCATTCTGGTCTGCATATCTCATTTGGCAGTTTTTACACCTGATGCCCTTCCTGACACTTTTTATTATTTTTATCCAGGCTTAAACTAGCACCTCGAGCACTCGGACAAGTGCACCTCCCAATGATTATGCCACCCCCCAGGACATAGCCAATTGTGACTGTGTAAACAATAGTATAACCGTTAGAATTCAGCTAAATTTATGATAGATCGATTCAGAATAGCAGACTTTGCTCTGGCATTAAAGAAAATCTGCAGTACTCTATAAAAGTACTGCTTTACATTATTGAAAACATTTGACTGCCTTTTTTCCCTAATGTCTTCAGTATGAGAACAAACATTTAGCTAGTGTTTGTTTGTTTATTAGGATTTTAACGTCATGTTTTACACTTTTGGTTACAGGAAACAGTAGTTACTCATTACACAAGATTCATCAGTTCACAAGTTTATATCAAACACAGTCATGGACAATTTTGTATCTCCAATTCACCTCACTTGCATGTCTTTGGACTGTGGGAGGAAACCGGAGCACCCGGAGTAAACCCACGCAGACACAGAAAGGACCAGGACCGCTCCACCTGGGAATCGAACCCAGGACCTTCTTGCTGTGAGGCAACAGTGCTACCCACTTAGGCACTGTGCCGGCCCATTTAGCTAGTGTAATAGTGTAATACTTTAATTTTAACTTGACTTTAATTTTAACTTAACTGCTGTGTTTTAAGAATAGATTTGGAATGAATGTGGAATGTATTAAGACCTCTAGACTTTTTGTGCACTTTATTATTATTATTATTATTTATTTCATTTTACCCATCAATCTATACGCAATAGCCCATAATCATAGAGTTTTTCAAAAATGTTCACAGAAGTGATAGCTCAGCTGTTAAGTTATTGGACTAGTAATCAGAAGGTTGTCATTTAAGCCCCACCACCACCAAGTTGCCACTGTTGGGCACCGAGCAAGGCCCTTAACCTTCAACTGCTTGAATTGTATTTAGTCATAATTCTGGAAGTTCTTTCCATTAAAAATCTAATTCACACCACCATAAAACGTAAAGACGAAAAATAAAAATTTTTTTTGATACAAATTAGCAACCACCACCAATCAGACTAACCCACTAAGGACCATGATCCACCATCCCGAAGTCAACTTAAGAATGCATAGGCGTTGGACAGTCCCACCCTGCCCAAGATGCAGCTTTACACACCGGAGAAGTTCCGGGGCTGCACAGTGTAGGCTTGGCGCCAGTCTTGGCCATAACTGATATGGTTGATGTACCAGGGAGCAGAGAGCAGCACCCTGTGACCAGCCTTAGTCATTTTGCTCATTTCAGCACGGTAGGCTGCAGGGACTCCTTTCCAGATTTCCAGAATTGTGTTTTTAGGGATCTAGAAGACAGACAGAAAAACTACTAACTGAGAAACTGAAACACCATTAGTGATATTGACCCTACTACTACTATTAACAACAACAGTAATAATATACAATAACATTCAGTAATAATTAACACTCCCTCAACTTAAAAGGTATTATGGTAATGTGTGCAAAACTGAATGAAAATATTTCACCAAAATCACTTATTAGAGGTTAGGGTACCAAACTGGTAATTAAAAGGTCACTGGTTCAATCCCCACCACTGCCAGGTTGTCACTGTTGTGCCCTTAAACAAGGCCCTTAAACTTCAATTGCTTAGACAAGACACTGCCACAGTACTGTAAGTCGCTTTGGAAAAAATCATCTGCTAAATGCCATGTAAATGTTATCAGTGCTATCAAGTATGTTCCACCAAGTACTGAGGCTGTGGTAAATAATAGTGCTCATGGACATTTCACAAGAGAACTAGATGTTTTTTTTATACTTAAAACTTATCAAAATATGTATGTACTTTTAGTTTACTGAGAACTACTGTATATTTCCATTCAATTCTATACACACCACCATCTCTCTCTCATTGCATAATGTATTTATATTATACTACATTATAAAATAGCAACTTTTACATCAGTTTGTTGCCAAAATTTGATCATCGTAGATTCTTTTTTCTTAAATTTTCTTCTGGATCAATAAAGCATCTACCTACTGTATCTACAGTATGGCTACCTTTTGGAGAAAATAAGCAAATTACTCTTTGCTGACATCTTGGGGTAATAACCATACATGTACACTTATCAGCCATAACATTAAAACCACCTCCTTGTTTCTACACTCACTGTCCATTTTATCAGCTCCACTTACCATATAGAAGCACTTTGTAGTTATACAATTACTGATTGTAGTCCCTCTGTTTCTCTGCATGCTTTGTTAGCCTCCTTTCATGCTGTTCTTCAATGGTCAGGACTCTCCCAGGACCACCACAGAGCAGATATTACTTAGGTGGTGGATCATTCTCAGCACTGCAGTGACACTGACATGGTGGTGGTGTGTTAGTGTGTGTTGTGCTGGTATGAGTGGATAAGACACAGCAGCGCTGATGGAGTTTTAAAACACCTCACTGTCACTGCTGGACTGAGAATAGTCCACCAACCAAAAACATCCAGCCAACAGCGCCCTGTGGCCACTGATGAAGGTCTAGAAGATGACCAACTCAAACAGCAGCAATATATGAGCGATCGTCTCTGACTTTACATCTACAAGGTGGACCAACTAGGTAGGAGTGTCCAACAGAGTGGGCAGTGAGTGGACACGGTATTTATAAACTCCAGCAGCACTGCTGTGTCTGATCCACTCATACCAGCACAACACACACTAACACACCACCACCATGTCATTGTCACTGCAGTGCTGAGAATGATCCACCACCTAAATAATACCTGCTCTGTGGTCCTGTGGGGGTCCTGACCATTGAAGAACAATGTGAAAGCAGGTTAGTAGAGAAAGCAAGTATGTAGAGAAACAGATGGACTACAGTCAGTCATTGTACAAAAAAACTGCTTATATATGGTAAGTGGAGCTGATGAAATGGACACTGAGTGTAGAAACAAGGAGGTGGTTTTAATGTTGTGGCTGATCAGTGTATACCGATTAGCTAAAAAACAAACATCAACGCTGCAAGACATCTGAAAAATTCTATGGTGTCTGGCGACCTCTGCTGTTTGGTTATAGCACCTGCATTAGAGGTAGAGTAGTCATGTGGCTCTCTGTGAGACTCCACCACTGGTAGGCGTGCAGGTGTTGGAGGGGAAGTATAATAGTCTCAGCACACAGCTAGTTCAGGGGTGATACAAGTGCCAGGAGAATTGCAACAGAGTAACTATTATTAAACTAGGAGAGACATGGGGGTGGCATTTAATAACCTGTTGGATAAAATTGACTAAATTATACAACTGGGAAAATTGGGAAACATTAATTTGATACCGTTAACATACACATATTTGAAGCAAAAATGTGAAATTAAAATGCAACGCACTACACAGCATCATTACACAGCAACACATCACAGCACTAGGCTCACTCTGTAACTTTCTGACCCTTAAAGGCGAGAGGGCGCACAATATAGTAGCGGGCCCAGTTGTGTGTGGGTCCAGGCAGGTCCACGTAGAAGGGTGCTGCCAGGATGACCTTCAGTCCTGCCTTTGTCAACCTGCGAACCTCACACAGGTAGCAACCCCCTTTCCACACCTCCACCACATAGCCAGTCCTGTGCTAGAACATAGACCGCTCGTTCCTTTTAGACTAGATCTTTTAACAGGAGGATAAGCTTACTGTATATAAAACGACATGAAAGCAGGTAGCAGTGCCTAAACAGTGAAAAGGGGTGTAAGGTTTTCGTACTTACTTTCTCATGGTAGTCAAATACATCCTGCCAAACAATGGCAGTCTTGTTAAGGGTAGCAGTGATGTTCATAATGCTGAAAAAAGAGCACAGAGGAAATAACCTTGTAATCCGAGTATTTCTTGTTTATTCTTTATTGTCTAATGTTTGTGATATTTTGTTTTGCTTTCTCTTTTTTAGTGGTTAGTTCAAAAATCTTTGTCTTGGCTGGTTGTTCTTAAGAAAGTTGCTGTTCGTGCACATTTCAGATCAAGTCTGTAAGTGTTGTAGCCAATTGCATTTAACCTTAGTATTATACAATATTATTTACTTTTGTATTTACTTTTTGTATATTTATACTGAAAATACACATACAGATACAAATACATTTACTGTACATTAAGTACTTTCCATTAAGATTAGTACATTTTTAAATTTAATTCTTGTTTCCCTCTCTTTTTTGATAATATATTGTTGGCATGAATACCTTAAAAACAGTGCCAGCTAACCAAGTGTGATCTGTTCAAATGAAAGTGTTTTAAATGTTTGCTTTGGGGAGCAATAAATGTTTGGGGAGCACTAAATTTTATCAAAATATTACCAAATCACATCTTATTACCTATGATTTTACACTATTATTGTTCCCATGACAGCCCTAGTAACTACCCTTGGTAAAGTAAAGTACCAAGAATTGATTTCATTGTCTATAATGTAAACTAGCAAGTGACACGGTGGGTAGCACTGCACCCTTCCTGACGCAACCCTCTTTTTTTTTTTTTTTGCAATTTTTCCCCCAATTTTCTCCCTAATCTAGTCGTATCCAATTACCCTGATTGCATTGCTCTTCTTCTGTACCGATACAACCCTCCACTGCTGACTGAAAAGTGCCGCGACTGACACACACCCCCTCCGACACGTGAGCAGTACCGACTGCATCTATTCACCTGCACAAGGCGACTTCATATACGTATCCGCCTTGTGCACAAAGAGCCACACCCTGGTCAATGCTTTATTCCCAGACTTTGCACCATCAATCAGCCAGCAGAGGTCGTAGCTGCATCAGTTATCAGGAACCCTGGTCCGGCTTTCACACCCTGTGTGAACAACAGCCAATCATTGTTCCTGTAGCCGCCCAGCCCAGCCAGATGGCAGAGCTTAGATTCGAAACGATGTGTTCGAAATCTCAGCTCTGGTGTGCTAGAGTGTTTTACCGCTGCGCCACCTGAGCGGCAACCAACCCTCTATATTTTTATCTCGGATTGGTATCCGCACTGACAGAAACTCAAGATCTCACTGGTAGTGGGTTAGCATATTTTACTGATGCACCACCCGAGCCACCTATATACACTGTATGGATAAAAGTATTGGGACAACACTTCTAAATAAATCAATTCCAAAATTTGGCTATGTTTACTACTGTCTTAATTTAAAAACATACAAATAAATTGGCTTTTGAACTTTGTATTGCTAAAAAAAAAAGTTGGTAAAGTAAAATTATTACATTTCTCTTATGTGTTATTTTTTTTTAAAAAAGCACAGGTAAAAAGTTTTAATGCACAGCTTTTTTTTTAGAAATGGGATTGTACCTATTTCTGTAGCAAAATAAAAATGTATCAAACATTGTATGATCTATAAGAGAAACACACACATTTTGTTTAATGCGAGTGAAATGTTATCATTAAAAATACAATGTCAGCACTGTTTTGTTATCACTTACTTTTCCATGTAGTATGACTCAAGCCTGGTGTAATCTTTGTGAAAGCCCTTTTTCTTCATGAATGCCCTCACATTAGGGTTGGAGTCCCTATCAAAATTCGTAATGACAGCAATTACTTCTCTCCGTCTACTACCCACACACTTCATATCTACAGTATGTAAAACAAAAGTGGTGCAGTATGTAAGGGTTATTACCAGCAATGGAAGTTCACTTCATCCCCCCCAATGTGGACATGAGAGTCAGGAAAGACAGAGTTCACCTCTTCAAAAAGGTTAGTCATGAACTTAAATGTAGAGTCCAGAATTGGGTTGACTGGGCCAAATGATCCAGAGGGGACGTCTCCCTGATAGCAGGGGGTTAGTACGTCTGGCTGCCCTAAAAATATAAAAACATACATACTGAACTTCATATTGAAGCCTTAATAGTGTTAAAAAGCTGTTCCTGTTAGGGGTCGCCACAGTGAATCATTTATCTCCATCTTGCCCTGTCCTGAGCATCCTCCTATGTAACCCCAACCATCTGCAATCTGCAACCATCACCCTTTCTCACCACATCCATAAACCTCCTCTGTGTCTTTCCTCTTCTCTTCCTGCCTGGCGACTCCATCCTCAGTACCTTTCCAATATAACTCCCATCCCTACTCTGCACATGCTCAAAACATCTCAATCTCTTCTCCCCAAGGGCGCATTTACATGAGAAGCGTTTTGCGCTATGCTTACCGAGAGCCCTGGCACAAATTACTGCTTATTTAGCTCATCGAAGTGCACCACAACACGAATATCTATTTGTATGAAATAACCATCAAATCCACGCTAAAAGCATTTACATGTTTCTATGTTTAGCTGTATTTTTTACTTACTTTGTGGTGGCACACTTATAGTCATACATCTCGGGTTGGAGAATCGGCTTCTCCAAAATAGCGGGTCCAAATAAGCAATAAATAAATAAAGATATATGGGTAAAAAAAGTGTCATACCTTTACCCCATGACTTAGTGTGTCCTGGAGAGTCAAACTCTGGCACAACTCTGATTCCTCTTAACCTTGCATGAGCAATCACCTTTTTTACATCTTTCTGTGTGTAAATGTGGGTCACTGGGTGAAAAGCTCCCTGAATCAAGCACAAGGTTACACACAAGTTAGACAAACACAACAAAAATAATTTATCCAAAGCATGTTGAAAAAGGAAAAACTACAGGGCCAGAACCACAACCCTTTGCCCCTTGTGTCCATAGTGTTTTCTTTTTTAAGTTTGTCTTTGTTGAATTTACTCAAATTAAACTGAGAAGTTTCATCCTGGTCAGGGTTGTGACGGGTCGGGATTCACCAGAAAAGACTGGGCGCAAGGCAGGAATGCCATGAACAGAGCACCAATCAATCAAAGGGCTGAAAGATCTGGGTTCTAAAATCTAGCATTCCTTACAACTCCCCTTACATAAAATAAAATAAAAAATTTAAATACAGTATAACTACAAACATAATATAACAAACTAGAAATAGGCCTAGAAAAAAAGACAAGCCATTCAATTAACAAATCACAAATTACATTTAATAAAATGCACTATAAGTAATCATTTTGTGTTGCTGAACTCTAGTGCAAATAAATGTGCTATATAAATAGACAATGTAAATCACATTAAACTTCTTAAAATACAAGATTAAAAATACAAAATCAGAAATAATGATCTAAATAAACTTCTACGTTTCTTAGAATTGAAAGCAGCTTGTCCTGCCAGTTTGTGTGTGTGTTTGTGTGTGTGTGGTAATGTTTAAAATATCAGAAAAAGAGTCACATGGGCTACCTTGTCACTCAAATCAGGATAGGTAAAGCTCTGATATGGGAAAGAAGGATCATCTACAATGTGCCAGTGGAACACATTCAATTTATTATAGGCCATCGCATCCTACACAAAAAAAGATAAAAAATATGAGTTGCTGCTTCATATATTCAATATCACACCAGTATACATGAAAATGAACTACTTAGTTACCAGAGTCTTGATAATAGCATTCAAAGGTAAATAGTGCCTTGAGGTGTCCAGCAAAAGCCCTCTAAATGGAAAGCGGGGGAAGTCCTCAATCTCAGTTTTATTGACATAATACTGAAGAGAAAGATTACAATTATTTAAAAGCATATTTAATAAGCCCTTCAATTGTGCCATTGTCCTTTGTAAAAGCTACAACAGTGACTATCTCCATTTTTTACTTACTGCATCATAATCATCCTGGTACACTAGCTGACTAAAAGACTCCAGACCTGTTTAAAAAAAAAAAGAGAGTCTTGGTTTAATTACCATTTACATAAAGTAATAAATGTGCAACCACCTGACCACAAATAATGGCCCACACTAAAAAAAAAAAAACACTTGAAATGTGACTGAGGAAATTTGTGCCCATTTAGTTAAAGTAGTAAAGTACTACCATTTGTGGGTTCAGGCATTGATGTTAGAGAAGAAGGCCTGACCCGCAATGTTCTGATTTATTCAATGATGTTTAATAAAGTTGAAGTCAGTGCCTTCGAAGATTATCCACACCAAACCATGTCTTAATGGGCCTCACTTTGTGCAATAATGCCCAGTTAATGACCTAAATAGGAAAAAGGCTTTTGTAAACTGTTGCCCCTAAGTGGAAAGCTAGTAATTATTTCATATAATAAATTTCATACATTTAGCTATAAGTGAGGCTAAAACACCTCTACTTAATAATTAAAAGAAGAGTCCACGTAGGCGACCAGGTGGCGCAGCAGGATATTCTGCTATATTCTGAACTCCTCGGTTTGAAACTTGGCGTTGCCACCAGTCGGCTGGGCGCCATCTGGTATCTGGGCGCAGGCATAACTGTATCTGCAGGGTGGGGGGCTGGACTATGTGTGGATGGGTGGGTGGGTCTTCATACACTGTGTAAGGACCCTGATTGGCAGAAGAGAGGCCTGCACAGTGAAATGCTCTCCTCGGATGCAATTGGGTATCCCTCAGCAGTGGAAGACAAATTGAGTGCACTAAATCAGGAGCAAAAATGGGGAGAAAATGCAAAGAGGAGGGTCCACATACTTTTGCCCATACAGCGTATAAAGTAGACATGAGGACAAAGCACTGATTTTAATTTACTAACTAAAAAGACAGCACTAAAGTAGATCGGTAAACACACCTCTCAGAGCTCCCCACACTGACTCTGCTCTAATGACGGCTTGAAATGCAGACACACTCAGGCTATCTAAAGAGGGAAAAAGTCACACATGGATGATCACTGGTTATGTCTATGCCTGAGTGAAATGTAATTATATATAACAGAATACAAAAATATATAACTGTTATACTTGAAGACAGACTATTCAGTGATCATTAAATCATAATATTATGGGAAGGTAACCAATTATAAAGACTAGTGAGAATGTATGACCTGCTTCTGTGCATAGCCTTAAAATGTGTTAATTTTCTTTCATCTTGTTTTTCGTAATGTTATGTAATTCTATTACTGCTGATTTTGAGATATGACTTGTGTACTCACAGCTTTCATCTGAGCCTTCATCAGGATATCCATCACATCCACCACTTTTGACACCCACTGATACTGTGAAGGGTTCGGGCTCAAACCACGAGTTACTGAATCCTGATTAAAGAAAAAGACAAAATCAGACAACAAATTTACATTTAATTTAAATTTAACATGTAATAAAAACTTCAAAAAAGCATGTTCATTAACACATCATTGTAATTAGCAGCATGTATAAAAGTACCAGATTTTAACCTATTATTGTCAAAAACATAACTAAAATATAACGAAAATAGGTTGTCAATGCAGAAATTATTAACAAAGTTGGCATCATTTTTATTTCTTTTTTTTTTTATCAATTACTTTATCCTGTTCAGGGTTGCAACTGGTCCAGTTCCACTGAAAAACACTGAGAACAGGGCAGGAATACCCGAGACAATGAATCAATCCATCAAAGGGCTTTAACCATCCTCCAGTCGTAGTTACAATCATGTCTGTGACTGGGTTTGTTTGTTTGTTTATTAGGATTTTTATGTCATGTTTTACACACTTTGTTTACAATTATGACAGGAATGGTAGCCACTCAATATACAAGATTCATCAGTTCACAAGGTCATATCGAACACAGTCTCCAATTCACCTCACTTGCATGTCTTTGGACTGTGGGAGAAACCGAGAGCACCCGGAGTAAACCCACACAGACACGGGGAGAACATGCAAACTCCACACAGAAAGGACCCGGACCGCCCCACCTGGGGATCGAACCAAGGACGTTCTTGCTGTGAGGCTACCCACTTAGCCACCTGACTGGGTTTGAACCTCAGCGGTAGTGAACTAGCATAATAGACTGCTGCACCACCCAAGCAAATTGATCAGAAAACTAAAAATTCATCGTCATTCTACATTTATGCTGTTGTGGTTTTGAGACATAAAAAGGATCCAATAAAACGTAAAAAAATAAGTGTTCCATTTTGTACATTCATATACTCTACTCGGCTTTCTTCTGACTTTTTTGCCTTATTAAAGTGCCAGTATACTGCATAAGAATTTTCAATAGAAGTTGATGAACAAAGCACAGTGTAAACTTTTATACATTTACATTATTTAGCAGAAAAGACTTAATAAAAGTTCTGTCAAAGAGACAAAATACCATGCAGGTAATTAAGCATTAAGGGCTGGGCTCAGCCGTTGGCTGGTGGCGTTTGAAATTGCAACCGCTCATCTGGGAGCGGTGCACTATGTGACAAAGCACAGTAAGTCAAAGGTTAACAGGTTCAGTCTTGGAGGGCCATACAGTACTGTTCAGTGATTTCACTTCTCAAACACACCTTATTCAGGTGTAAAGCTGAAATAACAAGCTGTGGTGCTTATTATATAGCCCTGGCATAATCCATTAACAACAACTTTTAAGCACTACTAGGTCCAGTTATTGCCAGTCATGAACAATTTGATGCTGCAACTGGAAATTTTGCTACTGGACAAGTGTCTAACGGGAAAAGCATAGCTCCTGTTTCCTGGTGTTAAACATTCTAGTGATTTAAAAAAATGACATGTGCTACTGGTCCAACAGGCTTATCTACATAGTTTTCAGGCCTTCAAACTTCATAGTTTGAAAAACAGCTTGTTACTGTAACAACAATGCAGAATTTTTTTTAAAAACAAACTGGAACTACCGGGGTTGTTTAATCCAGGATCAGATCCCATGACAGTCACATGTCTTACAACAATAACTACAGTACACTTTCTATCATGAGCCAAAACATTAGATCCACCCCCAATGTTCATGGCATGCCTATTTCATAGCAATTGTGTCAGTCATGGTCTGGGATAGTTGAATGTTGTGTTTATGGTGCTTAATCATGATTAAATAAGTGGAATACAGCAAATATAAGCAGGCATAAAGACGTGAATGATTTTGATAAGGGCCAAATCACTATGGCAAGACAACTGGGTTAAAATATCTCCAAAAGAGCAAGGAGTGCTCACATGCAGCTGTGGTGTTTACTCACTGAAAGTTGGCTGATGAGGGAAAAGGAAGAGATAGCACAAGGATGAATGGTAGGACATTCCACCTTGTCCTACAGTGAATCCTAGCACCAATCCCTTCTGCAGGTAAACACTGTACCCTGCCATCCACGTGACCAGTAAAACTTGCATTGCTCCAAAGTCCAATTACAATGATGCCTGACTGTTGTAGATGCTTTTTTGTTTTTTTGTAATGTTAGGATCCATGTTCCCATTCATCTCTGTGACTGGAATATAAATATACATTGTAAACTTGGTGCATGTTCTCCCCAAGTCCACATTGATTTCATTCCACTACATAAAAGCATACAAGTGGGTTGCCTTCTTAATTTGTCACAAGTAAGTTACTGAGATAAACATGGCTTGACCCCCCCCCAGGTGGGACCGGACCCACCGCGAAGCAGTTAGTGAAATGAATTACGTTTTTATAGTTACCTTTTTTATATGTAAAGTCAGGAAAGATGATGCTGAAGTATCTCTTGAAAGCAGCATCTAGAACAGAGCATCCACTCTGTACAGCTGAATCCTTAGTGTAGCCGAAAGTGAAGAGCTGAGGAATTAAACTGTATATCTCAGAAGATTGAACCATGCGCTGAGGCAGCGGCCACACTCCACATACCTGCCCTGCTTCACTATAAACAATAAACAAACATAACATCACATGCAGACGGTTTCTCGCCGTCTGCGCCATTCTAAAGCGGGTAAAGCTGCAAACACTTTATGTGAGAGGCGGAAGGCAAGTGCGCCAGCAATGATACTGTACAGTACAACACATAATGCTGAAGAAGCGAAAGACGGGCGATCATGTGACCACGTAAACAAAGAAGTCAGCTGATCCAGAGTCGTTCTTTTCATTCATTCAACGCCAGCTTTTCACTTCTAAACAAATATAATGAACTGTGTTCCACACGGCAAACTAATACAATGTGAACACAGTTTGTACCAGAATGTTACCATATATGACAGCGGTATGAGCACAGAGTAGTCTGTCTTTCACTCGTGTGTAGGATAGGCTGTAGTTAATCATTTCTCAGAGTGAGAAATACCATGTGTGGTGTGTGAGTGTGTGAGCTTGTTGAAATGCGTGTGTCTCACGCTCAATGCGTGAGACTTGAGAGCCCTGGAAGAAAAAGAAGATATACTTAATTTGTCATATATACATATACAGGTGTACAGTACAGTGAAATTATTTCTTCGCATATTCCAGCTTGTGTTGGAAGCTGGGGTCAGAGTGCAGGGTCAGCCATCGTACAGCGCCCCTGGAGCAGACAGGGTTAAGGGCCTTGCTCAAGGACCCAACAGTGGCTGCATAGCAGAGTCTGGATTTGAATCTTCCGGTTGATAGCCCAAAGCTCTACCCACTAGGCTACCACTGTCCCTAACATTATAAAGAGCTCCTGGAATTCAAACGTGGTACTGTAATAGATTGCCAATGCAACAGTGAAATTTCTTCCCTCCTAAATAATCCATGGTCCACTGGTTCTACAGTCCTGTTACCAACTAAAGCTGTTTTTCTAGATGTCTCACTGACTTGCCCTCCTGCTATCCAGACCTGTTGCTGGTTCCAGTCGGGTATCCATCCCTGTCGCCAGTTCCAGACAGCTCTCCAGAGCTGTTGCTGGCTCCAGCATACTTTCCAGACGTTTCACTTGTTCCAGCCGGCTGTCCCGAGGTGCCAGAGTCCTGTCCAGACCACACAAACACACATATCATATCACACATATGTGTATCTATCCAAGGACGGATTAAGGATAGTCTGGGCCCCTGGGCAAAGAGTTGCCCAGGGATCCACCCCCCACCCCCACCCTGCGCGCCTCCCCCCCCCTCCAAAAACATAAATAAATTAATACATTAAACAACCTGTCAATAACTAACCCTAACACAAGAATCTATTTTATATAAGTTTCTTTCTACTCTTCTTTCTTGCAAAGTCATCCACTAATTCATCAAAATTAAGCTGTCTGACCAAATCTGATTCAATGGCCAGAAGTGACAGTGAGTTTAGGCGGTTTTGGCGCATCCTAATCCTTCTTCATTCTTAAGTTCATTCTTAATACGAGCCAGTTTGGAAAATGAACGCTCCCCTTCACAATTTGTGATAGGCACAGTCAAAAAAAGTCTAAGTGCTATGTAGACATTTGGAAAGGTTGACTGTAAATTCAAATTTATCATGGTTTTGAGCATTTTACTAGGACATTTTTCTTTTTCTGTTTTCTGAATGATTTGTATTGTATCAATTCATCTGCCAGGCTCATGTTCAGATCTGAAGGATATGCTGCAGCGAGTGAGTTAGCCTTTAAAGTGAGCTCACTGTTGGACATATTGTCAGGCATGAAAAGAACATCAAATAGCTCAGTTAAGTGTGTGTATGCATTCAAACTGCTTGAAATTGCTTGTCTTCAATTTAAATAATTGCAAAATTGCTAAATTAATTTGTGTCTCTGCACTTAGGAGAAATTGAACATAATAATTTTGAAACAATACAAATTTTGAAACATTAAGGTAGGGCCTGAATCGCATATTTGCAACAAAACATATGTTATGAAATATGGTAGCTTGCCTGGCAATTTGTAGGTCCCTAGAAAGTCAAGGAGCCATGGTAAACGACTTCTATGGAAGTCAAGGGCCCCATAGCAGGGGCCCTCGTGATCAAGGGCCCTATAATGGTATGCCCTGCTCTTCTCTAGGGCCCCCTGGTAGGGGCTCTCATAACCAGGGCCCTCTAAAAATATGCCCTCCTCTTTCCTAGGACCCCTAATAGCCAGAAGTCGAAGTCAGAGCAGTGCCACAACGCCTCATCCATTTTCATAAGGGGCCCAAAAGCATGGCTAGGGCCCTAAAGCATGGCCCTGGGGTCAAAGTCCCTAATAGTCAGAGGATCCTTAAAATGGAGGGCCCTCGGAAATAAAAATATATTGTATCATAAATGTTGATAGGCATCGCAAAATGTTTTGGGCCAGGGCCTGACCTCAAAGGCCCCTGGGCGCTGGCCCCACTGGCCCGGTCAGTAATCCAGCCATGTATCTATCAATACACATACATTTGTTGGGTTTAGGTCTGAATTTTGTCTGGACAACTCAGGGACATTCAGAGACTTGCCCATAGCCAATTTGTGGGTCACTGCTGTGTTAAAAGGGAACTGTCATTCCAGCCTGAGTTTATGTGAGCTTTGGTGGAGGTTTTCTTTGAGGTTATTGTATTTGGCTGCATTTATCAGTCCCTCAGTGGTTACCAGTCTATTTTGACCTATGGGACAAACATTCGAACAGTTGAAATAATGCACACTAAATTTTGTGAAGGTGTCCTGCAAGTTCACAGGTAACAACCAATAACACCTCTAGAGAACACTAGTCCCATTCCCCAAAACAATTAAATATTGGCTACATTTAAATTACATTGACCCCCACTGTTATAACTTCAAATGCAATGCCAGAGCTGAGCAAGAAAATAGTTTACATTTACGGCATTTAGCAGATGCTTTTATCTAAAGCGACTTACAGTTATTGTACAGTCTAAGCAATTGAGGGTTAAGGGCCTTGCTCAAGGCAACCTGGCAGTGGTGAGGCTTGAATCGGCAACCTTTTGGTTACTGGACCAGTACCTTAACCACTAGACTACAGCTGCCCATACATAGCTACAGTTTCCTCACACAGCTGGTTCTGACAGTCAGTTCTTTTTCCATCACATCAGTAAACTATTAACTTCATTACATTTTTAAATACAAGTTTAAAAATCAGTAAAAAGTAAAAAGTTAGATTCTGCCACATAACGTTAGACAGCCGACAGATGGCGCAAAATAGTAAGTGAAGTGAAAACACTAACTGGTTAAAATACAATGAGTTTGTTGACCATCCCATTTTAAAATCAAATCATATTAAAAGTGACATCTACGTAATCTTTCAAGTTATAACAACAGCCACTCTTCTAAGAAGGCTTTGAAGTGTCTGTAAAAATGTGTGCTCATTCTATTGAAAGTACATTTGTATGGCTGTGTACTGATGTTGGTCAAGAAAGTTAATTAATTTAAATTAAAGTTCATAACGAAACTGTTCAAAGAGGCTAAGCCCAGGCTCTGTGCAGGCCACAGGAGTTTTTTTTTTTTTTTTTTTTTTTTTTTTTTTTAAACAAGCTTTTTTATCCAAGCTTTGTTTAGATAGATTTATATTTTTTGCTGATTTATTTTCTAAATTTAGATTCTTGCTTCTATAAAAACCCTACGCTGCTAACTGTATATCAGAAAAAAAATTTTACCTCACCTATCATTTACTCAGTACCATGTATTGGCCAACACTACTCTTGTCTCTGGTCTTGTCTCCCTTAATTACTTGTAGATTAGAAATGTTATTTGTATTTATTGTACTGTTTTTATTTGCACTGTGTATACTGCATTGTCTTGCACTTGTGTTCTGTGTTGCACCTTGGTCCTGGAGGAACGTTGCTTTGTTTAAATATGTACTTGGACATAGATGAAATGACAATAAAGCCTTTCTTAAAGTCTCCTGAACTGATTTAGAGCGACATTTATTAATGTTAAATGCTAATGCACTGCTAGTATTTTAAAAGAAATAAATATGAATAAAAGACTCAAATCAAATTAGGCCTGCAGACTATGGAGCTCAAACGCTGCCATAAGTATTTGAATCTGAATTTTATACATTTGAAATATTTCAATCTGAATTTTATACATTTGAAATATTTAAATCTGAATTTTATACATTTGAAATATTTAAATCTGAATTTTATACATTTGAAATATTTAATGGCGTAATTTATAAATTTGAATTTTAACAATGCTTTTTTTGTGATTTGAACTTGTGAGGTGGTGAAATTTGCTGTTGAAAAAATTTCATTTCAAAATTACAACTTGCAATATTCAGATTTTAAAAATTCAGATTAAAAAAATTCAGATCTCTCAGATTCAAATCTCAGAAATACGAATTCAAGCTTGAAGTGAAACATCCGGGTTTCCCAGGAAAAGTAAACTATCCAGAGCGATCGAACGCAGCATCACAGCGCTGCCTCACCTGCGTTCATGTATGTGGAGGAGAAATGAATCCCAATGAGGTAAGTGCATCCAAAGTGTCAACCTCAACTGACCAGATGAGTCGAACCAGGTGTGTTAGGTAAATGAGGTAAAGACTGAACTCTGAAGAGCTATACGGCACACCAGGAAAGAAGTTTCACAACATTTCTGAACTCCCCATTTTAATATGTGCAAGCAACGGAATATCCATGCCTTCCTAAACTCAGACCAGCTCATGCCAAGCAAAACTCTTAGCTAACCACTACCAACAAGCTAGCTAACGCTAACTAACCTTACCCCGCGCATTATCACGCCACCAGCGTTACATAACGCAAAATATAAAACTTGCCGTAAAGCACGTTGAGTATTTACCAGAACTATAAATAATTAGCTGACTGTGTGGATCTGAAAAACTTTGGATGCACTTTTCTCATTGGGATTCATTTCTCCTCCACAGACATGAACGCAGGTGAGGCAGCGCTGTGATTGGTTAAATGCTGCGTTCGATCGCTCTGGAAAGTTTACTTTTCCTGGGAAACCCGGATGTTTCACCTCAAGCTTGAATTCGTATTTCTGAGATTTGAATCTGAGAGATCTGAATTTTTTTTATCTGAATTTTTAAAATCTGAATATTGCAAGTTGTAATTTTGAATTGAAAATTTTTCAACAAAAAAAATTTCACCACCTCACAAGTTCAAATCACAAAAAAAGCATTGTTAAAATTCAAATTTATAAATTACGCCATTAAATATTTCAAATTTATAAAATTCAGATTGAAATATTTCAAATTTATAAAATTCAGATTCAGATACTTATGGCAGCGTTTGAGCTCCATAGCAGACTCATGTTATTATTGCACACACAGAGCATTCATAAATGCACAATCATACATTTTTAAAAATATTTGTCATAAATATGCGCTGTGGCATATGCACTGCTGAAATGTGGCCGATCCTCCAAAAAGCCTAAAAAGAAGCATGACAGGTTGTGCAATCCAAACCGATTTAGACACCACATTGACTCAACAGAGGTTGCATTTTGGAACCAGGAAAACAGGACTGTGCGATTCCTCTATTAGCACCATGTCTATCATTTTGCCTAATTATTCCTGAACCACTTCTCTTTTGTGTTCAGGCAGCCAGTATGGTAGGGTATGTACCACTATACCCAGAGACATTTCCATCTAGTGAACTCTACTCATAATTAAACTACCTTTGCCCTCTGAGATGAAGATAGATGGTCCTCAAAGGGAATCAGAGTGGATTGTCACCAGAGCAACAGCAGACACCTCCGTCTGATTACTTAGAAGGTTAACATGGTTGATTGTGAGGTGAACACATTTAACACAGTGCACATTTAACAGTGGTTTTTGGCCTTGCCCTATATCACCTGACATATTATACTGTATTACATTACATTATACGTATATGGTAGATTATGAAAGTATAATATGCCTATCTGCATTACTTAGTTTGGTCTGGCAGGCAGAGGAGCTGCAATTGGATTGATATTGTATTTCTCATTGAAAATCACTTTAAAGCAGTCTCTGTGCCTAATCAAATGTTATTTGCTACACCTAGAGAAAATGCATTAGAAGTGTACATGGCTCTGGGCTTCTCTGTTTGTTAGCTTTGTTTGTTAGTACTTCGTCTGTCAGTGTGTTTAACATGCCTGGCTCACGGCTGGTTTTGGATAGCTGCCGTTGTGTTTCTGTTAGCCTTTTGCTGGCATTGATCTGTTTTCTGGAGACCCAGTCAGTACATTCATATTTCTGTGTTGTTGCTTCTACAGGCATCCTTACTGTTCACAAGCTTTGCCCATGGCTGATGTGACTGATTTCTTTGTTTTGTTTTTTGCCACCAATGATTTAGTTCCCTGGTGAGTGTTTGGGTTGTAACTCACTAGAGGAATGTGTGTTCACCTGGTGGAGTTGCACCCAGGCACCCTTCTGTTTCTTCACTGAGGCTGTACCTGTATTTTCCCATGTTCCCTATGGATTGCTTGGAGTGGTGTTTCTGTTCAAGTCTGGCCAGTCTTTTCTAAGTCCCTCGTTGGGCTGCAACTTATGGTTTGCTTTCTTAATGCAATTATTTAATCTGTTATGCTCTTGTTTTGTGCCTTTTTAGCCACAGTATTGTTCTGTTTGGTTAAGCCTTCAGCAATTGGGTTTGCGCTTAAATACTGCAGACACCTAGGGCCTCTGTGCTCACTCACCCATGACAGAGATCACTATTTGCAGTCCTGTGTTGAGAAATGCTCTTCTTTAACTGATTGACAATTCTTTCTCAGAAACTGAAAGAAAGTGATGAGTCACGACCCATCTCTGCCTGCAATGTGGTGGATCCTCCTGTTATACTCAGTCATAATACCCTCAAATATTACCAGTTCACCTGCTTATTGTGAAATGTTTTAAAACTGTATAATTTGGATATTCAATAAACTTTTAACTCTTGTTTTGCCTCTGTTCCTCTTGTGTTGAGTGTATTGCAATCATTACATTTAAAACTGGTTCAGATTAGGCCTCTCAGGTGGCGCAGTGGTAAAAACACAGGCTGGAACCAGAGCTGGGATCTCGAATACATAATATCGAATCTCAGCTCTGCCTTCCGGCTAAGGCTGAGCGGCCACATGAACAACGATTGGCCTGTTGTGCAGATGGGCAGGACTAAGCTGGATGGGGTCTCTCTCCCATGACTGGTGCAATTACGATCTCTGCTGGCTGATTGATGGTGCCTGCACAGAGATGAGAAAAGAGTGCTCTTAGGGTGCAACTCTGGGCTGCACTGCACTCGTCAAAGTCTGGGTGAAAGGATGCATATGGCATGCTGCCCACGTGTCGGAGGGGGCGTGGGTTAGCTTCGTTCTCCTCAATCAATTAAATTCACATAATTCAATCAAGTTAGTCAGCCATTTCTTTGTACATTTGTACATCCGATTCTTGTTTAGTTACATTTTATGCCACAACTTTTCTAGAATTGAGGTTTGTATATTTGCTTATCAGTGTAAAGTGGTCTAGCTTTGCCAAGTAATATGTTTGTAACCTACTGTAGATTATTGGGCTAAAACTCTTAGCCTAAGAACAACATTTAAATGAAATGTTTCTTTGTTGAGGGTGGAGGAAGAATTACCTGCTTACACACCCCTTTACACATTTCGATAAACAACACACAAAGATCTTTTCAAAATTCCCATTGTCAATTGCTAATAATATGCACTATAGGAGGTGAACTTGAGCTTTGAGCGATCCTTGCTCATAAAGTACTAGGCTTTTCCTGTATGTTCCTTTTAAACCAAGCATTACTTTGATTCTCCCTCTTGAAATGTGTTGCAGTAATCATTTTCAGAATAAGAGTATATCAACAAAAATGGTAAGACAATTATAAATATCTTTGTGCTGTTTTATTATGGGTAAAATGAACTAATAAATCACCTTGTTTCTGGATTTACAGTGGTACCTTGTAAATCAACGTCTCCTAAACTCAAAATCTTTGAAACTCAACACCCTTCGTCAAGAAATTAGTACCCTTAAACTCAGTGTTTCCTTTAAACTCAACATGTGTGCGACTGCTGCTTTGTTCAGCGCTTGGCTTGAGCGGTGCGGTAAAACATCATCAAAGTCCAAATACGAGACGAATCTGCATTTGTGTGGAATAACCATTAAATCCACTCTGAAAGCTCCACATGTATCTGTGTTTTGCTGGATTTTCCTCCTGTTTCACCTTTAAACTAGTGTTACAGCTCGAGGTTCTGAGAAATGGTGAGAATCAGCTTGTCCGAGAGAGTCTAAAATGCTTATCGTAAAAAAAAAAGCCTAATGTGACTTAAACTCTTTTAATTATTACAGCTTATAAATTTTCTCCGCTAATTAAGAAGCATAAGGAAACAATAAAGTAGTAAAGATAAAGAGCAGGTTTTATTGTATTTTTATTGATTTTATTTCTTTTTTTTTATGTATTGTTAGTGTTTTTATATTATACTTGTGTTATTTTTAGTGTCAATAACAACCCCATTATTTTACATTAGCCTAAAATATATGCAGTTCGGAACCATGGAACGCATTAACAGGTTTTCCATACATCCTTATGGGAAGAAATACCTTAAAACTCAATGCTTTTTAAACTCAATGCCACTCCCAGAACCAACTGATGTGAGTTTCAAGGAACCACTGTATCTGCATATCTCATACAGGCCTAACTAATTGTGGTTTGTACCCCAATTACTTTGAGGAGACCATATCATTTTATACCCCTCACCTTTTGGCACCTTACCTTATCTTATTAAGGGCGGCACTGCGGCTAAGTGGGTAGCACTGTCGCCTCACAGCAGGAAGGTCCTGGGTTCGATCCCCAGGTGGGGTGGCCGGGTCCAGTCCAAAGACATGCAAGTGAGGTAAATTGGAGATACTAAATTGTCCATGACTGTGTTTGATATAACCTTGTGTGAACTGATGAATCTTGTGTAATGAGTAACTACCGTTTCTGTCATGAATGTAACCAAAGTGTAAAACATGACGTTAAAATCCTAATAAACAAACCAAACAAACCTTATCTTATTAGAGTTTCTCTCTGTTAAAAAGACAGATCTACAAAGTTTTATCTACAAAGAAAATTACATTATGTGGCTAAATGCAGCATGTACAACTCTCTAATATTAATACTCGTAAATACATTACAAAATTTTTATTACTTTTTAAAGTTACATGATTACATTTGATAATATTGTTTCATTGATTATCAAATGAAAGTATACTGTGTACACCTCACTGTGTGTTTCTGTCAGTGTAATGTGTGACCTTTTTCCACTTCATAAGCCAACAAACCAAGCATGTGATTGTGTGCCTCTCCTAATTTTTTCTAGTTTCAGCCACACCTATTGCTAACAGGTGTATAAAATTCTTCTAACTTTGCAGCAACAGGTTGGGAAAGGAACCTGTTTGAGCATAACTGTGCCTCTATGCACAGGGTGAGGTCTATAAACACATTTCAGTGCCAGTAGTTTTGCAACTGAATAAACAACAAGCTTAGGGTCAGGTGTCCACATACTTTTGGACATATAGTAGAGTTTTTTTTTTTGCAGCCCAAAATATATTTATTTTCTTTGACAGTTAATCCATTATATTTTTCTAAATTTACTTTTTATGTTCTATCGATTTTCAAAACTCTTAATGGCAGGATCTGCATACTCTTTTCATTGCACCCATATTAACCTCCAGGCCTTGGGAATAATAGCAGAAAAGTTAAGCAGCTCTACAAAAAATCATTGCATTGCATGGTGCAGCATTAGAAGGTACTGCTGTGGAAGGAAGTGTACTGTTGTAGTTACTAGATGCCTTTTTACCAGGGGAGCTCCAATATTTTTTGTACCTGGTTTACACACTCAAGTTTCATGGGCCTAGAGTGATATACACAGAACATACAATTCTATGTAAATAACCTTTAAATTCTTCTGTAATTCTGGTAATGCTTCTGTATTAAGGTCTAAATACGTTTAATTCGAGCAAAACAACCAACCAACCATTGTCATAAATAAATGATCCTTTGCTATGGGTGACAGCACAAAGCTTAGCTTCATTTCAAATACCTTGATCTCTTCTTGAGTGTTTGTTTTATTAGGATTTTACACTTTGGTTACATTTATGACAGACACAGTAGTTACTCATTACACAAGGTTCATCAGTTCACAAGGTTATATCGAACACAGTCATAGACAAGTAAACCCACGCAGACACGGGGAGAACATGCAAACTCCACACAGAAAGGACTCGAACCGCCTCACCTGGGGATCGAACCCATGACTTTCTTGCTGTGAGGCAACCGTGCTACCCACTTAGCCACCGTGCCGCCCCTTCTAGAGTGTAGCTGCCAGTTCTTTTACCTTCAAATTTATTGTACTATAATGTCTTGGAAATAAACCACAGTGATATTAATTATTACTTCCTGTTCAAACATTTCTTATGCTACAGTACACTCCAGTTCAACTAGCTAGTTTATGCCCTGCAAAATATATTTATTTATATTTCATTAGTAAGTGGTCCCAGTTACCTGCTGGACAATAAAACCTGAAGAACTGGTGGCAACAAATTGTAGAAACTGACACTGCTAAACCCCAGTGGGCAAAAGAGAGGCCCAGAATGTTACTAATGATCTGAATCGAGTAATTTCTGAGTACTAAAAAAATATTCATCTAGGGACAATAACCTGGAGTTGTAAAACCCTATATAGTTTACAACTGATGTTCAGCTGCTGGGCCTTTTAAACCATCCGACCATGTTCTTTTCCCCCAAACGGTCCAATAACTTGCTTTTGATGTAGTCTTATTCTACCATAGATATAAACCCCACTTCTGGACTGTTTCACAGTGATGTAACTTAAATATTCTATAAACCTTTTACCACTATTTTGCCCCTGTTCCACCCTGTTTTGAGTTGCATTTGCAGCAGTGTGTTGGGGAGGCAGCCTCAGAGCAGGGGATGTAAAGAAACTCAACAAACTGATCAGGAAGGCTGGCTCAGTCTTGGGCTGCTCATTTGACAGTTTCAAGTTGGTGGTTGGAAAGAGGTCACTGAACAAACTCACAACCATACTTGACAACTCATCACACCCCCTTCATGACCTGCTGGTCAGACAACAGAGCACTTTCAGCAACAGACTCATCCTACTCCGCTGTAACAAGGAACGGTAGGAGGTCGTTTGTACCAGCAGCGATCACGCTGTATAACACTTCACTTACTATCAGGATAGACTCATGGGCATGATCTAGCACTCTGTTTATAAAGACTATATTACACATCTGATAATATTTACTGCAATGAACACTTTACAACAGTTTAGTATATTACATATTACATATCTCATCTAACAATATTTACTGCCAGGACATTTTTATTTTATTTATTTAATTACATAGTGTGTACAACATTACTTGTATACTTTAATACTTGTGTACTCTAATACTTCGTGCTTTAAAGTATCTTGAGCTGCTGTAATAACTGACTTTCCCTATGGAATTAATAAAGTTATCTCTATCTATCTATCTATCTATCTATCTATCTATCTATCTATCTATCTATCTATCTATCTATCTATCTATCTATCTATCTATCTATCTATCTATCTATCTATCTATCTACATTACATTTACATTCAATTTATTTAGCCTAAGCAACTTACAATTGTGACTGAATACAATTTCTAGCAGTTGAGGGTTAAGGGTCTAACTCAGGGGACCAATAGACTTTCATCTCTGGAAATTTCACTCTTCTTAGTCTTAATGTTGTTAGTTATTAGGTTGCCAGGGCCCAGAACAGAAAAGTTTATTGGCTCATATAAAATGAGATCAATTACAATTATCAGGAAGAATGTAAGAAACAGGGAGGGGACTTATAATATTAATAATACACCGATAAGGCATAACATTATGACCACCTCCTTGTTTCTACACTCACTGTCCATTTTATTAGCTCCACTTACCATATAGAAGCACTTTGTAGTTCTACAATTCATGACTGTAGTCCATCTGTTTCTTTACATACCTTTTTTAGCCTGCTTTCACCCTGTTCTTTAATGGTCAGGACCCCCAGAGAGCAGGTATTATTTGGGTGGTTGATCATTCTCAGCACTGCAGTGACACTGACATGGTGGTGGTGTGTTAATGTGTATTGTGCTGGTATGAGTGGATAAGACACAGCAGTGCTGATGGAGTTTTTAAACACCTCACTGTCACTGCTGGACTGAGAATAGTCCACCAACCAAAAACATCCAGCCAACAGCACCCCGTGGGCAGCGTCCTGTGACTATTGATGAAGGTCTAGATGATGGCAAACTCAAACAGCAGCAATAAATGAGTGATTGTCTCTGACTTTATATCTACAAGGTGGACCAGCTAGGTAGGAGTGTCTAATAGAGTGAACAGTGAGTGGCCACGGTATTTAAAAACTCCAGCAGCACTACTGTGTCTGATCCACTTATACCAGCACAACACACACTAACACACAACCACCATGTCATTGTCACTGCAGTGCTGAGAATGATCCACCACCTAAATAATACCTGCTCTGTGGTGGTCCTGGGAGAGTCCTGACCATTAAAGAACAGGGTGACAGCAGGCAAAAAAGGTATGTAGAATAATAGAAAATAGATGGACTACAGTCAGTAATTGTAGAACTACAAAGTGCTTCTATATGGTAAGTGGAGCTGATAAAATGGACAGTGTGTGTAGAAACCAGGAGGTGGTTTTAATGTTATGGCTGATCGGTGTGTATAGGTTTTACTATGAGAGAACTATTCAGACATCATTTTACAGGTAATTTAGTTTAGATGTACTAGATATGCTAAATGTACTGTGCAGAAATATTGCTCAATGCAGATGAATATACCAGACTAAATCACTTAACTCCCTCAGGAAATAAACACAACCCTCGCCTGAGGGCAAGCAGATGAGGAGTGCCTGTTTCACTTATTGTTATGTGGCTCTGCCCTAAAAGATGAATTGACGTAAGGCCATGGAGAGGAGACACAGTTTCTCCTGTTCTTTTTTTTTTTTATCATTCTTTTCATGGTGTTCTAAATAATTATAGTTTAAATGCTTTATTAGAAGGTGAAACATAAGATAACCACATCGTGTAAATGTAATCCAAGCAGAAAGCCTTAACGTGAAAGAGCAACCCTGTATAGTAGCCCTGTATATAGTGAATGTGGCTAACATCAGCCTCTATTCATTCAAAAGGGATTTCCTCCCTGGGTAATTGTACCCAAGAAGGTATGCCTTGTGATGTATGCCATCTTTATTGATGGTATATTTAATTATTTCAACAGATAAACTAAATCACAAATATTATGTGTTTTTTTTTTTTCATTTTCATCCACTGCTTTAACCTGGTCATGGGTTGGGGCAGATACGGTTTCACCAGAAAACACTGGGCACAAGACAGGAATACCCAGACCACTATCCGACCATCAGACATAGCCAATAAGGTCTGTGTAATGCACCCCAGAATGCCTGCGATTATGACAGAAATGCTGATGTCATCAATTAAAAAGTATTAGTACAGTAATAAATTAAATTATATTTTGAGTGTGAAAATGCTATTAATTTGAAATGTACATTTATAAAGACCCTTGTATGTGACTCTTTGTATGGTTTTAATATGTATGTTCACTAACTGGCAGAGGTTTAAGAGGTGCAGCAGTTAAGTGAGTACATTAGCTAGAGATTAACTCTAGGTAAAAGCTGCACCTCTGTAAGCATTCAAACCAACAGTGGAGCCAGAGAGTTCAGTGGTCACAGTGTACAAGTGTATACGCCTATTCATTATAATAGAAATGCCAGCGCTCACATGCCCAAACACAGGTCAGAGATTCACACTTAATAATTCTACAGTTAGTCGGATGACATGATCAAATTTGGATTTTGTCTTTCTTCCACACCCTGCTTTAAAAAAAAAAAACACAGTGCTGACTGTCATACTGGACATACCCAAAAGTTGAATGATGGGGACATAAGCATTTTAATAATAATAAGCTGATACAATCCACAACTTCTATTTGTTATACTATTCAGAGCAATAGAACATGTTGGCCCGTGACTTGGCTGAACAAATGTTAAATGACAATGGAATGTACACATTCTCAAGCTCAACTTTGAAACAGAAGGAAGTTATATGGTGAATAGTGGGCATGGATCAAAGGGACAGGGTATCCCAAGAATAAAGGTGTGGTAACAAGGGCAGCACTCTTTTGTCATTTTACAGTGATTAAGTGTACAGTAACACTGACGTACCCATACTGTCATGCTGTTAATACCTTAAATATACTTTCCTAATCTTTCTCCTCTCTCTCTTTCTCACACACACACTGGTGCTTACAATAGGATTAAATATAAATTATTGTCTATTATTACAAAGCATGTTAATGTATCCCATTTAAACCCAATATCCAAAAAAGTTGACCAAACTGATTGTATTTTGTTAATATAAACTAATTTTGAATTGGATGCCTGCACCACACTCAAAAATGTTGGGACATGGGCAAAATTTAAGTAATACATTTATACCATGTACAACTTTAAGTTTATAGAAACTCCATAACACAAACACAAATCCATACATAGGTTCTATGCAGGAACACCACTGAGATTTATAGACACAAGCTGTGTGTGCTTGACTGACCTGCCTGCAGTCATGATCTATGTCTAATTAAAATTTATACATAAAGAGGCAAATCGTACAACAACATGTTCAATCATAAGCATGCCTCTGTCCCATGATCTTCGAATGTGTTGTAGGCATTCAATTTAAAACTTGTTAATACTGGTCAGTGAAAACAGAAATCTTTTCTTACTGAAACATACTTTTGTCAGTTAAATTTGGCTGCACTTTCAGATTGTTGGACAACTGTTGTTAAAGTACAGATGTCAACTCCACATTGGTCTTTGGTACACAAAGAAAAAGAAAAATCCCCAAACTGTGTAAACACAATAATGCACGGTTATAGTCTACTATGTTTTGACATATTTCAAGTTACTACTAATTTTGGCTCCCAAAATGACTCTTAATTCATTCTACTGCATCTAATGAGCAAGAGCAAGTGGCCGTTATTTGCCACAGAAACAAAAGATAGAAGATATACTTTATTTGTCATATACACATATATACAGGGGCTGGACAAAATAACTGAAACACCTGTCATTTTAGTGTGGGAGGTTTCATGGCTAAATTGGACCAGTCTGGTGGCCAATCTTCATTAATTGCACATTGCACCAGTAAGAGCAGAGTGTGAAGGTTCAATTAGCAGGGTAAGAGCACAGTTTTGCTCAAAATATTGCAATGCACACAACATTATGGGTGACATACCAGAGTTCAAAAGAGGACAAATTGTTGGTGCACGTGTTGCTGGCGCATCTGTGACCAAGACAGCAAGTCTTTGTGATGTATCAAGAGCCACGGTATCCAGGGTAATGTCAGCATACCACCAAGAAGGACAAACCACATCCAACAGGATTAACTGTGGACGCAAGAGGAAGCTGTCTGAAAGGGATGTTCAGGTGCTAACCCGGATTGTATCCAAAAAACATAAAACCACGGCTGCCCAAATCACGGCAGAATTAAATGTGCACCTCAACTCTCCTGTTTCCACCAGAACTGTCCGTCGGGAGCTCCACAGGGTCAATATACACGGCCGGGCTGCTATAGCCAAACCTTTGGTCACTCGTGCCAATGCCAAACGTCGGTTTCAATGGTGCAAGGAGCGCAAATCTTGGGCTGTGGACAATGTGAAACATGTATTGTTCTCTGATGAGTCCACCTTTACTGTTTTCCCCACATCCGGGAGAGTTACGGTGTGGAGAAGCCCCAAAGAAGCGTACCACCCAGACTGTTGCATGCCCAGAGTGAAGCATGGGGGTGGATCAGTGATGGTTTGGGCTGCCATATCATGGCATTCCCTTGGCCCAATACTTGTGCTAGATGGGCGCGTCACTGCCAAGGACTACCGAACCATTCTGGAGGACCATGTGCATCCAATGGCGGTGCCGTGTATCAGGATGACAATGCACCAATACACACAGCAAGACTGGTGAAAGATTGGTTTGATGAACATGAAAGTGAAGTTGAACATCTCCCATGGCCTGCACAGTCACCAGATCTAAATATTATTGAGCCACTTTGGGGTGTTTTGGAGAAGCGAGTCAGGAAACGTTTTCCTCCACCAGCATCACGTAGTGACCTGGCCACTATACTGCAAGAAGAATGGCTTAAAATCCCTCTGACCACTGTGCAGGACTTGTATATGTCATTTCCAAGACGAATTGACGCTGTATTGGCCGCAAAAGGAGGCCCTACACCATACTAATAAATTATTGTGGTCTAAAACCAGGTGTTTCAGTTATTTTGTCCAACCCCTGTACATATACAGGTGTACAGTACAATGAAATTCTTTCTTCGCATATCCCAGCTTTGAAAGCTGGGGTCAGAGCGCAGGGTCAGCCATTGCATGGCCCCCTGGAGCAGAGAGGGTTAAAGACCTTGCTCAAGGACCCAACAGTGGCTGCATAGCAGAGCCTGGATTTGAACCTCCAATCTAAAGGTTGATAGCCCAAAGCTCTACCTACTAGGCTACCACTGTCCCTAAAATACTGTAAAGCAAATACAGTAGACCCTTCAGTTACGAACGGTTTACCATTGTTACGGGGCGGTGCCGCCACGTGTTATGTTTTCCAAGTGTCAGTAACCACCTGGGTGGACCCAAAAGCAGATAGAAATATATTGGCGAGAGTGGGACTTGAACCGGGGTTGCTGGTGTGGGAGAGCAATGTTTTACCCAGTAGGATAGAGGATAAAAGAAAAGAAAAAAAAAAGAATTAAATAAATAAATAAATAAATAGGTAGCAGGACAAAATATACCTGCCTTGATTACGACTGACCACTTAGGTGAAAGGTTAAAGAAAGAAACCAGCCACAGGAGTGTAACAGAACTGAACTTATATACTGGGTCTCGAACCCTTCCTGCTGGCGTACTGAACAGCCAAAAGGCTGACGCTTAAACCACTGCGCCACCGGCTGAGGTAAGGAAAACTTAGATTCTAAAACTTTTAAGAGTTAAGCCAAAAAGGGCGGGAAAATGGAAACAAAGGATGCCAAACAAACTTAGGGCTAACTAAGGAAACAACCTGGCAAGCTACCCACTGGCCGTCGGGTAGTCTTGTCAGAACTTAGATGGAAACCACTGCAAAGGTGCAAGGAGATAACTAAAGAAATACTTTCTTAAAATTTATCTTTTAAAGTTTCTTTAAACTACAAAGAAAGATAGTCAGAGCCTGTAGGGTACTGGTTCCCTACAAGGCGAGAAAAAGAGAAACAGCAAAAAGGTTCCTTCAAGGAGATATACCGATTACCTGCGAGGTCTGGTTTCTGTAAGCAAACGCAAGACTCTGCGCCAAGTGAACTGGGTGAAGTCCTTATAAAAGGCATTGCCCAGCTGAAATCAATCAAGCTAATTATCACTGGGTGCAGAGCGCACTCTCCCTCTGGTGGCGGGAAGATGGCGGTGCGGTCGGCCCCTTACAACCATATAAACATTTTGGGTTACGAACAATCTTTTTCAACCTCAAATTTCGGATTACGAACCGAAATTAGCGAACACGTGATGTCACGTCTGACAAGTTGACTCAGAGAGTCTCTCTCTATATATACAGTGAGCAGCGGACGGTGTTTTTGGTGTTTTCTTTATATTTTGTAAAATTCTATATTAAAATGGCCCCAAAGAAGGTGCAGAGAAAGCGTAGTGGTGAGAAAAATTTGTTGTGTTGTATAATTACTCCTGCCAGTAGCTGTCACTGTGTAACAGACAGAGGGGACAGTGAGTGAGAGAGAAAAAGGAAATTATTCTTTCGTACAATTACACCTACAAAATACAACACTATTGAAATAAAGAAGAAAATAATAGAGAAATATGAGAGTTATTGTTGTTTCTGATAGATACATTTTATAAAAAAAAATTATGGTGTATGGTACAGCACACATACTGTACTGAAATGTGATGTGTGTTTTATGTACAGTACTACTGTGTATTGTTGTTCATTATTGTTTATTACAGTATTATCTATTCTATAATTGATAACCATTTAAGACATTAGAAAGGCTAGGTAAGGGGGTGGTTTGGGAGGTCTGGCATGGATTAATTCCATTTACATGATTTCTTATGGGAAAAAAAGGTTTAACTAACGAACATTTTGACTGAAGAACAGCCCTTCAGAACCAATTAAATTCGTAAGTCAAAAGTCTACTGTAGTATTAATATACAAAGGTTCTTCAAAAAGTTTCTGCACTCTATTTATTTTGAAGAATTTCAAAAACAAATGACATCACTTTTCTACATAGTCACCTTCCCATTAATTTTTCCCAGCGTTGTACCAACTTTTTAATGTTTTTGGTTGAGTGCATAGCCACTGATGCACTGCTGCTTTCACATCATCATCACATGAAAATCTTCTTCCCCTTCTTCTTGGAGCATCCAAAAAGGTGAAAATCAGATGGCGCTAAATCCAAACAATAAGCTATCTCTCAGTCTCTCAGACACGACCAAGTACTACTCCTCCCACCCTCACCGTTTCCAACAAAAACATAAAAATGTGAAAACTTTTTGAATATTCACCATGGTATTTTGTGTAACGCCTTAATTATACACTGCCTGGCCAAAAAAAAGGTCACACACTCTAATATTTTGTTGGACCGCCTTTAGCTTTGATTATGGCACGCATTCGCTGTGGCATCGTTTCCACAAGCTTCTGCAATGTCACAACATTTATTTCTGTCCAGAGTTGCATTAATTTTTCCCCCAAGATCTTGTATTGATGATGGGAGATTTGGACCACTGCGCAAAGTCTTCTCCAGCACATCCCAAAGATTCTCAATGGGGTTCAGGTCTGGACTCTGTGGTGGCCAATTCTTACCCTGATGTGCCCATCACTCTGGAACAGGGTAAATCTGGACTCATCAGACCACATGACCTTCTTCCATTGCTCCAGAGTCCAATCTTTATGCTCCCTAGCAAATTGAAGCCGTTTTTGCTGGTTAGCCTCACTGACATTTGATTTCACCAAACGTTTAAGTGATCGCCGATTACGATCATTCAAGATTTTTTTCCAACCACATTCCTTCCTCGAAGATGATGTTTCCCCACTGTCCTTCCACTTTTTAATAATGCGTTGGACAGTTCTTAACCTGATTTTAGTAGTTTCAGCAATCTCCTTAGATGTTTTCTCTGCTTGATGCATGCCAATAATTTGACCCTTCTGAAACAGATTATCATCTTTTCCACGACCACAGGATGTGTCTTTCGACATGGTTGTTTAACAAATGAGAAGCTACTCACTGCATCAGTTAGGGTTAAATAACTTGTTGCCAGCTGAAACATAATCACCCATGCAGTAATTATCCAATAGGAGGCTCTTACCTATTTGCTTAGTTAAATCCAGGTGGTTACCTTTTTTTTGGCCAGGCAGTGTACATTATTGACACTATTTATATTATATTTGTTTAAAGTCACTTTTTTACTGTTTTACTATATAACACTGTTTTTAATGAAGAAAATCCCAAAGACATAAATAATAATAATTAATAAATAATAATGGATAAAAAGAAAAAATGATGCAAGGGGCACCAGCCAGAATCTTGCCTAGGTTACCACATTGGTCAGGACCGACTCTGTCTGAATGACTTAGTGTCTAAAAAGTTAACTTAAAACTAAGGATGTCAGACATTTTGCTTAACTTCTACCACTGAAGAGAATAAAACACATTTACAATTGTATTCAGACTGTACTTTGTTTGCACCATTATCTCATGGCTGAACGTTGTGCATCTCCAAATATGTAGTTATGTTAGCTAGCTAGTTTGTTTGTATGTTTATTAGAATTTTAACGTCATGTTTTACACTTTGGTTACATTCATGACAGGAACAGTAGCACCCAGAGAAAACCCATGCAAACACGGGGAGAACATGACAAACTCCACACAGAAAGGACCCGGACCGCCCTACCTGGGGATCGAACCCAGGATCTTCTTAGCTAACTAGCTAACTATGTCTATTAAAGCAGGAGATTAACTATAAAATCAGCATAATGCACTAATTATATGACCAATTTTTAAGCAGTTTGGTTTGTTACAAATGCCAGACATGCATTTACAATACAGGTTCCAGGCGGGACGTTAGTGTGGTCAGTCAGCCAGATGAGTTAAAATGACAGAAAAAAGAAAATTATCTGCTAGGAATTTGTTAGATCCAGTGACACCTTGTGAAGTACATGTTGTTGTTTTTTGTTTAGTAGCTCAGTGGTGCCTGTCTCCTCCTATGATATTGTGCTTTAGTATTAGTGTGCTACACAGTTAAAAAAACATTTGGTGCATTATGAAGTGCAAAATATGACAACAACCGCCCATGTGCCGCAGCAGGATAATCCGCTAGCACACCAGCATCGAGATTCTGAACTCCTCAGTTCGTAACTCAGTGTTGCCACCGGTCGGCTGGGCGCCATCTAGCAGGCATAATTGGCAGTGCCTGCAGCAGACACTGATTGGCCACCGCATCTGCTAAGAGGCAGGATGATCGGACTATGTGGGTGGGGTCTTCAAACACTGTGCAAGGACCCTGATTAGCATATAGAGGCACCTGTGCAGAATGCATGGGCGAAAAGAAGGGGTTCGAGTTGGAGGAGGTATAAGCAGCAACATACCCTCCTCGAATGCAATCGGGGATCCCCTAGCAGCGGAAGACAGATTGACTATGCTAAATTGGGAGACAAATGCCTAAATAAATAGAAATATATTTAAATAGCAAAATAACTTTCATAATTCCTCTCATAAAACCCAGCATGTCCCACACAACAAAACTTCTGCACACTTTAAACTTTTTAAGTGCTTCCAATAGAAATGTGAGGCAACTTCATATCTGTTTGATCTATCTCTGGCCCTGAGCAATTTAAAAGATGCTACAAACGGAGGGGTGATCCTTCAAGCTGAGGTGAAGGTTAAACTGGTTTGTGCAGCCACTCCCAAAATCTGCAATTCTTTACACCTACTTCTCATGTTCATATGTTACTGTCCCTTTTAAATTATTAATTATAGTAAACAAACCTCTCCTTCCACTTGGGTGTTACCTGTAATCAGTATCTATTACTTGTTCACTCCCATAATCTATATCACATCAAGCAACATTTTGAATAAGTCATTTCAAACGCAGATCTTCTAAGGAGCATAAGGTTTTGACTATTTGGATCTTACTGTTTGCTAAACAACAGTGTCTTAATGGTAAGTAAAATGGGTCAGATATTGTGTAGATCAAATTCTTAAAGATTACTAAACCTTGGGTGTAAATGTCTGTTTCTGTCGTTTTGCTGGTGGTATTGTTTGTTAATTTTACTTTATCATTACAAATGTAACTGCCAGAGTATCATGAATAATGAACAGACTTTTAATATGATTATTCATTTAGTCACTTATTCCATGAAATACAATGCTAGTTAATAGGCAAATTATTGTGCATAATAATAGTATAATATTTACAATCACTAAAATTACTATTTAAAGCCAAAAAATTGTAATAGCAGACAACAAGAAGCATAACTTATTGAAATTTCAATCATTGTTTAATGAAAATGTTATTAATTTTGTACAAAGCGATTTCAAATGTCTAAAGTTTAAATCTAGATGAAGTGTTGCCTAGTTACCATGAAAGTAAAAAAAGGTATGTGTACTGCATCACAAGGTTAGAAGACAGGCTGATACAGGCCCAAAAACTGTCACTTCTGTTGCTAGGTGCAGCTGTACAACAACCACAAACTTAGCTATGCAGCACAAAGACAGTAGTGAGTCACACCCTTTATGACGAAAGAAATGTACCCAATATTTCTTTCCCTTTTTCTCACAGTCTATCTGAATTCAATAATAGAAACTAACACAGTAAACTATAGTTATTTATATTTGTAAGTTTTAACCCATTACTGTCTATCTCGTAATAAAATCAATTCACATGCTTTACACAGACCTGCACATGTGCTCACACAGACTGCTCTGAGGTTCATACATGCTTTTAGTAGGTGTTAATATTAATGAACTGTATACAATAATTTGTCATTTTCTGCAATCAGTTGGAATTGGAAAAACAAATTTGATCTAAACTTTTGTACTAGTCTGTTTGTAGACATTCTAACACAACATACCAACAACCAGAGACCTGTTTTGTTTAATAAACGAAACACATGACAAAAAGGCAGATATGTGCTATTAGCCTAGGCCGGGCATCCTTTTCCAAAACCATGGAAACTGATATTGAGTTAAGATATTAGACAAACTGGCCAGGCTATAAATTATATGTAATGTTATATAATGTAATATTTCAATCTATCCCAAATGTGTTAAATGGAGTGAAAGTCCAGGCTCTGTGAAGGCCACCATAGTTCCTACCTGCCTTGTTAAAAAAAAATGGTTTTGGTGGTGGTGGTATTATGTAGTATTATGGAGTATTTTGTGGAGTAAATTGTAGATCCACAAATTTACCCATCTTCTAACAGCTACTTTCAACATAATGTCATCTCAAACTGGTTTCACAACCATGACAATGAGTTCACTGTAATCCAGTGGCATTCCCAGTCAACAGATCTAAATCCTAGAGAACTGTAGTTGAATGGGAGATTTGTCGCATGAATAAGCATCACAATACTATGAAAGAGCAAATGAGTAGTGCTAAATTAACACTGCAGTCATTAGTTATAACTGCCATGTAAGTAATAACTACAGTAATTTAACAAATTATGTAAGATGTATTGGTGTAGTTGTTGCTTTGTTAACAGTAGATTACTCCAGTAATTTCCATATAGGAATCAACAATATTGCTGCACAACAAAGATTTTTTTTTTTTGGTAGTTATTGTATCTTAAACTAAACAAGCGAAATTTAAAAGTGCTTCATTAACACGAAAGTACTGGTTATGTACTAAGTAAATAATATCAAAATAATTCAGCATGTAAGATTGACATTATTTACAGTTTAGTTCAAAGTAGACTAAATTATTAAAGCAGACCCATGATACGTTTTGGCACATTATGCAGGAAGGAATAAACAGTGCTATTATAAGGCATAATTTACTATTATTAACTACAAAAAATACTCATAGTAATAACTACCAAGGAATTTTAATTAAATATTTAAAAAAGTAATTACAGCAGTTATTTGAAAAGCTTGTCTACAGCATATTTACTTACACTGGCAAACACTATATTTTGGTACTTGTGGAACCTTTTAATAAGCAAGGCTAAATAAAACATGCAACATTAATACTTAGTCATTAGTAATAATATGAGTTTCGGCTTGCACTGTGTATTCAGTAGGTTAACATTAGAGTACCTGAAACAGCTGTGACCCAGACCAAGATAAAGTGATTAATTAAAATAAAATGAACAACTGAAAATGAAATGTGTAGTTGTCAATGGAGTATTGTCCCTGGATTCATTAACAATAATATTAGACATAATTTATTACTAATCTTCTTCTTCTTCTTTCGGCTTTTCCCTTTTTCAGAGGTCGCCACAGCGAGTCATCCTCATGATCGCTCATTGATTTGGCACAATTTTTACGCCGGATGCCCTTCCTGACACAACCCTCCCTAATTTATCCGGGCTTGGGACCGGCACTACAATGCACTAGTGCATCTAGCGGCTAGGTATCTATAGGACAATTCAGTGTTTCCAATTAACCTGGTGGCATGTTTTTGGACTGTGGGAGGAAACCGGAGTACCCGGAGGAAACCCACGCGGACACGGGGAGAACATGCAAACTCCGCACAGAAAGGACCCGGACCGCCCCACCTGGGGATTGAACCCAGGACCTTCTTGTTGTGAGGCGACAGTGCTACCCACTAAGCCACCGTGTCGCCCAGACATAATTTATTACTAATAACTAGCAAAATTACTGGTTAATTATTTCAAAATTATGAATCAAAAATGACTTGCATAGTGTAAGATCATTTTTAAGCTTAAAAATCAGGTTTTTATATGCATACACTAAGCAAAATAAGACACTTAATGAGACATGAGTTTGTCCTTGGTATAGATAATGATTTTACCGTTTACCTAGGCAGCAACAGCCGACATTGACAAATGAACGCAAGGTCATTGTGTTCTGTACAGTGCTTATTTTTACCTTTATTAGTTAATTTTTGATTAATTCCAAGTACAAGCAATAAATTACATATCAAACTATGTGCCTTCTTGTTTGTTTAGCACTAAAATATGATTCTGATCGTATTTTCTCATAAAATAAATAAGTATAGAAAGCGCAAAACGTCGCTGTATAGTTTCCTGTTTCATTCGAGTGTTCAACCTGAAGAATTCTGTGTTTTAAATGTTAGTAGGATATTACTTAAGCACCCGAGACCACTATTTTAGTTAATACTTTGTCACACAGACATACATTTGCAAAAAAAAGTGAGTGAAATCCTTACAAAATGTACGGAATACGGTGATACGCTGACCCGAGCATTAGACAGACGCCTGTTCTGTTCCTGGTACAAATGGAATCTCGCAGGATTTAGTTTGATTTTCTATTTGTTGTCTACAGTATATTATAACGTAGTCACACGTTATTGATATATTTTAGTCAACATGTTAAAATAACGTGCATTTAAATCAAAATTAGAAAGACAATTCGGCTTTTTTGTTTGCTTCGTTTAACCTGGATCAGGTAACGTGTGATCAGTCAGCCACAGACTCCACCCATTCTGTACCTACCTGAGAAACACATTCTCCTGCACAACGACTGGAACCAACCGACTCTTGTGACGTCTGTCTTTTAGCGTTAGAATAGAATTGTTCCTAAACGTTTCACCAATGCTGAATTAAAGAATAAAGACACAGTATTCGGATTCTTCGCATTTTCTTTGTTTTTGTTGTCTTTACACTTGACTTTCGCTTGGGTTTAGTCAGTTGGAAAGCTTGGTCATGAGCGTTGTGTCTGAGAGTGTTTTTCACTCGGCTTTACAGCCCAACAGCTCCACGGTGAGCACGTACGCCGTGCCGTCCGAAAACCAGCTGGCACATGGCGGCACTCTGTCGGATGAAGCAGCTCGGGCCAGGCGGGTACAGCAGCAGGTGGCACAAAGACTGGCCGAAAAATCCACCTTGCCCCGCCGGCCCGCCACGTCCTCCTCACACTACGCCTCCTCAGGTGAGTCAACTCAGACCTGATTCTAATTATATACATTTATTCTTACTTTTTTTTTTTTTTTTTTTACACTTTTTAATGTTAATATTGCAGTCTGTGTATGTAGCTAAATGTATACGTTGTGAACGTTTTGTAAGCTTTATGTATCTTCTTCTTAATAGTAGCTATCAACAAAGTGGGCTCCTCAAGTACCAGGTCATTTTGTTAACCATGTATACATTATATTCTTTGTGGTATTTGTTTCATTATAAACCCTTTAACCTGTTAGATAACCACCTTTATTGTTTTGGGAAGTTGTATGCCTGTGGCGCAGGTATAAAGACTACATTAAACCTCTAAGAGGTTCCTCAGTTTGTCACACCAATGAAAAGTGTCCTAAGTCGAATCTATAAAAAGACATTTTAAAGTGCAGTAAATCCTTCAAAGCAGTAAATCACAACAGTCTTGTAAAAAGAACCAAATCTTAAAGCTGTTTAAGATGTTAAGTATAATTCATCCCAAGATTATTAACTATTCAACAGAAAAAGAACTCATTTCATTAGTGTGGAGTACCACTGTTGTGTATTTGTTGTGAGTGAGGTATAAGTATAAAGAATACATTAATAGAAAATAAATAAATAAACCACAAATGATTGTTTAGTTTGCAATTTATTGGGTTCCGTTTTGAAATTAGGTTGGGATTTGCTGAGATATTCTTTTAAATATTATTCTCAAGGATGTTTATTATATAGTTTATAAATATCTCCCATGATGAGTTTGCCACAGGTGTAAAGTACAATAGTATAACTAATTCAACTGCTTGAATTTCTTTACACCAAACCCATCAAACCATGTCTTAACAGACCTCGCTTTGTGCACAGCCATGCTGGAACAGAACAGAGCCCTTCCTACACTTTAACCACAAAGGTGGAAGCATCTAAGATTTTTATATGAGGATTTTTTAAATGATCTGCATGGTGTAACAAACACTTGATATATAGTATGGGAATACACATAATTCTGTTCATATTTTGTACCAGTAAGTAAAGAGTTAACAGTGGTTAACAATGACCAATTATTTATGTACAACAACGGACACAAGAGATATGCTTTTGTGGGTGCTTCTTTTGTCTATTTTTTCTGAGATTGTAGGAACACATGAGATTGATGTATCGTCTTTCACGGTTGTAAAGACGACTTCAAACGTGTAGGTGGCTAATTTATTCACATTGTTAGCACACATTCACATTGTTAGCACAGATATGCTTGTGTGTTATCTTGGCAAAAAGTAATTGTTAATTGTTTTAACTAGGGGCAGCTGTAGCCTAGTGGTTAAGGTACTGGACTAGTGATCAGAGGGTCGCTGGTTCAAGCCCCACCACTGCCAGGTTGCTGCTGTTGGGCCCTTGAGCAAGGCCCTTAACCCTAAATTGCTCAGACTGTATACTGTAACAGTAATGTACAGGGGTTGGACAATGAAACTGAAACACCTGTCATTTTAGTGTGGGAGGTTTCATGGCTAAATTGGACCAGTCTGGTGGCCAATCTTCATTAATTGCACATTGCACCAGTAAGAGCAGAGTGTGAAGGTTTAATTAGCAGGGTAAGAGCACAGTTTTGCTCAAAATATTGCAATGCACACAACATTATGGGTGACATACCAGAGTTCAAAAGAGGACAAATTGTTGGTGCACGTCTTGCTGGCGCAGCTGTGACCAAGACAGCAAGTCCTTGTGATGTATCAAGAGCCACGGTATCCAGGGTAATGTCAGCATACCACCAAGAAGGACAAACCACATCCAACAGGATTAACTGTGGACGCAAGAGGAAGCTGTCTGAAAGGGATGTTCGGGTGCTAACCCGGATTGTATCCAAAAAACATAAAACCACGGCTGCCCAAATCACGGCAGAATTAAATGTGCACCTCAACTCTCCTGTTTCCACCAGAACTGTCCGTCGGGAGCTCCACAGGGTCAATATACACGGCCGGGCTGCTATAGCCAAACCTTTGGTCACTCGTGCCAATGCCAAACGTCGGTTTCAATGGTGCAAGGAGCGCAAATCTTGGGCTGTGGACAATGTGAAACATGTATTGTTCTCTGATGAGTCCACCTTTACTGTTTTCCCCACATCCGGGAGAGTTACGGTGTGGAGAAGCCCCAAAGAAGCGTACCACCCAGAGTGAAGCATGGGGGTGGATCAGTGATGGTTTGGGCTGCCATATCATGGCATTCCCTTGGCCCAATACTTGTGCTAGATGGGCGCGTCACTGCCAAGGACTACCGAACCATTCTGGAGGACCATGTGCATCCAATGGTTCAAACATTGTATCCTGAAGGCGGTGCCGTGTATCAGGATGACAATGCACCAATACACACAGCAAGACTGGTGAAAGATTGGTTTGATGAACATGAAAGTGAAGTTGAACATCTCCCATGGCCTGCACAGTCACCAGATCTAAATATTATTGAGCCACTTTGGGGTGTTTTGGAGAAGCGAGTCAGGAAACGTTTTCCTCCACCAGCATCACGTAGTGACCTGGCCACTATCCTGCAAGAAGAATGGCTTAAAATCCCTCTGACCACTGTGCAGGACTTATATATGTCATTTCCAAGACGAATTGATGCTGTATTGGCCGCAAAAGGAGGCCCTACACCATACTAATAAATTATTGTGGTCTAAAACCAGGTGTTTCAGTTTCATTGTCCAACCCCTGTAAGTCACTTTGGATAAAGGATAAAGGCGTCTGCTAAATGCTGAAGATGTAAATGTAAACGTACATGCAGCATTTTTGGTAGAAATTGAGTGGGCCCAGCTTTTCCAGAATCACTGGGCACAATGCAGGAACGCACCCCAGACAGTACACTATGGCGCCCAGTCATGTCTGTATGTAGTCTGTATGTAAACCGTCCGATAGCACCGCTGGGGATTCAAACCCTAGATCCCAGGGGTAGGTGGCTAGCGTAATTTACCACCGCACCCATGGCTGGATTAGTGACCGGGCCAGTGGGGCCAGCGCCCAGGGGCCCTTGAGGTCAGGGGGCCCCGGGGGGGCCCTGGTCCAAAACATTTTGCGATGCCTATCAACATTTATGATACAATATATTTTTATTTCCGAGGGCCCTCCATTTTAAGGATCCTCTGACTATTAGGGACTTTGACCCCAGGGCCTCTTGGGGGCCCTAGCCATGCTTTTGGGCCCCTAGCCATGCTTTTGGGGGCCCTAACCATGCTTTTGGGCCCCTTATGAAAATGGATGAGGCGTTGTGGCACTGCTCTGACTTCGACTTCTGGCTATTAGGGGTCCTAGGAAAGAGGGGGGCATATTTTTAGAGGGCCCTGGTTATGAGAGCCCCTACCAGGGGGCCCTAGAGAAGAGCAGGGCATACCATTAGAGGGCCCTTGATCACGAGGGCCCCTGCTATGGGGCCCTTGACTTCCATAGAAGTCGTTTACCATGGCTCCTTGACTTTCTAGGGACCTACAAATTGCCAGGCAAGCTACCATATTTCATAACAGACGTTTTGTTTCAAATATGCGATTCAGGCCCTTACTTAATGTTCCTGAATTTGTATTGTTTCAAAATGATTATGTTCAATTTCTCTTAAGCGCAGAGACACAAATTAATTTTGCAATTTTGCAATTATTTAAATTTAAGACAAGCAATTTCAAGCAGTTTGAATGCATACACACACTTAACTGAGCTATTTGATGTTCTATTCATGCCTGACAATATGTCTCACTTTAAAGGCTAACTCACTCGCTGCAGCATATCCTTCAGATCTGAACATGAGCCTGGCAGATGAATTGATACAATACAAATCATTCATAACAGAAAAAGAAAAATGTCCTTATTCTCCAAACTGGCTCGTATTAAGAATGAACTCAGGATTAGGATGCGCCAAAACCGCCTGAACTCACTGTCACTTCTGGCCATTGAATCAGATTTGGTCAGACAGCTTAATTTTGATGAATTAGTGGATGACTTTGCAAGAAAGAAGAGTAGAAAGAAACTTATATAAAATAGATTCTTGTGTTGGGGTTAGTTATTGACAGGTTGTTTAATGTATTAATTTATTTATGTTTTTGGAGGGGGGGGGGGGGGGGGGGGGGGGGGGGGGGGCCCTGGGCAACTCTTTGCCCAGGGGCCCAGACTATCCTTAATCCGTCCTTGACCGCACCACCTGAGTGCCTGGGTTCAAATTATACAAGTGTATGCATTTTCAAGTTCAGAGTGTGTGCTGCAGTTGGTAACTATTAATCTATTGTGCTTATATTTAAAAGCAATGACTTGTGATAGTAAATTAAACTTGTTAGCAGTAGGTGTGGCTCAAACACCAAACTCAATAATAAGGACGGGTATCCACATACAAAATACTGTATGTACATAACTGAATGAAACCATGTATGACAGCATATGAAATCACATGTAAAACTTAATTTTTGTTAAGTGCTACTGAAATTCTAAAACAAATTTTAATAATTTCCTGCAGCTCTATTGATCAAAGTGCCACACACACACACACACACACACACACACACAAACAAACAAACAAACAAAGAGAAGTGTTAGCGCTGAACAGGCTAAAACAGGCAAAGCCTTATCTCAGGTACAAGAGAGTGAAATTGAGCAAGAAAGTAGGTGCAGGCCTCTCTTTAGGTCTGACAGAGTTACTGCTACTTTCAAAGTTCTATACCACACAAATGAAACCTGGACAAAGTGATGTTTAGTAGCCAAGCAGAGATGAAACTGAAAAGAAAACGGATGGTGAAATATAAGACCAGTGCAGGCTCACGTGTACAAAACAGCATTGTTACACATTGGCGAGTTGAGTCTGTTTTGCCTGTTTTTTTATACGTGTTTTCGTCTTTAATAACCAGTGCTACAAGCCTGAACCCATTATGTATGCAATAATGCTGTATTATGAGTCTACTAAGCATTTTAAAAATATTATCTTTCACTGTGTGGATAATGTCATGTAAATAACAGATGTGACTATCTGTGGACTTTTTTAGAAGCGTTCTGGGTTTAAACCTCCAGTCTATGACTTACAGGCTTTCATGAGTTAGGTTTCAGTCATGACAAGTCAAGACAGCCTCACATTTCTCAGCCTTTAGCCAAAGTCAAGAAACACATTCCTTGTTTTGGAGATGTTGCTTTGTTCAAAAGCTAGTTTCAGATTTACTAATAAGTAGTTGCTGTTTTTAAAAGTCATAACAATAAAGATCTGTGTTTTAGGGAAAGGTGGGCTTAAACTTGAATTAGATCCTCACACAATTACTACACTTTACATTCTCGAACACATTTTATTTCAAAGATGTGAAAAATAGGTGTGGTAAGGAGTGGCACTTTGTAGTCAGAGAGCATATGTCTGTAGTTGAGCTCATGTGTTCTGGGCAGGGTTGGATAGAAGGAGTGGCTCACAGCTATCAGACCGGTTTTCTCCCTTTCTCCTTTTTTACTGCTGTTTTGTCAGCTTGTTATTACCAGCCCAGCCTGTACCTCGCCCTATGGCATACATTCACTCTCACCTACATATAAACACACAAAGACTTTCAGGCTACGACCTGGTGGTGTACAATGACTTAAAACTATTCAGCCCCCAAACTATAAAATATAAGTTCTTAAATATAATAAGTTCTTTAAACTGTTTTGCAAAGCATTGTGCATTGTATTAAATCAAAATCCAATGCTTTTTAACAATTTACTGCACATTTTCTCTTAATCTAAAACTATCTAATCAAAATAAAGTCTGACTAGAATTGAAAGTATAATATATCTTAAAAGGCAGAGAAGACAAACAAATGGTTCCTCAACCAGATTAAACCTAACCACTCACTTGTAGCCCAGATAACCAATTGAAGCTCTCTTATTTTGAAATCATTATGAAATCATTATGCTTGGAAGAGTTGAAGGTAAAAGAGGAAGAGAACAGCCAGCAACAAGATTAATTGATACAATTGGATGAATAATGAATGAGTCATCAAGCAGCCTGAAGACCAAAACAGAAAACTGAATGTTCTGGAAAAGTGCTATTAATTTTATTGTAAAGAGTACACAATAATGTGTGACAGCACAATAATATGGCCAAAAATATGTGGATGCCCTTCCTATACATTAGAAATTATAAGCTTTCTGCTTTGTGACAATAGTTTGGGGAAGGCTTTACCAGTTAAGCATGACTGTGCCTGTGTGCACAAAGCGGGTACCATAAAGGAATAGTGTGGCAAGTTTGGTGTGGAGGATCATTGAACATACCTCAAAGCTTAGTTTAATCCATTGTAAAGACTGAAAGAAAATACAGCCACACTACCTTGGTCAGGCTTACATATCTGTGACTGAAAACTATGCAATCAAATCAACCATATCAGAGGTGTTCCACCAAGAGGGCCTTTGCAAGAGAGTTAACAGGAAAAGTCATGAAGTTGGTACACATTTTATTTCCGAGTTGACATTTAAAATTATTTGCTACCAACTTTGTGACAAATTTTGGTAAATTAAGATTCCTGTGTCACCACACATGTAGAGAGACCTTAACATTGTTTTACAACATCTGTCTTTACCCTTGCAGAAGTGTAATGTGTAAAAATGTAAAGAGAAATAGGACAGTAATCTTTATATAATTTTATATGGCTATTGAACTACTAAAAAACACTATAGGGTCTAAAGTACTTGGGCATCTGACCACAAACTTTTAAAGTTCCATTTCAAAACCATAGTCAAAAGAGAATTAGTGAGGACAGGCACTGATGTTGAACGAAAAGCTTACAATTGACAATTTAAATCATCCCAAATGTGTTTAAGGGGGTTAAAGTTAGGACTTTGTGCAAGCCACCAGAGTTTCTCCACACTAGATTCATCCAACCTTTATGGACCATGCTTTGTGTCCAGAGGTACAGTCATGTTGGAACAGGAACGGACTCTACCCAAACAGTTGTCACAATGTTTAAAGCATTTTAGATAATTGACTTTATTTACATGTCTAGATCTGTATAGGATTTGTACTGTGGCAACGAATGCCTTTAAGACAACTGTTAGTTAACTCGGTGTTGGTTCTGCATTAATACTGGCAATATTTTATTACATCCTTAAGCAGTAAAAATGTTATTCGAACCAGTTGTTTTAATCCATTCTTCCTAGTCTTGAACCTACCATGATGACTTTTTTCATAAAAGAAATGTTTCGAAATTAAACATGCCATCCTTCTCTGATATCCTAGATTTGAGATTAAGCATTTGAAAACCCTTAGCTTTTTCTGGCAATGATACATATGAAGTGATGCCTCTTACTAAGGTCAGTAAGTTCCAATTTGAAGTCAGTGGAAAACCACAGCTTCTTTTATACTGGATTAGACAATACCATGTAAGCATTTTCTTCAGTTGACTCAGTTCAATGTGTACATAATTTTCATACAAATAAAATACATAATAGCCCAAACAATAGTTATTTGTAGTACTTTCTGGCCCTGTCACAATTCTGCACACATTTGACTGTTCAGTTTGCTAAAGGCATTAGTAAGTAATTATAAATGGTGCCACCGCTGGCATCCAGGGTTCAAATTTCCAGTAGTGCTACTGGCCTAGGTCCCGCAGTTGATTGGCATCTGGTCCAGTGTTTGTTACTGCATTGAGTTGAGTGATTCCAGGGGAACAAGACCCACTGCAACACTACCCAGGATAAAGTACTAAAACATGAAATAAAAGAATTATGAACACTTTCTAATTCTAGTTTCTGAATTCTGAAATATACAGTGTATCACAAAAGTGAGTACACCCCTCACATTTCTGCAGATATTTAAGTATATCTTTTCATGGGACAACACTGACAAAATGACACTTTAACACAATGAAAAGTAGTCTGTGTGCAGCTTATATAACAGTGTAAATTTATTCTTCCCTCAAAATAACTCAATATACAGCCATTAATGTCTAAACCACCGGCAACAAAAGTGAGTACACCCCTTAGTGAAAGTTCCTGAAGTGTCCATATTTTGTGTGGCCACCATTATTTCCCAAAACTGCCTTAACTGTCCTGGGCATGGAGTTTACCAGAGCTTCACAGGTTGCCACTGGAATGCTTTTCCACTCCTCCATGACGACATCACGGAGCTGGCGGATATTCGAGACTTTGCGCTCCTCCACCTTCCGCTTGAGGATGCCCCAAAGATGTTCTATTGGGTTTAGGTCTGGAGACATGCTTGGCCAGTCCATCACCTTTACCCTCAGCCACTTCAATAAAGCAGTGGTCGTCTTAGAGGTGTGTTTGGGGTCATTATCATGCTGGAACACTGCCCTGCGACCCAGTTTCCGGAGGGAGGGGATCATGCTCTGCTTCAGTATTTCACAGTACATATTGGAGTTCATGTGTCCCTCAATGAAATGTAACTCCCCAACACCTGCTGCACTCATGCAGCCCCAGACCATGGCATTCCCACCACCATGCTTGACTGTAGGCATGACACACTTATCTTTGTACTCCTCACCTGATTGCCGCCACACATGCTTGAGACCATCTGAACCAAACAAATTAATCTTGGTCTCATCAGACCATAGGACATGGTTCCAGTAATCCATGTCCTTTGTTGACATGTCTTCAGCAAACTGTTTGCGGGCTTTCTTGTGTAGAGACTTCAGAAGAGGCTTCCTTCTGGGGTGACAGCCATGCAGACCAATTTGATGTAGTGTGCGGCGTATGGTCCAAGCACTGACAGGCTGACCCCCCACCTTTTCAATCTCTGCAGCAATGCTGACAGCACTCCTGCGCCTATCTTTCAAAGACAGCAGTATGATGTGACGCTGAGCACGTGCACTCAGCTTCTTTGGACGACCAACGCGAGGTCTGTTCTGAGTGGACCCTGCTCTTTTAAAACGCTGGATGATCTTGGCCACTGTGCTGCAGCTCAGTTTCAGGGTGTTGGCAATCTTCTTGTAGCCTTGGCCATCTTCATGTAGCGCAACAATTCGTCTTTTAAGATCTTCAGAGAGTTCTTTGCCATGAGGTGCCATGTTGGAACTTTCAGTGACCAGTATGAGAGAGTGTGAGAGCTGTACTACTAAATTGAACACACCTGCTCCCTATGCACACCTGAGACCTAGTAACACTAACAAATCACATGACATTTTGGAGGGAAAATGACAAGCAGTGCTCAATTTGGACATTTAGGGGTGTAGTCTCTTAGGGGTGTACTCACTTTTGTTGCCGGTGGTTTAGACATTAATGGCTGTATATTGAGTTATTTTGAGGGAAGAATAAATTTACACTGTTATATAAGCTGCACACAGACTACTTTTCATTGTGTCAAAGTGTCATTTTGTCAGTGTTGTCCCATGAAAAGATATACTTAAATATCTGCAGAAATGTGAGGGGTGTACTCACTTTTGTGATACACTGTATAACTGAATGTTTGTAGGTATTGGTTAGGGCTCTGGGCTATAAAACAGAAGATGGAGAGTTTGAATCCCAGCTCTTCCAAACATCCACTGTCAAGCCCTTGCTTTTTAAACAAGATGTAAAAAAAAAAAAAATAATAATTGTACTGTATATGGGTGTATGTAAATATGACAATAAAGGCATTTTGCTTTTTTTAGATTATGGAGGTTCTGCAACAATGACCAAGTACAGCACCTACAATCCCAGTTTCAGCTCAAAGTCCTATATGGTCTCCACCAACAGACCAATGATGGTGAGATTTTTTTTTAGCATTTATAATATCTGAACTGTGATTAAATAAATTGATCATCTTAATATCTGCAAACAGGAGTGGACCACTAAGGGGTGTGGTTGTATCACTCTGAGCTGCAGTAGTTGACAGGGGCAAACGATTGATAGTGCGTAGTCTGAGTGTGATATTCCACAAGTCCTCTCTACGCAAACAAATGAACTTGAATATAATATAAGTGAGTCATTTAGTAGAAGTTTGTGTAATTAACATCACAACTGTATTTGCAACATTACCTATGTGTCTTTAAGACTTAAGCCTAAACATTATTTCATTGTTTCACGTGCTGTAATTAATTATCCAATAGTGTAATGCACTTATTCTCAGCTCATGGTTATCAATTTGATGTGACACTCATTTCCCAGTAAGAATAAGAATACAGTTTATTTGAAAACCTGTGGAGAGCTCATACCTTCAAATATCAGTGGTGCTGTTGACCTGGCTAGGCCTCCAACAGGTAAAATTGGCTGTGCCTAAGGAAAGAAGATCAACACGGATTCCTTGATGCTGCAGTAATGCAACCACTGAAAGCATAGCAATATAATAATAATACAGATAGGATCAGGACCACTCAAGGACATTTGTTTTTTGTTTCATTTTTAACATTTTAGTGTTACTTTGAGTAACTTTATTTCCCAAAAGTTTTTTTTTGCTGAGAGGTTTCTGAAAAGAAGCTTCAAACATGGTTTCCTGTAACTGAAGAGTTAAGCAACGCTGTTTTATATTCTAATACTCTTGGTCTTTACCAGGCTCAGCGCACATCTCAGCAGGCCAGCAGTGGCTACTCATCCCGCTCAGCAATGGATTTTGGCACAAGAGCTCAGATCAGCCGAGGAGTCTCTCCTGGAATGATGTATCACGAAGATGCAATGGCCGGAATGGGTGGCGTTGGTGGCATGTCCAGCATGGGTGGTGGCTACCAAGGTGGCCAGACTCGGTATCAGACGACTATGTCCCAAATGAGTCGGCCCATAAGTCGAGGGGCTCCTGACCCAGAGACCCTTTCGCTGCATTCACAGCGAATGCAGACCATGCCTCAGAATCAATTTTGGTTAACACGAAATGGCAGCGAAGGAAGTCTGGGATCAGACCAGGAAACCAACTTTGCAAGGCAAGAAGCAGCCTACACTATAAGCAATGGCTACGCTACCAGGTATCCACAACAGGCCATGTACTCCACCACCGGCAACGAGTTCAGCTCAGGAGTCTCACAGATGGCAATGACTCTTCCGGTCATGAGAAATTCCTTCAGCTCATCACTGGCTCGTAACGGAAGTGGGATGAACATGGATGATGAGATCTTAGTTCGTCAAGCATACAAAGGTGTCAGTCCATCACAGCGCACCATCAGCAAGATCACACAAGGTCGCCAGAATCGCTATTCCGTATCAGGAGGAAGCTTGCAGGGTGGTGCTGCAGGAGGAAGCTTGCAGGGTGGTGCTGCAGGAGGAAGCTTTGTGATGAGTGGAGCTGGCTCGCAGAGTAACTTGACTATGATGAAAGGAAGGATGTCTCGTGCTCCATCCATGAGAAGTGTGGTCAGCGTGGGCAAAGGCAAGGATGTGTTTGATGGCGTTGATATGACAGACAGCATGTACAATCTAAACGGGTGAGACTTACACACTTATGCAATTGCACAGAAGCCATGTTTATTTTTTTGCTTATGCTGCAATATATTAAAATAAAAAGACAGAATTGAAAACATAAAAAGTGGTTTTATGACCAATTGAAGGAGAAAGTATTTGTGACAAACTGGTCTATTTTGTTTATTCCAGTTGTCTTAATAAACTCTAAAAATTAAGTTGTTAAAAAATATTAAAAACCAGAAAAGAAGCATTTATTGTATTGTCTGAATCTCACACGTGTTGCCCCTGATAGTGCCAAAACCACACAAACATCTATGATAAATAAGGACTAGAAGCCAAACTTACTGTTCAAATAGGTTGAATTTGGTTGAACTAAAAATTCAGTGTTGCGCAACATTACCCAACCCAGTTATACATCATTCCATAAACGGAAAGCGACATGCTACACAGTTCATTTCCAAAACATTTTATGTTGTGCTTTTTTCTTTACTGGGTGCCAAGTTACATTAACAACAAATCTCCCCAGCAGGTTGTCAGAAAAGATTAGTAAAATCCATCAAAATTAGTAAAATCCATATAAACTGTCAGGTGCATTTAAAAAGTCTTCAGTTGCACTTTCAGCGTTCACTTCCATTTTGCAAGCTACTGGTGTTTACATTTTATGTTTTAAACTGATAAAATAAAACATTTAAATAAAAGACATACTTTTGAGCATGGCAAGTTCATGCGCAGGCTCTCGTGTTTGTACTTGGATAAGACCAAAAGACAATGAGGACATTGAGTGAGATTGTAAGGCTAATCTTTGAACCTTCCTAACTGGTTGTTAACATGGTTATTAAAAGTAATTCAGCTAACTGCTCAGTGTGTGTATGATCTCACTCACCAGTGCTCTATGCAGATGAGTATGAAGACATACGCACTGTGAAGACAGCACTATAGACACACCCAAACCAGTCCAGCCATTTCACACACCCTGAGCAAAACCTACTTCCCACTTAGTCATTGCAATATTCAATAATACAATAACAATACTACAGTAATAGTCACAGTAAATAATCACACACACTAAGCAAAAAAGAATTACATACATCGAAAAAGTATTTTAATATTTGCTATGCTGCTAAAAATGAGGTATTATAGCAGAATGTTATACAATACTACCCAACCCAGGTACAGATTATCTTATTAAAAGTCAGTTGGGGACTTGATTAGGTATCATTTTCATGTCAATTATACGAATCCCTTTTCCAAAAAATAAATTAGGAGATTTTGTAAAATGCAATAAAAAGAAAATCAGTGATTCTCTTGAATATTTATTTAACAGTAGAAAGAAGATATTCCTATGTTTTTATTGATCAACAACTATTTTTAAATAAAAACATTTAGAATTTGTTGTCAGCAACACATTAGAAACAGTTGGCACAGAGGCAAGTTAGCACTGTGTTTCATCAGCATTTTAATTAATGAGATTTTGTAATGATTTGGGAACTGCATCGATGGTACCGTAACATATATACACTGATGCTTCCCATACCATGGCTTTTGCAGCTTTTGCTGATAACAGTCTGAACGCTTCTTTTGTCTTTGTGACGGAAATCCAACAGGCAAAATACGTAGAACAAATAATAAAGCATTTGCAACGGCCAATTGCTACTGCATTCTGATGTTTAAAACTACCAGCAGTTTATAACTGCTGTTTATATCTGCTCATGGTCTCTCCTTTTGTAATATGCAGAATTAAAGATTTGGACCTCGCAACTGCAATTAGGTATCTGGAATCATCGAACATAACAGAGCAGTCACAGGGCGCTGCTTTCATCCAGCACGAGTGCTACCACAACAAAGACTCCAAGAGAAAAGTAAGATCAGGTGGCACCAAACTAATAACATAATAAATGGCCTTTAATAGGCTGTGCTGGAGTGATTTTTTTTTTTTTTTTTTGGTTACTTCAGGTAAAGGAGATGCATGGTATAGAGCCGCTGGTTCGCTTGTTTAACAGTGAGAGTCAGGAAGTGCAGAACTATGCCACTGGAGCAGCCAGGAACCTTATCTACGAGAACATGGAAAATAAGGTGGCTCTTATCGAAGCTGGAGGAATCCCCAAACTTATGGAGGCCCTGAAAGAACCAGATGACGAACTCCAAAAGAATATCACTGGTAAGCACCATTGGTATAATCTACATTGAATCATGGGATTTATAAATGCAAATTTTGCCAAATTCTCTATAGCCACTAAATTTTACCCTATGGATTGTATTTTATTCTGTTAAGCGATTCCTGACCTTCACTTAAGAAAGATTAATCTTGTTTGTTTTTGGTTGATTTGAAAAACAAAGAATTGCTCATTTTGGAAAAATCAGGCAACCACTGCCTGAACAAGTAAATGGCTGTTTACCAACCTGCAATGCTATCACACAGCAAACTTTGAGCTCAGCTCACTATCAAAGACTGTTGGGATAGGTGCAGTGTGGTAGACACACTGATAACAGTTTCATGTGCTTTGTAATAAACAGCAACCCACAAGGAAGTTTCACTTGATTAGATGCCATAGCCTACTTTCTGCATGTATAATGTATGTACTACAGTTTTCAGAATTGCTACTTGAACCCATGACTAAGTATGTGATTATTATATGTTAAAGTTGAATGCATTAGAAACGTTGGTGCAGGTGTGTGTGCGTGTGTGTTCTCAGGGGCGTTGGCTGTATTCTGTCAGTGAAGTGGTGTTGACTGTTAAAACGTTGTCTTGACTTGTTTGTGTGAATCAAAGCAAGCTTATGAGTCAGACTTTTTTTTCTAGCCTGTGGAATAAGACGCATAACTGACAGTGATCTTTTAACAAGGTGTTTAGTATGTCCAAGCATTGTCTTATATTCCGCTACTGTTCATCTTATTATTATTCTTTAAAAATTAGGCTTTATCAAAGGTCAGGATAAACAATAACTTAATATAGTGATGTACCAAAATCAACATTTGAATTTCAGGAAGGTCCAGGTTTAAAAATCTTAAGTAGCAATGTGTCTCTGTGCTACTGCACTACAGCATGTCAGACTGAGTTCTTTAATAAGTTTCATGCAGTAGTATCTGCAACTGTAATTGTAAGTTGCTTTGGATAAAAGCATCTGCTTAATGCCACAAATGTTAATGTTCTGTGGGTGTTTTAACAGCATGACATCATCTGCTTTATCAGCTGCTTTTGCTCAGCTGCTTTTGATACTCATCACCGAGCTCCTGGCTTAACTCTTGTTGGATCTTTGACCGTTGTACCTGGCAGAATTGGTGGAGCTGAACAGTACAGCCTATATATTTCCAACTCGGGGCTTATTGAGTCATTGGCCAATTGGAACACCCAGTTGCAACACCCAGTTGCAATACCCAGTTGCATCCGACACTTAACATCCTGACTAATGGGCTGAGGTTGTGCTGTAGAATTTTTGGTCATTTTCCTTCTTTATTATTCTACCCACTTTCTGTTATGCACCTGTAGGTATAGTGGGGTTTGAATGTGCTTTCCAAAATGCATTTTCTTTGTTCATGTAATCAATCAGTAAAAAAACCTTCTGTTGAGTTTTAATGTGCCAATTTTTAGGCAAAGATTTCTGGATGTTCGAATTAACAGCGGACCCCATTCTTGGTGGTTAATGTTTTATGTCTGACAATCTGGACAAAGTGGCTCTTAGCATGATGTGGCAATGTGTGTATTGTCCCAATCCTTGAAAAGCAGATCACTGTTCATGTTATTTGGATGTGCAGTTGTTTATACAGACAATCTTGCAACTTAAAGTTGCTAAGAAATGACTTTATAAATGTGTACAGAGCTCCATAGACTTTGCCATAGCAATGCTATAACATATGCAATAACAAGGAATATAAAGCAATAACAAGGAATTTGTGGCCATGCCGCAAAGTTAAATGACATGATTACAGTGTCCACCAAATATTGCACAAAATATGCTAAGAAAAGAACAGTTTTTGGACAGTATGTGTTCTAAACAGTCACAGAAAAAGAACAGCAAAAATCATTTAAAACCGAAGACATGCTATTAATATCAATTACAAGTGTATGTAAACCCAAGACCTTAATAGCAATGCTTTAATTCAACTAAAACACAAAACTACTTGGTTACTATATATTTATCGACCGGGATGTGCACAGACAATAATTTTGTGGTTGTGAAAGGGCAGAAGTTTAAACTTTTATGATTTATTACTTATCCTTTTAATGCTCATGAACCAAAGAAAATCCATTATTTTAGGGGTTTAGTGCAATGTTTAAACAGCAACAGATTTGATCGCGCCCAACTACACTGTTGTATATTACAGTATTTCTTTTCTTACCCCCTGTCTATAGGAATTCTGTGGAATCTTTCCTCTAAGGACAACCTGAAAGAGAAACTAGCAAGGGAGACTCTTCCTAGGCTGACAGAAGAAATACTGATCCCTCTGTCAGGCACTGGAGAGAGAGAGATCATTGAGCACAACTCCTCAGAGGCAGACATCTTCTTGAATACCACCGGTTGCCTCAGGTATATTCACACACACTTATGCAAAACTACAAAACACTCCTTTATAATCCTATGACCCTGCAAAATGATACATATTTACATAAATGACATTACATGCTTTAAAAATATGCTGTTCTCACCCTCTCTAACGTTCTCCTATCTGTGTATACAAGTCAAAAGGTCTTGCTAACAAAGTATTTGCTAACAAAGTATTTTTTCATTGCAGGAACCTAAGTTCAATAAATAAACCTACCCGTCAGAAAATGAGAGAGACTCAAGGTCTAGTTGATGCTTTGGTGGGCTACCTACAGAAGTCTCTGGAGGATGAAAGAGTCGAGGGCAAAGTCAGTTCTACATGCTTAGCACTTTAATTTATTCTTTTACTATATAAATATCACAACCTGTGACTTTCAGTGATGTTCAAGCCATTTCATTGTGAACTTTATTGGACATTGTGAACTTTATTGAGGTTTGGTTTTACCTACGGGGCTGCTCCACGCCTTGTAAACAGGAGAAAAAAATCAAACTGAGGTAACAGGCAATGTTTAACCAATCATTACACATAAAATTGTACTTGCTTGTCATTTATATTCAAATGCATGACTCCAAACAGCATGTGATCAATTGTGGGTTGGTGGGATTTCAAAAGGAATGCATTCACTTTGGATGTTCATGTTTAAAGGCATTAACTTTCAGCTTAACAGTCAGCTTGCTCTAGAATCACTGTCCGTAACAAAGCCTACCTGCCATGGAGATGAGCGACATGGCTTTATTTTGGAATCGTGTTCCTCTGCCTTTCCACATTTGGCCAGCAGAGGGAGCATATAGGCACAGATGATTGACTTGTCAGTTACTCTTAACATTTACATTTTCGGCATTTAGCAGATGCTTTTTATCCAAAGCGACTTACAATTATGACTAAACACAATTTTGAGCCTTGCTCAGGGACTGACAGTCACCGGCACCTAATTAAGCATTTCTCACTTTCTTCAGATTTACCAGCTTCTCTGTTAGCCAGCTGTTTTCTCTAAAACTGTGATGTCAGACTTAGTCCAGTCCATTTTTTGCTAGTGTAGGAGGCCAGCACAGTTTATCTATTTGTGGAAACTCAGTTAGTGGAGTGGCATTTCTGCTCGTTTATTCCAGTTCTCGGGTGGGGCACCACCCACCCTGTTACACCATTAACAGCATTATTTGTGTTGATTGCTGGCCATGTGTGTGTTGATTAGCTGCATTGCATCATGGTAATTTTTATTTTCTTTGGGTGGACTTTGTATTGCAGATTTTCAGTGTGGAAAAATTCAACTATCATATTGGAATGTGTATCATTCATAAAAAGTCAAATTCGATAACAGATTAACTTTTTGTTGCAGGGAGTGGAAAATGTTTTATGTGTGCTAAGGAACCTGTCCTATCAGCTGTATGATGAGATCCCCAAAACTGCCCTGCAGCGCTTGGAGGGTCCTTCAATGCAGTCTTCCTTACGGGGAGAGCCTATTGGCTGTTTTACACCTCAGAGCAAGAAAGCTAAAGATGTAAGAGACAACAGAATATTTTTATTTAATGGGAACTACTAAATCAGTAACTTTTGACAACTTACTTTCATTTACGTCTATCAGAGGCAGAACAAGGACCTGACTACATTTAATGAGGTGGCCCGGGTGCCAAAAGGAATGGAGTGGCTGTGGCACCCACAGGTAGTAGGGTTGTATCATCAAGTCCTTAAGAAGTGTGATACAAATCCTCCCACACGAGAGGCTGCTGCAGGAGCTCTGCAGAACATTACTGCAGGGGAGACAAGGGTAAAACACAGTATGCACCAACGGACATGCATATTTGATTACAAGTGATTTAATAGGCTTCACTTAAACATAATATTCTTATGAACACAGAATCTGTCCTCCATCACTTTTTTCCTGTCTCTATTAAATATTAGACTTGCATGCATTGACATGGCTATGATTATAAAAGTGTGCTCTGTCCACAAGTATTTGTGCCAGTGTTTCCAGTCTGGACTCACCCACTATAAGCCAAATCTGAAAAAAATAAATAAAATAAAATAAATGTAAGGTTCTTTCAGTGATATGTTACTATAAAAAGCACATGCTTTATTAGGAATATCTAAGTCAGTCTACCACTGAGTTTTAAAGTGCTTTTGCAAACAATTAAGTACGTGAGAATCAGTGAATCAGTGAAGATCTTAATCAGTCTAAATTAATCAGTCTAAATCTAAATTCAAACAAATCAGCTGTAATGGAGCTGAATTTGACTTTAGTTTGGTATCATAGCAGTTAATTTTAGGCATTTTAACAGAGCCAGCATGATTTGTTTGGATTTGACTTCTAGTAGAAATTGCAGTAGTAAGAAAGTGCAGTTGACCTCACAAACACCTTCGTTTATTATGTTTTGCCAAAGCGTTGGCTAAGCACCACGTTGATAAGCTAAACCCATAAAACCCATAATGTCTGTTACAACAAAAAGTTTTTATCAGTGAAATCTGTTTAATATTTAAGCCCAGACATGTTCAAATGCTCATTTCCATTATAAAATTAAAAAACACAGCCTATTTAGCAATGTGATGTCTCAATGCTGACTACATGTTTTTTTTTTCTCTTTTTTTTTTTTTTTCATATTTTTATTAACCCCTTTATCCTTATCAGGGTTGCAGCGGGTTTGGTTTTATCCAGGAAATACTTACTTCCTACAAGGCAGGAATACCCTGGACAGGGCACCAATCTGTCGCAAGGCTTTGGCCATTTCCCCCTCAGTCATAGCCAATTATGTCTGTGTGGATGCCCCTGCGGCCGACAGCACCTCTAAGATTCCAACCCAGATCTTAGAGACCTCAGTTATTTTTGAGTAACTGTGGGAATTCAGATCTAGTTATGATAATTTATTTATCTTTAGTAACTGCCTTATGCTAATCAAAATTACAGTGGCTCTGAAGCCTACTCAGAAACACTACACAGGGCAACAATCCATAAAAGCCCCCCTCTCCCTTCATTTACTGTCAGAGACAATTAGGATTTGAGGAAATGGGATTATCCAGAAAAAGATACACAAGTAGACATATTCCTAGACAAATGTGCAATATATTTCATTATGAATCTATTTGGATGTAGCACATATAGTCATATAGTGTGTATGCAACTAGTTTAGAATGTAACTAGTTCAGACGCCCAGGTGGCGCAGCCGGATATTCCGCTTGCACAGAGTTTCGAACTCCCCGGTTCGAAACTCTGTGTTGCCTCCGGTCGGCTGGGTGCCATCTGGAGGGCATAATTGACAGTGCCTGCTGCAGATACTAATTGGCCACCGTATCTGCAGGGTGGGGGCTGGACTATGTGTGGGTGGGTGGGTCTTCATATGCTGTGTAAGGACCCTGATTGGCCTATGCAGAATGCATGGGCGAGAAGAGGAGGGCTGTGCACGTGTCGAAAGAGGCGTGTACAGCGACGTGCTCTCATTGGATGCAATCTGGTATCTCTGGTAGCAGCAGAAGACTGAAATTGAGTGCACTAAATCGGGTGGAAAATGGGGAGAAAACGCATGAAAAAAAATAGAATGTAACTAGTTCATCATGCAAGAGGTGACGGCATATAGTGCATTTCTGACTAAGTCATCTGTTTCCTTTTTCACATATTTAGTGGGCATCCATCCTGAGCCGTGTTGCCTTAGAACAGGAACACATGTTACCGACGATTGTGGATCATCTCAAAACAAACAGCGATTCAGAACTGCGCACTCTTGCTGGCTTCCTCAGAAACCTGTCTCGTCATGCCAAGGACAAGGGCCAAATTGGTAAGTCCGGCTCCTGTTTAAAGAACCCACAAAGGTCAGAAAGGGGGCATATACTAGAAGTGTTTTGACCTTTGTTTTCTGTCTTTACTGCTTTAGCTCCTAAGGTGGTGTCACACTTGGTATCCATACTGCCAACTGAAGGCAATCAAAAGTTTCCTTCTCCTGATGTGGTTGTCAATATCTGCGGTGCCCTTAACAACCTTGTGACCTGTAGCGAGGTGGCTGCACGGGACATAGCCTATTTTGATGGACTGCCCAAGCTGGTGAACATCAAGAATTTCCGCGATGCCAGGTATTTGATAATGATATGAATGAGTGATAATGAAAGATGTCTACAGATAAGATTACAGGTTTAGTGGATTGTAGTCTTTATAGAGCCTCTCCATATGGATCCATTTTTCATCATAGTGTTTTTTTCATAGCAGACAGAATCAATCCAAGGCAGCAGCTACAGTTCTCTCCAACATGTACCAATATAAGAAACTACAAAAAGAGTACAAAAAGGTAATTAAATGTTTGCCATATCATACTCTATATGCCTTTAGCAAATGCATATTCAAAGGTATGCATGTATATCCAAATGTATAAATCAGATAAATATGTGTGAAATTTAATCATATACCCTTAACCTTGTGCTAATGTGTGTGCTAGTGCATACTTTTAGATGATTTTGACTTATTTAACCTTTAAAAAAGTTACACAGTGAAGCTTAAAAACATTTTATCAGCATATTAAATGCATGTCATATTTCCACTGGTTGAAAAAAATGGTTAGATGTTATTTGTATGTGAGTCTGCCCTGTTGTCATATAATTGTCTTGAAGTGGCTTTATGGGTAGCACTGTCGCATCACAGCAAGAAGGTCCTGGGTTTGATCCCCAGGTGGAGCAGTCCGGATCCTTTCTGTGTGGGGTTTGCATGTTCTCTCCGTGTCTGGGTGGGTTTCTTCCGATTTCCTCCCACAGTCCAAAGACATGCAAGTGAGGTGAATTGGAGATACTAAATTGTCCATGACTGTGTTTGACATCAAAACTTGTAAACTGAGGAATCTTATGTAACGAGTAACTACCTGTCCTGTCATGAATCTAAACAAAGTGTGTCAAACATGACGTTAAAATCCTAATAAATTAATTAATTAAAGTGTGAGCTCATGAAGCATAATGGTAAGAGCCATGCTGCTAATATCAGCATTGCTTGAGTTTCAAGGCTTCAAATCCCAGGGTGGCCTACAAATACAGAGGGCCTAGCTATTTGGAAAGACACCTCAGTGCACCCTTTGTGCTGGTCCCAAGCCCAAATAATTAGGAGGGTTGCATCAGGAAGGGCATCCAGTCTAGAAACTATGCCAAATCAAATATGCAGATGATTTGAGGTGACCGTGTTACCCACTGAGCCACCGTGCCAACCGATTCTGAACAGAAAGGCCTTCTTCACTCTCAGCTCTGTGGCTCTGTGCAGGCCACTGGAGTTTCCCTACAACAGACTTATTAAAGCTTGTCTTTATGGGTCTCACTTTGTGCACAGAAGCAAAGTCATGCTGGTAAAGGGGCTTTCCCAAATTTGAAGCATCTAAATACTTTTGGCTATATTTTGTATTAGTGTTTTTTATGTACTAGACCAGGGGTGTCAAACTCACGGCCCGCGGGCCAGATCCGGCCCGCCACGTCATTTTATGTTGCCCGCGAGAGGTTTAACGACTGTATGATTGTTGTGATGGTTCGAGTCGTTACAGAGACGAGCTTATAATTTAACGGGACTCCTGCGCCTTTAAGAGACAACCGTGACATCGTAGTCATGGCAACTAACTTTAACCTTCGCTAAGAAGCCATGTGACTAGCGTAGTCAGTAGCGTAGTCAGTAATGTAAACAATAATAAATAAATACAAATAATTATCTTTCAGTATAATACCAAAGCATCGTCTGTAAGTAGTGGCGTTTATATTCTCAGTTGTTAGTAAATGTTTAGTGAGTATATCACAGCGTTTTAGTTACAAATTTACCGTAATTAAATACTGTTGTTACCGTTACTATAGCAATTAGTATCTTTACACACAATTTTTAACTCGTTAGCGTTATTTTACGTTTGGTTAAATCTCATATTGTACCAGATGTAACACTTGACTACAGCTGTGTGCCTTTACTGTATTAAGTTCTTTATTGTTTTTATTGTATTTTTACTTCATTTTGATGCACACAGTGTATCACACAGCTGGCGAGCAAATAAACCAACTGTATTCTGAAGGGAGCTGTCTGTCTGTCTGTCTGTCTGTCTGTCTGTCTGTCTGTCTAGCTGGGAAAGGGGGATAAACTATTAGTGAGGGCAGAACAATTGTCTTAAAAATACACTGTAAAATCCTAAACAAACTGCATTTTTCAAAATGCATGCTGATTTTGTGACCTGCAAAGTGACACATCCCGCCAGTAGATGATGTTACACATATTGACACATGATCCTAAAATGTTCAAGAAGATAAGTAAGAAAATTAAGCATAAGGAGGAAATTTAATGAAAGTGAAAACAAGTTTGTGCTTCAGGAAGAGAAACCGGTGCGTCTCTTGTGTTATGAGGCCATGTCTGTGGTAAAGTAGGACATTATAAATGCAGAATTCGGCCTCCAAGAAAAACAACAGACTGCAATCACAGCAGGATACGTTACAATCGGCCCTTTGAGGGCCACCATAATGCTGATGTGGCCCTCGGTGAAAATGAGTTTGACACCCCTGTACTAGACTAACAGATTAGTGCAATTATAATGCTATAATCAGCCTTAGTGCTTTGCTTTTAAATGTACATACTGGTGAATGGAGCCAAGTTCTCTTCTGCAACTTTCACAGAACTAGCTTGCAGTACCTGTAACCAGTCATATTACCTCGTTACTGCCACAGGGCTTCACACAAGACACTGTTACTGGCATTTCAGAATGCTCCTCCCTCAGTGTTTACTGAGGGACTGTTTGTCTCGGTTTATAGTACTACATCTTAAAGCCATGACCCCACCCTGGCCTGCAGGCATTTTTAAGTGTTACAAAGACTGGTTTTAAAAAGGGCGTACAGTCGCACAAAAACGTACACAGGGTGTGCTCAAATGTGGTTCTGCTTCGGCAAGTGTGGGTGGAGCCTTACCCCAGGCGTGTCAGGTGATTTCCTCAGCAGCATGTCCTAACACACCACAGAATGCCTCCATTTTACAAACCTGCCTTTGTGAAAAGTAAAAAAAAGGAAAGAAAAACCCAGTTTTAAATGTTGCATGATTACCATTTGCCCTGATATGTTAAGGTCACGATATGTTGCCAAACTTGTCTTATATGATTTTGCTAAGATAGCTTGTATCTCGAAAGAAGGATTTGCTTTCAAACCTCCATTTTGTTCCATGCTTGCATTAGTATGTGTCTGTTAACTATTAACACCGCTATAGTAATTCCTGAAACGGCTGTTCTTTGATCACACTCACAGTGTCATGATGTTTCACTACTCTATATGTGCATTTTTCTGTACAATGTTTAAGTATGTTCAGACACCCTTTTGTTTTTTCTGCTTATAGAAAGGATTCCAGAAGGAGGACTTTACCGATCCGACCTTCTAAAATGAGACGACCTATCCGGATGTAGCTTTGGATATGTAAATAGGTAGTGATAAAGAGAACAGCCTGAAGCTGAATATTTCAGATGGCTGGCTATCTTCACCCATGCTGCCCCAATGCATGGAAATGATGATGCATGCAATTCAATGACACAAGCTGACAGTGGAGTTGAAGAATCTGATTATGATACTGTACTTTATTGATGGACTGTGCACCTTAATTCAATTTCTATAGGCCGATTTATTTTTTTAAGTTTCAGGGAAATTTGGCCATGGGTTTCACTGGCCACTCTCAGCAGCATGCAAAACTCGTCTAACTTTTCTCAGAACAGGGAAACTGCCAATAATGGCAGGCTAGTGAATTAATGTACTTAATAGATATGAATAGTAAGATTTTTTACACGTCCTAAAATATATTCAGGTGTAATGGTTGTGGAATTTATCAGACAGTAGCAAAAATGTAGGCAGGATGTAAAATAGTTTACAGAGGGTATACTTCATACATATTTTATACTGTATACAGAATGAAAGTGCATTCCATATTTATCTATGATGTTCTATACTATATATTCAATATCTGTTTAGCTCACAACATTTACACATTATATTCTGAAATGCCATACTGTTTTATGATTGGTGCTGTTTTATTTTTAATATCTCAAATTGAGCAATATGCACTGTGTTCTTAAACCATACCTTATGACCCTATGATTTACTAAGATGAGTAATGATTTACATATACAATATAACAAAAAGCACAACAGTTGCAATATTGTGGCTAATTCACAGCTAATACAAAATGACCAAAGAAGGTGGAGAAAAAATGTACATGCTAACTGTTTTCAGTAACTATGTGGTGTGGGTAGGACATTCAAAAATGAAATACTTTGACATTATTCTAGCCTTTAACATTCAATCATGTTGATGGTTTACAAAACATCATGTAGAAAGTCTTTAAGTCACTTGTATGCAAGTCTTTTTGTATACATTTTGCAATATTGTTTAGCAGGTCGTGCTTAATGTTGCAAAAATGTGCATCAGATTATTGTCTTGTCACATATCTGTTTTTGAAATTATTTAAGCTTTTATAAATCAGACTGTTTAATTTAATCTGCATCATTCTAATTCTAATGTCATTATTCTGAGATTTTAGCTGTTAATATCTTCATTCTGGTATTTTGGATATTAAAACATCTGATCAAACCACAGCCTGTTATTTGACCATTTTCATTTGTCACAAAGAACAGACTGTGACCATTAGCTGCACCACCCACACTTTATTGTGGTTGTAGTACATTATACAGCTATCATACAGGTGTACTAATTGTCATTTCTTTTTTCCCCACTGTGAATTCAGTTTGCTTCAAAACTATGCAAATATGCAATTTGAGACACCGCTTATGAATAGGCTAACCTAGCAATACATTGTTCTTGTACCTGGTTACAGAATGTAGACCCTTCTGTATTTTAATAGTGTTGTATTAAACCTGACATGGTGAATAATTTCATGCGAATGTCTGAATGTAAATTGTTGCTTTTTATTTCATTCAAACTTTATCCATACTGATGTATTCTGTACATTTTTCTAATTAGAATTTATTATTTGACATAAGTAATATGAATATTTCTGACTTTGTGGGCACATTATTATGAAAGTAATTCATTTTAGATTTTAGGCAGTGGCATGTCAGATATTGTAAAATTCTGTAGAATTCTACAGCTACTAGATGTCCAGAGCTTTTTCAAGACCATGTTTTACTATAGAACATTTTTGTTTTGTAAGCGAAATGTTTGCTTGGTGTAGGTGTGTATTTAACTTGGTGTGTATGAAATCACGGTATGTGTTTTTTTTTTTTACATTTTTTTTTTCAAATCTAATTATGTTCATGTTTCTATGATTATGGATATTTTTTATATTAGGAGAGTGACAAAGGTGTGTTTGTTTGCCAAAGTCTTTGTTCAGGTTATCCTTTATGAATAACATACACTGCCTTGTATGCCTAAATGTCTTAAGCAATAGTAAAAACAAAAAAAAGCTATTACTTCTGTGTCTGTTTCTTCTCACTGTAAAAAATTAAAGTGTCATGGATTGCCATGTTCAAAAATAAAGGGATGTTCTGAATTTAGTGCATTGAACTTTTATTTTGAAAAGCATGCTGCCATTTTGAACAGTTTATCTAACTAGTGAATTACTATTTAAGCCACACACATTGTTAATAGGTTTATTAAACCAACCATTAAGCCTTACAATATCCAAAGACAAACACTGGAAGTAGAAAGGCTCGTACTGGATAGCTCAGTGACTGGCAGTGTTGTAAAACGCCACCTTTCCAACAAATTACTTTATTTTATTTCTGCCCTTCTAGATCTGCTTTGCTGAATAGCTGTTTTTGTGCTGTGGTACAGTTAAGAAGCAACAGCAACTCAGCTGTGAAGTGTAAGCCATGTAAGCTTAAAGACATGCTGCTTACTGCTGAATGCTGAAGTGCATAAATTATTATTATGTTTGTGATTGTTATAGTGGCTACTGAGTATCAAATTACCTTTGGAAGCAACATCAGCACAACAACTGTACCACAGGAGCTTGATTAATTTGGTTATCATGAGTAGTATTACACTTTATGCATGGTGTATAGCAAAAGGTGTAAAGCACACCATTGTAGGACTCTGGACCAGTAACAGTGTGTGCATGAAAAATTTTCAGATATGCAGATGCCAGGACAACAGTTGGCCAACACTGTCCCAACAGGAACGTTTTGCACTGGAACTACAGTATATTTGTGGTTTGGACTGGATAGCCTTGTTCCTGTGAAAGAAAATCCTAAAAGCTAAGAGTCACATTCTTCAGAATATTGTTCTTCCAGCGTTGTGGCAGCAGTTTAGAAAAGAACGTTTTTTTTATTTTATCAGCGCATAACATATTTTTGAATGTACCAAACATCAGAGCCTGTCCTTAGTAAAGCTCTTGTGACTAAATAAAAGTGAATCTACAATGATTTTCTGAGATCTAGAAGATTAGAAGACTTCCCAGAAAAGTAGAAGCAGTAATAAGATTCCAACGTTGTATAAATGCCAATGGTTTTGAAATGGCATGTTAAACATGTTTCCTACGTGTTTCTGCCATGTAGTGTAAATCCATCATAATGCCTCCAGGTTTTTTCCTTTATGTCTTGAAACCACCCCACCCTCTGTTTAATTTCCATACCTCCCTCTTTCTTTTTAGAGGGAATGCTGAGCCTTCTGGTCCAACCCAATGCATACTAGTACAAACCCCATTTTCAGAAATTATATTTCATTCTGTAAAAAGTAATAAAAAATGAATCTGTGAATGGTTAATTCTCTTGAATCTTTATGTAACTGATAAATGTAGAAATGTAGAAAGATTTTCAGTGTTTTACTGATCAGGTTCATTGTATTTTGTACATATAATACCATTTAGATTGTAATGCTTGCAACACAGCAGCACGGTGGCTCGGTGGGTAGCACTGTTGCCTCACAGCAAGAAGGTCCTGGGTTCGATCCCCAGGCGGGGCGATCCGGGTCCTTTCTGTGCGGAGTTTGCATGTTTACCCCGTGTCTGTGTGGGTTTCCTCCGGGAGCTCTGGTTTCCTCCCACAGTCCAAAACCATGCAGTCAGGTTAATCGGAGACACTGAATTGCCCTATAGGTGAATGGGTGTGTGTATGTGTGAGTGTATGTCTGCCCTGCAATGGACTGGCGCCCCATCCAGGGTGTTACTGTGTGCCTTGCGCCCATTGAAAAGCTGGGATAGGCTTTAGCACCCCCTGTGACCCTAATTGGATAAGTGGTTAAGAAAGTGAGTGAGCGAGTGAGTGCTTGCAACACACATCAAAAAGTCTGGGATATATATATATATATATATATATATATATATACACAGGTGCAGGTCATAAAATTAGAATATCATGAAAAAGTTGATTTATTTCAGTAATTCCATTCAAAAAGTGAAACTTGTATATTATATTCATTCATTACACACAGACTGAAATATTTCAAATGTTTATTTCTTTTAATGTTGATGATTATAACTGACAACTAATGAAAACCCCAAATTCAGTATCTCAGAAAATTAGAATATTACTTAAGACCAATACAAAAAAAGGATTTTTAGAAATGTTGGCCAACTGAAAAGTATGAGCATGTACAGCACTCAATACTTAGCTGGGGCTCCTTTTTCCTGGATTACTGCAGCAATGCGGCGTGGCATGGAGTCCATCAGTCTGTGGCACTGCTCAGGTGTTATGAGAGCCCAGGTTGCTCTGATAGTGGCCTTCAGCTCTTCTGAATTGTTGGGTCTGGCGTATCACATCTTCCTCTTCACAATACCCCATAGATTTTCTATGGGGTTAAGGTCAGGCGAGTTTGCTGGCCAATTAAGAACAGGGATACCATGGTCCTTAAACCAGGTACTGGTAGCTTTGGCACTGTGTGCAGGTGCCAAGTCCTGTTGGAAAATGAAATCTGCATCTGCATAAAGTTGGTCAGCAGCAAGAAGCATGAAGTGCTCTAAAACTTCCTGGTAGACGGCTGCGTTGACCTTGGACCTCAGAAAACACAGTGGACCAACACCAGCAGATGACATGGCACTCCAAACCATCACTGACTGTGGAAACTTTACACTGGACCTCAAGCAACGTGCCTCTCCTCTCTTCCTCCAGACTCTGGGACCTTGATTTCCAAAGGTAATGCAAAATTTACTTTCATCAGAGAACATAACTTTGGACCACTCAGCAGTCCTTTTTGTCTTTAGCCCAGGCGAGACGCTTCTGATGCTGTCTCTTGTTCAAGAGTGGCTTGACGCAAGGAATGCGACAGCTGAAACCCATGTCTTGCATCCGTCTGTGCATGGTGGTTCTTGAAGCACTGACTCCAGCTACAGTCCACTCTTTGTGAATCTCCCCCACATTTTTGAATGGGTTTTGTTTCACAATCCTCTCCAGGGTGCGGTTATCCCTATTGCTTGTACACTTTTTTTCTACCACATCTTTTCCTTCCCTTAGCCTCTCTATTAATGTGCTTGGACACAGAGCTCTGTGAACAGCCAGCCTATTTAGCAATGACCTTTTGTGTCTTGCCCTCCTTGTGCAAGGTGTCAATGGTCGTCTTCTGGACAACTGTCAAGCCAGCAGTCTTCCCCATGATTGTGTAGCCTACAGAACTAGACTGTTTTGAGTTAATTAGCTGATTAGAGTGTGGCACCAGGTGTCTTCAATATTGTACCTTGTCACTATATTCTAATTTTCTGAGATACTGAATTTGGGGTTTTCATTAGTTGTCAGTTATAATCATCAACATTAAAAGAAATAAACATTTGAAATATATCAGTCTGTGTGTAATGAATGAATATAATACACAAGTTTCACTTTTTGAATGGAATTACTGAAATAAAACTTGATGATATTCTAATTTTATGACCAGCACCTGTATATATATATATTTACCCCTGTGTTTCATCACCTTTCCTATCAACGTGGTCAACGTTTTATAATGTCAGCATGTGCCTCTAAAATCTGCATATCTGTCTTTGTGTTAGTAGTACCTTCACACATGCAGGTCACCCATGCCATGATAGATGTTGGCTTTTGCACCTTTCACTGATAACACTCTGTATGGTCCTTTTAATCTTTGGCACAGAAAACTTAACGTCTTGTTTTCTTTACCCAAAATGAGCTGAATCATAGACTCATCTGACCATAACACACATCTCCACTGTCCACAGATTGCATTTCTTGATGTTGACGCAATGGTCGACTGTCCATGTGTCTATATTTATAACATTAGCATTACAGTTTCTCATGCAATGCCAACTGAGAGCTCAAAGGTCATGCACACTCAACAGTGGTTTCCAGCTTTGACCTAAATGGACTGACATCTCCCCAGATTCCCTGAATATTTTAACAATATTATGTAGATGTTGAAAGAATGAATTAATGCATTAAGAAATATTCTTTTTGAACTGAAACACAACCCATCACTGCTTATAAAGACTGATCCTTTAGTGGATCCTTGTTTAAACCCAATCATGATTCTCTCACCTGTTACCAATTTACCTGCTTATTGTGAAATGCTGTATCTTGAAAAAGCAAAGCTGTGTGAAGTAATGAATCCCTGGCAGAAAATTAAATATCACTTGCAAATATTTGTTTTTAAAGCCATTGGTCTGATGTAAACAGACTGTTAAGTGGATTAACTATGTAAATCTTCTGCAAGAAGGTCCTGGGTTTGATCCCCAGGTGGGGTGGTACGGGTCCTTTCTGTGTACAGTTTGCATGTTCTCCCCGTGTCTATGTGGGTTTCCTCCGGGAGCTCCGGTTTCCTACCACAGTCCAAAGACATGCAAGTGAGGTGAACTGAAGACACTAAATTGTCCATGACTGTGTTCGATATAAACTTGTGAACTGATGAATCTTGTGTAATGAGTAAGTACCGTTCCTGTCATGAATGTAACCAAAGTGTAAAACATGACGTTAAAATCCTAATAAACATACAAACAAACACACAATGTACATTTTCTTTTAAGCATGACTAGGATTCAAAGCAACAAGCACTAATCTTGAGGTAGAACACAGCTGACCATATTATTTCAGCTAATGTTGTTACTGTTTTATTCCACTTACAAATACAGACTGAATCTTTTTTTTACAGTAGCTTTTTTAGTCCCTTTGCAAAAGTCATAAAATGAACGAACCTACTAATATACATTTAAACTGTCGCTTGTTTAAAATATATCTACTAGATAACATCTTTGGTAATGGCACTGATGTTTAGTAGTTAATGCGACTAGGTATATGATGTGTGTGTGTGTGTGTGTGTGTGTGTGTGTGTGTGTGTGTGTGTGTGTGTTTAGATCAAATATTGAGAATAGTCATGAGTAAAACATTGTTCATGACAAAGGAAATATACAGAAAAGGACAGGAAAAGCAATTAGATTATTTATTCTGTGCTGACAAAAATGTACAGAGTACAATATTCAATTCTTGTCTTCATTGACTTATTTTAAAACTCTATTTTTTATATTACTAATTTAAATTGTACATTAACCTTAACATGATTTAACTTTACAATATTTAATGCTGAAATTTTGTGTCTACCAGTGTCAGATAGCATTTTTTTTGTTAGTATGTTTCTTAGAATTTTAACGTCATGTTTTACACTTTGGTTACATTCATGAAAGAAACGGTAGTTACTCATTACACAAAGTTCATCAGTTCACAAGGTTATATCAAACACAGTCATGGATAATTTAGTATCTCCAATTTACCTCACTTGCATGTCTTTGGGCTGTAGGAGGAAACCGGAGCACCTACAGAAAACCCACGCAGACATGGGGGGAACATGCAAACAGAAAGGACCCGGACCCGACCTGGGGATTGAACCCAGGACCTTCTTGCTGTGAGGCAACAGTGCCACCCATTTAGCCACCATGTCGCCTCAGATAGCAGTACTGGACCTAATATTGTGGGACAATAGATCTTCAATCTATCAACAGATAAAGCCTATTAAGTTTAAACTGTAAACTATGAATAACAGAGACACCTCAGTGTTTATAGCACACAAGCCATGAGCAAGTGTCTGAGCAATGATTAATTTCAGATGTACGACTGGCTTCTGGATGACAAGGTGTGAATTTCAGTATTACTTTAGCACTACGCACACATAACTGAACACAGCCCATGGTGATCCACTGTGTGTTTTAAGACAAGATTTGTTTAAAAAGCGTTTAAAATTGGGAACAGTTGAATCATTTTGTCATGAAATGTTTCACTGGCAAGAAAAATAAAAACTAACTTTCTTCTATTTTTGTCTTTTGTCTATGTTTATAACACGATTCTTTTGATCCCATAAAGGCAATGAGGCATTTTTTAAATGACTGTTAATGAGATTATATCAACTTTCTTGTGTGTTGCGACATTCCTGAAATTCCAGTCATTCTGCTTTAGCCTTATGCCCAAGGCTACCACACCTGTTTATATATGACTAAGATTCCTGGTAGGCAGCATTTCCACAAACACACACACACACACACACACACACACACTCTTTTCTCTCTCAGTTTAATTTAATTCAGTTAGCTTTTTTTGGCATGACAAATATGGACATAAGTACGCTTGGTTACAGATTTAACAAAAAATACATAAATAATGGTGGCATAGTAACAACAATAAAACAATAGTAACCATAATAACTAACATGTGCATGAGTGCAATACGTAATGTGTGTGCATGTACGTGCATGCATAGGTGTGCGTGCTTGCATGGGTAGGGGCGTGTGCATGTATGTGTGTGACATTGTCACCCACTGTTCGTCACCTATGGCAGGTGTGTGGGTGTGTGTGTGTTGTACTGCTAGCTTTACTGTTCTCTCTGTACTTTCACAGTAGGTGGGGCAGTTTGTCATAGTCTTGCTCACAAAAGTAGCTTAAATAATAATAACAATAACAATAATAATAATAATTTAATAGTAAAAGAGTAAAAATGTAACAATAATAATGCTCACTCACTCTTATCCTTATCAGGGTCACGGGGTGTGCTAGAGCCTATCCCAGCTTTTCAATGGGCGCAAGGCACACAGTAACACCCTGGAGGCCAGTCCATCGCAGGGCAGACACACAAACACACACATACACCCATTCACCTATAGGGCAATTCAGTGTCTCCAATTAACCTGACTGCATGTTTTTGGACTGTGGAAGGAAACCGGAGTTCCTGGAGGAAACCCATGCAGACACAGGGAGAACATGCAAACTCCACACAAAAGGACCTGGACCACCTCACCTGGGGATCGAACCCAGGACCTTATTGCTGTGAGGCGACAGTGCTACCCACTTAGCCACCACACCGCCCACAATAATAACAGTAACTATTATATGTAAGAAGTAAAACAAATAATAATACATTTTGTTTTGTGTGTGTGTGTGCGTACATACAGAAAAGAGCTTAAAGATCTTAAAGAGTGCGACCTGAGCATGTTATCATTTTACAAGCAATACAGTAAAAACAGACCTGCACTTCCTTAGTAAATGCACTAAATACCACCAAAAAATTTTCTCTAAATTCAATAGCATCATCCCCCACTTTAATCCCATCTCAGACCCCAACAAACTGCCCGACCTACTGGGGGAGTACAGAGAGAGCTGCACACCAGCAGCACTACACACAATTTAGACAATTTGCTATTTGAACAAGCAATGTGGTATTTGTAATTATAAAGTATTTAAACTGTAAACATACATCGATTAGTCATAACATTAAAACCACCTCCTTGTTTCTACACTCACTGTGCATTTTATCAGCTCCACTTACCATATAGAAGCACTTTTTAGTTCTACAATTACTGTAGTTCATCTGTTTCTCTGCATGCTTTGTTAGCCCCCTTTCATGCTATTCTTCAATGGTCAGGACTCTCCCAGGACCATCACTGAGCATGTATTATTTAGGTGGTGGATCATTCTCAGCACTGCAGTGACAATTTGTTAGTGTGTGTTGTGCTGGTATGAGTGGATCAGACACAGCAGCGCTGCTCTTTGAGTTGGTCATCTTCTAGACCTTTATCAGTGGTCACAGGAAGCTGCCCACAGGGCGCTATTGGCTGGATATATTTTTGGTTGGTGGACTATTCTCAGTCCAGCAGTGACAGTGAGGTGTTTAAAAACTCCAGCAGCACTGCTGTGTTTTATCCACTCATACCAGCACTACACAACACACACTAACACACCACCACCATGTCACTGTCACTGCAGTGCTGAGAATGATTCACCACCCAAATAATACCTACTCTGTAGTGGTCCTGGGAGAGTCCTGACCATTGAAGAACAGAATGAAAGGGTGCTAACAAAACATGCAGAGAAACAGATGGACTACAGTCAGTAATTGTAGAACTACAAAGTGCTTTTATGTGGTAAGTGGAGCTGATAAAATGGACAGTGAGTGTAGAAACAAGGAGGTGGTTTTAATGTTATGGCTGATCAGTGTATTATGCTGTGTGTTTTAATTTCAGTCAATAAATTCTAAAGCCAGTAGCGATTTAAAACTTGTCGACAGTGGGAAGAACACAGTGAACATAAAAAACATTGTTAACCAAAAATAAAATACGTTTGGATGTTTCAAAAAGTAACTAAAACATACTAAAAATAAAAAATGTATTTTAAACAGTGGATTATTTGGCTAAATAATCATTCTCTTTGCTCATTATGGGCCACCATACTTTTCGTGTTTAGGCTCTGTATAGTTTAATCACACAAGAAGACTTGCTGAATGTCAGCTTTGGTCACTAGGTTTTTATGTTCCTTAATAAAGTGGTCAGCATCGTGGCTCAGTGGGTAGCACAGCAAGAAGGTCCTGTATTTAATTTCAAGGTGGAGCAACCCCTTTTCATTCTGTGTGGTGTTTGTATGTTCTCCCCTTAGCTGTGTGAGTTTTCCCCTAGGAGCTCTGAATGACACTGACCTTGAACTAATGAATCATGTGTAACCTGTAACTACCTGTCCTGTTATGAATGTAACCAAAGTGACATTAACATCCTAATAAACAAATAAATTCTTAATCAAGTTTACCGCTTGTTCCCAGTTAGTGTAATCCTTGACTCATACCCTAACAAACCAGTTTCTACATGGAGGCAAAAATGGGATTAGAACTCATCTTTTTATGTGCATTAATAAGAAAGTAGCAGCACAAAAGGGGCAACAGTGTTCTTTCTTTTGACAAACACGTCTTGATGAGAATTCCTCAGAGTTGACGACGTTCAGCACACCATCTGGGCACAACAGATTTGTACAGATGCTGTTTGGCATTAACCCTGCAAGCAAGGTGTTACAGCGTTCAATGGAACACCTGTTTGGAGGACAACCATGCCCAGTACTGTTGATAACATCATCAGCAGAGGCCACTGAGTTTCTGAACAAGATGCCAACTTGAGAAGAATGCTCAAACATGTAAGAGAGGTCAATCTCAGGTTAAACCCAGACAAGCGCAAATTTCGCCTGGACCAAGCAGGCTATTTAGGGCACTTTATTACAAGCAAAGGCCTAAAAGCCAATCCCTTTAATACGCCAGCAATCACTAAAATGCCAGCACCGTCATCACTTTACTACAGCATTTTCCTGGCATGGTTAATTATCTTGGCAGGTACATCCTGAACTTTAGTGACATTGCAAACACATTGCAATGACCTGTCAGGGAGCCAGTGGTGCTTACCTGTGACATGCTAACCTGTGAAATAGGAGCTGCATGCATGCAAAATGGCAGACCTGTAGCATTTGCATCATGTGTCCTTAGAGACACAGAGGCACAAAATGCTCAAAAATAGAAAGATCTTTTACTAACCCCATTTCCAAAAAAGTTGGGACATTTTGTAAAACACAATAAAAAAAGAAAATGTGATTTGTTCATTTTCTTGAAGCTTTATTTAATTGACAGAACTAGAAAGAAAAGATGTCCATAGTTTTCATTGATCAATTTATAGCATTTTGTAAATATAAACACATTTACAATTTGATAAAACATACTCCAGCAAAGTTGAGACAGAAGCAAAGTAAGAGTAAAATCTTTATAGAATATTTAAGTTACAATGTTGCACAGTAAGCAGGTGGATGGGTAACAGGTGAGGGAATCATGATTGGGTATAAAAGGATGATCCACCAAAGGATCTTTACAAGCAGTGATAAGTCATAGCTCACCAGTTTGTGCCAAACTTCAGGTGAGCACTGACAATCAGTTTAAAAACAACATTTCTCAATGTAAGATTACAAATAATTTAGGTCTTTTACCACCTACTGTTTATAACATGGTGAAAAGATTTAGGTAATCTGAAGAGTTCACAGTCCATGTAGATCAAAGCCGGAAACCACTGTTAAATATGTGTGACCTTTGAGCTCTCAGACGACACTGCATGAGAAACTGATGCTACTGTGATAAATTTAGCCACATGGGCTCAGGAGTACTTTAAAAAACCATAATCACTTAACACAGTCTGCATATATGTGAAGGTACTATTGATGTGGATGCTCATACTAGTATTTTGGAGATATGCTGCCATCAAGACAACATATTTTTCCAGGAACTCCATGACAATGTCAGCTGGACAATGCCAGGCCTAATTCTGCATAACTTACAACAGTGTGGCTTTGTAAACATAGAGTGCATGTGCTTGACTGGCCTGCCTGCAGTCCATATGTCTCTTGTTTAAAATGTGTGGCGTATCATGAAGAGGAGAATCAGACAATGGCAAGAACAGACTGTTGAGTAGCTTGTGTCTTGTACACAGCAGGAATGGGCAAACATTCCTCTCGCAAAACTACAGTTAGCATGTTTAATTCCTAACTGATTCAAAATTATGTCTGAAATAAAAGGTGATGTGGCAGAGTGGTAAATATGCCTCTGTCCCAGCATGTATTACATGTGGTAAGTGTGTAATAGGCATCAATTTCTAAATGTGTTTGTACTAAATTCTTTTATTTGTCCTTTTCTCCGTCAAATAAAGGTTTAAGTAAACTAACAAAACGCAGTTTTCATTGCATTTATAGAAAGTTTGTATAGATATGCATGTTCGTGATCTTTCATTGATATGTTGCTGTCTTGTGCTGCCATCTGATGGTTACAATAGACTGTAGTCTCAAATTTAAAAAAGATCAAAAAACAGATTTTCCTTGTATAATTTTATTTTGTTACTTTATATTTGAAGTAGTTTATGTAGTTTTATATAATGTAACTTAGGTTTAGAAAAAGAGGACATGGCTAAGACTCCCTCTAACGTCTAATTGACCACCTATACCCCTATTCATCCCACCCTTCGCCCCTCAAATCCACCGAAAACACCACATACTAAAATCAACCACCCCTACTTCTCTCCCTCCTTATTTAAGCTTTTCCCAACCAACCCTGCAGCTCCCCAAATCTAACAAATGCAAATATCAAACTATTTTGGCAGCACACTCTCATATCTGGTTCAGATGTAAGCACCTGCATTATTCCTACCACATGAAAGGCCTCCAATAAGCCAAGCAGCATTTCAATAATCACAGCATTCCATCTGCACCAGCATATCCTACCATCAGCGCTTCCAGCAGGCTCGTCCATTTAGCCTTCCAACCACATTACCTAGCAGAAACTCACCCACGCTCATAATACTCTATGAATAGGGCCCTACTAAATTCATGGGGATTTTTTTAAAAAATAACAGATTTCACAGAATTTTAAACAAAAGTGCCACATTTCACGGCAGTCATTAAATAACACTCATAATTGAATGATAGAATTAGTGGAAGCTACAATACACAGTACAGCTACCTTAACGTATCAGCCGTATCCCCCCCCCCCCCATCCTTTAGTTAGGAGTTTTACAAACTCAGTTTTGTCTAACCAATTACTAATGTAATCAAGCGTCTTTAGAGTTTGATGAGATTATAAAGAAAGAAATAAACTGCACATTATTGGAAGCATAATATTTTACTGGCTTGTTTTTTTTGTGTGTGTGCATAAACACATACATCAAACATTGGGTCTGTTTGAAAACCTAGTGAGCTCTCTACATAGAGAGCATTTTACGTCATCCTACGCAGTGCTAGTGGTGGTAAATCCAGTTCGTTTTATGGACTCGGGTTAATCTGAGTCACTCAGTAATGTGATCCGCTTCACTTGAGTCCCGCCCCCCACCCGTCCAATAAATAAAATAAATTACAACTGTAAGGATCCACAGACATATTATTAGGTTACAGAAGTATTTTAACTTTATTTTAAATTACACACACCAAAAAACAAACACAACTTAAACACAAATAACAACAACAAATTGCCATGGTAACTTGACCCAGTCAGGCAGCCACAGTGGCAGTTAATAAATTACCATTATTTGATTCAGTACGAAGATTCGAATCATTAACTTGGGTGATTCAGCAACCGCCCAGCTCTACTACGCATGCTCCCATGAAGAAGACTGTACAGATGTTAGATGCCTTAACATGCTTCCTACTAAGGTGCCTTAATTCTAGTGATAAACTGACTGAGTAACGAGGGAGCGTCCGATGCTTCATTAGCGATGACATAACTAGCATTTTAGCGGCATACTGTATGGCGGGTGAGTGCGAGTGCGTTTTTTTTCAAATGTAAATACATTCTCATTGATTTTTAATTTATGTAAAGGTGCACGAGTGTAATTTATTTGCAAATTCAGGCTCGTCAGTGACAATTTAACCATTTTTGGTACACGAAGGGAGACGTTAGCTGGCATGCTAGTGGGTTATGCTGCCTCAGCCCATTGGTTTGAATGGCCTGGGGCTGTTAGCTTAGTAAGCAAAACTTCACCACAGAAAAGTCTGTTACACTTAATTATGATGCAGTATGATTGCTAGGACCGCCTCATATTGCGCTTCATGTTTCATATGCTACACAAATGAAAAATGTAAAATTGCTAAACACAAACCCTAAATTTTGAGTTTCAGAGCAAATTGCATATTTCGCGGAAACGGCTCATTTTACGGTCCGTGACGCGATTTCACGACTGTAACTTAGGTAGGGCCTTATCTATGTATATGCAAATTTGCTCTGTATACTCCCTTTTAACAATGTCCACACCACCAAGCTAGCATCTTACTTACACTGTCCAAATACTCAATAACCTTATTCTGCAACAAAAATCCCACACACTATCCACATCTCTTTAACCTCACTAATCCAAACAAGGACACTCCACAAGCCAATGATAACAACACACTTTACTAAAGAAACAAACTATCTATCTATCTATCTAGGTACATATCCATATTCTTCATACCCTTAAGTCTCTCAGCTCTACAGCCGTACCACCCCAATGTCACCCACTACCCAGCATCGGACAAAAGAGAATGGGTTTCCTATTTAAGTCTGATTTCTTTCAAGGTTTCTTCTAATGCAACTAAGGAAGTCATTCCATGCAACGATTGCTCCCGACTTGTTCTTTTTAGGGTTTAGACATAGATATTTGCCAAGTCATCCAAGAAATAAATTAATCAACCTGGCTCAAAATAAACACAGCAACCTGGGTTTTAAAAAATCCACCCATCCACAGCCAGGACCCATCACCACAGCCCACAAAGCCCAAAAAAAGCAAAACCTCAGGCATCTCATCTCCATTTACCCAGCTGGATAAACACCCACAGCAAAATATTCTGCCCACTCTTTTCATTGCCTTCCTGGGGCCTCACCTCAGAAAGGTATCTGCAAACAGGCAATACTAATTCAACTGGAGCTTTTGAGGTTTTGGCTGCCCAGCACAGAGGGAACCACCCTGACCTCCAGCCCAACATTGTCAGAGTTCCCTTCCCTTATGCTCTTTTAATCATTCACTGCATTTGAAGGTGTGGCCTGTACTTTGCAACATTCAAATCTGTGGCAAATTTCATTCTGGTTTACAAGTTCAGACCACACCTTCAACTATAGTAGATAAAGAAGGATTATGAAAGTATAAAGGAAGGAAAGAGAATATTGGGCTGGAGTTTAAAGTGGCACCCGCCTCCAGCTTTGTGCTGGACTTACTTTATTTGTATATTTATTTATTTTAAAAAATCTAAAACTTTTTTTTTTAATGCATTTTTCTCCCCATTTTTCCTCCCGATTTAGCGCATCCAATTTGTCTTCCACCGCTGACAGACTCCAGATTTGCATCCAAGGAGAGCACGCCGTTCATACTGCACCATACATTTTCAATAAAAGACAGACCTAGACTGCAGACAGGCCAGTCAAGCACAAATATTCTGTATCTGCAAAGCCATTCTGTTGTAATGCATACAGAATGAGGCCTGGCATTGTCTAGCTAAACAAATCATGAACTTGATGGCAGCACATGCCTCAAAAATCCCAATATATGCCTCTGTGTCAATTGTACATTCACACATATGCAAGTCACACATGCCATGGGTACCTCCATACCATGACAAATGTTGGTCATTGCTACTTTCACAGATGGATGGTCCTTTTCTTCTTTGGCACAGAAAACAAAATGTTCATTTTTCATGAAAACAAGCTGAACTCAACTGACCACAGCAAACGTTTCCAATGTCTTTCGAACCATCTGAGAAGAGCTTGGGCCCAGTGAACTCTGCATCATGCCTATAAAATTGATATATGGTTTTATCTTATATTTCTTGATGCATCTATAGGTTATATTTTTTGATGCAACAGCAAACTATGTTAAGTGATAATGTTTTTAAAGTACTCCCATGTACATGTGGCTATATTTATCATAGTAGCATGATGCACACAGTAGCAAAGTCACACACATACAACAGTTGTTTCTGGCTTTGCCCAGCACAGACAATGATCTCTTAATATTTCTGGAATCTTTTCACAATATTATGAACATTAGATGGTGAAAGACAATCTTGAACTGAGAAATGTTCTTTTTGAACTTCCAATATTCTAGGGTTGTGAGACACCTCTCATCATTACCTGTAAAGACTGATCCTTTGATAGATACTCCTTTTATACACAATCACGATTCTCTTACATATTACCAATTACAGGAATACTGCCTGGAACACCTGCCTGGAACACTGTAAGTTGAAATTGCTTTTAAGTTTTAACTTGCCTCTGTGCTTTTCAAACTTTTCAAAACGTGTTGCAGGCATCACATTCTAAATGAGTTTATACTTACAAAATACAACAAAGTGTATCAGTGAAAACATTGGAAATCCTTTCTTTCTTCCTTTGTCAGTTAAATTAATAAATCACAGATTTGTTTTTTACTGCATTTTTCACAATGTCCCTCTGTTTTCGAAAAGGAGGTGTGTACTTTGCTACAATATAAATTATGCATCTGACTGTGCTCTGTTTCAACAGCAAGGATCTGATCATTTATGAGTAGTGTAATCTTAAGGTGAAAAGTTACAAGAGGCTACTTAGAGGCTTTCATGGAAATTAAAAGAGAGAAGTAAAATTTTGAAGAAACCTGCAAATCAAGGTCAAGTAACAGACATACACAGCAGACATGTAAATTAAAAATAGATTAGACAGTCCTTATCTTAATGGCGCTCAGCAGACCTCATGATTAAGAGGCTTCCTTTATCTTTTACATGTAGACTGGTATTAGCATATACTGTATATATACAGTATGTAATATGTATATTTACAGTATAATAAGTAAATGTTACAAATAAAGATATACAGTTAATAACAGTAAAATGTTTATTTATGGACAGCTTACTGACAGAACAGTAACAAAAGGTACAAAAGAGTCCAAAGGTATAGCCTTCAGCATAAAGTTTCCAAGCAGGTACATTACTGCTGGTAACTGTCATTCTTTTCATAATGCAAAATAATTTAAAATACATAATATTTTACACACACACACACTATTTAAATGGTAAAAAAGTCAGATTACAGGATATGTACAGGTCCTTCTAAAAAAATTAGCATATTGTGATAAAGTTCATTATTTTCCATAATGTAATGATAAAAATTAAACTTTCATATATTTTAGATTCATTGCACACCAACTGAAATATTTCAGGTCTTTTATTGTTTTAATACTGATGATTTTGGCATACAGCTCATGAAAACCCAAAATTCCTATCTCAAAAAATTAGCATATTTCATCCGACCAATAAAAGAAAAGTGTTTTTAATACAAAAAAAGTCAACCTTCAAATAATTATGTTCAGTTATGCACTCAATACTTGGTCGGGAATCCTTTTGCAGAAATGACTGCTTCAATGCGGCGTGGCATGGAGGCAATCAGCCTGTGGCACTGCTGAGGTGTTATGGAGGCCCAGGATGCTTCGATAGCGGCCTTAAGCTCATCCAGAGTGTTGGGTCTTGTGTCTCTCAACTTTCTCTTCACAATATCCCACAGATTCTCTATGGGGTTCAGGTCAGGAGAGTTGGCAGGCCAATTGAGCACAGTAATACCATGGTCAGTAAACCATTCACCAGTGGTTTTGGCACTGTGAGCAGGTGCCAGGTCGTGCTGAAAAATAAAATCTTCATCTCCATAAAGCTTTTTAGCAGATGGAAGCATGAAGTGCTCCAAAATCTCCTGATAGCTAGCTGCATTGACCCTGCCCTTGATAAAACACAGTGGACCAACACCAGCAGCTGACATGGCACCCCAGACCATCACTGACTGTGGGTACTTGACACTGGACTTCAGGCATTTTGGCATTTCCTTCTCCCCAGTCTTCCTCCAGACTCTGGCACCTTGATTTCCGAATGACATGCAAAATTTGCTTTCATCCGAAAACAGTACTTTGGACCACTGAGCAACAGTCCAGTGCTGCTTCTCTGTAGCCCAGGTCAGGCGCTTCTGTTGCTGTTTCTGGTTCAAAAGTGGCTTGACCTGGGGAATGCGGCACCTGTAGCCCATTTCCTGCACACGCCTGTGCACGGTGGCTCTGGATGTTTCTACTCCAGACTCAGTCCACTGCTTCCGCAGGTCCCCCAAGGTCTGGAATCGGCCCTTCTCCACAATCTTCCTCAGGGTCCGGTCACCTCTTCTCGTTGTGCAGCGTTTTCTGCCACACTTTTTCCTTCCCACAGACTTCCCACTGAGGTGCCTTGATACAGCACTCTGGGAACAGCCTATTCGTTCAGAAATTTCTTTCTGTGTCTTACCCTCTTGCTTGAGGGTGTCAATGATGGCCTTCTGGACAGCAGTCAGGTCGGCAGTCTTACCCATGATTGCAGTTTTGAGTAATGAACCAGGCTGGGAGTTTTTAAAAGCCTCAGGAATCTTTTGCAGGTGTTTAGAGTTAATTCGTTGATTCAGATGATTAGGTTAATAGCTCGTTTAGAGAACCTTTTCATGATATGCTAATTTTTTGAGATCTAAAATATATGAAAGTTTAATTTTTATCATTACATTATGGAAAATAATGAACTTTATCACAATATGCTAATTTTTTGAGAAGGACCTGTATATGAATTATTCCATTAACCTAATTTTGTTTCCCCAATCTATTCTTTCAAATACAAATGAAAAATACAAATAAAATGTTAAAATCCCATTTTCAATTTTTTTTTTACATTTTGTAAAACGCAATAAAAACAGGAATCTAAGTTTTGTTAATTTAGTCATGTAAATCTTTTTTTTTTTTTGCCTTTTTGTCATTTAAATAAAGGTCTGAAAGTTTTAAAAAATGTAACGGGCTCAACTTGTGGTCATCAGTAGCGTGGCTCGGTTAAAGAATCATGTCCTTCTGCCTTGCCAAATATGGGGTTTATAATTACATAGCCCCTGTTCTTCCTTGCACCTGATGGAGTGAAATAAAAATGAGTTTTCAATGTGTTCTTATTTAGTTCCTGATGATTATAAATCATATTCAGTGACCAGACAATAAAAATCAGTTCGAGCAGCATAGTTTCGGGAGCCTAGGTCAGACACATCAATATCTGGAGCTTTGGTTTCAATTACTGGATCTGTAACAGCAGGAAGAACTGGGTGCCTGGACGACATCACTTTATAGATAGGCATCTGTGAACCTGCAAAAAGTGACAGAAATGATTTTGTATGAGATATCTACTAGCATAAAAAAAAAACACAGACATGATTATGCACTGAACATTTAAAATATACTCATAGTGGATTCAGAAAGTTTTCCAACCACTTGAATTTTTGTAGTCTTAATTGTGTTGTGGGTTTGCTTTTTAATTAATATAATGACCATTTTGCCCACCAATCATAATGACAAAAAGAAAACATAGATTTAGACTTTTCAAAAACGAATTCAAACTGAAATATTTTATTCTTACAAAAGTAAAGAGTCTTAGAGTTGCCCTCTAGCCAAATTGGGCATTCGGTCAAAAAGAGTTTTACCACAGATTACTCTAAAAGAGTTCCAAAGGTCTTGTGCAGAAAACCTGTTGGATAAACCAGTGTTTCTCAACCTTTTTTCAGTCACGGCACCCTTTAAAAGTATGCAAAATCTCAAGTCACCCCAGTCTAAAATGTATTAAAAAACGTACACTCTGCATCCCTCGGACTGCTAACACACACGCACACACACACCATAAGGTGTCATTTAGGGAGGGAGGGGTAAACGTGACATTTAATGGGAAACCTGAGCCTGGGATGATGCACACAATTGCCCTATTCTGGCAGGGATGGATGAGAGGCAGACGCGGAGCTCCTGGTCCAGAGCCCTCAGTCGCTCCCTGTTGTTATTATTTTGCACTGTTTTTATTAATATTTTATTCTATTTTATATTTTTGCACATGTAACTGTTTTGTATATATTTGATCTTTCTTATCGTTATTTTTAATATTTCTCTCTAACTTGCTTTGGCAATACGAATGTCCTTATTTGTCATGTCAATAAATCTTCTTTTGAGTTTGAGTTGAGTGTGTGTGTGTCTCTCTCTCTCTCTCTCTCATTCAAACTCAAACTCAAAAGAAGATTTATTGGCATGACAAATAAGGACATTCGTATTGCCAAAGCAAGTTAAGAGAGAAATATTAAAAATAACGATAAGAAAGAACAAATACTGTATATACAAAACAGTTACATGTGCAAAAATATAAAATAGAATAAAAACAGTGCAAAATAATAACAATAAAAACTATAATATTTACAGTAATGAGGTAGTAAAACAATCAGTTTGTGTGTGTGTGCGTGCGTGCGTGTGTCGCTCGCTCTCCACTCTCCGTTTTCGAATTTGAATTTTGATAATAAACAGCTCTGATTATGACTGATTAATTCCCTCTGCTGATGGAAGCGGAATGGGTGGATTACAGCCGAACTGCGCAGAAATAAAAATATATAGAACGCCTACCAGAGGCGCGACTCGGTTCCTTTTGTTCATTTTAAAGAGCCGTTCAACAGAATCGGATCGTTCGCGATCGACTCATCACTATCAGAATATTTTTGACGGCACCCCTGACGAAGCCAGACGGCTCCCCAGGGTGCCGCGGCACCCCGGTTGAGAAAGGCTTGGATAAACAATCATCTCTGCAGCACTATATAAATCAGGCTTTGATGGTAGAGTGGCAAGATGAAAGCTACTGTTGAGTTAAAGGCATTTGAAATTTGAGCCTGCTTGGAGTTTGCTACTTGGCTTGTAAAGGACAAAACAAAAAAAAAGATTCTCTGGTCTGATAAGATGTAAATTAAGCTCTTTGAGCAGGCCATACATACCCTGGCTAATACCATCCCTATGGTGAAACTTGGTGGAGGCAGCATCATGCTATGGCTGTTCTTTTTAGTGGCAGGGACAGACAGACTCTTAAAATTAAGGGACAGCTGAATGCAGCCAAATACACGTACACCCTTAAAGAAAATCTCAGACACAGTTTACCTTTTAACACAACAATGATCAGATGCATACAGCTATAACAACACTGGAGTGGCTCTTAGGCAAAACTCTGAATGTACCTGAGGGGCCCAACCAAAGCCCTGACATATACCTTATTGAACATCTGTGAAGAAACCTAAAGATGGCAATTTACAAATGACTGCCATTCAGTCCGATAGGGTTTAGGATGATCTGCCATGATAAAAGGGATAAACTGCCCAAATCCAGGTGTGCAAAATAATAATAATAATAATAAAATAAAAACTTGTAATGTTTTCACTTCATTATGAGTAATTAACTGTAAATTGAAGAAGAAAATGGCAATTATATCCAAATCCACATCAATAAAGTGTGCAAAATGTCATGGTATATAAATACTTCATGAATTCACTGCACATTGGTAAACCAGCAGTACAGCAGTATGTAGCAACTTGATTCAGCACTCAAACGCTGGCTTGTGATTCTTTTTTAAGCAAGGATATCATATTTATCATGCACTAGGATGCCCTAAAATACCAGCAACGTGTTAGAAAACAATGTTTCATGCCCAGTACCTACCCAGGTCTCCCTCAGGATCTGGATCTTGTCTGCAGTCAAGGTAGTCAGGCTGTAGGGTGAGCATAGGGTCCTTATCACTCTGTAGGAGTGTCTGAGGGTCTCCTGCTGACTTACTGTGAAACACCACCTTATGTGGCATAACCAAGGTCAGCTCTTTCCAAAATCCAGATGATGGAGTCTTGAGGAAAAAAAGTGCTTTTAGCACACTGATACAATCCTGCATGTCAACATAGGACACAAACTGTAATAAACACTACCACTATCACACTTGGACATTTTACATACTATATCTGTTTGTTGTCATGCCTTGTGGATGGTTGGACCTGACTCCCTAACGGTCTGCTTTTACTAGCTCCCTTGATGGCATTCTTCTGCTCTGGTTTTGAAGAACTTAGTAAATGATAGCAGTTTTTTTAGCTACTCTAGCTAGCTTTTCCAAAAACTCATCCCTGTCTTGCAAGAAGTGCTTGCTCCACACGTTTGGTCACTGTGACAGGTGTGATGGCAACATATAAGGCCACATCACCTGGTGTGACATGACTGGTCATTGTGTCTCACTACCTGACTACCTCTTTCCATCTGGCATAGTCCAGCTCTGGTTATCAGGATCTCACTTGCTAACGATAGCATCTTTCTGGTTTTGTAGCTGCCCTATGCATTCCTCTGTTACTCCTCTCTTGATGCAATAGCCTGCCATTGTTTTCTTCTGTTGTGTCCCATTTTGGGATGCAGCTTTTATTTGGTTTTGTTGGTTTCTGTAGCATTATTGTTTTGTTTACTTAGTAATTATTATTTTTCTGTGTTTTGTTTCCATGGGTTTCAGCCACAGTATTGTTCTGTAGTAATATGGTAAGACTCACCATGGAATGTGCCCCCCATATTAGAGTGGTAATGCGTGTTTGATGCAGTCGGAGTTGGCTGATAATGTCCACATTTACATGCTTTTGCTGAGACTGGAACAGGATGAAGATGGGCTTCTGTGACAGTTCAAGAAGGTGGAATAAGCCCCGTCTAAAAGTAAAGCAGAAACATTTGGAATAAAATGTGTACTTTCTGAGGCACCCTGTACATAAGTTGAGTCAAGTCATGTTTATTTATAAAGCGTCTTCGAGTGTCATCCAAGAAACTGTACAATAATATCAAGACAATGATAAAACAAATCAATGACGAAAATAGTAATAAAAGATATATGGCACATTAAATATATCAGTGTAAATAAAACAGACAAAAACGATGAGTAAAAAACATGCTAAAACTCAAAAGAGGGCTTTAAGTTGAATTTATCAGTTGTGGGGGACATCTTAATAAAAATTGGTTAGCTATTCCACTTTGGGCCGGCCACAGAGAAAACCTGGTCACATTTAGACCTCATCCAAGAACGTGGAACAGGTTAAAGCAACTGATCACATGATCACATTATCTGAAGGTAGATTGGGGCAAATTAGATCATATATGTGAACTGTATAAGACAATCTCTGTTGAGATTTCAGGCTAACAAAATGGCCAGTGAGAAAAGGTTCTGTACCATGAATTCATGTTTCGTCAGCAGGCCTGCACTTTTACCTGAAGTTGGTGGTGCACCACTCCTGCTCTATATAGGCCTGAGACAACACGACAATGAGCCGCCGACAGCGACTTATGTTCATGAGCAACTCTGCAGACGGCTCTGAAAACACAACGCAAACACAAAAGCATTAAGAGCAAGGCTGTGTAGCAAAGTATAAGAATAAGCCTTCATATTATTAAAAACTATCAAACATCTTTATAAGAACTATTATGCTTTATTTGTTGGTATATACACCAGTCAGCCCTAACATTAAAACCACCTTCTTGTTTCTACACTCACTGTCCATTTTATCAGCTCTACTTACCATATAGAAGCACTTTGTAGTTCTACAATTACTGACTGTAGTCCATCTGTTTCTCTGCATGCTTTGTTAGCCCCCTTTCATGCTGTTCTTCAATGGTCAGGACCACTACAGAGCAGATATTATTTGGGTGGTGAATCATTCTCAGCACTGCAGTGACACTGACATGCGCCCTGTGGGCAACAGCGCCCTGTGGGCAGCGTCCTTTGACCACTGATGAAAGTCTAGAAGATGACCAACTCAAACAGCAGCAATAGATGAGCGATCGTCTCTGACTTTACATCTACAAGGTGAACCAACAAGGTAGGAGTGTCTAATAGAGTGGACAGTGAGTAGACACGGTATTTAAAAACTCCAGCAGCACTGCTGTGTCTGTACCAGCACAACACACACTAACACACCACCACCATGTCATTGTCACTGCAGTGCTGAGAATCATCCACCACCTAAATAATATCAAGGGGCAAGCCGTAGCCTAGTGGTTAAGGTACAGGACTAGTAATCAGAAGGTCGCTGGTTCAAGCCCCACCACTGCCAGTTTGCTGCTGTTGGGCCCTTGAGCAAGGCTCTTAACCCACAGTTGCTCAGACTGTATACTGCAACTGTAATGTAAGTCGCTTTGGACAAAGGCATCTGCTAAATGCTGAAAATGTACAAGTAAATAATACCTGCTCTGTGGTGGTCCTATGGGGGTCCTGACCATTGAAGAACAGGGTGAAAGCAGGCTAAAAAAAAGTATGAAGAGTAATAGATGGATTACAGTCAGTAATTGTAGAACTACAAAGTGCACCTATATGGCAAGTGGAGCTGATAAAATGTACAGTGAGTGTAGAAACAAGGAGGTGGTTTTAATGTTATGGTTGATCATATATCATCATATATTTTTCATATACAGTGCCTTGCAAAAGTATTCAGCCCCTTGAACTTTTCAACCTTTTGCCACATTTCAGGCTTCAAACATAACGATATGAAATTGTAATTTTGTGTGAAGAATCAACAACAAGTGGGACACAATCGTGAAGTAGAACGAAATGTATTGGATATTTTAAACTTTTTTTAGAAATAAAAAACTGAAAAGTGGGGTGTGCAATATTATTCAGCCCCTTTACTTTCAGTGCAGCAAACTCACTCCAGAAGTTCAGTGAGGATCTCTGAATGATCCAAAGTTGACCTAAATGACTGATGGTGATAAATAGAATCCACCTGTGTGTAATCAAGTCTCCGTATAAATGCACCTGCTCTGTGACAGTCTCAGAGTTCTGTTTAAAGCGCAGAGAGCATCATGAAGACCAAGGAACACACCAGGCAGGTCCGAGATACTGTTGTGGAGAAGTTTAAAGCCGGATTTGGATACAAAAAGATTTCCCAAGCTTTAAACATCTCAAGGAGCACTGTGCAAGCAATCATATTGAAATGGAAGGAGTATCAGACCACTGCAAATCTACCAAGACCCGGCCGTCCCTCTAAACTTTCAGCTCAAACAAGGAGAAGACTGATCAGGGATGCAGCCAAGAGGCCCATGATCACTCTGAATGAACTGCAGAGATCTACAGCTGAGGTGGGAGACTCTGTCCATAGGACACAATCAGTCGTACACTGCACAAATCTGGCCTTTATGGAAGAGTGGCAAGAAGAAAGCCATTTCTCAAAGATATCTATAAAAAGTCACCTGGGAGACACACCAAACATGTGGAAGAAGGTGCTCTGGTCAGATGAAACCAAAATCAAACTTTTTGGCCACAATGCAAAACGTTATGTTTGGCGTAAAAGCAACACAGCTCATCACCCTGAACACACCATCCCCACTGTCAAACATGGTGGTGGCAGCATCATGGTTTGGGCCTGCTTTTCTTCAGCAGGGACAGGGAAGATGGTTAAAATTGATGGGAAGATGGATGGAGCCAAATACAGGACCATTCTGGAAGAAAACCTGTTGCAGTCTGCAAAAGACCTGAGACTGGAACGGAGATTTATCTTCCAACAAGACAATGATCCAAAACATAAAGCAAAATCTACAATGGAATGGTTCACAAATAAACGTATCCAGGTGTTAGAATGGCCAAGTCAAAGTCCAGACCTGAATCCCATCGAGAATCTGTGGAAAGAGCTGAAAACTGCTGTTCACAAACGCTCTCCATCCAACCTCACTGAGCTCGAGCTGTTTTGCAAGGAAGAATGGGCAAAAATTTCTGTCTCTCGATGTGCAAAACTGATAGAGACATACCCCAAGCGACTTGCAGCTGTAATCGCAGCAAAAGGTGGCGCTACAAAGTATTAACGCAAGGGGGCTGAATAATATTGCACGCCCCACTTTTCAGTTTTTTATTTCTAAAAAAAGTTTAAAATATCCAATAAATTTCGTTCCGCTTCACGATTGTGTCCCACTTGTTGTTGATTCTTCACAAAAAATTACAATTTCATATCGTTATGTTTGAAGCCTGAAATGTGGCAAAAGGTTGAAAAGTTCAAGGGGGCTGAATACTTTTGCAAGGCACTGTATAGTTGCAAAAATAATAAACATTGTGTAACTTTAAATCACTGATTCTGAATGATCTAGTCAGTCATAAGAACCAATGTTTTTTGTTATAACATGTATTGAAACATGATTGCTGTACCTGCCCCAGGAAGGATGTTTGTGTCGTTAAGAAATAACTTGTGCCCAAGCTTATTCTCCAGGTGAGGTTTCAGAATAAAATTCACAAACTTCCGGTCATTCTCATCATTCATGTATGAAATAAAAGCATCAAACATTTTGCCATCTAAGAGCAAATACATTCAAGTTTATGAAAAGACTTGTGATCATTAACATGCTTAGGTAAATATAAATCACTCGACTCAAATGCACACCCTACAAGTGTCACTGTTCCATGCCACACCTCTTAATATTTTTATTTAATTACAGTGCCTGGCAGCTAGGTGGCAAAATGTTTAAATATGGCACTTTGTGATAGGACACCACCCCAGTTTATTAAACAGATGTACCTTGCTCAAGTTTAAAGGCAATAAATAAGAATTAAGTATTAAATGTTTACTTTTTACATACTCAATTTTGCACATACATTTACTGGAATGTCTGGTATGTTAAATGATTAATTTCTGATTTGGGTTTGTTTTGTTGTTTGTTTATTAGGATTTTAACATTATGTTCTACACTTGGTTACATTCATGACAGGAACGGTAGTTACTCATTACACAAGGTTCATCAGTTCACAAGGTTATATTGAACACAGTCATGGGCAATTTAGTGTCTCCAATTCACCTCACTTGCATGTCTTTGGACTGTGGGAGTAAACCCACACGGACATGGGGAGAACATGCCAACTCCACACAGAAAGAACCCAGACCGCCCCACCTGGGGACCAAACCCAGGACCTTCTTGCTGTGAGGCGACAGTGCTACCCACTTAGCCACCGTGCCGCCCTTCTGATTTGGGTAGCTCATCATTTGGTAGATTTTAAATGTATGGCCCACTTGGTGGAACTAAGACATGGCTAGCTAACAAATATTAAGTGACAAAGCAAAGATGTTTTTAAATGCACCCTAGTGGGTAATCCAGTAAATGGATGGAATACCCCGGATATTTTAGATTTCAGCATCATATATTATTACAGAAACAAACCAAATACAATTAAAGCAGTAAACTAAATATCACTGCTTCATCTGTTTTTAAAATCAGTGCTAAATCTTGTGTTCCATTTTTATAATACTTGACCTAGGTTAAAGTATTACCAATGCCAATGCATAAGAATTAAGTAGTGTGATATACAACAGTGAGATCGATTCCAAAATGTGTAAGACAGAAACGCTACACAAATGCACTTTTTCGAATTCTAAACCACAAATTTTACAAATGTATGAGAACAAATCAATACAGTCTTACCATTCATTTCATAATCTCCATATGAATTTTTATACCAGAGCTTGAAGTTGAGGTGACACTTAGTGTAGACTACAGCAGTCAGAACAAAAACAACAAACAAGACTATTGATGCCACCATTGCTCCTATGTGATTGGGGGAAACTGGGTAAAAGAAAAAAAAAAATTTTTTACATTGCATGCACATTGTAAATAGTTGTAAATTTTAATTGACAGATTTTTTAAAGCTGTCATTGTAAACCATTTCATAAAATAATGTGGACTAATTAATATCCTGGTAACATACTGTATAGAGTTTAATACCCTTATTTAACTTGCCATGATCTATGCCCCAAGGAATGTCCCTTTAATAGCACACTAACTAAGTGCTAAAAAGATTAGGTTATTTTGAATTTGTGAAAATCTAAGTATGTGGCAAATGTATTGGTATCACACAGAGCAGTATGTTTTATAGTACCGAACATGTCTAAATCTCTATTCAAAAGTGACAAACATGCTGTAAAGGGGACATGCTCACTACATTAGGCTTGTCGCCATGCTGCCTGTTATGTCGGTGACTATGTCATGATGTTGGAGACATAGTGTTTTAAGGAGATTCAAGCAAACCCAATGCCTTATGCATTCAAGCCAGTGAGGAGGAGTGTAACTGTACGAAAGCAAGATTGTGCAGAGAAGCAGCCATAAGTTCCCTGAGGTGTGAACAGGGTGGGCAACACCAACTGGTGCAAGTGTGGTAATTGCAAGCAAGTTGATCTGCTTTCAAGAGGCTAATGTGGACCACTTGCCTGGGGATCTTCCCTGCATAACCTTAACCCACACTTAGCGAATGCTCTTCTAGGAACGTTTTGAAAGATGCTGGAACAGGCCATCAGCAGCAGGTATTGTAACCTTAGCTAGCGATTGCTACTTAGCATGCAAAAGGGCACAGCGTAGTGTTGGAAATGCCAGAGTTAATTCATCTGCTTTCACTGTCACCTAGTTAAGCTGACATTCATATTTGTGAAGTTTGGAAGCCAGTTGGCTTGTTAGTAAGTTAGCAAGCGCATAATATTGCCTGTTTTCCTTTTTCTTTTTTTTTTACTCTATAAAATTCATCACTGCATCCAGGGGCAATGCAATCAATTTTCAATTTGGCTTTTCTCATTTTTCATTGAGTTTCATTGAGCTAATAAAAGCTAATAGTTAACATTAGCTAATGTAAACTAATGTAGGTTTTAGACAATTCAACTACTAATGCTGCATTCTACGTTAGGAAAAGATGACGCTACACGTGTTTAAAAATGTGATATAAAAAGATTATATTATTATGTTTACGATTTCTAGAGTGTGAATCCACCTTTACAATGCTAACTCTATCTAGTGTTTCCTTTAAACCCCAACAGCATACTACTAAATAGTAATGCCTGATAGCTGGCAACCAAACCATTTGTTAATTTATTATACACGGTTAGCCAAATCTCTACTGTTATACACGTTGTTCTTACTACACTGTATACTCAAATTGCCTTGACCTATAATTATCAGCAATTTTTTAATATCAAATGTTAAAATACACATTTGTAATCACACATTTGTTTAGAAGTGCTATACACTATTTAAAAAGTTACATTTCAATACCCATTTTAGCTGTGATTTAAAGTCGGTCTTACAAGTGCTCTGAAGCCTGAAGGTGGTTGTACTATTCCATATTTCACAAGTGTATAGACCAAAATCCACATCTTCCTTTAGCCTCACAGTCAGAATGCTGTTTGCAATCACCCCACCTTCACTTGTTAACCTGAAAAAAATACATTACATAAACACTAACAGTGCTTCATTAACTGTATTTTTGCGACAGTTGTTCACTGTGGCACTTACCACTGGGAGGTGTTCTGTGTAAAGTTGAAGAGGGGTTCTCCATTTTTGCTCCACTGCGGATGGGTATCACAGTCACTGTTATTAGAGCTTAGCAGAACAGTGCAGTTTAGCTGAACACTGGAGCCTAGGCTTCCCCAAACATCCTTGACAGTCCCACGGAACTCAGACTGAGGGGTGCCACTACACAGCCACTCTGCCAGTAAAGCAGTAATAAATAAGCAGTTAATACGTATTAAAGTAAAATATATATACAGTACATTGCTGAGCATTATTATAAACTACACAATTTCTCACAAGTGAATGTTTTCTGGCAGACACAAGCAGTGCAAGCTTTTATTTAATTTCACATATGAAGGAATGCCCTCTAGACGATGAGTGCCAAAAATGAATACAGATTGCTTAAATGTGTACTTATACGAGTGGGAAATATACTGCTCAAAAAGTAGAACACTTAAATCACACACTGGATCTCGATAAATGATTCAAGTTAAAAATCTTTAGTAACATAAATTGTGTAATTTGTTGAGAACAAAATGACCAAACAACAGACCCAGTGAGATCTAGATTTAAAATCACACTGAAAATCACAATAAAAAACTTAAATCACAGGCTGACCCAATTTAAGCAACTCATAATGTGACTCAGTAGTGTATATGGCTCTAATGGCATGTATGGATGTGCCGTCCTGGAGGAGCTATGTATCCTTGTCTCGTGCTAGCAGCACTGACAAGAATACTAGTAAAACTCAAGTAAGTGTTCATGTGCATCAGCTGTGATCAAATTGTGGCAATGCATAGACTTAGGAGTGTTTTCTAGTCCACAGTGGCCTCAGTAATTTTGAAATGGAAGAAGCTTTGCACAAGCTTAAATATTCCTAAAGTTGGTTGTTTAGCCAAACTGAGCATCTATGCAAAAAGGCCCTTGGCCAGGGAGGTAAAAAAAAAGGAATCTGTTGGACCAACACCTGTATGTAGCACTTTGTAAATTAGGCCTTGATGCAATGAAAATTGAACACTTTATATAAGCCAACTGAATGTTCCTGAACAACAAGAATGATAGATCAGACCTGTTACAACCTTTACACATTATGATTGGCACATATTACACAGTGATCTGGGCACTGTCGCCACACAGCAAGAAGGTCCTGGGTTCGATCCCCAGGTGGGGCGGTCTGGGTCCTTTCTGTGTGGAGTTTGCATGTTCTCCCCGTGTCTGCATGGGTTTACTACGGGAGCTCCGGTTTCCTCCCACAGTCCAAAGACATGCAAGTGAGGTGAATTGGAGAAACTAAAATTGTCCATGACTGTGTCTGATGTAACCTTGTGTGAACTGATGAACCTTGTGTGAAGATAAACTACCATTCCTGTCATGAATGTAACCAAAAGTGTAAAACATGACGTTAAAATCCTAATAAACAAACAAACAAACACAGTGACCTGGTGACAGAGCTTAAAAAGTCAACTGACAGGTTAAGACCAGACATAGTCTTTAATTTTGCAATTAACATGCCCATCGTAGTTGTGTGCATATTTACATGTGTATTTACACTTTGTAATTATTCTACATTGTCTACAAAGTAAACTCATGTAAACTAAGCAGGGTGTGTCTCTGAATGTCCTTGAGTGACCCAGCCAAGGCTCAGACTTAAACCCCATTAAACATCTGTGGTGAGACCTAAAAATGGCAGTTCACAGACACTTGCCATTCAATCTGACAGAGGTCCTGCAATTTTGAATGGGACAAACAGCTATAATTGCCATCAAATAGAGAAAGTACTGAATAAAGCCTAAATGAAGGCTGTCCGATTTTGTTTTTTACATTGTCATTATGAGGATTAAGTGTAGAAACCTGAGGTGTAAAAATGGCAACTGTATCCATTCAAAATCAAATCAAAAACCAAATCCACAAAGTGTGCAAAAAGTCAATATGTCTAAGTATATACAGTAGCAATAAAAAAATCAACCCCAAAAAGGAAATGAGAATTTATAACACAAAAATGTTCTGCAGAGCTAGATTTTGTCTTAGATGAAGTCTTTATTAGTTGCATGATACATCAAATTTTTTCTATACACGTTAGTATCATGTCCTTCAGTGTAAGGGGTGTTACATATTTCCGATTGCAAATGCATATATTTAATTGCTGGACTGTTTTAAAGTGTGTCTTGTTTTGCTTTTTCCTCTATGATTTTATGATTTTTCTTTCTTTGTTTTCATATTAATTCCCAGGCTGTACAACACTCATCTTTGGTTACATTTTGTCTTGACTTGTCTACTTCATGTCCAAACAGTACTGTACTAACTGTGCCGACCAGCAGGTGCAAACCAGATCTGTGTAACGACAACATTAGTGAGTGTTTACACTGCTAACATTTGCCCAGAGTGCTTTACTAATGTCTGAAAGGTTTTCTGGCTGTGTTTTTGAATGAGGGCTCCAGTCAGGGTAAGCACAGGCACACCTATATGTGTGCAAAGTTGTGTGTTTGCTCTGTAATAACTGGGTGTATTAAATTACTTTAAACTACTTGTAATTTGTAAATATTGAATATTTAAAAAATGTTTAGCAACTATATTATTCAATGTTTCTCACAAGTCTGAACTGAACTGTGTTGAAAGACCATGGTATCTAATGATGTCTCATAAAGACAGATCACCTGCACAACCCCCGATCTGATCAAAGAGAGCCGGATCACAACACACCCCCTTCAGCACGTGTCCAATCAGCGGCAGATTCTTATCACCTGTCAGTGGTACGTTCACACACAGAGCTGTATTGTGTACGGACTGCCATACTAAGCTCAATGTAACGCACACCAACCCATTCCCAGCCACTCACGCAGGTGCCTGGACCAGTCCTGGAGATTGCATATCGCAGCAGCAGCAGGAAGGGACCCTGTCTGACCTTCCATCTCTCAAACACGGCCGGGTTGGTGGCTCTGTTGGGATTTAGACTTACGAGTTGGAACACTCCACAGTGGTGTGCTAGTGCATTAGACTGCTGTGCTGCGTGGTTATTTGTGTTATGGGTTTTATTTCTCTGGACATTATATTTGCACAATCTACAATCTTGGGACAAATGCTAGGGGAAAAGCCTGTTGGTGGATCCTACTAAGGATGTCTGTTTTTGAAACCAAATAGATACAAATATTGATGCGAATTAATCCTTATTTAGATAAAATTTTGATGTCACAGTGTAACCAAGTTATATAAACATAAAGAAGGGTGATAGAGGCATGCTTTAAAAGACTTCGGTTCCAATGTTTATATAAATGCTGTGTGGCATGTGAGTAAAAATCACAAATATGTAAAAAATACATCATTGCAAATTTTAAGGCCAGTATCAGTCCTAATGCTCTTACTTAGTATTGGATTTTTTCGACATTTCTAACAAAAATAATATATTTATTTCATTATCTTTTTTTTCCCACTTTTTTTTTTCAATTTTCTCCCCTAATCTAGTCATGTCCATTTACCCTGATTGCATCCTCTATTCTGATTCGACCCTTCACCGCTGACTGAGGACGCCTCTCAACTGACATACACCCCCTCCGGGTACAGACTGCATTTTTCACCTGCAAGAGTCGAGTTCATACACCGACGGGCACTGTGTATGGAGGGTCACACCCCCATCAGCATTATTCCTCAGCCCTGTGCAGGCGCAATCAGTCAGCCAGCAGGGGCCACAGTTGCACCAGTTATGAGGACCTATGATCCGACTTTTTACCCCTAATCCTGAACAACAGCCAATCGTTGTTCATGCAACCGCCCAACCCAGTCGGAAGGCAGAGCTGAGATTTGATACGATGTATTCGAAACCCCAACTTTGGTGCGCTAGCATACTTTACCACTGCACCACCTGAGCGGCCTTATTTCATTATCTTTGTTAACTGCTTCATATTGGTCAGGCTTGCTGTGGATCAAAAACATGCTCCAGGAACAATGAACACAATTTGGGAATACACCCTCACACAATCTCACACTTACTCACTGCAAACTAGGCATCACCTACTGGCAAGTTTTGGGATGTGGGAAAAAAGCCTAAAGGAAACCCAGATGGAAACAAGGAGAGCATGCCAAAACTTACAGTCAGTGTGTGTGTTTTGGAACAAGGACCCTGAAGGTTTGAGACAACACTGTGTCATAAGATTAATACATGAATTGCCAAAAAAAACAAAACTGAAAATACACCAGGAAAAAAGCAATGAAAAGACTTCTGAACACCAACACAGTCACAACTGCACCTCTGTGTATTTGCATCTACTCAAATTCACTGTAAGCCAGGAAGACAATGTAGAAGAATTAAATAGTGTAAATATGCACACAACTACTATGAGCATGTCAATTGTAAACTTAAAGACTATGCCTGGTCTAAACCTGTCAGTTGACTCAGTCACCATATCACTGTTTAATGTGTGCTAATCATAATGTGTAAAGGTTGTAACAGGTTTGACTTATCATTCTAGTTCTTCAGGAACATTCAGTTGGCTATTTGGGGAATTTGGGGATAAATAAACATTAGCCTACTGTAAAACAAAGACATCTAATGTCAGCTGTGTGGTCTAGTGTAAACACACTAACCTGTGGTAACCTATACTGGAAACTTGTTATATGTTGCTATAACTTAATATATCTGGCCTGCTGTGTTTATATGTGAATGCTGTAATTACACAGCACATTTAGGATTAATGGTAAGGAGAGCAGTCTGAACTCCATCACTGATTAACCACCTCGTATAGTGTTAACAGCACAATCAACAGGTACAAAGTTCAAGTCAGGACTGGAGCCTTTTCCGTCTGATACAACATTAGTTTATGCTTAGACAAGTAACAACATAGGTCTTGTTGGCTATATTTTATATTTAAAAGAGTTAAGATTTAAGAGGCTTTATTGTCATTTTAGCTATAAACAAGTACATATTAAAATGAAACTATGTTTCTCTAGAACCAGGGTGCAACACAGAACACAAGTGCAAACAATACAATACAAACTGCAGATAATAAATGTAATAAATGTGGCTGGAAACATTTTCCTTAAATGTAATATCATAATAGTTATAATATAACATTATAAAGTTATAAAGTTGATATGCTTTTTTAGGAATAAGTAATTGGGGCATTGCATCTTACTAACCTTTCTGGTGCAGTCACAGGGTTAGTAGTTCTTTTACAAATTAAATTGAGTCATTGTAAAGCTGGTTCAGTTTACCATGCCATATAAAATAAAAGAAGAAAATTATGTGAAGAATGTTATTATTAGATTATTATTAATAGTTTTACTGATCTGCTTGTAAATGGTTGGTTGTAGCTATTATAAATAATGTACTTAGTCCATCATTAAGTATATCTAAGATTTACAGTCAGTAATACAATGGTAGAGTAACTTTAGAAGTTTAGTAAGTGTAACAGAAAAAAACTGACTGACAAATTGACATGTTTGACATGACATTTTCACATCCACATGTTTGTTATGAAGTCATATGTAACTCGTAACATTAAGTCCTGCTTGTTTAACTGTAACGTAGGCCAAGTACATTACCTAAATTTACAACAGCTACAGTGCACAAGTTCCTAATATTGTTGGTTTGTTTTCACTTTTGATAAAGCACACACACACACACACACACACACACACACACACCCCTCTATTTGCAGCTAAACTTCTGAAACACTTAAACAACAAACCAAGACTGGTTCCAGATCTCACCTCCGCTGATGAGAGTAAAGTGGTTCCATGTTACCCACACGAAGAGAAGCGTTTGCATTTCCACCTGTCCCATTCAAGCGTTATTTTATAAAGGACAGCAGCAAATTTGCCTTGTTTTTAAATCCAGTGTGCTGAAAATAAATCTATGTAAACGTGTAACGATAACTGGAGGCTACGTGTGTTCTTTAGGTCATAAGAGAAAACACAGGTAGGTGAAAATTCCGCGCTAGAACAGCCACTAGAAAATAATAAACAGTGGCGTGCTCGGAACTGCGTGTCACGTGACCCTCGTTTACTTTCGCCTTGTTAATCACAGGACGTAGTGATGAGAATTATGGCTCTTTGAAGGGAGCCGGTGTTCTGTCGATTTATCCTACCCATCGATTTGTCCTACTGAGCATGCGCACATCGGTTTTGACTCGTTGCGGGGAACGCCTATAATTCTGTGCTACCTTTGCCTAATTTATTTGTTCTAGCGGTTAGTAACGTATGGTTTCGTTTTAATTCTTTAAAAAGTTTAAAGTTTAAGTGTATGTAATGATGTTATTATGTGACTTTAAAAAAAAAAGCTATATAAAAATATTCAAAGTGCTTAAATGAGCTGTACTTGATTGATTACAGTTAAATAACTGTGTATCTTAATAATGCTGTGTTAACGTTGTATTTAACCACGTTTATACATGCCTTTGGTAATTTTAGATGCGTTTTTCATACATCTAGAAAAGCCAATCATTTTTAAATAACCATCTGCGACCTTAACATTATGACAACACAAAATGTATTAGGTTATTTTTCAGTTTTGTGCTTTATTAGCAGTTCAATATGTACAGTAACGGTTGTTTGAAGTTAAAGTTGAGTTTAAAGTGAATTACTGAATGAATATGTTGAGCATTTATTACGTTTTTTATGTACTCAGTTATTTGTATATGTACAACTATTTTTTGCTGCTCCCCTGTCAGTTTAGTTCTAATTATTTGAGATTAAGATGTTCTTCGGGTTAGAATATTATTTACTACAAAATCAAAATGTACATACATCATACACACATACACATATATATATATATATATATATATATACATACTGTATATACATACATATACTGTATATACATATAATACTCACTACATAGCCAACACTACATATACACACTACATAGCCAAAAGAACTCGCTTGTAGTTCTACAATTACTGACTGTAGTCCATCTGTTTCTCTGCATGCTTTGTTAGCTCCCTTCATGCTGTTCGTCAATGGTCAGAACCCCCACAGAGCAGGTATTATTTAGGTGGTGGATCATTCTCAGCACTGCAGTGACACTGCCATGGTGGTGGTGTGTTATTGTGTGTTGTGATGGTATGAGTGGATCAGAAACAGCAGTGCTGCTGGAGTTTTAAAATACAGTGTCCACTCACTGTCCACTCTATTAGACACTCCTACCTAGTTGGTCCACCTTGTAGATGTAAAGTCAGAGACGATCGCTCATCTATTGCTGCTGTTTGAGTCGGTCATCTTCTAGACCTTCATCAGTGGTCACAGGACACTGCCCACAGGGTGCTGTAGGCTGGATATTTTTGGTTGGTGGACCAATCTCAGTCCAGCAGTGAGGTGTTTAAAAACTCAGCACTGCTGTGTCTGATCCATTCATACCAGCACAACACACACTAACACCATGTCAGTGTCACTGCAGTGCTGAGAATGATCCACCACCCAAATAATACCTGCTCTGTAGTGGTCCTGTGGGGGGTCTGACCACTGAAGAACAGGGTGAAAGCAGGTTAAAAAGTATGTAGAGAAACAGATGAACTACAGTCAGTAATTTTAGAACTACAGAGTGCTTATACATGATAAGTTTTTCAGGATGAACTCAAGTTCATATGCATGTATAAATAGCTGGAGGTAATATTGTTATTGAACATTTTAAACTAGTTAGAATTTTGCTAAACCAGATTTTGCCACTGTCTCCATTAATTAATAGGAATTATAAAGCCAAGTGAACTTCATGACAGCAGGGCTGAGTGGTGATTTAAGACAATGCAGAGGATTACTGCATAAGTTGCTCCATGCTGCAAGACAGAGCTGACAAGAGCATGATTGAAATGATAGATATTTAGAGCAGCTATATTATACAGATATACAGATATATTTTATCTAATTTTACCTTTATTATTAAAAAGTTATTGTGAACATTATTTACTGATTTGTACAGCATTGTTACCTGTTTTACTCAGGTGCAGTGTGACAGTAGATGGGTACATTTTAATGTGCAGAATATAACAAATCACACCCAAAATACATATGTAAAAAATGTAGACACATCCACCAGAGACTCAGGATGTGTTGTTGTTAATAAACTAGTTTAAAAATTACACAATTATTTGAGATGTATGGGCTGTATAGTGGCTCAGTGGGTAGCTTTGTTGATTCACAGCAAGAAGGTCCTGGGCTCCATTTACAGGTGGATTCTTTCTGTGAGGAGTTTGCATGTTCTCCCCATGTGTATGTGGGGGGTTTTTTCCGGGTGCTCTAGTTTTCTCCCACAGTCCAAAGACATGCAAGTGAGGTAAATTGAAGATACAAAACTGTCTCTGACTGTGTTTGATATTAAATGTGTGAACTAATAAATCTTGTGTAATGAGTAACTACCTGCCCTGTCATGAATGTAACCATGATGTTAAAATCCTAATAAATAAATTAAAAATTAAGATAAATGTCTGAGAGACAGGTCAATAAATCAAGTGTGCTACCTATCATTTGTAATAAAATATAAGCCCATCGAGATGTGCTAACACTATTTATAATAAGACATAGATCTATCGAGATGCGCTGTCTATTGTTTATAATAATATACATACCTATCGAGATGTCCTACCTATTGTTTATAATAATATACATACCTATCGAGATGTCCTACCTATTGTTTATAATAAGATACATACCTATCGAGATGTCCTACCTATTGTTTATAATAAGATATAGAGCTATCGAGATGTCCTACCTATTGTTTATAATAAGATATAGAGCTATCGAGATGTCCTACCTATTGTTTATAATAAGATACATACCTATCGAGATGTGCTACCTATAGTTTATAATAAGATACATACCTATCGAGATGTCCTACCTATAGTTTATAATAAGATACATACCTATCGAGATGTGCTACCTATAGTTTATAATAAGATATAGACCTATCGAGATGTGCTACCTATAGTTTATAATAAGATACATACCTATCGAGATGTCCTACCTATTGTTTATAATAAGATATAGAGCTATCGAGATGTCCTACCTATTGTTTATAATAAGATACATACCTATCGAGATGTCCTACCTATTGTTTATAATAAGATACATACCTATCGAGATGTGCTACCTATAGTTTATAATAAGATACATACCTATCGAGATGTGCTACCTATAGTTTATATTAAGATATAGACCTATCGAGATGTGCTACCACTAGTTATAATAAGATACCTATAATTTATAATATGATAGACATAATTTTAATAAGAATAGATCGATAAAACTTAAATATTTACTACAGGAATACATTTCGATAGGGTAGGACAAATCGACAGATAGATCTATAAATCTGCGCTACGGTAGGAAGTTTCGATAGGGTAGGACAAATCGACAGATAGATCTATAAATCTGCGCTACGGTAGGAAGTTTCGATAGGGTAGGACAAATCGACAGAACACCGGATCTTTTGGCCCCGTTCCTTTTACAGAGCCGTTCAAAAAAATGGCTCTTCGTTCTTTTTTTCAGGCAGCGAGAGGCGCTACTGGGTAACTATAAGACAGCCCCGATATTAATATCAATGACGAACAATCATGCAACTTTTGCTACCTTGCCTTAAATGTAGGTCTAATTCAAACAACACATGAGAAAAAAAGATTGTTGTCAAAAGTATACAAATTGACAACAAGTATATTTTAATTACAAAAATAGTTTAAAATAATTGCAATAAATCATCTGTTGTATAATTTGTAGCCAAACTGGGTTTACATTTCAAGCATAAAAAAACATTAGAAACACAAAAACAAGAGGCGTGACTCGGTTCCTTTCGTTCATTTTAAAGGGCTGTTCAATAGAATCGGATTGTTCACGAACAACCCATCACTAATAGGACGTTTGTGCAACAGTGCAGGTACATTTAAAAAGTATATTTACACTTCTAAAAGGCTAAAAATATTTCTAAAACTGATTGATTTTATTTTATTCTTGTACCATCACATCTGACCAATTTCCTTTTAGCACAAAGTGAATTTTTGTGTTCTAACCTTTGCAAACACCTTGCATGTACTTTGTAACTGGTTCAAATTAGCCTTATTTAAATGGGCACAGAGAAGGCACCAGCTGTAGTTTATCATTTATTAATCCATTCATTGTCTGTTTTTACCACCACTTAATTCTGGTCAGGGTCATGGTAGGTCTGACTCAATGGGCAAAACAGCCTGGACAGCTGTAGCCTAGTGGATAAGGTACTGGACTAGTAATCAGAAGCCCAGCCTCTGCCACCATACCACTGTTGGGCCCTTGAGCAAGGCCCTTAACCCTCAATTGCTTAGATTGAAGTCGCTATGGATAAAAGCGTCTGCTAAATGATGTAAATGTAATGTGAATGAAACACCCTGGTTAGGTCATTTTGTAAAATGCAATAAAAAGAAGAATTTTTTTGTTAATTTTCTTCAATATTTAAGTGACAAATGTATTAAGATTTCCAATGTTTTCACTGATCAGCATAATTGTATTTAGTAAATATTAGATTAGATTAGATTAGATTAAACTTTATTGTCATTACACATGTACAAGTACAATGCAACGAAAAGCAGTTTAGCATCTAACCAGAAGTGCAATAAGCAGAAGGTGCAGAATAAACAGTATTTATGATATACATTATTTACAGTGGGTAAATAGTAGTGGTATAAACAGGATCTATAAACTATACTATAAACAAGATATGTAGCTGAAAACAATATACATATTAAGATGCAGATTAATATTAAGGTTGCATATGCAGGTTAAGGTGATTAAGGTGCTATGGACACGATCAAGGAATGAGTACATAAAAACATGATAAACAGATGTATACAGTATATATGAGATTTATGTACAAATGAGGTATGTACCAGTGAAATACAAAGCGGAAAAAGGATAAAAATGATAATGTTTGTAGTGCAACCTTGCTAGGAGGAGAGATGGGGGTGGGGGGGGGGGGGGTTAAACGGGGGACAGAGTTCAATATGGAGACAGCTCTGGGGAAAAAGCTGTTCCTCAAATATAAACACATTTACAATTTGATGCTTGCAATATATTTAAAAAAGTTGGAACAGTTTAGCTTTATGTTCCATCAGATTTCCTATTAATATAACCTTTTGATGGTTTGGGAATTGAGCACATTCATTGTTGCCTAAATTTCCATTGTCATTTGGTCCATCTGAAAAGAGCTCAGGGTCAGAGAACTCTGTGACATTTCTGTATAGAGTTAATGACAGGCTTTCTCTTTGTTTAACAGAGTTTCAGATGACATTTTTTGATACAGTGTTAGATTGTGACAACAGTGACAACAGTTTTCTGAATTACTCCCACGCCCAACAGTAAACTTAAAAGGACTGAAATTAGTGACAAAAATGTAAACAAACTCAAATTAGTAAAAGCTACACTACATGACCACAGGTGTGTGAACAACCCTTTTAATTATTGCATGTGTCTGTTACACCCATTGTTAACAAGTGAAAAAAACTGTATCTTTAAACATTCTTAGGGATTTAGTAGGGATCTACTGCTTGACAAACTTCCAAATTAGGATTGAATCATTGCACCTGGGACTTTATTTAGGGGCCTGTCTTTATAGACACTGCACTGTTTACTTGTGATACAATAGAAACATTCAAGCAACCCAACCAAGACCTCATAAAAAATGTAAACATGCAAAAATCTGATTCCTTCTTAAGAGCATTTCCCAAACATCCAAATGTATCAACTGTAAAATATTTTGCAAGTCCCAGGATATTTTGGTTTGAAAGGTTCAGAGGCACCCAAAGACCGCAACACAGAACTGAGATGGAGGCATCAATTACCAAAGTGAGATCCACCGTTAAGAGTGTGCTACATCACCTAAATGGCTTCCATGCAAGAGAGAAGCCCCTAATTCAAGACTGGCATAAAAAGCCAGACTAAAGTTTGAACCAGGACAAAAAACTAGCCTTCTGAGGGCGTATTCTGTGGTCAGATTAAGCAAAAATTGAACTGTCTGACCTTAATGATCAGCGCTATGCATGAGGCTTCTAATACAAAGACCACCATCCCAACTGTAAAGCAAAGGGGTGTACTTCAGAAAGTAGATGACAAGAAAGTGGATTATTTGAAAAATACAACATCTCTGGATGAGGACAGGACAATAATCCTAAATATTCCTTCAAAGTTGTCACAAAATGGCTTTAACAATGTTAACACACACATTCATCAAGATATTTTTTGCTTCTTTTTGTTTTTATCAAATACACTGATTAATTTTAAAAAGCAAAAAATAGTGGTGTCTGATTTAAAAATTAAGAACACATTTGTATGAGCAAACTGCAAGGATTTTAAATAATTGCCTCAGTTTGTAAAACTGCACAGCTCATAATCTGTCCTCAACAGAATATTTAACTGTGCATATTGTTTAGAAAGCAACATTTTGAGACAGGCATTGACAGATTTATGTCAATACACCATTTTTAATTTTGTTTCTGAAAAAAGTGCAATATTATACATTCATTTTTCATTTTTCAAATTTAAAAATAAGTACAGTCATTAACATACATAGCGAATTAGTAAAGTAAAAATAGAACTATGAAAACAAATAAAACAATAAATTTTAATCCAACATGATGATAACATTACATCATAGACTAGGTAAATATTTAACAAAAGAAACACTGCTCTGTGAGAAACAGTGGTAGTTCTCAAACATTTGGTCAGCATGGCGGCAACAGTGGAGCTGAGCTGTTTTTATAAAGTAGTAACAAACAAAAAATACTGAAGTGCTGGCTACATCTATACGTGTTGCAAGTTGAGGCCTCCAGCAAAGAATTCTGCACATGTAAATAGTGAGTTTACGGTACACAGCAACTAGTGTTTGTCCTTCAAGCCTTCTTCTGCCAGATCAATTGTGTGATCTGAAATGTTTTGGTTTTTCACGCCTGTAAAAAAGTACAATTTATTACATTTATTGCTTTTGAGCCAGTAAAAAGACGAAATAAGTTTTGTATAAACAGCAGTTACCTAAATCATTTTGGCATACTGGAAGCACAGGAGAAATCTATATGAAACTTTTTATGAGTGTTTTATATGAGTGTTTTATGATGATTAAAAATACAATTGCAAGACATTTGCAGTAAATTTGTGATTTAGTAGTGCAGGCAGTAATGTGTGACTCTCCGTACACGATACAGCTGTTTATGAGACCCCATCTTTGACATGTAAAAAGAAGCAGTCGGCGAGTTTGTGCATGTGTCGAAGGAGACGCTTGATAGTCTGGGTTGGGGTCTGCAGCGGCAAGGGACAGTGCAATTGGAGAAACTGGGTCTTGGTATTGGAAAAAGTGCAAAAATAGAAACAAATACATGTGCAGATAATAGAAGCAAAAAACACTGAAAGAATATGTGAAGATGGTTTTTGCATGTTTGAACTGCTCTCCTTGACCATTCTACATTTTGTTCCAGCGCAGACAGGGTGGGTTTTCATTCAGTTACAAGAGAAAATATTTACCTGAGAAAACCCAAACAAATAAAAAAGTACTGTTTTTTTCCTCTTGGCAGCAGCATGGCACAGCATGTTGGGTGATTTTCACACAGCAACATAGCTACTGGGGTCCTGGATTTGATCTTTGCTATTGGTCAGTTATGAGGTTCGCATGTTATTTTCATGGCTTTTAATCTTGGTACTCTAGTTACCTTCCTTGCTTCGTTTACATTTCTACATTTTTGGCAGCACGCTTTTATCCAAAGCGACTTACAGTACTGTGACAGTAGTCTAAGCAATTGAGGGTTAAATGCCTTGCTCAAGGGCCCACCAGTGGCAACCTGGCAGTGGTGGGGCTTGAACCAGTGACCTTTCGATTATTAGTTCAGTACCTTAATCACTACTCTACAACTGCTCCAAAAACATGAAAATGACCAACCACAACCCTGATCAGGATAAAGTGGTTAGTAAAAATTAACAAATGAATTATCTCCCCTACTCTTTCTGTCTCTGTCAAAGTTTTGATTAGAAATTTAATGATACATTTATTTATTCAATATAAATATATACCGTATACAGTATAATATAGTTATATGTATTTCCTTTATTGTGCTTTGCAGCCTGATCATACCTTTTTTTTCTACTTCTATACCTTCACGGGCACGTGTTTGTGTGGCCTACAGAGTGCCTTTAAAAAACTATTTGCCCTTAAATTCGTGCATATTTGCCTCATTAATTGTTTAATATCTTTAAACCTAATATATGACAACTGGATACAATTTTTTAATTATTTTATTTATTGACGGAAAAAAAATTACCCAATGCCAACTGACCTTGTGTAAAAAGTAGTTTGCTCTTTTTATGTTCCATCTATTTTTTTTATCAACTACTTACCCAAATTTAAGCAAATTTAATTCATGTTTGGAGTGGCCTAGTCAAAGTTCTGAATCATAATGGGATGATTAATAGGCATGAACGTCATTTTAATTGGCTGAATTAAAACAATGCAAAGGCTCAAATTAGCAACAAACACTGAACTCTAATTATAGAAGGTATTTGGGTACAATTGTTGCTGCTAAAGGTTTTCTTTTGTTGTAACAGAACATGCTGGGCTTTGGTGGCAGAACCTTGCTGTAACTGCCATGCAATTTATGGCCTGCAGAGGGGGCGAGGAGACGCAGATTTAAGGCAAGGCAAGGCAAGGCAAGGCAAGTTTATTTGTATAGCACCTTTCATACACAGTGGCAATTCAAAGTGCTTTACATAAAGAAAAAAATTAATTAAAAGCATTAAAACATTCCTGAGATCTAGAACCTCAGAAAGACTTCTTGCAAACATTTAGTTACAATTAAGAACATGAAATTCAAACAAGAGAGATAAAAAAAATTAAGAACATGAAAAATTAAAAGAAAATATTGTAAAATATATCCTACAATTTGGGAAATATGAAATTAAAACAAGAGAGATAAGCAATTAAGAACATGAAAACTAAAAGAAAATATAGTAAAATATACCCTACAATTTAGAATGTACACTACTCTATAAAAATAATTATTAAGAGCATGAAAAACTAAAAGAAATATGGTAAAAGGAGGCTAATAGCAAACATTTTAAGCTCAATCATAGGCACAAGGAAAAAGAAAAGTTTTTAACCTGGATTTAAACATTTCTACATTTGCGGAACATCTAATATCTGTTCCAGTTATATGCAGCCCAACAGCTAAATGCTGCTTCACCATGTTTAGTTTGGACTCTGGGCTCAACTAGCTGACCTGAGTCCATGGATCTAAGAGATCTACTAGGTTTCTGGGCCGAACCCATTCAGTGATTTATAGACCAGTAGCAGCACTTTAAATTCTATTCTGTAACTAATCGGAAGCCAGTGTAGAGATTTTAGAACTGGAGTGATGTGCTCAGTTCTCTTCGTCTTAGTTAAAACTCTAGCAGCAGCGTTCTGAATGAGCTGTAACTGTTTAATGGTCTTTTTGGGAAGTCCAGTTAAGAGACCATTACAATAGTCCACCCTACTGGAGATAAAAGCATGGATCAGCTTCTCTAGGTCTTGTTGGCACACTAGACCCTTGATTTTGGCTATATTTCTAAGATGGTAGAAGGCTGTTTTGGTGATGGTTTTAATATGACTGGTGAATGTAAGATCTGAGTCTATTAGAACGCCAAGATTTCGGACTTGGTCTTTGGTTTTTAGAGCCCGGGAACTGAGGTGTTCACTGACACTAATCCTCCTCTCTTTGCTGCCAAACACAACAATCTCTGTTTTGTCCTTATTTAACTGTAAAAAATTCTGGCTCATCCAGTTATTGATGTCCTCCAGACACTGACACAGTGAATCTATTGGGCTGTAATCATCTGGTGATAGAGCCAGATATATCTGTGTGTCATCTGCATAACTATGGTAAATATGGTTTTTACAGAGTTAAAGATAGTTTAAAAAAATTCAGATGGCAACATGTCGAGACAACATGTCGATGATTTAAGATGCTAAACTGTTTTCTCCAGAGTGCTTTGGTCTATTGTATTAAATTGTGACATAGTAGTCATGTTATTTCTAGGTGTCTGTAGGGGCGGCATGGTTTCATCGTTTGACTAAGTGGCGTTGATGGTCAGTCTAATAGTTTTGATTTTTTCACAGAAGAAATGAGCAAATTCATTACATTTCTCTGTGGACAGAAGTTCTGGTGTGATCTGTTTTGGAGGATTTGTAAGCTTGTCGACCACGTTGAATAGAGTGCGGGTGTTGTTGATGTTCCTGTTAATGATCTTAGAGAAGTGCAGCTGTCTAGCCCTGCATAACTCCGAGTTAAAACTACAAAGGCTTTGCTTATAGAGATCATAGTGGATTTGAAGTTTAGTTTTCCTCCACTTACGTTCAGCTCTCCTGCATTCTCTTTTCAGAGCTATTACCATCATTGTGTTACGCCATGGTGCTTTCTGTTTGCTCAACGTTTTCATGACTTTTACCGGGGCAACCACATCCATGACAGTGAATATTTTCACATTAAAGTTATCCAGAAGTTCATCAACTGACTCTGCAATTAAAGTTGGTGATATAGCTATGGCCTCCATAAACTGAGAACTAGTGCTTTCATTTATGTACCTTTTCTTAACAGAAACAGAGCTAGTTTGAGCATCTGGAGTTATCAGTATTTCAAAGAAGACACAAAAATTATCAGAGAGGGCCAAGTCCTTGACCATAACAGAAGAAATGTTAAGACCTTTAGTAATAACTAGATCCAGAGTGTGCCCTCGAGTATGTGTAGGCCCTTTCACATGTTGCAATAGACCAAACGTGTCAAAAAGTCCAAAAAGTTCTTTGGTGTTATTGTCCTTGTTATTATCTAAATGGATGTTAAAATCCCCAGTTATGATGAAAAAGCTGTACTCAGTGGAGATAACTGACAGTAGTTCAGCAAATTCATCTATAAAATGTGCAGAGTATCTTGTAGGTTTATAAATGGTTAAAAATAAAATTTTGGGAGTACCCTGCAAAATAAAACAGAGCTGACAGAAGTGACAGACGTTTCAGTTTCTCTTAATTAAGAATTGTGCCCTAATTGTGCCTCGTGGCCATTAATTCACTCCAGGTGGGGGTGTTACAGTTTTTCTGTCACTGACTTGCCAGTTCCTTGGTCGGGCAACTTGCAAAAAACTGCAATATCTGTGGAACCATGCTCTGTTTACACTTATCTTTTTCTGCAAACTCACCTGGTATCACAGTGCTTTTGGGCCTCATAACAGACATGCCCAAGTAAAGTGAATTGCCCCAGAGGCAGCATGACGTCCCTTTTTCTGGAGAGAACCCAGGATGCTGCTTGTTCATTGCCGTCCTATGCAATTGTTCAGAGGGTTCCCTATCTTTCCTTTTTTTCAGAGAACTGGTTTGTTGCAGATGGCTGAAACAGCCTGTCATATTGTGACAATCAGTTCTCAGTTCTAATCTATCCCTGTTCTATTTACTTTCTTTGTTGTGGACTATGGATGTTTAAATCTTTTATTTGTTGTTTACTTTATTTTGGCCACCACTTTTTTCCTTTACCTTTTTTAGCCACAGTATTGTTCTACTTTGGTTAAGCATCCTGCAAATTGGGTTCATTTTAAATTCTTGCAGGTTCAAGGCAACTGCTCAGGCTTTTAGTAGCGATGTGTGAACTGCCCCTTTACATTCATTTTGTTTTGTGTTTTCTCATGTTCTCCCTGTATCTAAAAGAATTAAATGTGACAAATATGCAAAAGTAGAGGAAATTAGGAGGGAACCAAATACTGTATCTCACTGTATTTTTAATATTTAAATTTGCAAAGAAAAAAATAATGTGTTAGTATAAAGTGTATTATAAGTAAAAAAAAGGTGCATAATAATAAAATATTTGGTTATTATTAGTATATTAGACACCTACCTCAGTTCCACCTTCAGTCGTTCAAGTTTGTCCTCCAGCCTATTATTTTTTACTTCTAATGAAGAACTAGGCACATACCACCTCGCTATTGACTTACACATCACCATTACGTGCTGCAAAGACAGGTGGGATGCATATTGGTTTGGAAAGAGACAGGCAAAATAGATAAAATTATAAATGAATAGGTTAAATGACATGGAAACATTACCCTAAAATGAAAAATAATAAATAAAAGTCATGTTTTTCCTAATGGTATTAATGTTTTGCCAAGTTTAAAATTTGCTAGCATTTATACCTCAAAGAGAATGACGAAGGCAAAGCGGACTGCTTGAATAACCCAAAACTGATTGGTCAAAGTGTAGTCTTCATTACTTCTGTAGTCTCTATATCTACATAAAAAGTAAATAAATTAATTCATTAAAACAGTATACTTTACAACGCAACATGGACAAACACCTGAGTAAAACAGTTGTTCTAATAGTTTTAATGTGCCACTGAATTAAAATTAAAATACAAATTTAACAAGTCAATGTGTCAAAATAATCACAATAATAATCACATTTAAAGCAAGCACTTACCAAGTACAACCCCAATCCCAAAAAATATATATATGATTATTATTAGTAGTAGTATTAGTATTATTCAATTTAAAAGAGTTAAAAACAGGCCAGCCAGTCTAGCACCTTCACTCTGTTACTACAAAACCATGCTGTTATGTGGCTTGGCATTGTCCTCCTAAAACAAGAATGCTCATCTCCAAAAGAGATATTGTCTAGATGTTACCAAACATTTAGCTAAAAAATGCAAAAACAGAATGAATGGTGCCTTTTGCCATTGCACTAACACACCACCAAACAATGTCAGACACCTATTTTTAACTTTATGTTGGCACATACTGGGGTAAATTCCTTATATTTCCTTAGAGTTGTAAATTAAGAACTAAGAAAAAGTTATAGTACCAGTATAGTATAGTACCATTATCACACACAATCCCATTTTAAAGTTTTAAATGTTCAGATCCACTTTAAATAAAGCTGCCACTAAATTTGTTATCACATTTTAGAAACACTGTACCTGCAGCGTGACACAATTGTGCCATTGTGAATGAGTTGTTGAGGTAAGAAGTCTCTTCTAATTGTTTCATCTTTGATATCAGCGATAGACAGCGTGTCATTTATGTAACCAGACATGCATCTGTGTGAGAGAAACAGACTGCATGAGAGTAGGGTAATTATCATTTGGGATTTGGAATGGGCCATGAATTGGGCCATGGAATTTTCTTTGTAGCATTAAGAAGTAAGATGTTTTACTTACTCAATACCAGTAGCATTGGATCTGGCGCAGGGTCCATAGCGGTAGCGATACACCAATCGAGGGATGAAATCAGAGGATATGCCAATAACCAATCCGTTTGCAATTACAGCTAGCACACCAATCGTCTCCAGGATATTTGTCCAGACACCTACAAAGTGCACATACAGAAATGGTCACATACACAGTTTCAAATACAAAGTGCCTATTTGCACCGGTGCAACCATTATGGCTCCATTAAACACACAAACGTGTGTCCTAATGGTTGAGTAGAATTTTTGGCTCATGAGTTTTTTTTTAACAATTCCTTTATTTACTCCTTATTTATTTATTTATTTCAAACAGGTTTAGTACTTGGGTTAATTTGTTGTATCTACAGGGGGCAAAAACACAAAACCACTACTAAAATGCTTCTATTTTACATTTTCTAAAATTTCATTTTTTATCACAAATCATACACCATATGGGACACCCATTCTATTTTTATGTGAAACTTCAGTGGCCTGTACAGAGCCCTGATTTCAGCCCCACTGAACAGCTTTTGAATGAACTGAAACATGAATAAAGGATTTCATAACCAACAATTTCCACAAACATACTTGTAAGAAGCTCTCTCAGAAGAGTGGCTATTATTATAGCTGTAAAGATAACATAGATTGGATTTTAACACCATGTTTCACACTTTGGTTACTTATATGACAGGACAGGTTACAAATGTTCAAGTTCAATGTCAAAGGCAATTTTGTATCTCTAATTCACATAACTGCACCTGGTAATCAAACCCAGGACCTTCTTCCTGAGGCAACAGTGCTACCCATTGTCACACAGAGGTCACTCTATTTCAATACAATTTATCGTTGAAATGGCACATCCAACAAGCTTGTGGTCAGGTATGCAAATATAGTACATACTCAGCATACAAAAGCTTGTGTTGAGTAATGGTAAGTGCCACACTACTGGTAACAGCAGTTCTGCTGCCTTTTATTTATTCTCCAATATTCTATTTATATTCTTTTTTGTTACTGTGCACATCAAAAATAACAACTCTCACCTATATCATTAGCTTTTCTGGGCACCAGTCTGCGCTCCAGACCGACCATTTTAATAGCATCCAGTCTGATCTCAATGATGTTGTTCAGCAGAGCCAAAAGTGGAGCCAGAGGAAACGCTGCCACAAAGATAGTGGTGAAACTAAACTGAAGCACTGTAAGCAGAGAGTAGAAGGTTTTGAACAAATACTATAAATCTAAATGAAAATGAGCTAGAACTTTAAAGTCTTATGTACCCATATCTTGGAACTCTTTGAATAGACTGAAGTGGTCGACATTATTAAGGTCAAAGTTCCAGAGCAGGTCCTTCAGTTGACAGTTGTCACACAGTTTAACATCTGGTGCTTTCATACAATCCTTCTTCGAACACTGGCTAATTTTTCTCCTCAGTTTCTGGCTCTGCCACCTTTTTAGCCACCGTTTAAGCCAACTGTTAAGAGAGTGGGCAAAAAACAGTTATGATATTTAGATATGACTTTAATGCATGTGCTGATATTTAGTTTGTATTTTTGTATTTACAGACACGCTAAATGGAACATCAGTAAATAATTTGTAAATGAACGTAGTTTCTTACTACAATAACTGCCTTTAACATAGGGTAGGCAACGAATTGCCCATGAAGCTCATATGTATTATACACTGCCTGGCCAAAATAAAGTCACCACCTGGATTTAACTAAGCAAATAGGTAAGAGCCTCCTATTGGATAATTACTGCATGGGTAATTATGTTTCAGCTGGCAACAAGTTATTTAACCCTAACTGATGCAGTGAGTAGCTTCTCATTTGTTAAACAACCATGTCGAAAGACACATCCTGTGGTCGTGGAAAAGATGATAATCTGTTTCAGAAGGGTCAAATTATTGGCATGCATCAAGCAGAGAAAACATCTAAGGAGATTGCTAAACTACTAAAATCAGGTTAAGAACTGTCCAACGCATTATTAAAAAGTGGAAGGACAGTGGGGAAACATCATCTTCGAGGAAGGAATGTGGTCTGAAAAAAATCTTGAATGATCGTGATCGGCGATCACTTAAACGTTTGGTGAAATCAAATGGTAGAAAAACTACAGTAGAACTCAGGGATGTTTAATAGTGAAAGTAAGAGCATTTCCACACGCACAATGCAAAGGGAACTCAAGGGATTGGGACTAAACAGCTGTGTAGCCTTAAGAAAACCACTTGTCAGTGGGGATAACCAGCAAAAACGGCTTCAATTTGCTAGGGAGCATAAAGATTGGACTCTAGAGCAATGGAAGAAGGTCATGTGGTCTGATGAGTCCAGATTTACCCTGTTCCAGAGTGATGGGTGCATCAGGGTAAGAAGAGAGGTGGCTGAAGTGATGCACCCATCATGCCTAGTGCCTACCGTACAAGCCTGTGGGGGCAGTGCTATGATCTGGGGTTGCTGCAGTTGGTCAGGTCTAGGTTCAGCAACGTTATGAGCCCAAAGAATGAGGTCAGCTGACTACCTGAATATACTGAACCACCAGGTTATTCCATCAATGGATTTTTTCCTCCCTGATGGCAGGGGCATATTCCAAGATGACAATGCCAGGATTCATCGGGCTCAAATTGTGAAAGAGTGGTTCAGGGAGCATGAGACATCATTTTCACACATGGATTGGCCACCACAGAGTCCAGGCCTGAACCCCATTTAGAATGTGCTGGAGAAGACTTTGTGCAGTGGTCCAAATCTCCCATCATCAATACAAGATCTTGGGGAAAAATTAATGCAACTCTGGACAGAAATAAATGTTGTGACATTGCAGAAGCTTGTGGAAACGATGCCACAGCGAATGCGTGCCGTAATCAAAGCTAAAGGCGGTCCAACGAAATATTAGAGTGTGTGACCTTTTTTTTGGCCAGGCAGTGTATATATACATGCAAAGTACATCCATTTGGTAGGTTTTCTATATCAAAATAATAGTACAAAAACATAATCCTAAATTGACAGACGTTTGACTTACGGGCCAGAGAACTCAAACACATTGCTGATGACCTGTTTGAGCAGCATTATGACAGCCATTTGAATGAAAAGATCTGTCAGACATCCACTAGGGTGGCACTAAACAAAACAGAAATAGTTTAGTCATATTCAGAGATTTTACTGCCCCGTAGTAAAAACATTTTAATGCAGAATCCTTTAAAGTTAAATAGTCACATTTTCTCTTATGTTATAGAAAATGCTGTAATGCCAGAGCTTTAAAACCATAATTGAAAAAATACAGACAAGACTAGTCCAATGATGTCACTGTCTGTACATCAAGCTGGGTAAGAATTTTACTATTATTTTCCATAATTAAATGTTACTAATGTATCATGCACCTTCTAATTTATGTCCCTTCTTTTATTCTTGAAGCTGTTTGCTACATTTACCACAGACCGTTCTATTCCTGCATATTACAAAGTGACATTGTTGGTCCACTTTGACCAATAACATTATTTTCTCTCTGTTTTATTATTATTTGTCTTTTTAAATCTCAATCAGTGTAAAAAAGTAACCCACTGTAAATGTTTTCCTTTTTTTTATGCATTTTCTCCCCATTTTACTCCCGATTTAGCACACTAAATTTTGTCTTCCGCTGCTGAGAGATACCAGATTGCATCCGAGGAGAGATGTCGCTGTTCTCGCCTCTTCCGACACATGTACAGCCCTTCTCTTCTCACCTTCCGGTGGCGCTACTCTGCGGCGACCCGGGCTTCCACGCTACAGTCGGATTGTTTTTGTTTGTTTGTTTGTTTGTGTTGGGTTCTAATAGGAATCGATTAATTGTATGATGACTCGCGCTAAGCATCTACTACTCTTTGGATGTATAGTTTTTGGACTTATATCGGAGTGTATTGTCACGTGTGCTCACATGGACTATGAGCCGGCGGCGTCTGTATACTACACGAGGGACGCACTTCTCCAGCTCCGACGCTTTAATCTTCATGCACCGCTGGACCTGCCGGAGGAGCTGCGAGTGCCGGAGACGAGGAAACGGGTGAGGAATAGGGGCAGGCGAGGAGGAATCAGACAACGGCTTCTTCGCAGACCTCATAGACCTCCCCTACCCTCAGTGGTTCTGAGTAACGTTCGCTCTTTGCGGAATAAAGTGGATGAACTGCGAGCAACAACCAGATTTCAGCATGAGTATAGGGAGTCGTGTCTGCTGGTATTTACTGAGACTTGGTTTCAGCAAGATTTACCGGATGCTCTGGTTTCTCTGAACGGTTTTAACTTGATTCGGCTGGATAGAAATGAAAACTCGGGTAAACGCACAGGTGGAGGAGTGTGCGTTTATGTAAACGATAAGTGGTGCACACAGTACACCGTACGGGAGAAGGTGTGTAATTCCGATCTTGAACTTTTACTTGTAAGTTTTAGACCTTTTTATCTACCCCGAGAATTTGGGAGTATTTTAATTTGTGCTGTTTACATTCCGCCGGATAGTACTGCGAGGGTCGCAGCCTCTACGATAGCGGATTGTGTTTCTAAACAATTACAAAGCTCCCCCGAAGCCCCCTGTTTTATTATGGGTGATTTTAATCATTGTAAATTGGAAATGGCACTTCCTGGATTTGACCAATATGTGGATTGCTGTACCCGAGGTAATAAGGTCTTGGATAAGTGTTATGGAAATATTAAAAACGCCTATAAAGCGAAGTTGAAGCCACCTTTGGCTAATTCCGACCATAATGTAGTCTGTCTTTTTCCATCCTATAAGCCAGCTTTTAAAAGGTGCAAGCCCCAGCTTAAAACAGTGTATGACTGGAATCATGATGCTATTGAGACTCTGAAAGGGTGCTTTATGGCAACAGATTGGGAAATTTTTCATGATCAGGACTTACAGGATGCCTCAGTTTCTGTTACAGATTATATTAAATTCTGTGTTGATAGTGTGGTACCCACAAAAGTGTTTTTAGTATACCCCAATAATAAGCCTTATGTCACAAAAGAAATTAAGGATTGTATCAATCGTAAAAGACTGGCTTTTAGGAATAGAGATAAGGTTCAAATGAAGACAATTCAAAAGGAACTTAATTATAAGATAAGAGAGGCCAAAAATGTGTACAAAGATAGAATCGAGGGGCAATTTTATCATAATGACTCGAGGAAAATGTGGGAGTCCTTAAAGTCTATGTCTGGTATAAGTGCAGGTAAAAGGTGCATTAGTGTAGTAAATGAAGCTGGGAAAGCCAATGAGCTAAATGAATTTTTTTGTAGATTTGACTTAAGTGATGGTACTACAACACAGCCTCTAAATGAACTAAGGAATAATAAGTCAAGTTCCAGATTACTGATTGATCAACTTGCAGTACAGAACTTGTTTTTAAATTTATGTCATAAGAAGGCCACGGGGCCAGATGGGATTTCAGCATTCATGTTAAAATTGTGTGGAGTGGAGTTAGCTGAAGCATGGTGTCCCATTTTTCAAAGGTCACTGGACACAGGAATTGTGCCAGATATTTGGAAAAAATCTACCATTGTACCAATACCTAAAAACACGGGTTGTAAGGATAATAACAGTTACAGACCCGTGGCTCTGACTTCAGTGGTGGCAAAATGCTTGGAGAGGTTTATTGTCGCCAGACTGAAAGAGGAGGTCAGCAATAGCTTAGACCCTTTCCAATTTGCCTATAAGAGCAATAGGAGCACAGAGGATGCAATTGCTAGTTTGATGCATATGATCTTTAAGCATCTCGATAACTCTACATCTTATGCTCGGGTATTGTTTATTGATTTTACTTCTGCGTTTAATACAATTCAACCACACTTGCTGATTAATAAACTAATAGATATGAAGGTCAATCCATTCATTGTAGAGTGGTATCGATCATTCTTAGCAAATCGGACACAGCAGGTCAGAGTTAATGGATGTCTTTCAGATTGGAAGATCTTAAGTACAGGTGTTCCCCAGGGCTGCGTTAGTTCTCCTCTGTTGTTTACACTCTATACCAATGAATGTAGGAGTATATATCCCAATAATTTTTTGTTCAAGTTCTCTGATGACACTGCCATTCTAAGTTTAATGCAAAAGAATGACAGTGTTAATGACTACTTTGCTGAGGTACAGAGATTTGTGGAATGGTGTGACATTAATTTCCTCAAATTGAATATTAAGAAGACACAAGAGATTGTCTTTGATAACAAAAAAATTGGTGACCACAGTCCAGTGGTTATTTATAACAATTCCATATCTCAGGTGTCTTCTTATAAGTATCTGGGGGTTTATATTGACAGTTCACTTGGATGGTTAACCCATGTACAGTATCTCTGTGCCAGACTGCAACAGAGACTGTACTTTCTGAGGAGACTTCGTAGCTTTGGAGTGGACCAAAAGATTATGATTTTGTTTTATAAGACTATATTAGAGAGCATTGCAAGTTATGGTATTTCTGTCTGGTTTGGTGGCCTCTCAACCCAACTAACGAATAGGTTGGCTAGTGTTGTCAAAAATGCCTGGAAAATCATTGGGGGCAACCAGTACTCTTTATTGGGTACAGTCTATGAGCGGTCTGTGCTGAGGCTGGCAAGGAATATTACTTCTGACCCTGACCATGTTATGTTCTCAGAATACCATCTTCTCCCTTCGGGAAGAAGATTCAGAATGCCATTGTGTAGATTTAAGAGGTTTAAAAACTCTTTTGTGCCTATTTCCATTACTATTCTTAATTCTAACAGGTGAGCAGAGTAGGGGAGGTATTTTAATGTATTTTATTATGTTGTATGTTTAATGTGTGTTGTTTGATGTTCAATGTTTGTATTGTATAGTATGTCATTGTATGTCTGTATAAACGATATGTAGCTTGGGGTGGCCCAAGTAAAATTTCCCCTAGTGGGACAATAAAGTAAATCAAATCAAAAACCTCTGCATTCTGCACAGGCTTCTCTTCCGCCAATCAGGGTCCTTACACAGCGTATGAAGATCCACCCACCCACACATAGTCCGGCCCCCACCCTGCAGATACGGTGGCCAATTAGTATCTGCTGCAGGCACTGCCAATTATGCCCGCCAGATGGCGCCCAGCCGACCAGCGGCAACACCGAGTTTCGAACCGAGGAGTTCAGAAACTCGATGCTGGTGTGCTAGCGGAATATCCCACTGCGCCACCTGTGCACCGCAGATGTTTTCCTTTTAAAAAATTTTTATTTTAAAGTATTTTAAAATTTGAGGAATCTTCAAAAAGTTTCTGCACTTTTATATTTTTGTTGGAAAAGGTGATGGTGGGAGGAGTAGTAATTGGTTGTGTCTGAGAGACTGAGAGAGAGCTTATAGTCCGGATTTAGCGCCATCTGATTTCCACCTTTTTGGACCGCTGTGAAAGCATCAGTGACTACGCACTCAACCAAAAACATTAAAAAGTTGGTACGACACTGTGCAAAATGCATCGGAAGGTGACTATGTAGAAAAATGATGTCATTTGTTTTTAAAATACAGTTAAAAAGGTGTGGAGACTTTTTAAAGAGCCCTCGTATGTTACCTCCTCTAATCTCCATTTGCCAGCTATCCTTACATATCCCCCTGGATGTCCATTTATCCTGAAAAAATAAAAATAAACATTTTTATCATCTATCTATACTTGCCCTGCAGGGTGGTTGTGCAGGACGCAGTGGAATTGTTATTTATTACACTGTGAGAAAACAGGGGAAATTAGAAGAAAGTAAAAAGAGAGTGGTAGCTTTTAGAAAAATAAGTCTGTAGTTGATGGATTGACTGATAGCATAAGATGGACACGTTTGTGAGAATTACACAGTAAACATATAAAATACATATGCATGTCACTTGTAATAATTCCACTGTAAAGGTTATTTATCACTTTATTTTATGTTTTCAATAAAATACAGATCTGGATTGCAGGTGGGCCAGTCAAGCACACATTTTTTGTCTATGAATCCATGCTGTTGTAGCAAATGCAAAATGAGATCAGGCATTTCATTGCCAAAATAATCATGGACTTGGAAAAGAAGTAGCCTTGATGGCAGCAAATGTCTCTTTAAAATCCCAATATACGTCTTCACACATATGCAAGTCACCCATGTTGTGGCACTAATGACCACCCAGACCATGACAGATGTTGCTTTTTGTGTAATAGTTTTAGTTTACATTTCTCAATGCTGTGGTAGGCTGTGTTAAGTGAACATGGATTTCCAAGGGACTACTAAGCCCATTTGGCTATATTTGTCATAGCAGCAAGATGGTTTCTAATAAAATGCTATCTGCAGGCTCAACGGTCATGCCTAATTAAACAGTGGTTTCCAACCCCAACAAGAAGTGTGGTGAGCCATGACCCATATTTGCTGAGCCTTTGGTAGATCCTCCTTTTATACACGATCATGGTACACATGTTATACACAACCTTGCCTGTGTAGCAGGCATCAGATTCAATATTTGCTTATGCACTGATCAGCCATAACATTAAAACCACCTCCTTGTTTCTACACTCACTGTCCATTTTATCAGCTCCACTTACCATATAGAAGCACTTTGTAGTTCTACAATTACTGACTGTAGTCCATCTGTTTCTCTACATACCTTTTTAGCCTGCTTTTATCCTGTTCTTCAATGGTCAGGACCCCCACAGAGCAGTGCAGTGACAATGACTAGGTGGTGGTGTGTTAGTGTGTGTTGTACTGGTATAAGTGGATCGGACACAGCAGTGCTGCTGGAGTTTTTAAATACCGTGTCCACTCACTGTCCACTCTATTAGACCTTCATCCGTGGTCACAGGACGCTGCCCACGGGGCGCTGTTGGCTGGATATTTTTGGATGGTGGACTATTCTCAGTCCAGCAATGACAGTGAGGTGTTTAAAAACTCCAGCAGCATTGCTGTGTCTGATCCACTCATACCAGCACAACACACACTGACACACCACAACCATGTCAGTGTCATTGCAGTGCTGAGAATGATCCACCACCTAAATAATACCTGCTCTGTCCTGGGAGAGTCCTGACCATTGAAGAACAGCATGAAAGGGGGCTAACAAAGCATGCAGAGAAACATATGGACTACAGTCAGTAATTGTAGAACTACAAAGTGCTTCTATATGGTAAGTAGAGCTGATAAAATGGACAGTGAGTGTAGAAACAAGGAGGTGGTTTTATTGTTATGGCTGATCGGTGTATATATTAAATATAATAAAATTTGTCAGACAAACCATTAAAAGCCATTTCTTTCTTTCTTTTCATCCAAAAAAGAAATAGGATTCACACCTGCTGTGATTGTGCAACGGACGCCCTATGCTGAATTGCATTACACTATCAGAAAGCATTGCAAAGCTCACAAAGTTATTCAGTTCTTACCTGCCAAGGAAGAATGCAGTGTATATGAGGGAGGAGAAGAGAGTAAAAAACTGGAAGGTAAACATCTTCACAGTGAAGCTTCTTTCAACAGCAGCATGTGAACGCACCTTCTCTACAGGACAGAAAGTGATGAATGAATGAATGAATGAGCTTACTTACTACCATTCTTTAACTGATCATTTCATTTTTTCACCAACCTATTTCACATAGCTTCAGAGCCACAATGCGATTGACCTGCCCAAGATTGAGAATAAGAAGGTTATTTTCTTGTTTTACTGTACTAAACATAAAATCTCTTGTTTAAGAGTCAACACAAACTGTAGATGCAAGGCAGTTAAAGGCAGTGTTTCATGTTTTACCCGAGTCATGATGGTTATCGTGAGGTAGTGCAGTACGGCTCCGAGGATAATAGCCACAGTGCTGGAGTTTTCACTAAGGAATGGCCACTTTGTGAGCTTAGCAAACTCCACGCTGGCTATTACTCTGAACACCACCAGGGCATGTGTCAGCCCAATGATCAGTAGCAGCTAAATACATACAAATACAAACCGGATTACACTTTAATTGTTATATGCACATATGTTGACCTCTGCTTCAATTTTCATAAAGGCTCATAACATAGTTTTAGGTATTATGTTAAGACATTGCTTATTTTGGCTTTGTAAAAAAATAGTCTCAGAATGAAGAAAAACTTCCTTTCAGGGCTTTGTTACAAGATACTCAAAGACTCTAACACATTTTTTCTGTTAGAAATCTAATCAAATCTACAATTGTTTTAGACATCACGTTTAAAAACAAACTAAATTTAAAATTTCCTTTATAATTTCTTTTTTGGTTGTGACAGCTGGATGGGCCAACATCCTAGTAATTCTAGATACACTAGTTACACTGGGATCAAGGAATGAAAAATAATTCAGTGGAATGTTCTTACCATTAGTGTCACAAACACCATCACTAGTGTACTGCGCATGTATGAGTGACGGTACTTTTTTGATTTGCAATTAGGATCATTCACAATCTCCAGAATGAGTTCCTCCTGCAAATAAACACATGCACAGCAAAAACTACCCAGTGAAATTACTAGTCAGTCTTCCATCTTAAGTATTAACACCTGGGCAAGTGCCTTAAAACTGTTAAAACTGAACAGTCATTAAATCTAGAAAAGAAAAAAAGAAAAACAATACCAATTAAATTATATTCCTACCTCTTCTTCACACCAGTCAAAAACCTTCCACTCACACACATAAGAGGCTCTGTGGCGTTTCCAAAACTCTAGAAACACAGTAGCTGCAAAAAAAAAAAAGTTATTTTTAGTCTAAAAACTAACAATAGAAATAGTTTAGGTATTTGTAAGACTAAAGGCAGAAATGTACCCCAGACTGCCATGAACATGGCAAATGCAATTGTCCCTTCATTGTCAAATAGCGTGCTCACCTGCACAGAGTAAAAAGACAATACAGGACATGTATGTAGAAAGCCGAATGCACAAAGGTGAAACTATGCTACACAAGCCTGTTTTTATGTGGCCACAATCTGCCACAGCTGAAATTACAGTTAAATTGATTAAGCTGTAACTAACAAAGTAAGCTGCTTCTAGACTGCCTACTAACTGAACTTTAATAACTCTGCAGATTCCCTATTAAATTCACTATTAATTAAGACACGTGTCAGTAAGAGTAAATAGCATGGTGAGCACTAATACAGCTAATATGGCAATAGATTCTAAGGTTAATAAATTTTACTCTAATAAAAAGTTCCTGTGAAAGAATTATTCACTACGGGTGCTCAGGTGGTGCAGCGGTAAAACATGCTAGCACACCAGAGCTAACATTTCAAACTCATCAGTTCGAAACTCAGCTCAGGGTGGGCGTCTAGATGAACAATGTTTGGCTGTTGTTCATACAGGGAACGGGACCTCATAACTGATGCAATTATGACCTCTGCTGGCTGATTGATGGCGCCTGCACAGAGACGAGAAATAATGTGTTGATCAGGGTGTGGCTCTCCATACACAAAGCTAATCCGCATGTTAAAACCGCCTGCACGTGTCGGAGGGGGATTGTGTCTCGGCTCTCCTCAACCAGGGCGGAGATCAGTATCAGTTTAGAGAAAGCGTAATGCAATCGGGTAATTGAATACGACTAGATTGGGTGGAAAACTGGAGGTAAATGCAAAAAAAAAAAAAAAAGAATTATTTACTGGAAATATCAAGTTGGCAAAATTGGTGCTCAGAAGGTGCACTATCTAACACCACTACTGAGACCAAGGTTTGAGTCTCAGCAGTGCCAGTGGCCTGGTCAGGCACTTTATAGACACAGTATGCCATGTCTAAATAAGGGAAGGTCAAGTTGTCAGTCACTTGCTTATCGTTTCTAGTGAGGGGCCAGTGATAGCTCAGTGGTTAAGGTACTGGACTAGTAAACAGAAGGTTGCCGGTTCAAGCCCCGACACCACCAAGTTGCCACTGTTGGGTCCCTGAGCAAGGCCCATAACTCTCAGTTGCTCATTGTGTAAGTCGCTTTGGATAAAAGCGTCTGCTAAATGCTGAAAATGTAAATGTAGTGCTACAGTAACTACTATTGTCTGGTCAAGACAAAAGCGTTGAGGAATACAAAGAGCACTGCATGATCCATGGAATTGTTCTGTAATGATGGATTAACTTTTTTAACTGGTATACCCTAAAAGTTTTAAATTAAACTTATTACATTTTAATAAAAATAATAATAATAAAAAAATCCAACAACAAAAAAAAATCAATCATCATTTCTATTTTACATCATATCTGTAGTCTGACTTTTCCATTCAATGTAGTTGCAAAAAGCAGCATACAAGCCTGCACACTAGATGATGACGATTATTATTTTTATTACAGAGAATTATTATTGAATAGATAAAACAAGCAGCACAATTAAGTATGAGAAATGTCAGTGATATCTGTAAAATACCACAAATTGTCATGTTGTCTTATTGTAAACAATAATTCAGTAGTTAAATATATGATCACATACATATGTTAGTAAGTTGTTGTGCCTTTTATAGTAGAAATAAAACTAAATGGAGTTTGTTAGAGCCAATAAGTCCCTAGACTCTCGGTGTGTTTGATCCATAAGAGTGCGAGTACCTTTGCGTATGTGCACGTATCAGAGAGTCGCCAGACTTTACATCTCTTATCACATAGTGGGCACATGATGATGTCTGATTCACATACTTCCTCTCTGTGATCAGTGTAAACACACACACACACACACACACACACATATACAGTGTATCACAAAAGTGAGTACACCCCTCACATTTCTGCAAATATTTCATTATATCTTTTCATGGGACAACACTATAGAAATAAAACTTGGATATAACTTAGAGTAGTCAGTGTACAACTTGTATAGCAGTGTAGATTTACTGTCTTCTGAAAATAACTCAACACACAGCCATTAATGTCTAAATGGCTGGCAACATAAGTGAGTACACCCCACAGTGAACATGTCCAAATTGTGCCCAAAGTGTCAATATTTTGTGTGACCACCATTATTATCCAGCACTGCCTTAACCCTCCTGGGCATGGAATTCACCAGAGCTGCACAGGTTGCTACTGGAATCCTCTTCCACTCCTCCATGATGACATCACGGAGCTGGTGGATGTTAGACACCTTGAACTCCTCCACCTTCCACTTGAGGATGCGCCACAGGTGCTCAATTGGGTTTAGTCCATCACCTTTACCTTCAGCTTCCTCAGCAAGGCAGTTGTCATCTTGGAGGTTGTGTTTGGGGTCGTTATCCTGTTGGAAAACTGCCATGAGGCCCAGTTTTCGAAGGGAGGGGATCATGCTCTGTTTCAGAATGTCACAGTACATGTTGGAATTCATGTTTCCCTCAACAAACTGCAGCTCCCCAGTGCCTGCAGCACTCATGCAGCCCAAGACCATGATGCTACCACCACCATGCTTGACTGTAGGCAAGATACAGTTGTCTTGGTACTTCTCACCAGGGCGCCGCCACACATGCTGGACACCATCTGAGCCAAACAAGTTTATCTTGGTCTCGTCAGACCACAGGGCATTCCAGTAATCCATGTTCTTGGACTGCTTGTCTTCAGCAAACTGTTTGCGGGCTTTCTTGTGCGTCAGCTTCCTTCTGGGATGACGACCATGCAGACCGAGTTGATGCAGTGTGCGGCGTATGGTCTGAGCACTGACAGGCTGACCTCCCACGTCTTCAACCTCTGCAGCAATGCTGGCAGCACTCATGTGTCTATTTTTTAAAGCCAACCTCTGGATACGACGCCGAACACGTGGACTCAACTTCTTTGGTCGACCCTGGCGAAGCCTGTTCCGAGTGGAACCTGTCCTGGAAAACCGCTGTATGACCTTGGCCACCATGCTGTAGCTCAGTTTCAGGGTGTTAGCAATCTTCTTATAGCCCAGGCCATCTTTGTGGAGAGCAACAATTCTATTTCTCACATCCTCAGAGAGTTCTTTGCCATGAGGTGCCATGTTGAATATCCAGTGGCCAGTATGAGAGAATTGTACCCAAAACACCAAATTTAACAGCCCTGCTTCCCATTTACACCTGGGACCTTGACACATGACACCAGGGAGGGACAACGACACATTTGGGCACAATTTGGACATGTTCACTGTGGGGTGTACTCACTTATGTTGCCAGCTATTTAGACATTAATGGCTGTGTGTTGAGTTATTTTCAGAAGACAGTAAATCTACACTGCTATACAAGCTGTACACTGACTACTCTAAGTTATATCCAAGTTTCATGTCTATAGTGTTGTCCCATGAAAAGATATAATGAAATATCTGCAGAAATGTGAGGGGTGTACTCACTTTTGTGATACACTGTATATAATCAGATCAACCAAAACATTAGGACCACCCCATAAAAATGTGCTTGGTACTGCCTATTTTCTAATAACAGTCAAGGTAAGGGAGATTCAATATTTGGTTAATGGTTGTTACTTGATACATGAGTAATGAGATGAAAGTAGCTGATATGAGCAGCATGAAGACCTGAGTGACTTTGATAAGTCAAAGTTCCCATGCTAAGTTCTACCCATTGGCAGATGCACCTACAAAGGATTTGCACTGGACAGTCGATTAGTCGACTGGTCTGACAAATGCTGTTTGTACCAAAATCTTGTGGATGGGCAGGAAAAGTTACATCATTAAACCACAGAACAGATGACACCAGGTTGTAGTACTGTACTGTAAACCCAAAAGCCAGATCTACTACTTATCAGCTCATGCAAATCAGTGCCCTTTTGATAACACAAAAGTAACTTTCATGCTTCATGCTTTCACTTTCAGTAACTCATGCTCTGTCATATTTGTGAAGTATGATCATTAATTTAATTTCCTTTTCATGTGTTACTCTGGTCTGGGTCGTGTTGGTTCTGGCTTCCATGTAATCACTGGGATCCAAACAGGTTTATACCCCGAACAGGCCAATCCTTCAGGTGCTCTGGTTTCCTCCCACAAGTCCGAAGACATACCGTCAGGGTTATTGAAGACTGTAATTTAATTTTTATTTATTTCCAATTACCCATTGCAATTTCTCTGTTGCATACAACACGCTCTTGTGGTCATGAAGGGCCACAGACTTTTTTCTGGACGCTCCATGTCCAAAGACATGCAGTCATCATGGGGCCTCAGCCACCCCCCGCCAAAAACCAACCCACCCAACAGACATAGACAGTCATGTCTGTGTGTAGACACATCGTCAATAACACCACTGGGGATTCAAACCCTGAATGCCAGCAGTTGTGTGTAAGCGTATTTTACCACTGCATCTTCCAAGTGCTCATGTATAATATTATTTATTAAATTAAAATGACGACTGGTAACTCACATAAGAGGGTTGGGTTTGAAAAAAAACAGGCCATAAAGGAAGACTAAGACTCCCAGGATAGCAGCAGGAATTAGCAGAAATGTGTACCAGCCCAGCCACAGGAAATACAGAGCCACTTTTTCTCCAAAGTAGGTCCTTGGAAATCATACAACAATGATTTTATCAGTCAGCTGACCCAATATGTTATATTTTCTGATTTGTAATAAGCCAAATTATTACACAATACCTTACATCTGTTATGGGTTGTCCATTAAAACAGGCTGTCCATCTTGCCCAACTTGTTCTCAGTTCTTTCTGTTCCTCTTTCTGAAATAGATTTGCTACATTTTCTGACCAAGTTTCAGTGCTAACATTTTAAAGCACTTACAATTGTTAGAGCATTAACAATATGATGACTAGTTTTAGTGGTTTAAATGAAAAAGTATGCCAAGTATGTGTTCTGATTCATTCAAGGAAATACCAAAGACACGTCAACACACATACTTACAATTTGACTTTGATTATTATCCGTCAATGTTAAAAAATGTTGCTCATGTTTCTGCTTACACACCACATGGCCAAAATGTGTGCACACCCATACATACATTGCGTTTAGTCATCTTACCATGTTAGATAATATGTTAGACCATAAGACTTGCTTGCAGTGAGAAATAAATGGAAAGGAGGGCAGTTCTGATGTCATGGCTGTGAGCATACCATTCAAGTTCTTTTCCACCAGACATGACAAACCATTTTTTATTGATCTCAGTTTGATGCTTAGTAGACTTTTAATTAATGATTCTCTGAAGTATCATTGTAATGTATGCTGTAGGATTATATTGTCACATTATGCTAACCTTACTAGGTTCATTTAAAGCATCAAATATAGCCATTTTTTCATTCAAATAACTTTACACTTGGTATAAAGCATTTGGTGGTCCTAATTTTAAGTATGCCTAAAGAACAATTCTAGTGCTGTTAATTCTTCTAAAAGTACTGATACAAGTATAAGCCATTTGCAGAACTCATCAATCTTGTTCTTTTTTGTGTGGTCTATTGCTTTGTGTCTAAGCTGTTGTTGCTCTAAGACATTTCCCTTTTTTATGTCTGACACCACGAATTAGAAGGTGTGTCTGCATATTTTTGGCAATGCAATGTATATTAACTGCTGTTCTGTACTTATAATAATGGTTAAAAACTGGTGTTAATTTTGTGTTAAGTACTGTAATCATTCTGATTTCTTTGTTATGTCTGGAAAAATCTCAGTTAGACAAAACACAGGTAATGTTAGGTACATGATATATAGTAAATACACAAAATATATAATTTAACAGACCTCATGTAGACAAAATTGAGCCTGGAATACTTTTTCTTTAATGAGATCTGACAGGTATTCATGTTTACCTGAGAGAAACAAACAATGTATTAGAACTGTGTCAGCACAATAAAAGAAGTACACAGTGTGAAGTGAAGTACCATACTAATTTTCAGCTTTCAAATTTAGCTCAAGTATTTTTTACTGGCCAGTTTCTCCACAACATATCTGTTACACTTGTTGCAACACATGTTTTCATAAAATGTATTGTTAATAGTTGGCTAACACTTCATTTACTCATAGAACAGGAATTTTAGGTGCATTCACAGGAGTGTATAGTAATACAAAGGAATAACAAGTTAGTGATGCAAGTACTCACCATTATTCTCTATGCTGGTGTTGTGCAGGATGAAATCAACAATTCGTATCCTGCAATTGAAATTAGACAATAATTAAATTTTTTGTCATTTTCAGTTACCCACTGCAAATTCTCTCTGGTCATGAAGGGCCACAGACTTTCCTCCAGGTGCTCTGGTTTCCTTCAACACATCTAAAGACATGCAGTCTTAATTGGAGACTATAATTACATTTTTAGTTATTTCCAATTAACCACTGCAATTTATTTGTTGCATACACCACACCATTGTGATCATGGAGGGCCACAGACTTTCCTCTGGGTGCTCTGGTTTTACAAGTCCAAAGACATGCAGTCAAACCAACTGGAGCTTTTACAAAATTGCCCTAAGTGTGTGTGAGTGTTTCCTGCATTTCACCCAATCTGACCCACTGTGACCCTGATCAGGATTAAGCAGTGGTCAAACTGAATAAATAATAGTGAATAAATGAATGAATGCATGAATGAATGAATGATTATGGTAACTGCTCATCTACCTGGCAAATCTGGCATCCATAATTATATGAGTTTGCATGAACCTTGGTTTTCCAGGAATCACTGGCTGGGCATAAAGCAATAACACACCCACCCACAAACACAGGATGCCAATCCATTGTGGGGTTTTATTTATTTATTTTTTATTTTATTTATTTTATATTCCATGTCAACCACATGGATTATAGAATGCAGTTCACTTACATACTTTTTATACAACATTGTTATTTGTATGCAGTCGTTGAACTATGAATTTTCAAGTCTAGGCCATTTTGATCAATGATTGTTCTGCATATGACTTGGGTTCGATCCCCAGGTGGGGCAGTCCAGGAACTTTCTGTGTGGAGTTTGCATGTTCTCCCTGTGTCCGCGTGGGTTTCCTCCGGGTGCTCCGGTTTCCTCCCACAGTACAAAGACGTGCAAGTGAGGTGAATTGGAGACACTAAATTGACCATGACTGTGTTCGATGTAACCTTGTGAACTGATGAACCTTGTGTAATGAGTAACTACCGTTCCTGTCATGAATGTAACCAAAGTGTAAAACATGACATTAAAATCCTAATAAACAAACAAACAAACTGCATATGACTGTGAATTTTTAATACATATATACACATATATACATATACATATAGAATCACCTGTCCAGTCTTTCAATAAAAAGCTGAAAATATGTTTTACACATAAGAAAAGAAGTATGTATTAATGAAATCTAAATCATAAAAAATATTGTTTTAATTGAAGCAAATTGTGTTAAGCGAGTTTAACATTTTCTTAAGCATCACACCATGTATGTGTCTGTTCTTACCTTGTTGATTGTGGTATATTTCCATGCTGCTCACAGCTCCAATTACAGGCATCAGACACTTTAAGCAGATATCTGTAAGTCTCAAAGATCTCATTCGGGGCCTTTATCCCATAAAAAATTTTGTTCCCATCAGCAAATTTCTGAAACAATGTATGTATGCATATATAAAAATACATTTCTGGTTTCATTTGTTTATGGATTTAATCTGTAAATATGAAGCATAAATGTGGGTCAACAGCAGGAAAAAAAAACTCACAGTTATATTTAAATCTTTGGCCTTTAAAGCATCAATGAAATCTCTGCGCTTCCTGAAGGTCTCGGTGCCATCTTCATCAAGTTTTGAGACCACAAGTACATAATCGAAGGACTTTGGGGAGTGCTAAAAGTAAAGGCCAGCATTGAAGGCATGTTTACTACTTGTACCTAATATCTAATGTATTGCTTATTTTATCCAGCAAACCAACCATATAGGTGCACATTTTCAGGTATACAGTTACTGTCTACAGTCCATTTTCCTTTGGGTTTACTTTGTGTACTCATATTTCCTCTCACATTCCAAAACATACCAGTGTTTAATAAGGTAAGTATATTTTCACCTTGTTCTGGGGGTTTCCCCAGGAGGCTCTGTCCCTGACTTAGCCACATGCGTTTTTCTCCCATTTTCTCCCAATTTAGGGTATATTGCTCCTCACGTCTCCTCTGACCCGCGCACAGCTCTTAACGTAACCCTTTTCCACCTATGCACCCATGCCTTTATCCGCCAATCAGGGGCCTTACACAGCGTTTGAAGACCCCACCCACACATATTCCGGTGCCCAGCCGACCGGTGGCAACGCCGAGTTTCAAACCGAGGAGTTCAGAATCTCGGCGCTGGTGTGCTAGCGGAATATCCTGCTGCGCCACCTGGGTGCGTGTTGGGTGAATATTTATGGTTTGTAAACAATTCTCAACCCCAGAATGAAATTTAGTATATACTTACACCAGCAACACATACTACTGTAATTTTTTGTCTGTTAAAAAATGTTCAACAGTCAAAAAATCTAGTCAGAGGTGGTGGCAGATGAATTGTGCATAGCAACAGACAAGCTGTATGTAGTAACTTGTAAACTATTTATCTAAAGATTGTATCTAGATGGTAGGAGTACCTGATAAAACAACGAGCGTAGGTACACTTAGTTGATTTACTACTTACTATTTTAGAACAAAACATTTGCCAGATTCCTTTAAATTTTCTCTAACACATTTCAAAATTAGCAAAATAGAAGTACAAACTGTAAATCAGAATGACTATTCTAAATAGACTATTCTAAATAGTGGTGTACTTTAATATGTTTTGCTTTAATGTATCCTAGGCTGCTGTAATAACTAACTTTAATTAATAAAGCAAAACATATAAATACAAATCAAATATTTATGTACAGTTGTGACACATTTGCTTGTTAAAATAAATCCTCCCATGAAAAAGCATATATTTGGCAGTTAGAGTAGATGATGTGGATTATAGACTTTACCACAGGTAGCGTATATAGGCTTCCAGTGCCATTTTCCTTTTTCACCACTCCAATATTTTCTAACATCTCAATGCTCCCCTGAAAAACCATAACAATAGATGTATGCAAACTTACAATAACACATGATTAGATATACAGGTACTGTACTGACAACAGAGTAGAGATTAAACTGACTTTCTGATTCCAGGCAAAAGAACATTTTTAATGTAATTTAATTGTATGATTTTTAGGGTTGTTATTTAAGAAAGCCAGAATTTATACAATTAAATTGAATAAAAAAAGGAAAGGAAATTCAGAAACAATGTTCATACATATTAAGGCCACTGACAAATTGTATGAAAGTATGAAAAATGTGTTTACTTATTAAAAATAAGCTTTTAATTTGTAAATTAGTAAAAGCAAAAGTAAAAGCATCTGTTTTCATCAGTTTTATCTTTTAAAAGAATGTTATGTAGAGTAAAGATCCTTTCACCTGTCTCCTGTGAGTTCTATATGCCATCACTAAGGTTCAGTCCAACTGCTCCAGATGTTGATATTTTCCAAAATGATGACTTTTTATTTACTTAAAGAAGAGCATTTATTTCGTCCTTCAGCCCAGAGTTTAAATCTGAACAAGAGTGAGCAGTAGTTTGAAACACCTTCTCTGTGACTGAGACCATACTGTCTTTGTAGTTAGGAATGTCACCTGTCAGCTTAATGTTATGCATAACGTCTCGGGTAGTCTACTTTGAAACAAAAGTAAGCATGTTAGCATGGGAAAGAGGAAATGTCTCATGTGAAGAAAAACAGCTGAGACGTCAGAACAATGTTATAGGCAAAGACGGGTACAGAAACTAAATCAATGTAGTAATACTGGGACAAATCAAAGTAACTCGCTTGTAAAGGCCATGACATATTTCTGACACTGGATGGCAGTAGAGGCTAAAGTGCACTGGCACCAGGTCACCATACAAGGACGTGGCACTTTAAACATTTAAATGTAGGTCTTGTTGTTAAATTGACAAAGTAACAAAGTGGAAATCAACAAAAATGTAAAAGAAAATAATAATAATTGAATAAATACATTAATTGTTTGCTCCTTCTACTTTAGGACAGTTTCACTTTAATGAGGCTATTCTGGGCCATGTGAGAGTGTAATTCTGGGTCATTGTGTGCTGCCTACTATGAATTTGACACACTGGTCAGGTTATTTGTCTGCCTTGTGCCCAGTGTTTCCAGTGGTGCTGAACCCACCTGACCCTGGTCATGAAAGCTGTAATTAAAGACGAATTAATTAATAAATGAAAGATTTAGAAAGATTTACCTTTCTTGGACCTCATGGCTTGGCAATCCGGTGTAAATTGTGGGCTCCTATATACCCACCCAGGTGTGTGCTTTTTTAAAGTATTTATATATCAGGATTTTAACGTCATGTTTTACACTTTGGTTACATTCATGACAGGAACAGTAGTTATTCATTACACAAGATTCATCAGTTCACAAGTTTAATGTCACACACAGTCATGGACAATTTTGTATCTTCAATTGACCTCACTTGCATGTCTTTGGACTGTGGGAGGAAACCCACGCAGACATGGGGAGAACATGCAAACTCCACACAGAAAAGACCCGGATCGCCCCACCTGGGGATCAAACCCAGGACCTTTTTGCTGTGAGGCGACAGTGCTACCCACTGAGCCACCGTGCTGACCGTTTTTCCAAAGTAAGCCCATTCAATTCAAATGCACTAGTTTAGGCAGTTGTAGCCTAGTGGTTACGGTTCTGGACTAGTGATCAGAAGGTTGCTGGTTCAGGCCACACCACTGCCAGGTTGCTGCTGTTAGGCCCTTGAGTAAGGCCCTTAACCCTCAATTGCTCAGACTGTATGCTGTCACTGCACTGTTAGTTGCTTTGGATAAAGGTGTCTGCTAAATGCTGAAAATGTATTTTAGTTCTAGACACATCTCATGAATCAGCTCCATAATTACATAATTACACTAATATATACAAACCCTATTTATAGAAAAGGTGGGACATTTTGTAAAAGGTAATGAAAACAAGTAAACTACAGCCAAAAGTATTTGGACACCTGACAATTATTATTAAGAACACATACCCAAAAGGAATCTTATCTTACCCCTTTAGCACTTCTCATTACACATAGTATTTAAACATTCAATCAGTATGGAAATATAAGTGAAAAATATATAAATAATAAAATTTAGCAGTTGGGTAGTGCTGTTGCCATACAGCAAGAAAAGCCTATGTTCATTTCCCAGGCTGGGCAACCGTAGTCAGTTCTCTGTGAAGTATGCATGTTATCCCTGTGCCCTAAATGTGTATCTGTGTGTGTGTGTGTGTGTGTGTGTGTGTGTGTCTGTCTGCACCATGATGGACTGGTATGATTCTTGCTTTTTGCCCAATGAATCAGATCCACTGCAACCCTGACGTGATAAAACAGATCAAAATGAATTAATAAAGCAAGTGAGCACACTTGTGACCATGTGCAGTCTTTGTTCAGCTATTACGATGATGGCCATACAAAACACTAAGAAATTCAAAAAATCTGAAGTTTATTAAAGATTCCACATTCTACTCTTTTTTTCTTTTGTTGATAATACGATTTGTGATGAAAACATTGTATTACTTTAAAAAAAAATACAAAATACATGTGGTCTCAGACTTTTGGCTCACACTGTCTTACACAAAAGACTAAACATTAAACCCAGTTATGTTACTTCCAACATATACATATCTACTCTGTGTTCTTCTCTTTATCCTAATCATATACATGTGTGGTGGCCAAATTAAAGGGGCTGAGGTTTAAGAAATAGGCAACTAAAGACCTATTTCTGCCATATTGCCACACCCTTAGAGAAGACCATGGTGTAGAAGACCATGGTGAGAACATTTAAAATGTATGTATAATTTATATAATAATGAATTGCTGAAGAGATCTCAGATGCAGCAGTGGATAAACATGCCATATGCCAAGTCTCTTTTTAGTTACCACATAGTGTGACAATAAAGTGATAATAAAGCACATCATAATGATAGAATCCTAGTGTTGTGATTGTGTGAAAGAAGGTGTGGAAGCATTACTGGAGTGGACATTTTTCCATACATATGCCCAGACAGTACATGTAAGTAACACAGATTAGGGACAGTGTGATCCACTGTTTTTAAATGCATAACGGGCCAAAACTGCCATGATTTTTTTTATTCTTGATTAATCTGTTAAGCTTTGATCTTAAATGATTTAATACATTGTGCAATAAAACATGTTTAAATATAATTGTTGTATAAAATTATGTTATTTGCCTAAATGTGAATAGAATTAAACATAATAAAATAAACTCTTCTTTACTTTAAATAAGAAAACTGTCATGTCAGTGTCTCTACTATGCTCAGAATGGTCTGCCACACATAATATCTGCCCAGTGGTGCTAATAATAATAAGAAGAAGAAAAAGAAGAATCTATGCATAAGCTTTGTATTTTCCTAAAGCTCAATGCTACCTTAAGGGTGGCACTGTTGTCTCAAAGCACAAAGGTCCTAAGTTTGATCCCCAGGTGGGGAGGTCTGGGTCCTTTATGTGTTATTAACTGATGAACCTTGTGTAACGAGTGACTACCATTTCTGTCATGAATGTAACCAAAGAGTGTAAAACATGACGTTCAAATCCTAATCAAACAAACAATGCTACATACACTTTATAGTCAAAAATATGTGCACTCCTAAACCTGTCAGAATTCAGTTTAATCCCTATTTAAAAACTGCATACAATAATCTTAAGTTGCCTTCTACAGCTTTGCAACTGGAAGAGCCTTTATTGTAAAATAGCCATTTGCAAGATTTTGTTATATATTTTATTATAAACCTAACCAGAGGGTGGCACGGTGGCATTGTCGCCTCACAGCAGGTCCTGGGTTCGATCCCCAGGTGGGGAGGTCCGGGTCCATTATGTGTGGAGTTTGCATGTTTTCCCCGTGTCCGTGTGGGTTTACTCCGGGTGCTCCGGTTTCCTCCCACAGTTCAAAGACATGCAAGTGAGGTGAACTGGAGAAACTAAATTGTCCATGACTGTGTTTGATATAATCTTGTGAACTGATGAATGTTGTGTATCGAGTAACTACCGTGTCTGTCATGAATGTAACCAATGGGTGTAAAACATGACATTAAAATCCTAATAAAACAAACAATGCTACATACACTTTATAGTCAAAAGTATGTGCACTCCTAAACCTGTCAGAATTCAGTTTAATCCCTATTTCAAAACTGCATACAATAATCTGAAGTTGCCTTCTACAGCTTTGCAACTGGAAAAGCCTTTATTGTAAAATAGCCATTTGCAAGATTTTGTTATACAGTTGTGTTCAAAATAATAGCAGTGTGTTTAAAAAAGTGAATAAAGCTCAGAATTCTTATAATAGCTTTTATTTTCATACACAAATGCATTGACAACACTGCACATTCTTTTCCAAATCAAAACATGAATTAAAATTGATCAAATGTGTTATTACTTTACAGAAAGTGAAGAAAAGGGAATATTAGGCTGTTCAAAAAAATAGCAGTGTCTGCATTTTTCTTTACAAACTCAAACATTTACTGTTTAAACTAAAAAATGCTTCAATATTTAGCTTTCCTGTAAACCACTAAACTAATAATCAGTTGTATAACCACTGTTTCTGAGAATTGCTTCACATCTGTTTCATGGAGTCAACCAACTTCTGGCACCTGTGAACAGGTATTCCAGCCCAGGACGATTGGACCACATTCCACAATTCCTCTGCATTTCTTGGTTTTGCCTCAGACACAGCATTTTTGATGTCACCCCACAACTTTTCTATTGGATTAAGGTCCGGAGATTGGGCTGGCCAGTCCATAACATTAATCTTGTTGGTCTGAAACCAAGATGTTGCACGCTTACTGGTGTGTTTGGGGTCATTGTCTTGTTGAAACATCCATTTCAAGGGCATTTCCTCTTTGGCATGAGGCAACATGACCTCTTCAAGTATTTGGATGTATTCAAACTGATCCATGATCCCTGGTATGCGATAAATAGACCCGACACCATAGTATGAGAAACATCCCCATATCATGATGCTTGCGCCACCATGCTTCACTGTCTTCACAGTGTACTGTGGCTTGAATTCAGTGTTTGGGGGTCGTCTGACAAACTGTCTGCGGCCACTAGACCCAAAAAGAACAATCTTGATTTCATCAGTCCACAAAATGTTGCGCCATTTCTCTTTAGGCCAGTGAATGTGTTCTTTGGCAAATTGTAACCTCTTCAGCACATGTCGTTTTTGCAACAATGGGACACAGAATCAGCAGCATGCATGTCATGATGGTTGGGTCTGTTGGTTTTTTATTACTCTACTACACCTACTAGTAAGTTTTTTGCCATGTATAAATATAATTTCTACCAAAAACAGTGATTGATCTGGTTAGTGATGTTGGACTGCTATTATTTTGAACACAACTGTATATTTTATCACATTGGATTATCTCAAACCTAAAAAGGGGCAGCACATTGGCTAAGTGGGTGGCACTGTCGCCTCACAGCAAGGTGGTCCTGGGTTTGATCCCCAGGTGGGGCGGTCCGGGTCCTTTCTGTGTGGAGTTTGCATATCCTCCCCGTGTCTGTGTGGGTTTCCTCCGGTCCCACAGTCCAAAGACATGCAAGTGAGGTGAATTGGAGATACTAAACTGTCCATGACTGTGTTTGATATAACCTTGTGAACTGATGAATCTTGTGTAATGAATAATTACCGTTTCCTGTCATGAATGTAACCAAAGTGTAAAACATGACGTTAAAATCCTAATAAACAAACAAACCTAACAAGGAGTGATCAGACTTGTGCATAAAGCTGTAAATAAAACTTGCAAGTCTGTGTAAACTTTTTACCAGGGGTCCCTTTGTTCTTAATTTTTTTTTAGTGTAAATGGTTTATAGTTCCAGTAGAACTGTAAGATTTGAGTTTAGGTTTGTGTGTGAGGTGAGTAATAGTGGAAGTTCTCTAGAGTAGTGTGTGTGTGTGTGTGTGTGTGTGTGTGCATGCGCTGGCAGACATGCCCTTGTAAGATGAGGCCTATGAGGCTGCGCGGTGAGAGGGCAGAGTGAGCAGAGTGAGAGAGAGAGAGAGAGAGAGAGAGAGAGGCGTGGGCTGGACTGAGCCCCGCTTCTAGAAAACCGTTTTTCTTTAGCACTAAACAAACATTTTAAACATTTTCCAAGATGAGTCGGGAAAAGGGAAAGTTAGGAGAGCCGACTCTTATCGAAATGAATGAGACCGCTTCACAAAGTGGAGGTAAGTGTCCAACAAGTCCGTTTTTTCGAGAAGTGCGGTCGGTAACGGTGCTTCTTCAGGAAGGCGACAGTATGAGTGTGTCGATTTGTCAGAAAGCTCAATCATACTGGAAGGCCAGGCTTCCGTTAGCACCCCAAAAACGTTTACACTCTTTATGCTTCAAATGTACTCATTTTTTGTTTACAATTGTCATAATTAAATACATATTTAATACATGATGTAAACAAAAACAGTAATCTGTAGTTAGTTTCTGAAGTTTTGTTAGAGGAAAACAGATCTGACTGACTACAGTCAGCTTGACTACAAATGATCTGGGGTAAAACTTAAAAGGATGTAGCCTTTAAAGTAAACAAAACTACATTACAATTTTGATTTGACTATGTTTGGCTATAGTTGTATTTTTTATAGCCACAAAATGTGTAAGCACATGGTTATGGTATGGTTAACAAGTTAGTAAAATTCCTTTACATTTACTACTGATCAAATGCAACTCATTCCAATTAGCAGATAGTAACTGATAAACTTTTTCATTTACTCTTAATATTTCGGGCGGCACCGTGGCTAAGTGGGTAGCCCTGTCGCCTCACAGCAAGAAGGTCCTGGGTTCGATCCCCAGGTGGGGCGGTCCGGGTCCTTTCTGTGTGGAGTTTGCATGTTCTCCCCGTGTCTGCGGGGGTTTCCTCCGGGTGCTCCGGTTTCCTCACACCGTCCAAAGACATGCAAGTGAGGTGAATTGGAGATACTAAACTGTCCATGACTGTGTTTGATATAACCTTGTGAACTGATGAACCTTGTGTAGTAAGTGGCTGTCGTTTCCTGTCATGAATGTAACCAAAAGTGTAAAACTTGACTTTAAAATCCTAATAAACAATCAAACTCTTAATGTTTCTTAATGTCCCAGGTGTGGTTTTAGTGCAGATCCTTTTTTTTTTTTGAAGAATAAAACTTAATCCTACTGACCAATGTCAACAAAACATACATAACCATTGAAAAGTCTTAGGCCACCCTTAGATTTGTTGTTTTAGGAATGGTATAATGACCATATGTAACTATTTCTCAGTCTTTTTAGTAGAATACAATCAGAAAACACGAGAAATGTGTATGCAGTATTAACAAAAACTGAAACAAAATCAGAAACACAGCTCCTATAGGCTAAAATAGCAAGTTTATAGTGTGACATCCGCTTACACTTAAGCCATAGCAAGAACCGGGCTCTCTTAAACCTAAATGGAATGTAATGCTAATTAAAGTCATAACTAACATCATTTATTCTACTATTTCATGTAAAAATGATTGCTGTGAAAAAACTAGTCTATTACACCAGGTTTGTGCAAGACATGCTTGAGCATAACTTGTACATATTGTATGAGTTTAATTAATTGAAAGCTTGCTAATAAGTGTAAGACCAACTTTTACTGTCAATATTACATTAAAATGCCATTTCATGTCAGGAGAGGTCAAGGACAAAAAAAGGTCTGGAAAAATTTAAAAGAAAAGTTTTAAAGGAAGACTTTCAAGTTTCTTTTTTGAGAGACTGAAAAAGTCCAAAAAGGACTTGGCTCAGCATCTGGCAGCCTTATCAAAAAGCCAGATTCAGCAGTCCGAAGACTCTTATGGTTGAGAATGGTCTTTTTGGAGGGTAGCTGCCAAGAAACCATTTTTACCAAAGTGGAATAGGATAAAAAGACTATGTTATGCTAAAGATTGGAATAAAGATCAGTGTAAACAAGTATTATGGAGTGATGAATTCAAGTTAAAAATGTTGGGTTAAATCATCAACAATATGTGAGAAGAAGAGTTGAAAAGAGATTGAAAAGAGAGAGTAAAAGATGCTTAGTGATACTTCCGTTTATTGGGCAGAAAATACCCCGAAAATGCAATATATGTTAATATAATGAACATTACCTTGTAATTTGAAAATAAAAACCACAAACAAATGATATATCTGTAAAGAAACCTTTTCAAACATGATAGATATTCCTATCATGTGAAAGAAGTCCTCATGCTTTTTATGGCCAATGGGGATTTTACAGCTAAATTAGCAGATGGCTGATTTCATGTGCATTTTTTTAACCAATTGAAGAACTTTTTATTTTTTAATTATTAAAAGTTTCACAAGTGCACTTACTTCACTCACATTGTTTGCTTAAAAAATTAAGTACAAACATATCAACCAGTTGTAATAATTCTGCCAGCTGGTTGTTTGTTTAAAACAAAACCTTGCCTATTTATGATCTGTACTTGTTTTTGTGACATTTGTATGACAGCATAACCATAGTTCTGTTTTAAGCCATTTGTTAGCACCTCAGAAAATTTACTGTGTACAACAACTGTCTGTAAAACATTTATGTTTAAGTTTCAGTATATCACTTTTAATGAAATATATCTTAGATAAATATAAGGTACCATGTGTGACATCATCTGGGTTGTTTACAAGTAATATTTATTAATGAGCATATTCAACATTATCCTTTGTTCAGACTCTTATCAGCTGTTAAAAAAGTAACAGGTTAAGATTATGTTTAGATATATGTTTATTACACTCCAGATCAGGAGGGATCAGGATGTTCATACCAAGAGAATTTATATAATAGATCATTTTAATAAAAAAAATCTGGAGACATCCTTCTGTTTAAGATTAATTTAAAAATTATTTTATGGTCCAAAGTAGGCCAGAATAACATGGTTGTCTTTAGCTTGACCTCTTTTGTTTGCTAGGTGTAGTCATACAGTCATACATCTCTAATTTCCTTCGGGATCAATAAAGTATCTATCTATCTATCTATCTACAGTGTAAATACTTTGTCAACTCTCTGGCAAAGCCCTGTTAAGCAAACACTAAAAACACAAAGCTAATATAAGCTTACACATCAAGCACCAAACCAAACCAGAGAATGCAATGCCTCAAACTTGAGATCTGAATGAAATATTAAATTCTGCTTATCATCTTATAATAACTAACATTGTCAGTAAGAGCTTTAATAAGCAACTGCATCTCTAGGCATTATTGTGTTTAGTTTGCACTTGTAATGAATGTTTGCTACTGACTGTATAAAATCTACATTCTTAAAGCTGAACTGGTTTTGTGCACTGTTTATGTTTATCTATATTTCTACATTTTATGATTTTTTTAAAATCAGTTAAGCACGTGTGACTTGGTGCTATAAGTTTGGTGGCTACTGTCCATTAATGACGGTTGGATATCGATTAAAAGAAATTTACAAACTTTTGCATACAAAGTTGGTGCTTTTCCAAGACGTTGGATCCTGTTCAGATCGTATTTTACGTGGGTGGCACTGTGCCTTGGTGGGTAGCACTGTCGCTTTACAGCAAGAAGTTCCTGGGTTCAGTTCCCAGATGGAGCAGTCGGGGTCTTTTCTGTGTAACATGTGCATGTTCTCCCCATGTCTGTGTGGGTTTTTCTGGGTGTTCCGGTTTCCTCCTACATTCCAAAGACATGCAGTCAGATTAATTGGAGATATTAAATTGCCTTTGGTATGAATATATGTGTGTGTTTGTGTGTGTGTGTTTGTGTTTGCCCTGTGATGGACTGGCAACCTGTCCAGGGTGTTTCCTGCCTTTGGCCCAGTAAATTGGACCAACCGCGACCCTGAATAGGATAAAGCCGTGGTAAAACAATGATTGATTGATTTTACATATTTGTAGATATTTGAGGACTTGTGACCACCAAATGCAGAATGGAATTCTGCTGGCTTTGTTGTGGACTTATCAGTGTGACACTATAGACAGGGCTGCAACGATTAGTCGACATAATCGATAACGTCGACTATAAAAATTTGTCGACGTGTAATTTCATTGTCGAAGCGTCGTTATTATTGCAACGCACTAAAGGAACTGCAGGGGGCGCAGCATCGCTTCCATGGCGCAGCGGGGAGTTTATGAAGACAGAGAGGCAAAGATAAAGAGACCGAAACTTTCTAAAGTATTTCAGGAGCATTTCAGCCAAAATAAACCAAAGAAACGAGCTGAATGCAGACACCGCAGAGCAGAGTTGTGGTTTCACGCCAGCAACACGGTGATGCATGAGCATCTGAAACGCGAGCACCCTGCAGCCGTGATGACCAGCGTTATTCAGGACAGGTACGTTTTTACACCGCTTCATTCTTTAACCAATGTACTGTAGCTAATGTTTGTTAATGTTAGAGTACCTGTCGGAAAACTTCCTAAGAGATTGCTATTTTTTTAGGTTTGACAGCTAAGCTAACGCATTAAGTGCAATAGTTAATCAGTGATTTATTAGGAGTAACGTTATATAACTTAACGTTATAGCCTAACGTTATTTTTTGCTCACGTTAATGAGAGCATTCGTTCTACATAATAAGCGTTCTCCACTTATTGATAGCTCAGCAGATAATTCACTTAAGATATTTAACCTGTTATAGTTTAGTTGGCATAGCCAGTACATTATTTGTAATAAACTATGATATATAGCCTTCAGTTTGTGATAATTAATACAGCTTTCTCTTTTGCTCTTTCTATTAATAGCACTAAGCAATGGAGTGTGGATGAGAAGAGGTTCATGCACCCCTCAAATGGCTGAGGTCTTCACAGACAGCATTCACATGTTATAAATGTTTTTGACTTCCAGAGTGATAACTTCTAAACATAACAGCTTCTAATGCTGTCCAAAGCGTTCTTATTTAATTGATTTTTTTATTGTGATTGTGTATTAATGTTTTAAATACATTTGATTAAACTATCAAGCTTAATTTTCATATTCATGTTTCATGGGTCATTATTTTAATTTGATATTGGAACTTAAATAACATAACAGAGTTTTGTTATGTTAAGGCAGAGATGGAGGGTATGACATAAATAGTCGTTGACTAGTCGACTAATCGAAAAAATAATCGCCAGATTAGTCGACTACTAAAATAATCGTTAGTTGCAGCCCTACTATAGACAGAATTCTCAGCTCTATGTTGGGAAAATTAAGTTGAAGTGACTGCAGAAATAAAATGTCTAGTATGTACTGTGCCTTACTTGAACTCAAGTTTATATTATTTTATATTTTTATATTAATAACATGCAATAAGTGTTTATATCAAAAATAAGTTAAACACAATGCTTATGTTTAATGCTTCATGTCAGGCTGTTTACATTAGAAATCTTTGGTACATAGGGCATTAATAGACAGGCTGAAATATAGGCAAGGAGGGCAGGCTAGTAGGCTGTTTGTTACTGTGAGGCATCCTGGAAAAGCAAGGCAAAAGTAAGCGTGAAACAGATCCCAGAGCTCATTTTTCCTGTTTTTTGTTCTTGAAAATGGCTTTGGTGGTAATTTGAAAGCAAAGGACATGGTTCTCCATTACTATAAGGACATTTTCTGAAAATTTAATTTGCCATATGCAAATGCACTGTACAAATATATACGCCTAGGTCATTCACTTTTTCTTGTCCAGTGTCTTTTCTCTTTGTCCCGAAGACAATCTGCTGAAATAATAATCAACACGGTTTATTGCTTGTTAACTAGGTTGTATTGCTTGTTCAGAGACAGGAGTAACACACCCTATCGTTTTGGCTTTCTTTACTGAATGTAAAGTGTTAATGTTAAGTAATGTGCACCAGTTCCTCTCTGGCACGGTGATGCAACTAGTGATAGGAGGGGATTGGCTGTACTGAAAACAGAACAGTTTCTGGCCAAAATATTAAATTAAGCTGCTACATGAAAACCTTTCAGCACACAAACACACACACACACACAGCTTTTATGCATAACATTTTGTTGCACTCTGTTTTATTTAAATTCTTGTTGGCTGTGGTCATCATGCTGTCTTCCAGTGCTTTAGCTTGCTGAACACTTACATTTGCTCTTTAAAATAATAAAAAAGAGCATTTTACTCTATCACCTCACTGTGCCTAGACACATACTTTGAACTTTGTGTTATCATTACTGGAGTTTACAGCATTACCTTTTTAGTGCAGAGATAGAGCTCACAGAAACTATCCCGAGTGGTTGATATGGCAATAGGACAACAGTGATACGTGTACTGATTTTGCATAGACAGGCTGTGCTAGCCAGCCTACCTCTGCATGTGCTATTTCCTGACTGACAAACAGTGTTTCCGTTCTCATCATTTCTGCCGTAGATATGGTAGTGAGCTGCCTTCTTTCTAATAGAAGCAGACAGTCCTTTTGAAGACGCAATACAACCAGGCTGTTAGTGCAATACAAAAGCTACTTCGCTTTTAGCCCCAGCAGAATTGTTCTCCGGTGGTTTATTCTCTGCCATTGCTATCTCTCAGCAGTGATCATATACGTGTTGGGTGTGTCACAGCTTTAGTAGTCATGACAAATCATTTTGTTGTCAGGCAATAAGCATAATACAGAAGATAACAGATTGTAAATTTACAATGACAAGATTATCTACTGAGATAAAGAGTTCTTTACAGCATGGTAAAGTAGATATATAGTATATAGATGATAAACATGCTTTGTTGTGTTAACATCATAGATTAAGTATTTTTACATGTTTTATCAGCTTCATAAAAACTTAGCAAATGTTAACTGAATTTCATTCTTTTAAGAAGAACTTTCCGGAAGCATGTTATAAAGTTGACACGTTTCTGACACTTATATTTGAAATGCTGTTTTTCGATTAAGTCATGGTTTTAGCTTATCCCACTGTTTGTTTGTTTATTTATTAGGATTTTAATGTCATGTTTTACACTTTGGTTACATTCAGGACAGAAATGGTAGTTACTCATTACACAAGGTTCATCAGTTCACAAGGTCATATCGAACACAATCATGGACAATTTAGTTTCTCCAGTTCACCTCACTTGCATGTCTTTGGACTGTGGGAGGAAACCGGAGCTCCCGGAGGAAACCCACGCAGACACTGGGAGAACATGCAAACTTCACACAGAAAGGACCCGGACCGCCCCACCTGGGGATCAAACCCAGGACCTTCTTGCTGTGAGGCGAAAGTGCTACCCACTTAGCCACCGTGCCGCCCCACTGTTTGACTGACAAAAGAGCTCACTCCTTTTCTTAAGTTTGTCCTACATCATCACTATGTACTAACTAGACTATCCAAAGTTTTATACTACATTTGTCCACAATTCTTTATCTTGTTTACTTGTTATAACGTTAGTAAGAAATTTTTTATTTTTTTATTTTTTTTTATTTGTTTAAGTCAATCAAATTATCCTCCAGGCTACTCAAGGAGGATGGGTCACTGTTGGGTCTGGTTCCTCGGCTTCTTCCTTGTAATTTTAAGGACGTTTTTCCTTGCCACTGTTGCCCTCAGCTTGCACAACAGGGGGTTTTATGCTATATGTTTTTAGATTTGTTTAGATTGTCAAAGTATCCTATAAGTGCTGATCATAATCACATTATATTCTGTGGCCAGCCTAACACAAAAGGAGTCTCTTATGTAAGTGACAACATATTGGACCATGCTAATATTACTAAAGCAATTAAGCTACATTGTATTTTTATAATTTACTAACATGATTTGACCCTATAGGTCAAAGGTTGAAGGATGGGTCCCTGCTGAGTCTGTATCCTATCAAGGTTTCTTCCTGTAATTTTAAGGGAGTTTTTACTTGCCACTGTCGCCCTCGGCTTGCTCAACAGGGGTTTTTGGTCTGTTGGTCCTGGATTCTGTGAAATTTCTTTGAGACCATGTCCATTGTAAAGAGTGCTATACAAATAAATTTGACTTGACTTGATACACATAACTTATTCTGTACAATACCTGCACATCTGGACATTATAAAATTATTCTAATCCTAAATTGAAACCTTATATGCCGGAATAATACTTGAAACATTTACATTAACAGACTCACAGTAGATTATACTTCAATGTTGTATATCTGTACATTCATAACTTACATGTATATATTGAACAGATGGTGCTAGTTGTGTGTAAAATTTATGTAAGCAAATGTGTGTTTTGTATTTACTGTGTGTTAAAACTGTGAGGGACTATGCACCCAAGATTTTCACTCACCTTTCACACCTGTGTTAATGTGACGTGACAATAAGATAAAAGTAAAGCAAAGTAGGTGCTTGGGTGACGCAGTAGTCTGTTACGCTAGCCCATCATGGTGCTGTCTGAGGAAGACTAAAGGCCTGCAATGGATTGGCACCCTGTCTAGAGTTAGTGCCTTACACCGGACCCGCCGTAAGCCTGACCAGGGTTAAACAGTTAATGAAAATTTTAAAGGACTCATTGTGAAGACATGTACTAATAGTGTAGTCGTGTTGGCTACTTCTCAAGCCTTGGAGCTAGTTAGACAGGAATAAATATTTTTGCGAGATATAAGTAAAAAAAAAGATAATGTGTTCTAGACGAATGGGTGGCTAGTTGATGTAGTCTTTTTTGACATGCTTGGAATAAATGATTTGTATGCCTTTGTCTCCATGCATTTCACACTAAACGGTGATTATGCGAGACAGTTAAATCTAAGAAAGCCAAGAGAACTAGAATCCAAACAGCTGTGGAGGTTTGTCTCTGTGGAGGTGTTAACCCTGGGAATACATGTGACCAACATCAGGACAACAGACTCCAAGTCATGAAGTCATTGCTAAATTGTACAGTTAGCAGTGCTAGCTGATGTTTGCTGAAATAAGCACTTGGTTGTCTGGGATGCCTTAATTTGAATGTGTTTGAGTAAAACTGGACACCTTCTTGTCCTGAATGTATAGATGTTGGTGGTCTACATGTGTTTTCATTTCCATGTATTTAATTCATTTAAACTCATTTAAACTATTAATATTATATAAATAATGAACACTTGAACTATTGGGCATTAAAAACAACATACAGAGAAGCTATTTTGTGTCAGTTTAGAGTCTGATGAAATATAAATCTCTGAACTTGCCTGGATCTCTGACGTGAGTGGTACAGAGAGTTCAGACTGTTGATCTGAGACCCACCCTCACCCCACCCTCTGTGCCAATAAGCCAGCTGACTTTTCACATACTCATTCAGATAAAGAGCACGTCACAAAACATATTTATATGTAGCAATTTTTTTAAATCATGTATGATTATGAGTTTGATTCTGAGTGTCTGCGTTATAGATTGGTCTCTATCTGTATGGTCGAGACACCTTTACAAGAAATGGATGTTCTAGGGAGCTTAGTGTCTCTCTTCAATTGCAATGCAGCTCTCTGTGAGACTCTTGTGAGCAAGTAAAAAGATGCAACAGTCGAATATTCGTGTGTCCGAGGGGATGCGTGACGGTATCAGCCAATGCAGGGGAGTGCTGTTGGCATGATTTTCTCTTGGGGGGAATTGCAGATGCCTAGATTGGGCGCAAATTGGGAATTGATGTATAGCTTTCTCTTATAACTATAACTTTCTCATAATCTAAGGTTTCATTTCTTGATGCATCGGTGGAGTGTGTAAGGTGACAACCGTTTTCTAAAGTACTGAGAAGTACCCATTTATATGTAGCCACGTGTTGCAGTCAGCAAATTCAAAATGAATTTATAATTCAAAACACAATCAATTTGGTCAGTCAGAGCATTACAAGTACAGTGGTACCTTGTAACTCAACAACCTCTAAACTCAAAATCTTTGAAACTCGACGCCTTTTGTCAAGAAGTTTGTACCCTTAAACTTGCCGTTTACTCTAAACTTGATGTATGTGCGACCGCCGCTTTGTTCAGCGCTTGGCTTCAGCAGTGCGGTAAAACATCATCATCTGAAAGCATCCAAATGTATCTGTGATTAGCTGGATTTTTTTCCCATTTCACTTTTACACTTGTGTTATAGCTTGGGGTTCTGAGAAATTGTGAGAATCAGCTTTTCTGAGAGAGTCCAAAACGCTTATCATTAGAGATGGAACGATCAATCGGCTATAAATCGATATCGGTCGATTTTTAATCAAAATATGCGATCGGCGATCGGCGATATTTCCCAAATGTAGCCGATCCGATCGTGTGATATATAAAGATCACGTTAAGCTTAACAGCTCAGTGGATTGATCCAGACTTGGAGCTACAAAGCACCAACCATCACATCACCATTCATCAACCATCGTACAGAAACCATCGTGAAAGCTCTTCACAACCTAAAATAACATAATTAACGTTGTGCATCATACATAGTTCAGGATCATCTGCTCTGACTGACAGAAAACTTTTAGCTCCACAGATGGAACGAGTCTGACTCGGTTACAGATCTGTGGTAATAGCAGTTTAATGAAGCTTTTTAATGTAAGAGAGTCACACAAAATGTTCTGTAGTAGCTGGTGTTTATTTAAAACCACGACATTAATTAATAACAGTAAACACGGAGAGATAACTAAGAAGAGAAACTTACGCTTCGCATAAAATGAATCATGAATCACTTATATCGATACTGTGAACAGAGCATCTCTCTTAAAGGCACACACACGCTGTTGCTTCCGTCACCGGTTTATCTTCACTGTTCGTCCTATTTTTAAGGTTTTTTCAGACTGAACTGTATAACATCTAACCTGCGTGTGTGTGTGCGTGTATTGCTTTAGATTTAGAAGTAAAAAAAATCTCGCAATGCCGCCACACCCCCTGGTCAGGCACTCGCGCCCCACAGGTTGAAACCCCCCCCCATCGGAATCGGGTATCGGCCGATCGCTCTGAAAAGAAATCGGAGATCGAAATCGGCGTCAAAAACCCGATCGGTACATCGCTACTTATCAATAAAAACAAAGCTTAACTCTCCACTAATGAAATTCCTTGCTCGTTTCAGTACAATAAGTCACGTTAAGCTTTGCACATTCCATAGGAAATAACGGCACAGCCAGAGCAAAATGTAAATGCGTCTTTACTGAATGGAATGTGGTACGGTAAAGTGCAGGTTTTATTGTATTTTTTTATGTATTTTTTACTGTTATTAATTGTATTTTTATTTTACATTACATTTGTCTTATTTTTAGTGTGTAAGTGTCAAAAACAACCCTGTTATTTTACATAAGCCTAAAACTTATGCAGTTCCACAGGACCACAGAACGCATTAACAGGTTTCCCATACATCCCTATGGGGAAAAAATACCTTAAAACTCAACGCCTTGTAAACTCAACGCCACTCCCAGCATAAGCTGACGTTGTATTTTCTTTGTACTTCTAAAGTTAATAAAGGTGTAGGACAATGAACACATTACAGATTCTTATTTTTATACTTTCTATTATATGAACTGTGTTTAAAACAAGTTTGATTTTATCCAGTATGGGTTTTGTTATGAAGTGTTTTCTTGTCTGTGTATTTTGCGTGAGTTGAATGCATGAATGGTTGGTATTGTCACAACCTTTGTTTGCTCTGAGCAGCTGCTGATTCTGATCATGTTTGTATGTAGTTTGATTATCTGCTTGTTGAAAGCTCTTTAGTTTTATTTACAGGTAAAACACAGGTCGTGTACTGTAGTAGAAGTTCATTGCCCTTTTTACAGAGGTTAATGGTTATAAGCAATTTACAATGATAGAAACACATTAAAAAAGACAACACATCACATGGCACACATGTGCATCTGTCAGCCAGTACCAACAGAAACAGCAAAATACAGTGTTGTAAAAAGTCTGTACCTTGGTTTCAGATCCCTATACAGAATGGAAGAAAAGGAAAGCATGTGAAAACACAAAACATTCAAGTGCATTCAAGAACAGTTTTCAAGTGAATATTTGAATTATTAAAATAAAAGCTTTAGCAGATTTTAAGAGGCTTTTCTATCATGAACTGGCCAGTTTAAGATCCTCCCACATCATTTTAATAGGGTTAGAACTTAAACTAGGTCAGATTTCTTGTTTTGTGTACTTGAGGTATCATAAAAAACTTTTTTTACTCAGTTTGACCATTTTTTATTGCATTTTCTCCAGTATAGTTATTTAAATCTCCCTATTGCTCTCGCAAACATTAACCTCATCCAACATGTGTAAAGCTGCCAACCACTTCTTTATACCTGCCAACTTTGGATTTCTACACTTATGAGGAACATGCTATGCTCTCCATATTTCTCTTCTGCTTGTCAGTCAGTTCCAATTTCTTAATGCTCCCTATTGCTCTGGTGACCTCTGCTGCATGCAAAACGTCCCAGCTGGCACGGGACACGTTTCCTCTGACGTGTGAAACCATTTACTGCTTCTTTACATTGACCAGACCATTTTCACAGAGAGTTTTTACATATACTGAGATAAATACTACTTTTCAAACCTTTTCTTTTGCCCTAGGAGTCTTTGTTGCTGCTGCAGAAGGGTGTTAGCCTTTTTTCCCTCAGATAGGGAAATTGTTTTCGGGGGTTTTGGGAGTTTTTTGGTCTGTTGGTCCTGGATACTGTAAAGTTGCTTTGAGACAATGTTCATTGAAAAAAGCGCTATATAATTAAATTTGACTTGACTTGACATACATACATGATGGACTCTGACAAACACACAACTTAAATACATACAACTACTGTATTGTACAGTACTACTGTGACTGTCTTACTTGCATCTTTGCACAGTATTTTTACACAGTAGTTTTTTGCATTTTTGCACCTTACTCTCTTATCTCTGCTGCTATATAAAACCCTACGCTGCTAACTGCATATCAGAATATGCTTTTCTACCTCACGTACCATTTACTCAGTACCATGTACTGACCAATACATGTCTTTAGTCTTGTCTCCTTTAATTACTTTTTAGATTAGAAATGTATTTTGTATTTATTTTATTCTATCTGCACTGTGTGTACTGTATTGTCTTGCACTTTTTGTTCTATGTTGCACCCTCGTCCTGGAGATACGTTGTTTCGTTTCAATATGTACTTGTATATAGCTGAAATGACAATAAAGCCCCTCTTGACCTCTTAACCCTGACCTCTCTTGTGTGTGTCTGACCAAGGTGGTGAGCCTTGGGTCTCTGCAGTGGTGGGCTAGTATATTAGCATATGGCCCTTAGTTGTCTTCGTCTATTTTTATTCATGACTTATATTGCAAAAATGCAAGAAATCAAAAAGGGGGCAAATATTTATGACACTGTATGTTGATTTAGACAATTGCAAAAACTTATTTAAGGATTAATATGATATATAATAGGCAAATTTTATATTAGTCTTGTTGTTCCTTTGCTTCAATCTGTTATTTTTCTGTTTGTCTTATAGAGGAGAACAATGGTTTTCATCTCAATTCGGAAAGCAGATCACTTCAGTATGGTGAAGCTCTGGTAAATATATTATTTTCATATCATTCCATTTTAATCTTATATCACTGCTGTATTATCTGTTTAGCCCCACCTGTCGGCTCACATCACGCAATTTGACTGATTTGTTGCAGGAAGCACCACTCAGTTTCTGTTCTTTGATAGGTAATGATCTCATCTATATATAGAGCCTGCACACATAGGTACCGTCAATGCTCATGTGCTTCATGTGCTAGATTATTAGCTCAAATCATGTACATGCTGCAGGAATTGTTTATTTCTAAAGGAAACCTTAAATGTTAAGGTCTGTATGTTTCTGTCTTTTTACCAACTATCTCTGTGATGCAAATGAGCCTCCTCTTTCGACGTAGGCATTATTTTCATAGGGAAATTGTGTTGCTTTGACATTTCCATTCTTTTCCAACCACTGTTAGTTACTAATAAATTTCTCTTCAGCACAGCGCATGTTGTGTAGTCCATTTGTTATTTCAGCTTTAAAAGACAATATTTGCTGTATTTGAGGATCGATTTAGAGGAGCAATTTATTCAGTTTGTGTCTTTCTCCTGAAGCATAGCCATTGGGAGGTGTACTTGTCAGTGTGCTCTCAGTGCCGGCCCCAAGCACCAAAAATAGGTGGGTTGTCAGGAAGGGCATCCGGCGTTAAAACTGTGCCAAGTCTAGCATGCAGACCAAATCTTCTCTGACAAAAGGTTTACAGAGGCCAAATAGCGAGTGTCAGATATACAAAGTCTCAAGTCTTGGTAGCTGATGTCAAACATGGACAAACGACATCTGTTAAGAGCAGAAGTGGTCATGGGTCAAAGCTTACAGACAGAAATAGACTTGACATGGTTGCTAAATGCCACAAATGAACAGCCTCAGCAAAACACTATAATGGTCAAAAGCATGTGGACACACCACTTAATTATTGATGTAGGAGTTGTAGCCAGATCAATTGCTAAAGGATTTGTAAAATCAAGCCCATAGCTGTGCATTCCATATAGTCAAACTTTGGCAGTAGAATGGGTTCAGAGCTCGTAGATTTTAAACGTTTAAACATCTTAGAATGCCACTTTTGCCAAAAGTCAGTCTATGAAGTGAAGTCTAGTGGAGGATTATATTTACATTTATGGACTTTAGCAGACTAAATGCTTTTCATTCAAAGTGACTTAAAATTGTGACTGAATACAATTCAAGCAACGGAGGGTTAAGGGCCTCACTCAGGGGCTCAACAGTGAACATCTTGGCTGTGGTGGTACTTGAACCAGCAACCTTTTGAGTACCAGTACAGAACCTTAAATTACCGCCCTAGTAATAATGGTCTGTGGCTGTTTCTTGGAAGATTTGGGCTAGGCCCGCTTTGCGTCTGTACAGGGGCGTTTTACTAAATTATATGCTTCTATATTTGTAACAACATTTTGGGCAAGGTCTATTCCTGTTCTAGCGTAAAAACGTGGTTGGATGAGTTTGATGTAGAGAATCCCCAGTGGCCTTCACCGAACCCTGACCTCAACCCCAGAGAATATCTTTTATGATGAATGGCTACAAATCCCCATTGACACACTGGCTACAAATCCCTATTGACACTTTCAGCAACGGTGAAAACAATTCTGTAGAATGACCTCTACAGTATGTCCTACTGAATCCTGACCTGTTATGAATGAACAACACTGCACATTTGAAACAGCAGTGTAGACAAAACAAGAGAAAACAACAACCAATTGAAGTAAACAGCCTTCTTCAACAGATAATAGTATAAATCTTTTGTTATATAAACCTCCAAGACGTTAAATTCACCAATTCGCTATGCTGGTGCAGCTTCTGTTCATAGACAAAACTGTCTTCCTCTGCTGGGGATCCCTGATTGCAGTCGAGGTGGGTATATTGCTGCTCACGGCTCGTCCGACCCGCACACAGCCCTTTGCGGAATTCTTTTTCACCCATGCACTCTGCACAGGTGCCTCTGTATCTGCTAATCAGGGTCCTTACACAGCGTTTGAAGACCCCACTAAAATAGTCTGGTCATCCAGCCCTAGCAGAAACGTGTCTGCTGCAGGCACTGCCAATTATGCCCGCTAGATGGCGCCCAGCCGACCGGTGGCAACGTCGAGTTTCAAACCGAGGAGTTCAGAATCTCTGTGCTGGTGTGCTAGCGGAATATCCCGCTGCGCCACCTGGCCACTCATAGACAAAACTTTTAACACTGACTATGAATAAATCAACAGATATTCTAATAAGAAACTAGTGCTGATAGAGCAAACCTAGTGGTCGTTTATAACGAACACCTTCCTTATAGGCGAACCCAGTAGTGCCAGTGATTAAGCACACAAGCCTTAAATAAAATGAATACATTAATTTTAGAGACAGGAGGCTCTCTGTATTAATGTCCGTGGCATCGGAATAGGATGTCCAGCAAACTCATTTAAGTGTGATGGCCAAGTGGTCACATACTTATAGTGGCCGCATTGATTAGGAGCCTTTATAACAAATTATTCACTAAAGTCCAACATTTTGAGCTTTACTAAGCTGCAGATTGAAGCAGGACTGCCTTTTGGAAACTTTTTCTGTCCCACCTTGGTGTATAGTGTAAGAACCACAAAATCAAAATTAGCTGTAGCCCTCAACCCACAACATTTGTTGCCATCATTTTAGTACAGTGGTGGATCAACAATGACATGAAAATCTGATGATTGTTTTTCATGATTGTATAATGTTCAAAAATGTTATAGGACTTACCACACCCTAGGGTGTAAATACTGTTTGTTGTTGGTTCTAAAATGTATTTAGGTTTGAGCTGATAAACATCTGTTGGTTATTCTTTTTTTAACATTAATACATTTTTATAAGAAGGTGGGTGCTCGGGTGGTGCTGCAGCAAATCATGCTAACCCTTTGAATCCATGATCTCAGCTGTTTTATTAGTCAGTTTGTCATCTACACAGACATGACTGGCTGTGTCTGGAGGATGGAGGAGTGGCTGAATAGTCTTGCTATTAGGAGATACACATATCAGTGTGCACTCAGTGCCAGTCCCAAGCCTGTATAAAATGGATGGTTGTGTCTAAATTGCCATCCGCTGTAAAAATTGTGCCAAATCAGGTATGCGACCGCAGAATGAACCGCTGTGGTGATCCCTAAAATACAGCAGCTGCCGAAAAAAACAAAGTTTTTACAGATAATAAAGTAATAAAGAACTGAACATTTTTCTTTTTTAAATAACAGCCCAACATTCGCCACAAATTATTTAGGATAGGACAAAATCTTTATTAGCTCCATAATATTAATGTTTTGTTTTGAGTTTCCATTATTTGGTCTATCTTTTGTGGTTCTTCGGATGTGTGTACAATCCCGAATCAGAAAAAGTTGAGACAGTATGGAAAACCACATGGACAAAGGCAATCTTTACTTTGGCAAACCTTTGTCAAGCACTACAATACGAAGTTATATCCACAAATGGCAGATAAAAAGCCAGGTTCTGTCATGGTATGGGGCTGTGTCAGTGCCCATGGCAAAGGTCATTTACATTTCTGTAATGCAGCATTAAAGCAGAAAAGAACATTGAGATCTTAGAGCAACATATGCTGCCTTCAAGACGTCATCTTTTCCAGGGCCGTCTATACATTTTTCTACAAGACAATGCAAAACCACATGCTGCACACATTACAAAGGCATGGCTGTAGAAGATCCTGGTACAGGTACTGGACTGACCAGCCTGCAGTCCTGACTTATCCCCAATAGAGAATGTGTGGAAATTTTTGAAACAGAAAATGTGGCAATGACAACCCCGTACTGTTGCACCTCTTAACACTTCATTGCTTGGTATCCTTGGTGCTAACAGTCTTTTGGGTGTTGTGAGAAGGAATGGCAACATTACAAAGTGGTAAATGCTTATGGTATTTGTTGCAGGAATTGATGTATATTACCAACTGAACACTTATATTAACACCTTACAAAACATAAAATGTCTTGGGTGTATACTGTCCACAAGTTGCACTTTCTATACTGTCCCAACTTTTTCTGATTTGGTTGTTAGAGTGGTCTTTTAAAAACGTATTTGATCTTTCATTTGTCCTAGCATCACTGCTTTTTCCAACTTTCACCTGAGTTTTTCTTCCCCACACTTTTGCTTTTCCTTTTCCTTTTCTTCCTCTTCCTCTCTTAGTCCACAGCAAGTATTTGTTCACTGTGCTCTGGCTCACTGTCCAAAAGCTCCAGTCACTCCTCTGTGCTTGTGTGTGATCAGTGTGAAACGGAACACACTGAACCTGTTCTACACCTTTCCAGTTTTGTAGGGGTAAGAGTTGTGAGTGTGCATGTTGTGTGTTACGCAGTGCTTTGTTTATAGGCGGATTCTTTTTCAGACCTATAGTTCATTGTACATTGTGATGCTTAGGGATTTTCCCATAATGAAATCGCTTGAGTTCACAGGCTGAATAAGCAGTAGAAATAGCCGAGTTGCTGTGTTAGTACCAAGCATGTTCAGTGCTTGAGATGTGCTTCTAGAACACATCTCAGGGTGAAGTGACATTTAGATTTCCTTTTTCTTTTTTTGGACCCACATGATTTTCTTAGGAAGATAAACACAGGAAGACTAGCCTGACTTGACTAGAGCAGGAAGGAACCAAATAAGCTGCTGGAAAGAAAATGAATACATTTTACATAACATGCTGATTGTTTGGCATTGTTTATTTGTGTAATCAAGAAGTGTGTCTCCATGGAAGGTTCTAAATTAAAACAGAGCAGTTAGCTCTAAATATGGATGTACGTAAACAATACAGATTTTTCCTCCTAATCCTGGTCTTTGTTAATATTAATTATAAAATGTGTCACCCCTTCTAATTATTGAATTCATGTGTTTGCTATCAGGTGTAATAAATCAGTTATGTAAAGGAAATTGTACGCTTCCAACTTTTTAAAAGTTCAGGAAAGGTTCTTTCCTGTTTCCTGTTGCTGTGCCCTGTGCACAACATCAGCATCAATTGAGACTTTCTTGACCGACATCAGTGGTCAGCCATATGAATGTTCTTTTGACTGAATAGGCACGAATTCACACAGACATTCTTCAAAGTCTTGTCAGAAGCTCTTTCAGAAGAGTGGCTGTTGTTAGCTGAAAGATCACAAAGAGGTCACACTATATAATACAATTTGTTTTTAAAATGTGATGCCCGACAAGCCCATGGCCAGGTGTCCAAATACTTTTGGCCACATAGTGTATTTAAAAGTATTATTATTATTAATACGTGTAGCTGCATTCAGATGGTGCAGCATTAAATAATGCTAGCCCACTACTGCTGGGAATCCCCAGTGGTGCTGACTAAATAAAGACATAATTAGCTATGTCTAATGCGTTGGTGTCCTGTCTGGGGTGTGTAACTGCATTGCACACTGTGATTTTGGAAAAACTGGATCCAGCTGTGACCCTAACCAGGATAAAGAGGTGGTACAACAAAAAAAATGAATTGAAAAATACAGCTGTATAATTCACCCTTAAAATAGTTGCAATTCAAATCATTCAACCCCAACTGCAACCTAGGCTTTTTAGCAAAATGTACAAACTTTAAGGTGTTGCAATAAACCAAACAAACAAAAACAATTTAAATCAACACAATTATATAGCAAGTTGTTTTTCCAAAATGTAATGACTTCTGCAATCTCAAAATTATTCAAGCCCTTGAAGAGAATCCTTTAGAGGAGCACACATTTATCTTAGTCACACCTGATGCAACTAATCAAGGGCTGCACCGTCAACAAACCCCAAGCCAAGTACTGTCAACAGGTTGTTGGGAGGCCAAGACTCATTGATGCCTGACAACATTAAGTCCATGGCACTTGGTACAGACTAACAGAAGGACTTATCTGGCTCGAATTGTGGATCATTTTAAAACAGATAATGAGGTGAATGTGTCACACTATACAGTGCATCAAGCTCCTCTGTGTATGGGGCTGTATGCAGGCCAGTCATGGTACCCATGCTAACTCTTGTCCACTGTTAAAAGCTCCTACGCTGGGGACACACGCGTCAGAACAAGACATTAGAGCATTTGAAGCTGGTCGACTGGCTTGATAAATTTTGTTTTCTTTAAGATCATGTGGATTGCTGGGCACATGTGGATCACTTACTCGTGGAGGAGAAGGCACCAGGATGCACCAGGATCTCTTAATGTACCAGTCACCACAGAGCTTTTTTGACAGTTTATTACGTGGTTGGCCCTAATAAACATGCTGCTATAATACATCTGTAATTCAAATACTTGTGAATAAGACAGTCTGAGTGGCTGTGGTTTGACACAGTGAAAAAGCAAATACAGATTCTACAAGCAAATAAAACAAACATGAATATAAACGAATAGTATTCCACAGGGTAAACTGACAGTGGGTCAGCGTTCTTTTCTTCACAAAGTAGTTATCCTATTTTCTCTAAAGTCGTCTCTTTCAGTTAGAATGGGGAACTGTGATGCTCTAAAAATAGATGGTGGTTAACCAAAACAAAGTTTTAGGTCATCTAATGGGATGCACATGTATAACCATAGTGTAGTCTTGTACTGTAATGTGTGTGTGTGCGCATGTGTGTGTGTGTGTACGTATATAAGACCTTTTTTGTTTTACATTATTTTACACTTTAACTGCTTCCCCACAGATCTGGAGGAAGAGAACTCTGTTTCTGAAGTATCGCTCCAGGGTACGCCATGGTAAAGAGGGTTGAATTGTGTTTGCTTTGTGTTTGGCTAGAGTGCTGTGTGTGCATAATTTAACTTGTTTACCCTTAAGCATGGTGTGAGTCATAAAGCTGATAAATACAACAGAATAGATTTTGCAAGTCTTTATGATTCTGCTTGTATAACTGTGAATTTAAACATTAACTCCAAAGAAAAAGTAATTAACCATCATACTTACCAAGGGCCAAAATTGTTTGTCAGTTATAAAACATTATGTGATTATTTAGGCTGTGATGTCAATCAGTTTGGAGTGGCACGCGAACTAGAATGTGTGTTCAGGTCCAGGGGGGGCGGCTTCGTGGCTAAGTGGGTTGCACTGTCGCCTCACAGCAAGAAGGTCCTGGGTTCAATCCCCAGGTGGAGCGGTCCGGGTCCTTTCTGTGTGAAGTTTGCATGTTCTCCTCGTGTCTGCGTGGGTTTCCTCCAGGTGCTCTGGTTTCCTCCCACAGTCCAAAGACATGCAAGTGAGGTGAATTGGAGATACAAAATTGTCCATGACTGTGTTCAAGCATCATCAAACATCAGATTCAGGGTTTCAAGGACTCTGCACTGGATAGAATGGGAAAAGAAGATGAATGGATAAAAATGTTATGTGGCTTATCTGCTGAATGAGTCTCGTTAAGGGCGCATTCACATGAGAAGAGGCTAAAACGCGAGCCTCTGTTCAAACCACCGCTTGAGCAGTGCGGCTTGAGCAGTGCGGTAAAACGTCATCAAAATGCACCACGACACCACGGTGCTGAGAAATTGTGAGAATCAGCTTTTTTGTGAAAGTATGAAACACTTATTGTTAAAAAAAAAGCTTACAGTGGCTTAATGTATTAAAAGAACGACACATGAACACTAAACCGCTCTTAATTACTGCTCATAAGTTCTCTCCTCTAATGGAAATCTTCAGTCATTGTTTTAATGCAATAAGACATGTTAAGTTTTGTTTACTTTAAGTTGTTCGTACTGCCTGAGTCACTTTTACTATGTCATATCAAACAGTTCATCTCAATGGAGGCGCTTTGAAAAGGTCACAAAAGCGCAAATAGTGCGAGCCCAACACGGCAAAAATGTGTGGTCCTCCGCCAGCACAAAAGCGGTTTTGCTGTTTCTAATGTGAATGCACCCTTAAGAAATGTGTTATCTGCATTGCCATTTTGGCCAGCAGAGGGGAGATGGAGGCGTAGATGATTGATGTGTCAGTTTCTCTTGATTGACAATCACCTGCGCCATTGATCTCCTGTGCCATTAATTTGCTCCAGGTAAAAGTTCTTCTATATATCACAGTTTCTTCTTTTCAGTTACTCTGGCAAACGTGCTTTTCTTAAAAGCCGTTGTGCTGGCCTGCTTGGTCCGGTCCGGTTTTATGCTGGCATGTGATGCTTCTAGGGAACTCACCCCAGTGTTATGGTGTTTGGGCCTCATAATGGAACTGCCCCTTTTCAGAATTGCTGTTGTTTGCACTTACTGCTTGTTGCCACTTTAACTGGCCAGTCTGAGTCTCAGTTGAAGCAACAAGGAGGTGACCTTTTGTCCAGCTTTCCCTTCCTCAGACATAGCCAACTGTGTCGGTAAAGAGCCAGACCAGGCTGGTGGCACTTGGTACTACACAACTGTGGGCTAGCACATTAGTCTGCTGCTCCATTAGATCATGAAATATTGTTGCTAGTTTTATGTCTAGTAGACCGAACAGCTTCATTTCAGCAGGTAGTTGAAGGTTTCTGATGTATGCATGGTCTTTTGTTCTTGAAAAAATAATTTAAGACGTTTGTTTTGTACAACTGCCACAAGTGTTTTTACAATTACCTAAAACAGCATTACACTCATTCAAAACTTTATTGTTTCAAAACATCCTGGTAAACTTAAAGCAAATTGTGCTAGCTAAGTTTACTGACTTCTCAACAAGCCTCTACACAGTTAGCTAACACACTTTCTTATGTGCCCTAGTTAGCTAGCAAAAGTTTAGAGCCTGTATGTCCACAGTTTCCTTATTGTTACTGATAGAAAACCTTATGACTATTATTATCATGCCATTGCCCACAGTACAAAAGTCACACATTTTATCTGTGGGAAGGGAGGGTTTAGGATGCAGCAGTATGAACAAACAAGGATTTGTCTTTAGTAAAACTGTGGTTTTATGAAGGATTTGCTTACTCACAATTCAACCAGCCACCAGCCTGACAAAATCCAGGAAATGCCTGATCTAGTAGAACATGACTAACTTGTCCATGTTGCAATAGCTAATGCTATCTGTAGACAGTGCCTGCATCTTAACATTATGCAATATCCAACCATGTTTTGGAGTTGGGAAATATTAGACCACAGAAATATATTAAATATGTTTATGAGGTGCATTGTGGATTGTCACAGCCCATATTTATATTATCAACTGTGTGCTCAGTTAGTCCACAACATAGTCTTGGTCTTTTCCTTACTGTTATACAATACAAACACGGCAGTCGCTGAGATTTTTATGATTGTATTGTGTTTTGTGTAATCCAGATATTTTATTGGGCTCAGTAAATGTATCAACACAATGTCAGATAAATAAATACATACCAGACATAAACTCTGCCTTATACATCAGAGATTACAAGCAAGACTGTGGTGAAATACATACTCAGTTCTTTATCACCACTTAAACACAGTGTTGAAACCTTTGGTATTACAACACACTGTATTAGGGTTTAGTGTATGAAAGGTGCATCTTAACTATGATCTTCTACACAATTACTCTCCACATTTAAGAGACCGACTACAAAGCAAGGCAAGCTGGACATTGTGTTCCGTGTGAGCAGTATGGACAGAACTGACCAAATGGAGTTACAGCACAGACACCACACACTACCAGCAAAACAAATAAAATACATTTGAACTCATTCCAGCAATAAGAGGTCAATGGTACATGTTTGGCACTGGATTGTTAGACATTGTTATTGCATAAACTCGTAGGGTTGATATACAATAGAACAGAACGCCTTTATTTGTCATATATACAGTACATATACAGTGTTGCTTAGTAATAAATTGACTATCCAATAAAATCTATTCAATTCAGTCTTTTTCTCTGTGAAGATCATTTATTATGTGACCACAATGATTAGGAAACAGAAACCAAAATGCATTTTTGAGCTATGACATTACAGCTCATTTGCCACTACCAATAATGCTCTAGATTGCCAGAATAGATACTGATACAGATACATTATACTAAATGCATTTCTACCATTTAGTAGATTAGAAAATATTTGAAATGCAGCAGCTGTTATTAAAACATTAATTGAAATTGAGATGAAGATGATGTACACACTGATGTACAGTGCTGTGAAAAAGTATTTGCCCTTTTCCTTTCTCATATTTTTGTCACATTTGTCACACCTATATGTTTCAGATTAGACAAAGACAACACAAAATGCTTTATTAAAATTAGTTTGTTATTTTGTTAAAGATGCTGTTCAGCCTTACCTGATCTTATGTGAAAAAGTAATTGACCCTTTAGTTACTATATCAACCAGATAACCAAATTCATTTGGGTTCAGTCTTACTAGTTGAACATCTAAAAAAACTGCAGGCCTCACTTGCTTAAGTCAAGGTCAATGTAAACGATTCCACAATAAGAAAGACATTGGGCAAGAATGGCATCCATGGGAAAGTGACCAAAAAGAACACAAAGGCTTGCCTTTGCCAAACATATCCACCAAGACTTTTGGGATACTAGTCTGGGGACTGATAAGTCAAAGGTAGAATTTTTTGAAAGTCATGGGTCCTGATTCATCTGGCATAAAACTAACATTGAATTCCACCATAGGAATGTCATTCCAACAGTCAAGTATGGTGGTTGTAGTGTAATGGTCTGGGGCTGCTTGTCATCATTGACGGAACTATGAATTCAGCTCTTTATCAGAAAATCCTATAAGGAGAACGTCCACCAGTTTGTGGCCTAAAGTTGCAGTTGGATATGCAGCAGTACAAGTTTTGGAATGACCCAGTCCAAGTGCTGACTTGAATCTTATTAGGATGTTGTGGCAAGACATTAAACAGGGCAGATCATGCTAAAAAAAACCTTCAATGTAGCCAAATTAAAACAATTCCCCACAGTGATGTAAACGACTCCTCACAAGATATTGCAAATGTTTAAATTGTTACTGCCAATGGTGGCATAACAAGTTATTACCTTTAGGGGTGGATATAGGATTATATGTGATATAGGGTTTGAATAAATCTTCATCTCAATAAATAGAATTATTATCAAAAGTAGGGCTGTAGGGCTCTTCACGGTATCAGTCCGATATTGGCCCAAATCACTGGATCGGATATCGGAAGGAAAAAAACATGTAATCCGATCCGATACTGTTGCTAAATGTAAAGAACACTTAATGAAAATAAAGCCATTGTTTGTGTGTAAAGCAAATAAGACACGAAGATATTTTCCAACAGAGTGCCGTTTATTGCCAGCTCACTCGGCAACTGCCGTAACAAGGTGCAATGACATCATTAACATGTGCCACTGATCTACAGCTCATCTGCAACAGCCATTCAGAAATTAAAACACACGCCGCTCAGGTGGCGCAGCGGTAAAAACACACGCTGCAACCAGAGCTGGATCTGGAATACATCATATTAAATCCAGCTCTGCCTTTGCTGGCTGAAGGCTGAGTGGCTACATGAACAACGATTGGCAGGTTGTTCAGATAGGGGGCGGGACTAAAAGCCGGATGGAGACTCTCTCTCGGACTAGTGCGATTACGACCTTTGCTGGCTGGTTGGTGGTGCCTGCACGGAGATGGGGAAAGAGTGCGGTAGAGGGTGTGGCTGAAATTGAAAAAACATTTTCGTTAACTGAAATAAATAAAAAAGGTAATTAAAAGAAAAACCATAACTAACTGGAACTGTATTAGGCGTTTACAAAACTAACTAAAACATACTAAAATTATGGAGAGAATACCCTTCGTTTTCGTGTTTGTCAATTTATTTATGAGCCTTGTGAACTGATATGAAATCGATTTTTTCCACTTGAGCAGTTTTACTTTAGCTGCCGGCACCGTACGGTACCTCATGCTCCCTGACGAAATTCCATTGTACTTGTGTATAGTGACAATAAAGATTCTATTCTGACGGCACTTCTTGTTTACATTCTATTTCTGCTCACCACGCTAGCCTGAAAAATGACGACAGCAAAAGTTAAGTTGATGTTTTTCTCAGATTGAGCTCCCTGATGTGTGTCTCATGAATTAGTTTATATTATTATTAGGGCTGTCGTAATCGTGATTAACGCGTTTAATTTTTAATCGTGAATAAAAAAATAATAATCGAGATGAAAAATTTTTATCAAAATATTTTTATTGGGCTGTTTGTGCCACATAAATATGTGTCTCTGTGGTACTTTGCGTTTCTTAAAAGTGCATGAAGCAGAACGCTGATTAACAGAACAAAATAAGCACAGCCGGACACGGTCATTTCTGAGATCTTCCCTACACACTTGCTCCCTATGCCCCTATAGTACACTTAACATTCTTAAAGGGACAGACAATATATTTGTAATTCACATTACATGACAGGTGAGACGTTAGAAAACAACATTCTTTTTCTTAGAATAGCCCTTTTTCAAGGAAAAATAGTTCTTGTGTGAATTACAAGGGCAGGAAAAACTACGGCAGATACAAAAGGTGCACCGGGGCCCATGGCAGGGGGCCTACACGACATGAACTCAAGTACTCACCTCACTGCCCCCACATTGGCTGCACTCGCCAGGTCGTTATTATTATATTACAATATTTTAGTTAAGTAAAATTAAAATAACTAAAACTGTGCATTAAAAATACCAGAGGCAGGAATTTGAACTTGAAGTGTAACTTCTGAGTGAGTACTTTTAATTCATTCTGATCAGCTATCAGCATGTGCAATTTGTTGAGGGGGCCCAACATTTTTTATCGTGTGACAGCCCTAATTATTATGTTCATTTGTGTCCTTAGTCTATTGACTATTTTCAGCAGCAGTATTACACACATTTTGCACTTAAGGCTGCACATTTTTTAAATGGTATCTTTTGTTGAGTTTTTATTACACAATACTTACTCTGACCTTTTTGAATCCTGCACCTGAAAAATAACCCAAAGTATGAAAAAACTAAAACTAATACTAGAAAAAAATGAAAACTAAACTAAAACTAAGCATTAAAATAATAATAAAAACTAATAAAAACTAGCAAACCCACTCTAAAAACTAATTAAAACTAACTGAATTAGAGAAAAGTCACAACGAAATAAAACTAAACTATAATGAAAAATCCAAAACTATTATAACCTTGTGCCGTACCACACTGTGCTAGTCAAGTGTAGATGATAAGATTTTCGATTGCTGTGCACGTCCCCAATCGGGAGCTGGGACCAGCATTAGTGAGAGGATGATTGACGGGTAGAAATTGGATGCGCTAAAAGTGGGAGAAAAAGGGGTAAAATACAAAAAAAGAAAAAAGAAATTAAAACACACTGATCTACTTAAACTTTTAGCATTTAAAAAAATCATCTACTACTTCCACATCTAAAAGGACTGTTCAAACACAATAAAAATCACTTTATAAATGATACATCACTCACCTGAGATAATGAAAACCTATCTTGTCCCGGCTTGGAGATCTCTCACATCCTCAACGATTAATCCATTAGTGTTATGAAATAAAACAAACTACACCATTTTCCGTTTAGCCACAGATGTCCTCTTCAAAAAAACGTGACAGAACTTTAACGGAAAATGTCAACCAAGCACTGCGTCAATTCTAATTGGTCCATCGCGTTTGACTGACATCCACATCTTCCAATTGTAGGCACTTTGGATGCCACCATATTGCATTCTGTTTCCTCGTGTTTGTCTTTATCTTGTATTAAAATTAGTTGGAAGCTCTTCAACATATACATATGACAAATTAACAAATATTACTGAGGGCCAAAGACTTTTCACAGCACTACAGTAAGAAAACTCGTCATATGGAATTTATTGAAAATATGAAGCTCTTCCACAATCCACTGCTGAAAATCAAGTCCTGACATGTCTGTTGATTGTAGATAGTGGTTAGTGGCGGCTGAATATTTTGCAAGAGATACAAATTTTTTTTAATGGAGTTCCAAAATAATTTAAGATTGGGAGAAAAACACAAGGCAGACCTATTTTATGGCATCCTACTCGCACTCCCAAAAAGAAGGCTGTCTAAATTCTTAGATATTTTAACATGCTGCCTACTAAGGTGCCTTTTTTCTGAAGCTGTAAACTGCCTGAATAAAGAGGGAGCATCCGTTGCTTCCTTAGCGGAGAAGGCAATCCCAGCATTTAATGTGGCACAACTTTTCTTACTATTAATTACAAATGCAGAGCGACAAACTGAGTTCTTTTCAAATGTAAATACATTCTTAGTGATTTTTAATTTGTATAAAAGTGTACAAGTGTAATTTATTTGCAAATTTGTGCTTGTCAGTGACAATTTAATTGTTTTTGGTACATGGAGGGAGATGTTAGTTGGCATGCTTGGGGTTGTGCTGCCACAGCCCATTGGTTTGAATGGCCTAAGGCTTACTGTGTTAGCTTATTAAGAGAAAATGATGCGGTGACGTAATTGCTGTAAAAGCTGTCTAAGTGCAGCTAAATGACCTGCCTTATGATTTTGATGTCTTATTAGAATCCTCTCTAATTAGGCAGCTGCCTAAGTAGACAGTGGCTGCAAGGCAGCTCACTGCCTAGGTTTTCAGACAGACCCTATCTGTATAGTAGTTTCTTGTAACTGGGTGTTGCTTGTTTGAAGAGAATCTCCTGTGTGGCATAAGGTGGGGCGCATATGGTCATAAAATACCGAAAAAACTGTTCTTTACACTCCATGTGGTGCAAATATTGGATGAAGCCTTTATTTAGACTGCTTGGTAGGAAGAGGCATGAACATACTTCAAAAACTTCAATGGTGCTCAGCTTTGTCCCGGGATTCCACCCCAAGTATAGACCTTTCCTGTGGTCATTCAAATGATGTTAAATGAAGGTTGGCTGTCTTTTAAAAAATACGCTGATGAATAGCTAACAGCAGCGACGTGTGTAATCTGCAACGTGTAATTAGGTGAAATAAGATCACTAGGGAAGTGCAGTCAAAGCAAAGATCCGCCGTATTTCTGTTCTGCTGTAGAATTTACTGTAACAAGTGGGTGGAGGGCTAATTTAGTTCCACAAGGTCTAGGAGTGTGTGTATGGAAGAGTATACTTCTGGCGTCCAAAGGAAACACCTAGTAACTGTGATCCAGACCAAATTGAGTAAATCCAGATTTTCTATACACAGATTGGATTAGTGCTACAATCTTAATAAACTTGATACATGTGTCTATCATTGTTTTTTTTTTTTTTAATATTTATTTATGCATTTTTATGCATTTTCTCCCCTTTTTCTCCCTTTTTATCGCATCCAATTGCCCAATTGCGTCATGCTTCCTCTCCACCAATGCCGATCCCTGCTCTGATTGAGGAGAACAAAGCTAACCCACGCCCCCTGACACATGGGCAGCATGCCGTATGCATTTTATCACCTGCACTTTGACGAGTGCAGTGCAGCTCAGCGTTGTGTACGGAGAGACACACCCTGGGAGCACTCTTTTCTCATTTCTGTGCAGGCGCAATCAATCAGCCAGCAGAGGTCGTAATTGCACCGGTCATGGGAGAGAGACCCAACTGGCTTAGTCCCGCCCATATCTGAACAACAGGCCAATCGTTTATGTGGCCGCTCAGCCTTAGCCGGTAGGCAGAGCTGAGATTCGATACGATGTACTTGAGATCCCAGCTCTGGTTCCAGCGTGTGTTTTTACCGCCTATCATTGTTTTAAATACAAATATCTACTTGGTGAGAAAGGTTTTTTAAGAATACACAGAAAATAATTCTTTTGTGATAGTTACTATGTTTTTCCATTGCTTTTATTTTCCATGACAATTTGTAAACCAAAAGAAAAAGCTAGTAGGTTTTCACAAACTTTATTGTTTTACTATTTTACTTCTATTTGTTGAAATTTTATTTCATACAAGGAAAATGAGTAACTCTATACATAAAATGATAATTACAAGCCCTTTGAGAATAGAGATATTTTGAATATTTTCTACATAATATAACCATTACCATTTACAATAAATTACCCTCAAAACACAATAACTGGCCAAATTTAAAATTATATACAAAACATAAAATCATTAATAAAATTACTGGTCAGAATAACATTCATAATTCCTGAGTAAGATCTTCAACACTGTCATTTATTTCCATATCCAAGGAAAAGTTCTTTTTCACGCCAGTCACATGGTCCATTTGTGGGATTCCTCGAGGGCATTGATGTTTTGCAGGAATTATTTACACATCAAATCTTTGTTTGAGGAAGTCTATTTCCTCATAATCTTTATAATCAAAGCGTTTCTTCTTTAACAGGGTGGTTAAGTGGTAGCCCTGTTTCCTCCCACAGTCCAAAGATGTGCAAGTGAGGTGAATTGGAGATACTAAATTGACCATGACTGTGTTCGATATAACCTTGTGTGAACTGATGAATCTTGTGTATAAGTAACTACCGTTCCTGTCATAAATGTAACCAAAGTGTAAAACATGACGTTAAAATCCTAATAAACTAACAAACAAACTTCATGAACAGCTTTTGGCACCCCAGCTTGTGTCACATGACTCATTGGTGATCCCTGATTGGCCTAACAAAGTTACTAGGTTTTTCTATTGTTTTTCTGACTCGTTGGATGTAGTTACTATATATTCCTTTGGAAAATAGACACTTCAAGAGAACATTATGCAACTATTACATGTTGAATAGATGGGGAAGGACCTAGTAACTACAAATACTAGGTTTTACCACTGGAGGCAAGACTTAGGAGGTCTCACATACTGTATCTGTGTCGCTTGTTTTGTGAACTGTTGCTAACAGAATGTCTCAGATTCTACTTTAGTTATGGAATTTAAAGCAATAAAAGGTTCTGATGACAAAGGTTGCTAGCAAGGTCATCTACATTTGAGCTCTTGTTTTGCTGCTGTAAATGCAAAGCACTAATGCAAATACACTCCCAGAGTTATAAAGCGGTTATTAATGCAACCAATAACTTTGTTTATGCATCTGCCTTAGCAATAGTCAGCTGCAGAAGTTCATGAAGTACACTACATGGTAAAAAGTATTTGTACACCTGACAATGAGCTATTTGGATATCAGCCTTCAGTCTTATGGGAATGATTTTCACTAGATTTTAAGGTGTGTCTGTGGATTTATATGCCCAAATCAAGCTCTTTCAGATGTGGGGGCGACTGGGGTATGTTACTGCAGTGTGCACAGCGTTTCTGGGGAAACCGGACCCACTGCAACCATGACCAGGATAAAGATGTGGTAAAACACAAAAGTAACTTGGAAAGAAAATGTTTAGTAAGGGTAAGATTATCACGGTATCTAAGGTAGATGCTTTATTTTTATATACACTGATCAGCCATAACAATAAAACCACCTCCTTGTTTCTATACAAACTGTCCATTTGATCAGCTCCACTTACCATATAGAAGCACTTTGTAGTTCTACAATTACTTACTGTAGTCCATCTGTTTCTCTACATACTTTTTTAGTTTGTTCTTCAATGGTCAGAACCCCCACAGGACCACTACACAGCAGGTATTATTTGGGTGGTGGGACATTCTCAGCACTGCAGTGACACTGACATGGTGGTGGTGTGTTAGTGTGTGTTGTGCTGGTATGAGTGGATCAGACACAGCAGCGCTGCTGGAGTTTTTAAATACCGTGTCCACTCACTGTCCACTCTATTAGACACTCCTACCTAGTTGGTCCACCTTGTAGATGTAAAGTCAGAGACGATCGCTCATCTATTGCTGCTGTTTGAGTTGGTCATCTTCTAGACCTTCATCAGTGGTCACAGGACGCTGCCCAATTTTGGTTGGTGGACTATTCTCAGTCCAGCAGTGACAGTGGGGTGTTTAAAAACTCCAGCAGCATTGCTGTGTCCACTCATACCAGCACAACACACTAACACACCACCACTATGTCATTGTCACTGCAGTGCTGAGAATGATCCACCCTCTAAATAACACCTGCTCTGTGGTGGTCCTGTAAGGGGCCTGACCATTGAAGAACAGGGTGAAAGCAGGCTAACAAAGCATGTAGAGAAACAGATGGACTACAGTCAGTAATTGTAGAACTACAAAGTGCTTCTATATGGTAAGTGGAGCTGATAAAATGGACAGTGTAGAAACAAGGAGGTGGTTTTAATGTTATGGCTGATCAGTGTATACATATACGCATGTACACTGAAATAGTTTTTTCTTGCATATGTTGGAAGATGTGGTCAGAGTGCAGGGTCAGACATTGTACGATGCCCCAGGAGCCAAGATGGGTTCAAGAACCCACAGTTATTTGTTTGGTAGCCCAAGATCTACCCACAAATCTACCACTTTGTAAATATTGTAAAAGCCTCAAGGGGGCTGTCAGAAAACCTAGAAAGCTCTCTGCATAGACAGCATTTTACATCAGCCTACACGCGCTCCCGAAAAGAAGGCTGTCCCAATTTTTAGATGCCTTAAAATGCAGCCTACTGAGGTGCCGAATGCAGAGCAACAAACTGAGTTCTTTTCAAATATAAATAAATTCTCACTGATTTTTAATTTGTATAATGGTGCACGAGTGTCATTTATTTGCAAATTGGGCTTGTCAGTGACAGTTTAACCATTTTCGGTACATTGAGGTAGATGTTAGCTGGCATGCTAGTGGATTGTGTCGCCTCAGCCCATTGGTTTGAATGACCCGAGGCTAAATGTCTTAGCTTAGTAAGCGAAAAGTTTGATAATATAATCGCTGCAATCACTATCTAAGTAGTGTGTTTGATTAATCTGCTTTATAAGTTTGATGTTTTATTAGTAAGGCCCTACCCAGTTCACAGCTGTGAAAATCGCGTCACGGACGGTAAAATGAGCCGTTGCCTGTGAAATGAGCCGTCTCCCATGTAATATGCAATTTGCTGTAAAATTCAAAATGTAAGGTTTGTGTTTAGCGATTTAACATTTTTCATGCTCCTAGCGTATGAAATATGAGGCGGTCCTAGCAGTCCTGCGGCATTTACGTTAGTGTAACAGACTTTTCTGTGGGGTAACGTGCTGACAGTGTTTGATGTATGCGTTTACGTATTTAGTGCATTTTGTCCCTTTGGGGATTCCATAAAGTCAAGTCAAGTCAAATTTATTTGTATAGCGCTTTTTACAATAGACATTGTCTCAAAGAAACTTTACAGAATCCAGGACCAACAGACCAAAACCCCCTGTTGAGCAAGCCGAGGGTGACAGTAGCAAGGAAAAACTCAGGAAGAAACCTTTAGAGGATTTACACAAATCATACATACACAAAATTAAATTGAACTAAAAGTTATAACTAGCAAAAAATAATAATAATGTGAAGAACTGGAGTTCATTATTATTTAGTCCAGTCTGTGATAAAGTCCGTAGTGAGTTCTTGAAATTTTTTATACAAACAGGCCAGGGTTCCATCACATCTAGCAGGAGCAGCATTGTTGGCACGGCAGTCTCGACTTGCAGCATTCAACCTTGGGTGGCTAAACAGGTTTCAGTCAGAATCACTTCGGGGTAAACAACAGAAAATGTAGTTTAAATATGAAATCGTTCAGAGTAAAAATGTCAGTTCTGCAGAAAGTAGCATGAGACTTCGGCACCCCTAATGACTACAGCATAACTAAAAGCGAGAGCGAGCAGGTAACACAGTCATGAAGGCTTTCACAGGACATCAGCGCCCACCTCCCCCATTGTCATCAAACCTGAGTGATCGGACAAGAGAGGCAGAACGACAGCAACCCAACATCCCTGATCACCACAAGTTTCTATGACCAAGAACCCCCAAGCTCAGCACCTTTGTCTATAATCAGAGTGGGCAGCTCAGGTCCTAGAGGTCAGTAATCGGTTGTGGTCAGAAGCCGACACACTTCCGCTTCTCTACACACGTGATCATCTCTCTGTAGTTTGTGCTCAAAAGAACAAGCCAGGAAAGTATTATGCTCCCGATAGTTTGTCTATGTACAGTTTATTTTTTTCTTTATAATCTCAGCCAACTCTAAAGACTCTCGGTTACACTAGCAATCGGTTAGACAAAATGTTCAAGATGTCAAAGTCTAAAGCAGCTAAAAACACGACTCGGCTAACTGAGTTTGGAAAACTCCAATTCTGTGGACTCAGAGGATGGAGTGTAAAACACAGATGAGTATTTTGGTCTATGAGAGGGAGCTATTAAGGTAGGCTGTGCTGTGTATTGTAGCTTCTATTGATCCATCATTCAATTTATGAGTGTTATTTAATGACCGCCGTGAAATGTGGCTCTTTTCTTTATATAATCTGTGTAATCAATTTAGTAGGGCCCTATTTATTAGAATCCTCTCTGCTTAGGCATCTGGGGCGGCACGGTGGCTCAGTGGGTGGCACTGTCGCCTCACAGCAAGAAGGCCCTTGGTTCGATTCCCAGGTGGGGAGGTCCGGGTCCTTTCTGTGTGGAGTTTGCATGTTCTCCCCATGTCTGCGTGGATTTCCTCTGGGAGCTCCGGTTTCCTCCTACAGTCCAATGACATGCAAGTGAGGTGAATTGGAGATACAAAATTGTCCATGACTGTGTGTGACATTAAACTTGTGAACTGATGAATCTTGTGTAATGAGTAACTACCTGTTCTGTCATGAATGTAACCAAAGTGTAAAACATGATGTTAAAATCCTGATATATAAATAAATAATAAATAACTTGGGCAGCTGCCCAGGTAAGCAGTAGGTTTTTGGACAGACCCCATGTGTATACAATTGAATAGAATTGAATTGGTTGTTTGTATAGTGAGAAAAACAATCTGCATCTTTTCAGTTTGCCTCCTCTTGGAGTGCTTTTCTGAAATCAAATTCTCAGGGTTGTGGCCAACATGCTGATGTCATCACTTCCTCCCCCTCTCTGACTCTGACTGGATGACTGGGCAAGTGTGAGCTTGCTCTCCATACACATGATGTAGAAATGAAATGGGTTGTAGTAGACTCAGGGGTGTGAGAGAGTTTGTGAGCGTCAGCTTTGAGGAGCAGGTTGATTCTTTATGTGGGAAATTTTAGGCAGCGCGGAGGGATTCACACTCAGTAAAAGCAGACACACTGTTTTCAGCCTATGCAGCGACTAAAGGAGGAGTACAGCATGGAGGAGGTAAAGCACTCTTCACTCTCATCCTCCCCCACGTTTGGCTTCAGTCGCTAGCGGTTTCTCTGCTTCATGTGCGTCTTAAGAATGAAATCATTCCAGAAAATGAGCTGGCAGTTAATTAGTAAAAGGTTGCACAGCACTAGGAAAAGACTTGTTTGTGGGACTAAATCCTAGTGAGGAATGTGTGGAATTTCTTGGCAGTGGCTTCCAGCAAACTAATACAGTGTATGTCCTCTATTTTAAACTAGACGAGAATGGGAATTTTCCAAAGGCGGTTTCAGGTTTACATTGTAAGACTAGTTTGCAGTATTTGTTTAGTCAGGAGCTTTTTGCATGTCCATCGGCAGTGAGCGTACAGGAGACTAGCAAGCTTTGTGCATTTTTATTGTTGGAGCGGCCGGCTCACTGCTCGTGTGGTTCAATTATTTGTTATTTATAGATCTTGAGAAACAGCTGCACAACCAGTCATTTAATTCTTCCCTGTTGTTGCCACATGCTTTCCAAGTGTTTGGGGCTTGGTTTGGAATAGCCTACAAAAGTTCTACAAGAGTACTTTCTTTTAGAAGTGATACCTGTCTGTATGTTTATTTTCTGTCTAGTGCACTAAAAGTCTGTCTCTCCATACATTAAGTGATTTTAGATGAAATGATTATGGACTGTTTTGATGCACTGCAAAGTGGTGTAAGTCATTGGAACATTGCGCAAGTAGATTTGTATTCCTACCTTCTAATGTTATATAATAACACACTTTAATGGGACAGTGGTAGCCTAGTGGGTAGAGCTTTGGGATATCAGTCAGAAGAGTAAGGGGTTAGAATCTGTGTCTGTGTGCATGCGTGTACATATCTATCTGTCGGTTTATCTGTCGTTCTGTCTATTTATCTGTCTGTTTATCTGTCTGTCTGTTTGTCTGTCTATTTATCTATCTGTCTGTTTATCTATCTGTCTGTTTGTCTATTAATCTATCTGTCTGTTTATCTATCTGTCTGTTTATCTATCTATCTATCTATCTATCTATCTATCTATCTATCTATCTATCTATCTATCTATCTATCTATCTATCTATCTATCTATATGTTTGGCTATCTATCTATCTATCTATCTATCTATCTATCTATCTATCTATCTATCTATATGTTTGGCTATCTATCTATCTATCTATCTATCTATCTATCTATCTATCTATCTATCTATCTATCTATCTATCTATCTATCTATCTATCTATCTATATGTTTGGCTATCTATCTATCTATCTATCTATCTATCTATCTATCTATCTATCTATCTATCTATCTATCTATCTATCTATCATCTATCTATCTATCTATCTATCTATCTATCTATCTATCTATCTATCTATCTATCTATCTATATGTTTGGCTATCTATCTATCTATCTATCTATCTATCTATCTATCTATCTATCTATCTATCTATCTATCTATCTATCTATCTACTGTATCTATCTATATGTTTGGCTATATCTATCTATCTATCTATCTATCTATCTATCTATCTATCTATCTATCTATCTATCTATCTATCTATCTATCTATCTATATGTTTGGCTATCTATCTATCTATCTATCTATCTATCTATCTATCTATCTATCTATCTATCTATCTATCTATATGTTTGGCTATCTGTCTGTCTGTCTGTTGGTCTGTCTATCTGTCTATCTAACTATCTGTCTGTCTGTCGGTCTGTTTGTCTGTCTGTCTATCTATCAATCTATCTGTCGATATCTATATAGAACAGGGTGCGCGCACACACACACACACACACACATACGTAGGGAAGACCACAACAGCCAGTGGAACTCCTCACAGACAGTAAGCAGAGTCAAGAATGAAAGCATGGACCTCAGGATCCATGTTGCTGTGTGGCATTTCCTCTACTCTCTGCCACCTTGCTGCCTTTTGTAAACATGATAGAACTATTCTGAGAAAATAATTTGCATTGATTGTATAAAGCAGGGCGACATGGTGGCTCGGTTGGTTGCACTATCGCCTCACAGCAAGATGGTCCTGGATACGATTCCCAAGTGGAGCGAGCTGGGTCTTTTTTGTTTGGAGCATGTTCTCCCTGTGTTTACGTGGGTTTCCTCAGAGTGGTCTGGTTTCTGGAGATACAGATTTGCCCTAGCCTTGACTGTGTATGTGTGTGTGTGTGTGCTCTGTGATGGATTGGTGACCTGTCCATGGTGTTTCCTAAGTTTCAACCAGTGAATTGCGCCCACCGCATTTCTAACCAGGATTAAGCGGTGGTAAAACAGGCAATAAATAAAAGAATGAATGTATAAAGCAAATAAAATAAGCCAAATATACTGTATATTGTACTCTTCACTAGGAAGGATTGTTCAGTATTGTAAAAGAAATATTAGTATTGAGAAGTTAAATGCATCTTCACAGCTTTGGAAATGGACTTAAACAGCCTCATTTATCTATATTTACAAAATCAGCTTTATTGCATCGTACTACGTGTCATGTAACTTTCAGTGTAGCGGGCAAGTACCTGTCATGTGACCTGTAGTGCACAGGATATTACATAGTTTAAATACAAATAAAAGAAGATGAAATACTAATAGTATGAACAGTGGTAGTTCAACAGTGAAGATACTGGACCTGTAATCACAAGGTTGATGGTTCAAGCACCACCACTTCCATGTTGCCACTGCTGGGTGCTTAAACCGGGCCCTTAAGCCTCAATTATGTGCTTTGTATCTCCTTAATGAATTGTGTGCAGTGTTATCGGGGGACCCAACCCCGATATCACAGTGGTAACAAAGAAAAAGCAATAGACATTAATAGTTGTATTAACGTTAAACAGATTATTAACTATTTGACAGAAATATTCGACGTTAATTTAAAAAAAGAAAAAAAAAGATATTTTATAAATATATAAATATAAAATATTGTTCCACTGGGCAAAAATGTGACACAGTGCTGCGAGCAATTTTCCTTTTACAAAGCACCAATATCTTTGTTTATACAGCAAGTCTGAGCTGAACTTGTGGTGGATGAAATGAATGACTTTAAATAAGATAACCCAATTCTGTTTAAATAGAAATGCCTGCCTGTTTTTTTATTGCAATTTTAAAGTAAAAACCATTAAAATAACATCTTTTTTGATCATTATTAATGACAGTTCCTTGGTGTAGGAAACTATAATGACTATTGGAGGAAAGCAAACAGGCAAGTAATTTTGCTTGGTTATACAATCAACAGCTCGGCAAATACTGCACTTTAATCAGTCTGGGATTTTCAGACCAATTCATATTTACTATATACACACACAATATTTTGAACCAGAGTAAACGTGTGGTTCTGCTTGGGACTTTACCAGAGGGAAGTGGTCAAGGGATGAACAATGACTAATGCAGCACCCATGTTTAATTGAACAAACTTTATTAAAACAACTGATTACCTGCCCAGTAATGAGAGTATTCAGTACACACCAGTAATGATATCTTTTGTGCACATATATATAATCATAACCAATGTCAATAAAACTTGACTGAACTCCAAATTACATACCACCATACTACATAGCATGAAATATAGCAAGTACCTAGAAATTGTTATCCCAATGATAACACTTAATGTCTCGGAATGCACCCTTATTTACGTATTTTAATAATGAAATTATTAAACCTCCGTCATAGCTGCGGCAGCAACAAAACCCCTATCCAGATGAATCAAACTTAGTATGTGTTAAAATACTGTAAACCAGGGGTCCAAATCACGGACTGTGGGCCATTTGCGACTCATTGAAACGACATTTTTGGAACCACATTGCCGGGTATTTTAGAAATAAAATGAAAGTTGGTCTGCTGTTAAACAGGTTTTAAAAAATAGCTTGAACTGTTTGAACTTTGGGTGCGCTATTGCATATAAAACAAATGTAAAATGCCTATCTGCTTTCCCCCCGACTTAAACCATTAACGTTACACCTACATTAATGTTCTCGAGTTTTTTAATAAACATGGCGGCTCCAAAGAAACAAAAACTAGACTGCGAATTCAGAAGATTTTAGGCATGCTGTGAAAAAATAAACATTTAAAATATTTTTTTATATTTATTAAATACAGTGGTACCTTGTAACTCGCGTCCCCTAAACTCGAAATATTTAAAACTCTGTGCACTTCGGTGAGATTTTTGTACCCTTAAACTCAACGGTTTCTTAAACTTGATGTGTTCAGCCTTAAATTTTTTTAAATTTAATTTTAAATTAACAATGAACAACCACTGTGTTCAGCGCTTGGCTTGAGCCGTGCGGTGAAACATCATCAATGTGTAATTAGACAAATAGCAATTAAATCCACTCTGTGTTTAGCTGTACAATACTTTCCTTACTGTATCACTTATAAACTTGTTATAGAGGAAAATGAGCTTTTCCGGGTCTAAAACGCTTATCGTAAAAAAAAAAAAAGTTCAATGTAACTTAATGTATTAAAAGAATGACACAGGAACACTTAATTTGTCTTAATTATTACTGCTTATAAGTTCTGTCCACTAATAAAATTTCTCACTCATTGTTGTAGTACAATAAGTCTATATAAAAACACTGAAATCCAATTAAAAAACAGTTAAACATTAACATAAAAGTACAATAAAACCTGCACTTTACCTTTACTTCTTTATTGTTTTCTTACGCTTGCACAAAACTTACAGTAGAAAAAAGCTAAAGTTATTTTGTCGCTTCTCATGTGAATGTGCCTTTACTAAACGGAATACTGTATTCCAAGAGCAAGCATCCATGATTAGGAAGCTTAAGAAAACAATAAAGAAGTAAAGTGCAGGTTTTATTGAATTTTTATATAAATTTTCAATTGCATTTCAGAGTTTTTATATCATACTTGTGTTATTTTCAGTGTACCAGTGTCAAAAACAACCCCATTATTTTACATTAGTCTAAAATATATGCAGTTCCACTAGACCATTAACATTAACAGGTTTTCCATACATCCCTATGAGAAAAAATACCTTGAAACTCAACGCCAGTCCCAGAACTAATTAACGTCGAGTTTCAAGCTACCACTGTATTAAATAATAATTATTTCATAGTTTTTTTTTTATGAGAATTTAAATAAGTATAATAATTTTCCTATTATGATTATAAACTGGTGAGTGAAATTGGCAAAATCTTAGTTCACACAACACTGTAAAAGATACATCATTAGTCACTCATAAAAATGAAGTGTAACTGTTAGTAATCAGGTAGGTCTTTTATTTGTTTGATTGCAAAAGAGTCTACGGCCCGTGTTTGCATATTTTTTACTCCATCTGACCCCCAACAAGAAAACTTGGACACCCCTGCCATAAACCTAAAAGAGCCTTTATCAGCACTGCTTCATTAAAAACTGCTTCTTACCACTTCACTAGCACTTTAAAGGATAAAACTGTCATTCTGGCCTACAATGCCTTGCGTGTTATGTATGAACCTGCCTTTTGAGCCCAAAAGGACATTTTATTTTTTGTTTACAACAAGTTTGTTTTGCTGATTTATACATATGCATGTGTAGAAAGACTATTTTTTTAAGTGTTTGTACGTGTGCTTGCCAGGTCCCAGTTTTTCTTGCCTAACTGATTAACTTTAGCTGCAGGTTGCTTGCTGTTCATGGATCAGGGTTTGGTCATTTTGCATACATTTGATTAATTATATCCAGATATTAAAACATTTGCTAGCAGGCATGCAAAATGAAACTCCTCTCATACCTTCCGCCTCAAACAAATGCTCAACATTAGCTCTGTATTTTACTGTATGATAAGATTTGGGTAAACGAGTTAGCTCTTACACAAACCCCATTTTCAGAAAATTTGGGACACGTACTAAAAATGCAATTAGAACTGAGTGCAAAAAAAAGATATTTAGTGTTTTCAATGACAGACCTGATTCTGTTAAAAACAAACGTACAAAATGATGCAACACACTCAAAAAAAGGCACGAAAACCAGAAAAAAACAGGCATATTCACCACTGGGTCACATCATTTTTTCTTTTAATTACACTTTTTAAGTGTTTGGGAATTAAAGATACTAATTGTTGCAGTTTTACAAACAGAATTTTGCTAATTTTTGCTGTATATAAGACTTATAACAGTCTTAACAGTCTAAACTGCTTAATAGTCGCTGGACGCTGTTGTCTAATTCACCTGTTTATGATGCGCCATACATATTTAACAGGAGACAGATCTGGACTGCAGGCAGGCCAGTCAACCTGGTGGATTTGTGCATTTGACATGGGAATGTTGTGCACACGGTAGGCTGACCATTCAAATGGTCATGTAAACACTGTTTCTAAGCAACTGAGAAATATGAAAGCAGAAGTGGTTTTCACTGCCAGCTACATAAGGTTTTCTAGTGATTTGCCAAGCCAACAAATGCCAGATTAGTGTTCACGTACAGGCAGTGGAAACATGGCAACATTGAATTCATTTCTTCATAGATTTGTAACTGATTCACTAAAAAGACTCGGCACTGGAGTCGAGGCAGGGATACATTCTTTTGGAAACTGGGAGAAAACTTGATTACTCATAGGAGACCCATGTGGACATGAAATGACAAACTCCTCCCAGGCTGTACAGGGAATGGGTTTTAAACCCAGATCTTCATGACCCTGGAACCATGTTGAACTTATAATCGCTGCTGTACCATTTTTATTTAATAAGGTTAAAGAGAACCAGAAAGCCACAATATAATAAAAGAACATGCAAAACCTGTCAAAAACGGCAACACACAGATTGAATCAAATCCAAGCCCCCAGGAACCATGCTGTGTATCAATACAAGCTTTGCCATCCTTCTGTTCAGTGATTGCAGTCTTGTTTGTAATGTGTATGAAATGTAGGACAGAGCTGACTCTTGGTGCAGAACATTGCAATACCCACTTCTCTGACCAGTGTTTCTTTTTTAGCTATGACCATTTAACCGTCACCTGTACTTTTAGACAATAATTTCATTATGGAGAACCTGACCTTTTTCAACTGTTTGTAGGTAATAATTGGTCATACTGATACTGGGGTATGAGTTCATGTTTGGGCAGGTCATAGCTGTTTTAACAGCATTTTAGGCATTTGGGCAGGTGGACTTTATGTTTTGGCTCATCAGTGTACAGTGCTAAATGACTTAGATTCTGCTAATAAGCAGGATTATGTGTTTTCTTTTTTTTTTTGTTAGAATTTTTGAGTTGTGTATCTAAAGCAGACATTGTAGCATAAACAGAGGCGTTTGTAAAACATCATCTGTAATTGTGAGCTAACCTAAAGTAGAGCTTAATGAATTTTGCTCTTAATTTCACGCAGATTTTGCCTCAAAGTTTTCACTCATTTAAATTCATGAAATGCCAGGATATGATATCTTCTTTTTGGCTTTTCTTTTTAACATAATTGCTTGAGTGAAGGTCAGAAAAAGGAAACTCTTTATATAGGGCCAACTATCAGATTCTGATGATTAAATGAGTAATGTTGAATAAGCGTATATGGGACTCGGGGCTGAGTTCGGGGCTGAGTTCTAGGACTGTTGGTCCTGACTACCTGCCTGTCATCTCCCGCTTGCCTTCCTGCCACCGCTCTACCGGTCTGGTTTTCTGAAGCCTGTGTCCTAGTGCTGTAGGTGCGACGTGCAAACTTCCATCTTGACTTTTGTTCAAGGGTAATGTTGCAGCTTTCCATGTTTTTACTGCTACTGGTTTGCTGTGTTCTCCTGTCTGGTTCTTTAGTAAGTATTTGGGTGGACTGAGTGGCTGGTGGAGTTAAACTTGAGTGCTCTTTGTTGTGTGAGTTTTCTTGCCGGTTATGCCTAGTTCACTCTACGATTTTTGCCCTGATTTTCGCTCGGCGACTGGTCGGCGATTGATTTTCCGGGTCGGGAGCAACTCAGCGTTCACTCGGCGATCAAAACTCGGCTCTCAGTCGCTAAGTGTGAACTATCCAACAACTCGACCCGACCGGCTCGCCGACCGCTCGAAGGGAAACGCAGGAGAGGATATAGTTTATATCAGAATATTCTGATTTGATCGTTCTCTACAAAACATAACACCCATGCTGCATTACAAAATTATTAATTAACCTCCACTTTACTACAGAACAATCCATACTGTTTGTGTTGCCAAATCCACTCAGATTCATTTATTTTTCCTCTTTGATTTTACGCTGCACATCAGACCACAAACAGCTTTGATCTCTCGCTACTTGTTGACGTGCGTTTTTGGACGTGGTATCATTAAACCCCTCGTCACTTCTCACGTGTGTTTTTGTAAAGAAGAAAAAAAGGGAGACCAGAGAAGCTCGCCTGCGATTCCAGTTGGTGATAGATCGTGTAGTGTGAAACCCCCTATCGCCGATCAGTCGTGTAGTGTGAAATATACACCGACTGAAAGACTCCCGAGTGCAAGAGATTCAGTCGTATAGTGTGAACTGTACAGCGACCTGACGACTTGGAAAGTCGTGTAGTATGAACTTGGCATTAAGTTGCATGGAGTGCAGTGTTTCAGCTCCTGTTATGCAGTCGCCTGTCTTTGCTCCTTTGCTTCAGTCTGCAGTTCATACTTCATATGTGTAAGATAATTTACAGGACAGTCTCGACCTGTTCGCCATCATGTTCAACACACAAAAACCAGCGAGCAACAGTACCAGCCCAGACACACATTTCACGGGGAATATATATATATATATATATATATATATATGTGTATATGTTAAATGTAATGAGTGTCGTTTGGGTCTGAATGTGATGTGTTTTGCAGGTGGATAAACAACATCAAAGTAAGGACTCTGTGTACTTCAAAGATGGTGTACGGCAAGTGGATTTTGTTTTCTCGTATGTTGAAGATAAAGAGGACAGAAAACGGGTAAGCTTTAGAATGTTACACCTTAATATGTAGCAAATGCAGCGCTTGTTTGGTGCAGAGGTCTAATACGCTATGATTTATATATTGGTCGGCCGTCTACACAGACATTATTTGCAGTGCCTAATGGTGGGGTGGGGTGGGGATGCTTGCCAAAGCTCTACGATGGATTAGCACTCTGTCCAGGGTATTCATGCTTTGCCTCCACTGGATAATGAAAATGAAATGGAATGAAATTACAAATGTTTTATTTTTATACACAGCCTAGCCATTGCAGTGTCGGCCCCAAGCCACAGAAAGGGCATCTGGCATAAGAACTGTGCCAAGTCTGGTATGCTGACCAGAATAATCCACTGTAGAGATCCCTAAAAAATAGATCCTTGGAGCAGCTGCTTTTGCTAAAAAAAATAGTAAAAGTGAATGAGAGCATATTTAAAGACATTGTATGAGAGTGCCCTGTGTCACACATTGACAAGTTACTAAACACCTTGTGACTTTGATGTATTTATTGTTACAGGAGAGAAGAAAACAGTATGAGGCTAACCTGCAGAAGGCGGGGCTAGAGCTGGAGCTTGAAGACAAATCGGTGAGTTAGAAGAATCTGTCTCCTATTTTAACATGTACACCAGTGGTAGCTAGATATAATATGTCAGTAAACCTTTCGTGGAGATTAGAGTTCCTCTTAAGCATCCTCAGTTACTACGCCCAGGTGGAACAGCGGGATATTCCAATAGCACACCAGCGCCGAGATTCTAAACTTCTCGGTTTGAAACTCGACGTTGCCACCGGTCGGCTGAGCGCCATCTAGCGGGCATAATTGACTGTGCCTGCAGCAGACACGTTTCTGCTGGGGCGTGATGACCGGACTATGTGGGTGGGGTCTTCAAACACTGTATAAGGACCATGATTGACCCTGATTAGCAGATAGAGCGCATGGATGCATGCAGAATACATGGGTGAAAAAGGGTTCCGCTAAGGAGGAGGCGTGAGCAGCAATATACCCACCTCGACTGCAATCAGGGACTCCCAGCAACGGAAGACAAATAGACTACACTACATTGGGAAAAGAATGGGAGAAAATGCATAAAATAATTTGTTGCTGGCTCCTCTGTTGGCAACCTGCCCTTCTCTTAATATCGTGATGCTGTGCATACAGTGTGTATGTGTGGTTCATGCTGGCAGTGTATCTTTCTGGGCACCCAGCCAGCATCATGCCACTTTTTGGCTGTCATGACAGAACAACCTTCTTCGAAGTGGGCCCCACATTCACATCCACGCTGGACAGGGGCTGCGCCAGTTGATGGAGTGGCATTTCGTCTCTTACATTACTGTCCCCGGCTTGTTCTGGGTTTCCTTTTTCCTTTTACAGTAGGTTGTTGTAGGTGCTCTGAGTAGCTTGCCATATTGTGACAACCAGTTTTCATTTCTGTGCTAACCCACTTCTACCCACTTTCTCTGTTGGAGGCTGCCAATGTTTTGTGTCTTTAATGTGTTACTTTGTTTTCGTTATTTTAGCTAGCTCTATGTTTGTGATTTTCACTAGCCTTTACGTTTGTGACTTTTTAGCAAGAGTGTTGTTCTGCCTTGGTTGGGCATCCTGCAAATTGGGTTCATTTACAGTTCTAGCAGGTGCGGGGCTACACCTGGCACAGTGGTGCCAGTGACCTGCCCCAATACAACATCAGATGCTTTTACTTCTTAGAGTAAAAAGATGGACGTGTGTTACAACTTAGCAGTGCAACTATCATTTATAGTGACATTTTAAATAATTACGTTTTGTTGGTAACACCAATAACACCTTGTTGATATGAAAAACAGTGATTTTATTTCATTTCCTTTTCATGTTTTACCACCACTTTATCCTGGTCAGCGTTGAGGTGGGACCAGCTACCTCAGAATCACTGGGCACAATGCAACCCCCCCAACCCCCCAAGACATAGCCAGTCATGTCTGTTTGAAGATGTACAACCAGCCTGAATTTATCATTGCACCACTCTGAGTGCCCAATCTAGCCAAGTGTCTTTTATTCTGACAGGATGCTGTAAACTTGTTAACGGTTAGCTGTCAATTAATAATTGGCATACCTTATCTTGGATTTTTTTTCAGCTTTGACATGTTTTGGCTTTTTTTTTTTGTACAAAACAAATCCACGGTGTTTTAGTGCAGTAATAATACAGTGTAAATTATGTACATTTTTATTGCACACAAAAGTTTTGTAGCTTAACTGATTTTCACACAGTCAAATCAACACACACTGCACAAAAGCCCTGCCCAAATGGCACTGTAATTCATTCATTTTCACAGTAATTCACTCTGGTGGCATTGTTCTGGGTCTATGGTGGGACTCTGCTTAAAGATAAGATGCCTTTACTGTCATTGCACAGTGTACAACAAAATTGAGTAGCAATCCAACGGTGCTTACACATACAATAAGTAAAAATAGAAGCAAAATAATTTGTATATATATATATGAATACACCATACACACACATCTTAAATATTAAGAATAAAGACTAAACTATAAAACACACAGCATTGAGGTAGTAGTGGGGTATTGCACATGCCCTGATTGGCTTAGGATATTGCACAGAATAAATTGCATGTTCTAAAAAAACAATAGTGCAGCCATAATAAATATAAATACTGTCAGAATAAAATGAAGCATTGGCCATGTTTAAAGAGTCCAGAGTTCAATGTTTGTTCAGTTTTTACTTGTGCAGTGATTTATAAGTCAGTCAGTTGTTAGTGTGTGGTTTGGGAGTGTTCAGTTCCCGTATGGCCCTGGGGTAGAAACTGTTTGTCCGGGCTGTGATAGACCTGAAGCGTTTTCCAGAGGGCAGCAGGTCGAACAGATGATGTCCAGAAACATAATGAATAAGAAGCACAGTCGGATAGATGTGAAGATTCACCTTCACTTCATCATTAGTTAATTTCTTCCTTTATCTCATACCTGTGTGTTTTTCAGGAATCCGAGGATGGAAAAACATTTTTTCTAAAGATCCATGCCCCGTGGGAAGTGCTGGCCACCTACGCTGATGTTCTGAAGATTAAAGTGCCTTTTAAAGTCAACGATATCCCTGATAACCGAGAAATTCCCGCTGCATGGCTCTTCACGCCATTTCGCCTGCCTAATGAAGTCATGCACCCTGAACCAGACTACTTCACTGCACCCTTCAACAAGAGCAAGATTGACTTCTTCCTTATCGATAACAAAGATACCTACTTTCCCAACTCAACACGCAACAGGATTGTAAGAACCTCTTTAAATAGATAACACTTGAAATTGACATTAACTAGTTAAAACGTTTGCTTTTATTCATTTAACAGTCTTTAGTGTGCAAGTATTTCATATTTTAACTGGTGGTTGTCAGAATGCATTCTAAAGCTGATGTTAAACATGATACAAGACACAGATGTAACACAAGAAGCACTGTTCACTGACTTTTGTGCACCTGGAGGACTCTTACCTTTATTCTTTAGAGTCCAGCTCATAGCCAAAACGTGCCATCAGCAGGAATTCACAAACTTTGTGCTACTATAGGAAATACTATATGTTAAATTAGTACAGTGTACTGTACACCGCTGGGGACTGCAGTCGATCCCACGCTCCTCTGTAATGCATTTTTGCAGTCTGTTTTGCACTTGTAGACACATCACATTAATTTTTAAGGAAGCAAAGAAGCAATGCACTTCATCAAATGGATGATATGTACAGCAGCCAGCAATAAGTATAACCCTGGCCTTACCGCCAATGAGTTTTGCAGCTTTTAAACCTATCACATGATACACAACTAAACCGCGTTCTGCTGGTTGTGACACTGAGTAGCAAGCTTGCAAACAGCATACAGTATTGACAGTTGATTCACATGCAGTTTTATATGAGATGTATTTCAGTTTTAAACAAAAAAACTTTCCAGGGGTCTTATGTGGAGATGTGAAAGGAAGCAAAGGGAAATGGATTAATAAAACATTACTTTACTACTTTAATTAATTTAATGCTTTAACCAGAGAGTGCAATAAATCATATTAAAGAGCTGTGAAGCCACAACAAGCAATTCTAAGATGAGGAGACTTGCTATCCACAGTGCAAACCTGATCGCCATGCCAGATTTTTCACATTGCCATGGGTTGGTGATAGCTCAGTGGTTAAGGTACTGGACTAGTAAACAGAAGGTTGCCGGTTCAAGCCTCGCCACCACCAAGTTGCCACTGTTGGGTCCCTGAGCAAGGCCCTTAACCCTCAATTGCTCATTGTGTAAGTCGCTTTGGATAAAAGCGTCTGCTAAATGCTGAAAATGTAAATGTAAATGTTTAATTAAACATGGAATACAACGTCGCTCAGGTGGCGCAGTGGTCAAATATGCTCGCACATCGTATCGAATCTCAGCTCTGCCATCCGGCTGGGCTGGGCGGCTACATGAACCACGATTGGCTGTTGTTCAGGGTGGGATGAGCCGGACCAGGGTTTCTCATGACTGGTGCAATTGCAACCCCTGCTGGCTGGCTGACGCCGCCCGTGCAGAGTTGGGGAATAATGCTGATTAGGGTGTGGCTCTCTGTGCACAAGGGTGATCCACATATGAACTCATCTCATGCAGGTGAAAAGAGGCAGTCGGTACTGCGCACGTGTCGGAGGGGGCGTGTGTCAGTTGCAAAGCTCCTCAGTCAGCAGTGGAGGGTTGTATCGGTTGAGGTAAAGTGTAACGCAGTCAGGGTAATTGGATATGATGAGATTAGGGAAGAAAATTGGGGGGAAAAAATCTGATAAAAATGAAAAAAAAAACATGGAATACAACATGTCGCTCAGGTTGTACAGCGGTAAAACATGCTAGCCCACCAGAGCTCATGTCTCAAACTTTCAAAACTTACTGGTGCAATTACGACCTCTGCTGGCTGATCGATGGCCTTTGCACGATGAGACTTATTATGTGAATAAAGCTTTAGATTTTAATCATGAGTGATTAGAAAACATTTGGCTGACAGCAGTTTCTCTGCAGGTGTACTACATCATCTCCCGCTGCCCTTATAATAAAGACGACAAACTCAACAAGGATAAGCGCGGCATTAAGCGACTGCTGAACAATGGAACCTACACCTCGGCCTTCCCTCTGCATGATGTAAGTTTCTCAGACACACTAGGGTTAATTACTCCAAACCTGTGGTGTGCAGCACTACAAAAGCTTTTGATGTTTACTTTGTCCAGCAGTGTATTTATCTAACATCAGAAATGTCACCAGAATAATAGTGTAATGCAGAATTGTGCACACACCCAGTCAGATTCCATGTTTTGCTTTTATTCCCACTGTTCATTTGTGTTTTAATACTGCTTTATTCTGTTAGTCAGGGTTGCATGGGTCTGTTTTCCTCAGAATCACTGGGTGCAATGCAGTACCACATCCTGAACAGGCCAAGTCATCCCCCCAGCCTTGAAGACATAGCCGAATATGTCCACTGCTGTGGATTTGAACCCTGGATAAAATAGAGCTGCACCAACCGATTGCCTTTTTACTCACTCACTCACTTTCTTAATCCACTCAATTTCTTATCCAATCGGGGTCGCCCGCCAGCTTTTCAATAGGCGCAAGGCACGCAGTAACACCCTGGACGGGGCGCCAGTCCATCGCTATAGGGTAATTCAGTGTCTCCAATTAACCTGACTGCTGTGGGAGGAAACCAGAGCTCCTGGAGGAAACCCACACAGACACGGGGAGAACATGCAAACTCCACACAGAAAGGACCCGAACCACCCCGCCTGGGGATCGAACCCAGGACCCTCTTGCTATGAGGCTACAGTGCTACCCACCAAGCCACCGTGCCGTCCCGATTGCCTTTTTATTAAAGTAAAAATGATTGAACACATTCTCTACAGAAAACAGAAGGCATTCTTAGTTTTGGCATTATGGAAAAATACATAATGAAATGTAAAATGTTGTTTTATATGTTTTATGTTTTATTATTTTCAGTAGGCTACCCGAGTGGTGCAGCAGTCTCTTACACTAGCCCACCAATGCTGGGATCCGGGTTTGAATCTTAGTGGTGCTATTGGCCAGCCGCGTGACTACCCAGACATGATTTGGCTATATCTGGGGGAGTGGGTTTGGTTGTCAAAGCCCTGTGAAAGATTGGCACCCAGTGTTTTCCAGTGAAACCAGACCAAACAATATGTTATTTTCATCATTCCACAACAAGCAATTCTAAGATGAGGAGACACACTTCACAGCTTACTAGTCCCCATGCCAGATTTTTTCAGTGTTTCCCAGTGAAACCAGACCAAACAACACCAAACAAAAAATCTTTTTCAATCTTTTTCAATATGCTATTTTCATCAAAAAGAAATTGCGCACTAAAGCATACAAAATGTTAAAATAATATTTTTCCTGAAAAACAACCTGTCTAAGAAATGTCCAAACAATAGCATAAGACTATCTGTTTATACAACATATACAATGTATAGTGCAGGTACTGGACCAGATCTCGGGACCCAAACTGTGAGAACGAGAGGTTCAGCCTCTACCAATACTGGGCTCGTTTTCTCCGCTTTTACAAGGAGCAGCCACTCAACTCTATCAGGTGAGAGACTAGCCATTATGTACATGGTGCATTCGTTCATCTATTCAGTTGTTCATAAACAGTGTAATCTACTTTGTAGGAGATACTATGGAGAGAAGATCGGGATCTATTTTGCCTGGCTGGGCTTTTATACCGAGATGCTGTTCTATGCTGCAGTGGTGGGACTTGCCTGCTTTATCTACGGACTTGTGACCTATAATAAGGAAGTCTGGACGTGAGTGAGAGACAGAGTGACTTGTATTATGTCATTATAATAATCAGGATTACCTATATGTATCTTTTTTTTTCTTGTGCAGTAAAGAGATCTGTGATGAGAATGTTGGTGGCGAGATTGTCATGTGCCCTCTCTGTGATAAAAAATGCGGCTATTGGAAACTTAACAGTACCTGCAACTCCACGTGGGTAAGTGCTATCGTTACTTTTTCCTTTAATGTTTTCTTTATGGTTAAGGTCCTACCTAATTCAGGGTCGAGAATTGAGCCGTCTGCCGTGTAATATGCAATTTGCTGTGAAATTCAAAATTGAAGGTTTGTCTTTAGCGATTTAATGTTTTTCATTCGCATAGCTTATTAAATACGAAGTGCAATATGCAATATGAAGTGGTCCTAGCAGTCATACGCCAATGAAGTCAGTGTAACAGACTTTTCTGTGGTGCAGTGTGCTGACAATGTTTGATGTATGTATTTACATATTGAGTGCATTTTGTCCTTTTGGATATTCCATAAAGTGTCGCTTCTCTACACACGTGATCATCTCTCTGTAGTCTGTGCTCAAAAGAACAAGCCTTTAAAATATTCTGCTCTCGATAGTTTATGTACAGTTTATTTCTTACTTTATACTCATTAGCAATCATTTCTACAAAATGTCCAAGATATAGAAGTGTAAAGAAGCTAAAAACATTACTCAGGTAACTGAGTTTGGAAAACTCCCAGCCTGTGCACACAGAGGGGCTGAAATGTGGCACTTTTCTTTAGAAATCTGTGAAGTCTGTGATTTTTGAGAAACAGGGTCCATGTAATTATGCACATTTTCACATGAACTTAGTATGACCCTATTTATAATCTATAGAAAGAAACAAATGATTATTTTGCATTAAATTTCACTTTCTTTTTTTATTAAACAGCAATCACATCTCTTTGACAACACGGCGACGGTGTTCTTTGCCATATTTATGGGTATATGGGGTAAGTACGGCTTACAACCTTTGTGGATGCTTTTTTTTGGGTAGTGTCACCCTCTAGTGTTCAAACTGAGAATTTACTGGTTTGCTACTAAATGGAAATCCTTGCGTTTAAACTCAAGCGTCTGTATGAGCAGGGAGGCTGATGACTATGCTTATGTTTTGTTGCCTTATTAGTCACCCTGTTTCTGGAGTTTTGGAAACGTCGGCAAGCCAGGCTGGAGTACGAGTGGGACCTGGTGGACTTTGAGGAGGAGCAGCAGCAACTTCAGCTTAGACCCGAGTACGAGACCAAGTGTACCAGCCAGCGTCGTAACCGCATCACACAGGTATGACTTTCTTGTTGTATTCTTTTCGGGAACTTACAAAAAATAGGAGAGTGTAAACTTTATTCAGTTGTCATAACTCCAGTCTAATGATCGCAATGTATAATATGCTATACTCTCTTTAACCGCCTCATCCCATGGTGCCTATTGATTGCAGGGCTCCAGCCACCTCCCCTTATGCCTAGTTTACACTACACGATTTTTGCCCTGATTTTCGCTCGCCAACTGGTCGGCGCTAGATTTGCCGGCCCGGGAGCAACTCGGCGTTTGCTCTGCGTTTAAAACTCGGCTCTCAATCGCTATGTGTGAACTACCCAACAACTCGATCCGAGTGACTGAAGTTATATCTAGCATGTCAAATATCTGGATATGAGTCGCCCAACTGGCAGCGAGTGCTATGTCGAACAGCCAATGAGAACCCAAGATACGGTGTGAGGGGAAACACAGGGGAGGAGTTGTAAACAGGTGGGACAGGGGCATAATACAGTTTACATCGAAGAATACATCGGCGCACACACAAGTTTTACAGTATTTCTGACCTTATCGTTCTCTACAAAACATAACACCAATGTTGCATTGCAAAAAATATTTATTAATCTCCAACTCACTATAGAACAATCCATGCTGCTCACGTAGCCAAATCCACTCAGATTCATTTATTTTTTCTCCTTGATTTTACGCTGCACATCAGCGCACAAACTGTGATCGCTCGCTACTTGTTGACGTGCATTTTTGGCGGTGGTATCATTAAACCCCTCGTCACTTCTCACGCATGTTTTCGTAACAAAACGTAGTTTGGGAGACCAGAGAAGCTCACCTGCGATTCCAGTTGGTGATAGATCGTGTAGTGTGAACCACCCTATTGCCGATCAGTCATGTAGTGTGAAAGCCACATCGACTTGAAAGACTCCCGATTACAAGAGATCCAGTTGTGTAGTGTGAACTGTACAGCGACCTGACGACTTGGAAAGTTGTGTAGTGTGAACTTGGCATTAGACATATCCAATCTTGTCTGTGTAGACAGCCAGTAGCACAGTTGAGATTCAAACCCAAATCTCAGCAGTGGTGGGCTAGCATAATAGATTGCTGTGCCATACGAGCGCCCACAATATTTTCAGTTTTTGTATGTTAACTGTATTGATTGTGTAGTTTTCTTGCTCCTATGATGATAAACACAGATTGATCACAAGCTTCTAGGTCATGTGAAATTCTGACATATTGCAAATGATGCAGTGTACTAGGTGTTAAGGGGCGGTTCTTTCCAATGCTCTGGATGTGCTCGCGTTCCTTGTAGGAGTTGGAGTGGATTCTAGACCAGACAGTGGTTGATTCATTAAGCAAGGTCCTCCTTTGCTGGGCCACTGTGGTCCTGTGGGTAAGGCTAACGCGAGATGCTAACAGGCTCAGCTCTTGTGTGTTTGGTGTTAAGTGTGTTGATTTATTAAGTGCTTGCTGGTACTATAAAGCGTTTGCAGTGGCAGCTCAGCAGAGTTGAATTCAGATAGATTAAAAAGACATGATTCAAAAACATGTTAAAATCAATGCAGGAGAGAAGATCCTCAAGCCTTTTATGCAGCTGTCAGTTTGGGAGAACGCATGCCTGGTCTTAGGTTTGTGTTAATGATGTTTGTGCTAATTGCTAACTGCTATGTTTTTGCCTGCCTGTTGTGTAGGAAATGGAGCCTTACTTACCAGTAACAAGCAAGTGTGCTCGCGCTGTTTTCTCTGGGGCCACCGTCTTATTCTGGGTAGGCATTACGCCCCTTTTACACGTAGTACAACACTATCTGTATCTTTAATGTATATTTATTCATATAACATCATACATGTTTTCCTAAACCATTAATTTCATAAAGATTTATATAATTTGATAAAGCTGCTACATCTGAAATGTAGGAAAAGGGATTTTTTACCTGCTTGGAAAACTAAAGTAAGTCCAAAACTAAAGTAAATCTAAGAGTAAAAGTGAAAATCTCGATAAAAACATTCATGATGTTAAAGCATGATTTGAGCAGCATGTAGTGGTGGGACTAATTTAGAACTGCAAATCATAAAAACTTGGGACAGTATGGAAAATGCTTTGCATTTTATTTCAATGCAGACAGCATGAGCCCAAGATATTTGATTTATATCTGTTTTGTTTGTATGTGCATTTTCCAGACTGTCACACCTGTTTTTAATCTGGGGTTGTATTATTGGCATGAATATTACTTTAAATGTAATATTAAAACATCCACAAAAAGAACATATTTGTACAATGCAATATGTCTTTTTATATTTTTTGACATGTCTGGTTCTCTTTGTGTATTTCTCTGTCTATATGAAGATTTCTTTGATCATAGCAAGTATAATTGGGGTGATAGCATATCGGTTGGCTGTGTTTGCGGCTTTGGCGAGCGTAATGAAAGACAGCCCCACCAATAACGTGGAAGTGGTGGGTTCAATCATCACTCCACAGCTGGCCACTTCTGTGACTGCCTCTTGTATCAACTTTGTCATCATCATGGTACTTAACTTCCTGTATGAACGGGTGGCCATTTGGATCACAGATATGGGTGAGTCACAGAGAAGCTCTTATGTTTACCATAATAAAACACACAATTTAGCCTTGCTTGTTTGATCTCAAACATAATTTCTAATGGTTAACTTCATGTGGATGTTTTAGAGGGTTATAATAACACAGAGGTCAAATTTTGCTGTCTTAACTTGACAATCTCTGCCCACTCTTCTGGGCAAAAGTGCTCCAAATCTCTCAGATTGGAACGTCATCTCCTGTGCACAGCCCTCTTCAGGTCACTTCACAGATTTTCAGTTGGATCAGTTGGATCATTCCAAAACTTTAATCTTTTTCTGATGAAGCCATTTTTTGTTAATGTGAATGGATGCTTTGGATGTACAGTGGGGCCAAAAAGTATTTAGTCAGCCACTGATTGTACAAGTTCTCCTACTTAGAAGGATGAGAGAGGTCTGTAATTTTAATCATAGCTACACTTCAACTATGAGAGACAAAATGAGGGAAAAAAAATCCAGGAAATCACATTGTAGGATTTTTAAAGAATTTATTTCTAATTTATGGTGGAAAATAAGTATTTGGTCAATAACAAACAAGCAAGATTTCTGGCTCTCACAAACCTGTAACTTCTTCTTTAAGAAGCTCTTCTGTCCTCCACTCGTTACCTGTATTAATGGCACCTGTTTGACCTCGTTATCTGTATAAAAGACACCTGTCCACAGCCTCAAACAGTCAGACTCCAAACTCAACCATGGCCAAGACCAAAGAGCTGTCGAAGGACACCAGGAAGAAAATTGTAGACCTGCACCAGGCTGGGAAGAGTGAATCTACGATAGGCAAGCAGGTTGGTGTGAATAAATCAACTGTGGGAGCAATTGTAAGAAAATGGAAGACATACAAGACCATTAATAATCTCCCTCGATCTGGGGCCCCACGCAAGATCTCATCCTGTGGGGTCAAAATGATCATGAGAACGATGAGCAAAAATCCCAGAACTACACGGAGGGACCTGATGAATGACCTGCAGAGAGCTGGGACCAAAGTAACAACGGCTACCATCAGTAACACACTACACCGAGAGGGACTCAAATCCTGCAGTGCCAGGCGTGTCCCCCTGCTTAAGCCAGTACATGTACAGGCCCGTCTGAAGTTTGCCAGAGAGCATATGGATGATCCAGAAGAGGATTGGGAGAATATCATGTGGTCAGATAAAACCAAAATGGAACTTTTTGGTAAAAACTCAACTCGTCGTGTTTGGAGGAAGAAGAAAAACCCAAGAACACCATACCTACTGTGAAGCATGGGGGTGGAAACATCATGCTTTGGGGCTGTTTATCTGCAAAGGGGACAGGACGACTGATCCGTGTTAAGGGAAGAATGAACGGGGCCATGTATCGTGAGATTTTAAGCCAAAACCTCCTTCCATCAGTGAGAGCATTGAAGATGGAACGTGGCTGGGTCTTCCAGCATGACAATGATCCCAAACACACCGCTCGGGCAACGAAGGAGTGGCTCCGTAAAAAGCATTTCAAGGTCCTGGAGTGGCCTAGCCAGTCTCCAGACCTCAACCCCATAGAAAATTTGTGGAGGGAGTTGAAAGTCCGTGTTGCCCAGCGACAGCCCCAAAACATCACTGCTCTAGAGGAGATCTGCATGGAGGAATGGGCCAAAATACCAGCTACAGTGTGTGCAAACCTGGTGAAGACTTAAGGAAACGTTTGACCTCTGTCATTGCCAACAAAGGTTATGTTACAAAGTATTGAGTTGAACTTTTGTTATTCACCAAATACTTATTTTCCACCATAATTTACAAATAAATTCTTTTAAAATCCTACAATGTGATTTCCTGGATTTTTTTCTCTCATTTTGTCTCTCATAGTTGAAGTGTACCTATGATGAAAATTACAGACCTCTCTCATCTTTCTAAGTAGGAGAACTTGCACAATCAGTGGCTGACTAAATACTAAATACGAAAATTGATTGTCTTTACACCTGGACTAAAGCCCCGGTTCCAGCAAAACAGCGCCAATGTACAATGCTGCCACCATGCTTCCCTGTGGATATGTGTTGTTTTGGCGAAGTGTTGTTTTTGCAGCAAACTTACCTTTTAGAATCATGGCTAATAATTAAAACTTGATCTCATCAAGGCTTTTGGTAAATGTTTGTGTATATATACAGTATATATATATATATATATATATATATATATATACAGTGTATCACAAAAGTGAGTACACCCCTCACATTTCTGCAAATATTTCATTATATCTTTTCATGGGACAACACTATAGACATGAAACTTGGATATAACTTAGAGTAGTCAGTGTACAGCTTGTATAGCAGTGTAGATTTACTGTCTTCTGAAAATAACTCAACACACAGCCATTAATGTCTAAATGGCTGGCAACATAAGTGAGTACACCCCACAGTGAACATGTCCAAATTGTGCCCAAATGTGTCGTTGTCCCTCCCTGGTGTCAAGTGTCAAGGTCCCAGGTGTAAATGGGGAGCAGGGCTGTTAAATTTGGTGTTTTGGGTACAATTCTCTCATACTGGCCACTGGATATTCAACATGGCACCTCATGGCAAAGAACTCTCTGAGGATGTGAGAAATAGAATTGTTGCTCTCCACAAAGATGGCCTGGGCTATAAGAAGATTGCTAACACCCTGAAACTGAGCTACAGCATGGTGGCCAAGGTCATACAGCGGTTTTCCAGGACAGGTTCCACTCGGAACAGGCTTCGCCAGGGTCGACCAAAGAAGTTGAGTCCACGTGTTCGGCGTCATATCCAGAGGTTGGCTTTAAAAAATAGACACATGAGTGCTGCCAGCATTGCTGCAGAGTTGAAGACGTGGGAGGTCAGCCTGTCAGTGCTCAGACCATACGCCGCACACTGCATCAACTCGGTCTGCATGGTCGTCATCCCAGAAGGAAGTTGACGCACAAGAAAGCCAGCAAACAGTTTGCTGAAGACAAGCAGTCCAAGAACATGGATTACTGGAATGCCCTGTGGTCTGACGAGACCAAGATAAACTTGTTTGGCTCAGATGGTGTCCAGCATGTGTGGCGGCGCCCTGGTGAGAAGTACCAAGACAACTGTATCTTGCCTACAGTCAAGCATGGTGGTGGTAGCATCATGGTCTTGGGCTGCATGAGTGTTGCTGGCACTGGGGAGCTGCAGTTCATTGAGGGAAACATGAATTCCAACATGTACTGTGACATTCTGAAACAGAGCATGATCCCCTCCCTTCGAAAACTGGGCCTCATGGCAGTTTTCCAACAGGATAACGACCCCAAACACAACCTCCAAGATGACAACTGCCTTGCTGAGGAAGCTGAAGGTAAAGGTGATGGACTAAACCCAATTGAGCACCTGTGGCGCATCCTCAAGTGGAAGGTGGAGGAGTTCAAGGTGTCTAACATCCACCAGCTCCGTGATGTCATCATGGAGGAGTGGAAGAGGATTCCAGTAACAACCTGTGCAGCTCTGGTGAATTCAATGCCCAGGAGGGTTAAGGCAGTGCTGGATAATAATGGTGGTCACAAAAAATATTGACACTTTGGGCACAATTTGGACATGTTCACTGTGGGGTGTACTCACTTATGTTGCCAGCCATTTAGACATTAATGGCTGTGTGTTGAGTTATTTTCAGAAGACAGTAAATCTACACTGCTATACAAGTTGTACACTGACTACTCTAAATTATATCCAAGTTTTATTTCTATAGTGTTGTCCCATGAAAAGATATAATGAAATATTTGCAGAAATGTGAGGGGTGTACTCACTTTTGTGATACACAGTGTATCACAAAAGTGAGTACACCCCTCACATTTCTGCAAATATTTCATTATATCTTTTCATGGGACAACACTATAGACATGAAACTTGGATATAACTTAGAGTAGTCAGTGTACAACTTGTATAGCAGTGTAGATTTACTGTCTTCTGAAAATAACTCAACACACAGCCATTAATGTCTAAATAGCTGGCAACATAAGTGAGTACACCCCACAGTGAACATGTCCAAATTGTGCCCAAATGTGTCGTTGTCCCTCCCTGGTGTCATGTGTCAAGGTCCCAGATGTAAATGGGGAGCAGGGCTGTTAAATTTGGTGTTTTGGGTACAATTCTCTCATACTGGCCACTGGATATTCAACATGGCACCTCATGGCAAAGAACTCTCTGAGGATGTGAGAAATAGAATTGTTGCTCTCCACAAAGATGGCCTGGGCTATAAGAAGATTGCTAACACCCTGAAACTGAGCTACAGCATGGTGGCCAAGGTCATACAGCGGTTTTCCAGGACAGGTTCCACTCGGAACAGGCTTCGCCAGGGTCGACCAAAGAAGTTGAGTCCACGTGTTCGGCGTCATATCCAGAGGTTGGCTTTAAAAAATAGACACATGAGTGCTGCCAGCATTGCTGCAGAGGTTGAAGACATGGGAGGTCAGCCTGTCAGTGCTCAGACCATACGCCGCACACTGCATCAACTCGGTCTGCATGGTCGTCATCCCAGAAGGAAGCTGACGCACAAGAAAGCCCGCAAACAGTTTGCTGAAGACAAGCAGTCCAAGAACATGGATTACTGGAATGCCCTGTGGTCTGACGAGACCAAGATAAACTTGTTTGGCTCAGATGGTGTCCAGCATGTGTGGCGGCGCCCTGGTAAGAAGTACCAAGACAACTGTATCTTGCCTACAGTCAAGCATGGTGGTGGTAGCATCATGGTCTTGGGCTGCATGAGTGTTGCAGGCACTGGGGAGCTGCAGTTCATTGAGGGAAACATGAATTCCAACATGTACTGTGACATTCTGAAACAGAGCATGATCCCCTCCCTTTGAAAACTGGGCCTCATGGCAGTTTTCCAACAGGATAACGACCCCAAACACAACCTCCAAGATGACAACTGCCTTGCTGAGGAAGCTGAAGGTAAAGGTGATGGACTAAACCCAATTGAGCACCTGTAGCGCATCCTCAAGTGGAAGGTGGAGGAGTTCAAGGTGTCTAACATCCACCAGCTCCGTGATGTCATCATGGAGGAGTGGAAGAGGATTCCAGTAGCAACCTGTGCAGCTCTGGTAAATTCCATGCCCAGGAGGGTTAAGGCAGTGCTGGATAATAATGGTGGTCACACAAAATATTGACACTTTGGGCACAATTTGGACATGTTCACTGTGGGGTGTACTCACTTATGTTGCCAGCTATTTAGACATTAATGGCTGTGTGTTGAGTTATTTTCAGAAGACAGTAAATCTACACTGCTATACAAGCTGTACACTGACTACTCTAAGTTATATCCAAGTTTTATTTCTATAGTGTTGTCCCATGAAAAGATATAATAAAATATTTGCAGAAATGTGAGGGGTGTACTCACTTTTGTGATACACTGTATATATATATATATATAACATATATAAAACATAGAACTCATGTAGGTGTTTTTAAAATGTAGCTGGGCTTGGATGTTTTTTTTGCCATCCTACCCCACAACCCACACATATATGAGACCAGCTTTCTTCTTGTCTTGCCCACTGTTTTTATCTGCTTCATCGCATCCCACCATCGGCACTTCCAGCAGGCTCGTCTATTCTACCTTCCACCCACATTATCCACCAGACATGATGAATTCATAAAAATAACTGCAGTTACTCATTTACTTGACTTTTCTGTTGTCACTTCAACAGTAAAGTTTCATGTTTCTGTTATATATATTATGTTGTTATAGACTGATGAGCCAAAACATAAGGAACACTTCCCAAAACATGCTTGGCTATACTTATTTGGTAGCAATTGTGCATGTCAGAGTCAGAAATATATTAAATCTTGGGCAGATGGTAATTACACAGAGTACACATGTAAAATACAGCAGATATGGATAGCATAAGGACACTGGAGCAGTGGTCCTTCAAGAATCAAGCCCTGAACAGTGGGCAAACAGACATCAGAACTGGAAATCAGATCAATTGTAGAATTATGTGGACGGCTAGGTACGTGTGTCTCGTACAGATATTGGACCTACTGGTAACTTCCTGGTCCCACATCCTTGTGACATCCATGTCTCAGCAGGTCAGAGCTGTTTTGACAGCTTATTAGGCATTTAATAAAGCATCCACTATTTAACAGGAACATTAAATAAACACCATTTAATCAAATGTGAAAAGATTTCAAAACAAAACCTCTGACAATTGTACAATTAATTTGACACCACAGTGATTTTTAAATTCAGAATTAAAACCTTAGGACTGTATATAAAGTTTTATATATTGTGTCTGTTAATGCTTTGCAGAAGTTCCTAAAACGCATTTGGAGTATGAGAACAAACTGACCGTCAAGATGTTCCTCTTCCAGTTTGTTAACTACTATTCCTCCTGCTTCTACGTGGCCTTTTTCAAAGGAAAGTTTGTTGGCTACCCTGGCAAATATGTATACATGTTTAGTGAGTCGACTGGGCTGCGGAATGAAGAGGTAGAGTCTGCTTTTTCAATCAGAATATTAATTTAAGTCAATAAATAGCAGGAATGTTGAACTCAAGATGAACTTCTGGTACTGTGGATTTTGTAAATGAGTGGGCGACTAGTTTTCTAGGTCTTGAAGAAAGGTTGCACAATTATCATGCATGGTTTGATGCTTTTCTCATGTGTGGAAGCAGCACACAACTCACCTGTCCTGTCTTGAATATAACCGAAGTGTAAAACATGACATTAAAATCTTAATAAATAGATAAATAAATAACTGTTGGCTGGTAGATCATGAATCCATTCCGAATTCAACGCAGATTCTCATTCTCTCTGTAGTGTGACCCCGGTGGTTGTTTGATTGAGTTGACCACTCAGCTGGTGATCGTGATGGCTGGTAAACAAGTGTGGGGAAACATCCAGGAGGCTTTGGTTCCGTAAGTGGTTTCTAATGTATTATAACAACCAGCGGCAGAGATTATGAACTTGTTCTTTTACAACAAACAGAGCAGTTAAATCATGTGATGTGTCTGTGTGAATGTAGCTGGTTGCAGAACTGGTGGAGAAGCAGAAGCGCTCGCAGTCATCCAGAGAGTCTGTACAGCCGCTGGGAGCAGGACTATGATCTGCAAAACTTTAGCCAGTTTGGCCTGTTCTATGAGTATCTGGAAATGGGTGAGTGTTAAGTGTGTGTTTTTAAATATTTATTATAAACCTTTTATAAAATGCAATAAAAACATCAATCTGTGATTTGTCAATTCTCTTGAATCTTTTTTTAACTGGCAAAGTACAAAAACAAGATTTCCACGGTTATCATTGTATTTTGTAAATGTAAGCAAAATTTTGAATCAGACACCTGTAATACACTCAAAAAAGTTGAGATACAGGCATTTTACCACTGTGATCCATCACCTTATCTACTAATTACACATTTTTTACATTTGGGAACTGATGATACTAATTGTTTCCGTTTTCCAAGTGAAAATCTTCCTCAGTTTTGCTTCAGCTGCTCAACAGTCCGTCGACACCGTAATCTAATTGTCCTCTTCATATTGTGCCATAAATGTTCAATAGAAGGCACATACACTCTGTGTCTACAAAGCCACACCGTTGCAGCTACATGCAGAATGAGGCCTGACATTGTCTTGCTGAAATAACAATATACTCCCTCTCGATGGAAGCATATATACCGATCAGCCATAACATTAAAACCACCTCCTTGTTTCTACACTCACTGTCCATTTTATCAGCTCCACTTACCATATAGAAGCACTTTGTAGTTCTACAATTACTGACTGTAGACCATCTGTTTCTCTGCATGCTTTGTTAGTCCCCTTTTATGCTGTTCTTCAATGGTCAGGACTCCCCCGGGACCACCACAGAGCAGGTATTATTTGGGTGGTGGATCATTCTCAGCACTGCAGTGACACTGACATGGTGGTGGTGTGTTAGTGTGTGTTGTGCTGGTATGAGTGGATAAGACAAGGCAGCGCTGCTGGAGTTTTTAAACACCTCACTGTTACTGCTGGACTGAGAATAGTCCACCAACCAAAAAAATCTTCAGCCAACAGCACCCTGTGGGCAGCATCCTGTGACCACTGATGAAGGTCTAGAAGATGACCAACTCAAACAGCAGCAATAGATGAGCGATCGTCTCTGACTTTACATCTACAAGGTGGACCAACTAGGTAGGAGTGTCTAATAGAGTGGACATTGAGTGGACACAGTATTTAAAAACTCCAGCAGCGCTGCTGTGTCTGATCCACTCATACCAGCACAACACACAAACACACCACCACCATGTCAGTGTCACTGCAGTGCTGAGAATGATCCACCACCTAAATAATACCTACTCTGTGGAGGTCCTGATCATTGAAGAACAGGGTGAAAGCAGGCTAAAAAGATATGTAGAGAAACAGATGGACTACAGTCAGTAATTGTAGAACTACAAAGTGATTCTTTATGGTAAGTGGAGCTGATAAAAATGACAGAGTGTAGAAACAAGGAGGTGGTTTTAATGTTAAGTCTGATCAGTCTATCTCTCTCTAAATTATCAATATATGCCTCAGAGTCAATAAAGCAATAAGCCACGAGAGGCCGTGCGTTTTTGACGCGAAGCGGAAAAACTTATTTCCCGTGATAAAATCATAGCAGTAATGCACGGTCTCAAGTGGCTTATTGCTTTTATAAAACGGCGGTCAACATAAAATACAATAAATACAACAATGTTGAATTCATAAATGTATTTATTGTGTATAAACTTACAATAAAGCATTCTTCCGCGACGCAAGCTAGTTCGATTAACAGTGTTGCTAAGCAACATGAGGGTGAAAATAACATTAACTTTTTCTTTTCAGTGGCGTATTAATATGGAATGATGTGAGGTGGTCCTAGGTGTGCGTTTATCAGGGATTTTACAACAGCTTCGAACGTGGCTCAGCCAATCAGATTTAAGGACCGGAACTATCCGTTTTATAATGGTAGTTTTACAAATGTGCAAGTCACCCATGCCATGGGCACTGATGTAGCTTTATATAATATGATAGAACAGACGTTAAGTCATGAAGAGCCTGGGGCAGGGAGTTCATATTCGTTTATTATGGTTGACAAATCTTTCAATAACCTGATGAAGTTAGTTGGTAAATCGGGCAAATCCAATATGCAGTATGGCTGTCCAGGAATTAATGCAATACGTCTTCTTTAAAACCTGCAAATGTCTTTAATATTTTCAATATTGTAGAAAAATATAGGTTTTTTTTTTTACAAAATTAATCATATTAACAAAATACAGCTCTAAAATGTTATCATGTTTTGTCTAAAGTTGAGAAAAAGAAATGTGTGGGAATCCATTCCATTGGACAGTATATGAGTTTAAAATGACCTGTTCATGGGACTAGTTTACTATTTTCTATATTTGTTTCTCTTCCTCTCCAGTGATCCAGTTTGGTTTCATCACACTGTTTGTGGCATCCTTTCCACTGGCTCCCCTCTTGGCTCTGATAAACAATATTTTGGAGGTGCGTGTTGATGCATGGAAGTTAACCACTCAGTTCCGCAGACCTGTTGCATCTAAAGCCCACAGCATTGGTGCCTGGGAGGAGATCCTCAATATGATCGCCATACTCTCTGTAGTAACCAACGTAAGTCAGCCAAGTCACATTATACAATGTATGTAAATATATTTATACTGTATATGTGTGTATAGATATATGCAGCTCTAAGTAATTTTATGACTGTATTTATTGCTATTAAAACAGCAGTGTTACTGTAGGTTCTCACACTTTTTTTTTAACAAATTAGGCCTTCATTGTGGCGTTTACTTCTGATATGATTCCTCGGCTGGTGTATTTCTACTCATATTACCCGGGTACTGAGCTTACCATGCAGGGCTACATCAGCAACAGCCTATCCATCTTCAACATCTCACAGTTCAAGGACAATAACAAACCTGATCCAGATGAAAATCCTGCTTGGTTCAACAGCAGCATGATTACCACCTGCAGGTTTGTGTATTTTTTTTCAGATTTACATCAATTAAGTGTGGTAAATAATATTATTTGAGAACATGAGTAATGTTTCTAAGTTGTGTGGGATAAAGGTTTTGTATCAAACTGTATCAAACACCCAGTATAGTTAGTGGATTTGGATATTTCCAGAAAACCCCTGGTAGCAAGTGCTTTGGAATCTGGGGCTTGTTCTGAAGTGATGATCTAGCAGTCTAATGCATGAATCTGGGTTTGGCATATGCTTAAATGCACATTGGCAACTTTAAGTCTAAGCTTTTAATGTTAATGTTGGGTGGAAAATATCTCTCCAACCAAAAATATAAAGCTAAAAGCATCATGTGATCAGAAACTAATATTAAAGACTAAAGAAAGATACACATGTCCCCCTTTTACTATTCAAATATTTCACCTAGCACTTTGGTGGCACAAAAGTAAATTGCGATTGAGATGTGAGTAACTCTGTAATGATAATCACAACAGTCCTAAAGATCAAGTTTTGGAATAATCAGCGATTTAACGAGTCAGTTAAATCACTTAGTACAAACAAACTAGGGCAGTGGTAGCTCAGAGGTTAAGGTACTGGACTACTTATCGGAAGGTTGCCGGTTGAAGCCCCACCACCACTGCTATTGTTGGGCTCCTGAGCGATGTTCTTAACCCTCAATTGTTCCGAATTGTGTTCAGTCATAATTGTAAGTCGCTTTGGATAAAAGCATCTGCTAAATGCTGAAAATGTCAATTTAAATGTAATCCAGGCAGGGTTCAAATCCCCAGCTGTGTTATCGGTCGGTCAGGCATCTACATACAGACATGATTGGCTATGTCTGAGGGGGGTGTCTAAGGCCCTGGGATAAATTGGTGTCCTGTCCAGGGTGTGTTTCTGAATTGCGCCCAATTGTTCCAGAGAAAACGGACCACAACCCTGACCAGGATCAAGCAAGGGTAAAACAATGTATATATATTCAGAAGTATGTATACAATATACTTTGTTCAGTCATGTCAGTGGGCACATCAGCACACTTAAAGATGGGCTTTAACTGCCTTTATTTTAAACAAATGGGCTCACAGATGCCTAATTAGGAAGGCAGGAATATCCGAAAAGAAAAACATGCTGTCTCAAATTTCTTATTTTCATTTTAGTCCACAATGACAAAATATCAAGTATTAATTGTAACATGTTATTGAACATGTGTTGTGTATAGGTACAGAGATTACCGCTACCCCCCAGGCCATGAATATCAGTACTTGCACACCATGCAGTTCTGGCATATTCTGGCCGCCAAAATGGCTTTCATTATTATTATGGAGGTGAGTCCTTATCCCTGTATTGATTATGCTTTTTTGTTCCTTCATGCTACTGTTATTTTTGAAGCTATTTACTTACATGTACCTCCGTCTTTCTCAGCATGTGGTGTTTGTGGTGAAGTTCTTTGTGGCTTGGATAATTCCGGATGTGCCGTCTGATGTAAAGGCTCGTGTAAAGCGTGAGCGCTACCTGGTGCAGGAATACATGCACAACTATGAGGTGGAAAAGCTGAAAATTCAACTTCAGAATGGAGGCGATTGCATCTGTCCACAGACAGCTAACGTGACACACGAGGTGCTTTCTGAATGCCTGACTTAAACACTTTCCTGCTCAAATTCTCCACAAAAACAAACTCATGTGAAAATGAAAGTGTGTGCTATCAGCCATTTACCTTACTCTGGGCCACAGACTGTTTTTGCCTTTTCTGATAGCTTCAGGTTAGGATGAGCTCTATTTAGTCCATGAAAATATATAAATTTGGACATATTTATTATTTAAGATCCTTAATCTGAGAAGTTTGATATGCAAGATCCACACTGACAGCTGTCAGTAGTCCTTATTGTATGACAGGACTTGTACATGAACATTTCACTTGTTTAGATTTATAGAGATTTAAATTCAGGAAGAAAATGATATTACACATCCAAAGACAAGATTATAGATGCCTTCTGTCTGTGAATAAACTATATGATTACAGATGCCTTCTAATTTCATACATCTAAAGAATCTATGGTAGGAAATTCAGTTTACTGTTATTCCTTATTTCAACTGATGTAGCTTTCTTTGTAAATACATTTACACAGGTGATTTTTTTTATTTCAGATCACAATTTTTTCAAATCTATTTAAGCAATTAAATAGCTAGCGTGGTAAATGATATTTTTTACACTTTGGCCGCTACACTGTTTCTACAGCACTATGCAACTCAAATCAGTATGCAGATCCCTAAGACATGTACTACTCAGTTCAGACGTGGTGTTAACATCCGTCTTGCTAGCCACAGCCACCTGTCATTATATGAGTCACTAATGATCACTTTTCATTGGATATTGTAACCTGCAATGTCACTTCAAGGACAAGCCCAAGAAAACAAAACCAACAGCAAGTGGCGTGGGGGGGGGGGGCGTGGGCATGAGTGCCTGTCCAGGGGGGGCGCGAGTGCCTGTTGAAAACCCCTGTTTTAGATAACATCATCCTTTACACAAACAGTTGGCCGCTCAGATGTGGAGTGTGCAGAATAAGTATCTTTTGCTAAGCTAATCATGGTTCATATGCTATTAATAACTATAGAAATGACCTATTCATTAAAAGTGGTTGCAAGACTGATTTAGTTCCTGTTCAGCAAAAGCACTTGTTTCAGTGACAGCAATTAAAAAGGAAGAAAAGCACCCACACTAACTGCTCTATGAAAAACTTCATTACAGTGCACAGGATTTGATTACCCATGTTGATGTAAATGCCAGGTATGAATAACGTTTTTGCCAAATTACAGTTCAGCATGTCTGCAACCATGTGATAGCATCAACACATTCAATTACATTTCTATTTAAATACAAGTAAGCTAATCATTATGGTTTATTTACTTCTTTTTTAATCTAGCTAATCTAGTTTTGCTATTCAGAGCCAAAGTGTTCAAATAAAGAGTAAATACAGTTTAATGCATGAGAGAGAGAATACACTGGCCATGGTAATGGCTTTTAATGTGCTTTTATTTACACGTTTATTCCAGTAAAGGAAAGTCCAGCTGTAGTCATAGTGACTCTGTGACTGTTTCTTTGTTTTTGTTTTACACTTGCTGTTTGTTTTATGGGTCAGGGGAGGGAATTCTTTTTCTGTTCTGCACAAAGCACTTAACGAAGAAGGAATTTGTTCATTTCCAAATGTCAGTGATTAATGTATTTACACTATGCTATCAGTGTTATAAAATGTTTAAATCTGATGAATTTTAGAGCCCATGTTAATGACTGTAAAAGCTTTGCCAATATGTTCCTGCCTTGTGTAAACATTGTACAGAAAGCATTATAATTTGCAAATTATGAAATGACATTTTCTGTTTTTGTGACCTGAAATCTGAAGATAGAACTATTCCAATGCTGGTTACCTTAAAATGTTTATTTTATTATTATATAAAGATTTTTACATCCTTAAGAGTAATATGAGCCAAACACACTAATGTATCTGTTCACGAAGAGAAACCAGACATGACACAGCTTTCCTTCATTCTTGTCTGAAATGATCTGCTTTTAATCTTTGTTTCTGTAGACAATCAAGAACATGTATTCATTAGTTATTTAATGATCATCTAGTTTTTAAATGTGCCATTGTTCTGACAGACTGTTTGCTTGAGTTAGTACTATTATATTGCATTAAACTGTCATTAGATCTTCATACCTGAATTATTTTAAATAAATCAAACCTGTTTTAAGTCAATTTCATGTTTGATTACTTACTTACATAGCAAACAGCAGAGGGGAACCATTGGGGTCTAAGATATACAAAAAATTCCATCTGTTTTTCTGCATGCTTTGTTAGCCCCCTTTCATGCTGTTCTTCAATGGTCAGGACCCCCACAGGACCACGACAGAGCAGATATTATTTGGGTGGTGGATCATTCTCAGCACTGCAGTGACACTGACATGGTGGTGGTGTCTTAGTGTGTGTTGTGCTGGTATGAGTGGATCAGACACAGCGATGCTGCTGGAGTTTTTAAACACCTCACTGTCACTGCTGGACTGAGAATAGCCCACCAACCAAAAATATATCCGGCCAACAGCGCCCCATGGGCAGCATCCTATAACCTCTGATGAAGGTCTAGAACAGCCTTTCTCAACCGGGGAGCCGTCTGGCTTCGTCAGGGGTGCCGTCAAAAATATTCTGATAGTGATGAGTCGTTCGCGAACGATCCGATTCTATTGAACGGCTCTTTAAAATGAACAAAAGGAACCGAGTCGCGCCTCTGGGAGGCGTTCTATATATGTTTATTTCTGCGCAGTTCGGCTGTAATCCACCCATTCCGCTTCCATCAGCAGAGGGAATTAATCAGTCATAATCAGAGCTGTTTATTATCAAAATTCAAATTCGAAAGCGGAGAGCGAGCGACACACGCACGCACACACACACAAACTGATTGTTTTACTACCTCATTACTGTAAATATTATAGTTTTTATTATTATTTTGCACTGTTTTTTATTAATATTTTATTCTATTTTATATTTTTGCACATGTAACTGTTTTGTATATATTTGTTCTTTCGAATGTCCTTATTTGTCATGCCAATAAAGCTTCTTTTGAGTTTGAGTTTGAGAGAGAGAGAGAGACACTCAACTCAAACTCAAAAGAAGCTTTATTGGCATGACAAATAAGGACATTCGTATTGCCAAAGCAAGTAACAGAGAAAAAATAAAAATAACAATAACAAGGAACAAATATATACAAAACTGTTACATGTGCAAAAAATATAAAATAGAATAAAATATTAATAAAAACAGTGCAAAATAATAACAATAAAAATTATACACATAGAGAGAGAGATACACACACACACACAAACTGATCGTTATTACTACCTCATTACTGTAAATATTATACATTTTATTGTTATTATTTTGCACTGTTTTTATTAATATTTTATTCTATTTTATATTTTTGCACATGTAACTGTTTTGTATATATTTGTTCTTTCTTATCCTTATTTTTATTATTTCTCTGTAACTTGCTTTGGCAATACGAATGTCCTTATTTGTCATGCCAATAAAGCTTCTTTTGAGTTGAGAGAGCCATAACCGAGCTACAGAGAGAACATGCAGAAAAGAAGCAGTGCTGATAGTATACTGACAAATAATTGAGAAATAAACTATAAACTCGTTTAATTATGTTAAATCTGATTCGTTCATGGCGCGAACTCAGCTTTTTGAGCCTAACTTACATCAAGAACAAGTACAGGGAGCGACTGAGGGCTCTGGACCAGGAGCTCCGCGTCTGCCTCTCATCTATCCCTGCCAGAATAGGGTGATTGTGTGCATCATCCCAGGCTCAGGTTTCCCATTAAAAGTAAGTCACATTTACCCCTCCCTCCCTAAATGACACCTTATGGTGTATGTGCGTGTGTGTTAGCAGTCCGAGGGATGCAGAGTGTACGTTTTTTAATACATTTTAGACTGGGGTGACTTGAGATTTTGCATACTTTTAAAGGGTGCCGTGACTGAAAAAAGGTTGAGAAACACTGGTCTAGAAGATGACCAACTCAAACAGCAGCAATATATGAGCGATCGTCTCTGACTTCACATTTACACGGTGGACCAACTAGGTAGGAGTGTCTAATAGAGTGGACAGTGAGTGGACACGGTATTTAAAAACTCCAGCAGCGCTGCTGTGTCTGATCCACTCATACCAGCACAACACACACTAACACACCACCATGTCACTGTCACTGCAGTGCTGAGAATCATCCACCACCTAAATAATACCTGCTCTGTGGTGATCCTGTGGGGGTCCTGACCATTGAAGAACAGGGTGAAAGCAGGCTAAAAAGGTATGTTGAGAAATAGATGGACTACAGTCAGTAATTGTAGAACTACAAAGTGCTTCTATATGGTAAGTGGAGCTGATAAAATGGACAGTGAGTGTAGAAACAAGGAGGTGGTCATAATGTAATGTCTGATCGGTGTATGTAAATGAGAAGTACTACACTATATGACTGAAAGTATGTGGGCACCTGACCACGAGCTTGTGGAACATCCCATTTCAAATGCATAGGTATTAATTTAGAGTTGGGGCCCCCTTGTGGCTATAAAAGCTTTGGGAAAAGCTTTCCATATAATTTTAAAGTATGTAGGAGGGAAATTGTGCCTAAATACTGTGCCTAAAAAAAAGCATTTGTGAGATCAGGTACTGATGTTGAACTTTAAGGCCTTGTCCGCAATCCATGTTTATCCCACAGGGTTGAGGTCAGGGCTCTGTGCATGACACTGGAGTTTCTCCACACCAAACCTCTTCAACTATACCTTCATGGACATTGCTTTTGTACGCTGGGGCTCAGTCATGCTGGAACAAGTAAAGGCCTTTTCAAAAACTGTTGACAAATTGGAAGTGTAAACATATAACTTATTGTATATAATTGATTATATACACCTGTTAGCAATTGTTAGTACTGTAGTTTCAAACAGAAATCAAACTGCATTTTATAAGTAAAAAATATGTTAATAAAAATCCATAAAAAAATAAATAATACATTTATACATGGTAATAACATGAAAGTGTTATTATAATATGAGATATTCCCTAATCGTTCAAGTTTACCAATAATCCTATTCTTTCCTAAATGCTAATACTGTTGGCACTTTCAGACAGTTCAGCATCTTTAGGAGCAGGTGGTGTTGCTAGGTTCATATTTACTTTGCTTTGTTTATTTATTTAATACTAAAGAGTGCAGGAGTGAAAGGGAAGGTGGAGACATTTTCAGTCAGCCTATGGTTTTATCAAGAGTCTCAGACTCTAAAGAAGGAGCTCCTTTTGCAAGATGGACAATGATCAGACTAAGGTAAGTAATTGCGGCCATTCTTGGCAAACCATATGAGAATATTCTGAATTTGGTGCATGCTATTGTAGTCTAAGTCAAAGCCGTATTGATGTTATTAAGTAATTTTACAGCAGCAGGCAACAGTGTGTGATCTTAATCTTTGGTTACTACTCCTACCAAGCAACTTATTAGGTACACCTATCTGGTATGCACATTTGCTGATTGTTTTACAGACCAATACCAACTACCAACAATACCAGAGAACTTTGTGTGTATACAAATATTATAAAATTTTTGACTGTTGTACATCTGCCGCTGTCTCTTTGTCACTCCCTGTACCCATCAATCAATAATGGGGTAATAATATAGTAGTGTTGGCTGCATTTGTAAAGGTGTTTTGAACACCTCACTGTCACTGCTGATGCTCCAACCAAAAATATAAAGCCAACAGAATCCTGTGATTAGATTCATAGCAGACACTTACATCCAAAGCAACTTACAATTGAGACAGATTACTGTGCAATCAGTTGAGGTTTAAGCTCCTTGCTCAGGGAAGCATCTATCCATCAGAGGGCATCAAACTCATTCACACACTTAAAAGCAATTTATAGTAGTAAGTAAGTAATTTATTTATAAAGCACATTTACAACCAAAGTGCTGCACCAGCACCAAGTCTTAAATTCTTGGTTTTCTTTAATTTGGCATCTCTTTGTTCTCTTGTGCAGGAGTTTTATGAAGCTTTATCCTGTAATATGACTGCTCCTGGTCAGGGTGCAATGCAAATCGTCCAGCTCTACCTGATGCCATTTGTCTACATGGCAGTGATAGTGCTTGGCGTGCCCCTTAACGTCTTCTCCCTTTGGGTTTTTTCTCGCCGACTGGCTCAAAGGAACCGCAGCAGCCTTTTCCTCCACAACCTGGCCATGGCTGACATCTCCTGGCTTCTGGCTTTGCCCTTCATCATCAACTTTCACCTTTCTGGGATGGAATGGTCACTGGGGCAATTGTTTTGCTGGCTACTCCGTATGTTCTACCATACCTATTTCTACCTCAGCATTTTCTTCGTGACATGCGTGAGTGTAGACCGCTACTTGGCCATCGTTCATCCTCTTCGTTCTACAACCCTTCTCACTCGTCAGCGTGCCATTACGTTATGTATCATTCTCTGGGTGGTAGCCATAGCGATGAGCATCCCAGTGGCAAAGCTGAATACCACCTTGAAATGTCAGGGAGGCAACAAGACTGTGTGCACCATGTACGTCCTCATTTTTACCAGCGTGCAGCAAGGTTTGCCATATTCCCTGTTCTGTACTTGCATCGGATACCTGTTTCCATTAACAGTATTAAGCTACTGTTATATACGCAGTGTGTGCTATCTGCGCAGCCGGGTAGACCCACGACTCAGAGGGCTGGCCTGTGAGTTCAACGCAGCCATGGTCATGTTTGGACTTTTTTACTTACCATATCATGTGAGCAGAAACTTGGCTCTTGCAATGCCAGTCCTAGCGCCAGAGAATCCAACAGCTTGGGAGACTGCCGACTTAATGTTTTGTCTTGAAGTGTGTGTTTGCAGTCTTACCTCCTGTACCAACCCCCTTTTCAGCTGCTTTGTGGGGAGAACATTTCGAAGAGACATGTGGGCGACTTTCAAAATGCTGTGGAAGAAGCATAGAGTGGAACCTGCTGGGAGGAAACTGGAGAGAAGTGAGATGGGCACAACAGAAGTGAATGGCATTGCCAATTAGACTCAATGACATGGTGGCAATTAATCCTGAGTACGCATGAACACTGGATTTTCTTTTTTTTGCATTCTGCCTGGTAGAAGACAGTGGAGGACAGTAAGACGGATGCTACTAAATAAAAGAACTTGGAATTTAGAACGTATCCAGTGCTACAGTGTTTACTTGTGGTTATTTCAAATACAGTCCTTCAGAGCCCTATTAATAAACAGTATTTTTATTCTTTCTTTTTTACTTTCTTTTTTGTTTACATACTTTTTGTATTTTATTTTGTCCATGTTCTCACCTTACTCTCATCCTTCCTAATTTCTTCATTTTTTCCACTCTTTTCTAATCTTTTTCGGCTTTTTTTTTATTTTTATTTCCACCCAACTTCCCTTCTTTCTTTACACTCGTTTTTTATATTTTACCTTCGATTTTTTTTTTCTTATTTGCCTTTGTTTTCATTATCTTTCTTAAATTCTTTTACTAATCCTTTTTCTTTAGCTTCATTTTCACATAATCATTCTCATTTTGGGAATTCCCATTCTTGTTTTCCAATTTTCAAACGTTTTTAAACTTTCCCTACTTTAACAAGTATTTATTTTATCTTCTGTTCCTTCATCGTTTCCCCGTGTATTCATCCTTTCCTCTTTTCCAGTTTTTCATCCCTTATTTTTTATTTGTTTAATCTTTCTTTCTTTTTTCTTTCTTTCTTTCTTTCTTTCTTTCTTTCTTTCTTTCTTTCTTTCTTTCTTTCTTTCTTTCTTTCTTTCTTTCTTTCTTTCTTTCTTTCTTTCTTTCTTTCTTTCTTTCTTTCTTTCTTTCTTTCTTTCTTTCTTTTTTTTCTTTCTTTCCTTCTTTCTTTCTTTCTTTCTTTTTTTTTTCTTTCTTTCTTTCTTTCTTTCTTTCTTTCTTTCTTTCTTTCTTTCTTTCTTTCTTTCTTTCTTTCTTTCTTTCTTTCTTTCTTTCTTTCTTTCTTTCTTTCTTTCTATAATTCTCATTGGTTTACTTAATTCCCATCTTTCTTTCTTTCTTCTCATTATTTTGCTTCTTTGTTCTTCTATTTCTACCCAATATATCTTCTGTTCGTCCTGGTTATTACTTATTTCTTTATGTTCCTATTTTTCTCTCTTCTTTAATTTCCATTGGTTTATTAAAATCCCATCATGACGCTTTTCTATTTTCTCTTTGTTTTTTTTCTTTAAATTGCTTACATTTATTTTTTCTAAAATACGCCTTACCCTTGAAGGCTAACACACACACACACACACACACACACACGCACACACACACAAAGAGAGAAAGTGAGAGAATTTGAATTCCTATATTCATGTAGGAATCTGTAGTAGAACTGATGGTGAAATCTCGTTTCCATGGTATCATCTCATGTCCATACGTTTAAACAGACTTTTCTTAACGACCCACGAACAAAAATGTACTATTAATACCATCCACATACCAGTGTTGAAAATCAGTGATGTAAAATCTAGAGATGGTGAAGACCTGGTGGTGATGGGTCTGATCCATTTCTTAGCGAGTGCCTGTTACAGTAAAGAGGAGTAAAAGGGGTGCGAGCGGCGTGTGCGCGCAAAGAGAAAGAAGGCGCGCTCCCGGTTGCTCAGGTTCAGTGAGAGCGCAGCAATCAGTTGAATCTCCAACCTACTAAATAATATTGTATGTTTTTTTTCCCGGAATATGTTTCTTCTCTGTATTTAACATTTGATTGGAGTATATAAAGGTTGATCTGGAGGCGCCATGGATAATCGAGGATGTACTGAACTGAAGGAAAACTTAAAGGATTTCTGTGGTGATAAGTGAGTGTATTCAGGTGTAGGCGTTTTACAGCTCATCGTCACGAAGAAATTCAACTCCGATTTTACATCGACAAAAATCCACCGGTTTGGTTTCCTTACCCTACGGAATATGGATTTTTATTGAGGCTTATATTAATACCTGGTTTGGATATGGATACGGTAAAAGAACGAGTTTTAGCCCCCGGTAAGGCGGGACTGAAGAATGTGGCGGGGAAGACACTGGCTCATATGCAGAGGTAAGTTCCACCTTTACCCTAATATAATATATGCATTTTATTCTTGTACATGTGTATTAGCCTTGATTTATGTAAGATTTTAAAACAAACTTGTCATTATATAAATGATTTATCAAATTTTTTAATATGTTTTCCACCAAACATAATAATAATTCGTTATCATATGCATTATTTGTAAGATTTTTCGTTTGCAAAAGTAATACGGCCATTCTGTTAAACAATTTAAGGCGGACTGCTATATGCCACTGGAGATGAATGAATTCCCATGAGGATCGCTCTTCTGCTCGTGTCTACCTTAAATAATTAATGTACCCAAGACACGAGCTGAGAATTTATGACATATTTAATGAAATAATTAACATATAACGTTAATAATAGTTATTATAATAATGAAGCAGCGTTATTTATTAGCTTACTTGCATCAAATATAATGCTTATTTAGTGTATTTTAGTTATGTCATAATTGCATTGTGCAAACTAGTATTTTCGTAGTTTTTTCGAATGAATGTGCAGTATTAGTATCACTGCGGTGTATTTAAAAAAATTAATAAAATACATGAATCTAAAATAAATCAATGCCATTTTTGGTCCGCATTTAATTAATATTTTCAACACGTTTTTGTAATTGCTTTCATCATATAGACAGAGGCATCATGCTGCTTTTTTGACTGATGAAAAGACACCATGTTTTCTTTATGGTAGGCTATCTTGAGTAACATTCTATTATGACCAAGCAGATAGCTAGAAATCTAACAGAGAATCAGCTATTTTCTTCATCAGATAACTAATTATTATGCCCACACAAATTCCATGATTCCATTGTATTTCGTTCCCTAAATCATAATAATTAAATAAATATATTATAGGAATTCACAATTCAGAAAATAGATGCTGCAATGCGGCGCAAATATTTGCAAGAACACGACCCCACATTAGTCGTTAATATGTGGCATTTAAAGAATCGTAAATTATTGCCCCTTTATGGATCATAAGCAAATCCAGGGATCCTGAGATATGCTCTGATCGTGGTATAAGAAAGTAAATGTGTGGTTTTCCAGGCTTTTGGAAAGGAAGCAGAAAACAGGTGAGGTGATCGAGTTGACAGAAGATGGGCGTCCTAAAGAGATCAAAGAGAAGAAAGCACCTCTGTGTGACTGCTCGTGTTTCGGCTTACCCCGCCGCTACATCATTGCCATCATGAGCGGCCTCGGTTTCTGCATCTCCTTTGGGATCCGCTGTAACCTGGGGGTCGCCATCGTGGGCATGGTCAACAACAGTACCATACACCGGGGTGGCAAGATAATCATCAAAGAGGTGCGCCCGTGACTCCACCCAGAATTTATACCCCGCCCACATTCAGTATCGGCCTCCTTTATTAAATATTGTAATTGAAATTGCTGAAAATTCTGCTTTATTAGCTCTCAAAGAATAAAATTCCAGGAATCGCATCTTTTCGTGTTAATGGTGCTTTTTAATTAAACATTTCTAACATGTAACCGTTTTTTCACTAAGAAAGCAAAGTTTAACTGGGATCCAGAGACGGTCGGGATGATCCATGGCTCCTTCTTCTGGGGTTACATTGTGACACAAATCCCAGGAGGATATATCTGCTCCAGACTGGCAGCCAACAGGTGATCCTCCAATTATTCTATATTGAATAATAAATAGTTTGTGTATTATGTGAATAAAAAGGCACAAAGGTGCCTTTGCCTTTCTATTGTGATTTTGGATAGTGTAATCTGACATTCTATTACAAACACTGAACTGTTTTCTAGTGGCATGGCTTCAGGCTCTGCCATCATCAGGGGTTGAACCAGTGGCCCAGTTTTAACATTAGATCTGTACTAAACACTATCAGATATATACACGTACAATAGGTATCTCTTTCTTAAAGTAGTATTGTAGCTTAAAGCAATTTATAGAAGCTATAGACCATAAAATTATAAATGATAGATCTGTATTAATAAATTTTTTATATAGATCTATAAATATTTTTATATCGATTTTTTCACACATTTTTTCAATTCTAACACGCAACATTCAGCATAATCAACGCAATATACAAATGGAACTTAAACATCTGTATTATAATTAAGCAGTCTCTGCTCTCATGTCAGAATTTTATCCTGTTTCTTTAAGAAATTAGATAGAACCACAAAAAATGACAACTGTCTATTTCTATAAATGAATGAAATCATGTAAAAAAAATGTTCAAAAACTGTAAATAAGGTACAGAGTGACTTAAAAGCTTAGGGCCAATCATATGCCATCATATGCTATTGTAGGACAGAACACTAAATTAATAAATATTATTTTAGAAAGACATTTATAAAAGACAAACACTTTTCAATAAGTACCGTTGGCAGGGTCTCGTAAAATGGGACAACAGATCCTTTAATTTTGTAAAATTCGTCCTATACTAAAGCAGTCTATAAGATTACATTCTCGAAAAATATGGATCCATAAATGAATATGAAAAGAGCTGGTCTTAAATCTACCTCTCCTATAATGAATAATTAAAAATATGTAAAACTAAAACTCTTATTAACCAAACACAAAGATTATATACGTTATTTAAAATTAAATTGCATTATCTTTGATAATTTGTTCATTGATAATACAATTTTTTATTAATTTTATTTAGTACTTGAAACGTGTTCTCAAAAAGCCGTTTTGAAATGTTTATTGAACCACACACAGAAAAACACAGGAATGTCTATTTCAATTATGTGTTCAGGATTCTTGTATTTTGTTACTGTCCAACACTGCATAATGATATACATTTATTTCTAAATAAATTACTCATATATTAAATACATTTATATGTTATCTTATATTATTTTATTATATTTTGATGCAAATATGATAAAAATCAAACAACATTTTATTTAGTTATTATTTTTTCTTTACAATTTGGAGGGGGTTAGGAGGTGTGCGTATGCTTAGTATAGACGAGCGCGGGGGGGTTCAGTCCGGGCGCGTGCTTCTGTGTTAATGAGCTCTCGAGGGAGAAGCGCGTGCTTCTCGATTGTAATCGATGCACATGGCAACCAAGAACAGTAATGTGGGAATGTTACACGCTCATTGCAACGTTCTCTACAAACGAAGACACAATTCATTCTTAATGCTACATAAGCAAAATAAATACAGGTATAATACATCATACAATATAATAATAATAACAACAATAACAATATAATAATAATAACAACAATAACAATAACAATATAATAATAATAATAATAATAATTATTATTATTATTACTACTACTACAACTACTACTACTGCAACGTTCCAAATATATACTAATACAGAATATTACATAAACATTGTACCTTTTGGAGGCAAGGATCTAATCCTCCTCCTAATAATCTCCTCAGAACCCATGTTGCGATGTGGCACCCACTATTATCAACTGTGTCATCAATCATTAGATGTATTTATTTTGTTGATTATATAATTAGACAGAATATATATATATATATATATATATATATATATATATATATATATATATATATATATATATATACATATACTGTATATACATACATTGTTGGGCAGCCTAGACTCATCAGTGCCAGAGGACATTAAGGCTATGACATCTGGTACCAATCAACAGGAGGGCTACTGTGGCTCAAATTGCAGATAATAAATTACTTGAGATAAGGTGAATGTGTCACAACACACAGTGCATCAAACTCAGCAAGGTTATCAATGTATGTCATATGGGGAAGGGGCAGAATCATCCTGTTGTACTGTGCAGTCAATTAAATACTGCTTAATTACATTACATCATTACAAGACAACGAATTTTGACATTATTAAACAAAATGCCTGTTTCAGTGTAAACACAAACTATATTTGATCTTAAATATGTTAAGACACCAACACAAATTTGTTGAGTATACTTTAATATGTTTTACATTTTTTTGTCAAATTTATAAGAACAAGAAATAAAAAAATTCTGCCTTGAGTCATGAATTGTCAAGGTGATGTGATGAACAAATGCTTTGTTCTATGTGATCATGTAGGTTTGATTTTCTTTCATTTTTAGGGTGTTTGGAGCAGCTATCCTGCTGACGTCAACCCTCAACATGTTCATTCCTTCAGCGGCACGTGCGCATTATGGTTGTGTCATATTTGTGAGGATATTACAAGGCCTGGTGGAGGTAGGCAGTACATAATTAAGTGAACATTACTTATCCCATTATTTTAGACATTCAGATGTATTATATGTGAGTACTAAAACTAAAATATGTATGCTACATCCTGCGAAGGGTTACCGAAAACCCTATATTTGAACATTTGTAAACCTGTGGTCTTAAACTCTGCCTCTAAAATGAGGGCAAACAGAGACACCACGAGCAGGTAGAGAGAGAGTGGGAGAGTGAGAGAGTCAATAATAAAATATAAGAATCCAAACAAAAGCCTGAGAGCCACAGAGAGAGCAACAACAGCTGTTGCTCTTTCACCAACCACAAGAAGGTCATCTAGCTATACATCCTTTGTCCTGTACAACAGAAATGACAACAGTAGGATGAGCTCGCTTTGTACATGAGTGTACATTGGAGTTTTCAGTAACCACTGCAGCTTGTGTTCTGTGTGTATCGACCGATTAAAGCAAATTAAACACTGGCCCGGGTAAAACTGCTGCCTTTGCTAGTCCAAGCAATTTGTGTCCATCAGCAACTGATTGTCTGCAAATTAGTGACTAATGAAGATTTAATGAAACATTAGGTAAAACAGACAGTCTACTTGAATTTGCACTGGAAATCGATATATTAACATAGTGGGAAGAGTGTTACCTGACCTACTCTTACCAAGAATGTAAATGATTTTGCAATCAATAATGTTTTAATGAAATGTAAATACAATTGAGAAGATTGAAAAGATACTGTTGCAGGACAAAGTGTGCAAACACTTACAATTTCTTATCAAATGTAGTCTGATCTTCATCCATCATTCTATCACTGGGCGCAAAGCAGTAACATGCTCCAGACAGGATAGCAATTCATTGCTAGGCTTTGGCAGCCCCATGTCCCCAAAACATAGCCAATCATGTCTGTATGTAGACACCAGACAGGCAGACAGAACCTTTTGTAATTTAAACCTTGGTTCTCAGCAGTAGTGGGCTAGTGTAATTTATGATGGTGCCATCTGAGCTTCAGAATATAAATCACTGTATTTAATAACTGGTAATACCTCTTGTAGCAGCAAAAATTAATGAGAAGGAACTGTAGACCATTCTAAGATTTTTTTCATTATAAGCACTGCTCAGTTCCTGCCAGTTTCTCATTTGGTTGAAATTTTGGACTTTAGTCATTACAAAGTACCATTCATTTGTATAATCAGTCTTTTATTAAGTGTGAAATGAGATGCTACCTTGATGCACTCCTGTAAATTGTATTACAATTAGTCCAAAGATTGGACTAATGTTCAGACAATGATGCTTTTTCCACAATGCTTTAGCAGCTGGGACAAGGTTCTGGTGTTAGTGCTGTGCCTTTTTACACCAAGTATTATGATTTTACTGTGTTTTTTCACAGCACATTGTCCCACAAGCATTTTAGTACATTCAACCTTAGGTTATGCAAAAATGTTTTCTTCTTTTGTAGCGTACTTTTATAAACACCATTTTGTTCACTTTCTATTTTTAGTGTCCACATGGACAAGTTTGCCTCTTCCTAAGAGAGTAGAAGAGGTAGAAACAGTACTAAATGTACTTAATTTGCAAACTGTTTGTCTTACTGTGAACAGATGAACACCAGGATTTAATTATTCAGCTTTATAATTATTCAGAACTCTACAATTCTTTGTTTTTACATCAACCAGCAACCAAACCTTGAAAAATATTATAAGCCTATAGGTTTGCATAATATTGTAATGATTAATTACTGTTCTGCAAAAACATAAATTGGTTTCTTAATAATTTAGACATCTTGTGTTTTCCAGCATTATCACTTACAAAAGATCAGACAATTTTTACATAAAGAATGACAAAACACAAGTGATTACAACTGTCATTTAAATTTTAATTTTTATGTAATGAAAATTTCATTTTTATGTAATGAAATGAATTCAGGGAGTGACCTATCCAGCCTGCCACGGTATCTGGAGCAAGTGGGCTCCACCACTAGAGAGAAGTCGCTTGGCAACCACCTCTTTCTGTGGTAAATATGAAATTATTTATTTTATGTGCGTCATCACAGCACATCACAGTAACTTACACAAGGCACTGAGACTGTTGTTCTGTATAAACTAATTTTTAGGTTCCTACGCTGGAGCTGTAGTAGCCATGCCTCTGGCTGGGATCCTTGTGCAGTATTCAGGCTGGTCCTCTGTCTTCTATATTTATGGTAATCCAATAAGACCACAGCTGTGGTTTAAGCAGAACAACAAATTAGGCTATATGCTGTCAAATGTGATGTTATGTGCTGTACTGCATGGTCAAATATATATGGACACCTGAACACTACCTTTAAAATAGAGGCCCTCATTTACAACATTTAGTCTTTTTTACTACATTTTAGAACATGACTGTTGCAACAACCACACTGTTGTATCTGCAGGGCAGTTTTAGCAGAGTAAATGTTGTAACATACTTGGTTTTAGTAACTAAGCTTTTCACATTACAATCCTGCTGCTTATCTTTAGACTCTGCATAACTGTATGGCTAATTTGAAAGGGGCTAAAAACTGACCAAGTAATTACAAGGGGTGTCCACATACTTTTGGCCATGAAGTACATATTGTATCTGACCTTCCTCTGCCTCATTTATTAGGGAGTTTTGGTATTGTTTGGTACATGTTTTGGATCCTGGTGTCTTATGAGAGCCCAGCGGAGCACCCCACTATTACAGAGGAGGAGCGACTTTACATAGAGGAGAGCATTGGAGAAGGAACAAAACTGCTTGGCGCAGCTGAGGTGATACTTCTGTTTCCTAGAAAACATCACTGTGTTCTACACTGTCCGAACTTTAGCAATAAACAGGCTAAAAATAACCGGGGCACTGCAGCCAGGTAATTCCCAATAGAACAAAGAGCAATAGATCTGTGAATGCATTATTTGGCATATTTATTATGTGCCACAGTAATATGCTGAACTGCTCCAGATTTATTTATAGAAAGCAATGACCTTTAATGTAGAAAATTGTGCATAATTTTGCAGAAATTTAAGACACCTTGGAGGAAGTTCTTCACCTCTATGCCTGTCTATGCAATCATTGTGGCCAACTTCTGCAGGAGCTGGACCTTCTACCTCCTGCTCATTAGCCAGCCTGCATACTTTGAAGAGGTCTTTGGTTTTGAGATCAGTAAAGTGAGTTAAATTCATACTACTTATTATGATAAAGAAATAAAATTATAATGCTTGATTTTGCAAAATTGTGTTTACTGAGAATGTTGTTGAATGATAGTTAGGAAGTCTGGGTCTCTATTTTTGCAGTTTTGGTTTGTTGTGCTGGCAGTGTCTCAAAATATCAAGTCATGGGGACAAAACTGTTTTCATATCAATATGGTTTAAATTTGTAAGTAAACTAGATACCTTGTACCTTTAGGTGATGTGCATTGCTGGTTAATGTTTACTTGTATAATTGTATAATCCACAAATAAACCTTCACATTACACAAACAGTGTCAGCAACAGCCAGAATTAACGTAGGTGGCACAGCAGGCAGAACTTCATAAAGTTAGTAATAACAAAGCCCACCTATTTTGAGAAAGGATATGACTGGTCAATTTTACTCTCGTTTCAAATTGATTTTTCTTTGAATTACCAACCACCAACCACCAACATTCCTTCCAGCAAAAGCAGAGGTGGCAAAATACTAATAGGGAGACAAACAAAGGGGTTTCATATATTGTATTATAGGATTTGTGTTTGCTTATTAATTTTAAAATATCTTTTAAATAGTCCCTTGTTCCTTCTCAGTTAAGAGGTCCATGACAGCTCCAGTCTAATGCTATTGTTTTTTGCTATTATCTATTGTAACTGTCACCTTAAATAACCTTTGCTGTTATTATGTCCCATGTTACATATGGATGTATGATTTATGGTTTTAAAGAGTAAAACATGATCAAAACTGACATATGTATTGATTTCTGGTGCCCAGACAGAGCAAATGCTATGAATCTGTAAACATGTAAGCACTGAATAGATTGTGCCAGTCATAACAGTCTTTGAGCTATTGCCTAGCTTAAAGGATTGAAGTCAAATGTAGAGCTGTGGTGATTTGTCTATGCTGTGATTACTTTCAAACATCTGAATCAAAATATCTAACATTTGTTTTATGTAAAATGCTATGTGTAAGTTATGCCCTATTGTTTTTAGTTTAACATGGAATACTTATGGTCTATGAGAGAATAAACTAAAATAGACTGTTTTATTGTCACAGTTTCCAGTGTGTACTTGACCAGATTTGGTTTGCTAAAGTATAATGAATAGGGATATTTAAAGCTCTTTCCTTTGTCAAGGATATACCAGTATAGCCCATTCTAACAGCAGTATAGTGGCTCTCAATGACAATGGTACCTTTATTAGGACACTTGTTGGCATTCAGATTTGGTCTAACTATTAGAAATAAAAACATCTGTCTATTAGATATGCTAATCTGTTTGTGTGTGCTCAGGTCGGTATGGTGTCTGCTCTGCCTCATCTGGTCATGACCATCATAGTGCCAATAGGAGGCCAGCTTGCTGACCATCTGCGCAGCAAAAATATTCTGTCTACCACTACTGTCAGAAAGATTATGAACTGTGGAGGTAAGATGACCTCCACGTATATAATTATGAATATATGTTTTGTATTTTTAATAAGTATATTCTGTTTAGTTTCCCATGGGAAATGTTTGCTTGACCCTTTCTGGTTCTATTCTAGGGTTTGGGATGGAGGCCACACTTTTATTGGTAGTTGGTTTCTCCCACAGTAAAGGTGTAGCCATCTCATTTTTGGTGCTAGCGGTGGGTTTCAGTGGATTTGCAATATCAGGCAAGTCAATCTTCAAACTGCTTTCTATGTGACATTTAATTACTCCTTTATCCTTAAATAGCATCATGATCATTTATGACTGTTTTTTTGTCTTCTTTTAAAGGTTTTAATGTAAACCACCTGGACATTGCACCCAGGTATGCCAGCATTCTGATGGGCATTTCAAATGGGGTTGGAACATTGTCTGGTATGGTCTGCCCTCTTATTGTGGGTGCCATGACAAAGAACAAGGTAAAGAAACAAACACTGTCATTTCTAATACTAATTTTGACCTAAGTGCATATTTTATTATTATACTATATATCATACTTCTTCAACTCATGGTTTATACAGCACTTATATCACTGTGTTCATAATTTACCTCTCTTCTTTTATTATTAGACACGAGAAGAATGGCAGAACGTGTTCCTGATTGCCTCCATGGTCCATTACGGTGGTGTAGTATTCTATGGCATCTTTGCATCAGGTGAAAAGCAGCCGTGGGCTGACCCAGAGGAGACCAGTGAGGAGAAGTGTGGTTTTATTGATGAAGATGAGCTTGCTGAAGAGACTGGTGACATCACACTCAGTCATGCTCCACTTGCAGCTCAGGGAGCATTTGGGGCCCCCCCAAAAACATACGGAGCCACTACTCAGGTGAATGGGGGATGGGCAGAAGGATGGGAGAAAAAAGAAGAGTATATTCAGGATGGAGCTGAGCAGGTTTATCCTCAGCATAGAAATGGATACTCATAGAACAAAAGGGCTGCTTGTATTTAGAAAAAAGGTCACACAGTCATTGTTTATGGTGACTCATCAAAAAAAAAAAAACTTATCTGCATACAATCAAAGTATCTACAGGGAAGATAAGTGTGGCTCAGACTAACACATTTAGAAAATAAGGCTGTAGGTAGATATAAAGCTGATTATGTATAAGAATACTGTATAATCATAGCTAGAAAAGTATTTATGGACCAATAAAACAAAAATATTTATTACATTCAAATGCATTTTAATTAAACATTCCATTTATTCAGTACTTGAAAATAGCTTAGACATTAGTGCAAATCAGTTATAAAAAATAAATATTAAAAGAGGATTTTATTTATAGAAAAGTATAAGAATGTTTTCATAGTACTGTATACTGTAACCTATTAAATATTTTGTTAACAATGAGCGAACATATACTGGTCAATAATAGATGATTAAGTACACATTCTTGACCCATGTTTGACATTAGGTTTTATAGTCTACAAGAGACATCTATATTTATAATGCTGTAATAACTCAATCAGAGATGTGGAGTGTGGGCTTCATTTACTCTTGCTGTATCAAGTTGAGTACAAGGGTCTGCAGAGGCAAATCTTTAAGGGAAAAATTAAAACAAGCTACATTTGATTTACAACAACAAAATTGAAGAAATTAAACGTGAACTGGGGAGGATCAACAATATTTTGTTGTTTTTAGAAAACACCACAAAGCACACATCTCTGGTACATACTTGTTTTTATTTTTAAAACTAGAAGTACTATACGAAAGAACTTTGTGGATATACAATTACTGACAGTAAGCCATCTATTGCTCTGACTACTCCATCTACACCATTAGTTATTCAAAAGGGGCCTAATAGGACCCTCACTGATCAGTTGTTATTTGATGGTGGACCATTCTCATCTCTGCGATTACAGTGTTGTACATTTATACAGTGTAACAGATGCAGCAGTGTTGTTGGGAATTTTAAACACATTAATGCTAATACTAGGAGGAGAACAGCACTCCAACCAAAATATAAGACCAGAAGTGTTCTTTGACCCAAAAGTGTCTAAAGATGAAAGACTAGAGAAAGATTAACACACACTTTGAATGAAAAAGACAATAGCTATAATCTTTAACCGTACACCTACAATGAGTGCTGTCAGGAAGTGTCATCCTACTATAGAGGTATGTACATTTAAATAGTACTTACAAATACCAACAACACTGCTGCACCTAAAACACCCATACCAAAGTAACACACACTACCATGTCAATTCAATGTGGCCATTTCAGTGTTGTAAATGGTCCACAATCCTAACATCATCTGGTCAGTGGGAATCCTATGAGGTCTCTTTCAACTGATAAATAGGTAACATTTACATTTGCATTTAGCAGACGCTTTTATCCAAAGCACTTACAGTATACAGTCTAAGCAATTGAGAGTTAAGGGCCTTGCTCAAGGGCCCAACAGTGGCAACTTGGCAGTGGTGGGGTTTGAACTAGCAACCTTCTGTTTACTAGTCCAGTATGGTCAGTAGTCCAGCAGGAAAAGCCTAGTGGTCAAGATAACAAAGGTAACGAAGTGTACCTGAGCAACAGATTGGCCATGTTTATTTTTTAGGGTATATATCCAAACCTTTGCACTCAAGTGTATACATATTTACATATGTAGCAATATGTTACATGGAATAATGTAAAATGAGAAAGCTATAAATCCACAGAATAGATACAAATACTAAATATTGTAATTTTAAATAGTTTTGTTTTCTTGGTACACTTTATTGAAGGTCAGCTTAATTTTGTTATGTAACATTAATGCTAGACGGAGGGGGGGGGGGGGGGGGGTGTAGAGAGCATCAGTAGTTTACATAACAGTCATCTTGTGCCATTTTGACAGAAGCACTTTTGTTAGGAAACATTAGGTTGCCTAGATATGTTATGCAAAACTAAGATATTTTAATTTGCACTGTGGGTCAGTGTTAATAAATGTGATACTGATTAATATCATGTTAATATTATTCTAAAATGAATCTAAATGAATGCAATTTTAAAAAACAAATAAATAATGTAATAGCACAAATCAACTAAACAAAAACAAAAACACATTTATAAACAATCAAATCATAAAAGCATACATTGTTGCAAAAAAAGTAGTTGCCCCATTCTGATTGCCCCTGTTAATGCCAGAGAATTAATTAAATAGAATAAATCAGTTACAGATCACTATGTAAAGACACAAACATTTAGTAAAACCATAATGTTATTCATGACTATTTATATATAAATAGATAGATGGATAGATAGATAGATAGATAGATAGATAGATAGATAGATAGATAGATAGATAGATAGATAGATAGATAGATAGATAGATAGATAGATAGATAGATAGACTGTATTAGATAACATTATGCTTTTACTACAAAGATTGTTTTTAACAATAACAGAGGCACTAAGAAAGGAGGCAGTTTATTTTTCACCTCACTGTATATCCAGTTAGAAGAGTCCTGAACATTGATTTGCATTTGTTACCTATTAAACAAAAGATCATTCCACAGCACTTCTTCTTTATAAATGTACCACAAGTATAATGTGTTGTTGTCATGTATTGAATTGCTATTACAATGCAGACTTTACATAACATGTAGCCTATTCAGCCAATCAAAAACTGATCCGCCATATTTTCAAGTGCTTTGAATGCACTGACAAGTATTTCTTCAATAAGTGATTTCATCGTCTGTGTTTAGATTGATCTGCTGTTTCTGTGAGATTCTTGTGAAGTTGGGTTGGTGATCTGTTTGCTAATTGTTATTCAGAGGCCATATTTTTCATAGACAGCACCATATCAGGGAGCTGTCCATTTATAAAGTATATTTAGATGTCAGACAGTGCATGCTATATATGTTGTCTCACATGAATGTCTGGAAAACACCAGAGTTGGTGTGGAATGTTTGCAAAATTTTCGATAACGTTGAGCTTTTGGTCTAACATGTTTACTAGATATGTTTCCCAGCATAGGTCTAAAATTACATTTCAAAAGCTAAAATGCTTCATGAGAAACTCAAAATGGTGCAATGCAATAACTTAATTGTACTCGTAACCATTGTAGTACATTCACTGTTGTGATTCTTATTCGTGTCGTGATCTCAGAGTGATGTGAGTGAGTTAAAAGTCATGTGGAAATGTAAATGAATGGCTTAAATTTGGTCTCCTACTTTTAAAGGAGAAATACATTTCTGCGACATTTTCTAAGAAGCTGTTGCCGTTTTTGGAAAAATGAGCCATGGTTTTATCCTTCTATAGGCTAAATAGCACAATGTAATAATTAGTAAAAGCTCTACATGCTATATTAGGGTTTTGTTAAAACAATAAATATATAGTATTATTTAGCAAAGACCAAAACAGTGTGTAAATATACACAGATCTATATTACAAAACTCTTTATGGTTGCTTACTGAAAGGTAAATATAATGATCTTTTATTGTTGTGTGAGTTCTGATTGAAAAGTGTTATACTGTAATGTATAAATATGGCTTTAATTTTGTATAAAAAATGACCAAAACATTTATTCCATTCTATTTATTTTCAAGGACCAAATATAAGCCTATTTTGTAGTTGACATTGTTTATGGTTGTAATGGTTTCGCATGTATTAGTCATTAAAATTTGACAGTTTTGATTTGAAAATCCTGTAGTGTTTCTAATGTTTGAATTCCATATAGATTGTACATTGTGGGTTTTCATTTATTTATTTATTATGTATTAGCATTTTAACGTCATGTTTTACACTTTGGTTACATTCATGACAGAAAAAGTAGTTACTCGTTACACAAGATTCATCAGTTCACAAGATTTAATGTCAAACACAGTCATGGACAATTTCGTATCTCCAGTTCACCTCACTTGCATGTCTTTGGACTGTGGTTGGAAACCGGAGCACCCGGAGGAAACATACACAGACACGGGGAGACCATGCAAACTCCACACAGAAACCCAGACCGCCCCACCTGGGGATTGAACCAAGGACCTTCTTGCTGTGTGGCGACAGTGCTACCCACTGAGCCACCGTGCCGCCCTGGGTATTCATTAAGTCTAATTCTTTTCAGCATTCTCTTAAATGCTTTTTCTATTTTAACACTTTGTAGACAGGCCAGACTCAATGAATCCCACCAAGTCAGACTGGGGTTATCGACCCCTGTTTAACACAGAAAAAGACAAATTACTGCCAGCAAATTAGATTTAAACAATTTAACAATCAATAACCTTTAAGCACTTAGCACCTTTAAGCAAGAAAGTGCTAAGTAGTCTTCAGTGTGATACAAAACTTGTATATAGGTGTTCATTTTTAATTGCTGCTCATTAGGAATTTTGGTCCTGAAATCTGTAAAGTAGCTCTGAGACAATATCTATTGTAAAAACATTATACAAATCAATTTGACTTGACCTTGACTAAATAGCATATATATAGATAAAGGATATGCTTCATTTATACTTCACTTTTCTGAGCATGGAATATTTTGAATTTTTCTTTAACTCATTACACAATTTTAGTGATTTTAGTGACTACTTTATGATTTTACTTAAGGCTTTTTTATTAGACAGATAATTAGGCAAAAAAACAATGATGCAAGGGAATGTCATAGATAACCCCCACAATGTAATCAACATTAAAAATTATAACTTAAAATGTTGTTATATAAAAAAAGTCCTAATAATAATTTATTATAACATTCCCATTTTAAATTATCAACAGGTGAAGAATGCCAATTTTAATTTTTTCAAATGCAAGTAATTTTTAATCTTTATAAATGTGTACAAGTGTTATTTATTTGCAATCTTGAGTTTGTCAGTGACAATGTTTTTCGGTACATGGAGGGAGATGTTAGCTAGTGTGCTAGTGGGTTGTGTCGCCTGAACCTATTGGTTTGAATGGCCTGAGGCTAAATGTGTTAGTTTAGTAAGCTACCACTATGGCAGCAGGCGGGGACAACCAATGACATAATCGGTATCTAAGTAGTGCTAAATGATCTGCCTTCTAAAGTTTGATGTCAGAATCCTCTTTACTTAGGCAGCTGACTATGTAGGCAGTAGGCAGCAAGGCAGCTCAATAGGTTTTCAGACACACCCACTGTTAGGGCAATCAATAAATAATATCTTAATCTGCCTGCCTGAAAATGAATGCATTTGTACAGTATTTTGCATTTGTATTTTATGTACAGTGATAATGATCAAGACTTTTTGACTAAGTTTTTTTCTCCTAAAGACCTTGAGAACCTTCTTAGGATCCATGTCATCATGGACTACTTGAAGCACCAGGGGATTTGAGATGAAAATCTGGCTCCCTAAGCCAAGAAGCTAAAACTAGGTTGTGATTGTCAATTGTGGATCCTTCAGCGGGACAATGTTCAAATCTATGCAATATATGAAGGATCTTCAAAAAGTTTCCACACTTATATTTTGGTTGGAAACGGTGAGGGTAGGAAGAGTAGTAACTTTTTGAAAAACCCTTGTAAGTTATTAACCACAATTTTTGTCATCTTAGTCTGTTAAACTTATTTTAATATTTTCAAAGGTTTATCCATTTGCTCACACTCTTTATTTATGTTTTATGTGTTTTTATAACATGACCACCTTGAGTTTGCATGGTTGCCGGCATGGGAGCAAATACACAGATTCTCCTTAAACTGCACCTCAAAAGCATTCTCTGTGCCTAATCTAACATTACTCACTATATCTGGAAGCATCTATATTTCCTGACACCCCGTGAGTCTGTTTGTTTATCTGCTAGTCTGTCTCACATGCAGGCTGACTACATGCCTGTTCTCCCACTGACTTTCTTGTGAGTGTTATGTTGCTCTGGTTGCTGGGGGCCCAGCTGGTAAATAATAACAGCATTCTTTATTCCTGTGTGTAGCTGTCGCAGGATCCAGTCATGAGTCCTTGAGTTTTATCCTGTGGGGGCGTGGCAGCTTTCTTGTATTTTGCCACAGTCGTTTGGTGGGTTGCCCTGTTCGGTTCTCTGGCAAATATTTGTTTGATTGTAACTCACAGGTAGATCATGTAGCTGCACATGGATGTTCCTTCTTCTGTGATGCTGTGCCTGTGTTCATTTATTCAGTTATTGTTTTCCGTTTTAAATATGTGGCTTTTCAGTTACAGTATTGTTCTGTCTTAAGTAAGCCTCCTGCAACTGAGCTCAATTCTTTAACATCACATGTGTGCTTCTTTTGTGAGGTGCTTACCACACTGTGGCAGTTTTTATGTTGGCGGTTTTACATTTCCTTAATATCTCACCAATTAGTTATTAAATACTTATGGATAATTCATAATAGCTAACATTATTGTATATCCATTACATTATAGTATATCACACAGCGGTCACTGATTCAGAAGTCTTGAGAGCTGTCGTGCATCCTCCGAGACATTTACAGCTTTCCAATTCTTTACGAGCTGTAGCATACAATAATAGGAAAGGGAGGTTCTACATGCTTTTAGGATTGCACTTCTCAGCCACTTTCAATGACATGACCTCAGAAACCTAGAATTGGTTGGTTTAGCAAGATTGATAGGACCAACAAAATTGCTGTTTCTGTCACCAAGACAGCAGAGACAATCAGTTCCCCGCTTCAAGCCTTAAACATGTATAGCATAGGCTGGGACTTAAATTTGCAAGGCAATGGCTATATGGTAAATGCTTATTTGATTGTCACTTGCGAGCACAGGTTTTTTGGAACCTTTATATCATCACTTCAGTCAATTCAACTGATAAACTTGCTCACTCTAGCTATGCAAGTACGATTTCACCGTCGGTTCACCGTCGGTTCACTGTCTCACTGTCGGTTGCATCATTATATGCTCTGTGATATATTTACCAGTAGCTGGTACATACATCACAGTGTATCAATATACTACAGTACAATATTAAATAGTAAACATTAGGATGGCTGTTAACTCTGATGACTGTTAAAAGATTTTAAAGAAACTACTCCCTTTTTTAATATATTAAATATCAGGTTGACTCAAGAAACCACTATTTATTAGAAATGTATTTCAATAAAGGCATATTAAAATAATGTAGAAGAACTGAAAATCTATTAAAATGAAATCATATTAAATATAACAAAATCTTACTAACTAAAAAATCATGTCAACTGTCAGTGATAAACAAACTATTTAATTTCTTGAGTTGGTTTGAGTTGTATTAAATAGACCTGCAGTTATAGACTGCACATCAAGTCTACAAGGCAGGCTGACACACAGTAATGACCTGAGCTGCCTTTCACTTGTGCATGTGTTGATGTGACAGCACACACAATTTTGTCACCAGCCAACCTGAACATGTTTTCCCACAGCTAACCAACCCCACCAGTCACGCTAATTACCCTGGTGATATATCCCCCCAGCTGATGCTGCCACTGGGTGATCTTTTACAATAAACCACTTCATGAGCTGTTGTTTCCAGCAATACAGTAGGGCTAAGACGACAACTTGTTTATGTTGAGGTTGCCTTAATGACTTATTAAATAGGATGTTTCATTGTTTGGCTCCATTGTGTGTGTGTGTGTGTGTGTGTGTACTGGAACAGATGAGTTTGTGCAGGCCTTTGGGGACAGGTGTTATGGGGTATGCACAGATCTCTGAGGGGACTGTGTGTATAATCAAGACCCAGAATGACTATTTAATGACGAGATCTCAGCAGGGATCAGTATTGCTTTAACATGATTATCCTTCTGAATAAACCGCCCCTTTAATAAATCCAGCCAGCCCTACACCCAGAAATGTACTCGTTAATATTAATAGCACCAAAAGCCTCAGAGCTGTGAAAGACATTGTCTCACACTTTGGTTTTGGCAGTGGTACTGCTATTAAACATCTTATTATTTTAAAGGTTTTGCTGTGGTAAAAAAGAAAATAAATTTACTCATAAAATAATCAGTAGGTGCAATCAAATGTGTCATTTGATCAGTGGTTTGTAAATGTGTGATCAGTCAGTAATTGATATGCAGTGTGGCTGCTAATTAAAGACATTTTACTTGAGAAACAGATGAGTTACATTTAGCTTGTTCTGCATGTTTTATTATCTTAGATCTTTATGGAGCTTTATGTCCATGTAGGCTTCCATAAGCATTTATTATAAACACATACAAGGTGGATTAAGTAAAGAAATGGGTAAGTGTGTGCTGATCTGCAATAGATTGCTGTACTGTTCAAAGTACACTCCCCGTTTCCAGACCATGCAGATGTTTACTGTAGTTATGTTCAATATACTAATTCTATAGGCTATTGTTGCTTGTTTCACTTTGTATTTCAGACACTTGATGATGATGATGATGATGATTATTACTATTGTGGTTGTTATTATTATTATTATTATTATTCAGGAATATAATATATGACTTGTATAACTCTCAAGGTTGTCTTAAATGACATTACTTTCTATAATAATAGCAGTAACTTACATAAACAGTCTGGATAAATTGTGCTGTGTTCCACATATCATAATATGAGAATTCAATACACACCCTTCCTGATTATCAAGGTTGGGTGTTTTAACCACATCCGTTAATAAAATTAATATTGTAAAATCACAAATCTTAAATCCTTTGTGAAGGAGCGTTCTTATTTATCAGGTAATATCAATAACAACAACAATAATAATAATAATCATAATATCAACCCAGTTCTTTTACAAATAAATATGATTTGATGTTTTATTCCATTTTTAAGGTACACCATAAAAGCTATGGTACACCTAGATAGATAGATGGATGGATGGATAGATTTTTGGATATGTCTATATAATTTTTTGTATGCAAAGTAACTATATTGCCTAAGTGACTCACTGATCGAATGCTGAGTATAGGCTATAGGTGCAGATGTTGACTTAAAAAAGCTGGACATATTTAACATATTTTCCATGTTGAGCCACTGATGTTCTGTATGCTGTGAACGTTAGGCACAGATCACCTACAGATGGTGTTTAGTGATCGTCTTACAGAAAAATGGGAATGTTGCAGGCCTATTTCTTAATGGCGATATCAATCTATTCATATCTGTCCATTATAAGAGAACTGAGCTGTAGAGAAACAGAAGGTTGCATTAATTATTGCCTAGCTATACTGTAAAGTCTGTATGAATAGAAGTATTGTTGTAGTCAACACACAAAGATTTCATAACACTCACAGTTCTGACAGCCACTGTGAAGTTATGTAACTGACACCAACAAGCACAAAAAAATGAACACTTGGTGTGCCTCACTCCAATGTGCTGTAGAGTGTGTTTTATAGTTCCAAGAAAGTTAAATACTGTCTACTATTTAGTAAAACAGAATAGAAGCTACTGAACCACATCAAGTCACGAAGGTTATGTTACCCCTGTGATGGACTGGCAACCTGTCTGGGGTGTTTCCTGCCTTTCATCCAGTGAATTGGACCCACTGTGACTGAATAGAATAAAGCGGTGGTAAAACAGACAGCGAATGAATGAATGAATGAATGAATGAAGTTACATTGCTTTGTGCTTGTGATGAAACACCCACATGAGTTGAAGGGAGTGTTATGACAGGACTCGACGAGGAAGCTCAAGAATAAGCTGGATTGGCAACATCATGATGTGGATTGCATTATCAGGGGCTAGTCTGCTACAAGACAGAGGGCATTGGAGAAAACTGAACATCTGTGCAGCCAACCACTGGAAAGCAATGACGGCTTGGTGACATGACATGGCATGGAGTATTTAATAATCACATTACTGCGATCATCATACATTTTTGTTCATACCAAAAGAGGAAAAATGAATATTTTATCACTCATTAGCACATATCCCAGTTCACTCTTCCTCATCTCATTTGCACCATCCCAAAATAGTTCCTGCTGAAACGACAGCTGCTGGGTTCTGACAGTGCAGTTTTCTCACTCTGTCTCTCTGTGGACCAGCTGCCACATTTAAAAGAGTTCATCTACTTTGTGGGTGAGCATTAAATAAACTAATATTTTAACATCTTTGCACAAACGTGTTGAATATTGTGCATGCTTTTAACAAAAGCTCTACATTTTTAAAGCAATGTTGCATCATAAATGCTAAAAAAACATAAGAGCATCTGTAAAACATGCTGTGTTTTTTACTTCTAAGAAACTGGGTTTCTGTCATTTCTGTCCTTTAGCTACACCTCTGACAGTATCACTGTTTTGATTAGACTTGTTTGCAGTCCTTCGCAGTCTTGTGCTGTAGGGTCTCAGGTGTAGCCTGAGACCTCCTGCCTCCCTCTGTCTGACAGTGATCAAGAAGCGCGAGAGAGCAAGAGAGCCCAGACACATGTTAAGAAGAGGGTATGTGTCCCTGGGGAGAGGCTCTTCTATTCAGCCCTGACCTGTACCAGATGGGACTTGCTCTGTATATGCCTCAGTGTGTGTGTGTGTGTGTTTGAGAGAGACAGGAGGGGGAATACATTTAATAAATGCTACACCTCACACTCCACTCACTTTGATTAAAAAGTGATTTGAATGAGACTGCTGGGGGAAATTCTGAACAAATGGAGGGCATCCAAATTAAACATGGTGCTACTATATCCATAAGAATAGTCAACTGCATAGCACATTTAACAAGATTAGGTAAATAAATGTAAAGTTATTACAAAGGGGCAGAGTCTGTATAAAGCATGGAAATATTACCAAGACATTGACTCCTCTATGGAAAGTTTTGATTAGATATAATTGCCATTTTACCCATTAATCTACACTGATTAATGTTTTTACAATTTTTACAAAATAATTAACAATCAAAAACTGAAATATCTTATTCACAAAACTATTTGTAGAAACCCCTTTGACTGCAATTACAGATTCAAGCCTTCTTGGATATGTCTCTACAAGCTTTGCACAGCTGGATTTGGGCAGTTAATTCTATTACTCAAAGCAGATACTCTCAAACTTCCTCAGATTGGATGGTGAGTGTCTGTGAACTGCCATCTTCGAATCTCTTGGCAGATGTTTGATTTGGTTTAAGTCTGGGATACATCAAGGAACTGGAACCACTCCAGTGCTGTTTGGCTGTGTGCTTTGGGTTACTGTTGTGTTGAGAGGTGAACTGTCACCGCAGTCTGAGTTTGCTCATCTTGACCAGAGAAATGTGCATTTTTGTTATGTGTGATTAAATGTATATTGAAGGGAAAATGGCAATTAAATTCAGTCAAAATCAATTTTTGGTCTGCAGCTTAACAATTTTCTTTAAAGTAATAATGAGGTAACTCAGTTTCAAATAGTAACAAGTTACTGAAAGGCCAAAGGGATAATTGAAACAGATTAGAGGCCTTATCAAAGTAAAATTTTGTACAGTTTCAATACTAATTGGCTGAGTATATATTTTACCTCACCTCAGAAAAATCCAGTCCAGTTCTGATCCAGTGTTTGGGACAGTAACAGATATTAAAAATAGCTATCCTTGTAGTGTCCATCTCGTTTGCAAATCATAAGCCACAGTGGTTTACTGAACTGGATTGCTCTGAATTCATGACAGTACAATAACACTAAATCATCTTTGTACTGTCTTGAATACTTCCCCCGGCTTTTCTCATTTACTATTGCAGTGTTGGAGAGATTGGGTGGCTCTGAGATGACGTGTGAGTACAGGTATCCATCAGCCAAGATGCTTAATGTGTCTTCATCTCTCCTAGCTGAGGTGTGTCTGAAGAAACAGTGCAATAAAACAGTGCAAGACAGAAGAATAAAAATAGCACCTGATATTCCACATAGGGAAAACTGTGAACGGGTTCAGAAGAGTACAAGCACCAGCTCTAGTCACGTTTTAATCCTACAGTCAGTGGGTTAACGTAGACGCAAATCATTTGTGTATAATATATTGTAGTATAGTGTTGGACAATATAGCAAATGTATACGATACTTAAAGCTATTTCTGTGAAACACCACAAGTACCTTTCTAATAGACAAAAGCATAACATCAAGCATACAACAGTGCAATTTCCATTGACAAACTCTGACAAAGGAGTAGCTTTTCAAGTTAGTTTGTCATATTTTCGCTAGAGCTACCCTGGTCAGGTGTTATTCTTATTGTGAAGCAAAATTGTTTAAGTGCTACAGCAGCTTAGCAGCAACACCACTCAACTCACACAATGAAATTCTTAGAACATTAAGGTCCAAGTGTTCTCTCAATGTGACATGCAAAACACTGTTTGTTAGGACCTACACTGATCAGCCATAACATTAAAATCACCTCCTTGTTTTTACACTCACTGTCCATTTTATCAGCTCCACTTACCATATGGAAGCACTTTGTAGTTCTACAATTACTGACTGTAGTCCATCTGTTTCTCTGCATGCTTTGTTAGCCCCCTTTCATGCTGTTCTTCAATGGTCAGGACTCTCCCAGGACCTCTACAGAGCAGGCATTATTTGGGTGGTGGGTCATTCTCAGCACTGCAGTGACACTGACATGGTGGTGTTGTGTTAGTGTGTGTTGTGCTGGTATGAGTGGATCAGACACAGCAGCACTGCTGGAGTTTTTAAATACCTCACTGTCACTGCTGGACTGAGAATAGTCCACCAACCAAAAATATCCAGCCAACAGCGCCCCATGGGCAGCGTTCTGTGACCACTGATGAAGGTCTAGAAGATGACCAATTCATACAGCAGCAATAGATGAGCAATCGTCTCTGACTTTACATCTACAAGGTGGACCAACTAGGCAGGAGTGTCTAATAGAGTGGACAGTGAGTGGACATGGTATTTAAAAACTCCAGCAGTGCTGCTGTGTCCACTCATACCAGCACAACACACACTAACACACCACCACCATGTCATTGTCACTGCAGTGCTGAGAATAATCCACCACCCAAATAATACCTACTCTGTGGTGGTCCTGACCAATTAAGAACAGGGTGAAAGCAGGCTAAAATGTATGTAGATAAACAGATGGACTACATTCAGTAATTGTAGAACTACAAAGTGATTCTATATGGTAAGTGGAGCTGATAAAATGGACAGTAAGTGTAGAAACAATGTTATGGCTGATCAGTGTATTTGAATTACCTTGACCAAGCAGTTGTACATTAACCTAAGATTACAATGCACAATGCCAGACATTAGTTTGAATGGTTTAACGCATAATGCCATAGGCCTTTTAAACAATGGACATTTTTAAATGACACTTCTAATTTTATTGTTGTATATCATGTATATCATGTAAATTTAGATTATTTTTGTACACCTGTTAGCAATGGATGTGGCTGTAACATCCAAACTCAACAAAAAAAAGGGGTGTCCACATACTTTTGACCATACAGTGTAACCATAGTATACTAAATAGATATATTAGTGAGATGGGACCAATTAACTTTTCACACATTTTCCAGATTTTACTCCATCCATTTCCCTCAAGTGGTGTGTAAATGTGAGCTGTTGATAAATATGCACTGTGGGTGTCAACTGAAGAAGCTTTGCAAAGAGAACAAATATGAGTCACCACAGTGTGTTCTAACTTTAACTTTATATGATCCTGTCTTATCAAGCCAATAACGCACATCTTTATTTATAGAGCTTCATAGCTCAACCAAGAAACTGCTTTCACCTTTTTTTTTTTTTGGAGAAAAATGTATAAGGACAGCACAGGAGATATATAACCATGTGGGTTTTCTTTGGGAGTTTCTTGTTTCTTTCACCTTCCCAATCATGCTAAAACTGAATCATCACTAAACTGTTTCTTATGTGGGAGTGAGAGAGTAAATAGGCAAATGAGTAATATCTTAGTAATATTGGTTTTTACCACAGAAAGAGAGAATTCTGGGTCATTTTCTTCAACATTAGAAAAAGAATTTTTTTTTTTTATGTTTTAAACAGACACCATTGAAATATATTATACAATGTAAATTATGTACACTGCTACATAAGTGTATTACCACAGTGTTATAAAGAGAAAAGCACTCATTGTATGTGGTGGAAAAACTGCTGAAAAGCCTCGGCTACGTAAATGAAGAACAGATGACAGCTGTACATAGCAGTCTGTGTTTGACTATGGCTCAGTTGGGGTTATTCTCCTGTGGGTAGATTGATAGATCCGTTCTCTTTCTGCTGTAGAGAAATTAGTGACCTTCAGCTAGATGCTGCCACTGGTTTTTCATTGCAGGATTAACGAGTCGTGCTATTGTTGGTGTTTCTGTTCCTCGTTTTTATTTAGTCACTGCTGAACATTTAGTATTTGGCTTTAAATACTAATTAGGGTGCAGTGAGGTGGAATTTCATTACTGAAAATGACTGTTTTCAGCTGTTCACATGGTGTCAGTGTAATGAATTAAATTCTCCATGCAGTAATGATAATGTTCGAGACTTTTCGACTACATCTGGAAAAAACATTTTTATAAGCAAAACACCCCATAAACCTGCCTAACTCACTCATGTTTGGTCACATGGATGGTTAGAATCAATAACACACTGTGTGCCCTAGATTATTTTTTCGATCATTTACATTTTAGAATTTCTTCTTAGCACTACTGCAAAGCGGGTTAGCAAATTTATGAGATCAATTCCTTTGTACTAAAAGTCATATCACCTTGAGTTTTATCCTTTCCATTGAAACACAAGCTTAGAAGAGTTTAGGAACGTGAATTTGACCTAATTACCTTAAGACATTTGTTTATGGTAATTAATTTGTAGTTATTTACCTGTAAATATGGTCATATTAAATGAAATTCAAAAATTCATGTACATGTACACTTATTTAAAAATGTATGTACATCTAAGAGTCACTTAGGGTGATTATATGATTTGTAATGATAAACATTGTATTATAATGGAAATGCATTTTTACTAGAACTCTTGGACTTTTGGTTCCCACTGTATTTCATTTTTACTAAAGCATTCCACATGATATCATAAAACTTGTGTATAATTATACATGTACTGTACTGAAAACCATGGAGTTAAATGAATTTTTTTTTTCTCTACACTAAGCATTAAAGGATAGTGGAAGCCGAAATACAGACCCGCTAACCAAATGTTGTATTCCTGAGAGACCCATCTCAATGAGAAAAAAATCCAACACTGCCTAACAATTAAATTGACTATAGAAAGAGCTTGCGGAGATATTGTGGTATTTAGAGATGAGAATGAATCAATGAATAATGAAATAAACACAAAAATTATGACATATAAAAAGTACATAATGTTTTCTCACAGCAAGAACAGTCTAGCTTCATTATATTTCTAGTTTGTGCATGCTAAATTGGTGTTTGCCCTGGCACTACTGTCTCACTACACATTGGTGCTGAGAGAATACGTTTCCATGGTTTCCATGGCAAGAAAGACAAGAAAAGGGGGGTGAGTGAGAGAAAAAATTCTTGGTATTAGGAGAAGCAGAGATGTGGCAAAAACTTGAAAGCAGAATTTCTATCAGAACGGTTATATAACATTATTATTAAATCAACAGATTATTTGTTGTAATGAATTTTAAAAGCTCTTTTTTAACAATCTATTGTGGTGTGTCAAAATCAGGATCAATAGTGTCCTAAACACAGTGGGTTGGTATATGACTGAATTACATTGTTACAACACAGATTTTGCAAATGAACACAGGACTTTGTTCTAAAAATGTTACATGCCATTGCGAGATGACTCTGTTGTGAGGACATAAGCATCAAATCAGTATTGTCTGATAATTAAACCTATGAAAAGCGACCACCCTCTTGTAAGGCGGCTTTAGTTTCAAAAAGCAATTTTATTGTCTCCATTAGATAATGCATCTGCAAAAAAACATTACAAAGCCCAATGTTTTAAAGGAATATTGATACAATTGTTAAAAAGGTAAAGTAAAACAACAAAGGTATGAGGAAAATAGCGATGCATTTTCGTAGTGCACTGAAAATGTCAATGAATCTTTGGATTCTGCTGTCGTAGTGGTGTGTAATTAATAACATTAGTAAAAATTAGTGTATGTGCCTAATGATTTTTTTTTATATTATATCATTTAGATCATTTAAGCCTGTCTGATTTGCTAGAAAATTTATTAATTAGCCAACTAAGACACATTTTCAAAACCAAGGCTTTTAAACGGTGGAAGAAGGTACTGATCAGCTGCTTTGCATGAAGACATTACAAGGTTACAGTAAAGTCAACATTGACCTCTTGGCGTTTTGGGATTTTTTTACTTGATCTTTGGATTTAAAAAGATCTAAAAAAGGATATAATCTAAATCTAATCTAAATCTGGATTTAAAAATAGATTTTTTTTCATTGAAATCATACAGATTTAAGGCTTCTACAGGCACATACACCACTGTATTATCATCATAATATGCCAAATCTGCCCAGGCTCAGGCAGAATTATCACTAGAAATCAAATTCTCAGTAGCAAAAATGTATGTGATTTTAACTTTCACAACCACACTTTGGCCTTATATTGGAATCATTAAAAAATTAAATTGATGCATTCTCTATTTGAGAATACTCTGACACCCAGTGTAGTAGACTGTATGATATCTGACAGCTAATACAGCATCCCACTGAATCCAAGTACTGCCATTTAACTTCATGAACTTCTATGTAATAAAGCCTAATTATATTAATGACTGTCACTGCGTTGATCTGTCACACACAAAGACTGATGTAAACTAATCAGAGATTGAACAAGAAGCGCACAATCATAACAATCTTATAACCAACTCATAACTAAACGCGGCTGGCTTTAGCAAGGTTTCACCTCAATCATGTTAACAACGATCTGATCTGATTCTGGGTGTCGACAAGCTCAGCTTACCTCATTAAATACAGAATGACATCATACAACCTTTTACTCTCTCCCTCCCATCCTAATCTGAGAAACAAAGAAGATCTAGCTAAGAATGAACGGAGCATTGGATCCTCGCGGGACCAATTTTGGAGACGTGTGGACCCACCATAAGTCTTGACTTTCCATTTAACATGCCTAATGCCAACAGTTGCCGAGGCAACGAGTTATGCCACCATCTGTCACGCCACCTCCTAATTCAATTCTGTGTTCTACTCTACAGCTCAATTACTTTATAATGGATGTTTGTGATGACACTACGGAGGTGGAACCACAACATGGGTTTTAGGTTCGATCCTAGCCTCTGTGCATTTTGCGTAAGGAGTTTCGTATGTTCTCCCAGCGTCTGCATGGATTTCCTCTGTGTGCACTAATTTAATGCAGCGGCATACTGTGTTAAGTAACAATGTTTTTTTACAACTGTAACCATAGCATGATGATTTTAAAAAAACAATACCGCCTGAAGGCTCGATGATCATGCACATTCATCAGCTTTTTCTGCCCCTCCCTGAGTCTTTTTATTATATTATGAACTGTAGATAGTTAGCAGTTAAACTGCTAATTGTGAAACCTTCCACAGCAGTGTTACTTGTACAAACCCAATTTACAAATTACAACCCAATTAAAAAACTGATAATTGTATTTTGTAAATATGAACACATTTTGAATTTGATGCCTGCACCACTTTTGTTCCAACTTTACTGAAAATGGGGTTTGAATAACCTTAGTCTTATTTTGCCTCTGTCCCAACTTTTTCTGATTGTATTGTAGGAATCACATTCTATTGTTTTCATATTTACAAAATATGATTAAGTTTGCAACACTAAAAATTATTTCTTTGTACTTTTATCAGTTCAAAGTTCAAGTTCAAGTGAAAGTTCAAATTACAGTTTTTAATTGTTATTGCATTTATAAAAGGTATCCTACCATTTCTGGACACATGTTTATTTTGTTTGTAGTGTAGAAAATAAAAGAACAATGAACACTTGATAGTAATACGCATTAGTCCTGATTAGTCTGTTAAAGAACTCTGTCTCCCCCTGTCTGCTGCGGACTTAATCCATCATGCATATACAGTACATAGAACCCAACTGCTAAACCAGTACTAAAGTGTTATTATTATAAATAAACCAGCAAGTTTTAGTAATATGTGAATAATGTCTGGTGAGTAAAACACCCACTGAAACAACTAGAATTGGTTTTCCTGCACAAGCAAAGCACCTAATGTTTTTCTTGTTAGAAAAAAACCTTTATTTTTTATTTCAGTTATTTTCTAACTGGACAGAATTATATTCCTGATGTCTGACTGACTTGGTGTTATACTGTAATGATTAAGTGTTACCTTTATTTTTTGAGCAGTGTATAAATGTGTTCAGTAACATATAAATTTACATTTACATTTTTGGGATTTAGCAGATGCTTTTATCCAAAGCAACCCACAGTTGTGACGATACAATTTAAGCAATTGAGGGTTAAGGGTCTTGCCCAAGAGCCCAACAGTGGCAACCTGGCAGTGGTGGGGCTTGAACCAGCAACCCTCTGACTACTAGTCCAGTACCTTAACCACTAGGCTACAACTGCCCCAAATCTGTAAAATAATGTTTTATAGATTGGACCATGTTTTCAGAGAAAACTTTGGTTATGGGTTACCAGTGTACTTATGTGGGTCTGATCAAACATTAATTAACTGATCAGCAAGCAACAAGATACACTTTATGGCCAGAAGTATGTGGACACCACTCATGTATTTTATGGGTTCAACTTTGCGGCAACAGTTTGAGGAAGGCCTTTTTCCTCCCAGTTTGACTGTGCCCTGTGCAGAAAGTTAAGTTAATGGAGGCTTACATAAAGCACTGTCCACAACGCTACTGAACGCCTTAGGAAGAAATCAGAACATCAGTTATGGGCCGGACAAGATGATATTACCTCATGGTCAAGTGTTGTGGAAAGCCTTTTTAGAACAGAGTAGGTCGTGACATCAACACTATATTTATGCCTATGGTTTTGGAATGGGATGTCTAACTTTTCCTCGAAATCAAATCAAATCACGTCACGATATCACTTTGTGTATATGGGCACAGTCATGTTGGAAAAAAAAACAAAACCTTTCCCAAACCATTGCCATCAATTTAAAAGTACATAATTTATTTTATATGTGAATATAAAAATATGTGATTGCATATGCCTTTTATAAATGGGTGTCAATAAAACATCTAGGAAAAATATAAAATACATAATATAGTTTAGCCAATTTGGTGCATACAAATTAGATTAAATAACACCAAATTATTCCTTTATTAAAAACATTTAAACAGTTTAACATTCATACTTTGCTGTAGCCACTCAAACCTTACTTAACATTCATTTCATTAGCAGATGCTGTCTAGTCAAGAAACCTTACATCTCAGCTTCCAGTAAAGGTTTGGTTCAGCTGGACACTGAACATACAACCTAGGAATAATTGTCTGAAGTATGAACCAGTGATTCACATCTCACAATAGACATGTTGCATTCATTTAAGCTGCATAAGCAGATCTGTCCACACACTCAGTCCCTGCACATCAAAGTCTCCATCAGCTTGTTTAAGCCTCATCAGCTCTTTCTCAGTCTCCTCCTTCAGTGGTGAACCCGAACTCCATGAGGACTTAACCCGCTCCAGCAGTCTCTGAAATGACACTGCTTTATCACACAGCTGCACCCATAATCCATTGCTCACATCATATTCCATGGTGGAAGCCCAGTGTTTCAACCTGTCCCAGTAAGCAAGCCAGAATTTCGGGCACTGTTGGGAAAATGTCGTGCATATGTGTGGTGACAGAGATTGGCACACGGTGTTGAGCAAGTCATGACGTGTTAGTAACCAGTCAACAAGAAGATCTGGAGCTGTGCTCTGTTCATTCCAGTTATTTGCTGACAAAAGTGCAGATGCAATAAGTTTTGGGAAGCTGTCTGATCCTGCACTGTCCTGAAAAATAGAGTCCAGCAGCTTTTTGGCACATGTGTCATCACTTGGAGACTGTATGGCGTGGATGTGCTGTAGAAGCATCATGCCGTGGACCTGTGTGCCAAGAGAGATGCCAAAATCAAAATCAGGCTGGTTCAGAGAGATATCTTCGAACAGTTTACAAGCTGATCGACAAGCAATGAGACTACCAAGATCATGGTCAGCTTGATCAGTGTAATCACAGGGTCCGAACTTCTGCAGAAGTGCTTTGATGACAGAGTGAGGTGTTGCTGGATTCTTCAAGAGTCCAGTCAACAGTTTGTGCTGGCACTGAGCTAGATCAGACAGAGTCAGACAGCAGTATGTGGACAAAGTCTCTTCCAGCAGCTCGTTAGTTTTACGCAGGTGGTTTTCTAAAACCTTTCTTACTGTGGGTTTATTGTTGAAGCGAGTGTACAGGTGTTCACAGTACTCTGCCCACTGAAATGCTCTGTGTACAGTCTCACTGTTCCACTCCTTCACATAGCTGGTGTGAGACACAGCCAGCAGCTGCACTGTGCTTGCCAGGTTCTTCAACACAGTCTCCATGCGCAACACGGTGTGTACATTTTACTCACCTTACACACAGCATGTTAACACTTCACCTGTCACTTTCACCCACTGGTAGCATAAAACACTAATAACACGTGTGTTGAAAAACTACTGCAACAACATAAACACACTGCTCCCGCCAGCAAGAGAAACGACCCAATCCTTTCCTTCTTCCTGGACTGGTTTTCAAAATAAAAGCTTGAACGCTTACTACTACTACTACTACTACTACTACTACTACTACTACTATTATTATTATTATTATTATTATTATTATTATTATTATTATTATTATTATTATTATTAGTCGTAGTAGTTGTAGTAGTAGTAGTAGTATTTTTAAGAATAATAAGAAAACATCTATTTAATCATAAATAATAAACATTACTTAAACATTACTTTAAAACGAACATCGTATAAGCAAAATATTCAGTGAAAAATTACATAAATTTGTTTAAAATGCTTAACAAAACACAAAAATATTACATTAAATATATAATTAGTTATTAATATTGTATAATTTGCAATGTTCATATTTTAATTAATATAGTAAGTGCAATTTATATAGAGCCTTTCTTATATCAAATGTTGCTTTACAGATGCATTGGTGATTATGTAATTTAATGCACATTTAAATAATGCTATCCTTTGAGCATAAAACTGTTAAAAAAGTTCAGTTTAAAAAAGTAAGTTAAAACCAAACACACTTACTAAAATGCAACTGACTGTGCCACTGATTTGACCACTGCATTATTGCAAATTATGAAACAAAATAAACAGTAAGTACATTTTGAGAAACCAACTGTAGATAGAACCCTTTTGGGTTTCAAACAAACGTGAAAGGCTTGTTAAATAATATTTAGCCTTGTGATTAACTTTTTTACTGTTGTTTTGGGGAACTACAGAAACAATATTACCCCCAAGATCCCCTGAGCCATGTGAAGACAGTGGTCAATGCCTTTTTATTTATTTTATTTTAAATTTGTAACATGATGGAATCCAGACAAATAAAGTCTGTTAATGAAATGGATACTGATTTAAGAAACGAATGCACTAGCATGATTGTTTCACATTTGTGTTTTACTACATAAATCCTTAACTTTCAAAGAATGGAGCAAACCACTTCATAAATCCTTAAAAACTGTGATGCAACTCTCAAAGCCATACTTACCAAACTTTCCAACCTTTGAAGAGACATAATATCAAAAAAAAAAAAAAAAGCAAGCTGATAGCACCTATGTTAAGTAGTGCCCTAATGTAGCAATAATTTATACTCCATGTGGACAGATATAGACAGTTGAAACTGAATGTGAATTCTACCTACTTTGTGATTTACTTCCTAAAAAACATTTAGGTGGAGCGGCCCAATCTGCTATGCTATAGTGACAGGCTGGCAATATAATACATGTAAATATACTTATTTATTTATTTAATTAATTGATTTAAAACATTATGTGTTAAATAACAGGAATAATTAACATAAATAAATAAATAGGTAAACAAACAAATAAGTCTAAGAACAGTTTTAATTTGGGTTTAACACATTTCAGTGCATGTTTTGTTAAAATTATGTTAAAATAAGTGAATAAAAACTACACACTTGTCTAAAACACTGGGTTAAATTATGATCTAATAACATTGCAAAATGCTGTGGCTAGCTTATTTGAAATAATGATTTACAGGTGAACTAGAGAAAAGACAGTAGGGTAAAACAATTTAGTTAACAAATCTTATTTTTTGCGAGCTAAACCTCATAATGGTAAAAAAAATGAATAAATAAAAACAAAACAATACACTGGCTGGCTTAGTACAGGTATTCACCCTTTTAATAACATTAAAAACATTAAGTTATTTGCTATCTTTAGTTAAGTATACAGTAGACCCAATTTAATTGGTTCCGAAGGGCTGTTCTTAAGTCAAAATGTTTGTTAATTAAACCTATTTTTCCCAAAAGAAATAATGTAAACAGAATTAATCTGTGCCAGACCTCCCAAACCACCCCCTTACCTTACCTTTCAAATGCCTTAAATTATCTTTTTGTTATAAAACAAGTATATTTTCCCTTAAATCTTAAATTATAGAATAGACATTCCTGTAATAAACAACAATAAACAATAATACACAGTAGTACTGTACATAAAACACACATCACATTTCACTACAGTAAGTGTGCTTTACTATACATCATAATACATTTCCTTCCTTTTTTTTATAAAATGTATCTACCAGAAACAACAATAACTCTCATATTTCTCTATTATTTCCTTCTTTATTTCAGTAGTGTTGTATTTTGTAGGTGTAATTGCACAAAAGAACGACAACTTTACTGAGCCGGATTCCTTCTTCTCTCTTACTCACTGTCCCTTCTGTCTGATACACAGTGACAGCTACTGGCAGGAGTAATTATACAACAACAAATAGTAATAGATTTGTTCATTTTCTCAGCACTACGCTTTCTCTGCAACTTCTTTGAGGCCATTTTAATACTGAATTTTACAAAATATAAAGAAAAAACACCATCCGCGGTCCAAATGTTGACTCACTGTATATATATATATACAGTGTATCACAAAAGTGAGTACACCCCTCACATTTCTGCAGATATTTAAGTATATCTTTTCATGGGACAACACTGACAAAATGACACTTTGACACAATGAAAAGTAGTCTGTGTGCAGCTTATATAACAGTGTAAATTTATTCTTCCCTCAAAATAACTCAATATACAGCCATTAATGTCTAAACCACCGGCAACAAAAGTGAGTACACCCCTAAGTGAAAGTTCCTGAAGTGTCAATATTTTGTGTGGCCAGCATTATTTCCCAGAACTGCCTTAACTCTCCTGGGCACGGAGTTAACCAGAGCTTCACAGGTTGCCACTGGAATGCTTTTCCACTCCTCCATGACGACATCACGGAGCTGGCGGATATTCGAGACTTTGCGCTCCTCCACCTTCCGCTTGAGGATGCCCCAAAGATGTTCTATTGGGTTTAGGTCTGGAGACATGCTTGGCCAGTCCATCACCTTTACCCTCAGCCTCTTCAATAAAGCAGTGGTCGTCTTAGAGGTGTGTTTGGGGTCATTATCATGCTGGAACACTGCCCTGCGACCCAGTTTCCGGAGGGAGGGGATCATGCTCTGCTTCAGTATTTCACAGTACATATTGGAGTTCATGTGTCCCTCAATGAAATGTAACTTCCCAACACCTGCTGCACTCATGCAGCCCCAGACCATGGAATTCCCACCACCATGCTTGACTGTAGGCATGACACACTTATCTTTGTACTCCTCACCTGATTGCCGCCACACATGCTTGAGACCATCTGAACCAAACAAATTAATCTTGGACTCATCAGACCATAGGACATGGTTCCAGTAATCCATGTCCTTTGTTGACATGTCTTCAGCAAACTGTTTGCGGGCTTTCTTGTGTAGAGACTTCAGAAGAGGCTTCCTTCTGGGGTGACAGCCATGCAGACCAATTTGATGTAGTGTGCGGCGTATGGTCTGAGCACTGACAGGCTGACCCCCCACCTTTTCAATCTCTGCAGCAATGCTGACAGCAGTCCTGCGCCTATCTTTCAAAGACAGCAGTTGGATGTGACGCTGAGCACGTGCACTCAGCTTCTTTGGACGACCAACGCGAGGTCTGTTCTGAGTGGACCCTGCTCTTTTAAAACGCTGGATGATCTTGGCCACTGTGCTGCAGCTCAGTTTCAGGGTGTTGGCAATCTTCTTGTAGCCTTGGCCATCTTCATGTAGCGCAACAATTAGTCTTTTAAGATCCTCAGAGAGTTCTTTGCCATGAGGTGCCATGTTGGAACTTTCAGTGACCAGTATGAGAAAGTGTGAGAGCTGTACTACTAAATTGAACACACCTGCTCCCTATGCACACCTGAGACCTAGTAACACTAACAAATCACATGACATTTTGGAGGAAAAATGACAAGCAGTGCTCAATTTGGACATTTAGGGGTGTAGTCTCTTAGGGGTGTACTCATTTTTGTTGCCGGTGGTTTAGACATTAATGGCTATATATTGAGTTATTTTGAGGGAAGAATAAATTTACAGTTATATAAGCTGCACACAGACTACTTTTCATTGTGTCAAAGTGTCATTTTGTCAGTGTTGTCCCATGAAAAGATATACTTAAATATCTGCAGAAATGTGAGGGGTGTACTCACTATATATATATATATATATAGAGAGAGAGAGAGAGAGAGAGAGAGAGAGAGAGAGAGATGGTTGGAGTCAACTTGTTCGTGACGTCACGTGTATCGCGAATTTCAGTTCGTAATCCGAAATTTGTTTGTACGTTAAGTTGAAAAAGATCGTTCGTAACCCGAAATGTTCGTATGGTAAACCGGTCGTAACCCAAGGGTCTACTGTAATTGGATATGATAAGCAAGAAGTACAAAATGTACTGCAGATGGCAGATGACTAGTTAATCCTTTTGTAATTGAAAATATTTAATATCAAAAATATCACACAATTCAAATTATTTAATATTTATATTGTGGAAAAAAAACAATACATTTATAAAATCTTTAAGTTGGTATGGTGCATTCAGGACAATAAAAGAAGCTTAACACACATTGTTACCAGAACATCTTAGTCTTAAAAACCTAAACACATGTACTGTGCTTAAAAATATGTGTTCAGCTAGCCAGGATGCTAGCCTTTTAGCAATGGCGTTTGCCATGTTTTCGTTTGTAAGCAGTTAGGTTGTGGGAAAGTGAAGGCTTATGAGGAGCCTAAACATGCCTGTATAACACTGTGTTTATAGACTGTTTTGTCAGTCGTATATGCTAATAAACACTTAATTAAATAACATTACTTATTTTTGCATGTGTCATTTCGTTCCCCACCTATTTTCCGCAGTAGTAAAAACAATCACATTTGGACCAGTGCATCTTTCACACATCTGTTTAAGAACTTTACTTGAGCTCGTGAGGTATTTCCCGCGAATCAAAGAGTCGTTTCAAAGTATCGGTTCATGTTAGACTCTTCTGACCGGAGCGCAGCACTGTGCGGCATTTGTGATGGCAGCAGGATTGGTGCGGTGGGTCACGAGCGGAGAAACGTTACTACCGTGCAGAGCTTAAAAAGTATGAATGTAGCAGTGATCTGGACTGGAGCAAGCGGTTCGGTGCTTTCTCAAAGCGACACATTTCACAAGGTGAGTGCAAGTGCTGAGTTGAATAAACAAGGAGATTTAAACTCGTTAAGAGGTTTTAAAAAGGTTGCTTTTAAAATGTTTCACTTTTGCGACATTGAAATAAAGTTTAGCATTCGAGCTTCAGTGTAATTTTAATAAACGAAGTATTGCACTGACCAGATATAAATGTTATTTGAACAAAAACAGAATATGTTGCATTAACATATAATGCATCACAAGTAAACAGGTAAGAACAACTGTGATGCTGTAGAAGTTTGGGCATGAGGTACAATTTAATTAGGTTAATTTAATGTAAGGCTTTTGCACTGTATATTACTTAAACCGATTTTTAAAAATGTAATCAAAGCTACAACTTTATTGAGCTTTACTGATCTGACTGACTTAATAAGTATAGACTTTACTGTGAAATATTTGATAGTATGCTTACATGGTACTGAAAGGACCAGTTCCAACACACCACCAGTTTGTTGTATGACGATATTATATATATATATATATATATTGAGTCATTCTATAATTTGGGGTACATTCCATGTCCAATGATAATAATTATATTTATTCTAACTATTTTCTTTAAAAATGTCATATTTTACCTATTAATGGAAAACATGTTGTAATATCACAAAAACATTATGTGCATCCTATGCTTCATTTAGCTCGAAATTTGTCATGATGTTCCTAAATGAACAGTTTTTGCTGTTTTAAGTTGAGGGTGCCTTGGTTTCAAAATAATGAATAAAATTATTAAGGGCAACAACATCTATTTTTTTATTTATTTCAATAGTTTAAATACTAAAGAAAAATAATATTTTTTAAATTGAGTTTCTCTTTTAAATAATTTCAATATATTTATTTATTATTGTCCGCAAAAGTTCTGTCAACTATGTTACTAACAGAACTCCACTCAGCAACTCAAAAATGGTTTGTTCTAAAACTATGTGACCAGCATTACATGATATCATTCATCTCTGTAGAGGGCATATTGAACAAACTGTGGTGAATGTTCTCTTATTTTTAAAAATATTTTATCTATAATAGAACATTGTCAATGAGTATATTAATTGACCGTAAACTATGTTACATAAATTGTTATGGTTACAATTTTTTTAATAATTTTAATTCAAATGTATGTTCAAATTAGACATTACATTGTTCAAGAAATGACATGTGGTCAGCCAGGCAAGGTCTACCACTGAAGTTATGGGTCAAAATAGGGAAATTGTCAACTATGTTACCTGTCAACTAAGTTACCTAGTAGTCTACATCTACTGTCCCTTTTAAATAAAATAAAAAATAATTATGTTTAAGCTTTGCAAATAGTGGATATGTTACACTAAAGGAATATATTAACTTGAACCACTGATTGTTCTGTTGAGAAAGAACATTGTTTTTGTACTTTTTGGTGATGTGAAATGTACCCCAAATTATAGAATGACCCACATATATATACTGTATAAAGTGCCATACGTATGTATATATCAGTCATCTATATAATACACGCTCTCTCTCTCTCTCTCTCTCTCTCTCTCTCTCTCTCTCTACATACACCGATCAGCCATAACATTTAAACCACCTCCTTGTTTCTACACACATTGTCCATTTTATCAGCTTTTTTATCAGATTTTAGAAGCACTTTGTAGTTCTACAATTACTGACTGTAGTCCATCTGTTTCTCTGCATGCTTTGTTAGCCCCCTTTCATGCTGTTCTTCAATGGTCAGGACCCCCACAGAGTCGGTATTATTTGGGTGGTGGGTCATTCTCAGCACTGCAGTGACACTGACATGGTGGTGGTGTGTTAGTGTGTGTTAGTGTGTGTTGTGCTGGTATGTGTGGATAAGACACAGCAATGCTGATGGAGTTTTTAAACTGTGCTGATCCACTCATACCAGCACAACACACACTAACACACCACCACCATGTCATTGTCACTGCAGTGCTGAGAATCATCCACCACTTACATAATACCTGCTCTGTGGTGGTCCTGTGGTGGCCCTGACCACTAAAGAACAGGGTGAAAGCAGATTAAAAAGGTATGTAGAGAAACAGATGGACTACAGTCAGTAATTGTAGAACTACAAAGTGCTTCTACATGGTAAGTGGAGCTGATAAAATGAACAGTGAGTGTAGAAACAAGGAGGTGGTTTTAATGTTATGGCTGATCAGTGTATATACTACATATATATATATATATATATATATATATATACTGTATATATATATATATATATATATATATATATATAGCATATTATATAGATGACACTGAACACAGATCACATAACTCAGTTCTATATACAAGGTTTAATACTATAAAGATAACGAATAGCTGATGAAAGTATAAGACATGTTGGGGGTTATTGCAGAATGACAATGAATCACCTCCAGTGAAAATGATGTGATTCCACCTTAATTTTTACAATAACTGCCAAAATGTTTAATATCTGCTCCAAACTCATTATCTTTAAATCTAAGAATTACTTGCAGAAAACCCTCTCTACTGGAAAGTACAAACTGACTGGTAAAATATTTTTTTTGGGAGGAAAAGCAGTTTAGCAATCTGTCTAATGTATTATGTTCCACTGGTGGTTTTTCTGTAAAACTGACAAAAATAGATCATGTTATGAAGAGAGTGTGAGCCCAGCAGCTTTTAAATATTATAGATGCCATAAAACACAGAGGAGCCACAATGTCATAAACACATGCTGTTGTAATGAGAATGTACTGATGTTTTATTTTGTGTCTGTTTTTAAGTTAAAAATGTCAGTAAAACCTCAGATAGAGTAAATTCTGCTCTACAGAAGGAAGGCAGGTTATTAACACAACTTTATCTAAATGGCTATCTATGCAAATGCTAAATTTGTTTAAGCTTAAGCTTATGAATTCTGTAAAGCATTAGAGACATCTTAAAAAGATTCTAAAAAATAAGTTTTCCAGTATTTTGTGTTATTGTGTGAAGAGGAAAATGAAACTGGCAAATAAAATGCTCTTCCAGCTGAAGCAAATTAACGCTGATGGCTCTGACAGTCCTCTGTCACTTCATGTTCCCTGCTGGCCTTAGTGGCACAACAGGTAGGCATGATTCAGCATCCCATGCCCCTGCCAATCTTTACAAAAATGAACATTGAGTTCTCTGTGCCAAAGATGAAAAGGACCATCCAGATTTTAATCAGTGAATAGTGAAAAGCCAGCATCTTTTATGGCATAGGATTCTATCAGTGCCCACGGCATGGGTACCATTGATGAAGACACATTTAGAGAGACATATGTAGACATGTATAATATCAACTTAAATGACTTTAGACAGGATGATGAATCAGTTACAAATAACAATTACAAATGATATAATGCATTCTTTTTACAACCCTTGAAAATGTCAGTACATGAATAGGCTACTCCCAAGAAACCCCAGGCATGAGTGAGTGAATATTGGAAAGCAGTTTAGAGTACATTTGTGCAAATTTTTCTCAGGATACATAGTGATGATGTATATTTTTTATATGACAGATTATGTGGTTTTGGTTTTAGGTGCACTGTAAAGGCCAGTCAGGACAGCAGGAACAGTGCATGTTTTGTTCCTTTGGTAATAATAGAGCTTTTAGCTCATGTAACTGAAATCAATTCTTTGTTGAAGAGGAGAGTGAGAGACTATGTTAGCCAAGGTCAGCACTGCAGGTTAAAGTTTGTAGACTTTGACTATAGAGTCCATTTTATGTGAATTTTCCCACTCTTTAATACTAAGAGTATTCTGTTTCCTTAATCTGGGCCTCAGCTCCATCTTAACCTCTCAGTTCTACTGTTTGCATGTGTAGATATTTTCCTCTGCATAGTATATCAATGTGTCTGTACAGAGAGAGTCCATTTTACACTTGCTTCAATATGTATAAAAAGGATGATATGCTTTAAATTTTGAAAAGGGCCCTTTTCTGTTGCAGCATGACTGCGTCCCCTGTACACAAAGCAAAGTCCATAAAGACATGGTTTGTTGTGGAGGACATTTGGTGTGGAGGTACTCTAGTGGCCTGCACAGAACCCAAACCACAACTTTATTGAACACTAGGCAGACATCCCAAAAAAAGCTAAAAAACCTCTCGTACACACAGAATATGGGTGATAACAGAACTTTTAGGAGCTGCTAACTGAGCTACTAAGCTAACTGTTCACGTCACAAACACATTAACATGTACTACATAGTGCACCAGATAGTGTGCAAGATAATAGATTTATGTTCCCTACATAGTGTACTAGATTGTATATTAGAAAATAATTTATGTTCCTTACTTAGTGCACTAGATAGTGTACTAGAAATAGACTTATGTTTCTTACATAATGCTTTAGGTAGCGTATTAGTTAATGGATTTAGGTTTATGTTACCAACACAGTGCACTAGATTGTATATCAGATCATGGATTTATGTTCCCTACATAGTGCACTAGATAGTGTATTAGATAACGCATTCATGTTCACTACAAAGTGCACTAGAAAGTATAACTAGATGATGATTTGTGTTCCTTACATAGTGCACTAGATAGTGTATTACATAATTATGTTCCCTACATAGTGCACTAAATTGTATATCAGATAACGGATTTATGTTCCCTACATAGTGCACTAGACAGTATATTAGACAATTGATTTATGTTCCCTACACAGTGCGCTAGATTGTATATCAGATAACGGATTTATTACGCGATCGGGGAAAAAAGTCTGTGTCGCCTGCGTGCGCGTGTGTGTGCTCTTGGCTGCTCGTTCTAGATTCCGGGAGATTTTATCTGACTTGCGGGCATCAGGGAGCCGCTATGTATATGCGGGAGACTCCCGGAACCTCCGGGAGACTTGGGATGTCTGACTAGGGATGAACTGCAACCAACCTTTTCAACCAAAATCAGTACCAGACTTTACAAATGCACTCTTTACTGAATGGGCACAGATTCCTACAGATACACTTTAAAATATTGTAGAAAGCCTTTCCAGAGGAGTGGAGGTTGTTTTAGCTGTAAAGTTGAAAGCAAACTCCATATTATTGCCTATGGTTTAGGTAAAAAGTCCAACAAGATTATTGTCAAGTGTTTATATATACTTTCAGCTGTATAGTGTACGATAGATTGGTACATACACCGATCAACCATAACATTAAAACCACCTCCTTGTTTCTACACTCACTGTCCATTTTATCAGCTCCACTTACCATATAGAAGCACTTTGTAGTTCTACGATTACTGACTGTAGTCCATCTGTTTCTCTGCATGCTTTGTTAGCCCCATTTCATGCTGTTCTTTAATGGTCAGGACTCTCCCAGGACCACTACAGAGCAGGTATTATTTGGGTGGTGAGTCATTCTCAGCACTGCAGTGACACTGACATGGTGGTGGTGTGTTAGTGTGTGTTGTGCTGGTATGAGTGGATAGGATACAGCAATGCTGATGGAGTATTTAAACACCTCACTGTCACTGCTGGACTGAGAATAGTCCACCAACCAAAAATATCCAGCTAACAGCACCCCGTGGGCAGCGTCCTGTCACCACTGATGAAGGTCTAGAAGATGACCAACTCAAACAGCAGCAATAGATGAGCGATCGTCTCTGACTTTACATCTACAAGGTGGACCAACTAGGTAGGAGTGTCTAATAGAGTGCACAGTGAGTGGACATGGTATTTAAAAACTCCAGCAGTGCTGCTGTGTCTGATCCACTCATACCAGCACAACACACACTAACACACCACCACCATGTCAGTGTCACTGCAGTGCTGAGAATGATCCACCACCTAAATAATACCTGCTCTGTGGTGGTCCTGTGGGGGTCCTGACCATTGAAGAATGGAGTAAAAGCAGGTTAAAAAAATTGTAGAACTACAAAGTGCTTCTATATGGTAAGTGGAGCTGATAAAATGGACAGTGAGTGTAGAAACAAGAAAGTGGTTTTATTGTTATGGCTGATCGGTGTATCTTTCCTATAACAACATCCTGTTACAGCTCCCCTTATCAGTTTAAATTATCTGTTGTCCATTTGAGCAAATAATGTTGCAAGTGCCTCCATGCTCTTTAATAATACATGTGTGCTGTCTGATGTTTTACAATACATCACTGAAGTAGGCATAAGAAGGAAGGCGATTTTTCTCTTTGTTTGGTTCTTAAACTGCACGTCATGGATCACCTGAGATAGTTTAGGACATGACTCAAATACAAGTTATCCAAAAAAGTACAGGGTCTCACAAAGATAGTTTAAGGATGGGATTTGTTTGCACAGGGTCTCGCCAAGGTACTTTTGTGTATGGGGTACATCCCGCATAATTATACAAATACAAAAAAACGAAAATGCTCTGATTTAAGTCCAGTTCTAAATTTGGTGGGCCAGCAGCCGAACGTAAAGGGTACAGACTATTGAATGCAGTTTTCATATGTTTTCAACCAACACAGACGTTTTTCCAAACAGCATGACTAGCTTAAAATCCTGGGGCATCAGTGACATTGTGATTGAAAGTGGATTATTTCATTTATCATTCATTCATAAATTTTTTTTATATTTGATTATTGTTGTTTTTATATCATTATTGTTGTATCTGTGCCATTTTCTGTCCTGTAAAGTACTTTAAACTGCTGCTATATAATAGGTGCTATATGAATAAAGAGATTTTCATATGTGATAACACAAACCACAAGGATGAATTACATTTTCATAGGACACAAGTATAAGCACCAGTACACAGGCCACATTTACTTGCTTTAAGATGTTTTTTGTTCCGATTTTGATCCGATTACAAGTGTTCATAACTAATTTCAAATGTGAACAGTTAAATTATTAAATCTAAAAACATTATGTCTGTGATAGTTTATTACTTTTCAACTAAAGCTTGTAAAAATTCAACTTAGAATGTCAGAATCAGATCAGTATTCATAGACAATTCAAAAATAGAAGAATTTGCATTGGATTGTTGTGATATGGCTACATTATGTACACAAATAAATGCACACAAATAAGGCAGTGATTTATTTGATGTGGCTTGCAGGACTTGTCTTTGGCTGGTGTAATAAATCAGTTCATTGCACATGGGATAATTAGGAAAATTACTTGTTCTTTGCCACAGAATGCAAAGCTTAGAAAAATGCCAGTCAAATCAGGGTCGAAATGGCAATCCTATTTAATGTAAATATTAGGTATTCCTATCAAAATTCATGTAGATGCCTCTAATGCCTAATTTTGCAAAAATGATTCACACGTGAATTCAGAAAGTATTCAGACACTTTGATGTTTTTGCACAATTTATTGTATTGTGGATTAACCCAACAATCTACACCTAATCACCCATAATGTCAAAGTAAAAATGTATTAACAATCCAAAAGTAAATTTCTTATTCACAAAACTATTACATTCTTTATTATGTACTTTATAGAAGACTCTCCTGCAGCTGCGAATCCTCTTGGATAGGTCTACAATCATTTCACCCATGATTTGGGCAATAGATCCCATTCTGGATGGCAGATATTCTCCAGCTTTGTCAGATTGAATGGCTAGCATCTGTAAACTTACATCATCAGGTATCTTTACAGATGTTTAACAATGTTTGAGTCTGGGTTTTGGCTGGGCCACTCAAGATCATTCAGAGACTTGCTCCAAAACCACTCCTGTGTTGTCTTGGTTGTATGCTTTAGGTTATTGCCAGAGTTTTGTGTGCCCTTTAGTCTGAGTTTGTGTGCCCTCTGAAGAAGGTTTTCTTAAATGGATGTTCCTGTATCTGGCTGCATTCGTTATTTGCTATTTTTTTTTACTAGTCTTCCTGTCCCAACCACTGGGAACTAACCCAATAACATGATGTGTCTCCATAGGAATTGTTTAAGGTCATATGCAGTACAATTTTGTTAACCAGACATAGTTATTTTTGTTCAGCCCAAAGAATTCAATTTCATTTTAACAGAAAATGTTGCCAGTGCTTAAGGCACAGTCATGTGCCTTTCACTTACATAGTGGTTTCTATCTTGCCACTCTGCCATAAAGGCCTTATTTATAGAGTGGTCCAGTACTGACTGTCCATCTGCTATGTTATTCCATCACATCACTGGACTTGTGGAGTTATTCAAGAGCGCTTGCTGGGTTTCTTCTTACCTTGCTAGCCCTAATTCCCTTGATGCCAAGTTTGTCCAGATAGAAAGGCTTAAGGTTTTGCAAAGTAAGAATGAGGCCTTTCAAAGCCTTGCCCTAATCTAGATCCAGGCAGTTTCTTGTACTTCACTGCTTGTTTTTATTAGACAATGCAGTGTAAACTATGGGCAATACAGACCTTTCCAAACTATGTCTGGTCGTTTTAATGTTAAATCCAAAATTTAGATGTTTAAAAAAAAGTCTAAAAGCATGTTTTCATTATCATTATTGATTATTTAATGTTGGGTAAAAAGAGGCAATTATATCTATTAAATTAAACCCACAAAACAAAAAAGTGTGCAATAAATCAAGGGGTCTGAATACCTTCTGTGTGGTCATCACATTATTGTAATGGTTACTGAATCTACTGTGTCAGCATTAAAAGAAAGCTCAAGGTTTATTGATATTAGAGGCCACACCTGTGTTCCAGATGATAATGTACCTGTTAAATGCCCAGTGTGGGCAGACTTCCAGACATTAGATTTTATTTCTCACATTTCTTCCTCTCTGTTCATCTTTTTCTTTGATATTTGTATAAAGGAACTCTTGTGTAGCAGAAGGTTGTAAGAGAGGATGAACACTGAAGGCTGGTGTGTAAGAAAGGCTTATTCTCTAGTCACAGGTGTAAACTATAGCCTGCTGTTCTTTTCAGAGGAAAAAACAGCCATTGATCTCTTTTTATGTTTTCCCCCTCCTTGTATTGTTTGATCTGTGTCAGTGTACAGAAGCTGACCTGCATGAATTTACAATTACTGTTGTCAGTGTCAAATGATTACATACACTTGTAAGGGGCATGTGTGTCAAACCTGTTCTCACCCTGCCATGGCATACTTACAAGTGTATGTAAACTTTTAATTTAGTGTCTTAGAGATTCTGTGTGACTGTGCAGTAGTTTGATTCAAGACCCAACAAGCCTCCATGTTTTTATTTTCTGTAATGGTTTAGTGTGGTACATACCAGTAGGCCATCCTGCATATAAGTGCATCCATCAGTGTAAGAAGTGGCAAATGTCCAGACAAGACATTGCATATAGCCATGACAAGTGACTATGTTGGCTATTACAGAGAGCCACTGATGGGTACTGTCCATTAATTGGTACCAAAAACAAGCCTGATGGGGTGGGCCATTGAGGGTTTTGCTGGGATAACCAGTCTCTTTTTGTGTGGTTAAATTGGGGGTGTTGGTACTTATGAAATATCCATAATAATTAACATGTTCTCTGGGATTGAAACATGTATATGTATCACCAAGATATTGAAAGGACAAGCTAGTCAACAAATGACTTTTCCTGAAAAGGTACTGTGTGTGGTGAGGTACACCAGCATTCACCAACTGGAACTTCTCTAGGCTTTTCATGACACCCTGTAGGATTCTTTTTAAAGGGATGAATAAGCTTGAGTGAACCTCAACTGTTGTAACTCAATGTTACAACCCAGTTTGACATGTCAGAGGCACGTTTATGTTATTGCATTTCACACTGAAGTGCTACTATGTAAGGACTGTTTGAGCTTGGGTAGCACTGCATTTTCCGTGAAAGTGGGCATTGTTGACTTCAGAACCCATCCTCCTAATAAAAGGAAAGTGACACCAAACCTGGAAGATGAATGAGAAAACTGGCACAGATGGCTGAGATCTGTGATTAGAGAGAAGTGAAAGAATGTGCAGAAGAAGGAGGGCTGTGGTGATAGCCATGAGAAAGTTGGCTGATTAAACAGGTCCCTTTATCTGATCAAGTCTGTGAAAAGCTTTGAAATCTAGACTTTGACATTTGACATCTCTTTGAATTACCTTTGTTTGGATGAGCAAACGGCTTTTATTCAAGCTCTCTAATGTCTATCCATAATGTCTGGTGTTTTTCTAATAGTTAAATACAACAAATTAGTTTTGCTTTCTGTGTGAATACAGCTGTGTAACTTGTGTCTGGCTATTATTAATTACTAGTTTAGACTTTTATACTTTTTTAAATAAAAAAACATATAAATTAATTGTCTTTGTCTGTATACCAATAAATTTAAATACATCTACTACAAACAATCAGATCTAGGTTGGGTAGGGGTGGCAAGGTGTGGCAGTGTTGCCACAGAGCAAAAAACGCCATGTGCTTGATTTACATGATTATAAAATTATATGTTTTATTTTATACACCGATCAGGCATGACATTATGACCACCTTCCTAATATTTTGTTGGTCCCCCTTTTACTGCCAAAACAGCCCTGCAACCGTGATGCACTGTGTATTCTGACACCTTTCTATCAGAACCAGCATTAACTTCTTCAGCAGTTTGAGCTACAAAAAATGTATAAACTGAAAAAAAATGTTTGAGGTTTCACTTTACTTTGAATTACTGAACTAATATTTAGTGGCATAACAATTGTTTCTGAGATCTGTGTTGCATGTAGTTGACCAACCTCTGGCACCTCTGAACAGGTATTCCAGTCCAGGATGATTAGACTACATTCCACAGTTCTTCTGCAATTTTTCAGTTTTGCCTAAAAAAAACATGTTTCAGATATCAGCCCACAAGTTCTCTATGGGATTGAGGTCAGGGGATTGGGCTGGCCACTCTATTACCTCAATCTTGTTTGTCTGTAACCAAGATGTTTTAAGTTATTGTCATGTTGAAACACCCATTTTAAGGACATTTCTTTTTTGACATAGGGCAACACGATCTCTGTATATATTCTGATATATTCAAACTGATCCATGATCCCTCGTATGTGATAAATAGTCGTAACACCATGGTATGAAAAACATCCCCATATCATCATTTTGTATCACCATGCTTTACTGTCTTCACAGTGAACTTTGGCTCGAATTCAGTGCTCGAGGGTCGTCTGACATACTGTCTACGGCCACTAGACCCAAAAAGAACAATTTTGCTTTTATCAGTCCACAGAATGTTGAGCCATTTTTCTTTGGACCAGTCAATGTGTTCTTTGGCAAATTTGAACCCATTCAGGACACGTCTTTTTCTTGCTGGTAAATTGGCTTCACTTAATCATCTTCTGTACTCACTGGTAACTTCAGATGTTCCTTGATCTTTCTGGAAGTGATTATTGGCTGAGCCTTTGCCATTTTGGCTATTATTCGATCCATTCGAACAGTAGTTCCACGCTTCCTTCCGCATCTTTCAGGTTTTGGTTGTCACTTCAAAGCATTTGAGATCATTTTAGCTGAGCAGCCAATAATTTGCTGCACTTCTCTGTATGTTTTTCCCTCTACAAACAACTTTTTAATCAAAGTATGCTGTTCATCAGAACAATGTCTGGAACAACCCATTTTACCCAGTATTTCAAAAGGAAATGCGCTATGACCAACATGTGCAACATTTGCCACCCTCCTACCTTAAATAAGGGCCAAAATTGACACCCGTTCTTCTGCAGAATGAATGGCTTCACCAATTGAACTTCTCACTGCTATTATTTTGAACAAGCCCCTTTCAAACAATGCTTTCAAACTCAGAATGAGCAGCATGCATGTCCTAATTGTTGGGTTTGTTTTGTTTTCATTACTCTACTACACTTTCAAGTAAATTTTTTTGCTATGTAGAAATATATTTTCTACTAAAAACAGTGATTTATCAGGTTAATGATGTTGAACTGCTATTTTTTTAACACCACTGTATGTGCATCAATGAGCCTTGGCCGCCCATGACCCTGTTCCTTCCTTGGACCACTTTTGATAGATACTGACCACTGCAGACCGGGAACACCCCACAAGAGCTGCCGTTTTGGAGATGCTCTGACCCAGTCATCTAGCCATCACAATTTGGCCCTTGTCAAACTCACTCAAATCCTTACGCTCGCCCATTTTTCTTGCTTCTAACACATCAACTTTGAGGATAAAATGTTCACTTGCTGCCTAATATATCCCACCCACTAACAGGTGCAGTGATGAAGAGATAATCAGCGTTATTCACTTCACCTCTCAGTAGTCATAATGTTATGCCTGTCGAAATCTAATGTACTACATTCTTTGCAGCGAGAAATGCAAAAGCTTAATTTTAATTGAAAAGACCTTGCCTGGAGCATTTAATGTGCAAGCTCTGAGTGAAACTGAGTGTGTATCTGTGTGTGTACCCTAGGTCAACTAACTCTCTCATTCTCATTTTAGAACAGAAAGGAAGGGCAAGCATGTGCAGCTTTCTCAGTCCTAAACAGCATCCAGCTGGCCCAGGCCTTACTGACTTGCAGCAGTACAGCCAATGGCTGGCAAGCCGTCATGAAGCTAGCCTGCTGCCTATGAAAGAAGACCTGGCTCTCTGGCTCACCAGCATGCTAGGTAAGTACAGTACAGTGGTCCCAAATAACAAAAGCAGCATTGAGAGTCTTCCATTAGTTGGTATTAATCTTAAAAAAATCCAAAACCACTGAATGTTACCACATTAAGAAAGAATTAAAGCCAAAGCAGAGGGGATAAAGGAGAAACCTTTGTTTTAATTAGACCTAAAATGTCCTACTTATATGTGATATTAGGCTGTTCTTAATTAAATTTGTGTTACTTAAGGAGCCACAGTCACAGTGAGGAAGTATTCACATAGAAACCATATAATTTGCATAGCTTCCAGCATGTCCTGTTACAGTGTTTGTTTTAGACAGGGTTAAACAGGATAATTGAACCACACAGAGTGCATGTCTATTGTGTTCTGCCTTTTTATCATATTTGCACCATGTGGTCTTCTTTTCGAGAGTCTGTTGAAACACTGTGTTTTCAAGGAATTACAGATTATTAAAGTTATTTTAATCATTTGTGTGATAATGCTGGGTCCTGTATCAGTGATAATTTAGATTGCCTTGCCAGAAATCATGATGTGCCTGAGGTACAGGAAATGCAAATGCATGTGGGAATTGATTATGCTTTTGTTACAGCACATATGTGTTAAAGACTAAACTACTGCCATTTTTGCTTTTCACTTGAAACGTTTATAGCAACGTCATAAATATTAATCTTTATTTAGAGTCTTTTTGGTTTAGAAACATGTTGATTAGTTTACTGCTAATAGTTGCCTTCTATCCCTCTACGCTGCCTATTTTGGCCAGCAGACGGGGCACGGAGGCTCAGTGGGGTGTGATCTGTTAATCTATATTGTCACCTGCACCTCATAAGCAATAAGTCACTTCAGGTTAAATATTGGATTGCATTACGGTTTTTGTTGACATTGGATTTCTGGGACCTGATGTCACAGGTTGTTGAGCCTCACATGGAAACCTCTCTGGGAGAGCGGATCACCCCAGAGGCAGCATAACGCCCCTTTTTTCTCATCAGGATTTGCCCCTAAAACCACCAGTATACATAGGGAAGCATAAACGGTGTGGTAGGAGATCCACTCACGCATTGCCAGAACTGGCAGGTTTGGACAGTTCCCAATCTTTCCTATGTTTGAGGCCTGGGTTTGTCAAGGATGGCCAGAGCAATGATTCAACACTTTCTGCTGTCCATGTTCTGTATAAATCACTCATTTCCTCACCTTTATCCAAGTTAAAACAAACACATGCTGCTTAAACTACTAACTTAAAACTTATTTTTACATCTTTATTGAATGTGTAAATTGAATGTGTCACAGCAAGGTCCTGGGTTTGATTCCCAGGTGGAGCGGTCTGGGTCCTTTCTGTGTGGAGTTTGCATGTTCTCCCAGTGTCTGTGTGGGTTTCCTTCAGGAGCTCCGGTTTCCTCCCACAGTCCAAAATTGCTGTGTAACCAAAGTGTAAAACACGTACTCAAAGTAAAAATACTTACTGCTTCATCCTGACTGGGTGCAAGGTGGGTACAGTACACTCACTCACTTTCTTAACCATTTATTTAAAGATTTAAGATGGGTACAGTGAGTAAGTGGTGGTTCACTGTGGTGCTTGTGTGATCCACGGTGTCTGCTCTTACTGCTTCTGCATCTGCTGGCTGTACTGAACCTGCCTACTGCCAAACGTTCCATACACATCTCACTCCACTCACACTCACAAACGCACAATATACCAGAATAATGACACATCAACATTCTTCTGGTAATCTGTGTAATACTCCTGAATGACTGCATGCCAAATACTAGTACATTTGGGAAAATAAATAGAAATGGTTAAAGATTGTGACACGTATGCACTCTGAGTAGTCAGGCGTCCCCAGTCACCCAAAAATATGTTCAGTAGAAGGAGAACTGGCTCCCCTTAATAAACTATGGTGTTAGTGGGTCATTAAATATGTCAGATTGTGAACTGAACTGCTGGCTGTACTGTAGCCTATCCCAGCTTTTTAATGGGTGCAAGGCACACAGTAACACCCTGGACGGGGCGCCAGTCCATCACAGGGCAGACACACACACACCCATTCACCTATAGGGCAATTTAGTGTCTCCAATTAACCTGACTGCATGTTTTTGGACTGTGGGAGGAAACCGGAGCTCCCGGAGGAAACCCTCGCAGACACAGGGAGAACATGCAAACTCCACACAGAAAGGACCCGGACCGCCTGGGTATCGAACCCAGGAACTTCTTGCTGTGAGGTGACAGTGCTACCCACCGAGCCAGTGCAAGGTGGGATTACAATTAGGACACAAGCTCATCCCAGTTCACACTCTGACATATTTAATGAATGACCCACTAACACCATGGGTTATTATGGGGAGCCAGTTCTCCTTCTACTGAACATATTTTTGGGTGACTGGAGAAGCCCGGCTACTCAGAGAAAACTCATGCAAACACTGAGAGAACAAGCAGCCACTGACTGCAAGCAAGGATCAAACACAGCTGGACCATTTCAACCAGATACGACATAGTGCCACCATGCTTGCACAACAAAGAGGAGAAAATGTAAACCATTTTAGGAATTCTTGAAGTAATGTACTTTCATTTTTTTTATAAATAAATAGTGCATACGTGTCACAATCTTTAACCATTTCTATTTATTTTCCCAAATGTACTAGTATTTGGCATGCAGTCATTCAGGAGTATTACACAGATTACCAGAAGAATGTTGATGTGTCATTATTCTGGTATATTGTGTGTTTGTGAGTGTGAGTGGAGTGAGATGTGTATGGAATGTTTGGCAGTAGGCAGGTTCAGCAGAGCCAGCAGATGCAGAAGCAGTAAGAGCAGACACAGTGGATCACACAAGCGCCACAGTGAACCACCACTTACTCACTGTACCCATCTTAAATCTTTAAATCATTAGTCATATGTGGCTGCCTGTAATGTGACTGGATGGCAGATGTTTGTCCACAAATGTGTTAAAGTAGTTTGATCTGTGAGCACAGCTGGAGCTGCTGCCACTGTTTAGATTGAATGTTTTGTAGAGTTCCTGCTCCAATCTTCACTAAAGCTACTATAATTTACACTGATGAATTATTGCCATTGTTCAAGAGCATTTCTAACAACCTGTAGTACATTTTATTTTGCTTAATTTGACAATGATTCAATTCAAAAGAATTGGTTTTGTAGCTACGTACTGGTCTGGGTTATTTATGTTGAATGGTGTGAGGTTTATTTTGAGTGTGGAAATGGGTAAAACCAGAATGAAGGGGATTTCATAAACTCTCAATCTTTGCCTCAGCTGGCGTGGTTTCCCACATTTGGAACTCATTAAACCAGCACCCCTCACCACCCCCACCACTAATGTACCCCTCTGTTTTAGAAAAAGAAAATGAAAAAAAATCTCTTTCCACAGACTCCCCAAACCCCCTGCTACCACCTCCTATTTCAGTGTGATCTAACTGTGAAGGAATGGTCGTTTTAAAACCAGTCAAACCCAGCAGCCATATGTTGATCAGCATATCTCTTAGAGTCTGTGTGTGTGTGTGTGGTATCTGGACTATTATGCAAAAAGCAATCAGCTGTTTCCTGCACCAGCATCACTACTGCTGTTTGTGCATATTACTACTCTAAATGTAATGAGTGTTTATCAGATAACTCTTGGCTCAACATAAACTGCAATATCCATGTTCACATTTATATACAAAGTCAAAGTACTGTACATACAAATGCCATTTCTACAAAAATTGGGACATTTTTGAAATATGCGATAAAAACAAGAATCTCTGATTTGTTAATTTTGTTAAAACTTTATTTAACTGACAGAAGTACAAAGGAAAGATTTCCAATGTTTTCACTGACCAATTACATTGTATTTTTTAAACATGAGCAAATTGTTCATGCTTAAAATTGTTAATGTTTATCAGTGTTACATAAGCTGCTCCTATTAATTATACTTTTTAATTGTTTGGGAAATGAGGATATCAATTGTTGCAGTTTTGCAAGTGGAATAATTGGCCATACTGGTTAGTTACAAGACCTTTTGCTCAACAATAAGCGGTCATCATTGACTGATTCTTCTGTTCATGATGTGCCACATATTTTTAATAGAAGACAGATCTGGACTGCTGACAGGCGAATCAAGCACATGAAATATGTGTCTATGAAGCCTTTCTGTTGTAGTGCTCATCTGACCATATTCAGCCATTCAGCAGTGGTTTCTGGCTTTTACTATTAAGATTCCTCTCAATTTCATGAATCTTTTCACTATATTATAAGTAGCAGATGGTGAAACACCTTAAGTAAAGACCTAAAGTATTTGCAGTCTTGCACTGAGAAATGTTCTGTTCAAACTTACTGGTAATTCTTTAACAAACCGTGCCTCAAAGTGTTGTGCCATGACCCATCTTTGCAGAAAAAGATTGAACTTCATTTTGTTTGTTAATATACATTCATTCCTGGATTCACACCTGCAACACATTCCAAAACAGTTGTAATGGTAAAGCATTTACCACTCTGTAATGTTGCCATTCCTTCTCACAAGGACGTTTTGGTACCAAGAATACCAAGCGACCAAGTGTTTTATGTGTTATTTTGTCCCATTCTTTTTGTAAACAAGTCTTAAGGTGTCCAATGGTACGGGGTTGTCATTGTCACATTTTCATTTCAAAATTCTCCACACATTCTCTATTGGGGACAGGTTAGGACTGCAGGCAGGTCAGTCCAGGACCCATAATCACTTCTTCCACAGCCATGCCTTTGTAATGTTTGCAACAAAATGCATGGGCATCTCTGCTTAAAATGTCGTCTTAAAGGCAGCATATGTTGCTCTAACATCTCAATGTACTGTTCAGCTTTAATGCTACATCACAGAAGTGTAAATGACTTTTGCCAACGACAGTAACACAACCCCATACCATGACAGACCCAGGCTTTTGGAATTGTTGCTCATAACAGTCTGGATGGTCCTTTTTGTCATAGGTCATGAGCACATGTCCCTTTCTGGAATACTGATTTGTCTGTAGGGGCAGTTATAGCCAAGTGCTTAAGGTCCTAGACTAGTAATCAAAAGGTCGCTGGTTCAAGCCTCACCACTGACAGGTTGCCACTGTTGGACCCTTGAGCAAGGCCCTTAACCATAAATTGCTTAGACTGTATACTGTCACAGTACTGTAAGTTGCTTTGGATAAAAAAAGCATCTGCTAAATGCCAAAAATGTAAATGTAAATGTCTGACCACAATACATGTTTTTACAGTGAGATTGTCCATCCCAGATGCCGCCAAGCCTAGAGAACCTGGCGTCGCTTCTGGACATGACTCTTCCTTTCTTGAATACCGCTTTTGTACCAAATCATTTTTACAATCACCTGTTGACATCATTTGTTTTAAATCACATAATTATTTATTTTTTACCCTTATTGCTACCCCTAAATTGTCCCAATTTATTTGGGAATGTGTAGCATACCTAGGAATGGAGGTAAAAAAACACTTTGTTCCTTAGACTTCTTATGGGGATTCACTTTGGGAATGTTACTGTTTCCTCCCATTTCCTCTCTTACTTTCTTTTCCTGTCTTTTTCTTTCTCAGGTGTTGAAATCACAGCAGAAAGTTTCATGGACAGGTTAGATAACGGCTTCCTGTTGTGTCAGCTGGCTGAGACTCTGCAGGAAAAATTTAGGCAGAACAGTGGGGAACTATCGCCACCGTGCAAGGTACCTTCTCTAAATGATTTACAATATTTTTTTTAGTAAAATTAAGTTAATGAAACCAAAATACTTTTGACTTCTTGATAGTTTTCATAGAAAACTCTAGCACGTCTGAGATGTGCACCTGAGAGATAGATTGTCTGGAATTGTACCGGCAGTAGGACAGTGAACTTCGGAAGAAATGCTGAGTGGGCTGATTTATATAAACACTATTGCAAAATGATTACCTTTTTCTTTACAAAATTCCCATAGATGGTAAAAACATTAAGGGTGGTATATTTTTTGTAATAAATTAAGGAAACATTTCTGTTTTTGTTGGATGAAACCCAATTTCTTTTTTGCTAGTTATGCCTCCTAGTAGATTAACTAATAGAGCCCCTTTAGGAATAGCAGAACAGAGGAACTATTTAGTGCACATAATTCTTACTGTAGTGTACTTAACTGCTTTACTATGATTATAAAGTTTGTATTTTTAATTGTTTTTGTAGTGATTTCAAAGGATTAAAGAAAAAAACACAAAGAAATGTGGATCATCTCGCACACTGGAAAAATTGTAACAGCAGATGTTTGAACAATCCCTGGCCTTAACATTCCAGATCAGAATATTACATTCTTCTCTGATTAGTATTCATATTCTCTATGTTTAACTCCAGGGGAACCTAACACAGACAAAACATTGGCTTACCAGACAAATGACATCAGCATTTTATTGTTTCTGTTCAATCACATGGAATTCCCTTTGTGCACTATTTCGAGAACCTATCTGATCCAACAGAATGTGTCTTAAACCAAATACTGCACAGTCAGTGGTTTATTTTAGAGACTTGGATTGGGTTTTAGGTTCATGCATTTCCTTGAATAAAATAGTTTATTTTATTAACTTATATACCCTTAACAGCTACTTTATTAGATTTACCCAACTTGTACATATATTCATTCATATATAAGCTACACTTTCCATATAAATACACTTTGTGGGTATACAATTACTGTCTGCTTGTAGCCCATCTGTTGCTCTGTACTTTGTCTTTCCATCTGCCCCATCCATCAATTGAAAGTAGCACCAATTTTACCCCAACTGACTAGATGTTACTTGGGTGATGATCCATTCTCAGTGCAGCAATGACAGTAATGTGGTAACTGGATTATGTACTGGTATTAGTGTGTCAAGCGCAGCAGTGTTGTATGAATGGATACACATTTTGTGCTGGAGGTAAATATGCTTTGACTAAAAATCTAAAACCAACAGCATCCTGTACTTAGAACTTATCCACCACTAAAGGCTAGATAAGTATTAATACACAGTGTCAGTAAAAAAAGAAGAAAAAAGCTATTGTGTTTTTATATGTGTGTACAGGTTATGTGTTTCTTATAATAAGGTTATTAAGGGTAAACACTATATGAAACCCCAAGATTACACTATCATGTTACTACCATGTTACTGTCACTGTACTGCATTTTCTTGAATTTTATACAATGTTATTTTATTATAGATCTCTAAGTTTAAAAATGCAACAACAACTTGAAAACCAAGCTGGGATAATATATATTGTAGGATTTATGGCTATGCCAGCTCAAGTGCATGTTGTCATTACAGAAAAAGTGGAATATACAAACAAAAAAATATATAAATTTGTCAATTTGTTATTGATTATATGACTTTCAGTGACATTGTATTAATGTTGAAAAAATGTAAAACAGAAGCATTTATACTTGTGGTCTTTTTTGCCCACCAAACTATGGTGAACCTAATAAAGTGGGTGCACACTTTATGGCCAAATGTTTGTGGAACCCATGTATAAACTTGTTGCTTTAAAACCATAGAAATTGTAAGTAGAAATTAAAAATAAAGCTTAAAATGGAGATGCTCATTCAGTGGCCATATCAGCTTTTACTATAATGGAAAGACTGCATAACATTTTAAAAGATGACTTCTTTTAGAGCATTAGTGAAATCAGACACTGATGTCAAATATGGTTAAGCAATAAAATACTCCACTTCATCCCAAAAGGGTTGAATAAAGTTATGCTCAGTGCATGGCAGTCATTTTCTTTCACAACAAACACTGCCAACCATCTTTTACACATGTTGTTCACTGTTTTAAGTATGTTGTATGCTTAACACTACTCTGTGGCATTGTGAAGGATGACCTTGGTTTAAAGTTTGTTAGCTGTGTACTCCCAATCCGTTTAGCATTCAGTAAACAGCTCTTTTGTTAGTACTGCATTTAGAAGCAGTTTGGAACTGAGTAGTAAGTGCTGCATCTGAAGACAGGATTTTAAGCCTAGGTTGAATATGTTTTCTTCCAGATTTAAATGCATGGCAGAATGTAAACTGGCTATTCTAAATTACATGTATGTGACTGATAATATGATTGTGGTGCCCTGTGACTCTCACCCTGTGCTTCGTGTATTGTACCTAGTATGTTCAGGTGGCTCTGTATTCTCCGTGAACTTGTTTGTTTGTTGTTTCTTAAACTAAGGCAGCACATTTTATGATAGACTGGCATTGATTGATTTGTTTTAACAGTATGGTCTAATTGTGTTCTCTAGATATTTGCAGAATAAATATGATAAATAAATACATATTTTTAATAATGTAAATCTAGCACACAGCAGGTCATACATTTGAAGGTAGCATCATATGACAGTGCCACCCTGACCTCTTGGTCACTATATATGTGTGCTTCATTCGATGCATCTTTTAGCAACAGATTTGGCTGTTATACACAAACTAGTTCAAAGGAGTGTCCGTATATATTTGGCCATTTATTGGATGTAGTTATAGCTGTGGCTGTACAATTTATTAAAGTGGCTTAACAGAATTTCAGCTTTTCACTGATGGGTTTTTCAGTGTTTTTCAGTATTATGTTATTCAGTATTGATTGACTTATTGCATGTCTTGAATGATGCCGGTTTGCCCTCCTTAACAAATCAATACTGGGCAGATATCAGTTTCAGGTTGTTGATATGAAATATGTTTCAGGAATATCAGAATATTGTTTGACTTTCTCTCTCATACAATGATGTCTGGAATTGTGCCAATTTGCCATGGCATGTCCAAAACTTGGCAGTGTAGGACGGTGAACTTTGGAAAAATGCTGAGCGGGCTGATTTACACAGAGAAGTCATTACCTTTTCCCCCAAATTCCCCCTAGATGGTAAACGCATTAAGGGTGGTAGATTTTGGTGGTAAATTTCTGTTTTTGTTGGCTGAAACTCATTTTATTGTAAGTGTCCTCAATGACTTTTTACTGGTTATGACTTCATGCAGTTTAACTACTAGAGCCTCTTAAGAATAGCAGAACTGAGGAACTACTAGTGCAGATCATTCTTACTGTACTGTACTTTATCGCTTTACTATGTTTATAAAATGAGTATTAATTCTTTGTTTTTATTTGTAAATCAGTGCAGTTTATTTGGGATTATAATAAATCAAGGCCTATGAGGTGATGTCATGATGGGACAGAATATTATAGCTTGAACATACCAGCAAGCTAGTACATCCTGAGATGCATAATGCTACATTAAAACATTGGGATGAGAGAGAAAACATCACATTTGAGTGGAAATATTTGAGGTCATGGCTCCTAAGGGACAGAATAAGAAAGAAATGGGGAAAGGAATACTGGAGTCTATTGATTGTGAATTCCACACAAGAGTGAGAGACACATTTTACAAGCTGGAATGGGGGAGATGTTTGGTAGTTGTATATGTGTGAGTGTGGCCACTGTATTTTGTGTGTTTTTTGTTAGTACCTTGGTTAAAACATCTTGCACTTGGGTTTTTTTTTTTTATTCTTGCAGGTGTGGGGCTTCACTTCGTGATTACAGAAATAGTTGGCCAGTACATGAATCAAGCAGTATTTAACCAAGTTGAACTGCTCACTTTCTATCTGGGGTGAAGTAGCTTTCCACCTGTTTGGGATGTGCAGTTGATGGGCACTTGTCACTCTTTTCTCTCTCCACTAGGGCTGGCACCGATCCGATACTCTTTATCGGTATCGGTCCAATATTGGCCCAAATCACTGGATCGGATATCGGAAGGAAAAAACGTGTACTCCGATCCGATACAGTTGCTTAATGTAAATAACACTTAATGTAAATAAGGCCATTATTTGTGTGTAAAGCAAACAACACACGAAGATACATTCCAACAGAGCACTGTTCATTGCCAGCTCACTCGGCAACTGCCGTAACAAGGTGCATCTTGATGACATCATTAACATGTGCCACTGATCTTCAATTCATCTGCAACAGCCATTCAGAAATTAAAACACACTTATCTACTTAAACTTTTAACATTTTAAAAAAGCATCTACTACTGCCACATCTAAAAGCACTGTTTAAACACAATTAAAATCATCTACTACTGCCACATCTAAAAACACTGTTTAAACACAATAAAAATAGCTTTATAAATGATAAATCGCTCACCTGAGATAAAGAAAACCTATCTTGTCCCGACTTGGAGATCTCTCACATCCTCAACGATTAATCCATTATTGTACACCGTTTCCCGTTTAGGCACAGATGTCCTCTTCAAAATCCAGCAGGGTTTAATAATCTAAAAATGTGACAGAACATTAACGGAAAATCTCAACTCTGTGTCAGTTCTAATTGGTCCATCGCGTTTGACATCCACATCTTCCAATTGTAGACACTTTAAACGACACAATAATAATAATAAGTTACACTTATATAAAGCAAGGTGTGTCACGTGAACAACAGCTCGAACGTAAGTGAAACCAAAAATGCTGCTAAATGTTCTGTGTGTAAAAGGGAAAATAAAAACAGCAGTTTTGCATAAGTGTGATGTTGTAGGTTCTGTATTTATTCCTTTAGAATATTTGTTACACAGTCTGAGCATTGTTATTTAGATAGCTAGTTTAACCATGGTGCATTGAGCATGTATTATTACTGCTTAGTTGTTTGAGAGAAGAAATGACAGTATCGGATTGGTATCGGTATCGGCAGATACTCAATTTGCAGTATCGGTATCGGACATAAAAATGTGGTATCGAGCCCTACTCTCCACCCTTTGATGGTGGGACTTTAGGCCGGCAGAGCCTAACTTTCTAGTATTTGTTAACTTTCTAGAAAACAGGATTGAACCTTCAAACAGAATTGATCAGATTGCAATCTTCTTTACTGTTCTCTGGGTGTGAAAGCTGGACTATAAAAAAGCAGGAAGGAAAAATATTGATGCCATTGAACTTGCTGGCAAAGAGTACTTCGGATAGCAAAGAAGACAAACAAAAGGATTTTCGAATGCATTCAACCATGTCGCAAAAGTGATCAAATACACACCTTATACTTACAAAAATTACAATGGTAAAATACAATTCAATTCGTATTACTTTTAGTTCATGTTTAGAAATTATTGCTACTTTATTTGCTCTCTGCTTAAAAATCCTTAAGGCTGGTTTAGGTTTAAGACATATTTAGATGCTGGGCTGGATGTGCAAGCTGGTTCTGTGCAGGAGTCGGTGGGGGAGCATGAAATTGTTCAGAGAAAAATCGGATCCACTGTTAACTGCATTCTTCCAACATGACATCATCATATCTTAGACCCAGGCACACATTTCCTGGATCGAATCATATGCTGTATAACTTTCATTCTGTGAGTATGTGTGTGTTAGATGACATGATATCATACATTTCCAGCAACCCTTATTCTCATCAAGCCCGTTACTTTAGCTTTTACTGTCATGTACAATACTGAATTTTGAATAAAGGGTGGTGGTTAATCCTGGACTATGTAACCAGAGCTGTCGATGATGGGAAACAGATCAGTCATTGATTGCAGATTAGTGATCAGACCCTTAAAAAGAGCTGCAGGGTTAAAAGATGATGGGAAAGAAATAAGCCAGTTTAAACTAAACTGGAAACACTTGGAATAGATCTTTTGGAATTAGTTTGGTCCATGTGAATATGGACAGAAGGAACATAAAATGTAAGTAAGTCTGCATATGTGGACTTTAATAAAGTAGATTAACTCAACTGTATTAAAATTGCTGCTGTTATTAATAAGGTTTTTAATATTTCACCATAACAAAGCACTGCCGTTTCCAGCTACTCAGATTTGAATAAACAGATTATTTGATTTGTCCCACCAATGGCTGACTCAAGTTTGTTTCTTTCAGCAAATCCCCAGTCGGAGGATCCCATGTAGGGCTAGTGCCCCTTCTGGCTCATTTTTTGCCAGAGACAACACAGCCAACTTCCTATCATGGTGTCGTGAGGTGGGTGTTGGAGAGACATGCTTGTTCGAGTCTGAGGGACTGGGTAAGTTACCTTGCCTTAGAGAAACATTTACACATATACACTGACGAGGCATAACATTATGACTACTGACAGGTGAAGTAAATAACACTGATTATCTCTTCATCACGGCACCTGTTAGTGGGTGGGATATATTAGGCAGCAAGTGAACATTTTATCCTCATAGTTGATGTGTTAGAAGCAGGAAAAATGGGTGAGTGTAAGGATTTAAGCGAGTTTGACAAGGGCCAAATTGTGATGGCTAGACAACTGAGTCAGAGCATCTCCAAACTGCAGCTCTTGTGGGGTGTTCCCGGTCTGCAGTGATCAGTATCTATCAAAAGTGGTCCAAGGAAGGAACAGTGGTAAACCGGCGACAGGGTCGTGGGCGGCCCGTGTGGTCCGATCCAACAGACAAGCTACTGTAGCTCAAACTGCTGAAGAAGTTAATGCTGGTTCTGATAAAAAGGTGTCAGAATATACAGTACATCACAGTTACAGGGCTGTTTTGGCAGCAAAAGGGGGACCCACACAATATGAGGAAGGTGGTCATAATGCTATGCCTGATTGGTGTAGTATGCTCTATAATTACTGTTACTATAATTATTGTGGCTAATTAGTTCAATAGTAATAAAAATAATAACAATTTAACTGGAATTAATTCCAGGAAAATTTTAACTATTATTATAAAATGTAAATAACCCCCTCTACATTTAATTAATTGTGCTAACTCCCTTTCACAACTTATCATTGATTTAAGAAGTATTCAGGACACCAATTTACACAGTTGGTGTAAATTCATTGTGTTGTGGATTTGATTGCTTTGTTTAAATCAAAGGGAGAACTTCCCTATAAGATATACTGATGGTGGAGGAAGGGTAATGAAAAAAAGACGTTACAATATGTAGAAACCAATATGACCACAGCAATACAGTGAGCATAAACACTTTTATCTAAGACCAGCTTTTAGTAAAACTTTATGGATAGGCTTTGTGCTTGGTCATGTTATAAGTCAGTGTCTTTACCTCAGTGCTGTTTAGGCTGCACAGGGCAGCTGCAAAAGGTACAATACCTTTTACCCTTTTCTTCTCCCAGTCTAGAACTAAAATAATGATCTTACTCTGCATTTTAATTTATTTGCTTTTTTCTCATACTGGTTGCAAACTTTAAATCTCAGAAGACAGCAGCAAACGTTAATCCAGGTTTATTTTGTGCTCTGGTTTAGTTTAGTTTAGTTTATTTTAGTTTAGTTTGGTTTATTGTAAAAGCAACTGGAATGCATAAGTTAAGGGAGACAGAAAAGGGATAGATGAGGTAAGGAAAGTGGGCCAGACAAGTGAAACTGATTCCTTTTTATGCAGTTTTTTCCCTCTTTCCCACTGCAGTTAGACAGTAATGGCTTTGTCTGTGTGTGTGTGAGGGACTGTATATATTTTAACAGTGAAAGCTGTAGGATTTTAGAATGTGAGCATTTGGCTGCTTTCCCTCTCCCAAATCAAATATATTGTTCAAGCCTATCTGGACCTCTAGCAGGGGATAAAAGATTATTGCATAAAAAATCTCACAATTTCTATGATGTGTGATATTCAGGCATTTATTCATTTTTATTAAATACACCACCTGACGGAAACTGCACAAAATATGGCACCAGTCCATTTCAGGACGACACATACTTACTCACACCTAGGGGCAATTTAGAGCAAAACTAGAGGAAATCCCTGAAGGAAATCATGGAGGAAATCCACATGGAGACAGGGAACCACGTTTTGTTGTCCTAAAATATGATGTGTCACAATATTAAGACTTTTTATTCCAAAGCTATATAAACTATTTGTTCTAAAGAAGCAAGAACCCCTGCACATCAACACTATGCCTGATTGTTGGTATAAAGTTTCTAGTATAAATAATTTATCTGTGTTTCATTACAAATAACAAGACTCGTGTTGTCCAAAAAGTTTTTTTCAATTTTAAAGGTTATGGAAATCCCAATAACCCAAAATGTTTTTTTGAATAATTCAGGTTCTTTGTGACTACCTAGAAATGTTAGTAAGCTGTTGGATACATTTTAGTTGGCTGGGCACTTCTGGGTAGAATCACCACAGTTCCAGTTATCCTTTAATTGAATATAATGTTTCTCATTGTGGTTTGTGGAGTCCTTGAGCCTTAAGCACATTTTACTATTCCAGACTTTTTAGCTCTTTTCCCTTTGATAAGGGCATTTTGTTCCTATAATATATTTGTAAATACTTCACTTTTATAGTAAGTATAGTAAAATGCCTAATCAATTACAATTTGTAAGCTTGTTAATTAAGTGTAAAGGGTACATTACTAAGTAACTTTATTATTACTAGGTAACTGCTTAGTTTTTCTTATTTAAAAAAACAATGTTTTAAAACTGTGTTTTAGTCTGATAAACGTTTTACTGTGATAAATATGCAATAAATAGGGCCCTAATAAATTCACGGGAAAATGTGCTTAATTTAAGAATAACAGATTTCACGAATAACAGATTTTTAAAGAAAAGTGCCACATTTCACGTCAGTCATTAAATGATACTCATAAATTGAATGAGAGAATAAATGGAAGCTAAAATACACAGCACAGATTACCTTAATGGTTGTATGTAAACTAGAACATTTAGTGACAGTCTCAAAGATGAAAATTCTTGTCTGTGTTTTGACACCTCCTCTGCATCTACAGAATCGGTTGGAAGTTTTCCAAAATCAGTTACCCGAGTTGTGTTTTTAGCTGCTTTAGATTTCGACATTTTGTCTAACCGATTGCTAATGTAATGAAAGTATATAAAGTGTATAAGTAAAATAAACTGTACATTGACAAACTATTGGGAGCATAATACTTTACTGGCTTGTTCTTTTAAGGGGCATCACAGAGATGATCACATGTGTAGAGCACACTTTTACATTGACTATGGAATCTCCAAAGGGACAAAATGCACTCAATACGTAAACACATACATCAAACCTTGCCAGCACACTGCACCACAGAAAAGTCTGTTACACTGACTTAATTGCGTATGATTGTTAGGACCGCCTCATATTGCATACTGCACCTCATATTTCATACACTACGTGAATGAAAAATGGTTACTCGCTAAACACAAACCTTAAATTTTGAATTTCACAGCAAATTGCATATTTCATGGGAAACGGCTCATTTCATGGGTCCGTGATGCGATTGTCATGGCTGTACATAGGCTGTACATAGGTAGGGCCTTAGCAATAAGATATTTTTATACAACAAAAGAAGGCGGCATTCTAAACCTGGCTACATGTAGAAGCTGTTTATAATCTTACAATGATGCAGTTACATTTGGAAAATTAATTTATTACTAATTTCTGCTTCTTTTCCCCTACTTTATTTGCTGCCAAAGCATATATGTGTACATGAAGATGACATTAAATGCAGGTGGGATTCATTAAGGTGTAAAGATGATGTAAGGATTTTTATCGCATGTTGTGCTGTGTAACTTAACCATTACCTTTCCATGCAAATCAGTCATGTTTCATGAGATATATCTAACAATGAACAGATGTTCATTTAAAATGCATAACTGTGATTTGACTTTATAACAAGACATAGCAGTTGTTTTCTATAAGCATATACATTTTTTAAATGTAAGTTAAGTTAACAGTAATCCTGATTAAGTAATTGGTTACCTTTGATATATTTGCTGCTTGCTCTTTTACTAAAACATGTAGTACCACCTACCACCTTCAGTACCATCCATACATTCTTATTTTTTGTTTTTTCATCGTTCACCATCAGATTCTTTCATTGTCGGGAGGTTTTAATCATTTGTAATAATGGTTCTGTATGTTCTCCAGTGTTGCACAAACAGCCACGTGAGGTCTGCCTGTGCCTTCTGGAGCTGGGGAGGATAGCAGCTAGGTAAAATGCATACATTTCTTCTCACCAATCATGCTCGTGATAATGATTTCTCTGATAGATGGATTGTTCTCTGCCAGGTACAAGGTAGAACCACCGGGTTTGATTAAGCTGGAGAAAGAGATTGAGCAGGAGGAGAAAGCCCCTGAGCCCCCACCATCCCCCGTCTCTCCCACTCAGGGCTCTTCATCTACCAAATGCTCCTCCTGCAAAAAAAGCACTGGCAAGCTCCTGGATGATGCCGTAAGTATGATATATAGCTGCTGCCATTATCAACTCAGTAGGCTCACAATCTTGTGAGGTCTTGGGATCCAAGCAAGAGCATATGTCGCAAAGTGCGTGGAAATGCAGACTTACAGACAGACAGACAGATAATAGATAAAACTAAATCAGTATTATAGCACTGTTCAGAGTTAGGTTCAGAAGTATGTTAGAGCTCATTATGTAAAATACAGATACATTTCTTACTGCCATATAAGTTGTAGCATAACACAAGAAAATCTTAATTAATAATATAATTCTGTTTCCTGTTTTGTAGTTCTCTAAACTGTTGCTTTTTAATATGCTAGTTTTATTTTTAAATTATCCAAATTTAAAAATATATATATATATAAATTTTAATATATATTTTTTTAAATTTATTTCACAGTGGTACATTTGGCAAATAAATAATAACTGTGCATGAATTATGCTGAAATATGTTTGTTCCATAGAGAGAAGTGTTTAAAAAAATTAGAAAATTAACAAAACTTGTCATTTGCCCAGTGGAGCACTAACTTTTGCATACAACTATGTCTGGTTTTTACTGTAAAATAGAATATAATGTTATGTAAGTGCTCCATATTCAATTCTATCTTCAATTTTTCAGAGCAATTTTATTCATGTAAATACCAATTTAAACCTTCTCCTTCTACACGAAGAAGGAAGCATAATTTTCCACATACATAAAACATTATAATAAAAGTTGATTCAATTCAAAACATTATAATAAAAGACAGTGTTTTACAGTTACCTGTATGTAATATATAAAGAACTTTGACTGTACTGCTAAGAGTGAACAGACTACACAGCCTGCATTTGCTGTTGCTGCAATTATAGCTAAATCTGAAATACATTCTCTAAACATGTAGTTTTCTTTCAAAGTTTATGCCAACAATTTGATTATCATTTAATGAATGAATTAGTTTTACTGTAAAGTGTGTACAAATGGTGAACATAGGTTAATATTTAACTAAAATGTGTTTATACATGTCTTGGCTCAGGTAAGGCACATTTCTGAAGATCCTCCGTGTAAGTGCCCCAATAAGTTCTGTGTGGAGCGTCAGTCACAGGGCCGCTATCGAGTTGGGGAGAAGATACTTTTTATTCGGGTAAATATTCTATTTAATATTCTATACATGTATAGTCTCAACCCACTAGTTAAGTCTTTTCTATCGCACAACATCAAATAGTCAATTATATAGCTTCATCATAGACACCTCTTTCTAAATTACTGCTTAAGCAATTTACAAAGACCATGAAAAGAGTGCTAACGTTTCTGGCACTCTCACAGAAGCGTGCAAATAGAGAGAGTTGTTCTGATAGACAAAGCAGAGAGGAATCTCTTTTAAAAGTAAGAATTCATAGTTAGGCATTAACAACATAGCCTTGTAGGTATGATAGGAAGGAAAAGCATACGCAACCTTTGTTTAGGCTTTTAAAAGTTAAATAAAATCAAACTGTAGCAAGTTAAATGTTTTCATTAAGAACATCCCAGTCTTGAGATTTCAGATTTTGCAACAATTCATTTTAACTTACTTGTGACCTTATGCTGAGAGGAAATTTGTCCAAATGGTCAAATTCGAGCACAACCAAAATCAGGTCTACAGTTCATTTGCAAAGCAGCATTAAAGCCAAAGGCAATGTAAAGCTTATTTGACTATGGAAACTGACACCTGTTTTAACAGCTTTTATTTCAGGCAAATCCAGACCAATGTTGTTAACACAAGGTGATAGTTTGAGTTTCCTTTCCAACCTTTGTTCCATGTACTTTGTAATATTTGTAGTCAACTTAGCCTCTATGTTTAAATATTTTTATTTATATGGCCAAAGAAAAGACACCATGGTTAAAGAATGGTTTAAGAATTCATGCCACAAAGATAAATTATAGAACTTTGTATACCACCAAAATAATTCAACTTGACTGCTGTGTGTTTTATTTTGACCCTTCTGATAGAATTCAAAATTTTTTATATTCCTCGAATATAGTCATTAAAAATTTAATCTACTACACAGTGGCCCAGCTAGTAGAATAAGCTACATGGGTCCCAGGGACCTGGATTTCATTCTTGCATCTAAACACTGTCTGTGAGGGGTTTTATTTTTTTTTTCTCGAAACATTCATTTCAAGGCCGCTTAGGTGTCACAGCGGTAAAATACGCTAGCACACCAGAGCTGGGATTTCGAATACATTGTATCGAATCTCAGCTCTGCCATCTGGCTGGGCTGGGCGGCTATATGAACAACGCTTGGCTGTTGTTCATCCAGGGAGGGAGCCGGTAAGGGACCTCATAACTGATGCAATTACGACCTCTGCTGGCTGATTGATGGTGTCTGCACTCTCTGTGCACAAGGCTGATCGCATATGAACTCGCCTCGTGCAGGTGAAAAGATGCAGTCGGTTACTGCGAGGGGGCGTGTCAGTTCGGTCTACTAAATCGGGGCGGGGCTCAGCACCAGTAGAGAGGAAGCATAACGCAATTGGGTAAATAAAAATGGACGCGCTAAAAACCGAAAGAAAAAGGGAGAAAATGCATTAAAAAAACATTCATTTCAACTTCCATACACATGCAGAAGGTGGATTGGCTGCTTAAATTGCCCATAGGTATGAGTGAGTAAATGTGTAGATGTGTAATGCCCTGAGATGGATTGACACCCTGTCTAGAGTGCTATTGTACTGGGTTAAAAACACAAGCGCTTAAAGATGTGTACAAGGAGCATCCCGCAACAGGCCACATGCTGCTACCTTACTAATTAAGTTTGTTGCCTGGTGCCTATGGGAACTCCGTTACTTGGCAACACGAAACAGAAAGGGTGGGTGATCTAGATCAAAATATCCTGTATATCGGTGTATGTGCGCTGTTGTTCTCCTCACTTACAGCCTAACAGTAATATACTCTGTGCTAACAGTGCATTGGGGGAGATGAGAGTGGGAAAATTGGCTGAGCTTCAGTGAAGCCAAATTGACTCTTTAAAATCTTTGATGAAGTGGATGAAGACTGTTATAAGTCTGTCAATACTGACTGAACTGGATTACAGTTTATGGTTTTTACAGACTGTTTTAAGATATAAATAGAGAACTATAGTTGATCTAAAAACCTTTGTCCAGTCTGTTTAAGTGCATTCATATTTACCAACCTGATTGTATTATTTTTTGTAAATTTTCCTATCATGCATGTGTATGTTTACTCTGAATGTGTCTTAATTAAACAAACAAAAAAAGATTAAAAACTCTTGATTCAGTCAATAGGCACAGCCAAAACACTTTATTTCCAATGTGTTAACACAAATCTCCTTAAATTAGAGAACACTTGTGGTAAAATGATACAGTTAGTATGTCCTCACTCTTTGTGACAGACATTTTACTGATTTCATTTCATTTAGTGCCTTGACAGTTATATTTACCTTCACATGTACTCATCTGGCATACAGTTTATCCACTGTGACCTACTAGATCCTATGTTATCTGGTTTCTTTTTGATCTATAGTGTATTTATTTCCAAACTATCCTTATTTAGCTATAACATTAAATTATTTAAACATTAATATGTTTATTAATTTATTCTTCTTCATTAGCTGCACACTTTACATAAGGCAGGAATACATCCTGAACAGGATGACAATCCATTATACACTAAATTATTTAGTAACTCACTTACTCCTAAGGGCAGTTTAGAGCAGCCAGTCTACCTTTTTTATGTTTTGGGAGGTGGGAGAAAACTGCAGTACAGTAGACCCTTGACTTACGAATTTAATTGGTTCCGAAGGGCTGTTCTTAAGTCAAAATGTTTGTTAGTTAAACCTATTTTTCCCATAATAAATAATGTACATACAATTAATCCGTGCCAGACCTCCCAAACCACCCCCTTACCTAACCTTTCTAATGTCTTAAATGGTCTTTTTTGTTATAAATACAAGTATATTTTTCCTTAAATCTTAAATTATAGAATAGACATTACTGTAATAAACAATAATAAACAACAATACACAGTAGTACTGTACTGTACATAAACACATCACATTTCAGTACAGTACGTGTGCTGTATCATACACCATAATAACTTTCTTTTTTTATAAAATGCATCTACCACAAACAACAATAACTCTCATATTTCTCTATTATTTCCTTCTTTATTTCAATAGTGTTGTATTTTGTAGGTGTAATTGCACGAAAGAAAGAATACTTTACTCAGCGGACTTCCTTCTTCTCTCTCACTCACTGTCCTCTCTGTCTGATACACAGTGACAGCTAATGGCAGGAGTAATTATACAACAACAAATAGTAATAGATTTTTTCATTTTCTCACCACTGCGCTTTCTCTGCACCTTTTTTGAGAACATTTTAATCTAGAGTTTAACAAAATATAAAGAAAACACTGGAAAAACACTGTCTGCTGTCTGAATGTTCGCTCACTGTATATATATATAGAGAGAGAGAGACGGTCGGAGACAACTTGTTCGTAACGTCACATGTTTCAGGAATTTCAATTCGTAATCCAAAATTTGTTTGTACGTTAATTTAAAAAAGATCGTTCGTAACCCAAAATGTTCGTATTGTAAACCGTTTGTAACTCAAAGGTCTACTGTACATGGAAGTATCCCACTTCATGTTTATAGAGAAGTATAAATGATAATTGGTGACTGATATTTCATTGGTAATTTCCATTTAAAAATAAGTTTAAATAAAAATAAATAAAATTGTTAACTATGTAAATGTCGCTTGCTCTGGACAGTTAAACTCTAAATTGTAGCAGAACAAAACCAAAACCGCAGAAATTAATATACTTGCTGGTAGATGATTTGCTAACAAGGAAACCGTATTAAAATGAATAGTGGCTAAAGCAGAGCACTCTCACTAATTCTAACAATGCATTCATAGATTTATTTTGACCTTGTTAGTAAGCCAGCCTACAGAAACAGGCTGAGCAGTTGAGAGTTTGGGGCCTTGTTCAGTGGTCCACCAGTAAATGAGTTCTATTTTCCATTGGAATTAAATTCTCTCCAACACTAGTTTAAAAAACTACACAAGCAAGCTTTAAACCTTAACTGTTACACAAAAACAATACTGGACAGTGTGCCTTCTGGATTTGTATATATTCTGCCATCAAAAGCATCATTTTCTTCTTTATTGTTAGAAGTTAAGCAGTATTTACCTTTAATATACTGTATAAATTATGAATGTTTTGATTAAATAAGAACCTTCCTGGCTACCCAAAACTGAGTAATCTTTTTGTTCCAGTTGTCCTTGAATATCGTGCTGAATTCAAGGCCAAGTTATTGGTAATAAAGGATAATGTAGCAATACAGCTTTTTCTCTCATTTAGGTATTTCAAATAGCAATTGAAAATGCTTTGAATGCCTTCCAAGGCCAGGGATCTTTTCTGTCTGAAAGAGGTTACAAAGGGTGGTAGCCTGTCTACAGCTACTGGGTTCAGTTGCAGAAAATGAAAATGAAAAAGTCAGTTGAATGTTCTTTGAATTGACAGAAGAAACGTGTTTAGTGTTATTATCTTTTTAATTTTTCATCTATCATTAATACATTAGTATATAAATAAATCAGGTTTAAATGGGAGCCTTTCTATTTTTTATAAGTAGTAATTTTATTTCTATATTAATTATGTTGGGGTTTTGCAATAATAAATTTTTAAATCATTTTAACATTTTAACATTTATGCTATTACAGTTGTGACCTTGGATATTTTTCCAACAAATAAAAATTGTGTTATAATCTGTCCAATTTTCTAATACTTAAAGATTAGACATTAGAAAACAACATGGGCTGTAACATGAACTGTAACAAGAACTGTGGTGAGCACTCTGACAGTGGCCTGTGGAGGGACAAGACAACCACTTTTTTTTTGTATTGTTGGGGACCAATACTCAGATGCCACAGGACAAGAGGGCTATGACATCTGGGACAGACCAACAGAATTGCAGAAAAATGTAATACTGGTGATGAGGTACCAGTACCACACAGTGTGACACACAACTTGCATTGAACCCTTCTGTGTATGGAGCTATGTAGTTGCAGGCCAGTCTGTGTCCATGGTAAATCCAGTCCACCATAAAAAGCACCTACAATGAGAATGCAGACATCAGAACTGGACTTTGGAGCAATGGAAGAAGGTCAACTGTTCCGACAAATAATGTTTCAAGATCAAGTGAAAAGCTGGGAAGAGATTGCACTGTAGAAAAATCCACAATATGAGATAGGCAGGTCAGAGCTGTTTTGACATCACTTTGGCTGGGTGGTCATAATGTTTTGTATATATATTCTGCAGAGTAAGCAGAGTAAGTAAATTACACAAGAGTTGCACAGTGGTGGTGTACGTAAATCAGGGCTCTTCAATACTGGGCCTCCTCTTCTATTGTGTGAATTATTTCGTGATTGAGCTTGTCCCTGCACTCAAAGCCTATTAAGCCAGTGACTGCAGAGCCTCAGGGCTTTTTACACTTGGACCCTTATGACCTCTCTCCCTCATCCTGTTAAGCACCTCATGAATGTTTTATATTATTACACTACCCCAGGGCAAAATAAAATATTTTCTGTATAAAGATATAGGATACATGTTCTTTTTCTCCTTCAAATTGTCCCTGTTTGCTCTTTGTTTGTCCTGCTTCCCTCTAGCTCCCATTTTTGATAAGTTGTTGGTGTATAATGTGTTTTGCTGGGCCAGCTCTTTATTTTAAAGTGGCAGCTACATTGGAGGGTGAGAACAACAACTAGTGTATTTTGCCCTTTATAAAAGTTTAATCAGGTCTATCAGTGGCTGTTTGCACTAGTACAGGGAAGGAATTCATACAGTCATTGGTGGGTTTTTTGTATCTGACAGGGATAGAATTATTATGTATTTTATATAATCTGCATTATTATATAATGGTGTTTACTAAATGTATGAATTTTAAGTGCATTTTAAATGATGCCCTTGAATGCAAGGCAAGTATGCAACCACAGGGCATACAACCACCCTTGAATGCAACGGGGCATACAACCCCCCTTGAATGCAACGGGGCATACAACCACCCTTGAATGCAACGGGGCATACAACCCCCCTTGAATGCAACGGGGCATACAACCACCCTTGAATGCAACTGAGCATACAACCACCCTTGAATGCAACCACGAGGCAAGCCGTAGCCTAGTGGTTAAGGTACTGGACTAGTAATCAGAAGGTCGCTGGTTCAAGCCCCACTACTGCCAGGTTGCTGCTGTTGGGCCCTTGAGCAAGGCCCTTAACCCTCAATTGCTTAGACTGTATACTGTAATGTAAGTCGCTTTTGATAAAGGCGTCTGCTAAATGCCAAAAATGTAAATGTATGTTCTAGGGTAATGTAATTATATATTTAACAAAATGATTCAAAAAGAGTAAACTGTCATCTGCTAGTACTTTTTCCACAACATTCATTTATTTAGACACCTTCAATGGTGGCAGCCTAGCGTGATAGAGAGCTGCGTGCCTAAGTGCCTAAGTACCTGAGAGCCTAACCTGAAACTGTGTATTGGATTTGTGGCTGATGCAGGATGTGGAATGTATGCCGCTTTCAGCTTCAAGAGTAATGCAACATTTGATATAGACCAGTGACGTCTATGGTGGGGCACAATTAACTTTGTTTGGGCAGTATCTAACTTGTCTGTAAAACTACATTCAAATCTATTTGCTTAATGAATTCAAACAAATGCACCTCATCAATGGAGTCACAAATGCACATATTAACTTTTATTTAGACAGACAGATAGATAGATGGATAGATATGCTGCCACTTTTATTTCCTTTTATCTTTTGAATTTAGATAGATACGTAGATAGATAGATAGATAGATAGATAGATAGATAGATAGATAGATAGATAGATAGATGATAGACAGACAGACAGACAGACAGATATATATATATATAGACAGACAGATAGATAGACAGACAGATAGATAGATATGCTGCCACGTTTATTTCCTTTTATCTTTTGAAGATAGATAGACAGACAGACATACAGACAGACAATGACAGCATTTGATTTCACAAAACTGGTATATGACCTTGCTATAGAGCATCACATCCAGAGTTGTCAAGCAGTGTACGATCATTGTGGTCTTCAACTGTAGTAACACATCAAATGCAACATTTCAGTGCAGGGAAACCCAGTGCTATCTGTGCCTTGACCTACAGCCAAAATAACACGTTTTGTAATAATGCAAAACAGTTTGACCAGTGATGTTTATTGCTTGAAAAGAAAAGTTGCACAACGATCTTATATCTGGGCAAACTATTTGTAATATTGATATTGTCATGCACCGCTCCACAGCGACATATTGTGGTGCCAGGTCCCAGCGGCCCCTAATGTAAAGACGCGTTTATCTAATATGACAATCTGTAAAAGCAACCCCTACTTGTTTTTATTCATCCTTTTTTCATTATTGGATTATTAAATAATCATAGAAACTTGGCTTCTAACCAACCAGTAAACGCGACATATTGGCATTCTTTTTATTCACCCCATGGTTTATTGGATTGTAAGTGAGATTGCCATGACACCCAGCCTTGGAAATGTGCCTGAAGGAACCAGCTGGTGACAGAAAGCCAAAATTGGGGTGTGAAGAAGCAAGTGGAGGTGATGAAGGGAGAATAAAATGAATTTAGTAACTGACTGTCTGTGTGAACATTGAAAGCAGAAAGGGTTTTCTGTTCCAGATCTATGTTGTTTAGGGGGCAGGGGAGGGGTTCTGGCTAGGCAGTTTTTGTACAGGTAATATACAGGGGTTGGACAAAATAACTGAAACACCTGGTTTTAGACCACAATAATTTATTAGTATGGTGTAGGGCCTCCTTTTGCGGCCAATACAGCGTCAATTCGTCTTGGAAATGACATATACAAGTCCTGCACAGTGGTCAGAGGGATTTTAAGCCATTCTTCTTGCAGGATAGTGGCCAGGTCACTACGTGATGCTGGTGGAGGAAAACGTTTCCTGACTCGCTTCTCCAAAACACCCCAAAGTGGCTCAATAATATTTAGATCTGGTGACTGTGCAGGCCATGGGAGATGTTCAACTTCACTTTCATGTTCATCAAACCAATCTTTCACCAGTCTTGCTGTGTGTATTGGTGCATTGTCATCCTGATACACGGCACCGCCATTGGATGCACATGGTCCTCCAGAATGGTTCGGTAGTCTCGGTAGTCCTTGGCAGTGACGCGCCCATCTAGCACAAGTATTGGGCCAAGGGAATGCCATGATATGGCAGCCCAAACCATCACTGATCCACCCCCATGCTTCACTCTGGGCATGCAACAGTCTGGGTGGTACGCTTCTTTGGGGCTTCTCCACACCGTAACTCTCCCGGATGTGGGGAAAACAGTAAAGGTGGACTCATCAGAGAACAATACATGTTTCACATTGTCCACAGCCCAAGATTTGCGCTCCTTGCACCATTGAAACCGACGTTTGGCATTGGCACGAGTGACCAAAGGTTTGGCTATAGCAGCCCGGCCGTGTATATTGACCCTGTGGAGCTCCCGACGGACAGTTCTGGTGGAAACAGGAGAGTTGAGGTGCACATTTAATTCTGCCGTGATTTGGGCAGCCGTGGTTTTATGTTTTTTGGATACAATCCGGGTTAGCACCCGAACATCCCTTTCAGACAGCTTCCTCTTGCGTCCACAGTTAATCCTGTTGGATGTGGTTTGTCCTTCTTGGTGGTATGCTGACATTACCCTGGATATCGTGGCTCTTGATACATCACAAAGACTTGCTGTCTTGGTCACAGATGCACCAGCAAGACGTGCACCAACAATTTGTCCTCTTTTGAACTCTGGTATGTCACCCATAATGTTGTGTGCATTGCAATATTTTGAGCAAAACTGTGCTCTTACCCTGCTAATTGAACCTTCACACTCTGCTCTTACTGGTGCAATGTGCAATTAATGAAGATTGGCCACCAGACTGGTCCAATTTAGCCATGAAACCTCCCACACTAAAATGACAGGTGTTTCAGTTATTTTGTCCAACCCCTGTATATATATATATATATATATATATATATATATATAATAGTATATATATATATATACCGATCAGCCATAACATTAAAACCACCTCCTTGTTTCTACACTTACTATTTTTATCCACTTACAATGTAGACGCACTTTGTAGTTACACAATCACTGACTGTAGTACATCTGTTTCTCTGCATGCTTTGTTAGCCCCCTTTCATGTTATTCTTCAATGCTCAGGACTCTCCCAGGACCACCACAGAGCAGGTATTATTTGGGTGGTGGATCATTCTCAGCACTGCAGTGACACTGACATGGTGGTGGTGTGTTAGTGTGTGTTGTGCTGGTATGAGTGGATCAGACACAGCAGCACTGCTGGAGTTTTTAAATACTGTGTCCACTCACTGTCCACTCTATTAGACACTCCTACATAGTTGGTCTACTTTTCATCTATTGCTGCTGTTTGAGTTGGTCATCTTCTAGACCTTCAAAAGTGGTTACAGGACGCTGCCCACAGGGCACTGTTGGCTGGAAATTTTTGGTTGGTGAACTATTCTTAGTACAGCAGGGACAGTGAGGTGTTTAAAAACTCCAGCAGCGCTGCTGTGTCTTATCCGCTCATACCAGCACAAAACACACTAACACACCACCATTGTGTCAGTGTCACTGCAGTGCTGAGAATGATCCACCACCCAAGTAATGTCTCTTCTGTGGTGGTCCTGTGGGGGTCCTGACCATTGAAGAACAGGGTGAAAGCAAGCTAAGAAAGTATGTAGAGAAACAGATGGACTACAGTCAGTAATTGTAGAACTACAAAGTGCTTCTATATGGTAAGTGGAGCTGATAACTGATGTCTTATCAGTTTTTTAGTTTCAATAATTGAGTCTCAACAGCATTTGAAATGGCTAAACATAAACACTGATCTCTCACTTTCTCTAGATGCTGCACAATAAACATGTGATGGTTCGGGTCGGTGGGGGCTGGGAGACCTTCGAAAGTTACCTGCTAAAACACGACCCCTGTCGTATGCTTCAGATTTCTCGAGTGGAGGGGAAAATGTCACCCATCTCCCTCAAGTCTCCTACCATCAAGGATTTAACGCCTGATAGCTACCTGGTGGTGGCAGCCCACTACAGAAGCAAGAAGTGATAAATGAGGAATACAAGGGCAAGAATGAGCCATGAGGTTGAGCGCAATCCCTGAACTGTGTTACTGACATGTAAAGCACAGCTATTATCTTGCATTAGCTTTTCTAAAAATATGATGCTTGACCATTTGGTACCTAGTTACCTAGACTTGCAATCCAATTTTATTTAGCATTTCTTTTTGTCTTGCCTTTTTGTTTGTTTATACAAATATTTTGCTTTTTGTTTAAGAAGAATCTAAAAAAAAAAGTTCAGCAGTGCTGAAACAGGTTATTTGTAATGGGGCAGTTACTGGAATCAGTTACTTTTCACGTCTTACAAAACAATGCAATAACTCAATAACAATGCAGTCAGTTCTAGCCTGTGATTAAAATTTATATGTGTAATGTAATGTGATTTTGTCTAGATGCATTCTTTCTGATTAGTTATTATTTCTGTTTAACTATGATATACACTTGACAGATGTATAAACTTGAAGTAGCTTTAACATAATGAATAATATTGTCAGAACTTTTTAATGTATATATTTTGGATGTTATGTCATATGATTTCAGTACTACGCAAACTGGTTGTTCTTTGTACTTTGCTAACTATAACAGCAGGAAATTTTATTACTTGGGATGATTTTTCTTAATATACAGAATAATACATTTACATTTCCAGCATTTAGCAGACGCTTTTATCCAAAGCGACTTACACAATGAGCAATTTAGGGTTAAGGGCCTTGCTCAGGGACCCAACAGTGACAACTTAGTGGTGGCGGGGCTTGAACCGGCAACCTTCTGTTTACTAGTCCAGTACCTTAACCACTGAACTATCACTGCCCTGCATAATACTAATAATAAGAATAATAATGACTTTAGTTTGTGCAAAGACAATCAAATATAAGATGAGCCATTAACATCATTCAAATGTTATGCCTGATCTTTTTTCTGCAGTGTTTTATTCATTTTCTTGAATAAAATGGGCAAAAATGAATCCAGCATCTTTGTTCACCATCTGCACGTACGTTTAATTTCAGCTGTTACTTTACTGTGTTACTGCTTTATGGTGATACTGCTGGCTTGTGCAGTTACAATGTAAACAAATGCTAACAGGTCACATTCACCATTTTCTAATGACAAGCATTCTCATGTAGAAAAGTTCATGTTTAGTGCTGCCAAGAATGTTGCCACTTATTATTGTCATTTATCTTTTGATTTTGACTTATCTTTGATTTAAAAGACTTGATGCCATATTTTGTGCCAGAATTACATTAATCCAGTTAGCTGGTTAGCTTTCAGAGGCAGCATTTGGTTGTTTATGTGTACAAATTATTACATGTATAAAGTATTAAATGAGTTGGCTAATGGTAGGTACCAAGTGATTAAGAAAATGTAAACTCCAATTCAAACAAGTGACCAATACAAATAATTACTGATTATTAATAAACACAAAACTAAGAAAGCGTATAGGGGAACAACTGTTAGACGTTTAGTGCTGAAAATCTAGCTACTTACAGTACTCTTTTATGTTTGATGTTATGTGTTTTGTCTGATAAACATGACTTTATTCTAACAATTTGGTATCACTGATGTAAAAACTGTTTTTACATTGTTTTCTTACAACTGCTTCTGTAGTTTTTTAAGGGTCGCCACGGCGGAGAATTTGGGTCGGCATACCTTATTGCAGCCATATGCAGCCTGAAAGCAAACCTATCCTATAGAGACCTCTGCAAGCCTAGTTAAACATAGTAAATTTATATTTTAATACCCACATTAAAACTATGGATATAATTTCCATATCCATAGTTTTAGTCAGGGACTATACAAATAATCTTAAATTGAATGAAATAGTTTTTAACACATTTAATGCCACCTTAAATGTAATTTAAAACAATGTCTGTTTGACGATTTATACGTTTTCACTGGTGGCACGGTGGCTTAAGTGGGTAGCACTGTCACCTAACAGCAAAAAGGTCCTGGGTTCGAACCCCAGGTGGGGCGGTCCGGGTCCTTTCTGTGTGGAGTTTGCATGTTCTCCCCATGTCTGCGTGGGTTTCCTCTGGGTGCTCCGGTTTCCTCCAACGGTCCAAAGACATGCAAGTGAGGTAAATTGGAAATACTAAATTGTCCATGACTGTGTTCGATATAAACTTGTGAACTGATGAACTTTGTGTAATGAGTAAGTACCGTTTCCTGTCATGAATGTAACCAAAAAGTGTGAAACATGACATTAAAATCCTAATAAATAAACAAACAATACGTTTTCACTGTGTCCACATGTGTTTCCTCCCACCTGTCAAAAACAAGCACGTGCCCACATCATGTGTGTGATAGCAGTGTAATAAACTGTTTGCAGATAGTGACCTACCTAAAACATGCTTAGGGTTATGTAAGAATGAATAAATGACAGATAAAAAAGTTTTGATAACCCCTGAATTTACCATGTGTTTAATCTGATTTCAGTTATCATCACTAAAATAAATCAAGTCGTACTCTTTTTGTAGCACATTTTGTTTATTAACACATATCAATTAGACCAATAAAGAAATCAATATTTCTTAATAACCCATCAGTATCCCACTTCATTTTTAGATCATAACTAATAATTTAGCCTTCTGCACAAACCTGACAGGTATTATATTGCACTATAATCCTTCAACCAAAACACATCAAAAGATTACTCATATAAATAAATGAGGCAAGCAAAACGTGCCAAACAATTCACATCAAATAATTACAAAATGTGATAAAAATCTGTGTATTAGAATGAGATTCATCTGGATATTCATTTGTGCCACAACTCTATAATGCTGAATAAATATGAACCTTTTTTAAAATAGCACCTGGTGTGTGAGAGCGTTGAACTTTAGCATTGTATAGCTGTATAGCTATAGTGGCTGAAATGTATACGTCATGTCTCTTAGCTTGAATACATACAAATTAAATGCCACACATTACTGCCTTTGCTAGCTCATAATACCACTGGAGGCACATCTTTGCATAGTAAAGATGACAGGTACTGCTCAGAGCTTTATGAAGGCTGAAGTGACGTCTTTTGCAGAACGCTTGGCAAAAGGTCGAGTCAACAAGCTTAGCTTTATGAAAAGATTACAAAAGTAATGTAAAGAAACCTTCTCTTATCAGTGAATCAGTCTGCACATTGAGGCTGAGCTGCAGTGTTGGGAGTTGTTGCCAGTTGTTTTCTCTTCATTCTGCTTTAGCCAACCTGCCACTGGAATGAAAGAAAATCATGTATATCAAAAATCCAAAATGTTATAGCTAATGTAATATTTAACATGTGTTTCCAGACTTGATTTACCCTAAGCCCGCCGCCTCCAGAGGATGATGTGCTCATGGCCTGTTTTTCCATCTCCTCTTGTTTCTTTTTTTTCCTTTCCAATTCATCTGGGTTTTTGACACCCCTGTGTATGTTCTAGAAGCACAGAAACATTTGAAAATGCATCGCAAGAGACACAAAAGCGACCATATGAGCTTGGTAAGCGCCTTATTCCAAAACCTTGGACATTGTTATGGAGGGTTGGTTGGTTGGTCGGTCCACCTTTGCTTCTATAAAAGAATTCTGTTCTGGCAGAGCTTCACTGCTATCATTCAGTCACAAGAGCGTTACTGAGGTTGGCACTGTTGTTGGTTAATGTCACAGTGTTTCAGTTCATTTTCCAGCAAAGATCAGCCAAATAGGCATATGATTTCTTTCTAGACCTTGCTTTGTGGATGGGGGCACTGTCAAGCAGAAAAAAGAAGGGGGGCTTCCCTAATCTGTTGTAAAAAGACTGGAAGCAGACCATTATTTATGATACAACCGTATCATCTGGGTTTGAATCTCAGCAGTGCGACCAGCCGTCTACACAGACATGAAGACCTGAGATGGATCGAAACTCTGTGCAGAGTATTTATGCCTTGCACCCAAGGTTTACCAGTGGAAATAGACCTGCTGCGACCCTGACCAGAGTAAAGCAGTTGATGAGAATGAAATAGAATTAAACAGTGGAAGAAAGTGACTCAGTCTCAGCCAGTGACTTATCTGAAACATCACATTGAGTGTGCTGTGCTTGATAGAACCATGCTAAGCATGTAGGACAATATAGATAAAGAAAGTGAATATTAGTTTTGTGTGCAAGAAATATTTTAAAAAAGCAAGTGAAAATGCAATTATGTTATGACTTTATAAAACAACAGTGGATAAATCAATCTAGAACATTATCTTGTAAGATTTTAATCAGCCACTATCAGCTAAAACTGAGAGGAAGCACAGTGTCAAAATGAAAAGACAAAACACAGTCCTGTACTTACCGTACTGCTCTAGCAGTCTGATAGTGTGCTGATGAACATCTCTGAAGGGTTCAAAATGTATATGAGGGCCAAACAAAAATTAATCTCTTAAACTGTCTAAGAAAACTGTTACTGATGTCACTTGCAATCCATGCAAGCATAAAACATGGAAGGTAAAAATATGTGCAGTTTGGAAATTATTTTAATGAAATGTGTATGGAACTAGTGTAAAAATGACTGAATGTTTTTTTTTAATGTGACAGTAGCCAGCATGTTTAGTAAAAAAGTAGAAACAGTCAGAAAGTTAAACAACAACAAAAAAAACTTAGCAAGGGAGGCAAACCGACATTGTATGGATCATTAAATATTCTCTCTGCTGTTAACTAAAGATGTATCATTGGATTTGGATATCAGCTGATACCTCATACCTCCAGTATTCAAAAGAATTACATAATAGTTTGTGTCCTGTCTTTACTTAAGTGATATGTAACATGTTAACCTCACAAACATTCATTTGCATTAATTAAATTTGGTACACAGTATTTCAGGTCAACCCTTGTACAATAAGTATCAAAAAGTGGATCAATTGACTACTTTTGAAATACATGTAGAATATATCCATTACCTCCTTCTGTCTCTTTTCTGCAGCTTCTGCCAAATGTCGTCTTCTTGTTTCCTGCAAACAGACACAGTATGAACACTATAAATCAATACTATAGTTACAGTCTGAAGTGTGTAACTTATTTTTATTAGTGTGAAGGCCAAATTACATTGGACGACAGCCAATCAGAACTGATTTAGTTTTGTGGAAGGTAGGGAGAAGTAAGGAAGAGATCCAATCAGAACTACTTTAGCGTATGAGGAGAGGCGGGACAAGCCGATTAGCCATCCAATCAGTACTAATCTTTTGCAGTACCGCAGTAAGACCACACTCGCACATATTTGATCTAAACCAGAGCCGTAGATAGAGAGAGTTGCGACACTCCTTGATCTCGCCGCCACGCGGTCACGTGGTTCATGTAACCCTCCGATAGTTCCAAACAAACCCAGCACTGTCATGTTCTCATATGGGACAGGCAGCAGTAAATGAAATATTAAACAGTAAATAATAAACATTTGTACAATTTCTGGGTATTTTCACCTGCCTTTACATTTACTGCATCTGCTTTAATGTCAATTTGGTATATGAAGTGGAAGATTGATGTTTATAATGACTTAATAGGTCGTTCTTGTTAACACACAGTACATTATATTAGCATACATTACATAATGCGATATCATTAAGTAGTTTAAACAGTTTTTTATGTTTTGTTTTTTACATAAACTAATCTCCCTTCACTTTCCTGAGGATTCATAATAATAATCATTTTGGTTAAACACTAAGCCATGTGGCTGGATTCATAAGGTTTACCTGCACTAAATGAACAGGTTCATAAACACACTACCGCACCTTTAACATTATAGTGCATGTACATGACATAGCATTCATTCATCTATTTCATGAGTAAGTAATAATTTATTTCTACATGTAATACATGAATTAATTCATAATTAATATGCACTAGTTCATTTGTCTAATGTATGTGGTGGACAAGGTACACAAACCATGTAGCTGAGTTGAAGTAGAGATATCCAAGGTAAAATATTACTCCAGTAAAAGTAGTAGTAAAAGTAAAAATACCTCCACTAAAGTACTAAACTAAATTTACCTTCAAATGTACTTAAGTATGAAAGTAAAAGTATAATGATTTATTATGGCTCTGATGTTTTATTATCATTTCTGTAACAAGACTCTTGATTAATCAACTTTTAATTAATCAATTTTAGGTGAAAAGACTCGTGTCAATAATTTAGCTTAGCTGACTAAGCTAAATTCAGTTATATCTATTAATTAAGATAAACATGTAACATTTAGTGCTGAGCAAATGCTAAACAATAACAGTATTAAGTATATTAATGACATTAAATTCATTATTTTTTTTAAAACAAAGCAACAAACAGCTAAAAATGCTGGATAAGTAGTGGAAATGAATGAGGCTCTATGGGTTGTTTGGAACTATACAGAGCTCCACAACCCGGAAGCTGCACAGAAAATATGTCCCGCCCCCTTTCCAACGGTTCCCTATGGGAGTGTCGCCACTCTGTTCTCTCTACCGCTCTGATCTAAACCTGGGAAGAGCAGACTAGCCTGTGAACTGTCTTTACTCATGGAACTAGATTAACTCCACAATGTCAACAGGGAGAAAGAGGAGAGTCGATATATGGACACATTTCTCATTTGACGTCGTGAAAAACAAGACGATGTGTAAACCATGTGTGGCACTGCTGCTTTTACAGTACCCAGTTTTATAAAGAATGTAATATGCAATTTGTTATAAACAATGCATATATTTTTCAGGCAGAGCAGGCCTACTGGTCATTAATATTTTGTTATTGTTATGCTCAATAAGCAAGGTCAGTTAAATAAAGATGTTTGAAATAAGTTAAATCTGGTTTTGTGTGTATTGCACATTCAAACATTAATAATATTCCATAACTGATTAAAAATGTTTCACTTTGTGTAAGTGTATATAATTACTTAAATAATTCAAGGGAAGTGATAAAAAAGCATTTACATTTTACACCCTTTATATGTATTTTAGGGCGGCACGGTGGCTAAGTGGGTAACACTGTCGCCTCACAGCAAGAAGGTCCTGGGTTCGAACCCCAGGTGGGGCAGTCCGGAACCTTTCTGTGTGGAGTTTGCATGTTCTCCTCGTGTCTGCGTGAGTTTCCTCCGGGTGCTCCGGTTTCCTCCCACAGTCCAAAGACGTGCAAGTGAGGTGAATTGAAGACACTAAATTTGTCCATGACTGTGTTCGATATAAACTTGTGTAATGAGTAATTACCGTTCCTGTCATGAATGTAACCAATGTGTAAAAACATGACGTTAAAATCCTAATAAACAAACAAACATGTATTTCAGTCGACTGAATCGACTGTAGATTTAGTCGACTAAAGTCTTATGATAATTAGTCGACTAAAACTAGACTAAAACTAAAACAATTCAGATGACTAAATTACAACTAAAACTAAATGACATTTTAGTCAAAAGACTATGACTAAAACTAAATCAAAATTTGCTGTCAAAATTAACACTGGTGCCAACCTTCTTCTGATTAAAAATTATTAAAGCTACTGTGACCCTGGAAACACTCAAACACATTGTAAATTATGACCAAAATTTACATGACACTTTTTACCTTTTACCATGGACACCTGACCATGAGCTTGTTGGACATCCCATTTTAAAGACAAATGGTATTAAAATAAAGTGACCTCTATGTGATCTTTTAGCTATAACAACATTTATTCTTCTAAGAATGCTTCAGTCGAAAGAGCAATTCTATGGCTGGGCACTAATGTTGGTCAAGTAAGCCTCAACTGATGTTCCAGTTCATTTTAAAGTGGTCGTTGGGGCTGAGGTCAGGGTTCTGTGCCGGCCACTGGCGTTTCCTTAAAGCAGGTTTTTCTTCACAGACATCCTTGTCTACTTTACACACTAATAATGATTATCACTCAACTGAAATACACGACATTGCCAAAAGTATGCAGATACAGTACCCCTTTAAACAGTAGATTTAGCTGCTTGAGTGCATCAGTGTGGTGGGGTTGAGGTCAGGATATTTGATTTTATACATCTGTGAGCAAATGGGTGTAGCTAAAATATTTGACCCAGCAAACACACAACCACAACGCAACATTGTATTTAAGTTAAGAATTTATGCCAACATAACTAACGCATTACCTACCGATAGCCTCTCCTGCGTCAACTTTGTGTTCACCTGTCTGGAATGGAGTTTTTGTTTTCGAAGAGCATGTATTAAATGTAGGTGGACTGCTTTTTCTGTTGTTTCAAAATTTATTTTTGGGTAAGTCTAACCCTTTAAAATCGCTTGAAGCTTAATAAGTGCAACGGTATCATTTATAAGTTGTAATGTTCTTAGATAACAAAGAGATTTTACTAAAAGCTATAGGCTATGACATTTACCATTGTAGTTAACTACAGATTAGGGATGTAATGATGCACCAGAAGACAGTTAAAAATCGGTGCGCATGTGCTACGATTCGAATCGGTTATTCATTTAAGATGAATTGATATTCACTTTAAACAGCAGAGGGCACTGGCGCTATTCACCTTACCTGGTTGACGGCACTTCACATTTATGTGAGGATACTTTCTTTATTTGTATTTTTCATTTATTTATATAATGTTGGATTTGTTTTAAAATTTTATTTATTTTACACAATAAGCATTATTTGGCATAGTTGTACCTACCTCAGAAATAAAAGGGCATTCATTATTTAGATAATTAAAAGATAAGCACAAATATAGTATTTTATTTTATTTTAATAAGAGAAATAATAAAAGGAAACTTTGTCATAATTTGTCTTCAATTTCATTTTGTTTAAAAAAGAATCGGGGAAAAAATCGTATCGTGAACCCAGTATCGTAAATCGTATCGCATCGTGGGTAGAGTGTATCGATACATTCCTACTACAGATGCTAATTCACATAATATGGCATACAAAACATGACTTGTTCATTTATTTATCTGTAAATAATTTTACTTTTACTGTTTTAACATGACTGACAAATGAACTTGTAGATTATAAACATATAAACATATTAATATGAGCTGAAGTAGACTGGAACGTTGGGGGCATTGTTACTATATATGGTTGGTTACACGTTTTACAGACAACCTCGTGGCCACGTAGTTTGCTGGTTAACTTAGTAATAAGCAAGATTTAACACATTCTTTAAGCTACATAATGTACATAAAAATACATTGTTTGCATGCATGCTCTGCACAAAATATTAAATACCAAAAGTGGTCACTCCCTTAACTGTACGTTCCCTAGAAGTGTTAGTAAATTTTGACTTCAACCGTATAGATAAAAATGGATAAAGGGAGTTGCAGAGTGTAAAAATGACCTTTAACTATGAGCTAGATGTAAGAAAAATAAAGACATAAGAGCATGATGTACTTACAGGATCAGGAGTTTCTACCACATCGTCTGCTGCTCCACCCAAGCAGGGCAGACACATCCCCATAGTGAACACAACAAGTTATAACCAGCCAGCACACTTACTGACAGCACTCAGCTCAGTAACCTCCACTGTTTCCAACTACAACAACACTTACTACATAAACTGTAAAAAGCATGAAACAGCTTTTGTATGCTACAGCTAACTACACTAACCGCGAACTGAGGGTACTGGTCCCTAGCAATGTAAACACTCACAGGAGCTAACTCGCTAACTCTAATGCTAACACACTACTGTACTTCTAATCACAAAAGTTATTTTAATCTACATCAAACCTTGATTTTATACGATCTGACATCTGGTAAAAATGAACAGATTTATATTATATTATAAAAAAGACAGCAGATTTTTAAGCGAATAAAAGCTGCAAAATTCGTCAGTTGACAGGCTGGTGCACTGATAGTCCCGTTATGGATGTCGAAAAAAGAGCAGCTTTTCTGTGTAACCCAACACCGCCACATAGTGGTAAGGATGAGCAAATCATTCATTTAGTCATCCTCAGTACCTGAGAGGTTTTTTAGGGTCGCTGTGGGCCCGCAAGACCGAAATACAGGTCGTCAAGCCACCGCAGGACATCCCACACTCACATATTAGGACAATTTAGTCGTTAGATTAGAATGCTTTTGTTGCTTTTGTTTGACATATGCTGTATACACATCCTATTGCCAGAAAAGTTAGGACACTCACATAGAGGAATCAGTGATTTGTTAATTCTCTTGAATATGTAACTGATGAAAGTAGAAATAAAAGATTTCCAATGTTTTCACGGATTACTGTATTTTGTTAATATAAACGCATTTAAAATTTGAAAAAAGGTTAGGACAAAGGCATGTTTAGCCTTACGTCTGGTGAAGGGGGATGTAAACTGTATACCGTCACTGGGCTGACCCGGTCCCACCGTTTTAGGGCAACTGTTACATAAAAAGATGACTTCAAAAATAAAGTCATAATATTTCGAAAATAAAGTCGTATTATTTCGAAAATAAAATCGTAATATTTAGAGAATAATGTCATACTATTTCAGAAATAAAGTCGTAATATGTTGAGAATAAGGTTGTAATATTTCGAGAATAAAATCGAAATGTGTCAAGAATAAGGTTGTAAAATTTCGAAAATAAAATCTTAAAAGTTTGAGAATAAAATCTTAAAATTTTGAGAATAATGGCATAATATTTCAAGAATAAAGTCGTAATATTTCAAAAATACAATTTTTATATTTTGAGAATTAAATAGTATTTAATATTTTGAGAATAAAGTCGTAATATTTTGAGAATAAAATTGTAATATTTCGAGAATAAAGTTATAATATTTCAAGAATAAAGTCGTAATATTTTAAGAATTACATAGTAATATTTAGAGAAGTCATACTATTTCAAAAATGTGTAGAGAATATGGTTGTAGTATTTAGAGAATAAAATCGTAATATTTAGAGAATAAAATTTAAATGTGTAGAGAATAAGGTAATATTTCGAGAATAAAATCGTAATATTTAGAGAATAAAATTTAAATGTGTAGAGAATAAGGTAAGATTTCGAGAATAAAATCTTAATATTTAGAGAATAAAATTAAAATGTGTAAAGAATAAGGTAAGATTTCGAGAATAAAATCGTAATATTTCGAGAATAAAATTAAAATGTGTCGAGAATAAGGTTGTAATATTTCGAAAATAAAATCTTAAAATTTTGAGAATAACGTCATAATATTTTGAGAATTAAATAGTAATATTTTGAGAATAAAGTTATAATATTTCAAAAATAAAGTCATAATATTTTGAGAATTAAATAGTAATAATTTGAGAATAAAGTTGTAATATTTCAAAAATAAAATCATAATATTTTAAGAATTTAATAGTAATATTTTGAAAATAAAGTTATAATATTTCGAGAATAAAGTTGTAATATTTCAAAAATAAAATCGTAATATTTTAAGAATTTAATAGTAATATTTTGAAAATAAAGTTATAATATTTCAAGAATAAAGTCTTAATATTTTGAAAATAAAATTGTAATATTTTAAGAATTAAATAGTAATATTTTGAGAATAAAGTTATAATATTTCGAAAAAAAAATCGTAATATTTTAAGAATTAAATAGCAACATTTTGAAAATAAAGTTATAATATTTGAGAATAAAGTCATAATATTTTGAAAATAAAATTTTAATATTTTAAGAATTAAATAGTAATATTTTGAGAATAACGTCAAATTTTTTTGAAAATAAAGTCATAATATTTCGAGAATAAAGTTATGGCCAAAGGGTGTGTAAAGGGAAGACAGCAACCTCCTCGTATTAAAATGAGGAACTTTGAAGATTTGTTAAACTTTTTTCGTATCGGTTTCAAGAATAAAGAAATAATCTCCTGGCACATCAGCACCAGAATGTTATTAGTATAAGAGCTGAAACGGCTGTGCAATAAACTTAAATGTTATTTGTATAGCGCTGTTTACAACAGATATTGTTTTAAAGCAACTTCCCAGCATCCAGAACCGACAGACCAAAACCCCCTGTCGAGCAAGCCGAGGGTAAAATTAAATAAAAAGGGAGAACCCTTGAGAGGAACCAGACTCAGCTGGGACCCATTCTCTTTGGGTGGCCTGGAGAATAACTGGAACGAATTGGATTTAAAAAGACTGTAAACTGTGTTTATTTATACAATGCATGGGTGGGAGCGACGCAGCCCTCTATCTACATTTAGCTTTATTTTCATTATTCATTTTTAGGAACTGACACTAGGTGTCAGTAACATATATCTATCCTTGAAAAGCAAGGAGGAATAAGACGTCGACGGTGAGACGGAAGGATGGCGGTGTGTGATTGTTAAACAGGTCTGAGAACTGATTTCTGGGTGGACGGTACCTGAACCAGACATAATTGGACACAGTGTTGACACTGATTTGTTAGTAAAGCTGCTGTTTTGTGTATATTTTCGGTTTCTCCTGGACTATTCAAGGTATGTAACATGCCATTATTTTTTACTGCATTAGCTTTAGACAAGGACATTGTAAGGCAAAGCAGCGTAAGTGTGTTTAAATGTAAAGTCTGTCACATTAAATCTGTCATAAGCAATATGTACAACAGAAACATCACAACACCCATTAGAAATGTTTATAGTTTTACGTTTATAGAGAGATGTGTTCTGAAGAGCACTCCAGAAGCTCTTCAGAAGCTCAGTGTTAATACAGTACAGGACCAGGAACATGTATTACTCTCATAAAATAGAGATACAGTGTCTAAATAGAAACTAAGTTTATGGATTTGTGAAAAAGCTTCATTATATAAATACGTTCATTCAGAGTTTTGTATAAATCAATTTAATCTGCTGGTTAGTAGTAAAGCAAAATATTCCAATGATTGTAGCTTAAGTACAAAATAATTGTAACCAATCAGCACCAAATGTTTAGGTAACTTTAGGTTTTCCCAAGTAGACTGGAAATAAATCATTTTTTTCCAAAGGAAAGGTATTGCACTATCGTCTCATTTGGATAACAAAAAAAAATGCTCATATAACTAGTGTTTGTGAGATTTTCTTATAGTGGTTTTGACTGTTAATATTTATGATACACCGATCAGCCATAACATTAAAACCATCCCCTTGTTTCTACACTTACTGTCCATTTTATCAGCTTCACTTACCATATAAAAGCAAATTGTAGTTCTACAATTACTGACTGTAGTCCATCTGTTTCTCTACATACCCTTTAAGCCTGTTTTCACCCTGTTCTTCAATCGTCAGGACCACCACAGGTCCACCACAGTTAGGTGTTGGATCATTCTCGGCACTGCAGTGACAATGACATGGTGGTGGTGTGTTAGTGTGTGTTGTGCTGGTAGTAGTGGATCAGACACAGCAGCGCTGCTGGAGTTTTTAAATAACGTGTCCACTTACTGTCCACTCTATTAGACACTCCTACCTAGTTGGTCCTCCTTGTAGATGCAAAGTCAGAGAAGGTCACAGGACGCTGCCCACGGGGCGCTGTTGGCTGGATATTTTTGGTTGGTGGACTATTCTCAGTCCAGCAGTGACAGTGAGGTGTCATCAGCATTTCTGTGTCTTATCCACTCATACCAGCACAACACACACTAACCATGTCAGTGTCACTGCAGTGCTGAGAATGATCCACCACCCAAATAATACCTGCTCTGTGGGGGTCCTGACTAATGAAGAACAGGGTGAAAGCAGGCTAAAAAACTATGTAGAGAAACAGATGGACTACAGTCAGTAATTGTAGACCTTCAAAGTGCTTCTATATGGTAAGTGGAGTTGATAAAATGGACAGTGAGTGTAGAAACAAGGAGGTGGTCATAATGTTATGTGGTGTATAGTTCTTCTTATAATAGATGCATTTTATTATCAATTTTGTATGAGACATTTTGAGTTTCTGGATTTTCTTAGAGCCTTATTCCAAATTAAGACACAAGTAGTCAAATGTGCAGATTATAGAGAAGCCACACTGGTTGCCCCCACTAGTTAGGTAAACATTATAGAGAAGCCACACTCGTTGCCACCATTAGTTAGGTAAACGTTATAGAGAAGCCACACTGGTTGCCCCCACTAGTTAGGTAAACATTATAGAGAAGCCACACTGGTTGCCACCACCAGTTAGGTAAACATTATAGAGAAGCCTCACTGGTTGCCACCATTAGTTAGGTAAACATTATAGAGAAGCCACACTGGTTGCCACCACCAGTTAGGTAAACATTATAGAGAAGCCACACTGGTTGCCCCCACTAGTTAGGTAAACATTATAGAGAAGCCACACTGGTTGCCACCACCAGTTAGGTAAACATTATAGAGAAGCCACACTGGTTGCCCCCACTAGTTAGGTAAACATTATAGAGAAGCCACACTGGTTGCCACCATTAGTTAGGTAAACATTATAGAGAAGCCACACTGGTTGTCACCACCAGTTAGGTAAACATTATAGAGAAGCCACACTGGTTGCCCCCACTAGTTAGGTAAACATTATAGAGAAGCCACACTGGTTGCCACCACCAGTTAGGTAAACATTATAGAGAAGCCACACTGGTTGCCCCCACTAGTTAGGTAAACATTATAGAGAAGCCACACTGGTTGCCACCATTAGTTAGGTAAACATTATAGAGAAGCCACACTGGTTGCCACCACCAGTTAGGTAAACATTATAGAGAAGCCACACTGGTTGCCACCATTAGTTAGGTAAACATTATAGAGAAGCCACACTGGTTGCCACCACCAGTTAGGTAAACATTATAGAGAAGCCACACTGGTTGCCACCATTAGTTAGGTAAACATTATAGAGAAGCCACACTGGTTGCCACCATTAGTTAGGTAAACATTATAGAGAAGCCACACTGGTTGCCACCATTAGTTAGGTAAACATTATAGAGAAGCCACACTGGTTGCCCCCATTAGTTAGGTAAACGTTATAGAGAAGCCACACTGGTTGCCACCATTAGTTAGGTAAACGTTATAGAGAAGCCACACTGGTTGCCACCATTAGTTAGGTAAACGTTATAGAGAAGCCACACTGGTTGCCACCATTAGTTAGGTAAACGTTATAGAGAAGCCACACTGGTTGCCCCCACTAGTTAGGTAAACATTATAGAGAAGCCACACTGGTTGCCACCACCAGTTAGGTAAACATTATAGAGAAGCCTCACTGGTTGCCACCATTAGTTAGGTAAACATTATAGAGAAGCCACACTGGTTGCCACCACCAGTTAGGTAAACATTATAGAGAAGCCACACTGGTTGCCCCCACTAGTTAGGTAAACATTATAGAGAAGCCACACTGGTTGCCACCACCAGTTAGGTAAACATTATAGAGAAGCCACACTGGTTGCCCCCACTAGTTAGGTAAACATTATAGAGAAGCCACACTGGTTGCCACCATTAGTTAGGTAAACATTATAGAGAAGCCACACTGGTTGTCACCACCAGTTAGGTAAACATTATAGAGAAGCCACACTGGTTGCCCCCACTAGTTAGGTAAACATTATAGAGAAGCCACACTGGTTGCCACCACCAGTTAGGTAAACATTATAGAGAAGCCACACTGGTTGCCCCCACTAGTTAGGTAAACATTATAGAGAAGCCACACTGGTTGCCACCATTAGTTAGGTAAACATTATAGAGAAGCCACACTGGTTGCCACCACCAGTTAGGTAAACATTATAGAGAAGCCACACTGGTTGCCACCATTAGTTAGGTAAACATTATAGAGAAGCCACACTGGTTGCCACCACCAGTTAGGTAAACATTATAGAGAAGCCACACTGGTTGCCACCATTAGTTAGGTAAACATTATAGAGAAGCCACACTGGTTGCCACCATTAGTTAGGTAAACATTATAGAGAAGCCACACTGGTTGCCACCATTAGTTAGGTAAACATTATAGAGAAGCCACACTGGTTGCCCCCATTAGTTAGGTAAACGTTATAGAGAAGCCACACTGGTTGCCACCATTAGTTAGGTAAACGTTATAGAGAAGCCACACTGGTTGCCACCATTAGTTAGGTAAACGTTATAGAGAAGCCACACTGGTTGCCACCATTAGTTAGGTAAACGTTATAGAGAAGCCACACTGGTTGCCACCATTAGTTAGGTAAACGGTATAGAGAAGCCACACTGGTTGCCACCACTGATTAGGTAAACATTATAGAGAAGCCACACTAGTTGCCACCATTAGTTAGGTAAACATTATAGAGAAGCCACACTGGTTGCCACCATTAGTTAGGTAAACGTTATAGAGAAGCCACACTGGTTGCCACCATTAGTTAGGTAAACATTATAGAGAAGCCACACTGGTTGCCACCATTAGTTAGGTAAACGTTATAGAGAAGCCACACTGGTTGCCACCATTAGTTAGGTAAACGTTATAGAGAAGCCACACTGGTTGCCACCATTAGTTAGGTAAACGTTATAGAGAAGCCACACTGGTTGCCACCATTAGTTAGGTAAACGTTATAGAGAAGCCACACTGGTTGCCACCATTAGTTAGGTAAACGGTATAGAGAAGCCACACTGGTTGCCACCACTGATTAGGTAAACGTTATAGAGAAGCCACACTGGTTGCCCCCACTAGTTAGGTAAACATTATAGAGAAGCCACACTGGTTGCCCCCACTAGTTAGGTAAACATTATAGAGAAGCCACACTGGTTGCCACCACCAGTTAGGTAAACATTATAGAGAAGCCACACTGGTTGCCACCACCAGTTAGGTAAACATTATAGAGAAGCCACACTGGTTGCCACCATTAGTTAGGTAAACATTATAGAGAAGCCACACTGGTTGCCACCATTAGTTAGGTAAACATTATAGAGAAGCCACACTCGTTGCCACCATTAGTTAGGTAAACGTTATAGAGAAGCCACACTGGTTGCCCCCACTAGTTAGGTAAACATTATAGAGAAGCCACACTGGTTGCCACCACCAGTTAGGTAAACATTATAGAGAAGCCTCACTGGTTGCCACCATTAGTTAGGTAAACATTATAGAGAAGCCACACTGGTTGCCACCACCAGTTAGGTAAACATTATAGAGAAGCCACACTGGTTGCCCCCACTAGTTAGGTAAACATTATAGAGAAGCCACACTGGTTGCCACCACCAGTTAGGTAAACATTATAGAGAAGCCACACTGGTTGCCCCCACTAGTTAGGTAAACATTATAGAGAAGCCACACTGGTTGCCACCATTAGTTAGGTAAACATTATAGAGAAGCCACACTGGTTGTCACCACCAGTTAGGTAAACATTATAGAGAAGCCACACTGGTTGCCCCCACTAGTTAGGTAAACATTATAGAGAAGCCACACTGGTTGCCACCACCAGTTAGGTAAACATTATAGAGAAGCCACACTGGTTGCCCCCACTAGTTAGGTAAACATTATAGAGAAGCCACACTGGTTGCCACCATTAGTTAGGTAAACATTATAGAGAAGCCACACTGGTTGCCACCACCAGTTAGGTAAACATTATAGAGAAGCCACACTGGTTGCCACCATTAGTTAGGTAAACATTATAGAGAAGCCACACTGGTTGCCACCACCAGTTAGGTAAACATTATAGAGAAGCCACACTGGTTGCCACCATTAGTTAGGTAAACATTATAGAGAAGCCACACTGGTTGCCACCATTAGTTAGGTAAACATTATAGAGAAGCCACACTGGTTGCCACCATTAGTTAGGTAAACATTATAGAGAAGCCACACTGGTTGCCCCCATTAGTTAGGTAAACGTTATAGAGAAGCCACACTGGTTGCCACCATTAGTTAGGTAAACGTTATAGAGAAGCCACACTGGTTGCCACCATTAGTTAGGTAAACGTTATAGAGAAGCCACACTGGTTGCCACCATTAGTTAGGTAAACGTTATAGAGAAGCCACACTGGTTGCCACCATTAGTTAGGTAAACGGTATAGAGAAGCCACACTGGTTGCCACCACTGATTAGGTAAACATTATAGAGAAGCCACACTAGTTGCCACCATTAGTTAGGTAAACATTATAGAGAAGCCACACTGGTTGCCACCATTAGTTAGGTAAACGTTATAGAGAAGCCACACTGGTTGCCACCATTAGTTAGGTAAACATTATAGAGAAGCCACACTGGTTGCCACCATTAGTTAGGTAAACGTTATAGAGAAGCCACACTGGTTGCCACCATTAGTTAGGTAAACGTTATAGAGAAGCCACACTGGTTGCCACCATTAGTTAGGTAAACGTTATAGAGAAGCCACACTGGTTGCCACCATTAGTTAGGTAAACGTTATAGAGAAGCCACACTGGTTGCCACCATTAGTTAGGTAAACGGTATAGAGAAGCCACACTGGTTGCCACCACTGATTAGGTAAACATTATAGAGAAGCCACACTGGTTGCCCCCACTAGTTAGGTAAACATTATAGAGAAGCCACACTGGTTGCCCCCACTAGTTAGGTAAACATTATAGAGAAGCCACACTGGTTGCCACCACCAGTTAGGTAAACATTATAGAGAAGCCACACTGGTTGCCACCACCAGTTAGGTAAACATTATAGAGAAGCCACACTGGTTGCCACCATTAGTTAGGTAAACATTATAGAGAAGCCACACTGGTTGCCACCATTAGTTAGGTAAACGTTATAGAGAAGCCACACTGGTTGCCACCATTAGTTAGGTAAACGGTATAGAGAAGCCACACTGGTTGCCACCACTGATTAGGTAAACATTATAGAGAAGCCACACTGGTTGCCACCATTAGTTAGGTAAACATTATAGAGAAGCCACACTGGTTGCCACCATTAGTTGGGTAAACGGTATAGAGAAGCCACACTGGTTGCCACCACTGATTAGGTAAACATTATAGAGAAGCCACACTGGTTGCCACCATTAGTTGGGTAAACGGTATAGAGAAGCCACACTGGTTGCCACCATTAGTTAGGTAAACGTTATAGAGAAGCCACACTGGTTGCCAACACTGATTAGGTAAACATTATAGAGAAGCCACACTGGTTGCCACCATTAGTTAGGTAAACATTATAGAGAAGCCACACTGGTTGCCACCATTAGTTAGGTAAACGTTATAGAGAAGCCACACTGGTTGCCACCATTAGTTAGGTAAACGGTATAGAGAAGCCACACTGGTTGCCACCATTAGTTGGGTAAACGGTATAGAGAAGCCACACTGGTTGCCACCACTGATTAGGTAAACATTATAGAGAAGCCACACTGGTTGCCCCCACTAGTTAGGTAAACATTATAGAGAAGCCACACTGGTTGCCCCCACTAGTTAGGTAAACATTATAGAAAAGCCACACTGGTTGCCACCACCAGTTAGGTAAACATTATAGAGAAGCCACACTGGTTGCCACCACCAGTTAGGTAAACATTATAGAGAAGCCACACTGGTTGCCACCATTAGTTAGGTAAACATTATAGAAAAGCCACACTGGTTGCCACCACCAGTTAGGTAAACATTATAGAGAAGCCACACTGGTTGCCACCACCAGTTAGGTAAACATTATAGAGAAGCCACACTGGTTGCCACCATTAGTTAGGTAAACGTTATAGAGAAGCCACACTGGTTGCCACCATTAGTTAGGTAAACAGTATAGAGAAGCCACACTGGTTGCCACCACTGATTAGGTAAACATTATAGAGAAGCCACACTAGTTGCCACCATTAGTTAGGTAAACATTATAGAGAAGCCACACTGGTTGCCACCATTAGTTGGGTAAACGGTATAGAGAAGCCACACTGGTTGCCACCACTGATTAGGTAAACATTATAGAGAAGCCACACTGGTTGCCACCATTAGTTGGGTAAACGGTATAGAGAAGCCACACTGGTTGCCACCATTAGTTAGGTAAACGTTATAGAGAAGCCACACTGGTTGCCACCACTGATTAGGTAAACATTATAGAGAAGCCACACTGGTTGCCACCATTAGTTAGGTAAACATTATAGAGAAGCCACACTGGTTGCCACCATTAGTTAGGTAAACGGTATAGAGAAGCCACACTGGTTGCCACCACTGATTAGGTAAACATTATAGAGAAGCCACACTAGTTGCCACCATTAGTTAGGTAAACATTATAGAGAAGCCACACTAGTTGCCACCATTAGTTAGGTAAACATTATAGAGAAGCCTCACTGGTTGCCAAGTACAGCAAGGACTTGACTTCAAACTAATTTTTACCGAGGGCCACATCTGCATTATGGTGGCCCTCAAAGGGCTGATTGTAACGTATCCTGCTGTGATTGCAATCTGCCTTTTAAGTCTTGGACAATTTGTTGTTTTTCTTGGAGTCTAAATCCTGTGTTTGGTGTCAAAATGCCAAATTTATACTGTTTATTTATAATTTATATCTACATTTATATTGTACTCCTTTACCACGGACACGGCCTCATAACACAATAGACGTACCGGTTTTTCTTCTTGAAGCACAAACTTGTATTCACTCTCCCATCTTTCATTAAATCACCTTCTTCTGCTTCAATTTTCTCTTCTTGTACATTTTCGGGTTATTTGTAAATATTTCTCAACATCACTTGTTGGAAAACCACCTCAGTTAAACGCTGATGTGGAAACACTGCCATCTAGTGGCGGGATGCGGTCACTAGGCGGGTCACAAAATCGGCATACATTGTGGGAGATGCAGTTTATGTATGATTTTACAGTGTATTTTAAGACAATCATATGTCTTTTAAGCTCTCGCGGGCCACATAAAATGACGTGGCGGGCCGGATTTGGCCCGCAGGCCTTGAGTTTGACACATGTGGCCTAGACGGATGATTAGGAATTAACTGCAGCTAAGACATCTGTTAAGTTTCCTAAAACACACAAGATATGGGACAAATTAAGATAACTCAATGTTGTGTTTAGCCATCACAAGCTACCAGAGCCAAGTGCCAAGTACAATGGCATTCTGGAACCGTACTGAAGGGACAAAACACCATTCTTTCAAAAGACCTAACCCTAGTTGGTGGTTTATTGATTGTGTAGTGACCCATAAATGTGAAGAAATAGATCTTGGCAAAGCTCAAGCCACAGCATATAAATCACATTAAATGTATAACTAATGTTTTTGCAGTAGATAGCGTTTATGTTACGTTAGTGATTGTGAAGGTAATATTTTTTACATAACTCAATCAAACAAAGCAAATTAGAATTCTCTTTAAGTGTAACAATTATACACATTTTATTGGTTTGAATTTAAAATCATTCACTTTATGTCTGGTTGATCGTATTTTTATTTTATTTTTTTCTAGAGCCAATGGATGTAATCAAGTGTTTGCGCTCCCTCCTGGACCTCCATGTTCAGCTGCAAAAAGCTGTAGCAATTCAGGGAGAGATCCAGGCACAGTTTCTTGCTCAGCTGTTACATGCAGGTAATGTGGACCCTCAGCAGTCTTCTCTTTCACAGCTGGACTTGAAAGGGGATGATCTGGAGTTGACACTGTCTGTCTTTGAACGGGCTCTGGACAACAGCAAAGTCCCAAAGGCCCAGTGGGGGACGAAGTTCTCACAGTTACTTTGTATAAAGAGAGCAGATAAGGATGCTCACATCCCCTCTAACCAGCTGAGTTATGAAGCATTAAAAGCAGATGTAAGAAAGCAGGCAAGTGCCTCCGAGTATCAGGGTTGGAGGGACTTCAATGAGGTCCAGTATGACCCTCAAAGAGGCATTTGTGAGCTAAAACTTGGGGTGGAGGAGGCAGCCAAAAAGTGGCTTCAGCCTGAGAGATGCAGCGCTGAGGAGGTGGTGATGAAAGTGGCCCTGCAGAAATTCCTTTCCGCCCTCCCACCAGGTGCTATTCAGAAGACGGGCAAACAGCAGCCAAGAAACATGGAGGAGGCTGCTATCTTGGCTGCTGGCTTCCTAGATGAGAGCAGAGGTAAAAGAGGCACAGAAAGAGACAGAGAGGACTGTGAGACACATGCTGAACATGTGTACTCAAGGTAAGATGTGTATTTATAGATTAGAGGTGGAGCACTATTTAATTATTTTGGTCTACACCCATATATACTGGCTTTCTCTTTGATAGTGATGATTATTATAATTGTTTTGTTTTGGTGACATGCAACATTTTATCTGTGGCTGCACAATGAATCATATTTTAATTTGTTAAATAATGGACCCATAGTCATTACTGGTTTGGGTTTCATTTGTTGGGATGTCTTTCTGACATGATACAAGCTGTGTAAAATGATTGAATTAAGATTAAATTACTTCTAAAATGCTCATTCAAAAATAATATGAACAGGTTTTTTCTATCTTTATTTACTTCTTTGCCTTACAACATTCAATTTAAAAAAATTCATTTTATTCATGTAAAAAGGCAACAGTTCTAAAAATTGAAGAAAAAAAATTAAAAACTCAAATAACAGGGTTAAAGAAGTTATCAGTCCTCTTGGTTGCTTCCCCGATCAACATCCTCCCAGCTCTTTCATCCAGTTTGTGGAGTGTTGGGCTGTGCACTTTCTGCTTATAAATAATACTTTTGCCAATACTCATGTTTTAATAAAAGGTTCCCACCAATTTGTCATTTTGATTTTTTCCCCTTACTATCCACTACTAGCTGTAGAATCCTCAAGAAACAGTTTTATTTAGTAATTTACACCGATCAGGCATAACATTAAAACCACCTCCTTGTTTCTACACTCTGTCCATTTTATCAGCTCTACTTACCATATAGCACTTTGTAGTTCTACAATTACTGACTGTAGTCCATCTGTTTCTCTACATACTTTTTTTTAGCTTGCTTTCACCCTGTTCTTCAATGGTCAGGACCCCCACAGGACCACTACAGAGCAGGTATTATTTGGGTGGTGGGTCATTCTCATCACTGCAGTGACACGGTGACATGGTGGTGGTGTGTTAGTGTGTGTTGTGCTTGTATGAGTGGATAAGACACAGCAATGCTGATGGAGTTTTTAAACACCTCACTGTCACTGCTGGACTGAGAATAGTCCACCAACCAAAAATATCCAGGCAACAGTGCCCCATGGGCAGCGTCCTGTGACCACTGATGAAGGTCTAGAAGATGACCAACTCAAACAGCAGCAATAGATGAGCGATCGTCTCTGACTTTACATCTACAAGGTGGACCAACTAGGTAGGAGTGTCTAATAGAGTGGACAGTGAGTGGACACGGTATTTAAAAACTCCATCAGAACTGCTGTGTCTGATCCACTCATACCAGCACAACACACACTAACACACCACCACCATGTCATTGTCACTGCAGTGCTGAGAATGATTCACCACCCAAATAATACCTACTCTGTGGTTCAGACATTCCCTGTTCTACATAATAATAATCCAAATAAGAATGTTTATTAGTCACAACTAACCTTGTAAATTCTTTCTTTTTTATGACAGTCGAATCTTTGGCAGACTTACTGTGGGTTTGGCGCATCCAAGAAAAAGTGAACACAAGGCAAGAATTTACTCTTGACCTCTCTGCCACAGGGCAATGTACACTTAAACTTTTATACATTTACTCATTCAAAGAAGAAAACTATTCACTCACCTGAAGAGAACCTATATGGTTGGGTGTTGTGTGGCACCCACCTGGCTGCTTAAACCTGTTAAATAGACATACAATAACCTGAGCAAACAGCATTTATTTATTTTGATCAATATTAAAATATGAAGTTGTGCAGTCATATTTTAATGTTACTTTTAATTGTTCTTGCACGCTCACCACAGACATGTTTTTGCTTGTCTAACAAAATTTATTTTTCATTCTAATTTATTTCAGAGATTGTATGAACTCAAATGAGACGATTAAGATGGATCCTGAAACAGTGTACCAGTCCGATTGCCAGAGTATGGAAGTTAGGATTGGGAATGAGCATTTTGAAGAGGAGCAGAACTGTTCAGAAGTTGTATTAAGCCCAACACTGGTTGACACAAAGCCTGTATTAAATACTGAAGAAATGCCGCTTGTTAGGAATGATGTACCGCTTGTTAGGAATGATGATCAGATTTTGCTACCTGGTGCTTGCTACAGTGGCAGGTCAGCTGTGACTTCACCAAGGCTTGGAAGTAAGAATGGAGATGTAAACACCATGACGGACACAAAGTTAAAACGTGTGTTCGATTGTTCAGAATGTGGTAGTAAGTTCAAAAGATTTGACCACCTGAGAAAACACATATGTACTCCTGGGAAAAGTCTGGGGTGCAATCAGTGTGATCAGCGCTTCCCCTCCCTCACCCAGTTAACAAACCATCTACGCATCCATCGAAAAATGTTACACTGTCCTGAGTGCAACAAAGCCTTCCGTGACCGTTTCAACCTCCGCAGCCATCAGCGCACTCACACAGGTAGGTTGGAGATGCATCGCCATATACACCGATAAGGCACAACAATATGACCACCTCCTTGTTTTTACACTCACTGTCCATTTTATCAGCTCCACTTACCATATGGAAGCACTTTGTAGTTCGACATTTACTGACTGTCATCTGTTTCTCTGCATACGTTTTTAGCCTGCTTTCACCCTGTTCTTCAATGGTCAGGACCCCCACAGGACCACCACAGAGCAGGTATTATTTGGGTGGTGGATCATTCTCAGCACTGCAGAGACACTAACATGGTGGTGGTGTGTTAGTATGTGTTGTGCTGGTATGAGTGGATACGACACAGCAGCGCTGCTGGAGTTTTTAAACACCTCACTGTCACTGCTGGACTGAGAATAGTCCACCAACCAAAAATATCCAGCCAACAGTGCACCGTGGGCAGCATCCTGTGACCACTGATGAAGGTCTAGAAGATGACCAACTCAAACAGCAGCAATAGATGAGCGATCATCTCTGACTTTACATCTACAAGGTGGACCAACCAGGTAGGAGTGTCTAATAGAGTGGACAGTGAGTGGACACAGTATTTAAAAACCCCAGCAGCGCTGGGGTCTGATCCACTCATACCAGCACAACACACACTAACACACCACCACCATGTCAGTGTCACTGCAGTGCTGTGATTTATCCACCACCTAAATAATACCTGCTCTGTAGTGGTCCTGTGGGGGTCCTGACCATTAAAGAACAGCATGAAAGCAGGTTAAAAATTATGCAGAAAAAACAGATGGACTACAAAGTGCTTCTATATGGTAAGTGGAGCTGATAAAATGGACAGTGTGTGTAGAAACAAGGAGGTGGTTTTAATGTTATGGCTGATCAGTGTATATAATACTTCTACATACACACACATATACAGGTATATACATATACACTAGGTCTCCACATACTTTTGACTATACTTAAATATCCCTAGCATTACTGAAGCTTAATTTATCTCTGTCTTTGCTTGGGTGTAATAAAATTGATTTTGGCTACATTTACAAATGTATACAGTTTTATTCATAAATGGTTATATTTACATTTATAAATGCTGTTAAAATGCTTTACTACACTACACAAAAACGTTCTATTATTTCCTGCAGGGGAGCGTCCTCATATCTGCCTGGACTGTGGCTCAGCGTTTGCTCAGGAGCGAGGGCTACAGGAGCACCGCAACATCCACACAGGCGAGAAGCCCTTCCAGTGCTCAGTGTGCAGGAAAGGCTTTCGCCACAGCCGTACGCTTGCCAAACACGTGGTCGTCCACTCGGAAGCTAGGCCTTTTAAATGCACTGACTGCCCCAGAACTTTTAAAATTAAAGACAACTTGAAGCAGCATCAAAAGAAAATGGGCCACGGCATTTTCTCATGAACAAACTATGACACTCGCACAAACGCACTACTAAATTAAGCATGCAATGATGTCTAAAAATGGTAATAGTAGATACTACTAATGACCTCTTTACTTAAAGGTAGAGATAATTCTCTATTTGCTTTTAAATGTGTTTAAAAATCACTTTAAAATGTTTTCAGTGAAGTGTATTTTATGGTAAATAAACTGCAGTACAGTTGGTTTTACACATTTAGAATATGCTTTAATGCGAGTTGCTGGTTTGTTGTAGTTGTGTGTGGGTAATACGGTGGTACCTTGTAACTCGACGTCCCCTAAACTCAAAATCTTTGAAACCCGATGCACTTCGTGGGAAAATTTGTACCCATAAACTCGATGTGTTCAGCTTAATTAACAATGAACAGTGCTCGGCTTGAGCGGTGCGGTAAAACGTCATCAAAGTGCGCATATGAGACGAATCTGCATTTGTGTGGAATAACCATCAAATCCACTCTGAAAGCTCCACATGTATCTGTGTTTAGCTGGATTTTTCTCCTGTTTCACTTTTAAACTTGTGTTATAGCTTGGGGTGCTGAGAAAATGTGAGAATCAGGGAGTCTAAAACGCTTATGGTTAAAAAATGCTTGCCACAATGTATTAAAAGAACAACATAGGAACACTAAACTTCTCTTAATTATTACTGCTCATAAGTTCTCTCCACTAATGAAATTTCTCGCTCGTTGTTTTAGTACAATAGGTCACGTTAAGTTTTGCGCACGGCCACACGCCATAGGATATAACAGCACAGCCATCGCAAAAACTATTTTGTGAATGCACCTTTACGCAATACGGTATTCAAAGATTAAGCATCTCCATGATTAAGAAGCATAAGGAAACAATAAAGAAGTAAAGGTAAAGAGCAGGTTTTATTGTATTTTTATATAGATTTTTTACTGTTTTTCAATTGTATTTAATTTATTATACGTGTGTTTTTACATTTGTGTTAAAAACAAGTGTCAAAAACAACCCCATTATTTTACATTAGCCTAAAATATATGCAGTTCCACGGGACCAAGGAATGCGTTAACAGGTTTTCCATACATCCTTATGGGAAAAAATACCTTGAAACTCAACGCCTTTTAAACTCGACGCCACTTCCAGAACCAATTGACATTGAGTTTCAAGTACCACTGTATTTTATTTCCTCTTAACTCTAGTAAACTTTAATTAAATAAATCTGACATTATTAGTAACCACTGTAATAGTGTATTTAGTACAGTATAAAAAGTGAATTGAGGCAGATCCATTGCACTGATGGTAGAGGGGGTTCCACATAAATACGAGTACTGGGGTTTGAGCCCCTCCTTCAGTCACTGTTATGCATGTTCTCCCTGTGTCTGCCTAGGGTTTCTACATTTTAAGTTTGTGTGTTAGCATGTGTTTTGAGCTGTGATTAAAGTAATGGCTTTTCTGGGTGGCACTAGACCCACTTCAAGACTGATTCGGAGTAATGATTGAATAAAATTGAATAAATTGAATGAATAAAAGATTTTGTGTGTAACAACACAGCCATGTCCTTCTAAACTAACAGCAATAACAAATATTGTAAATGTCTTATATTTGCTTACTTTTAGTTTCTACCCAATGGTTGCTATTTAAATCTTGATGATATACTGTACAAGTATACTCCATAGGCTTTCATAGCAACCAGTCATTTAACAGAAATATTTACAGTAGGTGCGTAGAATCTACATAAATGCCTGATTAGGTTAGTGGTTTCTAACCCATCTCCTGTGACTCTCAGTAGCATCTGGCAGTGATGGGCTTATCTGATCTGGCCAGTACATTACCCACTCTGCATTTGTTATTAGGACAATAATGTTTTTGTTACTGTACCTGCAGCCCCGTTGATACAGTTAATAATTTTATTAAATATTTTAGTTGCTCCAAATAATTTTATAAAAAATTCTGTTGTTTTCTAGTTTAGATAAGAGAGCCACACTTGTTTCTTCATTCTTCATGCATTAATTCACTTTGCCAGATGCATTATTAACAAGACAAGAATTACTTGAAATCAATAAGAAACTTGTGTATTTGAAGTAAAACTTGCCAACTACACACCCTGACTGAGTGCACTCTCTTCTAATCAGGAGCTACATAAGCGCCAGAATACCTGTTTGTAAACACATGGGGTTAACGAAAATGGATTTGTTTTTATCTAAGTTGCCAAGTACTTAATGAGATTTTGTTTAATGTGAATTGAGCTGGCTTTAAATTGTAATTAGGTTGGAGACAGTACACTCTTGCATAGTGTTAGCATAACTCTCTTAATAGATTTTTTTTCTTCAAATAACCCAGTTTAAGTTAATAAAAATAAAAATTTAAAGTCGTCTTTGACTTGTATTAAACTGAAATTGAAATACACGTTCTGATGTTTAACCTATTTAACCCATTTATTTTTCAGTTAACCAAATTCAATTGACAATTGGGTAAAATTATTAGCTGTACCTAGGCATGATTACTGCCAGACCTGTTGAATCTAAACATTACTTAGATAGAAACTGTTTGGCATTGTCAAGCAGGCTAGAAGGTCTTAAAAAGCAGCACATGGTGCCACGATTCACACACAGATGCAAAAACAACACAGATGAAGGTCTAAAGAACTGCAGGCCTCACTTGTTTAGTTAAGGTCAAAGCATATAATTCCACTTTAAATATGGATAATTGATGGAACCATAAATTCTGCTCTTTTCAGAAAATCCTTAATGAATGTCTGCTTTTCAGTTTGTGGCCTAAAAAGCTCAAGCACAGTTGTGTTATCCAGCAGGACAATGATCTGAAGCACACAAGCAAGTTGCTCAAAAGAAACAAAATTAAGGTTTTGGAGAGACTGACTTGAATCTCGTTAAGATTTTGTGGCAAGACCTTAAACAGGCATTTCATACACAAAAACCCTCCAATGTAATCAAATAAACAATTATGCAACGAAGAGTGGGCAACGATTTCTCCACAGTGATGTAAACAACTCATCACAAGTTACTGAATGTGTTTGATTGCATTTGTTACTGCCAGTGGCTGGCACAGTGGCGCAATGAGTAATGTTGTCGCCTCACATCAATAAGGGCTTGGGTTTAATTTCCCAGCCTGGCAGCCAGGGATCTTTTCTGTGTCCAAGTTGGTTTCTTCCAGGTGCTCCAGTTTCCTCCCACAAGTCCAAACACATGCAGGCCAACTGACACTACTAAAATTGTGTGTTTGCCTTTCATCGAATTAATTAAACCCACCACCCACCACAACCCTGACCATGATTAAGACTGACTAGACCTTGACCTGACTGAAATAGGAATGAATGAATGAATGTTATTTATGTATTGAATGTATTTTTTCTTTGTTGCACACTTCTCTTTACCTTTTGGACATCTCTTTTGACGCATGCCACTCTTGACCCAGAAGCACTGGAAGAGTCGACTGGAATATGGCAGAAAAAATGTTCTGGAACACAGTTCTATTAGGTGACAAATCAAAATTGGAAATGTTTGGCCATATGGATCAGCAGACAAAAAAGGTTAGGCTTATGACCACAAGAATACTATCCCCATGGTCAAACATGAAGTTGGGTTAGAGATGATGTGGGGATGCTATTTCTGCTGCAGGAACTGGTAACCTTTTATGACATTATGTATTCACATAAATACCAAGGCATTCTAAGGAGACATGTCTCATGTGGTAAAAGCAGTGATAACTGGATTTCCCAGCAGGACAGTGATCTTAAGTCAACCATAGCTTTGTAAAGGGATCAGTCATGGAATATCCTGAAGTGGGCTTCTCGGTCTCCAGATGTAAATTCAGTAGAAAATCTTTGATGGAATTTAAAAAACACAGTTGCAGCATGAAAACCATCAAACCTTAATTAGCTGGAAGCTTTTGCAGGAGAAGATTCCAGAAACTTGTTAGTACTTACCCAAGTTGCTTGTTCAAGGTTATCAAAACTCGAACTAGACAACATATCAATAATTATCTGTTTACTGTGACTTTTTGTTGTACATGTTCACTATAATAACTTTTAACACGTGAAGAGCTAAATATTTTCGACTGAAATTGTGAATGTGTGAGATTTGAAATTGGGTACCACCAATAGGTAGAGGGTTTCTGAATCACTTACAAGAGTCTTTCAGAAAGAACCGATTCCGTATCAGATCCCCTCGGGCACAGATGAACAGCCGCGTGTTTATTTCTCTGTGCCACTTAACCCCTGTGAAAGTGCGCGCGCGCGATGGAGCAAGAGCAGGAGCAGGTTCATGCACAGCACTCAGTTAATAACAGAGACAGTACACACTGTAGTGAATCTAACCAGAACTGGCATGTAGGAGTGAAGAACGAGGGCATCAGAACACCACAAGCAGCTGGTAAGTTAAACATTTCTTTATTATTGTTTATTATACTTGCCTACACCCCTCAACCAACACACAAATAGAAAAAAACTACATAATGCAATATTAACAGTCTATATGGAGTTTATAATTGTACAGATAAAAATAATAAAATAAATCCTGTTTAAAATATTGAGATAGTTATACAGTAGTGGGCAAAATAACAAGACCACTTTTTGCATTTTTCTTAAAAGTTGTTTTTTTTTTTTGCTGAAATGCAACTACATTTACATTGTACATTTACATTTTCAGCATTTAGCAGATGCTTTTATCCAAAGCGACTTACAGTACTGTGACAGTATACAGTCTAAGCAATTAAGGGGTTAAGGGCCTTGCTCAAGGGCCCAACAGTGGCAACCTGGCAGTGGTGAGGCTTGAACCGGCAACCTTCTGATTACTGGCCAAGTACCTTCACCACTAGGCTACAACTGCCCAACTAGTAAGCAATAATTTGTTGAATTGTACATCTTTGTACAATTAGTCAAATTTCTTTGTTTAAACATTTTCTTCAATAAATTACAGTTTTTATAAGCTGTTTGTTTAGGTTAATAGATTTGCAGCCTTCGTTCACCTATTTTTGTTCACCTATTTTATTCACCTAGGTTATAAATATGGCTAAACTTTGATATAAAGGTTACAATAATTGTACAGTGCTTGTTGAGTCTGTTTTTGACTACTTTAAATCCTGCTCATGTTCACAAATGTCAAATGGGAGTTTGACCTTTATTTCCTTATATTTAGATTTTTTAGATATTCATGTTTGATTGATTAAAACTCATTTTACTCATTGCAAACTATCTTGTTCACTTGAGTCATTTTTGAATGTAAGTTTCACTGCCATACTTTGATACTATAAAAATGCAATAAAAACAAACACTGTAATTTGTTAAATCATTGACCTTTTATTTAACTGATAACAGTACAAAACATGTTCAGTGTCTTTACTAGTAAAACGATTTTTTATATAAAAAAACAATAGAATGTTATGCCTGCAACAGGTAAAAGATAAGACTTACACAAAGGTTATACAAGTAACACTGTACTGAAGGTTCCACAAGTAGCAGTTTAATTAGTAACAGGTGAAGACATCAAGATTGAGCAGAAAAGATGCATCCACCAAAGGCTTAGTCTTTACAAGCAAGAATGAGTCATGGTTCACCACTTTGTGCCAAACAAAGACAGTGTTTCTCAAGGCATGGTGGCTAAGTGGGTAGCACTGTCGCCTCACAGCAAGAAGGTCCTGGGTTCGATCCCCAGGTGGGGCAGTCTGTGTCCTTTCTGTGTGGAGTTTGCATGTTCTCCCTGTGTCCGAGTGGGTTTCCTCCCACAGTCCAAAAACATGCAAGTGAGGTGAATTGGAGATACTAAATTGTCCATGATTGTGTTCGATATAAACTTGGGAACTGATGAATCTTGTGTAACAAGTAACTACCGTTCCTGTCATGAATGTAACCAAAGTGTAAAACATGACGTTAAAATCCTAATAAACAAACAAACAAATCTCAAGGCAAGATTGCAAAGAATTTAGGTCTACAGTTCATAACATCATTAAACGATTCAGGGAGTCAAGGGAAATCTCGGTGGATAAGCCAAGAGCGGAAACTTAATGTGCTTAATGTGTGTGACTCAGGTGATATTGTTTGAGAAACTCAAGCAGCTCTAATATGTATACAGTCAGAATGGATATTAGAATATATATATATATTAATATAATATATATATATATTAATAATATATAGGATATTAGAATATTACACTTGCAAAACAGCAATTAGTATAATCAATTAGTATAATCAATTCCCAAACAATTAAAATGTATAATTAAAAGAAAATACGATGGGGGGTTTTTATTACATTTTTAGGAAGTGTCCCACACCCTTGTCAACCTTAAAAATAACTACCCACTTAATAGCAGGTTGCAGCCACTTTAGAAGCAATGACTGCAATTAACACTGTGATTGAAAAATGATGGCATGTAACCAGGGTAGCTGAAATTAAAACTGGCTGTGCTTGTTTGGTGAACAGGATATATGATATTTAATATTAAATAAAATGTTGTGTTGTATTTTGACAGTTTCATTTGTATATGTTTTTGTTTAATTATCAAATTTTAATTATTAATTTAATGTTTAAACACAAAAACCATTTGCAGCATTTCAAGACATACGTTGAAATGAAAAGTAGTGACTTACTAAGAAGTCCATTAGTAAGTTTCCATTGAAAGTTAAGTGAAGTATGTTTTATATTAAATAATAAATGTGCCAGGAGGTTTAAGAGTCCATCGATCAGACTAATGCAGAGGATGTGCTTTAATATGACTGATGAGTTTACTCATTAGCTCAGTTGCCATGAACAACAGAACTGTTCTGCATTATAAACAACAAAACTATTATGCATTAAAATCACAAACGGAGACTGATAATTTTTTTGCGATGTAAAAAGTCTTGTGATATAAATGTGTTAGGGTCTGATGAGACCAAGCTTGAACTTAATTCCAAAACACTGCACACCACCAAAAGAACACCTTACCCACAGCGGAGCATGGTGGTGGCAGCATGGCCATCTAGGCTGGCCAGCGAGAGCCCAGATCTGAATCAAACTGAATATCTGTGGGGTGACCTGAAAAGGGCTGTGCACAGGAGGTGCCCTCGTAATCTGACAGATTTGGAGTGCTTTTGCAAGAAAGAATATATATAATGTGACTATCTAAGAATCGCCTTGTTATTTCTGTGAATACTTGATGATACCTATTGTGACTTGTGTAAAAGTTAGACTGTTTAATGAGTAGGGCTTTCACATTTATGAGCCAGTCTGCATGCTAAGTAACTGGCAGGAAGTAGATTAATAGGAGATGCATTATGGTCTGTTTATTATTTACAACTTATGATGATGCTGCACTATATAAACCTTACTATGAAACTAACTCTAACTTCAACTCTAGATACTAGAATGTAGAAGGATTTGTTAGAGGAGGTATATATTCAATGTGCTCCGTAAAAGGAGTGATGTATAATTCTTAAAAAAGTATTTTAAACAACATAAATAAATGAAAATTATTTTACAGTATACAGTGGTACCTTGAAACTCAACGTCAATTGGTTCTGGAAGTGGCATTGAGTTTAAAAGGCGTTGGGTTTTAAGGTATTTTTTCCTATAAGGATGTATGGGAAACCTGTTAAAGCGTTCCATGGTTCCGTGGAACTGCATATATTTTAGGCTAATGTAAAATAATGGGGTTGTTTTTGACACTTAAACATTAAAATAACACAAGTATAATATAAAAAACTCTGAAATACAATAAAAAACAGTTAAAAATAAATAAAATTATAATAAAACCTGCACTTGCTGAGATGCTTAATCTTGGAATACCGTATTTCATTCAGTAAAGTTGCATTCACATGAGAAGCGGCACATGCGCTGCTTTTTACTGATAAGCTTTTTAGACTGTTTTGAAAAAAGCTGATTCTTTAGTACCCGGAGCTATAACACAAGTTTAAAAGTGAAACAGGAGAAAAATCCAGCTAAACACAGATACATGTGGATCTTGCAGGGTGGATTTGACACAAATGCAGATTTGTCTTATACGCGCACTTTGATAACGCTTTACTGCACTGCTCAAGGCAAGCGCTGAACAAAGCGGCTGGTTATTGTTAATTTGAAATTAAATTAAAAAATTTTAAAGAAACTGAACACGTTGAGTTTAAGGGAAACGTTGAGTTTAAGAGTACAAATTTCTCGACGAAGTGCGTTGAGTTTCAAAGATTTTGAGTTTAGGGGACGTTGAGTTACAAGGTACCACTTTAATACTGAAGTAAAGTTACATTGTTCATGTTGAATATATGTGGGTTTTTTTCATAGATGCAGGTAGTGTGTATGAAAGACACAAAAACATCCGCAACCCACAAGAGGGAAAGTGGATGGAAAAGGAATGGTGCAAAATTGAGAGTAGGATGTCACAACATGACATACTACTCTGGCCGGTCGCGACAAACTAACCCAGAACAGTCCAGCATCATGACCTCAGAGAAATGCAGGTGTGAGCTGGTGAAGAAGATAGATTTTACAAGAGAGGTGTCAAAGTTGTTAACATTTACCAAAATTGCTTGATAGAGACTGGGGGTTGTAATAGTACACATAGACTTCACAGATGCTGTTGGATTGTTTTTTAGGGGTTGATTTATGCCTCTTAGTTCCAGTAAAGGAATATCATAATGCCTTAGCATACCAAGACATTTTGGACAATTGTATTCTTCCAACTTTGTAAGAACAGTTTGGGGAAGGCATGCTGGAAATATATAGGGCCTTCCTTAGTCTCCTTCTCGATGAGTAATTGTAAGTTGTCTGTCACTTTGTGGCTGAGTTGCTGTGGTTCCTAAATGCTTTCACTTCAATAATACCACTCACAGTTGATCGCGAAATATCTAGGAGGAAGGAAATTGAATTGACTTGCAAAGGTGGCATACTATTACAGTACCGCGCTCAAATTTAGAATGCTCTTTAGAACAGATTTTTTTCACAAATGTTTATAAAGAGAGACTGCATGGCTAGGTACTTAATTTTATACACCTGTGGTAATAAGACTGAATAAAACAATTGAATTCAATGATTAAGAGGTCCCAATTTTTGTCTGTATAGTGTACACACATTTTACGTGTATCTGTGTGCGTATATATACACAACAATCTGAGCTCAAAATTGAATATAATAATGTGGTAAATATTTTAGCAGCAAGGCTTAATTAGTTCATGTTATCACTGCATGATCAAAAGAATAGCAAATTAAAAGCAGGATGCCTGCTGTATCCCATTAGTGTCACTTAACAAGAAAGGAACAAAATTAATTTCTTTAGTGTCACTTAACACTGGAGAAAGAAGAGATCGGTTTCCTTATCAAACATGTATAAGGTATGTAAGAGGAGACTGGCTTTAGAGAATCACTGATTATATCATTTGACCTCTGACCCTTGCCCAAGCATCAGTGTTGTTTTGATATAAAAGATATTCTATGTAATATAATGGTTTATAATGTAACCCTCAGCTTATGTTCATAAAATAAATTCAGCTTTAATGTAGTTATTACCTTTAAAATGCATTTGTTTTGTATGTAAACCAGGCAATGACTTTGTTGTGCTTCCATTTTTCCTAGAGCCACTACAGTTACTTCCTCCTGAGTTTTCTGTGACTCAGTGGGGTTATGCTACGCTAGACTGCAGCCTGGCAAGGACTGAGTATCTGGAGTTAAAGCACTGCAGTTTGCCTCATGCAGCCTCTTGGGCATCTACACTGGCCATCAGTCCTCTTCAGAACAACAAAACACTGACCAGCTGTGAGTGTTATCTTATTTTAATGGTGTAAACAATATATGGCCGAATGTGTGTAAAATAAAATGCTTCACTTTGTGGTAAGGTTTTGTGGAAAGTCCTTTTTTAGTTTTAGCATCATAGTGTCCATGTTTACAGAGTGAGGTTTCTAAAAACATGGTGTTTATCCCCATTAAACCCCATGGGAATGAAATGGAATCTTCACACTATGGTCTCTGTACAGGATTATTGGAGCTCTGTTAGAGTGACTGTTGTTTTTTTCTGTCTGACATGGCTTTTCATTCCCAGATGCCCTATTTGTTGGGACAGTTGTTTAAGGTTGTGGCGTACTTCTTCCAATTTAAAATTACTAAGTCTTGGTTACACTGAAACCCAGAAATTTTGTTTCATATGGTTGTCCTGACTTTGCCTTGCCACAATTTAATTGCGGAGATGCACAGACTGTTTCATGGACTTCATGGCCTGTTTTTTTCCTGATAATGCAGTGTAATTTGTGGGCACTTATTGTGGGTCTAGAACTAAATTTGAGTCCACCTGTTGCAGTTTGAATTCAGTGGACATAGTGTGGAAAGGCACACACCCAGGGTGGACTCAAATTGAGTTTTAGACCTATCTTAAAGATAATGAAAGCAAACAGGATGCACCACAGGAATACCACAGCATTTTAAACTTATACATCAACTGTTTATTAAGTCTATGCACAGATTTTGCATTGCTTGCATTGGCATTGTTTGTTGTTTTAGAGATTATATGTTTAGTTGAATGTAAAAGTTTGGATATTTAAATCATGTCATGGGACTTTATTAACTTACACAACTGTTTACCTGTGTTTTACTGTATTACTGTATATACACCCATTACATTGTAAAAAAAAAAATCACAAATTCAAGAACAAATTCAAGAGTTCATATGCGGATCAGCCTTGTGCACGGAGAGCCACACCCTGATCAGCATTATCCCTCGACTCCGTGTACGCGCCATCGTTCAGCCAGCAGAGGTCACAATTGCACCAGTAATGAGGGACTGGTGTGCTAGCGTATTTTACCACCTGAGCAGCCGAAAAGGGCATATTGGATTTCACATATTGCAAAGTACATGGAACAGTGGTCATTTTGCTAAGGTTGAGAAGTAAACCCACTTACTGCTAAGGAAAAACTTATCTGTCATTTGTATGGACATTTGTAATCCAAGAACCACTAAATAATGGGTCTACTCATTAATTAGAAGTTTCTGGAACATGGTGACCTGTCCACAGTCAAGTGAGCCTAACACCACCATGGGCTCAGAGGCCCTGTTTATTTTTTGTCTCTGTAATCAGCAACAAACTTTATTTAAGGTTTAATTTGGAGATAGATCAGACCATTTAACTAATTTGTTCTCAGCAGATTATGACATTAACATTTCACATTAACATTTTACATTTACATTTTTGACATTTAGCAGACACTTTTATTCAAAGCGACTTACAGTACTGTCACATTATATTGTCTAAGCAATAGAGGGTTAAGGGCCTTGCTCAAGGGCCCAACAGTGACAACCTGGCAGTGGTGGGGCTTAAACCGGCAACCTTTTGATTACTGGACCAGTACCTTAACCACAAAGCTACAGCTGCATTTAGCATTTTCGGCATTTAGCAGACGCATATATCCAAAGCGACTTTCAGTACCATGACAGTATACATTCTGAGCAATTGAGGGTTAACGACCTTGCTCGAGGGCCCAACAGCAGCAACCTGACAGTGATGGGGCTTGAACCTTAAAATTACTAGTTCAGCAATTTATCTGCTAGGCTACAACTGCCTGTACAAATGGCAGTTCAGGACAGCTGTGTTAATGTCAACAACAGCATAAATGCTAAGCAGTTACCCTAACCCCATTAGACATCGTTCTAATGAACTGAAATGCTGACTGTAAGGGCTGAAAGGAAAAAAAATGATTGTAGACATGTACACTCTTACTAGTGCAACACCCAAGTAGCAAATCTGAGGCTAAAGTTGCTCTTTATGAAGTTACCACAAGGTGGTAGTATCATCTCAGTGATGCAGGCCACACTGCAGCAAATCTCACCTGACCTACTGTACATGTCAAAACAAAACACATCTGAACATTACATTTGGATGCAGTTTTTTCGACTATTCATGTTTATATCCATATCATATATCTGTTAAAATATCTATTAATATCTGTGTTCTACGGCGCCTTATAGCAGCATGGTCACTCCTCCACAGAGAGGAAAGCAGTGGACAGGGAAGGTGTCACATATGGTTGTGAAACAGATGGCATTCATGTTTGGGGATGTAACAGATCTTGTTGGAGACGGGGTTTATTTATAGCACTTTGCTACAAATCAATATATATATATATATATATATATGTACTACATACTGCATGTTGGGTCAGTCACATAGGAATATGGCTGCTATTACATTCTTTTTTAACAATTTCATCCCATCTTTTTTCTTCACCCCCCTTGACTTTTCACGCTCTCCTATTTTTCTCTCTCTGCCCTTTCTGTAATAGTGCTATGGGTGGTGGTTTGGTCCATCACTGTTAACATGATTTAAACTAATGACATGTCTCTCTATAAGGTCTGGTGTGATAGGCTGATGATGGATGTGTGTGCTTTCTTCTCATGCTTTCTCATGTCTATGACCTTGAACAACGTCTGCCTGATGTTTTACTTCCCCCTCTACCCCTGTCCACCCCTGCGCCTTGCTGTCTTGCTAATTATATATATTTTGTTTGTATATTTTGTTTAGTGTTTAAAGCATGCACATTAGCTAGCACGAGGACAGCAAGGGTAAATAAATAGAATGCTGAATGAGTGTTTTGAATATGAAATTTATGAGAGAAATAAATATTAAACGAATAAATGCTAGGGGAAAGGGATTACGGGTAAGTCCAGAGAGAAAAGGTATAGAAACGACTCCCCATAATATATAGTCGTTTTACTGCACATGAGGGAATAATTAGACAGTGAAACATGACTAATATACTTTGTAATCCAGTTCTTTAGTTCTTGACAGATTTAAAGCATTATATTAGGGCTGTTTTTCACCAGCTCTCTCCTGTTTGTTTAACTTAAAACATTAATTAGTATATAAGTATATAAAGTTTGTATTCACAAGACAGGATACCACTCATGATGTCTGCTCTGTATAGTACTGATTATATACATCTAGGTGATGTATTACATGTTGTTGAATTTACATTTACAATGTTGGAGAAATTCAGAGGTGTTAGTTGTAAAGAGTTTAAGGAATATTTCAATATATTTCAATATAATCTCTTTTAATCCCATGTCTCATTTATATGAGGTTACCACAAACAATCTTTTTGGCATTTTCATGAACATAAATAAAATAAAAGAAATAAAAATGGCTATTCAGTTAAATAAAATCAATACAATCTTAATGGAAGTCCAAGGGAAGTGGTTGACACAGGCAATACCAGTCATTTTGTTTGTGAAACACTTTTTAGTCATCTTTAGACATACAGTATGTGTAATGAGGAGGGGACGAAGGACCGAAGGATGCAGAGGTTTGAAAGAAAAGGGATTTATTTAACAAATTAACACAATATACAATAAAACAAAGAATAAAGAGAACACAAGACGTCGTGGGCTGAAAAGGAACAGAAAAACATACATAAGAAAAAACGGGGACCGCGAGGCGCGAACCCGGGTCGCTCGCCTCCAGTCCGGGAGCATACTCGACCTGCCACAGCGGGGCTGATGGCAAAATCGCTCCCTGGGCTGTTGAGGCGAGGAGTGGGTTCGCCGGGTGGAATGCCTCGTGGTGGACGGACGGAGAGGGAGGGTGAAACCGGCAATAGGAAACTCAAATGGCACGGTCGCCAGCGGAAACTGCTGGAGAGCGCCATGCCATTTACTGGGTGCGAGTTATTTGTGAGCTCTAAGAGATAAGCGTTACGGCGCTGTCACCAGCCGGAATGACTGGGAAGTGGCCGTATTAAAAAGGAGCGCTCCAGAGGGGAAAAGCGACGCTGTCACCAGCGATCTTCGCTGGGAGGAGGCCGCGTCCCTCTGGGCGCGTAAAAAGAACACCAGCGGCGCTGTCACCAGCCGACATGGCTGGGAAGTGGCCGCTTTCAATGGGGAGCGCTCGGAGGTATGGCCGCGCCACTCCGAGACGCCCCGGAAAGTAATAATAGCGCGCGGACTAGATCCGGGGTTTGACCCGCTATAGCGCGGCTCGAACTCGCGAGCCCGACGCTGGGCGAACACCCCAGAGGTCCGACAGCGCTAGGGAAGCTGTGCGGTGGCAGCGGTGACGTGAACCGACAACTTGCCGGCGAACGCAAAAACCGAAACAAACCGCAGCACGTGGGCTGCACGAAGTCGCACCAAAATAAAATCCTAAACCTACCTTACCTCAGCCTTTCGACTTACCCACCCAAACGCTATACAGCGTCTGGGGAACCGGCTAAGCCCTAACCAAAGGAAAGTGGCTGGTGCGGTGCAGCCAAAAGAAAATAAACGAACACAAAAGGACACCGCAGTGCCAAACAAACTGAAAGAAAGGAAAAGCAAGCAACCAGGGAAAACAGAAGGTGCAACGCCTGCAGCTTAGCGCCATCCCCTTAAATAAGGGGAGGCGCAGCTGCAGCGCGTTCGCCCTAACGAGCTGGCCGGGTACTTAATGACCAGCTCGTTTCTGCTCTGTAAGGCCTGTGGCGTCAGGGAAAGATGGTATATTCCCCAGACGCCACAGAGCCTAACAGTACAGTATGTCTGTAAGTCTGAATTTCATTACTATACAGATAGGAGTGGTTTTATAATTTTCTGTTACCCACCAAGTCACTAATGTACCAAAACATAAGGTGATTAAATGAGCATAATGGCTGGTCTGTTTTGAGGGTATGCCTTTTTTAAATGCATTTTACTAGGTGGTACAAGGCTCATTTGAATATAAATAGATTCATTTAATAGATTCAAAAGTTTTAGATTCAAAACACTAAGATTTCAAAAGTATTATGCACCACATACAGCTGCAGAAATCTTCAACTCTCTTCCCAGAGAAAATAAGAACACACACACACACGTTCATATCTAGGGCAAATTTGTATCTCCAGTTCACCTAACTTGTATGTCTATAGACTGTGGGAGGAACTGTTGGCACTAATGTACCAAAACACAAGGTGATTAAATGAGCATAATGACATGGTTTGTTTTGAGGGTCTGCCTTAAAAAGCACCTTGGGTAAATGCATTTTACTAAATGGTGAAAGGCTAGTTTTAATTTAATTTTAATTTTAATTGCCCCCAAAAGTTTTACCAATTCTTAAATCATTTTAACAATAGTCTGATTTAATATGAAGTATGGTGCTTAGGTGGCACAACAGTCTATTGCTAGATGGCCAGGTGTATAGGTGATCTATCTACACCGATGAGGCATAACATTATGACCACCTTCCTAATATTGTGTTGGTCCCCCTTTTGCTGCCAAAACAGCCCTGACCCGTCGAGGCATGGACTCCGCTAGACCCCTGAAGGTGTGCTGTGATATCTGGCACCAAGATGTTAGCAGCAGATTCTTTAACTCCTGTAGGTTGCGAGGTGGGGCCTCCATTGATCCGACTTGTTTGTCCAGCACATCCCACAAATGCTTGATTGGATTGAGATCTGGGGTATTTGGAGGCCAGTGCCATGTGCATCGATGAGCCTTGGCCACCCATGACCCTGTCGCCAGTTTACCACTGTTCCTTCATTGGACCACTTTTGATAGATACTGACCACTGCAAACTGAGAACACCCCACAAGAGCTGCAGTTTTGGAGATGCTCTGACCCAGTCATCTAGCCATCACAATTTGGCCCTTGTCAAACTCGCTCAAATCCTTACACTCACCCATTTTTCCTGCTTCTAACACATCAACTATGAGGATAAAATGTTCACTTGCTGCCTAATATATCCCACCCACTAACAGGTGCCGTGATGAAGAGATAATCAGTGTTATTCAATGTTATGCCTGGTCGGTGAATCTATCATGTTTGTAATAAATGCTTTCCATATGAGACAGATCTGCCGATTTAGTGATGTTTTAGTTACAATTGGGATGCCCTAATGAATCTACACTTCTATACAGCAGCACATATTTTAGCTTTGTTGTGTAACAGATGTTTGTGTACTTCTGTACAGTTTTACACACATGCAGTAATTGTAACATTTTAAGCAAACCTATTAATATCATTACAAAGGCACATGAAGTTCATTCAGGTCTCTGCTCTGTAGTGTATCTGGTACTGTTAATTTTGTTTAACAAACACTCACACACTCACTCACTGTCTTAACCGCTTATCCAATCAGGGTCGCGGTGGGTGCTGGAGCCTATCCCAGCTTTTCAATGGGTGCAAGGCACACAGTAACACCCTGGACGGAGCGCCAGTCCATTGCAGGGCAGACACACATACATACACACACACACACATACACATACGTACACACACCCATTCATCTATAGGGCAAGTCAGTGTCTCCAATTAACCTGGCTGCATGTTTTTGGGCTGTGGGAGCAAACAGGATCTCCCAAAGGAAACCCACACAGACACGGGGAGAACATGCAAACTCCTCACAGAAAGGACCCGGACCGCCCCACCTGGGGATTGAATCCAGGACCTTCTTGCTGTGAGGCGACAGTGCTACCCACTTAGCCACCGTGCCGCCGGTTTAACAAACATTAAAATGAAAACTTTTAACCTGATCTTTCCACATTTTTGCCCTACTTTCACCTGAACTTCATTTCTTATTTCATCTTTCCATTTTTTTCTTAGTAAAACAGCCACAACACACACATTACAGGTACAATGCTATGTGCTAATTGCACACAAAATTAGTACTCTTTTTAAGATGTTCTGAATCAGTGAAAACTTTTAAGACATTTAAGAGTTAAAATACGCAGCCAGGTGGTGCAGCAGGATATTACGCTAGCACACCAGTGCCGAGATTCAGAACTCCTTGGTTCGAAACTCTGTGTTGCCACCGGTAGCAGACATGGTTCTGCTAGGGCGGGATGACCGGACTATGTGGGTGGGGTCTTCAAACGCTGTGTATGGACCCTGATTGGCAGATAGAGGCGCCTGTACAGAGTGCATAGGTAAAAAAGGGTTCCGCTAAGGGCTGCGCGCGGGTCGGAGGAGGTGTGAGCAGCAATATACCCACCTCGACTGCAATCAGGGATCCCTGATATTTTGGTATGCTAATTATAGACTGCTGTTTTGTTTGGCTAAACAGATCAGTCCTCATTTCAATCTCCCCTTCTGGCTTACTGTTTTTTTTTATGTGCTTTTTCTGGGAGGTGAGGCTCAGCACACTTAAACAGATACTGATTACGCTAATGTTTTCTCTTAATTGCTGGTGTCAGATCCTTTTAGTGTTGGGGAACCAGTGTCAGATCTGTGACAAAACAGTTGGTTCAAATACAGGTTGACCAGCATTCTGCTCTGAGGGTAATGCTGAAGCTGGCTCAGTTTTTAAATGACTGCTGTACCCACATAAAACATAGTAATAGGTTAAAAGCAGCCAACCATGTCATTAAAAATGGGCTTAGTTCCAGTGTGACGTTTATATTTCTCATCAGCAAACAGAAAATGAAGGAGCATGTTGAAACTGCTGTAGGCTGCTGCAGTGCGGCTGTTCATATCAAAAAGTAGGTATAGAGTAAGAGACCATTTTTGCTGTGGATACCATAGATAGATAGAAAGATAACCTAGATACAATTCCTTGACAAAATGTTAGCCCCTAAACAATTTTACTTTGTTTCAGTTGCACATTTTCCCAAACAGTATTGTTTATATTTGATGCATAAAACAATGTGCATTGTGTCAAATAAAAACAACAACATCAAAGCCTTTTAATATTTTACTATTAAAGTAGAAGAACACTGAGATTTTAAAAGTAACCAGAACACTAGATAGAATAGCAACACATATACTGTAGTTGTAATCAGAAATCTTCAACCCCTTCCCAGAAAAAAAAGGATTTTTAACTTAAATTTTATAAACACACACACACACACACACACACACACACACATATCTCCAATTTACCTAACTTACATGTCTTTGGACTGTGCTCCTGGAGGAAACCCATGCAGACATAGGGAAAACATGCAAACTCCCCATAGAAAGGACCCAGACCGCTCCACCTAGGAATTGATCCAAGAACCTTTTTGCTATTAGGCGACTGGACTACCCACCAAATGAACAAAGAAAATAAATAATGTAGTATTCATTGTGTAGTATTCAATGTTTTCAGAGTACAAACCCTCAGTTAAATACAAATCAAGGATTACCTTTTGCTAAATGTCCCAACTTTTCTGGAAAAGGGGGTTTGTAGTAGCAGAATATTTTTTTTAATACTACCATGTCACAATTGTTCAACCCCTACATAATACTGCTTATTCTAAAACCTGCTGCTAGTCTGTATGACCTATAGTTGGGTTAAACCATTTGGAATTCAATAACGACTTTTAATTTACTTAATCTGTGATATATAAACAATACACAGAGATGTGTACAGAGTGTTTTGTAACCATGGTAAAAACTAAGAAGCTGCCACAGAAGAGAAGATAGGATATAATTTAATTGCACCAAAAGGTCAATGGGTATAAGAAGATTTTCAAGACTTGAATATTTTTTAATACAGTGAACTAAAGACATTATTGGGACTAATGTCCAGAAGTCCCAAACTTAGGGCACAGCAGAAAACCTACTTGGTTGAAGGAGAAAGTTAAAAAAATTATCCAAAGGCCTTAGCAATGTCATCAGTACAATGAAAAAATCTTACAGAATACTCTGATGAAGACGGGAAAAATGTGTCAGTGGCAACCATAAGAAGATGACTTTACAGCCAAGGACTTCATGACCATATTCCAAAATGCATGCCGCTCTTTACCAAGAGGCACAGGAAGGGTCAATTGGAATACGCCAGTAGGAATTTAGATAGGCCTGCAGAGTTCTGGGACACAATTTTATGGAGTGACTTATCAAAACTGGCACTGTTTAGCCATGTGGATCAGCAGCTTGTCTGGCACATAAAAAGCAGAATTTATGACCAGAAGACTAAAATCCCCATGATCAAGCATAGAGGTGGGTCAGCAATTATATGAAAACGTTTTTCTTGAAGCAGGAACTGGCAATGTTGATTATGTGACTGGCATCAAGTATTTACAGAAAAAATATGCATTTTAAGTGGGAATGTTTGGCCTTCTGTGGTGAAACTGATTGAAATCTCATAGAAAATCTTTGATGGGGTTTAAAGAAAGCATTAGCAGAACAAAAAACCTTAATGAAAGCTTCTGGAAGCATTTGCTCAAGACAAATGGGTAAGGATTCCACAAGAGAGGAATCAGAAGCTTGTTAGCACTTTACAAAATAACTTATTATAGGTTAAGACAAGAGGATGTTCCACAAAATACTGCGGCTGGGGGTTGGGTTGAAAAATAATGAAAAAAATTATCAACATTTGTCAAAAGAATAAGATGTTTTTCATTTAAACTTTCAATTATGTCGACTTATGTTATCAGAATTGGCTGTGTGTTTCTTTCTCTGTTTACTGAGACTTCTTATTGAATATTTTAATGTAATTCTATACACATCACCACCATAACTTTTAACGGCTGAATATTTCTGTTGCAACTGTACCTTGCCAGTTCCCTATTTGTTCATAGTTACCTCCTGCATACAAATTTACTAGAATTCATAATTAGAAGTTAGTAATGCAATCATTGGGAATCACAAATCATCTGGATAAGGACACAAGACCATATCTAAGGCATTTAACTTAGAGCTCGATACAGTTTGTCATAAAGAAGTGGTGAAATTGTGAAACTACAGTCACACTGTCCCTTAAAAATTTGTCAAGATACTTAAAGTACATTTATTAGACTGTCAGTTAAAAACTCCCAAATGAAGTGGCAGGAAGTATTGTGCTTAGAGTAGACCAAGATGAGCTTAAGTACTAGGTCATATATGTGATGTAAACATAACAAGGCACAACAACCAGGTAAAATAAGCAGATTTTGGTGGCAAGAATATAATTTTATGAAGATTCTTTTTAGCAGCAAGAACTGATAGTTTCACAGTAAAACATATACAGTCACATCTGTGGCAAACATCTTTGGTACAACCTCAAAAAAGTCCAGTTAAAGTGCAAGTGCAATGAAGGTACAGTCTTATGAGTTTATTGTGCATGGTTGGATAGTGACAGTCTTAATTGTGTATGTTATGTTCTGGTTGGTGTTGCAGGAGTGACCAGTTTAACTGTTCATGGATAAAAACTGTTCTAAAGTCTGGTGGTTCTGGCTCGGATGTTCTGGTACCTCTTCCCAGATGGCAGTGGCTGAAACAGGAAGTGGCTGGGGTGTGTGGGGTCAGAGGAAATATAATATATGTAAAGACACAAATACAGACAGGCAGCCTAAATTAACAAAATATTACAGCATCCCTTTCTGTGCAACATAAAGCATGAAAAATGAGACACCGTAATATTTAAGTTTTTGAAAGTCCAAATAAAAAATGTGCATTAACTAGGTTAATAGTTTGGGTTTCATACAGTATGTATGTATGTTTTTTGTGTCTGTGTGCTTGTTTGAGATAGGAAACACTGCATTGTTCTACAGCAGTTCCAGTTCCCTTTAAAGGCTGCCAATTTGCTGTTGGCTAAGCTGAGTGCTGTGTGAAGCCAACCGATTTAGTGCCAATTCACTTTGAACTGACCCCAAAACACTCAAAAGGAGTTGTGAAGGACAGAAGGCCAGCCATCGATTTGAGTTTTAGAGCTTGATGTACTGGAGAGTCAGTAAGTAATCTGAGTATCTGCAACAAGAAAATTATTGAGTCTTAAATAATTTGGCCATAGACAGGATTGGCAACGAATTTCAGTTGGGCTTTGAGGTGCCAGTTTTTCAGCAGGGACCCCTTTTTGCACAGCATCCTCTTAATCCATGGAAATATATAGCTTACATCTGATCAGAAACTTGACCCATCTGTGCAGGCAAGCATTGCATAATGTAGTCTTACATTTGTGTCATCTGCTATTGTAGACCATTTGTCTTAATGTTTGAAAGGTTTGAAAATCTGGCTCTAAAAAGAGTGGTTATTGTAGTTACAAGACATTTCTGCACACAGAACTGCATATCAGTTGACTTTATAAACTCTATCATGTCACTACACGTCATTATTTTGCAATGCTTGCCTGCACAGATGGGTCAGGTTTCTTTAATGCCCTGATCATATAGCTTACATCTGATTATCCTGACCAATTTTCTCATATCATGAGGTGAACGTTTTGTTGGATTTTGTTTCCAAACTTGGCGAAAAGACCACTGTTTATTTCAAATGGGTCAAACAGTCAAACTACCCCTACTGGTATGGACACAGAGAAGTCACCAGCTGTAGTCATATATCTATATATCATATAACTATATATCATATAGTCATATCATAATCACTAAAAATTTGGAGGCCATGTCACAGAGTTAAATAACATTGTAGAACTTTCTACATCACCAAATTTATAACTTAAGCTGTTGTATGTATATTTTTGTCAGATTTTCAGAAAACCCACAATAAACTTTAAGAACCTTTAAAAAATGTAGTGTTTTTTTTTTAGGAGAACTGAAACGAATGCTAAAGAAGTCATTAAAATGCCAAGACATACATCAGGTGTTCCTAAACTTTTTTACACTTTGGGCGCTCTGTTTATGACATGCAAAATGACTTTAATAATAATTTTCATATAATGCCTACATACAGTTGGATCAGGTGGAAGTACCACGTAGGTTCTATTGCTTTTAGGCAAGAACATGCTGTATATGCCAAATTCTGATCCTACCATATGCATGCCACATATAATTTATCAGATCAGACAATGTTTTGTTGAAAGTGATTAATGTAGTCTCAAATGTGTGTCATCTACTGTTGTAGACCATTTGCCTTAATGTTTGAAAGGTTTATTGAGTGGCTATTGTAGTTACAAGACATTTCTGCACACAGAACTGCATATCAGTTGACTTTATAAACTCTATCATGTCACTACACGTCATTATTTTGCAATGCTTGCCTTAACCATCACGGCCATGCCCATTGCCATTCTTAATAATAAGATGGACTTTAAAAAAAGGTGGACTCGTACTTATTCCAGTGTTCTGCCTTCCATCATAATCTCCAGTACTTCTTCAGTGTTCATCATTTTTGTTTTTGCTGCATTTTTGAGCATGTTATATTCATTCTCTTCCTTATTGATACAACACATTAGCTCATGTAGTTATTGTGGTAAAAAGACCTATAATACAATGTCATAAGCATACCTGAGATTGCTACTGGACTTTCCACCAATCCCGAATCCTCCTACAAATCCTTTGTGGTACTTTTCTCATCTCTTGTTCTCCAAGAATGTTAAACAGACACATGGAGATTTTACATCCCTGTTGGCCTCTCTTTCTTACCCTGAACCATGCTGATGATTGATTGGCTGTCCTGACAGCAGCATGTTGTGGGCTAGACAGATTCCTAAGTAGCTGGACCAGGTGTGAAGGAAAAACCATTTCAAGCATGGTTATTCATAATTGGGCATGCTGTACCATGTCAAATGCCTTTGTGAAATCAATAAAACATTAATATAGGGCCTGGTTCCTTTCTGTTGCTTACTCTATGATGATCCGGAGATTTGTGATCTGATCCTGCATGCCTCTTTTGGCCAAAATCCAGCAACTCTCTACCTCAAGCTTGGTTTGTCTTAGTTTCAAGATTACTCGCAATAGCCGCTCAGGTGGCGCAGCGGTTACAACACATGAATCTCGGCTCTGCCTGCCGGCTGAGGCTGAGCGGCCACATGAACAACGATTGGCCTGTTGTTCAGATAGGGGCAGGATTAAGCCGGATGGGGACTCTCTCTCAGAGTGCGATTATGACCTCTGCGGGCTGGTTGATGGCGCCTGCACGGAGATGGGAAAGGAGTGCGGTAGAGGTTGTGGCTCTCTGTACACAGCACTGTACTGCACTGCACTCGTCAAGTGTAGGTGATAAGATGTTCGATTGCTGTGCACGTGTCGGAGGGGGCGTTGAGCAGCCTAGTCCTCCCCAATCAGGAGCAGGGACCAGCATTAGTGAGAGGATAATTGACGGGCAAAAATTGGATGCGCTAAAGTGGGAGGAAAAAGGGAAAAAAAAAAAAAAAGATTATTTGCACCAGAAACTTGCTAGCATGTGTGACAGTTTTGCTTTATTTTTATTGTGAAAATTTTTTTGAGAAAATCTACCAAAACTCTAAACCCATGTATGTATAATGTTATGCACTTATGCTGCCACATGATAATTACATGAATGAGCAGCAATACCTGTGTTACTAATAAAGTGGTCAGGGAGTGTATATGTGGAAATTACATAAAGCTGTCAAAGCTTAATTAGTCTTTAGTCTGCAGACCTAGTCCTTATGGTACAAACTTGAATTTTGTTTGGGATTGTAAGGAAGTCCTCGGGTTCCTTGAGCCCCTGCCCCAACTGAGACCCCTGAAATATTTCCCAATGGTCCTTATGTGAGTGTCTTTAATTGCATTTGGCAGGTGGACACACTGTGACCCAGGCTTTATATCTACAGAGATAGTTGCTCATTACTGACCGCAGGTGACGAGCTGAATGACGCAAAAATCGCTCCAACAGTCCTGAAATTGCCTTTGCGCTCATTTTCACAACGCGGGTCAAATCCACCGGACAGCCCAGCTCGCTCTTCATCACTGCACAGCGCAAGATACAGCACATCAGAGGAGGAGGAGAATTTGGAAGAGGAGGAGAAGGAGGAGGAGGGTACCAATGATATCCTCTAAACCGCCAAACTATCAGTTTACAGAATCTCTTCTCTTTCACCCATCACAGCCTGATTGGATTCAGCAGAGCCGCTTTGCTCTGGACCGAACAGAATTTTCGGCGTTTCTATGACAACAAGCAGAGCTGCTACTGGTGCTGGGTTTGCGCGAATCGGACTGTGTGGGAGGTGGAAACGCACGGTGGATCGCGCCGTCCTCCCCATGCATGCGCTCTCTCTTTTCCAGTGCGGACTTTTCCATCATCTCGGGAAACTCAAGCGGACGCCACGATGGTGCATCACTCCGGATCCATACAGTCCTTCAAGCAGCAAAAGGGTCAGTACGAGCTGGCATGGTGTGTCCATGTGTATATGTGTGTAACTGTGTGATGGAGGTTACTTTAAAAACGCGTTAACTGCACTCCTGTGCCAGTTCGTGACTCACGATGCTGTTCCACTAATGTCATGTTATGAAGCCTGTATTTACCTTGGATTACCTTCACACTGGGTTATCACGTGTGAAATGATATGGCCGTTATTAACTGGACTTTGCTAACAAATCCTGTCATGTGTGTTAAGTATGAGTGCGTACGTGTGAGCAAGTGTGTGTGGTTGAATGGCATTTTAACAGTCAACGGTGTCCCCGTGTCGAGATCAGTTTTCTGTCACTTTTTACTGCACCCACTGTCTTTGATGCAGTATCCCAATACAACAGGCTTGTGCCCTTAAAGGTGCATTTGTTTAATTTTTCACTGTTTCATTTATTTAGTTATTTAGTAATTTAATTACATTTATAGTTCATCCTGGTCAGAAACTACTCAGCACCAGTCTACTGGAGACACTTTCACACATTTATTTACTCGCTCACTTCAACCTAGAGAGAATTTGGAGAAGCCAATGAAGCTTCTGCAAGTCAGAGGTTTTCTTCTAGGTTTTAGATCTAGATCTACGACCTTTAAGTAAAAGTTACTGAAGACTAATGAATGAACGGTTCTGACAGTGATTACCAGTAATTAAAAAGATTGACAACTGAAAACATGCAGACTCAAACTGAATAATAATATAATAATTGCTGTATTATTAAATTACATCAATAAAAGGAAGCAGGAACAACTGGTACTCACACTGTTACCTTATAGGAAAATTCAACAATCAGCAAAGCATGTCATCTCTGGTTAAAATATCTGGAAATCATTGATTCATTAATTTTTTTCTTCACGTTATCCTACTTAGTGTGACAGTGGGTTCATAACAGGGCATTTACTCTATTACTCACACCAAGGGAAATTTAAAGTGGTCAATTCGTGTTATGCATGTTTTTGTGAGGTGCGAGGAAGCTAGAAAATCCAAAAGGAAATCAACACCCACACACGCAGCACCTGCATATTGTTATAGACAGTAACCGCAGTAAAGGATTAAACCCATGTAAAAATTTTCATTTAGTTCATTTTCATTAACTGTTTCATTCTGGTCCTGGTCACATTTTCACTGGGAAACACTGGGTGCAAGGCTGGAATACCCTGAACAGGGTGCCAATCCATAGCAGATGTCAAAAATATTTCTTAAAAGTAGTTTATTTATCTACGACACGGTGGCACAGTATGTAGTGCTGGTGCAGCAGACCCAGGTATAATTCTCACCGCAGCTTAACGTCTGTGCTATTTATGCAAGTCCTTTCTTTTGTCTTTGTTGTTTTTTTTTCTCTGAGTTCTCAGATGTTCTCATAGTTTTTTTCCAGATACTCTAGTTTTATGTTATCAAAAACATTCTGAAGAATGGCTGCCTTAAATTTAGAATAGGTGCCTCCCCACATGCTCTAGGGTTCTGGAAATATGTCTGTGACAATTTGTACCCATTCAGTCAAAATATTATTTGTATGGTCAGGTGCTAAAGTTATACATGAAGGCATGGCTTACAGTTCAAATGTACATACTCAAAAAACATACAAAGATTAATACTAAATAATGTAAAATATTTATTAGTGAGACAGACCCATTAAAAACTTTATTTCCAAAAGTATTTTTATCAACTTGGATCAATACAGTGAAAAGTGATTCCAGTTAACCCCACTCACTTCCCCTTAGGTTTGCTGTTAGCAGTGTGAAGGTTGCCTTAACCAATAAATCATAAGCCCATCTGAAAATGTTACATTGTAGAGATTCATATATTATTCATAAAGATAATATTGATATACACTGATCAGCCATAACATTAAAACCACCTCCTTGTTTCTACACTCACTGTCCATTTTATCAGCTGCACTTACCATATAGAAGCACTTTGTAGTTCTACAATTACTGACTGTAGTCCATCTATTTCTCTGCACTTCTATTTCTCTGTACTTCAGGACTCTCCCAGGACCACTACAGAGCAGGTATTATTTAGGTGGTGGATGATTCTCAGCACTGCAGTGACACTGACATGGTGGGGGTGTGTTAGTGTGTGTTGTGCTGGTGTGAGTGGATCAGACACAGCAGCGCTGCTGGAGTTTTTAAATACTGTATCCACTCACTGTCCACTCTATTAGACACTCCTACCTGGTTGGTCCACCTTGTAGATGTAAAGTCAGAGACGATCACTCATCCATTGCTGCTGTTTGAGTTGGTCATCTTTTAGACTTCATCAGTGGTCACAGGACGCTGCCCACGGAGTGCTGTTGGCTGGATGTTTTTGGTTGGTGGACTATTCTCAGTCCAGCAGTGACAGGGAGGTGTTTAAAAACTCCAGCAGCATTGCTGTGTCTTATCCACTCATACCAGCACAACACACACTAACACACCACCACCATGTCAGTGTCACTGCAATCCTGAGAATGATCCACCACCCAAATAATACCTGCTCTGTAGTGGTCCTGGGAGAGTCCTGACCATTGAAGAACAGCATGAAAGGGGGCTAACAAAGCATGCAGGACTACAGTCAGTAATTGTAGAACTACAAATTGCTCCTATATGGTAAGTGGAGCTGATAAAATGGACAGTGAGTGTAGAAACAAGGAGGTGGTTTTAATTTTATGGCTGATCGGTGTATGTTTCTGCCATTTGGGTGTTTAATTTTCTGCATCAGATTCCAACAATGAACAAAGTTTGTTAAAAACCACTGATATTAGAAACCTAACTAAACTGCTGCTGTCCCACACACGATAAGAGAACATCTTCGCATTAGGGGGCACTTACTGTAGTTGAAACACAGCTCCCAGGGTGACTGGTGCTGTAAGCTAATTGAATTACAGTAAGTAAAGAAGGCAGATGGATGGCAGATCTCTGCTTGTTTTCACATTTTGTTTTATATACTGTACAGATGGTTTAACATTTTTATGTCTGCATTGCTGCGTGAAACTAGCCAATCGGGTGCATTTGAAAGCGCATGTTTTTAAAATAGAACAGTAAGTACCTTCCTTGAAGTGCACTGATTTGCATTGACCAGTGCCCTCCATGAAGTGCACTGACATAACATGTAGTGGCTTAGTGCAGGTAACAATGCTAGTTATTACATTTACTGCCGTTCCTGGTCTTTTTTACTGTTAGTGTTTGTGACTATTTGTATTTGGACACCGGATCATGAGCTTAATGGACATTCCAGTTCAAAAACAAATGGTATCTTTTTAGCTGTAACAACATCCTTTTTTTCAAAGGCTTCTTACAAGTCTTTGAGGTGTGTATGTTGGAATTCGTGCCCTTCCCAAAAGTGCATTTGTATGGCTGGGCATTGATGTTGGTCAAGAAAGCCTCAATTGATGTTTCAGTTAATTTCAAAGCTGTTCGGTGGGGCTGAGTTCAGGGCTCTGTGCAGGCCACTGAAGTTTCTTTAAACCAAGCTTATATTCATTTTTTATAAACCTTACTTGTGCACAGGGTCACAGTAATGCTTGAACAGGAAAGGGCCTCCTTTTAACTGTTGCTGCAAAGTAGGAAGCATATACACCGTTCAGCCATGACATTAAAACCACCTCCTTATTTCTACACTCACTGTTCATTTTATCAGCTCCATTTACCATATAGAAGCACTTTGTAGTTCTACAATTACTGACTGTAGTCCATCTGTTTCTCTACATATCTTTCTGGCTGCTCTCACCCTGTTCTTCAATGATCGGGACCCCACAGGACCACCACAGAGCAGGTATTATTTAGGTGGTGGATGATTCTCAGCAGTGTAGTGACACTGACAGGGTGGTGGTGTGTTAGTGTGTGTTGTGCTGGTATGAGTGGATCAGACACAGCAGCGCTGCTGGAGTTTTTAAATACTGTTTCCACTCACTGTCCACTCTATTAGACACTCCTACCTAGTTGGTCCACCTTGTAGATGTAAAGTCAGAGACGATCGCTTATCTATTGCTGCTGTTTGAGTTGCCCACGGGGCGCTGTTGGCTGGATGTTTTTGGTTGGTGGACTATTCTCAGTCTAGCAGTGACAGTGAGGTGTTTAAAAACTCCAGCAGCGCTGCTGTGTCTTATCCACTCATACCAGCACAACACACACTAACACACCACCACCATGTTAGTGTCACTGCAGTGCTGAGAATGATCCACCACCTAAATAATACCTGCTCTGTAGTGGTCCTGGGAGAGTCCTGACCATTGAAGAACAGCATGACAGGGGGCTAACAAGAAAGAAAGATAGAAAGAAAGTATTTAGAAACTCCATCAGCACTGCTGTGTCTTATCCACTCATACCAGGACAACACACACTAACACACCACCATGTCATTGTCACTGCAATGATCCAGAGAATGATCCACCACCTAAATAATACCTGCTCTATGGTGGTCCTGTGGGGGTCCTGACCATTAAAGAACATGGTGAAAGCGGGCTAAAAAGGCATGTTGAGAAATATATGGACTACAGTCAGTAATTGTAGAACTACAAAGTGCTTCTATATGGTAAGTGGAGCTGATAAAATGGACAGTGAGTGTAGAAACAAGAAGGTGTTTTTCATGTTATGGCTGATGAGTGTATATACTATAAACGTTTCTTTTTTATTTTGCCCAACCCCAAATTTATTTAAGTGTAGAATCATATTTAATATGTGTTTATATTACTTTAAGTTGTTACAAAATAGAGTCAAATTGATCATGTTTGTGTTTTAGTGTCTTCCTAAATGGAAAGGTTTCCTGCATCCTTTGGATGCATTCATGACCACAAAAGTGTTATTTTGCTTTTCTGGTGTACACAAACTTAAGTAGATGCTGATGGAATGATCATATGATTTTGCACATGCATACTGGAATTTAGATGTAAAGCCTAGAAGAAAACGAGTCCATAAAAATTATTTAATAATTTTTTGTCAGGTATTTGAATATGAATATATATTCTTTTTTTATAAAATATAGTTGACTATAATATTCATGGGTCATGTAATATTGGGCATAAATTGGATTTAATCTGAATTAATATGATGCTGTTGTTAAAAGCTTTGTCATGTAAAAGGACAAATTTAAGTGAATTTGTACGACATTCCTCTGCAGTTTGGTCCTAGTGAAGGGTAAATGAGACAAGGGTTTGATATGACTTCTTATCTGATTAGAGACTATGGAAGGAATGTGATTGGAATGTATAAAGAAGAGATTTGCTGAGTAATAAGGCAGTGGGCAGCTGTTTGGGGTAATTGAGTTTAATACAGCAATAATTAATTAGTGCACTCTGTTAAATCAGGTGTCAGTTGAGGATTATTGGTAAACAACATGCCTTCTAAAAATAGATTATACAATAGAAAGTTAAGAATCAGGCAGCTAATTTTCTTTTTTTTATATGGATTTCTTATATCACAGTGTGTTGGTGTGACCAGCAGACCAACGCTGCTTTGGTTGCTCAGATTGCAGATACTGGTGATGAGGTGAATGTGTCACAGCACAAAGTGCATGTAACCTTTTAAGGTTGATTGGTCTGACAAATCTTCACATCAGTTTCACCATAACAATGCCCCTGTTTAGAAAACAAGGTCCATAAAGACTTGGTTTGACCAGTGAAGTGTCAAGGATAAAAAGTGGCTTGCACTGATTCTGTACATCCAGTGCTCCTCCTGCTATTCTTAAAACCAAAAATTGTTCATTAGACTACAAGATGGTGGAGCATAAATAATAGGTGGAGCATAAGAAACAACTACACCGACCAGTCATAACATTATGACCACTGACAGGTGAAGTGAATAACACTGATTATCTCTTCATCACGGCACCTGTTAGTGGGTGGGATATATTAGGCAGCAAGCGAACATTTTATCCTCAAGGTTGATGTGTTAGAAGCAGGAAAAATGGGCGAGCGTAAGGATTTGAGCAAGTTTGACAAGGGCCAAATTGTGATGGCTAGACGACTGGGTCAGAGCATTTCCAAAACTGCAGCTCTTGTGGGGTGTTCCTGGCCTGCGGCGGTCAGTATCTATTTAAAGTGGTTCAAGGAAGGAACAGTGGTAAAGCGGAGACAGGGTCATGGGTGGCCAAGGCTCATTGATGCACGTGGGGGCGAAGGCTTGCTTGTGTGGTCCGATCCAACAGACGAGCTACTGTAGCTCAAATTGCTGAAGAAGTTAATGCTGGTTCTCAAAGAAAGGTGTCAGACTCCATGCCTCAACGGGTCAGGGCTGTTTTGGCAGCAAAAGGGAGACCCAACACAATATTAGGAAGGTGGTCATAATGTTATGCCTAATTGGTGTATATTGTATGTTTCCCCTGCTCTAGAGTCCAGCAGTGTTAGTGTTATTCTTTCTACCTCTCCAGCTATCACACAACATTACACACAGGTCTTGGACCATAAAGCTCCATAAAAGCTCTGGATAAACAGTTTAAAACTTAGTAGTTTTAGAGTGTTTCAAATTAAGACTGACAATTTATATGCTGTACTCACTAATCCTATGCCCATATAAATTCAGGCAGTCCTGTCTTTAAGCTTGTCTGACTTTTGTGAGCTGTTTGTACTCCTACATGTTTCAATTTCACAACAGCACTTACCGTTCACCGGTGCAGCTAAAGCAAGCCAGAAAGTCAGTGAGCTCCTTAGTATCCACTGCCAATGTGTCTTTAAAAACGGCATGGCTGTATGCTTGATTGTGTACGTTAGCAATTGTTGTGTATGTAGAGCATGTAAAATCTACTACTGAAACAGTTGCATCTGGGTTTGTTTTGTATATTAGAAATAGAGGGGATAAAAGTACTGTTTGTATAAAATAAGATAATTATTTTTCTTTCAAACGTCTTTCTACTGGAAAATACAGATATAAAGCAATGAGTTCCCCAGCAAAGCAATCAGTATAGAACCTCTTTGACTGCACCACCTCATTAATGAAATATGCAAGAGCCAGAATCCAACTGCAAATGAAGATTAATAGTGCCATTTGATAGGCCTGTTTTAAAAGGCCAAATTAATTTTACACAGTTTGCATATTTACACTGTATTTATGCAGAATAATTGAAATTTTATTTTAACTTTTACTTTCAATTGATTGCAGACAGTTTGAACCCAAGATATTTAATGTTTTGTCTGCTAAACTCAATTTCATTTGTTAATAAACATCCAATCCTTTATTTCAGGCCTGCAACACATTCCAAAAAAATTTGGGACGGGGCAATTTAGGGCTAGTAATGAGGTGAAAAAACTAAATAATGATGTGATTATCATTAGCATCAAGGAAAGGCTGAGTCTTTGATTAGCAAAGATGATCAGAGGATCTCCAGTTTGTCAACAAATGTGTGAGAAAATTATTGAAATGTTTAAAAACAATGAACCTCAAAGAAGGGATTTGCATATTTCTCCCTCTACAGTGCATAATATCATTAAATGATTTAAGGAATCAGGAGGAATTTCAGTATGCAAAGGCCAAGGGTGCAAGCTTAAGCTGAAAGCCTGTGATCTTCGATCCCTCAGACAACACTGCATTAAGAACCGCCACTCAACAATAGTTGATATAACCACCAAACCTTTAAGGCTTCCAATTTCTTGTAATTGCCACCTATATAAGCTACATGGGGTGTTTCTAAACACATCCCCTAAATGACACCAGAAATCATTAAAACCCCAAGCATGCCTTCACATCATGTACATGTTCCTTACAGTTTTATGTGGACTTTTGACTATGTATTTACTATTCAATATTTTTTTATTTTTTGTGTACTATACTACGAACATTAATCCACCTAATATTACACCTTTGTCCTATGTAATTCCAATTAATTAATTTCCAATTAATACAGGTAAAAATGCTTTTATGTTTGGTTTTAATATGTCAGCTGAGAGGAGTGTTGGACAAAACACTTAGTATTTATGGCTAAACACTAAATATCCTGTCCAAAATGTTTTCAGTAATGTAATTTCAGTTTAAAGTGTAGCATATATGCAATACATATTTAAAACATTTTGAAAAGCCACATATAAAGCTTGCTATTTCTTAATGTATTGGTAGGTGCGGTTCTGGGAAGCAATGACACTTTGTCAGAAACATCAAACAAAAAAACGATAATTTTTTTGATAAATACATACGCATGCTGAGATTTTAATGTGGTGATTTGTCTTTAGAGTACAGAGTGATAGGAAAGAGCTCTCGAGTGCTGTATGGGAAAGTGATGCTATGTGCACTTTCAGTTTAGTCATTTCCACTTACCTGCCCTGATAGCAGTAAATGCTGCTCCATTATTTAAAGCTCTAATCCATTATTATCTAATTTTATTTTTAGGACAACAATGATTCAGGTTTTACAGATGTACATTAGATATTATTATTCATTAATTCATTCATTCACAGTCTGTTTCACCGCCGCTTTATCCTGGTCATGGTCTCGGGGGGTCACTGGAGGAAATAGGCCATCATGCCGCCCCAGATATTGTTTAACAGTATTTACAACTTTGTCATACTGCGCATAAACATATAAATCAATTATGTCTTTTTAAAACATATTTTGGACTGAATACAAATATTATCTTGTTAATAATAGCCCTGTTAGAGACTCATTCAATGATACTTATTATAGTAAAAAAATATATAAAGAAAAGCTCTTTGCACAAAGCTACCACAACACCAAGCCACTCTATAAATATAGCCAGAATAGGTGGTGGGAACTCATTACCATTTTTACACACTGGCATGTAAACCTGCCAGCCAAGGATGTTTTGACTTACCCTGTTCCCTCTTGAGTACAGCTTTTAGATCTCCAGTTACACTAAAGGTACACAGGGGAATGTGTAAACAATGTCTGTAACATACGAGCTGCATTTGCAAGTGTTATACATGTATTGTATAATGACGGGCTCAGTGCCATAATTAGTCATGAGAACAACACTAAAATAATCAACAGCATTACATTAAAACAACTACAATCCCCTTTCTGTAAAAGTTGGGACATTTTGTAAAATGCAATAAAATGAATCTGTGATTTGTTAATTCTCCTGAAATATAATTTTACTGACAACAATGTAACTGTACAAAAATTTATTTTAATGTTTTCATTAATCACTTTTGATGGCTGACCAACTTAACTATATTTTGTACATATGAGCAAATTTGAAATTTGATGCCTATAACACAAATGTGGAATGGGGCAAAATAAGAGGGAGAAGTTTACAGAAAATCATTTTAAACACTCCACAATAAGCATGTGAATTTTTAACAGGTAAAGGTATCTTTGGGTATAAAAAAGTATGATCTACCAAGTAGTGATGGTTTGTGGCTCACCACTTAGTGCCAAACTAAGAACTGTCAGAACTACATTCAGTCAAAAAAAAATCTACAGAGCATGATATTGTGAAAAGATCCATGGAATTGATTTATCTTACTCCAAGCTCATCTAAGATGAACAATGGAAACGTCAGCTGTGGTAAAATGAGTAAATGAGTTTACTTTTTTGCTTGTTTTTGAGAACAAAAAAGACATCACATTCTCCATGCCAATGACAAAAAGAACAATCCAGACTGATATCAGTGAAAAGTGCAAGAGCCAACATCTGTCATGGTATTGGGGTGCGTCAGTGCCCAGAACCTGGGTGATTTGCATATGTGTGGAGGTACTATTGATGATGAAAGTATCTTCAAATTGTAGAGCAACATCTTTTCCTGGAAAGTCCATGGATATTTCAGCAAGACAGAAATACAGTGCAAGGACTCATTCAGCATGTGCTACAACAGAGTGCATGTGCTTAACTGGCCTGTCATCCAGATCTCTCTCCCATTAAAATAGTATCAAGCAAGAAAGGGCAAAAAATTCACTTGCAAAACTGAAACAATCAGTGTACTTAGTTCCCAAATCTGAAAAAAGGTAAACATCAGGGAAGGGGATGTAACATTGTGGAAAACACACATCTGTTCTAATTTTGTTTGAGTATTTTGCAGGCATCACATTTTAATGATTTTTTATGTTCACAAAAAAAATTAAGTGGGCAGTAAAAACATTAGACATTTTTTAATGTACTTATGTCAGTTAAATAAAGGTTCTAAACACATGACAGATTCTTGTTTTATTTATTTATTTATTTGCAAATTGGGTTTGTACATTACAAAACATTAAGTAGGGTGTTACTGATGCTTACTGATGCTCTGGATACAGGATTACAAGATTAACCCAGCCATCAACTTTAGAAATTGCCAATACTAGATCCAAGCTTAAGGAACCACTAACTTCAGCAGTTTACTGACAAAGATTTGATACAATGATGTTCACTATTAATAATTCAATAAATATAGCTACAGTTTACAGTTATGGATGTTTGCTACGGTAGCTGTAAATGTTTTCAGTGTTTGTGCATTTTATGCATTAATTGGTGCCTAGTATGCTTAGCTTCTCATTTTCAACTCTAGTATCCCATTGCAAAATGAATCTTGTCAACTTTACAAACTGTTACCTTTCCTTGTGCGACTGAGCCACTTTCACTCTTAGTTTCCTTTAAGATGCAGAGGATGATTCAGCTTCCAACAGATGCTGTGGTTTGTAATTCCTTTAGTTCAGTGTGTGTGTATCTGATTATTTATATGTTAACAGTGCTCCAACCACAGGCTCACCACCTGTCCCCTTGCATAACCCACAGATGGGGGAAGAATATAGGTTGTGTTCAGTGTGGGGATGATTGAATATTAAGAAGAGAGGACACTGCTGGCGTCATTTAAAGTAGGTTCAAATGTCATGAAAGACATGTTATTTTCTTCTTGTAACAGATGTAGAGTAAGATCACTGCAATGCTACCCAATTATACCATCATGTCTATTGAGAATGTTATAGTATTGCTTATTTTTCAAAATGTTTTTCATAATATGTGAAAACATTTTTCTTCCCTTTTTCTCCCGATTTAGCATAGCCAATTTGTCTTCCGCTGCTGGGTATCCCAATCGTCTGAGGAGAGTATATTCTCCAGCCCCACACCCCTCAGACGCATGTGCAGTCCCTTGACCCTTTCATTATCACCCATGCTTTGGTGGATTCACACACTCCACCTTTACACAGGCACCTCGGACTGCTAACCAGGGTCCTTGCACAGCGTTTGAAGACCTCACCCACTCATTAGTCCGGTCTTTCCCACTCAGCAGACTAATGCCCAACTTTGTCTGCTGCAGTCACTGACAATTGTGCCTTCTAGAGGGCGCCCAGCTGACTGGTACCAGAGCTGAGGTTCGAAACGGGGTGTTTAGAATCTCAGCGCTGGTGTGCTAGCGGAATATCCTGCTGCACCACCTGGGCATGAAAACTTTTTTTTCTCACTTTCTGATTTCATTCCAATTAATTTCTATTTGTGTTTGTAAAAGCAATCACAGTTTAAAAAAAGATTTTGGAAGAACAACTTAATGTAGGTACAACTTAATGTAGGTATTTACAATGGGTGATAATGCCTGATTTGCAGTGGTCTTTCAATTTTTTCCAATGGTGTTTTATAGGTTTTGTGGTCAGTGCTCTGTGCAACCACTTAATTTTACTACAATAAACTTGCATTGTTCACAGAGGCACTATCAAGCTAAAGCAGAAAAGGTCCTTTCACAAACTGCTGTTACAAATATTAAATTGCCTACCCTTGGAAGTAAAGAACCAAGCCCAAATTGTCAAAATAATGCCACCAATTAATATTTTCCTACACCAAACTTCGCTTTAAAAGATTGCTGCATTAAAGTTTGATCCCAGTTTGCTTTACTCTACTTCTTCCAATATCCCGCCAATCACACATAGTGATCTAGTGGATCTGCTCAACCAAGTTCCTGACAAACAGGTCTTGTGCTGAAGTAGCTAGAGACAGTCTGAAACTTTGCCACAGGTTTTGCAACAAAGGACAGATCATTTCTACTCATTTTGGCAGCTTAAACTAGGCAGAAACTATTTATGACAATGCAATGCAGGTTGATTCTTTTTCCAGTATTGGTCTAAAAATGGCATGGCTGTATATTGATTTTAGGTACTTTTTAGCAATGGGCATGGTTGACATAGCAAACCAACTAGTTAGAAGAGGTGTTTTCATATACTTGTTCATGTGGTACAGGATCATTAGTAGAGCTGCTATTTGATTTGGTCAGAAGATGCATTGTAATTAAATAAAACCAACAGCCAAATAAATAGCTACTAAAATAATTTGTGTGTTGTAGATTCTAGTTGAATCGTTTGGAAACTCTTGTCTTTGCTTGATTTATTTTACATCATAACTAATCAGAGCTCAAAGGAAGCTGGAGGGAGAGATAAACAGTTTATTTAGATGATTAAGAACAGTGGTTGTCTAGGGTATTAAGATGAGATAAGGGAATCGAATTAGAGCCGAGTTCAAGAAGGTAGACTAAACCATATAATAGACATGAAGAAATATAATTGAGAAGTGCCTGTGTCAGAAATTTAGGCATGGGTCAAAAACAAAATACCATCTAATCTGTTCCAGTGCCATAACACTACATCATTGACAGACTAGTAATGTACCATAATGAGGGCCAAAGCGCCATCTGCAACAAGTGCTGTGCTCTACCACAGGTGGACAAGCAAGATTGACAGCTTTTATCACCCAGATGTTTTTTTGTTTAATCTTGTATAATACAGTTTTAGTCATGTGCAGACACCCACAATCACACAGACACACAAAACCCTTTTTATATGCATGCAGTAATCAGTGCCAGCAACATATTTCAGGATTTTAAGTATCAAGATAACGCAAATTTATAATAATTTTAAAGAAAAGGCCTAATGAACTAACAAATTCCAATATATGCTTTTTATTACTTGTACATTGTGCTTAAAGCAAGGTATTGCAGGCTAAGCCAGAAATTCATGGCATTTTCTAATTCATTTACTTTGCTCGGAACAAGAAATGGCTGAGAAACAAAAGAGAGCGAGCAAGTGAGAGATATGGATAATTAGCATCGTAAATTACCTCACTATCTTTCCATGCTTCACATGTGAAGTATGTGTGTAATACAATTCATTTGTTCCCTGTAGCAAACATGCAATTTATTGTTAAAGCAGTGGGTTTAGTCTAGATTAAGAAAGCAATTCTAAATTCTTCGTGTTGTGTACTTTTACTATTTGCTTAATGAGATCTTAAAACATTCCTTCATGCAGAACCTCTCCAAGTCCCTTAGATTCCAAGGCTCATATTTGTGGTGTTTAGTAAGTAGGATGGCCGCATTTTGCGGACATCCCTCCCTGCAGGCACTGCTAATTATGCCTGCTAGATGGTGCCCAGCCGACCAGTGGCAACGCTGAGTTTCAAAACGAGGTGTTCAGAATCTCGGCGCTGGTGTGCTAGCGGAATATTCCGCTGTGCCACCTGGCTGCCTTAAATTACATTTTTGATTTTTTACAATTCAACACTTTAACGCAGTTCTTAAAACTTAAGACAGTGTTTTAGATTAAATACCACGTTTAATTAATGACGAAAAAAGCACACACAAAACAGGAGTTTTTGCTCCTAATGAAAAATAAAATAAATTTATCTTGAAAGTATATTTATATCAAACAATGCACATGTTCATTGTTTACCCATGGAATAGATGGGCCCAGTGTAGGTCTAGGAATATGAATGAATTATTTAACTTGCAATGTACAGAAGTTGAAGAACCTCTTGGTAATGTCCTGTATTGACAGCATATTAGGTGAGTGGTTTGACTTCAAAAAAAGCTTAGGAAAAAGGGCTGTATAAAAATAACTAGCTTAACTAGCTTAATCTCATACTGAAACAATGAGACAATTTTAACCTTGAATTGAAGTAAATTAGTTTTTTAGCTTTAAAAAAGCTTTCAAATAGTTTAAATTTTGACTCACAGAAGATTATAATAAAAAGCTTAAGAATTATTTGATTAGAGTTTTATTACAGTTTGGTTAGAGTAATTTCTCTGGATGACTCCCAGATCAGACCATCTGATAAGGTAAGAAGTCTTGGTGTTGTCCTTGATAACCAGCTGACATTCTCTCCTCATATAGCCAACATGACAAGATCATGCCGGTTCCTCCTGTACAACATCAGGAAGATTCGTCCATTTCTCTCCAGGGAAGCTACCCAGATTCTGGTGCAATCACTTGTAATCTCACGGTTGGACTACTGCAACTCCCTTCTGGCTGGAGCTCCCATGTCCACGATTAAACCCTTACAGCTCATTCAAAATGCAGCTGCACGTCTGGTTTTTAACCAACCCAAACACTGCCACATCACCCCACTGCTACGTTCTCTTCACTGGCTTCCTGTAGCTGCACGCATTCAGTTTAAAACACTGACGCTTGCCTACAAAGCCAAAAATGGACCAGCCCCAAGCTACCTTCGTGGCCTAATCAAACCACGCTCTGTACCACGCAACCTCCGAGCCTCTAGTCTTGCTCGACTTGAGCCCCCATCCAGGACTAAAGGAAGACAAGCATCAAGGCTGTTCTCTGTTCTAGCGCCAAAGTGGTGGAATGAACTTCCTCTGTCTGTCCGAACATCTGAGTCTCTTGCTGTCTTTAAAAAACGATTAAAAACCCACCTTTTTACTAAACACTTAGGCTGACTTGTACTTATTTACTAACATTTTGTTCCATTCTTTTCCATTTCACAAAAAAAAAAAAAAAAAAAAAAAAGGCACTTTGGTTCTAACAGGTTTTAGCAGATTTGTGTTCTTTGACTGTTGTTTTCATAAACTTGAGAAATGAAATGTTCACTATAGAAGCTCTTCTGTAAGTCGCTCTGGATAAGAGCGTCTGCTAAATGCTGAAAATGTAAATGTAAATGTAAATGGTTGCTGAGTATCTGGGGTAAGCATGGTCTGTAGCTTCCTAGATGTTTGTCTGGTTTCTTTTGTGTATTCCTGGATAAGTCATTGATGTACTCATGAAGAAATTTGGTAGGCAAGCCACTTCTGAAAAGATTTACGACCCTTCCTAGTTTTCTCTCCCTAGAGAGTGCTTCATCTGATTTTAGATTTTTTTTAAAGGTGCCAGTACTGATGAATGCCATTTACTGAGGGCCTCTCTCTCTGTCTCTTTCTCTCTCTTACTGTCTTGGTAACCTATAAAACTTCTGTTAGTGGGTCAGATCTGTTTATATGTACTGAGTGCTGGTGATCCTTAAAGGAGATAAATAAAAATAATATACTAGCTCACAATGTCAGTGTCTACACCAGTTCCCCATTGTTTCTCTGATTATTACCTAGTTTTTCTTGTTTTGTATGGTGTTCTAGTTACAGGTTTTAGTCCTGTTGTCCTGCCCCTTTCGTGTCTTTGATTTATTACCCAGTTGCTTGTTTCCTTGTATGCATTCATCTCCTAATTTTGATTATGGATTCATCTTACAATAAAAAGTTAGCTGGTTATATGTACGTGTCTTGCCTACGCCGTTGACCAAGTGTAACCAGAAGTAAGGTGGGCTTAAGGCAATGAAACTGACCCACTGTTGCCAATTATTGGGGTATTGTTTCATGCGTTACAGTGCTATATAGTCAAGATTTTGACTACTACGTACATACAAGTAATTTAGTTGTCATTCAATTGTGGTGCAAAAGCATTGAGTGAAGATTAGTAACCCCAAATCTGAAAAGCTGGGACTGTATGGAAATGCAGATAATAAAAAAGACACAGTGTTTTGAAATTTACTTTTACTTTTATTTCACTGCAGGCAGTATAAACCCAGGATATTTCATATTTTGTCTGGTTAACTTTATTTCATTTGTTAATAAACATCCATTTCTGCATTTCAGACCTGCAACACATTCCAAAAAAGTTAGAATGGGGGGAAATTTAGGGCTAGTATTTATTGTATATAAACTAAACAGTTGATGTCAATAGTTATTGTAATTGTGCATTTTATTAGCATTTTTCATACTGTATTAGCCCTTTTCTGATGTGGGGTTGTAATTAGGTACAGGGTTGTAATTTTGTGCTAAGTTTGTGACCAACAATAAAGCTACTCATCTAATTTTAATACTGGTAATAGGGGAAATATGTTGCTGCACTTACTGCATCAAACCCTTCTATGTGTGGGGATATACAGTCAAAGGCCAGTTAGAGGCCAGTTAAAGGCCACAATGGACATGCGAGTGTTAGAACTGAAAATAAGAACAATGAAAAAAGGTCGACTGGTCTAATAAATCCTAATATTTTAAGAAAAATTTAAAATAGAATCATTATTACTATTGGTCTCAGACTGGCAGCACTTAATGTGAATTCACTATTTAGTAGAGGTCTGCACCAGCCCCTGAAAGCTAATAACAAGTCAAACTGAGAAGCAGGCTGATTATATACCTACATGCGAAGAGCTGTGGTCATCCTGGTCAGAGGATACTGGAAAGTGGTGGTAGGAAGGAGGGGTGGATGGCAGAAATGACAGATTACAAATGCCTACACTTGAGAAACATGAGAAGAGGGGTCTATTGTATGAGATCACCTAAATTATGTATCAAGGTTCTAAAACTACAGCCCACAACACATACACATCTATACATGAGGCCTATTATTACACCTTTTTATACTTTTATATATAATTTTATTATTTTTACAGGTCTTACTTTTTATAATGTTGCTGCAGTAAAAATTCTTTGGCATTTTAAAGCCTTCAAGTCTCGTCAGTTCATGTTGCTGATTGTACATATGATATTGATTCAGATTTGACATTATGAAAGTAAAGTGTTGGCTGATGGCAGAGCAATGGAGAAATGGCAGATAATAAAATTGATAAGTGATGCTTTTTGGATGTTTGATTTGCTGTCAGGTACATTTTCTGCTCCTTATTGTAATGGATTATGTAGGAACAAGATTATTACTCTGATAAGTGGCATATCAGCATGGTGCTTTTCCATGTCAAAGATCAATGTACTGTTGTTAGAATAATTTGAAGGTTAAGTGTCTGATATTTAGAGGCTTTAGAGCAGATTGACACCTAAACAAAATCAACCAAAAGTACCAAAACATTCTGTTTCACTAAATAAGACTGCTTAAAAATCAGAAGATATATATATATATATATATATAGATATATATATATATATACAGTGGGGCCAAAAAGTATTTAGTCAGCCACTGATTGTACAAGTTCCCCTACTTAGAAAGATGAGAGAGGTCTGTAATTTTCATCATAGGTACACTTCAACTATGAGAGACAAAATGAGAAAAAAAATCCAGGAAATCACTATGTAGGATTTTTAAAGAATTTATTTGTAAATTATGGTGGAAAATAAGTATTTGGTCACCCACAAACAAACAAGATTTCTGGCTCTCACAGACCTGTAACTTCTTCTTTAAGAAGCTCTTCTGTCCTCCACTCGTTACCTGTATTAATGGCACCTGTTTGACCTCGTTATCTGTATAAAAGACACCTGTCCATGCCTCAAACAGTCAGACTCCAAACTCAATCATGGCCAAGACCAAAGAGCTGTCGAAGGACACCAGGAAGAAAATTGTAGACCTGCACCAGGCTGGGAAGAGTGAATCTACAATAGGCAAGCAGGTTGGTGTGAATAAATCAACTGTGGGAGCAATTGTAAGAAAATGGAAGACATACAAGACCATTGATAATCTCCCTCGATCTGGGGCCCCACGCAAGATCTCATCCCGTGGGGTCAAAATGATCATGAGAACGGTGAGCAAAAATCCCAGAACTACACGGAGGAACCTGATGAATGACCTGCAGAGAGCTGGGACCAAAGTAACAAAGGCTACCATCAGTATACACACTACGCCGAGAGGGACTCAAATCCTGCAGTGCCAGGCGTGTCCCCCTGCTTAAGCCAGTACAGGTCCAGGCCCGTCTGAAGTTTGCCAGAGAGCATATGGATGATCCAGAAGAGGATTGGGAGAATATCATGTGGTCAGATGAAACCAAAATGGAACTTTTTGGTAAAAACTCAACTCGTCGTGTTTGGAGGAAGAAGAATGCTGAGTTGCATCCCAAGAACACCATACCTACTGTGAAGCATGGGGGTGGAAACATCATGCTTTGGGGCTGTTTTTCTGCAAAGGGGACAGGACAACTGATCCGTGTTAAGGGAAGAATGAACGGGGCCATGTATCGTGAGATTTTAAGCCAAAACCTCCTTCCATCAGTGAGAGCATTGAAGATGGAACGTGGCTGGGTCTTCCAGCATGACAATGATCCCAAACACACCGCTCGGGCAACTAAGGAGTGGCTCCGTAAAAAGCATTTCAAGGTCCTGAAGTGGCCTAGCCAGTCTCCAGACCTCAACCCCATAGAAAATTTGTGGAGGGAGTTGAAAGTCTGTGTTGCCCAGCGACAGCCCCAAAACATCACTGCTCTAGAGGAGATCTGCATGGAGGAATGGGCCAAAATACCAGCTAGTGTGTGCAAACCTGGTGAAGACTTACAGGAAACGTTTGACCTCTGTCATTGCCAACAAAGGTTATGTTACAAAGTATTGAGTTGAACTTTTGTTATTGACCAAATACTTATTTTCCACCAGAATTTACAAATAAATTCTTAAAAAATCCTACAATGTGATTTCCTGGATTTTTTTTTCTCATTTTGTCTCTCATAGTTGAAGTGTACCTATGATGAAAATTACAGACCTCTCTCATCTTTCTAAGTAGGAGAACTTGCACAATCAGTGGCTGACTAAATACTTTTTGGCCCCACTGTATATACAGTGTATCACAAAAGTGAGTACACCCCTCACATTTCTGCAAATATTTCATTATATCTTTTCATGGGACAACACTATAGACATGAAACTTGGATATAACTTAGAGTAGTCAGTGTACAGCTTGTATAGCAGTGTAGATTTACTGTCTTCTGAAAATAACTCAACACACAGCCATTAATGTCTAAATAGCTGGCAACATAAGTGAGTACACCCCACAGTGAACATGTCCAAATTGTGCCCAAATGTGTCGTTGTCCCTCCCTGGTGTCATGTGTCAAGGTCCCAGGTGTAAATGGGGAGCAGGGCTGTTAAATTTGGTGTTTTGGGTACAATTCTCTCATACTGGCCACTGGATATTCCACATGGCACCTCATGGCAAAGAACTCTCTGAGGATGTGAGAAATAGAATTGTTGCTCTCCACAAAGATGGCCTAGGCTATAAGAAGATTGCTAACACCCTGAAACTGAGCTACAGCATGGTGGCCAAGGTCATACAGCGGTTTTCCAGGACAGGTTCCACTCGGAACAGGCTTCGCCAGGGTCGACCAAAGAAGTTGAGTCCACGTGTTCGGCGTCATATCCAGAGGTTGGCTTTAAAAAATAGACACATGAGTGCTGCCAGCATTGCTGCAGAGGTTGAAGACGTGGGAGGTCAGCCTGTCAGTGCTCAGACCATACGCCGCACACTGCATCAACTCGGTCTGCATGGTCGTCATCCCAGAAGGAAGCTGACGCACAAGAAAGCCCGCAAACAGTTTGCTGAAAACAAGCAGTCCAAGAACATGGATTACTGGAATGCCCTGTGGTCTGACGAGACCAAGATAAACTTGTTTGGCTCAGATGGTGTCCAGCATGTGTGGCGGCGCCCTGGTGAAAAGTACCAAGACAACTGTATCTTGCCTACAGTCAAGCATGGTGGTGGTAGCATCATGGTCTTGGGCTGCATGAGTGTTGCTGGCACTGGGGAGCTGCAGTTCATTGAGGGAAACATGAATTCCAACATGTACTGTGACACTCTGAAACAGAGCATGATCCCCTTCCTTCGAAAACTGGGCCTCATGGCAGTTTTCCAACAGGATAACGACCCCAAACACAACCTCCAAGATGACAACTGCCTTGCTGAGGAAGCTGAAGGTAAAGGTGATGGACTAAACCCAATTGAGCACCTGTGGCGCATCCTCAAGTGGAAGGTGGAGGAGTTCAAGGTGTCTAACATCCACCAGCTCCGTGATGTCATCATGGAGGAGTGGAAGAGGATTCCAGTAGCAACCTGTGCAGCTCTGGTGAATTCCATGCCCAGGAGGGTTAAGGCAGTGCTGGATAATAATGGTGGTCACACAAAATATTGACACTTTGGGCACAATTTGGACATGTTCACTGTGGGGTGTACTCACTTATGTTGCCAGCTATTTAGACATTAATGGCTGTGTGTTGAGTTATTTTCAGAAGACAGTAAATCTACACTGCTATACAAGCTGTACACTGACTACTCTAAGTTATATCCAAGTTTTATTTCTATAGTGTTGTCCCATGAAAAGATATAATAAAATATCTGCAGAAATGTGAGGGGTGTACTCACTTTTGTGATACACTGTATATAGTATATATATATATATATTTATATACATTGTATTTATGCAGATTTAATTTTTTAAACTGCTATAAACCTGGCTTTGAGTCAGATCACTACATTAAAATCAGCAAACGAGCGCTGTGCACAGGAGGTTGCTGGTTTATTGCCAAGTTGCCACTGCAGGGACCCTGAGCAAGGCCCTTAACCCTTAGTTACTTAAATTTTATTTATAAAAATGTATAAATACAATCCCTTTGGATATAAGTGTCTGCTACATACCACAGATGTAAAAAGATTTTAGTTTTTTTTTTTTATTATTGAACTGCACAGATTATAAGTTAAAGGTGGAAAAAGTTCTGAAATGATTTCTCTTGGTCTTATTTTTTCACTTCACATTAACCTGACATTGTGAGTAGACAGGGGTGAGTAGACTTTTTATATCCACAGTATGTATCATACAAAGTTTAGGATTTGTCATACCTCGGTTATACTTTGGTTATAGAAATCACTGTTAACACAGAAGCAGTGTTTTACATAGCATGTTTTACCTTGGGCAAAAAAGTGAACTATATACACCGATCAGCCATAACATTATGACCACCTCCCTGTTTCTACACCCACTGTCCATTTTATCAGCTCCACTTACCATATAGAAGCACTCTGTAGTTCTACAATTACTGACTGTAGTCCATCTCTTTCTCTACATACCTTTTTTAGCCTGCTTTCACCCTGTTCTTCAATGGTCAGGACCCCCAGAGGACCACCATAGAGCAGGTATTATTTGGGCGTTGAATCATTCTCAGCACTGCAGTGACACTGACTTGGTGGTGGTGTGTTAGTGTTTGTTGTGCTGGTATGAGTGAATCAGACACAGCAGAGCTGCTGGAGTTTTTAAACACATTACTGTTTGACTGAGAATAGCCCACAAACCAAAAATATCCAGTCAACAGCTCTCTATGGGCAGCGTCCTGTGACCACTGATGAAGGTCTAGAAGACGACAAACTCAAACGGCAGCAATAGATGAGCGATCGTCTCTGACTTTAAATCTACAAGGTGGACCAACTAAGTAAGCATGTCTAATAGAGTGGACAGTAAGTGGACGCGGTATTTAAAAACTCCAGCAGCGCTGCTGTGTCTTATCCACTCATACCAGCACAACACACACTAACACACCACCACCATGTCAGTGTCACTGCAGTGCTGAGAATGAGCACTGCTCTGTGGTGGCCCTGTGGGGGTCCTGACCATTGAAGAACAGGATGAAAGCAGGCTAAAACGGTATGTAGAGAAACAGATGGACTACAGTCAGTAATTGTAGAACTATGCTAAGTGCTTCTATATGGTAAGTGGAGCTGATAAAATTACCAGTGAGTGTAGAAACAAGGAAGTGGTTTTAATGTTATGGTTAATCGATGTATACTGATATTGTCATTTATTTTATTTTTTCACCAGGTTTTTAATTCTGATCACGGTCACAGTCGATGCAAAGCAACACACATCACACATTTACTTACTCACTAGCTCACCAGGGACAACTTTTACCTTGGGCAACAAAGGTGAACTGTAGTGATCCTGTCATTCAATGTATTAATTTTTTATCAGGTTTTTTATCCTGATCACAGTCACAGTCAATGCAATCCAACACACATCATGCATTAACTTACTAGCTTACTAGGGGCAATTTTCACAGCCAGTTAACTTGCCAGGTGTTTTTGGGAAAAGGGGAGGAAACCTTTACAGGCACACATATACCAAATATACCAGATATTCCCCACAGACAATGTCAATTGGGCGGCACGGTGGCTCAGTGGGTAGCACTGTCGCCTCACAGCAAGAAGGTCCTGGGTTCGATTCCCAGGTGGGGCGGTCTGGGTCCTATCTGTGTGTTCTCCCCATGTCTGCATAGGTTTCCTCTGGAAGCTCCGGTTTCCTCCTACAGTCTAAAGACATGCAAGTGAGGTGAATTGGAGAAACAAAATTGTCCATGACTGTGTTTGAAACTTGTGAACTGATGAATTTTGTGAATCGAGTAACTATTGTTTCTGTCATGAATGTATCCAAAGTGTGTAAAACATGACGTTATAATCCTAATAAATAAATAAACAATGTCAATCTCCCAACCTTGCCACTGTGTCACCATCTTTTTAGATTCTAATTATAATTGTGGATCTGGTTTTGAAATGCTATCTTGGCCATCATTTTTAGGTTAAGTCGTGTAGGACTGGTAAGCAGACTTTCCTACAAGAAAAATACAGAGCTTTAGATTATGTTTTATAGTTTAGCGTCTGTCTAGTTGACAGAATTAATCTTCCATTAGGACAGAGTGTGTGGAACATTTTTCTAAATTTGCCCAGCCCCCGCCAGACTGCAAATGTCTGTAAAAGTCCTCAGAAAGTCCTCTCAAACTGAAAACAAGGTTATAACTGTGTTTGCAAATGCATTAAAAGCATCACAAATAATGCTTACCATATTTTATAATAGGCTTCTTGACTTTTCTCTCTTGCACAAATATGAAACACTCCTGCCGGCTTTGATTCCAGTAATGGACGCAAAGTGAAGAGCTATCGATTCAGGCTCCATTTTGGTGCTAAAACAAAGAAGTGAACTGAGTAGAGCCCACCTCCAGCGATGTGAAACACACACACACACACACACACACACAAACACACATTCTTAGATTGTGCCACTCAGTGATGTATGAGTGGCACTTTTGTTAAAATAATACCCACATTTAGTGCTACTTGTTGTGAGATGAATCTACAGTTCTTTATTTTCCACTCACCATGTATTGGCTCCTGGCAACCCTTTCAGTTGTATAATAATTGAAATAAGATTAGAGGTCTCTGGGTATTCGTCTCTCTCGCTCTCTCTCTTTCTGGGTGCCTCCCTTATCCCCTTTCCTGCCAACAGATGCAGGTTTGCACTTTCATCAATAATTGTTTTCCTCTTCGGGCCTCATGGCAGAGGTTTCCATAAGGCTTTCCCCAGTTGAGAGAGGGAGGGGGAATGGAAAGAGAGAATAATAGAGTCTGCATAAAAAATGAGAGTGATATTGGAGAAGTTCTCCTAAAGGTCATCACAAGGAGAATTCCACAGTGGAAAGTGAGTGAAGCTTTGCTGATAAGAAAAGAAAGACCTGTTCACTTCCAGCTCCAACTATTTTACAAATGACTTAATTATCCTATTAGAAGCAATGATTTTATAGCCCTTGCTAATGATAATAGCAAGTTAATGGTAATAATATCATGCTGCACATATGTTAAAAAAAAATAAAAGACTGCAAACAGGTACATAAAAGCAGGTGTAGCCTAGTGGTTCAGGTACTGGACTAGTACTTGAAAGGTCCCTGGTTCAAGATTTTAACCCTTAATTGCTTAGACAACATACCACTGATCAACCATAACATTAAAACCACCTCCTTGTTTTTACAGTCACTGTCCATTTTATCAGCACTATTCTCAGTCCAGCAGTGACAGTGAGGTGTTTAAAAACTCTATCAGTGCTGCTGTGTCTTATCCACTCATACCAGCACAACACACACTAACACACCACCACCATGTCAGTGTCACTGCAGTGCTGAGAATGACCACCACCTAAATAATACATGCTCTGTGGCGGTCCTGTGGGGGTCCTGTGCATTGAAGAACAGGGTGAAAGCAGGCTAAAAAGGGTAGGTAGAGAAACAGATGGACAACAATCAGTAATTGTAGAACTACAAAGTGCTTCTATATGGTAAGTGGAGCTGATAAAATGGACAGTGAGTGTAGAAACAAGGAGGTGGTTTTAATGTTACAGTGTGTACTGTCACAGTACTGTAAGTCGCTTTGGATAAAAGCGTCTGCTAAATGCCATAAATGTAAAATGTAAATACAGTCTGACGGTAGTAGAATTGTGGCACTGACATAAAATTCTGCTTTCCCAACAAGCAAGGACCTTTGCTTCAGTTTTAAGAAGTTAGATGAATAAATGATGAAAAGAAATCCAAAAAAATGCAGTCTACTTAACTGGAAGAGGAGTAATGTTTTATAACTGGTTTACATTTACAGTTGTGGCACACGCTATGGTGAACACTGTTGTTGCAGATGCTTTTATCCAAAGCAATGGGTTAAGGGCCTTGCTTAGAAGCCCAACCGTGGCAACTTGACCGTGGTGGGGCTTGAACTGGTAACCTTCTGATTACTAGTCCAGTATTTACCGCTAAGCTGTAACTGTTTAATTTTATTGTTTCTTTTTTGTATATATTTTCTCCCTTTTTTCTCCCGATTTTATCGCGTAAAATTTTTACCCAATTGCATTATGCTTCCTCTCTACTGGTGCTGACTCCCACCCCGATTGAGGAGAGCAAACTGACACACGCCCCCTCCGACACATGCGCAGTAGCCGCAGTAGCTTTCCACCTGCACGAGGTGAGTTCATATGTGGATCAGCCTTGTGCACGGAGAGCCACACTCTGATCAGCATTATTCCTCTACTCTGTGCAGATGCCATGAATCAGCCAGCAGAAGTCATAATTGCATCAGTTATGAGGTCCCTATCCGGCTCCCTCCCTGGATGAACAACGGCCAAACGTTGTTCATATAGCCGCCCAGCCCAATGTATTCGAAATCCCAGCTCTGATGTGCTAGTGTTTTACCGCTGTGCTACCTGAGTGGCCTGAATTTAATTTTTTTAATACAGTTACTTAACTTTTTACTTTCTTCTGTCAAAATGGTTCAGACTTTATCTTACACTTGTCAGTGTAACTTCTCTGTATAAATCGTTAATACTCCTTCTCCCAAGAGGTGGAGGGTTGTGTCTCAGTTTGCACAATATACCCTATACAGTGTGTTTAGCTATATCATTGGTCGAGTGGTCGAATCTGTTTTAGCAGACGATATTTGGAACACAGCAGCTCTTCTCTGCTCAGTATGCAGCTTGATCCAGTTTTTCATGCATGTGATGCTTCATTTGTTGTATATTCCCATTAAAGTTTTTCTGTGCCTGTTCTTGTTCATAATTACTGGTTTCTGCGTAATGAACCATAATAACCAGCAGTATAGTATGAAACGATCATAATTACTAGTAGGCCAATGAATTAAAATGCTTCATTATTTTAGCATAATGTAAATTCATGTGAAATTTTTAAATAACCAGAGTTTGTCAGGCTTGGCAGTAAATGGACAGTCATGGCCCCTGTTATGTTTTTGAGCGTATTGTGTTGTGGATTCATTTTAATTGCCACATGGACTATTAGCTTTGCATCATCTTGTCAGCTGGGACACCAGCCTGCAGATGCTGCCCCTCTTCCGTTTGGGTATTAATAAGTAACACATAAGGGATTTGGTAATAATTAAGCGCTTCCTCACAGCATCGTTATGACGTAATAATGATGAAGTAATGAGAGATTTTATAAGCAGTGGTAGGTGACAAGCTTTTGGTTTTCCAAGAGAGCTTCTGTGTTATATAGTCTCTGTAAGATAATTCTGTTTAATTCTGCAAACTGGTTGTATTTGATGGAACCTTATTGGATTAAATGCGGAGTGTATTTCCTGTGGTATCTACTTTTTTTGCTGGAATAGATTGCTCAATCTTTTTATCTCTCTCTCCAGGCATGCACACCAGTATCAGTGAGATCCTGAAGGAGAAAAGCCTAAAGCCGTCTCGGCGCAGTCTGCCCTGTCTGGCTCAAAGCCAAACTTATCCTCACAACCTCAGCCACTTTCTTTCTGTGCCTCTGAGTCCTGAGTATAAAGCAAACTCACTTACCCAGAGTATCCGTGCCTCCTGTACACACATCACTTCCCCAACTACAGGTACTGTAACACCCACACACCCACACACAGATACATAAAACACAGATATACAATAGACACTATGGTTGGGCATTTTAATTGGGCATGGTTGGGATATTTTAACTGGGCATTTTAATTGTTTTTTGTAAACTAGATGTAGCATTTTGAATCTGTATGTTTAACCACTGTTGTGAGCTGCCCTGAAGTGCCTAAAATATTAACTCAAACTCAGAAGTATTGGTTTAAATGTGCCACAATGTTTATGGACTTCTAAATTACCTGTCATGACGGATTGAAGCTAAAGTTTCAAGTACTGCTTAATTACACTTTAATTGCTCAGTAGGCTGCTGGCTGCAAACATTAGCATACTTATAACAATTACAATACCTACATGAATAATCTTCAATTAACTAAACCCCCAAAGATACACACTGTAGCTGTAAATTAAGTTTTCAAAATAGTATTTAAATAAGATCGATTATCATTATCAAGAAGCAAAATCAACATTAATTATTTAACAGTTATAACCTGCATGTATAAAACTGAATCAACCATAAAGCCTCTTGAACTGTTTTAGTTTTTCTAAAATAGCTACATGTAACACTAATAACAGCTTGTAATTAATTGCAAAACTCATGAATTTACTGTATTCATTAAATGATCATGTGAAATATTTTTCCAACACTTTTTGAAGTATTGGTAGTGTACATCACTAATATTAATTACAGTTGTCTCATATGCTTATTGTGGGTTTTTCTGAAATTATAATAAAATCAACTTACGGCTATACAAAACATTAGATGTATAGAAGCATATACAGCAACTGATTAACAATTTGCTTGTGTAGAAAGTGATGTAATGTCATTTTACTTTGTTTGCATCGCTTGCTTATTTCTCATTAGTAATAGTAATTGTCTACTGCGGGTGAATGTTGGTGAATATGACTAGTTTAATTTTATAACATTAAGTAATTTCGAGCAATGTGTAATCAACTATAGCTGATCCCAAGATCACTAGTACCAGTTCACTGTCGCATAATCTTTCCTGTTGATTACAGTTCTTTTTGAGACACTTTCTGATGAGGCTAATTGATGCTGTTTTGAGTGTTACATAAATTGATTAAATAAAATTAACTTAATGTAATACAAAATAAGCCATAAAAGAATACCTCCTCTTTGTAATTCCCCCATACATTTTTAATAAAAGACAGAACTGGACTGCAGGAAGGCCAGTCAAACACTTTGTCTATGAAGCCATGCTGTTGTTGTATGTGCAGAATGTGCTTTCATGTCAGTGGTACCTTTACAATGTGCCCACATCTCATCTGACCACAGTACACATTTTCACTGTCTGTTGGTCCAGCTAAGATAATCTTGGGCCAAGGGATCTTATGGCTTTTGTATAATACAGTTTTAGGTTACATTTCTTGAGGCAGCAGAGAAACGTGTTAAATTAAGATGGTTTTCCAAAGTACTCCAAAGCCCACATGGCTATATTTATTAAAAAAGCTTGGCAAGTGGTGAGCCACAGCCCATCTTTGTTTGCACACACCAACCCTTTGATTTATCTTATGTTTGTCCCCAATTATGATTCTCTCACCTGTTGTGCTTATTGTGGAATATTCTAGAAACATTTTACTCTTATTTTGCCCTATTACATTTTTAAGTAACCAAATTGAACATTTTGTTGTATTTACAAAGTACAATCAACTAGGTAAGCCAAAATAATAAAATGTACTTTTGTTAGGTAAAGTTAGGTAAAGTTTTAAGGAAATGAAAAAATCACAAATTGATGTTTTTTTTCTAAATCTCCCAACATTTCCAGAAAAGTATTTATTTTTCTTTATTTCAACATAAGTTTCTTACACTTAAAACAAAATATCCACCAATCTAATGACTGTATTTTACATTTTAGTGAAAGGATAGGTTTCTCAAAATAGTTGTCTAATAGGTGCTAGGAATAAATGAATAAGTGAGTGAAAGTGTAAGTTTGTGGTGCTCTGGTGTGGACTGGCACCATGGTGTACTTCTTTTTTTCTTTCCTGGTGGCAGCAGACCCGCCATGACCCTGATCAAGATGAATTATTAAATAAAGTAATGAATAAATCATAGATTGTTATCACAAATGAAGAAAAATAGGAAATATATATTTAGTACGTAGGCCTAGATGATTACTTCTTTAGTTATAAGGTGGGGTGGCTAGAAATTGATCAGTATATAGTAACACATTGTAACAGTAATAATTTTTACCTGTATTTATTAGGATTTTAATGTCATGTTTTACACACTTTGGTTATATTTATGACAGGACAGGTAGTTAATGGTTATACAAGATTCTTTCAGACACAGGGAGAACATGCAAACTCCACACAGAAAGGACCTGGACCACTCCACCTGGGAATCAAACTCAGGACCGTCTTTCTGTGAGGCAACAGTGCCACCCGCCAAGCCGCCCAATCATAAATCATATAATCAGCCTGTCTCTACCCATTTTACAAAATCATAAGTGCTCATGTTTAATTACAGATTGTGCCCCAGCGAGACAGGAGTGCTCTCTCTTACATACACACTGCTGAGACTGCTGCTAACTGCTCCAAACTCGAATTCATTTATCCAGTGTCAGCATGTGCCTAGTCCAAATATTGCATTAAAGTAAAGCCAAAGCAAGAAGCATATTTTGGCCCTCACAAAGGCAAGCTCATTCATCATTCAGATAATTTTTATAACACTTAACTCTCTGTTGCCACATAAAGAACTTTGAATAGATTATGCACAGCAAATTGGAATGAATTTGAACTAAGTACTGAGTTACAGAAAAAGCTGTTTTAAAAAGTGACAGTAGTGATTAAAAGTAATAGATAGATCTCTTTATTGACCCCAGAGGGAAATTCAGGAAACACAAGTAATATAATGCATATTATTAAGAATGTACTACAAAAAGACCCAGTGACACAGCTGGTAGAATGCAATGTGGGTCCTGGGAAAATGGATTTTATCCTTTACTCATGTCACTTTGTGCAGAGTTTCACATACTGTATTCACCCATTAATTGTCAGTGTGTTTTTGTATTTTGTTGCAATGGACTGGCACCTAGTGCTTTATGTATTCTTACCTGATACCCAGTGTTTTATTGTGGCACCAGACCCAATATGTCTCCTACCAAGATTTATAATTTTGTAAATGATTGACTGAATACATTTATGAATAAAATTAACCTTATACAATATAAAATAAGCTATAAAAGTAACTGTCTGGGTAGTTTGACTATACGTGTATTAGTGCTATCATTGTGTCTGCCTTGGTGGCCCAAAAAGTATAGTAAAATATAAATTAAAACAAGCTTGGTTGTTGGTTTTAGTCTATATTTTTAGGTTTAGAAACTGACTATAAGTTATAAATAACAGGTAGGTCCGTAATGTGAAGACACTGAGCCCATGAAAGCCAATAAGTTATCAGATTTATTTTAACAAAGCTGCTGCAAGTAGTGACGTTATTAGTTTCAATACTACTAAGCATTTATTACAGTATTATTAATGTTGCTTTTTAAATCTATTTGTCTAAGTAGGTAAAGTATATAATCAGCTGAGAATGTAATCAATTAATTTCTCTAATGAAGTCGACACTGTTTTTTTACCTTAAGCCACACACATATCAAATAGTCAAAAAACTAATAACACCATTGGTGGTCTGCTTATTTTAACATTTCATCTACCAAATGCCTTAAATGTAAATATACAGTAAAACAAGCTCTAAACTAGCATGGATGTTGGCCAAGTTCGGGCTTCGGTGCTAGATGGCAACAACAGCAGTCCAAGTCCAAAGAAGATGGCAGAATGAATATGTGATTGTTTTGTTTGAAATTCTGACCTTTAGCAGATTCAGGGAGGTTAGCTTACTGGAGATTTTTCTTCTAAAATCCTCCATGTTTACTGGCCAATCAACCAGCTGCTTGTTATCCTCTATTAGCATAATCACTTAGAATTGCTTAGTGCTCTCTGTGCTGATCTCAGCAGTTGCCTCAGGGAAAGTGAATTGAGTTGTGGCAGTACTTTAAATACCATCATGTTTGCCATTAATTCACAAAACATATTCTTAAAGTTTTTCAGTGTGTTGTGTAGTGAGACGTTAAAAACATAGTTAATTTTACAGTGGACATAACAAACACAACAGACAAGAAGTTAAGCTAAATGTATAGTCTAAATGACATCATCGTTAAATTTCTCCTCATCACCCACCAGATCCTGAGCCTCATTAACATTAGCTAATGGTAACACAGTGTGCTTATGCTTGTGGTACATGTGTACTCATACTCATACTTTGAAAATGTCCTCTGGCAGGTGCATGAATAAGACCGATATGCTGAATTAATTTAACAAGCATGACAGCTCTCCAAGAGCATTTAGGATAGCAAAATGGATGAGCCATCACTGTAGAAAGTTGATTTCTTTTCTTTTTTGATTGATTAAATAAACTGTTCAGCAAATTCACTGTATTTTGTAAAGATAAACATATTTAATGTTTGATGCCTGCAACACACTTAAAAAAAGTAGGGACAGTGGTAAAATAAGAGTAAAAAGTTTGTAGAATATTAAAGCTATGGTGTTCTGAAACATTCCACAATAAGCAGGTCAAATGGTCACAAGTGAGGGAATCATGATTGGGTATAACAGGAGGATTCACCAAAAAGCTGTCTGTACATGAAATGATGGGTCGTTGCTCACCACTGTGTTCCAAACTTCATGAAAGAATTGTTCATAAATTCAAAAAGAACATTTCTCAATGCAAGATTGCAAGATCCTTCACCATCTACCAAATATAATATTGTGAGATTCAGAGTATCTGGTGAAATCTCTGATTGCAATGTGCATGACCTTCAAGCCCTTAGACGACATTGCATGAGAAACCGTAATGCTACTGTGATAAATATAGCCACATGGGCTCGGGAGTACTTTAGAAAACTGTCTGCCACTGCATCAAGAAATGCAACCTGAAACTCTGTTACTCAAAGAGAAAGCTAGACATCGATTATATGCAGAAATACCACAGAGTTCTCTGGGTGCAAGTTCATCTTAAAAGGATTAAAAGGACTAGAGAAATCTGTTTTGTGGTCAAATTAGTCCACATTTCAGCTAGTTTTGTGAAAGAATGGCATTGACTTCTCGGTGACAAACCTGAAAAAACTATCCAGACTAAAATCCAACAACAGTCATCGTGTGGGGGGTGCATCAGTGCTCACGGCATGAGTGACTTGCAAGTGTGAAAAGATATCATTGATGCAAAGGTGTATATTTGCTGCTGCGGCTGTATTTTATACTGGGAAGTCAATGATTATATCAACAAGACAATGCCAGGCCTCATTCTGCACTCAGCCTGGCTTTGTCCACACAGAGTGCATGTGCTTGACTGGCCTGCCTGCAGTCTAGATCTGTCTTCTATTGAAAATGTATGGTGCATCATAAAGAGGAGAATCAGACAATAGTGACTACAGACTGTTGAGCAGCTGAAGTCTCATTACCAAGCAAGAATGATATGAGAGTGTGTCGCCGGCATCAATTTGTAAAGGTGTTTATGTTTACAAAATACAGTTAAGTTAATCACTGAAAACACTAGGATCTCTTCTTTCTATGTCTTTCTAATTTGTCACAATAAAAATTCATGGCAATTAACAAATTACAGATTCTTTTTATGCATTTTACAAAATGCTCCAACTTTTTCTGGTTATTGGGTTTGTACGCTTCGTACCTTTGTACCTTCGTACCTTGAGGAACAACATGGACCTGCAAAGTGCCTTTCTGGCAATGTGGGACTAATAGTAGTCATATCCTCCATCATGAAATCAGTTTAAATAGTAAGATTATCTAACAAAAATGTATGAGATGCTGACATCCTTTTTTATCCAGTTAACCATTCAACTAGTTTATAATGACAGCTACCAAATGTATAAGAGTAAGGGCTAGCACATGCTCTCTCCAAGAACCTTGGCTCATGCACCATCATAACCTGTCACTGCTGAATTGTGTACTAACTGCCCTAGGCTGTAAAAATGATCTTACAGACATTTACACCACAGTGACTTAATGGATAGCACTGTTGCCTCACAGCGAGAAGGTTTTGGGTTTGATTCCAAGTTAGAGCTTTCCAGATCTTTTCTGTGTGGATTTTGCATGTTTTCCCTCTGTCTGCAAGGGCTTTCTCCAGTAGCTCTGGTTTTGTCTCACAGTCCAAAGACATGTAGGTTAGGTGAATAAAGAATATAATTCACCTAACTGGAATTTGACATTAAACCTGAACTGATAAATCATGTGTGACTTGTAACTACCCATCCTGTCATAAATGGAACCAAAAATAACAAATTATAAACTTTATATTTATAAAACATTAACATTAAAATCCTAACTAATAAATAATAGAGATGTTTGCACTGGGTCAAAAGCAGAGTTTGTGTCTAACAATTGCAGGGCATAAATCATCTCTTTATCCTTATATTATAACTACAGGCAATTTTGATCTGCCAGTCCACCAACCAGAAGGTGTTTGGAAGGTGGAATGAAAACCAAGTATCCAGAGAACCCATGATTATGGCAAAAGCAGCAGATCTTTAAAACCTTTAGAAGTCTTGAGGTTAAGAAACGATTAGTGCAATATAGCTGTAGAGAAGTATGTTGTCTTGTGTAGCTTACAGTATTTCTATTATCAATTTTACAAACCTCTTTATTTTGGTCGAGGTTGCAGTTGGTCCAGCACCACACAGATATACTGGGTACAAGGTTGTAACACACACTTAACAGGGTGTAACTTACTTACATATTTACTCATTTACACACCTAAATGGCAGTTTAGTTTAGTCAGTGTACCTTCTGCATGTTCAAGTGTCTTTATTTTTTTACATTCGCATATGTGAATTATTGATTTTACCTGTCTGTGTTTTTTTTTCTTTGTGACAGATGTTAGTAATGATCAGTATGTAGAAGAGATGGAGACAGCAGCATATGAGTCCAGGACAGATGAGTCACTCCTCATTCAGCAGATGCCTGCCTCCAGAGGCAGGCTTGGGGCTCGCGTGGACTCTGTTCAGGTATACAGCACTTTTTTTCCTCATTTGCTCATTTGCCAAACCTCTCACAGCCTCTTCTGTTATAAGACTTGTAATTGGAGCTGTTTTGGTGTATTAGTGCGTAAAAACATCAAGTGGAATCATTTATAGCCCAGTACTTAATGTTTAGCTCTGAACCTGAAATCAGTAACAGTCAGTATACACCGATCAGCCATAACATTAAAACCACCTCCTTGTTTCTACACTCACTGTCCATTTTATCAGCTCCACTTACCATATAGAAGCACTTTGTAGTTCGACAATTACTGACTGTAGTCCATCTGTTTCTCTGCATACTTTGTTAGCCCCCTATCATGCTGTTCTTCAATGGTCAGGACTCTCCCAGGACCACTACAGAGCAGGTATTATTTGGGCATTGGATCATTCTCAGCACTGCAGTAACACTGACATGGTGGTGGTGTGTTAGTGTGTGCTGTGCTGGTATGAGTGGATAAGACACAGCAGCGCTGATGGAGTTTTTAAACACCTCTTTGTCACTGCTGGACTGAGAGTAGTCCACCAACCAAAAACATCCAGCCAACAGCGCCCCGTGGGCAGCGTCCTGTGACCACTGATGAAGGTCTAGAAGATGACCAACTCAAACAGCAGCAATAGATGAGCGATCGTCTCTGACTTTACATCTACAAGGTGGACCAACTAGGTAGGAGTGTCTAATAGAGTTGACAGTGAGTGGACATGGTATTTAAAAACTCCAGCAGCGCTGCTGTGTCTGATCCACTCATACCAGCACAACACACACTAACACACCACCACCATGTCATTGTAACTGCATTGCTGAGAATCATCCACCACCTAAATAATATCTGCTCTGTGGTGGTCCTGACCATTGAAGAACAGGGTGAAAGCAGGCTAAAACAGTATGCAGAGAAATGATGGACTACAGTCAATAATTAAATAAAGTGCTTCTATATGGTAAGTGGAGCTGATAAAATGGACAGTGAGTGTAGAAACAAGGAGGTGGTTTTAATGTTATTGCTGATCAGTGTGTATCAAGGTTTCTCCCTCTCACACTTGCCAGCCAGTTGGTGCGGCAAGTCTGTTTTTCTCTGAAACGGTGATACCCGTCTGCTTGGTCCAGTCTGGTTTTCCACTGGCGTGTGATACCAGCATACTTTTTTTATTCTGGGAACTCACCCGGTGTCACAGCTTTTTGGACCTCATTATGGAATCGCCCTGGGGGAGCGGATTGCCCCAGAGGTGTTGTGATGTTCCTTTTCCGTAGCGGACCCTGCTCGTTAATCCACATTATACACAGTGTGCACCGGTTGGTGTGGTTGGGGTGTTGCTTATGCATTGCCACTCCAGGCTGGCTTTCCTTTTTTCCAAGAACTGGAAGTTATTTTAGCCACCTTATTTATTTGTGATTGTCTACTTTTTTGTTAGAGGCTTTTTTGACACAGTATTGGTCTATCTTGGTTAAAACATGTGCGCTTGGATTCTTTTTCTTTTATTCCTAAAAATACGAGGTTTTGCCTCACTTAATACGCAATGCACAACCTGTCCTGTTACAAATACCCTGTTCCACTCCATTAAAATCACAACATGTCAATGCATTAAAGCAAAGTCGAAAATGGATGTTTTAGCTGATCTAAAAAATGAAGCCCTTTATAGTGCTGTTATTAAATCAGCTTGAGCATTTTTTCAATAAATCAGTGAGCTAAACTAATTTTTTTTTTTTATATTAAATGTAGATCATTGTGTTTAACAACAGTGTACCTTCTATAAATCAGTTCAGTTTGATTTAAATTCTTGTATTACTAAAATTGCATTTTTAACTGTTAGTTTTCATTTGTTGTTAGTACAATTACCTTTTGTCATGTTTTGTTTGGATTGCAAGCTAGATTAAGAATCTAGAACACGTGTCAAACTTAAGGCCCACGGACCAAATCCGGCCCACCACATCATTTTATGTAGCCAGCAAGAGCTTAAAAGACGTATGATTGTCTTAAAATACACTGTAAAATCGTACATAAACTGCATCTCCTACAATGCATGCCGATTTTGTGACCCGCAAAGTGACCGCATCCCGCCACTAGATGGCAGTGTTTCCACATCAGCGTTTAACTGAGGCGGTTTTCCAACAAGTGATGTTGAGAAATATTTACAAATAATCCCAAAATGTCCAAAAAGAGAAAGGTGAAGCAGAAGGAAGGTAATTTAATGAAAACTGGGAAAGTGCAAATACAAGTTTGTGCCTTAAGAAGAAAAACCGGTACATCTCTTGTGTTATGAGGCCGTGTCTGTGGTAAAGGAAGACAATATAAATGTAGATAGACATTATAAAAACACAGTATAAATTTGGCATTTTGACACCAAACACATCCTATGGCATTTTTGTCTACAGACTTACCATAGTATAACGCTATTGCATAACTTAAAAGTTACTTTTGCTAAAATGAGACTTTGGGCTAATATATTTTTATTATTTTCAGGAAAATAATACAGCGAGACCCACCGGACTTTTGTTCAGAGATGGTAAAAAACGCATCGACTATATCCTGGTGTATAAGAAATCCAGCTCTCAGGTTGAGAAAAGATGTACTTTTGAAAGAAACCTGCGTGCAGAGGGACTGATGCTGGAGAAAGAGGTATTTTGAGACTTCTGGCATTACAGAGAAAGAGTTTCTTAGACTTCCATCGTTTTAAGTTTTCCTTTGAGGAAAAAGGACATTAGGTGGATGTGAATTTTAATTGGTACAATTATAATATGATATTTTATTATATCACAGTTGACTGTGTGAATCAGAGTTATTTGTGTTTTGGGAGATGGTGCACACTGCAGGAGTACTAGAGAAAAGAAGAAGGAAGATGTGAAATTTTTAAGAATGAAATAGGTCAGCTGTAGAGATGGGATGCTAGAAGTGTGGGACAGCAGCTTCCTCAGTAAATTCTTAGAATTACTACACTATACTACCAGAAGTGTGTGAAAACCTGACTATGAGCTTGTTGGACATCAAATTCCAAAGCCTTTGGAAAAACTTTGGAGTGTGTAAGGCTTTTAAACCCAACAACTCTGCACCTACTGTCCATTTGTTGCGAGTGATACTGATGCATTGCAGAAATGGACAGAATTATGAAGAGTGGATGAACATATATTTATATATATGCAATAATTTTTTTTGCCTAACGTGATGTCTAACATGTGTGTTTGCTTCATTGTGAGAGAATAATGAAAATAAAATCTAAAAATAAAAATTACATTTAAATACACTTACTTATGGAGGCTAATATGTACTTATATATTTAAAACCATTCCCTACCACAAAAAGATTCAGCATTAAAGAGTAAAGCAAAAGTACAGTATATGCCCAGACATTCTTTGCCTTACAAAAAGAAAGCTTACAATTTCTTTAATAACTCCTTACTATGTGCATCTTACTTTGTGCACAAAAAAAGTAATTATAAGGTAGATTATGTGTTAATCTTGTAAAAACTAAGGTCTGGATAGGTTTCTGTTGAAACAGTATTTTTGCGGGTGAAAGAGCATCAGCAAGTTGCTCTATTTTTGCAGTAGTTGAGAAGTGGGGCTGCTGTCTTCTTCACAAAATATTCAGGCTTGTGCCCTAGAAATTTCCACTTCTGTTGAAAGAAATTGTAAATAATTTATTCTGTGAGTTTTAAATAGACACTTGTTTTATTGTGTTCATTTGCTAATAGGGTTACTACAAACTTCATTTTCAAAATTGCAGTGAAAACTACAAAATAATATGTGTTAAATTGCTTTTATTTAACCATTAAAAGAACAAAAAACATTTTTTTGTGTTTTCACTAACTAATCTAATTGTATTTTGTAAACAAAAAAACAAACTAAGGAAAGTTCCACATTTAGCAGTTTAACTGGTAAAAGATGAAGTCATCAAGACTGAGTATAAAAGAAGCCTTCACCAAAGGCTTAGTCTTTGCAAGCATGGATAGGTCTTGGTTTACCACTTTGTGCTAAACCTCATGAAAGAATTGTGTGTTTAAAGACAATGTTTCTTAGTGCAAGATTGCAAATAATTCATATCCTTTACCATCTACTGTTTATCATTTCATTAAAAGATTTAGGGAGAAAGATTCGGAAGAACTCTCAGTGCCTAAAGGCCAAGGATAGAAAACTGCTTTAAAATGTCCATTTTCATAAAGCCCTCAGGCGATATTGCTTGAGAAACCATCATGTTATCGTGATAAACATAGCAACATGGGCTTGCAAGTACTTTGGAAAATTGTTGTCACTTAACACAGTCCACCACTGCTTCATTAAGAAATGCAACCTGAAACTTTATTATGCAAAGAGTAAGTCTTATATTCATTTTGCTTTAAAGCACGGGCAAGTTTTCTGGTCCCAAATTCATCTGTGATGGACTGATAGACAGTGAAAACGTGTTTCATTGTCAGACGAGTCCCCATTTTATTTTGTTTTTGGCAAAAATGGACATCAGATTCTATGTGACAAAGATGAAAAAGACCATCCAATTGCAAAAACCAGCATCTGTGATGGCATCAGTGCCCAAGGCATGGGTGATGTGCATAAATGTGAAGGTACCATTGATGAAAAGGCTTACAACAGCGTGGCTTTGTAGATGTAGAGTGTGTTTGTTTGCCCAGTCTGCCTGCAGTTCGGCATCTGTCCCAACGTTTTTGGGACAGAGCATCAATTTCTAAATGTATTTATATTTAACAAATAGAATTAAATTTGTTATTTAAAACCCTGAAAGTATTTTCTTTGTCCTTTTGTCTGTTAAATAAAGGTTAAAGTAAATTAACTAATAACGAATTTTAGTTTTATTGCTTTTTTAGAAAGTACAATGGGGTTTGTAGTTACTACTGTCACTTGGCTACTCCAATTATCAGTTACTAGTTACTACTATCACTTGGCTACTCCAGTTATCAGTTACTAGTTACCACTATCAGTTTGCTACTACACTTAATAGTTACCACTATCAGTTTGCTTCTACAGTGAAAAAAACCTTTAATGACGACAACACTGAACAAATGTATGAGGTCATTGTGATTTAGGACATGACCCAACTACTGATATGTATGTGATTAAGGATTAACTTATCTTTTTTTCAGCCCTCATTAACCAACAACGACATTATGTTTGTAAAGATCCATGCTCCATGGGACACGCTCTGTAAATACGCAGAACAAATGAACATTCGAATGCCATTCAGGTACAGGTCAGAGCACTTTTATTTCTCTTTCATTTTCATATGCACATACACTGTATATTGCTGAACAGTGATTTAATTAAAAATATATTCTCACTAGCATCAGCGCATACATTTCCTCATACACACCCTAATACCTGGCAAATTTTAACTAAAAACCAAAAAAAATAATTTTATTTTTATAAATGTTACATATGTCTACACATTTTATGAACCCTGTATTAAAAATGCATTCAAAATACTTATATAAGTGTAAACAATATTGTATAATGCCTGAAAAAATCAGAAGTGTTGTATTTTTACGCATTGCTTTATCCTGATCAGAGTCACGGTGGTTTTAGCCCTACCTGAAATCACTGGGCGCAAGAAGGTAAAACAGACAAAGCCATTTTAGGCTGTAAGTCAAGTAAGCATTTAATTAAAATGGTAATAAAACATTAGAAAGGTAGACACTTCTTACAGGTCATTACACACTAAAATATGTATCATTTAGGGTTTTGAACGCCAAGTACTTTAACGAACATTGTAATGAGTTGTTCTGAGCACCAGGAATCAGTAAAACAGCTTTAAGTAAAGCTACACACACACAAAAGAAACACGGCCTTCAACTATAAAAAAAGTTCACAGATTTACATCTGGATTTCAGAGGTGCAAAAATAAGGCTCAAAATGCTATTTGCGCTAACCTTAGTCAGCTGAACAGAATATATAATGAGCCGCAATCTTTTTTGTGCAGACCTCACACTTTTTGCTAACCTATATTATTTGCCAGTTTCATACATAATGCAAAGTTTTTCTTACAAAACATGGCTGAGTACCACCTTCACTAAGGACTAGCTCCAGAGGTGCTGATACTATTATACCTAGCCCTGACTTATAGTGCATTACAACATTCAATAGTTTATGAATGTCTGTAGCACATAATAGAGTATATTGATGGTTCATTATAGTATTTCAGTCACCCAAGTGTTTTGTAAATGTTTCGAGCCTTTATTACATATAAAATAATACATGCATGTAACCTGATATTAAGAAGTCATGTTTTTATGCTTTAAAAAAGTGTTGAAGTGGGACTTCATAAACACAGGATTCCTAGAAAGCTTTCAGTGTGTAAATAGCTTTTTCTGTTTAAGTTGTAGCTCTCAGACTAAATCCCTTAACATCTCAAAATCCTGTTTATAGGTCTAGACTTGTGTTTCTTATTTGTCTGATTTTCTTGTTTTTTAGGTAATATCTTTTGAGACTCTACAATTATTATTTAAAGTTCTTTATTCAAATAAGATCATATAAAAATTGTACATAAATTCAAGTTTTATTTGGATGTGTTTTGTAGGAAAAAGTGCTACTTCTCAGAGTGGAAGAAGACGACCATGGGAGGGTAGGTTTCTTGTACACACTGATTCTGTATCCTGTGTTCATCTAAACAAAAATCTGTGTCTATGTAGATCAGCACTCCATATTTACCAAAAATATCAGTATAAAATGTGAATGTCATTGGATCAGGTCATGTTTGGAGGTCTTGAAGGACGGGAAACCTCTGAGGTAATCTGTGGTGAAGCTGGATTAGAGAAGATTAAAACTCTGGGTCATATGGTGTCATCTGCCTCTAGAAAACATTAGTGTGGCATTAATTATTTGTGCATATAGACATATAGCATTTAGTCTAATAGTTCTCAATGCATAATTGCAGAGGATTAAGGGATTTTATCATCTACAGTCCATACCAGTGTAGAATCTGAATAAATGATAATGTCTCGATTTTCAGCAAGACAATTTCAAGCCACATTCTGCTCACATTCTGCGGGCTATTCTGTCAAAAAATTTGCAAATGGGTTTGCATTCTGCTTTTACTTCTTCTCATTTTCTCTCTCTCTCTGTCTCTGTCTCTCTTTCTTGCTGTCTCTTTTTATAGTCGATTTCATTTGAGATTTCGCCAGATAAAGAGTTGGCTGCCAAGGAACCCCATGAAGTTGGATAAGGAGGCATTGCCTGATTTAGAGGAGACTGATTGTTACACTGCCCCCTTCAGCAGGTCAAGAATGCATCAGTGAGCCAATTTTTTTCTTTCCTATAGCCCACTTACCATAAAAGTAAACATTTAGTTATACTCTAATTTTTAAAAATACTAAATTAAAAGAAGAAATATGAAGAAATAAGAATAGGTTCCCCAATGCTGCCTTAATAGCAGCGTTAGCTGGCTGGTTAGAGGCACCTGCACTAGAAGGGGATAGCACATCATAGCATGTCTCTCCATACGCAGCTCTCTGGTGAAAAGAAGCGGTGGCATGGCTCTTCTCAGTCAAAAAAAAACATTTTTAGGACAACTTTTAAAAAATATTTTTTTTTTTTACATTAAAAGATACATATTGTTAGTCTAGCAACCAGTCAGCGCACAGACTGGCCATGCAATTTTGTAACATGGCATAGGAGTGTTTTGTTATATGTTTTGTTCATCAATAAAAAATAAGAATTAATTTAAGCAAAATTAAAGCCAAATATTTACTGTTTTACATATTAATAGGACACAACTCAGATCATGTTATCAAGATTAAGAGTTAATAAAGTCTTTTGTTGGTGTTGTTGTTTTACACACTCAAACCCTGTGTGAATCATTATACCATATTTTATGCTGCTTTTTTTCTTCTTTTGTGTTGCTTGAACTTTACCACAGGGCATAGACAAGAACAGCCATAGGTCCTCAACATACACAAATGCTGCATTGTCAGTTCTGGTCATTTAGGCTGGTTTAAAACAAAAGTACCATAAGAAAAGAATGCATTAATTTTAGTATCTAATAACAAATGTCCAGTATTCATCTTTCCATTTACCAGAAAGCAACCAGCACTTTATTCTGTATGTAATGGCATTGTTACTAAGATACTGTTACTGAGATACTGTGTGCTGATTTTAGCAAAATGACTGAATCATTTAAACAATGAATTATTTTGTTTATGAGATTAGGTTCAATGTTAGAATAGTAGTATCTAATGTTGCATGTAATTCCATAGAACAAAAGATTGTGTGTAATTATACAGTATATATAATTGTATATAGGGTTGCGGCAGGTCCAATTTCACTGTAAAACACTGGACACATGGTGTTTTTCTGGCTTTTGTTTGTGGGTGGTGTAAATCGGAGGACATAAGAGGACAGATGATGAGAAAAGAAATGATTTAGATTTTTTGCTGCAACAGCTGTGATGTCTTAACCAACACAGATTGAATTCACTTTTTCTGTCTGAGACAGCTGGTCATCACTACACTGAGCAATTTACAAAACACACCACTCGACTATGACAGTACCCCCTTAGGCTTAGCTATTTCATTTTCAATAATGTATCAAATGCTGTGTACCTCTAGCAAGAGAGAACTTTTCTTCACTATTAGGATTTTAAAAAGAAATTGTTAGCCATTCTAACTGTATTTCTACTACATTCATATATCACTTTTTTATAATAGATAGAATAGATAAAAAGATAGCATAACCTTTGAGAAAAATAAAACTATACACTTTAATGGTTTTGGGCTTAAATATGTATTGTTTTTATTGTAGTTTTACCATCAACAACAGGGATTCATTCTTCTCCAACTCTACAAGAAGCAGAATCGTGCATCATGTTTTACAACGCACAAAATACGAGGACGGCAAGTCCAAGATGGGTAAGCCTTTAGATTTTAAGTTAATGTCATATACTTGTAAAGGACATTGTGTAGCAGTCAGTCCACAACTGTTATTGTTTATTATAAATCTGTAAAATCAATTATTTTATTTTATTTTATTTTCCTAAACCGCTTTATCCTTTTTCAGTTTTACTGGAAACTTTGGTACACGCCAATCCATTGCAGATAGTCAATTATTATTCTATTATTTTTTATTTCATTTTCATGTTTTATCATCACTTTATCTTGTCCAGGGTCAAGTGTTTTTTTTTTTTTAATCACTGGGCGCAATGCAGTAACACATCCCAGACAGAACAACAATCCATGCTTAGGGACCCAGCAGTGGCAGCTTAATATAGCCAAGCTTTAAACTTCCATCCATCTGGTCAATAGTCTTAAGTGCTGCACTGCACGTTCTGCCTAAACTAATAACACCTTAACAATTGTGCATTTAATTTCTATATTGAACCCATTGTTTCATCATTTACACATGCCAAGCAAACATTTATGTTATGAACTGGCCAAGACAAAGTCCTGACCTTAACCCAGCTAAGATGCTGTTGCAGGACTTGATGGTTGATATGAGAAATCTCAGTATGGTCCAAAATGTATTCTTCTTGTGCAAGTTTGATCAGCACCTATAGAAATTAAATGGCTTATGGTGTGGTTTTTTTTGTAGTTATTAAACACAAGGGTACACACCACCTCCAGCTTGAACTAAGCTTGATTAAGCAACATATAAGAGCTTAAAAATTACAGTTCTTTGTAAGTTATTGATTTAGACAGAATGTGTTTAATCACACCATGATTATAATCAGCAGATACAGAAATTACAACTGTGGGTTATGTGACAGCCAGTTTTATGACTGAACTAACTTAACCAAAGCTGCACATCTCTTGTTTTATAATCTCTTTCTCTCATCATACACATTTTTTATTTGGCTTTCAGGTCTGTTTGCATTTGATATGATGACATGTTTTTCTGATTAAAGTTAGGCCTTAGAATTCAAAGGGATTTTATGCTAATGTCTTAAACCCTACTATCATCTGTTCACTAGATCATGTTCACCAAATAGCTGTAAATCCTTTACAAATCCTGATGTGCAAAACAAAAATAAATAGATTTAAAAAATCACTCAGTTCTTACTGTTTGTTATGGCAGATTCTCAAAATCTCACTAGAAAGATAATTATTCATATTATCATATATTTTTTTCTATAAATTATACTCTCTATATATTATTATTATTGTGTTATTTGTGAGCAAGGGGGCACAGCTGGTAAAGTAAGTCCTACACATGGCTTTGGTTTAATCCCTGCCTCCAGTTACAATCTGTGAGGAGTTTCATATGTTATTCCCATGCCTGTTTCTTACAGGTATTTGGGTTTCCTTACACAAGCTCATCATGTTTATTACCAAATATAGACTGGAGGGTTATAGAGCAATTAAAGATTAGACTTTGAATTAGAGGAAACACATTGTCTGAAATGAGAAATCACTCTTTATCTGATGAACAGTCTGATGAACAAATTTTGGCTTGGCAGATGCCAGAAGAACAGAGCCTGCCTAAATGTATAGTGCCAACTGTAAAGTTTGGTAATTTGGGCTGGACCGCTAATCCCAGCACTGAGAAATCTTAATCTTACAAAATACAGTTACAATCTAAATAATTATTTTATTGCAAATTTGGGAAAAATTTTCCACACGACAATCCACACAATGCAATGCACAAAGTAAGCGCCATAATAAATGACCTGCCAATGTTGGCATAAAAGTACTTGACTGGTCTGAATGGAAGCCTTACAACACTAGCGCTGTTGTTGCTGATTGGAAGTGAACCCTTACATTCACATTCTGAAGTGACTTTTCCCAAAAAAGAGCAAACAGTAATAATAAGTTAGTTTATAAGTTATTAAGTATTATTGGAAAATGTAATCCAGTACAGGTCTGAAGGGTTTTTAATAGATTAAGAAGGCACGGTAGCTGTGCCTCTGGTCCACTGTAGTCCACTCACACCCTTAGGTTTATCTATCCTGGTCACATACTGTGCATTTTTCCACAGCTCCTCCTCTGTGTTGTCTGTCTGTGTTTAATTATTACTGCCAGCATGAACGGCTGCTGACTGGCCATTCAGGGTGTACATGGGAAGGTGCGTAAAATCCTGTGCTGTTTCCTCATGGACCCCTTTGTGCACCAGTGTAAATCCTAAATACCCAAAAATCCAAACCCAGTGAGTATGTAGAAAATTGAAACCAATAGTTACAATAAGATGTACAGACATATTACATGTATATAGTTTTTGTATATAGTTACTTTTATTTGTTACTTTGTTTGTTTTAATTAATTTGACCATCGCTTTTGTTTTTACTTTACCCATTTTGTTCATAGCTTTTAAGCTACAGTATTGTTCTACCTTGGTGAAGCATCCTGCAAATTGGGTTCATTTTCAATTCTTGTAGGGCTGCACCCGGTGACCTGCCCTGTTAGAGTTTCTATTATCACATTATTTTGTTTATTGAAATATATTTGTAAGTCTCAGTAACTACCTTACAAATTTGTTTTCAAAACTTTCAGTATGGCCAGAATCTAGATCTACTATAAAATATATCTGGGGATGTGATATATTTTTTAAATCTATTCTGCCTTGCATTATAAATATTTTTGTGCTTTGTGATTACCCTGTATTTGACTTTTTTATATTATGTTTATATTATGTAACATATACAGTTGAAGTCATAAGTTTACATACACTTTAGTTGAAATCACTAAAAGCCATTTATCCCCAGCAGCATGTTGTAGGGGTGAGGGACTACACAAAATAGATGCTATTATGAGAAAGGAAGTATACATCATTATCAACAACATCTCAACACACCAGCCAAGAAGTTAAAGTTTGGGCACAAATGGGTCTGACGCCAAGCAAACTTCTAAATTTGTGGCAAAATGGCTTAAGGACAACAAAGTGAAGGAGTGGCCATCCCAAAACCCTGACCTCAATACCATAGAAAATCTATAGCAGAACTAAAAAAGCATTTGTGAGCAAAGAGGACTGTAAACCTAATTTAGTTACATCAGTTCTGTCAAGAGGAATGGGCCAAAATTTCAGCAGCTTATCGCAAAAAGCATAAGAAACATCTGACCCAAGTTAAACAATTTAAAGGCAATGCCACGTGTATGTAAAATTCTGAGCAACTGGGAATGTGATGAAATGTATAAGAGCTGAAATAAATCACTCTCTCTAGTATTATTCTGACTTTACACATTCTTAAAATATAGTAGTGATCCTAACTGACCTAAGAGAGAATGTGTATTAAGATTAAAGTCCGTAATTTAAGTGAATATGTCTAAAATGTATGTAAATTTATGACTTTAGCTGTTTGTATGTTGAGTGTTGCTCCCTCCTGTGTTGTAAGTAAATGCACAATGTACATCAAAGAAACTGTTATAATATTAGTGCTATTATATCTGAGGACTGAGAAAAGTAATCATATACATTAGCACCACAACTGATTTCATATTTCCTTAATTTATGAAGGATAAGCTTTTATAATGAGATTTAAAAGGAGAAGCCTATTACAGTAATCAAATTCCATGCTGTGCATAGAGCTTTTACAACCCTTGTGGGGTAATAAGGCTACATCAAACATAGTAGTTTACTATTCTGTAATATTGAATTGATTTACATATACAAAGCCCTACCCATTAGACTACCAATGTACCTTCAAAATAATACAATTATACAAAATGATTCTACTACCTCATAATTGGAAAGTTAACTTACTGCCTCACTAAATATAGAGACACATTTAAATGGATTTTTGTTTTTTGGAGTCTGATTTTTTATACTTTTATGCTTCTTTAATTGACTGTTGATCAGATTAATATTTGATTTTTACATAAACACACTGATCAGTGTGAATCTCAGTGGTCCCACTGGCCGGTTGTGCATCCGCAAGAACATGATTGGCTAACATCTGAGGTTGGCGGAAGGGTGTTTGAATCAGCCTAGCCATTGGAAAGACAAATAACAATAGGAGGTTTGCATCCAGAAGGGCAACCAGGGTAAAAACTGTGCCAAATCTAGTATGCGGACCAAATCCGCTGTGACGACCCCTATATACATGAGCAGCAAATAATTGTAGATGAGTACACTGCCAAAAGCAATATATTCATACATGTATATGTCTCTTTCTACAAGGTATCAATCGTTTACTTGGTAATAGCACATATGAGGCTGCATTTCCCCCTCATGAGGTAGGTTCATCAAATTACTGAGCAAATATTATGTAGTGTTTTTTAGTTCTTGGTATTATCTCATTTTAAGCATTGTTATTTTTTAGGGCAGCTACAAGAGTAGGCACCCCATAAAGACCCACGGTGCTCAGAATCACAGACACTTGCTCTATGAGAGATGGGCTCGCTGGGGCATCTGGTACAAATACCAGCCTTTGGACCTCATAAGGTAAATGAATCCCCTTGCTGCAATCACTGTCGTAGCATTAAATACTTACAAGCCATTATTTTATACTAATGGAAAAATGAAATTTGAAGACTTCAGCTCGAAGTTCCATACTTCAGTGCTTTTAGACTCTTTCTCTATAAAGCTGTGATTAAATGTACTGATGGACAGAATTTGCACAATATGTAATTTTGCGTAATTAATCCACAGCCTATTACCTAAAGATGAACTAAAACTGTGAAATGAAATAATCACTGAGCTGTAGAATTATTGATAGCTTCTGTAAATATTTTATTTCATTTCATTTACTGTCAATATTTAAATAGTTCAAGTCCAGTGAATAACCTAAAAGACTTTTTTTAAATAAGCCATAAGCTGCCAGGCATAAGAAAAAAAGATAAGGAGGACAAAAATGGAAAACTAATGGTAAAAGGACTTCAACTTCATCAGACCAGTCAGGGTGCCCATGCTGACCCCTGTCCACCGCCAAAAGAGCCAACAATGGGCACGTGAGCATTGGAACTGGACCAAGGAGCAGTAGAAGAAGGTGGCCTGGTCTGATAAATCACGTTTTCTTTTACATCATGTGGATGGCCGGGTGCGTGTGCGTTGCTTATCTGGAGAACACATGGCAACAGGATGCACTATATGAAGAAGGCAAGCCGGCAGAGGCAGTGTGATGCTTTGGGCAATGTTCTGTTGGGAAACCTTGGGTCCTGCCATCCATGTGGATGTTACTTTGACACGTACCACCTACCTAAGCATTGTTGCAGACCATGTACACCCTTTGATGGAAACAGTATTCCCTGATGGCTGTGGCCTCTTTCAGCAGGGCGCCCTGCCACAAAGCAAACATGGTTCAGGAATGGTTTGAGGAGCACAACACCGAGTTTGAGGTGTTGACCTGGCCTCAAAATTCCCCAGATCTCAATCCAATCGAGCACCTGTGGGATGTGGTGGACAAACAAGTCCGATCCATGGAGGCCCCACCTCACAACTTACAGGAGTTAAAGAATCTGCTGCTAACATCTTGGTGCCAGATACCACAGCACACCTTCAATGGTCTAGTGGAGTCCATGCCTCGATGGGTCAGGGCTGTTTTGGCAGCAAAAGGAGGACCAACACAATATTAGGAAGGTGGTCGTAATGTATGCCTGATCGGTGTATAACAGCCTTTATTAATCTGAAAAGGCATTTACAACATTTTGTGTTGTGTCCATTTTGCGCATTTAGTGCCCATTTAGTCAAAAGAATATATGTGAAGTCAGCCATTAATGTTAAAAGAGAAGGACTGGCTCACAACTGACATTCCAATCCATCACAAAGAAGAGACCATGCAAGTTCCACAACACCAAACTCACCAAACAGTGTTTTTATAGAGCTTTCTTTGTGCACATGGGATCAGTCATTCTGGAACAGCTTGAGGCTTCACTCAATTGGTTGTTTGTTTTATCCATCTAAAGCTTGTTTCACTGAATTCAAAAAGTAAGAAAATGACTTAGAATTTAACTTGTCTGTTTCTTTCTTTCACAGGAGGTACTTTGGTGAGAAGATTGGCTTTTATTTTGCTTGGCTAGGTTGGTACACAGGGATGTTAATCCCAGCAGCTCTGGTCGGTCTTTTTGTCTTCCTTTATGGTCTTTTCACCATGGACTCCAGCCAAGTAAGGTAAGTCCTGCCAGACCTTTTACAATCTCTCCTTTAAAAAAAAAATGTTTATAACCAACATTATTTACCTTTTTTATGACAGTCTAAATGGCTTAAATACTAATAACACAAAAAGCACACCAATATATTATTCTGTTGGACCATGTCTGTCTGGAATAAAGGGGTGGTCGAAGCCCTGCAATGGATTGGCACCCTGTCCAGGGTATGCTTGCCTTGCCTTGCTTGCCCAGCAATTCCAGGTGAACCAGACCCATTGCAACCTTGACCGGGAAAAATCTGTTGATAATGAAATGATATTAAACATAATATCAGGAACATATGTGCTACCATATTTGGAGCTTTTTAAGGGCTTTATAATATGTTTTTTTCTTAAACAGTAAAGAGATCTGTGAGGCCAACACCACCATCATGTGCCCCATGTGTGAAGTTAACTGCAGCGCCTGGATACTGAGCGACAGCTGCGTCTATGCAAAGGTACTCTCCAAAGCTTTTAACTATTAGTATGTAAATGATCTACCTAATTTACTCCCCAGCTACTCTAAATTAGCCCTATGTGTAGGAGAGTGTAAATGGGTAAAGAGTAATGTGCTGTGGTGCACTGGTGCTCTTTCCAGGGTGTATTCCTAACTTGTGACTAGTGTATCTAGGATAGGCCCTTTGCTATCCTGATCAGGCAAAGACAAAGCTAATACCAAAAAAAGTACATAAATCCACAAATAAATGTTTAGGATATCATTTTTCCCAAACTATTTTTTGTTTCTGGTTGCCTATTCTATAAAAACAAGGTTTCCTGTACTTTCTTTTTTTAAGTGATGACAGTTTATGCTAAAATTAGGATTTTCCCCTCATGTGAGCGTAAAAGGGAGTGTTATTTATGACATTTAAATTGTGAGTGTAGCAAGGCTGGAAAACGAATCTCACACCCATTCTTGCAAATATTTCATCAAGGTTAAATAATACTGTGACTAAAATCCACTAACAAATGAAAGACACAAAAACATCTGCAACCTGCCATGGAGAAAGTGGATAGGACAGGGATAATGCAGAAGTGATATTTCATCCTATTAAGACAATAAAACAAACGAAATGCATTTATGAATACATTCTATTCTTGTTTATCCTCTTGTTTTTAGTTTCATTCATTCAAAAAAAACAAGTCCCAATGTGCAAAACTAATCTTGTGTTAATTAATGTTTTATCATTAGAAGTAGACATTATGACATACTCAATATTCCAAATGTTAATGATCTAGTTGCAGCTTTAATGATTATTATACTTAATGATTTACTGATTATTATAATATATTTCAAAATGCTTTTGGTGGTTTTCACATTTGTGTTCTCCTCAGGTGACTCATCTCTTTGATAATGGAGGCACTGTCTTTTTTGCCATCTTCATGGCGATATGGGGTGAGGGAATTTAAAGTTTAAGTTTTATTTCTATAAAAAAAAATTCTGATTCACATTAAGTACTAAAAACAGTGGGGAAGAAAGTAGTCATCACTCTTCTTTTTTTTCTTTATTCTTCTTTAGACATTTATTTAATTGTACAAGCTTTGTGTCTGTTTTTATGAAGTCAGGCATGATCTTATCATAGGAACACTAATCTTGAGTAGCTTGGAACAAAGTAGCCTGAAAGGTGCAACAAAATTCATCTCAATCCAAGTAATAATCTAATAACTAGTATGTCAATTTTCATTTTATTATGTAACATATTTTGTCATGTATACCTGAAAACAATGGCATTAATTAGTTAGCATGGTTGAACAATTGCCAGAGTTAAACATTGGACACCATGTAAACAACCACAGGCTAGTGATAAATGAAATAAATAAATTAATTAATATCAGAATAAATAAGAGGAGACACATAATATATAAAGATGGCAACAGATTTTGATATGTTTTATTTACATCATGGCATGTGTTGCATAAATAAAAAGGTAACATTGATATAATCTGTTAAACCATTTACTTGAAATCATTTGAAAACACATGTCCATTTTAAAGAAATGGTCATTATAAATCAGCATAGAGTGATCTTAATGGGAGCTGTATGTATATTCTAGGGTGACAGTGCCCCCATTCACAAGGCATTAGGGGTGAATAAATTATCTGATTAGACTTAACAGAGATTTTAGACATTTTAGATGGCACTTATCGAGCTGTGATTAAAACACCATATGTATTATAATTTTATTTAGAAAAGATGGTGCAGGACAGTGATCTTATTGAGGAGCTAAAGCTAAAGCTTAATAAATGACCAATGTGGTCTAATGCACTAGCTCAACATTACTCGCGCTCTTGAGTGTGAATCCCAGACGGTGCTAACCCTAGCCAGCCATGCACACAGACATGATTGACTTTGCCTAAGGGAAGAAAAAGATTGAATTTATTAGTTGTACAATGATGCCCTCTCTACTGTCTGCTTGAGGCACATGCACAGGCGATCGATTATCTTGTGTGCTTACCTTGTCTCTCCAAATTTATTGCAGCTCGTGACTGTGTGGGGTTGTCTAATGGTCTCAGCACACTTTGGCCTGCACACAGCCAAAAGTTTGCATTATAGAGGGTGGTTAAGTTTTAGTTACTAATCACATAGATTAAAAGTTAATCTTGTCTGTGTAAATGGACAAATCAATGGATGGTCAGTGCCAGAGTGTCCTTTTCTCACCGTGCACCATATCATTATGTATGCAGCAGTAAGTTTAATTAACTGGCTAAAGCTTATGGCTTAAGCACTTCCTGTGAGAAAAGACGGAGCCATTTAATTAAAAGAAAAACAACAGAGCTACAGAAAACAAGGTTTCAGGCAGCTGTTAGTCTTATTCATATGCATGCTCTAGTCTTTGTTCAGTTGTTTAAACATGGCTGGGTCTAAGCATAGTCCATCTTGCTAACTGCTTAAAGCTCAGTAGTCACAACAGGGCCCAAAAATCCTACCTATATAAAATATAGGCATTACTATAGTCAGGTAAAATAATTGTATGTAACAGCTTATAACCCAAAATCCATCCAAACACATTTCTAAAAGCATGTAATAAAAAATGGGAAGCGTTCATCTCAATGGAGATCCACAAAGTTGAATCAGTTCATCTGGACACAAGTTTGTTGTAGAGATACGTTTCGTCACTCAATCCGAATGACTTCTTCAGTCTGAGCTGGTGTTGAATACCCCAACCTTATATGCAGTTGATTTGACAGACTACTCCTAGTCTGTATGGGTTACCTAAGATACACAAACAGGATGTACCTTTACGACCCATTGTTTGTATGATCAACTCTGTGACTTATAACATTTCCAAGTTTCTAGCATTGATTCTCAACCCATTGGTAGGTAGCACGGAACATCACATTCAGAACACCATGGACTTTGTGGACAAGGTGAAGGGCGTCATCCTTGAGACGGAGGAAACAATGGTCTCGTATGATGTTACATCCCTCTTCACATGCATTCCGGTTGCTGAGGCAGTATGGACTTACCACGGGCCAGGTGTGCACACTCCTAGAACTGTGTCTTCAGTCCACCTACTTCTCGTACAGAGGACAGTTCTACAAACAGAAACATGGGTGTGCTATGGGGTCCCCCGTCTCACCTATTGTTGCAAACCTGTACATGGAGGAAGTGGAAAAGAAGGCACTAAGGACCTACTCAGGGACACCACCGAGTCATTGGTTCAGATATGTGGACGACACCTGGGTTAAAATAAAATCAGAGGAAGTACCACATTTCACGGACCACATCAACTCGGTGGACAAACACATCAAGTTCACAAGGGAGGATGCAAGCGACAACGTTTTAGCCTTCTTAGACTGTGAAATTGCTAGTAAAGATGGGGGACGGTTGAAAGTAAATGTTTACCGCAAACCAACGCACACGGACCAGTACTTAAGGTTTGACTCCCATCATCCTTTGGAGCACAAACTAGGAGTCATCAGGACGCTGCACCACCTGGCGAACAGCATCCCCACAGACACTACGGCCAAGGATAGAGAGAAATCTCATGTCAAGAAGGCCCTGGGTGAATGTGGTTATCCCAACTGGGCATTCGTAAAAGCGGGAAAAATGCCCAAACACAGCTCCAGTGGATCGAAGGGAGGGGAAGAACAACCGCGGTCTAAGCGCAAACCAGTGGTGATTCCGTATGTGGCGGGAGTATCGGAACAATTAAGACGGTTATTCTCCAAACACCGTGTTTCAGTTGCTTTCAAACCCCAGAACACGCTACGCCAGAAATTAGTTCACCCTAAGGACCGGGTTCCTCGACACAAACAGAGTAACGTAGTGTATGCTGTTAGGTGCCGGGAGGATTGCCGGGAACTGTACATCGGGGAAACTAAACAGCCACTGGCAAAACGGATGGCCCAACATAGAAGATCGACCTCTTCTGGCCAGGACTTACACCCACCTGCAAGCCAGCGGCCACTCATTTAATGACGATGTGCAGATCCTTGACAAGGAGGAACGCTGGTTTGAACGTGGAGTCAAAGAGGCCATTTACAGTGTATCACAAAAGTGAGTACACCCCTCACATTTCTGCAGATATTTAAGTATATCTTTTCATGGGACAACACTGACAAAATGACACTTTGACACAATGAAAAGTAGTCTGTGTGCAGCTTATATAACAGTGTAAATTTATTCTTCCCTCAAAATAACTCAATATACAGCCATTAATGTCTAAACCACCGGCAACAAAAGTGAGTACACCCCTAAGAGACTACACCCCTAAATGTCCAAATTGAGCACTGCTTGTCATTTTCCCTCCAAAATGTCATGTGACTCATTAGTGTTACTAGGTCTCAGGTGTGCATAGGGAGCAGGTGTGTTCAATTTAGTAGTACAGCTCTCACACTCTCTCATACTGGTCACTGAAAGTTCCAACATGGCACCTCATGGCAAAGAACTCTCTGAGGATCTTAAAAGACGAATTGTTGCGCTACATGAAGATGGCCAAGGCTACAAGAAGATTGCCAACACCCTGAAACTGAGCTGCAGCACAGTGGCCAAGATCATCCAGCGTTTTAAAAGAGCAGGGTCCACTCAGAACAGACCTCGCGTTGGTCGTCCAAAGAAGCTAAGTGCACGTGCTCAGCGTCACATCCAACTGTTGTCTTTGAAAGATAGGCGCAGGAGTGCTGTCAGCATTGCTGCAGAGATTGAAAAGGTGGGGGGTCAGCCTGTCAGTGCTCAGACCATACGCCGCACACTACATCAAATTGGTCTGCATGGCTGTCACCCCAGAAGGAAGCCTCTTCTGAAGTCTCTACACAAGAAAGCCCGCAAACAGTTTGCTGAAGACATGTCAACAAAGGACATGGATTACTGGAACCATGTCCTATGGTCTGATGAGACCAAGATTAATTTGTTTGGTTCAGATGGTCTCAAGCATGTGTGGCGGCAATCAGGTGAGGAGTACAAAGATAAGTGTGTCATGCCTACAGTCAAGCATGGTGGTGGGAATGCCATGGTCTGGGGCTGCATGAGTGCAGCAGGTGTTGGGGAGTTACATTTCATTGAGGGACACATGAACTCCAATATGTACTGTGAAATACTGAAGCAGAGCATGATCCCCTCCCTCCGGAAACTGGGTCGCAGGGCAGTGTTCCAGCATGATAATGACCCCAAACACACCTCTAAGACGACCACTGCTTTATTGAAGAGGCTGAGGGTAAAGGTGATGGACTGGCCAAGCATGTCTCCAGACCTAAACCCAATAGAACATCTTTGGGGCATCCTCAAGCGGAAGGTGGAGGAGCGCAAAGTCTCGAATATCCGCCAGCTCCGTGATGTCGTCATGGAGGAGTGGAAAAGCATTCCAGTGGCAACCTGTGAAGCTCTGATAAACTCCATGCCCAGGAGAGTTAAGGCAGTTCTGGGAAATAATGGTGGCCACACAAAATATTGACACTTCAGGAACTTTCACTAAGGGGTGTACTCACTTTTGTTGCCGGTGGTTTAGACATTAATGGCTGTATATTGAGTTATTTTGAGGGAAGAATAAATGTACACTGTTATATAAGCTGCACACAGACTACTTTTCATTGTGTCAAAGTGTCATTTTGTCAGTGTTGTCACATGAAAAGATATACTTAAATATCTGCAGAAATGTGAGGGGTGTACTCACTTTTGTGATACACTGTACGTGAAGAGGGAACGACCATCTCTGAACCGGGGAGGGGGCCTGAGAGTACATCTCTCACCATCGTACAACGCCGTCATTGGAGCGTTACCCCAATCATGTGTGAAAGACACACATGGCCATTGTAATTAATGGTCATTGTGAATTTCATATGGACCTGATCACCAGTTCCATTGTTATGCAATGGGCGGTCATCGGTTGTTATGCAAATCAACTGCATATAAGGTTGGGGTATTCAACACCAGCTCAGACTGAAGAAGTCATTCGGATTGAGTGACGAAACGTATCTCTACAACAAACTTGTGTCCAGATGAACTGATTCAACTTTGTGGATTTGTATACCTGGATTATTGAGCATGCATCAACAGATCTCAATGGAGACACTTGCAATAAAGAATGTAACTGTCTGTCACCTCTATATAAAACCTGTATTTAAAAAATATTAAATGAATCTAGGACAAGTAACAGCTAGATTCTTTTTCTATGTACTGTACACATGAACTGTTTTGTAAAATATAGTGGCATAGTGGTCTACCACGCTAGAACATCATCACTGAGATCCAGGCTCAAGGCTTAGGGCTACCAGCCCGCCAGGCGTCTACACAGAAATAATTGGCCGTGACTGAGGAGAGGGAGCAGTTGCGTTTATTCAGGCCTACAGGTCCTTCTAAAAAAATTTGCATATTGTGATAAAGTTCATTATTTTCCATAATGTAATGATAAAAATTAAACTTTCATATATTTTAGATTCATTGCACACCAACTGAAATATTTCAGGTCTTTTATTGTTTTAATACTGATGATTTTGGCATACAGCTCATGAAAACCCAAAATTCCTATCTCAAAAAATTAGCATATCATGAAAAGGTTCTCTAAACGAGCTATTAACCTAATCATCTGAATCAACGAATTAACTCTAAACACCTGCAAAAGATTCCTGAGGCTTTTAAAAACTCCCAGCCTGGTTCATTACTCAAAACTGCAATCATGGGTAAGACTGCCGACCTGACTGCTGTCCAGAAGGCCATCATTGACACCCTCAAGCAAGAGGGTAAGACACAGAAATAAATTTCTGAACGAATAGGCTGTTCCCAGAGTGCTGTATCAAGGCACCTCAGTGGGAAGTCTGTGGGAAGGAAAAAGTGTGGCAGAAAACGCTGCACAACGAGAAGAGGTGACCGGACCCTGAGGAAGATTGTGGAGAAGGGCCGATTCCAGACCTTGGGGGACCTGCGGAAGCAGTGGACTGAGTCTGGAGTAGAAACATCCAGAGCCACCGTGCACAGGCGTGTGCAGGAAATGGGCTACAGGTGCCGCATTCCCCAGGTCAAGCCACTTTTGAACCAGAAACAGCGGCAGAAGCGCCTGACCTGGGCTACAGAGAAGCAGCACTGGACTGTTGCTCAGTGGTCCAAAGTACTGTTTTCGGAAATCAAGGTGCCAGAGTCTGGAGGAAGACTGGGGAGAAGGAAATGCCAAAATGCCTGAAGTCCAGTGTCAAGTACCCACAGTCAGTGATGGTCTGGGGTGCCATGTCAGCTGCTGGTGTTGGTCCACTGTGTTTTATCAAGGGCAGGGTCAATGCAGCTAGCTATCAGGAGATTTTGGAGCACTTCATGCTTCCATCTGCTGAAAAGCTTTATGGAGATGAAGATTTCATTTTTCAGCACGACCTGGCACCTGCTCACAGTGCCAAAACCACTGGTGAATGGTTTACTGACCATGGTATTACTGTGCTCAATTGGCCTGCCAACTCTCCTGACCTGAACCCCATAGAGAATCTGTGGGATATTGTGAAGAGAAAGTTGAGAGACACAAGACCCAACACTCTGGATGAGCTTAAGGCCGCTATCGAAGCATCCTGGGCCTCCATAACACCTCAGCAGTGCCACAGGCTGATTGCCTCCATGCCACGCCGCATTGAAGCAGTCATTTCTGCAAAAGGATTCCCGACCAAGTATTGAGTGCATAACTGAACATAATTATTTGAAGGTTGACTTTTTTTGTATTAAAAACACTTTTCTTTTATTGGTCGGATGAAATATGCTAATTTTTTGAGATAGGAATTTTGGGTTTTCATGAGCTGTATGCCAAAATCATCAGTATTAAAACAATAAAAGACCTGAAATATTTCAGTTGGTGTGCAATGAATCTAAAATATATGAAAGTTTAATTTTTATCATTACATTATGGAAAATAATGAACTTTATCACAATATGCTAATTTTTTGAGAAGGACCTGTATATACTTTAAGCAACGAGTGTGCATTATAACAGGCAGGGATGAAACAGTGGCTCAGTATGTGGTGATAGTGTATTTGAGTGTGGATTCTTGTTTAAAACATACAAAACAAAGACAAGCATACACAGTTTGCAGTTGTAGTTTTGCATATCTATAAATTTTTCCACTGTTATGTTCATGATGAAGCAATCAAGCTCAACAGTAGATAAAAATGGATTGATAATTACAGATGTGATAGACAGATTTAAAAATCAGCCTTACAGAGGCTGGGTTTTACGCAATCATATTCAGTATATACAGTGTATCACAAAAGTGAGTACACCCCTCACATTTCTGCAAATATTTTATTATATCTTTTCATGGGACAACACTATAGACATGAAACTTGGATATAAGTTAGAGTAGTCAGCGTACAACTTGTATAGCAGTGTAGATTTACTGTCTTCTGAAAATAACTCAACACACAGCCATTAATGTCTAAATGGCTGGCAACATAAGTGAGTACACCCCACAGTGAACATGTCCAAATTGTGCCCAAAGTGTCAATATTTTGTGTGACCACCATTATTATCCAGCACTGCCTTAACCCTCCTGGGCATGGAATTCACCAGAGCTGCACAGGTTGCTACTGGAATCCTCTTCCACTCCTCCATGATGACATCACAGAGCTGGTGGATGTTAGACACCTTGAACTCCTCCACCTTCCACTTGAGGATGCGCCACAGGTGCTCAATTGGGTTTAGTCCATCACCTTTACCTTCAGCTTCCTCAGCAAGGCAGTTGTCATCTTGGAGGTTGTGTTTGGGGTCGTTATCCTGTTGGAAAACTGCCATGAGGCCCAGTTTTCGAAGGGAGGGGATCATGCTCTGTTTCAGAATGTCACAGTACATGTTGGAATTCATGTTTCCCTCAATGAACTGCAGCTCCCCAGTGCCAGCAACACTCATGCAGCCCAAGACCATGATGCTACCACCACCATGCTTGACTGTAGGCAAGATACAGTTGTCTTGGTACTTCTCACCAGGGCGCCACCACACATGCTGGACACCATCTGAGCCAAACAAGTTTATCTTGGTCTCGTCAGACCACAGGGCATTCCAGTAATCCATGTTCTTGGACTGCTTGTCTTCAGCAAACTGTTTGCGGGCTTTCTTGTGCGTCAGCTTTCTTTCTGGGATGACGACCATGCAGACCGAGTTGATGCAGTGTGCGGCGTATGGTCTGAGCACTGACAGGCTGACCTCCCACGTCTTCAACCTCTGCAGCAATGCTGGCAGCACTCATGTGTCTATTTTTTAAAGCCAACCTCTGGATATGACGCCGAACACGTGGACTCAACTTCTTTGGTCGATCCTGGCAAAGCCTGTTCCGAGTGGAACCTGTCCTGGAAAACCGCTGTATGACCTTGGCCACCATGCTGTAGCTCAGTTTCAGGGTGTTAGCAATCTTCTTATAGCCTAGGCCATCTTTGTGGAGAGCAACAATTCTATTTCTCACATCCTCAGAGAGTTCTTTGCCATGAGGTGCCATGTTGAATATCCAGTGGCCAGTATGAGAGAATTGTACCCAAAACACCAAATTTAACAGCCCTGCTCCCCATTTACACCTGGGACCTTGACACATGACACCAGGGAGGGACAACGACACATTTGGGCACAATTTGGACATGTTCACTGTGGGGTGTACTCACTTATGTTGCCAGCTATTTAGACATTAATGGCTGTGTGTTGAGTTATTTTCAGAAGACAGTAAATCTACACTGCTATACAAGTTGTACACTGACTACTCTAAGTTATATCCAAGTTTCATGTCTATAGTGTTGTCCCATGAAAAGATATAATGAAATATTTGCAGAAATGTGAGGGGTGTACTCACTTTTGTGATACACTGTACATCAACTCTTGGAATTTAAGGAAGAAATGACCAAATATGAAGATCATCCACCACTTTACCCTTATGTAATGGTAATGTCTGATTTGCTGTTTTGCTTTTTGCTCCCACAGCCACTGTCTTCCTTGAATTCTGGAAAAGGCGGAGAGCAGAACTCACCTATGACTGGGATTTAATTGACTGGGAGGAAGAAGAGGTGAGGAACATCTAACAACATCACCAACAGCAGTGTAGAACAGATACTGCTTCTTTATTTATGTAGACATACTCAGAATTTGTGAGGGCTAGATGTATTAACAGATAGCCAGCATCTTTTTCAACTTTTGTAAGACATGCCATGAGCTCTAGAATTATTTGGACCCTTGGTGAAGCGTAAAAATGAAGTTAATCAAATATCCCTAGATTTATTTAGCTTTTAAATAAAGTAAATCTTTAACCTTAAAGGCCCACATAATATTTTAGAACAAAATCATGTCACAATTTGGCACCCCTGACATTATTATGTAAATGTAACTGAATTGTGTTTTACTTTTTTGAGTTTACCTAAGTGTTTAGGACTGTTGAGTGGTCATGCATAAGACCTTTATAAATCAGGCAATGGCTGTGATATTTTTCAGCTCAATTAAAGATTAGAAATGGCATTATCAAAGTAAGAATGAGATCTTTTAACACCTTTTTTAAGGGTGCCAATCATTTTGCCATTGACTTTACATAGTATTAGTTGAGTTAGAAAAAGTATTAGACAGTGAAGATATAAAGACAGAATTTAGGCAATATTTGTGCTGTTTGTTGTGTTTCTTTTAGTGTAAATCCTGTGTCATGGTGTGTTCTGTGAGTGTGCTTCCTATCAATATCATGTCCTGCTCAGTGCATGCTGTGCTTTCTGCTGCAAACAACATGTTAGTCATATTGCCACAGCATGTGTACAATCACCTGATGTGTTTCCTGTTGTTTCTGATTGGGTCTTAAAGAAAGTATATAGTGCATAATGCATAATACTATCAGCATTAAACTCATCAGCACTGTTTTCCAGGACAACGTCAATATGAGCCACAGTGTTGCTCTTTCCCATTTACATTGTAGTACTGTTGGTGTACAGCTGCTTTGTTTGATAGGCATATTGCTGAATCAGCTATGTAGCAAACCATTGATGTTTAGACAACTGCCATCCAGTTCGTTTGAAAAAGCATCACGAACATCATCAGCCATCATATTCCTGGGAAATCCCAGTGAAAGCAAATGATGATGTTATAAATCTGTGTGTAGATTAATAAATCATATTGCTATTAAAAAGATTTAAAAAACATTCTGAAGACCCAAAGACCTTTATTTCTGTAACATGCATGTGTCAAAAAGGAGGACCTTCGGCCCCAATTTGAAGCAAAATACTCTCGAAAGGAGAGAGTGAATCCCATCTCAGGCAGACCAGAACCCTTCCAGCCCTTCACCGACAAACTCAGTCGTCTCATGGTCTCCGTGTCCGGGATCTTCTTTATGGTATGTGTTTGATCTTTTTACATTGCTTTTCTTTGCTGTCTTGAATAAGATTTACCAAATACTTTACAAACCCCATATTCTCCCCCTTTTAGCGCATCCAATTGTTCAATTTTGCATCGTGCTTCCTCTCTGTCTATGCCGAACCCTGCCCTGACCGAGGAGATCGAAGCTAACCCATATCCCCTCCGAAACATGGGTAGCAGCCAGATGCATTTTTGCCACACACACATTTATGAGTTTGGCACCACCTAGCGTTGCATGCGGAGAGACACACCCTAAGGGCACTCTTCCTCATCTCTGTGCAGGCGCCTCTAATCAGCTGACAGAGGTCGTAATCGCATTCTGACAGAGAGAGACCCACATCTGGTTCTTTCTCCCGCCCCCCCAACTGAGCAACCGGCCAATCGTTGCTCATACAGCCACTCAGCCTCGAACCAGTGAGGCAGAGCTGGTTTCGATACGATGTATCAGAATCCAGCTCTGGTTGCAGTGTGTGTTTTTACCACTGCGCCACCTGAGCGGCATTTGCAATGTTTTTACTGACCAACTTTATTGTGATTTGTAAATACAAACACATTTAAAATTTGATGTCTGCAATACACTGCAAACAAGTTGGGACAGAGGCGTGTTTACACCTGTGTTCCATCAGCTTTCCTATTAAAGATTCATTTTAATGGTTTGGGAACTGAAGACACACTTTTCTTTCTCCATTCTTGCTTGATAAAGAGACTTCAGCAGCTAAACAGTCTGTGCTCGCTGATGTGTAATTCTCTTTATACTGAACCATACAATTTCAATAGCACAGAGTTCTGGACTGCAAGTAGGCCAGTCAATCACACACATTCTGTGTCTACGAAAACACACTGTACAGAATGAGTCCTGACATCGTGTTCCTGAAATAATCAATCTTCTTTTCATTGCACTTTACAAAACGCTCCAGCTTTTCTGGAAGTGGAGGTTTATATATCCTGTTATATTTCACCAGAAAGTTATGGGATGAACTGAAGACTAGCACACTGCACTACATAATGCAAGAGTGATTCATTTTGGCAGATACCACTTTTTCACATAAGTCTTGCCAGCCTCAGTTGCTACCCCAATGTTTGCTTATTATATTATACACTGATCAGCCATTACATTATAACCATCGCCTTGTTTCTACACTCACTGTCCATTTTATCAGCTCCACTTACCATATAGAAGCACTTTGTAGTTCTACAATTACTGACTGTAGTCCATCTGTTTCTCTGCATGTTTCTCTGACTGCTTTCAACTTGTTCTTCAGTGGTCAGGACCCCCACAGATAAGGCATTATTTAGGTGGTGGATCATTCTCAGCACTGCAGTTACAATGACATGGTGGTGGTGTGTTAGTGTGTGTTGTCATGGTATGAGTGGATCAGACACAGCAGCGCTGCTGGAGTTTTTAAATACCATGTCCACTCACTGTCCAATCTATTAGACACTCCTACCTAGTTGGTCCACCTTGTAGATGAAAAATCAAAGACGATCGCTCATCTATTGCTGCTGTTTGAGTTGGTCATCTTCTAGACCTTCATCAGTGGTCACAGGACGCTGCCTATGGGGCGCTGTTGGCTGGATATTTTTGGTTGGTGGACTATTCTCAGTCCAGCAGTGATAGTGAGGTCTTTAAAAACTCCATCAGCGCTGCTGTGTCGTATCCACTCATACCAGCACAACACACTAACACACCACCACCATGTCAGTGTCACTGCAGTGCTGAGAATGACCCACCACCCAAATAATACCTGCTCTGTGGTGGTCCTGGGAGAGTCCTGACCATTGAAGGAAAGCATGAAAGGGGGCTACCAAGGCATGCAGAGAAACAGATGGATTACAGTCAGTAATTGTAGAACTACAAAATGCTTCTATATGGTAAGTGGAGCTGATAAAGTGGACAGTGAGTGTAGAAACAAGGAGGTGGTTTTAATGTTATGACTTATCAGTGTATGTTTGCTTATTATATTTAGCTTGTGTTTACTATTTCACAAAATCTATTGATTCTCATAGCTATAAAGACAATTAATGTTATGTGGCCAAATTCATTTTGCAGAAACTACTTGGATATTTAGTGAATTTTCCTGAAACCTTGACATCTCTGAGTAAGAAACATGTCAGTGTCACTTTAGGATCACTAAATCTATTGGGATAGTTTGATACTTAAATTGTTTATTTATATATTTGTTTATGTAAGAAATGAATATGAATATTATCATTATTATTGAGCCATTAAACAGCTCTTCTTTGGTATTTTTTATAGAAATTCCAGAAGCGTTGCACTGATGGGGGAAATTATTGTTTCGTACCTCAAAAGCTAAAGTTTTCTGAATGTTTAAAGGATGGATGTGTTGTCATGAATGCGACATGAAAACCTGCACATGCTAATTATATCACACACTGCATGGAGAGCCCTCCAGAATTGTGTTTAATGCCACCTGCTGGATATTATGTGTGGTGCAAGAGGCTGCTAGACTGAAAGAATTGACAGAATAGCCTCCAATAACATAGACAAACTAAAGGATTGTTAATGAACCTTAGCCTGGAATATATTAACATTTCTCTAGTTTGTCAATTTTTTGTCATAATATCAACGTAAAAACATCACTGTCTCATCATCTCTCTATTTTAGATCTCCCTGGTGTTGACAGCGGTGTTTGCCGTAGTGGTTTTTCGTCTCATTGCCATGGAGAAGTTTGCCTCCTTTCAGTGGGAGTTTGTGAAGAAGAACTGGCAGTTTGCCACCTCGGGGACTGGAGTGTGCATCAATTTTATGATCATCATGTCCCTCAATGTGGTCAGTGTTCTTTATTTGTGTACTGCTTACAAGTTTTAGTACAAACTAAATAGAAGCAGTGTTTAATGATGTTTGTATAGTTGTAAGCTTACACATAAACTATAGAACTAACTGACTGAGACTGGCTTGGAAATCAGAGTTAATGAGTTAATAAATGAAATCTCCATGACAAAAAAGGTGGAAAAATGTAAATAAAAGAAGAAAGCAATAATTGTCAAATACTTTTTGACCTGTATCCAATTAAAAACAGTACAAATACAAGATATGTCACAACTAAACAAATTCAATGTTATTTTAATTTTGAATTTGCTCAATCAAACTTTGGGCGGCACGGTGGCTCGGTGGGTAGGGCTGTTGCCTACAGCAAGAAGATCCTGGGTTCGATCCCCAGGCGGGGTGGGGCGGTAAGGTGTGTGTATGTGTGTGTGTCTGCCCTGCGATGGACTGGCGCCACGTCCAGGGTGTTAGTGTGTGCCTTGGGCTCATTGAAAAGCCGGGATAGGCTCCAGCACCCCCCGCGACCCTAATTGGATAAGCGGTTAAGAAAGTGAGTGAGAGTGAAAAGTCAAACTTACACTACATTGTATCACCTTTGCCTTCAATCTATTTGTATCAAATTATCCGGTTGTATCTGTCCTTTATTCCTGCAGACACCTACTCTGACAAAAATCCGTACCCCCTCTGACACATGAGCAGTTGCCAAAGACAGGGGAAAAAATGAAGACATAGAGCACTATTGCTTATTTTATGTACCGCTCTACATTATTCACCATCTCTGTATAGATGCCTTTAACCAGTCCATAGAGGCTGCAATTTTAGCAGTAGTGAGGAATCCCTTTGACAGTCCCTCCCAAAATGACATAGGCATTTGGCCGTCAACAGCAAAGCTACGATTCAGGGGCTAATCCATTAGGGGCTACTACTGCACTACCTGACTGTCCAGAGTTCGACTCATGTTTTTAATAGTACCCATGTCTGGACTGCAGATGTGGCAGTCTAACTTCTGTTCTTTCTTACTGCAAAACAAAACTGTTGTACCACGGTTTGAATATGGCTTGGCACTGTTTCACTAACGCTAGCAGGGATGTCTCTGAAGAGTCTGCATGGCAACAAATATTGCTCTAATGTAATAATCAGTCAGCATTAATGGTGCCTCCACAGATGTGCAAGTTATTCATCCTAATGGCACTAACACTCCCCCGTACCATAATAGTTGCTGACATTAGACTGTTTGTTGGTAATAGTTAGGATGGTTCCTCTTTGGCCCAGGAAACACAACATCAATTATTTCCAAAAGAAAGGTGGACTAATCAGAACACATTACTTCCACTTTGCATCAGTGCATCTCTAATGAGCTTGAGGTCAGAAGAGTCAACAGCATTTTTGGATTTGATGATTTTAGAATGAACTTTATTAATTAACAAAGGTTTTCCAAAGTACTCACAAGATAAAGTGGTTATGTTCCTTACAGAAGCATCTAGGAACTGAGAGTGTAATGACATGTGCACCTCCCAATGGCTAGGCTGTTTTGACCATTAGCTCCCCTTTTTCCCAACCCTTGAGCGATCAGTAGCACAGCTGAGATTTGATACCCAGTTCTTAAAGGTAGTGGGTTAGCGTACTTTACCACTGTGACACCTGAGCACCCTATAAATAGTATTCTGTATAATGCAGTGATATAATTTCAACCATTCTTTTGATGAGAAATAGATTTTCTCGTTCTCATTTCTCATTCTTTAGATGAGAAATAGACTTTCAAATTTTCAGGCTCTGTTGACCTACCTAGCACTCTGTGCTCCAGAATTTGGCAGCTGTGTTTGTAATAGTTTTATAGATAGATACGATGATAGTGTGTATTATCTTGTAAGCATTACTATAATAAATACAATCAGACTCAGAACACATTTGCTTGTTGTAATATTTCTTAGTAAGTTTTTTATGTTTGTTTATTTTATCAGGTTTATGAGAAGGTGGCATACCTACTAACAAATCTAGGTAAGTGTTCAATATTATTGTTTGAATCATGTTATGAAACATGTAATCTCAGTGTTAATCAGAAGTTTGAAGGCTGCAGTGTTACAGATTCCTGAATGGCACTCTGACTTCAGTTCTTGACCTACAGTACATGTATAGTGGGGGCTCTCTAATGTATTACAAACACCTGCATGGCATCCACAGGAAAAGTCAGACTTTGGTAGCTTAGTGGTAGCTCAGCCGTTAAGGGACTGGACTAGTAATCACAAAGTTGCCATTGACACGCCACCGTTGCCACTATTGGGCCCCTGAGCAAAACCCTCTACCTGCAAGTGCTCAGATTGTACCTATTCATAATTGTAAGTCGCTTTGGATGAAAGCCACTATGTAAAAGTCACATTTCTTTGGTTTGTGTTGCAGAGCATCCACGGACTGAGTCAGAGTGGGAGAACAGCTTTGCTCTCAAGATGTTTCTTTTTCAGTTTGTCAACCTGAACAGTTCCACCTTCTATGTTGCATTCTTCCTAGGAAGGTGATTGTTTGTTTGGTAAAATGCTTTTGCTTTTTGATTGCTTTGAATATTTTACAGATGTTTTGAAAAACAAACATGATTATATAACAATTTGATTATGTATATACAAATGTTATTGATTTTGGTCAAATATTGCAAAACTGCGACCATGAATTTCTGATGAATTTCTGTCGTCACTGTCTCTGATTCCAAATTGCTTAATTTCTTAACACTACTACATTATGCATATCATACAATACAATAGTATATAATACTTGTTGTGGTGGATTGGTTTCCCTGGAAACACTGGGTGCAAGGCAGGAGTACACCCCAGACAGGGCCATCCCTCAAGGATCATCCTCTTTCAGACATAACCTATCATGTCTGTGTAGGTGCCCGGCTATTAAAGATTAAACTGGGTTCTCAGCGGTGTTGGGCTAGCGTAACAGATTGCTGCGCCACCTGTAAAATTCTCTCAAAATATATTAGAAATAGAAAATAAAATACAGTTAAGATGTCTAACTTTTGTCTAAAACACAGAGCAAGGGCATAAATAATAGGCAGCCGTATTGTTTAATTTAATGCTGTATAAAACCGATGGATTTTTTTCATTAAAATTTTGACTACTTTGAAAATCATAAGCACAGTGTGCATCATAATCCTTATTTCATTTCTTGAAGTCTTATTATTGCCACAATATCTACAGCCATTGTGAAAAATGTGCATCGGTTTAGTATTAGCCTTTCAGTTCTATTTATTTAAACAAACCAAATAAAATATAAAGTATATTTTAATAAATTTTGTAGCAGTATTTTAATAACATTTTGTAGCAGCAGAACTGCCCCAAATTAATCAAAAAGTATTTCTTTTCTTCACTTATTATGAAATTATGTGCTCCCCTATGAACTGCGTTTCTTTTTTCCATTATCTTAACATGATTTAACAGCACGTCTAATTGATTTTTAGAGCTGTGTGTGTGTATTTGCAGGTTTGCTGGCAGGCCCGGAGACTATAATAAGTTGTTTAACCGCTGGAGAATGGAGGAGGTAAGTGAAGCGGAGCCAGGCTAAAATCGGCTTTGCACTATGCTATGATCACAGTACTGCAGTGCCATCAGCATGCTTACATCACATCACTGCATTACTGTCAGATCAGTGCTGGTGCTGGAAGGGAATAACATGCATGCCATTTGATTAGCTCCCTGATGATTAAAAGTGCAACTATATAATGACTTTCTCATAGGACGTCAGTGTGTCAGCAGGATTGTCTTGGGCTGAGTTTAAAACTACACACGAACCATTCACCTATAGGGCAATTCAGTGTCTCCAATTAACCTGACTGCATGTTTTTGGACTGTGGGAGGAAACTGGAGCTCCCGGAGGAAACCCACGCAGACACAGGGAGAACATGCAAACTCCACACAGAAAGGACCCAGACCGCCCTGCCTGGGGATCGAACCCAGGACCTTCTTGTTGTGAGGTGACAGTGCTACTGAGCCACCGTGTATGTGCTAACATTCTTTACAAAATATATACTGCTTTATTATGGGGCTTTGGTCTTTTCTCAGACATAGCCAGTCGTGGCTGTATGTAGACGCTCAACCAGCCGATTGCATTGCTGGGGACTTGAGCCCTGGATCCCAGCGACAGTGGGCTACAAAATAATATTTATCAAAATGTATATTTATACATTTTAAATGTTAACCTGCTTGGATGTGTCCCAAATTCCATAAAAGTTACTACACAGTGTGTCTAAATACTAAATTCTGTTAATTACACATTAAATTTAGTACAGTAGTATGTGGTTTGAGGTGCTATTAGAATTGCACCTTTGTCACTCTGGATGAAATTGCCCAATAAGTCTTTTTAGTTACTAGTTTAGTCTTAGGACTTTTAAAATAAGAAATGTTCATAAATATTGTAGATACATGATAATGCTTATTTAATTGATGTAATAATGAAACTGCATACATGTTTACTCTTTTTGTTTTGTGTTATTGGCAGTGCCATCCGAGCGGCTGTCTGATTGATTTGTGTTTACAAATGGGAGTGATCATGGTGTTGAAACAGTTCTGGAACAATTTTATGGAGCTAGGATACCCGTGAGTATTGTGTCTATGTAAATGCTTATTTATGCTTACTCTTTGTAATATCACTGACCTCACTGTTTCCCTTCGGTCTTTGCATGAGCAATGTTTTGTTTAAAAAATGTCATCTTGAGTCACACCAACTCCCTCCCACTGTAAACCCTGTAAAAACCCCCTTGGACATCGGAAGAGCATGCAAAACCCAAATTGTGTGAGGTTGTGAGGTCCCATAATGCTTTTAGCTGCACCATTGTGCTACTCAGTATGGTCACAAAAAATTAGTATTTTACTAATGCTTTACTGTGAATGTCTGGCTCATTTGGTCTAGCATGTTTATAATATATAAATATGTGTTTTTTCTCATTAGAAATAGACATACAATTGGCTTTTGAAATAAGAAGAGTGCTTTTTTTAAGATCCCAAATAAAGGTTAATTTGCAAGCGTGTTTTAATACATTGTATACACCAATCAGCCATAACTTAAAAACCACCTCCTTGTTTTTACACTCACTGTCCCTTTTATCAGCTCCACTTACCATATAGAAGCTCTTTGTAGTTCTACAATTACTGACTGTAGTCCATCTGTTTCTCTGCATGCTTTGTTAGCCCCCTTTCACCCTGTTCTTTAATGGTCAGGACCCCCACTGGACCACTACAGAGTAGGTATTATTTTAGTGGTGAGTCATTCTCAGCACTGCAGTGACACTGACATGGTGTTGGTGTGTTAGTGTGTGTTGTGCTGGTATGAGTGGATAAGACACAGCAGCGCTGATTGAGTTTTTTAAACACCTTACTGTCACTGCTGGACTGAGAATCGTCCACCAACCAAAAATATCCAGCCAACAGTGCCCCGCAGGCAGCATCCTGTGACCACTGATGAAGGTCTAGAAGATGACCAACTCAAACAGCAGCAATAGATGAGCGATCGTCTCTGACTTCACATCTACTAAGTGGACCAACTAGGTAGGAGTGTCTAATGAGTGGACAGTGAGTGGACACGGTATTTAAAAACTCCAGCAGTGGCACTGTGTTTGATCAACTCATACCAGCACAACACACACTAACACACCTCCACCATGTCAGTGTCACTGCAGTGCTGAGAATCATCCACCACCTAAATAATACCTGCTCTGTGGTGATCCTGTGGGGGTCCTGACCATTGAAGAACAGGGTGAAAGCAGGTTAAAAAAGTATGTAGAGAAATAGATGGACTACAGTCAGTAATTGTAGAACTACAAAGTGCTTCTATATTGTCAGTGGAGCTGATAAAATGGACAATGTGTGTAAAAACAAGGATATCATAATGTTATGCCTGATCGGTGTATATAAATATGTTCTCCTCCTGGTGCTCTGGTTTCTTCTCACAGTCCAAAGACATACAGTCAGGTTACTTGGAAATACTAAAAAGTCCCTCTAGGTATGAGTGTGTGTGAATGTGTGTGTGTATGTTTGCTCTGTGATGGACTGGCGACCTATCCAGGGTGTTTCCTACCTTTCAAGGCAGCTAGGATTGGATAGAATAAAGCGGGGGTAAAACAGACAATGAATGAATGAATAATTATGTGTAAACATACTTTGTTACTGTGTTTAGGCTGCTACAGAACTGGTGGTCTCGGCGGAAAATGAGGCGAGTGGGAGAACAGAACAATGTAGAACGTAAAGAACAGCTGCCTCAGTGGGACAAAGACTGGAATCTGCAGCCCATGAATGCCCACGGCCTGGTTGATGAGTACCTAGAGATGGGTGAGTACTGCTGAGGAATACAGTCTTTTGATGCCTACTGATTAAACCAGCCGGATCCATAAGTAATCTATTAGCAGGTGTAGTTACACATTAGAAATGTCCTGTATCCTGTTTTTATATGTAATGTATTACGATGTTAATGTGAATGCTGCTGGTACATATTATTAAATCATAACTAAGCAAATCTGTTATAAATAATGTCTTCTCTGTGTAGTCCTCCAGTTTGGTTTCACCACCATCTTCGTGGCCGCATTTCCTCTTGCTCCTCTGCTTGCTCTGCTTAACAACATTATTGAGATCAGACTGGATGCATACAAATTTGTGACACAGTGGAGGAGACCAATGCCAGCCAGAGCTACAGATATTGGTTAGTGTGTTTAGCCCAGCAGTCACAATTCTGCCTACAGAATTAAAAACTCTGACAGAAATTAAAAGAGTTACGTGTCATTTATAGAATTTTTTGAATGAAAACAACTCCACAGACAAAGCCAGGCTGGATGCAGAGAAACATGATGGTGAAAAAGCAGTCCAGTGTGGATTTGTCTGTGGGGCTTTGCTCAAAAAGGTGCTGTCACACTGCCTCTGGTGGCAGCTCGCCTGTCCAGGGCGGTTAGACTGCATGATTGGCTGTCTTAGGAGGAGGGGGGGGGGCTTGGGGATTTGTGCATGTTAAAAGTATTGCTGCCTTGTGCCTTCTGTTTCCAGGTGAAACTGGCCTGCAGCAATGAAAATATTGTATTCTTGAGCCGACAGAACCAAAAGATACCAGTTTGCAACATTGTGCAAATGCAAGGCCAATTAGCAAGAAAGCAAAGGCCCAACAAGAACAGTCTTTAAAAGGCCACTGTTGGGCCCTTGAGCAAGGCCCTTAAACCTGTCTGCTCCAGGGGCAGCGTACAATGGCTAACCCTGTGCTCTGACCAGGCTTCCAAACAAGCTTGGATATGCAAAGACTATGAGTTGTACTGTACACCTGTATATGTACAGTATATATGACAAATAGAGCCATTCCATTGCATTCTATTCCTGGACTCCCCCAGTTGCAGAGTTGCAAATCATCAGATTAAAGAGACTGCCACAAACAGTCATCTGCGCCACCTACCCCCTTCCAACCATTAGTGGCAGGGCATATTGACATACATTTGCATATACAGCATTTTGCATATCCATGAACTTGAACATATACAGGTCCTTCTCAAAAAATTAGCATATTGTGATAAAGTTCATTATTTTCCAAATTGTAATGATAAAAATTAAACTTTCATATATTTTAGATTCATTGCACACCAACTGAAATATTTCAGGTCTTTTATTGTTTTAATACTGATGATTTTGGCATACAGCTCATGAAAACCCAAAATTCCTATCTCAAAAAATTAGCATATTTCATCCGACCAATAAAAGAAAAGTGTTTTTAATACAAAAAAAGTCAACCTTCAAATAATTATGTTCAGTTATGCACTCAATACTTGGTCGGGAATCCTTTTGCAGAAATGACTGCTTCAATGCGGCGTGGCATGGAGGCAATCAGCCTGTGGCACTGCTGAGGTGTTATGGAGGCCCAGGATGCTTCGATAGCGGCCTTAAGCTCATCCAGAGTGTTGGGTCTTGTGTCTCTCAACTTTCTCTTCACAATATCCCACAGATTCTCTATGGGGTTCAGGTCAGGAGAGTTGGCAGGCCAATTGAGCACAGTAATACCATGGTCAGTAAACCATTCACCAGTGGTTTTGGCACTGTGAGCAGGTGCCAGGTCGTGCTGAAAAATGAAATCATCATCTCCATAAAGCTTTTCAGCAGATGGAAGCATGAAGTGCTCCAAAATCTGCATTGACCCTGCCCTTGATAAAACACAGTGGACCAACACCAGCAGCTGACATGGCACCCCAGACCATCACTGACTGTGGGTACTTGACACTGGACTTCAGGCATTTTGGCATTTCCTTCTCCCCAGTCTTCCTCCAGACTCTGGCACCTTGATTTCCGAAAACAGTACTTTGGACCACTGAGCAACAGTCCAGTGCTGCTTCTCTGTAGCCCAGGTCAGGCGCTTCTGCTGCTGTTTCTGGTTCAAAAGTGGCTTGACCTGGGGAATGCGGCACCTGTAGCCCATTTCCTGCACACGCCTGTGCACGGTGGCTCTGGATGTTTCTACTCCAGACTCAGTCCACTGCTTCCGCAGGTCCCCCAAGGTCTGGAATCGGCCCTTCTCCACAATCTTCCTCAGGGTCCGGTCACCTCTTCTCGTTGTGCAGCGTTTTCTGCCACACTTTTTCCTTCCCACAGACTTCCCACTGAGGTGCCTTGATACAGCACTCTGGGAACAGCCTATTCGTTCAGAAATTTCTTTCTGTGTCTTACCCTCTTGCTTGAGGGTGTCAATGATGGCCTTCTGGACAGCAGTCAGGTCGGCAGTCTTACCCATGATTGCAGTTTTGAGTAATGAACCAGGCTGGGAGTTTTTAAAAGCCTCAGGAATCTTTTGCAGGTGTTTAGAGTTAATTCGTTGATTCAGATGATTAGGTTAATAGCTTGTTTAGAGAACCTTTTCATGATATGCTAATTTTTTGAGATAGGAATTTTGGGTTTTCATGAGCTGTATGCCAAAATCATCAGTATTAAAACAATAAAAGACCTGAAATATTTCAGTTGGTGTGCAATGAATCTAAAATATATGAAAGTTTAATTTTTATCATTACATTATGGAAAATAATGAACTTTATCACAATATGCTAATTTTTTGAGAAGGACCTGTACACTGATCAGCCATAACATTAAAACCTTGTTTCTACACTCACTGTCCATTTTATCAGCTCCACTTACCATATAGAAGCACTTTGTAGTTCTACAATTACTAACTGTAGTCCATCTGTTTCTCTACATACTGTTTTAGCCTGCTTTCACCCTGTTCTTCAATGATCAGGACCCCCACTGGACCACTACAGAGCAGGTATTATTTAGGTGGTGGATGATTCTCAGCACTGCAGTGACACTGACATGGTGGTGGTGTGTTAGTGTGTGTTGTGCTGGTATGAGTGGACACAGCAGCACTGCTGGATTTTTAAAATACTGTGTCCACTCACTGTCCACTCTATTAGACACTCCTACCTAGTTGGTCCACCTTGTTGATGTAAAGTCAAAGACAATCCCTCATCTATTGCTGCTGTTTGAGTTGGTCATCTTCCAAGACCTTCATCAGTGCTCACAGGACGCTGCCCCATTCTCAATCCAGCAGTGACAGTGAGGTGTTTAAAAACTTCATCAGTGCTGCTGTGTCTTATCCACTTATACCAGGACAACACACACTAACACACCACCATGTCAGTGTCACTGCAGTGCTGAGAATGACTCACCACCCAAATAATATCTACTTTGTGGTGGTCCTGTGGGGGTCCTGACCATTGAAGAACAGCATAAAAGGGGGCTCACAAAGCATGCAGAGAAACCGATGGACTACAGTCAGTAATTGTAGAACTACAAAGTGCTTCTATATGGTAAGTGGAGCTGATAAAATGGATAGTGAGTGTAGAAACAAGGAGGTGGTTTTAATGTTATGGCTAATCGGTGCATATTACTGCTAGAATCAATCATGTGTAAATTAGTGTAAACAGTACCATAATTACAAACCAAACAATCATTTAAAAACATACCATAATGCTCTGACAATATAGCAACCAGTAGCATTTTCTTGTTGCTTTAGGATCTAATAAACTAGATTTGTCTGCCAGACTTCCAGATGGTGAAGCATGATTTATTACTTAGACAAATGCATTTCCACTGTCCAATGTAGTTCACACCATCCCACCCAATAGCTGCTTTTCAGGGATGTTAGGCTTGTGAACCATCTCGTAAAACAATTTTTTTTGCATTCTTTTTGAGTGTATGGTTGATTTTATGCACCTGTTTGCAGTGAGGGAAAGCTGAAATAGATGGACCCACTAATTTAAAAAAGGCCTTAAGTATATATATATGTACAGTGTATCACAAAAGTGAGTACACCCCTCACATTTCTGCAAATATTTTATTATATCTTTTCATGGGACAACACTATAGAAATAAAACTTGGATATAACTTAGAGTAGTCAGTGTACAACTTGTATAGCAGTGTAGATTTTTGGTCTTCTTAAAATAACTCAACACACAGTCATTAATGTCTAAATGGCTGGCAACATAAGTGAGTACACCCCACAGTGAACATGTCCAAATTGTGCCCAAAGTGTCAATATTTTGTGTGACCACCATTATTATCACTGCCTTAACCCTCCTGGGCATGGAATTCACCAGAGCTGCACAGGTTGCTACTGGAATCCTCTTCCACTCCTCCATGATGACATCACGGAGCTGGTGGATGTTAGACACCTTGAACTGCTCCACCTTCCACTTGAAAATGCGCCACAGGTGCTCAATTGGGTTTAGTCCATCACCTTTACCTTCAGCTTCCTCAGCAAGGCAGTTGTCATCTTGGAGGTTGTGTTTGGGGTCGTTATCCTGTTGGAAAACTGCCATGAGGCCAAGTTTTCGAAGGGAGGGGATCATGCTCTGTTTCAGAAAGTCACAGTACATGTTGGAATTCATGTTTCCCTCAATGAACTGCAGCTCCCCAGTGCCAGCAACACTCATGCAGCCCAAGACCATGATGCTACCACCACCATGCTTGACTGTAGGCAAGATACAGTTGTCTTGGTACTTCTCACCAGGGCACTGCCACACATGCTGGACACCATCTGAGCCAAACAAGTTTATCTTGGTCTCGTCAGACCACAGGGCATTCCAGTAATCCATGTTCTTGGACTGCTTGTCTTCAGCAAACTGTTTGCGGGCTTTCTTGTGCGTCAGCTTCCTTCTGGGATGACGACCATGCAGACCGAGTTGATGCAGTGTGCGGCGTATGGTCTGAGCACTGACAGGCTGACCTCCCACGTCTTCAACCTCTGCCGCAATGCTGGCAGCACTCATGTGTCTATTTTTTAAAGCCAACCTCTGGATATGACGCCGAACACGTGGACTCAACTTCTTTGGTCGACCCTGGCGAAGCCTGTTCCGAGTGGAACCTGTCCTGGAAAACCGCTGTATGACCTTGGCCACCATGCTGTAGCTCAGTTTTAGGGTGTTAGCAATTTTCTTATAGCCCAGGCCATCTTTGTGGAGAGCAACAATTCTATTTCTCACATCCTCAGAGAGTTCTTTGCCATGAGGTGCCATGTTGAATATCCAGTGGCCAGTATCAGAGAATTGTACCCAAAACACCAAATTTAACAGCCCTGCTCCCCATTTACACCTGGGACCATGACACATGACACCAGGGAGGGACAACGACATATTTGGGCACAATTTGGACATGTTCACTGTGGGGTGTACTCACTTATGTTGCCAGCTATTTAGACATTAATGGCTGTGTGTTGAGTTATTTTCAGAAGACAGTAAATCTACACTGCTATACAAGTTGTACACTGACTACTCTAAGTTATGTCCAAGTTTCATGTCTATAGTGTTGTCCCATGAAAAGATATAATGAAATATTTGCAGAAATGTGAGGGGTGTACTCACTTTTGTGATACACTGTATATATACATATATACAGTATATATATATATATATATATATATATATATATATATGTATGTATATGTATATATATATATACAGTATATACTGTATATACAGTATATATATATATACAGTGTATCTCAAAAGTGAGTACACCCCTCACATTTCTGCAGATATTTAAGTATATCTTTTCATGGGACAACACTGACAAAATGACACTTTGACACAATGAAAAGTAGTTTGTGTGCAGCTTATATAACAGTGTAAATTTATTCTTCCCTTAAAATAACTCAATATACAGCCATTAATGTCTAAACCACCGGCAACAAAAGTGAGTACACCCCTTAGTGAAAGTTCCTGAAGTGTCAATATTTTGTGTGGCCACCATTATTTCCCAGAACTGCCTTAACTCTCCTGGGCATGGAGTTTACCAGAGCTTCACAGGTTGCCACTGGAATGCTTTTCCACTCCTCCATGACGACATCACGGAGCTGGCGGATATTCGAGACTTTGCGCTCTTCCACCTTCCGCTTGAGGATGCCCCAAAGATGTTCTATTGGGTTTAGGTCTGGAGACATGCTTGGCCAGTCCATTACCTTTACCCTCAGCCTCTTCAATAAAGCAGTGGTCGTCTTAGAGGTGTGTTTGGGGTCATTATCATGCTGGAACACTGCCCTGCGACCCAGTTTCCGGAGGGAGGGGATCATGCTCTGCTCAGTATTTCACAGTACATATTGGAGTTCATGTGTCCCTCAATTAAATGTAACTCCCCAACACCTGCTGCACTCATGCAGCCCCAGACCATGGCATTCCCACCACCTTGCTTGACTGTAGGCATGACACACTTATCTTTGTACTCCTCACCTGATTGCTGCCACACATGCTTGAGACCATCTGAACCAAACAAATTAATCTTGGTCTCATCAGACCATAGGACATGGTTCCAGTAATCCAAAGTGTCCTTTGTTGACATGTCTTCAGCAAACTGTTTGCGGGCTTTCTTGTGTAGAGACTTCAGAAGAGGCTTCCTTCTGGGGTGACAGCCATGCAGACCAATTTGATGTAGTGTGCGGCGTATGGTCTGAGCACTGACAGGCTGTCCCCCCACCTTTTCAATCTCTGCAGCAATGCTGACAGCACTCCTGCGCCTATCTTTCAAAGACAGCAGTTGGATGTGACGCTGAGCACGTGCACTCAGCTTCTTTGGACGACCAACGCGAGGTTTGTTCTGAGTGGACCCTGCTCTTTTAAAACGCTGGATGATCTTGGCCACTGTGCTGAAGCTCAGTTTCAGGGTGTTGGCAATCTTCTTGTAGCCTTGGCCATCTTCATGTAGCGCAACAATTCGTCTTTTAAGATCCTCAGAGAGTTCTTTGCCATGAGGTGCCATGTTGGAACTTTCAGTGACCAGTATGAGAGAGTGTGAGAGCTGTACTACTAAATTGAACACACCTGCTCCTAGGGCTGGGCGATATGGAGCAAAAATAATATCTCGATATTTTTTAGCTGAATGGCGATATACGATATACATCTCGATATTTTTTCATCCCATACAGTAATAACAAAAAGACACTTCTGAGACAAAGCTGTAGAGAAATTCCTCAAAAATAAACTATTGGCATATATTAAATCAGGGGTCACCAACCTTTTTGAAACAGAGGGCTACTTTAAGGGTACTGAGTAAGCCAAAGGGCTACTTGTAGGATACAAACTTCCTGAATAACATAAGGTTGCATGGTTTACCTTTAATGATAATATTATGATTAATAATACTAATAATAAATATTCATATATGTGAAGAGACTGTCTGATCACATGTTAATTATTTCTTGCAATAATTATTAACAATGATGTACCATGGCAGGAAACACACATATTTAAACATGTAACATTATTTATTTCTGAAAGTCAGAGTGATCACATCTCTGATATTTTTGTAAATATTGTTCCTGACAGTTTTGTATGAATGAGCATATTTGTAGCATTTTGATCAAAATCACAAAATTTTATTTATTTATTTTTTATAAATTATGACTTCTGTAGCATTTTTTTAGGAAATCATTAACAGTCCCATCTTCAAATAATGTCCCGTTTGTACTGATCCCGTTTGTACTGATCACTACTTTTGTTTTAGAACAAATCATGTACTGTCCCATGTTTATACAAATGATCAGTTAAGTAAGATTTTTTAAAAGATACGATTTAAATGGACGTTTCTGTGACACGTAGTACTGAAGCCTCTCTCCACATTGTGCCGCTCTCTGTCGTCGTCCCCCGAATGAAACACACTTTTCCTCCCAATCATTGTTAAAATATTAAGTTCTCTTTTGCTTTACTTGTGTGTTTTTTCATTATTATTTTTTCCGGGTAAAACCCGCATCTCACTCCCCATAGTAGCTGCGCTCGCTCGCTCGTCTCAGCGTTCTGCGCCCGATATAAAACTCTGCACCCAGACCAGATCAAAGCTCATATAAACATCAAACAGTTTTGTTCTTGAAATGTTATATTCAGTATTGTCATTTTCAAAACTACATCAATGCAAGTGTTATTGATTCAAAGAGATCAACAACGAAAATATAATTTTTAGACGGAGCTCTATAGTCACTAGAGCTGTTTAGAACATGCCCTGCGGGCGACTCACGTGGTGGGGGAGGGGCGAGTTGTGTTCAGTGAGGGAGAGAGGCGGGGCAAGTGAACATGTGCAGAGACAAACTGGGAGAAGGGAACGACGAACTGTCGGATCTAAATAGAACGCAACATCTACTGTATATCGATATACGCGATATTGTCTTATCTTATATCGCGTATGAAAATATATCGATATATCTTTAAAACTCGATATATCGCCCAGCCCTACCTGCTCCCATATGCACACCTGAGAGCTAGTAACACTAACAAATCACATGACATTTTGGAGGGAAAATGACAAGCAGTGCTCAATTTGGACATTTAGGGGTGTAGTCTCTTAGGGGTGTACTCACTGTTGTTGCCGGTGGTTTAGACATTAATGGCTGTATATTGAGTTATTTTGAGGGAAGAATAAATTTACACTGTTATATAAGCTGCACACAGACTACTTTTCATTGTGTCAAAGTGTCATTTTGTCAGTGTTGTCCCATGAAAAGATATACTTAAATATCTGCAGAAATGTGAGGGGTGTACTCACTTTTGTGATACACTGTATATATATAAATACTTTGTTAGACCAAGTTAGACTTTCAACGCCTTCTTTAGCCTGTGTGTGAAACTAAAGAATGAAACCATTTTTTTTTTCCTTATTGACTACATTTCTTTCAAATAATTTTTTTGTTTCTACTTCTTTATTTTTATTTCTGCTGTAACTTTAATTGGTACTTGTCTCAGTGATCTTAATAAAGCCAACAACATTTCTTTTAAAAACATATTCTCTATTTATTTATTTATTTTTTGCATTTTTCCCAATTTTCCTCCCAATCTAGTTGTATTCAATTACCCGATAGCATTACGCTTCCTCTCTACTGATTCTGATCTCCACTTCTGATTGAGGAGAGCGAGACTAAGACACGCCCCTTCTGACACGTGTGCAGTAGTCGACTGCATCTTTTCACCTGCACGAGGCAAGTTCATATGCGGATCAGATTTGTGTACGGAGAGCCACACCCTGGTCGATGCAGTATTCCTCAACTTTGTGCAGGCACCATCAACCAGCCAGCAGAGGTCGTAACTGCATCAGTTATGAGGTCCCTATCTGGCTCCCACCCTGTATGAACAACAGCCAATCGTTGTTTATGTAGCCAACCCAGCCAGATGGCAGAGCTGAGTTTCGAACTGACGAGTTCAAAATGTCAGCTCTGGTGTGCTAGAGTGTTTTTTGTTTGGGTGTGGTATAATCTGGGGAGAAAATACTTTTTTTCAAGTTTGATCTATTTGTGTCTGTTATAGACTTCACAGTGTATTTTTTATCTTTTTGATATGCCCAGGTATTTGGCATGGTATTCTGGAGGGCATAGGGGTGGTGGCTGTTATAACAAATGCCTTTGTCATTGCCATCACCTCTGACTACATTCCTCGATTTGTGTATGCCTTCAAATATGGACCTTGTGTGGACAAGGGCTACAAGCATGAAAAGTAAGCATACCAGATTAGTCATTTTTTATAATTGTTATAGAAATACAGGTCACTAGCAATATAAAACAGGACAGAGTGTAAGCAGTGTTAACATGCCTAAGCATAAAACTAGCAGTGTGTTCATGTGTTTACTCATGTATGTCTGTGTGAGGACAGATGCCTACGAGGATATATGAACAGCAGCCTGTCTGTGTTTGACATGGGTGAGCTAAAGAATGGAAGTCAGTATGAGACAAGATACTGCAGGTACAAATATGAAAGTAATGGTTTATGTGCTTGATTATTTTAATGGTTATTAAAATGTTAGTATATTTGTGTGTGAATGATCTGAACTTTCTGTTTTCCTCTACAGGTACCGGGACTACAGAGCTCCACCATGGAGTTCACAGCCCTATGAGTTCACCTTACAGTTCTGGCATGTACTAGCTGCCAGACTGGCCTTCATCATCGTCTTCGAGGTGAGGAAATAAAAGAGCGCTTCTCATTATGTGTGTTAGTACCAGCTGTCATGAGTTTTTTTCCCTAAGTCTTCATATCACTGGTTCTTTACCATTAGGTCAGGAGACCTGAAATGCAAATTGCAGATTTACATGGCATAAACATAACAACAGAAAGTTTTTTGTGATTTACTTAATACTCGGAAAATCACAAGCTGAACTGCATAGGAGGACGTAAGAAATGCTAACAGTTACAAGTGAAAGAATCAACAGGGTAAATATGTCAACCCTTATTACCATAGGTCTTAAATCTTAAGATAATAGGCATTTAGAATGGCTACGCCTTTTAGACATAGGGTATTTACAGCTTTTTTTAAGTTGAAGATTCTTTCACGCTAATGAAAATAAAACATACATTGGTATCTTGTAACTTGACATCCCCTAATCTTGAAACTTGAAACTCGATGTGTGTGCGACCACCGCTTTGTTCAGCGCTTGACTGGAGCTGTCCTGGAAGACATCATCGAAGTCACTATGAGACAAATCTGCATTTGTGTGGATAACCGTCAAATTCACTCTGAAAATGTCCACATGTATCTGTGTTTAGCTGGATTTTCCTCCTGTTTCACTTTTAAACTTGTGTTACAGCTCGAGGTGCTGAGAAATTGTAAGAATCAGCTTTCCAAGAGAGTCTAAAACACTAAAACGCTCATTAAAAAAAGCTTAACGTAACAATGTATTAAAAGAAGGACATGGAAACACTAAACCTCTCTTAATTATTACTGCTCATAAATTCTTAATTGTATTTTTTATTGATTTTTAACTGTTTTCAAATGTATTTCAGTGTTTTCTACGTATATTATATTTGTGTTATTTTCGGTGTATATGTATCAAAAACAATCCCATTATTTTACATAAGCCTGAAATATGGAATGCATTAACAGGTTTACCATGCATCCTTATGGGAAAAAAAATGCCTTAAAAGGCAACGCCTTTTAAACTTCTCGCCACTCCCAGAACAAGTTGACGTTGAGTTTCAACGTACCAGTGTACTTACATACTTTGATCTTAGCTAATATTATTATTATTAGTATTAGTAGTAGAAGTAGTAGTAGTAGTAGTAGCAAGGGCACTCCGGTGGTGCAGCAGTAAATAACACTAGCTCACTACCACTAGTATTGAATCCCAATTGTTGCTTTTAGGCTGTTGGGCGTCTACATACAGACATGATAGGCTATGTCTGGGGGGCGGCTTGGGAGGATGGCGGAGGCCTCGTGATGGATTGGCATACTGTTTGGGGTTTGTTACTTCATAACACCTAGTGATTCCAGGGAAACCATACCCACCATGACCTTAACCATGATAAAGTGGCGGTAAAACATAAAATGAAATAAATTAAAAAATTATTAATAAGTGCCGTCTTCTGTTTGGGTCTTCAGACTTCTTAATGGAGGATGAAGGTGTTAATAAATATAAATCATTATATTATAGAATAGTCTATTGCTAGCTACCTACTGTCTCACTTTCACATTGTAACTTCCAGAGATGTAGATGAAATTCTAAAAACTAAAGCTGTTGAAGAAGTGGACATTCTATGATACTGCATGAGGATTTTACATCAGTAATGTTTCCTAGGTCATAGCAAATGTGTATAACCTTTAGTTATAGTGGTGTTATGCTAACACACTGTTCTTCCTGTCCCCAGCACCTTGTGTTTGGAATTAAAACCTTCATCGCTCATCTGATCCCAGACATGCCTAAAGACCTGTGTGAACGTATGCGTAGGGAGAAGTACCTGATGCAGGAGATGGTGTACGAAGCAGAGCTGGAGCACCTGCAGAAGGAGAGGAAGAAAAACGGCAAGCGTTATCACCATGAGTGGCCTTAGCTGTGCCTAACAGATAGACATATTAAACGCTCAGCCACACTCACATTCTGAAACAAACAATGATGTGAGAGCAAATAAGAATCCAGACAGTGGATGGCGGTGCAGGAAAAATAGCATACCTGTATTTGCATTTGCATGCATGTATATTGTGCAGCTTCAAGTGGTTAGCTTTACTGAACACGCCAAACCCACTTCAGGATTTTATTGCTGGTAAGTGGGTGAAACTGAGGCATGAGTTTATTAAAAACGGGTCTCTCTAGAGTGAACGGTCCTAGAGTGGCTCTGCACCAAAGAGCCCCTCGCATGATGCTTGCCCAAGGCCTTCCACTTATTCTTTCTTGTCCCCTTACAGTCCCCGTTTTTTGGGCGTGACCCTTGTACTTTTTGTCCTCTTTTACTGACTTATGCTCCTGCTCTCATTCCAGACGTTTACTGGCTTTGCTTCTGGTCTCCCTGGTTTTGTTAAAAATGGAACGGGATGCAATTGTATTGTTTACTATGCAGAGGTAAGGCTTTGGTACATCCCCCGTCCCTTCTGGCAGCTAATGTCTTGCTATCATTCAGCCTCTTTCTGAATCTCTCTCAGTAAAGGGAAGTTTACATATATAACCATGTTTTGTTTCTTCTATGGACTCTGCCTGGCTTTGCCCCTTTCAGTGCTCACCAACATTTTACGCTATACATAAAAACAGGAATTTTCTGGTGGCTACAAAAAAAACAAACATTTTATGCAAAATACAGCAATTAACTGTTTGACAATATATCATTCTAAAACAGCATGCAGATTTTAATGTTAAAACGTGGTAATTTTATTTAGAAAAAAGGTGGTACGTTTCCACTATTTATATATATTGTTTAAATTTCTTTAGTCTTTTTTTTTTTGTAAAATGTGTGTTCTTGTCCAAATGGCAATTTTTTTACTGAGCGTAGCTGTGTTTAGGTGTGTGCTGAATGTTTCTGTTTGAGGTGTGGTTTGCCTTTAATTCTGCAGTTACCCATGATTCATCTATGTTTATCTCTCAGGTCTGGTTTTTCATGAAATGTGATGGATAAAAATAATTTTTCATAAATTAAGTTTATATTTTCCACCATGGCAAAAGAGGCACAGGGTTGGGACTACAAAATTAGTGATTTCTCAGTGGTGCCACAGAAATGCATTCACCCTCGCAGTCAGGGATCACAAGTTAGTGAGTGTCTGTGTGGAATCACTGACATTTTTTCTCACACAATCACCCATATTTACTTGCTTAAACCTTGAAATCTTCTTTTGCATGTTTTTGGAAGGTATGTGGACACATGCAGAAAATACCTAATTGCTCACCCAATGCAAGGATTGAACCCACTTTTCTAGGACTCCGGTGCTGTACTGCACCCTACTTGCTTTATATATATATATATATATATACCGATCAGCCATAGTATTAAAACCACCTCCTTGTTTCTATATAGGAGGCTTTTGTAGTTCTACAATTACTGACTGTAGTCCATCTGTTCATCTGTATACTTTGTTAGCTCCCTTTCATCAATGGTCAGAACCCCCACAGGACAACCACAGAGCAGGTATTATTTGGGTGTTGGATCATTCTCAGCCCCTGCAGTGACAATGACATGGTGGTGGTGTGTTAGTGTGTTTTGTGCTGGTATGAGTGGATCAGACACAGCAGCACTGCTGGAGTTTTTAAATACCGTGTCTACTTACTGTCCTTTCTATTAGACACTCCTACCTAGTTGATCCACCTTGTAGATGTAAAGTCAGAGACGATCGTTCATCTATTGCTGCTGTTTGAGTTGGTCATCTTCTAGACCTTCATCAGTGGTCACAGGACGTTGCCCACTGGGCACTGTTGGCTGGATGTATTTTTGGTTTGGTGGACTATTCTCAGTCCAGCAGAGACAGTGAGGTGTTTAAAAACTCCATCAGCGCTGCTGTGTCTTATCCACTCATACCAGCACAACACACACTAACACACCACCACCATGTCAGTGTCACTGCAGTGCTGAGAATGATCCACCACCCAAATAATATCTGCTCTGTAGTGGTCCTGGGAGAGTCCTGACCATTGAAGAACAGGATGAAAGGGGGCTAACAAAGCATGCAGAGAAACAGATGGACTTTAGTCAGTAATTGTAGAACTACAGAGTGCTTCTATATGGTAAGTGGAGCTGATAAAAAGGACAGTGAGTGTAGAAACAAGGAGGTGGTTTTAATGTTATGGCTGATCTGTGTATATGTATATGTATGTATGTATATATACATTTAAAAACAAATCTATTCACTGTAGCACAAGACGTTACATTAAATGTTACATTAGACACAAATCAGGAGAAGCTTTTTTGTATAAATGCTTTTCTTATTTGCTTGCTTAAAAATGTTTAATTGCAAAATGTGAAATTTGTTACTGTTAACACTTTACCTTTTAATCATAAACTGGTAGGTACACAGTGCTGCAATAATCTATTACATCAGCCACCACTGATGGGATCCAGGGTTCGAATCTCAACAGTGCTATCTGCCAGCTAATTTAACTGGCTATGTCTTTGGTGACTGAAGCCCTGCGATGGATTGGCCAGATGTTTTACAGTGGAACTCTGATCAGGATAAAGCAGTTGATGAAAATGAAAAAAATATTAGGACTGACATATTCATGTCATAAACAGTTTTTATGACATTTTATGTCCTATAATATACTATAGTGGTACATTAGTGGTTATCTCTGCAATAGCTGTCTTAACACGACACATCACATGCTAATTGCGCTTAGTGTACTTTGGTTAGCAGTTTTCTGATAAAATACACAGATGATACCGATTGACAACTGCCATAATACATAACAAAGAAGAGTTGAAATTGCCCTCATAAGATTACGTCGTTTCCCTTTACATCATTTCTCGTAAAAGATTATGAAATTATGGCAGCATTATAAAGAACCTGCTATTAAAAGCATTGGTAGTCATTTTAACACCTGACATAAAATGTTATGTCACTATAAGAATGTGACATACCATTCATTAAAAAAACATTGTACCAATTTAAATGAAACATTATCTGGAATGTATCAGGGGTTCAGGAAGTTTTTAGGTAAACTGTTTGGATGAAAATAATTATTGGTCAAAACTTTGATTTGATTGGCTTACATTATTTACAAATTGCAATAGAAGTAAGAACTTTATGTATATTTAGCCCTACAATTTAGTTTTCAAATAATTGTAACACTTTTAAGCCAGCATCAGTGTACTATAAATGGCTGTTCATAATTTGCATAATTTCAACTTTGATCTTCTACTGATCCTCTTTGACCAGCTAATCCTACTATTTTGGGGGAAATGGTAAATGCACTTTCTGCCTACGGTCCTTCTCGTGTTGGTGTGAATATACCCAACACAAATTCATGATTGCAAAAGCTTTTGGCTATGTGTGTCTTTGAATTCCAAAACATGTCAGAATGAAATTTACAACCCCAAATCAGAAAAAGTTGGGACAATGTGGAAAATGCAAATAAAATAAAAACACAGTTTTCCTTACATTTACTTTGACTTTTATTTCATTGCAGACAGGATGAACCTGAGATATTTCATGATTAGTCTGGTGAACTTTATTTCATTTCTTAATATACTTACATTCCTGCATTTCAGGCCTGCAAGACATTCCAAAAAAGTTAGGCAATTTAAGACGTGTAATAAGGTTAAAAAAATGTGTTTGTAATTATAATTTGAAACAAATGCAGGATCCATGAAAGACTGAGTCTTTGAGAAGCAAAGATGGGAAGAGAATCTCAAGTTTGAGGAAAAATGCATGAGAAAATTATTGAAATGTTTAAAAACAGTGTACCTCAAAGAAAGAGTGGAAGGGATTTGCGCATAGGCGCAAGGCTTGGCTGAACAGCACTGCTTCAAAAACTGTTTTTCAACAACAGCTGATATAACTGCATTGACAAGGAATTACTTTGGCAAACCTTTGTCAAGCACAACAATAAAGAGTTACATTCACAAATGCCACTTAAAACTTTACTGTGCAAAAAAGAAGCCTTATGTTAACCATGTCCAGCAGCAGTGCCGAGTTCTCTGGGCTTGGAGGCATCTGAGATGGACCATCACACAGTGAAAGCATGTACTGTGGTCAGACAAATAAGTACGCTGTGTGCTTCAGACGAAAGACAAAAAGGACCATCCAGATTGTTATTAGCAACAAGATGGGACAAAATAACATCTGAAACACTTTAACGCTAGGTATCCTCAGTGCCAAAACGTAGGTGCAGTGAAAAGGAATGGCAACATTACAAAAAGGTAAATGCTTTATTGTCCCATCTTTTTTGGAATGTATTGAAGATCTGAAATGCAGGAATGAAACATGAAATATTTTTGGTTTATACTGTCTGCAATGGAATAAAATTCAAAGTTAATGTAAGAAAAAATTTTTATACATTCAAACTGTCGCAACATTTTTTTCTGATTTGGGGTTGTATAATGCCATGCAAGGGCAAGCTGCATTATGATACTATCCATTTTACAATCTTATTGGTTTGTGGGCGAGTCTATTACCCTCTTAGGTACTAATGTTACTGAACACTATAGTAGCACAATAATACATTAAATATGTACTATAAGACTAATTGTCTGCACTGTGTTGGCCTTGCATTTCCATTGGCATTTCCATTGTTTCTATTTCTAGTGTTTTGCTTAATGATAAACAAACTAACAAAATAAAGGGATAGGGTGTTATGGCTCCAAATTTAAGTGTTATTTGTAAAGTTTGTGAATGCTGCTAGTTCATTGTTCACTTTCCACAACCCAAGGCTGTGCATTTATTCTTTTCAGACCCCTGTCAGTGTTCGCAGGCGATATGTTTTATAAATGAGCCTGCTTTATGAGGAAAAAGAACTTTGCACTTTCCAGTTGCATGGATATTAATGCGTTAACATTCATTATTGGGATGGAGCACTTTAAACGAACTGTTTGTTACCCTGCACCTCAATAGCTAAAGTAAACCTGTTAGAACATTCCAACAGCAGAAATATAATTTAATACATAGTCACATAGTCTGTATTATTTATTATTTGTTCAGTTATTTAATCAATTGACATACTGTGATGTAATTGCAGCTGTTGTCCATACCAGATGTCAAAAAGCTTTTGGCACATTTGTTTGAAATGTAGAAAGCGATTTCTCCTAACATGCAGTTTTCTTGCCATGATGTACTGTATGTCGTAATCTATGCATGATTTCAGCTGTTGGGATTTGTATGAGAAAGCCATGTGTGTGTACTGGTGCACTTGTCGTGCATTGCTTAGCGTCTGATCTGTGATCAGTTTGTCGTGTAATTAAGCAATTGCTTGTCATGTTCAGTCTACAATATCCATAATAATTCACTGGAACTGCAAGACTTCCAAGTGATACACTGTCAACAGCCTTTTACTGTTTCATCTTATCTGTTTAACTGGGTTGTATGAGACAATATGATGCTTTGATATCTGATTATTACACTTCCCTTTCTTTGAAATGCCCACACTGATTTAAAAAGCACACATGCAGTAAATGAAGCATGCAATATGATCTATACTTATCTATGTGTATTACATAAGAAACATGAGAAGTTGTGATTGGGAGAAAATGCAGTCTAGACTGAAAATTCAGTTAAATTCAAAAAGGCTGCTGCAATTCGTATTGCGACTTCTGCTGGCTGTTCAATGGTGCCTGCACAGAGACAGGGGATGATGGAGACCAGTGCGTAACTCTTTGTGTATGATACAGATCTCCATATGTACCCACCTCGTGCAGGTGAAGAGAGCTGTACACGTGTCAAATAGGGGTGTGTTAGACATGCCTTGGTACGAGAGTGGAGGTCAGCAGCAGTATAGGAAGCGAAATGCGATTGTGTAATTGGATACAGTTGGATTGGGAGTAAAATGCATAAAAGCAATGACTTTAGCATAAAATTCAGTATTGTTCTTAAGAAATACTAATGCTGAGTATAGTTTAATGAGCCATGGTGGGTCATGTATAAAACTTTTATTATGCGCTCACTCAATGGGTTACAGTGAATAAGATAAGGTAGATAATCACCATCTGACCTCTCATCATACCCAAAGAGCTGGTAACGTCCAGTAAAAAGTTCAGTGCGAGCCATGCAGAATGCTCAAGTTGTTGTGGTGATGTAAACAATATTAACAGCGTGCTTTGTTTACACCATCCCTGTTTACATGTAAAAAAATATATATGGAAAATTTGTACAAATCTATAGCAGATTTGGATATCTTTCTTTTATGTAATAAATCATTAATTGTAACTTTTAAACAAAGTTGTTGATGTGTTTTTTTTTATTACATGGCTACATGGGTGCTGTGTGTGTTTGGGAGAGTTGTTGGGATATTGGGTGTATGATATTTCTTGGACCCCAAATAAATGAGGAGCTGAAAATCAAATAGTAGGGGTAGTGGTAAGGGGGTAGTAAGGGTTGAGTTTTGAGCATATGCCTATCAGGTGTCTTAAAATTTGTAAAATGAAAAATGCTGTGTAATTTTGAATTGGTCATTTAAACACTGTTTTATTATCAGATGTCACTATGCCAATAACATTTTTATTGATCGGGTGACATCTACCAATAAAGCAGTGCGATAGCATGTCAGATTTTCTCAAATCACTCGGTATGCTACATTAAAAACTACAATCAAAAAAGACAATTTTAAGCTCACAGACCATAACATAAGTTTAATCACTTTTATTATGAACTATTTTAGATTTGTATTTTTAAGTAAAAACTGTTGAGGTTGTAAATAACTTTGTAATATGGCAGTGTAAGGCACTTCAAATAATAATTGTATATTGTATAATAACTGTATAATAATATATATATATATATATTCGACATTTTTAAACATTTTAACTAAACCTAGAATGCTGTCTCTGGGACAAAAGCTGCATTCATGTGTGTTTCATCATTCGTGTTGTTGCTCTGCTTCTTTCCATTTTCCTCCGTTTTAAAGTCGTTATCTGAAGGTTTTTCCAACGCTGTTCCAAAATCCACAACATCATCCTGTTAGGATAAGCAACGGAAGAGTCAGCATTGCTGTGTTTCAATTTGATAAAACACAGTTCCTTTTTGCTATGGCTGAGTAAAACCAGGTTTCTTACCATTGTGTCCTCCGCATGGTTGACACCACACCAGCACTTCTTCTTGTATTTCTCTGACCAGAAGCAGAACAGGTTGCACACTGGTCTAATAAGCACTGGTTTTATTTCCTCTGGCTTGGATCGGCCTAAAATCAAAAAGACAAAATCCCACATGAACAATTATGCCATATAGAGTATGGTGCAGATATGATGTGTAGCACTGGTAATTATAGACACTGTCTATAATCATGTCCTCATATGCTGATTGTTTTAAAATGCACACAAAAGGCTTCATGTGCATTTGCTAGCTAGTTATGAGAGATGAAAATCTATAATTGGAATATGCCTCTTTTAAAGGTTTAGAATAGAATGTTGTTTTTTTGTCATTTATACATATACAGATGTACAGTACACCGAAATTCTTTCTTTGCATATGAAGAAAAAACCAGCTGGGGTCAGAGCGCAGGGTCAGTCATTGTATAGCGCCCCTGGAGCAGGCAGGGTTAAGGGCCTTGCTCAAGGGCCCAACAGTGGCAGCATGGCAGAGCTGGGATTCAAACTCTCAACCTTACGATTGATGGATCCCAGCAGTAGAGGGCTAGCCTAATTTACTACTGTGCTACCCAAGCACCTCACTGAATTTATCCTTACCAGTCATTCCATGTTCTTACTGTCAACCAGTACTAGCAGGACAGCTGACTAGCTACTAAAAATGCATAAGCTTAAATTTGTCACAGGTAGATGCAGGGTCATGGCAGATCCAAACAGACTATGTGTGATAACTTCGACCTGCTCTGACCTGTTAAAAGTGAGATGAGTAAGCCTCCTATAACTGTGCCCAGATAGCCCACAGCACTGTAGTACAGATAGGACATGGAGTACCAGTTCTCAGCCAGTGCAGACCTGGGAATGAAGCAGGAAAAATATTGATTATACATAACTGTGACGTTATTATCTGGACACTGAAGCAACTAGCATTTTTTTTGCATTCACTGTGTGATTAACTTTACAAGTTCTGTGCACCCAATTTAGAGCCATATTAAACATCTCTATTGAATATTATCACTCAACCATCAAGGGGTGGCTTCTATACAAAATTATTCACCTTGCCAAAATGACTCAAAAAACCCACGGAAATTTTATGTCATTAGTAAGGCTTAGACTGCAACTGAGTTATGAGGTCGTTATTTTCATATTTCAGTGGTATTTACCAAACCACACCTGGAATCTGCCTAAACACTGGAAGCACACTAGACAAGGCCCCAATACAGGGCAACTAAGAGCAAGCCACATACGTATGAGGATGTCACAGTAAGTAAAGAAAACTCAAATCAATACTAGAAAAACATGTTTTTGCAGACAGTGATCCACAATAATAAAACGTGTGTTAACGTGAATATGCATATTTTCCTCTACCTGTCTGCACTGGCTGTGGTACTCAGGAAAGGTACTGCAGTGACTGAAGCAGCTGTGGTGTTCGGAAAGTTACAATTCTCTATACTCAGAGGCAAGGGCCGAGTGTTGCTGTCAGAGGGAGGGTAGACGAAGGCTCCTATTCCCACCCAGAAGGACAGAGTAATGCCCAATGTCAGACCTCCTAAAGCTCCCTGAGAGCAGGCCACACATAAGACATAATGGTATGATTAGCTATAGATGTATATGTTGTACGCTCACCATCTGCATTAAAAACAAACAATAAAAAGTTGCCATGCCAGCCTTAATGTTAACAGTTACACAGTTTTCTTTTTGACAAACATTTATTAAATCCTTAGAATGTGCTATAAAGCTCAATGGTTTTCCCAGCTTGTTAGGATTTGAAAGCCATGTCATAGTGACTTCACAGTTAACTGACACATGCCAAAACCAACCACTGATGAGCTCTGATCTTTTTAAAAAGCACCTCTATGTACTCCATATCTATAGGATACACAATTACATGGATCGTAAATTGTCAAGGATCTTATGATGGTTTATAGATCCACCCAGTGGTCAAAACATTGTATTTCTTTAAGGCTGCCCCCAGTGTTCATATATGCTCCAATGTCCCAATATACTGATGTAAAATTATTTTTAAAAAAACATATTTAACTCAATAGATCCGTCAATGTTACAGTCAGTTGTTGATATGGCAGGAATGTTTTACAATGGCAGCACCTATACCCCCCTTCCTTTCAATATTCAGTTCATGGCAACAGCCTTGGACTTCTTTAAATGTATTGCATTCAATATGCACTGTTAGACATTTCTACTAACCTTAGAGTTTGTGAATGGAAAAAGAATTCCTAAAGAGAACAGACCAAGTGTTGGCCCTCCACACATCCCATGGATACTAAGAGCCGCCTGGAGCACAAGAGTAAAGGAAAGGATTGAGTCAGAAGTAGAAAACAGCAATATTGTTTGGTTAAAGTTTACATCAGTGTTTTGTTGGAGAGTTCTGTACTAAATGAAGTAAAAATGTAGTGGAAGGACATCTAATGTACAAGCCTACCACCACTGAAATCTGAATTTAAATCTTAGCTGGGCTATCAACCGGTTGGGCACTCGCACATAGGCATGATTTGCTGTGCCTGTATGAGAGGGAAAATGTATTGTAATTGCAATTATTACAATTGCTAACTGTGCTGTCTGCACTAGAAATGACTCAAGATGCCTGCAGCAGAATTGGGGATGTGCAGGACATGTGACATTGCTGTTCACCTGTATTATGGCTCCCATGTATGATGCTACCACTGCCATGGTGGTGCAGGCCACTCCAAACACCACACCTGCATAAAAGAACACAATCACTGGTATTTATCTTTTTGTTGTTTAATCTGCATTAGATATGGGTCTTTTTATGATTATAGTTGCTAGAAGAACTTTGAAAAATATGTAGCACTTAAAGATCACTCAAATGTGAATTGTGAATAATTAAGTTATGATTAATAAATTAATCAAAACAATATTTGGGTTTAAATCAATACAAATGAAATACAATCAAAAATTGTATTTAACATAAAAGTTCAGCCAAAATAATAGAGATTAGTCAGTGACAGAATAAAGAGTGGCAGGTTTGTAAATATTTGGTCCAATGTGTATACACATGCCCCGTCACAGTTTAATATCACAGAGGAAAAAAAAACACCCAGATGTTCCACAACAATGGACCAACATAGAATTTCACAGCTGTGTTTTTAACTCAAAATTTGATGGCTACATCATATTCCAAAAAATGGAAAGGGGGCATGTTTACCACTGTCTTGCATGACATTTCCACTCAATAACATTCTGTAATCATTTGGGAAATAAAGATTTTGAAGAGTTGTTGTAGTTGTGAAAGTGACATTTTCTTTCCATTCTTGCTTTCCCACACAAAAATGAGCAATGAGTTGTAAATCCTGTTTGACCTTTACATAATTAAAATGGTACAAGGACAACATAGTTAATGTTTAACTTTATTAGGGCTTTTGTATATAAAAACTCTAAATTTGATGGGTGCAACATGTTCCTAACGACTTGAAATGAGGCATCTTATCTTTTAATAACATTTCGTAATCATCTGGGAAATAATCTGGGGAATTTTTCCATTGATGCTGCTCAACAGTCTGGGTTGCTGTTGTTGTGTATTGCCCTTTTAATGCACAGTCCAGGACTGCACTAACGATGAAGCGATGCTGCTGTAACACATGCACAATGTGGCTTCACGTTGTCTTGCTAAGAAAAGCAAGGACGTCCCTTCCTGATACAGACATCGTCTAGATGGCAGCATTTGTTGCCCTCAGCAATTTGGGCCTCTTGACAAATAAACCATGAAAGATGCTGACTTCTGAAGTTTATGTTGGTCTCTCTATGGTCCTCAGAAAACAATGTAGATTGTTTGACTCATCAGACCTCAGCAGAGTTCCACATTAGTCCATTTTGGACAAAAAAATTACTTGTATATTTATGTATATGTATATTGTATGTAACGTATGTAATGTATATGTATGTATATGTACTGTATATTATTTGTGCTGTTTTAAATCAGTAAATGACACTGGTTAGGTTTTTATTTGCATTTTACCTACTGTCCCAATTTTTATATATAAAACAGGATGATTAAATGTGGCATTTAGCAGACACATAAATCAAAAGTAACTTATTGTTTTGACCGCATACAGTGTAAACAACTGAGTGATGAGGGCCTTGCTCAGAAGCCCAACAGTGTCAAACTGGCAATGGTGGGACCAGCAACCTTCTGATCATGAGAGGTGTATTTTCCAACAACTACCTAAATAAAGTGTGTTTACCATTCTGATTCAACAGTATATAATGTGCATCTAATTTGCACTGCAATATTCATTTTTCATGGTTGACTAAAACTGTAGAAACAAAACACTGTACACTACTAAGCACACTACATGAGTTGTTTGAATTGGTTAAAAATTTAAGATGAATTTAAAGTGATTAAAAAGTACATACACAATCCTTTGCTGGTCCATGTTGCTGCTCTGTTAGAAAGGTTTTTGAAATACTGGCTCACAAAATCCTCATATGTCACTGTGGCCAGAGCATTGATGCTTGCAGCTACAGTGCTGAAACCAACAAACATCAGGACTTTTATCTATTCCACATATTCAACTAAAGCTGTAATCTGGAATCCTACTCAGAAAGTTGTTGCTTAACCTATTATGAATTAAACATATGACACATATAAATGTGCCTTAATGACTTCAATAATAGAGGAGAATTCTGGAACTGGTTTTACCTGAGGGTGCCACTGAAAGCACATGCCACAAAAAGGCCAGGTAGACCTGGAAAGCTGCTCAGTACTTCCAGTACAAAGTATGGCATGAGCTGTAAAGATGTTCAGAATTATATTAATGACAGATAAATCTAGCAACAGAAAGTTCCAACAGAAATTGCAGTCAGTGCATAAAATAAGGTAAGGGTGTTACCTGGTCTGGAGCCTTTATATAACCAGCTGTCCAGGGGTCACATTTGGAGTAGTAGGCATACATGATGAGTCCTGAGAACACACCGCAGGACAAGATGAGTAACAGACCCAGCAGATTCAGATACAGAGCCCTAAAAGAAAGAGTAATTTTTTTAACAGACATCCTGGTATCTTTCATTATGGTGGGTGTGCTACATACACTTATGGATAGAAACTCACAAGCGAGCGTGTTTCTCTGTCTTGCAAGATATACATCTCTGGATAGTGGACTGGTTTACACCATAGATGCCCAGCCAGGTAAACAGTCCCCCAACAGAGATCGTCCAGAATGTATGACGTCTCAGAGGACTGGGGTCAAAGCTAGAAAACCAACACATTACGTTATAATTAATCCATATCAGGTACACCAACCATATGCAGTGCTGTTAAAAAGTCATTGCTCCTTCTTTCTGGCTTTTGGACTTTTAAATAATCAAACACAAGTGACAAGTGATCAAAACATAACAAACTATTTTATTTATTTTAAGTACAAAGTAAAACCTATATTTTTAGCCTTATAAAAAAATAAACCAACTAAATTTAATAACTAGTTAAACAACATTTGGCAGCAATGACTGCAACCAAACACCTTCTAAAATAATATATATAAGAGGGTTCTTCAAAAAGTTTCCGCACTTTTAAAAAACAAATTACATCACTTTTCTACATAGTCACCTTACGATGCATTTCTTCCAGCGTCGTACCAACTTTTAAATGCCATCAGCAAAAAAATGTTTTTGGTTGAGTGAGCAGCCATTGATGCACCTCTGCTTTCACATCATCACATGAAAATCTTCTTCCCCTTAAAGCTTCTTTGACCGGTCCAGAGAGGTGCAAATCAGATGGCGCTAAATCTGGACTATAAGCTCCTCTCAGTCTCTCAGACACGATCAGTTACTACTTCTACCGCCCTCACCGTTTCCAATGAAAATATAAAAGAAGATCTCTCATATTTATTAGCATTTCACATTGTCCTAAAGTACTTTTACTTCACTATATATTAAAATCTGAAATTTTGCTATGTTTTCAGAAATAAACTGCTCATTTAAGTTTTTTGTCACAGCATTTCAGCCAGACCTTTAAATAGGCCATTTGAAAACTTTAACTCAAAAAACATCTAGTCATCTAAATCTTAAAGAATCAATGACATACATATTATATTATACAGTATGTTTGGCAGTAGAATGCTGTATTTGATTCTGCTAAGACTTTCCATTAAGACTTTACTGTTATTTAAAAAGCTGTTGTTTTATTTCATAACATCATCTTAAAGATTTGGGAATCATACATGCTCTTTTTTGTAAGTGACTGATGAGCCTGGATGTTTCTTTCTTGGGAAAACTGTTTATTTAAAGTCACTGAGTGTAACCTGTCTGTGAGGTGGTTCCTGTCCATGAATGATTAGGGGTTTCCTGACAAATGTTTATAACACTGACCGCAGTCAGTAAGTACGGTTGTAAGAAAATGGTTGGCGAACTATATTGAGTTGCTGGAGTTTCCACATGAATTACTTATTTTGAGGTTTCTTGCTTTTGTTTGTTTTTTGTTTTATTAGGATTTTATTGTCTTGTTTTACACTTTGGTTACATTCATGACAAGAACGGTAGTTACTCATTACACAAGATTCATCAGTTCACAAGGTAATATCGAACACAGTCCTGGACAATTTAGTATCTCAAATTCACCTCACTTGCATGTCTCGGGACTGTGGGAGGAAACCGGAGCACCCAGAGCAGACACGGGGAGAACATGCAAACTCCACACAGTAAGGACCCGGATCGCCCCACCTGGGGATCGAACCCAGGACCTTTTTGCTGTGAGGTGACGGTGCTACCCACTTAGCTACCGCGCAGCCCGAGGATTCTTGCATTCACAGCACCAATTTATTTAAAGCATACTGTTCTAAAGTCTTTATTTATACAAAGCGGATTCCAAAAAAGTTGGGACACTAAACAAATTGTGAATAAAAACTGAATGCAATGATGAGGAAATGGCAAATGTCAATATTTTATTCGTAATAGAACATAGATGACAGATCAAAAGTTTAATCTGAGTAAATGTAACATTTTAAAGGAAAAATATGTTGATTCAAAATTTCACAGTGTCAACAAATCCCAAAACAGTTGGGACAAGTAGCAATAAGTGGCTGGAAAAAGGAAATTGAGCATATAACGAACAGCTGGAAGACCAATTAACACTAATTAGGTCAATTGACAACATGATTGGGTATAAAAAGAGCTTCTCAGAGTGTCAGTGTCTCTCAGAAGCCAAGATGGTAAGAGGATCACCAATTCCACCATTGTTGCGCAAAAAGATAGTGCAGCAATACCAGAATGGTGTTACCCAGCGTAAAATAGCAAAGACTTTTAAGTTATCATCATCAACCGTGCATAACATCATCAAAAGATTCAGAGAATCTGGAACAATCGCTGTGCGTAAGGGTCAAGGCCGTAAAACTCTACTGGATGCTCGTGATCTCCGGGCCCTTAAACGTCACTGCACCTCAAACAGGAATGCCACTGTCAAGGAAATAACAGAATGGGCTCAGGAATACTTCCAGAAAGCATTGTCAGTGAACACAATCCACCGTGCCATCCGCCGTTGCCAGCTGAAACTCTACAGTGCAAAGAGGAAGCCATTTCTAAGCAAGCTCCACAAGCTCAGACGTTTGCACTGGGCCAGGGGTTATTTAAAATGGAGTGTGGCAAAATGGAAGACTGTTCTGTGGTCAGATGAGTCACGATTTGAAGTTCTTTATGGAACACTGGGACGCCATGTCATCCGGACCAGAGAGGACAAGGATAACCCAAGTTGTTATCAACGCTCCGTTCAGAAGCCTGCATCACTGATGGTATGGGGTTGCATGAGTGCTTGTGGCATGGGCAGCTTGCATGTCTGGAAAGACACCATTAATGCAGAGAACTATGTTCAGGTTCTAGAACAACATATGCTCCCATCTAGACGTCATCTCTTTCAGGGAAGACCCTGCATTTTTCAACAAGATAATGCCAGACCACATTCTGCAGCAATCACAACATCATGGCTACGTAGGAGAAGGATCCGGGTACTGAAATGGCCAGCCTGCAGTCCAGATCTTTCACCTATAGAGAACATTTGGCGCATCATAAAGAGGAAGGTGCGACAAAGAAGGCCCAAGACGATTGAACAGTTAGAGGCCTGTATTAGACATGAATGGGAGAGCATTCCTATTTCTAAACTTGAGAAACTGGTCTCCTCTGTCCCCAGACGTCTGTTGAGTGTTGTAAGAAGAAGGGGGGATGCCACACAGTGGTAAAAATGGCCTTGTCCCAACTTTTTTGGGATTTGTTGATGCCATGAAATTTTGAAACAACATATTTTTCCCTTAAAATGATACATTCTCTCAGTTTAAACTTTTGATCTGTGATTTGTGTTCTATTCTGAATAAAATATTAGATGTTGGCACCTCAACATCATTGCATTCAGTTTTTATTCACAATTTGTTTAGTGTCCCAACTTTTTTGGAATCCGGTTTGTAGATTATACATTTGTTTTATTTTATTTATTTTATTTTTACTTTTTTTTATAGTGGTCACATAAACAGAGACATTAGGTTTTCTATTTTAATGCCTTTTGGAAATTCTTCATTTAAAATTTGGTTTTAACTGTGGCATGGTTAAACAAAAACAGTACACATCAATGGTGTAATATCCTTACAGTCTGATAGGCAGCAACAGGTAATTTTTATCACAAGATAATTTCAGTTGTGTGTGTTATTATTTTAGGCAGAATGCATTTAAAAAGTAAGATCTATTAGTTTATTCCACCAAAATAAAACCATATAAACAATATTTTGAGACTTACTCAAATACATTTAGTCTTTGCCCTTCCTCTGCTGTCTTCCATACCTCACTGATTCCTCCACTTTTTTCTGTTCCTTGTATCAGCACAGTAAGAAAACCACCCACCATCACCACCATCTGGAATGTGTCAGACCACACTACGGCCTTTAGCCCTCCCTGCACCGCACATGGATACAAAAACACATCAGGCATGTTGGATTAATGTTTATCTAACCGGTATCCTAAGGTCTTCTTCAACAATAAAACTGATATCTATCAGCTACACCTACTCACCAGTGTGCAGTAGAAGGTACAGACAACTCCGGTAGCGAATATGGACCCCCACAGAGTAAATCCTGTCACTAAAGAGGAATAAAATATGATTGTAAACAAAAATCATGCAAAGCAATATTATATTAGTTCTTATGCAAAGAGAAAATAACATTTTAATAATGTATAAATTCACAAGGTGTGATTTAACCTACCTTGATTAAGAGCTAAAGCTGGGGCATACACAACTACACCTGCATATAAAATCTACAAGATAATATAATAGTAATTTTAAACTTGGTGTTTAAATAAATAAATTACTTTAGACAGGTAAATACAGTACTATACTCACCGTTTGCACTATGTAAATAAGAGTAGCAGCTACTCTGACTGGCTTTGAAAAGCGTAGTTCCAGGTACTATAAGAAAGCATACAAATCATCTAGGTTTCCATCCCTAACTTAGGATTAATAGCTTATGCCAGTTGATGACAAATTTAAGAAAAAAAAACTGAATGAGCATGTGGTTTAATTAGAATGAAATTGTGTAAATTATTTGCTATATGACACAATTGCTAGATCTTTACCTAATTTAATACCTTGAAGCAACATATAACAAATCACTCTTTAACATCAACATCATAAAATGACAAAAAACATAAAAATATTAATAATAATCCTTCATCTGCCTAGTATAGTAAAAAAAAAATTCTGTTAAGGCACATATCAGCTCATCTGGTGGCATCCATCATCTAAAAAGATGTTTGATAAAGGGTTTTTTCTTTTAATTTGTCACTTCTCTGTATATCTCATAAAAATGATAGCATCACTTTGTAGCACTATGCAAGACTAACTTAAAATCGTAGCACCATAAAATTGAGTTGTACCTCATATGTGCTTGTAATGCCTGACCGGTAGAACACAGGAAGGTAGAGCTCTGCTGTGAAAATGACCACAAATGTGTAGGCAATGCCAAATATGATAAACGTAGCCCCAAATCTGTATACATCTGAAGGAGTTCCAATAACAGTCACTGCTGACATGAAGCTTGCCGTGAGGGACAGAGCCACTGGACCACAGGTCAGCTGTCGGCCCCCTGTCAGAAAATCCTTCGACGAAACCTTGCTCCTCTCCTTTATTGCAAAGAAGACTCCAATACCTGAAGAAATCAAAAACAGGCAGGCAAACACCACATAGTCCCAAACTTGAAATTTTCCCACAGGGTCCGTCTGAGGTTCCATTGTAGTTATAATTAACACTATAATTAAATAACTTGCAGAATAGTTTGAATGTAACTGTTCTGCCTGTAATCTCAGGTTCTTCCAGTGTTCTCTGAGAATGGGATTCCTGCTATGTCAGTGTGAATGATTGAAGGGTGTTTTTGGCAGGTTGAAAACTGCTGATAACAGGCATCAAAGTGCAGGTAGAATGAAGAAACACATTATCCATTAACTCATCTAAGATCTAAGATACTGTATCTTATTGTATCTCATGGTTTTGTTGTGTTTCGGACTTGTTCTTTTTTTCTTGTGGGTGGGTTTTTTTTATTATAAATTAATCTACACTAGAATACTGAAGATTTTCACACTATATCATTGAAAGATATATATATATATATACATGTGTGTGTATATACTGTATATATCAAAATTATCAGTTTCTCTATTATGGGTATGTGTTTGACCAAATTGAGCAGCATTGTTTTATTCTATAAACTACTGGAAGCATATCTCCCAAATTCCAGATAAAAATATTGTATTTTAGAGCATCTTTTTATTTAGAAAATGACCAATGGTCAAAATAACAAAACACTTACAGAAATTGCAGACCACAAACAATGCAAAGAAAACAAGCTCATATTCATTTTTAAACAACACTAATAATATTAGTACTAATATTACAACTCAGGAAAAGTCCAGAAATCAATATTTTGTGGAATAATCCTGATTTTTAATCACAGCTTTTATGTGTCTTGACATGCTTTCCACCAGTCTTTTACATTGCTGTTGGGTAACTGGACGCCACTTCTGGCGCAGAAATTCCAGGAGCTCGGCATTGTTTGATGGCTTGTGACCGTCCATTTTACTCTTGATCACATTCCATAGGTTTTTAATAGGGTTCAGGTCTGGAGATTGGGCTGGCCATGATAGGGTCTTAATCTGGTGGTCCCTCCTCCACACCTTGATTGACCCGGCTGTGTGATATGAAGCATTGTCCTGCTGAAAAACCATCATCAGAGTTGAGGAACATTGTTAGAGCAGAAAGAAAGCATGTTTTCCTCCAATATGTGGCTTGATTCTTGTGTCCTTCACAAAGATAAATCTGCCTGATTCCTGCGTTGCTGAAACATCCCCAGATCATCACCGATCCTGCACCAAATTTCACAGTGGGTGCAAGACACTCTGCCTTGTAGGCCTCTCCAGGTCTCCGTCTAACCATTACACGACCTGGTATTGGACAAAGCTGAAAATTGCACTTATCAGAGAAGATGATCTTACTCCAGTCCTCGACGGTCCAATCCTTATGATCTTTTGCAAACTTCAGCCTGGCTCTACTTTGCTTCTCATTAATGAAGAGCTTTTTTCTAGCTTTGCACGACTTCAGCCCTGCCTCCAGAAGCCTGTTTCAAACCATCCTCACTGTGCGTTTCACCCCAGCTGCCGCTTGCCATTCTTTTTGTAGGTCACTTGATGTCATCTTACGATTGTTAAGTGACATTCAAATGAGGTGGCGGTCATCACGGTCAGTAGAGTGTCGTTTTCGCCCTCTGCCAGTCTGTAGCTTTGTTGTCCCATGTATTTGCTGCTTGACTTTGTTCTTATAAAACAAAATTGTCAGGATGGAAGCAACTTGATACTCACTGTATCCTTCTGACAGTAAAGCTAGAACTGAACCCTTTTTTTTGGCATGGTCTGTAGTTGAACTCAAAGTATTGAGTTGAACTTTTGTTATTGACTATATACTTATTTTCCACCATAATTTACAAATAAATTCTTTAAAAATCGTACAATGTGATTTCCTGGATTTTTTTTTTCTCATTTTGTCTCTCATAGTTGAAGTGTACCTATGATGAAAATTACAGACCTCTCTCATCTTTCTAAGTAGGAGAACTTGCACAATCAGTGGCTGACTAAATACTTTTTGACCACACTGTATTTTGACTACACTTAATTTTTGGGTAATACTAGCACTGCTTTTGCCATCCAGCGGGTTCTATAACAAGAGAATAGTGATGACAGCAGCAGTGGTGTTTATACTATTGCTCATTAGGATAGGATTTGGTTTAGGTGATCACCTAATCAGCATCTCATTAAGTAGAATGAGGTGTGTCTGTGAAGGAATTCTCTTCATAACGGCTGCTACACATGTGGAGATGCTGATTTAAGAAAAAACTGGAGTGGTCTCTTATTTTTTTTCAGAGCTATATACAGTATATATATATACAGTATATATCTTGTTTAAAAATATGTTATTGTTAAAGGTGCATGTTGTTTTCTATGATAACCAGCATGGCTACCACAGCATTCTGCCATCCCATCTGGCTTGTGCTTAGTGGGCCATCATTTGTTTTTCAACAGGACAGTGACCCCCAAAACACCTCCAGGCTATGTAAGGGCTATTTGACCAAGAAGGAGAGTGATGGATTGCTGAGTCAAATGACCTGGCCTCCACAATTACCCAACCTAAACCCAAATGAGATGGTTTGAGTGGAAGGAAACTCCATAATTACTGTTGGAAAACCATTCCCATGTGACTACCTCATGAAGCGGAGTGAGATAATGCTAAGACTGTACAAAGTTGTCATCAAAGTAAAAGGTGGCTACTTTGATAAATCTAAAGCATATTATGTGTTGTTTGACAATTTTTTATGTTTCCTACATAATTCTGCATGTTTTGATGAATCTACAAAAATAAAGAAAAAACATTGAATGAGAAGACTGGTACTGTGTATGTGTGTACAATGTGTGTGTGTGTCGCGATTAATTCTTCCATCATACGGCACCCCTGGAGCTGAGAGGGTTAAGGGCCTTGCTCACCCAACAGTGGCTGCATAGCTGAGCCTGGATTTGAACCGCCAATCTTCCGGATGATAGCCCAAAGCTCTGCCCACTAGGCCACCACTGTCCCCTTTAAAAAAAAAAAAAAAAAAAAAAAAAAAAAATATGTATATATATATACAGTGTATCACAAAAGTGAGTACACCCCTCACATTTCTGCAAATATTTCATTATATCTTTTCATGGGACAACACTATAGACATGAAACTTGGATATAACTTAGAGTAGTCAGTGTACAGCTTGTATAGCATGTAGATTTACTGTCTTCTGAAAATAACTCAACACACAGCCATTAATGTCTAAATAGCTGGCAACATAAGTGAGTACAGCCCACAGTGAACATGTCCAAATTGTGCCCAAATGTGTTGTTGTCCCTCCCTGGTGTCATGTGTCAAGGTCCCAGGTGTAAATGGGGAGCAGGGCTGTTATATTTGGTGTTTTGGGTACAATTCTCTCATACTGGCCACTGGATATTCAACATGGCACCTCATGGCAAAGAACTCTCTGAGGATGTGATAAATAGAATTGTTGCTCTCCACAAAGATGGCCTGGGCTATAAGAAGATTGCTAACACCCTGAAACAGAGCTACAGCATGGTGGCCAAGGTCATACAGCGGTTTTCCAGGACAGGTTCCACTCGGAACAGGCTTCGCCAGGGTCGACCAAAGAAGTTGAGTCCACGTGTTCGGCGTCATATCCAGAGGTTGGCTTTAAAAAAATAGACACATGAGTGCTGCCAGCATTGCTGCAGAGGTTGCAAACAGTTTGCTGAAGACAAGCAGTCCAAGAACATGGATTACTGGAATGCCCTGTGGTCTGACGAGACCAAGATAAACTTGTTTGGCTCAGATGGTGTCCAGCATGTGTGGCGGCGCCCTGGTGAGAAGTACCAAGACAACTTTATCTTGCCTACAGTCAAGCATGGTGGTGGTAGCATCATGGTTTTGGGCTGCATGAGTGTTGCTGGCACTGGGGAGCTGCAGTTCATTGAGGGAAACATGAATTCCAACATGTACTGTGACATTCTGAAACAGAGTTATTACACTGAATACTCTAAGTTATATCCAAGTTTTATTTCTATAGTGTTGTCCCATGAAAAGATATAATTAAATATTTGCAGAAATGTGAGGGGTGTACTCACTTTTGTGATACACTATATATATATATATATATATATACATATTAATATATACATTAATACTTGGGCCCCCCTCCCCAAAAAAGAGGTTAAAAGCCAGCATGCTTAATTTGCTGAATTGTAACTTTAGGCAAAACTTAGAAAGTAGCTGATGTTAGCATTTATCAGTATGACGTTGATCTAATTCAAAAACCCATCAAGAATAAAGTGTATTAAATAAGCTAGATATCTACCTACATTAACATACAGTGGCTTATCTGGCTTGCGCAACTGCAAACCTATTTAAGTTGACCTCCCCACTTGTCATTGTATAATTCACACTCTGAACAGGACTTTTAGGTCATTCTAAACACTTAATTAAAAGTTAATTTAGCCATTGCAGTGTCAATGACTTGAAGAATCGATTCTTCGGAACTGTATCCGATTTATTGAATCGAATCACTACTTGTGGCGGTGTTGCTGCCCAGCACAAACTGTCGATGCTCTGTGCTGTAATGATAAACAATAAAATTGTGTTATTTACAAAACTGGAGCTTGGTGCAATTCATTAAGAACTTTAAGCCCCCTGAAGCCCTCAATCTTAACCACGTCATTTAATATCTGTGCTGTGTGTGCGCGTGCGTGTGTGCGCGCGTGTGTATGCGTGCGCGAACGTGCGTATGTGTGCGCGCGCGTGAGTGTGTGTAGTAGCCCTTCTAGGCTTCTATAGCTGACAGTCTTGTCAGTGCTGGTTAGCGCGAAGTTAAGAGTGGATACAATGCTGGTAATTATTCCACCCATTACTTTCTTACTGCTCTCACTACCGCTGTATGACGCGGTGTACACGGGTCCTCTACACCCCGAGATGTCCAACGGCACGTTCCATCACTTCTTTGTTCCGGACGGGGAATACGAGGAGACGGAGGATCTCGAGCAGTGCCAGATGCTGTTTAAATGGCTCGACCGCTCGCCGTGTTTAGCGGATGAGGACAGAGACTCGTTTATCCGAGACGATTTTATCTCCGTCAAGCAACAAGTGGAGGATTCAGCTCGAGTGCTGGAGAGACTCGGGAGAAGCATCTCTTACGATCTGGAGGGAGAGGATACGTACGGAACGTATTTAAGAAAAGAGATCGAACAGATCACCGAGGCTTTTTCCAGCGTGGAGAAATCTCTGCTGGAGCTCGAGGTGAAATTCAAGCAGAGCCAGGAGTCCGAGCAAAAAGAGGAGCAGGAGTTCACCAAAACCCTGCTGAGTCCCATGCAGAGTGTCAGGAGCTCCCTACAGGAGACTGTGGACATCTCCTCCGGCCTGAAGGACAAACACGAACTTATTTCCCTCATCATCCGCAGCCATGGTACCAGGTTAAACAGGCTCAAAAATGAATACTTGAACATCTAAGATCATCAACTAACTTTTGTTGAAGGTGCTGTTTTAACATGAACAGACCAATTGGTCAGTAAACTAAGTTTTGATCAAAATACTGTTTTACCATGGTAATATAAAAATGGCTAATAGTTTTTTAAGGTTTTGTTTAAGATAGATGTAGTGGTTGGTAAACATAATTTCAATCAAAATGTTTATTTGGTGCAAGAATACGCACAATACGATCAGTTGAACAGCTGAATTGAGATCTGTTTTGACATACACAGAGTGGCCAGTAAACAGATTTAATACAAATGTTTTACCACCATAAAATAATCATTAAGAAGTTTCATCAAGATGCTTTTTATAAGATGTGCATACAAAGTAGCAGTACTTGGGGGCAATAGTGGAAAGATTGTGAAACAACAATAAACAACAACAACAAATCCTGACTGTGTATAACATTGCCTTGTTAATCTATTAAAACCTTTAATACTAAACTGTTCAGTTCTTCACTTTCTTTTATTCATTCATTCGTTTTCTTTTTTACTACCACTTTATCCTGATCAAGGTCGCGGTGGGTCTGATTCATTGGGCGAACGTATAAAACGCCTTGAACGGGTCACCAGTCCATCACAGGGCACACACACACACTTACATTTTGGATGTCTTTGGACTTGTGGGAGGAAATTAAAGCACCCGGAGGAAACTCACTGGGCCAAATGTTAACACCAGCAATACGATTTCAAAACCTAGTCATGTTTCTTTAACCCCAAAGTTAAATAAGAGTAAGACGATCTGTTTGTCATTTTTTGTTCATTTTCACTGTTTTTATCATTGTTTACAGAGGTGTCAAGCTCAATACATCATTGCTTTCGCTTGTGCCAGAGCACAAATTTTTCGCTCTTGCTAATCAGCTAATCAGCATTATTGACCTGACAGTTTTCAGTTGACACATGGAGAAACAGTTTGTTCAAATACTTTATTTGCAAACCGTGTACTTTAATAGTACTTTTAAAAATCTTACTTTTTCTTTAGCAGGTACAAAAGTATTGTCATTCTTACACAGATGTGCATTATAAATTGCATTCACAATTAATAATTAAAAGGCATATAAAGTTTTTGTTTATTGTACATTTGTTTAACTTTCAAAACTTACAAGGTCAATTTCTTATGTCTTTAATGACTATAAAATAAAATCTTACTTTTCAGTTTCTTTTGATACAATTAATATTTCAGGTGTGTTTATTTAAAGCAGAAAGGTCAGTGAGGATTTTTTCCAGATTGCTGATTAAAGCGAAAGAGCAAAATCAGTTGTGTTCAGGAAGCTGGTGTAGAGAGAAGGTATTTCCTGTGCCACAAAACGGTATGGGCCGTTTCCCTTCTCCCATTCCACCATGTGGAATAATAATCAAACTGTGAGATTTAAAGAAAGTGACCCATTGTTTCCTAAACACACCTTCAGACAGTCTAGACAGAGGATTCTTTCATTACATGTCTGCACTACTGATGGTTGAACCTCATCTGTAAAGTTTGTCTGTTAATACAATCCTCAGAATTCTACTGACCACACTTTATTGTAACTTTATTGTAACCAGAGCTCTCTGTGATTTAAAATTGGGTACCAATCATGCTCATTAAACCCTTGGCGTAATGTTTAAAAAGCTATATTTGGATGAGAGAATTAACTTAAGACACATTAACTGATGTTTGTGTTGCTAAAAAACGTCTTTTAGATTAAATGCCTATAATTAAATGCCTAAAATAATGACCAAGGGGTGGTCACTGTTGCTTTGTCCATTTAAATTGCCTTGATTCAGTACAAAAAAATGCTACTAAGGTATTGTTTATTTATTTATTTATTTATTTATTTATTTATTTATTCATTCATTTCTTAGACTTTAAATGTCATGTTTTACACTTTGTCACATTCATACAATTTTTTGTCAGTTTGTACAACAAAAATTGTCTCTAGTTGACAAAACTTACATATTTTAAGACTGGCATAGGAAACTGAGGAACAGAGGAAACTGGTATACCCAGAGTAAACCCACATAAGAAGACCATGCAAACTTCACTCAGAAATGGCCTAGTCTGCTCCACCTTGCAATCAAACTCGGGACCTTCTTGCTGTAGTTTTTCCAGGTATGTAATTCATTTTAGGGAGTAATAGTCATATGTGACCAATTAAAAAAGCAGTATAATGCCAGAGCTTTGAAAAATTGCATTACCTTCAGTTTTGGTAAAACTGAAAAAGTACTGCACTTGTGTTTGTATCATACAGGGGTTAACAGGCCATATAGCTCTGCAGAAAACGCAGATTACTGTATGATGCTCACCTGCCATGCCACTATGGGTCAAGAGAGGACATAGAGGCACAGATTACTGTGCCTCATTTGATCAGCAGTCTCTGCAGCTCATTACAAAAGCTGAAGGAGTTCCATTCAATTTAGGCCATATAGCCAGCTCATGACTGGCTTTTCTGCTTATCTGCATTTTCTTTGTTCACAGATCCTATGAAAGAATCCACACTGGATACAAATGGCATTAGTCCGTAGATTGGCAGTTTTGCAGCACAACCCTTTTTTTTTACTGAATTATGTCTCTTTATTCTTATGGTGAACCCCTGTCGTCTCAGGATATATTTGAGGATGCATTTTTTTGTTACTTTGATATTTTTGGTAATTTTGTATTTGGTTGTTAGTGTTCCTCCTTTTCTTTTGTGGTATATAATAATAGCCTGTGGTAATTATCATGTTTAAAATGTTTATCTCTCTATTGCTTAGCAAGAAGCATAAAATCAAATATGGCCAAGTCCATGCATTCACTGAAATATCAGCAGTTAAATTTAGAGCAGCATAATGGCACATCCCTCGTGCCGACCCATATATCTTTAGGGATAGACCAAGCCTTTCCTGTTAGACTATCCCCTAAGGTTCAGGTTGATCCTGAAAGATTGAGACCAGGAGAAGAGTGAATTTGCTAATGCTAGATTGTCAGTGAATTTGGTATTATTTACTGACAGCTTGCATCTACCCATCTGGATCTCATTTTGGTTGTTTACTGTCAACACAAAATGAGTTCATTGCTGACATGCCTTTCAAGTAAGTCTCAACAGAAGCGACACAGTCAAATTGATGTGTTTGGCTTTGGTGCATACACAAACATTTCTCACACTTAAGCCAGTGTAAAACAAGCAGTGTAGTCTAATCATTCTTTCTTTGGCTTGCCTTAGTTTAGTTTTTACATGCCAGAAGTGAATGTGTTTGTTAAAGCTGGTCTCTGTACATTTATCCTTTTTCTATTTTCATATAAATATCTAAATCAGCGTCTTGACATAAGAACAATTTATGGAGTGGGTCACAGGATGTCTTTTCTCGCGAAAAAGTGTACAAAAAATTGGTTTACACTTAATTTATTTACATTTAATAGTGTAATTTTTCATTAATTCATTCATTGTCTGTCACCACTACGTTATCCTGGTCAGGGTCTTGGTGGGTCTGATTCATCGAGCAAAAGGCAAGAAACACCCTGCACAGGTCACCAGTTTATACAGGGCAGACACACATTCACACTCACACCTAGGGCAAGTTTAGTAGCTCCAGTTGTCCTGACTGCATGTATTTGGACTTGTGGGAGAAAACTGGAGAGCATGAAGTAGACACATGCAGACACAGGGAGAACATGCAAACTCCACACAGAAAAGAGCCCAGTCCCCATTTGCTGTAAGCTAACAGCTCTACTCACTGCGCCACCATGCCACCATGTACAATTCATATTTATTTAATTATGCCAAATGTTATGCAAAAACTTAGTTTCACCTCAAATAAATCAAAAATTTGCTTTGTATTTTAATCCAGTATCTAATTACCAACAGTTCACTAAGTAGCTAACTAATTATGACTACTTGCTTTAGAAGCAAAGCAGACAAATTGTGCAGCAGAGCTTAATAGTTATAGTAAATTAGCTTCACTCTCCATCAACTTCTACAGACAAAACCAATAGGCCCTAATTTAAAGTCCCTAAATTAATGTATATAGTTTATATGGTTTATAGAGTTATTGAATGTTTTAATAATTGTTTTGACAGTGGGAATTAATATGAAACAGCTTGATATTCTAAGCTCTGCATGTGCAGAGACTACTTTGTGCTTACTGAGAGGTTCTCAGGCCCGTGCTTAATCTAAACATCTCGCCTCTGAATATGAACATATGCAATTTTTATATGCATTTTCCATCAGTCTAGAGTAACTACTGGATATGACCTTAAGCTTTTTAGTAGTTCTTAGGAAATCATTTCAACATGTTATATAAGTTGCAGACATATTAAGTCCCATATGCTTTGTATTATTACTATTGTTATTACAAAACATGGACCATATGAAAAAGCACAGATTTTTTGCTTAAGAAGGTTTGGTTTTAATCTTAAATGTCTAAATGACTTTTTAGCCCTTGTTATAGTTTAATTTACTTTGTGTTTTGTTTTGAATGAAGTCATAGCCTGCTATTGTAAAAAAAAAAAAAGAGATGAATGTGAGTCATAAATAAATGATAAAGGACTGATGTGTATTCTGAGTCAAAACCAGCTGAGAACCACAGGTCTACATGTTTTTCATCAAATAGTCAGTTTCCTCAGGGCTTTTAAACAATACAGCTGTTATATTATTGGAAGACAGAGAATAGGGGAAGATGTCAAGAGTTAATGTAGGGGGAAATAGCTCCTAGGGTCTGCCTTCTGTAAACAAACAGCAGCCAGGGCTCATCAAAACACCCCCGGACTGACTTTTTATACACATACATACTTCAATCCACTTGGCATGCCAAACCTACACTTCTTTTCCTGTCAGATTTTTCAGCTCGACTACATTTTAGTAAATTCATGCAAGCTGTGGAAATCAAGAGTTTACACTGTCCAAAAAAGAATGGTGATTAGATTCTCTGATAATTTTTTATGACACTGGGGATGTAGATATATGAATCTGTCAAAACTGTTACTGTTTATACTTTCATAATTTTAATCTCAATATTGCATTAATTTATTCCTCTGCGTTCAGTTTTAAAGAAAGAGTAAGATGCCATTAAACAGAACTAGATGTCTAAGCTGCCTTGTCGTGTGGAGACGTGGGCAAGAAAACATCCTGTGCATGCGAGTTCCACTGGGCCCACCCTCTGGAGAGACCACAGCTTAGGTCTAAAGAAATAAAACTTAAACTCATGCTGAGAAAATAGCTGGGGCTGGACCACCATAAATAATACAGCACATGTATCACAAGTATATGCAGAAATAAAATATATTGCTCATTTAAAGTATTAAAAGATAATTAAAAAGATAAAAGTGTAAACATTATGGTATTTAATACACACAAAAAGAGAGTACAGTAAACAGCATCAAAAAGGGCTTTATTCACCCATGGGCAAGGCAAAAGTTGTGTGGGCAGATGTGACCACAGAAAACACTAGCCAGCCTTTTGGCAATCGCTGTGTACTATTCTATGAAGTAACAAAAATGTCAGTGGTGCCATCGGCTGGCCAGGAAGGGAGGGGGGATTGCTGAAGGCCTTGATGAACTGGCACTTTTTCAGGGAACTCCTGCATTGCGCCCAGTGTTTCCCACTGAAACAAGACTCTCCACAACCCCGACCAGGATAAAAAATATATAAAAATAAAGAAAAATGATTTATTTTGGCCAGAGTTTAGATGGGTCTGGAATCTACAGAAGCACAGCAGGTATACACCCTGGACAGGGCACCAATCCAATCGCATGGCATCAAATGCAAAAACTTACAGTGGGCAGTTTAGAGTAGACATTTCATCTGCTGCAAATTTTGGGGTGGAAGGAAACCGCAGTACTAAGTGGAAACTAAAAACAGGCATATGAAAAACATTCAAACTCCTTAAGAAGAGGTAAGGTTCCCCAGAAGCATGTTGTATATGACACCTACCAGCTGTAGCACTATATACACACCAAATTAGTAAATGATTCTAGTATCCTCAGTTCCCATATACAGTGTATCACAAAAGTGAGTACACCCCTCACATTTCTGCAAATATTTTATTATATCTTTTCATGGGACAACACTATAGACATGAAACTTGGATATAACTTAGAGTAGTCAGTGTACAACTTGTATAGCAGTGTAGATTTACTGTCTTCTGAAAATAACTCAACACACAGCCATTAATGTCTAAATAGCTGGCAACATAAGTGAGTACACCCCACAGTGAACATGTCCAAATTGTGCCCAAAGTGTCAATATTTTGTGTGACCACCATTATTATCCAGCACTGCCTTAACCCTCCTGGGCATGGAATTCACCAGAGCTGCACAGGTTGCTACTGGAATCCTCTTCCACTCCTCCATGATGACATCACGGAGCTGGTGGATGTTAGACACCTTGAACTCCTCCATCTTCCACTTGAGGATGCGCCACAGGTGCTCAATTGGGTTTAGTCCATCACCTTTACCTTCAGCTTCCTCAGCAAGGCAGTTGTCATCTTGGAGGTTGTGTTTGGGGTCGTTATCCTGTTGGAAAACTGCCATGAGGCCCAGTTTTCGAAGGGAGGGGATCATGCTCTGTTTCAGAATGTCACAGTACATGTTGAAATTCATGTTTCCCTCAATGAACTGCAGCTCCCCAGTGCCAGCAACACTCATGCAGCCCAAGACCATGATGCTACCACCACCATGCTTGACTGTAGGCAAGATACAGTTGTCTTGGTACTTCTCACCAGGGCGCCGCCACACATGCTGGACACCATCTGAGCCAAACAAGTTTATCTTGGTCTCGTCAGACCACAGGGCATTCCAGTAATCCATGTTCTTGGACTGCTTGTCTTCAGCAAACTGTTTGCTGGCTTTCTTGTACGTCAGCTTTCTTCTGGGATGACGACCATGCAGACCGAGTTGATGCAGTGTGCGGCGTATGGTCTGAGTACTGACAGGCTGACCTCCCACGTCGTCAACCTCTGCAGCAATGCTGGCAGCACTCATGTGTCTATTTTTTAAAGCCAACCTCTGGATATGACGCCGAACACGTGGACTCAACTTCTTTGGTCGACCCTGGCGAAGCCTGTTCCGAGTGGAACCTGTCCTGGAAAACCGCTGTATGACCTTGGCCACCATGCTGTAGCTCAGTTTCAGGGTGTTAGCAATCTTCTTATAGTCCAGGCCATCTTTGTGGAGAGCAACAATTCTATTTCTCACATCCTCAGAGAGTTCTTTGCCATGAGGTGCCATGTTGAACATCCAGTGGCCAGTATGAGAGAATTGTACCCAAAACACCAAATTTCACAGCCCTGCTCCCCATTTACACCTGGGACCTTGACACATGACACCAGGGAAAGACAACGACACATTTGGGCACAATTTGGACATGTTCACTGTGGGGTGTACTCACTTATGTTGCCAGCTATTTAGACATTAATGGCTGTGTGTTGAGTTATTTTCAGAAGACAGTAAATCTACACTGCTATACAAGCTGTACACTGACTACTCTAAGTTATATCCAAGTTTAATTTCTATAGTGTTGTCCCATGAAAAGATATAATGAAATATTTGCAGAAATGTGAGGGGTGTACTCACTTTTGTGATACACTGTAAGTAAAATGTAATTAATAGGACACAGGATGCCAATAGTAGGGGCAATTTAGAGCAGCAAGCCCCCCTTACTGGCATAGTTTTTGAGGTAACCGAATGCCTAGTTCCCAATACACGATTTTTGCCCTGATTTTCGCTCACTGACTGGTCTGCGCTAGATTTGAGCTAAATCGGCTCTTAATCACTATGTGTGAACTACTCAACAACTCGATCCAACAGGACCAAAGAGAGATTTCTAGCATGCCAAATATCTGGATCTGAGTTGCCCAACTGACAATGAGTGCTATGTCGAACAGCCAATGAGAACGCAAGATACGGTGTAAGGGGGAAATGCAGGGAAGGCGTTGTAAGAAGGTGGGACAGGGGCGTAATATAGTTTATAACAGAATACATTGGCACACACACAAGCTTTACAGTATTTCTGACCTTATCGTTCTCTACAAAACACCAACGTCGCATTGTAAAAAAATATTTATTAACCTCCAACTCACTACAGAACAATCCCTGCTGCTCGCATAGCCAAATCCACTCAGATTCATGTATTATTTCTCCTTGATTTTACGCTGAACATCAGCGCACAAACTTGTTGACGTGCATTTTTGGACGTGGTATCATTAAACCTTTCGTCACTTCTCGCGTGTGTTTTTGTGACAAAACGTGATTTGGGAGACCAGAGAAGCTCACCTGCGATTCTAGTTGGTGATAGATGGTGTAGTGTGAAACCCCCTATCGCTGATCAGTCGTGTAGTGTGAAAACCACATCAACTTGAAAGACTCCCGATTACAGGACACCCAGTTGTGTAGTGTGAACTGTACAGCAACCTGACTACTTGGACAGTCGTGTAGTGTGAACCTGGCATAAGCAAACGTGTGGGAAAACTGTCCAACCTTCAGACAGTGACTGGAGACAAGGATCAAGCCCAGATCCTCAGGATCCATGCTGCAGTGTGGTACTTATTAATATAATGGAACATTTCTATTCTGAGGAAGGAATTATTTAAATTCTATAAACAAAAAAACATACACTGTACACTTTGTAAAATTTAGTAAAACAAGAATATGTTATTTGATAGTATTCTTGAAGCTTTATTTTATAAGGTTTCCAATGTTTTCATTGACCATCCTCATTGTAACATTTTAAATTAGCTATCTGCATTACATTTTAAAAAGTTAGAACAGAGGCATGTTTAATTACACTTATAATGATTTGGGAACTGAGAACTCTAACTGTTGTAGTGTTTCAAGTGAAATTTCTGCAGCTGCTCATGAGTCTGTGGTCTCCTTTTCATGATACACCATATGTTTTTAATAGGAGACAGATCTATACTGCAGGCAGGCCAATCAAGCACACGCTCTATGTGTTTACAAAGCCACACTGTTGTAACTCATGCACAATGAGGCCTGGCATTGTCCTGCTAGACTAACCATGGACTTTCTGGGAATAGACGTCACCTTATTGTCAACATATGTCTGTCTAAATTCTCAAAATAAGCCATTTAATATTCATTTGTTGACCAAAACATGAGTTTCCACTGCCTTTCAGTCCAGCTGAGCAAAGAGCGTTTCTGCAGAGAATTTACAGATGGCTTTGTTTTTGCATAATAGATTTTTGATTTTGATTTGAATAGAATCTGATATTTTTCTACCTTTATCTCGCAATCTAGCCATTGTCAAATCCCAATTCTAAATCCGCCTCTGCTTGCACAACACCCGATCTGATCAAGGAGAGCTGGATCACCACACTCCCCCTCTGACATGTGTCCAGTCTGTGGCCGCTTCTTATCACCTGCCAGTGTTTGGTTTCCAACAGAGCCGTATTGTGTACGGTAAACCACCAGAGATTGCATATCGCAGAGGCAGAGGGAGGAGACCCCGTCCAACCGTCCCTCTTTCAAACATGACCAATTGTGTCTGTGTGAAAGCTTGACAAGGTTGATGCCTGTGCTGAGATTCAAACTCATGAGTTCAAACACTCCAATGTGGTGTGCTAGTGAATAAGACAGCTGTGCTGTCCAAATGCCTCTACATAATATATTTTCTGCATTTCTTGATGCATTAGTGGACTGTGTAACAACAGTTTCTTGAAGTACTCCTGAGCTCATGTGGCTGTCTTTCTCACATTAGCATGATGTTCTTATTTTTTTCTATTTATTTATGCACTTTCTCCCATTTTCTCCCAATTTAACATGGTCAATCTGTCTTCTGCTGCTGGGGATCCCTGATTGCATTCAAGAAGAGTATGTTGCTGCTCACGCCTCCTCTGACACGTGTGCAGTCCTAGCGGGCCCATTCTTTTTGCCCATGCATTCTGCTAATCAGGGTCCTTGCACAGCGTTTGAAGACCCACATAGTCCGGTCATGCTGCCAATCAGTGTCTGCTGCAGGCACTGCCAATTATGCCCGCTAGATGGCGCCCAGCCGACCGGTGGCAACGCCGAGTTTCGAACCAAGGAGTTCAGAATCTCGGCGCTGGTGTGCTAGCGGATTGTCCCGCTGCGCCACCTGTGCACATGATGTTCTTTTATAAAACACCATCTGAGGGCTCAAAGTGGCACACATTGTTTACAGCCTTACCCTACACCACATATTCATATGTATTTCTCTGAATTTCCTTAATCTTTTATGATTTTTGACTTTTTATGATATTGTGTATGGTAGGTGGTAACCTTATTTTCAATTTTGCATTGAGAAGTGCTCTTTTTAAACTGATTGGCAGTTCTGATTGGCAGTTCTCTAACAGAATTTGACACAAACCTGCTTGCAAACACTGAGCCTTTGGTGGATCCTCCATTGATACCTAATCATGATTCCCTCACCTGTTACCAATTCACCTGCTTATTGTGGAATGTTTTACTCTTATTTTAGCCCTTTCCCAACTTCGTGAGTTGCAGTTATGAAATTAAAAAATTGCACTTTTGTCAGTTAAATAATGGTATAAGAGAATTTACAAATCCCAGATTTTTGTTTGCATTGCATTTCACAAAATGTCCCAACTTTTCTGGAAATAGGGTTTATAAATCATATGCTAGGCCTTTCATTTCTATCTTAAAAACGCTGATTGGAGCATGTTTTGGATGAATGGTGTTCCAGGTATAATTCCAAAGACTTGTTGTATCTATGTCGGATGGCACACAATGAGTTCTTGCAGTTTGTGGTGACTTATTGGTCCTTTTTTTAATTTTTTATTGTGTTGGTTTTATGTGTTCGTTTGCATTAATTTTTAGTTTCATTTATTATGTTTTACTTGTGTATTTGCAACTTAACTATACATCTGATTTGCTAGAAATACATTAAGGGGTGCTTCCCGGACAGGGTTTAACTTAAGCCAGGAGTAGGCCTTAGTCTGGAATAGTTAATCATGACTTTAAAAAGGACTTTCTGAAACACAGATTAACTACTGATTACTAACACCTGGACTATGGAGTCCCAAACTAGCTTAATTTAAAACTACCTGTGCTAGTCTGAATTAAGTGGAGCAAAGCTGCCTACAAAACATGGAATGGATCCAGAAATGCTTAAAATTGATTGAACTGGAGAAGCAAATATAAGTATGACCATGGCAGCAGAGAAGAGACTGCGATCAAAAATCTTAATGAAAAAGTTGGGATAGTATGGAAAATGCAAATAAAATAAAAACACAGAGTTTCTTACAGTACTGCTCAACTTCATTTTATTTCTTAATATACCTCCATTCTTGCATTTCAGGCCTGCAACACATTCCAAAAAAGTTGGGATGGGGGCAATTTAGGGCTAGTATTTTGTTTGTTTATTAGGCTTTTAACGTCATGTTTTACACTTTGGTTACATTCATGACAAGAACGGTAGTTACTCATCACACAAGGTTCATCAGTTCACAAAGTAATATCAAACACAGTCATGGACAATTTTGTATCTCCAATTCACCTCACTTGCACGTCTTTGGACTGTGGGAGGAAACCGGAGCACCCGGAAAGAACCCACTCAGACACGGGGAGAACAGGCAAACTCCACACAGAAAGGACTCGGACCGCCCCACCTGGGGATCGAACCCAGGACCTTCTTGCTGTGAGGCAACAGTGCTACCCACTTAGCCACCGTGCCACCCTTTAGGGCTAGTAATAAGGTGAAAAAACTAAATAATTATGTGATTCCAAACAGGTGATGTAAACAGATGATTGCAGCATCCAGGAAAGGAAAGTCTTTGATGAGCAAAGTTTGTCAACAAATGTGTGAGAAAATGATTGAAATGTTTAAAAACAATGAACCTCAAAGAAATATTGGAAAGGATTTGCATATTTCTCCCTCTACAGTGCATAATATCAAACAATTTAAGGAATTGGGAGGAATTTCAGTGCGTAAAGGCCAACGGTGCAAGCTTAAGCTGAACACCCGTGATCTTCCATCCCTCAGACGGCACTGCATCATGAACCGCAACTCAACAATAGCTGATATAACCACATGGGTCAGGGATTACATTTACATTTTACATTTTCGGCATTTAGCAGACGCCTTTATCCAAAGCGACTTACATTACAGGTACAGTATACAGTCTGAGCAACTGAGGGTTAAGGGCCTTGCTCAAGGGCCCAACAGCAGCAACCGGGGGCTTGAACCAGCAACCTTCTGATCACTAGTCCTGTGCCTTAACCACTAGGCTACGGCTTGCCTACGGGCTACGGATTAGTTTATCAAACCTTTATCAAGCACTACAATACAGAGTTACATGCACAAATGATACTTAAAACTTTACTGTGCAAAAAAGAAGCCTTATGTTAACCATGTCCAGAAGCGGCGTCAACTTCTCTGGGTTCGGAGGCATCTAGGATGGACCATCACACAGTGAAAACGTGTATTGTGGTCAGATGAATCATCATTCCAGCTCTTTTTTTTTTTTTTTTTTTTAAATGGACTCTGTGTGCTCCAGACCAAAGAGGAAAAGGACCATCCAGACTGTTATCAGCAACAAGTCCAAAAGCCTGGGTCTGTCATAGTATGGGGCTGTGTCAGTGCCAGGGTCTGTCATGGTATGGGGGTGGGTCAGTGCCCTTGGCAAAGGTCATTTACACTTCTGTGATGCAGCATTAATGCAGAAAAGTACATTGAGATCTTAGAGCAACATGTGCTGGATGTTTATTAATAAATGAAATGAAGTTGAGCAGATAAAACATGAAATATCTCAGGTTCAACCTGTCTGCAATCAAATAAAACCAAAATAAATGTAAAAACTCTGTGTTTTAATTATTTGCATTTTCCATACTGTCCCAACTTTTTCTGATTTGGGGTTGTACATTCTAACGATCTCAAAAACTAATGTCATCAAAATTAAGTAACGGGTGACTTTTGTCAGCAGTAAAATGTCTAGCTGGTGGTACTCGCTGATCTGCATTGACATAGTGAAAGTAATCCATTTGTTTTCTTTGACAAACACCATTAATCTGAAGTTAAACCTGCCTCCTGTGAGGTTTAAATTAAGCCTCAATTTAGTCCTGCAATAGCTCCAATCTTCCTTCAAAAAATCAAATTAGATAATTCAGAATTAGGCTTAATCTAGGCCTATTTTAAGCCATGACTGAGAAAGCAGATTTCTTTTAATCTAGTTTAAAAGGCCGTTTTAGTCTAGGACTAGGCTTAATCTCTGTCCGGGAAACCACCCCTAACAGTTTAACTCAGTAATTTAAAATGAAAGGAAAAGCAACTGCACTAAGCATAAAAACATTGAGAGAGTATCATTTACACTGAGCGTGAGAGAGAAAGCGAGAGAGAAATATTATAATTACCTCTTTTCCTGTCTCTGCCTCACCTCACAGCCTTTCTCCCCCACAGGACCCCAACTCAACACAGCCCAACTTTCAGCTCTTTTACAACACTGGCCCCCTACCCCCTACCTTACCATGTGCCCAACCACTCGTACACATTATTCTCACATGATTGCTAAGTGGCACCACTGACCTGAAACAAAGTTCAAAACATTGTAACATAGAGCTCGTTAAACGGCTTTTATTCAACACTCAAAATTACATTTCCAAAAGAAAAAAAAACACTGGGCGCAGGGAAGGAACACACCCTGGATAGGACACTGAGCCATCACTGGGCAACACTCTCACACACACACATGCTAACGTTCATGTAGTTGAACAAAGTTCAAAAGCAAAATTACCAACATCTGCAGTTTTTTACAGAATCATAATCAAGCCATTGTGACAGCCAGGTCACATAGTCATTCTTACTCACTTAATTTTTACCCTTATGTGTGTGTGTATGTATATATATATATATATGTGTGTGTGTGTGTGTGTGTGTGTGTCCTCTCTGTTGGGAAAGTAGAGCTTTTAGGTTGGAGATGTAATGTATAGGACATAAACCAGATGATTTACTTTGTCAGGCTAAGAAGAGGAAAAGGATGACTTCTCATCTGGCCATCAGCAATGAACTGTTCATGACCCATATTACCCACTCACTCACTCACACCCAGGGCCAATTAACAGTAACCAATTCACATTATACAAATGAAAAATTGTCAATTTAATGCTCAAAAATGGAATGACGGTGGCAGAATAGGTAGAAGAGGAGATGCACATGCATGAGGTGGACTGGCTACTCTACACTGGCCCTTGGTGTGAATGAGTAGGTGATTGGGTAAGGTGCTCTATCCAGTGTGTGTCTTTGCTTTAGCCTAGTTTTTCTGGGAAGACTACTTACACACTGTGATCCAGACCAATGACCCAGACCAGTGGGTAGTGAAAATAAATAAATGAATGAATTCTCCGGTTACCTCCCACCTCCAAAGACATGCAAAAGGTGAACTGGCTACTCTAAATCACCCCTCAATGTGAGCAAGTGAGTATGTGGGTAAGTGTGTAATGGCCTGCACTGGATTTGTGCTTTGGTTCATGGTGTGTTCTTGCCCTAAGCTCAGGATTTCTGAGCCACACACTGGCTGAGGAGAGCTGAGACTATCACGCACCCCCTCCGACAGGCACACAGTTGCCAGCTGCATCTTTTCACCTGCCAGTGACAGAGCCTTACAGAGACTGCGCACAGAGAGCCACGCTATGAACTCTGCAAGTATTTCACCTCTAGTGCAGGCGCCTCAACCAGACAGCAGAGGTCGCAAGTGCAAATTGGAAATTAGGCCCAACCGACAACCCTTCCTTGTATGAACAATTGTGCCTGTTTCAGCACCTAGCCAAGTTAATAGCACAGCCTGGGATTCAAATTTGAGAGCTTAGGATCTCAGTAGTGGATTAGTTCACCGCTAAAATATTTTTTTTAATGGACAACTTGAGGATTTCCATAAACTGAATAAATAGTCAATTTAGTTCTAATGTAACAGAGAAACAGAGAAACAGTGGGAGTTTTAGTGTGAAGGTTCTTTTGAGTCTGATGGATGCTGTGATGAATCAGAGGTCTCAGAGCCAGAAAGAAGCAGAAGCCAAAACCTACAAAGAAATGAAAGGGTAAATAAGTGAGTCACCTTATATTTCGTACCAGTCGTACCAGTTCATAACTAAAGACAGGGGCAAACAAGGACAGGCTGTTTTGGTTTTCTGAAACATTTCGGTTAGTTTATGTCCTCAAATGTGGGATAGCAGTGGGTAAGCAAGCATGCATAAAAGTACACTGTGTACAAAAGCAGGTTGTTTACTGGGAAGCTACCGGTCTCTAGTCTCAGCCTTTGCTCTTATGTCAGAGTCAAATAAATGCAAGACAAGCAACTTTAAGCCTTCTTACACATGCTCTTTTACCTGGTAGAAATTTAGCCAAAAGTATGTAGACATCTGTTTTAATTTTTAAGTTTTAGCCACACCCATTGCAAACAAGTGTATAAAATCAGTTAAATAAAATAAATTATGTGCTTCCAACTTTGAGGCAACAATTCAAGAAGTTTTTTAATGTCCCAGCTGTGTCTTTGTGCTCAACAACAACAAGGTCTATAAAAATGAGTTTAATCAGTTTGGTTTGAAGAAACTTCAGGATCACATTTAGGATCAGTATGAATGTAGATTGAAAACCAGTAATTCTGGTCTAACATTAGTGCCTGACCTCATGAATTTCCATGGACACACTAAGAAATGTTTTAGAAAGCCAAAACCCAAACTATGTTCTCGTTGTAATCTGAGGGATGCGATATAAATAGAGTTGGTGTTGGGAAACTTTATATTAATTATATTGTAGACATTTGTACTATGAAATTCCCAGTTTAGTACCTTAAAAAAGTTAACACCGGACTATGAGCTTGTTGTACATCTGATTTCAAAACAAGTTTTTGGAGTGTTTGTGTGGAAAATTGTGCCAATTCACTCAAAAGAGATTTTGTGAGATTAGGCACTAATGTTGGACAAGGTCTGGCTCACAATGTTACAATTCATACTCAAGTTAAAGTTGAAAACCCAGGAGGTTAAGATTAGGGCTCTGTGCAAAACCTAACAAGCCATGCTTTTATGGACCCTGCTTTGTGCATGTTAAAACATAAAAGGACCAAATTGTCACCACAAACCTGGAAGCACAATGTACGAGTGATTTTATATACCTGTTAGCAGTGTGTGTGGCTACAACACCTAAACTCAACTTTCAGGAGGGGTATCCACATACTTCTGGATGTGAAGCATACATGTCCCTTACAAGTGCATATACCTTCCTGCTGTATATATGAACACACATGAATTAAGAAATCATTTCTTGTGTTTGGTAGGCTTCTTACTACCTATGTTTATTTATATTAAAGTGATAAAATGATGGCTTTAAGATGTGGTTGTTCATATTATGTCTAGACTGCAGTGAATACAATATGATTACGCAAAGTATGTCAGTTTATTGAAACCATTGTCTAGCTGCAACCACATAATTTAGTGTGGTCAAGGCTCAGTAAAACACAGTAGGTACAATTTTAGCCTTTTTCCTCTAAGAGCAGCAGTGGAATATTTTACAAGGACAAAAGTAGTAGAAGCTGTCCACAAGCAGTGACTGTGTCGACCAAAGTATTTAAATGGTGCAGTAAGGCACATTTAACTGTGACCTCAGTGCAACCATAATGTCTTGCACAGTATATTTATGATTGATAATGTCCTTCCCATTTTCTGCCCCTTTTTTATTTTAAGTCTAAGTATTTCCCTTAGGTTAGTGTAATAGCCTATATCTTATATAGTCCAAGAAACTGTCTGTAAATCTTTGCAATCAAATAATGAAAAGGCATAGATAAGGACGATAATATGAAAAATTCTAAGGCTTTAAGTGTACTCAGGACTTAATAATTCTGAAATTAAAGAAGCTTGGAACAACCGTGAACCCTTTTAGGGTTGGCCATCCGGTCCAATTGGGCATCAAAAGCCAAAGCATGGACTTAAGACTACATTAAACATTGGTCGAGAAACCTGAAGATGCCAGTTCACAATGTTTGCAATCAAATCTGATGGAGCTTGAGAGAATATGTCATAAACAATGAGCTAAACTGCCCAAATTCAAGTGTGCAAAGCCTCTAAAGACATATAACAAGAGTTGTAGCTGAAATCATTGCTACAACGAGATCTAAAAAGTATTATATTGGTGATCTGAATTCTTTTTGGAATAAAAGTTTTTTATTTGTAATTAATTTTTCATGAACTCAAAAAACACATTTTTACTTTATTATTATAGGTGATTAAGTGTAAATTGATGGGAAGAAATGGCCATTATATTCATTCAAAATCAGTTCCATAGATCTGAATACTTTCTGAATTCAGTGTATTTATAAGTAATTTCTTAAGTAAAAAAGATAGACTAAATATACACCGATCAGCCATAATATTAAAACCACCTCCTTGTTTCTACACTGTGTCCATTTTATCAGCTCCACTTACCATAAAGAAGCACTTTGTAGTTATACAATTACTGACTGTAGTCCATCTGTTTCTCTACATGCTTTGTTAGCCCCCTTTCATGCTGTTCTTCAACGGTCAGGACTCTCCCAGGACCACTACAGAGCAGATGTTATTTGGGTGGTGGATCATTCTCAGCACTGCAGTGACACTGACATGGTGGTGGTGTGTTAATGTGTGTTGTGCTGGTATGATTGGATAAGACACAGCAGCGCTGCTGGAGTTTTTAAACACCTCACTGTCTCTGCTGGACTGAGAATAGTCCACCAACCAAAAACATCCAGCCAACAACGCCCCATGGGCAGCGTCCTGTGACCACTGATGAAGGTCTAGAAGATGACCAACTCAAACAGCAGCAATAGATGAGCGATCGTCTCTGACTTTACATCTACAAGGTGGACCAACTAGGTAGGAGTGTCTAATAGAGTGGACAGTATTGGACACTGTATTTAAAAACTCCAGCAGCGCTGCTGTGTCTGATCCACTCATACCAGCACAACACACACTAACACACCACCACTATGTCAGTGTCACTGCAGTGCTGAGAACCACCCATATAATATCTGCTTTGTCAAGGTCCTGTGGGGGTCCTGACCATTGAAGAACAGGGTGAAAGCAGGCTAAAAAGATATGTAGAGAAACAGATGGACTACAGTCAGTAACTTTAGAACTACAAAGTGCTTCTATATGGTAAGTGGAGCTGACAAAATGGACAGTGAGTGTAGAAACAAGGAGGTGGTTTTAATGTTATGCCTGATCGATGTATGTATGATATATTTACATTTGCAAAATGTTGTTTTTTGCATTTATTACTCATGTGGGGCGATTTCTAAAATGATAAGAGACAACTGTACTTTCACGTCTTTATTGAAAACAATGTTTCATTATTTACAGTCCAAGCTGGAAAAAAGGTAAGTGAACTTTTGTATCTATTAGCAGGTAAACATTCCTAAGGATGATGCTTTATGTAGCTGCTGATTACTTGCAAAATAGGAGGAAATTTAGACCATTGTGTAATGTATGAGCAGAGTTCGGTTCTCCCCTTTATTTTATAACACAAATGTTGGTTTTAAACCATCCTGCAGTTAATTACTTAGAAAAGTAGTGATGTTTATGATTCATGGTGTTTTTGTCCTTTTTACACTATTTTTATATAGTGTTTTCCTAAAGTTGACACCTGAATAGCTACCTTAGGGGGCACAAATGGCAGTAACATGTTTACCTGCTGTCCATCAGGACTGACAAGGGGCATAGAGGTGCAGCAGATTCATAGTGTTGATTTCTTGAACTATCTGCCTCTGCACCTCATTAAGCTTTGATGAGCTTTTAATGTGAGAGTTTTTTAAATGCCGGGTTCGCAGTCCTGCACATTGTGGGTATGGGGCAGGTGTAGCTTAGTGGTTAAGGTACTTGACTAGTAATTGAAAGGTTGCTGGTTCAAGCCCCACCACTGCCAGGTTGTCACTGCTGGGCCCTTGAACAAAGCCCTTAACCCTTAATTGCTTAGATAATATACTGTCACAGTACTGTAAGTCGCTTTGGATAAAAGTGTCTGCTAAATGCCAAAAATGTAAATGGGTATGGTGGGTTGCCCTATACTCAGTTCTCTTTTCTGTCAGACTGGGAAGTCAGTCAACCGCTTTTTGGTGTTTGTGTGGGCTGGCAGGTGATATCCCTCTTGGGCGCAGCCAGCGATAGACAATCTCAGCTATGCTATCGATCGAATAGGTGTCTACACAGACACGATTTCCAAGGAATGGTCAAAGGGAATCCTCAGTACAGCTGTAATTGTGGACTTGGCTGGCTGGACAAAGGTGCTTGCATAGAGATAATGAATAATGGAGAGCAATGCATCAACCTTTTTATCCTGGTCCAGGAAACACTGGATATAAAGCAGGAAAACATTGGACAGCTCACCAATCCATCGCTAAGCTTTGTTCACCAACAGACATAGCCAATTATGTGTGTATAGACATCTGGCTGGCCAACAGCACAGCTGAGATTCAAACCCAGATCTAAGTAGTGGTGGTCTAGGATAATAGACAGCAGCTTTACCTGAAAGACCTTTATTATTTGATTTTAAAACAGGCATACACTGCTTAATTACAGTTCTTGAAATGCTAACTTTTGTGACTCATGATTTTATTAGACTTGAATAATGTAAAAACAAACCATTTCCTTTCAAAGCCTTATAATACTGTCTCAATTGTTTTTTTTGTTTTTTTTTATCAAATTCAGATTTACATATTTAATATAATTCGGCACTGATCTCCAAATATTCTGAGTTCTGTGCTTTTATACTCAGGTTGTCATAAAGTTGCTACAACCACAAATTAAACTACAGGAAGACACTTGAAATTATTTTTTTCTATGCAGCGAGCAATGCCAAAACACATAATATTTTATCTAACTAATAGTTTTAATTTTAATAGTTTTTCTTTGGTGAGAAAAAAACAGTGGCATGAAAACAGACAAGGAAGGAAGTGACAAAGGGTGACATATTGAGACAGACTGAGCTGGATTGACAAGGAGAGAAGATAAAAATAAATAAGGGAGAAGTAAAAGGAGTGAGAGCACCTTAAAAATAAATAAAATGTAATCCCAGTAACAGATTTTTGGGAGTAGATATATTTTGCTTTTTGTGCTCTTTGTAAATTCATGTCACTTAAAAATACATAGCGAGTTCAGGGCTTTTTTGTTTCTGGATCATTCCATTGCTTATTTTCCCTGCTCAGCATCACTGTAAACCTCCCCCAGTTGTTATGATTTGAAAAGGTGCACAGACAGGAGCCTGGTTTACCTCTGCAGGATGGATGTGTACATGTGCTTGTGAGTGTGTGTGCTTCTGTTTTATCAAATCCTTCCGTCTCTTGTTCCGTGACATACATGCACATAATTATATGGTAGCTGTCTTCCAGCTTGTGCCAGGTATGTGTTCAAATTTCTGGAGTTCTCTGTTAAGTTTGTCACACCATGCCGTTCTCCTGCCGGGGTTTGTGTACAGTGGTGGTCTGAGGGCTGTGTAGTGACGGAGCCAGGGTGCACAGAAATCCAGCTAGCAGGGTCAGACCCAGGCCCCCCCAGGCACTGAACATGGACCAACCGTATCCATGACCGATGTCCTCCGGCAGCCCATACAGGTAGCGTGGGTAGCGGGAGAGCTCGAAGTTTATCCCAGCCACACATGTGCACAGAGAGATGATACAGCAGGTCCCTGATGAACACAGATGAAAACAAATTAACGTAATGCACATCTATTTTGCATTATTTCTATTTACAGTCTGTCCTTTATTTAACCTATTTAATAATCTGCATGCTTTTTAGAAAATTGCTTCATACTGATTTAGACCATCTGTTAAGTTTACAATATTAAAATATGTATAGAAATTAACACGCAAAAGCTCTTTCCATGCATAAAGAGGCTTTTAATGAATGTTTTATAGATGGCCTGAGCTCATAATTTTTTACCCTTAGAATCTTTGGTGTTTTTGCTATTTAAGACAATAATAAACTAAAGGACCTAATAAACTAAAGGACCTCTTGACAGATTAACCCCTATTTAAAATACTTACTTAAGCACTTCTAATGACAACAGCAACCATTTTGACTGCATTAAATAGTATGTCAAATTACTGCATTACGGCTGCTCAGGTGGCGCAACGGTAAAATACGCTAGCACACCAGAGCTGGGCTTTCGAATACATCGTATCGAATCTCAGCTCTGCCATCTGACTGGGCTGTGCGGCTATATGAACAATGTTTGGCTGTTGTTCATCCAGGGAAGGTAGCCAGATAGGGACCTCATAACTGATGCAATTACGACCTCTGCTGGCTGATTGATGGCGTCTGCACAGGGTCGAGGAATAATGCTCCCCGTGCACAGGGCTGATTGGCATATAAACTCGTCTCGTGTGGGTGAAAAGAGGCAGTCGGCTACTGCTCACATGTTGGAGGGGGCGTGTGTCAGTTCGCTCTCCTTAATCAGGGCGGGGGTCAGCACCAGTAGAGCGGAAGCATAACGCATTTGGGTAAAAAATTGGACGTGTAAAAAATTTGGGAGAAAAAGGGAGAAAATGCATTTAAAAAAAAGTAGTAAATAAATATGGCTCATGTGCAATTGGGCTATGTGTACAACATATAATATAATATATATATATATATATATATATATATATATATATATATATATATATATATATATATATATATATATATATATATATATATATATATATATTAGGGCTGTCGAAGTTAACGTGATAATAACGCATTAACGCAATCTCAATTTAACGCGATTATAAAAATTTGTGCCGTTAACGCAAATTCTAGTTCATGTTGAGACTTGACTGGTAGAACAAACGTTTTAATGTCGGACTTGCCACCGTTTTTTATTTGCGGTTTGTTAACATAATGTTACCGAGCGTGGTAGTGTCGTAGTAATGCACTTGCATAATAAAGAAGCTGCCAGTCCTCCATTCACGTAACGCTAGGACGGACACTTAAAAATCCTCCTTTTGGAGTGAACTGGTTTCATTTTTGATCAATATTATTTACCATTGGCTCAGGTACATGTCGAAACAAATGCTTTGTATTTCATTGGTTTAACAGCCTCATTTGACTCCTTATAGAGCTACCACTGGCCAATCGGAGAAGGTCCGCCCTCTAAATGCTAGTCTGTGATTGGGTGGTTGAATTTCGCCCGCCCTCTCTGTTTTGTAAACACCGCGCTACCTGAGTCAATCACTCAGCTCTCATGATCAGGAACGCGGTGAAAATGCCAAAAAGTAAACTTTTGAGTAAAACAGTCATTTGTTATATAATTCTTGCTTAAATTGGTCAAAAACTGTTATATGGGTTCTGGATTCATTCTGTGTGTTGCAGTAGCATGTCCCCCTGTTCCTAATAAGATGTCCGGCTTTTTGGGGTGTAATGTCCTCCTTTTTGTTACTATGAATCTGGCCACCCTAGTCTAAACACACTCAGTTCGTGTAGAAACATCCATTAAACCACTGGATAGTATTACTGCCTAGTATGTGAGTGAATAAAACTCCCTTACAGTTTTCTCTTGTCCCAGCAGTTTTTAACATTAGTACATTTAGCATAAAATGTGTTCACCATTGTAATTGTAACATTTCACTTAAAAATCCTTGTTTTCTATAACATTTACACAGATTTTTTTTAATGCGATTAATCGCGATTAACTATATGAAATTCTGAGATTAATCGCGATTAAAAATTTTAATCGTTTGACAGCCCTAATATATATATTTGTAGTTCTACAATTACTGACTGTAGTCCATATGTTTCTCTACATACTTTTTTAGCCTGTATTTACCCTCTGCTTCAATGGTCAGGACCCCCACAGGACAACCACAGAGCAGGTATTATTTAGGTGGTGGATCATTCTCAGCACTGCAGTGACACTGACATGGTGGTGGTGTGTTAGTGTGTGTTGTGCTGGTATGAGTGGATCAGACACAGCAGCGCTGCTGTAGTTTTTAAATACCATTTAAAAAATACTCACTGTCCACTCTATTAGACACTTCTACCTAGTTGGTCCACCTTGTAGATGTAAAGTCAGAGATGATCGCTCATCTATTGCTGCTGTTTGAGTTGGTCATCTTCTAGACCTTCATCTAGCCGCTGCTGGCTTGATATTTTTGGTTGGTGGACTATTCTCAGTCCAGCAGAGACAGTGAGGTGTTTAAAAACTCCAGCAGCGCTGCTGTGTCTTATCCACTCATACCAGCACAACACACACTAACACACCACCATGTCAGTGTCAGTGCTGAAAATGACCCACCACCCAAATAAAACCTCTCTGTAGTGGTCCTGGGAGAGTCATGACCATTGAAGAACAGCATGAAAGGGGGCTAACAAGGCATGCAGAGAAACAGATGGACTACAGTCAGTAATTGTAGAACTACAAAGTGCTTCTATATGGTAAATGGAGCTGATAAACTGGACAATGTGTGTAGAAACAAGGAGGTGGTTTTAATGTTATGGCTGATCAGTGTATACACACACACACACACACACACACACACACACACACACACACACACACACACACACACATATACTGTATATACGTATATACATACAAGTATGCTAGTTTAATCCCAGCCCATCTTTTAGCCCTTTGCTGCCATCTAGTAGACCAGAGCATGTAAACAGAACTCACCTCCCATTAGAAAGAGCAGACCTGCCACATACTGCATCAGCTCATTGTGCTTACAGCAGCCCAATACTCCAATAAACCAGCCGAACAGGATGATGGACACTGCCATGCCAATAAACCCTGCGGTCATCCTCTGCAAATCTGTTCAAAATAAAAGAGCACTTGTAAGCCCCTTCCATCACAGGATGGAACATTTCTTTAGAATATAGCCTATCTGATTTTCAGGATTTATAAGCAAAGTATAAGCAATGTAATTGTAACCACGGTACTGTCCTTATCTTGTTAGAGATAAAGGTAAGATAAAATAACCTTTTATTATCTTACAGGGGAAATTTGCAATGTTACAGCAGCTTTCAATAATATACAGATATAAAAGTGTTTATACATATGTTAAACAATAGAAATGTAAAGATATTTAAAAAGATATAAAAAATTTAAAAAATACAACAGTCTTAATTATACTTCCTTTACATAAAAGCAGATAAGCAAAAAATAATTAGGAACATCTGATTCATTAAAATAACCATGTAGTTTGGTAATTATATCAGATTTTGACTTTCTCTGCCATTTCTACTTTTTCTACAGCCCTATTCTCTCATTCCTCAATTGTCTGTGATCAGAAAGGCATGAAATCAGCCAGAAAGAATAAGCACCATGAATGGCTGTGATCGAAAAAGTCAGTACGCCTTTTCCATTGTCTTATTTTAGTGGGGCAGATTTCTCGGTCAGCTATTCTGCTGATTTATGCAACTGCATTATCTGGCCTTGGACTGGCCAATCAGCTGGATGCCAGTGGAGATAACTTACGGAGAGCGTGCCACTCGTCTTGTCGTATTGTCTTTGTTATGTTCTCTGGGAGATTGCGTGGAACATTGGACGAGGAATAGTAATATTTCACCGGAGTGCAGCGCTGAAGTAGACCTGTAGACAGAAAGCAAAGATATGTTTTACAAAAGGCAAATGTGCCCAACAAAGTATGTGCCCCACAACTAACAACCTGCACTGTGTATGACCTATTAGACTTTTAATTAAACACTGTAGGAGAAATTAATAGCAGAACATTTACATTTATATGTTTTGGCATTTGGCAGACGCCTTTATTCAAAGTGCCTTACATTACAGTTACAGTATTCAGTCTGAGAAATTGAGGGTTAAGGGCCTTGATCAAGGGCCCAACAGCAGCAACCTGGCAGTGGTGGGTTTGAACCAGTGACCTTCTGATTACTAGTCCAGTACCTTAAACACTAGGCTATGACCTACTATGCAGTAAGAGTTTAATAGCAGGTAAATTATTGTTTTAATATAAAATACCATATACAGTGTATCACAAAAGTGAGTACACCCCTCACATTTCTGCAAATATTTTATTATATCTTTTCATGGGACAACACTATAGACATGAAACTTGGATATAACTTAGAGTAGTCAGTGTACAACTTGTATAGCAGTGTAGATTTACTGTCTTCTGAAAATAACTCAACACACAGCCATTAATGTCTAAATGGCTGGCAACATAAGTGAGTACACCCCACAGTGAACATGTCCAAATTGTGCCCAAAGTGTCAATATTTTGTGTGACCATCATTATTATCCAGCACTGCCTTAACCCTCCTGGGCATGGAATTCACCAGAGCTGCACAGGTTGCTACTGGAATCCTCTTCCACTCCTTCATGATGACATCACGGAGCTGGTGGATGTTAGACACCTTGAACTCCTCCACCTTCCACTTGAGGATGCGCCACAGGTGCTCAATTGGGTTTAGTCCATCACCTTTACCTTCAGCTTCCTCAGCAAGGCAGTTGTCATCTTGGAGGTTGTGTTTGGGGTCGTTATCCTGTTGGAAAACTGCCATGAGGCCCAGTTTTCGAAGGGAGGGGATCATGCTCTGTTTCAGAATGTCACAGTACATGTTGGAATTCATGTTTCCCTCAATGAACTGCAGCTCCCCAGTGCCAGCAACACTCATGCAGCCCAAGACCATGATGCTACCACCACCATGCTTGACTGTAGGCAAGATACAGTTGTCTTGGTACTTCTTACCAGGGCGCCGCCACACATGCTGGACACCATCTGAGCCAAACAAGTATATCTTGGTCTCGTCAGACCACAGGGCATTCCAGTAATCCATGTTCTTGGACTGCTTGTCTTCAGCAAACTGTTTGCTGGCTTTCTTGTGCGTCAGCTTCCTTCTGGGATGACGACCATGCAGACCGAGTTGATGCAGTGTGCGGCGTATGGTCTGAGCACAGACAGGCTGACCTCCCACGTCTTCAACCTCTGCAGCAATGCTGGCAGCACTCATGTGTCTATTTTTTAAAGCCAACCTCTGGATATGACGCCTAACACGTGGACTCAACTTCTTTGGTCGACCCTGGTGAAGCCTGTTCCGAGTGGAACCTGTCCTGGAAAACCGCTGTATGACCTTGGCCACCATGCTGTAGCTCAGTTTCAGGGTGTTAGCAATCTTCTTATAGCCCAGGCCATCTTTGTGGAGAGCAACAATTCTATTTCTCACATCCTCAGAGAGTTCTTTGCCATGAGGTGCCATGTTGAATATCCAGTGGCCAGTATGAGAGAATTGTACCCAAAACACCAAATTTAACAGCCCTGCTCCCCATTTACACCTGGGACCTTGACACATGACACCAGGGAGGGACAACGACACATTTGGGCACAATTTGGACATGTTCACTGTGGGGTGTACTCACTTATGTTGCCAGCTATTTAGACATTAATGGCTGTGTGTTGAGTTATTTTCAGAAGACAGTAAATCTACACTGCTATACAAGCTGTACACTGACTACTCTAAGTTATATCCAAGTTTCATGTCTATAGTGTTGTCCCATGAAAAGATATAATGAAATATTTGCAGAAATGTGAGGGGTGTACTCACTTTTGTGATACACTGTATACTTCAATTACTATTCAGCATTTTTTTTTTTATATTAGTCGAAGAATTCTCCATGTAGAGTAATATACTACCATAACAAAATAGCCCAGAAATATTCTTACACCTTTACTCATTTTATTAATACAAGGGTCGTGGGTGGTGAAGCAGTTTATTTCACTAGCCCACCACGCCTGAGACCAGGGTTTGAGTCTTAGTGGTACTACAAGGCTGGTCAGGGGCTTTAAAGACACAGCAGGCCATGTCTAAGGAAGGAAGGTTCGAGTGGTGTGTTGCCTTATTGCTGCTGAAACAATGACACCTGCTGTCCTAACAAGGTGCCAGCATGAGCGGTAAGAGAATACTACAGTCTAGCAGATTCCTCCATGAGTCTATTTAGGAATCTGATACTTTCTGATGGCTTTAGTTGGGTTGGAGAGGGCCTCTGTTAGTATAGAACTGTACAGCATGGATGTTGTGTGTATTCCAGAGGCTGACAATGCTATGTTGGGCTAGGGTGTTGGGGAGAATTGGACTAATGTATTCATGAATATATGAATCTATTAACATACATATATTTATTTATCTATCCTGCTTAGGGCCACAAAAACAGGAGTACATGCCAAACCACCACAGGGTAATACACACTCATTTATTTTTTTCACTCTAAATATGGCTGAACAACCTAGCTATTGAAAGGTGTGCTCTTGTGAGGTGCGCTTTCAGTGCTAGACCCATGCCTTGATAAAAAAAAAAAAAAAAGGGTTGCATAAGGAAGAGCATCCTGAGTAAAATCTTTACCAAATCTGATGTGGCGATATAAAAAAATAGGAGTAGCCGAAAGAAAAAAAAATTCAATAAATTAGCCATTAAATTATTATTGAATTATTTAATTGTATTATCAAGGACAGCCAGTTGTGTTGCTTAAGGTAAACATTCGTTCATTTATTGTTTGTTTTACCACCGCTTTATCTGACTGAGGGTCACGATATGTACAATTCGCTGGGCGAAAACATTAAAATGTGCATGTGCAGAGGAGAGATGAGAGTTATATCAGGAAAAAGGTGCTGAGGTTGGAGCTGCCATGCTAGGACAGCCAGTTGTGTTGCTTAAGGTAAACATTAGTTCATTTATTGTTTGTTTTACCACCGCTTCATCTGACTGAGGGTCACGATATGTACAATTCGCTGGGCGAAAAGCAAGAAACACCTGGACAGGTCGCCAGTCCATCACAGGGCAAACACAGACACACACATACTCATACCTAGGGGCAATTTACTACCTCCAGTTAGCCTGACTGCATGTCTTTGGACTGTAGGAGGAAAACTGAGCACCCAGAGTAAACCCACACAGACAAAAGGAAAACAACTCCACACAGAAAGGACCCAAACTGCTCCACCTGAAAATCAAACCCAGGACTTTCTTGCTGTGAGGTGACAGAGACCCACTGAGCCACCGTGCCGCCCATTACGATGATATTTATCACTGATCAACACTGATACACACCTGACCATGGCCTGTCTGAACATTCTATTTCAGCTGTATTTTTCGAGCTAGCTAGACATCAGTAATGTTACATGAGCTAGCCAAGTTAGTCTGCATAGACAGTTTGGGCTGCCCTGGATTCGTATTTGATAAATATTTATATTTTCAACATACATATAAGTTGGTAACCTAAAACATTAAAATGTGCATGTGCAGAGGAGAGATGAGAGTTATATCAGGAGAAAGGTGCTGAGGTTGGAGCTGCCATGCTAGAGGAGACAAAAGCCATAGAGGAGGTTTATGGATGTAGTGAGGGAGGGCAGGTCTAGGGCAGGTGGTCTCAGAAGAAAAAAAATACAAATATTAAACTCAGTGTCACAGAATGTGATAAGTATTTTAAGTGATTGTAGTATATATATACACATACACACCGATCAACCATAACATTAAAACTACCTCCTTGTTTCTACCCTCATATCTTTTTAACCTGCTTTTACCCTGTTCTTCAATGGTCAAGACCCCCACAGGATCACCACAGAGCAGGTATTATTTGGGTGGTGGATCATTCTCAGCACAGCAGTGACAATGACATGGTGGTGGTGGTGTGTTAGTGTGTTACCACTCACTGTCCACTCTATTAGACACTCCTACCTAGTTGGTCCACCCTGTAGATGTAAAGTCAGAGACAATCGCTCATCTATTGCTGCTGTTTGAGTTAGTTCTAGACCTTCATCAGTGGTCACATGATGCTGCCTGTGGGGCACCGTTGGCATGATATTTTTGGTTGGTGGACTATTCTCAGTCCAGCAGAGACAGTGAGATGTTTAAAAACTCTTATCAACTCATACCAGCACAACACACACTAACACACCACCACCATGTCAGTATCACTGCAGTGCTGAGAATGATCCACCACCCAAATAATACCTCTGTAGTGGTCCTGTGAGAGTCCTGATCATTGAAGAACAGCATGAAAGGGGGCTAACAAAGCATGCAGAGAAACAGATGGACTACAGTCAGTAATTGTAGAACTACAAAGTGCTTTTATATGGCTGATCGGTGTGTATATATATATATATATATATATATATACAGTGTATCACAAAAGTGAGTACACCCCTCACATTTCTGCAGATATTTAAGTATATCTTTTCATGGGACAACACTGACAAAATGACACTTTGACACAATGAAAAGTAGTCTGTGTGCAGCTTATATAACAGTGTAAATTTATTCTTCCCTCAAAATAACTCAATATACAGCCATTAATGTCTAAACCACCGGCAACAAAAGTGAGTACACCCCTAAGAGACTACACCCCTAAATGTCCAAATTGAGCACTGCTTGTAATTTTCCCTCCAAAATGTCATGTGACTCGCTAGTGTTACTAGGTCTCGGGTGTGCATAGGGAGCAGGTGTGTTCAATTTAGTAGTACAGCTCTCACACTCTCTCATACTGGTCACTGAAAGTTCCAACATGGCACCTCATGGCAAAGAACTCTCTGAGGATCTTAAAAGACGAATTGTTGCGCTACATGAAGATGGCCAAGGCTACAAGAAGATTGCCAACACCCTGAAACTGAGCTGCAGCACAGTGGCCAAGATCATCCAGCGTTTTAAAAGAGCAGGGTCCACTCAGAACAGACCTCGCGTTGGTCGTCCAAAGAAGCTGAGTGCACGTGCTCAGCGTCACATCCAACTGCTGTCTTTGAAAGATAGGCGCAGGAGTGCTGTCAGCATTGCTGCAGAGATTGAAAAGGTGGGGGGTCAGCCTATCAGTGCTCAGACCATACGCCGCACACTACATCAAATTGGTCTGCATGGCTGTCACCCCAGAAGGAAGCCTCTTCTGAAGTCTCTACAAAAGAAAGCCCGCAAACAGTTTGCTGAAGACATGTCAACAAAGGACATGGATTACTGGAACCATGTCCTATGGTCTGATGAGACCAATATTAATTTGTTTGGTTCAGATGTTCTCAAGCATGTGTGGCGGCAATCAGGTGAGGAGTACAAAGATAAGTGTGTCATGCCTACAGTCAAGCATGGTGGTGGGAATGCCATGGTCTGGGGCTGCATGAGTGCAGCAGGTGTTGGGGAGCTACATTTCATTGAGGGACACATGAACTCCAATATGTACTGTGAAATACTGAAGCAGAGCATGATCCCCTCCCTCCGGAAACTGGGTCGGAGGGCAGTGTTCCAGCATGATAATGACCCCAAACACACCTCTAAGACGACCACTGCTTTATTGAAGAGGCTGAGGGTAAAGGTGATGGACTGGCCAAGCATGTCTCCAGATCTAAACCCAATAGAACATCTTTGGGGCATCCTCAAGCGGAAGGTGGAGGAGCGCAAAGTCTCGAATATCCGCCAGCTCCGTGATGTCGTCATGGAGGAGTGGAAAAGCATTCCAGTGGCAACCTGTGAAGCTCTGGTAAACTCCATGCCCAGGAGAGTTAAGGCAGTTCTGGGAAATAATGGTGGCCACACAAAATATTGACACTTCAGGAACTTTCACTAAGGGGTGTACTCACTTTTGTTGCCGGTGGTTTAGACATTAATAGCTGTATATTGAGTTATTTTGAGGGAAGAATAAATTTACACTGTTATATAAGCTGCACACAGACTACTTTTCATTGTGTCAAAGTGTCATTTTGTCAGTGTTGTCCCATGAAAAGATATACTTAAATATCTGCAGAAATGTGAGGGGTGTACTCACTTTTGTGATACACTGTATATATATATACAGTCATGTGAAAAAGTTAGGACACCCCATGAGAACCTTTGTCTTTTTGGAACTTATATAACTAAACAAATAAAACAGAAAAATTACTTTTACACTCAAGTTGTAAAATGTAATAAACAAAAATAGAAATGTATTGTCAGGAAAAAGTTAGAACACCCTATGCCCTAATAGATGGTATTTCCCCATTTGGCTGAAACAACCTCAATTAGATGTTTCCTATAACCATCTACCGTCTCTGACATCAACTGGGAGAAAGTTTTTCACACTCCTCCATGCAAAATTTCTTCAGCTGTGTGAGGTTTGAGGGGTTTCTTGCATGCACAGCCCATTTCAAATTACCCCACAGCATCTCAATAGGATTAAGATCCGGGCTTTGACTTGGCCATTCCAGAACTCTCCATTTCTTTCTTTTGAGCCATGCCTTGTCTTGCCAGTTTTTGGACAGATGGTCTTACGTTTTTCTCAACCACCCTCTAACTCAGCTGAAGAATTCATCGTGGATTCTATAATGAAGAGCTTGCCAGGCCCTGCTGCGGCAAAGCAGCCCCAAACCATGACATTTCCACCTCCATGATTCACAGTTGGTATGAGGTTCTAGTGCTCAAATGCTGTGTTGGGTTTGCACCAAACATATCTTCTGTTACTGTGCCTAAATAATTTAACTTTGGATTCATCTGTCCAAAGCACATTGTTCCAGAAGTCCTGGTCTTTGTCTAGATGTTCTCTGGCAAACTTTAGTCTTGCCCTCATGTTTTTTTTTTTTTGACAGCAAGGGTTTCCTCCCTGCTCACCTCCCATGAAAATCAAACTTGTCTCTTTCTGATGGTAGATGCATGTAACTTGACATCAACTGTGGCAAGGGCTACCTGTAGGTCCAGTGATGACATTGTAGGATTATTGGAGACTTCTTTATGCATCTTGCGGTCTGCTCTTGGGCTGAACTTGCTAGGATGGCCTGACCTGGCCATGTTGGCAGTTGTTTTAAATGTTCACCACTTGTAAATTATTTTCTGGACAGTGGAGTGGCTGATTTCTAATAGTTTTGAGATCTTTTTAAATCCTTTCCCAAATGCATCTACAACCTTCTTTCTGAAGACCTCAGAGAGCTCTTTAGATCTTACCATGATGATACCACTCACTTCAACAATCAAGAGCAAACCAAACTAATGTCTGAGGTTTAACTAAAACTCCAATGTCATCTAACGATGGTCTAATCATTGCAGCTGATCTGGTGCACCTGATTCTAATTTTAGACATTTTAAGTAGTAATAAATGTGGGGGTGTACTTTTTCCTCACAATAAATTTCAATTTTTGTTCATTTTACAACTTGTGTTTAAAAGTATTTTTTATATTTTTGTTGTTTAGTTATATAAGCTCCATCTCTCATTACTGTTCAAATGAAGCTCAAATGTCCATATATTTAAACATGTTCAAAAAGACAAAGGTTTTCATAGGGTGTCCTAACTTTTTCACATGACTGTATATATATATATAGTTAATAAAGACATATACCTTGACTTGTAACATCTTGGTGTTGAAGTGTATGAGTGTATGGTACCATAAGATCCTAAGATAGACTGGCACACTGTCCATGGTCTTTTATTGTTTCTGAAAGGTGATGGACCCACCACATTAGGATGAAACAGTTGGTTTCAATCAAGTTTTCTTTTGTGTGCTTTTTTACTGAACTGCTGAGTGCTGAATAAGTAAGAAAATAATTGGAAAAATAAGTTCCCATTGAAAAAATTATTGGTTTGTAGCAATAATTGTGAAAAGAGGTTGAAGCACTGTATACAGAAATAAATGCAATGTTTTGCTATAGTGCTATGAAGGATTGGGTTTAATGGAGTGTCTGTGATTAAAATTGCATGGATCAGCAAATACAGCGCCACATCTCCCCCAGTGTAATCTGTTTGTTTACATTTCACATAAAACATGTTGGATTGATGTCAGTGGTGCTGTGAGACACCTATAGTGTTAGATTTACACGTATCACAAGCTACAGTGTTCATTTGTACAATCTGGACTTATACTGTATAAACAATGCAGGCGTCGGTGCAGGACTGAAGCCTGCAGGATGCTATAAGCCATTACCCTGTTGTGTGGTCAATAATTCCTAACAAGTTCAAATACTACATGAATTGCATGCCTACATTGTTATGCCCTGAGCTGGGCCTGTAGTGCCAGTAATCACCTTTAAAGATGAGCTCCTCGTTTTCCTGATCGAAGCCCTCTCGGTGGCATTTCCTCCACAGGCCGGTGGCAGTCGAGTTGAACCTGCGGCTGCAGCGCGACTCCATAGCCGATGATAGGGGCAGCAGGTCGCGCCTCTCTCTGGGCATGATCCTGGGCAGCATGCGGAGCGGCAGGTTCTGGTTATAGATGTAGATAAAGCCTGGGTCGATTCTCTTACCCGCGTATTTCTTGCAGCGTTCCCGGTGACGCCGAGCATCCGTCTCGTACCAGTAATCCGTGCTTATGGCTATGGCGAGCAGTGCCAGCGCGCAGAAGGCCAGCAGCAGCCCGCACGCAGTCAGCGCCCGCATGCTCGCCATGATGCGCCCTCAGTAGCCGCCGAGCATCCTCACAGCACCTGGTGCCAGCCTAGCGCATATCATCTTAAAGCTGCCATAGCGGGAGGGTGGTTAGTCTAGGTGTAACGTTCTCTCACGTCTAGACGGATGTGTTGTTTTTCTTTGATTTCGCGTTTCGGTTCGGGGTTCGCCAGGAAGCAAATACGAGAGAGAGAGAGAGAGAGAGAGAGAGAGAGAGAATGCGGCGAGTGGAAACAGCTGATGAAAGCGCATGTGATTCGACCAGCATCAGTGCAACACCATCACTATTATACACACTCCACCATCTAAGACGCTGCTTTAAAAATAGACCAAATACTAACCTATCTAGGGGTACACGAGGGAATTTTTTTTTACCATAGTTAGTTACCCTAGTAAAAAATATTTGCCCCACATTTTGATTGCCTTTCACTGAGTATTGGTCACAATTAATATTTCATATAATTAAACATAAGAAGAAAAAGGTCACACACTAATATTTAGTTGGACCGCCTTTAGCTTTGATTACGGCACGCATTCGCTGTGGCATCGTTTCCACAAGCTTCTGCAATGTCACAACATTTATTTCTGTCCAGAGTTGCATTAATTTTTCCCCAAGATCTTGTATTGATGATGGGAGATTTGGACCACTGCGCAAAGTCTTCTCCAGCACATCCCAAAGATTTTCAATGGGGTTCAGGTCTGCACTCTGTGGTGGCCAATCCATGTGTGAAAATGATGTCTCATGCTCCCTGAACCACTCTTTCACAATTTGAGCCCGATGAATCCTGGCATTGTCATCTTGGAATATGCCCGTGCAATCAGGGAAGAAAAAATCCATTGATGGAATAACCTGGTGGTTCAGTATATTCAGGTAGTCAGCTGACCTCATTCTTTGGGCACATAACGTTGCTGAACCTAGACCTGACCAACTGCAGCAACCCCAGATCATAGCACTGCCCCCACAGGCTTGTACGGTAGGCACTAGGCATGATGGGTGCATCACATCAGCCGCCTCTCTTCTTACCCTGATGCACCCATCACTCTGGAACGGTAAATCTGGACTCATCAGACCACATGACCTTCTTCCATTGTTCCAGAGTCCAATCTTTATGCTCCCTAGCAAATTAAAGCTTTTGCTGGTTATCCCCACTGACAAGTGGTTTTCTTAAGGATACACAGCTGTTTAGTCCCAATCCCTTGAGTTCCCTTTACATTGTGCGTGTGGAAATGCTCTTACTTTCACTATTCACAACATATACCTGAGTTCTACTGTAGTTTTTCTACCATTTGATTTCACCAAACGTTTAAGTGATCGCCGATCACGATCATTCAAGATTTTTTTCCGACCACATTCCTTCCTCGAAGATGATGTTTCCCCACTGTCCTTCCACTTTTTAATAATGCGTTGGACAGTTCTTAACCTGATTTTAGTAGTTTCAGCAATCTCCTTAGATGTTTTCTCTGCTTGATGCATGCCAATAATTTGACCCTTCTGAAACAGATTATCATCTTTTTCACGACCACAGGATGTGTCTTTCGACATGGTTGTTTAACAAATGAGAAGCTACTCACTGCATCAGTTAGGGTTAAATAACTTGTTGCCAGCTGAAACATAATCACCCATGCAGTAATTATCCAATGGGAGGTTCTTACCTATTTGCTTAGTTAAATCCAGGTGGTGACCTTTTTTTTTGACCAGGCAGTGTACTTTATTTGTCATATATACAGTGTATCACAAAAGTGAGTACACCCCTCACATTTCTGCAAATATTTCATTATATCTTTTCATGGGACAACACTATAGACATGAAACTTGGATATAACTTAGAGTAGTCAGTGTACAGCTTGTATAGCAGTGTAGATTTACTGTCTTCTGAAAATAACTCAACACACAGCCATTAATGTCTAAATAGCTGGCAACATAAGTGAGTACACCCCACAGTGAACATGTCCAAATTGTGCCCAAATGTGTCGTTGTCCCTCCCTGGTGTCATGTGTCAAGGTCCCAGGTGTAAAATGGGGAGCAGGGCTGTTAAATTTGGTGTTTTGGGTACAATTCTTTCATACTGGCCACTGGATATTCAACATGGCACCTCATGGCAAAGAACTCTCTGAGGATGTGAGAAATAGAATTGTTGCTCTCCACAAAGATGGCCTGGGCTATAAGAAGATTGCTAACACCCTGAATATGAGCTACAGCATGGTGGCCAAGGTCATACAGCGGTTTTCCAGGACAGGTTCCACTCGGAACAGGCTTCGCCAGGGTCGACCAAAGAAGTTGAGTCCACGTGTTCGGCGTCATATCCAGAGGTTGGCTTTAAAAAATAGACACATGAGTGCTGCCAGCATTGCTGCAGAGGTTGAAGACGTGGGAGGTTAGCCTGTCAGTGCTCAGACCATACACCGCACACTACATCAACTCAGTCTGCATGGTCGTCATCCCAGAAGGAAGCTGACGCACAAGAAAGCCAGCAAACAGTTTGCTGAAAACAAGCAGTCCAAGAACATGGATTACTGGAATGCCCTGTGGTCTGACGAGACCAAGATAAACTTGTTTGGCTCAGATGGTGTCCAGCATGTGTGGCGGCGCCCTGGTGAGAAGTACCAAGACAACTGTATCTTGCCTACAGTCAAGCATGGTGGTGGTAGCATCATGGTCTTGGGCTGCATGAGTGTTGCTGGCACTGGGGAGCTGCAGTTCACTGAGGGAAACATGAATTCCAACATGTGCTGTGACATTCTGAAACAGAGCATGATCCCCTCCCTTCGAAAACTGGGCCTCATGGCAGTTTTCCAACAGGATAACGACCCCAAACACAACCTCCAAGATGACAACTGCCTTGCTGAGGAAGCTGAAGGTAAAGGTGATGGACTAAACCCAATTGAGCACCTGTGGCGCATCCTCAAGTGGAAGGTGGAGGAGTTCAAGGTGTCTAACATCCACCAGCTCCGTGATGTCATCATGGAGGAGTGGAAGAGGATTCCAGTAGCAACCTGTGCAGCTCTGGTGAATTCCATGCCCAGGAGGGTTAAGGCAGTGCTGGATAATAATGGTGGTCACACAAAATATTGACACTTTGGGCACAATTTGGACATGTTCACTGTGGGGTGTACTCACTTATGTTGCCAGCTATTTAGACATTCATGGCTGTGTGTTGAGTTATTTTCAGAAGACAGTAAATCTACACTGCTATACAAGTTGTACACTGACTACTCTAAGTTATATCCAAGTTTTATTTCTGTAGTGTTGTCCCATGAAAAGATATAATAAAATATTTGCAGAAATGTGAGGGGTGTACTCACTTTTGTGATACACTGTACATATACACATGTACAGTACAATGAAATTATTTCTTCGCATATCCCAGCTTGTTTGGAAGCTGGGGTCAGAGCGCAGGGTCAGCCATCATACGGCGCCCCTGAAGCAGACAGGGTTAAGGGCCTTGCTCAAGGACCCAACATTGGCTTCATAGCAGAGCCTGGATTTGAACCGCCAATCTTCCGGTTGATAGCCCAAAGCTCTACCCACTAGGCTACCACTGTCCCCAAACATATGTTTTCCATCATGCACTTTAAATACACATGATATAACACAATATAAACATTACGTTTTACTCTACCTACTGTGGTGTGAAAAAGTAATTTCCCCACATTCTAAATGTCTCTTGTTGTATGCTGGTCACAATTAATGTTTCATAAAATCAAACATACACGCATGTTTTCCATCATGTAGCTTAAACAAAACATGATATAACACAATATAAACAGTACTTTTTTTAAGTAAGTTAAAATTGCAGAAATTGCAGGTGCTCGCATAGTGCTGCAGTTTAACGTCCTTCCTGGAGGTGGCCAAAGTCTTAGTGACACCACCAGTCTGGGCAGGATACAATGTCAAAATTATAAATAAACATATTCCATTCACTAGTTTGTATGTTAGGATCCGTCAGTGTACCAAGTTGCTAATATGGCAGGAATGTTTTAGAATAGCAGGACTGACTTTGCCCCTCAATGCTAAATTCTTGGCTAGGGAAGACATACTGTTGCAAGACCTGAAATGTGCAGTTCATTCCCAAAAGCATTAACGTGCATCTAATTTACACCATTTTCCCCACTAATATATAAGACTAATATCAAACTATTGAAATAATTTAGTTACAGTCGCAGGGGCACTGTCTTGATGCATCATAAAGACCTTAACCAGTACTGCTGCAACCAAGTTGGAACATTCCAGCATGACTGTACCTCTGTGCTCATGGTTTTTGAATGGGACATCCAGCATGTTCATGATTGTGTGTTTAAATGCTTTAGTTTTAATAGAAAGGTTACATATAAATTCATTAAAGAAAACACTTGAATGGAAAAGGCTACAGTGCCATAACAAACACCAACAAACATAACTTTCATATAGGTACCAATATGAATGTATTCTTACAGAAAGGCACCCCTAGTAAACACAGTGTAAATTATTACTATTAAATAAATATTAAAAATTAGAATTATTTTCACTACAAGAACAAGAACAATAATAATAATAGCAACAACAACAGTAATAATAATTATAGCAACAACAACAATAATAATAATAATTCACACTTTTTGTACAGGCCAGATGGAGGCAATATTGAGAAACTTGTTCATATAATAAATGTGGCATTGTATATACTTATAAAACATGTTTTAAAGTTTTAAAAATGATCCTAACATTGATGTTCTGCTGTGATAAAGCATTCAAAAAGGAATGTTGTATCCAATTTGCGCAAAATGTGTCTGGTGCACTGGCATTGCAGTGATGTATGAAAACATCTTTTAGATAATTATGCTTTTAAGTTGCAGTTATGTAAACAGCTCAATAAATTCTTAACTGAGTATGTCACATACTGTTACAAAACTGGCAACCTTTAGGTTACTTGAAATGAAAGGATTTTTCTCTATTTATTACATCAATTTACCTTTGTCTTTTCTATATTGACTCAAATGTTTAGCTTCTGAGAATGCTGAGATTATTATCTTTATGGCAGGATATGTTTAAGATAAGATAATTGTGTATGTAATCAATTTATGTTCATAAATACTACACATCCCTGCCCAATTAGTACGGTTAGTTCAATAACCTGGGCATTTGTGCTACACCAGAGATGCACTAAGACTTATATTAAGGAGGAAAATACAGTAATAAGCAATTACCGCAAAAAGTTGTAGCAAATCAGCAGAAAAAACAGCTAGGCTGTGCAGCAATCAATATTTCTACCCTAATGCAAAACTTCTCTGCTTTAAAAGAAAGAGATGCAGATATTTAATGAGTATTCAGACAAATAAGAACAACAGTCAGTTATATAGACGTCTTTAGCAAGTCCTTTGTTGACATACTGAAGATCATATGCCCATCTTGCCTCCATCCCAACTTTTTTGGAATGTGTTGCAGACCTAAAACACTGATTTATGAACGGGGCCACTCTGGAAACAGGGACATAATGCCACCTCTGGGGCAATTCCCTCTTCCAGGGAGATTCTGTCATAAGGCCTGAAAATGCTGTGAGTTTCCAAAAACAGCTAAGAAAACTGGACCAGACCTAGCAGCCTGGTTTCAGAGCTAAGCAGGTTTACCAGATAGAGGAGCTGGCAAATGTGAAAGAGAAGCCATGACATGAAAAGTAAATTAATGCTAATAATTAATAGGAACCAGCACATCAATGATCTGCACCTCCATGCCCCCTCTGCTGATCAAAAATGGCAATGCAGAAGGGCAAAACTGTCAATACCTGCTGTATTTACCACCCTTATGCACCCTTTAAGCTATAAATGATTTTCTAGTGTGTTCAATATTCTAACGTGTTCAAATTATTATATATGTGTACAGTGTTTTCTTATTCTGTTTTCTTTGTTCTGTCTTACTTCCTGCTGTCCAGCATCGCATTTACATAAAAACATAAAAGTGGGGTGTAACAATGATGCTGTTGGTGATCCTCAACTCTATTCATGGCTTGGTGTTGCTGGTTTCGATCTTCAACTCACTGTGTGTAAAGAGTTTACTGTGTGTATGGAATTTTAAAGTGTGTTGTGTGTGTGTTGTCCTGAAACGAACTGGCACCCTGTCCAGGGTGAATTTCTGCCTAGGGCCCAGAGTTTGGGTGGTGCTGTACCCATTGCAAGTCTGACCAGGATAAAGCAACTAGAAAATAAATGAATAAATAAAAACATTTCTTTGGTATTATGATTTTGAGTCAAGAATTATATTTGTCCAGCAGATGGAGACAAAAAACAGCCTTCACCCATCTTCACCCCAACAAGTAAAAAGAGATGTGATTTCACACGGTATTATAAAAGGTCTTTGCTTTTGCTTCTTGTGTCTGCATATCATTTAAAACTAGAGAAAACAATAAACATGGGCAACTAATATCCAACCACTCAGAAAAAAGAGGAATATTGTGATACAGATTTTTTATTTTCTTTTTTGGCAGGGGAAGGGTGTGGCCTTGAAGGGAAGACTGAGGCCTTGAAGGGAAGACTGAACTAAGATTCTTTAGATAATTTAGATAATTTGGGACAGGTGGAAGAAAACAAAACCATTGGGGGTGCATGTATCAGTGGGGGTGCATGTATCGGTGCATGTATCAGTGCTTTCCTAGTGCAGATCTCATGCCCAGGTAAATATGGAGGGTTGCATCAGGAATGGCATCCTGGGTAAAAACCTTGCCAAATTAAATGTGCTGATCTAAACTTATATATACATACTGCATTGGTAACCCAACCAAAGCGGTATGTGTAAATATGACTTCCAAAAGGTGCAACAGCCAACATCAGTCGTGGTATTAGTTTTCATTGTTGCATATGTGTAAAGGTACCATAAATGCAGTGGCATGTTTTTGGGATTTTAGACAGACATATGCTACCATTAAGGCAATATAATTTGCCAGGTTATTTCCCAGGTAAAGTCCATGATTATTTTAGCAAGACAATGCTAGGCCTCATTCTACATGAAACTGGAAAATATTTATTCTAACCATGATTAGGCAGACCAGTAATCACACCATTTAAAAAAATAAAATAATAAAATAAAAAGCTGAGAGACAGAACAGCAACTTTGGCACAAATACAGAATGTGATGAATAAAGTGAGTGACTTCAACCAGAAAAGAATTCAGTAATAAGAAAGCTACTTAAATGTATCTACAACAAACTTGTGTCCAGATAAACTGATTCAACTTTGTGGATTTGTGTACCTGGATTATTGAGCATGCATCAAGAGACACTTAATTGTGGTCTCAAAGGACAAGTTCCTGTCTCTAAACCACTTAAAGAGCAAAATGCTTGACATGGGCTAAGGCACGGAAACATAGAGGACTGAAAAAAGTCCAGTTTACTGATGTATTTTAAGTTTAAGGTTCTTTATGAAACTGATAAAAGTTATTGCAGTAACAAAAAGATTTATGTAAGATACCACAGTGATACCACAGTGCATAAAACCAACAGTCAAGCATGTGGGTAGAAAATTTCAAGTCTGGTGGTGCGCCTTTTTGAGACCGAGGTGCCTGCACAGAATCAACTATTCCCTGACAAAGAATTCCCTTTCCATTTTTCAGAGATATGCTATAATCTCTCGTATGGATTTTTGTAGAGAAGACTTCATACTATAGCAGTGTAATGATCCGAAACACACATCAAAGCTTAGCAACAAAGAAATTCATCTATTGCTAAGAGTCATATACTTTTCTCCACAGTCACCTGACCTAAACTCTATCAGGCATTTATGGGGGATCTGGAAGACAAAGCCAAATATAAATAAACATTATACAGTGCTCTTTGGAATACAGAAAAATTATATTGGGCATGTCCTGTTTGCCATCATACGAAGAAGCACAAACTGTCTTCCTGCCACAGCTTTTTGTTGCGGTTTTACGATTGAACTTGAACAAGGACCATTTATACTCAATGTTCCTGACTTCACTCAGCAGAGAGCAGTCCTTTCAAAGGTGTACATTATACTCATCTCACAATAAAGTGTCTACCATACACTCCCAATCAACCCAGAAGGCTCCTCTGGGTTTACCAGAAACCTCCAATCAATGCCCAATGCGGCAAATCCGACTCAACACCATGTGGTGATCAGCTAACAGCCTTGACAGCATTGATCACATAATCAATCAGTGACTTTCAGCCTGCTGTAGTACACAAATGAGCAGCCCTGTGTTTGAACGTGGTGTTTGTTATTGGCAGTCCATTACTCACTCAGAATTCTCACCTCTCAAGTTCAAATCTGGGATGCCGATTACACCCTTCCATATACGGTATCTTCATTGTTCCCAACATGAGCATTAAAATCTCCCCAGCAGAACTAGAGAGCCAAGTCAAATGTATTTGTAGAGCAATTTTGACATTGTCTCAAAGCAACTTCACAGAATGCAGGATCAAAAACCACTGTTGAGCAATCTGAGGGCAACAGTGGTAAGAATAAAACTATCCCAAAATAGGGGTACCTTCTTGAGGACCTGCTCCACCTTCTCCAGGAAGGCTAAATACTCTATCTGTCATAGACTTAAGAAGGCAACCCCTTTTATCTACCGGTACAAACTCCAACCTTGTGGCCCTCAGGCACTTACCTGGGACCAGTCTCCATTAGGAACTCCAGAAAGAGACCATCTCCATTTGAGACGTGGTACCAAAACCAATGCTGTAAGGTCATGTAAGGCTGACCATATCTAGTCCATATTTTTACATTTCACACACTGACTCGGCCTCTTTCTTTGCCAATGTTTCAAATGTTTGCCAAAGCCAGTTTCCATTGCCAGTTTGTACTCTGTCTGAAACTGTCCACCCGACAACTGCCGCCAGGCTGGCATTGCACCCAATCCTCACCTTCCATCTTGCATGTAGATGGGTGGCCAGGTCACCAGCCACTCACAGGTGAATACCATCACCAGGCTATGCTCCAGAAATGGGTTCTGGAACCTTAATCTAAGCAGGGTACACAAGTCTTTGTCTACACCTTTCAAGGGGGATTTTTTAGATCATCTTTTGTCTGACCTCTCCCGTCAGACCTGTTCACCATGGGTGGTTCTACAAAGAGCATCATATTTCTGGTGGCATGGCTCAAATGATCACTGAAACACATAAGCCCCTTCACCACTACAAGGTCCCAATTCTTAAAGGTGTGAAGGTGTTTTTAAATAAATTAAAATCATTAAATTGAATAAATAATAATAAAAAAAAACTGTACTCACAGTGGTTTAAGTCAGAGATGGGGAGGGGGCAGGGGCAGAAGGGGCAGAAGGGAGCTGTATGGGGCTGAATGGGCTTTTCAAAACTGCACATACCTGAGGCTGGGTGTAGTGCATCATCACTCAGTGTGGTTAGATTCTACAGGAAGTTTGTCTACAGAGATAAGGACAAAACATCCAACTGTCAATCACATCCCAGGCCTGCAACACTTCAGCTTTAGTGTCATCATCTTCTGCATTGTCTAGGTTAAAGAGAAACTATAAGTGTGTGTGTGTGTGTGTGTGTGTGTGTGTGTGTGTGTGTGTGTGTGTGGTGTGTGCGGATGTGTACAGTATGATTGTTGATGACAGTTTAATGTTAAACAGTATGGTTAAATATAATAATGTATTTTATCGTGTTTTTCCTTTTCTGTCTGCATTTTCTGCTAGTTTATTTACATTTACTGCATTTAACAGACACTTTCATCCAAACCAAACTTTAGAAAACTTACTTTTACAGTTGAAAAGATAAAATGTTGTATTGTTAGCTAGATAAATGAGATTTATGCAGATTGGATATGGAGGGTGTATATTCAAACCTTTGTTTTCTACATTGGTGGATTAGTAAATGGACTAAGATAGTTGCAGTGAGGATGGAACCCTTCTGGTCTGTTGTGCAACAGAGACAGTAGATGTGAACAGATGTAACGGACTTCCTGTGGTGCCAAAAAATACCCTGCAATGCAGTGTTGGGAAAACATGAGAATACACACATAATTTGCACACACACTTACACACACCTACCCAAACATCAGCTCCAAATAATAGCATAATTATATTTAATGCCATGATATGTAACATATTTGACAATGTATGTAATAATAACAATGTTATACTGATAATGAATTTTCCAGCAACACAGTTGATTTACTGACTGCAGCGAAAAATCTAATCTGATTGCTCCAGCATTTATTCACAGTTACACATTCACCATGAGGAAATGAATCTGAAAGTTCCTGACTTCCCCATTTTTGCATTGTGTGTGTGTGTGTGTGTGTGTGTGTGTGTGTGTTGGGTGAAGAGGGAAGAGGGAAAAGATAGTTTTGGTCTGAGTGCAAAAAATATGCAAAAGAGTATAAAAATGTTCATAATTAAAAGTATCATTGTATTTTAATTGGTTATTATTGGTATGAGCACCTTTAAACTGCATTTCATTTTGGGTACACTCATATATAAGTTATAAGTTGCATTTTTAAAACATTCTTCATTGTAACCTGTTGGTTATATTTGTTTTGATATACTGTATGAAAATAATTAAAGCTATGAACTTAATCACATTTTATCTGTAATGTAATTTGTTACTTAAATTATGTTCTGCAATGACACACAAAACACTCACTCACTCACTTTCGTAACCACTTATCCAATTAGGGTTGCGGTTTGCTGGAGCCTATCCCAGCTTTTTTTTTCCCACCAGTCCATTGCAGGGCAGACATACATACACACACACACACCCATTCACCTATAGGGCAATTCAGTGTCTCCAGTTAACCTGACTGCATGTTTTTGGACTGTGGGAGGAAACGGGAGCTTCCGGAGGAAACCCACGCAGACACGGGGAGAACATGCTAACTCCGCACAGAAAGGACCCAGACCGCCCCGACTGGGGATCGAACCCAGGACCTCTTCCAGTATAAAAACGTCACAAAATGTACAGACCTTATTTCATTAACATACCTTAATCATTTAATTCTCTGCAATAATTATTAGAATTAAAATAATAATCAAAACAGAAATATTTCCCTTTTTAACTTAAAGGGGAGGATTTCTATTTCTGGTGGTGTTTCTTTTTTATTTTGATAAGTATGTGTTGTCATATTTTATCATCATTAAATCATCAACCCCAAGAAAAACTTGGGATTTTAGGTTCTTTCTGCTATTCAGTCATCATCCAGAATAAATACACAACATAGGTGACCAAGGCAAATGAAAGTCCGCATATCATGTATGCACTGAAAAAGAGCAGACTCAAAGCAAGCAAACTGTTTTAAGAAAAAGGTTTGTAAACCATCAGGAATTAGATGGATGCCTGCATACATACATGTGTTCTACTCATCATTTAACCAAAGTAATAAACACACTCTGCTCAAACTAGTACCACAAACTATTGTATGTAATTCATTTATTTAAACACTAATTATCCTCCATCCAAGCAGAAAAAGTATATAAAACATCACAGTGTATAACTGATAACTCTTTAACCGATAATAATAAACTGATAATAGACCATTTTAGGATTTACATCATGTGCTGTCATCTCAAATGTATAAAGATTTGAAATCTCTCTTGCTCATTGTCTTTTTTGTTGTATGATCTGTGTGCTCCAAAGGGTCAGTGTATGTTTTTGTTTTATATTAGGGCTTGGTCTTGTTTTATTTGTATTAGTTGTGATGTAATTTATATACTTCTTTAAAAAATAAAGGGAACTCCTAATCATTACACTATAAGTCAGTTAAACTTCAGAAATATCAATCTGTCCAGTGTGAAAGCATAAGCAATCCATTTAAATTGATCACTTTAACCTGGTTTGGTACAAATTAAAATGACAACAGGTGCACTGGAGAGGCAACAGCAAGACAACCACCAAAAAGGAAATGGTTTTGAAGGTGGTTGTCACAATTGCTCTCTCCTTATTCTTTCTGACTGATTTTTTCTTTACTTTTGCTAGTGTCACTACTGGTTACATGAGGTTGTACCTGCAGCCCATTCAGGTTGCACAAGTAGTCCAGCATTTCTAGGATTGCACATCCATACATGTAATTGCAAGAAGGTTTGCTGTGTCTCCCAGCACAGTCTAAAGAGCATGGACAAGATACCAAGACACAGGACGTTACACAAAAAGAGTTGGACAAGGCCGTAAAAGGGAATCAACCCAGCAGCAGGACCGGTATCTGCTCCTTTGTATGAGACAGAACAGGAGAAACACTGTCTGAACCCAAGAAATTGACCTCCAACGGCATACTGGTGTCAAAACCTGACTCCATATGCGTGGCATGAGGTCCCAACATCTGTGGGTAGGAACTGAGCTCACAACTCAGCACAATGCCGCTCACTTGGCATTCTCCAGAGAACACCAGAATTGGCAGGTCTGCTACTGGCAACCCATTCTGTTTACAGATGAAAGCGGGTTCACTCTGAGCATGTGACAGATGTGAAAGAGATATCATGGTGAGATTCTGTGGTGAACATCATGCTGTCTGTAACATCATCCAGCGTGAACTGTTTGGTCTGACTGTCAATATAAAACATTTTTCTTTGTTATCAGACTGTCCAAAAGTTTATTTTCTTACTTACTTTAGATGTTAATAAAGTAAATGTGAAGCAACTATGAAATCTATGCATTAAGCAATAACTCAAATGATCTTGGATGTACTTGTTGATATCAGAATTATAAAGCTTTGATCCATTATATTTCAAAACAGTTCTTCATTCAACTAAAACCTTAGATTTATGTGTAATTATAATTTTAATGTATTAAAATTTCACCCTTTTTCTAATGCTAGGGTGTGGTGTTTTGATATTGGACGTTGTGCTGTGAAAAGCAACAAAGATGGGAGACAAATGCCATGGATTTGAATATGATATTGTGTGTCTATAGACTTTGGGCTACATGGTGTATGCAATATTATTTACCAAAGTTACCAAAAACACAATCCTAACTCTGAAACCAAACTGCAAATTTACAATCTAATGCAAAAGAATGGACACTTTCAAATTTCTTGTTGTGCTCATTTTCCAAGCAAAAATAAGTTTCTGCACAGTATTTATTTGCTATAAAACATAAAAACCAAATGTGTCATATCTTTTGTACTTGCCACTATTTGTTGGATTTATGCAAATAACAACTGTGCATTAAAATGTGTAGATGTTTGTAAATAATTTCTGGACCACTGGTGTCAAATAATAATCAAGTTATTATTAAGTTTTCAGACATACTTGTGCAACTATAATAAAATTATCTTCAATGTTTGGCCAAAACAATGGTGGAAACAGCAAGCCAGGCTATAAAATCCCCATTACGGAATACCGTTGTGTGGGCTGCATCAGGAGCTACTTCCTCAAAAGTAGTGACAACAGTGGTTTGCTTTGATTAAAAAAGGAACAAGATACTTTTGGAACTTCACTTTGGTTAACCCTAACATTTGACACTGTTTATCTAATACAATGTATTATCTCTAACAGAAAATTTCCCTCGCATTGCTTGGTTTTTTCATTTGTATCCAAATACTCGGTAAACCAACAGCTCAAGTATTTCCCTTTTCCCAACAACTCTTCCGTATGAATCAATAACGTTTATGACTATGTAAATTTTATCTTAATTAAATGCTTTTGTTCTTATCTGGGTCATCTAGGGGCTGACACTAACCCTTGGTGAATGGCAGGAAAACTCACCAAACAGTGTGCCAATCAATTGCAGGGCATCACACCATTGACTCACTCACACCTAGGAGCAATTTTGAGCAGCCAAACCGCCCACTGAAATGTATTTAGCAAGCCTGGGAACAGTATAAAGTGAAAATTAAAAGTCAAATTTAATAAATCAAACTCTTCACAGATAGTGACCAGATCTGTGGTTTGAACACAGTACAATTTTCAATTGGCCAGGAAAAAAAATCAACTTAAATGTTGTTTTTGTCATAAGTATAAAAATATTCCTCAAAAGTGCTATAGCAACACTAATTTTAGGAACTCAAAACACTTGATTTAGCTTGAAAGCCATTATACAAATTCAACATATGTTAAATACAGTAATTACCAGTATAACACCAACATGTCATTTATATCCTGAAAATTAAACATCACAAACATAAATCATTATGTACAAAGACAGCAAAGATGTAAATGAGAACAGAATTGGTTGCTGTGAAGTGACAGGACTAAAAAGTGTAATGCCGTTACACTCATAGGCTGCATCATTTTAACCTGATCAGAATCAGGAACTCCCATTGCAGTGTGAAGCGTTAGTGAGGGGTATTATAGTGTTACTTTAGACACTCCTGTCACCATTTCATTTTCTTTTCTCTATTAGGCTTATAAAAATAAAATAATATAAAATAGTGCAAAACAGAACTGTAGCTGTAACTGTATGACTGAGAAGATTACCTGACAAAATGGATGTAATTTCTTCAGTAAGTAACTTTTTTAACTATAATGTAAACATCTAGGAAAGGGATTAGATACTTAAGCACAGATGCCTAACACTAAATATTTATAACATGTAAATATTTTATATTGTATGTATGTAACAAGTTGTTTGTCTAATGTGAGCTGCTGTAACAAAGAAATTTCCTGCAAAGTATCTGTCTGTCTAACACCTTTTTAAACTACTATTTCTCACAGTTGTACTATACAATAGTGGAAGGATTATACAAGTAATTAGATTAAAATAAAATTATGTTGATGTTTAATAAGAGAAAACATTTCTGCTGTGTATGTATGCTGATGTTGTTGTTTTGTTGTACATTTTGAAACTCTTAGTCATCAGAAGAAATTATTGCATATGATCAAGTTTACCGGCCACCTTATGATTTTTACCCATACATACCCCCTGATGCTGATGGTCATATTGGTAAGTAATAAAAATAATTGTTGTTTTTTAGTTTGTGCAATTTTTTTTTGGCTTTTTATTGGTAAATACTTTAGACAAAGGCATCAAAAACAAGTTATTTATATTATTGTTGGTAAAAGACAAATTTTCTCAGATTTAAGAACTAATGGCAATAACTAATCATCACTTACTTAAGAACACATGGATGTTGTACTTAAGAATGATTTATATATATATATATATATATATATATATATATATATATATATATATATATATATATATATATATATATATATATATATATATATATGTATTATGCCCTGTTCAATAAACAAAAAGCTTTTAAAAAGTAATTTCTAATTGGTCTTTTCAAAAACATTGTTTTTTACATTTATATTTTATATACCTAACATTTAACCTTTGTTCATTTTACTTTATTTTATTATTATGTGAAATAATAAATTTCATAGATATTTACAAGTTATACAACAAGGTTCACATTCTATACAAATCTTTCTTCTAATGATGCAAGAGGTCTGCTTTTCAAGAATTTTTTGTAATGTATCTGGTTAACTGTAAAACCAGATTAGAAGAAGAACGCTTAATGTGCTAACCAATTTGAGGGACTTTTTGCTGCTTTGTGCATGTTGGAATATTGTGGATTTATTGTGTTGTATTTCTATACATTTCTACCTTTCTACCTTGCCTTGGTGGACTTTGAGATATGCTTGGGATTATTGTCCTGTTGAAAGATCAAATGATGCCCAAGCTTCAGCTTTCTCACAAAAGGCATGACGTTTTCTTCTAGAATTTCCTGATACTTGATTGAATCCATCTTGCCCTCCACACACTGCAGGTTTTTAGTGGCAGAGGAAGCAAAGCAGCTCCATAGCATCATTAAATCATGCTTCACTGTAGGCAGGGTGTTCTTGTCAGCATATGCTTCATTGTTCACCCTGCAGACATACCACTGATCCACAGGCCTGAAAAGTTCCAGTTCTGTTTTACTGGTCCAGAATCCCCCAAAAATATGTGGCTTATTTATATGGTTTTGAGCATACTGGAGCTAAGTGTTCTTGTGCTTTTGGGCCAGTAAAGGTGTATTTCTTGAAGTTTGGTCATGGAGGCCTTCAGTGTTTAGTATGTGCTTTACTGTGCAAATGAAAACCTCAGTGCCAGCTGCTACCAAACCTAGCTGTACATTTTTTGCAGTCTCTTGAGGCTTTTTTGAGGCTTGACTTAATTTGCTTACCTCAATGCATTTATTGCATTTAACAGAATAATGGCTAATTGATATTTTTGTAAGTAAATCATATTTATATACTTTTCATAATGCACTAGCAGTAAGCAGGTTTCCTGTGGTTTAACACATTAGTCTAATATGTAAGCCCAAATGACTATTAAGTGTTAAAAATAAATGTACTCAAACTTCATGAATATACTTACAATTATTCAGCTGAACTTAATAATACTGTAATATCCAAGTCTGTGACATTAGGGGGAGGGGCTTCCACTGACAATTTGCACAGAGCTCCCAGCATATTTAGCATCTAATAATTATTACTAAAAGTTATTCAAATGTAAATGTATTATGCTTATTGTGGCATGTGGTTTATGTGGTAGCATTACTTATGTACGGTCATGCCTATACAATAATAAGTTATCTATATGAAGCTACGTTCACCAGCCTATTATAATAAACAGTTAGACTTAATTGGTCGCAGGTTTCTTTTTATAAAGAAAACATTAGAGTTAAATAGTTTAAGGGCAGTTTTTTAAGTTGCGATAACTGATAATACATTTAAATAAGATAAAATCATGCATATCAGTTTCTGCAATACTATATAATTTACAATTATTCTACAATTGCTGCAATAATTCTTTCTTTTTTTTAAATTAAACTCCACCCCATTTAGACTTGATTTTGACTTGATCTTGGCTATTTGTGGTCATTGACTGATTCAATGTTTTAAAATCTAACAATAAAAAACTATTAGTAGAGTAACCTAATTCTTTCATTTATTTATCTTCTAATTCTCTTAAAAACACTAAATATTCTTCTGTTTTGTTTCCAGAAAGTACATGGGATTACCACCCTGATCATACCCACCAAACTGAGCTGGAAGTTTCTTCTAGTAGTCACTTTGCTGAACTGCATCCTGCCACTTATTACTACAGTGATGTGGAGTCCTACCACCCACCTCTGGATTCAGGACTAAGTGCTTTTGTTCCTGTGGTTGGTCCTCAGGTTAATCTTCTCATATCTTCTTATAAACTAACATTCATATCATTTATTTAGTTCCAATTAGTCTTTAATTAAAAAAATAAAAATAAAATGCACTGAAATTGTGTTATAACATATATATTATTAAATAAGGAGTTCTCTGAAGTGTTTCCTTAGCTTAGCATGCAACCACTTTTCCTCTTTAAAGGCTAGTTGCCTATGTTTAACATACACTGCCATAAATTTTGAGACTTCCCATATGCAACATGAAATTAACTATTTGCTCTCTTTGGAACTGTTAGTTAGAGCTCATTTATAGACAATCCATGCTATAGGTGAAATCAATAAATAAAAACTCACCTCTGCAGCTGTGCTTGTACTCACTTTAAAGTCAAAACCCTTTTCATGTGGTATATCAATTTGTCCACTTGTAAATTGTCTGTTTATAATGTTAAATACACAAGCAACACAACCTGCAGTATAATAATCTAAAATCTCAAGTACAAATGAGTTTGATGCTTAAAGAGTTTAATGATGTTGAAGACAATGAGTGATTGTGAGACATGTGATGAAACGTGCTGAAACTTACACAGATGAGCATGAGACAGGATGTGATAGACGCCATCTGCACTGAGAACCACTGCAACACTAAACTCACTTACTGATTGCTCAATGTGGTCTTTTCCTGACTGAGGACTGTGGTCACTGGCATGGCTCAATCAGGGACAGACAGCAAAATCAGTGTGCAAACACACACATACATGCACGCACGCACACACACACACACACACACACACACACACATGCACACAAAATACACACAGTTTTATTTAAAGTGTTGATCAGGCTATTTAAAAAAATAAATTAGCTAAGCTATAAATTACTTCATTAGTTACATGGGCAAGGGATTACATTGGAAATCCTTTTACAAACACTACAATACGGAGTTACATTCACAAATGCCACTTAAAATTTTACTTCGCAAAAAAGAACCCTTATGTTAACCATGTCCAGAAATGGCATTGAGTTCTCTGGGCTCTGAGGTATCTAGGATGGACCATCACAGTGGAAACGTGTATTGTGGTCAGATGAATCAGCATTTCAGATCTTTTTTAAAAGAAATGGACACTGTGTGCTCCGGATCAAAGTCAAAAAGGACCATCCAGACTGTTATCAGCAACAAGTCCAAAAGCCAGGGTCTGTCATGGTATGGGGCTGTGTCAGTGCCCTTAGCAAAGGTCATTTACAATTGTGTGATGGCAGCATTAATGCAGAAAAGTACATTGAGATCTTAGAGCAACATATGCTGCCTTCAAGACGTCATCTTTTCCAGGGACGTCCATTTCTTTTTCAACAAGACAATGCAAAACCACATGCTGCACACATTACAAAGGCATGAAAGAGGAGGGTACGGGTACTGAACTGGCCTGCCTGCACACCTGACTGTCCCCTGTAATGTTGCACACCTTAAGACAAAATAACACCTAAAACACTTAATTGCTTGGTATTCTGGGTGTCAAAATGTCTTATAAGTGTTGTAAGAAGGAATGGCAACATTACAAAGTGGTAGATGCTTTACTATCCCAACTTTTGTGGAATTTGTTGCAGGCCTGAAATGCAGGAATGGAAATATTTTAACAAATAAAAGACCAGAAGAAAACAAAATATCTTGGGTCCATACTGTATGCAATTAAATAAAAGTAAATGTTTCATTTTCCATACTGCCCCATTTCTTCTGATTTGAGGTTGTGGATAGCTACACTACAAACCGTGTGCCAGTAAAAAGGGGTTTATATGTGATAGACCAGCGCCTCGTTTCCCAGTGTGCAATCACTCATTTCACCCAGTTTTTCAGGTGGAAATCTTTGGAAATGCATTTAAAGTCTAGCTGCAACGCAGTAAAAGACATGGAACTTCTCTGTGTTCATATGGATAATAAAACTTTAAAATCAACATTAGCATATTTGTTTACTTTTAATTTTGATTGTTTCCATAGATTTATAAACCCACAAGGATATGTTAAGTCAATGTAAATGTCAGTAAAATAAAAACCTACAAATGATAAAAAAGCAGTGTTAAAAAATGCAAATTACTGCAGAACTCCAACTAGTCCTAAATAAACAGTTTACTAACTACAATGCACACTGTGATGTCATTACAACAATATAATATGATATTAGTCTTTTTCAAACCAGTCACCCAAACAAAATGCACATTAATAAAGTAAACAGATTCACCACGAAACATGTTTGTTGGATAGTAAATTAATAATATATTTCACCATTTGCTTACTTTATCTCCTGTTTTTATTCTTTAAAGATGTATGTTAAGCAACTGCTGATTAATTGGTCCATCAGTAACACTAAGATTTCTTCTCAAAGCTTTTGGAAGTGACTTGACAGTAAATGCCTAAAATCATAAAACAGTCCTTTTGGTATTAAATTCAAGTGACTTGCAATCTTTGTATAACTGTGATGTATAACTGGATCAAAAATACTTTAACTATTTGCACTACTACATGCATTCAGTTCAAAAATAGTGGCACAAGCAACGTATTACTGAGAAATGCTGAGACAAAAATATAACATATTTTAAAAAAATTAAAACGGCATCTTTAAACTGTTTTAGATTGTTTAGTTAGGTTGTTATTAATAAGCAAATTCATTTAATAAGCAGAATATGAAATTAGCTTTAATAATATCACAAAAAATATATAGCTAAGACTTAAAACTGAAAATAAATGTATTCTTGTGTTGCAGTTTAAAAAAAAATCTTTCCTAACACACAGCAGTTCCTCTTTCATTATAAGTATTTCTGTGGTTTCCAAGTATGGGATTGCTGTTTTGTCAACATAGCACATTTTAGACATTCAACAATGATGGAACTTAAAACTGAAATTAAAACACAGTAACAAAAATAGACTGCCTGTAAGTGGCATTTGTTATGTTTATACATAAGAAATACACCAACCAGGCATAACATTATGACCACTGACTGGTGAAGTGAATAACACTGATTATCTCTTCATCACGGGACCTGTTAGTGGGTGGGATATATTAGGGAGCAAGTAATTTTATCCTCAAAGTTGATGTGTTAGAAGCAGGAAAAAAAATTTTTTCTTGTGGGGTGTTCCCGGTCTGCAGTGGTCAGCCAAGGCTCATTGATGCACATGGGAAAAGAAGGCTGGCCCGTGTGGTCAGGTCCAACAGATGAGCTACTGTAGCTCAAATTGCTGAAGAAGTTAATGCTGGTTCTGATAGAAAGGTGTTAGAATACACAGTGCATCAGAGTTTGTTGCATATGGGGCAGCAAAAGGGGAACCAACACAATATTAGGATGGTGGTCATAATGTTATGCCTGATTGGTGTATATTGTAATTGTTAAAAAGGAAGGATTTTGTGTGGCCTGAAAAACAAATTGAATTTACTGAATATTAACTGAATATCAAATTGAAAAACAAACTAAATACCTTATAATAAATATTGTGCTTTTTTAATTGATCCTCTTTTATACCTAAGACACCTGTGCCAGAACGAAAACTGGGCCATCTGTACAAAATGACTTTTTTATAGATTTTCTGTCTGTTTTTGAAGTGTAAGGGAGGCTTCTAAATGCATGTTGTGAAATTACTGAAACTGCTGTAAACCCATGGGTATAACCTTATGCATGTTGTAATATAAAAGCCCTAAAGAGGTGATTGACCCAATCACTATGCCTCCTCCTCTTATGCAATGGGCTCTAGTGTACCTGCTTCCGTCCTGATATTTATGATTAACACAAAGCCATATTGCTCTCGTCCACAGTTTGCATATGTGTCTCACCCCCTATACCAGCACTCGCCTCCTGTCCACTGCAGCACAGACGATGAAGATGCAGGGGGACATAGTCCACCATTTGAGGTGTCTGAGGGGGAGGAGGACCATGATGAACCACATGCCAGTACCTCCACTGGCATTGTAGGTAGGAAAGAAATTAAAATGTGTAATAAAAAGTTTTGCCTGCGTATTTTACCACTAAATAAAAAAAAAAAAGCTAAAATGAGGTTAAATGGGTATAAACATTGCCTTCTGCTTACTGTTTGTGAGGAGTTTGGATTGATCTGCCATGCTGTCATTCTAGTGTGTGGGTTGGCTACTCTAAAGTACCACTATGTGTAAGTGAATGGGTAGTTGAACTGGTGTTCTAATTATCTCCTTAGCTACTAAATCAACCAGTTAACTAAATTCAATTTGTGTTACATTCCACAAGATACACCCAGGCATGATTACTGCCATACATGTTAAATCTAAACATCACTAAAATAGATTCAAATGCAGATGCAAAACTGAAATTTTAAGTCTCAAGTCTGGAAAGGGTTACAAAGCCATTACTACGGCTCTAGCACTCCAGTGAACCACATTAAAAGCCATTGGAGAAAACTTTGAACAGTGGTGACCCTTCAAAGAGTGGCCAAACTACCAAACGTTCATGAAGAACACATCGAATACTCATCCAGGGAGTCACAAAAGTGGAACTTTTTAAAAAACAAAATACAGTGGTACCTTGAAACTCGATGTTAATTGGTTCTGGGAGTGGTGTTGAGTTGAGTTTCAAAGTATTGTTTCCTATAAGGATGTATGGGAAACCTGTTAATGCATTTCGTGGTCTTGTGGAACTGCATATATTTTAGGCTAATGTAAAATAATGGGGTTGTCTTTGACACTTATTCACTAAAATTAACACAAACATAATATTAAAACACTGAAATACAATAAAAAAAAACAGTTAAAATAAATAAAAACACAATAAAACCTGCACTTTACCTTTACTTCTTTATTGTTTCCTTATGCTTTTTAATAGTGGAGATGCTTGATCTTGGAGTACCATATTCCGTTCGGTAAAGGTGCATTTACATGAGTGCTTTTCCGCTTTTTTCCATGTTAAGTTCTGTGGCGGTGCACAGACTTAAGAGTGACTTATTGTACTAAAATAACAAGCAAAGAATTTCATTAGTGGAGAAAGTGTTAATGAGTAGTATTAATTAAGAGAAGTTCAGTGTTCCTATTAATCCACTTTAAGCTTTTTTTTTTGTTTAGCCATACGCTTTTTAGACTTGAAAAAGTTGACTTACAATTTCTCAGAACCATAACACAAGTATAAAAGTGAAATATACAGCTAAACATAGATACATGTGGAGCTTTCAGAGTGGATTTGACAGTTATTCCACACAAATGCAGATTCGTCTCATATGCGCACTTTGACGACGTTTGACAGCACCGCTCAAGTCAAGTGCTGAACAAAACGGCAGTTCATTGTTAATTTTAAATTTAATAAATAATTGTTTAAATAAAGGCTGAACACGTCACATTTAAGGGTACAAATGTCTCCATAAAGTGCATCAGGTTTCAAAGACTGAGTTTAGGGGATGTCAAGTTACAAAGTACCACGGTATTGAATGAAGGTTCTGAATACTTTTGTAAATAAGAGATTTCAGTTTTAAATTATAATAGTTTTTCAAAAACATTTTAGGTTAAAAACCATGTTTTCACTTTGTCATTATGGGCAATTAAGTGTAGATTAATGTTTAAAAATAGCGATTATGTCCATTTAAAACTAAAAGCACAACACAAACTTTGCAAACAGTCAAAGGGTCTGAATACCTTGAACATTGACTGTATATATAAATACATATAATGTTTAATTTCTACAAGGTGGACAGTGTTGAAAAATAAATAAATTGCACTATAATGGGTGTACCTGATCAAATAAACAATTAGAAGTGGGTGTTGCTAGTAAAGAGGCAATTGTTGTAGGTGTAGTTTCTGGGAATCCAGTAGGAAATTCACATTACAAATACTACATGTGCTTTTTTTACAAACCACAGAAAAAGAGTGTAACATCAGATGAATGGGAGAATCCAGAGAAATCTATTAAAAAAGTGTTTTCCCCATTACCTAAACAACGAATAATGAGTTTTCTCTTGGCACAACTTTTAAAGGTCAATCTCACAGTGTGTTACTCATCAAAACGTTTCTAAAAAGTCATAAAATCATAAGTAGTCTTCAGTGAAATGTGGTTTAATAGCTTACTAACTTTAGTACACTGAGTGGTACTAAATAAAATATAGTGCATATAAATGTCATGTAGTGTGCAATTCAATTAAAAGCAATAAGGTCACATTTTTTCTCAGGAAGACCTTGGTTATTTCAGCAAGACAATGCCAGGCCTCACTCTGAACCTGCAACAACAGCGTGGCTTCGTAGACACAGAGTGCATGTGCTTGACTGGCCTCCCTGCAGTCCAGATCTGTATTCAGTTCAAATGTATGCTGCATTATGAAGAGGAGAATTAGACAACAGCGACCACAGACTGCTGAGCAGTCTCGTATATATTATAGTTTATCATTTCTACCTTAACAAAATCATCAGTGTTTAATTTGTTGAGTTTGACAAATGTGTTCCAATAATTTAATCACAAAGAACTGAATAGATTAAAATCCCGGGACTGCCATAGGATACATAGAAGACAAAATAAATTTGACTTGACTTGATTTCCCTTACAACTGACTGTAAACTTTTGCTGGTGTCATGCTTCCTACTGAAATGTGAAAAGTTATGAGTATTTTTATTTTGGTCCACCAGGTAACAAGAGGAAAATGCGTCTTTATCAGTTCCTTCTGGAGCTGCTCAGTGATGGGGATATGAAAGACTGCATTTGGTGGGTGGACCGAGAAAGAGGCACCTTTCAGTTCTCCTCCAAACACAAGGAGACGCTGGCCAGCCGTTGGGGCCAGCAGAAGGGCAATCGCAAGAGAATGACCTACCAGAAGATGGCCAGGGCCCTGCGCAATTACAGCAAGACAGGGGAAGTCAAAAAGGTCAAGAAGAAACTGACATATCAGTTCAGTAGTGAAGTTCTGAGGAGGATGTCAGCAGAGAGAAAATATCACTGAAAGAGAAAGAGAGAGATCTAGAGAGAGGATGAACAGATGAAGTCTCTGTTTCTGAAGAACACATGCTGAACATTTCCCCCAACTGCTTATCTCAGGGACTCCACAGATTTTAGGATTATGTCTATGGCTAAGTATGGAACCTAAAATGTTATGGGAAACTAAAGTGAACTAATATTACATAAATGATTGCATAACTCTAAACTACAACTATACACATAGCTTGTGAGGATAAAGCAGTGGTTCTCAATCTGTCAATCAGCTTGGCCTTAACAAAGGTCAAAAGCAAGGCATTTACATTAATTACTAATTTTTATCATTGACTTAAAAGCATGCAGCTCTGTAAACTACTGTCATTGTTTGACAAGGCATATTTCAATATGTTAGGTGTTTCCACCAGTGTGCATAATGTAATTCCTAATAAATAGACCATGGCTTATTAACAGTTCAACAAAATTACAATAGAAAGTAAAAACATCCACACTCCTTGTAGGACTAGCTTTGATCTATTTATTACAAACATTATTTTGCCAACTTACTCAATTTGTTACAACAACTAGGTAAATTATGAATGTGTATCAGTTACTTAATACAGATAAACAGTCCATCTCTTGGTGATGTTTTTAATATGATGGAGTCTGTCCACAGAATAAATGAAATAAATATCTAGCTTACAGATTTGAAATGCACTCGTTACAATGGCCAGGAACACACCAACTGTGTTCACATGATACCAGCCATGTTTCCTATGGAGTGAGGCAGTGCACATCTCACATTTACCATTCACTGCTGTACTAAATCTGACTGAACTTTGACCCGGTATTTACAAACAAATAATTCCAGTAGTCCAAGTTTCAGAGGTTTATGGATCAACCGTTTCCAGGGTGGAACACCAAAATGTGCCTTTATGAAACAGCTAAAAGTAAAAGGGCCGAATTGACAAAATGCAGTATGAGACTAAAGTGGAATTCTGAGTGGTCTATGTGGTGTAAATCTAACAAGGCACATTTTACAAGGCAACATCACCAGCACTGTAAAATACACTATATGGACAAAAATATTAAGACACCTCTTCTAATCTTTTGAATTCACATATTTCAGCCACAACAACTGCAAAGAGGTGCAATATATAAAAAAGGTGCAACTATATAAAACAATTCTATGTTCCTAACTTTGCAGCAACAGTTTAGGGAAGGTTCTCCCCCTGCACAAAGCAAGGTCATAGAAACACTGTGAACTTGTTTACTTCAAGTAATGCACATCCATTACATTAATACATTGGATTCACCTCTTGGATTTTTGTGCACTTTGTGTTGTGGATTTCATTTTGAATTAATATAGTTGCTATTTTTTACCCATTTACACTTAAAACAACAAATTTTTTATTGCATTTTACAAAATGTCCCAACATTTCCGGTAATGGGGTTTGTACATAGGAACAGGAAACAGGGTTATTTTAGAAAGCTAGACGTTATTAAGCAGGAACATCCAGGAACAGGATGTAGCAGACTGTAAAATGCTATTAAACTACCACTAACTAATCACTCAAAAGTGCAGTTCGGCAAACGATTGTTCTTTTGCATACTATGCTGCATAATACAACATTATAAAAACAGTGCCCCCTGTAGGTTTAAAACTTCTGTTGCATCCTCAATATTTACAACTTATAAAGTAAAAACACAGAAAACGGTACATAGATCCACATTTTATTTGTTTTTAAACAAAGCCATCTATAATTTAGCATAATATAGTGCTTTTACAAATAAAAACATTTGAAATGAAATCTTATTTGAATAAAAATGTTAACGGCTGTATGTGCTCTCAAGGTGATGCGTACAAATGCTTTGTTATTGTTGTGAGTTCTGAAAACAAACTGATCCCCAAGTAAGTATGCAGCCCTCATTTACACAAGTACTCGTGTACACAGGTTGCATTTTAAAACCATTAGCACTACTGAGACCTATTGACTCTTATAGGCCTCCTCAGTCTGAGTGCACAGGGTGCAATATAAACTGAGCATACAGTACATCTGGTATAGTAAGAGGGTGAAGAGCATTTTAACACATTTATGAAACTGTTATTTTGGGACATTGCTGTTTTCGTTACATTACTGGATTGTGCACTGCTTTTTAAATCAGTGTTGTTTTTATAAGAGTCCTACATTCTAGGTAGTGTAAATATGATACACACTAAATATAATAAACACTAGAGCAGCTTCACATTTAGATAGCATGATTTAAACAGAGGTAGTAAAATGTCACAGTAAGAGGTGGTGGACAAGTACTGAATGTACTTAACTCTCAACAAATGCCTCGGCGCATGATTATTAATACACGCTCAAAATAAAACAGCCCAGTTTCCTTCAAATAACTTTGGTTGAGGTGGACAGTTAACACATTTATATGCAAATGGATTCCTTTAGGTGTTTTAAATTCGGTTTTTTTTATTTAGAATGTGTTCAGAATGAGAATTGACTTTGAAATAAGTTTTAAACTGAGACTAGACTTAGGGCACTTATTAATACAAAAATGGCTTTTAGATGCACATCGATTCTAGACAGCTTCAGAATACAAATTTATTCCAAAAAGCAGATGGCTTTATGTAATGCATTTTCAAGTAGATGCATTCCAGAAATGATTAGAATGCACATTAATTCTTCAATGAGTGTTGAATGCTGATTATTCCTTAAAGACGTTTAGAACGTGCAGCGGGTTTTGGTTGATCAGTCTTACCTTTGAGACTATGTCTATTGTTAAAAAACTCTTTACAAATACATTTGTCTTTAAAGGTTTTCACAAATTGAAGCAATACTTGGCATTATGGTGGAAGGTAGAAGATTGAAACAAGTGGACTCCTTATATTTGGGGAGAAGAAAATCAAATACTGCAAAATGTGCAGGTGAAGTTAGAAATGAATATGGACATTGAGATAATGGTTAAATTGACAAGAGTATGGACAAACATGTCAATTAGCACCATCAGCAGCTAGGATTGCCAAAAACCTTGGTCTGGCCAGCAGCCACATATGGAAGTGAAGCCTGGTCAAGTTATAAGAAAAATGCACTCTTTAAGAACAAGTGCATCAGAAAACTGCTGAAGTTCTTATGGAAGAAGATGATGACCACTGAGCAAGTTTACAAGATGACCAGAACGGAAAAGGAACTACACATCAACTAGTCCAGCAAGTTAGGTTACTTGACATATGCTAAGACATTTGTTTGTCATGACCAGTGACAAAAACTTATAGTCCATAAACATGATCTGCTTGTCTCAGGCAGGACTAGTGGTATGTCCACTCCTAAACTGTTATCCAAGCTAAAACACTAAAGAGGTATTAAAGCTGTATGCACCAACATTAAAAAAAAACCTAATTAAAATAATTAAGTTCTATTATACAATCTCGATCCAAGCAATCCTCAAACACCACCCAGAAAAATCTCAGGAACAATATATACTTGTCTTTATATATAAAATATTATCTTTAAAAATTGTTAAGAACTCTTAAGGCCCACTGGATTACTGTGTGAAGTCTTTTTCTTTACATCTGTTTATTCAGGTTATAGAAAAAGTGGGACCAGAAGGTAATGAGAAGGTCTACCTGACTTCTTAGTTTAGCTGAGTTTTGTGAGTTCCTCATCTTTGTTTTAGGTCGAACTGTGGGCCCCTCGATCGGGCCTGTGCAGCTAATTAGTGCTCGTGCAAAGCTGAGAATGATGTGGCTCATGAAATGATTCACAGCTGCACATCAGCCTGTCTTGGCCAGTTCTCTTCCTCCATGCCAGAGTCGTACTCCTCTTCTGCGGCTGACTTGGCTGGAGCCCTACAAATCCATATCCATAATTGAATTTCACAGACATACAGTGGTATATACATCTTTGGTGGCCTTTGCCACCAAATTATGCACAATTTAAACTTTCACATAACAAGGATTTTAGTCATTTTCTCTAGTAATCACAAATGAGTATGTTCTGTGTCATTACCGTATATAGTGTGGCTCACATTTGCCTTGAATCACATTCTTATTAAGCTCTACAGCCACTATATCAGAGTTTGGCACTTCAAACATGGGCTCCAACAGCAGATTTTCCTAAACAACACAACACCATACAGTTAGATATCTGAAAGAGGACATTACATTGAGCTAGAGAGTGGTTGTTATTTACCATGATGGATCTGAGACCCCTGGCTCCAGTCTTCCTTTCAAGAGCCAGTCTGGCAATGGCACTGAGTGCATCCGGAGTCACGTTCAGCTCACACTACAACACAAAGCAACAAAGTTAATGTAACAGACTACAGTAGAGAAGCTTTGGGGAAAGTAGGAAAACTGGTTACGTTTGAACAATAAAGACAAAAAGCTGTGGCAGCTATAAATAATAAAATAAAGTTTAAGCTCTAATATGATTTAAGCTGGAAACACTGTCTTGAGTGTCTTCCAATTAAAATCAAGCCACATTTGAAAGATAGAAAGAAAGATATCCTTTATTTGTCATATATACATATACAGATGTACAGTACAATGAAATTCTTTCTTCGCATATCCCAGCTGGTGTTGGAAGCTGGGGTCAGAGCGCAGGGTCAGCCAACTTACGGCGCCCCTGGAGCAGACAGGGTTAAGGGCCTTGCTCAAGGACCCAACAGTGGCTACATAGCAGAGCCTGGATTTGAACCGCCAATCTTCCGGTTGATAGCCCAAAGCCCTACCCACTAGGCTACCACAGGCCCGTGATGTTGATTTGTATGTTGATATAAATCCAGTCATGAATCAAATTTCTGGCCGTGTGACTAATCAGTCTTGGCATTTGAAGATGAAAAGGGCAACACAATCAATTGTAAAACAGAAATGTTGCTAGCAAGCCAACTGGCTGCCTTCTGCCTCCTCTGTAAAAATACACCTGTATCATTGTCATAGCATCCAAACTGGCTACAGGAGCAAAAGTGAGCACAGTACAAACTTACAAATTGGATTTGGTCACTTATATTTTGCTATTTTAGCTAAAGAACAAAGCATTTCCCAAAAAAGTTATAGCTTCACAGCTTCATTAATAGTAATCTGAAGATGAGTATTTTACCTTGTCCATGCTGAAGAGGGCCTGATACTGAGGCACCACAGCATTGCGAGGCTCAGTGAGAATGCGCACCAGTGCCTGTTCATCCAGGCTGTGCAAAGGTACCACTATGGGCAGACGACCTACAAACTCCGGAATCATTCCAAAATCAATGAGGTCCCGTGCCTCCACCAGCCTCAAGAGTCGATCCTTCTCCTCAATTTCAGCCAGAGCATCCTGCTCACTGCCCGTGGTATTGGCCAGATCGGCCGCTGCTGCTGCGCGACGCCCCTTCGATGAGGAAGTGGGGGAGCCAAATCCAAGATACTGTAAAGGCAGAGTAAATAATAAGCATATGATACCTTACATTACTATTCCTATAAGGTGTATCTGCTAAATGTTTCCCTTTTAATAATAACAATACAATGTTACCTGTTTTAGAAACCTTATTTGGACATACAATCTATGCATTGAAAACAATGTTTTTAAACTGCTAGAGTTTTTTGCAAAGTAAATAACCTTATAGCACCCTTGCTGGTAAACGACTGAGACTTTTAGCAATACTCCTTTTATATCATGATAGCATAACCCATTTAAAAAGTTATTTGATTTATTCTGTACTCAATTACTAGTTTACAGTTTTTTTTCTTTGCATTTGACCTACTATCCCAACTTTTTTGGATTTTGATATTTGTGAATTTAAAACCTGATCAAATTAACAAACTAACTATATTATGATAATATTTATAATCACACACATGGATCTTTTTTAACCAGGTGCTGGCATCCTCACCACCATCTCGTCTCTGAATAAACCCTACCTAAAACAGACAAACTGTGCAGACCTGATATCTGTTGCCATTACCTTCTCATTTTTCCTGCGACTAATGATGCGGTCCAGCCCATTAAAGGCTCCTGATGCCACAAACAGGATGTTGGTTGTGTCCACCTGCACAGTTTCACCTCGCAGCTTTCTGCTGTTCTTTTCTGGAACGTTTACAATTGTTCCTTCCAGGAGCTTCAACAACCCCTGAGTACACAGACATCAGATATTACAAAAAAACTACCGCTAAAGTGTAAAAAGCAGCAATACTATGCTAAAATATGTATTTTTAATACAATTATATGTAATCAGAACTGTGGGGCTTGCCCTCTGTATCTGAATAACATTGTTTCACATTATTTGACACGAGAGAGAGAGAATTTCCTTGCTCTTAAACACTGCAAAAAAGCAGACAAACTGAATTTCTATTTAATGTAATAAAACAAAAAGAAAGACCAAAATATTTACAATAATTTAAGTAGTTGACTCTGTAGAATGGATGGCGTGTCAAGGCAAAACAATTGTGTGGCTAACAAGGTTCCAGACCATCAAGCTTATGAAGTCAGACCGGCACCAATTTTTCTGGCTGACAACCTGTGATTTTGCGCTGTAAAAGTGTCAAACAGTTCAGGATTTTGGCACCAGCACCATGCCAGTGGAAAAGTGCCATGTCAGTTTAGAGGAACCAACACATCAATCATCTGCTAATCCATGCTCCCTCTGCTGGTCATAAATAGCAATGCAGACTGGCATGATTCTGTATCTGTTGGTAAAGATATGATCCTATCCCAGGCCCATAAGTAGCTGAGTGGGACATTAGCTCTGATGTGTATGTGCATGTCAATGGAGGGATAACCTCTGAAACATTCTGACCTGCTGGACTCCTTCTCCTCCAACATCTCTGAGCTGATGAATTCCTGGTACACTGCCAATCTTATCCACCTCATCCAGAAACACTATTCCTGTGGACCAGCATAAAAGTTTGTATGAAAGTGAAACTGCACCCCCAGAGCCTATCTACTACATCTAGTACATGGTTTGGTGCCTTGTTGATGTGAGAAGGCTATCAAGGGACACATTTTGTGTATCAAGGAGGGAGAGTTTCAGGGTCTTTCATGGCAGAAAACTCTTAGCAGAGGTGTCAGATTAAACATACTATCTATATTGAGCAGCAGCAATATAAGACACTTTCAATGTGAACGATCACAATGGTGCAATGACAGCAATGACAATAACTTAACTGCATAGAATAAAAAGCAATGGTAAACCACATCATATATAGAAACCCAAATATATAGAAACAACAGAATGACAGTCAGTATAGTGCCAGAAGATGAGAGCCTCAGGTCAGACGGCAGTCAACTTTTAACTAAGGAAGAACTGAAGATTTCTCTTAGTACAGCTTGCAGGTATGATGTGGCTAGGTTAAAGCCTTATAGATGACTGCTTGCTGTAGTTGACAAGTTGACAAAATCACAATCGGAACTTAAAATGTTTGACGTATGAATCATGGCAGGCTAGAAAGATATTCTTCAGTTAAGAGAGGCTGGCCTGCCATTTTTTAAAAATAAACAATTCATACACATTGCAGCATTCGCTATTCTTTTTTCGCTATTTTATTTATGCATTTTCTCCCCTTTTCTCCCAATTTAGCATACTGAAAACCCTGATCACGTCTGAGAAGTGTATATTTGCCTGACACACAGTCCTTCCAACGTGTGTGCATTTCACCAACCCCTTCATATTCGTCTATACTTTAGGGAATCCAAGCGTGAGGCCAGTCAGGCGCTGACCCCTTCGTTACTTGACTTCCGTACAGGCACTTCAGGCTACTAACCAGGGGTCTTACACAGCGTCAAAGACTCCACCTCCTTTTCAGTCCTGTCTTTTCTTACCCAGCAGACTAGTGGCCAATTTTGTCTGCCTCAGGCACTGCCAATTGTGCCTGCTAGGGGGCACCCTAGTTGACTGTTAGCAGAGCTGAGATTCACAATCCATACACACCACCTTAAACAGCAATCTAAACAGTAAGCCACATCTAGAATCATGTTTATTTATGTTCATTTGAATTTTGATCATATTGTGACATTAAATTTGCCATTATGACAGAAAGTCTGACCTGTTGTGAGCAAATGTTATCTTACAGATGCAAAGACACTGGCTAGTAAGGAACACATTGCTGATAACAGAATATAAATAGAAGTTCCGGGACCCTATTTTTTTTTACAAATATGTCTACATTACATTATAAATAGATCATTAAAATGTCATTACTACACAGCTAAACAGGCATGTCAACACAAACAAGAAATTTAGGACTGAATCTTAGTCTCTCAGTTCTACTACCACAGTTTGCTGCTCTGATAAATCAGCCTCCCAAACAAACACATTTCACTGTAAAAGTCTACAAAGCATACTTTATTTACTCCCATCAGTAGTGCAAGCATGGACTGAGGATCAAAGTATAAAAACACATCGACATTTACATCATTGTGCTACAAGTCGGCCTGAAATCTTTTACATACAGTTAATTATTTTAAAGTCATGTTTTACACTTTGGTTACATTCATGACAGGACAGGCAGTTACGGTTTACACACGATTTATCAGTTCAAGTTTAATGTCAAACACCATCACAGGCAATTTTGTATCTTCAATTTATCTAACCTACATGTCTTTGGACTGTGGGAGGAAACCGAAGCTTCCACAGCAAATCCACACAGAACAGGGAGAATATGCAAACTCCACACCGAAAGGACCTGGACCACTTCATCTTGGAATAAAACCCAGGACCTTCTCGCTGTGAGGCAACAGTGCTACCCACCAAGCCACCATGCAGTTCTCTTTCATGTATAGAAAGCACCTGTACATCTAATAAAAACCCTTGAGCAAGCCTTTTCTAGCAGTATGCAATTTTCATAACAGGCGTGATACTGCTCCTTTGTCAGATCATATTTATTGTGTCCTACATACACTAAAAAGATTTTTGCCTTATATTAGAAAATACAGCTAAAATGTAGTGTTCTACCTTAAAGTACCCACCTTGCTGTGCCTTCTCCACTGAGTAGTTAGCATCTTGTAGCAGCTTGGCAATAACAGACTCAATATCCTCACCAACGTAGCCTGCCTGGGTCAGTGTGGTACAGTCACAGATAGCAAAGGGGACATCCAGACACCTTGCCAAAGTCTGTGCCAAAAGGGTTTTACCTAAAAGCAAATCATAAGCAACATCTAAGACAAACTTTTAGGATGAAAGTATAAATCTTGGTATTTTCTGATTTTGGTTGATGTAGTGGGTTTACTTCTGGTGAACTTGTGGTGGGAGTTTCCTCATCCTGGTGTACTACAGTAAGATTTGTGTTAACAACTAAATCTGTATCTTTTGTAGTCGCCATTCGTTGACCTTTGCATTTTGTGGTGGGCAAATCAAATGTGTCCATTCTCAAAGACCCAACCTAGGCTACAGGCTGTTTAAAATAGATCTACTGTACATGACAGCACAAGATATCTCCCATATGCCAATAGCCTATTGATTTTTCTATCCCATGTGATTCTTTATCCTCTTCTTAAATGCAACAGGACCCTCCCTCTAGGCTTACTGAGGCCCCCCTGGTTGAGAACCACTGGTTTAGGGTGGTAGGTTTTGTGTTTGCTATTTGCTGAGCTCTGCTTTAGATCAATAGGTCGCGATACTGTTCCGCTAATACTGACTGCTTCCATTAGACTACATTTCACTTGGCCTTAGTAAGGGCAGTGCTACCCACACCAACACTTTCTGGAACATGTTAATTGCTACACCATGATACCAATGCACTTGTACATGTCTCTGGTGGACAGGGAAGAGAAATCTAAATCAAGAATGTAGGACCAATACTTCAGGCTACAGAAAGTCACCAAGTCTGCTAACTCTGATTATAGCAGCTTTAAAACAATGACCTTTTTAGAGGTTCAAAAGAAAGAAGACGTCTTTAAAAAGCTGCGTTTCCCATACCTGAGCCTGTAGGGCCAAGTAGCACAATGTTACTTTTCTCCAGCTTGATGTTGTTGTGTGTAGAGTCCAGCAAGTCGCCACCCCTTTTCTCCTGTGCTGGTTGATGGGTGCCATGTTGCTGGACAGAGGCACCAAGAGCGTTGTCATATTGACTGATGCCAGTAATCTGCAGCAGCTCTGTTAATCAGCATTTAATAACAATTTACAAAATTACCAAATGATGGCTTCTAACAGTCTCAGAACATACAGTACATACAGTATGCTGTGATTAAGATGAACTTACTGGTATATTTGTATTCATCTTCCCGTCTTCTGGTCTCCTGCTCTACAGAAACAGAAGAACAAATGACCTTCATATTAAAACATTTTACATTAGACGTGGAAAAGGAAGGCCAAGCATTTAAAGCCTGTACTGGAGAGCAAGTAAGATGGGAATACTCAACAAAGTAAATTAGGCATCTGTGATGGTGTGTTACCAGTGAAGACATCTGAGTAATACTTCAATTCACTACTGTGTCAACCAGTCAAACCAGCTTGTATTGAAAGCGGTGTGCACAGACATTAAATGTTTTTTTTTCATAGCAATACAAAGAGACTTTGACTGATTACCTTATTAATATAATGGTATATATCTATCCTACAGGATTAAACTCTTCCAGAATGATGACAACATCCTATACATGTTATAGCGCATAAGAGTTTCCAAATGAATAAAATGTAAATGACATGCTATAAAATTTGGAGACACCAGATCTTAACCCCATTTAACCTATTAAAGATTTTGGAGTTAGTGAACACTGATCAGCCATTACATTAAAACCACCTCGTTGTTTTTACACTTGCTGTCCATTTTATCAGCTCCACTTACCATATAGGAGCACTCTGTAGTTCTACAATTACTAACTGAAGTCTGTTTCTCTGAATACCTTTCCCCCTGTTCTTCAATGGTCAGGACCCCCACAGGACCACCACAGAGCAGGTATTATTTAGGTGGTGGATGATTCTCAGCACTGCAGTGACACTGACATGGTGGTGGTGTGTTAGTGTGTGTTGTGCTGGTATGAGTGGATCAGACACAGCAGCGCAGCTGGAGTTTTTAAATACTGTGTCCACTCACTGTACACTTTGTTAGACACTCCTACCTAGTTGATCCACCTTGTAGATGTAAAGTCAGAGACGATCGCTCATCTATTGCTGCTATTTGAGTTGGTCATCTTCTAGAGTCTTATCAGTGGTCACAAGACGCTGCCCATGGAGTACTGTTGGCTAGATGGTTTTGGTTGGTGGACTATTCTCAGTCCAGCAGTGACATTGAGGTGTTTAAAAACTCCATCAGCATTGCTGTGTCTTATCCACTCATACCAGCACAACACACACTAACACACCACCACCATGTCAGTGTCACTGCAGTGCTGAGAATGATCCACCACCCAAATAATACCTGCTCTGTGGTGGTCCTGGGAGAGTCCTGACCATTGAAGAACAGCATGAAATGGGGCTAACAAAGCATGCAGAGAAACAGATGGACTACAGTTAGTAATTGTAAAACTAGAAAGTGCTTCTATATGGTAAGTGGGGCTGATAAAATGGACAGTGAGTGTAGAAACAAGGAGGTGGTTTTAATGTTATGGCTGATCAGTGTTGCTGTATGGTGGCATAGCAGCTTACTAAGACACTTGATGTTGATCTCTATTTTAAACTATTCATTATGTATAATTTATCTGTTATATTTATTTACCCGTGGCTAAAAAAGCTCCAAAACAAATGCTCCATGTTTTCATTGCTAATTTATCAACATGTGAGGTATTGCCAAGTATCTGTGCCCATCACTAGTCAGTTGTGAAACCAGAAGAGCCAGCTTCAGCACAGCTTGCCTTCATTTCTCATTAATGCGCAAAACAAAGCTGTTCTACTGCGGTTTCATGTATCAAAACAAAATAAGTGTTACTTATCAATAAACAAGGCTGTCTTTAATCAAGCTAAACCACAAAAGTTTATAGTAGCACCAACCCCGAGGAAAGAGGGAGCTTTGCTTCTCTGCCTCTGTTTGCTGCTTGCCTGCCACAGGGAGGTTGTTGTAGATCCTTTTGTAGTGGTTGTACACAGCAACTGAGAGCACCTTCTTGGCATATGACTGGCCAACAACATACTTATCAAGGTAGGCAAAGATCTACAGTAAAACAATACAAAAAAAGCATAGTTATATCCACAGTTTTATCCACACACATTGGGGTCGCTCACTATATACAATAACAGAACACAGTTCCATCAGGATTGCAGAAGAATTGCCATTCCTTGCAGGTTGGCATTCAGTCTCATACCTTTTTAGGGGGTGGGGGAGGTTTCTGAGCAAATGCCAGTTGAACAGCTTCAGCAGCAGATTCTGCTTCCTTGTTTAGACTCTTCTTAGAGTCAGATTCCGAAAGCACCACAAAAAAGTGATGACATTTTTCACATTTCACAAATCTTGTAAAAGCTAAAGGGGCAAACACACACACATCCAAACAATTACAAAAAGACATTGCTTTCCACTTTATATCTTATGTTAATGAGAGATCATTAGGTATGGGTCAAGATAACACAAACACAAGTACAGTGGATATAAAAAGTCCATGCAACACTGTTACAATGGCAGATTTTTGTGCTGTATTAAAATGAGATAAAGAATTTCAACTTTTTCCTACCTTCATTGTGACCTATTATCTGTGCATTTGAAAAGCAAAATTAAATTGCTGAGAGAGTAAAAATAAAGTGAAACATATTGACTTGGAAATCTCTGCCCACTCATCTTGGCAAAAGTGTTCTAAATCTGTCAGATTGTGAGGCCATTTCCTGTGCACAGCCTTTTTCGGGTCACCTCACAGATTTTTAATTGGATTCTGTGTTCTGGTTGAGCCATTCCAAAACTTTGATCTTCCTCTGGTAAAGCCATTGTTTTGTTGATATGGATGTATGCTTTGGGTCAGTCATGCTAAAAGGTAAAATTCCTCTTCATCTTTAGTTTTTTTACCCGAGGACTAAAAGTTTTGTACCAAAATTGACTGATATTTGGAACTATTCATAATTTCCTCCACCTTGACTATAGCCCCAGCTCAAGAAAAACAGTCCCAAAGCGTGATACTGCCACCACCATGCTTCACTGTGGGTATGGTGAAGTTTTGGTGAAGCACAGTGTTGTTTTTGCACCAAACATACCTTTTGGAATTATGGCCAAAAACTTGGTTTCATCAGATCATAACACAATTTCCCACCTGCTTTTGGCAAATGTGATTTGGGCTTTTGCAAAATGTAGCCCTGCTTGAATGTTTTTCTTTGTAAGAAAAGGCCTTGCCCCTCTACCCCCCAGCCCAGACATATAAAGAATATGCGAGATTGTGGTCACATGTAGTACACAATCAGAACTTGACAGAAATTCCTACAGCTCCTTTAATGTTGCTGTAGGCCTCTTGGCAGCCTCCTCGGCCAGTTTTTTTTTGTCTTTTTATCAAGTTTAATCAAAAAAGGGAAACACAGTTCTTAGTTATGGCAGTAGAACTGGAACACTGTACTATTGGTGACGACCGGTAGTATAAGTTACTTTGTCTGCTGTCAGTCTGTGGGATAGTCTTAGTATTTAGTACTGTAATTTCCCTGTTAATATGTATAATTAATCACTTATAATAACGTGTATCTCTCTTGTTTTAATTTTATATTCTCTAAACTGTAGGGTATATTTTACTATATTTTCCTTTAGTTTTCATGTTCTTAATTGCTTATCTCTCTTGTTTTAATTTCATATTTCTTAAATTGTAGGGTATATTTTACAATATTTTTTTTTAATTTTTCATGTTCTTAATTTTTTATCTCTCGTTTGAATTTCATGTTGTCTTAATTGTAACTAAATGTTTGCAAGGAGTCTTTCTGAGGTTCTAGATCTCAGGAATGTTTTAATGCTTTTAATTTTTCCTTATGTAAAGCACTTTGAATTGCCACTGTGTATGAAAGGTGCTATACAAATAAACTTGCCTTGCCTTATGTGACTGTTGTTCCATATTTTATCCACGTGTTTATGACAGCCTTAACTGTGTTCCGTGAAATATGTAATGCCTTATTTTTTTAGTATCCTTCTCCTGATTGATTTAACCATGAGATCCCTTTTATAGCTTATAAGCTCTTTGTAGACCATGGCTTTTGCTGTAGAATGAAATGCAAGTAAATGTCAGGAAAATCCTACTAGAACAGCTCAACTTTCTATGGGTTAACCAGAGTCACTTTGATGGCAGGTGTCTCTGACTACTATTCAACATCTGAATGTTACTGGTTCATTCTGAACACAGCCAAATCCCCAATTATATCCCTATTTTTTCCCTTCTATTCAATTTGTTTTTTAATTGAATTGCACATATCATAGGTCACATTAAAGGTGGAAATAAGTTTGAAGTGATTGTTTTATTGTTTACATTACAAAAAACACCATTTTAAAAGGGGAATGTAAACTTTTTATCCATTGCTAGTGCAGAAGCCTCGACAATACAGCCAAGGCAAAGTACAGCAAAGTACTGCAGCACAACTGATATTCAAACTTATTTTAATGTACTTACACACAAATGTTTCTACATGTGTGCAGAGGTCTCCACATCGGGGGCAGCGGAGCTGGCTTCCTCCTTTACCTGTCCCTCCTGAACCCACTGACTTCTTTCCAACCATCTCTGTTACATTCTTCTGCACAGAGAAGTTCAGGGTCATTATGGTTAACCAAAGCTATAAAACATATTGCTTTAATAAATGTAATTAACAGCCTTTTTAATTAAGTATGACATGACCAATCATGTCAGATGCCCGACTGGCCGATAGCACAGCTGAAAATTTAAAACCTGGATCTCAGCAGTAGTGGGCTAGCGGACATTACCAGTGTGCAATCTGAGCGCCCACCAGCTAAAACTGAAATTAAAATACATTAACACAAATATATCTTAATAAAAATAAAAATTAATAAACTCAAAAACTAAATTGAAATTCATATGAAAAATAAATTTTATTAAAACAAAAATCCATTTTAAAATAATCAAAACGGTTTTACATGTTTGGTGTTTTACCTTTCCTCCATCACTGGAGCCATCTTTTGGTGTGTTCTCCTTGGAGGCAAAACACAGTGCACTTTCTGAGAATGATCTGACCTGCACTGCTGGAAGCAGATGGGCTTCATGACTCGCTCCTCTGCTGAGAGTGTACAACTGAATATGTGAACATGAAAACCCTGCAATCACACAAAAACATTTATTTTAAATATAACCTGTACACACATCGGTCATGTCTCAGCTTAAAGGTAAAGAAATTGTAGTTATATTTTAGGAATGCAGTCTTATGAGTCAGACAGTGTGTTAATACAAAATACTTTTTACATGTGAAGCACTCGCAGTGTGGTAGTGTCTGTGTGACTGGACCAGTAACACTGGTGATTTGCCTCAATGGCACTATGTGTCTCTATATTTCTCCAGTGTTGAACAGCTGGATGAATGACATAAAAACAGGTTTGGTGTTAACGTTCATTGTGTGTATTAGAAGTGTAATCACTATAGGTGCTAAAATCAAATTACGTACTAAATATACTTATAATACAATTGCAATCAGAACTATTTAACTCCCCCATCAGAAAAGATGTTGTGGTAATATGTAGGGATGCATTAATACCATTTTTTCCCAACCGAGTACAAGTACAAGTACATGTATTTTTGTACTTGCCGATACCGATACCGATACCAATACCTATTGGATCAGATATCTGACGTGCTAGAAAAATCGATCCGGTCGCCGAGCGCTCGGCGAGCCGGTCGGATCGAGTTGTTGGGTAGTTCACACTTAGCGATCGAGAGCCGAGTTTTGATCGCCAAGCGAACGCCAAGTTGCTCCCGAGCCGGCAAATCTAGCGCCGACCAGTCGCCGAGCGAAAATCAGGGCAAATATCGTGTAGTGTGAACTAGGCATAACGCAGCAAAGTGCACTAGGCACACGGTATCGGATGTTTAGTATCGGAGTCTCGTTTGCGAGTATGAGTACAAGTTAATGAGCGCGGTATCGGGCAAATACCCGATACCAGTATCGGTACTCATGCATCTCTAGTAATATGTATAGTCTGTAAGTCTTTTGCAGTAACAGTGGGGTTTTTCTTTGCTGTCCTGATGAGATTGCTGAATTTTTAGACAAAATTTTGCACCATAAGTTTGGAACTACCAGACAATACTCCCAATGGTGTCTCTAGGAATCAAGGTTTTGGAAGACTTCTTATACCCCTTGCCCACTGGGTGTAATTAAATATTCTCTTCTCTCAGCTTTTGTGACAGCTTCTTCATTTTCACCATGGTTGCAACCCTGAACAAATTTTTGAGTGATGTTTATATAACATCACAGCTAAAGCAAACGATAATAATTGAGTTCCCAATGGTTTAATCATGGTGTACCCCCAACTGCTATTTTATATATACATAAACAGAATAGGAAATCAACTGGTCACATACAGAAACCTAAGGTTCCATTTTAAGGCAAAAAACCCATAATTTTTTATTTAATTGATAATTTTATCATGATTTTATAGTATGAAAAGGAATTTTTAATTTAAGAAAATCTGTCTAACAGTTTATTAAGCCATATTCAGGTCAATATTGGAATATAATTGTAATAACTGTATGTAACTGTATTATAATTGTGCAGGTCATTCTACTTTAAAACTAATTCAACATCAATAAAAGTAAGAAAAAGAGACAATACATTTCACAAAAGCTTATCTTGAAATCCACTCCGATATCCACTCATAAACTCAACTCTTACCCCAGACACCTTTCTCTAACACCAAACAAATAAGTGCATTTATGTTTCTTCATTTATCATCGACAATTAATTTGGTCTTAAAGAGTCATGGTCATTTAGAAGTTGTTCAAAGTGAGATAGCAAATAAATATAGATATATACAATAGTTTTACTTATAATTTATTGAACTTAAATAATTGGTTATAATAGAACTGAGAGTAAAATGCCAACCAAACATCAACATTAATCTGACACTTTTAAAAGAGGGGAAGAGTGTAAACAAACAAGCTACTTCAGGAATTAAGGGATATATTCACACAAGGTACATTTTCACAAGAATACAGTTAAACACCAATCTGGATCTAATCCATTATAAGGTCACTATACAGTGCAGATTACACAGGGATCTGTGTTGAGGCCCTTTTGTACTTGTAAACAATCAACTTTAAATTGTGCAGGGTGAAAACCAACCACTAACAACTCCAATGTAAAATAAAATTCACAACATTCCTTTACTAAGAAACAGATTAGAATATATACTTAGGGATTGCTTTCGTAAAAATGCTTTGACTATTTCTTGTCTGATTAAAAAGCAGTAGGTTTGTTTATGGAGCTTCAGGCAAAACAATATCAGTTAGTACATGTATCGAGGTTATTTAAAAGATTAACCATTTCATTACACGTGTTATTAGAATAGTTTGGTTATGTGTAGCACATACAGGGGTTGGACAAAATAACTGAAACACCTGTCATTTTAGTGTGGTAGGTTTCATGGCTAAATTGGACCAGTCTGGTGGCCAATCTTCATTAATTGCACATCGCACCAGTAAGAGCAGAGTGTGAAGGTTCAATTAGCAGGGTAAGAGCACAGTTTTGCTCAAAATATTGCAATGCACACAACATTATGGGTGACATACCAGAGTTCAAAAGAGGACAAATTGTTGGTGCACGTCTTGCTGGCGCATCTGTGACCAAGACAGCAAGTCTTTGTGATGTATCAAGAGCCACGGTATCCAGGGTAATGTCAGCATACCACCAAGAAGGACAAACCACATCCAACAGGATTAACTGTGGACGCAAGAGGAAGCTGTCTGAAAGGGATGTTCGGGTGCTAACCCGGATTGTATCCAAAAAACATAAAACCACGGCTGCCCAAATCACGGCAGAATTAAATGTGCACCTCAACTCTCCTGTTTCCACCAGAACTGTCCGTCGGGAGCTCCACAGGGTCAATATACATGGCCGGCCTGCTATAGCCAAACCTTTGGTCACTCGTGCCAATGCCAAACGTCGGTTTCAATGGTGCAAGGAGCGCAAATCTTGGGCTGTGGACAATGTGAAACATGTATTGTTCTCTGATGAGTCCACCTTTACTGTTTTCCCCACATCCGGGAGAGTTACGGTGTGGAGAAGCCCCAAAGAAGCGTACCACCCAGACTGTTGCATGCCCAGAGTGAAGCATGGGGGTGGATCAGTGATGGTTTGGGCTGCCATATCATGGCATTCCCTTGGCCCAATACTTGTGCTAGATGGGCGCGTCACTGCCAAGGACTACCGAACCATTCTGGAGGACCATGTGCATCCAATGGCGGTGCCGTGTATCAGGATGACAATGCACCAATACACACAGCAAGACTGGTGAAAGATTGGTTTGATGAACATGAAAGTGAAGTTGAACATCTCCCATGGCCTGCACAGTCACCAGATCTAAATATTATTGAGCCACTTTGGGGTGTTTTGGAGAAGCGAGTCAGGAAACGTTTTCCTCCACCAGCATCACGTAGTGACCTGGCCACTATCCTGCAAGAAGAATGGCTTAAAATCCCTCTGACCACTGTGCAGGACTTGTATATGTCATTTCCAAGACGAATTGACGCTGTATTGGCCGCAAAAGGAGGCCCTACACCATACTAATAAATTATTGTGGTCTAAAACCAGGTGTTTCAGTTATTTTGTCCAACCCCTGTATGTTGTTTGTTGTGTTTAAAAGTGGATTAACTTACCTTTGTGTACAGAGCTGAGAAGCAGTCTAGCGGCAGATCTACATGTACACGACATTTTTAAGCGTAACGGTCTAAAGAAAAAAGAAAAAGCAGAAGGTAAATTAAACTTAGCTGAAAATGTTTACTGAACTTAAAACTACAACACAAAACATTAGGTGGAACACTTTTATTAATCTTAGCAATACCAACTAAAGTCAAAAGCCGAGAAGACAAGCCGCTGTTTACAAAGCCCGACTACTGATGAAGCAATACAAAATGACTGCTGTCAAAACAAGGGAAACATACTAATGTACATCGCCGGCAAAAAATGATTTATTATTTAAAAAAATTTAACTTTTCTAGTAAAAACCAAGTAGTTGTAAATGTTACTCACACGAAGGAAGAAAATATCCGACAAAATATTACAATAAAAAGCTTACTGAGAATGACAGTTCTCGGTAGCAGTAGCTAAGCTAGCTGTAATGAATAGTATTCCCAGAGTATAATCAAGTTATAATAACTTTATGTAAATGTGACCATGTTGAGAAGCAGTGTGTGTGTGTTTACTGCACTTCTGCTCCCTATAGCACTACACAGTACACCGAACTGCGTCGTGTAATAACATGTTTATGTTCGGAAGAGGTTAATGCACTATATTTCATTCGTTTAGGTTTGGGTCCTTCATGCCATATTATAAGTGTTGCCCCCTATCGTAGTGGCACGGTGGCGCAGGAAGTAATGTTGGTGGTGTACCGCTTCAGCGGGCCGTTACATTCCGTACAGTACCAGAATTAAGACCGAGCAATAAAGCCAAAATACCATATCGTTGTAAAGGTGTATAATCGATATATTACATTTCTTGTAAAAAGTTGCAGTGGATTCAGAAAGTATTCAACGCTCTTGACACAAGTATTTGATTTCATATAGCTATATACTTACACATATATTTACATTACCCATCCGTCTACTAAATTGTTGTCTTGCAGGTGTCAATTTCTGAATTTGTTTATATAATAGAATTAAGTTGGTCATTAAAAACAGTGCTACAATGATTGACACTTTAATGGTTTTTCTAACAAATATAATGTAAAAACAACGGAAATTGAATATGCCCGTGACTATTGTTGACTAAATTTGCTGGTAACATATGGTTAGCACTCGCAACATTAAACGTTTTTCACTTCATACAATTACTAATCAAATGTCTTTTTTTTTTTTACATAATAACTAGTGATGGGTCGGTTGCGAACGATCCGGCTCTAAGAGCCGGCTCTTTAAAGTGAACGACGGGATCCGGCTCCTGACTGGGAGCCGATTCGTTTTTTCCCGTTTTTTTTTTCTGTCAAAACCGCACGTGACTGGTCAAGATGCGTGGTGGCGTTTGTGTAATTACACTGAGCAGGAGGGGAGGGGTTACACACACACACACACACACACACACACACACACACAGAGACAGCGTGCACACGAACAGGAGGGAGAGAGAGAGAGAACTCAGCGCTTTACACAGCCAGACATTACACGCTGGAAAGGTGAGGAAAATGAGTGAGAGGAAACATAGTAAAGTTTGGACACGAGAAGCCCCTTTTACAGAGAAGTTCAGACCCACTGAACCAAGTGTTTACTGGGAGACCAAGTGTTCAGTCTACCCACATCTTATACATGTGATGGCACAGAGACTGTGTATCTGTCGCCTCAGAGAGAATCTTTTTTAACAGGGCAGATCATAACAGAAAGGAGAAACAGGATCAACCCCTCAAAGATGAGCTCCTTGGTTTTTCTGAATGCCAATCTTCACTAAATACTTACAAATACTGTCACCTGGATGCTGCTTTTTCTTTTGCACATTTTCATTTATATTTTGTTGAGTGATTCTTCGTTGATGTGTTGTTTCACTCTAGACACTTTGTTTATTTTGTTTTGTTTATTAGGATTTTAACGTCATGTTTTACACTTTGGTTACATTCATGACAGGAACATTCACCTCAGTTGCATGTCTTTGGACTGTGGGAGGAAACCGGAGCACCCGGAGGAAACCCACACGGACACGGGAAAGACATGCAAACTCCACACAGAAAGGACCCGGGCTCTTCACCTGGGGATCGAACCCAGGACCTTCTTGCCGTGAGGTGACAGTGCCAACCACTTAGCCACCATGCTGTCCCACTTTAGATGCAAATGTACAAATAATTTACACAATTAGATCTTTTTGTCTAATTGAGATGGGTCTTTGATTTGGATTTTATAATTTATTGTTGCAGCACTCTGTTCCATGTTGAGTATATAAATAAAGCAATTTAAATAATAAACATTTGATACAATGTTTTTTTTACATTAGTAATTTATTTTACATGTAATTTGGTAATATATTAATTTAAGCAACAAAAAAAATCTAAGGAGCCACTTGGGAGCCGAAAGAGCCGGCTCTTTTTAGTGAGCCGAGCCAAAAGAACCGGCTCTCTAAAAGGAGCCGAAATTCCCATCACTAATAATACCAGTTCCAGCACTGGATGACACATTCATTTGAACATTTTCATACAAGTCAGAGCTGTTATAAAGACTTAGCTGAAATGAAGTGCTGGTGGTACAGTGTTAAAGTAATAAACGTTCGATCAACAACAGATAGAAACACTGACGGACTAAAACATTACATGAAGCTACTAGGTGGAATGTTTTGTATATTGTTACATCATAATATTGGGAGGGTGGCATTTTGACCATATCTGAATATTGGGGGTGATGTCCTTGGTTCAAGGTTGAGCTAACTTCGTCTATTTCAATATCACTGAGGCTAGTATGTATCTGGAAACAAGACTATGTGGCATGGTGCAGTGTTTGTTTTATCTGGAGTTTAACGTTATATTTTACACTCTTTGGTTACATTCATGACAGATACGGTAGTTACTAGTTACACAAAATCCATCAATTTACAAGGTTATATCAACCACAGTAATGAACAATCTCCAATTCACCTGACTTGCATGTCTTTGGACTGTGGGAGGAAACCGGAGCCCTGGAGGAAACCCACACAGACACGGGGAGAACATGCAAACTCCACACAGAAAGGACTTGGACCGCCCCACCTGGTGATCGAACCCAGGACCTTCTAGCTATGAGGCGACAGTGCTACCCACTTAGCCACCCACATAGTGCAGTTAAAGTTATGGGCCTTTCTAAAGTAACTGGTCCAATTTTCAAGGCCCTGCAATGGATCGTTACCCTGCACACATTTTACTGTATTGCGCCCAGTGATTCCAATGAAAAAAAAAAAAAAAGATTTAGTCCAAGTTTTTTTTGTCATTGTGTTGCCTGAGTTGCATAAAAAAATCATGGACAAAATATGGGTCACTTGAAAAAAAGTTTAAAAAAACCCTGATGTAGCAGACAAAAAGTACATTATAAGATAATGAAATTAATCTTTAGTATGGCTGTAAAACAACTAACACTAAATTAATTTTACTAGAACATTATGTTTTAAAACAGGTGTTTTATTGGGATTTGTAGTTTGGATGAACTGTATGTGTTAATGGTATAGTAGAACCATTTCTTGTCAAAACATGGATCAATATTCTACAAAAACAGGACTCATCATTAGGGTTTTGTAATGTTTCCTTTATGTCCATTTCAATTCAATACTACACATAACCTTGAGACATTTTTACAATTAAACATACAAACTAAATTCATTTTTAAAACAATTAACACAATAACATGTTCATACAAGTTTAAGGAAAAATAAATACATCTTTATCTAATATATGGCTTATTGGTCCAGCATTCAGTAACTAATTTACAATTCATGTCCAATGTCCCTTTGGCAAATGTACTACAGCATGTGAAGTAAATATGTAGTGTGAGAAAGCTGTAAAGTTGTGTGCACACAAAAATTCTGCTATACAGTATATGTAGTGTATAAACCTATGGCTTTTATATGCTAACACAGCAAATATCCAAATCAACAAGAAATTACATGCAAATGGTTATGCATGAAAGACATGTCCAGCAACGCAATGTTTGAAGTGGTCAGGGGAGAAAAGTAAAAATATTGCACCACCCCAGAGCAGAGTCAGGTTACCTGTTTTTACATGACCTAGAGCTAAGGACATGACCTGAACGCTATGCTATGCTTTCCTATAATTGATTAAGCACAGCTTTAGAAAGCCAGTGGGATGTTTAGCTGTCTACTGCCATGAAAGAAAGCTATGGCAGTACAATAAGTGCATTCCAAAAAAAGAGACCTTAAAACCTCTAACATGAAAAAGCCTACTGTGCCTTAGTGTTTTGTCACATTAAGCTGCTTCCTTATAAATATAGGTTTATAACAGGCAAAAGCTTATAATTATATATTTGGATAATGTACCTCTTTTAATAGTAAACGGTAGTAGAGGTGCAAATCCAGATCAGTGGTAGCCTTGTGGGTAGAGCTTTGGGCAATCATTCAAAAGGGTGGGTTTGAATCCCTTCTCCGCCATGCAGCCACTATCCTTGAGCATGGCCCTTAACACTTTCGCCTCCAGGGGTGCCATACAATGGCTGACCCTGAGCTCTGACCTCAGTTTCCAAACAAGGTGGGATGTATGGAAAAATAATTTCAATGTACTGTACATGTGTATATTTATAAATGACAAAAGCATTGTATTCTATTTGTTCTTTTCTAAAAGAAATCTTTTCCATTTAAAATGCTGTTTTACCACAATAACCCATGTTACACTGTTTATTGTAGCCTGTGTTGATTTGGAGTCACAAGTGTTGAAATAAATAAAGCCTGTGTGTACAATAAGACATCAAAATAATACAGCAAATAGTAGAACTGCAGTTGTTTAGAAAATAAAATATATTCAAAGTAAAGTATATTCAAGTAAATGTATTTGAAAAAGGAACGTCACTGTTTAATATTGTGTCTGGAAAAACTGCTCCAATATATATTTGCTGTGCCCAATTTTAGTGCATATCCAATTGTTTAAAACCTCAGGCTCCTGGTACTCATAGTAACATAAAACGACTAAATCTCCAGCTAACCTGTGCTGAGGGTTGTACAGCTTTCAGCCCAGTTAAATAATGGTTTTAAGAGCTATATACATTTTCCAAATATCTGCTACATCCATTTTCATTGATGGCATTTTGCAGATGCTTTTATCCAAAGCAACATACAACTGTTAATGAATACAATGCATGCAATTAAGGTTTAAGGGCCTTGCTCAGGGGCTCAACAGTGGCAACTTAGTGGCAGTCCCTTAACCACTGAGCAACAAATTCCCTACATACAGCATAGTATTGTTACATAGTCGCAAAAAACGAATGCAAAACAAAATATCTAAACAGCCCGTAAATCAATGATTTAACTAAACTAACATAGGCATACAGTATAACAATCCATTACTGTATACACATACCTGCCAACTTTATATTCAAAAATAAGCTAGCTTTACTTTGAGCAAATTGTGCACTTTGCTGTAGTACACAATGACTTTTTGACAATTAAAATAATGTCCATAATAATAAAAAACAAATGATCTGTAAATTTTGAGTGAATACATAAACCGTCCCTTTTTAATATGACATTAAAATTTGAACCAAAATTTCCAATTGGTGAACGGTGAAATATTTAGTGTTGAGAATTCATACTGATCCTGTGAAGAAGTAGAAATCAAAAGTTTAGTCATGGTTCTGTTCTCTCATTTTGGCTGTAATCTGTTCTCTTAGCTCAGTGTGTCTGTTCAGATCCTTGACTTCCTGAGGCATAGTGCTACTCCACGTTATTAGCACTGAGTCCTCACCTGAAACACAAAGAAGCACAAAAACAAACCTGAAGGATTTAAAATGTCTTTGAAAACCGACATAGTGACTAAAACACAGTATTAACATATTTTTATCAGAAGCTTGGGTAAAGCTTGGTCTGTTACGCTAGTCCAACACTGCTAAAACCCAGGTTCAAATCTTAGCAGTAATGTTTGCTGGCCAGACGTCTACACAGACATGACTATGTCCAGGGTATTCCTGCCTTGCACACAGAGATTCATGGTGGAACCGGACCCGCTGCGACCTGGATAAAGCATTTGATGAAAATAAAAAAAAAAGTACTTACCTAACGGAGACTTGATCTGGTCCGAAGACTTGCGAACGCGTCTGCCCAACATCAGGACCACACTTCTTCTGTTCTGTGTCTCTGCAAAAGTGGTTTAGTTGATGGTATTAATGTAAGTCATGCACTAATGTTTTGGCCAAAATTAAATGTAGATACAATTATTACTGAGTTGTGAGTAATGCCAAGTTCACACTACACGACTTTCCCAGTCGTCAGGTCGCTGTACAGTTCACACTACACGACTGAATCTCTTGCACTCGGGAGTCTTTCAGTCGGTGTATATTTCACACTACACAACTGATCGGCGATCGGGGGTTTCACACTACACGATCTATCACCAACTGGAATCACAGGTGAGCTTCTCTACGTTTAGTCACGAGAACAAACGCGAGAAGTGACGAGGGGTTTAATGATACCATGTCCAAAAATGCACGTCAACAAGTAGCGAGTGATCAAAGTTTGTGAGCTGATGTGCAGCGTAAAATCAAAGAGGAAAATAAATGAATCTGAGTGGATTTGGCAACACAAACAGTATAGATGGTTCTGTAGTAAGTTGGAGGTTAATTAATAATTTTGTAATGCAGCGTGGGTGTTATGTTTTGTAGAGGATCAAATCAGAAATACTGTAAAACGCGTGTGTGTGCCGGTGTATCCTGATATAAACTATATCCTCTCCTGCATTTCCCCTCACGCTGTATCCTGCGTTCTCATTGGCTGTTCGACATGTCACTCATTTCCAGTCGTACATCTGAGATCAGATATCTGGCTTGCTAGAAAACTCGATCCAGTCGCCGAGCGCTCGGCGAGCCGGTCGGGTCGAGTTGTTGGATAGTTCACACATAGCGACTGAGAGCCGAGTTTTGATCGCCGAGCGAACGCTGAGTTGCTCCCGACCCGGAAAATCAATCGCCGACCAGTCGCCGAGCGAAATCTGGCCAAAAATCGTGTAGTGTGAACTAGGCATAACAGACAGACAGCGCAGGGCATCACACAATTCACTCACTCACACATGTGGAAGATTTATAATCTATAATCTACCATCATGGTTTTCGAAGCTGAGGGAAAAATGATACCCATGTGGAAATGAGAAGATTGTTTGGGTTTTAATGCCATGGTTACACTAAGTTTATTATATTTGTGGCAGGATATGCTATTCTTTTGATCCTAATATATTTGGTTAGAGTTTTTTGAAGCAGGAACTTGAGATTTTAGTTATGTGGTTTTAGTCATACAAATTCATCACAAACAGTAACACAAGACGAGAACAGAATCAAGTCTTTCTCCTGACCACCCCAATAAAAGGAACTAAAGTTTTACTGCTGTTTTTATGTGCTATTCCAACAACTGCAATATTCTCAAAATAGATGCAGCATCCCAAATGACTTTCTAGTGTACTAAATATTACTTCAACCTAGCTACACTACCAAATACTAATTGTGTGTATCATTCAGTACAGTCATGTTCTTATGATTTCCTGCATGCTTACGTACAGGCTGATCTTGTCAGCCGAGAAGCAGAACTAGAGCACTACCCTCATCTATTTACATGCAGATACACTGATTTTAAAGAATCCAAACTAGAGAGATCTCCAAAAAGTTTTTGCACTTTTATATTTTGGTTAGAAATGGTGAGGGCGGGAGGAGTAGTAATTGGTCGTGTCTGAGAGACTGAGAGGGAGCTTGTAGTCTGGATTTAGCGCCATCTGATTTTCACCTTTTTGGACGCTCAAAGAAACTTTAGGGGAAGAAGATTTTCATGTGATGATGATGTGAAAGCAGTGGTGCATCAGTGGCTACGCGCTCAACCAAAAACATATTTTGCTGATGGCATTAAAAAGTTGGTACGATGCTGGGAAAAATGCATAGAAAGGTGAATATGTGGAAAAGTTATGTAATTTGTTTTTGAAATTCTTAATAAATAGAGTTTTAAAAAAGTGCAGGAACTTTTTGAAGAACCCTCGTTTATCTAGGTAAGCAGCTAATTGTAGAAAGAAATGAACAGCAAAAGCTGGTACCAATGAGTACAGAGGCCATACTGCGCACTGAGTGGCAGCCGGAATTGATGGCCTGTAGTAGCTGATGAGTAGTCATATCCACCAGCAGGATGATTCCAGCTCTGGTACCGATCCATAGCGTGCCATTGTGCTGAACCAACAGTGCCTTTACTCGAGCCCATGATGACTCCACCTCTCTAAAAATGTCAGAACTGGCAGCCCTGTTTTTCTTGTTCGAGCTGGACCTGGTACATAAGAAAAGCCCATAGAGCAACAAATATTATTTACATTATATTGTGTTTATTGACTATGGATAGCAAAATGTTTTAAAAGGCAGAAGTTAAATGTGCTATTTGATTTGTTACCTAAACAAAACCTGGAAAGCTGATTTGGTTCTGATTTAGCTCTTAAATCAGTGGTAATGTAGGGGATAAGAATGACAGGCAGTGTAAACAGTGATACCTGAGTAACTGTGCGCAGTCGATGAAGTCAATCATCTTCCCAGTCTTTTTATCCCACACCTCCACAGTATGTCCTCCATTTTTACTGAGATACACAAACTTCTCCACCACTAGTCGAGAGATACATGCCTCGCTGCTGGCTATCCGCTGCTTACTTTAAAAAAAAAGCATAACAAGAACAATGCAATAAGAGAGCAGTAGTTCAGTACCATTCCAGAATTTTAAGCAAACACAGTAGCCATACGAACTGATAGAAGCTGGGCCTGGTGTCAATGCTCTTGCAGATGTTGTAATCCATAGTTAGTGACAGCACTTTGGTGCCACAGCCAGCCCACAGCGTGGTACGGTCCAGATGGTGACCTGATGGAGCCACACACATCAGAGGAGTGTTCACGTTCCCAACCTGCACCACCTTTACTGGACCACCATCAGCACACTGAGTTGTAAAGAAGCAGAAAGTTGGATTTATAAGTCTAGGATGATTCGATACAACTCTCTTATGTACAAGTAGGAATGAAAAAAGCACAACAGGGTGTGCTGTTAAAGGAAACTAACCCTCAGTGTATATTACTTTTTAAAAACTAATTTAAATTTCACTCTTTTAAGTTCTAACTAGAAAAGCAGAAATACTTTTGAACTGAATTACAATCACTAAATTAGGAATACACATATAATATCAGAGATTTCCTAATGGATACAAAGCACCCACATAAACCTTTCCTGCCGTGAACGTAACTAGTACTAATGTACTAGGGCACTAAATTCTCCTTCAGTAAATGTGGAAAAAATGTTATCAGAACCTTACATAGAACTATCAACAATAAGTCACATTAATGGTAGAAACAAATCTGAAATGATTTATCTTGGTCTGATAAACAGATAGAACTGCAGACGCCTCTAGTTTTGGCTAGGGTTCATAACTCCCTAACATGAATAGGAAGAATGACTACTAACCAAAAAAGCATCACAACTTTTCTGACAATTGTAATCCAAGTGCATCTGGGTAATCACCAGATCTAGACCTATAATTTTTTTAATGAACATATCCTTGGACAACAAGGGTCTTATTATGCATATGTATTCAAGCAGATACAGCAGTTCACGTTAAGAACATTATACCAGCAGTCAAGTAAGTGTGGTGGTGTGGAGGTGCTATGTTGTGACAAGACCTAGATGACTTGCCCCAAGTAAGGAAGAAAATAATTTCACTGTTTCAAATCTGAAGAAAATGTAAGGTCATCTATCCATGACCTGAAGCTGAGGTGTAACTGGGTTATGCAGAAAGAGCAACCTTACACCTAAATAGTTCAAAATAACAGTATTCAAATTTTAGAATGTCCTAGTCCAAAATCATCAAAACTAGGCGGTTCACCCCTAAAAACTTAAAATTAGAGCAGTTCTGCTGAAAAAACATAGGCTCCAATTCCTTCTGAAGGCTGAGACCAATATTAAGTCATAAAGAGTGATTAGTTGCAGCCAGTGCTAATGATTAAGAATGAATAATACCTTTATTACTGAATCCTCATAAATGACAAGAGTCCCATCTGCAGTTCCCACTAATAAGTAGTTCTTCAAACAGCTGATAAGAAAACAAAAAGATACACTTGTATTAAGTACATGATTTACTAAAATAACAAGGAAAAAATTGAAGTTTATCTCATGCCAACCCCGTATTCACAAGAGTAAAGTACTTCCGCACCTGCGCTGAGTGTGAAAGAACAACGAGGTCACCGCATCCTTTACACTTCGCAAACAGTGCAAAACTGTAATGCTCCTTGTATCCATAACCACTAGTGATCCGCGCTGTGTTCCAGCAACCAGCCAGTCATGGGTCTGTTCAGGTACTCTGACAGTCACCAGGCAGAGCACAGGACTTTGGTCAACCTCCTGTAAAGTACCCAGTATTTATACTTGACTAAAAGAAACGATACCTTTCTAATGAATTACTCACATGGAATCATACATATAATTTATATACTTAATTTAATTTGGACTTTGGTATCAAAGGTACTCTGTATTTAAACACTGTATATAATTACGTAAATCATAAAGACAAAATAGTAAAGTTATTATATTATAATATGTATTATAGTATGAAAAAGAGTGAAAAGTGAAATTTAGAGTGAAAATAATATAGTAAAATAAGTGTAGAACCAATTACACACATTACGCTCCCTCTACTGCTGCCCACCTCTATTCCTGACCAGAGTCTCACCTGTTTCCTTAGCAAATACAAGCATCTTACCTCAGTTGTTCTGCTACATTCAGCATATTTACTGATTCAGTGAGACATTAGGCTGTGTTTTATAACAATTTCTTCTCACTAAGGAGTAAGTTACTATAGTAAGAACACATCTAGGGCAAGCTGCACTGCTTAGTATATGCTATTTTGCAAGATAGTTTAAGATCAGGAACACACGTGAAGTTTTTTTATTTAACTTATTGTTAAATAATTGCTTGTGGTAATGTCAATAAAAAAATATTTTAACTTGAATGAAATATGAATGCCAAACTGTGAACTAGAGTACTGTCCGTGCTATTACTATACATCTCTTATTTAAATCAATTTAAAGCATACAATACATACAATTAATAAGACAAACAAACCCCAGTTCACCCTATGGCAAAGAAGTTTAAAACAAACTTTGTTCTTTATTTTTCTCTTTTTATGTTTTTTATAATTAAAAGTGTAGAGCTATAGAACAGAACTGAACACAATATTGTATACAGAGTAGTGCTGCTGAAAAACAGAACAATTACTATAATATAATTAAAAATAGCTTATTACCAGTGTGGAAATTTTCTCCGTCTCTACATCAACACACGTGACACGGCCGAGCCCCTGGCTGCTACTGCCACTTCCCATCCAAACTTGAGACAATGAACCCATGTTCACACTCCCATTTACACCTCCATTGCTATGTGACGCAGTGAAACACTCACTAGACAGCCCACGCACCGTCAGCTCACTATTCAGACAAAGCATCTCCCCCGAGTTTAAATAGTCAAACACCTGGAGAGGAACAGAGGCAGAAGAGAACACATTATAAACACCCCACCAAGTAATCAAATGGTCTACCTTTTGCTGTGGAGGTTCTGCCAATGGTCAGTCTTTTGTACCCTTTAATTGTATATTTTTCCTTAAGAAAGTTCATGTAGCACTGCTTAAACACAATAAGATGCAATATACACTGTTATAATTAACTTACTAGCCAGTTTTCATTATATTGCTTGGTAAAACAGGCATGGATTTATATCTTTATGTAGCCATAGGCTGCTACATTGTTAGTATTAACATACTTCCCTTCAGAGTAGGTGTAAATGAAGTCCTTTGTCCTCTGTTTTCTTCAAAAATTTATTTTAGTAATATGTAATTAATCAACAATGCAGCTGAAATAAGAAATTTTAAAGATTTTTAAATGACTGCCCTTTATCATCTGCAGTGTTTAATGGGTGGTTGCGGAATTTTTTAATCATTGCCAAGGTGTTATGATGACTAAGGCAAAGAAAAAAATTATTTCATACATGTGGTGCTAGCTGGGACTTTCTCTAAATACTTCTTATGGTCAGTGCTAAGATAAAAATAATGGATCATATTTAATTATTAGGATTGTTGTTTTACACTTTGGTTACATTCATGACAGAAAATGTAGTTACACAAGATTCATCAGTTCACAAGTTTAATGTCAGTCATGGACAATTTTTTGTATCACCAATTCACCTCACTTGCATGTTTTTGGACTGTGGGAGGAAACCGAAGCTCCCGGAGGAAAGCCACACAGACATGGGGAGAACATGCAAACTCCACACAGAAAGGACCTGGACCGCCTCACCTGGGGATCAAACCCAGAAGCCACTGCGCCTCCTAAAAATAATGGATCAATAAATACTCTGAATATGTTTGTGCCACTGCTAACTGGTGTATATACTGAAGTATATAAACAAAATGATATGCCTTGTTTTGGAAAAGGATGATGTGATGAAGTAAGGGTAACTTACCCATCACGATGACATATTGATGTTTAACCTACCTGGGTAGTACTATCCTCTGTTAAGGAGAGGGGGAGAAAAACCAGGAAGGGAGAGTAAAGGTGCACTGAAATTAATGTAAATAATTGTATGTAGGGGTAAGTGCCATGGCCATCTGTGTGATTTAATATAAGTATAAATATTGATGTATTTACTAGTGTTTAGCTGTGTAATGGGTGCATATTGTTACCTAGCTACCCTTTAAATATATCGGCTCAGCCGAGGGGGAGGGGCTACCACAATAAAAGCCCACACAGGTAGATAATATAGGGGGGCAATCTACCGTGGTAGGGGGAGACCACAACTGGGTGTATGACTTTGTAGTCAAATGAGTTGTGAGTTAAAACATGATCAGAGTGTTAGTGGATGTTTGTGAACTTTTCGTTTTGTTTCGTCCAGTGTGCGCGTAATTGTTTATTTGTAAATAGCGTCGTGTGTATATATGTGTAAATAAATAAGGCAGAAAAGGAAGCATATCGGAGTCCTCAACTTATTCCGGGTCTCAGACCAATCGACCGACATTACCCACGGGGTTCACCTCGTTGCAAATGGTGGCAGCGGTGTCGCAACGAGTCTCGGGGAGAACGCGGAGGAGGACAACTGGCTTCAGGTGAGCCGGAGCATAAAGCGACGGTGAGGGTGCAGTTCCGAAGGCTACCTCACGTTGGCGATGGCTCCAAAGAGACTTCCAACCGCCCAGGCTACACAAGTAAACCACGGCGAAGAAGATGCTGAAGTCTGCGAAACAACCTCAGCGCAAGGTCCGACGGAAAGTGTAACCGAGGTTACCAGCCTACGGCTAATGTTCCAGACCTTCATTGAACGGCAGCAGCGAAAAGATGAAGAACAGCGAAAAGAAGCGTCGCGACAAGATCAAAGGTGGCGGGCGCTACAGCATCAGTTCGGCTTGCTGCAGGATGAAGTTCGCCGAGGGCAAACGGCAGCGCAGCAAGATACAGAAGATTACCCTTCTACAACAGCAGCAGCAGCATCATCAACAACAGAGACGCGCACGAAAATTTACAAGCCGGTGCGGCAGACCGGGGTTGCACTAGAGACTGTGGGAGTAGCGGCTACGATGGCTCCGATTGCATCGATGGCGTGGCCAAGACTCCCACAACTCAAAGACTCAGATGATCCAGAGAATTACTTTGTAATGTTTGAGCGACTGGCAATGGCAGCCAGATGGCCAAAAACGGACTGGGCTTTCCATTTGGTCCCGTTACTGGACGGGAAAGCACGAGTCGCGTACGTTGCCATGGACGCTAACGAAGTAAGTGACTTTGATAAAGTAAAAGAAGCTATTCTCAGAAAGTTTGAAATTAATCCTGAGACATACAGACAGCGTTTCCGTAAGGACATGGTTTTAAAAAACGAAACGCCAAAAGAACTGTATACGAGGCTCATGGGACTCTATGGAAGATGGATACGACCCAATGATAAAACAAAAGAGGAGATCGGACATACTATCGTCCTAGAACAGTTTTTAAGTGTCATCCACCCAGAGCTGAAAAGTTGGATAATGGAGCGAAGCCCAACTTCTGCCCAGCATGCGATCGAGATGGCAGAGGCCTTCGTCGCGGCCAGACAAGCTGAGGGAGAGTTCCGGCTCGCTAAACCAGACTACAGCAGGCAATCCGGTAAGTCTGAGAAACGCGAATATGGTGTGGTGTACGATCAGCCTAGGTTCACCCCAAAAACACAGTGGCGTAAAAGTAACGTTAAAAACACAGTAGAACGACCTAAAATTAAATGTTTTAGCTGCAACCAAATAGGTCACAGAGCTAGTGAATGCCAATACCCACCTGCTAGTAATAACCAACTCTGTTACATTCCCAGAAAAGAAAACGCTTTCATCGCACAAGAAAGTAATACAGAAACAATAATATCTGTTAAGATAAACGGCAAATCATACAAAGCACTGATTGATACAGGGGCTAGTCAAACTATGGTTACACAAGCTTGTATAGAAAACTCACAATACCACTTTACGGGCAAACTCAGGGTTAAATGCATTCATGGAGATGAACAGATTTACCCAACTACAGTAATAAACATCACAATTAAAGGGCAAGCTTACCTAGTTAACGTAGGTGTAGTTCAAAACGCTCCCTACCCCATAATATTAGGTAGAGACATACCAATACTGGTAGATCTTTTAAATAAAGAGCAAATGAATAATGCTGAAATTATGGTTATGACCAGACAACAAACTAAAATGGCAGCTAAGGAAACTGAACTACTGAAGGAGTTACCTTTTGCTGAATGCAAACAGAAAAAGTCTAAAATAGAAAGAAGGAAGGATAAAGTAAAAGGGACTAAAATAAAAGAAAAACTTCAGTCACCTGAAATAGAAAATAGTAGCTTTCCATCCAACATTGAGCAGCTACAGGAGACAGATGAAACCTTAAAACCACTCTTTAATAAGGCAAGACAAAAAGAGAACATAACAGATGGAGGTTGTACTCATGGAGAACAGCTTGTACTCCCGGTAACTCTCAGGGAGGAAGTTCTTAAAATGGGTCATTCTGATCTTTGGGCAGGTCACTTCGGTCAAGCTAAAACGTTCAGTCGTATAGCGGAAAGGTTTTATTGGCCAGGACAGTATGCCGATGTCATAAATTTCTGTAAAAACTGCCCTGAGTGCCAGTTAACAATACCTCAGAAACGGTCAGACAGGGTACCTTTGGTGAACATGCCTATCATAGATGTGCCATTTTCCCGAATAGCCATGGATGTTGTAGGTCCCCTACCCAGGAGCAAACATGGTAATCGTTACATATTAGTCATATGTGATTATGCAACTAAATATCCAGAGGCTTTTCCTCTTAAAAAGATTAAAACACGTCAGATTGTTAACGCCCTAATTCAACTTATTTCCAGAGTCGGAATCCCTAGGGAAATATTAACTGACTTAGGTACAAACTTTACTTCAAAGCAGATTAAAGAAGTATATAAGTTATTAGGCATAAAAGGGATCCATACTACACCATATCACCCTCAGACTGACGGCTTGACTGAACGGTTCAACAAGACTCTGAAACACACTTTAAAGAAAGTGGTTAACGACTGCGGCTCAGACTGGGACACATGGCTCCCATATGTCTTGTTTGCATATCGGGAAGTACCCCAAGCATCAACAGGCTTCTCGCCCTTTGAACTGTTGTATGGACGACAAGTGAGAGGACCGCTAGATGTCCTAAAAGAGGCCTGGGAGGGAGAAAACCGAGTGGAAAAACTGAACATTTTAACATACGTGCTTAAAATGAGAGACCGACTGAGTAAGCTCACTGAGACTGTTCATGAAAATATGGAAAAAGCACAAGAAGCACAGAAATGCTGGTATGACAAGTCGGCAAGGAAAAGAGTGCTTAAACCGGGACAAAAGGTATTGGTCCTACTGCCCACCAGCGACACTGGCCTGTTAGCCAAATGGCAGGGCCCGTATGTGGTACAACGGCAGGTTGGAGACACCACCTATGAACTGTGCATGCCTAACAGGAAAAAGCAGCTCCAGAGTTTCCACATCAATATGCTGAGGCTGTGGAACGAGACAACGGCCAGCAGTGCAGAACAGCTGTGGATCAGAGCTGTAGAGGATGAGGAGGAAGAAAAGGAGCAGTATTTCCCTTCAGAGGCACATGATACGACATCAGTGGATCTGCGTCATCTGAGTAAGCGGCAGAGGGAGGAGCTACAGCGCTTCATGCCACCTAAACTCTTCTCAGAGACACCGGGACGGACCAACACCCTACAACACAACATCAGGCTCACTAAGGACGAGCCTATTCGTCAAACAACCTGCAGGGTGCCAGCCAGACTCGTCTCACAGCTGAAAAAGGAAGTGGAGGCGATGTTGCGCATGGGGGTCATAGAACCATCGAACAGCGAGTGGTGCAGTCCTGTCGTTCTGGTCCCCAAAAAAGATGGAAGTCTTCGCTTTTGTGTAGACTTTTCAAAACTAAATGCAGTTTCTGCTTTTGACCCGTACCCGATGCCCAGAGCTGATGAGCTCATCGAACGGTTAGGCAAAGCAAAGATACTTTCAACAATGGACTTGTGTAAAGGATACTGGCAGGTGCCACTTAGCCAGAGCGCTAGGAAGCTAACAGCGTTCAGAACGGCCACTGGCCTATACCATTTCAAATCCATGCCATTCGGTCTGCATGGAGCGGCTGCAACCTTTCAAAGGCTGATGGACGAAGTCCTCAGAGGGACAGAAGATTTTACAGCAGCTTACATAGACGATGTCGTGATCTACAGTTCTTCATGGGAGGAACATCTGAGACATCTGGACATTGTCTTTAAGAAAATTAGCGAGGCTGGGCTAACGGCTAATCCAAGTAAGTGCCATCTAGCTCAGAAGAAAGTTTCCTACTTGGGCTATGTGCTTGGCGGTGGTTGTATAAGACCACAAGTGGACAAAGTAAAGGCTGTGAGAGCAACACCCCAACCTACAACAAAGAGGAGGGTGCGCTCGTTTTTGGGTCTTGTGGGTTGGTATAGGAGATTTATACCCAACTTTTCCACGAGAGCAGCGCCACTAACTGAATTGACTAAGAAGGACATGCCTCAACGGATTAAATGGACAGAGGGCTGTGAAACTGCTTTCAAAGACCTTAAAGAAGCTTTGTGCAAAGAACCGGTTTTAGTAAGCCCGAACTTTGATCAACCTTTTGTCGTCCAGACGGATGCGTCAGGGACTGGACTTGGTGCAGTTCTGCTTCAGGGCAAAGGTGAGGATCGTAAACCTGTCCTGTACATAAGCAGAAAACTTTTTCCAAGGGAGACTAGGTACTCCACGATTGAAAAGGAGGCCCTGGCTATTAAGTGGGCCATGGACTCTTTAAAGTACTATTTATTGGGAAATGACTTTGTCTTAGAATCAGACCACAGAGCACTGCAATGGATTGGGAGGATGAAGGACTCAAATGCCAAAATCGCAAGATGGTACCTCTCATTGCAGCCTTACAGGTTCAAGGTCAATTATAGAAAAGGGTCTGAAAATATCACGGCTGACTTCCTGTCTCGACACTGGGAGTGCGTCGAGAGTAAAGGGGGGGGTGTGTGATGAAGTAAGGGTAACTTACCCATCACGATGACATATTGATGTTTAACCTACCTGGGTAGTACTATCCTCTGTTAAGGAGAGGGGGAGAAAAACCAGGAAGGGAGAGTAAAGGTGCACTGAAATTAATGTAAATAATTGTATGTAGGGGTAAGTGCCATGGCCATCTGTGTGATTTAATATAAGTATAAATATTGATGTATTTACTAGTGTTTAGCTGTGTAATGGGTGCATATTGTTACCTAGCTACCCTTTAAATATATCGGCTCAGCCGAGGGGGAGGGGCTACCACAATAAAAGCCCACACAGGTAGATAATATAGGGGGGCAATCTACCGTGGTAGGGGGAGACCACAACTGGGTGTATGACTTTGTAGTCAAATGAGTTGTGAGTTAAAACATGATCAGAGTGTTAGTGGATGTTTGTGAACTTTTCGTTTTGTTTCGTCCAGTGTGCGCGTAATTGTTTATTTGTAAATAGCGTCGTGTGTATATATGTGTAAATAAATAAGGCAGAAAAGGAAGCATATCGGAGTCCTCAACTTATTCCGGGTCTCAGACCAATCGACCGACATTACCCACGGGGTTCACCTCGTTGCAGATGACCAAAAAGCTAAAAATGTTTCTACATTTTTGGCAATACAGTGTACAAAAACACTGTAAATGCAAACAAAGTTGTAATTACAACAACAAAACTACAAACCCCATTTACATAACACTGGGACATTTGGTAAAATGCAATCTAAACAAATTATATCATTTGTAAATTCTCTTGAAGCACTGAATAGTCAACCACACCATGACAGACGTTGGCTTTTGCACCTTTCGCTGATAACAGTAACAGTCTACATGATCTTTTTCATCTTTGGCACATACAACTCAATCTCCTAATACAAAAAAAAAACTTCCACTTTCCACTGTTTTTGGTCCATTTGAAATGAGCTTGGCCCAGAAAACTCAGCCCAGAATCCTCAGCCCAGAATCATTGTGTGGCTTTCTCTTTGCTTAATCACATTTCAGGTTGTATTTCTTGATGCGGCGGTGGACTGTGTTAGGTGAGAACAGTTTTCTGAAGTGATCTCAAGCCTCAAACTACATTAATCACAGAGGTTTAATGGTTTCACATGCAGTGCTGTCTAAAGACTTAAAGGTCACGCACATTCAGAAGTGGTTCCTAACCTTGTCCTACATGAACTGAGATTTCTTGAAATAAATAAAAAAAAATAGTTGATATCACTTTAACACATGGTTTACTTAAAGCAAACTCCAGACCACTGTATTCAGATAGTCAGTAGGTAGGCTCCCAGAAGCCTAAAAACTATATGCAAAAATAATACACTTCAGAAGTCAAAACAGGCTTAAGTCCCATGCAAAAGTACATACATAAATACCTTTGCAGAGGTGAGTCTGCTCTCTGGGTTTTCCCTCAGACATTGCTTCATCAGACTCTGAAACATTGGCCATGGAGAACATTTGTAGTGCTTAACTGGGTCTGAAAAAAAGGAGACAAAGATTACACTGGCAGTGACCTTAAATATTGATTACTCAATGCTGGGTTCACTCCCTACATTACTGCAGCAGGCAGCGTGAATGCTACTCTGTAAGATTTGGGTTCAAACCATGCCTCTGGTAACTGACGACTGTACGAGTTTCGAATATTCTTCTGGTACTCTGGTTTCATTTTATCTCCCAAAAAGATACAGTATACTGTAGACTGGCTACTTTAAACTGCCCCTAGATGTGAGTGACAGAGTAAATGAGTGAGCGTATGATGTATTCATTTGATTGATACATTCCTGCCTTGTGACCAGTGTTTACAGGCCCCAAACCCTGATAAGAATGAGCATTGACTGTAAATGAACGAAAAAACTCTTTACTCAGTATATATACAAAAATTCAAAAGATATGCTTTCTAATCCCAGCTAGGGTGAAAGCTCTTCTAGAAGCATTGAGTACATTACCTGGTAGTTTTCCCTGCACAGCTATTTCATCAAACTCGCTGGGAAACTTCACTCCATCTGATATTCTTTCTCCACACGTCAAAAGATCATATAGGAGCAAACCAAAAGAATACATGTCTGCCTGAACGTTATAAATAACATTTCCATGAGCAACCTCAGGTGCCCGGAAACCTGTAGGTCAAAGAACAAGTCAATGTATTTGCTGCTATAATTACTGAACAGTAAAAACAGTATTCTGTTCTGTCTGTAAACAGTATGTCATTTTAAGATTATTTTACATTATACATTTAGCTGAAAAATACATTTAGGCAACGGCTGCAGTTACTGTCATTTTTAGTACAGAGAAACAAATACAGTGGATATAAAAAGTCTACACAGCCAATTTTTCGAGATGTAAAAATGATACCATGATGAATCCTTTCAGAACTTAAATGTGACCAATAATCTGTACAATATTTATTGAAAAATAAATAAAAAATTTTGGGGGTTCCTTCTTGGCTTTTTATCAATTTTGGAGGGACATCCAGTTCTTGGTATTGTCAGTGTTGTGCCATATTTTATTCACTTGTTGATGATGGTCTTAACTGAGTTTTCAACAATGAGATCCTTTGATGCTTTGTTAGCTCTTTGTGGACCATGGCTTTTGCTGTAAGATGCAACTAAGTAAATATCAGGAAAAATGTACTGGAACAGTTGAACTTTTTACAGGGGTTAATCAGAGTAACTATAATTGATGGCAGGTGTCACTGACTATTAAACATGAGTCTGATTAAATAATTCTGAACACAGCTACGTCTGTATTATAAGAGGGAGTGCAAACTTATGCAACCTCATTATTCAGTTGCATAAGTGTGATCTAATTAAAACAGATTTCAGTTTGCTCTACAATCAAATTTTACAGATTATAGGTCACATTAAAAGAGGAAATAACCCTGAAATGATTTATCTTGGTCGGTTTCTTTTTTTTTTTTTACATCAAAACTTTTACATGGGTGTGTAGACTTTTTATATCCACTGTATGCTTGTCCTATTGATTGTCCATGTGCTACAGATTAAGTGTACAAAATTAACATTAGCCATATTTAAATTGTTTAAAAAAACGAATGGAAAAAAATGACAACAGACTGTTTTGCACAATAAAGCAAAAGGGCTTGCATCTAACAAGTGTGACAGTATGTGGTTGACGTCAAGTGTGACCCATGGTCAGAAAGAGATTTTAACTTGTAATTTAAGAATTCATGCTAGTTTTACAGGCTTTACAATGTTGTCAGATAAAAATGTCATTTTATGCTAATTGAGAGCGCAGCTACAGTCTGTATAGAGTAAGAACACAGATTTGAAACACATCCTAACCCAAATTCAGTTTCGTAATTGTATGCATTTATGTAGTGAACATCAGAACTATTATGCAATTATATCACCAAGGGTAAAACCAGTTTCTGTCAGTATTTAGACTGCATGTGTCTCTGCACATTTGTTTTACAAATATTATATGGATATTTTGCATAATAAGCTAGTATAAATGTATAAATCAGCATATTATCCTATAATAATAACTGCATTAATGTTATCAGGAAGGGCTTTAATAGAGTGACTGAAATTTTATTCTTTGATTAGCATGTTTAGTTTGTAATAAACTGTTTACTACAGACTAAAATCTACAGACTAAATGCTGAACTAGTTCTGCTCACTATGTTCAACTTACTGCTCTACATTACTGCCATGTTTGCTATTTTACATTTACATTTTCTGCATTTAGCAGACGCTTTTATCCAAAGCAACTTACAGTAGTGTGACAGCATACAGTCTAAGCAATTCAGGGTTAAGGGCCTTGCTCAAGGGCCCAACAGTGGCAGCCTGGCGGTTGTGGGGCTTGAACCGGCAACCTTTTAGGTTACTAGTCCAGTACCCTAACCACTAAGCAACAACTGCCCTTTTACACTGTTTATTAATCAATAAAGCATGTGTGATTTGTTTATATTAAACTCTTTGATGTGTTTTATATTGAAATGGGATGCTATATTTTATTTATTTATTAATGACATGTTTTACACACTTCGGTTACATTCATGACAGGACAGGTAGTTCAAGTTTAACGTGAAACACAGTCATAGAGAATTTTGTATCTCCAATTCACCTCACTTGCATGTCTTTGGACTGTGGGAGGAAACCCGAGCTTTTGAAGGAAACCCACACAGACACAGGGAGAACATGCAAACTCCACACAGAAAGGACCCGGACTGCTCCACCTGGGAATCAAACCCAGGACCTTCTTGCTGTGCAGTGACAGTGCTACCCACTGAGCCACTGTGCTGCCCTAACGGGATGCTGTAAGCTTGTCAGTTATCAGTTCCCCATCAATGACAATTACTGGTTAAAAGAACTTGGCAACATTTGTGTGCCTAATAGATATGATTTAATGTTGCAAAAATAACTTGGGGGACCAGGTCCAATGTGTACACTAAGTTTTATATATTGTGTATATCATGGTTATCTGCCTTCTTTGTCCAAAGTTGAAGTGAGCAAGCTATGCAGTCACCCATGTAAAAAAAAAATACAACCATAAAATACATTTCCACTGTTAACTCAATTCAGTTCAGCCTCCTGATTGATTGTAAACCTTGTAGCTATATTTTTCAGATTAAAAATACATTTTATTTAAGTGGTAATTCATTTAAATGAATCTATTGAAGTGGTACCTGGAGTGCCCTCAGAGCTCTTGACTCCCATACTGCAGCAGTACTGAGAGATGCCATAATCAGTCAGTTTTGCTATTATCTCAGAGTCAGCCTTCAAACTGAACAGCAGAACATTGTGAGGTTTTAAGTCCCGGTAGATTATCATAGAAGAGTGCAAATAACTGATTGGACAGAGGCATAAAGAGAAAGAAAAAGAGATGAGTGTAACAGGATGGAACAAAGCAAGAGTAGTTGCAGTCATCTGTGCCTCCTCTGTAATAAATAAATGGGTGCTTGGGTGTTCGCTTACCTGAGGCCATCAGCCACTTGCAATGCTATTCTATGTTGCAGTTTGCGGTTCAATCTGCCATTCTCATGTTCAAACCGTGAGTCAAGAGAACCGCATGGTGCCAGTTCCATCACTAGTAGATGAGGAAAGCTCCCTGCAGCCAGCAGACCCACCAGACTGGGGTGATGCAGCCTGCCCAACACTGTCAGCTCCTGTACAACCAAAGTAACACATCCTAGCTGCTAAAATTCAATTATTATATAACATCCTCCACTCTGAATACCAGCCCAAACGTCTCTCTGGAGGGGGAAAAAAAGACCTTACCTGTCTTAGTAGTCTATGAACATAATAATGGGAAGCGTGCTTCTTAAAAATCTTCACAGCAACATCTTCATTTCTGTATATTGCTCTGTACACTGAGCCAAAGCCTCCATCACCTGCAGCCAAAGATATCACAGCATGACAGGAGGGATCAAATCACTCTGCTTTAACTAATTCCATCTGCTCAAACACATTAAAAATGTTGAGTAATCAAGGGTCTCCACTGACCAAGCAGGTACTCTTTGGAAAGCTCCATCTCAAGCTCCTCATGGTTCAGCATGATACTAGCAGGTTGGTCACACAGCATTAGATCAGGGCATATTTGTGAGATGGGTATTGTACAGTGAGGGTTTTCTGGATTCACCAACCGACCATCTAGGAAAACCCAGCACCCACAGTGTTCAAAGCTCAGTAAAGATCAAAAACATACAACATTTATTGTTAGTATGAATGAGTTAGAAGATCATTCAGACCTTTCTCAATATGTTTGAGCAGATCCTCCAGCAGCATCTGATTCCAGTCTTGTGTGTCGTCAAAGCTGTAACAAGCCCACTTCTTCAGAAGAGACTCCCCATCCCCGTGTACATCAGTGGCGAGGAGACCAGGAAACCACTCCTCCAGCAAAGAGTCTATATGATCAACCACTTGGCCTAATAGCATGTGACCTACAGAAACAACAGGAGTCAGAACTTTAGTGTTTAATGATGTTTCAAACAGTTTTTCTGGAGTTTGTGGTAGAAATACATGTTACGAACCTACATGAAGCATGGTTTGGTTCAAAAATGTTTGCGTCTAGCCAGGCATTAAGAAGTTTAACAATAAAATTTTGTTAATTACTGTCGAATCAATTAGCCTGATAGCTATTCATTTTACCTAATAGCTCAGATTACCAAAGCAATAAGATAAGTACAATTAGTACACATTTAATAATCCATTTAAAATGAACAAAACAGGGCCGCTCAAGCGGTGCAGGCCATTCAGGTGGCGCAGCGGTAAAAACACACGCTGACACCAGACCTGGGATCTCGAATACATCGTATCGAGTCTCAGCTCTGCCTGCCGGCTGGCCTGAGCAGCCACAAGAACATTGATTGGCCTGTTGTTCATATAGGAACGGGGCATTAAGCTGAATAGGGACTGTCTCATGACTGATGCAACTACGACCTCTGCTGTCTGGTTGATGGTGCCTGCACAGAGGCGGGGAAAAGAGTGCGGATCAGGATGCGTCTCTCCGTACACAGTGCTGATCCGCAGCTGATCTCGTCTAGTGTGGGTGAAAAGATGCATACGGCTGCTGCCCATGTGTCAGAGGGGGCGTGGGTTAGCTTCGTTCTCCTCAATCAGAGCCGGGGCCGGCATTAGTGGAGAGGAAGCATGACGCGATCGGGCAATTGGACGCGCTACAAATCGAGAGATAAAGGGGAGAAATTCATAATAAATATTTTTAAAAATTAGCAGTGCATATGTATCACTCAAAAACAACCTCTACAAATCTAAGTAAGAAACCTCCATTTGTTATTGTATTTAAACACTTCACCACATACAATATGACATGAGTCTGCAAAAAATACTAAGCCTGCTAGTTACAATGACTCTGGAATTTTTATCAAGGTATGCACACATTTTTATCATCAGGTTTTCACGACAACTAAAATTACAAAGACTAAAAGACCTGACAAATAGATTTTTTTATCCATTCAGGTAAGCATGATCTTAAACATGGTACTTAAAGAGTCACATAAAAAAGACAGTCCACTCCTTGTGAAACATAAATTAATTTTAAAACTTTTACCAGCCTTTAAACAATCAACGGTGAACCTTGAATAAATTGATAAAATCATTTTTTTTCTTTTATCTTCTAATGTAGTTGTATTCAGCTACCCAGATATATCACTCCTCACTGCTGCCAACCGCTACCCTGACTGAGAGGACTCCCTCCAACATGTGGGTAGTAGCCAACTGCTTCTTTTCACCAGCCCATGGCGGGTTCACTTATGGATCAGTATTATGTATGTAAAGCTATGCACTGATCACTATTCTTCACCACTTCTGTGCAGGTGCCATTAACCAGCCAGCAGAAGCCGCAAATGCAACTTTGACCCCACTATTCTCAGACAAAGCCAATCATGTGTGTCGGCGCCTGGTCAGCCTGATTTTAGGTTTCATCAATTTTCTGCAGTAAAATGTAATGGCTTGATAATATCGCACCTTTACGTGAGCAGGGCACAGTGATTTTAACATAGCTAACAGGCTTGTTCTTCATTAAACAGGCTTCCACTAGGTAGTACGCCTCAGAAGACCAGTTCAGGTACACCCCGGTCCTCCAGTAGATTCGGTTTGGTCTTGTAGTTTTATCTGAAGGCAATAATAAAAATGAGAAAGATTTGTAATTAGTCATCAGTAAGCCCAGACAAACACAGCAAAGATAACAAACATAGGTAAAAATTAAAAGCTGTTTATGAGGATAATTAGGTCTGATACTAGTACCTCTCTCTGACAGCATTAACAGGGAGAACTCCAGCAGACGGCTGATCAGCCTGGACCAAAAACCCATGGGAAAATAGGGCATCTCATAAAGCCTCACAATGATCTCAGAATTCTCACAGTGAGGAAGCTCAATTACTGGCTTGTTATCAGACAGACTGTATGAAAAATAATGCAAAAGGTATGTGTTAAAATTCCTCAAAACATAATGCTGAACAGCACGAGTCATGAGTCTGCTTTAAAACATTCTAGACCATTAGCAGACTCACAACTGCAAGTGACAATGCTTGCCACCATGGTAACTTAGTAAAGTGGGGCTTGAAACAGGAATCTTTTGATCACTAGTCCAGTACCTAAACCACTGAGCTACCACTGTCCATAGATTGCAAAAGTCTAGATGATCTGCCAAGTTAATTTGGCTTAACAGGAACAAAGACTCATTTGGAAAGGAACAAACTCAATCTAAATTCAAAAATTTCCAAATATACGACTATCCTAAAGGCAGTGCTTCAAATAACATCATCATTTAAAGAGGCTGTGTCCCAAATCTCACATTACTGTACTAAAAAGTGTGTCAAATTAGAGGACTTTATCTATCACACAGGATGCGACTTGGACTAATCCTAGTCAAGACGGTCAATGAATTTCCCCTGACGCTAACAACCTCATGAGAAAACAACATCTCAAACAACCCAAACTCTTTTTGTATTCTAGTTTCTAGTATCCAATGTTTACCTTTTATTGTAGTAATTTTTTTAAACAAAGTTTAGAGAGAGTCCAGAACCTACCAAAAACACTTAGCGCAAGATGGAAATATACCATAGACAAGTCTCCAGTCTATTGCTAGGCATCACACACCCATTTACTCAATTACACCTACGGAGCTATTTGTAATGCATTTTTTGTAAATAGTAAAGTATTTACCTGCTGGGCACCAGCAGTTGTTTATCCCCAAAAGGCAGAGCAATTTGGAACTTCTCCAGCAGTTTAAAGTACTGCATGAGCTGTTCCTTGGGAAAACAGCGGCTCTCATTGAGGAATCTCTCCACCACTGAGTGCTGCACCACTCCTCTGGGACTCTCACATAGGCTTCTTAGAGTCAGGATCTACAACCAAATATCCAAACACAAAATTCAAACCAGTGACTTTGCACATTCTTCAAATTGATGCCCAGTTATGATCATATCTAAAATAAAGTATGGAGCCTTTTTCTCTTTAACTGAATCCAGTCTCTGAAGTTTTCCTTTATTGGTTTTTGTATTACTTTAATAGCCATAGTGTAAGAGATTGGAGTCTCTTGACCACAACACCTGACACATATATTATTGAAAAAAAAAAAAAAAATACACATACCCAAAATACTATCAAGAGTGATCTTGATGGTAAAGTTATCATGAATGAAGTGAAAGTTTGTGCATATCAACAGATAGATGCAGGGTGGCTTGGTGGGAAGCACTGTTGCCTCACAGCAAGAAAGTCCTGGGTTTTATTCCCAGGTGGGGTGGTCCGGGTTCTTTTTATTTGTGGAGTTTGTATGTTCTACCCGTGTCTGCGTGGGTTTCCTCCGGGAGCCCCGGTTTCCTCCCACAGTCCAAAGACATGCAGTGAGGTAAATTGGAGATATAAAATTGTCCATGACTGTGTTTGATATTAAACTTGTGAATCTTGTGTATCGAGGAACTACCATTTCTGTTATGAATCTAAGCAAAGTGTGTAAAACACGACGTTAAAATCCTAATAAATAAGTAATAATAATAAAAAAACAGATAGGTACATACAGTTAGTAACTGCATATCTGCAAAATATGCATAGTGATAAAGGTAGGTGCTTCTGAAGAAATGACCAATAGATCAACCTGATAAACTAGTGATTTTGTGATCTTTTTATGTGATTTGACAGTTTGTGTGTGACCTGAGTAATTATGTTGCACAGCCACTGTGGATCGATGAAATACAAATCTTGAAGTTGGAATGCAGGGTCATCAAAGTGCAGGAGTACACCTAGAATTTTACATGCATACACACACACACACACACACACACACACACACACATAAATATATACATGTAAACATTTAATTATGTTATTTAATAATAAAGTTTTGGAGTCTTTTGACTCAAACTCAAAAAATAAAAATCTGTAGCAGGGCCTAAAATAAGTAGTTCATTGCCAAGTTCTAAAAAGGAAGGTGAGCTCAGATTTCTTCACAGGCAAGTAATGTGAAGCATAAAAAAAGTAGTTTATACAGTGTATCACAAAAGTGAGTACACCCCTCACATTTCTGCAAATATTTCATTATATCTTTTCATGGGACAACACTATAGACATGAAACTTGGATATAACTTAGAGTAGTCAGTGTACAGCTTGTATAGCAGTGTAGATTTACTGTCTTCTGAAAATAACTCAACACACAGCCATAAATGTCTAAATGGCTGGCAACATAAGTGAGTACACCCCACAGTGAACATGTCCAAATTGTGCCCAAAGTGTCAATATTTTGTGTGACCACCATTATTATCCAGCACTGCCTTAACCCTCCTGGGCATGGAATTCACCAGAGCTGCACAGGTTGCTACTGGAATCCTCTTCCACTCCTCCATGATGACATCACGGAGCTGGTGGATGTTAGACACCTTGAACTCCTCCACCTTCCACTTGAGGATGCGCCACAGGTGCTCAATTGGGTTTAGTCCATCACCTTTACCTTCAGCTTCCTCAGCAAGGCAGTTGTCATCTTGGAGGTTGTGTTTGGGGTCGTTATCCTGTTGGAAAACTGCCATGAGGCCCAGTTTTCGAAGGGAGGGGATCATGCTCTGTTTCAGAATGTCACAGTACATGTTGGAATTCATGTTTCCCTCAATGAACTGCAGCTCCCCAGTGCCAGTAGCACTCATGCAGCCCAAGACCATGATGCTACCACCACCATGCTTGACTGTAGGCAAGATACAGTTGTCTTGGTACTTCTCACCAGGGCACCGCCACACATGCTGGACACCATCTGAGCCAAACAAGTTCATCTTGGTCTCGTCAGACCACAGGGCATTCCAGTAATCCATGTTCTTGGACTGCTTGTCTTCAGCAAACTGTTTGCGGGCTTTCTTATGCGTCAGCTTCCTTCTGGGATGACGACCATGCAGACCGAGTTGATGCAGTGTGCGGCGTATGGTCTGAGCACTGACAGGCTGACCTCCCACGTCTTCAACCTCTGCAGCAATGCTGGCAGCACTCGTGTGTCTATTTTTTAAAGCCAACCTCTGGATATGACGCCGAACACGTGGACTCAACTTCTTTGGTCGACCCTGGCGAAGCCTGTTCCGAGTGGAACCTGTCCTGGAAAACCGCTGTATGACCTTGGCCACCATGCTGTAGCTCAGTTTCAGGGTGTTAGCAATCTTCTTATAGCCCAGGCCATCTTTGTGGAGAGCAACAATTCTATTTCTCACATCCTCAGAGAGTTCTTTGCCATGAGGTGCCATGTTGAATATCCAGTGGCCAGTATGAGAGAATTGTACCCAAAACACCAAATTTAACAGCCCTGCTCCCCATTTACACCTGGGACCTTGACACATGACACCAGGGAGGGACAACGACACATTTGGGCACAATTTGGACATGTTCACTGTGGGGTGTACTCACTTATGTTGCCAGCTATTTAGACATTAATGGCTGTGTGTTGAGTTATTTTCAGAAGACAGTAAATCTACACTGCTATACAAGCTGTACACTGACTACTCTAAGTTATATCCAAGTTTCATGTCTATAGTGTTGTCCCATGAAAAGATATAATGAAATATTTGCAGAAATGTGAGGGGTGTACTCACTTTTGTGATACACTGTAACAACACAAATGTAAATTAAATAACACATTTAATTGCAGTCTTTGCTACTTGGGTGGTGCAACCAATTTTTTTAAAAAGTTAGTGTTGGATAACTGTCTTGTTAGAAAAAAAAATTGTTTTACAAAATATAAGGGGCAAATCATGTTTCCTTTTGAAAATATATTTTTTAATAATTTAAAATCCTTTGGTGTGATAACATGATGAGGCAGCTTAAAGAAAGACACTGTACAAGTATTGCTTACCAGTCTCACTTAGAAAGCGAATGGCATGAGCAAGTTCTCCCTCCTCCAACTGCAGCTGGCTCTCCTCAATAAGCTCAATAAGACGCTGGTGTCTAAGCACAGGAAATTCAGCAAGCACACGATTTTTCTCTTGCAGAATCCTCCTCTCCAGCTCAACATAAGAATCAGGAACCAGCTGCCCCATCACTGGCTGCCCTTGGATCTGGACATATAATTCCAGTGTCGCACACATAAAAATGATGTTCAGTAACAAATACTATAAAAATACATTTAATCAGTGGTCTATCTGTTTGCCTACTTTTAGTATGTCCTACTTTAAGCATAACTTTTTACAAAACTGTCAACTGTGTAAACGACATAAAAGACTGAAAGGCATGTAACTTTCTTCTACCTAATTCAGACAGTGGTAGCCTAGTCTGTAGAGCTTTGGGCTATCAACTGAAAGGTTTAGAGTTCGAATCCCAAATCTGCCGTGCAGCCATGCACTGTTGGGCCCTTGAGCAAGGCCCTCAACCCTCTCTTCTTCAGGGGCGCCGTATAATGGCTGACCCTGCGCTCTGACCCCAGCTTCCCAACAAGCTGGGGTATGCGACGAAAAAATGTTGTTGTATTAGTACGCCTGTATATGCACAGTATATATGACAAATAAAGGCATTCTATAAAACTGAGGTATTACATGTCAGATTAAAGACCTATTCAAACACATAGCATCCACGGCACTGAGAGTGTGCTATTCAAACACAGACTAACCAATCAATTATGTTTGCACTTAAAATACCCAAAACTTTGACAGATTTTCTAGTATTGCATCTGTTCACAGAATTGTAGGTCAGCAACTTAATTGAGAAGCACCACGAGCCAGATAAATCATTCAAATCATTACTCAAAACATCTTTCCACATGTCTGCATTTACACTGCAAAAAAATAATAATTTAACACTCTTTCTGCATCACCTTAAAGTCGCTGGCCTCTCTGACGATGACCTTGCGAAGTCTGCTGATCAGGACGGACTCCTCACAGGCACAGAGCATGAAGTTTTCTCTAATGGTTGGGAAACCGGGCATGGACAGCACTTCGTCACGGAGCTTATGCTCGCACTGAAGCAACAAACCCTCTTCACACTCATCCAGATGAGTGCCAACCAGAATTACAGGGGAGAGAGGGGCTAAAGCCTATGTGGAAAAAAACACAGAGAGCAGATTAAGACAATGAGAATAATTTATATTATTAATATTATTATTATTACTGCTACTACATTTCTGCATTTTCCCTTTACCCCCAAATCAAGTCATATCTGATTACCCAGTTGTATCTTTTATACTGCTGCAGACCCCTAATCTGACAGCAGAGGGCCATATCTAACACACACACACACACCCTTCAATGAATGTAACCAACCACTTTTTTACCTTCATAAGGTGGGTTCACATAGTGATCAGTATTGTGTACAAAGAGTTACATACTGCTCTTCATTATTTACCATTTCTGTGCATGCATCAATGACCAGCTAGCAGAGGCACAATTGCCAACAGTAGCCACCCAGCTGGCCGATGGCAGAGCTGAGATACCAACTCAAAAGCTCAAGTCAGAGGTGGTGAGCAAGAGCATTAGACTGCTCCACACAAGTTAATATTTGAACTTCAAACACTTTACAGTGGTATGCTAACATGTTTGACCACCGTGCCATGTAAGTGTAACGTCTTCAACATTTTAAGCAGGAATAATATCAGGGTGGCACTGAAAAAAAAAAACAGATCAATAATCTTAACTCACTTTGATGTTAAAGAGCCAGGGTCTGACTGCATCCAACTCACTGACTCCCTTACTCAGGTCATACAGTACCAAGTAGAGAGCTCGAGAGCTCATAAAGTGAGGGTGAGAGCCACTGTACTTCTCTCCACCTGCAGGACCACAAGCCACATTAGAACAATTAGTACACATTAGGACATTTTCAGCGATAATTAACACAATTAAGGTTAATTTTTACATGAGAATCAAACCTGAGAAGTCCCAAAAGTTCAAGACCATGTTTTTCTTGTAGTTTCGGATGGTCCAGTCTTTGATGGTGATGCTGGAGATATGTGTGCCACAGTACCACTGGGAACGTTTGAGCTTCATTAGCTGATGGATCAGTGTGGTCTTTCCACTGCCTGTAGTTCCCACCACTATCAGCTTCATCCGGTAATATGGAACAGCCTTCTTTAGGCGGTGCTGAAAGTACCTAAATAAAAGAGGCACAAAGGCAAATTTGGCTAGAGTTTATGGTCAGTGAGTAAAATTAATATCAATACACCAAGCACTGAATTTTTAAAGCAGAGGTTTTTAACTTTTCCCTGGCTAAGCAGGCTACTTTTCTTTTATTCAGGTGTGTCAGTCTATTGTATTAGTAAAGTTCTCATCTGTTTCTATAGCCAGCCTGTTGAAAACCAGTTTGAGGTGGGACCACATTTGATAAAAGATCAAAAAGAGTTTTTCAGAGGCTGGTTTTATTTTACCAGGAAATTAGAAGATATGTCAAAATTAAATGAATTAAAACATATCAGTAGCTGCTTTTGATAAATCAGACAACATTTTGTTGTGTGTATAAATGTTATAGTCTTTTTTAGAAAGTCTTTTGCAACAGATGGTTGCACCATTGGACATTTTCTGGATGATAAAACAAAGTATCCCGTTTTAAAACATACTCATTATGAATTTATTTTGGTGTCTGGGTTTAAATCTCCGCGGTGCTTCTGGTTGGCTGGGAGTCTACACAGACGTCATTGGCTATGTCTGGATTTTGGGGGATGGCTGAAGCCCTGCAATAGGCTTGCACCCTGCACCTATCCAGTGTCTGCCAGTAGAGTCAGACCCACCGACCCGGAAAAAGCAGTTGATGAAAATGAAGTAGTATCAGTTTCAATAAGATCTTTTAATTAAATTGCCATTTTTACACAAGCTGTTGTTAACCTGTTTGAAAAAATATCAGTGACCCATATACACAGTATGGCCAAAAGTGTATGGACACCCCTGCTTATTATTACCCATTGCTAAAAAGTGTACAAAATCAACTATTAAATGCTATAATGTCTATCAAGAAAGTCTATAAAGAACTGGTTTTATGACTTAAATTCACACACACTCCAAAATATTGTGCAAACATTCCCTAAAGGTCCTGTTCTAGCCTTAATGAGGAAAGCAAATTCGATTTTAATGGCCATGGTTAAATAAAAGATGTCCTTAAGTGTCCACATACTTTTAGTTTTACAGTGTACACCTACCAGGCATAACATTATGACCACTGACAGGTGAAGTGAATAACACTGATTATCTCTTCATCATGGCACCTGTTAGTGGGTGGGCTATATTAGGCAGCAAGGGAACATTTTATCCTCAAAGTTGATGTGTTAGAAGCAGGAACAAAGGCCAAGCGTAAGGATTTGAGTGAGTTTGACCAGTGGTCCAAGGAAGGAACAGTGGTAAACTGGTGACAGGGTCATGGGAGGAGTGAAGGCTGGCCCGCGTGGTCCAGAATGGTTCAGGAATGGTTTGAGCAGCACAACAACGAGTTTGAGGTGTTGACTTGGCCTCCAAATTCCCCAGATCTCAATCCAATCGAGCATCTGTGGGATGTGGTGGACAAACAAGTCCGATCCATGGAGGCCCCACCTCACAACTTACAGGAGTTAAAGGATCTGCTGCTAACATATTGGTGCCAGAAACTACAGCACACCTTCAGTGGTCTAGTGGAGTTCATGCCTCGACAGGTCAGGGTTGTTTTGGCAGCAAAAGGGGGACCAACACAATATTAGGAAGGTGGTCATAATGTTATGCCTGATCGGTGTATGTATAATGTGTATAATCCCAGCATTTCAATAAATGTTAGTACAAGAACACCAGTAAACTACCTCATACACTCAAGGGAAAAAAACAATGAATCTGACCTGACAATGTCTTTGGTCTTGTTTCCAATAAGTTTAAGGTCCATCTGAAGCTGAAGTCTGTCCAGGGGCAAATCCCACAGCCGCCCCAGCTTACCAATTTCATCAGGAAAAGAATGCAGGCCCTCATTACCACTCACATCTAATGAGGTCAACTCCTCCAGCAGCCCAATTTGAGGGGGAAGCTAACAGCAATGATGAAAAAATTGTGTCAAACTCAGGATCATAATACTACTTCAAATCATGTTTACATTATAACAACATTAGCTTAATATAACCCTTAATGTTTTGCTAGGATTTCCTTGTTTATCCCCCAAACAGAGAGTAGCAATAAAAGCACCCGCTACCTCAGTGAGCTTGTTATCACTCAGATGCAGCTTCTCCAGACGAGCCCACTTAAAAACAGGTTCTCTCAGCTCCAGCACAGATATCTGGTTCTTGCTGAACATCAGCTCTCTCAGATTAGCACTGCCCCAGATCTCTGGACCAGGCAGGACAGTGATACTATTATTCGTCATGTCCAACGATCGCAAACTAAACACATGAGATGCATCAGACAACAAGTCAGACATGTGCTAATTTTAGGATGTTTTATAATATTAGAATACGATAGAAGCTCTAAACAGACATGGATTTACATATTCTCTTTTCTTATGATCATAAATTAAAAGTATGCATTCTGTAAAAAACCTGGATCTTTAACATTAAGTCAAACCATGATTGTGTAGGTTTACATTTGCCTGTATCGTCTGTAGCCTACCATACAACATTTCAAATGTTTTCCTTAACATAGATAATGTTATCATAGGAATATGTCTGGAAAATTTACTGTGTAACTGTTAACAAATGACAAAATTAACAATTATTTCGGAACAATGGCATTAATACATTGGCATAATGAGAAGACATAACTGGTCATTCTCAACAAAAGTAAACCCATGACCATTCAGGGCTTTCCTAACATCCAAGACAGTTATAAGCTCTTACTTTGGTAGGTTGACGATTGCTTCAGGCACACTTTTATAATTGTTCCGGGATAATTTCAGTGTTGTTAATTTAGATGGCAGTGGTGACAAATAACCTTTTTCAAACAGAAAAATGTTATTAACCTCAAAAACCAGACTAAGAATTGTAATAAATGATTAATAATGTAGGTGCATGAATGAATCTAATGAACTTACTAAGTTTGTTGTTGGAGGCGCTGAATGTTTCCAGCTTAATGCATAAAGACAGGACATCATCAGAGATCATCATTAAATTATTTTTGGATACATCTAACACTTTCAGTTCAGGGAGAGAGAGAGGTAAGGAGAGTTCAGAGATTTGATTCCTGAGAAAAAAAGAGGCAAAAAAGAGAAACACAGATGATGATTGTATAATTTTATAGGTATGTGCTGGGTAAAATATATTTTACAGACTAATAATTTTAAAGCCACTTTATCTGTTCCATAAAGAGACCTGACGTTAAAAAAGTGATTATATTTTATATACTGCAGGTCACTAAACGTTTTTGTTTAATGTGGATGTGCACAGTTCATTTCCAAGAATGAAGTATGCAGTGATGATCCTTTTCTACAGAGAACTACAAAAGTGCTTCATCAGTACATATTTTCTTACTCTAGTACAAGTACACAACAGTCTAGGAACATGAATCTGCTGGATCCGTGTTAGAACAAAAGTATAGGTAGAATAGAAGGGTTTTTTTTAAGTTATAAACGTTGTACTGTGTTTGTGTATTTAAATGGGTTTAGTCCTGATACTCAGGGTACCTCTCACCTCTACATCGCCAACTCTAAATCTCCCCTTGGTGTCAATTGGTCATTTTGTAAAATGGACTTGTGCCCTGTCCAGATTGTATTTCTGTTTTGCACCCAGTGTTTGAGTGACACCAGACTGACCAGAACTCCAATCAGAATTAAGCAGATCAGGATGAATATTAAATATGAATGATTAAACAAAGTAGAATGAAAAAACACAGTGTATTTTATGAAGTTGTGCACAAATAAACTTGAATAGCTTATTTTTATCCTACCCCTCCAGTGAGAGCTCACGAAGGTTTTCCATGGCTTTGCCCAGCTGGTATGGAAAGGCAGTGATGTTGTTGTAGGAAAGGTTAAGCTGCCGCAGACACGGACAGCACACGTATGGGTCCAAACAGAGCTCTGGACCAACGGAGTTCTGTGAGACGTTGAGCATGCTTAATGAGGGTAGGCTCAGCAGTTCAGCAGGAAGTGTGTGCAACTGGTTGCCTTGTAGATCCAGTCGAGTGAGGCTTCTCAAGCTCTAAAACGTGTAGAATGTATAATAATAATTACATTTTACATTTTGAAATTTAAATGCAGTTTAATACAAACACTAAGATCTGGTGAAGTTGTGGCGTGAGCCGGTACCTCACAGAGAGCAGGGGGAAACTCTGACAGGCTGTTGCTGCTCAGATCAAGATGTAATAGATGCTCAAGCTGCTGCAGAACTACACTGTCATCCATCAAGCATAACAGAGAGTTCAGCTCATTCCCTGACAGATCCAGCAGTCTAATACGATCTCTGTCCATACTTGACAGTAAACCACCGGGGGAAGAGCTCTCTGAAAAAATCATTCCTGCAGATGTAAAAGAAACAACCTTATAGCAGATTCTATTTCTATTCATATGCTACCAATTTAACAAAGATAAGCAGAGATGTACCTACCTCTTTGAAATATGCCATTCTTGTTCAACCTATTTGAAAAGGACTCCTGCTGATCAGTCTCAGTATCATTATGGCTTCCCTAGAGAGACAGTCAAATATTCAAATAAAATAGAACAATTCGCTTCAATATCTGGATTAAGTTTGGGCAAAGCTTGTTTATAATAAACTGCAGTAGTGCCACACATGCAGGAGTCTGGTGTAGACCATGCCTGGTAAGAAAAGAAAAACCTGCAACCATTCTGTCTTTTAAAATATGACTACCGTATATTTTACAATATTTTCTTTTAATTTTTCATGTTTTTTATCTCTCTTGTTTGAATTTCATGTTCTTAATTGTAACTAAATGTTTGCAAGAAGTCTTTCTGAGGTTCTAGATCTCAGGAATGTTTTAATGCTTTTAATTAACTTCTTTTTTTTTTTCCTTATGTAAAGCACTTTGAATTGCCACTGTGTATGAAAGGTGCTATACAAATAAACTTGCATTGCCTTACCAGGGCACTCACTCAGGTGGCGCAGCGGTAAAACACGCTAGCACACCAAAGCTGACATTTCAACTCGTTGGTTCGCAACTCAGCTATGCCACTCAAACTATTTTTTTTTGGAATCTGGGTCATGGTGAGTTCACTCCAGTAGGGCTGTCGCGCTAACCGCAATTTTGAAATATCGCGGTATAGACCAGCCAACCGCAGGGCATGCCAAGCAACCGCAACACCGCGATATTCACGGGCGTAATAAATGTTAAATAAATTCATAATGAAAATGAGCTAGCAGCGACATTTTCCCGCAACCTGTTCTCATGCATTGCTGCTGAGTGTCAGACTTTGTGTTTTAAAATGTAAACAATCGCAACAGGAATTATAGGCAAGTTTATTAATGATCAAATTAAGTTTACACTCAATAAAATACTTGTAATTTAGACTATATTCAAACAGCCTCGGCGTACTAAAACACTTAATGACGGTTAATATGGCATTGCAGCCTGCAAATATTCTCTTGCTGGCTTGCTGGAATGATTTAAATGTATTTTTTCGTTGAATAAAAATGTATTGAAACGAATAATAACTTAAAATGTAGTATACGTATATTGTTATGTTAATTATATCTACTAAATAGATAGTTAATAGTGGCGCAATAACCAGGCTAGATTTGCTTTGATCTGTAAAGTCGCATGCAGGATCAGTACACGTGTGTATTAGTGTAACATCGGTAACGTCGGGAACATCACTCCCTCACTCAGATCCTCTCTAAACCACATCAGATGAACGTGTTGGTTCTTCTAGCGCGCATGATAACGCAGGTTTAAACTCTTACAGACTTTATTCTTTATTCTATTTTTTTTTTACCATATTTTGATTAGATGTGCGTTTAAAATATTTAGCCTTTTGTTTCACAGTGTATATCTAGCCTAGAAGCTAAATTTAAACCTTGTTTAATAGAGAAAAGACACGCATCCCTGCTCTGTTCTGTATTTAACATTAAACACGCATTTCATTGGTCTTAAAGCTGTCTCATCTTTGTCATTATAAAGCAATAATATATCGAATCATAGCCTAACAATAAAGCTTGTTTATATAGCTCTAAAATCCAGATTAATTAAGTAATTTTCAAAAAAAAAAAAAAAAAAAAAAAAATGGCGATATCACCGCATACCGCGATATTGAGACAGGTTGAATATCGCAGGGGGAAATTATTTCACCGCGACAGCCCTACACTCCAGTGTCGCCTGGAAAGACTGGATGTCAATATAAACCCAGAACGGGGAAGTAATTCAGAGCAGGGCATCACACACATTTTAACTAGGTCTAATTTAAACTTCCGTACCAACTCCTGCATATTTTTGGAAGCTGGAAAAAATAGATAATCAGACAAAAACTAGACGGTGACTGGAGGTAAGGTCTGATCACAGGTCCTCAGAATCCTGGTACTGTGCAGCACGTACTATATCTGCTGCACCACTGTGCTACCTACAATAAAAATACTCTAATGTATCATGTATAGTTTGCTTATAACGAAAAAATCTGTTACTACATCAAATAAACTACCTGTGATTGTAAATAACCCTTATTTTAACAGTAAGCAGTAATATAATCATCACAAATACTATTTTATACATTATTATGCAGTCATAGAATCACTTGCCTCAGAGGAAGCACGTCTTCGCTGACCCTCTTGCCTTGTTTTAGATCGCCCCCTCAGCTCCGGTGAATCACAGAAACTTCTCATCCCCCAAACAGAACTGTCACTTCCTAGCAAAGTAAAGCATTTAAAGCTAGTAAAGTCAGATTCAATCTTAGCCATGTCAGTTTCAGAAGAAAATAATAATAATTCAGAGCTAAAGTTAAAATTATAACTCGTACCATCGCTGTCTTCAAGTGTAAGAAACACACTGTCATCTAGTGAGGTGTAAGAGGAGTCATCACTCCCCTCATCAGAGTAATACCCAGGACAGCTCACAACATGACTTCTCCTATTCTGCATGGACTTTATCCATCTGGCCAGACACTGCCCCTTACCTACACACACACACACACACACACACACACACACACACACACACAATAAATAAAGCCACAAAAAGCTACAACAAAACACCACTTACATGTTTGTATGCATCTTTCTACACAATATTCATCTTTACTATTACCACACCCACTGCTAACTGGTGTATAAAATACATTTATATAAAATAATGTATATACTTTAAATGCTATGGCAACAGTCTAGGGAAGGACATTTCTGTTCCACCATGACTGTGCCCCATGCCCAAAGTGAGGGTCATAAAGATATGATAAGTTTAGTACAGAGAAACTTCAGCAGCCTGCACAGAGCCCTGACCTAAACCCTACTGAACACCTTAATGATGAATTCGAATCTCAACTGTAAATGAGCACTTCTCGACTAACATTACTGCCTGGCCTCATAAATGCTACTTCGAATATTTATTTATTTATAAAGTTTAACATCATGTTTTACACACCTCGGTTACATTAATGACAGGACAGGTAGTTACTGGTTACACAAGATTCATCAGTTCACAATGTTTAATGTCAAACACAGTCATGGAAAATTTTGTATCTCCAGTTCACCCCAGTTGCATGTCTTTGGACTGTGGTAGGAAACCAGAGCGCCTGGAGAAAGCCTACACAAACACGGGGAGAACATGCAAACTCCACACAGAAAGGACCCAGACCACTACACCTGGAAATCGAACCCTTCTCGCTTTAAGGCGACAGTGCTACCCAGTGAACCACCAGCCACTCCTATTTTGCATAAAGAGACACAAATATCTCCAGATACCGAACATTAACTCTGCATTGCCAGCAAACCAACAGGTATGCTTACTCAAAATAGCTCCTCTACAAAACCATCACTACTTCACTTACTATTCCTCTTCGGGGTAGTAGGGGGAGCTCTGCGCTCCGACAGAAGTGCACTAAGCCATGTGGCTTCCAAATGTCCAAGCCTGAACCCTCCCAGACACAGAGCGTTGTTGGTGTGGTCCAGACCCAGTCGAGCCAGCAGAAGGACGACCAGTGGTCCGTCTCGTTCTCTCACGCATACGCTCAGAGCGCCTCGCAGCTGTTGCTCATGTACACCACTGCTAACTAGCAGCTCAACCAACGGCAGTGGCCCACCACGCTCACACACCTGCGCACACACACAGAGTTACACATATAGGTCTACACTTGATATTCTTGTGTAATGATGTTTTTATATACTTATCAACATAGCAATATCCTAGCAATACCTTCACAGTATCCTTTTTTACACTGCTTTCAGTTAATATGACTTAAGATTTCTCTTTTTTTTTCCGTTTCTTTCTCAAAACCTATTGGCTAAGAATAGCTATGTCACTGTCAGAGTTACAGACAAGTGTGTTTAAGTCTGTTTTATGCTGTCATCTCTAATGGACTGTTAATGTCATCTTTGATGGAAAGGTTGTGAGTTGCAAGCCACCACCTTGTTCAGTTGTTCTAAATAAGCATCAACGCTTTATTTAGGCAGTTCTCAGAAGTACTTCTACAAACCCCAGTTCAGGAATAATTGGGACATCTTTGTAAAATGCATTAAAAAAAGTGTTATCTGTTTATTCTGTGATTTGTTATTAAACTGACAAAAGTACATATATATGAGAATAAACTAATTACAGATTCTTGGTTTTATTGCATTTAGCAAAATGGGATTTTGTAGTTAAATGGCACTTTATCAGATGTGATGCACAAGTGACAGGATACAATCCTAACAGTTGAGGGTTAAAGGGCTCAAGACCCCAACAGTGGCAACTTGATGGTGGTAATTATTTGATCCCTGATCTTCTCCAGTGGATATTTACCTGATATATCAAAGACTCTGTCTTGGTTTTTTTATTGACGTCAGCTCCCAAATGTATAAGACACTCAGCCATGACCACATCCCTTTCCTCACATGCCCTTTCTAGTAGCCGGTAACAGATCTCGCTGTCCACTGCCATCTTTGACAGACACATCCGGCTAAGCTTTTGCAGCTAAAACATATAAACATATGTCATGAGGGTAAATATTGCTTGTGTACAACAAGTGAAATCTATAAGCAAAGTCAATTTGTTAAGAACATAAAAACCTTTTAACATTTTAATATCATGTTTTACATACTTTGGTTACATTCATGACAGGTTCCTCAAGATTTATTAGTTCAAGTTTAATGTCAAACACATAATCACAGACAATTTTGTATCTCCAATTCACCTCACTTGCATGTCTTTGGACTGTGGAAGGAAACTGGAGCACCCAGAGGAAACCCACACAGACACGGGGAGAACATGCAAACTCCACACAGAAAGGACCCAGACCGCTCCAAACCCAGGATCTTTTTGCTGTGAGGTGACAGTGCTACTCACAAAGCCACCGTGCCGCCAAAGCTGTAATAAATTTGTTTGATAGAGGACTCTGTTTAAGATACTTTATACACTTTATCAAGTGCCCCTGTCCAGAACCTGTGGGGGTTGCTTAAGATTAGAGTCCAAAAGGGAACACCTAGTAGCCTAAAAGCCATAGAAAGGTGCTTTTAAGTTTCTTAATCTGTACTTTTTAATGTTATTACGGTTTATAGGAGAGAATTTATTGATGTTATGTTGCCAGTGGCAAGTTGAACAAAGTAGTAAATGCAGCTAACAATAGTGACGTGCTTTTGTTTAAAAATATATATTTGGGAAATAATTGTATTTCATACAAATACATTTCCAATTTAATTAAAATATAAGGGATTTTAGTAAGTAAGCTTAAAAAGCACATACTTATTTTATTATTTACTAAAGCTGACAATAATTCTAAGGTATAATTGTATTATTGCTACTTACTTTTTAATGTTTTTATTAGAACTTATACAAACACAAATGCTCACTCACTGGATCATATCTCTTATCTGAAGAGCTTTCCCTCAACTGTTGGAAGATCTCCTTCTCAAAGCCCTCTTTATCCAGCTCGGCTGCTGCGTTTGGACATGTGTCCAACAGCTTCCACAGCACCTGAAAACCCTACAGACCAAACAATACAAAATGTAATTAATTTTCTCAAATTCCACAAAAAAAGGCAAAAATATCTCATATTGCAAAAAAATCTGAAGTCTCACTTTGTGAAGCATCTCTGCATCCTCTTTATGCTGTCTCACAGAGACAATTAGAACAGATACCAGCACGCGCACCATCATATGTAAGAGCTTCTTCTTTGACATGAGATGATACAGGAGGCTTAGAGCCCAGTAATGGATATCTACACACATAAAGGGGAAGATTTCACTCTAGCTAACAGGTTAATAAAAAAACACAAAGGTATGTCACATTTTCTATTTTGTAGACGTAATGCTGGTGTGGGGGAACATTTTAAAAGGCAAACTATAGAGTTAATTAGATATAAGAGTCTCCCAATGCATGTTTTTAATACAACAAATGTAAAAGGGTTTTTGACCATCCAGAATCCTTTGTTAAACAAGCTACTTTGAAAACAGTAGTTACCCACAAATTAATCAACAAAATTACAATAATGTAAAGACATTTATACATAATGTTGCCAAAAACAAATTTGTAAAATATAAAAATAAGTTGTCTATTACAATATTATATACTATTATTTCATATAATGACTACTATATTAATAATAATAATAATACCACAAATGATTTAACGCCATGTTTTAGGTTATTAATATACCTGCCTTTTGTGTTTTCAAATTAAAGAAACATCACAAGGGCCACTCAGGTGGTGCAGCGGTAAAAACACACACTGGAACACCACAGCTGGGATATCGAATATACCGTATCGAGTCTCAGCCCTGCCTGCTGGCTGGGCTGAGCGGCCACATGATTGGCCAATCATTGTTCATATAAGGATCGGATATTAAGCCGGATAGGGTCTCCTCGTAACTGATGCAACTACGACCTCTCCTGGCTGATTGATGGCGCCTGCACAGAGACGAGGAAAGAGTGCTGATCAGGGTGTGTCTTTCTGTACACAGTGCTGATCCGCATATGCACTCGTCAAGTGTAGGTGATAAAATGCATACAGCTGCTGCCAAGGTCGGCATTAGTGGAGAGGAACCATGATGCAATCGGGCAAAAATTGGATGCGCTAAAGTCGGGAGAAAAAGGAAGAAAATGCAAAAAAAAGAAAAAGAAAAGAAACATCACAGGAAAACAATAGCACTAAAGAATCTCAGGTCTAATTAAATAATAGTTTACTACTATGTATTAGACAGTCTTTTGTTGTATGAGAATAATATGAAATGCTAATTTCCACTACTATTTCAAATCATTTTTATAGTATTTGGTATGTTAATGTAAACACTTATTTTATATACTGCCAAATAACAGAACTTGAGCTTGCTATATTGACCTTATCAGTTTATCAGTGTCTGTATAAAAAAAAAATCACCTGCTCTTGGAAGTGACTTCCAGTTATTCAGTACATGTTAATTAAACTGAGGATGTTAAAAAAAAGATGAAAAATTAAAATATAGAACTTGTGCAAGTTCTGAAAATCTGTGATACTCCACAAATGAGTTGATACAATAGCTAGCTACAATCTACTTTATTTTAAAATTAAACTTGTTACAACTTACGACCCAGAAATGCAGATTAACCATTAATATTGACGACAATTTAAATATTGTATTGGCTTTTATAAACAGTTTTGTCAGCATAGCTCCTATAATTAGTTACAACTGCCAGTAAAACAGTTGTTTTTATTTTCCTCAGACCCAAAATTCAGGGCTGCCACATAGAATGTTGTAAAGTCTTTTAAAGAATAGAGCCACCTGCACTATTCATAGCTGTCTTTATGCTGTAAATAAGCATGGAATGATTTCATGTTAGGCACAGGCACTGGTAGCACCAGCACTAACACGTCTAACAAAGACATACTGAATCACTGTTTATTGACATTTCTTCTCCTGATAACAGCTAGAGCAAACACAGCCAGAGTAAAGGACCGTTTTGATAAGGCAATGGCTAATGCCAAGTTCACACTACACGACTTTCCAAGTTGTCAGGTCACTGTACAGTTCACACTACACTGGATCTCTTGTAATCGGGAGTCTTTCAAGTCAGTGTGGCTTTCACACTACACAACTGATCGGCGATAGGGGGTTTCACACTACACCATCTATCACCAACTGGAATCACAGGCGAGCTTCACTGGTCTCCTAAACAACAAGTGGCGAGCGATCAAAATTTGTGCGCTGATGTGCAGCGTAAAATCAAGGAAAAAAAAAAAATGAATCTGAGTGAATTTGGCTACGCGAGCAGCATGGATTGTTCTATAGTAAGTTAAAGGTTAATAAATATTTTTTGAAATGCAGCGTTGGTGTTATGTTTTGTAGAGAACGATAAGGTCAGAAATACTGTAAAACTTGTGTGTGCTGATGTATTCTGATATAAACTATATTATGCCCGTCCCACCTTTTTTCAACGCCTCCCCTGCGTTTCCCCTCACACCGTATCTTGCATTCTCATTGGCTGTTCAACATAGCACTAATTGCCAGTCGGGCAATCTTAGATCCAGAACACCGAGTTGCTCCCGAGCCGGCAAATCTAGCACCGACCAGTCACCGAGCGAAAATCAGGGCAAAAATTAAGGCATTACACTCACCTCGTTTGTGAGGAAACATCTGTAGTGTGTGCAGCACTGTATCTATCGCCCCCTGTTGGCACATGAGATCAACAGCTCCAGAGCAATCAGCCAAAGCTGTCAGAACAACAAGCCCACACTCTTGGATCTCCTCACTGCTGATGAACTGGATTTGGGTGCACATACTAACAAACATTAATACAGATGATACAAAAAGTACATGATTGACAGGATTCACTTTCAAACAGTAAATATATTGTGGCATCAATGTCGTCAATACATAAGGCATTAGAAAACAAAGGCAGAGTAAACCAGATCTACTTTTACCATGCTTTTACACACACAAGAGGGCTAGAAAACACTAAGACACTTCTAGACGTCAAATAAACACACACCAATCACTACCAAACTACTTAAACGACACATAAAACAGCACAAATCAATATGATAATAAACATAATTTTACATATACAACAAAAAATTTATACTTTTATTCACTAATTTAGCTGGTGGCAGGCTGAATTCTGGGAATACCGCTCCCACTGGCTATTCTAATGCAGACAGAAGTGCATCTTGGTTAAAAAAGGCTTCTGTTTACATCAGTTAGCTTTATGTAGCAATTATACTCTAGATGATTTAGTCCCTAAAGTACTGGAATTAGTCCCTGGAACACTATGTTAAATAATATATAATGTTTACATTTACATTTTAGGCATTAGCAGACGCTTTTATCCAAAGTGACTTACAGTACTGTGACAGTATATTGTCCAAGCAATTGAGGGTTAAGGGTTTTGCTCAAGGGCCCAACAGTGACAACCTGGCAGTGGTGTGATTTGAACCAGTGACGTTTCAATTACTAGTCCAGTACCTTGACCGCTAGACTATAACTGCAAATGTTCTTACATTACAATTAAAAAACCTAGATATTATTTGTTTTGTTAACTCTATTTTTTCCTTTTTCCCCTTTTTCCTAATTGTAACTGTCTCCATGGCTGCAGAGCCCTGCCCTGACAGAGGATAACTACAGACTATCAACCCCATCAGCATGCACACAGTTGCCAACTGCTTCTTATAACCTGTTAAATACAGGATCTTTTAAAGCATAGCATCATGCAGCATCCCTCAAGCTGGCACCTTAACCAGCTAGGCCACAATTGTAGCAGCAATTAGGAGCCCCTTTAACTATTCCCTCCCTCAGACACAGCCAATGGTGTCTGTGTTGGCACCTGGCAGGTCAATAGCACATCTGAGATGCAAACTGACAACAATAAATAAATAAATTACATACAAAATATGATCTAAAGTGTGCAAATTGTATTAAACAGAGTAAACTAATAAAGGCAAAGGATAGTTAAAGAAATGTTTTAAGAGAACATTCTTGAAATTTGATAATTGTAAGCATTCTTAGTCTGCTGACACTAGAAAAATGAGGCTGCAGGTATACAGCTAACCCTTACCCTGTTTAGGGCTTCCAGGTAAACAGCATGTGCTCCCTCTATCACACACTGATTCTTCAAAACTTTCAAAGATACATCTAAAGTGTCTGGATCTGCTACAGATGTACCTTCCTCCCTCAAACTGCGGTCTGCTGACACAAAACTCAGATTTAGCATCATGTTCTCCTCACTACTATCTTCTAGTTCACAACTCATACATGGTGCAGACTGATTAATATTAGTAATATAAAACACATAGCTGCACCCAATAAAAAATACTTAAGACAGTGGTCAGAGAAAAAATACAAATGTAATGGTAAAGGTCCAGATAATCAATAAAACCTCAAAACCAACCATGAGTTAGAAGATAATGGGACATAGGTGAAACTTTACTCAGTCAAGCAAGCTTTGTCACCTGCTAAGACTCACCAACAGTATCATGCTTCAAAGAAGCCCCAGATCTTAGTGGCAGTGGGCTAAGTGCAGCATTTTTCAAACCTTGGGTCATGATCCTTGGTTGGGTCGTAAGCCAAAAATTGGGTTGCAGAGAAAAATAATAATAATTAAATAAATGAATTTAACAGGCACATAAACACGAAATTAACTTGTACACGAACACCCCCTTGTGAAGGCTTTACGTTACATCTTGTAAACCACAGTGGGACCAGATTGCCACCATTTTTATTAATTACATATATTTCATTTTGTGTTAAATTTGATGAATGTTTTGTGTTGCCTGGGTCAACGTGGGTCACTTCCAAAAAAAAGGTCTGAAAAACCCTGTTCTAGTGTGTTTAACCACTGCATCACCAGAAGGCCCACTTTATGAATAAATAACATGGGCTATTTTGAGCCAAGCAGAAAATTGCTAATATAGGACACTTGTAGAGTTCTTGCCTGGGTTGAGGAGCACCAGACTGGCTCTTAGTCCCTCAAGCTGTACTTCAGGCAGAAAGCTATGATCTTTCATGGCGATCAGGATTTGACCCAGAGCCATGGTCCCTTCATCCAGACTCATCCTCCTGCTGGTGGGAACAGAAAGTCTCTAGTAAGGAAATGGAGTAAAATCTGGGTAGGTAAGGAGGTAATAATTTGAGGTCTTACCCTCCTTGAAAAAGTGTGAAGAGAAGTCTGCAAGCACTCTCACACACTGTGCTGGAGAGTGCATGTTTCTTCATAAGTTCTACAATATTGTAGTGAATACCACAGCTCAGCAGATTGGACCTCATTTTACCTGAATGAATACACACACAGACACATATCACAAGTGTAATGCAATTTAATTAATACCAAAATACTGAGAGATAATCAATGAATCTTTGCTTTTTACCTTTAATTCTCACATATACTTAACACCCAATAGATATGGGGCTGCATGCTGTGTATGGTGTATCTCTAGTAATTCTAGGAATAATAAAATAAAAAAAGAATGGTAACTCACTGTGCCGACGTATAAGTGTGCTCAGTGTGGTTGCTGCTGCCTGAAACACACCAACACTTGAGGAGTGAAGCATCACAGTGATTAAGTGAATGTGTACAGGAGGCCTAGTACATATAAAAAATAAAAAAAAAGAGAGAGAGACCATTAAGAGACAATTGTTTGCATTTTTTTTCTAGTTGTTTGCAATTCCTGTTTGCAACTGCTTTGCTGTTTGCACCACTGGACTAGCATGCACCCACTTTAACATACATGCAGTTATCGGCCGCTTCTTTTCACCTGTGAACAAGGGACTCTTGCAGATAGCTAAGGAGTCACACAATGCCCTTTATGAATTATCCACCACTAAGGCAGTCACCTTGATCAGCAAGCAGTGGTTGAACTTGCAATGGCAAACAATAGTGCCTGATAGATTAACAGCTCAAGAGTTTAACCATTCCAGTAAAAACTAAAAAATGGGTGCTTATGGGTGCTTGAGTAGGGCAGGGGTTTAATGCGCTAGCCCACCACCAGAATGATCATGAGCTCTGGAAGGGCACCCAAACAGACACAACTGGCTGTATCTGAGGAGGGATGGTTGAACAGTGGCCTCTGTGGCTAGTACTGCATAAAGGATGGTTGGTTCACAGACAGTGGTGCGCAATGTACATACAACTGCTTTCCGAGTGACCCCATCTCTAGTGGGTGAAAAGTAAGAATGGCTCGATACCACTTTTTTTACATCCGATACCGATACTGCAAATTGAGTATCTGTCGACACCAATACCAATCCGATACTGTCATTTCTCTAGTCAAACAACTAAGCAGTAATAATACATGTCTTAATGCACCGTGGTTAAACTAGCTATCTAAATAACAATGCTCAGACTGTGTTACAAATATTCTAAAGGAATAAATACAGAACCTACAACATCACACTTATGCAAAACTGCTGTTTTTATTTTAACTTTTACACACAGAACATTTAGCAGCATTGTTGGTTTCACTTACGTTCGCGCAATCAAACGCGATGGACCAATTAGAATTGACGCGGAGTTGAGATTTTCCGTTAAAGTTCTGTCATGTTTTTAAACCCTGCTGGATTTAATGGCTGGACATCTGTGGCTAAACGGGAAGCGGTGCAGTTTGTTTTATTTCATAACATTAATGGATTAATCGTTGAGGATGTGAGATATCTCCAAGTCGGACAAGGTTTTCTTTATCTCAGGTGAGCGATTTATCATTTATAAAGTGATTTCTATTGTGTTTAAACAGTGTTTTTAGATGTTGCAGTAGTAGATGATTTTTTTAAATGCTAAAAGTTTAGGTAGATCAGTGTGTTTTAATTTCTGAACGGCTGTTGCAGATGAGTTGTAGATCAGTGGCACACGTTAATGATGTCATCAAGATGCAAGCTGGCAATAAATGGCACTCTGTTGGAACGTATCTTTGTGTGTTATCCGATCCAGTGATTTGGGCCAATATCGGACCGATACCGATACAGAGTATCGGATCGGTGCCAGCCCTAGTTTTTACTAACCTGTCTTTGGATTCCATGTATATATGATTGCGTGCACTGCCGTAAAGCAGCAAGCTGTTTAAAGCCCAACAGGCAGCCTCCTAATGAGACCAAAAGAGAAAAAATTAAGTTACAAAGCACTGTAAATGATTTACACATCAAAAATAGGCAAACATTCATACAATATATCAAACTCAATGCAGCAAGAGCTGTTTTCTCACCTGCACGACTACATTGTCGGCATGTCTCTCTAAAGCTGTACAGCAAGCCTCTCTCCAAACCAAGCCTTCCTCTTCAACATTTTCCTCTTCCTCTCTGTTAATCCCCTCAACCACATCCTCATCCTCACTGCTGTGTCTCTCAAGACCCTTATTGTCCACAATTGTCTTTGCTGTGTGCACAGCAAAAAATCAGTTACTGAACTGAATCAAACATGGCTACAACTGTGTATAAATAACAACAAAAAAACACAAATCCTTTATGTTAGCTGTCAAAAAAACGTCTAACAAGTTGAGTGGGGGACTAAACAAATGTTACAAAAGAAGGGGTTGCTTGGGTGGCACAGCTGTCTGTACTGCTAGCCCACCACATGATTCTGGGCTCAAATTTCACACAAGTACTAAAGGTATGCTTGTGCTGTGTGTGGCAGTTCACAATTAAAATGTAGTCAAATATTGAATCTGTAATTGTAATTACATGGAAACCCTAAATATGCTTTAATATTATTGTGTTAAACTTATGTGTGCAAGTAAGATTAAATCGAGAGACTGCATTGCACCTCACATGTGGCATAAGTGCCTAAACTAAAGCATAACAGTTGTGTGTTGCACAATGTATTTGTATTTCTTAGGCTTTTAAGGTCATGTTTTACACACTTTGGTTACATTCATGACAGAAATGGTAGTTATTTGTTAGACCAGATGCATCAGTTCACAAGTTTAATGTCAAACACAGTCATGGACAATTTAGTATCTCCAAATCACCTCACTTGCATGTCTTTGGACTGTAGGAAAGCAGAGTTCCCGGAGGAAACCCATGCAGGCACAGGAAGAACATGCTAACTCCACACAGAAAGAACCGTGTGTGTTGCACAAAGAAAAGTTGCTTTAAAAATGTGCACAGTGTGCAATAGCCATTACTTTCAGCATGAACAAAAATAGTTACAGCTTTCCCAAAGGTTGTACTTACTGAGTGCAGCCAGACAGGAAAGAGCAGCAGCCTGGATTTTGGCATTTTTAGGGTAGGAAAGACAAGCTTGTACAGCCACTCTGTGCACATCGTTCAGCACCAGGATATTGAAGTAACTCTCTGCAACATACGTAATAATGCACAAAGTTATTCACACATGAAGTAAAAACTGTATGTAGTAAGAGTGGCAGAAACATTTAAGACCAGTTTACAGTGAGCACAGGTTATGCTGCTAATCCTGTTCCAAAACTCTGAATTGACAGCCAGTGTTATTACTAGGGATGTAACGATACACTCTACCCATGATAAGATGCGATTCACAATATGATTGTTTCCTGATTTTTTAAACAAAATTAAATTGAAGACAAATGATGACAAAGTTTCCTTTTATTATTTCTCTTTAAAAAATTATTATCTTTATTATCTTTTATTTATCTAAATAATGAATGTCCTTTTATTTCTGAGGTAGGTACAAACTATCCAAAACAATGCTGCACATTTATGTTTGTGTAAAAAAACTGAAATGAAATTTTAAAACATCCCACATTAAATAAATAAATGAATAATACAAAAAAAGAAAGTATCATCACATAAATACATTTGGGTGGAACATTCCAAACCTGGCAACCCTGTAGTGACGTCAACCAGTTGAAGTGAATAGCTGCAGTGCCCTCTGCTGCTTAAAGTGAATATCGATTCATTATACATGTAAACGATTCAACATAATTTGAATCTTTACACATGTGAATCGATTTTTAACTGTCTTGTGGTGCATCATTACATTCCTAGTTATTACATATTAGTTTTTATTTAGTTTTTTGTTTGATTGACATTACCTTTACAAACCCCATTTCCTGAAGAGTTGGGACATAAATGCAGTAAAAACAAGAATTTGATTTGGTTTGCACCTTTATTTGACTGACAAATAAATGAACAAAGAACACAATTCAAATGTTTTTACTGGCCAACTTTTTTGCATATTGTAAAAAGCAACAACTTTAGAATTTAATGTCTTAAACTCTCTTAAAAAGGGCATGTTTGCATCAACTTTCTGATTATACCTTTTAATCGTTTGGGAAGTGAGGATATTAACTGTTGGAGTTTTGGAAGTAGATTTTTCCACATTCTTGCTTAATACAAGATTTAATACAAGCTACTCAACAGTCCATATTCGCACATTGTCTGTTACTCCTCTTCAGACAGATCTGAACTGCAGCCAGAAGAATCAAGCATGTGCACTCTGTGTCTACAAAGCCACACTGTTGTGGTGCATTAATACAACAGCCAAGTGGTCATACTTATGGTAGCATGTGTCTCTCTGAAATCCCAATATACGCCTCAACATCAATGATACCTTCACACACATGCAAGCCACCTATGACATGGACAGTGATGCATCCCACTCCAAATCAGATGTTGGCTCTTGCACCTTTACTTAATACAGTATTTATATTTAAATAAAGGTATAAGCAAATTAAATTAATTAATAAAATGTAAATATTACACATGGGGCATGTTTGCCTGGGACACTGATTTGTGAGAGTAAATACAATGACGTTATTTCAAAGTCAGAGCTGCACCTTACTGTTTAGGACCATATTTGGGTGGAGTCATTTAAGCTAGTTAAGGAGGATAATCAAGGTGTGACAAGTAAGTGAGCTTCTAGTTTGTCCGAACTAAGTATAATATAGAAGCTAAATGCGCGTTTAGGTGGACGTTCATTCATTTTAACAAGGGTGGACAGATTCATATGGATTTAATAACAGATAAACTGGATTGTGTGTGCTGTAAAAGTGTCGTTTGTTGGATCTTGAGTGTGCGCCTCCACACTGACGCAAAAAAACATCAAAGCTCATTTAGAGATAAGAAATCTAACAAAACAACTATGACTTTAATGTATTGTTTGGCACAATGAATACTTTATTATTTACTTTTTATTATTTTTGGCATGTCACACAAAAAGGGTTGCCAACACCTGGTGTAGTTTCTAAAGTAAAGGACGTTGTGGCTTTCTGTGTCAACTGCTTTAACGTGGTCAGGGTTTTGGCGTGCCCAATCTCACTGAGCTTTTATTTGATTTAATAACTAAAGTGTTACTTTTTTCCAACCTGAAGTAAATTTTTGCAGCAGGCAGCATCCCGTCTCCTGTACAGCCTCCGACTGTGAGCACGCTTCCAATGCCTGGCACACCAAGCTGTAGCACTTTTCCGTTTTGGACATGAGAATTTCCACATTGCTTGCTAAGAGCCAGATAAACACACAAACATAATCAACAGTATCCCACCATGATTTCACAATATTTCTTGGAGCATCTTGTAATGTTCCTAAATGCTTGGCTGTGTCTTATTTAAGAGCTTCATAAATGCTTGATTGGGTTTAAGTCATGTGACTGTGGAGGAAAGTCCAGGACAGTCAACATTCCTTGACCTAAGTCTTTAAATAGTTGTGCTGGTATTAAAATAAGAAATGCAGAATTAAGCATTTTTACAAGTGATCAGGAAACAATATCAGCAATAATTAAATTTTAATAAGCAGGCAGGCATGTATAAATGAGGGTAAACATAATTAATAAATTATGTTCAGAATTAATATTTACAGAACAGTATGACTTACCAGGACCAGCTAATGGTATAAGCGTCTGCAGTGCAGCCAACACTACATTTTCACTGTCCTTAAACCTACTGAGCACACTCAGAACCACAGTATGATCCTTTCTTTCAATAAACTCCTGCAGATGTTCCTCTGGAACTGATCAAAACACATAACCACAGACATAATTAATTAAGAGTACTTCAGCTGCATTTTCAGTTCTTTGGTATTTTATTTAGCTGTCTCTGGGCAGGAATTTGCCACTTAATTTAAATAAAATACTAAATAAAACATAATTGTGACAAGGTAATAGTTTCACCACCTCTCTCTAGCAGCAGATGCAGAGCAGAGCAGCCCTGAAGCTGCAGCTCCTCACTATGAGAAAATTCCTTCATAGATTCCACCACCAGCTCAAACACATCCAAGTCCTCCTCCAGAACCAGCAGTGCCAGCTCATCTGCCAAACACAAAACACTACATTCATCAACAAAGCAAACAAAGAGGTTATACACACACTCAGTCACCAATATTCTATGTACACCTACATTAAACCTTAAATCATGCACTAGTTTTGGTTTAACCTATTGAAGTAGGACTGAGCAATAGGATGACCATATGATCACAGAAATGTCTCTACTAGTTAAAATAGCTTTGCTGTTTAGAGCTAGGTTCAGCTAGATCCCTAAAGATGTGGTGTAAACTGTCAAAATACTGTGCTGCTTATCTCACGCCAACCTAACAAATCTTAAAATGGTTCCTCATTTTTAATGACACTGAGCAAGGCACAATCATGATTATACAAAATGTAGTATACTGTGATGTGTTTTCACTGGCCCCATTATTGGGAACTCATTCATGTAACCGCTCATTTATGTATAGCAGGAATGCATGCTCATTCGTGAAGTTCTAATGGCCCAGATTCAGCCATTGTAAGGTGCCCCTGAAGCCGAGAGGGTTAGGGGCCTTGCTCGAGGGCCCAATGATGACTGCTTAGCAGAGCCAGAATTTGAACGCACAACCTTTTAATTGGTAGGCCAACTGAATGAGGCATGATAAATGTGTCAGACAGGCTAGTTTGAGCACGTCATATTTGAATTTGAATGTGCATCAGTCACTTAAGTTTACTGTGAGTCAAGGCACAACACTTCAAAACTTGAGGCAGATGGGCAGATGGGTAACAACACTAAGCCCACATTCAGATTAAATGTCTGCCAGCACCCATTGACCCACCACAGCCAGTATTGCCAGAGTATTGTTGCAGACTATGTGTATTCATTTATTGTCATAACTGACCATCTTAATGTCTGTTTTAAACATGATAATGAGTCATGTTACAAAGCACAAATCATTTCAAGCCAGAATCCTCCATCCTATGTAATGGACTAGTTCAGTCCTGCCTTACACCATTCTTTAATCCTGTATAACCACCAATGAACAGATATTTTACTGCAGTGGCACTGTCGGACTAGAAAAATTATAAAGAGTTGCACAGCTACAACTGAATCGATTACCTATTTTAGTTCAATTCAAGGTTAGATCAAAAGCATTTATCATTCTGACTTCTCTAGTTAGCTCTCTAGTTTGAATCTCAGCTCTGCTAATGGCCAGTTGGGCACCTACACAGACAATGATAGGCCTGTCTGGGGGAGGATGCTGGTTGATTGATGGCACCTGCACAGATGAGGGGATAATGGAGATATACTGTATATATATATATATATATACACCGATCAGCCATAACATTAAAACCACCTCCTTGTTTCTACACTCATTGTCCATTTAATCAGCTCCACTTACCGTATAGAAGCACTTTGTAGTTCTACAATTACTGACTGTTGTCCATCTGTTTCTCTACATACTTTGTTAGCCTGCTTTCATCCTGTTCCTGCTTTCATCATTCTCAGCACTGCAGTGACAATGACATGCTGGTGGTGTGTTAGTGTGTTGTGCTGGTATGAGTGGATATGACATAGCATCACTGATAGAGTTTTAAACACCTTACTGTCACTGATGGACTGAGAATAGTCCACCAACCAAAAATATATCCAGCCAACAGCGTCCCGTAGGCAGCGTCCTGTGACCACTGATGAAGGTCTAGAAGATGACCAACTCAAACAGCAGCAATAGATGAGCGATCCACTTATACCAGCACAACACACGCTGACACACCACCACCATGTCAGTGTCACTGCAGTGCTGAGAATCATCCACCACCTAAATAATACCTGTTCTGTGGTGGTCCTGTGGGGGTCCTGATCATTGAAGAACAGGGTGAAAGCAGGCTAAAAAAGTATTTAGAGAAACAGATGGACTACAGTCAGTAATTGTAGAACTACAAAGTGCTTCTATATGGTAAGTGGAGCTGATAAAATGGACAGTGAGTGTAGACACAAGGAGGTGGTTTTAATGTTATGGCTAATCGGTGTATATATAAATATATATATATATATATATATATATATATATATATATATAAATTACGTTTAAAACAACCAGAGCCGTAATGAACTAGCTTGGAAGAGGATGCCAGTATATTTTGCCCCTGGACACTGTGAGGAGGAAGTTTAAAAAGGAAATAATGATCTAAAGATTGGTTAAGATAAAGATTTGCAAAAAATGCTAGCATTTAGGGGTGTGTCTATGTTAAACTGAGCCCATTCAGTTAAAGGAGCATGTGTGAGGTCTGGCACTGATGTTAGATGAGAAAGCCTGACTTGCAATCAGCAGATAAATTAATCACAAAGGTTAAGGCCAGGGCTTTGTGCAGGTTCCTCTACACCAAACACCAAACTCATCTAACTCTGTTTTAATGAAGGCTGGAATTTAATCAGGCTCACTGTTTAAATAGTTCAGAGTGCAGAAAGTCAGGTTTGACTAGATGATATAAGAGCTGTTGTGTTACAGACTGTTTCTTCCCCCAAGCAATTGCAAATATTAAGAAACATCAACAGACTTTTTAACAAAAGTAAAATACAGCAAACATACCACTAATCTGCTGTACACTTAAACCTGGCAATATCACTTTATACACAATAAGTTTGACAATTACTCTTACTCACAATTTTTGGGTACTAAGTGTGCAAATAAATTGCACTAACTGTATGAATAAATAATGACCCTTCTGTAGAGTTTAAATGCTTTTATGTATATTATGTTCTGTAATTTTGAGGTGGCAACATGCATTGTACTTTTTGCACATGACAAATTACTTTGGCATAGATTTTAAGTAAAGCAAATAATCAGAAGCTGGTAAGAGCAGGCTTACCGGATCTCAGCAGCAGGGCCAGCGCTCGTAGTGCTACTATTATTACTTTAAAGTCTTTGTGATAATTGGTCAGCACCTTCAGAATCTGCCTGTAAAGCAAACACAGATGTGTTTAAGCATATGAGTAACACAAGTGTACCAATTAATTTATGATAAATTAAAATATAATGTTATGTATAGCACATATATTGCAAAACTGAATAAGCTTTTACCTTTATTCAGTGTTGTAAAGATTTGTATAAGACTTCCTTTAGGCTTGAGCTTAAATTAGGTGTGTTTATATCATTAAAATAACTTTACACATAACCTTCTATTAATAAAGCACAGAAAACTAGTTAGTTAGTTATAAGTTATAATGACTTCTAAACATGAATAAAATATTATTAGTTATAAACTTACTTAAAATTGAAATCTTGGGGCGTTCGCTGTAGCTAAACATATTGTTGAATACTTAAATAAATAAATACTTAAAATTTGATCAAATATGTTTATAAAGTGAGATTAGTTTCAACAGATGCAGTGGATTCAGAAAGTATTTAGACCCCTCAACTTTTTGCACACTTTATTGTGTTGGGAATTTGATTTTGAATGGATTTAAATGCCATTTTTACCCATCAAACTACACTTACTCACTCATAATGATGAAGTACAAATTATTTTAAATTAAAAACTGAAATCTCTCATTGACAAAACTATTTAACAACTTGAAAAGATCCTCTTCGCTAATGAGATTTTAAAAAAAACTCTTTGGACAAAACAGCAAGCACTATACCTGGCAATAAAAACAGGCAATGCAGATTACCAGGCTACCATCGCTATAGTGAAACATGGTGGTGGCAGCATCATGCTATGGAGGTTTCTCAGCAGTAACAGACACAGAGACTGTTTAAAACTGAGGGACAGATGCATGCAGCCAAATACAGAAACACCCTAGAGTTAAGCACAACCTCCTACAAAGCTCAAGCAAATACAGACTGGGGTGACAGTAGGGCTGCAACTATCGATTATTTTTGTAATCAAGTATTCTATCGATTATTCCAGCGATTAATCGAGTAATCGTATAAGAAATACTTTTGCTTTAACAAAGAGCAAAAACAAATACATATTAGATTAAATAAGACATGTTTCTTAAACCAAACTGTACATTTGTATTCCTTGCATACAGGACAGTTTAACATTTTTTAAATGCAAAAATAAATAAATCAAAAATAAATCAATTTACTTTTAAAATGTAAACAGGCAACCTGAAACATCAGGTCATCAAGTCATAAATGATAATAAACAAAAATACATGAACATAAGCCTGTAATTTGTGCAACTTTCAAAACTCAAAGTTTCAGCTACAGCTCACACAGACCATAAAGCTTTAATATTTTGTTGGGAGGTTTTGTGGTGTTTGTAGGGGGATAAAAATCTGTCAGGATTGTGTCTCTAGATGAGGTAGATCTGGTGTGTGTGTGTGTGTGTGTGTGTGTGTGTGTGTGTATGTATGTATGTGTGTGTTTGCCTAAATCTTCATAAAAGCCTGTGGTGGTTGAAACGAAGTAAAGTCAGTAAACATGAGTAAAGTAAACACGACGCTCTGATGGTGTGGATGTTATACTGAGTTTTAGTTTGATCAGCTTAAAATGATCTCAAACTTTCTGTGGTTTTCTCTGTCCAGTCTCCTCCTGTTCGCTATTTTCTCTCTATATTTTGCAGTCCGCGCTATCAAATCTCGGCTGCGTCCAAAACTGATACGTTCAGTTCGCAGGAGCGGCGAACGTGTCCAAATACGTAGTGTTCATTAAACTGTCCGCAAAAAGAACCCGGATTAAGTCCTGTTAAATTCTGTTTATGTTTAAGATATTTGGGACGCAGCCCTCAGATTCTAAACACGCTGCGCAAAAGTGAAAGTCGTCCGTGTAAAACACCGTGAGCTGTATATGGTTGTGCGGATTAAACGATTCCTCGATGCAAAAAATTTGAATCGATGATTTTTAGTAATCGATTTACTCGAGGAATCGTTTCAGCCCTAGGTGACAGTTGCCCTTTCAACATTATAATGACCTGAGCATACAGTCAAAACAACAACCAGGTCAAGTCTCTGAATGTCCTTAAAAGAAACAGGAAAAGCCCTTAACCCTCATCAAACATTTGTGAAGAAACCCAAAGATGGGGGTTCACAGACGCTCACCATCCAATCGAACAGACCTTTAAAGAATCTGCCATGAAGAATAGTATAAACTGCCCAAATCCAGATGAGCTAAGCCTGCAGAGAAATATCCAAGAAGACTTGCTGCTCTAATTGCTGCGTGGTCATCATGGGTGAAAGTGTTGATTGATTGTAATAAGAAAAGGTGTGGCTTTAGCCACAATTACTAGTTGATGTATAGTGGAAGTGTTTTTGTTTTACATTTTAGTTATGTCTGTAAATCTCATAACATTTAATTGACCGTTTCGAGTGCTTTTAGCCTACCTTTATCTGAGAGCTTGGAGTAAACACATTTTTCAAATACTCAGCAGATGTAGTAGAAGGTATGATGATAAAGTAAAATAAGTCTGCTTTCTCTTTGCCTACAAATTTTCAATTTTATGTAACTTTTTAAGTGATACATACTTATGCACCCCTAGAACTTCCCAATCTTTCCCAGCTTGGAGGGGATAAACCAGCTTGTCCAGAGTGGCAGGACAGATCTCCATCAGCCGGCAGAGCAGGGACAATCCCACCTAAATCAACAATTCATCCAGTCAAAAGGGTTATAAACTCATAACTTACATAAATTATTTTGACTTTTCCCCCCTTTGCACTCTCACAACCTTTGCCAGCTGCAAAACACCCTCCCATGCCAGGAAGGGCAGCATGCTAGCACACGCCTCTTCCGTCTGGCAGCAGATTTATATAGAGAGCCTCAGAATGCAGCAAAGGGAATCCCCATCTACTACACTTACTTTACTTGATCTTAGCCAAAAGCCCCCATCTAGCATGCCCTCCCTTAAAAATGGCCAGTTGTGTCTGAGACTAACTTGAGAGTACTGTGCCACCAGAGCCCCCCTGACTATCATGTCTAACACCTTCAAAAGGAACAGGTGTTTAGTGTCTCACATGTAGAAAAAGACTTGCATATATCTCTTGTTGCTTTTGACATTTTACATATTTAGCAACAATAATATGAAATGTTTTCATGAAATAAGAGCTTTGTTTGCAAGCTGGAAGACAAGATATTTATTTATTTATTTATTTATTAGGACTTTAACGTCATGTTTTACACACTTCCCCACAGAAATAGTAGTTATTCGTTACACAAGATTTATCAGTTAACATGTTTAATGTCAAACACAGTCATGGACAATTTTGTATCTCCAATTTACCTCATTTGCATGACTTTGGACTGTGGGAGGAAACCGAAGCTCCTGGAGGAAACCCACGCAGACACGGGAAGAACATGCAAACGCCACACAAAAAGGACCCGAACCACCCCACCTGGGGATTGTACACAGGCGACAGTGCTAACCACTGAGCCACCGTGCCACCCCGGAGAATAAGATAATACAGCCTTTGAATTGTATTAGCACCTACACCGATCAGCCATAACATTAAAACCACCTCCTTGTTTCTACACACACTGTTTCTTTTATCAGCTCCACTTACCATATAGAAGCACTTTGTAGTTCTACAATTACTGACTGTAGTCCGTCTGTTTCTCCACATGCTTTGTTAGCCCCGTTTCATCCTGTTCTTCAATGGTCAAGACCCCCACAGGACCACCACAGAGCAGGTATTATTTAGGTGATGGATCATTCTCAGCACTGCAGTGACACTGACATGGTGGTGGTGTGTAGTGTGTGTTATGATGGTATGAGTGGATAAGACAAAGCAGCGCTGCTGGAGTTTTTAAATACCGTGTCCACTCACTGTCCACACTATTAGACACTCCTACCTAGTTAGATGTAAAGTCTGAGACGGTCGCTCATCTATTGCTGCTGTTTGAGTTGGTCATCTTCTAGACCTTCATCAGTGGTCACAGGACGCTGCCCATGGAGCGCTGTTGGCTGCATATTTTTGGTTGGTGGACTATTCTCAGTCCAGCAGGGACAGTGAGGTGTTTAAAAACTTGAGCAGCGCTGCTGTGTCTGATCCACTCATATCAGCACAACACACACTAACACACCACCACCATGTCAGTGTCACTGCAGTGCTGAGAATCATCCACCACCTAAATAATACCTGCTCTGTGGTGGTCCTGTGGGGGTCCTGACCATTGAAGAACAGGGCAAAAGCAGGGTAAAAAGTATGTAGAGAAATAGATGGACTACAGTCAGTAATTGTAGAATATGGTAAGTGGAGCTGATAAAATGGACAGTGTGTAGAAACAAGGAGGTGGTTTTAATGTTATGGCTGATCGGTGTATATGATTCATTCTCAAGAGTTAAAAGATATTAGGAACATTTACCTGCTGAAGTTTACTGTTGCTGCAAGACGTGAGAACCAGCATCAGTGGCTCATGGACGTTTTTGTCCTTAAACAGTTCTTCTGCTTGAATGACAGAGAGAAGTACAAAAATATCTCTTAAACCATAACGCTCAGCCAAAAATAGCTCAGTCAACGTGGGGTGTTCATTTATGTTCATGACTTCAATAACCCCCAACGAATGAGTGAGTGAAATGGAATATAAACCTGTAAATCACAGCATGAAATCTTACCACAGTCGTCAGTGTGTGCAAGGAACAGAAGATCCTGAACGATCTGGACCATGCTGCCCAACTGCCTCCCCTCTTCGAGGTTGTTCCTCAGTCGCACAAGCAGCTTTTTTAAGCTTTCCTCCAAATCCTGTTTGTTCACCATGGTGCCTGTGGACGTGCTTCTGAATAGCTGACATTAAATACGTGTGTTAAAGGACTGGATTGTTAGTTTAAACAGCAGAATGGTACGGTAAAGAAGTACAAAGTGAGCGCACTAAAGCAGAGCAGTGCCTAATTAGCTAATAGTTCCGAAACTTCCTGAATTCCCGAAAGTTCCCAGTTCTCGATTATTCTGGGAGTCCTGCGGGGAGCACACAGAAAGACAGACAGACAGGCGTGCCTGGTGACAACACATAAGTCATATGACTGCTGTCGTAACAGGAAATACAGTATCGCGCCGGAATGTACGCTGCTGATTATTACTGATAGGTAAGTTTGCACTGCTAGGAAAAGGAAAAAAAACAGCGTGAATAAAAACAAAACTAGATTTTAAATGACAAACTTTATGGTCAACATGTCGCGCGTTTTGTTTCGCTTATAACAGCTGTTTTAGTTTCGCTTTTGCGCCACGAAACAATCGACTCCAGCTGGAATCCACATTAGGATGTAAACATCTAACATTTCTATACAAAATAAACTGATTACCTTTTAAATAATGTATTATTACAACTGAATTACCTCAGCGTTTTGCATTTCAGCAGCAATTCACAGTTGAGTCTTTGCTTAGTAGGGATTGTAAATAATACATTGTTGTTTTTACCTGTTACAACTTATACCGCAGGGTTGGCATTAAATATCAAATGTTCATAAACGTCCAACGTCTTCACATAAAGTGCGCTTGTAAGAAACATATACTGATCAGCCATAACATTAAAACTAGGGCTGTCGAAGTTAACGCGATAATAACGCATTAACGCGATTTCAATTTAACGCGATTAAAAATAATAGTGCCGTTAACGCAAATTCTAGTTAATGTTGATACTTGACTGGTAGAACTACAACGCTCGGTTACATTATGTTAACATTATGTTAAAACAAACGTTTTAATGTCGGACTTGCCACCGTTTTTCATTTGCGGTTTGTTAACATAATGTAACCGAGCGTTGTAGTGATGCACTTATAAAGAAATAAATACACGCTATATTCACAAGTTGTCGGGAGCAGAACACTTTTATTAATTTATTCTGTTAAGGTACCAAATACCGGAAAGCTGAGTCAAGCACGTTAGTCCATGAACTATGGAAGCCCCAAAGGGTCAAAACACACTCACTTCGTGTAGAAACGGCCATCAAACCATTGTCACAATACAACCACAGAAAAGTCTGTTACAATAACTACGCCTTATCCCACCTAAAGCACCGCTGATCTACAATGTTTGCTGATGGAGAAATTCTAACCTACAATCTGACATTTACTGCCTAGTATGTGAGTGAATAAAACTCCCTTACAGTTTTCTCTTGTCCCAGCAGTTTTTAACATCAGTACATTTAGCATAAAATGTGTTCACCATTTTAATTGTAACATTTCACATAAAAAACCTTGTTTTCTATAACATTTACACAGATTTTTTTTAATGCGATTAATCGCGATTAACTATATGAAATTCTGAGATTAATCGCGATTAAAAATTTTAATCGTTTGACAGCCCTAATTAAAACCCATTTTATCAGCTTCACTTACCATATAGGAGCACTTTGTAGTTCTACAATTACTGAGTGTAGTCCATCTGTTTCTCTGCATGCTTTGTTAGCCCCCTTTCATGCTGTTCTTCAATGGTCAGGACTCTCCCAGGACCTCCACAGAGCAGGTATTATTTGGGTGGTGGATCATTCTCAGCACTGCAGTTACACTGACATGGTGGTTGTGTGTTAGTGTGTGTTGTGCTGGTATGAGTGGATAAGACACAGCAGTGCTGATGGAGTTTTTAAACACCTCACTGTCACTGCTGGACTGAGAATAGTCCACCAACCAAAAATATCCAGCCGGAAGCGCCCCGTGGGCAGCGTCCTGTGACCACTGATGAAGGTCTAGAAGATGACCAACTCAAACAGCAGCAATAGATGAGCCATCATCTCTCACTTTACATCTACAAGGTGAACCAACTAGGTAGGAGTGTCTAATAGAGTGGACAGTGAGTGGACACGGTATTTAAAAACTCCAGCAGCGCTGCTGTGTCTGATCCACTCATACCAGCACAACACACACTAACACACCACCACCACCATATATATATATATCTCGATTGCAGTTGTTCCGCAGTAGATCGTTTCTTAACCAAGTTTTTTTTTTTTTTTTGCACTGCGTGATTTAGATGAGGAGTAAGTGCTGTTATGGAGCAGGTGACAGAAAGTGGAAGAAAAGTTGAAGATAAACGGACTCTAATCAATGCGCGCACTAGCTCAGCTTCTCCTGAAGACAGTTCACTCGTTGCTGCTACACAGAATGGCTCCTCAAGCTTTATGTACAGTCTTGCGTTCTTTTCCGCGCTCGGCGGCTTCCTCTTCGGCTATGACACCGGTGTCGTGTCCGGTGCCATGCTTCTCATCAAGAAAGAGATGAACCTAAGCTCTCTATGGCAGGAGTTGCTGGTCTCCATCACTGTGGGAGCTGCGGCGCTGTCTGCATTAGCAGGCGGGTATCTGAACGGACTGTTCGGCCGCCGTGTCTGCATCCTGCTGGCCAGTTTCATTTTCACTGTAGGGGGCATCGTTCTGAGCGTGGCGCCCAGTAAAGAGGTCCTTCTGATCGGCAGGCTTATCGTGGGTCTTGGCATAGGTAAGTTGGATTCTTTGGTATTAACGGTTTGCAAAAGAAATATGACACAAAATTATGTAATATCCCCTCCCCAGGTATAGCATCCATGACTGTTCCAGTATATATTGCTGAAGTTTCTCCTCCCAAGCTCCGTGGTCAACTGGTGACTATAAACACTCTCTTCATCACTGGTGGCCAGTCAATAGCCAGCCTGGTGGATGGGGCCTTCAGTTATATGAACCACAATGGCTGGAGGTATGAAGCATACTTTCCTTCATGAAAACAAATCCTGCTTTAAATAGGTAGATTGTAAGGAGCAAAATGTAAGCTGGATAAAATAAATCATACAGAAAAAGTAGAAATAGCAGGGGCATCTTATGTGAAAACATGTGGCTTTGGCGCTGTTGCTTGATTGTGTACAGTCACCTTTGTGTTAGCAGCTTCTAATTCACAGCACTTTTGACCTTACAACTGTTGACTTTGAAATGACTCTTCCTTGTACATCCAATGTATGGACATATGTTTGCTTCTGTTGTATTCCATCATCCCTTTTGATTACTGCTGACAGTTAATAGTGTTTTGGAGCTTTTACCACATTAACAACCTTACGCTGTGCCTAATACTGTTTTGTCAGGGCTGGCCATAAAAATGCTAAGAGAACAAGGGCGTAAATCTCATTTTAATGTTGGGGGGTAAGGGCTATAAACAGTGAAATAAGGACCTGAGTGGGACACCAAAGGTGTACATACAAAAAGTACTGTTTTAAATACAAATTAGAAGGTTTAACCTGTAATACCAAGTACAGCCTATAAATTGCACACTAAAGTCATCTTTAAAAATGATTTCCATACCGGTGTGTCATAGGCAACCTCTCTCTCTTGACAAGCACTTTTAAAGTACTGAAGATTTTGTGTATGCTAATTGCTGCACAATGTGAATTTATGTCACAATTATAGTGAATAATATCTGTGTAAAACAAACTGTAAGCGTTTTAAATGTTTGAATTTCCTCTATAGATATATTTTATGCCACACCATTATCACTGCAATGTGTGCTTGTATTCCACTAGATGTGAAAATCATGACAAAAAAATATATACTGTATGTTCAATTAAGTCTTTCCTATGATAATTCTAAATCCAGTAATACAATATGCCAGCATTATACATTGTGTGTGTGTGTGTGTGTGTGTGTGTTTGTGTGTGCTTACATATACCTATAGGTATATGCTGGGTCTCTCAGTCGTTCCTGCTGTGGTGCAGTTCTTGGGCTTTTGTTTCCTGCCTGAGAGTCCTCGCTGGCTTCTCCAGAAAGGTCATGCCCAACAGGCCCGCCAGGTGCTCACGAGAATCAGGGCAACAGAGAATGTGGATGAGGAGTACGACAGCATCAAAACCATCATTGACGAAGAGGAAAAAGAGGCAGGAGGTGAGCAGCAATTATTTTCATACAGTTTCACCTAGTCATGCTACATTGATGGATCATTTTAATCAACAAAAATAATTACACATCTTTGAATAAAATGTGCCTTTGTAACCGTCATATTGTTCGCGTGATCACCACAATGTGCACAGTAAAATTTGGTGTCTGTCTTCACCACCCCACCACCCCCATATCCCCATCATGTTTGCGTGTATGCCAGACAGTTAGTGGTTGATGGTGCACTAGCATAAAAGTCTGCTGTGCCCCCTTACAAATGTGATGTTTATATCCTACTGTTTCATCAGCATTTGATTGAAATGATCATAGTCACAGTGTGTATTTCGTCTAACTGTTAACAAAAGGCAACAATTAGACATGCTCAAAGTTCCAAAACACTTGAACTATCAACTGATGGCAGTAATCAAGGGGAATTATGGAATAAAACTGAAGCAAACACATGCACATACATTGGATTTAACTACAGGTGACCAAAATAATTCTCTTGGATGCAGGAGAAAATTGGTTTTGGAATGAAAACCTTTTCAACATCTATACAAATGTGAAAATAATGTTGGTTGTTTAATACTGGTCTGCATTTTCTTGACTGTTTATTAGAGGGTACTGTTCTGTGGCGAATCTTGACCTGTGCTTCTGCCCGAAGAGCTCTGATTGTGGGTTGTGGCCTTCAGATGTTTCAGCAGCTCTCTGGAATTAACACAGTAATGTAAGGCATTTACTGAGTAGTAGTAATGTAAGACAAGTTAGAGTAGTAGAAAACAATGCGCACATGACTGTCAGGAGAAAGGTCATCAGGCAATTCAAGACTTGAATTTTTCATGTGCATGATGCATATAAAATATATGTTGCCATATGCTGTCCACGGGACCGATGTGTGTAGGGGATTCAAACAGAGCATAGCATGACTCTCCTATCCCGATACAGCTCTGTGTGGGAACCTGCTGCCCTACTGAAAAATGAAATGATCATTTTAATGGCTTAAAATCTTTGTCACCACACCCTCAACCATTAGCTTTTAGACTCTTCTTTTAGTGCTGCACTGTAAATAAGTGCATACTAATTTCAGAATTAAAAAGGTGACAGTATGTCATGGTAAAAACTGTAAATTTTTATTTCTTTATAAATTAGATGTATTTTCTGATATACAGTGTATCACAAAAGTGAGTACACCCCTCACATTTCTGCAAATATTTCATTATATCTTTTCATGGGAAAACACTATAGACATGAAACTTGGATATAACTTAGAGTAGTCAGTGTACAGCTTGTATAGCAGTGTAGATTTACTGTCTTCTGAAAATAACTCAACACACAGCCATTAATGTCTAAATGGCTGGCAACATAAGTGAGTACACCCCACATTGAACATGTCCAAATTGTGCCCATATGTGTCGTTGTCCCTCCCTGGTGTCATGTGTCAAGGTCCCAGGTGTAAATGGGGAGCAGGGCTGTTAAATTTGGTGTTTTGGGTACAATTCTCTCATACTGGCCACTGGATATTCAACATGGCACCTCATGGCAAAGAACTCTCTGAGGATGTGAGAAATAGAATTGTTGCTCTCCACAAAGATGGCCTGGGCTATAAGAAGATTGCTAACACCCTGAAACTGAGCTACAGCATGGTGGCCAAGGTCATACAGTGGTTTTCCAGGACAGGTTCCACTCAGAACAGGCTTCGCCAGGGTCGACCAAAGAAGTTGAGTCCACGTGTTCAGCGTCATATCCAGAGGTTGGCTTTAAAAAATAGACACATGAGTGCTGCCAGCATTGCTGCAGAAGTTGAAGACGTGGGAGGTCAGCCTGTCAGTGCTCAGACCATACGCCGCACACTGCATCAACTCGGTCTGCATGGTCGTCATCCCAGAAGGAAGCTGACGCACAAGAAAGCCAGCAAACAGTTTGCTGAAAACAAGCAGTCCAAGAACATGGATTACTGGAATGCCCTGTGGTCTGACGAGACCAAGATAAACTTGTTTGGCTCAGATGGTGTCCAGCATGTGTGGCGGCGCCCTGGTGAGAAGTACCAAGACAACTGTATCTTGCCTACAGTCAAGCATGGTGGTGGTAGCATCATGGTCTTGGGCTGCTTGAGTGTTGCTGGCACTGGGGAGCTGCAGTTCATTGAGGGAAACATGAATTCCAACATGTACTGTGACATTCTGTAACAGAGCATGATCCCCTCCCTTCGAAAACTGGGCCTCATGGCAGTTTTCCAACAGGATAACGACCCCAAACACAACCTCCAAGATGACAACTGCCTTGCTGAGGAAGCTGAAGGTAAAGGTGATGGACTAAACCCAATTGAGCACCTGTGGCGCATCCTCAAGTGGAAGGTGGAGGAGTTCAAGGTGTCTAACATCCACCAGCTCCGTGATGTCATCATGGAGGAGTGGAAGAGGATTCCAGTAGCAACCTGTGTAGCTCTGGTGAATTCCATGCCCAGGAGGGTTAAGGCAGTGCTGGATAATAATGGTGGTCACACAAAATATTGACACTTTGGGCACAATTTGGACATGTTCACTGTGGGGTGTACTCACTTATGTTGCCAGCTATTTAGACATTAATGGCTGTGTGTTGAGTTATTTTCAGAAGACAGTAAATCTACACTGCTATACAAGTTGTACACTGACTACTCTAAGTTATATCCAAGTTTCATGTCTATAGTGTTGTCCCATGAAAAGATATAATGAAATATTTGCAGAAATGTGAGGGGTGTACTCACTTTTGTGATACACTGTATCTTTCAAAAACAGCTGGAATCCCATTTACATGTTATGTGACCCCATGTGGTGTCCCAAACCTAAGGTTGAGAATGATGCCTTATACTATAAAGTTTATTTAATTTAATTTTCATGTTAAGCGTCTGCTAAATGCCACAAATGTAAATGTTTTGCTGTGGGTCTGGGTTTCTCAGAATTATTTAGCATAATGCAGGACACCAATCCATCACAGTGCCTCGGTTAAAAACCTTGCAGATATTTTATATAATGGATTTGTGTTGTAATTAATGTTTTTTCTGTTTTCATAGGTATTATAGTGCCACCATTTTACAGATGGCAGGAGTCCGTGATGATAAGACGGCCATCTGGCTTTCTGCAGCTACAGCGTTCACCAATTTCCTGTTCACGCTGGTGGGAGTGTGGCTGGTAGAACGAGTGGGACGCAGAAAGCTGACTCTGGGCAGCATCACTGGTGAGAATTATTGTTATATGCAAAGCAGAGGAACTGTTGTTTAGACTATTAATGCAGGACTTGATCAGACTGATAGGAGTGTAATGAAATTGGGTATTTTAAGTTGGTTAACAGTGCATAAAGCTTTTTTTCTAGTCAAATGTTAGATGACTTATCCTTTACTATATTTTTGAAAATTAAGCAAGTACATGTGTAACATACACCAAGAGGATGGCAATGTTCTAAAATCCTGACCATTACAGTAAGAAATTATGATGGTTTAACAAAAGGTGGGTGTGAGTGGCCAGAGATGCTTGGTCTACTAATCACTTCTGTTATGAAGTACATAAACTTTTCCAAAATTATAGTGCCCTGATCCACAGGAAACAAGGGGTCCCTGATGGATGAATTAGGAAGACTGGTGTTCCAAATCTCCAGTTTCTTCTGACAGGATCTGATATACCAAAACATGCAGTGTTTACAGTATAAACAGTCCACACACCCCTGTTAAAATATGTAAAAATCAGACCAAGATAAATCATTTCAGATAAATTCTAACTCTTCTAGTAGAATAATTCTAGTAGAATTAATTAGTTGCATCTTACAGCAAAAGCCATGGTCCCCTAAAAGCTTACAAAGTATCAAAGGGATCTCATTGTTGAATAGTATCTGTATGGTAAAGACGATCATCAGCAAGTAAATGAAGCTGAACGATTCAAGTTAGTTAAAGGTAAGATGTTGTCTGCTTGTTCTCAGGCACTGGTTTCAGTCTGGCAGTTCTGGCTGTGGGATTCCTACTTACCGCTCAGGCCTCTCCTCCAGTGACCACTCAGCCTACTGACCCCACATCCCTTAACTCAACTTGCACATTATATGGGTGAGAGATCCTGGTGTAATGTGCAATGGTTTTGTTTGTATCTGTGTTTGTTAGTGAATGTTGACAATGCTGGTGTGAATAGGCCTTGATTAAATATATTCCCAGGTTTTGTGAGCAGTGTATGCTGGATCCACGCTGTGGTTTTTGCTACCAGGAGAATGGTTCTACCATATTCGAGTCCTCATGTGAACTGGTTGATTCAGCAAACACGGAGCAAGCGGCGAGTGGCAGGTAGGACTGTCTCCCCTCACGTATTTGTTTTCATGCTGCTGCAAAAAAATCCATATGCATATGCAGTGAAACAGTTATTTACATGTTAAGGACATTTTTTCTTGATGCTCAGATGGGTCATTGGTCTATTATGCTAGCCCGCTACCACTGAGATATGGGTTCAAATCGGTTATTGGCCAGCCAGGCATCTACACAAGCATGATTGGCTATGTCTGAAGGGGGTTGGCACCTTTCTCAGGGCTTTTCTGCCTCACCTTCAGTGTTTTCCAGTCTTATGCAACCCTGAGCAGGATACAGTGGTTTATGGAAATGAAATGAAAATGAATTATGTGAAGCATCTCATAAATCTAATTTGTAACCCACTTAGTAAATCAGTACAACTTTTCCATCAGTGTTGAAGCAGTGCAGAGGAACAAAATGGTAAATAATGCCACAGCACAGTAGACTACAGTGTTTTAACATCAGAATACAAAACCACTATCAAAAAGTTATCAAATATTTTAAAACGTTATTAGCTGTTTTTTTCATAGCATAGGTACCTACTTTATTGCTTTTTAGAAAAGGATACACAGTGTCATTCATGGTAGGCACCAATGAGAGTGAGTGAGTGAGTGAGTGAGTGAGTGAGTGAGTGAGTGAGTGAGTGAGTGAGTGAGTGAGTGAGTGAGTGAGTGAGTGAGTGAGTGAGTGAGTGAGTGAGTGAGTGAGTGAGTGAGTGATAGAAGCCAGGTCTATGATATCCATTCATACCCTATAAAATATACACATAGCAAGTCTAAAAAATGAACACTAATTTGTTAGATGTTGAGCATATGATCATTCTGATTATATCTTTTGTATATATGCTTCAGGTGCTCCAATGCTACCCAAGGAAACCCAGATACATTTTGGGCCTACAACTACTGTCCAACCCCCTATTCCTGGATAGTGTTGCTGGGTCTTATTTTGTACTTGGCCTTCTTTGCTCCAGGTAAAAATAGTGTTTGTAATTGAAGCCAATTGATTTGGCACAACAACTTGTATTAACGCTCATGGTTCATTTTTATTGTATACACCTAGTCATGCAGAGCCAGACTTTAATAAGAGTATGCAAATACTTACTGGGCATAAGGTGGGCGGCACAGAGGCTCAGTGGGTAGTGCGGTCACCTCACATCAAGAAGGTCCTGGGTTTGATCCCCAGGTGGGGCTATAGGCAGCTATGTATGTTGTATGTGTACTTAATCAGTGACCAGCAAGTGTAGGTACTGGTTGGTATCTGAAATTTTGTTAACAGCATGTATGCAGACAACGTGTTTTTTTATTCATGTAGATATTAATAATTAATATATTAAAAGTTGTTCACACAGTAGTTTTAATCACAGTGTTTTTGTGGGTCTGTTAACAGGGATGGGGCCGATGCCCTGGACAGTAAATTCTGAGATCTACCCGCTGTGGGCTCGAAGCACAGGCAATGCCTGCTCTGCCGGTGTTAACTGGATCTGCAATGTCCTCGTATCTCTGACATTTCTCCATGTAGCAGAGTACCTCACATACTACGGTAAACATTTATATTACCTGCCACCTCTTTGTGGCCAACTGTTTATTTATATTTAATTTATTTTTGGGGGTGGCAGGGGAAGGTGGGTTGGGGTTTAAATACACCCCCCCCCCCCTTCTGAAAAGGCACAAATCCATTATGTACATAACATGCACTCATTAGCAAAGAAGAGCAGTTCAATCTATTTAATCTGTTTATTAATATAGCACTGTTAAGCTGAGTAGGATACAATGAAATGGCTTGAACCTTAATTATAAGTAATAAGATGTGACCAGAACACATAATAGGTCTGTTTTTATCAAACATTATCTAAAAAGAAGAATAAATGACAGATCAGCTGTTTGGTCCAAGTGCACTGCACACAGCAAAGAACTGTGTATTCAGATAATGATAAAATGCATCTAATTTATATCATGATTTTTGTAGCCTTATACTTTAGATAGATAGATACTTGTAAGTTTATCAACTGAGACTGAAAAAGACTGAGGTCACTTAATTAAATACTATGTGCTCAATAACTGTGACGACCTGATTTACTAGCCCATTCCCTTAGCGTGGTTGTTTTCTCTTTCCCAGGAGCATTCTTTCTGTATGCAGGCCTGGCTGTGCTGGGCTTCTTCTTTATACTGGGATGCCTTCCAGAGACCAAGGGCCTTATGTTGGAGGACATGGAGACTCTGTTCAGCAGGAGACTCTGCACCTGTGGTGGCTCGGGTGGCGAAAGCGCACATTACATCAGGGTAAAAGGGGGAAACCTTCTCTCAGATGAAGATCTCTCCGATGGGTAGTAAATGCTGGTACACTTTCTTCATATCTTTTTTCCCCTCTGGCACTAAATGAATTGCAGGGTTTGATGGCATCTAGTTTTTAGAATCTCTGGTTTAAAGGGTTTCCGAAATATTCCAGAGAATCAGCATGATTGTTCACTAAAATGTTCTTTTGCTTATTTACACTGGCAAATTATATATCACAAATTTCCAAAGTTTAATAGGTTACTTATCTGTAAACTCTATGAGCCAGTGCCTCAGCAGGGATTAACTTAGTTGATCTTAGTTCAGTGAGTAAATGAGTAAGTTTCCCTTAAGGTGCTTTGAATCTCAGTTAATAATTACCCATTAAATCTAATAATAATAGTTGTTTAATAGTATATCAAGGTGGTGCCGGTATCACAGGAAATCTCTTTGCCCTAATCCTTCAGTGGGCTGTGCAAATTCCCCTCTGCACCACCAGATGGCGCCAAACAATGTATTTCATTGGTCTTATGACATTGATCAGTTACGAATGGTACATGTCCTTTATATGACCATGAAGCCAGACTATTATTTATAAAACATGTTGTTTTTTTATTTTGTAAGAATGCTGCTAAATCAATCAATAATTAGTAAATGTTTACTAAACAAATGCGCATATTTGTATATACATAACATTTAAGTAGTTAAATAGTGAAAGATTGGACTTTGTCGTCTTTTATGTATGACAGTTTATCTCTCAGGTAAAACAGCAGTGTGTGTCTGTGTAGATGCCCAACATGATTGGCTGTGTCTAAGGGGGAGGGGTGGCCGAAGCCCTGGGATGTATTAGAGCCCTGTCCAGGGTATTCAAGTCAAGTCAAATTTATTTGTATAGTGCTTTTTTCAATAGACTTTGTCTCAGAGCAACTTTACAGCATCCAGGACAGACAGACCAAAAACCCCTGTTGAGCAAGCCGAGGGCAACGGTGGCAAAGAAAAACTTCTTTAAAACCTTGAGAGGAACAAGACTCAGCAGGGACCCATTCTCCTTGGGTGGCCTGGAGGATAAGCTGAATTAGAATTAAAACAAAAATAGTGGAAAGAAAAATTATTTGAGTTCATTATTCAGTCCTGCCTTGTGCTCACCGGTTTCCCAGTGAAACCGGACCCAACGCAGCCTTGACCAGAATAAAGCCGTTGAAGAAAATGAAACACCCAAGTGTTGCAGTGGCCTTTAAATTTGTGTCTACTGGGTTTATACACAGTTTTTTGAAGCATACATCCTGAGTGGGTCATGTTTTTTGCACATATTTCAGTGTTATTTAAAATGTGAGCTCATAAAATGTAATTGTCGCAGATGCAAATGTAATTCACACTTTAGTCTGTTCTCATACAAACAAATGCATCCTCTGGAATATGACTCTTTTCTCAACTAATGGGTACCAAATCAAGCTGTTCTGTATGTACTAGTGGACAAATGACTAACTATCTTTACTACATGGTAGTATTGAGTGTCTGGAATCCTGCTGTATGTGGTGGGGGTAAATCTGACACCCTAAACTACATTTAAGCTATTAAAATACTAACAGTTGGAATTTTACATGTTTGAAAGTTGACTAAATTTGAAAGGTTTAAATCTTTCAGCCTCGTTTGGAACTAGGAAAACTGCATTATGGGTCACTGGAACCAGAGGAAGGAGTTGCTTACATATCAGTGAGTACTTCAAATAAACAGAAGTATTTTAAGATATCCTTGTATGCAGAGGTATACTAAGTATGTTTTAATTGTCCACTATTGCAGCTACAGTAAAATGCCCTTACACCTGGATCTGCTTTTCAAGAACAACTATTTAAGATCAGCACAAAAGTTAACAAACTCTGTAAAGGGACTAGTAAAGGGACTGATCCCTTATTTCTGACTTTTTTCTTGAATACAGCTCAAAGTGGCAGTTTTTTTATTAAAATAAAGGAATTTAGCAGTTCTTTACATTTTACTTTAAGAAACTTAAGAGTGTGTGTTCCACCAATGTCAGTACTCTAAATAACTATATGTATTCAATCAGGGGTTCAAAACAGTATTCAACAACGTGTATTTGTTATAATATACAGTACAGGCCAAAAGTTTGGACACACCAGCCAAAAGTTTGGACACACCTTCTCTTCAATGTTTTTTCTTGATTATTTTTATTTTCTACATTGTAGATTAATACTGAAGACATCCAAACTATGAAGAATTATGTAGTGAACCAAAAAGTGTTAAACAAACCAGAATATGTTTTATATTTTACCAACTCTACCTCTGCACAACCCAACTGATGGTCTCAAACACATTAAAAAAGCAACAAATTCCAAAAATTCACTCTAGACAAGGCACAAACATTCATTGAAAACCGTTCCAGGTGGAAACCTAATAAAGCTGGTTGAGAAAATTTCAAAGAGTGTGCAAATCTGTCATTAAAGCAAAAGATGGCTAATTTGAAGAATCTAAAATATAAAACATATTCTGGTTTGTTTAACACTTTTTTGTTTACTACATAATTCCATATGTGTTCCTTCATAGTTTGGATGTCTTTAGTATTAATCTACAATGTAGAAAATTTAAAAAAAAATTAAAAACCACAGGAATGAGAAGGTGTGTCCAAACTTTTGGCCTGTACTGTACATTCAGTTGATATATTCTTCTCCTTTCAGCTGTGTTTACCACAGCAGATTATCTCCATCTTACCATGTCCTGAACATCCTCCTTCCCTCTCACCAACAGAACTAGTGGCAGTCGTTGATATGAAAGTCTGCCTTTTGATCTGCAGATTGATTTGGCACAGTTTTTACTCTAAATGCCCTTCCTGACTCAACCCTCCCTATTTACCTGGGCTTGGGACTGGCACTAAATGTGCCCTGTTATGTACACCCTAAATGGTTATATTTTCCCTTTAAATGTATGCACAAGTATATTTTCTTTTTTATAAGGAAAAACAAAGTCAGCTACTATATTACAAATACTGCTAAACAATGCTGAAAAAAAAATTGTTCCTGTACTACAGAGTTATAATAAACACTCTAAATGCCCCTGTCAATACAACTGCTTTAATAATCTGCAAGTGGAAAGTTCATGAAATTACAAATCATCCTCAGGCAGGTGCACTATGCAGGATAAGTTGCATAAGACAAGCGTGCTTTTAGACTAACTAGATTATTTAATGAAGAAAACCAACGGTCACTAGAAAAGTTGCAAGATGACCCGAGAACAGCAAGAACAACAGTTATGCAGTGATCATTAAACTGCATCAGTCATTTCTCTTTTTTTAAACCAATGAAAACTACTTTGCATAGATGTATGTCTAAGATGTACACCAGACATTTAGACAAAACAGAATAGATACATTTAGATCAATCAAAAATAAAACACTGGCAATAATTCAACTCATTATGTTTGGGGAAAAATGATGTGTATGTAATCTCAAGAACACCATACTCAAAGTATTTGATGTTCGGGGACATATTAAAGAAAAATTCATTCTTATTGACTAATGAACCAAATGAATGCATGTTTTAACAAAATGTCAAACATAAAGTCAACTTTAGACTTGAAAAAGAAAGTGAAGATGCATGCATGGCCTATAGCCAATCTCCTGATTTGAATTGATTTGAACAGTTTCTGAGGGTTTTTAAATTAAGTTTATTAGTGGGATCCATTTGGGGAATTAAAGACAATTTCCAAGGAGACCTGGGCTAAAATGTTACCACAATGCTGCAAAAAAGCTCATTAGTTGCTTGCTTTACACATAGACATCAGCTTTGCAACAATTATTAATGTTATTTATTTGCAGAGTTTGAACATTGTGTTTTGAAATGAATGTGGTCAGCAAAATATTGTGTGCAAATTTAAAGTGGATACTTGCACTGGAAGTATAGTAATTAACAAATGTTAAAGTGGTTGAATGCTGTTTTTTCCCTCTGAAAGTATATGCAATTATAAATAATTTAGTTTACAACGTTTTAAGAATGGCTGTATTTTTGTATTTTAAATAAAGTTTAAAAATGATTTGGTTTTAACCAACAAGGTTCATGTTATGTCACTACTCTGTCTTGCTTTGTGGTGGTTGGCTGCACAGATGCGTCAGCTTTCTCCAATGCCCTCCAATGTCTTGTGTCATCTGTAGCAGACTAGCAACTGGTTGTACAAACTTCCATTTTTTGTATAAAATATATTTATTTTTAAATAAAGATTATTCTAAAAAAAAAAAAGAGAAACTTTGCTGAATTAAGTGTTTTTGTTTTGTTTTGTTTTTCGGATTGAATTAAATGTTAAGCAAATTTACATTTTTGGCATTTAGGCAATTGAGGGTTAAGGGCTTTGCTCAGAGGCCAAAAAAGTGGCAGCGGGGCTTGAACCACCAACCTTCTGATTATTAGTCCAGTACCTTAACCACTGAGCTACCATTGCCACAAATGTTAAATCCTTAGCCTGAACCCTGTTACCTCCATTCCACTGACCCCACAGATAAAATCAGTTCATGATACACTAAACTGTAATCCATTGCCAGACTTAAGGCATCATGTAGTGTAATACATACCTAGCATCCTAACATACAGGGGTTGGACAAAATAACTGAAACACCTGTCATTTTAGTGTGGGAGGTTTCATGGCTAAATTGGACCAGTCTGGTGGCCAATCTTCATTAATTGCACATTGCACCAGTAAGAGCAGAGTGTGAAGGTTCAATTAGCAGGGTAAGAGCACAGTTTTGCTCAAAATATTGCAATGCACACAACATTATGGGTGACATACCAGAGTTCAAAAGAGGACAAATTGTTGGTGCACGTCTTGCTGGCGCATCTGTGACCAAGACAGCAAGTCTTTGTGATGTATCAAGAGCCACGGTATCCAGGGTAATGTCAGCATACCACCAAGAAGGACAAACCACATCCAACAGGATTAACTGTGGACGCAAGAGGAAGCTGTCTGAAAGGGATGTTCGGGTGCTAACCCGGATTGTATCCAAAAAACATAAAACCACGGCTGCCCAAATCACGGCAGAATTAAATGTGCACCTCGACTCTCCTGTTTCCACCAGAACTGTCCGTCGGGAGCTCCACAGGGTCAATATACACGGCCGGGCTGCTATAGCCAAACCTTTGGTCACTCGTGCCAATGCCAAACGTCGGTTTCAATGGTGCAAGGAGCGCAAATCTTGGGCTGTGGACAATGTGAAACATGTATTGTTCTCTGATGAGTCCACCTTTACTGTTTTCCCCACATCCGGGAGAGTTACGGTGTGGAGAAGCCCCAAAGAAGCGTACCACCCAGACTGTTGCATGCCCAGAGTGAAGCATGGGGGTGGATCAGTGATGGTTTGGGCTGCCATATCATGGCATTCCCTTGGCCCAATACTTGTGCTAGATGGGCGCGTCACTGCCAAGGACTACCGAACCATTCTGGAGGACCATGTGCATCCAATGGCGGTGCCGTGTATCAGGATGACAATGCACCAATACACACAGCAAGACTGGTGAAAGATTGGTTTGATGAACATGAAAGTGAAGTTGAACATCTCCCATGGCCTGCACAGTCACCAGATCTAAATATTATTGAGCCACTTTGGGGTGTTTTGGAGAAGCGAGTCAGGAAACGTTTTCCTCCACCAGCATCACGTAGTGACCTGGCCACTATCCTGCAAGAAGAATTGCTTAAAATCCCTCTGACCACTGTGCAGGACTTGTATATGTCATTTCCAAGACGAATTGACGCTGTATTGGCCGCAAAAGGAGGCCCTACACCATACTAATAAATTATTGTGGTCTAAAACCAGGTGTTTCAGTTATTTTGTCCAACCCCTGTATCTTAGCTTACTGAGTACACTTTCCAATATTACACACAGTAAGATTCCCCTCAGTACAATGTATCAGTAGCTGTCTCTGAATGGAATGGAAGCCTCGGCAACCGGACACTGTCATTTGGAAAGAGGTCAAGAAGCTCTGAGTGGTCAGCTGTTTCCTGTCAGTGCCAGCTCTGCTGTCAATGTAAAATACTTTAGACTATGGGTAACTTCCTTACAGTGGCTAAATCACTCATGTTACTTATGCAAATGTAGTTAGGCTTAACTGAGAAACAGTAGGGTGGTGAAACTTTTTTTTACCAATCGTTCATCGTTTTCCAATATGCTAAAGCTAGAAATTAAACAATTATTTGTGCATGAAAATGTACATTTTTAAATAGAGAATGCATAAACTTGTTTTCACTTACAGAACAAGATTTTTTATATATTTATATAAGACCTTTTGCATAAGTGCTGGCAAAATGTGTCTGGTTGTGTTAAATTTATGAGTGCACATGGGAAGTCACATGGGTGTCCATAATCCCACACCTGTTCCCCCTAAATTTTATTCAGCTGTCAATTTTTAAACACTGCACTTTGTGGGATTTAAGACTAGTGCCAATTTCCTGTAAACAGTAAAAATTATTACTACCAGCAAGACTGTGTAGCAATAGTACCAACTAACTGTACAAATGAGGTTAATGTTTGGTAATGGTACGTTTGGAATTGCAATGATTTCGGCAGCTGTTGCTTCTTTGAATGAATGACTTAAACACCTTGTTTTTCCAAAAAACATTTATCAATTCGAGTTTTATAGGTTTACTGAAAATATGCAGGGTCTATGCAAATGAGCAATTACTCTTCTTTCTATTTATTCATCAACCGCTTTATCCATGTCAGGGTCACAGCAAGTCCAGTTTTACCGGGAATCACTGAGCACCAATCCATTGCAGGGCTAAGATGCCTTGATGCTTGTCCAGGGTTTATTTCAGTCCTTCCAGATAGGCTCAGGGCCTTCTGCACCTTTTTAAAATTACAATGTAAATTGCACATGCTAAATGTTTACAATGTTTTCTATGTGTACAGGTATGAATGTGTGTGTTAGAGAGAGAGTGAGCTGTGTGAATAAGATTGTCTGTATTGTATTTTTCGTGCACTGCAAGCATCTGTGTAACCAAAAACAAATTCCTTGTATGTGTGAGCATACTTGGCCAATAAAGCCCGATTCTGATTCTGATTCTGATTCTGATTCTGTCCTCTTTTTTATCTGTACGAAACAGTTATGAATGCTGAATGAATGTAGGTGAAGTGGTAATTAAAAAATTTTTTTATTAAATTTTATGATGAATGTTGAACAAAAAATGTAAAATGTATATACAATATTGGTCAGGATACAATAATAGTGCAATAAGCAACAAAGACATCACAACACACAAGTATTAAAGTATGAGGTAGCACAAAAAAGAGAAAAACCCACAGGAAACAACAAGGAAAGCTAATCAATTAAAGTAAACAATTTAAGTAATCTATAAATTTAATGGGTCAGTGGGTAGCACTGTCGCCTAACAGGAAGAAGGTTCCTGGGTTCGATCCCCAGGTGGGGCAGTCCGGGTCCTTTCTGTGTGAAGTTTGCATGTTCTCCCGGGGTCTGTGTGGGTTTCCTCAGGGAGCTCTGGTTTCCTCCCACAGTCCAAAGACGTGCAAGTGATACAAAATTGTCCATGACTGTGTTTGACATTAAACTTGTGAACTGATGAATCTTGTGTGGTGATTAACTACCGTTTCTGTCATAAATGTAACCAAAGTGTGTAAAACATGATGTTAAAATCCTAATAAATAAATCTAATGTTATTTTTATTTTTAAGTTTTATCTTTAAGTTTTAAGGATTGTAGAAGCAAATTAAATTCAACTAAGAATAGAGGCAGAGTTGGTTTGGAGCCTAAAGATTTCCCTGATGGCATGTAGAATAAAAAATACAATATATTCTATTTGTCTATTGGAATTGTTAGCATATTATATCTTTAGCTTCCAAAAGTTAGCAACTTTAATTGGTTTATACAAGTGATCTTGCAGGTCAGATAAAATCTTGCATTGAAAACATGAATGAATAATGGTTTCTTCAGCATATTCACAGAGGGTATGGGAGCTTTGAACATTAACAAATTTGGCAATAACTGATTTAACTGGATATATCTTATGTCAAATTTTTAAATGAATACTCTTAGCTTTGTTAGTCATACAAAACTAGCAACAATTAGCCTCTCCTCCAGGTAATTGATTTTTTTAACAACTTTATTAAACAACGCATATATTACATATGATTACAGTACATCAAATCATTATGAAAATTAGATAATAATTAACTAAAAATTGCTCGAGGTAATAAAAGTAAAAAAAATTAAATATAACTAAAAATAAAAAATAGCAAATGCAGGAATTTATAAATAATACAATTTAATGATTTTTATAAACATTACAGAAGAGAAAAGTTTTTAAGCAGGGTCACAGGGGCTGGAACCTATCCCAGCTTTTCAATGGGCACAAGGCACACAGTAACACCCTGGACGGGTAGCAGGGCAGTCACACATACACACACACACACCCATTCACCTATAGGGCAATTCAGTGTCTCCAATTAACTTGACTGCATGTTTTTGGACTGTGGGAGGGAACCGCAGCTCCTAGAGGAAACCCAAGCAGACACAGGGAGAACATGCAAACTCCACACAGAAGGGACCTGGACCGCCCTAGTCGGAAAGCTTTATAGGCATATTAGAGATTTTATAATTACATCTTAGGAGGAAATTCAAAATTCCATACTGAACTGGGGTTTTTTAAGACCTTAAGATGGTAATTGATTAATACGGAGCAAGGTTAGTAATAAGGTATATGACGTCATCACGTAGAGGCTGGATTAAATGGGCGGGATTTGGTGACGCATTGCGGCTCGGGGGTTCAGTGCTGCGTGTGCGCGCGGGCTGATATTGGTGCTGTTGCGCGTTTCTGTGCGTGTGTGCGTGTGTGCAGTGTAATTTACTCAACATGCATTATCATAAACGCAGGAATTACTCCCGGGCTGCAGTAATATCCTAACTTTAAAAACATGGCAGATTTGAGGCGGAGGTGAGACGGAGTACTGCTCGCCCTGCTGCCTGCTCAGTCGTCAGATTGATCCGTTTATTCGTGGAGATCCTTTGGGATCGATTAACATTGGGATCATGACAACCGCACAGGATGAGAGTTCTGTCCGTGTGGCACTGAGGTAGGGCATTATTTATTACTGTACTGTTTATGGCGTGGTGTAACCGCTATGTTTTATATGTTGGCTCACGCAGCAACCTGCATGCATCTGTCTATCACAGTGGGTGCGGAGCCGCCCGGTCATTGGGAGCCGGTGTGGGCCTGCGATTTCTTATTGCTGATTTACAGTTAAAAAGCTACAGCAGTGCATACTGATCATACTCATCAGACATCACGTTATGCGCATTGTGTCTGTGTTTCATTTTACATCTGGCATTAGTTGCCCTACTGTAACATGCTGTGTAGCATGACAAAGCCATGCTGCTTCTGTACATGGTACACCAGTATGTGTCAGTATGTTAATGACATACACAATAAAGAAAATGGGTACAGACTGGGTACAGACTGGGTACAGAATGGGTACAGACAGTACTGCACCACACAGTAAAGCAACCATCCAACCAGGCTCTGTGGTATATGATAAAATCACGACCAGGCCCAGGTGACCTCAATTTTTGACAAGGAATAAAAGAAGAAAAATCCAATTATAGCCTTGATTTCTTCAGCTTAGTTTCACAAGTTCTCATTAAAGTTTATTGTCAATGTTCTGGAAATATGCTGGTTACATTTACATACAGCTACTTATCATTATTAGTATATTTTATATTTATTTACATGTGGTGTTGTAGGAAGACTACTGTAGGGCTAGTTAGGAATAGTTAAATGACATACATATTCTTTAAGTCTTTTGGCTTTAACTCTAAGTAATTACAGCACTCAGGTGATGCAGTGTCCTAATCACATACAGTAATTTAGGGGAAACCGGGCCCATTGCAGCTCTGACCGGAATAAAGTGATTGTAAAAGAGGGCAGTTGTAGCCTAGCGGTTAAGGTACTAGAACAGTAATCAAAAGGTTGCTGGTTCAAGCCCCACCACTGCCAGGTTGTCACTGGGACCTTGAGCTAGGTCCTTAACCCTCAGTTGCTTACACTGTATACTGTCACATTACTGTAAGTCACTTTGAAAAAAAAAAGTGTCTGCCAGAAATGTTTAATTTAAAATGACTGCTCAGCTGACCTGTGTTTCAGAAGGAACATTGCATTTAGATATGTAGGAAAGCTATTTGTTGAAATTTGAAGGTTGAAATGTGCATATTTAATAAGTGTGATACCTGTACATCATTGCCAAATGTAAGTCAAAACAAGAACACAAATTGATTAACATGTCAATTAGATTTGACCATATTCTCAACAACTGGGTGAGTGCATAGGTTTGAATGCCTGACTCCTATAGTGAGGATTTTGGTGGCTTTGTTATTCATTATGAGATGTTTGAGGTCTTCTTAGAGGAAGGGTTCATTGCAAATTAATACATAGTTATCTTGACTTATGAATTTTTTAGTTTATGGTAAAACATTTCTATCCTGATGGGAATGGTCTTTTTCAGAACAGCTATGCCTTTTTCCACAGCACATGAGGCATCACTTAATAGTTTGAAAAGTATGACCATAACGTAAGTCATATGCTTTGACCTTTCTAGTACCCTAATTAAACACATATGTGAGATACTGGACAAGACGGTGTCCAGTCAAATTTACTTGTATAGCGCTTTTTATCATTGTCATTGTTTTAAAGCAACTCTGCAGAATCTAGGGTTGAAAAACCTGTTGAGCAAGCTGGGGGCAACAATGGCAAAAAAAATCCCCCCAAATTTTACAAGGAAGAAACCTTGAAAGCAACCAGACTCAACAGGCACCTATCCTGCTTGGGTGGCCTAGAGCATAATTTTAAGTTAATAGTAAGATGTACGTTTTGCAAGGAATAGCATGAAACTCTGGCATTCCTAATTATTAAAGCACAACTAAAGAGTAGAACTTAAAGGTACCACTGCCATGAGGGCTCTTACCTTTTCCATGTTAACATATCAGAGTGATCACATGGGTGTGGCAGAGCAAAAGCAACCCAGACATCCCTGATCACCACAAATCTGTATGACTTTAAATCTTCAAGCTTTCTGCCTTTGTCTGTAGTCGGGTTAGACAGACCTAGTCCTAGGGGGCTGAACCAGGTGCAGGCAAATGACCCAACATATCATAATTGGGCCAATAATTGTGACCGAACATGAGAGCACTAGAGGACCGGAACTACACATTCCTGGTTTGGACCTGAATCCAAGTGACACCCAAGTTTTTTAACACCAGGTTGCTTTGGGTCTGACCTGTAATACTTCAGTTACTGTAATACTTCAATCTAAAGTAAGTAGAACAAAGTTACATAATATCCAGTCTGACATCCAGCTCTCTTCAGCAAGGAGTCTTAGATTTTAAGGCCTGATGGTGGAGTGATAGCAAATCAATAAAAGAGCAGCTTCTTAAACTAATCGTTTCTTCCTTAAGAACCCTACGCTGGTGGGATTTGCTGTCACTGATTCTTCACAGTTCCTCGAATTAAATTTTCTGCTACGTTTCTGTGCTATTTTAAGAGCCTGACTTACCATATTAAAATAGAATATCAGTGGAACTAAATTCCTTATTCAGGTTTAGCAGCTTATAGCAGGTTTGGCTTAATATTTGTTTCTGTGTGATAAACCACAGCTGTTCACTAACAATCACAAAAACATGTATCATAATGACTTTGGTGTTTAAGGTGGAATTTAGTTATATAGATTAACTAAGTTTGTAAGCAGATGAGAGCTTTCATGAGGCACTTAGGTGGCGCAGTGGGCTATTATTCTAGCCAAACCCGGCAGTGCCAATCTCGGCAGTTCTAAGCGGCTGAAGCCCTGCGACAGATTGGACCCAGTGTTTCACAGTAAAACTCAACCCACCAAGACCCTGCCTGACCAGGATAATGCAGTCGGTGAAAATGAAATAAAATAAGAGTTGTCACTGCATTTTCAGCATTCTTTTTTTTTTTTAAATACACCAAAATAGACACCTCCACTGAAAGCTAGAAATTATCCAGCTTGACCTTAGCATTTTTCCCCAGTCAAATTTTTAAGAGTGAAAACTATGTGACTGTGGATTCCTCAGACCGCGTGTCTTGGTTTTGGCAGAAAATGCAGAGTGACTCTGCACTGTAATAAGACTAAAAGCAGCCTTTTTATGGACAGCTTGGACGTAATTACACTTCTGCTTACATGTGTTTACCACACTCGAACAAACCTGTTGTGTTATAAAGCTTTTTTTCTTTTTGCTGTTTGAATACTGTGAATAATCACATGAATATAATTGCTAGCTATAATTGCTGTTAAAACAACAGAGACTTTCAGTTTAAAACTGCCATTTTGGCAATCAGTCTACACTTAATCACCCATAATGACAAAGTAAAAATTAATTATTAATTAACTGAAATCTCTTATTCAGAAAAGTCCTTTAGATTTGTCTAGAACTTCACCTGTTACTATTTAAATCGATTGGAGCTTTATTTATGTCCCTGTTAGTGTGTGAAATGAAAAAGGCTTGGCTCAACGTTTAGGCCTATTAATTAAGCATTCAGGCAAGAAGGGTTTGAAAGAATTCAACGGTCACTCTAAAAGAACCCCAAAAGTCCTGTCCAGAAGTGGACAGACAACCCTGTTTTGCCCAAACAGTTCTGTCTTACCCTCTTGACCAAGGCCTGTTTTTGACTGGATGGCCAATTTAGCCAGATGGACAACTCAAGAGAGGTCAAGGTTGTGCCATAAATTTTCTGTTTCAGATTTATTGTGGCCACTGTGGTTTTGCGAACACTCAAAGCCGTAGATATTGTTTCTTTATTGCCACAAATTGATTGCTGACAGTTTATTTGATTTCATGGTTTGTTTTTTGTGCTGACAGTGCAATGTAAGTTGTGTCCAATTAGGGAGAGTTGTAGTCACATATTTAGGATTATTAATAAAAACAGGATGTACCTGACCACAATCTAGAGGGCCATATTAAGAGTCTGAACACTCTTGTTTATTAGAGATGTCAGGGTGGCATGGTGGCTCAGTGGGTAACACTGTCACCTCACAGCAAGAAGGTCCTGGGTTCGATTACCATGTGTGGAGTTTGCATGTTTTCCCCGTGTATGTGTGGGTTTCATCCGGTAGCTCCGGTTTCCTCCCACAGTCCAAAGACCTGCAAGTGAGGTGAATTGGAAAAACTAAATTGTCTATGACTGTGTTTGACAATAAAGACTTGCACTGAGGAATCTTGTGCAATGAGTAATTACCTGTTCTGTCATAAATGTTACCAAAGTATGTAAAACACGACGTTAAAATCAGTTCATTTTCAGAAAACTCTAAAACAATGTTATCATTTCGTTATTATGGGCATAAGTAGTGCAAAAAGTCAAGGGGTCTGAATAATTTCTAAATCAACTGTATGTTTAAACCATTTTTATTGGAAAATTTGTTCATTTACATTAATTTATGCTTATATTTTGTTCATTAGGCTGTAAAATAATGCTTTTTCATGTGGAGCAAGAACAATCATTTTTGTTTACACCATGCAGACATGGCTGTCCTTGATTGCTTTCCTCAGGAAAGGCTTGTTTTGAACAGCCAGTAAAAATTACTGGTGCAACAGTGTCATAATTTTTACTTGACTTGTGTTCTAAAAGCTGTCTCATTTAGCCAGCTTGCACACAGCACAGCTTTAATTGCCTAATGAGGAAATAGAGAACAAGGAGCCTGTGAGGCCATTTATGTTTTTGCTTCCTAGATTTATTTTTATATATTCTGAAGTGTATTTGGGTGGACCCAGTATCCGTTTATTCCAAATATATCCCATACTGCATTTAGGCAGAGGATGCATTTCCAGGAATTAAGTGACCTGTATTAAGACTCCAGTAGCCTATATAGCCCATTTATTATTTCACGAATTTGGCTTGTATTTCTGCATCTTCTGAATTACTTTTTTATTATTATTTAATTTTTATAAACTGATTTATCCTCATCATATCCTCAGGGTTGCAGTGGGTCCGGTTCTACCAGGAAAACGCCAGGTGCATGGCAAAAGAAACTTGTGAGAAACAATAGGGGTCAGACACTGGTGGATTTCTGTGCTGAGCATAAGCTATCACCAATACACTGTTCTGGTCCAGGATGGTCCTGGACAACATCCTGGTCAGTCAGCAGTGTAAGCAGTCGGTTACTAATGCACGCATATGTATTAGTGCAGATAGCAAGTCTGATCACAATCCTTTGATTTTGACAATAAAGCTCAGATCTAAAATGAAGCAAATCAGGAAGCCACTCCTGTTGGATCTTGAAAAACTGGCTAGTCCAAGCAGCAATACCAAGTGGAGGTTGCCAACAGATTTCAGAGTCAGAGACACTTGAGGAACCACAAACACCAGTCAGACGGTGGCGGATTGACGGATGTCATGCTTAAGAATTGCAATATATGCAATAAATGGATTTCCAATGACACTTTTCAGTGGAAAAATCTAAACAAAAAAGTCCTTATATGAATACAGAAAGTGTGGAAGACGGTCAGAAGAAATAAACAAGTAGAGTTGGCTTCATTATGCAGTGAGCTGGAAGTGACCATGTTAACTGATGTTTAAAAAATATTGAGAAAATGTTTTATGCGTTTAACTTTGTTTGAGGAAGGCTTTTTTGTACTTCAGATTGACTGTGCCCCTGTGCACAAAGTAAGATTAATAAAGACATGGTTTAGTTAGTTTGGTGTAAAGGAACTTCAGTAGTATACATAAAGCCCTGACCTCAACGATACTGAACGCTACTGATATCAAAACATAAATTATGGGCCTGAGCATTTTGTCCAGCATTAATGCCTTAACTCACATATGCTCTTACCTCATGAGCACAAATTCCTACAGACACACTTCAAAATGGTGTGGAAAGCCTTTTCAGAATCTGCTTATTTCCATGGGATAGTCATTTTTGAAATAAGATGTCCAACTAGCTCATGATGATTTTGAAATATACATCTTATTGGGCTAAAAAGGTGATCTAAAGTAGTAAAGAATCTGAAACTTAACATCGTCCACTTTACATCTACCTGCATTTTTCCAACGACCCTTAGTCTCTGCTTTCCAGTGTCTGGTGCAGGGTTGTCCCAGAGTTCAGATCCAGTATCATATCCAGACACAATGCCAGCTCTGTGCTTCCCTCCTTTTATTGTCCTCTGCTGTCCACTCTGCACAAAAGAACTCTTATACACACAGCCCACACCAAAGCCCAGTGTCAGGTGCACTACACAGCCTTCCCCTATTCCTCACACTAGCTATGATCCATAACATCATTCCCAAAATGATGCTTTATTTACTGTGATTAGACATGTTTGCGCAAATCAAATAAATATAGAATGTTGTCCATTGTGTTGTTATTTTGGCAACATTAAATTTTAAATAATATAATTATTATGAGGTTACATTAAATCTTCTAGCAGTTTTAGTTTGATGAACATGGGGCCGGTCGTCAGCGTTCGTCTAACCAAGTGAGCAGTTGATAACACTTGTGTGAATGTTAATTACTTTACATAGGCCTATGTCAATACATTTAGTAAACATTGTTTACATGATTAGGGTTGCTACACACCAGTGGTGTATAGTAACGAAGTAATAATACTTCGTTACAGTACTTAAGTAGTTTTTTGGAATATCTGTACTTTACTGGAGTATAAAAAATATCGTTAACTTTCACTTTTACTTTACAAAATAAAACGACAAGAATTTTTTAGCTAAACGATGTGAGATGTGTGACAGACTACACGCAGGTTTGGCGAATCTGCGCTTGTAAATTAGATCGGTGGTTAAACACATTACTGCGCATGTGTAAACAAACAGAGTGAAGTGCATCGTTCACCCAAAGATTCTGAACTATCTGCATTTCAGAATCTCCTCGTCCAACACACTGATGTAAGTTAAGAATGATTAACAAAGTAAATCCAGAGCATCATTGTTTATTATTATTATTATTAGCATTAACATTGTTCAGATATCTAGCTACCATTTTCGATTACATTTGAACCACAAATATAACATCTCACTAAATTAGTTCGTAATTACTTCAGTGCAGACATGAAGACTTGTCCATTATTTATAAAAACTCACCTACAGATAAATATTTCCTCAGATAACTTCTGTATTACACCGACAGAGGAAAGATTCATGGTGTTGAGGAAAATGCACATCTTTAACCCTTTAATGGTCTCAACAAGAACTCAACTTTTTATGGATGATTTTTCAGCTGATGACTTCTAGTTGACACAAGTTAGAAATTGTGTTTTCTTAAAGTAAGAATACACATATTTTTTGAGTTTAACACGTCAATCAGGTAGTAGATATTTCTACTAAATTCTACTAGATTCTTTAAATACAGCTTATTTTTACCCATATATTTTAATTTAAACTAACGGTTGAGCAGATCATTAAAGTGCTAAAAGTGCCACGTTTTGTTAAAATTTTGCTTCAAATTAATTCTGCCAAAATTCAGTTGTTTTTGGTTATTGGGATGTATACAGTATCTATGACTTGAATGTACAACCTAAATTAAAAATGTGACAGTATAAAAATGTAAATGAAATAGATGCAGTGTTTTTTACATTTGCATCGACTCTTTTTTCATCTTATATGGACCCACAATATTTCGTGTTTTGTCTGGTCAACTTCATTACAATTCTTAACATACATAAACATGCATTTTAAGCCCACAATGCATTCTTAAAAAGTTGGAACAGGACAATTTAGGGCTATTAATAAGGTTAAAAAAAACAACTAAATAATGATGTGATTTCAAATAGGTGATGTGAACAGCTGATTATAATCATGAATTGGCACAAATCATGTTCAGATGGAAGGAAGAAAAAGGTTGTTAAGGTGGTTTACAGGCTTAAAAGAACAATCTTCATATTTTTCAAAATGACCGCTTCAGTTTATACTAACAGCATTTACTTTTACTTCTACTTTTAATACTTAAGTACATTTAATATCAAATTACTTTTGATACTTAAGTACATTAAACATCAGATACTTTTAGACCTTTACTCAAGTAATATTCTAAAAGGTGACTTTTACTTCTATCAAAGTAAATTTCTGGTAAGATACTTGTACTTTTACTCAAGTATGGACTTCAGGTACTTTATACACCACTGCTACACACCTAGCCACAGTCATCACAGTTCTGTTAGCCACTTCTAATGGCAGGGCATTATAATGAATGAATCAGTCAATGAGTCGATCAATCATTTAGGCTGTCAATTAAAAATGAATTCATTGAAGGATTGGTGGATTTTGCCCAGATGAAGGATTGTTGTGCATCTCTTCTTTTTTGCATTATTACGATCCGTGTTATTTTGGCTGTTGGTTGAGACACAGAAAGCATTTGGTTTCCCTGCTCTGAAATGTTTTTTTGGATATGTATTCCTAGGTATATACTGCTGGACATCTTTGAATTTGTAATGTGATGCTCTATAGCAAGGTACCATACTAGTGTGAGATCAAATGCCGTTATTGGTGATGTCACTCATATTCAGCTCTCCACTTCTGCTAACTCCTGCTTTGCGTTAATGTGTGTATTTGTGACTTTATTGATGAGATGCGTTTGTGTTTGGATCCATTAAGCAAGTAGGTTTGTGTGTAGTTTCACTGACAAGTTGGATACTGCCCAAACAGAGTTAATTGTACCCCACTGGGCTTTCTGTGCCAGAGACGCCGCTGCTGAGCTGTTCTGGCTCCTTAAAACTGAAAGGCTCACGGAGCTCTTCAGCCCATTTTACTGGCAATGCTTAGCTATATTTAATTGAATTGTTGTGTTCTTTTATATTTGCATTGTATGTATTGTTCATCAATTTTAACACTGTGTTTGTATTGAGACTGATAGTTCCATACTGGTATCAGCTCTAGAGAATACTGATATACACCGACCAGGCATAACATTATGATCACTGACAGGTGAAGTGAATAACACTCGTAGTACCTGTTAGCGGGTGGGATATATTAACCAGCAAGTGAACATTTTATCCTCAAAGTTGATGTGTTAGAAGCAGGAAAAATGGGCAAGCTTAAGGATTTGAGCGAGTTTGACAAGGGCCAAACTGTGATGGCTAGACTACTGGGTCAGAACATCTCCAAAACTGCAGCTCTTGTGGGGTGTTCCCGGTCTGCAGTGGTCAGTATCTATCAAAAGTGGTCCAAGGAGGGAACAGTGGTAAACCGGCGACAGGGTCACGGGCGGCCAAGGCTCACTGATGCATGTAGAGAGCGAAGGCTGGCCTGTTTGGTCCAATCAAACAGACGAGCTACTGTAGCTCAAATTGCTGAAGAAGTTGGTTCTGATAGAAATGTGTCAAACATCTTGGTGCCAGATACCACAGCACATCTTCAGGTGTATAGTGGAGTCCATGCCTTGACGGGTCAGGGCTGTTTTGGCAGCAAAAGGGGGACCAACACAATATTAGGAAGGTGGTCATAATGTTATTTCTGATCCGTGTAATTTTTGATGCACAGCTGTTCATTTCCGTTTTTGGTTGTACTGGTCTTTAAAATGTCTTTATGAGCAGCAAAATAGTGTCTCTAAATTATTTATTACAAGAAATACTACTTTTCGTCTTTTAAACATTATAATAAAAATAAACTGTTAGTGGCTAAAATACATCCAGCCACTTTTAGTAACAGGTTGGCTGATAGAAATTCACAGTAAATTAGTCAGTGAATGCAACAAGATCACTCAGCATAGGGTTAGCACAGAGCTAGCACAACCGCTGTTGTCACTTCAGTCAGTAATGAAAATCTGGCCACATCAGTGTAAATAATTTGGAATTATCTATAAGATATACAAAGTTAGCAAGTCTGGGTAATATTTCATATTAACCTGTTTGTGTCTAAGAAATGTGACTACACACACAGAGTGTTTGCAGTCTAAACTGAGCGCTTAGCCAGGACAGTAAACACGCTGTTGTTTGGACTAAAAACATGCCCTCACACACAGTCTGAGAGAACTAACAATATATTTTGCCGGCTGTAGTTCACTTGTTTAATTTGCTTGTGCCTGTAATTAATCTCTGTGATTTTATTAAAGTGTGATCAGTCTTAAACACATAGGTGAAGGCAGTGGAGTGTGAGGGAGCTTGGCTGTGCCAGACACTTCATTATCACTAGGAGATCTGTAAATCAGAATTCAGCTTCAACTTGCAATTAACAACATTCCTCATCTACTGCAGAAAACTATACACCCATAAGCCATAACATTAAAACCACCTCCTTGTTTCTACATGCATTGTCCATTTTATCGGCTTCACTTACCATATAGGAGTACTTTGTAGTTCTACAATTACTGACTGTAGTCCATCTGTTTCTCTGCATGCTTTGTTAGCCCCCTTTCATGCTGTTCTTCAATGATCAGGACTCTCCCAGGACCACCACAGAGTAGGTATTATTTGGGTGGTGGATTATTCTCAGCACTGCAGTGACACTGACATGGTGGTGGTGTGTTAGTGTGTGTTGTGCTGGTATGAGTGGATAAGACACAGCAGCACTGATGGAGTTTTTAAACACCTCACTGTTACTGCTGGACTGAGAATAGTCCACCAACCAAAAATATATCCAGCCAACTGCGCCTGTGGGCAGCGTCCTGTGACCACTGATGAAGGTCTAAAAAATGACCAACTCAAACAGCAGCAATAGATGAGCGATCGTCTCTGACTTTACATCTACAAGGTGGACCAACTAGGTAGGAGTGTCTAATAGAGTGGACAGTGAGTGGACACGGTGTTTAAAAACTCCAGCAGCGCTGCTGTGTCTGATCCACTCATACCAGCACAACACACACTAACACACCACCACCATGTCAGTGTCACTGTGGTGCTGAGTATCATCCACCACCTAAATAATACCTGCTCTGTGGTGGTCCAGTGGGGGTCCTGACCATTGAAGAACAGGGTGAAAGCAGGCTAAAACAAGTATGTAGAGAAACAGATTGTCTACAGTCCACAATTAGTCTACAGTCTAATTGTAGGACTACGCACGAGGGGGGTGTTTGGGGTGTCAAAACATGGATGAGTATTTTTGAGATTGTTGCTGGATTTATAGTCAACTGTTAAGGTAGGCTGTGCTGTGAATTGTAGCTTCCATTTATTCTGGCATTCAATTTATGATAGTTATTTAATGACTGCCATGAAATGTGGCACTTTTTTGTAAAAATCCATGAAATCTGTGATTTTAGTCAGATGAGGTCCATGAAATTTTCCAGTGATTTTAGTAGGGCCCTAATTATAATGTATATCTGATCTCTCTCTCTCTCTCTTTATTTCTCTTTTCTTTTCATTCTCTTTTACCTCTCTCTCAGGATCCGTCCTCAGCTGGCACGGGAGAAGATAGAGGGATGTCACATTTGTACATTTGTTACCCCTGGAGAGCCCCAGGTAATTCTGGGAAAGGATAAGGCCTTTACATTCGACTATGTCTTTGACATGGACACCCAGCAAGACACCATTTATGCTAACTGCACCGAGAAGCTTATAGATGGCTGCTTCGAGGGATTCAATGCCACTATTTTTGCTTATGGACAGGTGGGTGGGTGTGTCTGTGTGTGTGTGTTTAATTTTTTATGCATGTTTTGGGAAGTGTAGGGAAGCTAGAAAAAACCCATATGCACGTGGAAAAACATAAAAAAAGGACTTATGGTGATGAAATGCAAAGATTACACCCAGGTCTTCAGGACACATGTTCACCCTGCATTGTAAATATATTTTAAAGGAAATTCTGCAAAGAAGAGCTCAATTTTTTCCCAGTGATGTTTAAGACTAGTACTCAGTGGAGGCATTTGGCAGCACCGCTTGTTGGTGGGGCATTTACCTTTTCCACATAAAACAATTAGTGCTGAGGAATGTATTTACTTGTCATTTATACGTATCCAGATGTACAGTACAATTAAATGCTTTTTTCCCCACATATCCCAGCTTGTTTGGAAGCTGGGGCCAGAGTGCAGTCAGCCATTGTACAGCCCCTGGAGTACACAGGGTTAGGGGTCTTGCTTAAGGACCCAACAGTGGGTACACAGCAGAGCCTGGATTTGAACCGACAGTCTTCCGATTGATAGCTCAAAGCTCTACACAATAGGATATGCGGAAAAGGCATTTCATTGTACTGTACACGTGTATATGTATAAATGACAAAAAAAGCATGTTCATGTTCTCTTTGTAGCCAGTTATTGTGGCATGCAAAAATACATAAAAATTAGGAGAGCAACAACTACATTTAGTAGAGGCTGATTTTTGATTTTCAGACTGGATCTGGAAAGACATACACAATGGGCACAGGCTTTGATGTGAGCATATCGGACGAGGAACTGGGCATCATTCCACGGGCAGTCAGTCACCTCTTCAAGGGCATCGAGCAGAGACAGCAGGCTGCTACTGAACAAGGACATCCAGTGCCCGAGTTTAAGGTCAACGCCCAGTTCCTGGAGGTACTGTACTCGCACTGAATGACTTCTTTATTGTTGCTGTGGGGCTGTTTTATAGCTCCAGACTGATTTACTGTAATTTGTTTTTCTCTCAGCAGTCATGTGATGTGGAGTCCTATTTGTGCTCATTTACAGTGTGGTGGAATCAAAATGACTCATCCATATATTGCTAGATATAAGACAGGACAGATTTTTGAAACTTCATGCAGTTAAAGAAATATGGATGAGATTATAAGGTCAGTCATGTATAGAGGGTGGCTTAGTGGGTAGCACTGTCGCTTCACAGTGAGAAGGTCCTGGGTTTGATTTCTAGTTGGAGCAGTCTGGGTCCTTTCTGTGTGGAATTTGCATGTTATTTGTGTGGGCTTCCTTCAGGAGCTCCAGTTTCCTCCAACAGTCCAAAGACGTGCAAGTGAGGTAAATTGGAGATGCAAAATTACCTGTGACTGTGTTTGACATTGAACCTGAACTACCTGTCCTGTCATGATTGTGTAAAACATGATGTTAAAATCCTGATTAATTAAACAGTCATGTATAGGACATCTCTTGAGCTGGTCTTAGTTAAGCCTGTTATACTTTCATTTTTCTAACAACCAGCCATGGAAGGACTGCACACTGGTGCCTCTCCAGTACTCAATTCCAGTTCTGTTATTTATACTCACACACGTTACACATTAGGATTATATCAGGGGTTGTAGTCTCGGAGGCTGACAGTGCAGTATTGAATGCAGTCTATGACATCATAGCCCATTGCTGGCTTTGTTGTGTCCCACTAGGGTCTTTGTTGTTCCCATGGTGATGCTCTGCTTGGTGTGCAGCAGCTTGGCTATTTTAGTCCCTTATTGATGCTGAGAGCTGTTTACTGCTTCTCTTTTCTCTCTGCACAAGCTTTTAAAATTAACTTAAGCAACTTACAAGTGTGTAGTTCTGGTTAGTGTGTAGGAAACTGTTTGCACTATTTCAACCAAACTGTCAGTGCAAGTAGATTGATAAATGAATGCAGGGAAAATAAAACATTTTTGATCCACATGAAAGACTTGATCTACTGCCCTAAGGAATCCAAATGGCACTTTATTCTTTGTTTATGAAAACAAGTCAATACAATAAAATACTATATGAACAGAATATACTTCTATGTATTGTAATTAATGCCCCAGTCATGAAAGATCCAATATCCCACTACAAAATAATTATTTAATTAATTCATATGTAATTTTGTGAAATAAAAGCACATTTATCTGTGTACTATCATCTTTTTTGTTTATTGTGTGTGTTTGTGTCTGTGGGATGTGTGTGATGTGAGTGTAGTTATATAATGAGGAGGTTCTAGATCTGTTTGACTCCATACGGGATATGGAGTCCCGGAAGCAGAAATCTCATATTAAGATCCATGAAGATGCCACGGGTGGTATTTATACTGTAGGAGTGACCACACGTACTGTATCTTCAGAGGCTGAAGTAAGCATGTTGTTATTATTATTATTATTATTTATTTATTTTATCTCTCTGTGCTGGAATTACCGTGTGCAATATTTTTGATGTTTGCCTACAATAAGGGAAAAAAAAAACAAAATACAAAATTTGTTTCCTTAAAGCCTTTAACAATAAAAGCCTTAAGAGCTAACTTTCAACAATATAATACATGCCTTTATAACAAAAACTTTAAAATACTGCCTAAGCAAGTTCTCATTTTTATTGTTTTGTTTCCCTTGGGAAACATGCATCATTTGAATCAAACTGGTGTGGTACTTTTTAAGCATTGGAGTGTAGACCAAAATATATAGTCGTTGAATCAGTGACATGGTTCTAATAAACTGTAATTCAATTCAGTTACATTAGGAAAGTAATTTGACCCAAATTATTGAAGTAAAGCAAAATGGCATTTGTATGTGCCAGGGATTTAAACTGCTACTCAAGGGTAAAACATGAAAATAAGCACCTGAGTTAGACACATTTTAATTAATTAGTGTAAATTCTAAAACCTAACGATAACCAAGATCCATACAACTCTTTGGTAGGTCGCTGAGGTGTTAATTTACATTTTAACTTTAATTTAAGTAAAAATAATACACTAAATAGGTAAATGTATATGGACAGTTTGGGGAGTGTCAAGCCAAAACATACCAAACAGAGAAAAGACTAGAATATTAAGTTTTACAGACAAATAGGTACTCATAGAGTGAGCTTTAGGTAAAATCATTTGTAGTTCTTTTCTCAAACATGCACTCTGAGTGCTGCACACAGGCATTTCTTTTGGAACAGTATATACTTTTTAAAGTTTGCTTGTGATGTGTGTTACAGATGATGCAGTGTTTAAAGCTGGGTGCTCTCTCAAGAACCACAGCCAGCACACAAATGAACGTACAGAGCTCTCGCTCTCATGCCATCTTCACCATCCACCTGTGCCAAGTGCGCGTGTGTACACCTTCGGATAACGTAAGCACCAAATTACAGTTCTATTAGCACTTAGTGGTTATCAGACTTTTCAGCCGTCTTTCATTTTTTATTTCTTGTTATTTTTATCAAATGCTTTATTCCGGTCAGGGTTCTGGCAGGCCTAGTTTCACTAGGAAACACAAGGCAGGAACACCCTGGACAGAGTGCCAGTCCATCACAGGGCTTTAGTGATGCCCTGTAGACACCAGGCTGGCCTATAGCGATGCTGCAATACAAACCTAAATCCCAGCGGCGGTGAGCTAGTGTAGTAGACTGATGTGCCACCCAAGCTTTTAATAATTTCATAATTTCATAATTCTTTGCTGTGTAGTGCTACTGTCTATAGACTGATTGGCCAGTTGATGAGGTACATTTACTTTAATTTACTTTAAATTTACTTTAAAAACAAAGCTTGATGTTTTCAATCGTATTTTACTATTAATTTGCTGGTCATCTGGAAAGATTGGTAAGATCTAGATCTGGATTGTTAGAAGCTATAAATAAACTAAAATTACCCAGTCATATCAGTAAATGGAATGTTTTTTTTCTTAATTGCATTTAGTAATTATACTAAAATAAATCTTAGCTTAAGAAGTCATCAGTCATTAGATCATAAAATCTAAAGCTCTAAAACTAAAACAGAGCACACTGCATTATTAAAACAAAAGAATTAAAAAAACCTCTAAAGTATTTTTGTGAAATCAAGATAACTGGGTCTGTTGTGTGTACCCAAAATGTTGTGCTTATGGATTTTTTCTATATGTTTACTTTGTAAAAACTTACCACTAACCACTGAGTTACCACTTCCCTATTTGGCCACCTTAAGACAATTACTAGAACCTGCTTGAGTAATTGCTTCAAGTCTGCTAATTAGCAGGGTAAATAAAGTGTTTTTTTTTCTTCTTTGTTGCCTTCAGATGGAGAACGAGACTGATAACCGACTGGCCAATGGCTCGTCCGACATGGATGAGTTTGAGACGTTAACAGCCAAGTTTCACTTTGTTGATCTGGCGGGATCGGAGCGACTGAAGAGAACAGGAGCCACTGGGGACAGAGCCAAAGAGGGCATTTCCATTAACTGTGGACTGGTAAGGGAGGTTATATAAAATCACAGACTGTTACAGCACTGTGTGTCTGAATGAATCTTTATTTCTGTTAGTCTTTTTGAACAAAAATGGAAAGTGTGAATAAATTAAGTCGACCAACCTGTTTTCCCCATATATGTGATGCAGTTGGCACTGGGCAATGTCATCAGTGCCTTAGGAGACAGAAGTAAGCGATCAAGGCATGTGCCTTACAGAGACTCCAAACTTACTCGCCTCCTCCAGGATTCTTTAGGTGGCAACAGGTTTGCATGCAATATTTATCTAAAATTTTATTTAATGTTAATGTTTATTTTAGGTGCTCTTTAAGTTCTAAGTTTATTAATACTATAAATATATTAGTATTTTATAATTTATGCTTTCTTTTACTGTTTCCACAGCCAAACAGTGATGATTGCCTGCATAAGCCCATCAGACCGGGACTTCATGGAGACCCTAAACACACTGAAGTACGCTAACCGAGCGCGTAACATTAAAAACAAAGTGATGGTGAACCAGGACAAAGCCAGCCAGCAGATCAGTGCTCTGAGGACGGAGATTGCACGACTGCAGATGGAACTTATGGAGTACCGGACGGTGAGATGTGCCACGCTGTACTCATTTGCTTACCAAATGTAAATGAAAAGGATACTTAGGATGTACAGTATATATAGTTAGAAGCAAAATGATTGTAATGTCTGTATAAGGATTGGTAAAATGAGTCTTAAGGTTCCCTGAAATTCTAAACACTAAAATGAGAATGTTTATTTATTTCAAAAATATTAAAAAGCACTGTTTTTATTTTATTTATATAAAAAAGTTGTAAATTAAAGCATAGTACCCTTACCTTGGAGGGAAAGCAGGATCCAAATTTCCCTAGTCGTTCATCAATAAAGAAAATAAACACAAATAAAATTAGAGAAAAGTGTATTGACCTTCATAAATCAGGTAACGACTATAAATAAGATACATACATAATTATATTCTTATATCCTTTACTGCACTAATTTTGACACTGTAACTGGAGCTGTAATAAGGGTGCTCGGGTGGCATAAATACATTAGCCAAATACAGCTGAGGTCTGTCGTGGTGATTCAAATCTCATCTGTGCTATCGAGTCTAGCCACTGGGTGGTGCACATGTCAGTACGTTGCTGACATAATATCAGCTGACGGTTCTTAATGACAGTTATTTCATTTCATTTTCATATTTTACCACATGCTTTGTCCGTGTCAGGCTTGCAGTGGGTTCAGCTTCCCTGGAAACACTGGGCTCAATGCAGTAACAAAACCAGGACAGGACGCCAATCCATCGCAGGGCCTCAGGCACAGCCCATCATGTCTGCATGTTGACACTCAGCAGTAGTGGGCTAGAGTAATTTACCAACCTATGGCCAATCTTGAATTCCCCAATGATTCCTAGACAGGTCGATTAGATAGACAGATGATCAGGCAGACTTTTATACTGTGGATGTAATGTTACTCTGTGTGTAGGGAAAGCGTATGGTTGGTGAGGACGGGATGGAGAGCATCAATGACATGTATCACGAGAACTCCATGCTGCAGACAGAGAATCAGAACCTTCGTGTACGTGTCAAAGCCATGCAGGAGACCATCGATGCCCAGCGAGCTCGTCTAACTCAGCTCCTCAGTGATCAAGCCAACCACACTCTCGCTAAAGCTGGTAAGCTACACATATGTGTGTGTGCATAGTGTAAAGAAATCTAATCTACTTTTTAACTAAGCAAATTCTATTGGGTTAAAATTTTAAATAACACCAAAAATGTGCCTTTAAGGGTTTTACAAGCTATTTTTGACACACTTCAGCACCAATCACTGAACCCCCACTTCTTTAATTATATGTGTTGTTCTACATCACCACTATGTACTATATTTCCAAATGGTGCACAATTCACAGGGATCCACTTTACTCTATAGTGTAATGTGATCAAAACTACCTTGGATACCTTCACGTGTAATTTATGTGGTTTAGTGTAGACATTGAGGAGCTATTGTGTATGTTTTTGTATGTAAATCCACTTTGTGTTGGTTGCATTCAGGTGAAGGCAGTGAGGAAATTGGGAATATGATACAGAGCTACATCAAGGAGATTGAAGAATTAAGGTATACCACTTTACTTTTAGATTTTTTTATGGTTTTAATTGTTTTTGTATCATACTATTTTAGACACACTTTTGCAGGGATTGCATTATATTTACTTTAAATGAATCTAAACAGTTTTGTATGCATTTAATACGTCTGTCATTTTTAGAGGGAATCAGTGTCAGTGTTGCTACTGTTTATTTCACACATGACAAAAATCAAGGTCAAACGTTTGACGTGCCATGGCAGTCTTGGATTTTAGTAAGTGCAGATCAATTTTAGACTTGTTATGAGGTAAATGTGTCAACATGCAGTGCATCAAAACTCTCTGTGTATTGGGCTGCATAGTTGCAGGCCGGTTAAAGTGCATATGCTAACTCCTGCCCATCAAAAGCACCAACAATGGGCATATGCAGGCATCAGAACTGGATTTTAGACCATTAGATAAAGGTTGATTGGTCCAACAAATTCTCCTTTCTCCAAGGTCATGTGGACAGCCTTGCATTTTTGCATTGTTTACCTTCTGAAGAGATGCACCAGGATGCACTGCAGCATGATCCACCTTGCAAAATACAGAAGTTTAAATGTCCTAGTACCCAGTACCAAAATGCTTCACAGTCCAAGCAAGTCAGAGCTGTTTTGACAGCATGTAAAGTGGATGGTCCTAATGTTTCTGCTCAATGGTGTACTTCTCATTTTCCCTATGGTTACTGCAGTTTTTTTTAATTTTTTTATATCCTGGGTTTAAAATATACATACAGCAACTTATTATTTCATAACTATACATTGTTTTAGTGATTAATTTGGTGGTGTCAGTATTTATGTGTTAATGATAAATGGCCTCTTATTGATTGTAGCTGGTGCCTTCTTTGTGCCTGTTTAAATAGGGCTAGATTGCTTGTAAACAGTGGTCTCTGGGTAGGGTCAGAGAGACAATCCATATTCTCATCTAGTTCTAAGTGGAAATGTCTGAATTGCTGGATTTGTACAAATAATTAGATAAGTAAAAAAACTAAATAAATACAAGCTGCCATGGATTAGAAGCTTATAATATAATCATGGGCTTAAATGCTTCTAAAACTAAAGATTGTTTCTGATAACATAAACAAAGACATACTATGACTAATGATTTGAAGGTCACTTGACAGAGGACAGCATCATCTGTATTCCAGTAGCTTCAAATTCATGCTGGAGCTGTTTTTAGTAATTTTTGGATAACATCAGACAGCAGAGATCCATGAAATTCCAAGACTGATATGACATGACCTTTGCAGATGTATGTAAACTTTTGATTTTGACTGACACCAGATGGAAGTCAGATTTGCTTTGCTTTTTTCATAACAGGATTCAGAAAGACCAGTTTTGGAGAGAGGACCAAAACCAGAACATGTCTTTTCCTCCAAAAGTCATACATTTGGGGTATATTAAATGGTATATTATGGTAGAGGTGGGACTGGTGGTGGGTGGTATATATACACTGATCAGCCATAACATTAAAACCACCTCATTGTTTCTACACACATTGTCCATTTTATCAGCTTCACTTACCATATAGAAGCACTATACATATAAAATTACTGACTGTAGTCCTGTCTCTCTCACTTTTTTAACCTGCTTTCACCCTGTTCTTCAATGGTCAGGACCCCCACAGGACCACAACAGAGCAGGTATTATTTAGGTGGTGGATGATTCTCAGAACTGCAGTGACACTGACATGGTGGTGGTGTGTTAGTGTGTGTTGTGCTGGTATGAGTGGATCAGACACAGCAGCACTGATGGAGTTTTTAAATACTGTGTCCACTTACTGTCCACTCTATTAGACACTCCTACCTAGTTGGTCCACCTTGTAGATGTAAAGTCAGATACGATCACTCATCTATTGCTGCTGTTTGAGTTGGTCATCTTCTAGACCTTCATCAGTGGTCACAGGGTGCTGTTGGCTGGATATATTTTTGGTTGGTGGACTATTCTCAGTCCAGCAGTGACAGTGAGGTGTTTGAAAACTCCATCAGCATTGCTGTGTCTGATCCACTCATACCAGCACAACACACACTAACACACCACCACCATGTCAATGTCACTGCAGTGCACCACCCTGCACCACCCACATAATACCTGCTCTGTAGGGGTCTTGGGAGAGTCCTGACCATTGAAGGACAGCATGAAAGGGAGCTAACAAAGCATGCAGAGAAACAGATGGACTACAGTCAGTAATTGTAAAACTACGAAGTGCTTCTATATGGAAAGTGAAGCTGATAACATTGACAGTGTGTGTAGAAACAAGGAGGTGGTTTTAATGTTATGGCTTATCAGTGTATATCATAATCTTAAGTCTTGTACTGGTATGATTACTTGCTTGTAAGGTATGGGCATAGATTCAAGACAAGACTATGCAAATGTGTATAGCAGTCTTTATAATAGCATGGGGCACTTCTTGTACTACTTACCTCCTAGGGTGGTCTCTTTACTATTGGAAGCTTTCTATGATGTACAAAACATACAGCTTGAATTAAGTGTAACGTGTGAATTGCAGAGTGAATGTAATTGTGGGTCACGAATATACATTTAGAACAGTAGGTGGCAGTATCCACCTGAGCGCCTGAGACACTGAAAACAGCTAGCCTAACCTGGCCTTCAATTTTGTTCTGTGCCTCTCACTGGATATGAGAAATGTCGTCCAGGAAAATATCTGAATACTCACAGTTTAAAAAAAAAAAGGTGCTAAAGACTTTTCTTGTGTGCTAATGATTGTGTGTAGGGCTTTATGCTTCAGATTTGATCACATTAACTACACTGACATTTAGCAAGGAATCATGTTTTCATCTATTGCCTAGATAAAATAGTATGTCTTTTACATACCCCATTTCCAGTAAAGTTGGGACATTTTGTAAAAGGCAATAAAGAAGAATCTGTAGTTTGTTAATTCTCTTGAATCTTTATTTAACTGCTAAATACAAAGAAAACAATCCCCAGTGTTGTAAGCACAAACACATTTAGAATTGAATGCATGCAACACACACCAAAAAAGTTGGGACAGAGGCATACCCCTTGTGTCCCATCACCTTTCCTATTAGACTTTTTTTAAGGTTTGGGAACTGAGGACGCTAATTGTTGTAGTGTTGGAAGTGGAATGTTTGTCTATTCTTTTTGGACATCTTAAAAATGGTTTTATTTTTACCTGATTGACAACTGATTGACTCTTAAAGTATGGCACGATCCATCACTGCTTGTAAAGACTGATCCTTTGGTGGATCCTCCTTTTATTCCCAATTACAATGCCCTCACCTGTTACCCATTCACCTGCCTACTGTGGAACACTGTAATCTGAATATTCTATAAACTTTGTCATGCCTATTTTGCCTCTGTTCCAACTTTTATAGAGTGTGTTGCAGGCATGATCAGTGAAAACATTTCAAATCTTTCTACTTTTGTCAGATAAATAAAGATTTAAAAGAATTAACAAATCACATATTCTTTTCATTTTTGTATTACAAAAGGGCCTTGCTCAAGGGCCCAACAGTGGCAACCTGGCAGTGGTGGGAATTAAACCAGCGACCTTCTGATTACTAGTCCAGTACCTTTACTGCGAAGCTACACCTGCCCTTGTTTATACTGCTACACTGATTCATCCACAATTCCTTTTTAACTGGAAAAAGGTTTATAGATTTACATCCATATTTGGACAATAACATGCTGGATATGTATCCCATCTTATCTTATGTTCTCATCGACAATTTGAATAACTTTTTCCAGGAAAGTATTCCTTGATATTTATGGTCAAATGTGTCTGTGCATGTTTGAGTGTGCATGGGGCCTTGCAGCAGGGGGTAAAAGCTTGTAGCTTCTTTAAATTAAATTAAATTTTTAAAATGTTCATATTTTTGAGAGTCTTAAAACATTACTGAACAACCAACGAGTTATTTATTAGGATTTTCACATCATGTTTTACACACTTTGCTTACATTAATGATGATTAATCAGATTCATCAGTTCACAAGTTTAATGTCAAATACAGTCATGGAAAATCTCGTATCTCCAATTCACCTGACTGCATGTCTTTGGATTGTGGGAGGAAACTGGAGCTCCCAGAGGAAACCCACGCAGACACGGGTAAAACATGCAAACTCCACACAGAAAGGAACCGGACCGCCCGAGTAATTGACAGCTTTACCATGTTGTGGCTGTAGAAAAAAGTGAATAGAGTGCAGTATTAGTCAGTGGAGAGTAGTGACATATATTGGTCCTTATACAACCATCTGACATAAATGTGACACCTCAGTAATTTGTAGGGCCGCTATCATTATTACTTACTATCATGGTTACTACATTACTACATTTCTTTAAATAAATACACTATTATAGGTGGTGTGCTTTGTATAGCATGCTTTTTTTATTTGTTAATTGTTAGATTCGCCAAATAACGTACTATAGCTGCACATAACTTCTACATGGTGTATTATAACAATATTCAGCACTACACAGTGACCCTGCCATTCAAGATTTTTGTCAACAAGATGGACTGAAAAAACTTACATGATTTTCATTGAGTACATTTGTAAAATAAAAAAAGTGCTTTTATTTGTTAGGTAGCATTACCCAACCCACCACTGCCAGGTCACCCCTGATCAAGACCCTTAACCCTAAACTGCTTGCATTGAATTTTGTGACTGGAAGTCACTTAATAAAAGTGTCTGCCAAATGCTTTTAATGTAAAGGCTGTAATTCAGATGTTACACTTATAAACTTTCACTAATAATATTGGAGCTGCTAAGCCAATTGTATTTTCACAGAACACAAAATGTAAAGTATGATGGTGGTGGTATTTAATGTGTCCATATTTGCTGCTGTACTACATAACTTATTTTCAGCACTTCCTCATACTGTTTGATGTTTGTGTTTTAGAGCAAAACTGTTGGAAAGTGAGGCAGTGAATGAGAACCTGAGGAAGAATCTGTCCAGAGCATCCACTCGCTCAACTTTCTATGGAGGCGCTACTGCTTTCTCTCTTGGCCCCGACCCGTCTCAGGAGACGTCTGACATACTTGAGCTGGCGAAAAAAAATCTGGAGAAACTGAAAAGGAGAGAGAAGAAGAAAAAGAGGAGGTAAGATGATTAAAACAGTGAGGTTGAGAAGTTGTCTTGGTAACAGTGTATTGTTGCAGTGAGTATTTGCAGTGCTTTTTGTATGGTGGGTGTGGATAATTACTGTCAGCTGTGTAATTAAACAGCTTAATGACTGTTATTACCACAACGTACATGAGTAAAATCTACTTCTCTAACATTGTGTGGCTGTCAGCAGTTAAACTTTTTTTTTAAAGAAAAAGTGTAAGAAAATTCAGGCTGCAACTGTTAAGACTGTATATCTTACTTTTTAAATGTACCTTATATTTTAGCGTTTTCTTCCTTTACTTCTAATCTAGTGATATACAATTACCCAGCTAGACTGGCATGAGAATTATTTACCCTTCCTGTCATGAATGTAACCAGGGTGCTTGAATACTGTTTTGTAAATTAACTACAAAACTGAAAAGTACAAAAAACTGTGCATGTCCATGTTTACTATGTGTATGTGTTATGCAGAAGTTTACTACTTCATGCAAATCTAATGAAGTATTGTTGGTTTCAATGCTGTCTTTACAGGTATTGAATATTCTATATAAATATTAAATATTGCAGCCATAAACAGAATTGCAAAAGCTCAGGAGTCTTTAAAGACCATATGTAATTGTAATGCTCCAGTTTTTAACTGACTGAATGATGTGGATCATAGATCTGTGGTTTATTCTGCTCCTCTCTTACTGATGTCCTCTTCCTGCCTCCTCTCCTCTCCCTGACCTTGCCCTCTGACCTGCTACCTGGGAAGGTTCCAGCAGCTACTGGAGGATAGGAGAGTGGAGGAGGAAGAGGAGATGGATGTGGAGGAAGACAGGTTTGTCCTTGTGTCCTACCTGACCATAGAGTTTGCCCTTTCCCTATAATCTCCTACCACTGATCCTTCATTCCAACTATTTTATGTTTTTTTTTTTATCCAGATAGTTGCCATATTTAAGAGAGAGCTGACATAGTGTTTTAAACATGCATTAACATATCATCTATGATCTGTAAATGATTGTTATTTTTTATTACATTTATTATCAAGTTGACCAATATAAATGAATTAAGTCACTTCACCTGAATTCACCAAATTCTTGTATTTCTTTCAGTGATGAGCATCTCCCATATATGTATATCCAAGTTCTCATACAATTAAAAAAAAAAAAAAAAAATAGGCTGATTGATTACATAAATAATTAAACACGCATTTCATAATTCAAGCTTTGTAATCAAAGAAAGTGAACTATACCATCATAGAGCCCAGACCTGAATCTGATTATGATCTGTGGGGTGACCTGAAGAGGGTTGTGCACAAAAGATGCTTCTGCAATCAGATTTGGAGCACTTTTGCAAGGAAGAGTGGGCAAAGATTGCCAGATCAAGATGTGCCATGCTGATAGACTCCTACCCAACAAGACTGAATGCTGTTATATAATCAAACGATGGTTTAACCAAGTATTACTTAAAAGGCTTGCATATTTATGCAACTACATTAGTGTAAGTTTTTTTTTATTCCCCCTAAATGATTTCAGTTTATTTTTCAATAGAATTGTACAGATTATTGGTCACATTAAAGGTAGAAAAAGATTCTGAAATTATTCATCTTGCTCTGATATTTTATGTCACAAATATCTGGCATTGTAACAGGGTTATGTAGACTTTTATTTTTGCTGTATAATCTCCTTCTGCTTGTGTGGGTATGCTCTTCCCTTTCAAAAACCAATGATTGTCCCTTATAGGTGAATGAAAGATTTTGCAATCTCCTCTGATGGACTGGCATCTTGTGTGCCCAGGGTTTATTTAAAAGGCTTGAATAAATTAACTACAGTTTATTACAAATACATCAAGTTATTACAACACCATAATGAAGGGGAGATATTACAGTACAGAATATTAGGTCTGATAAACTAACAACTAATTACCATTCTGTGTTCAGTCAATCCACTTGTTCTAAAGTCTTTAACTCGCCATGCACAAATAATATGGCCTTTTACTTGTAAGCAGCATAATCAAAAACTCTTAACAAGTTAATCTCATGCATAATGAAGTCATTACTTTTACCCTAATCTGCTCACAACAAAAGTGAATGTGTTTGTATGTCTCAGTGCTGTTAAGGAGGAAAGCCCTGATAATGACAATGAAAAGGGAAATGAGAGAGAGCAGCCTGAGCCATTCAAAGAGGAGGCAGATATGGTATGCTGTTTCACTTTTTATCTGTTATCTGTCCACCAACAAAAACACCTAGTTCACTGCCCAAACACATTGTTCTTTATGCAGGAGGCTCAAGAAGGCAGTGATCATGAGGATGCTGATGAGGAAGAGGAAGATGATGAAGAGGAGGATATAGATGCTGATGAAAGCTCTGATGACTCTGACTCTGAGTTGGATGAGAAAGGTGCATTTTTTTATATATATATTTTTCCACTCGTATACTGTTCCAAAATAACTTAAATACTGCTCTATTTACTTCTCTTATCTCTACTTATATTCAATTACCTGTTCTTATATACAATTATATTCAATTCTCTATTGCACATGTGATCTCTGCCACATACACAACTCCTATGCTTGCCATTAAGCACATCTCCCCTTCAACACATGTGAAGCAGCCACCCATCTGTTAGACAGTAGGCATCACTTTTGCAGCGGCATTGGGTGAATGCATATTCCGCCTGTCTTTCCTCTGTATTGGTGTATTGTGTCTTTTGAGTGCTCAACCAACCTGGTGGCACTGCTGAGATTTGGATTTGGGTTGAGAACATTAGACTGCAACAGGGAGCATTAACTGTACTGAGAAAAGAACTGAAAACCGTTCAATGCAGTGAACACAGTCATGACACTGACAAAATCATAAACATAAAGTCATAAAATTTTGTCGGATTTCATGTGCTGTAAAAAGTATTTGCCTCTTCCCAATTATCTCCACCTTTGCTTATTGGTAACATATTAAATTTAGTTGTATTACCTGAATTCAATGCAACTTTTGATTATTCCATTTATTGAAGACAATTTTTTTTCAAACCTGTATCACCCATGTAAAAAAAAGTAATTGCCCTCTAAAACTAACAACTGTGTCACCCTTGGCAGTAACGACTGCAATTACATGTTTAAGATGAGTTTTTTAAGAATTTTTGCTCACTCTTTTGCATGATTGTTTTAATTTGGTTACATTGGAGGGTTTTCGATACAATACATCCTAATGTTTAGTAGGGCTGGGTATCGCCACTAATTTCCTGGATCGATTCGATTCCGATTCACAAGGTCCCGATTCGATTCGATCTTCGATTTTCGATTTTCGATTAAATTTCGATTCAACACATTTAGGCATATTTGAGTTACATTAACAGGTTTTGTTTAAATATGTACAGATGTTCAGAGAACGAATGTGATAATTGTACAAAGAACACTCATTATTAAAAATATTTGTGTATTTTGTTTACATAAATAATTAATCCAAAACAGAAAACAGTAACATTCATTTTTTATTATTATTTTATATGTCTGACACACTACAACATTGTAAATGTAATGTAAACATACACCTGGCTGTTGAACAGCTTATGCCAAGTTTACACTACACGACACTCTGATTAACACCTGGTCGCTGTAATGTTCACACTACACGACTGATCGGCGATGGGGGGTTTTACACTACACCATCACCAGGGGGAATCACAGGCGAGCTTCTCTGGTCTCCAAAACTACGTTTTGTCACGAAAACACATGTGAGAAGTGATGAAAGGTTTAATGATACCACGTCCAAACATGCACATCAACAAGTAGCGAGAGATCAAAGTTTGTGCGCTGATGAAATAAATGAATCTGAGTGGATTTGGCAACACGAGCAGCATGGCTTGTTCTGTAGTGAGTTGGAGGTTAATAAATATTTTGTTTTGTAGAGAACGATCAGGTCAGAAATACTGTAAAACTCGTGTGCTGATGTATTCTGATAGAAACTATATTGCGCTCCACCACCTGTTTACAACCTCTCCCCTGTGTTTCCCCTCGCTGTTTCTCACATTGATTGAGAGCCAAGTTTTGATCGCAGAGCGAACACCGAGTTCCTCCCGAATCCAGCACCGACCCGTCGCCGAGCGAAAATCAGTGCAAAAAGTTGTGTAGTGGTCATAACTTGAGCTTCTGCCATGCTAAACTGATGTGCAGGTCAGATCTCGTTGCATGAAAAAACACTGGCTGGTCACGCGAAATTAAAGATGGTAACAGATTTCCGTGTGCACCGTAAAAAGGGGTGTATTTAAAAGATCGATCTCGCGTTTATATGAATCGATATCGTATCGTTCAAATAAAGATCGATTCGAATCGAAAAATCGATTTTATAAACCCACCCCTAATGTTTAGTACAGACACCAATAAATATATTTTGATACTAAATAACAGTTGTGATCAGACAGTAAAACAATAACATCTCTCTAATTCTGCTACTACTAATAATGAGGAATTAAAAAGTAAAGCAGTGTAATATTACTATACAAAAAAACTAACATTTTGGTAAATGCATTATTATTACACAATGTAGTGATAATAATAATTCAAGACAAAAAAAGTACCATATTATGAAAAGTGACAGTAGAGGATTGTTTTTAGCATACTGCGAAGATTTTGTGAAAGTATTTAACAAAATTGTTTTGCTTTCATGTAACTTTGTTTTAAAGGAGATCAGATTTCCATTCGTTTTACAGTTGTTTTATGTTAATTGGTCTACACATTACAGACCTGATAAATAGAATAGATTAAGAACACTGAGATACACATCTCCGTTATCATGAAACTACTAGTTTTCTGTACATTTTGAGAATAGTTCAATATGAATAGAACCTGAAATAAAAATCTGCAGCATGTTTCTGAAAACTGAACTTTTGATGTGTGTGGTACAGAAAACTTTCAGGCAGACCTGGCCAACATTACATGTGAGATAGCCATTAAGCAGAAGCTCATAGATGAACTAGAAAACAGCCAGCGACGTCTGCACACACTCAAACAGCAGTATGAACAGAAACTCATGATGCTGCAGAGCAAGATCCGCAACACACAGCTGGAGAGAGACCGCGTACTTCACAACATGGGTAAGAACGTCATGCCATTATTTGTATTTTTTATGCCATTTATTACCTCTGATAGGTTTACATATTCATACACATACATAACCGGTGGATGTTCTAGGTTCTGTGGAGTCTTGTTCTGAAGACAAGGCCAAACGAATAAAAGCAGAATATGAGAAGAAACTGAGTGTGATGAATAAAGAACTGCAGAAGCTACAGGCCGCACAGAAAGAACACGCTCGTCTACTCAAGAACCAATCACAGTATGAGAAGCAGCTTAGGAAGCTCCAACAAGAGGTTGTGGAAATGAAGAAAACCAAAGTAAGACGTAGTTACACGCATATTTGTCCTGTTTGTAGAGCAGGGTGCCAAAGTGCCAAAATAGCATGAACATAATTCTACTGTGTTTACTGAAGACCATTTCTATTTTTATTTAAACTGATATGGATAGCTTGATCATTATTGGTGATTTAAATGTTTACATAAATAGTCCTATGTATAAAACTACCAAAGAACCTTCTGCTTTATTGGACACTGTTGGTCTGTCTCATTTTGTAAAGGAGTCTACACAAAATCTGGACTTGGTTATTGGTTGTTGTAGTCAAAGACTTTGGTATTTCTAACCACTTCTTTGTACTATTTACACTTACATTTTTGGCATTTAGCAGATGCTTTTATCCAAAGTACAGTGACAGTATACTGTCTAAGCAATTGAGGATTAAGGGCCTTGCTCAAGGGCCCAACAGTAGCAACCTGGCAGTTGTGGGGCTTGAACCAGCAAGCTTACAACTACCAGTCCAGTACTTTAACCGCTAGGCTACAACGTCCCATTTGTTGTTTTATTATTTTACATTTTAACATATTTTATTAAAGCAATAAGCCACGAGAGGCCGTGCATTACTGTGATTTTAGCACATTTAACAATGTTTAATTCATAAATGTATTTATTGTGTATAAACTTACAATAAAGCATTCTTCCGCGACGCAAAATAGTTCGAGTAACAGTGTTGCTAGGCAACATGAGGGCGAAATTAACATTAACTTTTTCTTTTCAGTGGCGTATTCATATGGAATGATGTGAGGTGGTCATAGGTGTGCATTTATCGGGGATTTTACAACGGCTTCGAACGCGGCTCAGCCAATCAGATTTTAGGACCGGAACTATCCGTTTTATAATTGATATTTTAACACTGCTAGCTGTTCATTAGATCAAAATGCTCACAACAGCCTTACATTTAAATATGTGAAAACAAAAACAATTTATGGTAGACACAGAACACCATGACAATGCAGCCTGGTAGTTAAAACGTAGAAATGAAACATATTAACAATCTAAGCAATTATAAAATCTAAGCAACTGAGGGTTAAGGGCCTTGCTCAAGGGCCCAACAGTAGCAACCTGGCAGTGGTGGGGCTTGAACCGGCAACTTTCTCATTACTAGTCCAGTACCTTAACCACTAGGCTACAGCTGTCCTAGTCTAAATACTTAAGTAAAAGTAAGTTCTATTTAAATAATCTTGTTTGGGCTGTATCTACTCTTTGGTTGACGTGTTAAACTCAAAAATATTGGTAAATGGATTTAAGAAAACAGCCTTTCTAACCTACAATGCAACTTGAAGCTAGCAGCTGAAAAATCATCTATCAAAAATTGCATACTTTTTGTGCAGTTTGGTAGAGGCTCATAAAAAATACTAAAATATTAATAGTTTGTTGTTGGTACAGTTCCAGGAAACTAAGAAATGCAAAGAAATAATTTACCGCAAATAGTGAATGGGTTGCCTCTTAATATTTATAGCCCTTTTTCTAATCTTCTTTTCATGTGTAAAATTATTGAGAAAGTCGTCAGGTTTCCGTCCACAGCACACAGACTGCTTTTATGAGGACTTTGAATGACATTCTCACTGGTGATGGCTAAATATCAGTGTTAGTGCCTTTTGTGCTTAGTGCTGCATTTAATACTGTCGATCATAACAGTCTTTTAGACATCAGAAAATTAGGTAGGGTTTTTGGCAATGGTTCTTAGCTGGTTCCAAGCATGTTTGGAAGACAGGAGTTCTTAAAGTCTCATTTTTATTTTTCTGTCCAAAGCACATTATTACAAAAGCTTATGTTTCTATTGGTTGGCTATAATTTTTTCATTGCTAAGCATAATAGATCACCTTTTTGAATCCCATTTTAGAAAAACTTTCAGCCATTCTTTGTTTGAGGATAATAATTTACACTGTGATTTGAGTCCTCCAGCATCTAAAATGGCTTTGGAACTCTATCCAGACTGATATATTATTTTCAGCCTTTCTGGAATTTTCTTAAAAAGACTAATCTTACTCAAGTTAAACCCAAATGTAATTATTAAATATAGAAGATCATAACTATATGTAATAATGATGTCAAATAATACTTTTTTTTAAGTCATATTTTTTGTAAATGTATAGATTACTGATCTAAATATATATTGTTTAAACCATGTTCCTAATTTAGGACTTAAAGACTTTTTATTACTGTTGGTCTTTATGTATGGTAGTGATTAATATACGGGCCTTGACCAACTGATTTTAAACAAACAAAAAAAAATTTTAAGCATGTGTATAATTTGCATTGCCGAGGATTTAAACAGAAGTATTGAAGAACTAAAACTATCTTACAGAGGTTTACTGATTTTGTCAAGCTCTACAGGAAACCTACAGAAGCCAAACCAGTGTAAAAAAAATAAAAAATAAAATAAAAACCTCCTAATACAGGCACTTTACATGCACACAACTGACAGGCTGCTTGTTTATGTTCACTGTTTGTAGGTGCGTCTGATGAAACAAATGAAGGAGCAGCAGGAGAAGAACCGGATGGCAGAAACACGTAGAACCCGTGAGATAGCCTCCCTGAAGAAGGACCAGAGGAAACAGGAGGTGCATGATGACACTGTGCAGACAGTTTTAATATTTATTAACTAAAATACATTTAGAATCAGATATCCACTAACAATTAAAGCTTCATGTTTACAATAAAACCCATAAAAATAAGTTAAACTATGCTATTCAGATTTCTGCTTCAGTTTGGAGTATGTTTATATATGTAAAAAAGTAATTGCTTTCTTTCAGATTTTGCTTATTTGTCTCATTTAATTATTTCAGTTTAATAAACATTGCATAGTGTTATATCGTATTTTTTTAATTACCGAACTTAAAGAAATAAGGTTCCATCCCCAAAGTATAGTTCCTTGGACTAAATTGAAGTTATTTCAATGGCTCATGATCACCCAACACCCTATTAAGACCTCTTTTTTTGGAATTAACTTCAATGCTAAGATCTGATGAAGCATATGACTGCCAGTTCCACCATTCCATCAGCTTGCATATTTAGTTATGACATAAACTTCAAGATTTAGTGCAAAACAATGGAGGCTTTTGGGCACCAAACAAATCTTGGTTGATAAATTCTATATTTAGATACGGAGTCTAGTGGCGCAATGCTTTACTGGTGATGTAAGGCTTGCATTCAGCTGCTCAGCCATGAAAACCAATGTCACGAAGCTCCTGGGCACAGTTTTTGTGCCAGAGGAGGTTTGGATCTCTGAAGTTATTGATTCGGAGTGTTGCCGATGTTACGCACTATGCTGCATCTGACATCTGAATTAAATGATTAAGAGGTGTGTCCCAATACTTTGGTACATATAGTGTATTTTAATATGCTTTGCCTATTCTTGCCTGTTCTTGATTCTGTGTAGCACCAGCTAAAACTGCTTGAGGCCCAAAAGAGACAGCAGGAACTTATACTGCGCAGAAAGACTGAGGAGGTAAGACATGTTCTACACAGAGTGAAAAAGTAGGTGAATGGTGTAGATAATGCAGTAGGTTAATGGTGGCTTGTTCTGCAGGTGACAGCTCTAAGGCGGCAGGTTCGACCCATGTCAGGTAAGGTAAACAGGAAAAACATCCTACCTGAGGGTGTACAGGACTCCGTCTATAGACCACCCACTGGACGTACACACACAGGCTCAGGAGCACCAAACAGAGCCAGGTACATATTAAACATTAAAATGTGTGTTCTTTTTCTTTCTTTTTTTGTTATTATGTGTGTATGACTCCGTCTGTACGAATGAATATTCATAGCTTATTAACTGCTTGTCTCAGCAGACTGTACCATCGCAGACCTGTTGGGATTTATTATACCCGTGTAGCTCGATTAAAATGGCAAAGTCTGGAACGGCGCATCTCTGACATTATCATGCAGCGCATGACTATATCCAACATGGAATCAGATATGAACCGGCTTCTCAAGGTATAAATTGATTCTCCTAATTAGTCTCAGAGATAAAATATTAAATTGAGAAGGTAGATGCTTTGCATGTTTCTCAGGGTGATATTACGTGGGAACAGTGTTTGTGCACGTGTGAGGGAATAATCTAGTTTAGTACTCGAGGATGCATTAGGTTTTGGAGCTGGAAGCCTCAGAGAGCACATCTGGCCCTGCTTTCTGCGTGGTCATTCCTGTCTTATCAGCTTATAAATTTAGTTATTGAATAATTGAGGTTAACAAATGTACCTATATCCTGAGAACTATGCTGTAGTTTGGGTAGCCATACTTAATGCTACCTTTTCATCACAAGCTGTGCTCTAGTGCAGTTTTACTATAAAAGCCCACTTTGAAGCTTAGCGTGGCTCTCCATACACAATATGGCTCAGTGTGGGAACCCAGCACTGGCAGTTTATAGGAAGCAGCCGCAGATTGAATGAGTGTCCAGGAGGATCTTGGATCAGCTGTACTTGATCAGATCGGGGGTTGTGCAAGCAATAACGGATTAACAATCACGAAGTGGAAATGACTAGATTGGGAAATAAAGGGAAAAGGTTCGAGTAATATGTCAATATTTGAGTCTGATCTCTAGAGATGAATTGCCGCCCTCTACAGGGGGTATTTATGTCTTCATTTAAAATATTAAACAGCCCCCACCCTTCCACTCTAATCTTTTAAATATTTATCATGTGTGGCATGTCAGATATTTATTAACATTTTATTGGAAGAATTTTATTCTTATTGGCTGAAGCCATATACCCTACTTTGATCTGGATTATAAACAGATTATTAGGCTGCATGTAAACATGTGTACTGTGCCCATAGCAACGTGAGGAGCTAACACGCCGGAGGGACAAGCTAGGCAGAAAGAGGGAAAAGTTGGCCGCTGAGGGCCCTGAAGGTGAGAAGGCTGTGCAGTCTCTGATCGAGGAACTGGAGTCCCTGCTGGCCAACATTGATTACATCAATGACAGCATTGCTGAATGCCAGGCCAACATCATGCAAATGGAGGAGGCAAAGGTACAGTACAGATTCCCACAGATTCTATACATATCTACTCCAATAAATAAGTATTAAGATTAGAAAGATATTATAAATCTGAAATGTTTGTGTGTAGGAGGAAGGAGAGACGGTGGATGTTTCTGCTGTGATTAGCTCCTGCACTCTCTCCGAGGCTCGCTTCCTCATGGATCACTTCATGACCATGGCTATTAATAAGGTACCCATGTGTTAATGTTCAGTGCTAGTTAGTTGTAGTTAATGTTTTGTGCATTTTGTTCTGGTTTTGAATATTACTTTTAGTCTGTGTCTGTGAAGAGTTAAAACACACTAGCACACCAGAGCTGACATCTCAAACTCGTCGGTTTGAATCTCAGCTCTGCCACCCGGCAGGCTGGGTGCCTACACAAACAACGACTGGCTTGTTTTTCAGTGGGGGTTGCTGTTACGACCTGATTGATGACGCCTGCACAGAGACGGTGAATAATGGGATCAGGGTGTGTCTCTCTGTACACAAAGCTGATCCACATATGAACTGCACACGTGTTGGAGGGGGCGTGTGTTAGTCGCGGCTCTCCTCGGTCAGAGTATAGATCAACATCAGCAGAGAGGAAGTCGGAACTAGGTTGGGAGTCAAATTAGGGGAGAAATGAAAAAAAAACCATGCATACTCACAATTTACCATCAGATGTGACTAAATGCCACTTGGAATACTAAAGGCCAGTTTTTTGTGATTTGGTCTTGTAAGTTCAATCGTGAGGTCTGACAAGCGTTGCCCTGGAATAAGTGCAGACTCTGACTACATGTCAAGCAGATGAAAAACAACAGTTAGCACAGAATAGAGGTTCCAGAGTCCAACACCCAATGTGGTTGTGACTAGAACAGTATAAGAGGGCCACAGCTCTGTTTCTTGTTCTTCAGCTATTCCACTGCTGAAAGAACCCACAATCCTGCCAATAAATTCTTCCAGTCCAGTCCATGTAATCTTTGTTTTCATTGATCATCTCACCTTATTTTTCCACGACAAGACAGGCCACACACCCCTGTCCATCAAACAACTACTAATCGAATGCTTATCTGGATATCAAATACTTGTAAAAAAGACAACTGGTCCCAAAAAGACAATAGTACAATCAACCTCTTTTTATGTGTCAAAATGAGGATAAAGAGAAATTTTCTAATATAATTCAAAAATGTTAGTTATTAATCAACTAAAAATTAAAAAAGGAGAAGAATAATGATCATTATAATCAGAGTACAGTTGAATCTAAAGGCTATTCCAGTTACACTAGGCATAATTCAGGAATGCACGCTGCCTCTTAATAATACAAAGGCAGTTTAAAGTACATCAGGACAAAGCTTTGGATCTTTATCAGCTTATTTATTCTTGTAATTGTGCAGTTAATACTAAAAGACTTTAAGAATCCGCCTCACAGTCATAACAGCTTTCCCAGTCTGAATAAACTCCTTGAGCAAGTATGTCTGACTTTATAAATTTTATATGATGTTCTAGAGAGCCCAGGAGTTTGCTTCTGCACCTGCTTCTGCACCTTGTGTGACAGTAAAATCCAATTCAAACCATATACAGTAGACACTATTAAGTGTTGCAGTAAATACCATTTATCCCTTAAACCTGACTCAAAACTTGTATCGATAGCTGGTGTTATTTTATTCCTGCTTTTCATTTTGTGTCTTTGTTACTGCCACTTTTAATGCAATTCTTATTGCTTTTATCTTTGGTGATCTTAACCTACACCTGTGAACTCATGTGACTGCGTTCCGGGGGTTTGAATCCTAGGCTAGGCTCACAGTTACAGAAGACGCATGGCATTACATAAACCTAGCCATCAGGGGAACAGGAGGGTTGCGTCAGGAAGGGTATACTGTGTTAAACCTGTGCCAAATCTAATATCCGGAGCAGCCTAAAAGAAATGTTGCCAATCATAACCTTCATCTACATGGACTCGAGTGGGTTACATTTGAATAATTGTGCCATTTGAGTCTTAAGATGCAAATTCTTTGTGAATGGGGAGTGAGTGCATCCCACAGACATAAAGACATAAATCAGCATTTAGTTCAAGTCAGACTTAGAGTAGAGTGAAAATCATTGTGGGTGTTCAAATATGTACTTGTTAGAGCGTTATTAAAATAATTAATAATTAATTAATTATTAAATAGCAGTAATAATAGATTTTCTTACAGACTCAACAAGAAAACCTCCCACTTGCACATTGTGTTGTATACTTATAATCTGCATCTGAATGTGTAGTAGTTCTCAGATTAAGTCGTGTGGGCGTTGTCTCAGGGTTTGCAAGCAGCTCAGAAGGAGTCTCAGATCAAGGTGATGGAGGGTCGGCTTAAGCAGACCGAGATAAACAGTGCCACTCAGAACCAACTGCTCTTCCATATGCTGAAGGAGAAAGCAGAGTTTAACCCAGAGCTGGATGCACTGCTGGGAAATGCTCTGCAAGGTAAGCCTCTCGGTTTTTATAGTCTATAGCTGCACTGGCACACACTGATTTCTCAACCTCTCTGGCCAGCCCTGCTGTACTTGCACACATTTACATTTGTGGAATTTAGCAGCTACTTTTATCCAAAGTGACTTACAGTTATGACTAAATACAGTTTGAGCTATTAAGGGTTAAGGGCCTTGCTCAGAAACCCAACAGTGGCAACCAACAACTTTCTGATTATTAGTCCACTGAACTACCCCTGCCACTGAAGTAAATGTGATGTACTTGATTTAAAGTACATAGTTGTATAATGTATTATGGATATTTTCTACTGCATAGTCTACTAGAAATCTGTTGGCCTTTTTCAGGCTTTTTTAATTATAATTACTTTTCTGTTTTTAAAGACTACTATAAGTTCTATAATAAAATCAGATTGTCTTTTTTTTACCCCACCTCCCAAAAGCAAAGGGAATTGGATTCTCCAAGTTATCTCCCATACACATTTAAACGGTGTGTATGTGTTTATATATACAGTATATAGTGATGAGCCAAAACATTAGGAACACCCCAAAATGTGCATGGCACTGTCATTTATTAAATATTGGGCTGATGGTAGTTACTCGTTGTATACATATTAACTTCAGCAGTTATGACCAGCATAAAGACCTGAGTGACTACTCACTCACTTTCTTATCCGCTTATCCAATTAGGGTCGTCGTGTAGTGCTGGAGCCTTTCCCAGCTTTTCAATGGGCGCAAGGCACACAGTGACACCCTGGATGGGGCGCCAGTCCATCGCAGGGCAGACACACATACACACACACGTACCAACAGCCATTCACCTATTAGGCAATTCAGTGTCCCCAATTAACGTGACTGCATGTTTTTGGACTGTGGGAGGAAACCGGAGCTCCCGGAGGAAACCCATGCAGACACGGGGACATGCAAACTTTGCACAGAAAGGACCCGGACCGGGGATTGAACCCAGGACCTGCTTGCTGTGAAGCGAAAGTGCTGCCCCAGAATGCAGTGTGGATGATCAGAAGGTAAAGCACCTGCTGGTCATGTCCTACTACCAAATACTACAGAATTCCTTCAGATTTTTTGTGGATTCCACTTTATGTGGGTCAGAGCTGTTGAGCATATCAGGCAGGTGGTCCTAATGTTATGGCTTATCAGAGTGTGAGCAATACTTTCATTAAAGGTTTAGATTATGGCAAAAAAAAGTGAATTGGCAGGGGAAAAAACTGCTGTAGGGTGGTCATGAATGGGTATTTTTTAAAAGTAAGTGCCCTTTTGACCTTACTTACACGCATTGACATTTACAGGGCTGGTCAGATTTGAACCACTGCATGACCTGACCGACTTCTTTTGTTCTAATTTTACTCCTGAATAGATGCTCGGTTATTATATGGTTTAAAAACTAAAATTTGGTTTGACATTTGTATCATTTAAAGCATCTTTTCAGCAGTTTTAGGCCTCTGTAAAATGTATTGTTTGGTTTGATTTTGGTTACGTTTGTACTGTGGGAATGTGTTTTGATTTGTGTGTTGCCTTTTTTTCTGTTCCCCCTATTGCCTGAATTGAAACAGAGCTAGGTAACATTCCTGTTGGTAAGTACCAGCCCCTATCACCCCGCTACTGCGTTTTGAGTGCATGGGTGTTTTTCCCCATCAGACTAACCACAGACTGGCAGTTACACCTGCAGATGCATGAGGAGTCCCTCATTCCACCCCTTTTTTCCTTGCTTCTCCATGCCAGTGGCCCCCACTTCTACATGTTCTCCAGCTACACAAATAATGCTAACTATTAACTTTAGCTGAAAGTCCAAGTCCATAGAGGGGTCAAGATGACCCCTAACAAATCTCCTGGTTCGCATACTAATGTTTCCTTATGCTTAAGACATCCTGTTCTCAGGTTTCCTTCTTCATTATAACTATACTAAACATGGACCTCATGATTTTGAGACCCGGTTGGACCATATGGACCCATGTTTCAGAACTGAATTACAAGCATGGCAAAGTTCACATTGCCCTCATCTGCTTTTTCTAGAATATCAGTGCACAGCTTTAATCAGATTATAACAGTTCTGTTAACTCAAGGTGAGCGTAACTACTGATTGAAGTACACAATAACAAAAACATCAGAGTGGCACCTAGAAGTAAAATAAGAGTAGTGGTTGCACTGCACTGTCACTAAGATCGGTCCAGATCTGTAGTCTTTTTATCGTTTGTTTTGTTCTGGCTCTGTTTAGAGAATGAAGATGACAGTAGCAGTGATGAATCAACACCGAGTCCTGCCGCTGATGGAAAGTAAGTCATCAGTCAAGATCTGATTTTTGACCACAATCCCACAAATCAAAAAATGTTTGAGGGATCTTCAAAAAGTTTCTGCACTTTTATATTTTAGTTGGAAACAGTGAGGGTGGGAGGAGTAGTAATTGTTCGTGTCTGAGAGACTGAGAGCTTATAGTCTGGATTTAGCGCCATCTGATTTCCACCTTTTTGGACCATTCAAAGAAGCTTTAAGGGGAAGAAGATTTACATGTGATGATGATGTGAATTTAGTGGTGCATCAGTGGCTACACTCTCAACCAAAATATTTGTTTTCTGATGGCATTAAAAAGTTGGTACGACGCTGGAAAAAATGCATCGGAAGGTGACTAGAAAAGTGATGTAATTTGTTTTTTAAATTCTTAATAAATAGAGTTTTAAAAAGTGCGGAAACTTTTTGAAGAACCCTTGTACTTGGCATTGGTCACTGATTATGTATTTCTATGAGGCTTGTAGATATAGTCAGTATAATATATAATAATAAATTATTATATATAATGTAATGATATATAATGTCATAACTTGAGCTTTACTACTTTGCAGCACGCTGGCATCTGATCTCCTAAAGCTCTGTGGAGAAACCAAGTCCAAGAGTAAGGTAAAGCTTTCTGAAGGGCTGTGAACATAGTTCTTGGTGAACATTTCTTCTTAATTGTATCGACTAAGTAATTGTATGCTGTGACTTGCAAGGAAGTAGCACATTGTCCATCATAACACCAACCAGCATTTAAATATATTAAATGTTTTTAAATGTCCTGTCAGCTTGACTTTATGTCTCTCTTTAGGTCTGCATTATATATCATGATTAGAAACCACAAAATGTGCATTTGTTTTCTTTTCTATAGGCTCGTAGAAGAACTACCACACAAATGGAGTTGCTCTATGCCAATAACTGTGATTCTGGTCCTGACACACCCAGTGGAGATTTCACCAATCCTCTTCCTCTGATGCCCGAAACTCCTGAAGGTGGCCCTGACCTAGAGACTGTGGGTAATACAGTCAGGGACTACATGATCCCTGCTGCTGCACTGTCTACTAGGACTGGTACCATGTACGTTTGGTACAACACTAACAACTACAAATGCTTTTTTCATGCATGCATTGTGACAGCTGCTTTTAAGATGTATGTTTGCCTGGAAGGTTTCTTAGTTTTTATTTTATTTTTAGTTTTATTTTTCCATTTTTCATGCGTATTACCACATCTTGGAACTTCAGTCCTGACATTTACAGTCAAATTGCTAAACTAGTCGTGGCCATAAGTTAACTGTGAAGTTGAATTGGGTAAGAATTTTTACAAATATTAAACTGAAATTCTTGTCCACAATGAATGATTGCTATTTTAATATGAGTCAAAATAAGTGAATATGTGTTTAAAAGGTTTTATTGATGCATTTGTTCAAAGTATTATCGAATCACAAATCCATTCCAAAGGTATCTGATGTAGTGACTACTGATTGGTGAGGGCGGCACGGTGGCTAAGTGGGTCACCTCACAGCAAGAAAGTCCTGGGTTTGATCCCCAGGTCCTTTCTGTGTGGAGTTTGCATGTTCTCCCCTTGTCTGTGTGGGTTTCCTCCGGGTTCTCCGGTTTCCTCCCACAGTCCAAAGACATGCAAGTGAGCTGAACTGGAGATACAAAATTGTCCATGACTGTGTTTGATATAAACTTGTGAACTGATGAACCTTGTGTAATGAGTAACTACCTGTTCTGTCATGAATGTAACCAAAGTGTAAAAACTTTACACTTTACAATTCTAATAAACAAACAAACAAAACTGATTGGTGAATGTGCACATGGCAAGTCTGACATTTGAGTTTCCAAAAAAGGTAAAAGGACCAACTGTACTGTTTTAGGTTGCATTCAGCAAAAAAATACCCTGTTTAAAAATGATGTGGGTATATCTCTCACCTCAAAGGTGCCCTTGTCTTAAGCAGGGCAGAAGAGTCTTTAAGTCATGTCTTATTGTCTTTTTAAATCTTAACCGATAAAGAAGTATGCTTTTAAACAGAGAAAAATTAGAATCCTTAGAAACTGTGCAGTGTGGTATGAAAAGCACCAAAAAGCAAATCATGGATTTATTATGATTATAGATTTCACATTTTAAATGTATGTGAAGAGTTTATTAAATAAACATGATTATTTAAGAAAATTAAATATATTTAGCAAAATGCTTTATCTGGCACTAAACTACATACATTAGAACAACAAAATGTAAGCCATTCTGCTTTACTTCACAGCCGCTTTTTTAGCATTTTATATATAAAACTTTATAAGCTTTGCAATAAACTAGAGAATGTTGTAATATTACCTTAGAGAGCATGTGAAAAGTAATGCATCAAAAAAATGCAAAACCGCAAATTGCATTTTTTCTTTATGGTATTATCAAGTATGCTTATTATTTTTGCATGCTGTTTTATGTTTGCTTATTTTTATTTTATGCTTTGATGGATATTTGTTTTATGTTTTTGTCTTCTTCGTAATGAAATTAAAATTAGAAACTCTGGCTCCAGACCTTCAGCAGGGTTGGAAAAGCGAGTGCCAGAAGCCTCCCCTTTGACACGCAGGAAGACCTATGACAAGGGACAAGCAGCAGCAGACAGGGCTAAAGCCCAAGAGATCAAACAGTAAGAGTTAGCACTGTTCTAATGGCTGGAGGACATCCCTACTCCTTTTTTGAGCTGATTTTTGCAAAATATCTGCCATGCTTGGTGCTATGGAGGGCAGCACATGCAGTAGAATTTCATTTGGAATTAAACCCTTTTCCCCTAACAATCTTCCCTGCTTTTGAAGAAGCATGCTGATTTGCTGGTCAACATTGCCTGGTGTGAGTAGTCCTACATTTAGGATATAAGGGTTATTTTGCAAGCTGCTATACATTTTGTAAATACTTCTGCAGTTGTCTAACTCACACTTTCCTTTAAACTGGTGGCATTGACTAAAGCACTTAATGCAGTAATATGATGGATACAATGTACTATTTTGCCTCTAGCTCCATAGCTTTGAACAATCAGCATTTATCTTGTTGGTTTTGTTTCAAGACGAATATATACCCAATTCAGAGAGGTTTACATTTGCTAATCTGTGTCCTCCCAAAGCAGATAAACTTGAGTAAAAGGAAAACATGGCTGGAACCTTGTATCTGTTGATGCTCTTGTTCTCTTTCTTTTTATAATTATTAATAGCAGCTTATAGCTTAAACACAAACTATGCAAAATCCATTATGCAGACATGTTCTTACTGTTTTTAGCATAAAAAGTTAGGACTCTGGTCTTGCTCTGGATCACTGGTTTGAATTATAGAAAACCAAATGCTACTTGATTATATTGTTTGTACAGGCATAAGATGCCATTGGACAGAAAATCGCTTTCATATAGTTAAGCTTTAAGTTGGTCAGGTGCATGGAAGCTCATATAAGTTACTTTTCGAACCAGGAGTGCTCAAAATGTCAATTTACCCTTTCAATGGTTGATCTAATCAGTTGAGCAGTGCAGTTGATGCTCCCATCACACCCTTTACACATCTTCAATGATCAGTCTCTACATAAGCACACTGAAATCAGATAGTGTCTTAAACTGTGAGTACTGGTTAAATGCTTTTGTGGCATGATTAGCGCTCAGACTTGCATTTCTGGATAACATGGCACACATTCCAATGTTGAGCCACAATTCTGGATAATATGGCACATATTTCTGTGTTGAGCCACAATTACCAAGTTTAGTTTTATTGAACCCCCCACATGCACACAAACTTTTGCAGACCTTGTAGCTAACATAAAACCTGTATTTTTGCTGTATTGTTCTTTTTAAAAGAATTATGTATGATGTGTAAGTTACTTTTCCAACCAGGAGAGCTCAAAATGTCCATTCACCCTTTCAATGTTGATGCTCCAATCACACCCTTTACACATCTTCAATGATGTCTCCACATAAGCACACTGAAATCAGATACTGTCTTAAACTGCGAAAGAGTGATCTGAGGCCTGATTAGCGCTCAGGCTTGCACTTCTGGATAATATGGCACACATTTCTGTGTTGAGCCACAATTTCAAAGTTTAGTTTTATTTAATACTTTTGCAGACCTTGTAGCTAACATAAAACCTGTGTATTTGCTGTATTGTTCTTTTTAAAAGAATTATGTATGATGTGTACGTTACTTTCCCAACCAGACGAGCTCAAAATGTCCATTCATTCTTTGAATGATTGATCTAATCAGTTAAGCAGTGGAGTTGATGTTCCGATCACACCCTTTACATGTCTTCAGTGATCAGTCTCTACATAAGTACACTGATGCAGTGTCTTAAACTGCAAAAGAATACTGATTGATTGGTTTGTGGCATGATTAGCGCTCAGGCTTGCATTTCTGGATAATGTGGCACAATTACAAAGTTTAGTTTTATTACAATTGATTACAAGGATTAGAGATGTTACTACAGCAGGTCATATAGATAGAATAGTTTCATTTCAGCCTTGACAATGTTAGATAAAATTCTACAAAAAGTAGCATTAGCTATGTGTGCTTTATAGTTGTAGTGAGGTATGATTTGAATGGTTATATTAATCTAAAAGTATATAAAGAAAACCTGCCAAGCATCTGAAAATGAGTATGTAAATGTATTTTTTTAAGGTATCTATTTAGTAGTCATTTTTTCTGTCAGTTAATGTAGCAACTCTTTCAGTCATTTAGCACTTGGGGGGAGAGAAAGGGCTTTAGTATCACCAGTGATACTTTACCACAGTTTTAGAATCAGTGCTATGATATTTTATATACAACATATCATAAATAAAATAACATTTTATTATTTTAAGATTCAGTATTTGTATAAGGATAAAGGAAGCCAGTGTCCGACTGTGTATCCACCAGAGGTCCCTATTCCCCTACGTCTGACCATGTCGCCTCTATTTACTGTACTGTAGTTTTATTTTGCCTTTTTAAAGTTAGCACTGCTGTTTCCTCTACCTGAGAGCGGTGAAAGGTCTGATTTTATTCATTTTATGGGAAATTTTATTAAGTTCGAGCATTTTTTGGTTAATTTTACATTTACGTTGCAGCATGTGGCTGATATGCTGAACTATGTGCATGTATATGCATGTATGATCTGCTATAATGTACTTAATCATTACTAGATTTACATGATGGCTGCACTGTGCAAAGATGATTGCATGAGATATAAACAATTACCTATTATTCAATTGCCTTTGTTATTGCATATCTCTCACTGAAGGATTTAAAACCTTTAACCCTTAAATGAGGGTGGCATGGTGGCTAAGTGGGTAGCACTGTCGCCTCACACAAGAAGGTCCTGGGTTCGATCCAGTGTCTGCGTGGGTTTTCTCCGGGTGCTCCGGTTTCCTCCCACTGTCCAAAAACACGCAAGTGAGGTGAATTGGAGATACTAAATTGTCCATGACTGTGTTCAATATAACCTTGTGAACTGAAGAACCTTGTGTAATGAGTAACTACCGTTCCTGTCATGAATGTAACCAAAGTGTAAAACATGATGTTAAAACCCTAATAAATAAACAAAACCCTTAAATGATATAGTTCACATGCACTTAAAACAATGTCTTCTTCACTTGCATAGCTGGTTGCACTGCCTTAAGCAGCAATGACTCCAACTGAACTCTTGATATGATTTGAATGATTTGATATGATCAGACACACTACTGAGGATTTTGGACATGAGCTGCTTGTTTCAGGTCTCTCCGCAGCATCTCTCTTAGGTCCTGACTAGACCACAAAACATTTTATGTTTGTTTGTTTTTTAAACTATTTAGATGTAAACTTGCTTATGTATTTTCAAGCATTGGATATGGGATCTTCTGTTTTAGTTGAATTCATGATTAAACTTTAGCAGCCTAGTCTAGACTGCTTAAGGCTGATTTACATGGCTGGCTAAAATATTTTTATAAGAGTGATTTGCATGTTGGATAACTTTGTTTCCTAAATAAATGGAATAATGGTTAACGGTTAAATGGTTAAATAAATTTTTAAACAAATTTCCTTTGTGAATCATTATTTTTGTTTATTAATCTGGAACCATTTGTTGTAAACCTGTGCAATAACAAAAGCAATTAGAACCAAGACAATTCCTTTTCCGTAGCACTGTCCTTTCAAAAACTCAATACTGTGCTGAAAGCAATTCCACACTAAGTCTGACATGTTGTGTATGCCTTCTCAGAGGAGTGATAAATCCAGTGCCCATGTCGAAGAGCAGTCGTGCTGGTACTCTGCAGTGTGTGCATGTGGCTGAGGGCCACAGTAAAGCTGTGCTGTGTGTTGACTCTACTGATGATCTTCTGTTTACTGGATCTAAAGGTATGGCTTGCATAACTGGACTCACTTCTGATAGATCATTTTCAGATGACTGTCCCTTACATCAGGGGTTTTCAATCTGTGGGGGGGGGGGGGGGGGGGGGGGGGGGGTGCGAGTACCTGTCCAGGGGGGCGCGACACTGCAAGATTTTTTTTACTTCTAAAACTAAAGCAATTCATTTTTCACCCACAGGAGACATATTTGATTAGTCTCGCGGACCATGCACACTCGTACGTTTAATGTTATCCAGCTCAGTCTGAAAAAAAAAAAGGACTGCTGTCTTTTGATGACTTCTGTTGTAGGACATGGGTGTGTGTGTGTGTCTTTAAGAGAGGTGTATAGTGGGAGATGCTCGGTTCACAGTATCTCTATAAGTGATTCAGGAGTCGGTTCGTGTGTCGCAAAGCGTGTACATTTTCTGAAATTCTCTCCTCAGTCATCTCTCTGTTTTTACTGTTATTAATGAATGCTGTGGTTTTAAATAAACACCAGCTACTACAGAAAATTTTATGTGACTCGCTTTTCTTACAGGTCGGAGGCTTAATTAAACTGAGTATTACCACAGAGCCGTAGTCAAGTTAGACTCATTCTGCCCGTGGAGCTAAAAGTTAGCTCACCTGAGTTTTCTGACCACTGACAGAAAGTGGGAATCAGGAAAGGTAACACTGCGTTGTTTCAGCCAAGGACTCCACTAGCAAGGCTGTTCATTCCAAAACCAAGTTCATTCATCAAGTTCGCAGTCGGCACATGGAGAGGGGGCCCATGTCCAGAAAGATTAAAAAAACCCTGCCTTACATGACTATCCTTTGCATCCTTTATATTTTGCTTATGTACTATAACGTAACTATAATAGAATGTATATTATAGTTTTACAGAGTCAAACTGTAAAGGGATGAAATTAAATAAATGGGCACATAAATACACATCTAATTTTATTGAATGAGAAATAAGTCAATCAAATATAGATATATTTAGATATAAACTATAATTAAATAGAATAAAGTTACGTTTTGAGCAATAACTGGTTTCAACTAAAAATAAATTAGAGGGATTGAGATAAAGTAAAAGCAAAATATACTTTAATATATAATACTAAAATATATATTTCTACAATAAGTAGAATTATTGAGAATTAAGTGCTTAATACGGTTTGTAAAATTTTGAAATAATTTCATGTAATATGATAATAAGTTATAAAAAGTGCATTCATAATTGTTTTAGACTAAGTGTTTTTTTTTTCTTTTTTTTTTTTTTCTTTTTTTTTTTTTTCTTCATTTTCATCAACTGCTCCATCGTGGTCAGGGTCACAGCAGGCTAGTCCATTGCGAGGCTTTGCCACCCCTTTCAGACATCGTCTGAGATTTGAACCCAGATCTCAGCGATGGTGGGCTAGCTTTAATAGATTGCTGGTACAGCTTTATTGATATTGTTTCATATAAAAAATAGTAAACTTGTTTATTGTTAACCTACATTTTTTATGGCATTTGAGACTGACATTGTCTGTCTCTGTAATTTCCTTTAAGTCTCTTAGTGCTGTGTGGTTTTTTTTTCCTTAGACCGTACATGTAAGGTGTGGAATTTGGTCACCGGGCAGGAGATCATGTCTTTGGGTGGCCACCCAAACAACGTGGTGTCTGTACGCTACAGTTCCAGCCTGGTCTTCACCGTATCCACCTCCTACATCAAAGTGTGGGACATCCGCGATTCTGCCAAATGCATCCGCACGCTCACGTCAGTGCCTTCAGCCTTACTGCACCTATCCTGTTAAATATTTATTGAACCATCCTAAGGTCCAAGTGCCACTGGAATGATAACTGTATTATTTAAAGCAGACAGCTTGCTCTGAATAACACTGTTCCGTCTTCTGCTTTTTAGATCTTCAGGTCAGGTAAGCACTGGTGATGCATGTGCAGCTAACACCTCTCGCACAGTGACTACACCTGCTGGAGAGAATCAGATCAACCAGATCGCCCTCAACCCCACAGGCACAGTGCTGTATGTGGCAGCCGGCAACTCCGTTCGCATGTGGGACCTAAGAAGGTACAGCTATCGAGATCAAATGTTGAAGTCTGTCATAGTATAACTGTTTATGTTTTATGTCATTAAAACAATAACACTGTTACAATCAGGGCTTAAGAGGAACTTTACAGTTTCCAGCGACCAGAACTTAAACATTTAATTATTCATGTTCATATGAATGTTTGATTAGGGTTACAGGGTTCTGTGTCCCTAGTGCACAGTGGGCGGAAGGCAAGAATACAGGCCATGTACAGTAAGGAAATCCAGTATGGGGCACCACACTTATCTATTCACGTAGTCAATCCAATCTAGGACCATTAGTACAGCCAGTCATCCAATACAGACACTGGGAGAACACGCAAAATTCACAGTGACCGAAGATGAATATTAATAATATCATGTGCAAATAATCAATTGATTTATTTAAAATTAGGTGTACATGTTTTTACCCTTTCATATTTTGTATTGAGCCCCTGTATTGGGGTCACCACAAAGGATCATTCTTATCTGCATACCTGATTTGGCACAGTTTTTAATCCACATGCCTGTCCTAATGCAACCTTTTCTTATTTTTGTCTGGACTTGGGGCCGGCACTGAGAGCGCCCTGACAAGTGCACCTCCCAATGGCTAGACAGTTCGTCCTTCCCTTCCCCCTCAGTTATAAACAATCAATCTGTGTAAATGCCCAACCATCTGACTTCATACAACTGTGCCACCCAAGCACTTTTTTACTCGTTCATACATTCATCATTAATACTTGTTTTATACTAATAAGGGAAATGTTAACAGAGGGTAACACCCACTTATTCACTACAACTTATGTCAGTTGAAGGCATTTACCAACATGCATGTTTTTGAGATGTAAAGGAATTCCAGAGTACAAGGATTCCGAGTATTCTGTGTTTGTATAATTTGATACACCTGCTAACATAATAATTAGGCTTTTTACTTTTGGATGTGCCCTAGTGTGCAATGGCAGGCTATAGATGGAGTGGTTTAAAGCACACCACAAATGGACTCTAGCAAACTAGAATAATCAATATGCTACAATAGAAATATCTTTCCAAATAGTGCCAACTGTAAAGTTTGGTTTAGAAAGTGCCAAAATGAGTGCCCAGGTGGCACAGGGGGATAATCCACTAGCACACCAGTGCTGAACTCCCTGAGTTTGAAACTCAACACTGCCCCCAACACACCCCCTTCCCCAGCGGGCATAATTGGCAATTAAGTCTGCCTTGTGGGAAGACACTGGACCGAAAAAGTGGGTGGGGTCTTTGATGCCTGAGGCATCTGTACAGGAATTGGAGGAGCCTGGAGATCAGGGCATGGCTATGAATTCGCAAATGGCATGGCAAATTCTGGCCTCACATACGAATTCATAGAAAGTTTGGGCAAATAAAAGGGTTAGGGCTGTGCACGTGAGGCAAGCAACCAAATTGTCCTGCAGCGGAAGACAAATTGAATATGCTAAATTGGGAAATGCATAAATAAAATATCAAAAAAGTGACAAAATGTCACTATGCATAAGTGTTAAATTAGTAGTTGCCTACCAGTGGCAAATTTTTACCCACATCTGATACAAAGCACATTGTATTGTATCATATTACTGAATAAACTGTAATGGTATTGTAATATTTTGCTATTTAACTTACTTTTATGTGTTGCTATTTTTAGATTTGTCTCTACAGGCAAACTGACGGGTCATCTCGGCCCAGTTATGTGTCTAACTGTGGATCATTCCAGCAACGGCCAAGATCTGGTCATCACTGGCTCTAAAGATCACTACATAAAGGTGAATGTGCTTATCTCACTCTATGGTGTTCATTTTATTAGGATGTTTTATACTGGAAGAGACACTGTGGTCAACAGTTTGGGGAAACCCCTCAAAATTATTATTTATAATTATTATTTCAGACACACTTATTACTAGCAGGTATATAATATCAATTATATGAAATAATGTTCATGCAGTTGTATAAGAGTTTAGGAAAAGCTCTTTTCTTAGAAAGGTCACATAGACATGGTTTCACAAATTTGATGTGAAGTAACAATATTGTGGTTGAATTCTGTGCTCTGTGCAGGTCACTGTATAAATCTGAGACAAATTAGAATGTCAGCAGTGAACCATAAGTGCCTCTTAAATTCTTGTTTGACAAAATTCTTACAGACACATTTTAATTGTTTAAAAAGCCTTCCCAGAACAGTGAGAGCTGTCATAACCACAAAGTGAACGCAAACTTCATATTGATGTCCATGGTTTTTTTTCTATTTATCTATGCATTTTCTCCCCTTCTTCCGTCTTCTACTGCTGCTCGCCTGGTTTTAAACCAACCTAAACGCTGCCACCCCACTGCTGCGATCTCTTCACTGGCTTCCTGTAGCTGCACGCATTCAGTTTAAAACACTGATGTTCGCCTACAAAGCCAAAAATGGACCAGCCCCAAGTTACCTTTGCGTTCTAATCAAACCCCGCTCTGTACCACGCAACCTCCAAGCCACTAGTCTCGCTTGACTTGATCCTCCAACCAGGACTCGAGGAAGACGAGCATCAGGGCTCTTCTCTGTTCTAGTACCCAAGTGGTGGAACGAGCTTCCCCTGTCTGTCCGAACATCTGAGTCTCTCGCTGTCTTTAAAAAACTATTAAAAACCCTCCTCTTTCCAAGCACTTAAACTGACTTGTAGACATGTACTTACTTACTAATGCTCAATACATTTCTGGGGAAAAAAAAAAACCTTTGGTTCTATCAGGGTTTTAGCAGATTTGTGTTCTTGGACTGGTGTCTACTTAAACTAGAGTAAGGTAATATTTACTATGGAAGCTCTTCTGTAAGTCACTTTGGATTAGAGTGTCTGCTAAATGCTGAAAATGTAAATTCTGGGGATCACTGCTTGCGTGCCCTCTGACACGTGCGCAGTCCTAGCGGACCCCTTCTTTTTGGCACCTCTATCTGCTAATCAGGGTCCCCCCACCCACCTAGTTCGGTCATCCCACCCAGCAGACAAGGTGGCCAATTATTGTCTGCTGCAGGAACTAGATGGCGCCCAGCTGATCGGTGGCAGAGCCAAGATTTGAACCGACATGTTCAGAATCTCGGCGCTGGTGTGCTAGCGAAATATTTTGCTGCACCACCTGGGCGCCTCAGTGTCCATGGTTTTTAAATGGAACAGCCAGCAAGCCCATGGTTAGGTGTCCACATAGTTGTGGCCATACAGTCAAAGGATTATTGTTTGATGGCCTATTTTTCTTGTTGTAGATGTTTGATGTAACAGAAGGAGCTCTGGGTAGCATCAGTCCTACTTACAACTTGGAACCTCCGCACTATGACGGCATCGAGTCGGTGGTCGTACAGGGAGACTGCCTGTTCAGTGGATCACGAGATAATGGTATCAAGAAATGGGACCTGGCTCGTAAAGACCTGCTGCAGGTAAGCTTCATAAATCAATAAATCCCTGCTGCACGCCAGAGAGAGGATTATTGTTCAGTCAGGCAGTAAGTGAGTTCTGTCAAGGCTGAAGAACTGCATGTAAATTATAGAACTCAATCGATAAGTTGACTAAACCATTTTTTTACGAGTTGTTTGTGTGTTGGAGCAGCAGGTACCGAATGCCCATCGGGACTGGGTGTGTGCTCTGGGTGTGGTGCCAGGCTCTCCTGCACTGCTGAGCGGATGTAGAGGAGGAGTGCTAAAACTCTGGCACACGGACACATTGAGCTCGCTCGGAGAGCTTCGGGGACACGAGAGCCCTATCAATGGCATCTCTACCAACAGCAGCTTAGTGTTTACTGCGTCTGAGTGAGTACCACGTACACACCCACACACATTGACTCGTGAGTTTACATTTCAGCTCTGCCACAGGCAGGCTGGGCGCCTACACGAACAATGATTGGCTCATCCATCAGAGTTGGATGCCAGGGGGGATTCCTCATAACTAGAGCTCTACTAAATTCATGGGAAAATGTGCTTAATTTTACAGACCTCATTTTTCAAAAATCACAGATTTCACATATTTTTAAAGAAGAAAACACTCATAAAACGAATGATAGAATAAAAAGATGCTACAACACACAGCACAGCCTTAAATGTTAACCTAGAACATTCAGCGAAAATACTCGTCCGTGTTTCGACACAGCCCCCTCTGCGTTCACAGAATTGGTTGGGAGTTTTGCAGTTACTCAAGATTTGTTTTTCTGACTTCGACATCTTGGGCATCTAACCGTCTAACCGATTGCTAGTGTAACTGAGCGTCTTTAGAGTTTGCTGAGTTTATAAAGAAATAAATAAACTGTACATAGACAACTATCGGGAGCAGAATACTTTACTGGCTTGTTCTTTTGAGGTTGATCACATGTGTAGAGAAGCACACTTTTCCATTTACTATAAAATCCTCAAAGGGACAAAATGCACTCAGTATGTGAACACATACATCAAACCTTGTCAGCACACTACACCACAAAAAACTCTGTTACACTGACTTAATTGCCATATGATTGCTAGGACCACCTTATATTGCATATTGCGCCTCCTATTTTATATGCTACGCGAATGAAAAACGTTAAATCGCTAAACACAAATGTTAAATTTCGAATTTCACAGCTATTGCATTTTACACGGGAGATGGCTCATTTCAGGGTATGTGACGCGATTTTCACAGGCATGAATTAGTTAGGGCCTTATATATAACTGATGCAATTACGACCTCTGCTGGCTGATCTGTGCCTGCATCAGAGGATAACGGAGATGAGTGCATGACTTTGTATTGTGCGAGACTGAGCCCCATATGAATTCTCCCTATGCATGTAAAAAGATGCAGTCGCGTACACGTGTCGGAGGGGGTGTATGTTAGTCACGGCTTTCATCAGTAAGGAGTGGAGAAAGAGTAATGCAATCAGGTAATTGCATCCGACTAGATAGGGAGGAAAATTAGGAGCGGTGTGCAACGCTCAAGGTAGTGCAGCTGCAAAGTTAAGCAGAACCGCCTCACTCCACAGAAAACAATGGCACAGTTTTTGTTTGTTTGTTTGTTTATTAGGATTTTAACGTCATGTTTTACACTTTGGTTACATTCATGACAGGAACGGTAGTTACTCTTTACACAAAGTTCATCAGTTCACAAGGTTATATCGAACATAGTCATGGACAATTTAGTATCTCCAATTCACCTCACTTGCATGTCTTTGGACTGTGGGAGGAAACCGGAGCACCCGGAGGAAACCCACGTGGACACGGGGAGAACATGCAAACTCCACACAGAAAGGACCCGGACCGCCCCACCTGGGGATCGAACCCAGGACCTTCTTGCTGTGATGCGACAGTGCTACCCACTTAGCCACCGTGCCGCCCAATGGCACAGCCAGTGCAAAGGTGGAGTGGGTCACCTACATGTTAATTGCCATTTATTTGAATTGAAACCCAAAGCAAGCTTATGTTTAGGTGTCCTCATACATTTGGTCATATAAAAATGTCAGGGATATATTGTAACGGGGCAGCTGTCGAGTGACGGCCGGCAGTCTGCCCACGTTGCACATCTGGCCCTTTTACGTGGCTCTCTTCACCTGTCAGAGGGAGCACAGTGTCACATGGTGGCTTGTCATTCTTCTAATGACAGCCACCTGGGATCTGTGAGCACTAATTTACCCAGGTGGCATGGCTTACAGTTTATGTCGGGACTTTGTCAGCGACCCTGTCTCCTTTGTCTGTGCATTAGCTGGCACCCTTCTTCTCTTAAAGTCGCAATGCCGGACTGGGAGGTTCACTCCGGTTTTTGATGATGGACGAATGTTAGCACTGTTTCCCGGCAACTCACCCTGGTTTCAATTATATGGGCCTTGCCTATTGCCTGACAGAATACCCTTATTGTGACATCCCGCTTTCCTGAGGTTAGGGACACCCTGTAAGAGCACCACCCATGGTGCGAGGGAGCAGCAGTGGTCGTGGAAGCTCACCCAGACAGACTGTCATTGTAGTGTCAGACTCACTTTCTTAACCGCTTATCCAATTAGGGTCACGGGGCAGGGTTCTGGAGCCTATCCCAGCTTTTCAATGGGCGCAAGGCACACAGTAACACCCTGGACGGGGCTCCAGTCAATGGCAGAGCAGACGCACATACACACACACAATTCACACACCCATTCACCTATAGGACAATTCAGTGTTGATTAACTTTTAACATTTAACTGTGCAGAAACAAGATCTAGAAATTAATCACTCTTGTGTAGTTGCTCATAATTTACAAAATTAGGAGTAGAATTGCAGTTTGCACTGGACAGTTCATAATTTTTACCACAGATACTTCAATACAATATATTTATAATGACATTTCTTGTTTTTCTTTCCGTCTACAGTGATCGGACAGTGAAGATCTGGCGTGCAAAAGGAGGTCTGGAAAGTACTACTGATACTACTGACATGCCTGATGAGCTTGGCAGCAACTGACTATCCTCTTGTTCCACTGATTATTGCATCAGTGACCCCATAGCTTGTTCTCTTTTTGCACTTTGACCTCATTAAATCAAACCCAACACCTAGTCAATACTAATGAAGAATAATTGCCTGAGGGGCATGTAAGGAACTGGATTCTGCTGCTTCACCATACAGGTGCATCTGAAAAATAGAATATCATGAAAAAAAATAAGTTTTTGTTCATAATGTAATTTAAAAAAAGGTAAACTGTCATGCAAATCTCCTTTTTGTAAAAGTCAGAAAATGTAGTAAAATGCTATAAAACAAGAGGGTGATTTGTTAAGTCTCTTAAATCTTTATTTAACTGATAACAGTGGAAAGAAAAGATTTCCAATGTGTTCACTGATCAACCTTGTTTAGAATTGTACTTTAGAATTTAATGCCTGCAAGACATTCAAACATTTGTAACAAGGTAAAATAGGAGTGAAAATTTGATAAAATATTTAGGATACAGTGTTCTGAAACATTCCGCAATAAGCAAGTAAATTAGTAACAGGTGAGAGAATCATGATTGGTATTAAAGCAGGATCCACCAAAGGATCAGTCTGTGCAATGATGGGTCATGGCTTGTACCAAACCTCACCAAAGCAACAGTTCAAAAAGAACATTTCTCAACTCAGGATTGCAAATAAGTTATGTCTTTTACCATCTACTGTATATACGATTGTGAAAAGTTTCACAAAATCCAGAGAAAATCTCAGTCCTTGCAGGTTCTGTTCGAGCCCGCAGATGTTATATTGTCTTGCTGCTGTGATAAATATAGCCACATGGGCTCTGGAGTACTTTAGAAAACCATTGTCACTTAACACAGTTCACAACTGCATCAAGTAATGCATCCTGAAACTCTAGTACACAAAGTGAAAGCCAGACATCAATTCTGTACAAAACGCCACAAGCCTGGGCTCATCTCACATGGCCCAACTGACAGTTGAAATGTGTGCTGTGGTCATATATGTCCTTGTTTCAGCTGGTTTTTAGGAAAATACTTGTTAAGTTATCTGTGCCAAAGACAAAAATGGATCCAGACTGTTAATAGTGAAAGGTGCAACAGCCAACCTCTTGGCATAGGGATGCATCAGTGCCCTCGGGCATGGGTGACTTGCATATGTGTCAAGATTCCATTGGCAAAGATGGCATGTATTGGGATTTAGGAGAGACTCTTGCTGCCATCAAAGCAACATCTTTTCCTGGAAAGCCCATGATTTTTTTAGTAAAAGAAAATGCCAGGCCTTGCACTACAACAGTTTGGCTTTGAAGACAGAGTGTGTGTACTTAAAAAGGTATGGTGCATTACCAAAAAAAGAATCAGACAGTGGTGACAGACTGTTAAGCTGCTGAAGTCTCATATCAAGCAAGGATGGAGTAAAATTCCACTTGTTAAACTGTAACAGTCTCATTAATAGGAAAATGATGAAACACAGGGGTAAACACGCCTCTGTCCCAACTTTTTTGAAGTGTGTTGCAGGCCTTAAATGCTACTTTTGTCATTTAAGTGCTACTTTTATCTTTTTTTACTGCATTTTACAAGTCTCAGCTTTTCCGAAAATTAGGTTTGCATATTTTATGTTCATTACATGTAAAGTGATTTATTTAATGCCTTTGTTTAATGTTGATCCTTAGGGCTTAAAGCTTATAAAAAAACCTGTATATCAGTTTACTAGAACATTTAATTTACGTTTGAGTAAATTAATATTTAAACCGGGTCGAGTTTAGCACATGCAACGACAATCATGGGAAAGACTGCTGACCTAACAGTTGTCCAGAAGACTATCATCGACACCCTCTACAAGGAGGGTAAGCCACAGAAAGTCATTGCTAAAAAGCTGGTTGTCCGCAGGAGTGCTGTATCAAAGCATATCAATGGGAAGTTGACTGGATGGGGAACATGTGGTAAGAAAAGGTGCACGAGCAACATGGTTGACTCCAGCCTTGAGAGCATTGTCAAGAAAAGCAGATTGAAGAACTCGGGAGAGCTTCACAAAGATTGGACTAAGACTGGTGTCAGAGCATCAAGAGCCACCACATTCATCTCAAGGGAAGGGGCTACAACTGCTCTATTCCTAATATCAAGCCACTCCAGAACCAGAGACGACAATAGAGGCGTCTTACCCGTACTCAGATGAAAGTAAATTTTGCATTTTATTTGGAAATCAAGTGGAGAGACACAGAATCCAAGATGTGAAGTATTAAGTCTGTAATGGTTTGGAGTGCCATGTCATCTGCTGGTGTTTTATTAACACAGCCATCTAGAAGTATTTAGATCTTCAATACGCTTACATCTGCTGACAAGCTTTATGGAGATGCCGATTTTCTTTTCCAGCAGGATTTAGCACCTGCCCACATGGCCAAAACTACTACTACTACTATGATATTACTGTTCTTGATTGACCAGCCAAATGTCTGGACCTTAGGCCAATAGAGAATCTATAGGGGATTGTCAGGAGGAAAATGACAGACAAACTGAAGGCCACTACTAAAGCAACCTGGGCTTCCATAACATCTCAGCAGTGCCACAAGCTTAGGGACACCATGCTGTGCCTCATTGATGCATAATTTGTGGTAAATGAGTGTCAACCAAGTGTTGAGTGTATAAATGAACATCCTTGTCAGAAGTGGGACATTTTAGTGGTGTATATCTTTTCCTATTGGAATATTCTAATAATTTATCAGCCATACTCATCAACATTAAAACAAAAAAGGCTTGAAATGTCACTTCATGTAATGAATATAAAATAAAAGACAGTTTACCTTATTAATTAATTATAAACAAAAATGACCATTTTCATGGTATTCTATTTTTTGGAGATGCACCTGTTGATGCTTTGATTATGGCATCTCTGGACCTGTATCTATACCTTAATAGTGCATCAGTACTACAGAGTCTTACTAAATATATTACTCGGTTACACTCTGCAGCTTCTTCATATCACCCATCAATAATCACTTCTAGGACCTCTCTGTACAGGGTAGTGTTGGATGGGAAAAGAAGCTGGCTTCAGCAGACTGATATTTGGACTTTAATGATGTTGAAGACTTTATCTAATGCGTATTGAGGGAGCAGCTTTGTGAAACGTGGACTAACTGGAATCACCATGCCTTTAAATGACTGTGTTTTCACTGCAGAGTTGGCACCTGCGAATCTTCGGTGACCAAAGTGTGGAGCCGTACTAATCATGATATATTAGCATACATACTAACAGTAAATCCTTTAGAAAGCTCTCTCTTTCATTCTCTTTTTCTTTTATTTGTGTAAAACTGGCAGTATACTTCAAACAATTAAAGAAAGTTTGGCATATAGACCATAAGAGAAATGGTGCCTCTGCTATGCTACTGACAGTGTGTGTGTGTGCTCTAAAGGGTCCATGAAACCAAGAATCCTATTTCTCAATCATTCATGTCTTATTATTTATTTAACTAACTTGTTTATGACATGAGCCTTTATTAAAAACTTAATAAGGGGTATAAACAGCCATTCCTTTAATGTCGTTGTAGAGTTAAGTGCTTTTCCTTATTAACTGTGTATGTGTGTCCTTCCTGTGGTAATATTGTGCCTAAAATATAATTACTTTTTTATTTAATTATGTGATAAAACACATAGGGGACTTCCCTGTGCTGTGACAGATAATACAGTTTGGCTAATCACATGCAGGAGTTCTCACCGCATGCAGTGCAAAGCAGTTTGAGATCCAGAACTACAGCAACTGCGTTATATGAAACACTGGGCGGAACGCACAGATACCCTGGACATCAGGGTATTTGGTTTCAGACAAATCCACCCTCCCAGACATAGCCAATCGTATGTGTGGACGCACAGCTGACCAATAGTACCGCTGAGATTGGAACCCGGACGGCTACAGTAATAGATCACTGCTCTACCAGAGTGCCATTACACAGTCTTTATGGTGCAAATCATATTACGTGGCATCTTTTTTGTATGAAGTATACTGCCAGCACACTGGGTTAAATATTTGTTCTGCTTTCTTCTTAATGCTCGATAGACACTTAATTGTATGTTCAAAAACAACTTGTTGACTATATATTGCACTTATAAGGGAACTTTGCCATTTAGAATCATGTTTGGACTATGCTGTGCACTCCTAAAAACCTACAATGCACTGTAGTAGTTTAGTGCCTAAACAATTTAGACTAGAGAATGCAGAGCACCCATAATATACTTTGGAGTTTGTGAAGAATGCATAGTAGGGTGCCATTTGAGACACAGAGCTGGATATGCCTGTTCTATTTGTGTACTGTGTGTGTATATGTGCATTTTCACCAAGGTTCCAAAATATTTTATTTGAGGAACTGAGTGCTGGAAACTGCTAAATGGGGACTGTTTTTGAAGGTTCCGAGAGTTACACTGTTTTAACTTCTATTTTTTTCCAGAATTAAAAGAATTACACAGGGCCTTAAGCTACCAGAATAATTCAGAATAGAGTTTCTCCTGAATAAGAAGTAACACATTTCCACCGGGTATTGGAATCTTTTTGAGGAGTTAGCCTGCTTGTCCAGTTTTGATGCCTTAATGGTGGACAGGAGGTAGCATGGGCACTTTAAATGGCATGCCTCAGCATGGCCCCATACAAAGAGGGGTTTGATGCATTTTTGTGTAGTTCACCTCATGACCAGTATTATCTGCTATTTAAGCCACAGTAGCCCTTGTGTTGGACTTTCCCAGACACCATAGCCTTTACCCAATTGGCAGGTCATGGGTTATCCCTTCTGGGACCACTGTTGGTGGGTACTCACCACTGTCTGTAAGTAGATACTTTAACCCAGTCGTCTGGCCATAATGATTTGGTCCTTATCAAAGTCACTTGGTCACTTGCTGAGTAACTATGAGTACTATAAGTACTATGAGTAACTACCAACATTTAATATATTTCTGACATGATCTGTTGTTACAAAATAGGCTTGGCCATGTACATTTCTGGGTGAATGTGGGAGTCCTAATGTGTTGGCTCATTAGTATATATCAGTTGCTCTGCTGGCACACATAACCTGAGGTGATATATTGGCACTTCAACAACCACACTTCCAGCTGCGCCACCTTGCTACTCCTAATATAAAACTTTGTCAGTAACTGTAGGTTAAATGTGATTAGTAAACAGATTCAACAAGCTCTGGTTCTCAGAAGAAGTACCATATACGCAGCACTGTAACTGTAGCCTGTTCTATAAGGCAGTTCTTGTCTTTTTCGAGGATATGTGCCTAGTGTCTAAAATCTTGTGGTTTCCTGTGGTAAAATTGCGCCTAGTGTCTGTGGATGTAAGATTATAAGATTCACCTGTTTCCTCATTTTTAGCATAATTAAAATGAATAAGTAACACAAAAGACAAAAAAACTATTGAATAAAATCTTGCAAAAATATTCACCACTCTTCTTTTCACCTACCATGAGCATTCCATCCATGAACGTTTTGCTGAAGTAGCAACCACATCGTCCCAAATGCTGTACATATACCATAGAGGCATACTGTCTTCCCTTACTGTAAATCTTTGAATCTTTTAAGTCAGGTGAGGAAGGTTTTTATTGGCTAGCCAAGCAGTGGAGTACTTTCTAGGATTGAGCATTGTCCTGCATAAAGTTCATGGCCTTCTTAATTGCTCCTAATTTTTTTTTTTTTTTTGCACCACTGCTTTACACATTCTTCCAAAATCTGGCAGTAGGTTTGGGAGTTGATTTTCCATCCATTTTCGACCTGAAAATTGCTCCTGACTCAAAATGGTGCCATGTGACCAATAGTTATCCAGCCACGGGCTTATCAATCTGCTTCATCAAGAGTCACTCCTATTTAATCTGTCCATAAAATCTTTGAAAAATATGTCTGCAGGTACTTATTGGCTGCTTATCTTGCTGCTTCAATTTTTGAATATTATGTAGTGGTGGTCATTTTTCAGCCTTCTGTTATCTTGGCCATGACTCTCTTGGTAGCTTGCCATTCTGGATTAATGAGTTCCTGGTAGCTTTAACTTCCATTTTAAGTCTATTGCAGTTCATCTGCACCTTCTCCATGTTTTGTGTGACCTTATTCGCAACAAATTTGGTTGTCTGGTGGCCATGGCTATTTTTTTTTTTTTTTTTTTTTTAATGCATTTTTCCATTTTTTCTCCCAACTTTTTAGTGCGTCCAATTGCCCGATTGCGTCATGCTTCCTTTCCACTAATGCTGACCTCCGCTCTGATTTGAGAACGAAGCTAACCCACGCCCCCTCCGACACGTGTGGCCGCTCAGCCCAGCTGGATGGCAGAGCTGAGATTCGATATGATATATTCGAAATCCCAGCTCTGGTGCGCTAGTGTGTGTTTTTACCTGAGTGGCGCTAATAGGTTTTAATGAAGCTGTCTTTATTAACTGTTGAAGCTGACTAGTAATTATGCCTACCATAATGTAAGATGTTAACCACTTTAGGTCACACCCTCTATCATTACACAAATATCTATCATGATTAAATTCAAGAAGCTTTACAGTTTATATAGTTTGCAAAAAAATGTGCATAGAACCAATAACAATGTCAGCATACTCACTTGCCTAACAAATGTGCACGCTGTTTAGTCACTGAACACTTACCTATACTTGTTCATCTGTGGTATAAACACATATACAGCCTCATAGTGTCTGTGTAGTTCAATTCAATATGTCGTATAATGTGAGGAACCTCTAGCTAACACATCTGGATCTTTTGAGTTTTAGCATTGTATGTTGTCTGGAAGACAAAAAGGCACTGCAATCATAAGAACCGTTTCAGTTTATGCTATAACTCTTGTTTTAAATAGTGATCTTGTGATTACTTCTACATTTTGCCGTGGTTATGATGTTTTACTGAAGTTGTAGCTGGCTGATTCTCCAGCAAGCTGATTGTCTGCTATCACATGAATTAAATGTCATCTGTTCAACTGTTTGTGTGTATTTGTTTGTAAGGTCAAACTGAGTGTATGTGTAATTAAAACAGTTACTCATTTACATTTTCAGCATTTAGCAGACGCTTTTATCCAAAGCGACTCACACAATGAGTGGAACATGATGAGCAATTGAGGGTTAAGGGCCTTGCTCAGGGACCCAACAGTGGTAACTTGGTGGTGGCGGGGCTTGAACCGGCAACCTTCTGTTTACTAGTCCAGTACCTTAACCACTGAGATATCACTGGCCCTGTTACTCCCAATAGTTTTCTGTATTGGAAAACGAACAGATTTAGTTCAATAGTTTAATAATAGTCCAAGGACAATTTAGGGCTATTTTGAAAATGTATTTATTTATTAGGAATTTAACGTCATGTTTTACACACTTTTGTTACATTCTTGACAGGACAGGTAATTACTGGTTACACAAGATTCATCAGATCAAGTCTTTAATGTCAAACACAGTCATGGACAATTTTATATCTCCAATTCACCTCAATTGTACGTCTTTGGACTGTGGAAGGAAAACTGAGCTCCCGGAGGAAACCCATGCAGACATAGAGAGAACATGCAAACTCCACACAGATCGAACCCAGGACCTTCTTGCTGTGAGGCGACAGTGCTACCCACTGAGCCTCCGTGCCCCTATTTTGAAAAAAAGGTTTTTTTATCCATGTCGTCATTTCTTCTTTTCAGGTTGTCTTTTATTAATTTATTTATTTTATTAATTTGTAGTTAGACCTGTCAATGTGCCAAAAATATATGGTCACCTGATCATTGACTTTGCATATTTAATTCCATAACCATGGGCATTGATTTGGAGTTCCCCCTAAGGCTTTTCAAAAGATTTTGCATTGTGTCTGTGGACAAATGTTTTCCATTAAGTCAGAAGAATACATTAAAAATCAGGCACCGATGTTTGACAAGAAGACCTGGCTTGCAATTTACACAATTCATCCAGTCACTGGAGTTCCTTTACACCACATTCATTCATACAGCTTTGGTAGGGCATAATCTCTGTCTGTCCTAGTTGTATTTTTGTTGTAATAATTTTCATTTTTTTTTTTTACCATTTATTGTTGAGATTTCCATTGTTGGTGTGGGGTCAACAGGTTTACTGTTCTCTTCTCAGTATAAGCTTTCAGATGTTCGCAAATACACTGCATTTGTGATAAATATAGATGGGTTCAACATTATTGAGTGACGTGGAACACGGTACGCTTTGTGGCCTGTGTTACTATATTTAACTATAGCGGTTTTGCAATGGATTTATGCCTCGCTTCAGTGCTTTAAGTGTGCTGGTACAATATGCAGTACCGGAACTTCCACATTTTACTCATGACTTTTTCTTGTGTACTAGCACTACTCTTACTTTTTCAGGTTAGGAGCAATTATCATAATGACTGTATATAAACTGCATTAAACAGGGGACACTTTTGCTAATACACACGCCAGCATGTGAATAAGTGGAGTACCGGCACTTTTTATCTTACTTCAAACTCTGCCTTTGATTAACCTGTATGACAGTATAACATTTTGTACACTAAAAGGAATTTTGAAACTGTGACAGTCTAACTGGAATATATCCTGTGTTTGTGTGCAATTCTACAACCCCAAATCAGAAAGTTTAAACAGTATAAAAAATGCAAATTATTTACTTTGACTTTTATTTGATTGCAGACAGTTTGAACCCAAGATATTTCATGTTTTATCTGCTCAACTTCATTTAATTTGTTAATATACAGTACCCCCCATTCCTGCATTTCAGGCCTGCAACACATTCCAAAAAAAACTGGGATGGGGGCTAGTAATGAAGTAAAAAAATAAAAAATAAAAAATGATAATGTGATTCCAAACAGGTGATGTCAACAGGTGATTGTAATCATGGTTTGGTACAAAAGCAGCATCCAGGAAAGGCTAAGTCTTTGATGAGCAAAGATGATCAGAGGATCTCCAGTTTGTCAATAAATGCGTGAGAAAATTATTGAAATGTTTTAAAACAATAAACCTCAAATAGACTGAAAGGGATTTGCCAATTTCTCCCTCTACAGTGCATAATATCATTAAACCATTCAAGGAATCAGGAGGAATTTCAGTGCGTAAAGGCCAAGGGCGCAAGCTTAAGCTGAACACCTGTGATCTTTGATGCCACTCATTTACATTTTCAGCATTTAGCAGACGCTTTTATCCAAAACGACTTACACAATGAGCAGAACAAGATGAGCAATTGAGGGTTAAGGGCCTTGCTCAGGGACCCAACAGTGGCAACTTGGTGGTGGCGGGGCTTGAACCGGCAACCTTCTGTTTACTAGTCCAGTACCTTAACCACTGAGCTATCACTGGCCACTCAACAATAGCTGATATAACCACATGAGCAAGAGATTACTTTGGCAAACCTTTGTCAAGCTCTACAATACGGAGTTACATGCACAAATTCCACTTAAAACTTAACTGTGCAAAAAAGAAGTGGCATCAACTTCTGTGGGCTCGGAGGCATCTAGGATGGACCATCACACAGTGGAAACGTATTGTGGTCAGATGAGTCAGCATTCCAGGTCTTTTTTGGAAAAAATGGACGCCGTGTGCTCCAGACCAAAGACGAAAAGGACCATCCAGACTGTTATCAGCAACAAGTCCAAAAGCCAGGGTCTGTCATGGTATGGGGCTGTGTCAGTGCCCTTGGCAAAGGTCATTTACACTTCTCTGATGGCAGCATTAATGCAGAAAAGTACATTGAGATCTTAGAGCAACATGTGCTGCCTTCACGACGTCATCTTTTCCAGGGACATCCATGCATTTTTCAACAAGACAATGCAAAACCACATGCTGCACACATTACAAAGGCATGGCTGTGGAAGAAGAGGGTACGGGTACTGAACTGGCCTGCCTGCAGTCCTGACCTGTCCCCAATAGAGAATGTGTGAAGAATTTTGAAAGGAAAAATGCGACATTAACGACCCCGAACTGTTGCACATAATAAAATGTGTTTGCAGGAAGAATGAGGCAAAATAAAAGCTGAAACACTAAATCACTTGGTATCCTCGGTGCCAAAACGTCTTTTAAGTGTGGTGAAAAGGAATAGCAACAGGAATGGAAGTTTATTAATAAATGAAATGAAGTTGAGCAGATAAAACATAAAATATCTCAGGTTCATCCTGTCTGCAATTAAATAAAATGTAATGATAATGTAAGAAACTGCGTTTTTTTTATTATTTGCATTTTCCATGCCGTCCCAACTTTTGCTGATTTGGGGTTGTAACTAATTCCAATAAAAGCTTTGAAATGGGCACCTGTAAGTGGTAAATCTTTGGCTTATCCATCAATGTGCAGGTGCTCTGTTCCATTTGGTTGTTGAAATGATCATAATGTGGCTGCACCTGCACTGGAGCAGGGTAATAACTGGTTTAAAGACAGACTAAGATAACAGTCTGCCAACTGCTGATTCCATGGGATGGTCCTCTTTGCAGAAGCATAAAATTCCTGGTGAACATGAAATATTTATCAGCTTGGTGCACTTGTGATAAGTTTATTCTCTTGGAAGATCTAGTTTTATTCCTCTTGGATGCTAATGCACCTGAAAACATGACTATAGTCTTTTCTCATCTGCACTGATGAATAATTCATGATGAAAGTACAAAAGACACTGCTAGAAGTTTTTCCGTGCTGTCAAAGCTGGTCTCATCTGCATTACTTACTATGCATTTTTGGTAATTTTGCTCTATACACTCTAACACTTTAGAATAAAAGATGAAAAGTTAATAATACATCAGCCTGAATCTGTTTCATTAAACACACAGCATTGGCCTGTGATGAATCAAGTTGTGCTGTACAACTTTAAAAACTGATTTTGCCTACTGTTATCCACAAGCATCCTCCTAATGGCATTTATTAACACTCAGAAGCATGCAAGCTAATGATAGGAAGCATTTATTGCTCTGAGGTCTACTTTAGCCTGATGATCAGATTTTGATTTGTCTCACTGGAGTCAAATCAGCTGGAGTTATTGCATAATGTGTTAATAAGCCACCAGTGAATCCCTCATTAACATTTAGATTGCTGTGCTGTAATGATCCAAGCTGATTGCATCTGATCGGAAATCACAAACGTATACTTTAATAAGTATAAGGCAGAATATTTTAAAGTACCTTGTTTAAAAATAATCGGAACACTTTAACATCACATCATAAAAACAAGTCCATTTCAACTTAAAAAATATCAAGCTGTTGTGTTAGGAAACATCAGCTTGGTGCGAATGAAAGTGACAGCAGGTGCACTGTTGAGGCAACAGCAAGACACCCACCAAAAAGAGAATGGTTTACAGATGGTGGCCACAGAAAATTACTCTCTTTATTCTTCCTGACAGTAGTGTTATAGTCACTACTGGTAGTATGAGGTGGTTCCTACAGCCCATTCAGGTTGCACAGGTAGACCAAATCCTCCAGGATGGACCTGGGTGGATCTATACATGCTGTTGCAAAAAGGTTTGCTGTTTCTCCCAGCACAGTCGATGATGGGCCAGTGATGGTCTGGGGAGGCATATCCTTGGAGGGTCGCTCAAACCTCCACATGATAGCCGAGGATATCCTGACTGCTGTCAGGTACCTGGATGAAATCCTTAAAGCCACTGTCAGACCTTATGCTGGTGCAGTGGATCCTGAGTTCCTCCTGGTGCATCATCAATTTGATTTGAGAAGAGTAGAAGGGAAAGATTTCACTAGTCAACTTCATTGTATTTTGTAAATATAAACACATTTAAAATTTGATGCCTGCAACACACTCCAAAAAAAGTTTACCTTTCCCAGTAATGAGACTTTTTATTGGTTTGGGAACTAAGGACACAAACTGTTGCAGATTTGCAAGTAGAATTTTTCTTCATTCTTGCTTGATACAAGACCTCAACTGCTCAACAGTCTGTGGTAGCTGTCATCTGATTATCTTTGCCCTGATGACAGCATGTGTGTCTCTCACTCCTCTGTGTCAAAGATACCCTCACACAAATGCATGTTACCTATGCTATGGGCACTGGTGCACCCCATACCATGAGAGATGTTGGCTTTTGCACCTTTCACTGATATCAGTCTGGATGATCCTTTCCATCTTTGGAACAGAGAACTCAACATCCTTCCAAAAGCAAGCTGAACACGTGGCTATACTGTATTTATCACAGCATCATGACAGTTTCTGGCTTTGCCCTACACAGACTGACATCTCTCCAGATTGCCTGAATCTTTTCACAATATTATCAACAGTAGATGGTGAATAATAGATTTGCAATCTTGCATTGAGAAATGTTTGGTAATAATTTCCTGAAGTTTGGCACAAAGTTGTAAACCACGATCCATCATTGCTTGTACAGACTTCTTTCATACCCAATAATGATTCTCTCACCTGTTCCCAGTTCACCTGCTTACTGTGGAATGCTGTAACTTCAATATCCTATAAACCTTTCATTCTTATTTTGCCTCTGTCTCAGTTTTTTAAAGTGTGTTGCAGGCATTTAATTCTAAAGTTGAATAGTGAAAACATTGGATATCTGTTTTATGTGCTGACAGGGTACGTGTTCCTAATAAAAATCCCATCAACACTGCTGCACCTGATACCCTAAACCAAAACCTTTCAAATATTCAATTGCCTTAAACTTGTTATTTTAAACATAGTACTTTGAAGTACTATGAAGTAACAATTCACATATAAAGAAGACAGTCATTAGACTTAAAAAGTATTTACACTCCTTGTTAATGTAGGATTTTAGATCTTGTGCACAACGTACTGTTCAGAATGAAATCAAATCTAAACTAAACCCATCTTAATCTAAACTAAAACCATTTAAAGCAAAGTAAAACCATTATTTAGATAGAAAATGTTTTCTTTTGCATTTCATTTTTTTCAATTATTTATTTTATTTATTTATGTATTGCAGATGACATCACTTGATCTTGCTAAGTGAGGTTGAAGAAATGCTCTTTTCTCAAAGCTGACTGCCCAGTGCATGTCTGTTAACATTTAAAAAAAACGTGTGAAGTTAAATATAGAATGTGGTCACAGTGGTCACATCTTTATATGTCATCAGACTAGCAGGAGGAAAAGAAGGCACTGATGCGTAGCCAGGTCAAAGGCCACCTCTCTCTGAATTTAAGATGATTCACTCATTAGTTTATCAAAGCCACAGAGCAACAGCATAAGAGATCCACTAAAACCTTCATAATAAACCCCTTTCTTTTTTTGTAAAACAAACTCGTACATTTTTCAGTTCGTTTAATTTTATTTTTATGTTTTACCACTGCTTTATCCTGGTCTGAGTAGCAGTGAATCCAGCTTCCCCAGAATCACTGGGCACAATGTAGTAACACACTCTGGACAGGATACTGAGACATCCTACCTCCACCTCCTCCCCCAGTTATAGCCAATCATGTCGGCTGATAGTGCTGCTGAGGATTCAAACCCAAGTGGGCTAGCGTAATTTATTGCTGTGCCGCCTGAGTGCCTTTATTAGCTGATCAGAGTGTCTAGGTACTTTCAAGCAGTAATCCATGACTTCCTATTTCACTGGGCTTTTACATGAGGTGACAAAGATGTAATTTTTTCTGCCCCTAGACTCCATTAAATACCAGGAAATTTTAAATGTAAATCTGGCTGCCTCTGCCAAAAAACTAATAATGAGTCGTCGTTGATTCTTTCAGAAGAATAATGATGAACAAAAAATGGTATATTAAACACAAGCTTCTGCTGTGGTCATTTAAGTCCCCTGATCTAAACCCTATAGGACACTTGTATTGTGAGCTAAAGAGGAGAGTGCCCAAAGAGAACCCTGAAAGAACTGGAGAGATTCATTGGGAATGTTTCCATCACACCTTCCAGCTGTGTACGCAATCTTGGTGTTCTGTTTGACCCTCTGCTTTCATTCGGTCCTCATGTGAAATCACTATCCAAATCAGCCTTCCTTCAGCTTCGCAATATTACTCGTCTCCGTCCATATCTTTCATTTGAGGTGGCGGAAACACTGATACACGCTTTTGTCACCAGCCGTTTGGACTACTGCAATTCTTTATTGCACGGACTTCCCGCCAAAACCCTCCGTCCCCTGCAAACCATACAAAATGCAGCTGCTCGGGTCCTGACATTTACCCGAAAGTTTGACCACATCACCCCTGTTTTGGAAGAACTACATTGGCTGCCAATTTCCATGCGCATTAAATATAAAATTCTGGTCATGACTTTTAAAGCACTTCATGGTCTCGCTCCCGCCTATCTTACTAAACTCCTCACACGCCACACACCATCACGCAGACTAAGGTCATCAGACAAAAATCAGCTCTCTGTTCCTAGATTTAGGATGTCCACTATGGGTGGCAGGTCCTTCAGCGTTGCCGCCCCAACACTCTGGAACTCTCTGCCCTCGACTCTTCGCTCTATTTCTTCTCTTTCTGCTTTCAAGGTGTCTCTAAAAACTCATCTCTTCTCACAACATTTTCATTCTACTTCTTGAACTTATATCTCTAACCTATCCTTACACACTGTTGAATTGTTTTTGTTTTGTTTTTGTTTTGTCTTGTTTTGCGTGTTGTCGTTTGTTTTCACTTTTTATACTGTACAGCGACCTTGAGCTTGGTGAAAGGCGCTATATAAGTTGAACTTATTATTATTATTATTATTATTAGATTCTGTAAAGAGCAATGGTCTTAAATGCCATGCACAGAAGGAAAGACTAAGTGATGTTTTATTGCCAAAGGAAGGTTGTTCAAAGTATTAAATGCTTCACTTCATGTTTGCTAAAAAGTTTGCTAGCTATGATATCTGCCAATGGGCGTTTTAAGTACTGACTTATGGTGTTCAATAATATTACATTTTTTCCCCCAATTTTCTCCCCTAATCTAGTCGTATCCAGTTACCCATACAGCTCAACAACTCAGCATGTTCAGCTTTTTTAAAAATGAACAATGAACAGACGCTTTGTTCAGTGCTTTGCTTGACTAGTGCAGTAAGACGTCATCAAAGTGCGAATATGAGATGAATCTGCAATTGTGTGGAACAACCGTCAAATCCACTCTGAAAGCGTCCACATGTATCTGTGTTTAGCCGGATTTTTCTCCTGTTTTACTTTTAAACTTGTGTTATAGCTCAGGGTGCTGAGAAATTGTAAGAATTAGCTTTTCTGAGAGAGTCTAAAACGTTTATCGTTAAAAAAAATGCTTAACTTGACTTAATGTACTAAAAGAATGACACAGAAACACTAAACTTCTCTGAATTATTACTGCTCATAAGTTCTCTCCACTTACGAAATTCTTCACTCTATGCTTTAATACAGTTTGTGCACCGGCACACTCCAGAGGAAAAAACAGCAATTTGCAGCCTCTCATGTAAATGTGTTTTTACTGAACAGAATATGGTACGGAAGTAAAGGTAAAGTGCAGGTTTTATTGTATTTTTATATTGATTTTTAACTGTTTTTTTAATTGTGTTTCAGTGTTTTTATATTATATTTGTGTTATTTTTAGTGTGTAAGTGTCAAGTCTAAAATATATGCGGTTCCATGGGATCATGGAACACATGAACAGGTTTCCCATACATCCTTATGGGGAAAAAATACCTTGAAACTCAACACCTTTTAAACTCAATGCCACTCCCAGAACCAATTGACATTGAGTTTCAAGGTACCACTGTATTGTATTTTGTTAGCTAGGTAAATCTTTCAGCATGGATAGGTGCTCCTGGACCCTCTCAAAATTGGATGCTGTACTTGTATTCCTCCTCCCCTCTCAAAATTAAACAATGCCATTGTTTTCATACCCTAATTAGAAAAAGAAATGTTTTTGTTGTTGCCAACCCAAATAATTCAAATACTCACCCATAGACAATGTCCTAGTTACACCTCTGACCACACCTAGAGCAAACTTGAACATCAAATCGAGTTTAGATTGCGAGCTGAGGTTTAAACTTATGTTTGGCTACAGACCCACCGCGAGCCAGACCAGGATGAAGTTCTTAAAGAAAATTGGTTTTAAACCAAAACAATGGATAGCTGACACCCACCCAGTATGAGGTAGAATGGGGTTCAGACGTATACTGTATAAGGGTTACCAGTATGGGAAAAACGAGGCTAGACGGAGACCACGAGACCTCTCTCTCTCTCTCTCTCTCTCTCGTGACGTAGCGCGCGCGCAGTCGGAGGATTAAGGACGATGAGAATGGACACGAGCTCTCCTCACCAAAAGCTCTGCTAGTGCCCAAAGAAGCCATGTCTGCTAGGAACAGCTTCCCCAACATCGCGAGTATTGGCGACCTGGAGCCGCTCATTGCTGCCATTCCCGCCACGAAAGTTGAGCTGACCGTGTCGTGCAGGTGAGTGACGCGCACGCGCCTGCTGCCACAGACTGGCGCGCTCTGGCACACCTAATAGAAATTGTTTTAAATATAAATCTAGAATTTGGTTTACTCATTTTCTTTATTGCTGGAACCCTTTACTTTTACATATCAGCATGTATTTTTGAAGTCTTTTCTACATAAGAAAAAGCCATAGCGCGTTATTTTGGAGCGATCTCTATTGCCTTGATTTGATATCACGCAAATCCTGTGCGCATGCATTCTATTAATCTGCGCACGTGTTAAAACATGTCATTTTTATTCTAACTCCTTCTGTTTGCAACGTGCCATTATCACCCATATGTAATGAAAACCGTGGGAATATAGCACATCTGTACTCAGGTCTGTATGAATACTAAATTTAATACGCATATACCCGCCTGTGCAGAAACATTGTATACTACATTATTTACCACAAATACACAATTACACTGTGCCCATTTGTTAGTGCGGGTTCTGCACATCAATATGTGTCCTGAAAACCTGGTTTGCATCTTAACCTTCTGACACTATCTGGAATTATGCTGGATTTTTATTACAGGGTTTGCTGCAGGTACTTTTGTTCCCTGTCACCTCTTCAAACATGCCTGTAGATAAATAGACTAGTCTTAATTGCCCATAGATGTCATTAAGTTCGTGTTGGAGTTTGTCATGCTCTGCTGCAGATTGGGTGTTTTCCAGGGTGTGTTTCTGTCTTGCGCCCAGTGATTCCAGTTTTTGCCGTACCCATTGCAGGTCTGAATAGGATGAAGCTGGTAATTTTGGTCCTATCAGTGCTGGTCTTTAACTGTGAGACATTTAGAGTTCACGTGTTATAAAAAAAAAACTATTTCTCTCTTTTATTACTTGGTTCAGCTATTATTACAACTATTAGGCAGTAGGTGTTTCAATCAATCTTGAGCAAGATGATGATAAGAAATACTGATCCTTTCTTTTTTAACAATATTCTAATGTACAGCAATTTTAAGGTCATGCTGCAGATGTCTGATGATGTTAGGATAATGACTGAGCCACTCAAAGGCATCTTAAATGTTTCTCATTTTTAACAATATCAGTGTTACTCTTGGCAGTTTGCTTTGTGATTATTTTGCTTAAAAACAAATTTTGAGCTTTTTGACAAAGTGAAGCAGCCTTTTATTCAATATTTCTTTGTAATGTGCACTATTATTTTTTCTGTAAAGTTGTAGCTAGTTTGTAGCTATACGCATAAATATATTCTGTTTCTAACTAAAGCCAACATTTTTCACTGTCATCTTATCAGATCTGTTTATCAGATCAGGGAACTATTTGCAAACAAGGATATGCTTATTCAGTAAGGGCTTCTACCTTGCATTTTGCACAGGCAGTTACCATGGTTTTAATGATGGACTGAACTGAGCTGTGAGGAACACTATATAGTCAAAGGTATGTGGACTATGAGCTTGTTGTATTTTTATTCTAAAATCATAGGCATTAATATGTAGTGCCATCCTTATTTTGCTGGTTCTATAGCAGAAGAAAAACGCGACTCTTAAACCCAGGCCCCTCTGCCACTGACACCCCCTTCCCATAACATTCTGAGTAAACAAGGTACAATTTGCAAGAGTAGAAGGCTTACTCTTAATTTACACTTATTTTATTTGTTACCTTAAAAACAAAAAAAAAGCACATTCTAATCAGTTATTAACATTTTGAAATTTCAAACTAGAAGGCTGTATTTGAATAAAAATTGCATAAGCAACAGTAGAGGGTAGTTCTTTTTCCAGATCTGTGCTTAGATTTTTATAATTAGATCCCTGCCATGTTTTAATTTCTAAATTAACATAGGTTTCACATGTTTAATATACAGTTTTATCATACTTATATGCTTAAAATAAATAACTGACATCATTAAAAACAGCTGGTCTTACTCATGTCTATTGATAAAATAAGTAAAAGATTACTTTTTGACAACCCTTTTTGCTGGGACAACGCTGGGTGTTTCACCACCCGTGGCTTGCATGTAGTGTTTTCTCTTTCCTTTTTCTTGAGATCCGAGTTGTCGCAGAAGGTCCTCTGTTATATTCTAACAACCAGTTCTCAGTTCTGCACTATACCTGTCCTATCCACTCAGTTGTCAGTTGTGGGCTGTGAATGTTTTTGGGGAATGTTTTTTATTACTTTGTTTCTGTTATTTTGGTCACTTTATTTATTTGCGACTGTCCCCTTTTTTGTTAGTGGCTGTTTTGGCCACGGTATTGTTCTGCCTTAGTTAAAACATCTTGCACCTGGGTTCTGTTCCATTCCTGGAGGTGTGGGGCTTTGCCTTGTGATTCAGTAGCTGAACACAACTCACTCAGTTACAAAATACAAAAAAGCTGCAATTTGTTAATTCTCTTGAATCCTTGTTTAACTGACAAAAGTACAAAAAAGAAATAACTTTTAACATTTTGGCTCAGCAGTTTGAGTGTTTTTTTGTAAATATATTCAAGTTTTGAATTTGATGCTTGCAACAAATTTTGGGACAGAGGCAAAATAAGAGTCAAACGTTTATAAAATATTCAAGCTACATCTTGTTTAAGTCTTTCACAATAAGGAGGTGAAATGGTAACAGGTGAAAGGCTCAGTCTTTGCAAACATCGACAGATGTCCCAATTTACTCGCAAAACTGCAACAATTAGTATCCTTAGTTACTTATTAAGTAAAGGTGATGTATTACAGTGGTAAACAAGCCTCTGTACCAATTATTTTATGAGTGTATTGCTTACATCAAATTCTAAATTTGTTAATATTTACAGAATGAAATAAAGTTGGTCAGTGAAAACATTGGAAATCTTTTTGTACTTTTGTTAGTTAAATAAAAATTTATAAGAATTTTCAATTAACAGATTTTACAGCATTTTACAAGGTCCCAACTTTCTTTCCAGAAATAGGGTTTGTACATAATGAATTGTATTGAAGAGCAACTGAAAAATACATTGTTTCACTTTGGTTACGACAATTTTGTACCTCCAATTCACCTCACTTGCATGTCTTTGGACTGGAGGAAACCGGAGCTCCCGGAAAAAACCCATGCAGACACAGGGAGAACATGCAAACTTCACACTGAAAGGACCCGCACCGCGCCACCTGGGAATCGAACCCAGGACCTTCTTGTTGTGAGGCGACAGCGCTACCCACTGAGCCACTGTGCCGCCCACCACAAGGAATTTAACGTGCTAGGCAGAATTTTGCATGTATACAAAAAATATATGTAATAATGTAAAGTGCAGTGTGGCATGTAAACAACAGTTCAGTTGTAGTTATTAATGACATTTGGGAAAAATAAAACTGTTACCTTGTCTGTTTAATTTTGTGTGTAGGGCTCTGTAGCGCCTGCCAGAGGGTATAGGAGGTTAAAAAGTTCGTATCCAGGGTGTGAGGAGTGTGTCCAGGTGTGACTATTTTGTCTGCCTCGTTCCTGGTTCTTGTTTTGTAAAAGGCCTGGAGGGTGGGCAAAGGAGCATGGATGCAATTGAATGTAAAATTCCTTTTTGAAAGCTACAGTACATCACAGCAGAACTTTAAAATGCATGTAAGACATAGTTTTGTTTGTAATACTGTTGCGGTTATTGTCTGTTATTTCAGTCCCCTGTGTGTGTGCACGTGCACACATGCACTTATTTGAATTGCGTTGCTTCACACTTTCAGATTCAGTTGGCAGCCTTCCTACATACACCTACAAACTGTCTGTCGAGGAGCACTTCCACAATTCTGACCCCCGCAGCATGTGGAAGGGCATCCTCCCAGATGAATTTAATAGGTTCTCAGTTTTTTTAATCACAGCAATGGACAATACACTACACAGAGTGGCCTACGTAAGGACTTCAACCCCCTTATACTCTCAACAGCTGTGTGTTCAGTGCTGAGCAGACTGAATGCACGTAAAGCTGCCAGCCTTGATGGCATCCCCAAACGTATCCTCAGAGCGTGTGCTGTACAGTAAGCCTAGGTCTTCAGTGACATCTTCAATTTGTTACTGGCTACTGTTCCACATGCTGAAGACATTCACCATCATTCCAGTGCCAAAGCTTATGCCAGAAACTGGTTCTTAGTCGACTGAAAAGTGATGCTTCCACCATCACTGGATCCCCACCAGTTTGTGTACCGGCTAAACAGATCACCAAAAGATGCCCTACCTTTTGTTACCTCACCTAGTCGATAACAGCTCTTACATTCAGATGCTGTTATTGACTTCAGCTCCGCCTTCAACACAGTTACCCCCACCAGGCTGGTGACCAAGCTCAGTGACCTAGGAATCACCTGGGAATCAGCACTTCCACAAACAAACCCCAGTCTGTAAGGTTGGGTAGTCAGGAGTCTTCCAGCCTTACTCGTACCACAGGCGTTCCACAGGGCTGCATGTAAGGCCACTGCTCTTTTCCTTGTTTATCCATGACTGTGTGCCGCTGCATAAATTCAACATCATCATCAAGTTTGCAGACTACATCACAATGTTCGGCCACATCAGTGACAGTGACTGTAGTGAATCGGCCTACAGGGAGGAGGTCCTCCAACAACCTTTTCCTTCAGCAACCTGAACACAGAGAAAACCAACAAGCTCACTGTGGTCTTCCAGATAACCAATGCTGCACACACTCTCCTGCCCATATCAGTGCTGCTGAGGTAGGGCAGGTCTCCAGGTTCAGGGGTTTGGGTATCTACATCTCTGAGGATCTTTCCTGGACCATCAACACCTCCTGCCTGGTTAGAAAGGCACAGCAGCATCTTTACTTCTTGAGAAGACTGAAGAAAGACCATCTATCATCTCAAATCCTTACAAACTTTTACCGCTGCATCAAGAGTGTATCTGCATCCCATACTGTTAATATTTCATATTAACATCCTCAGAGAAACTGTGCTGACTCTGCAGAAAAGTGTCACAGGCTTTGTTTTGGCCTGTTTGCTGACTTGCCTTATCAAAGTTTACACAGATGATCTGTTTCTTATCAGTCAGCAAGTGAATAGAATTTTTAAAAAGGTCAAATCTGATCTGAAACCAATCTAAAAGTTCAGGCCATTACTGACCTCGAATCTGTAATGTTTTATTGCTGGGGTGCACAACTTTGGCCCTGGAGGACAATATTCAGCACCATTTGGTGATTTACCTCTTCTAATACAGCTACTAAACCTGGTAATTACCTGATAAGCTGAATCAGTTGTGTTTAAGAGGAGAATTACCTGGGCTGAACATTGTACCTCAGGGACAGGACTTCCTGACCCTTGCTTTATTAGACTGGTGCATCCCGTATTGCATTATTATTACTACCTGCTATTTTTATATATTTTGTATAAATATTTTAGATGTTGTTTAGTCTGCTGCTGATAGTCTGATGCTTTAACCAAAGTTCTATTCAAATTTAGTTGTGTGAAGGACCATACATTTCAGCGTATTTGCTTAGATTCTCTGTAGTGATTGTGTACGAAATAGTTACACCACACATTTAAAGAAAATTGCAATAGCTGTTTTTCTGTAAGCCCTTTTGTGATCAGGCTTCTTTGAACTTTGGTGCTATTTAGAGAACTGACCGACATTTTTATTGCAGCCAAGGATGAAGAAAGTCATGTTTCATGAGCTGGCTTGGTGTGTATATATGGTGTGCAATAGGCTGTCTGAACATATATCCCTCTTTGCTGTCATGGGTAAGATGGGTAAAATTGTCTTCCCAGGGGTGGATGGGATCTTCCAGCATGACAATGCGACATGTCACATGGCTAGAAATGTCCAACATTGGTTGAAAGAGCATGACCAAGACTTCCAAGTACTACCCTGACCCCCTAATTTCCCAGACTGGAACTCAATTGAGCATCCAGCAGCTGTGGGTTGCACTGCAGTCAGCATGGCTCCAGATACCTGTGACAAGCTACCAGGACCTCACTGATTCACTAGCTGCTGACCGTGCTGAACACGGCGGTTATTTTGTATTAGCTGATGGTCATAATAATGTGACTCAACTGTGTATTTGTTTTCATCCAAAATGTAAGTATGGATCAACTAATTGTAATCAAAAGATGTTCTCTTTCCTATACAACTTGACACACCCATACACTAATCAGCCATAACATTAAAACCACCTCCTTGTTTCTACACTCACTGTCCATTTTATGGTATGAGTGGATCAGGCACAGCAGCACTGCTGGAGTTTTTAAATACCGTGTCCACTCACTGTCCACTCTATTAGACACTTCTACCTAGTTGTTCCACCTTGTAGATGTAAAGTCAGAGATGATTGCTCATCTATTGCTGCTGTTTGAGTTGGTCATCTTCTAGACCTTCACCAGTGGTCACAGGACACTGCCCACAAGGTGCTGTTGGCTGGATATTTTTGGTTGGTGGACTATTCTCAGTCCAGCAGTGACAGTGAGGTGTTTAAAAACTCCATCAGTGCTGCTGTGTCTTATCCACTCATACCAGCACAACACACACTAACACACCACCACCATGTCAGTGTCACTGCAGTGCTGAGAATGATCCACCACCCAAATAATACCTGCTCTTTAGTGGTCCTGTGGGGGTCCTGGTCATTGAAGAACAGCATGAAAGGGGGCTAACAAAGCATGCAGAGAAACAGATGGACTACAGTCAGTAATTGTAGAACTACAAAGTGCTTCTATGTGGTAAGTGGAGCTAATAAATTGGACAGTGAGTGTAGAAACAAGGAGGTGGTTTTAATGTTATGGCTAATCGGTGTATACAGTGTATCACAAAAGTGAGTACACCCCTCATTTCTGCAAATATTTCATTATATCTTTTCATGGGACAACACTATAGACATGAAACTTGGATATAACTTAGAGTAGTCAGTGTACAACTTGTATAGCAGTGTAGATTTACTGTCTTCTGAAAATAACTCAACACACAGCCATTAATGTCTAAATAGCTGGCAACATAAGTGAGTACACCCCACAGTGAACATGTCCAAATTGTGCTCAAATGTGTCGTTGTCCCTCCCTGGTGTCATGTGTCAAGGTCCCAGGTGTAAATGGGGAGCAGGGCTGTTAAATTTGGTGTTTTGGGTACAATTCTCTCATACTGGCCACTGGATAGTCAACATGGCACCTCATGGCAAAGAACTCTCTGAGGATGTGAGAAATAGAATTGTTGCTCTCCACAAAGATGGCCTGGGCTATAAGAAGATTGCTAACACCCTGAAACTGAGCTACAGCATGGTGGCCAAGGTCATACAGCGGTTTTCCAGGACAGGTTCCACTCGGAACAGGCTTCGCCAGGGTCGACCAAAGAAGTTGAGTCCACGTGTTCGGCGTCATATCCAGAGGTTGGCTTTAAAAAATAGACACATGAGTGCTGCCAGCATTGCTGCAGAGGTTGAAGACGTGGGAGGTCAGCCTGTCAGTGCTCAGACCATACGCCGCACACTGCATCAACTCGGTCTGCATGGTCGTCATCCCAGAAGGAAGCTGACGCACAAGAAAGCCCGCAAACAGTTTGCTGAAGACAAGCAGTCCAAGAACATGGATTACTGGAATGCCCTGTGGTCTGACGAGACCAAGATAAACTTGTTTGGCTCAGATGGTGTCCAACATGTGTGGCGGCGCCCTGGTGAGAAGTACCAAGACAACTGTATCTTGCCTACAGTCAAGCATGGTGGTGGTAGCATCATGGTCTTGGGCTGCATGAGTGTTGCTGGCACTGGGGAGCTGCAGTTCATTGAGGGAAACATGAATTCCAACATGTACTGTGACATTCTGAAACAGAGCATGATCCCCTCCCTTCAAAAACTGGGCCTCATGGCAGTTTTCCAACAGGATAACGACCCCAAACACAACCTCCAAGATGACAACTGCCTTGCTGAGGAAGCTGAAGGTAAAGGTGATGGACTAAACCCAATTGAGCACCTGTGGCGCATCCTCAAGTGGAAGGTGGAGGAGTTCAAGGTGTCTAACATCCACCAGCTCCGTGATGTCATCATGGAGGAGTGGAAGAGGATTCCAGTAGCAACCTGTGCAGCTCTGGTGAATTCCATGCCCAGGAGGGTTAAGGCAGTGCTGGATAATAATGGTGGTCACACAAAATATTGACACTTTGGGCACAATTTGGACATGTTCACTGTGGGGTGTACTCACTTATGTTGCCAGCCATTTAGACATTAATAGCTGTGTGTTGAGTTATTTTCAGAAGACAGTAAATCTACACTGCTATTCAAGTTGTACACTGACTACTCTAAGTTATATCCAAGTTTCATGTCTATAGTGTTGTCCCATGAAAAGATATAATGAAATATTTGCAGAAATGTGAGGGGTGTACTCACTTTTGTGATACACTGTATGTCATCAGGGTTCATGCTGAAAAACCTACTTTTTCACTCTTTGGTTCCAGAATGAACATATGAAACCTATTTACTGCACCAAACAGTTCAAAATTAGGTTTGCAAACTGGAACTTTGGTCAGAAAGGGCTATATACTGTAAGTTCCCACTGTGCCTAACTCGCAGTCTGTAAAAAGTCTGTACAGCCTTCAACCAGAAAAAAAGACTGTGAATCATGGAACCAATTCCACTCAGTCTCAGCTTCAAGACAAATGTTACAAGGTACTTGTCCAGCTCTGGGTGTCTTAAATCATTCAGAGGTCCCTTATGTTGTCCCTGTTTTTAGTTCACAATTTACAGTTCAGCAGTCATTTTTTCTTCTTATTTTCTCTCAAGCTGTGGTAAAGTCACATTATTTTTAATTTTTTTGTAATCTGTAGAAAATTATGCACTCCACAAAGTTGAATCAGTTCATATGGACACAAGTTTGTTGTAGAGATACGTTTCGTCACTCAATCCGAATGACTTCTTCGAATTATGCACTCATAGTCTACATTTACTCAAGCAGAGACCTTTAATCTGTAGATTAATTGTGTAAGGAGTAGAAGGAATACTAGATCAGCAAAGCTTTTTGAAAACAATTATCAGTGATAATATTTCTGTTGTCAGGTAAAATGTCCTTTATAAAAAAAAAGGAATTGCATTTACCAGCTCAGTGGTCTGTGGTAAACTCTAAATGAAATTTCCTGATGCTGTGGTTAGACCACAGCTACTTAATGCACACTGCTTGTTAGAAGAATAACTGCTCATTTGGCCCAGGTTTTTTTAACTGTTCATTTATTTTCACTAGCTGCATTTTCCGAGTCAGGGGGGCTTTCTGGACAGGGTGCCAATTCTGGCCACGTATGCTCACACATTTACTCTTTCTTCCACACCTAGCAGCAATTAAAATAGCTAGTTTACCCTTTGGCAAGTTTTGAAAAAGTTGTCATGTGGAAAAATAAAATCCTCACAGACAGTGATGGATGTGAGGATAAAACCCATGTCCCCAGGGCTCATGTGGCTGTGTGGTACCCACACCACCTGCTGCTCCACTATGATATCTTTTAAAACATGTGGTGGAAAAACCTTTAAAAAAAGACAAAGTATACCCGAAGACTGGATTAAGCAAGGAAGGTTTATTCACACTGCAGTGGGTTCAGTGAAAATAAAGCATCGAACCAAGAGTCACATTGGCACATGGCATGCATACAGACAGTCCACTTCTTCCATGGTACCCCAATACTAATTGGAAATGGTTTGAACTAGCTTTCCCTCAGACAGGGTGCATTTTCTCTGGGTCACCTTGTCTTGTAAGAACACCCTGCTCGACCTCACAATGGTATCGTAAAGATGTCATAAGATTAACGGTCGCATCAGCCTGTACTTTTCCACTAGAGCAAACAATTCTTGTTAGTAATTTCTCCACTTCAAACCATATTAGAATTTTTTGTTAGTATGTCCAGTTAAACTTAAAGCCTGACCAATGTGAAATCAGAATCAAAACAGACACCAATACAGGTTCTGTGAAGCTTCAACTTCCACTGACTGATAGTTTTGGCTGTTATGATTAAATAAAATAAAAAATTGTAATGTAGAGTAAAACTCTTATGGCAGAAAATAAAAGATACAGATACAGATAAAGCCACTGTGTGTCATGGGAACGGAGCATGTTCTAATATGTTAGCAGTGACAGTCATGGCTGCTAGATGAGAGGAAGAACTTGAAAAGCCTCCTGCATCGTTTTAATCAAAGAGAGTATTTTGGCTTCCCTGTAAGATATACTGATGGTGGAATACGGGTAATGGAAAAAGATGTTACAATATGTAGGCACTGTGGCACAAGAAAGCAATATGACAGTGAGAATGAACACACATTTAAAGTGGCGTCACTGTAGTATGTCAGGGACGGAACTGGGAGCCAGGACACAGCAACAACTTAACTAAACAACAAATGAGTATTTTATTTTAATTATTTTATTAAACAGCTATTAACATCTTAAATATTGTTTTTATTTAAGACTATGAGCAAAAGTTCCATGCTTCAACTTTTCTTAACGTTTTAAAGTATTAATAAATAGAAAGCAAAGTAAAATTTGTCTTACTTTTCATGCTGATATGAAAAATGATCTAATTCTTGATTTTAAAAATGTGAAACTTTCCTATCTGTGAGATATCTAATACCATAACCCACTACTATGTGGACACAGCGTGCATGTACTTGACTGGCCTGCCTGCAGTCCAGTTCAATCTCATATTGAAAATGTAAGACGCATTATGAAAAGGAAAATCAGAAAATGATAAACATGAACTGTTAAGCAGCTTGTATCAAGCAAGAATGGGCAAAATGGCAATCAATTAGCATACTCAGTTTCTAAATGTGTAAAAAGTGTCATTAATAAGAAATGTGATGTAACTTGCCTCTGTCTCATCTTTTTTAAATTTGTTGCAGGCATCATTTTAAAAATGTGGTTATTTTTACAAAATACAATTAAGTTGGTCAGTGAAAACATTGTCATTTTTTAGTCCTTTGTCAGTTAGATAAATGTTGACATTTTACATTTTTTTCCAGAAATAGGGTGTGTAAAATCAAGATACATTCTTGATCACATAAACTGACATGCTCTTTTAAATTTTAAATGTAAACTTGTAACAAGTAAACGTATGTTCCCAGCTGGAACCAAAGAGCAAAAATAATGATTTTTTTAGCACGTACTGTGACAACATCCATTCCGTGTCAAATTGTAGACACTTAAACCAAAAACAATGTATGTCACTACAGAATGCAATGTTGACTACTGTTGGCATAAGCAAATCTTTGTAATTACCTGTCTGATCAGTGAAGTCTTTATTTACACTCCCATCAGGTTTTAGACTGCAAAATTATATGAGCCACGCGTAATTAGTCACATAATGCACTGCAGTTAGTACAATACCAAAAATTAGTTCATTAACAAGTCTTTACTAAACTTAATAAATAAATAATTATTAAATAAATAATTCAAATGTGCAGCCCTACTGCACAGAGTCACCGAGTCCATTTACATGTAAATAAAAATTGAGGGCCTAAACTACTATTCAGTGTTGGACACAGGCATGTATAAACTATCTAAAACAGTGGTCCCCAACCTCCAGGTCATTTATTACCAGGCCGCACAGAAAGAATAAACAATTAGATATTTCTACAAGAGCACTTAAATTTTTTATTTTTCGGGTGTTATTGTCTCTAATCACAACTAGGTGGGAGCAGCGTCTTGTTGCATCGAAAAAAAGCTTAGGATTCACACTGATTTTCCATTCTGTAGTTATTCTACTTTAAACCCTCTCGCCCCCGCCGGTCCATGAAATTATTTCTTATATGAAACCGGTCTGTGCTGCAAAAAACGGTGGGGACCGCTGATCTAAAATAAATACTATGATATAAACCTAGACTAATAATTAGAATTATTTTTATTTATGCAATGCAATGACATGTTTTCAGTGATGTAATAAAAACCACATTCAAAGACTTACAATGGAAACATCAATGATTCATATGTTAGGAAACAATTTATATGTTTTTAATACTTCAGCAAGGAGAAAATGTTCATTCATTTTAAATGATAAACTCTATGGCCAAAAGTAAGCAGACACCCCTTTGGTTTAAATCCTATCACTGACAAGTTGTCACATAATGGTAAACCTTCAGGGTAAAGATGTAAAGGCTACAGGAATTAGTAAACATCTGTTTAATCTGAAAACTGCCATTTACACTCCCATTGTCATTAGGGGTTAATTTAGTGAGGCTCTGTATCAGAACACAAATTGCACCTGGAACCGTCTTCTAATTGCGCTCTGCATGAGGCACAGAGTTGAAAAAAAACAAACTCCAGTTTTTATTTTTGTGGTCCACTGTTGTTCCTGGTTATTTAAAAACTGACAATATTAAAACTGTTTTACATAGTCTACAATTTCATTAAGTAAGTATCGTCTCTACAGCAGTTAATAATAATAAAACAGTATCATCAGGGTTGCCATATATGGTAACATACACTCTGTGAAAAGCAGCCAAAAAAGACAAGCAATTTTAAATCCTAAACGTTAAATCTTAACAGTGTATTTTTTTTTGCTTATATTGTTAATAAAACTGTCACGAACATACAGAGCTAATGGGATTAATGGAATAAAGGCAAATGGGAAAACACATTTAATGACACATCAATCAGGCACCAAAAGCTAACTATGTCTAGCCCTGAGTCTACATGAGTCGGTTAGTAATGAAAATTATTAATGTGAGTGCTGGCATTAAAGCTGTTTATCTATTATTATCCTGTTTTATGACTAGGGGATTTTATAGACCGGAGCGATTCAAGGTCTGCATTCAAATGAGTAGCTTTTGTTGAGCGGATCAGAGGACAGGATGCTTTAAATTAGATGAATACAAGATTTAATATCCCATGCTCTAACAGTAAATATGATCTTAAACCATGGACGGGTAGGCACGGTGGCTCAGTGGGTAACACTGTTGCCTCACAGCAAGAAGGTCCTGGGTTCAATCCCCAAGTGGGGCGGTCTGGGTCCTGGGTGGAGTTTGCATGTTCTCCCCTTGTCTGCGTGAGTTTCCTCCAGGTGCTCCGGTTTCCTCTCACAGTCCAAAGACATGCAAGTGAGGTGAACTGGAGATACAAAATTGTCCATGACTGTGTTCGGCATTAAACTTGTGAACTGATGAATCTTATCGTTTCTGTCATAAATGTACCCAAAGTGTGTAAAACATGAAGTTAAAATCCTAATAAATAAATAAATAAACCATTGACATAAGAAAGGCAGTTGCTATGACATTGTGCATTTGCTTTGATGTGCTATATTTTACTTATTGATTAAAAAAGAGCTTTAAAGTCACAAAGAGAAAATGTATAAATATTTATTTTACTGTGTTTAAAAGCTGAATACACGACAGCAACTACAACAACAATATTACAACTGACATTTTAATAAATGTTACTTTAAAGTGTGATATTAATTTTGTGTTACTTTTTTAATCATTTTGACTAACCACTATTTTCTGGTCAGAGTCGTGTAACCTTTATCAAAGGCAGAAATACAACCTGTACGTGGTGCTTGTCCATCTTGCTTAAAAAAAACCAGTTTGAGTTACCTGGCAAAATGTCAAGTCAAGTCAAATTTATTTGTATAGCGCTTTTTACAATGGACATTGTGTCAAAGCAACTTTACAGAATCCAGGACCGACAGACAAAAAACCCCTTGTTAAGCAAGTTGAGGACGACAGTGGCAATGAAAAACTTCCTTAAAGATACAGAGAGAAAGCCGCTCAGGTGGCGCAGCGGTAAAAACACACGCTGGAACCGCTGGATACATCGTATCGAATCTCAGCTCTGCCTACCGGCTAAGGCTGAGCAGCCACATGAACAACGATTGACCTGTTGTTCAGATATGGGCGGGCCTAAGCCGGATGGGGTCTCTCTCCCATGACTGGTGCAATTACGACCTCTGCTGGCTGATTGATGTTGCCTGAACAGAAATGAGAAAAGAGTGCTCTCAGGGTGTGTCTCTCCGTACACAACGCTGAGCTGCACTGCACTCGTCAAAGTGCAGGTGATAAAATGCATACGGCATGCTGCCCACGTGTCGGAGGGGCGTGGGTTAGCTTTGTGCATTAAATGCATTTAAAAAAAAAATACAGAGAGAAACCTTGAGAGGAACCAAACTCAGCAGGGATAATTTGAATAAACAGGATATACACAAATCATACATACAAAAAATTTAATTGAATTAAAAGTTATTCACTGTATCTATAAAATTATTATTCATTTAATGTTATAAATAATTGGAGTTCTTCATTATGAAATGTGTGTCTGCATTCTTATGTACCTGTTATCATTTCTATACTCAGCTGCAGTGTTTCTGTAATTTGATCAGAGGTACATGGATGAATGGTTGTCACTAGAAATTGTTGAAGAGTATAGTAATGTTTGTTATGATGCTTTCTTCAGTATAGAGACTTTTAACATTGAATGAAATCATCAGTCAGGATGACGTATCATGAAAACTCTGCTGTTGTAGGATTTTAAATGGCAATGTGCTGTTGTTTGGCACAGCTTAGGGGTAAATCTTTAATGAGAAGCATTCGCCACACTGTTTTTTTGCGTGGGCAACTCTGAAAGAAGACTTTGATATTTAATGTGTTTATAGAACCATAAATGTTGAAAGCGTCTAAATCCTCTGTGCTTCTGCATACTATATGGGTAAGCTTTAAAATCCTTATATGATAGGCTGTGCACATATTGTCTATAATGTACACTTCTTCAAAGCACCTCAAATAGCATTTTATCTCAAGCTCCACAATAATGATTCTTATGTGCATAACAATAGACATTTGGAGGATGGACCCGAGGCTGTATTGGAAATATGAAAATGTGTCTTCTGCAGCGTCTATATTGTCTTTCCTCAGGCCTGCATGAATTTGTAGTCTCTTGCAATCATTTGCCCTCGAAGGGTGAAACACACACACTTGAATAGCTTGTGCTTGATGAAAAGTGAAGCAAGGTGGAGCCGGCTATCACTTGTTATCAGTTTCCACAGTTTAATAGCAGAGGATAGTGGAGCACATGCACTGACAGAATTCTATTCGCCATCAGGCTTCCTCAGGACTGGCTGATCCAAATGAGTCACTCCTCATCAGTTGCTTTCATACCAGCATGTCTTCAGTGACACTTAAACCAAAAAAAATTGCATATTTAAATAATGCTGGAAACTTTCTAAAGGCTTTCACCACAAAATTGGATTCTTCTTTGGGTGCTTTGAAAAATAATATTGCTCATAATACACATCCTAGCAAAAAAATCATAAAGAATTTATGTTTTGATGTAAGTTTTGGCATCGATTTAGTCTGAGAAGTCTGAGAATAGGAGAACGATTCACATTCTTAAGGTTTTCTGACAACCCTGTGCCATACTACAAGCAAAAGAATTTGTGGGCATTCACTTCCTATACAGTTCTACTATTGAGTGTTCTAACATTGAGTAGTAGTGGACTGTATCTATAAGGTTATTATTCATTTAATGTTATTTACATTTTCTGCATTTAGCAGATGCCTTTATCCAAAGCGACTTACATTACAGTTACAGTATACAGTTTGAGCAATTGAGGGTTAAGGGCCTTGCTCAGGGGCCCAACAGTAGCAACCTGGCAGTGGTGGGGCTTGAACCAGTGACCTTCTGATTACTAGTCCAGTACCTTAACCACTAGGCTACGGCTTCCTCATGTTATTGCTGAATAATAATGCGAGTATTATTATTATTATTATTATTATCTTTCTGGTAATACACTGGCATTGCCCCTACCCCCTACGTCCCCATATTTAATGTGTACTTGTGTAAAAAAAATCTGTGTACCTCACATTTAGGGTTGACTGTTTTTTCCTAGGTAGCACTCTCTGGGAATGAGTTTTCATTTGTACAATGCCTTTATTTGTCATATATATATATATACAGATGTACAGTACAACAAAATTATTTCTTTGCAAATCCCAGCTTGTGTGGAAGCTTGGGTCAGAGCACAGGGTCAGCCATTGTACAGCGTCCCTGGAGATAAGAGGGTTAAGGGCTTTGCTCAAGGGCATAACAGTGACTGAATGGCAGAGCTGGGACTCGAACTCTCAACCTTTCGGTTGATTGCCCAAAGTGCTACCCACTAGGCTTTGATCTAAAAAAAAAAAAAATATTAAGTTTTAACTTTTAGTGTGTTATAGTTAATTTTGTTGTATTTTAAACCATCTTTTCAAGCTACAGTTGCAATTAGACTAAATCATGTATTTTGTATTTTGGTGATATATATATATATATTAATTATATATATATATAATTAAATGAAAATCAAGTTCCCAAGAAAAAATAAAAATGCCAGCCTCTACGCTGGTAAAAAATAGAAACAGAAAATCTGTGAGGAAGAAACCATCATAAATTGAAACACTTCAACCTGAAGCAAATTTCAGAAATAATCAGAATTTTTGTTTATATAAAATGAACATTTTTACAAATATATCTCATGTTAATAATACACACACACAACCCCATATTCATTGTTCTTCTCACATAGCAGTGGTGTGAGCGGTTGTGGCTCAGCAGTTAAGGTACTGGTCTAGTAATCAGAAGGTTGATGGATTTAAGCCTCACCATCACCATGTTGCTATTGTTAAGCCCCTGAGCAGGGCCCAGAACCTTCAGTTGTTCAAATTGTATCCAGTGATAACTGTAAGTCACTTTGGATAAAAGCGTCTGCTAAATGCTGCAAATGTAGCATGGACTTTTTGATGTAGCATAGAAGTTATCAAGGAAATTTCCTCTTCAAAAGCACACTAACAGGGCCACTTAGGTGGCACAGCGGTAACAACATACGCTGGAACCAGAGCTGGGAACCAGCCACATGAACAACGATTGGCCTGTTGTTCAGATTTGGGCGGGACTAAGCCGGATGGGGTCTCTCTCCCATGACTGGTGCAATTACGACCTCTGCTGGCTGATTGATTGCGCCTGCACAGAGATGAGAAAAGAGTGCTCTCAGGGTGTGTCTCTCCGTACACAACGCTGAGCTGCACTGCAATCGTCAAAGTGCAGGTGATAAAATGCATACGGCATGCTGCCCACGTTTCAGAGGGGGCGTGGGTTAGCTTTGTTCTCCTCAATAAGAGCAGGGATCGGCATTGGTGGAGAGGAAGCATGGCGCAATCGGGCAATTGGACGCGCTACAAAGGGGAGAAAAAGGGGGGGAATGCATAAAGAAAAAAAAATATATACAGTGTATCACAAAAGTGAGTACACCCCTCACATTTCTGCAGATATTTAAGTATATCTTTTCATGGGACAACACTGACAAAATGACACTTTGACACAATGAAAAGTAGTCTGTGTGCAGCTTATATAACAGTGTAAATTTATTCTTCCCTCAAAATAACTCAATATACAGCCATTAATGTCTAAACCACCGGCAACAAAAGTGAGTACACCCCTAAGAGACTACACCCCTAAATGTCCAAATTGAGCACTGCTTGTCATTTTCCCTCCAAAATTTCATGTGATTTGTTAGTGTTACTAGGTCTCAAGTGTGCATAGGGAGCAGGTGTGTTCAATTTAGTAGTACAGCTCTCACACTCTCTCATACTGGTCACTGAAAGTTCCAACATGGCACCTCATGGCAAAGAACTCTCTGAGGATCTTAAAAGACGAATTGTTGCGCTACATGAAGATGGCCAAGGCTACAAGAAGATTGCCAACACCCTGAAACTGAGCTGCAGCACAGTGGCCAAGATCATCCAGTGTTTTAAAAGAGCAGGGTCCACTCAGAACAGACCTCGCGTTGGTCGTCCAAAGAAGCTGAGTGCACGTGCTCAGCGTCACATCCAACTGCTGTCTTTGAAAGACAGGCGCAGAAGTGCTGTCAGCATTGCTGCAGAGATTGAAAAGTTGGGGGGTCAGTCTGTCAGTGCTCAGACCATACGCCGCACACTACATCAAATTGGTCTGCATGGCTGTCACCCCAGAAGGAAGCCTCTTCTGAAGTCTCTACACAAGAAAGCCCGCAAACAGTTTGCTGAAGACATGTCAACAAAGGACATGGATTACTGGAACCATGTCCTATGGTCTGATGAGACCAAGATTAATTTGTTTGGTTCAGATGGTCTCAAGCATGTGTGGTGGCAATCAGGTGAGGAGTACAAAGATAAGTGTGTCATGCCTACAGTCAAGCATGGTGGTGGGAATGCCATGGTCTGGGGCTGCATGAGTGCAGCAGGTGTTGGGGAGTTACATTTCATTGAGGGACACATGAACTCCAATATGTACTGTGAAATACTGAAGCAGAGCATGATCCCCTCCCTCCGGAAACTGGGTTGCAGGGCAGTGTTCCAGCATGATAATGACCCCAAACACACCTCTAAGACGACCACTGCTTTATTGAAGAGGCTGAGGGTAAAGGTGATGGACTGGCCAAGCATGTCTCCAGACCTAAACCCAATAGAACATCTTTGGGGCATCCTTAAGCGGAAGGTGGAGGAGCGCAAAGTCTCGAATATCCGCCAGCTCCGTGATGTCGTCATGGAGGAGTGGAAAAGCATTCCAGTGGCAACCTGTGAAGCTCTGGTAAACTCCATGCCCAGGAAAGTTAAGGCAGTTCTGGGAAATAATGGTGGCCACACAAAATATTGACACTTCAGGAACTTTCACTAAGGGGTGTACTCACTTTTGTTGCCGGTGGTTTAGACATTAATGGCTGTATATTGAGTTATTTTGAGGGAAGAATAAATTTACACTGTTATATAAGCTGCACACAGACTACTTTTCATTGTGTCAAAGTGTCATTTTGTCAGTGTTGTCCCATGAAAAGATATACTTAAATATCGGCAGAAATGTGAGGGGTGTACTCACTTTTGTGATACACTGTATATACAGTATATGTACAGTGTATCACAAAAGTGAGTACACCCCTCACATTTCTGCAGATTTTTAAGTATATCTTTTCATGGGACAACACTGACAAAATGACACTTTGACACAATGAAAAGTAGTCTGTGTGCAGCTTATAAAACAGTGTAAATTTATTCTTCCCTCAAAATACCTCAATAAACAGCCATTAATGTCTAAACCACCGGCAACAAAAGTGAGTACACCCCTAAGAGACTACACCCCTAAATGTCCAAATTGAGCACTGCTTGTCATTTTCCCTCCAAAATGTCATGTGATTTGTTAGTGTTACTAGGTCTCAGGTGTGCATAGGGAGCAGGTGTGTTCAATTTAGTAGTACAGCTCTCACACTCTCTTATACTGGTCACTGAAAGTTCCAACATGGCACCTCATGGCAAAGAACTCTCTGAGGAGTCTAAAAGACGAATTGTTGCGCTACATGAAGATGGCCAAGGCTACAAGAAGATTGCCAACACCCTGAAACTGAGCTGCAGCACAGTGGCCAAGATCATCCAGCGTTTTAAAAGAGCAGGGTCCACTCAGAACAGACCTCGCGTTGGTCATCCAAAGAAGCTGAGTGCACGTGCTCAGCGTCACATCCAACTGCTGTCTTTGAAAGATAGGCACAGGAGTGCTGTCAGCATTGCTGCAGAGATTAAAAAGGTGGGGGGTCAGCCTGTCAGTGCTCAGACCATACGCCGCACACTACATCAAATTGGTCTGCATGGCTGTCACCCCAGAAGGAAGCCTCTTCTGAAGTCTCTACACAAGAAAGCCCGCAAACAGTTTGCTGAAGACATGTCAACAAAGGTCATGGATTACTGGAACCATGTCCTATGGTCTGATGAGACCAAGATTAATTTGTTTGGTTCAGATGGTCTCAAGCATGTGTGGCAGCAATCAGGTGAGGAGTACAAAGATAAGTGTGTCATGCCTACAGTCAAGCATGGTGGTGGGAATGCCATGGTCTGGGGCTGCATGAGTGCAGCAGGTGTTGGGGAGTTACATTTCATTGAGGGACACATGAACTCCAATATGTACTGTGAAATACTGAAGCAGAGCATGATCCCCTCCCTCCGGAAACTGGGTCGCAGGGCAGTGTTCCAGCATGATAATGACCCCAAACACACCTCTAAGACGACCACTGCTTTATTGAAGAGGCTGAGGGTAAAGGTGATGGACTGGCCAAGCATGTCTCCAGACCTAAACCCAATAGAACATCTTTGGGGCATCCTCAAGCGGAAGGTGGAGGAGCGCAAAGTCTCAAATATCCGCCAGCTCCGTGATGTCGTCATGGAGGAGTGGAAAAGCATTCCAGTGGCAACCTGTGAAGCTCTGGTAAACTCCATGCCCAGGAGAGTTAAGGCAGTTCTGGGAAATAATGGTGGCCACACAAAATATTGACACTTCAGGAACTTTCACTAAGGGGTGTACTCACTTTTGTTGCCGGTGGTTTAGACATTAATGGCTGTATATTGAGTTATTTTGAGGGAAGAATAAATTTACACTGTTATATAAGCTGCACACAGACTACTTTTCATTGTGTCAAAGTGTCATTTTGTCAGTGTTGTCCCATGAAAAGATATACTTAAATATCTGCAGAAATGTGAGGGGTGTACTCACTTTTGTGATACACTGTATATATATAAAAACGTACACTCACAGTATGATTATTAATAGGCTTTGCTGTCAAAAGTTTTGTGCATTGAGAAAAACTTTCATTTTTGATGGCATGCTGTTGTGTTTAGTCTACCCACAGGGTACAGCAGTTTAATCGTGGCATCTGGCTGGAATCCATCACAATACAATCAAGAACTGAAATAAAGCTCAGAATGAAACACTGGCAACTACAAATGAAAGGAAATAAGCTTGGCTACAAACAGGCATTTACAAAATATCTAGTGTGGTGTAATATTGAAATATTCCTTTTTTATTTTTTTATTTTCTCAACAGAAACCTTTTAGATCGAGATACCTTCTCCAAATCTGACCCAAGTAAGTTTGTTTTCTACTTTGTCTTCTATAAATGTATTACACTGCTATATACTGTACTTGTATGTCCTTTAATATTATTACTCTACTCTACCCTGGAGGAGTATATAAAAAAAGAGATGCTCTAAATGGTAAGATTGTGGCGTCATGCTTATTTCAGTCCACACATGCTAAAAATAGCTCAGCTTGCTCGCTCTAAGCAGTGGACCCTAGCCACACTGTAATCACCACTTTTCAAAGCACTGTTTTCTTGCTGTGAGCACATACCCTGAAATACCACTGATGAGAGAGAAGAATAAATCTGTGTGGTTATGGGAGACAATAATCTGAGTCAGTAAACACAATAGCTTGAACTGTATTGTAGTAATACAAGTCTGTAAGTGAGTGAAAGCCTGGCTTGTACAAAATATTTTATATAAATGCTAAAATAATACAAAGCCTGTTTCTAGTAAAGATGGGACATTTTGTAAAATGCATTAAAACAAGAGGCTTCTTCCCCACTAAGGCACCACCTTTCAGTATAAATTACACTGTTATAATAAATTACATTTGGGAACTGAGGATATTAATTATATCAGTTTTGCAAATTGAATTTTTGCCTGCTCCTGCTTAATACAAAACTTTAGCTGCTCAGCAGTCTGAGTTCGCTGTTGTATTGATTTTCCTCTTCATAACAAGCCATACTTTTTCAATAGGAGACAGATCAGGACTGCAGGCAGGCCAGGCAAACACAGGCACCCTCAGAATAAGGCCTGTTTTGTCTTGCTGAAATAACCATGGGTTTTGCAGAAAAAGACATTGCCTTAATGGCAGCATGTGTCTCTCCTCCTTAAAAAACCTTTACACATATGCAAGTCTCTCATGCCATGGGCACTGATGTACTTCATACCATGAATGTTTGTTTGTTTTCAAAACAGTTAGATGGTTATTTTTGTCTTTGGTCCAAAGAATGTACTGTCTGTAAAATGTGGACACATCTAAACATCTAAAAATAAAATGTTGGCATATCTGAACATAGCACACATTCCCATGGTCTTTTTGTCCATCTAAGTTGAGCTGGGGCCCCAAGAATAGAATTAATGAGTGACTTTGTCTTTGCATAGTATAGTTTCAGTTCTTGATGCACCGAGTGTTAACTGACAGAGGTTTGATCATTTTCAGTTTAGAGGAAAAAAGCACTATGCATTTTTCTTTTAAGAATGCATTTATGTTTGTATTTATGTGGACTCATCTTAATGTGTGTTGACTTTAATGTATCTAATTAATTTTAATATAATAAATGGTAAAATGTGTTTTTGAAGATATTTTATTTTATTTTGTAAATCCATGTTCATGAATGCATATTAGTATAGACATGGTATAATACATCCTTACAATTTAAATACTTTTTCTAAGACTTGTATTTTGACCTGCTTGTAGCCCATATTATTGTGATTAAGTGTGTTGTAAGAAATGCACTTGTGTATGTTATATGATTAAACAAATTAGGTGTTACTTCATTTGTCATGACATGAAATAGCTACTGTTAGTATTTCTACTATTATTATACATTTTTAAATACCGTTTATGTGTTAAATTTGGAGAAACCGCTTGTTATGTTAGTTGTGTTAAGCCATTCATATTGTTCTTGTTTGACTGATTTATTGCAAAATTTTGCTAATAAACCTAATTTGCAGTGGGGCTTGGATATTTTTATTGCAACTGTATCATACTGTCATAAGGTGGTAATGGGTAACCCTAAACCTGCAATGTTAAAAAGGTAAAATTTATCACAGGAGGAATAGCACGGTGTTTCGGTGGGTAGCACTGTAGCCCCACAGCAAGAAGGTCCTGGATTCATTTCCCAGGTGGAGCGGTCTGGGTCCTTTCTGTGTGGAGTTTGCATGTTCTCCTCGTGTCTGTGTGGGTCTTCTCTGTGAGCTCTGTTTTTCACCCACAGTCCAAAGACATGCAAGTGAGGTGAATTGGAGATAGAAAATTGTCCGTGACTGTGTTTCACATTAACTGAGATTAACTAATTAATCTTGTGTATCCAGTAACTACCTGTCCTGTCATGAATGTAACCAAAGTGTGTAAAACATGACGTTAAAATTCTAATAAAATAAAAAATAAACATAATCACAAGAGGCTTAACCAAGGCAGAACAGCACAAAAAAAAACCAGGAAAATAAAGTATTCAAAGCAATAAAACTTGAGAAATACACAAAAATAAACCAAACCAAAGCTGCAGCCCAGAGAAGACCGAAAATAGAAAAGACAGGAGACTGCACCACTGGAACAGAACCACTGCTTTTCAAGCAGTTGGCAAGAGACACAAAAACACAGGTACAGACTCAAGAGAAAACAAGAAGTGCTTGTTTACAATCCACTGGCGAGTTAAGGTTAAAAATCTGACTGATATAATTTATTCAAAGGTGCCTGGGTGGTGCACCGGTTCCTTACGCTATCCCACCACTGCTGAGGTCTGGGGTCAAATCTTTGAGGTTTAATACACAGACATTGGCAATGTCTAACCCTATGTTCAGACCGGCAGCAATTTTTGCCTCTTGTCGGCTAAATCGCTGATTGCTCATCGCCCTGTGTTCACACTGGAAGTGTCATCATCCCCTGTTGGCATTTAGTTGCCATGTCATGACAGTGCAGTGAAGTTTGACACTGTGACAAGGTTTCACCTTCATTTCTAATAGTAACTATCTAGGAGCCAAAAACGAGTCGCACAGTGGTGGCGATAGTGTGCATACTGCTAAACGCCACATTGCTTTGCGTCTAATTTGCATAGAGTTAAACTTTGCTGTGATTAAATTCACCTTTTTAACATTGCAGTTTTAAGGTTACCCATTACCACCCCATGCCATGTGACACTTTTGCAATAAAAAACATTTAAACCCCCATTGCACATTAGCAACATTTACAAACTTTCAGCTGTTTGAAAAAAAATAAACAAGAACAATTTAAATAGCTCAACACAAATAATATAACATGTGGTTTCTCTAAATCCAGCCTGTATAAAAACCTGTATAAAACTGTATAATCATTAATCACAGTTATGGCAATTAATTGTCAGGTAAAATTTGACTCTATGCAAATTTTGCATTGCCAACTAAGCCAACTTTGCGTCACTATTGTTCGCTCTGCCTCCTGTCGCTGTAAATAATGACATTGTCGTGTTGCATCGCATACCTGCCGGTCTGAACGTAGGGTAGAACTGGGGTGGGGGGCCGAAAGTCCTTTGATGTGTTGGCAACCTGTCCAGGGTATTATTGCCTTGTGCCCAGTGTTTCCAGGTCTGCTGCAACCCTGATCAAAATAAATCAAATGATGAAAAGGAAAAAATAAATAATTAATTTATATTTAATTACACATTAGTCACTGTTTAAAACTGTTTAAACATAAAAATTATAAACAGTGTAATAATGTACGTAAATAAATTAAAATTGCATTTTTTAAATGTAATGTTAAAATAATAAGTCAAATAATGTCACCTGCTATATACTGTACAACAAATAATTTATGATTTTATTATTACCACCAAATGTCTAAAAATGTGAAAGTGATGGTGTGTAACAAGTAATGCATTACTTATAAGGGAATTATGAGGGAATGAAATGTTTTTTTAAGTATAACATGAGCCACAACTGGTAAAGTGAACAGCAACAATGGATTGTGGGGACCTGCTTTTGTTCCTTGTTTCTATTATCTGTCTTTAAGGTGTTTCACATGTTCTCCCTGTTCATGTAGAGGTTTCCTCTGTGTATTTAGATTTCCTCCCACCTTCAAAAGTTATGCAAAAGGTGAATTGGCTACTTTTAATTGCACCTGGGGGAATTGCTCTGTGGTGACATTGATGTGCAAGTGAGGTAAATTGTAGATACAAAATTGCTTGTGAAGGTGTTCGACATTGAACTTGATCTGATGAATCTTGTGTTACTTGTAACTACCGTTTCTGTCATAGATGTAACCGAAGTGTGTAAAACATAATGTTAAAATCCTAATTATAAAACGGATAGTTCCGGTCCTAAAATCTGATTGGCTGAGCCGCGTTCGAAGCCGTTGTAAAATCCCCGATAAACGCACACCTAGGACCACCTCACATCATTCCATGTTAATACGCCACTGAATAGAAAAAATTAATGTTATTTTCGCCCTCATGTTGCCTAGCAACACTGTTAATCGAACTATTTTGCGTCGCGGAACAATGCTTTATTGTAAGTTTATACACAATAAATACATTTATGAATTAAACATTGTTGTATTTATTATATTTTATGTTGACCGCCGTTTTATAAAGGCAATAAGCCACTCGAGACCGTGCATTACTGTTATGATTTTAGCACGGGGAAAGAAGTTTTAGTTCAAAAACGTCATACCCGTGCTAAAATCACAGTAATGCACGGTCTCTCTTGGCTTATTGCTTTATTAAACAAACAATTTTGTAGATGCCAGTGTTGATTCTGACTCCTGGCGACTATACAGATAGTGTTTCTCCAAAACACCCGGTTTTCTGTTTGGGTCTTTAGGCTTCTCAGTGAATTGTTTATTGCTCCTTTAATTGTATCCAATCATCTCGTGGCTGGCCGTCCTCTTCCTTTTTTACCTTCTTTTCCAATGAATTGATTCTTTTTTATAATGTGTCCAAAATAAGGGAGCTTAAGTTGGATTTGGATTTAATTTAATCAAGAATCTGTTTGCATTGTTTGCCATTCAAGGTACTTAACAAAAGTCTTCACCAGCATCAAAGTTTAAAGGCATCAATATTCTTCCTGTCCTCGTTTTTATTACACCCATAAAGAAACACAGTGCAATATTTACCAAATTAATTACATAAATACTGGGATATTTTAATAACCATGGACATCCACAACATAAACATTTTCAGCATTACATTCCCCTGATAAATCTGATCTCAGCGGAGTGTCCTTATTATTCACTTTATAATTTGACCCCTTCAGCTGTTTGCAAACTGTTTCCTTCTTTATCATCATTTGGAGCAAGCAGGAGAATAAAGAGAGAGAAAATGAGCGTGGGCAAGAACTTAACTGCTTTATGCTTTCAGCACTTTTTTACACAAGAGAGAGAGAAAAGCGGAGTAATAAAGATGAAAGTGTACAGCATTTCCTTTCCACCCCCCAAATCCCTGGAGTACACACACACATTTACACATTACAGAGCTTTTTTTCCCTGCATGTGGGCATTTTTACCCACCATCTCCAGCAGTAATGTGGATGTGGAAGCCTTAGTGTCTTGGCATGCTCTCATGCACGATGCACTTGTGCTGACTCCATCTCTTAGCCATGCTGACGTGAATGAGCCATCCGCGCACAATTACAGCGCCTGACAATTCAACCAAAAGACCCAAGATTCAGGGGTTCCAACATGCTAAATATAGAGCCATTCTTGTGCTAAGCAGCTGGAGCTGTGGGGTTTTTATATGTATGTGTAAGTGGAAGCGTGTGTACATCAGCATAAGTGTAATATTATATGGCTACTCTGTTTTGAAATTAGGTCAAAAGCTTACATACTTTTAGGAAACATGTAAAGTAAGAGGAAATAAGTTTTAATATAAGTTAAGTTTTAAAATAAGTTAATTCTGTTTTCTTTTGATATAGTTCCAGTTCATATATCCACCTGTACAAACAATTTTACAGTTAGATAAAAACAGTTTATGCAAATATGCAAATAAAAATGCAGAGTTTCTTACATTTACTTTGACTTTTATTTGATTGCAGTAATTTTGATTTTACCAGTCATATAATAAAACCAGGTAAAAAAAAAAACACTGATCAGGCATAACATTATGATCCTAATATCCTTTTGCTGCCAAAACAGCCCTGACCTGTCAAGGCATGGACTCCACTAGACCCCTGAAGGTGTGCTGTGGTATCTGGCACCAAGATGTTAGCAGCAGATCCTTTAACTCTTGTAAGTTGTGAGGTGTGGCCTCCATGGATTGGACTTGTTTGTCCAACACATCCCACAGATGCTCGATTGGATTGAGATCTGGGGAATTTGAAGGCCAAGTCAACACCTCAAACTCGTTGTTGTGCTCCTCAAACCATTCCTGAAGCATGTTTGCTTTGTGGCAGGGCGCATTATCCTGCTGAAAGAGGCCACAGCCATCAGGGAATACTGTTTCCATGAAAGGGTGTACATGGTCTGCAACAATGCTTAGGTAGGTGGTATGTGTCAAAGTAACATCCACATGGATGGCAGGATCCAAGGTTTCCCAACAGAACATTGCCCAAAGCATCACACTGCCTCTGCCGGCTTGCCTTCTTCCCATAGTGCATCCTGGTGCCATGTGTTGCCGCTTACGGCAGTGAACAGGGTACAGCATGGGCACCCTGACTGGTCTGCAGCTATGCAGCCCCATACGCAACAAACTGTGATGCACTGTGTATTCTGACACCTTTCTATCAGAACCAGCATTAACGTCTTCAGCAATTTGAGCTACAGTAGCTCGTCTGTTGGATCGGAACACACGGGCCAGCCTCCGCTCCCCACGTGCATCAATGAGCCTTGGCCGCCCATGACCCTGTCGCCAGTTTACCACTTTTCCTTCCTTGGACCACTTTTAATAGATACTGACCACTGCAGACCGGGAACACCCCACAAGAGCTGCAGTTTTGGGGATGCTCTGACCCAGTCGTCTAGCCATCACAATTTGGCCCTTGTCAAACTTGCTCAAATCCTTACGCTCGCCCATTTTTCTGCTTCTAACACATCAACTTTGAGGATAAAATCACTTGCTGCCTAATATATCCCACCCACTAACAGGTGCCGTGATGAAGAGATAATCAGTGTTATTCACTTCACCTGTCATAATGTTATGCCTAGTCAGTGTATACACACTATGTATGGCTCAGACTATTTGGACTCCTGACCATTAGATAACTGGACATTCCAGCCCATGTGTGAGATCTTTTATAACAGCCACTGTTTTGAAAAGGCTTCTCACAAGACATTTAATTATGTCTGTAGAAATGTGTGCATAAAAGGTTATCTTATCTTATGGCTTGGCCCTGACGATGGTCAAGAAAGCCTCAATTGATGTTCCAGTTCATTCCAAAGCTGTTTTTAGATGGGGCTGAGGTCAGGGCTCTGGAGTTTCTTTATATATCACAATTACTCCCTCTCAGACATCTATTTTTTGGAAAACCTGCTTTTCTCTGAAACCTTTCTCTGAAACCTATATATACAGTATATATACTGGGCTAGAATAGAGCTATTTTCTTTTTTCATGCACAATCTTCCTCTAGTCTTTTATCTGACACTTTCTGGACACTTCATATTTTTGGTTAATGCAGTATTCTCCCTGCAGCTTTGACAGCAGTGACAGCATTGAAAATCCCTTAAAGCAGCTACTGAAGATGACTGAATAAATTATTATTATTATATATACATGAGCAAAATCTGTCTCTTGCACACTGGAAGAGGACAAACAATGAGTGCAGAAGAACCATGAAAGTGTTTTTCATGTCTGACTAAAACAATGTATGCTTTTTATTTTACCTTTCATGTCTAATCCACTGCATATGGTGGGTTATGTGTGTGTGTGTGTGTGTGTGTGAGTGTGTGTGTTCTTTTATGTGTTTATTCTTTTTAAAGAGGGTCTGCATGGTTACACAGCTGAAGATAAACTCTTCACCACACACACACACACACACACACACACACACACACACACACACACACACTGAATCTCATTTAGCCAGGTGAATTGCTTCAGAGCATGTAAACTCCTGTGATTTCTGGGGACCCATTTTGCCAGCAGTTTATGGATTATCCCACACTAATAGTATAATTATGCCCCCTTTTAATTAGGCATATTTTTAGAAGCTTCATGGTAAAAGGACAGTTGAGCAGATGGACAGAGCCAGAGTAAAACTCCATATTATTCATCGTCAGCACCCTGCAGAGAAAACAGCTTAGGCCAGCAAAGCTTTTATCCAGCAAGGCTGTACCCGTCATTAGTATAGTCATGTGGATAGGATGATCAAGCACCAGACCAAACCTGACCAGCGTAAACCAGCTTGAACCACTATAAGAACTGCATGTCCTGGACATTGCCGTGTGATATCTTCAAAACAATCAGTGCAGTGAACCACACTCACACACCTGGAGGAGAATTTGAATTAGGCACACAGATAAGAATATTTTTAAGGGCAAAAGTAACTAAAGGAAACCCACATGGATATTTGGAAAGCATGCCAAATTTCACACACAGTAACCAGAGGCAAGGATTAAACCCAGGTCCCTGAAGTACTGTAGCACCAAGTGCCAAGCTGCTGCACTACTTCATCCTCAAATAATTTGCATTTTAGCCAAAACAATGTAATAGCTATGAAATATCTGTAGAATAATGGGCACAAATCTTGCATGTGTATTTGTCAAATACTCTTTTTCTTGTGATCGAATGATAGAAACAAATACTATGTCCAAGTAAGCAGTAATTTAAACTTTGTTCAAACAAGATCTGCTAGGCTTAAATATACATACAACGAATTATATGATTTATTTACTCATGTAAAATGTTCTAGTCACTTACAAGACAGGTCGATTGGAACCCCATTAGGGATCGCCACAGTCCATCATTTGACTGCATATTTGATTTGGCACAGTTTTTATGGATTCCCTTTCATATGCAATTCTTCTATTTATCTGGTCTTGGTATTAGCACTTCTGTTTGTCTCTGCCAAATGGCTAGGTGCATAGTGTTAAGGAAAAAAATATGAAAAGGCAGGTCGTGGTACATTTTGCAAAAAGGATGGAAATTGCTGTAGTAAACACATTTTAAGAAGAAGGAGAAACACACCAATGACATACACTGATCAGCCATAGCATTAAAACCACCTCCTTGTTTCTACACACATTGTAAATTTTATCAGCTCCACTTATCATATAGAGGCACTTCAAGTTCTACAATTACTGACTGTAGTCCATCTGTTTCTCTGCATGCTTTGTTAGCCCCCTTTCATGCTGGTCAATGGTCAGGACTGTGTTGTGCTGGTATGAGTGGATCAGACACAGCAGCGCTGATGGAGTTTTTAAACACATCACTGTCACTGCTGGACTGAGAATAGTCCACCAACCAAAAATATATCCAGCCAACAGTGCCCTGTGGGCAGCGTCCTGTGACCACTGATGAAGGTCTAGAAGATGACCAACTCAAACAGCAGCAATATATGAGCGATCATCTCTGACTACAAGGTAGGAGTGTCTAATCGAGTGGACAGTGAGTGGACACGGTATTTAAAAACTCCAGCAGCGCTGCTGTGTCTGATCCACTCATACCAGCACAACACACACTAACACACCACCACCATGTCATTGTCACTGCAGTGCTGAGAATCATCCACCACCTAAATAATACCTGCTCTGTAGTGGTCCTGTGGGGGCACTGACCATTGAAGAACAGGGTGAAAGCAGGTTAAAAGGGTATATAGAGAAACAGATGGACTACAGTAAGTAATCCAGTGCTTCTATATGATAAGTGGAGCTGATAAAATGGACAATGTGTGTAGAAACAAGGAAGTACTTTTAATGTTATGGCTGATCGGTGTATAAGGTGTATAAAGAGTGGGGAAAGGTGGACTATATCCAATGCAGGAAACCTGACCTAAAAGAGATTGAAGATTGTAAGATAGTGGCATGGGAGAGTAGTTGAACAGTATTGGGGGTGAAGAGGAGGAAGAGAGTGAGGGCAGAACTCCTCTGATGGTGGAGGTTAAAGAGAGAAGACTGTAGTGTGAAACAGAGAAGAGAATAGGTGCTGGGTGGTGGTGAGGGGATGCTAGACTATTAGGCAATGACTGCAGAGGTGGTGAGGAAATCAGCTTGGAAGGTAATTGGTGTGACATCTGGACAGTGGAACAAAAAAGGAGACTTGGTGGTGGAATGAGGAAGTGCAGGAAATCCAGACAGAATAAGAGAGTAGGCAGGAGTACAAGAAGATGCAGCATAGGGCAAAATAGAAGTGGCAAAGGTTAAAGGAATGGCATATGGCAAGCTGTATGAGAATTTGGACAGGTTGACAGACGAGGTTAGGCAGGAGTCTCTGTGGAAATATGATGCACAAGAATGGCATTGTGATTCATAGCGAGAGTAGGGAGCAGGCTGAGGAGAGCCTCTAGAGATGGAGGTATGCATTGGAGAGAGGGAGATATTCAAGTAGGTGTGAAACGAAATACACGTGCATGAATAAAGAAGAGGTCGGCGAAAAGGTTGAGTTCAGGTGATGAATGTTTATGAGTTTAAATACTTGAGGTTGAGTTTACAGAGTAATAGAGATTGTGGTAGAGAGGTGAAGAGGTGAGTGGATGGACTAGAGTGGCAGGAGTGAAGTCTGATTAGGGTTATCTGCAAGAGTGAAAGAGAAAGTTTACAAGACAGTAGTCAGGCCTGCTATACTGAAAGTCTTGGAGCCAGTGGCACTGCCAAGAAGATGGGAGGGGAAGCTGGGGGTGTCAGAGATGAAGATGCTGTGAGTCTCAATATGAGTGATGAGGGTGGACGGTAGGATGTTTTGAAGACAACGTTAGACAGGAGAGATTGAGATGGTTTGAGCATGTGCAGAGAAGGAATGAAAGTAATTTCAAAAGAGTGGTGTTCAAGACAGGGCAAGATGGAGACAAATGATTCGCTGTGGATACCCCCAATGGGAACAGCTGTAAGAAGAAGAAGACCCAATGATAACTCTAAGAAAGCTTTAAAATTGCTGTAGATAGATCAGAAAACTGTTGGATGGACAGCTCTCTCTGCAGTACTCCATAAAGCACCCTTATGGCAGAGTGGCAAGACAGAAGCCACTGTTGAATAAACAGCATATGACAGACCATTTGGATTTTGCTAAGCTTCATATGAAGAACTCCTTATAACAAAAAATTATGCAACTTTAACTTCTTGGGCAGAACAGCAAGCACTATGTGAAAACAGTTACTGTACATCACCAGGCTTTAAGAGTTCAAAAGTTTAAGAGATGCTTTACTGTCATTTCAGCTATATACAAGTGTATATTGAAATGAAACAATGTTCCTCCAGGACCAGGGTGCAACATAGAACAATAAGTGCAAGACAATACAATACACAGTGCAGATAAACAACAGTACAATGAATACAAATACCTACAATAAATACAATGTACATTTCTAATCTAAAAGTAATTTAGTAATGTTGGGCAGTACATGGTACTGAGTAAATGATAAGTGAGGTAATAAAACATATTCTGGTATACAGTTAGCAGAGTACAGTACACCCTTGAGTTACGAACGGTTTACCATACGAACATTTTAGGTTACGAACGATCTGTTTCAACTTAACGTACGAAAAAATTTCGGATTACGAACCGAAATTCGCGAAACATGTGACGTCACGAAGAAGTTAACTCCAAATGTCTCTCTCTATATACAGTATATATACAGTGAGCGAACATTCGGACAGCGGATGGTGTTTTTTCGTGTTGTCATTATATTTTGTAAAATTCAATATTAAAATGGCCCCAAAGAAGGTTCAGAGAAAGCGTAGTGGTGAGAAAATGAACAAATATATACATGTGTATCAGACAGAGGGGACAGTGAGAGAGAGAAGAAGGTAGTCGCTGAGTAAAGTCTTTCTTTCGTGCAATTACACCTACAAAATACAACACTATTGAAATAAAGAAGGAAATAATAGACAAATATGAGAGTTATTGTTGTTTCTGGTAGATACATTTGGTGTATGATACAGCACACGTATTGTACTGAGATGTGTGTTTTTTATGTACAGTACTACTGTGTATTGTTGTTTATTATTATGTATTACAGTATTATCTGTTCTATAATTTAAGATTAAGGGAAAATACAGTTGTATATTTAACAAAAAAGACCATTTAAGACATTAGAAAGGCTAGGTAAGGAGGTGGTTTGAGAGGTCTGGCATGGATTAATTCTGTTTACATTATTTCTTATGGGAAAAGTAGGTTTAACTAATGAACATTTTGACTTAAGAACAGCCCTTCGGAACCAATTAAATTCATAAGTCAAAGGTCTACTGTAGTGTTTTTAATAGCAGCAGAGATATAAAAGAGCGAGGCTTATACTATATTACAGTAAAACATGGTGGTGGCAACATCATGCTGTGGGGGTTCTTCTCAGTGACAAGGACAGAGAGTGGTAAGAATTGTTTGAAGGATGAATGCAGTCCAAAAAAGGAGCATTTTTCAGGAATACCTCTATACGAGCACACACAAACTCAGACTAAAGCAACAGTTTCAGTTGAAAGCAACCTTTCAACATGGCAATGACCCCAAGAATACAGCAAAAAGAACAATGGGGTGGCTTCTAGGCATAACTAAATGTCCTTGCACATCTATAGCCCTGACCTAAACCCCATCAAACTTCTGTAGACAGACTTGAAGATGATGGTTCATAGATGCCTGCCATACAGTCTGACAGAACCCCCCCTCAAACAAAGCCAACCATGTCTGTGTGCTGGAGACCAAGGCTGGTAGCACTGGAAATGGGGATTTAAACCAGGACCCCAGTGGTAGTGGGCTATCATAATTTACCATTGTGCCACTCAGCATATTTAAATAAAAACACACAATAAATGTTTAATTTTGCAATGTGTTCCAATAATTCAGACAGTTCATTCATGCAATTCTAATTGGTTGCAGGGTAAATGTAACAAATGTAAAATGCATGTTGTATTATACACTGATCAGCCATAACATTAAAACCGCCTCCTTGTTTCTACACTCACTGTCCATTTTATCAGCTCCACTTACCATATAGAAGCACTTTGTAGTTCTACAATTACTGATTGTAGTCCATCTGTTTCTCTACATACTTTTTTAACCTGCTTTCACCCTGTTCTTCAATGGTCAGGACCCCCACAGGACCACCACAGAGCAGGTATTATTTGGGTGGTGGATCATTCTCAGCACTGCACTGACAATGACATGGTGGTGGTGTGTTAGTGTGTGTTGTGCTGGTATGAGTGGATCAGACACAGCAGCGCTCACTGTCCACTCTATTAGACACTCCTACTTAGAGATGTCAGAGATGATCGCTTATCTATTGCTGCTGTTTGAGTTGGTCATCTTCTAGACCTTCATCAGTGGTCACAGGACACTGCCTACGGGGCGCTGTTGGCTGGATGTTTTTGGTTGGTGGACTATTCTCAGTCCAGCAGTGACAGTGAGGTGTTTAAAAACTCCATCAGTGCTGCTGTGTCTGATCCACTCATACCAGCACAACACACACTAACACACCACCACCATGTCAGTGTCACTGCAGTGCTGAGAATGATCCACCACCCAAATAATACCTACTCTGTGGTGGTCCTGGGAGAGTCCTGACCATTGAAGAACAGCATGAAAGGGGGCTAACAAAGCATGCAGAGAAACAGATGGACTACTGTCAGTAATTGTAGCTTCTATATGGTAAGTGAAGCTGATAAAATGGACAGTAAGTGTAGAAACAAGGAGGTGGTTTTAATGTTATGGCTGATCGGTGTATATCACTGTTTGCTAAAGCTATTTTTGTGCTTTTCTACTTTTACATTGTTTATAAAGTAAGCATTGAAAGATTATTGTGTTCTGAACTAGGCTCAGCACTGCTGACTTGATTACAGACGGTGATTCTTGATTTGCATAGTTGCGTTTAGTGTCCCCAGTGTGCACACTGAACGCTAAAAGCCTAATCTTTCTGCACTCAGTATCACACCCCCGGTATAATTCTGTCTTTTCTTATTATTTCATTTTGTCTCTCTGTAGTTTGTGTGTTGTACACTCAAACGGTGGCCAACAGGGAGTGGAGAGAGGTGAGTGTGCATCATTATTCATCTAAAAGTGATTAAAGTCAGAAGTGCAGAGTAGTGTAATGAGAATAACATTTAGGAAACAATACCTAAAAGTAGTTGAGTGGCAGCAGTCTTGGTTTGAGCTTCATGGGGGCTACAGGCCTGGTCGGGCACTCTGCTGACACAAGGAAAGAAGAGAGATTATACACCGATCAGACATAACATTATGACCACCTTCCTAATATTTTGTTGATCCCCCTTTTGCTGTCAAAACAGCCCTGGCCCATCGAGGCATGGACTCCACTAGACCTCTGAAGTTGTGCTGTGGTATCTGGCACCAAGATGTTAGCATCAGATCCTTTAACTCCTGTAAGTTGTGAGGTGGGGCCTCCATGGATCGGACTTGTCTGTCCAGCACATCCCACAAATGCTCGATTGGATTGAGGTCTGGGAAATTTGGAGGTCAAGTCAACACCTCAAATTCATTGTTGTGCTCCTCAAACCATTCCTGAAGCATTTTTGCTTTGTGGCAGGGCGCTGAAATTATCCTGCTGAAAGAGGCCACAGCCATCAAGGAATACTGTTTCCATGAAAGGGTGTACATGGTCTGCAACAATGCTTAGGTAGGTGGTACGTGTCAAAGTAACATCCATATGGATGGCAGGACCCAAGATTTCCCAGCAGAACATTGCCCAAAGCATCACACTGCCTCCGCCGGCTTGCCTTCTTGCCATAGTGCATCCTGGTTTACTGTGTTCCCCAGGTAAGCGACGCACATGCAGCCCCATACTCAACTGCGATGCACTTTATATTGGCCAGTGGCCAGTGATAGCTCAGTGGTTAAGGTACTGGACTAGTAAACAGAAGGTTGCCGGTTCAAGCCCCGCCACCACCAAGTTGCCACTGTTGGGTCCCTGAGCAAGGCCCTTAACCCTCAATTGCTCATCGTGTTCCGCTCACTGTGTAAGTCGCTTTGGATAAAAGCGTCCGCTAAATGCTGAAAATGTAAATGTAAATGTTTATATTCTGACACCTTTCTATCAGAACCAGCATTAACTTCTTCTGCAATTTGAGCTACGGTAGCTCGTCTGTTGGATCGGACCACACAGGCCAGCCTTCGCTCCCCATGTGCATCAGTGAGCCTTGGCCGCCCATGCGGGTTTACCACTGTTCTCTCCTTGGACCACTTTTGATAGATACTGACCAATGCAGACCGGGAACACCCCACAAGAGCTGCAGTTTTGGAGATGCTCTGACCCAGTCGTCTAGCCATCAGAATTTGGCCCTTGTCAAACTTGCTCAAATCCATTTTTCCTGCTTCTAACACATCAACTTTGAGGATAAAATGTTCACTTGCTGCCTAATATATCCTACCCACTAACAGGTGCCGTGATGAAGAGATAATCAGTGTTATTCGCTTCACTTGTCAGTGGTCATCATGTTATGCCTGGTCGGTATATATACAGGGGTTGGACAAAATAACTGAAACACCTGTCATTTTAGTGTGGGAGGTTTCATGGCTAAATTGGACCAGTCTGGTGGCCAATCTTCATTAATTGCACATTGCACCAGTAAGAGCAGAGTGTGAAGGTTCAATTAGCAGGGTAAGAGCACAGTTTTGCTCAAAATATTGCAATGCACACAACATTATGGGTGACATACCAGAGTTCAAAAGAGGACAAATTGTTGGTGCACGTCTTGCTGGCGCATCTGTGACCAAGACAGCAAGTCTTTGTGATGTATCAAGAGCCACGGTATCCAGGGTAATGTCAGCATACCACCAAGAAGGACAAACCACATCCAACAGGATTAACTGTGGACGCAAGAGGAAGCTGTCTGAAAGGGATGTTCGGGTGCTAACCCGGATTGTATCCAAAAAACATAAAACCACGGCTGCCCAAATCACGGCAGAATTAAATGTGCACCTCAACTCTCCTGTTTCCACCAGAACTGTCCGTCGGGAGCTCCACAGGGTCAATATACACGGCCGGGCTGCTATAGCCAAACCTTTGGTCACTCGTGCCAATGCCAAACGTCGGTTTCAATGGTGCAAGGAGCGCAAATCTTGGGCTGTGGACAATGTGAAACATGTATTGTTCTCTGATGAGTCCACCTTTACTGTTTTCCCCACATCCGGGAGAGTTACGGTGTGGAGAAGCCCCAAAGAAGCGTACCACCCAGACTGTTGCATGCCCAGAGTGAAGCATGGGGGTGGATCAGTGATGGTTTGGGCTGCCATATCATGGCATTCCCTTGGCCCAATACTTGTGCTAGATGGGCGCGTCACTGCCAAGGACTACCGAACCATTCTGGAGGACCATGTGCATCCAATGGCGGTGCCGTGTATCAGGATGACAATGCACCAATACACACAGCGAGACTGGTGAAAGATTGTTTTGATGAACATGAAAGTGAAGTTGAACATCTCCCATGGCCTGCACAGTCACCAGATCTAAATATTATTGAGCCACTTTGGGGTGTTTTGGAGAAGCGAGTCAGGAAACGTTTTCCTCCACCAGCATCACGTAGTGACCTGGCCACTATCCTGCAAGAAGAATGGCTTAAAATCCCTCTGACCACTGTGCAGGACTTGTATATGTCATTTCCAAGACGAATTGACGCTGTATTGGCCGCAAAAGGAGGCCCTACACCATACTAATAAATTATTGTGGTCTAAAACCAGGTGTTTCAGTTATTTTGTCCAACCCCTGTATATATAATGTGTATATATACACACACATTAGCCAGCATAGGTTCGTTATGAGAAAACACTTTTCAGTCAGTATCCTACCCCCTACAGACACAAGACTTTGGGATCTCAGCACTGTTGGTCTAGCGTGTTTTGAATAGTGTAATAAAGCTATTGTAATGCATGTCTGTCTAATAAATACATCATATCAAGTCATTTCTGTATTCCTAACAGTGAGTATTAATTTTAAATACATGTTGCTGTTCACTGTTGTTGTTACCATTTCGCATTTCTGATTGTGATGGATTGTTATTTCATGCAGTTTGGGCGAACAGAGGTCATTGATAACACCTTAAACCCTGACTTTGTCCGAAAATTCATCCTTGACTACTTCTTCGAAGAACGGCAGAACCTACGCTTTGATCTGTGAGTATTAAAATTATGTGAATATGAGTATGACTGTGCTTGTGTGTCAATATTTCTTTATATTTTCCTTGTTTTGGTTAGGTACTAATGTAGGTCATTTGTAGATGTGAAGAGGCATGAAGCAAACATTTGAAAAGCGAGAAATACCTGTTGTAACAGGCAGATTGTGCCTTGTCACTGAGACGGCAGGTGTAGCCCTGTACCTGCAAGAATAGTAAGGAAAAACCCAGTATGCAGGATGCTTAACCAAGGTAGAACAATAATGTGGTTGAAAAGCCATATGAAACTACAAAATAAAGAGTGGCCAACATATCAGAAGTTAATGAAAGAACAAAAAGACAAAATCTGTAGCCTAAAGCAAAGCCCAAGGCGACTGAGTGTAAGGCAAGGCTGGGCAAGTTTATTTATATAGCACCTTGCAACACAACCATGGTTGACCAAAGTGCTGTATAGCTTCAATATATTAAATTTTAGTTAAACTATCAAGAATACAGACAAATAAATATGAGGGATCTTCAAAAAGTTTTTGCACTTTTATATTTTGGTTAGAAATGGTGAGGGCGAGAGGAGTAGTAATTGGTCGTGTCTTAGAGACTGAGAGGGATCTTATAGTCTGGATTTAGTGCCATCTAATTTCCACCTTTTTGGACCGCTCAAAGAAGCTTTAAAGGGAAGAAGATTTTAATGTGATGATGATGTAAAAGCAGCGGTGTATCAGTGGCTACACGCTCAACCAAAAACATATTTTTCTGATGGCATTAAAAAGAAGCGAAAACGCTGGGAAAAATGCATCGGAAGGTGACTATGTAGAAAAGTGATGTCATTTAAAAAGTGTGGAAACTTTTTGAAGAACCCTTGTACAATCATAACAAAAGCATAATTTATAAAACATATTACATAATAAAACAATATTAATTATAATCGCTACACCACTCAACCAGTATTAAACACTTGTCTTTAGCATTGACTTAAAAACTCCCAGTCCTAATCTGGGAAGACAAGTTATTCCATAAAATTGAATCAGCTACTGCAAAGGCTCGATCACCTCTGCTCTTGAGCTTAGACCTTGGTGTTTCTAAAAGCATTAGTTTTTCAGACCTTGGGGCTTTCAGTGGGACAGATAGATGAGATCATTAGTGGAGTAAGCGGTATCACACTCCACACATTTGCACAGAAAAGAGACGTTTGCCCCACATATGCTGTCCCCGGTGTATGTAGGAAAACTTGTGAGGGGACATGCACAACACACACAACTACACTACTTGGTCCACCGATGTGTGATAACTCACATTTTAGAAAAAGGGCAATTAAAAAGAGAGGAGCACAGTATATGCCAGGGTGGCAATTAAAAAGGAATGGAGCAGCTATTCCATTACTGACATGGCCCACATCCAGTGTGGATTCATCTCTGGGGTTCTGCTAAAATGAGTGCAGTTTCTCTACCTCTGGAAGCAGCTTGCCTTCCAGGGTCATTATTCAGTGCTGGCCAAAAAGCGCTTAGGTGTCACTGAAGCACGGACGCCATACAACGCAAAACCAATAAGACAGGAAGCAAAAGCCCAATGAGAATGTATTTAAAAAGCTAACCCAGGTGCAGCATATCACTGCTGATGAAATGCAGAGGCTGTCTGATTAAAGAGACTGCTACAGACAGTCATCTGCACCTCCATGCCTCCTGCCAGCCATTAGTGGCAAGGCAGATGGACATGATTCTGTGATCCATGCCCTCTGCCTATCTCCAGGGCCCATTGCACCTTTGTAATTGTTGATTTCTACTGCTGGCCACCTTATGAATAGTGTTTCTCCAAATCATTCTTCTGTTTTGGGTCTTCAGGCTTCTCAAAGGCTTCTCTAATTGTATCCATATATCTTTATACTGGTTGTCCTTTTCATCTTTTACCTTCAGTTCTTATTATAACTGTATTTTCCAATAAATTGGTTCTTGTTTGGTTATCTGGGCTTAAAGTGAGAGGTTTGATTCGGTCGAGGATCAATTAGTTTGACTTCTTTGCCATCCAATCTCAAAAGTCTTTGCCAGCACCAGAGTTTAAAGGAAATCATTACTGAAGACCTTTTCCAGTTCTTTCATTCTTGACTTTTCAGTCTGTGTTGTATTTCCTGACTGCTGGATCCTTTGTTGTTAATAATTGATCCTAGTAGGCAAAAGCTGTCCACCACAGCTTCTCCATCACTGGCAAAACTAGTGTTTTTGTCCTGTTGTCAGGTCTTCTTTTTAACAAATCTTTTCACTCTGTTCCTGAACTTCAGGGCCCTCAGGTGAATCCTCAGTCAGATTCCTCTAGTCCTGCTTCTCTCATTTATACACCAATCAGCCATAACATTAAAACCACCTCCATGTTTCTACACTCACTGTCCATTTTATAAGCTCCACTTACCATATACAGTGGGGGAAATAAGTATTTGATCCCCTGCTGATTTTGTAAGTTTACCCCCTTACAAAGACTTGAACAGTCTATAATTTTTATGGAAGGTTTATTTTAACAGAGAGAGACAGAATATCAACAAAAAATCCAGAAAAAACATTAAATAAAAGTTATAAATTAATTTGTATTTAATTAAGGGAAATAAGTATTTGATCTCCTACCAACCAGCAAGAATTCTGACCCCCACAGACCGGTTATGTGCCCATGAGGCACACAAATTAGTCCTGTCCCTGTATAAAAGACTCCTGTAACAGAATCAGTTTCTTCCATTCAAATCACTCGACCGCCATGGGCAAGACCAAAGAGCTATCAAAGGACGTCAGGGACAAGATTGTAGACCTGCACAAGGCTGGAATGGGCTACAAGACCATCAGCAAGATGCTTGGTGAGAAAGAGACCACTGTTGGCACGATAATTCGAAAATGGAAGAAATACAAGATCACAGTCAATCACCCTCACTCTGGAGCTCCATGCAAGATCTCACCTGGTGGAGTAAGAATGATTCTGAGAAAGGTGAGGTCAGTCCAGAATTACAGGGGAGGAGCTTGTCAATGATCTCAAGGGAGCTGGGAGCACAGTCACCAAGAAAACCATTAGTACCACACTTCGCCGTAATGGATTGAGATCCTGCAGTGCCCGCAAAGTCCCTCTGCTCAAGAAGGCTCATGTACAGGCCCGTCTGAAGTTTGCCAATGAACACCTGAATGATTCAGAGAAAGCTTGGGAGAATGTGATATGGTCAGATGAGACCAAAATTGAGCTCTTTGGCATCAACTCCACTCGCCGTGTTTGGAGGCAAAGAAATGCCGATGGTGTTCTTGGGGTCATATCCAGCATTTCTCTGCTCCCAGCTCCCTTGAAGTCATTGACAAGCTCCTCCCGTGTAATTCTGGACTGACCTCACCTTTCTCAGAATCATTCTTACCCCACCAGGTGAGATCTTGCATGAAGCTCCAGAGTGAGGGTGATTGACTGTGATCTTGTATTTCTTCCATTTTCGAATTATCGCACCAGTGGTCTCTTTCTCACCAAGCTTCTTGCTGATGGTCTTGTAGCCCATTCCAGCCTTGTGCAGGTCTACAATCTTGTCCCTGACGTCCTTTGATAGCTCTTTGGTCTTGCCCATGGTGGTCGAGAGATTTGAACGGAAGAAACTGATTCTGTGACAGGAGTCTTTTATACAGGGACAGGACTAATTTGTGTGCCTTTTGTGCACATAACCGGTCTGTGGGGGTCAGAATTCTTGCTGGTTGGTAGGGGATCAAATACTTATTTCCCTTAATTAAATACAAATTAATTTATAACTTTTATTTAATGTTTTTTTTCTGGATTTTTTGTTGATATTCTGTCTCTCTCTGTTAAAATAAACCTTCCATAAAAATTATAGACTGTTCAAGTCTTTGTAAGGGGGTAAACTTACAAAATCAGCAGGGCATCAAATACTTATTTCCCCCACTGTAGAAGCACTTTGTAGGTCTACAATTACTGGCTGTAGTCCATCTGTTTCTTTACATACTTTTTAAACCTCCTTTTACTCTGTTCTTCAATGGTCAGGACTCCCACAGGACCACTACAGAGCAGGTATTATTTAGGTGGTGGATGATTCTCAGCACTGTAGATTAGAAAATATAAGCGTAATTGTGCCACCTGACATTTTCTAAATAATAAAATGTATTACCTTTAACAAAAATCTCTAAAACAAAAATGTATTTTTAAAGCTCTAAAACAAATATTGAAGCAGTGAGTACATTTCTAACACAATAATTCATGTTATATTAATTTCATTAAAGTCTTTGTTATATAGACTTTGGAAATGTAATTTGTCATTGTCCCATTTATAGAGGAAACAAGATGTGAAAGTAATATAGATCTGTTTTTCCTCAGGATATCCAAAAGCATTTAATACACACACACACACACACACACGCACACATGCACGCACAGTTGTCAGGTTGAGACTTGCTTGTGCTTGCTGAAGCATATAATACATTGCATCAGAAATTACATTTATGAATTATTAACAATTGTTAGCATTCTCTATCCGACACATGGAACAAAGCAATAAAAGTCAGGCACATCACAAATTCTGGTTCTTATTGCATTTCACAAAATGTCATAACTTTTCTGGAGGTGTTTTAGAGATCTTTTTCTCTCCTCTGGTTTTTTCTTTCCTTTTAATATGTTTCATTTTGAGAATGGTCCATGGGAAAACAACCTGAAATGAAAACGTAGTTTCTTTAGTTGTTTCTGCTTTGTGAGTGACTGCATGCTCTTTCTCTACACAAAAACATTATTTCATTCATCATCTGTTGTACAACCACTGTATCCTAGTCAGGCAACATTTAGTAGATCTAGTTTTGCCTGAGTGCATGTTATTGGACTTGTGGGAGGAAACTGGAGGCTAGAATGTTATCAAAGTCATTTAACTTTGTGGTATGGCCTCATCATTTTTGTTAGTTAGAACTGACCATAGGTAGTTACTTTTCTGTGCCCACATAAATAGCTCTAGTTTCCACAGTAGTGTTTAAGTCCATGTTAAGGTTGTTGACCAACACCAGTTCTAACAGCACCTATCTAATTAATAGCCATAACATTAAAACCACCTCCTTGTTTCTACACTCACTGTCCATTTTATCAGCTCCACTTACCATATAGAAGCACTTTGTAGTTCTACAATTGCTGACTGTAGTCCATCTGTTTCTCTACATACCTATTTAGCCTGCTTTTACCCTGTTCTTCAATGGTCAGGACCCCCACAGGACCACCACAGAGCAGGTATTATTTAGGTGGTGGATGATTCTCAGCACTGCAGTGACACTGACATGGTGGTGGTGTGTTAGTGTGTGTTGTGCTGGTATGAGTGGATCAGACACAGCTGTGCTGCTGGAGTTTTTAAATACCGTGTCCACTCACTGTCCATTCTATTAGACATTCCTACCTAGTTGGTCCACCTTGTAGATGTAAAGTCAGAGATGATCGCTCATCTATTGCTGCTGTTTGAGTTGGTCATCTTCTAGACCTTCATCAGTGGTCACAGAACGCTGCCCACGGGGCGCTGTTGGCTGGATGTTTTTGGTTGGTGGACTATTCTCAGTCCAGCAGTGACTGAGGTATTTAAAAACTCCAGCAGCATTGCTGTGTCTTATCCACTCATACCAGCACAACACACACTAACACACCACTCCAGTGTCACTGCAGTGCTGAGAATGATCCACCACCCAAATAATACCTACTCTGTAGTGCCATTGAAGAACAGGGTGAAAGGGGGCTAACAAAGCATGCAGAGAAATAGATGGACTACACTCAGTAATTGTAGAACTACAAAGTGCTTCTATATGGTAAGTGGAGCTGATAAAATGGACAGTGAGCGTAGTACAACCCCTGGCAAAAATTATGGAATCACCACTCTTGGAAGATGTTCTGTCAATTGTTTAATTTTGTAGAAAAAAAAAAAATCACAGACATGCCACAAAACTATCATTTTTCAAAATGTCAACCTTCTGGCATTAAGAAACAATAAAAAAAAAGAAACAAATATAATAGTTGTGGTCAGTCACAATTGCTTTTTTTAGATCAAGTAGAGGAAAAAAATATGGAATCACTCAAATCTGAGGAAAAAATTATGGAATCACTCTGTAATTTGCAGTTTAAAAACAAAACATCTGCAGCAGATTAGATTTGCTAATTATTCTTCAGTTTAAAAAGAGTGCTTACACCTCGGAGAGCTGTTGCACAAAGCAGATTGTCATGAATCATGGTTCCAACACAAGATATGTCAGTTGAAACAAATGAGAGGATTATAAAACTCCTTCAAGAAGATAAATCATTGTGGAATGTCGCAAAAGATGTTGGTTGTTCCCAGTAAGCTGTGTTTAAAATCTGGACCAAGTACAAACAAAATGGGAAGGTTGTAAAAGGGAAGCACTGGTAGACCAAGTAAGACATCAAAGCATCAAGATAGAAAACTTAAAGCAATATGTCTTGAAAACAGAAAATGCACAACAAAACAAATGAGAAACAAGTGGCCGGAAAGTGGAGTCAATGTCTGTGACTGAACTGTAAGAAATCACCTAAAAGAAATGGGATTTACATACAGAAAAGCCAAACAAAGCCACCATTAACACCTAAAAAGAAAAGAACAAGGTTAAAGTAGGCTAAAGAAAAGCAATCGTGGACTGTGGGTGACTGGATAAAAGTGATCTTCAGTGATGAATCGCGAATCTGCATTGGGCAAGGTGATGATGCTGGAACTTTTGTTTGGTGTCTGTCCAATGAAATTTATGAAGATAACTGCCTAAAGAAAACATGTTAATTTCCACAGTTGTTGATGATATGGGCCTGCATGTCGGGTAAAGGCACAGGGGAGATGGTCTTCAATAAATGCCAAAGTCCACATTGAAATTTTGGACGCTTTTCTTATTCCATCAGTTGAAAGGATGTTTGGTGATGATGACTTCATTTTTCAAGATGATAATGCATCTTGCCATAGGGCAAAGGACGTGAAAACTTTCCTTCAAGAAAACATATAATGTCAATGGCATGGCCTGCAAATAGTCCGGATCTCAATCCATTTGAAAATCTCTGGTGGAAATTGAAGAAAATGGTCAATGACAAGGTTCCAACCTGCAAAGCTGATCTGGCAACAGCAATAAGAGACAGTTGAAGGCAGATTGATGAAGAATACTGTTTGTCATTAGTTAACTCCATGCCTCAGAGAGTTTAAACCATTATAAAAGCCAGAGGTGGTGCAACAAAGTAATAATGGTGCAGTGTTTTCTAATGATTCCATAATTTTTTCCTCAGATTTGAGTGATTCCATATTTTTTTCCTCTACTTGATCTAAAAAAAAGCAATTGTGACTGACCACAACTATTATATTTGTTTCTTATTTTATTGTTTCTTAATGCCAGAGGGTTGACAGTTTGAGAAATGATAGTTTTGTGGCATGTCTGTGATTTATTTTTTTTCTACAAAATTAAACAATTGAAAGAACATCTTCCAAGAGTGGTGATTCCATAATTTTTGCCAGGGGTTGTAGAAGCAAGGATCCTCCTTTTGTACTCAATCATGATTCCCTCATGTGTTACCAATTTATCTGCTTATTGTGGGATGCTGTAACTTGAATATTCTATAAACATTTTACTCTTATATTGTGTCTGACTTTTTGTAGTGTGTTGTAGGCATCAAATTCTAAATGTGTTTATATTTACAAAGCACAATGAAGTTGATCAGTAAAGCATTTCTGGAAGTAGGGGTTGTACAACATGAACAGATTAATGGCACCGATGCCAACATCATTTGATTAGTTTGACCTTAAATTTAAATAGTCCTTTTTTGTTTGTTTACCTCCATCAAGGAAAAAAAATCCACAGTTATTTCTGGCATGTTGTTTTTTTCTGAGATATGTGTAAGGAGTCACTGGATTGTTCAGGTGCTTAACAGAAGCAGCTGGCCCTGTCTAAAAGAAAAACGGACTGGAAGTCACGTCCATGCTGCCTTTTTTTTATAACAAGCCTTTCTGTTCAGGAGAAAGAGAGGTCCTCTCTCACCAGAGTCAACGTTTAATTTTCTGAACAAAAACTTGTAATAGACTGAAAGGCTTTACTTTGAATATTGAATGAAAGTGCTGGCATCAGACTTTTTTAAATTAAATATGACAGTAACACTGAGTGCGCCAAACTGTGCTTTTTATTTAAATTACTGCTTAATTTGTTCTTGCGTTAGTATTACATTATTATTACATTTATTCAGCAGGCTGCGAAAGTTTAGACTTTTAGACTAACTTACTTTTTATTTCTAAGTTTCTATTTCATTCTCCATGAAAATGTTTTTTACCCACCACGTACCTTCCCCTCCTTAATCTTTAATGACTTCTAAGCTCAAGTCTTTTAAGTAAGGACCTGTCTGTTTAGCATAAACCAGAAGCTGGGTGGATTAATGCAAAGATGTTCATAAGTCACAAAATATGAGTCAGAGACAAGTCACGAGTCTTTAGGCTAGAGTCCGAGTCAAGTCACGAGTCTTTAGGCTAGAGTCCGAGTCAAGTCACGAGTTTTTAGACTAGAGTCTGAGTCAAGTCACGAGTCAATATAATATACACAAAACATATATTGGAAATGTAGCGTAGAAATAAACAAATAATATGTAAGTTCAGATAAAAAACAACAACAGATTAGCAACTGTATTTTGCCGTTTTACTTAGTGCCTTTACTTTCCTAGTCATTGTGCAAATGAATGTAATTTCCGTAACAAGAACGTACCAGTTAAAAGCTTAAACTGATACGTTTTGTTATTATTGCAAAACAAAAGCGTGAGATAAATCACGACACAGCAAAAAAAAATCATAACCACTGCTTACCTTAGCTTATGTTCTTCCAGATGCTATTAAATTTAGAACCATGTGTCCCATTAGGAATATAATCCATTATTTTGTAAATGTGTGCTTATAATTAAAAACCTCAAAATTTTTCCCGGTTGTGAAGTAAAACACTAACTCGTTAAAAAGCCAATCAAGCGTTTCATTGTCACATCATCTGTGTGATGCAAACTGAATAAATGCAAATAACAGCATTTGTTACAAAAAATTACAATCAGAGGGTCTGATTGGTTCAGAAAGCGGTCTTTCAACCATTAGTGCCAATTCTGAAGCGTTTAATTTACCCCAGTTGTTCCTGTGAAGTGCACTACAAAGGGTATTCCACCATTTTAAGTGAGATTCCAATCTAAAGGTAACGAAAAAGTTCAAATGAAGTGAACTTCAAACTGTGTAGGGAGTAGGAAGCGACGCTTCATCACTACACCGGAAGCTGGCTGTAACATTTACACATTCGCTTATTAGAGGGCAGAATATTTATAATAATAATAATTATATATATATATAATTGTCACACGTAACTAATGTTAACACATCTTGACACTAGCGACTTTTTTTGTTGTTCACGAGTCATTTTTTGCAAGTCATGAGTCGAGTCAGAGTCATTTGAAACGAGTCCGAGTCGAGTCTGAAGTTGCTGTGTGTGCGACTTACGTGCGACTCGACTCGCGTCCCCATCTCTGGATTGATGCCGAAGGTAGTTTAGACGACAGCCCAAATGATCAAGGATTTAGATTTAGATTTATGCCTACAATTATGCCTGGGTCTGCACTGCTCTACAGAAATTTCTATAATTTCTCAGTTAACAATCAGGTAGTTTTTGGTAAGCTTGTAATTTAAAAAATATTTTGTGTATTATACATTACCGCATCTGAGTTGGATCTGTATGAAAGACTGTTTGTTGACCTTTCTTTGTGACAAGGCAAGCTGTTTTGTTATTAGCCTTGGGTGTGTGGCTGAAGCCCTGCGATGGAAATAACTCCCTATGCAGTTTGTGTTCATGACCCACAACGACCCTGACTGGGTCTATGAAAACCTTGACCCTGGCTATGAAACCCTTTCTCATTTATAGGTCTGGCTATAACTCTCATTACATATTAATCTCATTTTTACTTTACACTGATCAGCCATAACATTAAAACCACCTCCTTGTTTCTACACTCACTGTCCATGTTATCATGTTTCTCTACATGCTTTGTTAGCCCCCTTTCGTGCTGTTCTTTAATGGTCAGGACTCTCCCAGGACCACTACAGAGCAGGTATTATTTAGGTGGTGGATCATTCTCAGCACTGCAGTGACATGGTGGTGGTGTGTTAGTGTGTGTTGTGCTGGTATGAGTGGATCTGACACAGCAATGCTGATGGAGTTTTTAAATACCTCACTGTCACTGCTGGACTGAGATTAGTCCACCAACCAAAAATATATCCAGCCAACAGCGCCCTGTGGGCAGCGTCCTGTGACCACTGATGAAGGTCTCTAAGATGACCAACTCAAACAGCAGCAATAGATGAGCGATCATCTCTGACTTTACATCTACGAGGTGGACCAACTAGGTATGAGTGGACGGTGAGTGGACAGGGCATTTTAAAACTCAATCAGCATTGCTGTGTCTGATCCACTCATACCAGCACAACACACACTAACACACCACCACCATGTCAGTGTCACTGCAGTGCTGAGAATGATCCACCACCTAAATAATACCTGCTCTGTGGTGGTCCTGTGGGTGTCCTGGCCATTGAAGAACAGGGTAAAAGCAAGCTAAAACAGTATGTAGAGAAACAGATGGACTACAGTCAGTAATTGTAGAACTACAAAGTGCTTCTATATGGTAAGTGGAGCTGATAAAATGGACAGTGAGTGTAGAAACAAGGGGGTGGTCTTAATGTTATGGTTGATCAGTGGATTTAACAAATGGCACATTTTGCTCAGCTCAATGATTTATATTGTCCATTAGACTGCAGTAAATAATAATTCATAATAAAATAAAGCCCTGAACTTGGAAAAATATCAATTTATTGGCGTATTTTTAGGACCAGTCCCAGACATGCTGCAAGTAAGTGACATAATTTAAGATTGGTGTAAACAAGAAAAACAAAAAATGAAGAAATGTTTTCCAAGCACAGCATACTACTTTCTAAAATGTATGGTAAAATGGATTGACACAGCGACAGTGGTTACTTGTAAATAACAGAACTTTGTATGCCACAGCCATAGCTGAGACTGCTGTAGAATATAATTATCTGGGATTATTTTACTTTATTTTATAGTGGTGTGTCTGAAACTTGTGTGATTTTGAGAAAATGCCTGACAGCAGTCAATACACTGTTTTACATCAGAAACAAAACCCAAACATTATTTGCTTAATAAAGTTCTTATTCTGCAAAGGTGCTTCTTTTGGCCATGGTGCTCAAACTTTTGTACACAACTAGGATCCATTTATACATTACTTTTTACTTTCTGCATTATCCTGGTCAGAATTATGGTGTGTACAGCTTTACCTGGTAACATTGGACCACACAGTAACACTAAGCACAAGGTAAGCATACACCCTGGACAAGGTGCCACTTGCCACATGTCTGTTTTTGGCATGTGGAGGGGAACCAGAGATTAATCCACACTAACATTGGAGAACATACCAAACTTATAACATAGAATGTTAATGAGAATTGAACCAAGGCCGCATATAAAAGACTCTCTAAAGACTGAGTTTTACAGTGAAAGTGCACTGATAGGTGGGGGAGATTGTTCTGTGTTATATTGATAAACTAGAATATTCTGCACATGAGTGCCTTTGACTGAGTTTCTTGTCTTTCTCTGCAGGTATGACCTCGACTCAAAGAGTGAAAACCTCTCCAAACATGTAAGTGTGTGTAAGTGTGTGATGCTGAATTATACTGTGTGTGGGTGTGTGTGTGTGTGTGTTTTGGATCATGTCTTTGTGATGCTGTTGAATGTCCATGATTGTCTTTTTTATTGTCAGACACTGAGTGGTCAATGAATATAAATGAAGATGCAGCAGATTTCTAGGATTTACTGGGTCATAAATTGGGCTCACTTAAATTCCCTGAATACATCTGAAGGATTGATGAAGGACTCATTAAAATAAAAAAGCTGTTTTTTCTATTCTATTGTCCTTGTTTGATTAAGCTTTGTTTTGTCCTAAAGCTTTTAAATCAACCATGGATTATGATGGTGCAGGACAACATATTGTCAGATGTTGATAGTTTCTGATCAACAGTGCTATAGGCTCTTTTTTCTCCCCAGAGTGTAAATGGCATTGACTAACTGAGAATTTTTCACTATTTAAATAATGACTTAACATCTGCATGTCTTAAGGGGAAAAAGCTGGATGAAGAAGAACATTTGTATTTATTTCACATACATATACACTGATCAGCCATAACATTAAAACCACCTCCTTGTTTCTACACTTACTGTCCATTTTATCAGCTCCACTTACCATATAGGAGCACTTTGTAGTTCTACAATTACTGACTGTAGTCCATCTGTTTCTCTGCATGCTTTGTTAGCCTGCTTTCACCCTGTTTTTCAATGGTCAGGGCCACCACAGAGCAGATATTATTTAGGTGGTGGATCATTCTCAGCACTGCAGTGACACTGACATGGTGGTGGTGTGTTAGTGTGTGTTGTGCTGGTATGAGTGGATCTGACACAACAATGCTGATGGAGTTTTTAAATACTGTGTCCACTCACTGTCCACTCTATTAGACACTCTTACCTAGTTGGTCCACCTTGTAGATGTAAAGTCAGAGATGATCGCTCATCTATTGCTGCTGTTTGAGTTGGTCATCTTCTAGACCTTCATGAGTGGTCACAGGACGCTGCCCATGGGGCGCTGTTGGCTGGATATTTTTGGTTGGTGGACTATTCTCAGTGCAGTGACAGTAACAGTTAAAAACTCCATCAACGCTGCTGTGTCTTATCCACTAATACCAGCACAACACACACTAACACACCACCACCAAGTCAGTGTCACTGCAGTGCTGAGAATAAGCCACCACCCAAATAATACCTGCTCTGTGGTGGTCCTGACCATTGAAGACCATTGTACTTGAATTAATGGTTAAAATGGTACTGCAAAAGTCACTCACTCACTTTCTTAACCGCTTATACAATTAGGGTTGCGGGGCGCCAGTCCATCGCACACACACACATTTACAATTGAGAACATGCAAACTCCGCACAGCAAGGACCCGGACCACCACCCCGCCTGGGGATCGAACCCAGGACCTTCTTGCTGTGAGGCGACAGTGCTACCCACCGAGCCACCGCAGAGTACTTACTGCAAAACATTTAGGGTTGGTTTCCCAGACAGGGATTAAGGCTAGTCCAGGACTACATTTTGCTTTAAATGGAGAATCTCCATTCAAAATGCTGTGTAGTAGGACTAGGCTTAATCCCTGTCTGTGAAACCAACCCTTAGAGTAACATGTTGAAATAGGCATGTTATTATGACAGAATAGTTGCATATTTTGTGATTATTAGCCTAAGCAGTAAGATTGAGGTTGAAGTTGTTTAATGTGTATTGAGGTCTGACAGGGCTGTGGGTTTGCCAGTACTAACGTAAGTTCATGTTTATATTAGTTAATTGTTATTTGCAATATGATTATTCTTTTTGTCCATTCCACAGTCCTGTCTTTTGTATATCTATCTGTGCAACAAGCTAGTTTTAAATCCCTCAGAGTATGATACACTCGCTTATATGCAATGGAACTACAAGGAGACTCTGGGGATACACTGATGCAGAATGTAGTAGAAAATAACATAAGGCATAAAAAACCATCGCTCAGTCAGCAGGCTAAGTATTTTAGTGGTCTTGTATGACCTGCCAGTAAAGCAGTGTTTTAATTAGCTGCATGGTCCATAAATTCAAAAGCATTTACTGGTTCAAGCCAAAGCCCTACATTACCATAGAGCCTATGGGACCTGAGGCAACAGCTTGTAAAGTTGGTCCTATTTAGAAACTGGTTTCTGGTCATTGGCTGTGTGAGGTTTTTTTTGCATTTTGTTTTTAAGTTTGTCCTTAAAAGCTGTCTTCCTGTAGTGCTTAAATTTTTTGCCCAATTATTTGAATACCCATGCATAGAGGTTGAGTAGTATGACTTCAGTATTTTTGGATTCATGTGTACTGTTTGTCTTTTTGTTCTTTAGAATGCTCCTCTTGTGGTTTAACTTTTGATCTACTTTTACTTATTTTTTCACTTTCCATTTTCTTTTTAAATTAGATAGATTCAACTTTATTGTCATTGCTCAGTACAGGTACAAGGCAATGAAATGTAGTTAGCATCTACCAGAAGTGCAAATAGTAGCATTGTGCAAAAAAACAGAGAATATTAGTAACATATACCTATGATTAATATGAATATAAAGTTATAACTAACTATAGCTATTTACATATATGAAATTATATCTAGGTACATAGTACTATATACATAATAGCAATAATAACAATAAGCATATTAATAAAAAAATTAATATGTATTATAATAATAACAGTAATAATAATAATAAGGATTAGTTAGGTATATATTAGTAATAACAATACTAGTAATAAAGGATGAGTAAATAGTTACTATACAGCTGTAACTATAACTATGGTGGATGGTGAAAAAAATATATAACTATACATATATAATAATAATATAATATATAATAATATATATATTATATATATACAGTATATAATATATATATAATAATATATATATATAATAATATATATAATAATATATAATAATAATATAATAACATATAATATAATAATAATGATTAGTTTTGTGACTTTCTTTGGATTTATATACTATTTTTGGACTATCTGTGTAGGCTGCTCTTTAAGTTGCCATTTCCTTGGTGCGCCAGATACCTGGGTGTCTACACAGACTTGATTGTCTAGGGGAGTTGACCGAACAGCCTAGCTATTGGGAGGTGCTCTTGTCAGTTAGCTTTCAGTGCTGGTCCGAAGTCTGAATACTAATATGCTTCTCTAGTTTTGCCTTAATGAGTCACTACAAGTAGCATGAGTTGGTCCCAGCAGCCCATTCAGGTTACACAGGTAGTCCAGCTCCTCCAGAATGGCACATCCATGTGTGCTGTTGCAAGAAGGTTTGCTGTTTTTCCCAGGACATTTTTAAGAGCATGGAAGAGATATTATGACACAGGCCGTTACACAAGGAGAGCAGGACAGTGCACTCTCACCTTTGTGTGAAAAGAAACAGAAGGAGCCCTGCCAAAGCCCTACAAACTGATCTCCAGCAAGCTACTTGTGTGCAAATTTCTGATAAAACTATCAGAATCAGACACCATGAGGCACCCCATTTACAGATGAGAGCCGGATTACTCTGAGCACATGTGACAGATGTGAAAGAGTTTGGAGATGCTGTGGTGAATGTTATGCTGCCTGCAACATTATCAAGCATGAGGTGGTGGGTCAGTGATGGTCTGGGGAGGCATATCCTTGGAGGGTTGCACAAAACTTTATGTGATAGCCAACGGTACCCTGACTGCTGTTAGATACCGAAATGAAATCCTTACACTGGTGCAATGGGCCCTGGGTTCCTCCTGGTGCAGGACAAAACACGGCCTCATGTGGCCAGAGTGTGTAGGCAGTTCCATTGATGATGAAGGCATTGATACCATTGACTGACCCTTACATTCCCCATACCTGAATACAATAAAGAACCTCTGTGACTTTATGTATCAGTGCATCTAACGCCACCAAGTAGCACCACAAACTGTCCAGGAGTTTACTGAGTGCATACAGGCATGTGGGGCCATACACACTACTGAGTCACATTATGAGTTGCCATGATGAAATTCATGCAGACTGGATCAGCCTGTGATTTCAATTTTTTTATTTGATTTTCAGCGTGATTTTGAATCCAGGTCTCAGTGGGTTGATGATTTAGTTTTTCAATGACTGTTGTTATGTCATTTTGCTTTTTTGCAAATTACACAATTCATATCAGTAAGGAATTTTAACTTGAGTCTTTCATACATCAAAATCCGATGTGTGACTTAAGTGCTCCCCTAATTTTGAGTGGTGTATTTCATAATCTTGTGAAAAAACCTTTCCCAAAGAGTGGATAGTTTCTGTTTCCATATTTCTGCTCAAACTTCCATCCAGTCAAATAGCATTTGCAGCGTGGTTTAAATAACAGGCACTAGAGATGCTTTGTAAGATGTTATGTGCGTGGTTGGAGGGACTGAGGCACATAATAAACCTTAATCTGTTTTTATTGTTTCTGAAAATAACACACTTGTGTCTAGAGCAATACTCAATAACATCCACATCTCTATATTGCGGTGTTGCAGAACTATAAAGCTTGCTCTCTCAGTGCTGTTTTTGTTCTGAGTGAAGTGTGTCCCTAGGGAGAGTAGATTTACCTGCCAAGCTTTTTGTCTTCTCAGTGGAGCAGAACTCCGGGCATTACGAGCTGACTCAGTGGAAATAATTGCAGAGGCTTCTACATTCTGCTGTTACACATCCGCAATCAAAGGCGAAAGCGCTTCATCAGTTGTTAGAAAGATTAGTTTAATGAAGCAGCGATCTCAAATAATTATCTAGATGAATGGTAACATTAGCATCTCAGAGTCCCATGTGAGTGGCACTTAATCACAAATGCCAAGAAAGTAGTGTGATTCAGCCTTCTGCCAAGTAATGCAAGGTATGTATAGGGCTAGATGGACTAGAATCCTAGAGTATATGTGTTTTAGCCTCACCAATTATTAAGAGGTGTATTTTTATAATAAATTATGTGCTTCCAAATGTGTGGAAGAAAACCTGAGGGCTCTTTTGTTCATCAGCATGTGCACTAAATGAGGTCAACAAGTGCATAATTGGTGAGTCTGGTGTGAAGGAACACCACTAAAAATCTTGTAAAAACACTCACCCAAATGAATAGAGCCTGTTGTCAATACAAATGATGATCCATGTTGAAGCCTATGATGTTGGATGGATGTCCAACAAGCACATTTTGACTATCCACATCCTGTCGCATAGGACATGGTCTTTGTCATGTATGTTGACCATCTCACTGTATACTTTTTGTATCTCAAACATGTTTGGGCCCCATAAAATCATTTATGCCAGCTTATTCAGTTTTGATCCAAGTAGGGTGGCCAGCTGTCCGGCTTTAGGTCGGACAGTCCGGGTTTTCAGCTGCCAGTCCGCTGCCCATGCAACGCTAGGACGGACACTTAAAAATCCTCCTTTTGGAGTAAGCTGGTTACATTTTAGATCAATATTATCTGTCATTGGCTCAGGTACATGTCAAAACAAATGCTTTGTATTTCATTGGTTTAACAGCCTCATGTATCTATAAACTAAAAATGTTTGAGGTTTCGCTTTAGTTTAAATTACTGAACGAATATTTAGTGGCATTACAATTGTTTCCGAGATCTGTGTTGCATGGAGTCAACTTCTGGCACCTCTGAACAGGTATTCCAGTCCAGGATGATTAGACGACATTCCACAGTTCTTCTGCAATTTTGGGTTTTGCCTCAAAAGAACGCATTTCAGATATCAGAACACAAGTTCTCTCTGGGATTGAGGTCATGGGATTGGGCTGGTCACTCTATTACCTCAATCTTGTTTGTCTGTAACCAAGATGTTTTGGGTCATTGTCATGTTGAAACACCCATTTTAAGGACATTTCTTCTTCGACATAGGGCAACATGATCTCCTCAAGTATTCTGATATATTTAAATTGATCCATGATCCCTCGTATGTGATAAATAGGTGTAACACCATGGTATGAGAAACATCCCATATCATCATTTTGTGCCACCATGCTTTACTGTCTTCACAGTGTACTTTGGCTTGAATTCAGTGCTCAAGGGGCGTCAGACATACTGTCTACTGCCACTAGACCAAAAAAATACAATTTTGCTTTCACCAGTCCACAAAATGAGCCATTTCTCTTTGGACCAGTCAATGTGTTCCTTGGCAGATTTGAACCCATTCAGGACACGTCTTTTTCTTAACAACGGGACTTTGCAAGGAGTTCTTGCTGGTAAATTGGCTTCACTTAATCATCTTCTGTACTCACTGGTAACTTCAGATGTTCCTTGATCTTTCTGGAGGTGATCACTGGCTTAACCTTTGCCATTTTGGCTATTCTTTGATCCAATTGAACAGTAGTTCCACGCTTCCTTCCGTATCTTTCAGGTTTTGGTCGTCACTTCAAGGCATTTGAGATCATTTTAGCTGAGCAGGCTATAATTTGCTGCACTTCTCTGTATGTTTTTTCCCTCTACTATCAACTTTTTAATCAAAGTACTCAGAACTTCAGAACAATGTCTGGAACAACCCATTTTACCCAGTATTTCAAAAGGAAATGTGCTATGACCAACCTGTGCAACATTTGCCAACCCTCCTACCTTAAATAAGGGCCAAAATTGACACCCGTTCTTCTGCAGAATGAATGACTTCACCAACTGAACTCCTCACTGCTATTATTTTGAACAACCCCCTTTCAATCAATGCTTCGATTACTCAGAATGAGCAGCATGCATGTCCTAATTGTTGGGTTTGTTTTCATTACTCTACTACACTTTCAAGTAAAATTTTTGCTATGTGGAAAAATCTTTTCTACTAAAAACAGAGATTAATCAGGTCAATGGTGTTGGACTGCTATTTTTTTGAACACCACTGTATTAGGCAGCAAGTGAACATTTCTCCTCAAAGTTGATGTGTTAGAAGCAGGAAAAATGGGCAAGTGTAAGGATTTGAGCCAGTTCGACAAGAGCCAAATTGTGATGACTGGGTCAAAGCATCTCCAAAACTGCAGCTCTTGTGGGGTGTTCCCGGTCTGCAGTGGCCAGTATCGATCAAAAGTGGTCCAAGGAAGGAACAGTGGTAAACCGGCGACAGGGTCATGGGCAGCCAAGGCTCATTGATGCATGTGGTGAGCGATCCAACAGACGAGCTACTGTAGCTCAAACTGCTGAAGAAGTTAGTGCTGGTTCTGATAGAAAGGTGTCAGAATACACAGTGCATCACAGTTTGCGTATGGGGCAGCATAGCCGCAGACCAGTCAGTTAGGAAGGTGGTCATAATGTTATGCCTAATCGTGTATGACCCCCCATGGTCCAAACTTATGGACACATCCTGATCTGATCATGTGTCTTTGTGTGTGTGTGTGTGGCTGTGTGTCCATACTTTCAGGACTTTTTGGGTCAAATATACTGTACTCTGGGAGAAGTGGTTGGCTCTCCTGGCAGTCGTATGGAGAGACCACTCATGTGAGTATTGCTTTTAAGTTCTCACTCCAGCACTTCCATTTCTCTTTCCTTTCAAATCTGAGATCACATCCTCCAGGCAATGTGTCTGACTCTGATGTCATTCTTTCTGAGCTAAAATTTCATCCTAATCAGACATTGTTTGTACCCTGAATTTTTTATGTGGTAATGCATGAGTCAGGGCATTCTGACTTACTTTGACTCATTTATTCATTAACTGATTTATTTATAATTCAGCAACAAGAAAACACATTCTTTACTGTCATAAAATCTCATTTACGCAACGGTCTAAAAAAGATCTCCGTTCATCTAATTATCACACCAGTACTATGGGGATATCCATTCATTTATGTACATAGATATGTATTTATTAATTTATTTAGCTAGATAGTTAGTAGGGTGGTGTAAAATTAATATATTCGAGAATTACTACATGCATTTAAAATAATAATATTCTAGCATTTTGTTTTACTTTATCTACCATTGTAACATTTACCAAAGACAATAATTGCCATGCTTCTCTGTACTAATGAGTGAATAAAAGCATGTAAAATAATATGAACTATCTAAGCTAAACTACACATTTTTATAATTGTTTATAATTAATAGCCCACTAAGAATATGAAGTTGTATACTGATAAAGGATATAGATTATAGACATGGATATAGAAATTAGTATATTTCCCATAGTATTTTTTTTTTCAATAACTAGCTCAAACTACAGTCTCTATGATTAATACAATGTAATATTTATTTGAGTGAAACATTGTTAAAAGCATACACAATTTATGTCTTGCATTTTACTGACCACCACTAAACTGGCCATAGACTTACGTACTATGAGTTTTGAGTAAATGGTTGCTCCACTATTATTTAAGCAAAATATATATTGTCAATGTTATTCACACCATAACATTAAAACCACCTCCTTGTTTCTACACTCACTGTCCATTTTATCAGCTCCACTTACCATATAGAAGCACTTTGTAGTTCTACAATTACTGACTGTAGTCCATCTGTTTCTCTACATGCTTGGTTAGCCCTGTTTCATGCTGTCCTTCAATGGTCAGGACTCTCCCAGGACCACTACAGAGTAGGTATTATTTGGGTGGTGGATCATTCTCAGCACTGCAGTGACACTGACATGTTGGTGGTGTGTTAGTGTGTGTTGTGCTGGTATGAGTGGATACGACACAGCAGTGCTGATGGAGTTTTTAACACCTCACTGTCACTGCTGGAATGAGAATAGTGCACCAACCAAAAACATCCAGCCAACAGCGCCCTGTGGGCATCGTCCTGTGACCACTGATGAAGGTCTAGAAGATGACCAACTTAAACAGAAGCAATAGATGAGAGATCGTCTCTAACTTTACATCTACAAGGTGGACCAACTAGGTAGGAGTGTCTAAGAGAGTGGGCACGGTATTTAAAAACTCCAGCAGCGCTGCTGTGTCTTATCCACTCATACCAGCACAACACACACTAACACACCACCACCATGTCATTGTCACTGCAGTGCCGAGAATGATCCACCATCCAAATAATACCTGCTCTGTGGTGGTCCTATGGGGGTCCTGTCCATTAAAGAACAGGGTGAAAGCAGGTAAAAAAAGGTATGTAGAGAAATAGATGGACTACAGTTAGTAATTGTAGAACTACAAAGTGCTTCTATATGGTAAGTGGAGCTGATAAAATGGACAGTGAGTGTAGAAACCAGGAGGTGTTTTTAATGTTATGGCTGATTAGTGTATTATGCTGTATAGATGCATTAGATAGAGTTTAGTTTAAAAGATCCTGGAGTGTTTCTGTAAACTACAGGAACCAAATTTATATCCATGCTCATATCCATATCCATATCCATACTCAACAATTTCCAGTTTGTTTATCACATCCAACTTGATTAGAACATGACTGTTTTTATTTATTTCATTTAGTTTAGCACAGTCTAAAGTCACTCCTGCAGACCATATTGAAAGTGGTTGTGAATTGTGTATGCATGTAGGCTTCGTATTAAAGATAAACCACAAAGGTCTGATCACTTCAGTAGCTCAGAATTAGAAGCACTAAGTCATGATGTCACGAATGGGGGCTAAGGCGAGACAGAAGGGGCGGACACACACGCAGAGATGCAAACAAACTAAGAATTTATTAGAAACATAGCTAGTAACGAGAACTAAACACAACCTGGAGCTTAGGAGCATGGCTAAACTGGCGCTTAGGAGCATGGCTAAACTGGCGCTTAGGAGCATGGCTAAACTGGCGCTTAGGAGCATGGCTAAACTGGCGCTTAGGAGCATGGCTAAACTGCCGCTTAGGAGCATGGCTAAACAGGCGCTAGGAACATGGCTAAACAGGCGCTAGGAACATGGCTAAACAGGCGCTAGGAACATGGCTAAACAAGAGCTAGGAACATGGCTAAACAAGAGCTAGGAACATGGCTTAACATGACCAGAGCCACACGGAGCCACACGGAGCCACACGGAGCCACACGGAGCCACACGGAGCCACACCAAAATAGAAGTCCAATAGTGCCCAAAGTCTGCACAAAAGCTGCCTCCTTAAATAAGGAGCAGCTGGAGATAATTAGTCCACATGAACCAATCAGGGTGTGGCATGAGACAGAGTGTGTGCTGGTGAGGGGCGTGGCACACAGGAGCACACAGAGGGTTCAAGTGTGACACATGAAGAGGCATCTCTGATTTTCTCTACCTCTCCGAGTCTTACTGCCTTACTCTCATTCTCAAGAGGTGCATGTGTGAGTTGTGAGATAATTTAAGAGAGTGCTTCCTCTGTGCTTGAACCAAATGAGGTAGTGCATATCCAAACCAAATTACAGGGCTTCAATTATTTAGTTTAGGGCTTCGGTTCAACCCATTTTATCATCCACATATTCCAGACAACTACTTAGCAAAATTGAAACAACCACTCAAAGAAGGGCCTAACTTGTCTAATCATTTTTTAAAGTCTTTTTTTTGCTGGTGTTGTGCCAGTGTTCTGCCACCCAAAACAGTGCACAGAATCTACTGGAATATTTTAACTTTTAAGGGTACCAATTCAAGTGGTAGATCTTGCAAAGAAAAATATTTTCTGTTGAAGCTCTATCATTTTGGACACATTATGTAAAGAACCAGTTCATTGGAATAGTCAGTTGTGCTTGGAAGAGATGAAGGTGAAAGAGGACGGGCAGCAAGAAACAAATAAAAAGAACAATGAACAAGTCATTTAGAAGCCTGAAGACCCAAACTGAAGACAGCATATTGGGGAGAAACACTATCCATATGACCTCCAGAAGTCTGAATCGACTTGATGGCTCTTAAAAATAATAATCACAAAAAGAAACATTTTCAGACTTAAAATGCAGCTTGATTTAATGTATGAAATGAAAACTAGCTTGATTTAATGTAACACATTACCTTGTCAATTTAATAATGTAGTTAATAGTCAACACTTTTACTGAAATATTTGTGTATAAGCTGTTTTAATGACTTAGCAAGAATAAACTGCACATCTCTGTGTACATTATTATAGTGTAGTAAAAGATATTAAATCAAAGAATCAATTAAAACAACTCAGATATTAGGCAAACACAAATAATTTCTGAAAACAACTCCTGAACAAAGTTTCACTACCGTCTTGTAGTCTTAGAAGAATATGGGTTTGGCTTAAATTCTTAGTGATATGTGTGGTGTAAATCTAACAGCAACAAGATAACACCACCCCCACTGTAAAATGTGGTGGTGGTAGCAGCATGTTATATGATGACTTTAAGCAGCTGGTACTGAAACCTTGTCAGAATTTATGAAAAAATGAATACTAAACAATACAAAAATGCTTTGGAAAAAAGCCCTTTACCCTCCATACGAATGATTACATTGGGGTGGCAGCTTGTTTTTGGCATGACAAGAAAGCACTTAAATGACCATTTGAATGGCTGAAAATAAAGAAAATTGATGTCCCCAGTGGCCCAGTGAAGGTCCTAATCTTATTCCTTATCCCTTTACAAATAATATGATGGAACTTGTTCTACGAGGGATCTTCAAAAAGTTTCTGCACTTTTATATTTTTGTTGGAAACAGTGAGGGTGAGAGGAGTAGTAATTGGTCGTGTCTGAGAGACTGAGAGCTTATAGTCTGGATTTGGTGCCATCTGATTTCCCCCTTTTTGGACCACTCAAAGAAGCTTTAGGGGAAAAAGATTTTCATGTAATGATGATGTGAAAGCAGCTGTGCATCAGTGGCTACACGCTCAACCAAAAATATTTTTTGTTGATGGCACTTAGGTAGTAGGATAATATAAAATTAATATATTCGAGAATTACATGCATTTAAAATAATAATATTTCATCATTTTGTTTTACTTTTCTCTATCTACCAATACATCGTTTACCTTAAACAGTGATTGCAAATGCTTTCCTGTACTTATGAGTAAATAAAAGTTAATGGTAATTATCTAAGCTAAGCTACAAATTTTTATAACTGTCAGTAGCCCACTAAGAATATGAAGTTGTATACTAATATAAGATATAGGATATAGGTTATAGACATATAGGATATAGATATAAGATATAGGATATAGGTTATAGACATATAGGATATAGGATAGAGATATTAAAACATTTTCCAGAGTATCTATTGACATTTATTTTTTAAATAACTAGCTAAAACTACAGTCTTTATGATTTAATACAACATAATATTTATTTGAGTGAAACATTGTTAAAAACATACACAATTTATATCTTGCATTTTAATGACCACCAATAAACTGGATATAGACTTATATACCAAAATATTTTTTGTTGATGGCACTAAAAAGTTGGTACGACGCTGGAAAAAATGCATCAGAAGGTGACTGTGTAGAAAAGTGATGTCATTTGTTTTTGAAATTCTTAATAAATAGAGTTAAGAAAAGGGTGGAAACTGGCTGAAATTGCTCAACTATTTGAATAAACTTACACACAAAAATACTACTAATTGTAATACCTGCCAAAGTGGCTCAGTTAGGTACTAAATAAGGCAGACAAATCTTATTCTGATTTTAAATAAAATGTAATTGTTTTCTTTCTTTGTTTATAGGGGCATTCCTGGTAAAAACTGTGGGACCATCATTGTAAAAGCAGAGGAACTTGTAAATTGTAGGGTAAGTTGCTTCCTTTTCTAATTGTTCTTTGGCTTTGTATTCCTCCTATTCCATTTTTTATATGTTCACTGTGACAATTGGCACAGCTATATTGTACTTGGTCTGTGCTTCCACTGAACACATTTGTTGAATAATGAATCTACAGCATGTCTGAAATGCACACAGTGGTTCACAAACATGTAGAGAGGTTAATGTTTTGTTTATTAGGAGTCAGTATTGCTGCAGTTTTGTGGAAACAACCTTGACAAGAAGGACTTCTTTGGCAAGTCAGATCCATTCCTTGTTTTTTCCCGCAGCAATGAAGATGGAACGTAAGTTTTGTTAACATATTCACCTCCATCAGTATAAACATTAAGTTCCATAATAACATGCAAGAATACAAAAACTGAATAACAATTTAGAAATGAGCTATAGAAAAAGCTGTACAACTTCTTGGTGAATTATTTTAAACAGATTCACTATTTGTCATAAGACTGAAGTGGTAAAGAACACTCTGGACCCAGTATGGCAGGCCTTCAAAATCCCAGTTAGAGCACTGTGTAACGGAGATTATGACAGGTGAGCTTTCTCGCTTCTCTTGCACACAAGCAGCACAACTAGACTAGTTCCATAGCCAGTCTAGACATATTTTAGACTGCAAAACAAATGCTATTATTCGGTAATGATAGTATTTTTATATATAGAATATATTGTAATAATTCACAATTGTTTAATAATGAATCCAGGATCAGTAATCACTGGACAGTGGTGGCTTAGTGGGTAGAGCTTTGGGCTATCAACTGAAAGCTTGAGAGTTCGAATCCCAGCTCTGCCATGCAGCCACTGTTGGGTCCTTGAGCAAGGCCCTTAACCCTGAGTGCTCGGGGTGGTACGATGGCTGATTCTGCGCTCTGACCCTTCCAAACAGGCTGGGATATGTGAAGAAAGAATTTCGTTGTACTGTACGTCTGTATATGTATATATGGCAAATAACGGCATTCTGTTCTATTTTAACTATATATTACTATACGTACTATAGTCAGATCACTGCAATAAATCAGATTATAACAGTGATTTGATTGTTGGGTTTACATGCACTTCAGTACTAAGGTTAGTAAAAAGCTCAGATTTTATGTGAGCCACTTAGTAATCAGTTGATCATGAAGGACAAAGGCAACAAGATATTATGACTGTTTACCACAATGTAAATGATGACATTTTATTTGCCACAAAAAAAGAAAATGCTGCTAGGACATTAATTTCAAACAGCCTTCAATTCAATTATTGATTTTTTTCCAGAGCGATAAAGATTGAGGTGTTTGACTGGGACAGAGATGGAGGGTAAGGAAGGCACGATTACAAATAAAACACATTCTAATGTGTACATATATAAAGGTGAAATGGTAACACTGTTCTAATTAGCTTATTTCTGTAGGCACGACTACATTGGAGAGTTCAAGACCAGCTACAGGGAACTGTCCAAAGGCCAGTCTCAGTTTACTGTATGGGAGGTGAGTCACACACACACACGACTTATGTGTACAGTCATTAATACACCATTAATATTTAGAGATATATATTTAGAGATTTTCATGTAACAAGATGCATTGGCACACACAAAAAGCAGTAAAAAGTCAAATCTTATATCATTTCACTTCAGAAACTATGTAGACAAAATTATTGGTTTTTAAAATTGTAAGATAGATAGATACACTGTAAGCCCGGACTTTATATTTAATCAAACATTTTTAGTACAACATACATAAATTATTTAAGTTTTTTTGCTGTACTATAAAATGCAGAGTACATTGTACTAATTTGAGTACACATTTAAATGTGCTAAAAGATTTAAGTTTACTAAACAAAAAAAATTACTTTTCTATCAGATTAACTTAAAAAAGTTAAGTTAAGGTAATAAAACAGAAAAACGCCCCCATTTACATGTAAGTCGCCTTTTTTCAGCTTGCTGTTGGTGAATCAGGCAGCCATTTGTTTTAACTTTTGAAACCTGTTGTTGCAAAATACTTTTTTACTTTTCATTGAAGGCTTTTTGCAAAAGTAAACTTGTCTTCCTGAAATGTCTTTTGTGAAGTGGAACCTTTGTTAAACCAAATGGACGAACATTTTCTTCCTCATTATGCTATTTTTGAGTAGCATGTACACCAGTCTGATGGGGCTTTTTCATCTTCTATCTAATTTTGGTAAGTGTTGTACTTTACTTAACAATTTTGTTTAAAATAAATGATCTTAATGTTGACACTAAATAAATAATCAAACAGCGCTGCTTTATTTGCCGTATTTAGGCTACATGCTAGCATGTTAGCCTTCATACGAAGCAAAGAGTGTGCTGGCTTGCTTTATTTTAATCCTTAATTAATGTTGATTTTCATACTTCTGTTTCTTGTTTCTTTTTGTTGTTTTACAGGTTCATGGTTACTGTGAGGAGCTGTTTGTGTTTCATCAGAACTTTATATACAGTTTGTACAGTTTTAAAGATGTTTTCTTGACATGTTGTATTTTAAGTAAATACTTCTGAAGTGAAATAAAGAAAAATAATTTTATAATTGTGTCTGTTTCTCTTTAAACATTTGTAATTCATATTTAAAATGTAATTAACATGAAAACTAAGAAAAAAATCAATAGTTTTTTCCATTGAGCTCAAGATATTAAGTAGAATTATTGGGAAAAGCAGTTGGTATAACAAAAAAAAGAAAGTTTAATCAACTTTAATCAACTCAAGTTTTCATTATACATTACGTAACTTTTTTTATGCTTTTTCTCCCCTTTTTAGCACGTCCAATTGCCCGATTGTGTAATGCTTCCTCTCCACCAATGCTGATCCCTGCTCTGATTGAGGAGAACGAAGCTAACCCACGCTCCCTCCGACACGTGGGCAGCATGCCATATGCGTCTTGTCACCTACACTTTGACGAGTGCAGTGCAGCTCAGCGTTGTGTACGGAGAGACACACCCTGAGAGCACTCTTTTCTCATCTCTGTGCAGGTGCCATCAATCAGCCAGCAGAGGTCACAATTGCACCAGTCATGAGAGAGAGAGACCCCATCCGGCTTAGTCCCGCCCATATCTGAGCAACAGGCCAATCGGTGTTCATGTGGCCGTTCAGCCTTAGCCGGCAGGCAGAGCTGAGATTCGATACGATGTATTCGTAATCCAGCTCTGGTTCCAGCGAGTGTTTTTACCGCTGCGCCACCTGAGCGGCCGATAGATTCAACTTTAATGCCATTGCTCAGTACAAGTACAAGGCAACGAAATGCAGTTAGCATCTACCAGAAGTGCAAATAGAAGCATTGTGCAAAAAAACTGAGATATCAGTACACTTGTATATCTATGATTAATATAATAATTATAACTATAGCTTTTTACATATATGGTATTAAGTCTATATACAGTGTATCACAAAAGTGAGTACACCCCTCACATTTCTGCAGATATTTAAGTATATCTTTTCATGGGACAACACTGACAAAATGACACTTTGACACAATGAAAAGTAGTCTGTGTGCAGCTTATATAACAGTGTAAATTTATTCTTCCCTCAAAATAACTCAATATACAGCCATTAATGTCTAAACCACCGGCAACAAAAGTGAGTACACCCCTTAGTGAAAGTTCCTGAAGTGTCAATATTTTGTGTGGCCACCATTATTTCCCAGAACTGCCTTAACTCTCCTGGGCATGGAGTTTACCAGAGCTTCACAGGTTGCCACTGGAATGCTTTTCCACTCCTCCATGACGACATCACGGAGCTGGCGGATATTCGAGACTTTGCGCTCCTCCACCTTCCGCTTGAGGATGCCCCAAAGATGTTCTATTGGGTTTAGGTCTGGAGACATGCTTGGCCAGTCCATCACCTTTACCCTCAGCCTCTTCAATAAAGCAGTGGTCGTCTTAGAGGTGTGTTTGGGGTCATTATCATGCTGGAACACTGCCCTGCGACCCAGTTTCCGGAGGGAGGGGATCATGCTCTGCTTCAGTATTTCACAGTACATATTGGAGTTCATGTGTCCCTCAATGAAATGTAACTCCCCAACACCTGCTGCACTCATGCAGCCCCAGACCATGGCATTCCCACCACCATGCTTGACTGTAGGCATGACACACTTATCTTTGTACTCCTCACCTGATTGCCGCCACACATGCTTGAGACCATCTGAACCAAACAAATAAATCTTGGTCTCATCAGACCATAGGACATGGTTCCAGTAATCCATGTCCTTTGTTGACATGTCTTCAGCAAACTGTTTGGGGGCTTTCTTGTGTAGAGACTTCAGAAGAGGCTTCCTTCTGGGGTAACAGCCATGCAGACCAATTTGATGTAGTGTGCGGCGTATGGTCTGAGCACTGACAGGCTGACCCCCCACCTTTTCAATCTCTGCAGCAATGCTGACAGCACTCCTGCGCCTATCTTTCAAAGACAGCAGTTGGATGTGACGCTGAGCACGTGCACTCAGCTTCTTTGGACGACCAACGCGAGGTCTTTTCTGAGTGGACCCTGCTCTTTTAAAACGCTGCATGATCTTGGCCACTGTGCTGCAGCTCAGTTTCAGGGTGTTGGCAATCTTCTTGTAGCCTTGGCCATCTTCATGTAGCGCAACAATTCATCTTTTAAGATCCTCAGAGAGTTCTTTGCCATGAGGTGCCATGTTGGAACTTTCAGTGACCAGTATGAGAGAGTGTGAGAGCTGTACTACTAAATTGAACACACCTGCTCCCTATGCACACCTGAGACCTAGTAACACTAACAAATCACATGACATTTTGGAGGGAAAATGACAAGCAGTGCTCAATTTGGACATTTAGGGGTGTAGTCTCTTAGGGGTGTACTCACTTTTGTTGCCGGTGGTTTAGACATTAATGGCTGTATATTGAGTTATTTTGAGGGAAGAATAAATTTACACTGTTATATAAGCTGCACACAGACTACTTTTCATTGTGTCAAAGTGTCATTTTGTCAGTGTTGTCCCATGAAAAGATATACTTAAATATCTGCAGAAATGTGAGGGGTGTACTCACTTTTGTGATACACTGTACATAGTACTATATACATATGTATGACAGTTTGTGTAAAGTGCGCATGTGCAAAAGACAAATAATAAATAATAGGTCCAGTGTGTAGTCCAAGGGTGTTAGTGGTGTTAACAATGTAGTGTGGTGTTCAGTAAAGTGATTGAGGTAAATTGGATTATTGGATTTCAATTGTGTGATTCTCCTTAAATTTGAACGTAAACCCATCTGTGGCAGGTACCAATGCTGGCAATATATAAATCACACTTACAACCAGTTGAGTCTTTGTGTTGGTATGTACCACACTGATCATGGAGAAAGTAAAGAAGAGCAAAGCATTGTCTAGGAGTGAACCTAAATTGTGCAAAAGCATGGACAATGTCAAAGCTACAAGTCCATCTCCATATAACTTAATGTTCAACACAATTCAGAAGTAAACAGCTTATGGCACTGTGGCTGAGCTAGACATGGAGAAAAAATGATAGTAGATTGCAATGAGGGATAAAGAACCTCAATCAGCCTCCAAACAAATTGAATCTGAACCTGCAGACACGACTATCCATCTTCATTAGAATGAAATGTGCTGCTATGGAACGATACACAGAGGAACTCCACTGCTATTTATGTGTGTATGAGTGTGTGAGTGTGTGTGTTTTATGAAGTTTCTTTCCTCCTACATATTCCAATCAACTGTAAGTGATATTATTAAAAACTAGATGCATTTAGGAGACTACATAAGAAGGCCATAACGGCGACTTTTACGACACCAAACGGTTGCTGATGCGCATAGTGCATAAAGTTACTCTGCTGACTTAATAACTGCATTGTGCCAAACCTCCTCTGGCATTAACATCTGCACACAAACTGTGCACCGGGAGCTTCATGACACAGATGTCCATAGCTACGTAGAAGCTGTCAAATAGAGTGGTGGAAAGCTACCACCACTGGACTCCGGAGCAGTAGAAACGTGTTTGATGGAGTGACAAATCACGCTTCTATATCTGGCAGTGTGTCTGACAATAATATGGAAATGTTTTCCAGGGGTTAGCTTAGATCCCTCAGTTCCAGTGAAGGAAAATCTTAATGCTTCAGCATACCAAGACATTTTGGACAATTGTTTGCTTCCAACTCTATGCGGACAGTTTGGGAAGGCCCTTTTCTGTACCCCAGTGCACAAACCAAGTTCCATAAAGGCATTGTTGGGTGAGTTTGGTGTGGAAAAACTTGACTGGCCCACACGGAGCCCTGGCCTCAAGCCCATCAAACACCTTTGGGATGAACTAGAACTCTTCTAGTTCTTGTAGGAAGCATTCCCAGAAGAGTAGACGCTGTTATAGCTGCAAACAGGGGACCAGCTTTATATTAATGCCTATGGATTTGGAATGGGAGTGGTCATCAAAGCTCCTGTAGTTGTAATGTGTATGTGTTCCAATACTTTCCTCCAGTGTGCGTGTGTGTGTGTGTGTGTGTTTGTTTGTATGAGAAAGACAAATGCTTATATTGATTAATAGTTGATGATATGTGAATGTATATGATGCATGAATACATTATGGCCTTCTTTTTAGACAGGACCTTATTTACTTTTATGCTACATTTACAAATTGAGTTTTTTAATAGTGTCTATTTTTTATAGTATTTTAGTTTTGAATATATTTGTTTATGATTTGAAACCAACACTTGCTATTATGTACTCAAGTACAAAGTGAAAAAACCTAATGGGTGCAAATTCAAAGTGGATATCTGTACATATGGGTTTTAGCTTTTCTGTTCTGTGCTGGTTGACTAAATCATAGATATCAACATGTCAGCCAATGCTGATGAGTTCTTAACAATTAAAATAGGCTTTAATTGTTATGAGGGCAAGGTAAGCACATGGACACCCAGTGAAATATCAGTGACCTGTCAAACTTTTCTGTACCAGGAGACTTAGCTGGCATGACCTGTAGTGATTAAAATCAGCCAGCTGTGTCTGTAGTTTTTGCAGCTTGCTTCTCAGTTTAACTTCTTGATGTTCAGGCATGAAAGCTTTTTTAGAGTAAGTCAGGTGGCAAAGCCCTGTGGACTAAAAGCCAGGTGTTTTCTTTTAGGTATTAAATATGAAGAAAAAGAAGAAGAAGAAAAAATACCACAATTCAGGAACCGTGAGTGCAGTTTATAAGTGCTGTTTATTTTACTTTAAATGCTGGTGAAGTGCTTTAAATGAATGGTGAAGAGAGTAAACAGATCATCTATGTGTTTTAACAAATCTCCTTATTGGTAAGACTTCTTATTAAAAGTCATACATTATGTCTTCATAAGCAGTGCACAGAGCATTATTAGGCTAGGACTGGGAGGATTTTGGGTTGTCAAGTCAAGTCAACTTTATTTATATAGCGCTTTTTACAACAGACATTGTCTCAAAGCAACTTTACAAAATCCAGGACCAACAGATACAAAAACCCCTGATGAGCAAGCCGAGGGCGACTGTGGCAAGGAAAAACTCCCTGAAAATTACAGGAAGAAACCTTGAGAGGAACCAGACTCAGCAGGGCCCTCCATCCTTCTTGGGTGGCCTGGAGGATACTTTAAATAAATACACGATTTACACAAAGCATACAAACAGAATTAAATGAACTAAAAATTATAACTGGCAATAAATAAAGAAATAATAATAATAGAGTTGTTATTCGGTCTAGTCTTCAATAATGTCCGTAGTCCGTAGTAGGGTTGTCCATAGGTTAGCAGTTTAGCTGGAATATGCTATGGCTAATTTGCAAATCCTTTGACATCATGTCTGACTCAGCTGTTAACAGTCTAAGCTAACTCAGGGCAGTGGCCAAGTAGTGATTAGCATGTTGTTGGTTCAAACCCCACCACCGCCAAGTTGCTGCTGTTGGGCTCCTAAGCAAGGCCCTTAACCCTCAATTGCTTGGACTGTATTTGTATGTTGCTTTGGACAAATGCATCTGCTAAATGGCGTACATGTAAAGGTTACAGTTATGTCATTAAATGCAGCTTTCTGAACAAATGGAAACCACATACATGTCAATTTCATAATTTATAGTTTCAGTTTGATTCAGACTTTCATTACTCATGTATAGATGTTTTATCAAAATATGTTATTGCCCATATGGCCAAGCCATATCTAGGTTGGAAATAGTGCATTCCTATTTTAAATGTTATGTTATAATATAAAGCACAGCCTTTACAAAGGCCAACAAACTCTGCCTATAAAAAACAGCTTCCCAGCAATGTGTGAAGAAATGTGAAAAAATGTGAAGACATGTAAAGACGAAATGTTCCTTACTCATTGCCTCTGATGATCATGCTAAAAGAATTATTTTCATTTAAAACAAAAGCAACTGCTGCAGCATGTTTATGCACTAGACACATTGAATTTGTGAATATACATTTAATTTGATCTACTAGTGTATATTATTAATGTATATTTATTCTATATAAAGTTAATTTGCATTATTTAAGTATGCCAGTCTAGATATTTAAGAGCTTTAAAAATGTGGCATTATATAAATATACACCGACAAGGCATAACATTATGACCACTGACAGGTGAAGTAAATAACACTGATTATCTCTTCATCACGGCCTGTTAGTGGGTGGGATATATTAGGCAGCAAGTGAACATTTTATCCTCATAGTTGATGTGTTAGAAGCAGGACAAATGGGCGAGCGTTAGGATTTGAGCCAGTTTGACAAGGGCCAAATTGTGATGGCTAGACGACTGGGTCAGAGCATCTCCAAACTGCAGCTCTTGTGGGGTGTTCCCGGTCTGCAGTGGTCAGTATCTATTTAAAGTGGTCCAAGGAAGGAACAGTGGTAAACCAGCGACAGGGTCATGGGCGGCCAAGGCTCATTGATGCACGTGGGGAGCGAAGGCTGGTGGTGATCCAACAGACGAGCTACTGTAGCTCAAATTGCTGAAGACGTTAATGCTGGTTCTGATAGAAAGGTGTCAGAATATAAAGTGCATCACAGTTTGTTGTGTATGAGGCTGCATAGCTGCAGACCAGTCAGGGTGCTCATACTGACCCCTGGATGCACTATGGGAAAAAGGCAAGCTAGCGTAAGGCAGTGTGATGCTTTGGGCAATGTTCTTCTGGGAAACCTTGGGTCCTGTCATCCATGTGGATGTTACTTTGGTACGTACCACCTACCTAAGCATTGTTGCAAACCATGTACGCGCTTTTTTGGAAACAGTATTCCCTGATGGCTGTGGCCTCTTTCAGCAGGGTAATGCGCCCTGCCACAAAGCAAAAATGGTTCAGGAATGGTTTGAGCAGCACAACAATGAGTCTGAGGTTTTGACTTGGCCTCCAAATTTCCCAGATCTCAATCCAATCGAGCATCTGTGGGATGTGCTGGACAAACAAGTCCAATTCATGGAGGCCACACCTCACAACTTACAGGAGTTAAAAGATCTGCTGCTAACATCTTGGTGCCAGATACCACAGCACACCTTCAGGGGTCTAGTGGAGTACATGCTTCGACGGGTCAGGGCTGTTTTGGCAGCAAAAAGGGGACCAACACAATATTAGGAAGGTAGTCATAATGTTATGTCTGATTGGTGTGTGTGTGTATATATACAGTATATCATAAAGACATAGTTAGCAAAATCTGATGTAAAGGAACAGACCTCCTGCACAGAGCTCTGATTTGGGATTAATTTGGACATTGATTGCATGTCCAGAATTCTTATCAAACTCCATTCAAATGCTCACTGTTTAAAAATGATCAGAGCGGCTATGAATTTTATATGATATTAATGATGCGAATGTGCATTGCTTATTGAAAGTGTAGTGGTGTCTTTGAGGACTGCAAATAGGAAGTGTTACCAAATTTTCATCTCAACAGGTTACACTGCTGTCGTGCCTCATTGATGTGGAGGTCACATTTTTGGACTATATTAAAGGAGGGTAAGCATGACATTCCTTCTTTTTTACTGTATGTCAGCCCTGTTATGACTGTCCAAATCAATTTCTGCCTTTCTGTATTTGTCCACTTTTTATGTTTTAACCCAATCAATATGCTTGACCCAATAACTGTCATTCACACTGAGCCAAAGCAAGCTATTTTTAGTTCACACTGCCCACTTACCTCAGTGCCTTTTCCACACACTGATAAACGCTATGTTACAATAAAGATGCCATAACAACTCCGGCTAAAAATAGCTTGTGCTGTACTTATCACAAGACTTGCTTCTTCAAAAGCAGAACAAGCACTTAAGGAATAGTTGTTTTTAAAGATATATTCTTTTCATACGTGATGTTCACACTTGTGCGTGGATGCTTTTATCTAAATTTAAGCTGTAAATCCTATTGGTGTGTGCTAAAATGCTAGCTACAAAAATTCTGGGGTTTTGGTCTTTAATTTGTTACTTTTTTTTACATAATTTGGTCACTGTTATTTGCGATTTGTTCCCCTTTTTGGTGGCTCTTTAGCCACAGTATTATTCTACCTTGATTAAATAGCTGCAAATGGGTTCTATTTCCTTTTGTACCATCTGTGTGGGGATTTGCCTCGCCCTCTCTTGAGCGAGGTATGTCCATCCCTGTTACAGAAAGCGCTGATCAACTGAGAACCCAGCAAATATCACCAAGGTAGTTTTTTCTTTTTTCCTTACCCAGATTTTTCCACAACCCACTACGCACCTGTAGGCAGGGGTGTAGCACCAAATTCTGGGCCCTATGCACAAGCAGTGCCCATGGGCCCCCCTCACCCCAGTCTCTCTCAGCCCCCCACCCCCCCGCCCCCGCTGTACGCAAGAGGTTCACAAAGCTGAGCAGTTAACAATGCTATCCAACAACAAGGGCTTACTACCAGTCTAGTTAAGCACACATTAATCTAAAATAGCCTAATCACACAAGACTTCACATTCTGTTTTATTTGCAGAATGATTACAAGCTATAACTGAAGAGAACAGCTTTTTATTAAGTAGCCTATTTATTACATAAAATAAAAATGCCATTTCAGATTTCCACATTAATAAAAAAGTCTTTATTTAAAAAAAAAAAAAAAAAAAAAAAAAAAAAAAAAAAAAAAAAAAAAAGATAAACAAAACTTGACTCACTAGTCATTTTTCATAAAAAAAGGCCAAAAAGAAAACAGACTTCAACAAAGTGCTAAACACTGAAATGTATGAGAGGATGAGAGGTCTGTTGCTGCATCACCCTCTGGGACAGTTTCTGAAACTGAGTGCCATGCGTTTCACAAGTTAGCTTTGCTACTAATCTGTCAGCCTATCCTTATGAACCAATGACACTGAGCCAAGTTAGGCTATTAGCCTAATTACGTTATGGCCCAATAATAAATATTAAATTAATTTTCGAATTAGTATATACTATTGCAATGGTGTGGTAGGCTTTGCAAACAAAAAAGTATTTAGAGTTTACCTCAGATTACAGATAAGGCATCATGTTATTTCTGATTTTGTGTTATGCAGTTTTTAGCACTGACAATCGCGGTGGTATTGAAGCGTTTTATAACCACAGGAGTTCATTTAATGTAGGCTATTTGCTTTTACATTTGGGCGCACCTTTTTTGGGAAAGAAATTTGTTAGCAGTTGCTTCCCCACATTTCTTTTTTTTTTTTTTTTCTGCCTGTCTTTTCTTTTTTGAAAACCGGATTTATATTTATTGGGCATCATCTTCCATAGCACGGATACAACGCGCACTGCCGTTTCAGCAGAATGAACGCCAAGTTAAATGCGCCTAGCCCGGTGAAGGCGGACTAAACCATTTCGTGCAAGGGGTGAGGGTGCCTGTCCTCAGACACTATATGTAGGCTAGGACACACATTCAATCCATCAATCAACTGATTTATTTACCAACAACATTACATTTATATTAGTTAGCAACATTTATTGTGACCTTTAAATGATATTAATATTTAAAGGAAAATAAAATTCCAGACTCCTCAAGGGCCCTCCCCCGACTTGGGGCCCTGGTAACTCAGTCCCACTTTTCACCCCACTACGACGCCCCTGCCTGTAGGGTGCTTGTCCATGGTTCAGGAATGTGCTGCTTCTAGGCAGTGGATGGGTGATTCTCCCACCTCTCCCTCCCCAATGTAGGTATAGGGATTTACAGCTTTTGCAAGAGAATATATTGTCCAAAAATGTTTTGGCTATTTTGGAACTTCAGGGGCTGTGCCTTGCAGAGGGGGCTCTGTAAAAAAGTGGATGCTAAATGCATATTTATCAGAGCACCCCATTTGGAGACGTGCCTTTCTTTGGGACCTATTTTGGCTTGCAGAGGGAGCATGGAGTCACAGCGTGAGCTGTCATTCTTTTAATGATGGGCTTAAGATGCAAGGTTTCCTACTTATTGCGACTTCTCTCTATACTCTTTGTCAGCACATTAGCTGGCACCAGGGCCGGCGCTAGGGGGGGGCTGAGGGGGGCATTGCCCCCCCAAATTGTGTCTTTGCCCCCCCAAGCACAATGCAAGCAACGGCTATTTTTAAAATTATCTCTGAACCAATCACAAAAATGCATTTTGTTTTACAGTGTGAAGATATTTCCTTGCTTATTCCTGATTGGCTCTTTGAGTCATATAAAAATCGGCAGACTGCCCCAAACAGTTCAGTTCGGCAGTATATGTTCTGTTAGTGTGAGCGAGAGGCAGGTATACTGGTAAACACTTTTTTTTTACAGAATTAGTATTCTTTTGTTTTCTTTATATTTTAATTTCCCAATAATATAAATATTCTCACTCATTCCTATTTCCACGTTTGAATATTCTCAGTCTGTGTGTAGGTACATTTGTCAGCTTTGACTTAAATTTGTATTAAAGCCTTTCAAGAAATAGAGTTGTTCTATTAGTAATGGCAATTTAATTAAGGGGGCGTATTAAAATGAAATACAATTAGATAATCTTTTTTCTCCATTTACATAATCAACATGTATTTTTTAATCATTGGGTTTTAAGTTTAAGTTCGAAAACATGCATTTTTATTTCTTTACCTCATACATCACTTTAAGCCAGTATCAATAGCTTGGCTGTCATCATTCATGCACAAATCAAGCCTTGAATATATTTCTGGCTTCAAAAACATGACTATCAACATGCCCCCTCATTAGGTTTTACTGCCCCCCCAAGCAAAGCAGTCCAGAACCGGGGCTGGCTGGCACACTAATTTTTTTAATCAGTCCTGACCAGAATGCTAGTCCATGCTGTTAAAAAAAAAGATGCATCCTTATAACTTGATGCTACCGCCACCATCTTTTACAGTGGATGACAACCAGCATAACTATTATGATACACAGTGTTTAGAGTTTTTATGGTAGAGTTGAGTTTGGTGGTATCTGAAACCTCTCATTTACAGAAGTATTAAGAACCTTTATTCATTACTTAGTAGAGGTACATCTTCATTAATTTGGGCAGTTTATCCCAAGCTTTATGGCATACAGTGTATCACAAAAGTGAGTACACCCCTGACATTTCTGCAGATATTTAAGTATATCTTTTCATGGGACAACACTGACAAAATGACACTTTGACACAATGAAAAGTAGTCTGTGTGCAGCTTATATAACAGTGTAAATTTATTCTTCCCTCAAAATAACTCAATATACAGCCATTAATGTCTAAACCACCGGCAACAAAAGTGAGTACACCCCTAAGAGACTACACCCCTAAATGTCCAAATTGAGCACTGCTTGTCATTTTCCCTCCAAAATGTCATGTGATTTGTTAGTGTTACTAGGTCTCAGGTGTGCATAGGGAGCAGGTGTGTTCAATTTAGTAGTACAGCTCTCACACTCTCTCATACTGGTCACTGAAAGTTCCAACATGGCACCTCATGGCAAAGAACTCTCTGAGGATCCTAAAAGACGAATTGTTGCGCTACATGAAGATGGCCAAGGCTACAAGAAGATTGCCAACACCCTGAAACTGGGCTGCAGCACAGTGGCCAAGATCATCCAGCGTTTTAAAAGAGCAGGGTCCACTCAGAACAGACCTCGCGTTGGTCGTCCAAAGAAGCTGAGTGCACGTGCTCAGCGTCACATCCAACTGCTGTCTTTGAAAGATAGGCGCAGGAGTGCTGTCAGCATTGCTGCAGAGATTGAAAAGGTGGGGGGTCAGCCTGTCAGTGCTCAGACCATACGCCGCACACTACATCAAATTGGTCTGCATGGCTGTCACCTCAGAAGGAAGCCTCTTCTGAAGTCTCTACACAAGAAAGCCTGCAAACAGTTTGCTGAAGACATGTCAACAAAGGACATGGATTACTGGAACCATGTCCTATGGTCTGATGAGACCAAGATTAATTTGTTTGGTTCAGATGGTCTCAAGCATGTGTGGCGGCAATCAGGTGAGGAGTACAAAGATAAGTGTGTCATGCCTACAGTCAAGCATGGTGGTGGGAATGCCATGGTCTGGGGCTGCATGAGTGCAGCAGGTGTTGGGGAGTTACATTTCATTGAGGGACACATGAACTCCAATATGTACTGTGAAATACTGAAGCAGAGCATGATCCCCTCCCTCCGGAAACTGGGTCGCAGGGCAGTGTTCCAGCATGATAATGACCCCAAACACACCTCTAAGACGACCACTGCTTTATTGAAGAGGCTGAGGGTAAAGGTGATGGACTGGCCAAGCATGTCTCCAGACCTAAACCCAATAGAAAATCTTTGGGGCATCCTCAAGCGGAAGGTGGAGGAGCGCAAAGTCTCGAATATCCGCCAGCTCCGTGATGTCGTCATGGAGGAGTGGAAAAGCATTCCAGTGGCAACCTGTGAAGCTCTGGTAAACTCCATGCCCAGGAGAGTTAAGGCAGTTCTGGGAAATAATGATGGCCACACAAAATATTGACACTTCAGGAACTTTCACTAAGGGGTGTACTCACTTTTGTTGCCGGTGGTTTAGACATTAATGGCTGTATATTGAGTTATTTTGAGGGAAGAATAAATTTACACTGTTATATAAGCTGCACACAGACTACTTTTCATTGTGTCAAAGTGTCATTTTGTCAGTGTTGTCCCATGAAAAGATATACTTAAATATCTGCAGAAATGTGAGGGGTGTACTCACTTTTGTGATACACTGTATGTCCTCTAGCTCAAACATTGGATGGCAAGAATGTGTAAACAGTCATCTTCAGGTCTCTCCACAGATGTTCGATGGGCTTGGCTGGGCCTATCAAGGACATTCAGGAACTTACCCCAAAACCACTGCAGTTGTTTATTGTCTATATGCTTTGAGTCTTTGCCATGTTGAACTGTTGCCCAGTATGAGATTGTGTGTGCTCTGGAGAAGGTTTTTTTTTAAGTATGTTCATATATGTGGTTACTGTATCCATCAATAAGGTCTTTATCATTCATACTCCCTGTTTCTGCTGCTTTATCACCATAGCTGGTGGTTATCCCCATAGCATAACCGCCAGCTTTTACTGCAGGGATGGTAATAGCCAGGTAAATTCTTCTGTTTACTCATAAATGCACAGGTTCTCCTATCTCTGCACAGGATTTTGGCATCCTTTTACAGTGACCATTGGCTTTATTCTTTCCATGACCCCTCTGACCAAGACCCCTCTTGCCCAGATTTCCAGTGTTGCTGAGTGGCCAACCATAAGAAGGCTCAAGGTTGTGCCTTCCTAGGTAGTTTCTTTAAAAATTATTTAGGCCATTGTGGTTCTAAAAACTCAGAGCATTAGATATTATATATTATCCTGTCCTGATCTTTGCTTTGCCACAATTTGATCACAGGGATTCACAGACAGTTCTTTGGACTTCATGTCTTTTGTCATGCTTTTGTTCTGACAGTGTGTCTTTTCACACTATGTCCAATCAATTCAGATTGCAATGGGTGACTCCACTTGAGTTCTAGACACATCTCCAGGGTAATTAAAGCAAACAGAATGTACTTGACCACAATTTCTTTTAATAATTTATCTTTGCTAGACATGTCTATACATTCTATACAAACGTATTTAAGATTTTGTGTATGCACGTGTGTGTATTTTTTTTTAACAGTTAAAATAAGTAAAGAGTTAATGTTTGTGAAATGAATGTGAAAGCCATAAGATAACAGATGCTACAAATATAGAGATATCTTAAAAAGTTGGGTAAATCATAAATGCATAAAATCTTTACTGTGAAGAGCAAGTACTGCAGCATTTTCATTGCTAAATCTATTTAAAGCAACTTCAGCCAAATTCTGGAGATGATTACAGACAAAAATAAACCAAGCAAACAAACTGCCAGAGTAATAATTTACCTCAGTAACACTGTGTCCCTGTTATTGTGTGTTTGTTAATGAGCTGTTATCATGAACAATAGATCTCACACAAGCTCTCACTTTATTCTTTTGCAGCACTCAGATTAATTTCACAGTGGCAATCGATTTTACTGCATCAAATGGTGAGCTTATGTTCCTGCAAGATTATTCTGTAATGAAATGCTTTCATGTGGTGATTGAATGTTATCATAGGCTTTTTCAGACATGTTCTTCACATTGTATTTTTATGTAAAAATGTTCTTAACTGCTTAGTACTTGCTATTAAAGAAATATATACATTATTTTAAAGTCTCACTGAAACAACAATAAGAAAAAATCATTAAATTGGACATCTACTGTGGTAAAGAACCCATAAGATTAGTCATGTAAGAAAGTCAGGAAATCAGAAGAGAATGCTCACTATCCATTATGTTAACAATACTGTTTTATCTCTTTTTTTTGTGTTCTTTTCCATTTGTGGACAGGAAATCCGTCTCAGCCTACCTCTCTTCACTACATAAACCCATACCAGCTTAACGCCTATGCCATGGCTTTGAGAGCCGTGGGCGAGATCATTCAAGACTATGACACTGATAAAATGTTCCCTGCACTGGGGTTTGGAGCAAAGTTGCCTCCTGATGGCATGGTATCACACGAATTTGCCTTGGTGAGTAAATCTGTATAGGTGGAATCAAATACTGAGGACTTTTCAGATCTTTAACAGTCTTTAATGCATGGAAGGAGAATGTAAAGTATCTTAAAATAAGAAAGTTAAAGGTTGTTTTATCAAATGGTAATCAATAGTAATGGTATAAATCAGGCTGATTAAAAGTGCAATAAAAAGATACTTGAGAAATTGGGACAGTAGCTAAGTTCAAATAAAACCAGTAGGTTATTTCTAAACTTTATTTTACATATATTTAATTAACGAGATGTTTCATGTTTTTTGCTGAATAATTATACAGAAATTTTATTTCCATTATTAGTTTAATGCCTGCACTTAGGGGCAATGTAAGACTGGGAAATTTGCAGAATCATTAAAACACCCATTTTGGAACCTTTCACATGTACAGTGTATCACAAAAGTGAGTACACCCCTCACATTTCTGCAAATATTTTATTATATCTTTTCATGGGACAACACTATAGAAATAAAACTTGGATATAACTTAGAGTAGTCAGTGTACAACTTGTATAGCAGTGTATATTTACTGTCTTCTGAAAATAACTCAACACACAGCCATTAATGTCTAAATGGCTGGCAACATAAGTGAGTACACCCCACAGTGAACATGTCCAAATTGTGCCCAAAGTGTCAATATTTTGTGTGACCACCATTATTATCCAGCACTGCCTTAACCCTCCTGGGCATGGAATTCACCAGAGCTGCACAGGTTGCTACTGGAATCCTCTTCCACTCCTCCATGATGACATCACGGAGCTGGTGGATGTTAGACACCTTGAACTCCTCCACCTTCCACTTAAGGATGCGCCACAGGTGCTCAATTGGGTTTAGTCCATCACCTTTACCTTCAGCTTCCTCAGCAAGGCAGTTGTCATCTTGGAGGTTGTGTTTGGGGTCGTTATCCTGTTGGAAAACTGCCATGAGGCCCAGTTTTCGAAGGGAGGGGATCATGCTCTGTTTCAGAATGTCACAGTACATGTTGGAATTCATGTTTCCCTCAATGAACTGCAGCTCCCCAGTGCCAGCAACACTCATGCAGCCCAAGACCATGATGCTACCACCACCATGCTTGACTGTAGGCAAGATACAGTTGTCTTGGTACTTCTCACCAGGGCGCCGCCACACATGCTGGACACCATCTGAGCCAAACAAGTTTATCTTGGTCTCGTCAGACCACAGGGCATTCCAGTAATCCATGTTCTTGGACTGCCTGTCTTCAGCAAACTGTTTGCGGGCTTTCTTGTGCGTCAGCTTCCTTCTGGGATGACGACCATGCAGACCGAGTTGATGCAGTGTGCGGCGTATGGTCTGAGCACTGACAGGCTGACCTCCCACGTCTTCAACCTCTGCAGCAATGCTGGCAGCACTCATGTGTCTATTGTTTAAAGCCAACCTCTGGATATGACGCCAAACACGTGGACTCAACTTCTTTGGTCGACCCTGGCGAAGCCTGTTCTGAGTGGAACCTGTCCTGGAAAACCGCTGTATGACCTTGGCCACCATGCTGTAGCTCAGTTTCAGGGTGTTAGCAATCTTCTTATAGCCCAGGCCATCTTTGTAGAGAGCAACAATTCTATTTCTCACATCCTCAGAGAGTTCTTTGCCATGAGGTGCCATGTTGAATATCCAGTGGCCAGTATGAGAGAATTGTACCCAAAACACCAAATTTAACAGCCCTGCTCCCCATTTACACCTGGGACCTTGACACATGACACCAGGAAGGGACAATGACACATTTGGGCACAATTTGGACATGTTCACTGTGGGGTGTACTCACTTATGTTGCCAGCTATTTAGACATTAATGGCTGTGTGTTGAGTTATTTTCAGAAGACAGTAAATCTACACTGCTATACAAGCTGTACACTGACTACTCTAAGTTATATCCAAGTTTCATGTCTATAGTATTGTCCCATGAAAAGATATAATGAAATATTTGCAGAAATGTGATGGGTGTACTCACTTTTGTGATACACTGTAAATTAGTCAATATTATTACAAGATTATTAAGGGTTTAGAGAATCTGAAAAAATCTACAACCCTAAATCATGAAGAAGTTGGGACAGTATGGAAAACATAAATTTAAAAAAATTGTGTTTTTTGCATTGACTGTTATTTCACTGCAGACAGTATGAACCCAATATATTTCATATTTTGTCTTGACAACTTTAATTCATTTGTTAATTTACATTAAACTCAGTAAATTCAGGCCTGCAACACATTCTAAAAAAAGTTAAGATGTTTGCATTTTCCATACTGGCCCATCTTTATTTGGGGTTGTAAGTACCTAAAGGGTAGGACAAAGTAGAGTCCGTATTTTGATTTGTTTTTGGAAATAATGGGTGCCTTGTTCTCTTGGTCAAAGAGGAAAAAGACCACCCTGATTAATACCAATGCAAAGTTCAAAAGCAAGCATCTTCAACTGAAAACGGCTCATTGTGAAGTACAAAAACTGGCTGAACAGCTAAAGTTACATAATTTAAAAAATATCCACTTTTACCACAACAACTACAACTGTTTGGATGCTCAGATCACAAATGCTTACAGAACGTTGTGGTTACAACTAGGGCTGGCACGATACCACTTTTTTATGTCCGATACCGATACAGATACTGCAAATTGAGTATTTGCCGATACCGATACAGATACTGCAAATTGAATATCTGCTGATACCGATACAGATACTGCAAATTGAGTATCTGCCGATACCGATACCAATTCGATACTGTTATTTCTTCTCTCAAACAACTAAGCAGTAATAATACATGTCTCATTGCACCATGGTTAAACTCGCTATCTAAATAACAATGCTCAGACTGTGAAACAAATATTCTAAAGGAATAAATACAGAACCTACAACATCACACTTATGCAAAACTGCTGTTTTTATTTTCACTTTTTCTCTCAGAACATTTAGCAGCATTTTTTCTTGTTTAACAGCACCGTACAAACATTTAAAATAAAATTTAAAGTGCAACTTTATCTGTATTTAACAAATAAATTATAATTTCAATATAAAATTCTAGATCTGTCAACTCTCAAGTCTACACCTTAAAGAGGCAGCGAAAAAATTATAAAATAAATAATAAAAAATATTATTTATAAACAATAAAAATGAAACAATTAAATAATAAAAAATAAACAAATGTATCTATCTTGTCCCGGCTTGGAGATCTCTCACATCCTCAACGATTAATCAATTAGTGTTATGAAATAAAACAAACTACACCGTTTCCCGTTTAGCCACAGATGTCCTCTTCAAAATCCAGCAGGGTTTTTTAATAAGCGTGCTTTGGTTTTTAATGATTTAAAAACGTGACAGAACTTTAACGAAAAGTCTCAACCAAACACTGCCTCAATTCTAATTGGTCCATTGTGTTTGACATCCACATCTTCCAATTGTAGACACTTTGGACGACATGCCGTAAAATAGTGTTTTTAGTTGTGGCAGTAGTAGATGATTTTTTAAAATGCTAAAAGTTTAAGTAGATCAGTGTGTTTTTATTTCTGAATGTCCTTATTTACATAAAGTGTTATTTATATTAAGCAACAGTATCGGATCGGATTACATGTTTTTTTCCTTCCGATATCCGATCCAGTGATTTGTGCCAGCCCTAGTTATAACCATGTTAGAACACACTGAAGAATTATCATTTATGTGTTTACAGTTGGTTGGTTAAAACATTAACTAGATTGTTTTTGTACTGTTTTCATTTGAAAACATGTAAGGGGGGGAAATGATTTGCAAATCGTTGCTCTCTCTTTGTATAGTTGTTTGTTTTTTATATTTTAGTGCGTGATTGGAACACATTCTTTCTTTGTCTGCAATTTGTCCCAAATTTAGGTTTATTTAGCATTTTCTAAATATGAAGTGGATTGAGAAAGTTCTACCAGAGCACCAATCATTGTGTTCCCTTCTGCCTTCCTGGCCAAGGCCCTTCTCTCCAGGATGCAGAATTTGGCCAACTTTGAGAGGGGTTGAGACTGTGCCAAGCTTCTTCTATTTAAAAATTATTAAGGCCACTTAGGTCCTGGAAACACTCAAAGCCTTAGATGTTATACCCTTGCTAGATCTATGCCCTCCCACAATTTGATCACAAAGATTCGAAGACTGTCAAATTATTGATTTAAAAAATGAAATAAATTAATAAAAGACAAAATTTAAACATTATTAAACCATCAATGCTTTAATGGCATACCGTACATGTCCATGATATATGGGCAGAAACTAACGTCTGACTGTATTTAAGAGCCAAAAATGGTGGTTAGGTGTTATAAAATGTGCAACCTTAACATATAAAGTCTGCATTCATCATCATTCTATAGGTCCTAAAGGGAATTTAAGGCCAACAGCTGCCTACTGTTTCCTAACATAGCTTCCCTCAAGCAGGAATTACACACACTGGCTTTACTTTTTTAGCTAAGCATGGCAAATATAACCTACTTGAGTGCACAGCTCTGATGTTAAGCCAGCAGAATGAAAGTAGTGAAGAACCCTCTATGAACTTTCCAGAGATCTTATATACACTTTACAAAATATATATATACTTCCTAATTTTCCAGTTGCCTGAATATACACCGATAAGGCATAACATTATGACCACCTTGCTAATATTGTGATGTCCCCCTTTTGAGTGTATGGTCTGCAAAAATGTTTAGGTAGGTGGAACGTGTCAAAGTAACGTCCACATGGATGGCAGGACCCAAGATTTCCCAGCAGAACATTGCCCAAAGCATCACACTGCCTCCGTCGGCTTGCCTTCTTCCCATAGTGCATCCTGGTGCCATGTGTTCCCCAGGTAAACGATGCACATGCATCTGGCCACCCACGTGATGTAAAAGAAAACGTCATTCATCAGACCAGGCCACCTTCTTCCATTGCTCCATGGTCCAGTACTGATGCTCACGTGCCCATTGTTGCCGCTTTCGGCGGTGGACAGGGGTCAGCATGGGCACCCTGACTGGTCCGCTATGCAGCCCCATATGCAACAAACTGTGATGCACTGTGTATTCTGACACCTTTCTATCAGAACCAGCATTAACTTCTTCAGCAATTTGAGCTACAGTAACTCGTCTGTTGTATCGGACCACACAGGCCAGCCTTCACTCCCCATGTGCATCAATGAGCTTTGGCCGCCCATGACCCTGTTGCCGGTTTACCACTGTTCCTTCCTTGGACCACTTTTGATAGATACTGACAACCCACAAGAGCTGCAGTTTTGGAGATGCACTGACCCAGTCGTCTAGCCATCACAATTTGGCCCTTGTCAAACTTGCTCAAATCCTTACGCTTGCCCTTTCTTCCTGCTTCTAACACATCAACTTTGAGGATAAAATGTTCACTTGCTGCCTAATATATCCCACCCACTAACAGGTGCCGTGATGAAGAGATAATCAGTGTTATTTACTTTACCTGTCAGTGGTCATAATGTTATGCCTGGTTGGTGTATGTCTGAATATTAATAATTAGACTTTTTACACATAAAGGCCACACTTAGCATTTTAGTAAGTCATGTAGCACTATCTGCTTATACTCACTATACAGTAAACTGTTATGTACTGATAACTACACTATGTTTGTGTTTCTGTGTTTAGAATGGGAACCCAGAAAACCCATATTGTAGCGGTATAGAGGGAGTAATCCAGGCGTATTACCAGAGTCTGAAGAGCGTGCGTCTCTACGGTCCCACGTATTTCTCACCAGTTATTAATCATGTAGCAAGGTAGGTGCAGCACAGGTGGCTCAAACACCAGCCACTGATTACATTAAGCCAGCAGCTGTACTTCTCCATACTGCACACACCAACACACTGATACTTGGCTGCTTTACTGCAAGCAAACTGATGATGTTTCTTGAAATTCAATAGTCTTGTATGTTGTTTAAACTTATGGACGTTTATAAGTAAGATTTTCCTTCAAATATAATATACTGGTAAATTGTCATTGTTGTATTAACAGTAATGTCAAAAATTAATAGAACCTCAGCGTCTTTATACTCAGCACCAAAACATCCAGGACAGCAAATAACAGAGATGTAGTCTCCAATTCTCCATACCGGATACCTTTACAACCCTAACTAAACTTGATATTCTATACATAAATATTACAAAATATTTTGTACATTCTAGAATAAAGACAAGACACACACTTGATCCAGTCCAACCATGACAGTAAACAACTTTAAATGAAGACACAAGTCTTAATACACTTACACAGAAGCAATAAACAGGTACCCCATACTCTTGGTATCTTTTACATGTCAAGGTGCAAGAATAATGTTTATGGGCAAGCTGTAGCCTAGTGGTTAAGGTACTGGGCTAGTAATCAGAAAGTTGCTGGTTCGAACCCCATCACTGCCAGGTTGCTGCTGTTGGGCCCTTAACCCTTAATTGCTCAGACTGTATACTGTAACTGTAATTTAAGTTGCTTTGGATAAAGGCGTCTGTTTAATAGCATAAATATATCCCTTCTCCAGGTCCTCAAAGCACATGTGAATTGTCTGGTTTCTTTCAGAATTTCTCCCTCATAACATTATTTAAACAGGTATTTAAATCCACTTTCTGCAATACATCAGTTCTGGGCAGTTGGGCAGTTGTAGCCTAGTGGTTAAGGTACTGGACTAGTAATCAAAAGGTTGCTGGTTCAAGCCCCACCACACCAGGTTCCCACTGTTGGGCCCTTGAGCAAGGCCCTTATCTCAATTGCTCAGACAATGTACTGTCACAAGTGGCTTTGAATAAAAGCATCTGCTTAATGCTGAAAATGTAAATGTAAATCAGTTCAGCTGTCAACAAGATAGCCCTAGATTGCATAATACTACCTTCACCATACTATAGGTACAGTTTTGTTGGGGTTGACCTTTTCTCCTGATGGAAAGCTCGTTTCACTCTTGACCTGTGGACATCTGTGTTCCTTCTCATTTATACCAAACCGATTGTTTGGTGATTTCAGAATTACATTTGACCCTCCTGACAAGTTTTTGTTCAGCAAGAGGTGACAGTTTGGCTCAGTATAATAGGTGCTGTAAAGGTAGCCCAATCATAATTATTAATGAGGATTTAGTATTCCATGCTACAAAGTTGTTATATAATTTACCACACCAACAAATTAATAAATCTGTTAGGATATTTTCATATGCACATATTTATAGAAAACCCACAACAAATATATAAAAGAACATGTGAAAAAACACAATTCCATTTAGTAATTGCAAGCAATGACTGTATTTTTTATAGACATGTCTATGTAAACATTTGATCTCAATTGTACTTTTTATGGACTCTCTGTTTTCCAGGTATGCATCGTTAGTTAAGGATGGCTCAGAGTACTTCATTTTACTCATCATTTCTGATGGAGTCATCTCTGACATGGCTCAGACCAAGGAATCCATTGTAAATGTAAGTGCTTGGAAAGTCTAAAAATGTTTCAGCTTCCTGCCATCACTTTAGTTTGTACAATATTAAATGCATTTACTGTATGTTGTGCATCAAAAGCAGATTATTATTTTTAGCTTTGGTATACCAGTATCATTATTTTCATCGTTGGCACACAAAACTTAGCTCATCTGGTTGACGTGTGTAAATGTGTGTTTAAATTATCAAACATATTTTCATTTTTTTATTATTATTATTGTTATTAATATTTGGCCAAGGATAAATAAATATGAGTAAGGGTGAATGGTACATTATACTGTGTACACCTAAAGCTAAATCATCCAGTATGCTTAAATCAGAGCTGTTATTAACGCAGTACTACCTGACTGCTTACAATGGAGTCAGAAAGTAGTCAGACTTTTTGACTTTTTGCACACTTTATAGTGGATTTAATTTTGCACTTTACACTTATTCACCCATAATGACAACATTTTGGAGGACCTATTGGATGGACAACCATCTCAACAGCACTCCATAATTCAGGCATTTATGACTGTGGGTCAGGTTGGGAGCCACTGTTGAGTAACTGGCATATGACAGCCTGCTTGAAGTTTGCTAAGCAGCATGTAAAGGACACTGCCAACATGAGACAAAAAATTCACTCTTTGTGCAGAACAACAAGCACTATGTCTGCCATTAAACAGGCACTGCACATCCCCTGGCTAGTACAATCCATATGGTAAAACATGGAGGTGGTAGCATCATTCTTAGCAGCAGGGACAAGAAGACTTGTAAGAACTGAGTGACAGTTGAATAAACCTATATTTATGAATACACTTAAAAAAAAATCCTTCAGAGTGGACACAAACTCAGACTCAGAGTGACAGTTCATTTTTAAACACAACAGTGACTTTAATGTGAATTTAGTGTCCTGTGGTGTGTTTAAAAAGCTAGTGAGCTCTCTACATAGACAGCATTTTACGTCATCCTACGTGTGCTCCCGAGAATGGGGCTGTTTGAAATCCTAGATGCCTTAATAAGCTGTCTAGTAAGGCATCTTAAAATTTCAATGTTATTTTGACTCAAGAACGAGTGATCCTTAGTGATCAAGGCAATCCCAGCATTCAGTGCGGCAGCTCTTCTCTCACAGAAAAATAAAAAAACATGGCTGACGGTGAGGAGAGTTATTTTCAAACGTAAATAAATTATTATTGATTTTTAACTTGTATAAACTTGCACAAGTGTCATTTATTTGCAAATTCAAGCTTGTCAGCCAATTTAACCGTTTTTGGTACACGGAAGGAGATGTTAGTTGACATGCTAGCGTACTGTGCCACCCATCCCATTGGTTTGAAGAGCAAGATGCTAACTGTGTTGGCTTTGTAAGCGAAACCCGATGGAATCGCTGTCTAAGTAGTGCGTTCGAATAACCTGCCTTATAAGTCATTTACTTATTAGAATCCTCTCTACTGAGGCAGCTGCCTATGTAGGCAGTAAGACAGCAAGGCAGCTCCCTAGGTTTTCGAACACACCCCTGGAGTGTCCTTAAGTAGCCTAACCAATGACCAGACAGTAACCCCACCAAATATCTGTGAAGAGGGGCACTTTAGTGGTGCAGCAGTTGAATTCTCTAGCCCACCACTACTGAGATCTCGAGCTCTAAAGTTTGAATCTCAACTCTGCTATCAGATTACTCCTGCAACTGTGGCCTCTGCTGGCTGTTTGAGGGCGCCTGTACACAGATGGGAAATAATGGAGATCAGTGCGCGACTCTCCATACACAATACTTCTCTCAGTGTGAACTTATCTCAGGCAGGTGTAAAGACACTACACACATGTTGGATGCATGTGTCAGGTATGACCTTCCTCAGTAAGAGAAGTGAGGAGTGATATATATATACAGTATATATGGGCAATTGAATATGACTATATAAAGTAAAATATGCAGAAATAGAATCTTAAGGAGTTTCTATAAGTATTGAATAACATGTGTACATACTTTTGTGAACAGAAGATATTAGCTTTTGATTTTTGATTAATTAACCCATTAAACATGTTAGACATGTTATTATGGGTAATTAAATGTTGATTGATGTGTGAACATGTTCATTTTAAATCCACAACACAATAAAATCTGCAAAACGTCAAGGGGTCGGAATACTTTTAGAATCCACTGTGTTTGATTATATGCATTCAAATCCGCTCTTGTTTTTAATGCATCTTTGATGAATAAGAGCTAATGCAGCTTGTTTCTAGGTAATATGTTTAAAGCAAAAACAACTTTCCTGTGCCTGGCAGTGGGTGTGATGACTTTCCAAATGAATAATGATAGCAGGCTGAATTAGGTTAGAAATCATTTGTGCTCAGAGAAAGTATTTGTGCCTTTAAGGGGAAAACACAAGACAAACAGGATCATAAAGAAATCATAAAAACAATCAGGATATAAATTGCATCCATTTATCATTCAGCAAAACATTCAACCATGACTACACTAAAATGGGATTTTCAAAACCAGAAGTGCTTGGCATTGAAGAGGAAAGGGCCTTCAAGCTCTAACCCAAAAAAAAGTTATATAAAATTAGTCGGCATACCTGCATCTCATCCAATCCAGTTAATATCTTGGAGCTGCTTATACTTTTATTTTAATGAGTTTGCTTAACTTTTTGGACCATATCATTGCCAGACAGCCTAGTAGTGTCATGTATCTCTGAGCACAATGTAACAAGATGTTACAAAATCACGCTTTTTTCTACACATATAAGCCATGCTTGGGCCTACTGTATATTCATGATTAGTTTTTTTTCTTTTCTTTTTTTTAAGGCCTCCTGTCTTCCAATGTCAATAATAATAGTCGGAGTTGGATCAGCTGAATTTGATGGTAAGATCATTTTTACAGTTTCAGGAATTTATGTTTGTAAACTCAACAAATACAATCACAGTATGCTTACAATTTTGATGAACACACTACTGTGTTCTTTCAATATGCAGCCAAAATTGCTTTAACATTGGAGCTCACAGTATGGTTTATGCATACTGTGTAAATCATGAATACTACAGAAAAACAATCACATTTACCAACAAATATTCTTGTTTAAAATGAGATAAATCTAACATTTTGCCACAAACATTTACTGGCAAATAATAAAAATGCATCTGCAACAAAGCATAAAGAAGATTTAGCTTTTTTTTCACAGATTTTCTCAACTTTTTTGTTCTATTACATTGGGAAATTTGATGAGACTAAAGCAGTCAAAGACCTAAGCGGAATAATTAAAGAGTTGTGGGGACAGTGATAGCCTAGTGAAACTGAAGGTTGTGGATTGAATCCAGACTCCAGAATCAAGTTGTGCAGCCACTTTTGGACCCTTGAGCATGGCCTTTAACCCTCCTGGCTCCAAGGGTGTTGTACAATGGCTGCCCCCTGCACTCTGAATAAATTTTGTTGTATTGTACACATATACACCAATCAGCCATAACATTAAAACCACCTCCTTGTTTCTACACACACTGTCCATTTTATCAGCTCCACTTACCATATAGAAGCACTTTGTAGTTCTACAATTACTGACTGTAGTTCATCTGTTTCTCTACATGCTTTGTTAGCCCCCTTTCATGCTGTTCTTCAATGGTCAGGACCCCCACAGAGCAGGTATTATTTAGGTGGTGGATCATTCTCAGCACTGCAGTGACACTGACATGCTGGTGGTGTGTTAGTGTGTGTTGTGCTGGTATGAGTGGATCAGACACAGCAGCGCTGCTGGAGTTTTTAAATACCGTGTCCACTCACTGTCCACTCTATTAGACACTCTTACCTAGTTGGTCCACCTTGTAGATGTAAAGTCAGAGACGATCGCTCATCTATTGCTGCTGTTTGAGTTGGTCATCTTCTAGACCTTGAGAATGAGGTGGTACTGTTGGCTGGATATTTTTGGTTGGTGGACTATTCTCAGTCCAGCAGTGACAGTGAGGTGTTTAAATACTCCATCAGCACTGCTGTGTCTTATCCACTCATACCAGCGCAACACACACTAACACACCACCACCATGTCAGTGTCACTGCAGTGCTGAAAATGATCCACCACCTAAATAATACCTGCTCCGTAGTCGTCCTGGGAGAGTCCTGACCATTGAAGAACAGCATGAAAGTTGGCTAACAAAACATGTAGAGAAACAGATGGACTACAGTCAGTAATTGTAGAACTTCAAAGTGCTTCTATATGGTAAGTGGAGCTGATAAAATGGACAGTGAGTGTAGAAACAAGGAGGTGGTTTTAATGTTATGGCTGATATCCTGATAGTAGCTATGTCTAAGTTAAATAAATATGACTGTACATTTAAAATGAAATACATGTACTGTAGTACATCACTTAAATAAAAGTGCTTAAAGATGATTTCCTTGCGTTCACTTGATACAAACCCTCACTAAACATGACTTTTATTGTGGTAACAAATAGTCAGAATTCACATAAAATTTCAATAATTATAAAAAATGACAGTATTATTGTTGGTCATTTTGTATGGTAGTGTCTGTGAATCATGCAATTGTGCAAGCTTTCTCTATAGATTACATTTTCTTTAATTCATTATGCTTTGTTTAATAGAAATGGTTGAATTGGACGGTGATGAAGTGAGAATTTCCTCAAGAGGAAGGTTTGCTGAGAGAGATATTGTACAGGTACACTCTGTGCACTGTCTTGCTTAAAATTAGTCTTTCCCTAGTGTGTCTCTGTGTCTATTTATTTTTTATCTCTTTGTGTAGTTTGTTCCTTTTCGAGACTATATCAACCCCAGGGGAAACCACATTCTCAGCATGGCCCGTCTGGCTAAAGATGTGCTGGCTGAAATTCCAGATCAGTTCCTGCACTACATGAGAACCAGAGGCATCAAACCGAGCCAGACATCTGCTTATATTTCTAAACCACTTGCAGTACTGTCCCACCATGCAGACTCACTACAGACACTGATCTGATGGAGAGCATGACAATCATGGCAGGTTGCCACATCTGTGCTTTACTGTCTTTTCTAAGTAGTCCACTGGGTCGAGTCTTGGGCTTTCTAAACTGCATTATAATGTAGCTGGATAGCTGGTAGTAAGCCTACAGGGACTTGTGCTTAAAGCTTCTGCTGAAGCTGGCATTTCTCTCCATTCTTCTCATAGAGTCGTTTAATGAAGTGAGAGAAGTTTTAGAAATCTTCCTGAGAGACTAGCAAGCTCATGCTAGAAACATTATGCCTGGTTCATTCTCGCTCTACTACATTTTTTAACTACAGACTGAGCTATCAGCAAAAAGTTTACAGTATTTGTTATTAATACAGATACTTTGTACCTCATGCATACTTAAGTGTTCAAAGCTCTTTTGTGTTGTTCTGCCCTGTAATGAAGAGAGAGTCAGCGGGGTTGGGCAGAATGCTTAAAACAAAATAGTCATAGGTGAACACGACATATAATACCTCAATTTTTAGTAACAAATTCTGTTTTAGTGACCCACATGCACTGCTCAATATTGTATAGTTCATATTATTACAAAAAGCTTAAATGCATGTAGAATTCAAGAAAACATCTTTTGCAACAATGTAAGGAAATCAAGTGTACTATATACCTTGAAAACAACATCTCTTATAGCTCTGGGTTGGTCCCATGCTAAACGGCTATCATTTTGTAATACTGTTTATGAAGCAATCACATCCAGCATGTAAATCATTGAAAGATAAGGAGAGACTGAGAGAAACTCTGGAGCTTTTAAATCTGTTAATATAATATAAAGTTATAATAAAAAAGCCATTTTTTGTAAAAATGTACTAAAGATTTAAGTAACAAATGGAGTAAATGGCAGCATAGCCGCATATTTAATATTAGTGCAATTTACTTGCTATTCAGATAATGGAATGGAAATAATAGGTTAGTTATAACTCATTTAAGTAGGGAAAACTGATTAGGCCATATCTGGTGAAATTCTCTACCAATTCGATGTGTCACTCACCTACTTTGTATTTGAAAAACTGAAGTTAAATCCAAGATGATGGCATTAAAGATGCCCACCATATTTGTGACATAATACAACTGGTTTCCCCCTTCCTCCAAAGCTTGTGTCTAAAATTAGACCACAGTCTGCAAGATTGTTTTTATTTTTAAAGGGGGTTTCCTTCCTTACAGACACACTGTATTAAATCAAATACAGATTCTTAATTTTTAGGCTAAAAACATACGAGTGTTCTTCAAAACTTTATTAAGGATTAAAAAAAAAAAAAAAAATTACATCACTTTTCTACAACCCCAAATCAGAAAAAGTTGGGACAGCATGGGGAATGCAAATAATAAAAAAAACACAGAGTTTTTTACAGTTACTTTGACTTTTATTTGTTTGCAGACAGGATGAACCTGAGATATTTCATGTTTTATCTGCTCAACTTCATTTCATTTATTAATAAACATCCATTCCTGCATTTCAGGCCTGCAACACATTCCAAAAAAATTGGGACAGTAAAGCATTTACCACTTTGTAATGTTGCTATTTCTTTTCACCACACTTAAAAGACCTTTTGGCACCGAGGAGACCAAGTGATTTAGTGTTTCAGCTTTTATTTTGTCTCATTCTCCCTGCAAACACGTCTTAAGATGTGCAACAGTACGGGGTCGTCAATTTTTTTTCCACATATTATCTATTAGGGACAGATCAGGACTGCAGTCAGGCCAGTCTTGTACCCATACCCTCCTCTTCCGCTGCCATGCCTTTGTAATGTGTGCAGCATGTGGTTTTGCACTGTCTTGTTGAAAAATGCATGGATGTCCCTGGAAAAGATGACGTCTTGAAGGCAGCATATGTTGCTTTAAGATCTCAATGTACTTTTCTGCATTAATGCTGCCATCACAGAAGTGTAAATGACCTTTGCCAAGGGCACTGACACAGCCTCATACCATGACAGACCCTGGCTTTTGGACTTGTTGCTAATAACAGTCTTGATGGTTCTTTTTGTCTTTGGTCAGGAGCACACAGCGTCCATTTTTTCCAAAAAAGACCTGGAATGCTGATTCATCTGACCACAATACACGTTTCCACTGTGTGATGGTCCATCCATTTTTTCATCTTTGCTCATCAAAGACTCAGCCTTTCCTGGATGCTGCTTTTGTACCAAACCATAATTACAATCACCTGTTGACATCACCTGTTTGGAATCACATCATTTAGTTTTTTCACCTCATTACTAGCCCTAAATTGTCCCTGTTTCAACTTTTTTTGGAATGTGTTGCAGACCTGAAATGCAGGAATGGAGGTATTTTAACAAATGAAATGAAGTTGAGCAGATAAAACATGAAATATCTCAGGTTCTTCCTGTCTGCAAACAAATAAAAGTCACAGTAAATGTGAGGAATGCTGCATTTTTATTTTATTTGCATTTTCCATACTGTCCCAACTTTTTCTGATTTGGGGTTGTACATATTCACTTTACGATGCATTGTACCTACTTTTTAATGCCATCAGCAAAAAAATTTTTTGGTTGAGCGTGTAGCCACTGATGCATCACTGCTTTCACATCATCACATGAAAATTTTCTTTTCCCTGTAGCTTCTTTAAGTGGTCCAAAAAGGTGGAAATCAGATGGCGCTAAATCCAGACTATAAGCTCTCTCTCAGTCTCTCCAACCAAAATATAGAAGTGGGGAAGCTTTTTAAAGATCCCTTGTATTGTAATTACTAGTGTTCAGTTACCACCCAACACAGAGCATCAGCATGCCTTTATGGCAGAATTTACTTGATTAGACTACTCCACTGCCTCACTGTGTTTTAATCTAGGAAAGAAATGTCTTACACACTGATCTGTAGCTGCTTATAATTGTTGTGTACAACAGTCAGTTATTGCTGACACAAATGCCGCAATCTGTTATCTACAGCTTTACATACTAAACAGCATCAATTACATATTAAAGAGAGACTTTTTACTGTAGCTACTCTATAATGACATTTCATTGCATGCGCTGTTGAAGTGGATTATGTACTATACTAAATACTATACCAGTATTAAGGTTTACGTGTTAACCACATGTAATTGACAGTGATTTTAGGCATGATCTTATATTAATATGTAGTATTGCACTTACTGAGATAAACAAGCAACATGTGTAGAACTACCAGGGCTGACACCTTGAGCATGTTAGTTAGAAACAGGAAGGACAGTAGGAATTTCTCATAACTGCAGCAATTACGATTAGACAGTGGATAATGCAGGTAAAAGAAGCAGTCTGTATGCACATGTGTCGGAAGGACATCAGTAGTGGAGGCATGTAGCAGTAGAGGCAAATAGACAAATCGGGTGAATTGATATGTATAGATTGGGAGAGAAATTGGGTAAAAATTCTTTTAAAAACAAATAAGAAGAAAGAACGAATAACGAAACTGGTTATGACTAGATTGCGAAAAACATTGGTGGGAAAATGCGTACGAATAGAACTTATGTAGAAACAAAGCACAACTTTTTAAAATGAATCAGTTTCACTGTAGATGTTGCCTTTTTCATAAGAACACTGATTTTGCCTTTATACAGTTTATACAGACCTTAAAATGATCTTGAAGACAGAGGGTTGCTTGTAAATTTATAGAATAAATAGGATTTTTAGGATGTTCACTTTTTTACCTCATGTACACTGTTACACTGTTACTCTGTTAAACGTAGTACATACTAAACATTTAGTATCACAGAATCATTGTTCTACACACACTACATTGTCTTTCGTGACCCATGGATAGTGTATATGATGTTATCTATCACTGTTGAGGGTCTAACAACAGTATCTTTCATTTGAAGAAATCACTGATTACAACTTACTGTCTCACAGATGTTGTTTTTGTATTACTTTGTTAAGAAATTAAGCAAACTGTAATAATTAATAGAGACCACTAATTAGCTTGATGAGTACCCGAGTGCATGGAATACTTAAGCATGCAATATTTGGGTGAAATTTCTGAGTTTATGCCTCTGAAGTGCTTATAAAGCAGGTAACATGCTGCATGCAGGCTATCTCCCAAACTTCATAATCCCTACTAAATGTCGTAGTAAAACACAGTTGGTGGTGTACTAATTGAACATACTCTTTAGTGTAGTAGTATGCAGTTTGGGACACAGCCATGTTATTTACTCTGCCACACCACTGTTCTGTTTTGTTTCACACTCTTATTAACAGTGGCTCATCATAGTAGTTGTCTACACCGATCAGCCATAACATTAAAACCACCTCTTTATCAGCTCCACTTACCATATAGAAGCACTTTGTAGCTGTACAATTACTGACTGTAGTCCATCTGTTTCTCTACATACCTTTTTAACCTGCTTTCACCCTGTTCTTCAATGGTCAGGACCCCCACAGAGCAGGTATTATTTAGGTGGTGGCTCATTCTCAGCACTGCAGTGACACTGACATGGTGGTGGTGTGTTAGTGTGTGTTGTGCTGGTATGAGTGTATCAGACACAGCAGCACTGCTGGAGTTTTAAATACCGTGTCCACTCGCTGTCCACTCTATTAGACACTCCTACATAGTTGGTCACCTTGTAGATGTAAAGTCAGAGACGATCGCTCATCTATTGCTGCTGTTTGAGTTGGTCATCTTCTAGACCTTCATCAGTGGTCACAGGATGCTGCTCACAGGGCGCTGTTGGCTGGATATATTTTTGGTTGGAGAATGATCCACCATCCAAATAATACCTGCTCTTTAGTGGTCCTGTAGTGGTCCTGTGGGGGTCCTGACCATTGAAGAACAGGGTGAAAGCAGGTTCTCTTCAATTCACAACTGAAACCAAACGTGTGCTTCTCTGATCACACTCAGTATAATCTTAAATATTACTGACTGAGCCCATGCCATTTCCAAATATATAACAGTAAATGATTGTGCTAATCTTCTTAATGGAGATTTATATGCCTAATGTTTGGCAAAATAAATGACAAAGATTCATTGTGTAAAATTGTATTATTGGCTGAGTATTGCTTAACATTTCTGCAGCTGTTTTTTTCTGTGACTTAACAGACTACTAATTTGTTTATGCATTTAAGTGGATTTATTCATTTATTATAGGGTGTTTTTAATATGTTGGGTCAAAAAATACATACAAATGATAGTGTATAATACTGAATCATTTTGTTGCATATTGACTTCATTGATTTAGTAATTATGATTGACCATAGCTGGCAGCTTTTTACTGCCCATATAAATATGGTTGATTTGACTTCACTCATTAAAAAGTACATGTATCAGTGGTCTTACACCAGTCAAGGGAAAAAAACCTTTTTATTGTACTTCATCAACTGTCAACATTTTTTGACTTATTTTCCAAAAATTTAACTAAAAAACAAAAATAAATATAATTCCCAAACTGTTATGACATACAGTTTTATGAGAAACGTTTGAACACCCCTGGTCTGTTTCCATGTTTTGATTTTTTAAGTGAAAGTGCTTTAACACATCCTTTATTTCTGCACATTTTAATGCACAGTTACTGTTCGCCTAATTTAACATACAAACCCAATACCAAAAATGTTGGGACAGTGAGTAAAATGTGAATAAAACCTAATAGCAGTCATTTGTAAACGCTCTTTTCCAAGTATTTAATTGAAAATAGCACAAAAAAGGTTATTGTTTTATTCATTGACCTTATTGATTTGCAGCAGCAACATTGTGGGGCAGAAAAAAAGCTGAGGCAGGTTGACAGTACGTGAGCGAACAGTCAAATAGTTGCAAGGAATCCATAATATTAATAAAAATCCCTGCATAAAGTTCAATGTCAAAAACCAACAATGAAAGCCTGTGAACTTCAATTTCTCAGGTAGTACTGCATTAAAATTGACATGTTTTACTAATGAATATAACTACATGGGCTTGGGATACCCTTGTGAGAAAACAGTTCCTTGCTACATATACAAATGCAATTGAAGTCTCTCTGATTAAAAGTGTAAGCCATACATCAACAACATTTAAAAAACCTCATCTGGCCTCAAGTTAATCTGAAATGGACTAATGCAAAATGGAAATGTTTGGTGTGGTCTGACATGTACTTTTCAAATTATTTTAGTAAATAATAGAAGTCATTGTCTCTAAGCCACAGAGAAAAATAGCCATCCAGCATCTCTCATGGTATATGGGTATTTTAGTGCCAAGATGGGTTACTTGCACATCTGTAAAGGTACCATTGACACTAATACACATATTAGTGAAATATATGCTGTTATCTAGACCAGGGTTTTTCTAACTTTTTTCAAGCAACCCACATTATGTCCATGATTTTTAATGTGACCCAGGCAACACAGGCAATGCATCTTACTTACTCTCTTTGTGCAGTCTGGTCCCACTGTGGTTTACAAGATGTAACCTAAAGCCTTTTCAAGCGGGTGTTTGCATCAAAGTTTTAAATAATTAAAATCATAGTATTTTAAATTAAAGTATTAAATTATTGTTATTGTTTCTCTGTGACCCATTTTTGGCTCGCACCCAGGGTTTGAAAAACCCTAATCTAGACAATGTCTGAAGCACATCCTGTAAAAGAGAAAAATGTGCCATATCCAAATTTATTTGTTTTTGTTTAATTCAGCCTAATTAAGTTTTAAACTGTCTTTTTGGTTAGTAAAGTTAGACAGTTATTCTTCACACTAAGTGACCCTGTGTAAAAAATAAATGATTGTGCAAACTTTAGCTGCAACAACTTCAACAAGATGCTACCTATTAGTAGAGATTAATCTATCACGCTGTGGAGGAACTTTGGTCCCTTCTTTCTGCTGAGTGGCTTTTATTGAGCCACATTAAAAATGACATCTGTTCAAAATGTCCTGCACAAAATGTTCCATTCCCTTGCTTATGAAATGTTTTAAAACACTGTACTTTCAACATTATATCAACTTTTCACTCTTATATTGCCTCTGTCTTAACTTTTTTGAGTGTGTTGCAGGCATCAAATTTTAAATGTTCAAACTATAATGAAGCTGATCAGTGAAAACAGTGTAAATCTTTTCTTTCCACTTTTGTGGAATCAAATATTCAAGACAATTAACAAATCACAGATTTTTAAAATGCATTTAACATCCCAGCTTTTCTGGAAATGTGGTTTGTAGTAATAATAATGACTACAACAAAAACAACAACAATAACAATAATAACAATGATAATTATAATAAATAGGTAGGGGCACATTTTTTCCCAGCAATATGGTATGTTATACATATTTATTATAAGTGGGACTGTAAAAACCCATATTGTTTACCTTTCTTCATTGATTCTACTTATTGCCTGCATTCTTTTTGCATGGTCAGTGATGGCAAAGTGATAAACCTCTTTATTAATTCCATATACTGTTTTTATAGTTAACACTATACATTTTGCCTTAATGTATTAATGAATTGTTATATTTATGTTATGCCTTTACTGTATGTTTGTCGAAGAAGAATCTGCCATGTTGATTAATGTTTACTTTGTGATTTACCTGTACAGAATTAAGTATGATATACAGAAAGATCTACATATATGGATAAATTGTTTTTCATTTTAAATATTTTTGTATGAATACTATTGCATGATCCCAGCAAAATAAAGCTGGCATGTGCCTAAAACATTACCCGCCTGTGTTTTGCCTTGAGATGATTCCTTTTAAACTTTTTCTTGTAATTTTAAGGGAGTTTTTATCTGCCACTGTTGCCCTTAGCTTGCTCAACAGGGGGTTTTTGGTCATAGATTCTGTAAAGTTGCTTTGAGGTAATGTGTATTGTAAAACACGCTATACAAAGCAGTTTGACTTGACTTGTTCAACTGAGCACTAGTTCAGATTATGTGAAGTACTTTACTGCCCTCCTCAGCTTGTTTCAGTCAACTGTGCCACACGGTGCCTTACTATTACATCAATGGTTCCCAATTCACAGACATGGCTTGCAAAAATCACTCAACTCAACTCAAACGTAGCTTTACTGGCATGACAAAATATGGACATTTGTGTTGCCAAAGCGTAATTACAGTTTTAGGAAATGTTATTAAAAAGAAAATATACAATAATATACAATATATTAAATACATGTGTGAATAGAGTGCTGCTAGTATGCAGCTCTTTCTGTGCTTCCCGAGTAGGTGGGTCTGGGAGGGAGCTAAAGTTGGAGATGATGATGTTAAAATTGGGGAAGAATTAGGTTAGAATGTGGTAGTACTTGCTACTTATGGTAAGGAAGTGCAGCTCCGTCTCTACTGTACTGAGTCAGTCAGTGTGTGTCTCCCCGTCTCTACAGCCAGGTCAGGTGCATTCAGTCTGTACCTCGTCAAGGTGTTTCTCAATTTAAGATCAGACACTGTGCTTAGGTAATCTGCTGCACTGCAGTGTCTGTTTAGGGCCAAATAACACTGCATTTTGTAATTGTGTAATTTGGTTCATTTTAATTGGGTTTGCAGATTTCTCCTGTTCCTGAGTCTTTAGTGACTTACTCACTCACTCAGTCATTCTCTCATGTTGAACCAATGGATGTTTCTTCACCAGTTACACTTTAATATGTCACAGGCCCCAAGCTGAGAACCATTATCTATTATTACAGCCACTTATTTATTGATCTTCAGACAGCTGCTATTTCCTGGTCAGGGTCATCTGGTGCAAGTCATAAAATTATATATCTTATTTATTTGATTTACGTAAATATTTTATGTACTTTTTTATCATTGGCATAGGAAGGGTTCCATCAGCTGGGTTGTCTGGCCAAACAACTGTGCATATCATATTTACATATCGGATTGGTCAAGGCCCAACTCCAGTACTGTTGGTCTGCAGGGTACTGGTAAAAACTATGCTATTGTTGGGCCAAGAAGGAGGAGGAGGGAAGAATGTAGAGAGAGGCAGAAGGGTAAGAATAGGAATGTTAAATGTGGGCATATTGACTGGTAAATAGAGAGAAAATAGTTTGTGGTTTGTGAGAAAAAAGATAAAGTTTTCAGGAGGGAGTTAGATAAAGTGGTGAAGAGGGTACCAAAAGAAGAGAGAATTGTGATTGCAGTGGCTTTGACTAAAAGACAGGAGAGGGAGATGGACGTGGCAGAGATGTGGATGCTGTGATTCTCATTGGGAGTATTAGGATGGACAAAATTAGGAGCAAGTTTATTAGAGGGACAGCACAGATGGGATGTTTGGAGACAAAGTTAGGGGGAGGTTTGAGATAGGTTGGACATGTGTAAATGTGAGGGTTATATCGGAACAAGGGCGCTAAGGATGCAGCTGCCAGGTAGGAGGAGGAGAGGAAAGCCAAAGAGGAGGTTTATGGATGCAGTGAAAGAAGACATGCAGGTGGTTGGGGTGACAGAGGAGGATGCTCAGGATGGGGCAAGATGGAGACGAAAGATCCATATTTATTTATTAGGATTTTAACGTCATGTTTTACACACTTTGGTTACATTCATGACAGAACAGGTAGGTACTTATTACACTTAAGATTCATCAGTTCACAAGTTTAATGTCAAACACAGTCATGGACAATTTTGTATCTCCAATTCACCTCACTTGCATGTCTTTGGACTGTGGGAGGAAACCGGAGCTCCCGGAAGGAACCCGGGGAGAGACCTGGGGAGGAGACACAGTGCCACCCCCCATTCCTAAATTAAGACACAAAAGATCTATCATTTTTCCATAAATGTTGTATGTAATGATCACGTCAGTAAAACGTTGCTGTTGTTATTGTTGTTGATTATTACCCAGCTAGCAAGATAGATCTGGGCCGATTCCGGCTCCGGTTCGGCAGTGTCGGCTGTCTGTCGGCTCGGCACCCCGCATCTGGCCCGAATATGGCTGCATGTCGGCACTGTCGGCTTACTGAGACTCGGCGGACTTGCGGCACCCCACATCTGGCCCGAATATGGCTGCATGTCGGCACTGTCGGCTGACTGAGACTCGGCTACATTGCGGCACCCCACATCTGGCCCGATTATGGCTGCATGTTGGCTGACTGAGACTCGGCTACATTGCGGCACCCCACATCTGGCCCGAATATGGCTGCATGTCGGCACTGTCAGCTGACTGAGACTCGGCTACATTGCGGCACCCCACATCTGGCCCGAATATGGCTGCATGTCGGCACTGTCGGCTGACTGAGACTCGGCTACATTGCGGCACCCCTCTTCTGGCCCGATTATGGCTGCATGTTGGCTGACTGAGACTCGGCTACATTGCGGCACCCCACATCTGGCCCGATTATGGCTGCATGTTAGCTGAATGAGACTCGGCTACATTGCGGCACCCCACATCTGGCCCGAATATGGCTGCATGTCGGCACTGTCGGCTGACTGAGACTCGGCTACATTGCGGCACCCCACATCTGGCCCGAATATGGCTGCATGTCGGCACTGTCGGCTGACTGAGACTCGGCTACATTGCGGCACCCCTCTTCTGGCCCGATTATGGCTGCATGTCGGCACTGTCGGCTGACTGAGACTCGGCTACATTGCGGCACCCCACATCTGGCCCGATTATGGCTGCATGTCGGCACTGTCGGCTGACTGAGACTCGGCTACATTGCGGCACCCCACATCTGGCCCGAATATGGCTGCATGTCGGCACTGTCGGCTGACTGAGACTCGGCTACATTGCGGCACCCCTCTTCTGGCCCGATTATGGCTGCATGTCGGCACTGTCGGCTGACTGAGACTCGGCTACATTGCGGCACCCCACATCTGGCCCGATTATGGCTGCATGTTGGCTGACTGAGACTCGGCTACATTGCGGCACCCCACATCTGGCCCGAATATGGCTGCATGCCGGCACTGTCGGCTGACTGAGACTCGGCTACATTGCGGCACCCCACATCTGGCCCGAATATGGCTGCATGTCGGCACTGTCGGCTGACTGAGACTCGGCTACATTGCGGCACCCCTCTTCTGGCCCGATTATGGCTGCATGTCGGCACTGTCGGCTGACTGAGACTCGGCTACATTGCGGCACCCCACATCTGGCCCGAATATGGCTGCATGTCGGCACTGTCGGCTGACTGAGACTCCGCTACATTGCGGCACCCCTCTTCTGGCCCGATTATGGCTGCATGTCGGCACTGTCGGCTGACTGAGACTCGGCTACATTGCGGCACCCCACATCTGGCCCGATTATGGCTGCATGTTGGCTGACTGAGACTCGGCTACATTGCGGCACCCCACATCTGGCCCGAATATGGCTGCATGCCGGCACTGTCGGCTGACAGACTCGGCTACATTGCGACACCCCGCATCTGGCCCGATTTTGGCTGCATGTCGGCACTGTCGGCTGACAGACTCGGCTACATTGCGACACCCCGCATCTGGCCCGATTTTGGCTGCATGTCGGCACTGTCGGCTGACAGACTCGGCTACATTGCGACACCCCGCATCTGGCCCGATTATGGGAGGGACAACGACACATTTGGGCACAATTTGGACATGTTCACTGTGGGGTGTACTCACTTATGTTGCCAGCTATTTAGACATTAATGGCTGTGTGTTGAGTTATTTTCAGAAGACAGTAAATCTACACTGCTATACAAGTTGTACACTGACTACTCTAAGTTATATCCAAGTTTTATTTCTATAGTGTTGTCCCATGAAAAGATATAATGAAATATTTGCAGAAATGTGAGGGGTGTACTCACTTTTGTGATACACTGTATATATACTGTATATATACAGTATATACTGTATATATATACAGTGTATCACAAAAGTGAGTACACCCCTCACATTTCTGCAGATATTTAAGTATATCTTTTCATGGGACAACACTGACAAAATGACACTTTGACACAATGAAAAGTAGTCTGTGTGCAGCTTATATAACAGTGTAAATTTATTCTTCCCTCAAAATAACTCAATATACAGCCGTTAATGTCTAAACCACCGGCAACAAAAGTGAGTACACCCCTTAGTGAAAGTTCTTGAAGTGTCAATATTTTGTGTGGCCATCATTATTTCCCAGAACTGCCTTAACTCTCCTGGGCATGGAGTTTACCAGAGCTTCACAGGTTGCCACTGGAATGCTTTTCCACTCCTCCATGACGACATCATGGAGCTGGCGGATATTCGAGACTTTGCGCTCCTCCACCTTCCGCTTGAGGATGCCCCAAAGATGTTCTATTGGGTTTAGGTCTGGAGACATGCTTGGCCAGTCCATCACCTTTACCCTCAGCCTCTTCAATAAAGCAGTGGTCGTCTTAGAGGTGTGTTTGGGGTCATTATCATGCTGGAACACTGCCCTGCGACCCAGTTTCCGGAGGGAGGGGATCATGCTCTGCTTCAGTATTTCACAGTACATATTGGAGTTCATGTGTCCCTCAATGAAATGTAACTCCCCAACACCTGCTGCACTCATGCAGCCCCAGACCATGGCATTCCCACCACCATGCTTGACTGTAGGCATGACACACTTATCTTTGTACTCCTCACCTGATTGCCGCCACACATGCTTGAGACCATCTGAACCAAACAAATGAATCTTGGTCTCATCAGACCATAGGACATGGTTCCAGTAATCCATGTCCTTTGTTGACATGTCTTCAGCAAACTGTTTGCGGGCTTTCTTGAGTAGAGACTTCAGAAGAGGCTTCCTTCTGGGGTGACAGCCATGAAGACCAATTTGATGTAGTGTGCGGCGTATGGTCTGAGCACTGACAGGCTGACCCCCCACCTTTTCAATCTCTGCAGCAATGCTGACAGCACTCCTGCGCCCATCTTTTAAAGACAGCAGTTGGATGTGACGCTGAGCACGTGCACTCAGCTTCTTTGGACGACCAACACGAGGTCTGTTCTGAGTGGACCCTGCTCTTTTAAAACGCTGGATGATCTTGGCCACTGTGCTGCAGCTCAGTTTCAGGGTGTTGGCAATCTTCTTGTAGCCTTGGCCATCTTCATGTAGCGCAACAATTCGTCTTTTAGGATCCTCAGAGAGTTCTTTGCCATGAGGTGCCATGTTGGAACTTTCAGTGACCAGTATGAGAGAGTGTGAGAGCTGTACTACTAAATTGAACACACCTGCTCCCTATGCACACCTGAGACCTAGTAACACTAACAAATCACATGACATTTTGGAGGGAAAATGACAAGCAGTGCTCAATTTGGACATTTAGGGGTGTAGTCTCTTAGGGGTGTACTCACTTTTGTTGCCGGTGGTTTAGACATTAATGGCTGTATATTGAGTTATTTTGAGGGAAGAATAAATTTACACTGTTATATAAGCTGCACACAGACTACTTTTCATTGTGTCAAAGTGTCATTTTGTCAGTGTTGTCCCATGAAAAGATATACTTAAATATCTGCAGAAATGTGAGGGGTGTACTCACTTTTGTGATACACTGTATATATATATATATATATATATATATATATATATATATATATATATATATAATCTAATATATAGTATATTAAGCTGTTTTAAAAAGATTAAAAAGATGCTTTATCCTGATCAATGCTTCGCAACTGTATTACCGTAAAACGGGGTTTAGGCGCACAGTAAAACTTGTAGCGCAGATAGCGTGACCGTGAACGGACTTTAAACTAAGAGTACAGTTTACAAATCCGTGCGTACGGTTTACTAAACTGAGGGTACGGATTACTAAACCGAGGGTACGGATTACTAAACCGTGCGTACGGTTTACTAAACCGAGGGTACGGATTACGCTCTTCATATATATTTTTTTCCTTAGTGACCCCTAAGGGGCTCCGTAAGATCCACATTGATCTGTGAAAAATAGTTTTTGTTTTCATTCCAGAATTACAGATCAGTGTCAGGAGACAAGAGGCAGGAAATCAGCAGTCAATTATGGCAGGACAAAACTTTTTTTTTTTTTGGCAAACTTATAATAAATAAAAATACTTGAAATAAAATATTGAAAAATGTGTTTTGGTGTACGTTTTTTTTTTTTCTGTTACTGTTTTAATTGTACTCTATTATTATTACTTATAATTATAATAACATATATATATATTTTACAGAGTATTTTCATAGAAATAAGAAGCAAGAACAGTTGTAGTAGTCCCAGTAACCATTAAAGGTTAAATATGGCTGGGGAAAGCCTTTTAAAAATCTACTGCAGGCCAGAACTGGGCCATTATTGGCCCGATAATGGTTGTTCTGGCTAGCAGGTGGTTAAGTGCTGGCATATTGCTGGCAGTCATGGCTGGGATCCAGGCAGCCGTATACGGGCCACAATCTAACCGTCATTCATTTTGACACCGGGCCAGATCCGGCTGCCGGATGTGGGCCGACACAAAAAGTTCCGGCATGCTGGATATGGCCCAGAACTGGGCCATACATTTTTTGCTAGCTGGGTATGATGATGATAACCTAGTAGTAGTGGTAGTAGTAGTTGTTATTGTTGTTGTACTCACTCACTCACTCACTCACTTTCTTACCCGCTTATCCAGTTAGGGTCGCAGGGTTTGCTGGAGCCTATAGCAGCTTTTCAATCAGCTTTTCAGTGTCTCCAACTAACCTGACTGCATGTTTTTGGGCTGTGGGAGGAAACCGAAGCTCACGGAGGAAACCCCTGCAGACACAGGGAGAACAGGAAGAACATGCAAACTCCGCACAGGAAGAACCCAGACCGCCCCACCTGGGGATCGAAGCCAGGACCTTCTTGCTGTGAGACGACAGTGCTACCCACCGTGTCGCACTATCGTTGTAATATCTGTGATTGTGCACTCTTTATAGAGGAGACATGTGCACAGTACACCTATAGATGGCACTATGAATATTTCTAACCTACGCCATAAACTCTTGGAAGACGAAGAAGGACGTGTTTAGGAAATGATTCCAAATTTGACATCATTTCCGTCTCGTAGCCTGAAAACGAAGGCGGCCATGTTGTAGGGGTAACGGATCAGGGTTAACAGTGACTGTGCTGAACTTAAACTTAGACACTGACCTGAAAAGTGCAAACACACACACTTTATTACCTCTAGGTAGCTTTTAAGGACGGACGGGACTCTCTTACTTCAGCGGTAGTTTATCGGCGGTGGTATTTGGATCAGGATGAGTGGCGGGACTCCGTATATCGGCAGTAAGATCAGTCTGATCTCAAAAGCTGAGATTCGCTATGAGGGAATTCTCTACACCATCGATACTGAAAACTCTACTGTCGCTCTGGCTAAAGGTAAATAATCACCTAATAAAACTACTGTCACTGGCTAAAGGTAAATAATCACCTAATGAAACTCTACTGTCACTCTGGCTAAAGGTAAATAATCACCTACTAATAAAACTACTGTCGCTCTGGCTAAAGGTAAATAATCACCTAATAAAACTCTACTGTCACTCTGGCTAAAGGTAAATAATCACCTACTAATAAAACTACTGTCGCTCTGGCTAAAGGTAAATAATCACCTAATAAAACTCTACTGTCACTCTGGCTAAAGGTAAATAATCACCTACTAATAAAACTACTGTCGCTCTGGCTAAAGGTAAATAATCACCTAATGAAACTCTACTGTCACTCTGGCTAAAGGTAAATAATCACCTACTAATAAAACTACTGTCGCTCTGGCTAAAGGTAAATAATCACCTAATGAAACTCTACTGTCGCTCTGGCTAAAGGTAAATAATCACCTAATGAAACTCTACTGTCGCTCTGGCTAAAGGTAAATAATCACCTAATGAAACTCTACTGTCACTCTGGCTAAAGGTAAATAATCACCTACTAATAAAACTACTGTCGCTCTGGCTAAAGGTAAATAATCACCTAATGAAACTCACATGTAGCTCTGGCTAAAGGTAAATAATCACCTACTAATAAAACTCTACTGTCGCTCTGGCTAAAGGTAAATAATCACCTACTAATAAAACTACTGTCGCTCTGGCTAAAGGTAAATAATCACCTAATGAAACTCTACTGTCGCTCTGGCTAAAGGTAAATAATCACCTAATGAAACTCTACTGTTGCTCTGGCTAAAGGTAAATAATCACCTACTAATAAAACTCTACTGTCGCTCTGGCTAAAGGTAAATAATCACCTACTAATAAAACTCTACTGTCACTCTGGCTAAAGGTAAATAATCACCTACTAATAAAACTCTACTGTCGCTCTGGCTAAAGGTAAATAATCACCTACTAATAAAACTCTACTGTCGCTCTAGCTAAAGGTAAATAATCACCTAATGAAACTCTACTGTCGCTCTAGCTAAAGGTAAATAATCACCTAATGAAACTCACATGTAGCTCTGGCTAAAGGTAAATAATCACCTAATGAAACTACTGTCGCTCTAGCTAAAGGTAAATAATCACCTAATAAAACTCTACTGTCACTCTGGCTAAAGGTAAATAATCACCTAATAAAACTCTACTGTCACTCTGGCTAAAGGTAAATAATCACCTAATGAAACTCTACTGTCACTCTGGCTAAAGGTAAATAATCACCTACTAATAAAACTACTGTCGCTCTGGCTAAAGGTAAATAATCACCTAATGAAACTCTACTGTCACTCTGGCTAAAGGTAAATAATCACCTACTAATAAAACTACTGTCGCTCTGGCTAAAGGTAAATAATCACCTAATGAAACTCTACTGTCACTCTGGCTAAAGGTAAATAATCACCTACTAATAAAACTACTGTCGCTCTGGCTAAAGGTAAATAATCACCTAATGAAACTCTACTGTCACTCTGGCTAAAGGTAAATAATCACCTACTAATAAAACTACTGTCGCTCTAGCTAAAGGTAAATAATCACCTAATGAAACTCTACTGTCGCTCTGGCTAAAGGTAAATAATCACCTAATGAAACTCTACTGTCACTCTGGCTAAAGGTAAATAATCACCTACTAATAAAACTACTGTCGCTCTGGCTAAAGGTAAATAATCACCTAATGAAACTCACATGTAGCTCTGGCTAAAGGTAAATAATCACCTACTAATAAAACTCTACTGTCGCTCTGGCTAAAGGTAAATAATCACCTACTAATAAAACTACTGTCGCTCTGGCTAAAGGTAAATAATCACCTAATGAAACTCTACTGTCGCTCTGGCTAAAGGTAAATAATCACCTAATGAAACTCTACTGTTGCTCTGGCTAAAGGTAAATAATCACCTACTAATAAAACTCTACTGTCGCTCTGGCTAAAGGTAAATAATCACCTACTAATAAAACTCTACTGTCACTCTGGCTAAAGGTAAATAATCACCTACTAATAAAACTCTACTGTCGCTCTGGCTAAAGGTAAATAATCACCTACTAATAAAACTCTACTGTCGCTCTAGCTAAAGGTAAATAATCACCTAATGAAACTCTACTGTCGCTCTAGCTAAAGGTAAATAATCACCTAATGAAACTCACATGTAGCTCTGGCTAAAGGTAAATAATCACCTAATGAAACTACTGTCGCTCTAGCTAAAGGTAAATAATCACCTAATAAAACTCTACTGTCGCTCTGGCTAAAGGTAAATAATCACCTAATGAAACTCTACTGTCGCTCTAGCTAAAGGTAAATAATCACCTAATGAAACTCACATGTAGCTCTGGCTAAAGGTAAATAATCACCTAATGAAACTACTGTCGCTCTAGCTAAAGGTAAATAATCACCTAATAAAACTCTACTGTCGCTCTGGCTAAAGGTAAATAATCACCTAATGAAACTCTACTGTCACTCTGGCTAAAGGTAAATAATCACCTACTAATAAAACTCTACTGTCGCTCTGGCTAAAGCTAAATAATCACCTACTAATAAAACTCTACTGTCGCTCTGGCTAAAGGTAAATAATCACCTAATGAAACTCTACTGTCGCTCTAGCTAAAGGTAAATAATCACCTAATAAAACTCACATGTAGCTCTGACTAAAGGTAAATAATCACCTAATGAAACTACTGTCGCTCTAGCTAAAGGTAAATAATCACCTAATAAAACTCTACTGTCGCTCTGGCTAAAGGTAAATAATCACCTAATGAAGCTCTACTGTCGCTCTGGCTAAAGGTAAATAATCACCTAATGAAACTCTACTGTCGCTCTGGCTAAAGGTAAATAATCACCTACTAATAAAACTCTACTGTCGCTCTGGCTAAAGTTAAATAATCACCTAATGATGCTCTACTGTCACTCTGGCTAAAGGTGAATAATCACCTAATGAAACTCTACTGTCGCTCTGGCTAAAGGTAAATAATCACCTACTAATAAAACTCTACTGTCGCTCTAGCTAAAGGTAAATAATCACCTAATGAAACTCTACTGTGCTCTAGCTAAAGGTAAATAATCACCTAATGAAACTTTACTGTCGCTCTGGCTAAAGGTAAATAATCACCTAATGAAACTCTACTGTCGCTCTGGCTAAAGGTAAATAATCACCTAATGAAACTACTGTCGCTCTGGCTAAAGGTAAATAATCACCTACTAATAAAACTCTACTGTCGCTCTGGTTAAAGGTAAATAATCACCTAATGAAACTCTACTGTCGCTCTAGCTAAAGGTAAATAATCACCTAATAAAACTCACATGTAGCTCTGGCTAAAGGTAAATAATCACCTAATGAAACTCTACTGTCGCTCTGGCTAAAGGTAAATAATCACCTAATGAAACTCTACTGTCGCTCTGGCTGAAGGTAAATAATCACCTACTAATAAAACTCTACTGTCGCTCTGGCTAAAGGTAAATAATCACCTAATGAAACTCTACTGTCGCTCTAGCTAAAGGTAAATAATCACCTAATGAAACTCTACTGTCGCTCTGGCTAAAGGTAAATAATCACCTAATGAAACTTTACTGTCGCTCTAGCTAAAGGTAAATAATCACCTAATGAAACTCTACTGTCGCTCTGGCTAAAGGTAAATAATCACCTAATAAAACTCTGTCACTCTGGCTAAAGGTAAATAATCACCTAATGAAACTCTACTGTCGCTCTAGCTAAAGGTAAATAATCACCTAATGAAACTCTACTGTCGCTCTAGCTAAAGGTAAATAATCACCTAATAAAACTCTACTGTCGCTCTGGCTAAAGGTAAATAATCACCTAATAAAACTCTACTGTGCTCTAGCTAAAGGTAAATAATCACCTAATGAAACTCTACTGTGCTCTGGCTAAAGGTAAATAATCACCTACTAATAAAACTACTGTCGCTCTGGCTAAAGGTAAATAATCACCTAATGAAACTCTACTGTCACTCTGGCTAAAGGTAAATAATCACCTACTAATAAAACTCACATGTAGCTCTGGCTAAAGGTAAATAATCACCTACTAATAAAACTCACATGTAGCTCTGGCTAAAGGTAAATAATCACCTACTAATAAAACTCACATGTAGCTCTGGCTAAAGGTAAATAATCACCTACTAATAAAACTCACATGTAGCTCTGGCTAAAGGTAAATAATCACCTACTAATAAAACTCACATGTCGCTCTGGCTAAAGGTAAATAATCACCTAATAAAACTCACATGTAGCTCTGGCTAAAGGTAAATAATCACCTACTAATAAAACTCTACTGTTGCTCTGGCTAAAGGTAAATAATCACCTACTAATAAAACTCTACTGTTGCTCTGGCTAAAGGTAAATAATCACCTACTAATAAAACTCTACTGTCGCTCTAGCTAAAGGTAAATAATCACCTAATGAAACTCTACTGTGCTCTAGCTAAAGGTAAATAATCACCTAATGAAACTTTACTGTCGCTCTGGCTAAAGGTAAATAATCACCTAATGAAACTCTACTGTCGCTCTGGCTAAAGGTAAATAATCACCTAATGAAACTACTGTCGCTCTGGCTAAAGGTAAATAATCACCTACTAATAAAACTCTACTGTCGCTCTGGTTAAAGGTAAATAATCACCTAATGAAACTCTACTGTCGCTCTAGCTAAAGGTAAATAATCACCTAATAAAACTCACATGTAGCTCTGGCTAAAGGTAAATAATCACCTAATGAAACTCTACTGTCGCTCTGGCTAAAGGTAAATAATCACCTAATGAAACTCTACTGTCGCTCTGGCTGAAGGTAAATAATCACCTACTAATAAAACTCTACTGTCGCTCTGGCTAAAGGTAAATAATCACCTAATGAAACTCTACTGTCGCTCTAGCTAAAGGTAAATAATCACCTAATGAAACTCTACTGTCGCTCTGGCTAAAGGTAAATAATCACCTAATGAAACTTTACTGTCGCTCTAGCTAAAGGTAAATAATCACCTAATGAAACTCTACTGTCGCTCTGGCTAAAGGTAAATAATCACCTAATAAAACTCTGTCACTCTGGCTAAAGGTAAATAATCACCTAATGAAACTCTACTGTCGCTCTAGCTAAAGGTAAATAATCACCTAATGAAACTCTACTGTCGCTCTAGCTAAAGGTAAATAATCACCTAATAAAACTCTACTGTCGCTCTGGCTAAAGGTAAATAATCACCTAATAAAACTCTACTGTGCTCTAGCTAAAGGTAAATAATCACCTAATGAAACTCTACTGTGCTCTGGCTAAAGGTAAATAATCACCTACTAATAAAACTACTGTCGCTCTGGCTAAAGGTAAATAATCACCTAATGAAACTCTACTGTCACTCTGGCTAAAGGTAAATAATCACCTACTAATAAAACTCACATGTAGCTCTGGCTAAAGGTAAATAATCACCTACTAATAAAACTCACATGTAGCTCTGGCTAAAGGTAAATAATCACCTACTAATAAAACTCACATGTAGCTCTGGCTAAAGGTAAATAATCACCTACTAATAAAACTCACATGTAGCTCTGGCTAAAGGTAAATAATCACCTACTAATAAAACTCTACTGTTGCTCTGGCTAAAGGTAAATAATCACCTACTAATAAAACTCTACTGTTGCTCTGGCTAAAGGTAAATAATCACCTACTAATAAAACTCTACTGTCGCTCTAGCTAAAGGTAAATAATCTTCTATTAATAAAACTCACATGTAGCTCTGGCTAAAGGTAAATAATCACTTAATAAAAATCACATGTAGCTCTGGCTTAATGTTGCCACAAAAATAAAAGCATTTAATTAGTTTTATATAATTGATTTAATATGTCTGTTTGCAGTGGGTGTGGTGTGTGCATACTTTTGGCCATATATTGTATGAGCTGGTTTGCTAATAGGATAGTACTTTGTCCATGTAAGTGCTTTATGAATGGGTGAGCAATGTTTTTTTTCCCCAGTGCGCTCTTTTGGAACTGAGGATCGTCCCACGGACAGGCCTATCCTGCCAAGAGATGAGACATATGAGTATATCATTTTTAGAGGCAGTGACATTAAAGATCTGACAGTTTGTGAGCCTCCCAAACCAACTCTGCCTCAGGACCCTGCTATTGTTCAGGTATGATAAGTACACCTACTTCACTTACTTGTTTATTACTTAGTACTTAAATAGTTTATACTGTTTTACAAACGTTACCGACACAATATGCAATATCACACATTTCTAACGCTACTATTTAATAAATAATTATTAGTATTGCATCTGATTGCACATTTTTCCACAGTCTTCTCTGGGATCTGCACCTGTGCCCACATCTTTTCAAGCTGGAGGCTCATATGGGCTGTTCAAACAGGCTCCAATGTCTCCCTATAGGCAGTTTACTGCCAGTCCATTGGTTTCACCACCATTTGGGGCTGTTGGAGGTAAATATTTTTTGTGTCATTCAAGCTTAAAATGCTGTTCTTGTTCGAAATATACTTTGCCTTCAGGTGTGGACAAATCAGCTAGCATTAAAGTGCAATTATGCAAACAGCTATTTATTAAGCACTTTATTAAGGCCACATCACTAAGGCCTAATCAATTATTAAAATCTTGCATTATTTACAACAATCCTTATAGCAACTGGCACAGTGGTTAAAGTACTGGACTAGTAATTAGATGGTTTTCAGTTCTAGCCACACCACTGCCAGGTTGCTGCTGTTGGGCCCCTGAGTAAAGCCTTCAACTCTCAATTGCTCAAATTGTATTTAGTCGTAATTGTAGGTACGTTTGGATAAAGGTGTGTGCTAAGTGCTGCAAATGTAAATGTAATTAATTCAGTGCTCTTTAGTTTGGCAGTTACTGACCTTAAAATATTATGCATCGGTTAAAATGATGATGCTGTATATGAAGGACCATGCTTTTTCCAAGTGTGTCTCTTGGTGTCATTAGCTTGTAAACCAACTGTAATGAGGAGGAATTAGCACTTTTGAAATCTATTGACACTCGGGATAATTTTATTATTGTAATGTGTAAACCAACATGTAACCTTTTAAATGCCTCATTCATCTGCAAATTCGGTTACATTAGTAGTAAATTATTCGTTTGAATAACGAATATCTTGTCATGTTGCAGAAATCTCTGTTCTGCTTTATTTACGCAGTTATCTTTTCCAGTATTTGCTGAAATTAGTTTAATTACACTAATTTTGGGGCGGCACGGTGGCTCAGTGTGGTAGCACTGTCGCCTCACAGCAAGAAGGTCCTGGGTTTGATTCCCAGGTGGGGCGGTCCGGGTCCTTTTTGTGTGGAGTTTGCATGCTCTCCCCGTGTCTGCGTGGGTTTGCTCCGGGAGCTCCGGTTTCCTCCCACAGTCCAAAGACATGCAAATGAGGTAAACTGGAAATACAAAATTGTCCATGACTGTGTTTGACAATAAAACTTGTGTCATTCTTACAAAATATTTGGATTGTTCACTTTATCCATTGTTCTCTCTAGTGACTTTATGGTCTAGTGTAATATATACTATGTGATGTAATTAACAGTACATTTTTATGTTACGCTATGCAAACTCATCTTTGTATGAAACATGGGCTATGAAGTATTTTTTGGTACTACTGTTGTATGCGTGCTCTTCCTTTCCTCACAGGAGGTTCATTGTCAACCATTGGTAGCGACATGAGCATGGCTGCAGCCCTGTCTCAGAACAGTGCTATTGGCTCTGCTTTCACCAATGACACTCAATCTCTGAATACACTTGTTTCGGAAGGTAATCTGCCCTTTTGGGACCCCAAAAATTGTTTGGATTGTTTGTAACTTAGATTTGACCTAATTTGGACCTTAGTGGACATTAAAAAGCAGTGTTTCGTTAAAAAAAAAAACACACACACATAGGCACTGGTAAATGACATGGACAAAAGTATGTGGACACCCAGAACATTAAATTCTCATGTGCTTGTCAAAACACTTCACTTTGAAAATGGATACATAAATATTAAATCAGACCCAGTTTAAATGCTATAACTTTTTGCTTTGTTCATGTTAGTCTTATTTTTTCTGCATAGCCAGTGAATCCCAATACATTGGTTGCCAGTTCTTACAATGGCAGTTGTGCTCATGTTGCATCAGAAGCTTGGAAACATTTTTAATTAGTTCTGCAAGCACTGACAGTTTTACTCATGCACTCTTTGTTATGTCTCTTACTTCTTTGCATCTTTGTTGGTCCTGACATTTTTCCAATTTGGTTACTGTCAGTCAGGGCTTGATGACATCCCATCTTGTCCATGCCAAGTCAGTCACTAAATATGTTTATTAGTACAACCCAATCCAATGTATGTCCATGGAGATTATATTACTCCATGCTTAATTTTATGTATCTGTTTTAATATGGGCCATGGGCTTTAATATGGGTGTCCACATACTGTTGGTTCAACAAAAGTTGAAACAGTAGGGAAAATGCAATGTGGTAAATCATCGTAATGTTGCTGTTCCTTTTGTGCAAATCCCTTCCAATCTTTCTTTAAGGATCATTGTTTTTAAACATTTCATAAATTTTCTTACACATTTGTTGACTAAATGAAGATCCTCTTTCCAGCTATGCTCCCCAAAGACTTAGCCTTTCCTGGATCCTGTCCAACTTTTTTTTAATGTGTTGCAGGCCTGAAATGCAAAAAATAGATGTACATTAGCAAATGAAATTTGACCAGACAGTTGACCAAATAAAACATCTGTCTGCATTCAAATTGGTCAAATTGTAAGAAAAACTTTATTTGCATTTTTCATACTGTTCCATCTTTTTCTGATTTGGGGTTGTACTTTGACTAAGTATTATTTTTGTGTTGGAAATTTGGGGGTTGTAAATAAATGCTTTTATAGTATTTTTCATGCACTTTGACATATAAGCTTGGAGTTGAACTCGTGTTTGTTTGTTCATGCAGTTCTTGGTCTACTTGATTGGATTGCACACAACTAATCTCTTAACTCATTTCGTTTTTTTCTGCTACAGGTTGCCAGCAGTAGCTTGTATATATACAAGCATAGAACTTTCTACCTTTGTGTGTGCGTGTGTCTAAAATATTTGTTCTGGTCTGTAGGTCGCAGCAGTCCTGCTATGGACCCCCTGCAGAAGAGTCCTCCTGTTGAGCCATTAGCACCGCCGGCCTCGTCAGGCAGCAGTGCAGCCCCAGCGAGTCGTAGAAGCCCCATCGGCACCTCACGGATCAGTGCGGCTGTGACTCAGAAGTCCCTGGATGCACCAGAACATAGGAGAGGTGAGATCAGGATATGTTTATTTTTATACCAAGCTGTTGGAATTATGGTTAGGGTAGTTCAGACAAGCTTTTAGTTTGGGAAATGTATCGAGACATGTATTTGACAGTATACATTGTATATTTTCTTCAAAATTATTTATATTATAGAAAAGTGCAAAACAACAACAACTTTGATCTAATAAGTGAGTCTAAAGAAATTTTTTAAATCTTGTTAATAATGTTTAAATTAGTCTTATTTTATCACAGTATGTCAACTGGTTTGGGGGCAAAATAGTATTACTGCATTATTTTATTTTAACTGAATTGAATTCTTTCTATGGAAGTAAAATTTGCCCATGTTCTAATGAACAAGTCTTTATTCTTTATGCTTGGTTAAAAACAATTTGAAAACATAATGCTAAAAACAAAGCAAACATGGAAACCGGTGACAAACAGTTCATTACAAGGGCTAACCAATCCTATTCAAATATCACTTGCTGTATTAAATCTCTTCTTGACAACATTAATGTAGAACATTACACACAGATAAAGGCATCATTTAAAATTAAGTGTTTTTAAGGCGGTGTATACCTTCTTAGGCACCGATGCTTCAAAAGTGGCCTCCCGTCCAGAGTCTCATCATTCAAGAGGGGAAAGCAAGGATGTCCCTAAACGGCAGCCAGGTTATGATTGCTGTACTGGTGTTCCCTTTGCCATGCTTACTCATTTAGAAACTGCATGCAAAGTTTCTACATCATTTTAAACCATTTCTTGATGCATGTGTCATTCATGTCCACCTGGTCTAGCTGGAGCCCCTTTCACGTTGAATGCATTGACAAAGTTTGTGAAGGTATAGAACAGAATTGTGCACCAGTTCACAGCTGGACGCCAGTGCTCTCCACAACTTTCTGAAATTTCTTTTCTATTTAGTATTGGAGAACTTATTGGCACCACTTTTTACCAACGGTTCTCACTCCTAACACACAACCATCAGGCAAGTCAAGGAAAAAAGGATGCTGGGTCCAACAGTGATGGTTTACATTAAAGCTTATTTTTGAGTATTGTGCATTAAATTGTGCATAAAGCAATTTAAGAAAGGTGACCACAAAAAAGGCCAAATAAATAGAATTGACACCATGTTTACATATTCAAAGCAAAAAAAAAAAAACAGCGGGTAGTTTTAAACAACTCTTATTTCAACTTTTATTTCTAAAATACGAAATAGTTTTCTTGTCACCCACACCATTTTGTTACATGATAAACTGATTACTGAGTGGCTCATGGGAAAGGAGGTTTCAAGTAATCAAATTACCAGTACATTCGTAATTCTCAAATTATTGTCGTCATCTGATTTCTTGCATGAATCTGACTATGGTGGGCGTGTAAATGAACAAAGTATATTATGCATACAAGCAAGTTGTTGTTGGACCTTCACTTATTAGATGTACAGATGCTTTTGAGCAGAATCTATGTTTTGCTAAGAACAAATATGACAATTATTTTTGCTAAATACAGTTGGGAGACTTTTAGTAAAATATTAAATGTGCCATTTTTTTCAGTGTAAGAAATGCAAATAACAGTAATTCTGCATTCATATTTGTAGAATTTGTTTCCATGTCTTAGCGAAAGGAATGCAGCTCCTGCATCTGTTTGTGTTAGTTTAAATGTGCTTCATTATTCATCTATTAGTCACACTGCCATTGTTTGGAATACATAATCTAATCTATGAATAATGCCTTAAAGTTCAAAACTGACAAGAGCTTCGCTTGAGTTAGTCCTTTTTTAACACTGATTAACTTGCATTTAAATCTAACTGTTGCATATTCAACCCATTTATTCATTTTTGCTTCGTCTGACATTATTTCTTGCCATTGCTTCAAGCTTTTCCTTTTCCTTTCAGAAGGTATTTAAATTGCACGTTTTACTTAATCCAGTGTCTTTGTCATGCAGCTGGTGGGCCACCACCTATGCGCCGTGGTCGGGGTGGAGGGCATCGTGGGAGAGGCCGTTACCCTGTGAGGAGAGATGGGCCAATGAAATTCGAAAAAGATTTTGACTTTGAGAGCGCCAATGCCCAGTTTAACAAGGAGGAGATTGATAAGGAGTTCCAGAGCAAACTTAAACTGAAAGGTAATTCTAGTGAATAGGTTAGCAGTTATGCTGAGTATATTTACTTCACAGACATATTATAGTTTTTTGATTGTATTACATAAAGAAGGTATTCTTTTAAAAGAATTATAATAGAATAAGAAGTAATAAAGGTCATAACAATGTGATGTCTGGATATTTGTGGCGTTTGAGTTGTATTTGTTTATGCCATATGTTGTGGTGTTTAGATGAGAAGCCAGAGAAGGCACTGAATGGAGAGGATAAAGGTGATTCAGGAGTGGATACTCAAAACAGTGAAGGTAACGCTGATGAGGAGGATCCATTAGGACCCAACTGTTACTACGACAAGACCAAGTCCTTCTTTGACAACATCTCCAGTGATGACGCTAGGTTAGTGCTTTTTTTGGTCCAGGTTTTTCCTAAATTTAGATCATGCTATTCCTTACTTACAGTGACTGTAGAAGGATAAAAAGAGAAAAAAATTTTCATAAAAAAGCATGTTGTGATGTCATTACTCACTGCCTAAAGGGCTGTTTGGTAGATACACTCTCATCCAGAAAAATAAATCCAGGCTAATTATCTCAAGTATTTGGTTCTGAGGGCATTTTATTTGTGTGTGTGTGTGTGTGTGTGTGTGTGTGTTTGGTTTTTCTTTTTTACTTTACTTTATATCTGGAGCATGTAACAATTCTAACTTCGTTGACATTAGGTCTGCACAGAAATTCAATTCAAGGGATTTTCTCAAGTAATATTCAGTTAATATACAGGTCTGTGCTATTGATGATTGTAAATTGGCGTCGTGCCAAAAACGTCATCCCCGTGCTAAAATCACAGTAATGCACGGCCTCTCGTGGCTTATTGCTTTAATAATGTGATGGTAGTTACTCGTAGTATCGTTTGAATGATGCAGTATATGATTTATTAGATTAGCAGGATATTTTGTTAATACCGCTCTGTCAAAATTATTAACATCATAGTATTAGATCTTAAAATCTACCACTAGTCTGGATGATCTAAAGTTGGGTTACATGATAAAACTCTTGGGAATTTAATAACCATGCTTAATTTGTTTCAGCTGTGATGTATTATATAAACACCACCCAGACATGTGTTCAAAATGTGTGGTGGAAACTTAGGAGCCGAAAAGTGCAAGGTCTTTCAGAAGATTTCCAAAAGCTTAATTGTTCCTAGAGACACCACTGGGAGTATTGTCCCAAAGTTCTAAACTGCGATTGCAACTGTGTATGTGTCTAAGTATTCAAATATTAAGCTATTTATTAATGAATGTTTTGCAGGGAGAGAAGGCAAACATGGGCAGAGGAGAGGCGGATGAATGCTGAGACATTTGGAATCCCTTTTCGTCACAACAGAAACCGTGGTGGATACAGGGGGCGTGGGAACATGGGCTTTCGTGGAGGACGTGGTAGAGGATCTGGTCGTGGATCTTATGGACCACCACACGGTGGTAGCGGCTTCAGGGGTGGTTTTAGAGGAAGCCACGAAGGAAGAGAATTTGCCAGTTTTGAATACAGGGTAACACATCCTGCTTTTATCTGTGTCAAAGTTTAACCCTTTATTATAAGTGTAGATACAAAAGGCTTCGTTTTCCTCTATTTTTACTGGTGTACAATATTTACACTTAATTCTCTTAAATATGATTAAAGTTGAAAAAAAGATTTCCAATGCTTTTACGGATCAACTTCATTGTATTTTGTAAATATAAATTCATTTAGAATTTAATGCCTACACCACTGCAATAAAGTTGCAAAGGCATGTTTACCCCTGTATTTCATCACCTTTCCTTCTGAGACTTTTTTTTAATGTAATGGGAACTAAGGACACTAGTTGTTGCAGTTTTATATGTGGAATTTGTGTCCATTCTTGTTTGACTTCCGATGCTCAACAGTGTGTGGTCACTGTTGTCTAATTGCCTTCCTAATGCTGCTCCATATTTTTTCAATAGGAGACTGATCTGGAGTGTGCACAGGCCAGTTAAGCACACATTCTGGAAAGTCTAAAAAGTCACACTGTTGTAGCGCATATAGAATGTGGCCCCTTCTTTGGAGTGTGTTGCAGGCATCAAATTCTAAATGTGTTCATACTTACAGAATACAATGTAGTTGATCAGTGAAATACTGGAAATCCTTTTGTTCTCATTTTGTCAGTTAAATCAAGATTCAAAAGAATGGACAAATCCCAGACTATTTTACATAATGTCCCAACACAGGTGTATTAAAATCAAGCACCTAGCCATGTGCCTGCCTTTGCAAACATTAGTGAAGTGGGTCACTCTAAAGAGCTCTGACTCAACTGTCCGTTTCTGACTCAGTTGTATGCACACCAATGCTTGGTTGGTGCAGCAATAAAGCATGCTAGCCCACCAGTGCTAACATCTCAGGCTCATGAATTTGAATCTCAGCTCTGCTGATGGCCGGCTGGGTGTCTGCACGAACAATGATTGGTTGGTCTGAGCTATGTCATTTGGGCCAACTGCCTTTCCATTCTTCATTCTTTTTATAGCTGCCCTCATTTCCTCTTTGCTAATATATATGTACAGTCATGTGAAAAAGTTAGGACACCCCATGAAATCCTTAGTCTTTTTGAACATATTTAAACATTTGAGCTTCATTTGAACAGTAATGAGAGATGGAGCTTATATAACTAAACAAATAAAATGTTAAAAAATAACTTTTAAACACAAGCTGTAAAATGTAATGAACAAAAATGGAAATTTATTGTGAGGAAAAAGTTAGGACACCCCCACATTTATTACTACTTAAAATGTCTAAAATTAGAATCCGGTGCACCACATCAGCTGCAATGATTAGACCATCGTTAGATGACATTGGAGTTTTAGTTAAACCTCAGACATTAGTTTGGTTTGCTCTTGATTGTTGAAGTGAGTGGTATCATCATGGTAAGATCTAAAGAGCTCTCTGAGGTCTTCAGAAAGAAGGTTGTAGATGCATATGAGTCTGGGAAGGGATTTAAAGAGATCTAAAAACAATTAGAAATCAGCCACTCCACTGTCCGGAAAATAATTTACATGTGGTGAACATTTAAAACAACTGCCAACATGGCCAGGTCAGGCCGTCCTAGCATGTTCAGCCCAAGAGCAGACCACAAGATGCATAAAGAAGTCTCCAATAATCCTACAATGTCATCACGGGACCTACAGGTAGCTCTTGCCACAGTTGATGTCAAGGTACATGCATCTACCATCAGAAAGATGATTTGATTTTCATGGGAGGTGAGCAGGGAGGAAACCCTTGCTGTGAGAAAAACATGAGGGCAAGACTAAAGTTTGCCAGAGAACATCTAGACAAAGACCAGGACTTCTGGAACAATGTGCTTTGGACAGATGAATCCAAAGCTGAATTATTTGGGCACAATAACAGAAGACATGTTTGGCGCAAACCCAACACAGCATTTGAGCACTAGAACCTCATACCAACTGTGAAGCATGGAGGTGGAAATGTCATGGTTTGGGGCTGCTTTGCAGCAGCAGGGCCTGGCAAGCTCTCCATTATAGAATCCACAATGAATTCTTCACTGTATCAGAGGGTGCTTGAGAAAAATGTAAGACCATCTGTCCAAAAACTGAAGCTGAAGCGGAGGTGGACCATGCAACATGACAATGACCCAAAACATCCCAGTAAATCCACCAAGGAATGGCTCAAAAGAAAGAAATGGAGAATTCTGGAATGGCCAAGTCAAAGCCCGGATCCTTATCCTATTGAGGCAAGGCAAGGCAAGTTTATTTGTATAGCACCTTTCATACACAGTGGCAATTCAAAGTGCTTTACATAAGGAAAAATTAAAAATTAAAAGCATTAAAACATTCCTGAGATCTAGAACCTCAGAAAGACTTCTTGCAAACATTTAGTTACAATTAAAAACATGAAATTCAAACAAGAGAGATAAAAATTAAGAACTTGAAAAACTAAAAGAAAATATAGTAAAATATACCTTACAGTTTAGAGAATATGGAATTAAAACAAGACTAAAAGAAATATACATCGATGATGCTGTGGGGTGATGTGAAATGGGCTGTGCATGCAAGAAACCCCTCAAACCTCACACAGCTGAAGAAATTTTGCATGGAGGAGTGGGGAAAACTTTCTTCCAGTCGATGTCAGAGACGGTAGATGGTTATAGGAAACGTCTAATTGAGGTTATTTCTGCCAAAGGGGGAAACACCAGCTATTAGGACATAGGGTGTCCTAACTTTTTCCTCACAATAAATTTTCTTTTTTGTTTATTACATTTTACAACTTGTGTTTAAAAGTAATTTTTTCAGTTTCATTTGTTTAGTTATATAAGCTCCATCTCTCAATACTGTTCAAATGAAGCTCAAATGTTTATTTGTTTAAATATGTTCAAAAAGATAAAGGTTCTCATGGGGTGTCCCATGTAGGGATTTTATAGTAAAATGAGCATCACCGGGCTGTCCTGTTTTGTAAACTCTCAAGGGACCAAGTAATATAAGAAATGTTTAGTCCTTTTAAATGACAATTTTCTCTGCCAGTGTTTTTCTGATGAGCTGACTTTTATATTCTTTTATACCTTGTCACTGTGGTCCATTAGGCAGTAAAACCAAACCCACAAAACTACTATGTGTAGTGTTACGCACAAATGGGAGTTCTCATTTATTGTGAGTGTGAGTGTGTGTGTGTGTGAGTGAGTGAGTGTGTAAAACTGCATTTTTAAAATGCTTTTTGTTTTTGTTTTTTCCAGAAGGACAACAAAGTTGCTGCATAGTGCAAACCGGGTCTGGATTCACAAGATCTTAAGGGTGTATGTTTTTTAACACTACGTTTGAGGAGGAATGAAGTTAAATGTACTAGTTGTATATTTGTCACCAGCACTGGTATAGACCACTGGAGGAGTGGATTTAAATGCAATTGCTTTTCGTTTCAGCCTTTTGAAATCTCAATCTGACAAGAATATTTCCATATGTATGAATTGGTGGAAACATATTTTAAAAGGATGTTTAGTACTAAACCTGTATTTAATAATCTGTTGAATTTGGTGGGAGAAAACAGTGTACAGATGCCTTTGATGAGTAAAATAACTTCATTATTATTTAAAATCGAACTTTAGTTCCAACTTTCTACTGTTATTTTGTACTAACTCATTCTTCAAGCCAGTCTGAAGAATGCCATGTGGTTGGACACTAATCAAGCTCCTCTGGTACATTCATGATTCATGTTGGATATCTTCACAATTGGGTGTGTGTTCCTAGTTTAAGGAAATCTGTGTAAGCTAGTGATTGCCAGTGGTTCTAAATTACTGGATGACTGTAACCCCAAACAGACATTTTTGAATGATTTTCTCATGCTTGGCATCTGAATTTGAATGGAATTAATAAATATATGCACTTAAGGCATGCTTGACTTGGTACACCTGCCTGGTAGCTGTACTTAATACTTAGCTGTTCTTCAAGCGGTAGATTGAGATGTTCATTCAGTTTCAGCACCGTGATGGAAAATATATAGAAAAATGGTGGAAAACTGCTGTAAAAAGTTGGCTATAGATATAGTTTATTAAAAATGAATGTTCTAACCCCAATCTGACCTACCTGTGCAAACTTTCCAAACAGTACTACTAAAACATAATCACTTCTCTCCAAGGCTCACCCTTTAACAGTGATAATAAAGTCATATTTCTAATGTATAGCAGCAGTCTAGTATACAGCAATATCTCTAACAAATATTAATGTTTCACACAGCTTACGAGCTTAATCACTGGCACTACTGGGTTCGCCTATAAGGTAACCACTAGGATTGCTCTATCAGCACTATTTCTTATTAGAGTATTTGTTGATTCATTCATAGTCAGTGTTAATGTTTTGTCCATAAAAAGAAGCTGCACCAGCATAGTGAATTGGTGAATTTAATGTCTTGGAAGTTTATATAACAAAAAATTTGGTCTAGAATTGTTGCAGATGGCTGTTTACTTTAATCGGTTGTTGTTTTCTCTTGTTTTGTCTATACTGCTGTTTCTATGTGCAGTGTTGTTCATTCCTAATAGGTCAGGATTCAGTGGGACATTCTGTAGATAACATTCTACAGAATTGTTTTCACCGTTGCTCAGTACTTGTCTACTTCGTGAAATCTGTCAACACTGTGCTGTTCACTTACCAAGCACTTTATATGTTCATTATTCTATAAACTACACCTGCCATACAGAAACTTTGTGGGTATATAATTATTGTAGTCTATCTGTTGATCTGTAGAATTTTGTAATCTTTAATAGATCCCCCATTGACCAGATAATGTTTGGATGGTGGACCATTCTCAGCACGGCAATAACACTAATATGGTAATGACATGACGGTGTGTTGTTTTGGTATGAAAGTATCAGGTGTAGCTGTGTTGATGGGATTATTATTTAAACTTGCTGGCCTGTTTAATAGCAAAACATACCCGCTCAGCTCTTGTTGTAGGTATTTTATCAGTGGACACTTTTTGACTACAGGTTGCTGTTGGCTTTTTTTGGTTGGAGCACTAATCCTTTACAAGCACTGACACTGAGATAATAAAAAATCTAAACAACACTGCCGGACCTGATGCACTAATACCAGAACACACTGTACCATGTTACTGTCAGTGGCCACCACTCAAATAACATCTGGTCTGTGAGGGTACCTTGAAATTAATAAAGGTGTACAGGGGGTGACAAACGAACAGAAAAACATGGACTGCAGTCAGTGATTGTATACTCATTGTAAGTCGATTTGAATGATGGGTGTAATCCAGAAAGGAATTCGTAAATGTGTGTACCTAATAGTGCTTGGCAAGTGTGTTATTTAAAACTGCTAGCTTTGCATATGAACACTGCATTTCTTGCTAACCTATTGAAGACTCATGGTTCATTAAATACTCTTTGTGAGTTTTGATTTGCTTAAAAATGTATCTTTAATATATTTAACAATACGGATAGTCTAATTCCACTTTTTGGTTAGTTAAGCAAGCATGTCAGGACAGTATAAGGTTGGTATGGTAACACAATTTAAGGACTATGCATAATTCACCTAGATAAAAATTTTTTATTAACGTTATATAGATAAATGTTTTCTGACAGTTTTTATTAGGTGTGAAGATGGGTAATACTTAGTAAAAGTACTGAACCTCACACCAAGCCCTAAAATGTTTCATTCATGTTTATAAAGTTGCAGCTGATTGGATTTTTATTCAAGTTTAAATTTTGCTTTGTATGACAGAATAGCTTCATCTTCAAAAATATTCTTGTTTGGTTTTGCTTCCACTGGTTGTCATTTAATCATTTATTGGTTGGTTGTCATGTTTTCTTAACTAATTTATTGGACATATTTCATCTCCTCTGACTGTTCGGTATCTTTTTTGAGTAATACAGAGAGAGTCTTTGTAACGATATTCTACTGGTTCTAGATTTACTAGCTGAATAACCGTAACTCAATAACTGGTATATTTCATTTAATTGGCCATTTTTATTTTCCATCAAAGTTTGCATTAACTACAGATCTGTTGCTCCAGTGTATTTATATTAATGTAAGCAATAATAATGTTTATTGTTCTAAGGACTGAACAACTGTCTGTTTGCTTAGTAAGAAACGTTTTCTGGCTGATGTGTAATGCCATAATATTAAAATACAAATTATAGAGCAAAACATGCTTTTTATTGTGCAGAATTGTTTAGAAACATACTCTTCACTTCACCTCTTACTGTCTGGTTTTATTTGAGGGCCTATTGTACTTCAGCATGGCAATGCAGGAAAAAAGTCAGTTCTAATAAAGTGAAGTTATTGGTGAGCAACATTTAAAAAAATGTCACAGCTTATAATGGTTGCACATTATCCAAACCGCTAAGCTGGCAATTAATATTTTACTACAAGTTCAAAAATTTTAAGAGTTATTTTCCAAGCGTATGTAAAATCCAGTTGTAATTCAGGTATACAGCAGTTCCTGCTGATTTAATTATCCATGATTTCTTATTAGACTTTTATATTATACAAATATCAACTTGTATTCTCTTGTTAGACGGGCATGTTAATATGGTCACAAACTCATGACTTAATGTATGGCAATGCTTGTTAGGCAGATGCAGTTTAAAAAATATTCTGTCAATGTTTAAATATCACCACTTAATTTCTTTGCTAGTTTAAATTAGCATTTTGTTCTGTTATTTGCATCTGCAGTAATGTTCATGTCCAAACCCAGCATGATGGGTGTGGATTTAAGTGGAGGGATTTTTATTCTGATACACCAATAAACTATTCATTGTTACCTGATTCCTGTATTAAGTTTTTGTGGTGGGTTTATTCTATTATTTTTTTTTTAATCATCCAAATTAGGTTGTGCTCTTTTACATATTTCCGTTCTTATAATTTCATAATTAAAAAGAAAGACTCAACAACTGACCAGACCGCATTTAACGAGTAAGTAGTGCATACATTCAGCAGATTTTAAAGGGATTGCAAAGCAACTTTAAAAAAAAAAAAAGTGACCTGAATTATTGTAGGGCAGCAGATTTTTGTTGGTTGCACAATTATTAAAACTCGTCCATCAATATTTGGGTCAGCTGTCTTTGGATGCAATTACAGCTGGATGTCCTTTGCAGACATCCCAAAAGATTCTGTATACCTTTCCAGTAAGTTTTCTTTTCCCACACCCACCTCCAGTATCATGACAGCTCTTTAGTCTGTCTTTAAAAAATGCCTGGGATGGCTGATTTTGTGCCATAAGCTCAAGATGTCTTTTGCAGTCTCCATCAGCTTGATGTGTCTGGATGCTTATCATTTTGCTCAATAAGCTTGTCTGAGTTCTGCCAAATTCTTATTTGGATTGACCTCTAAAAGTGCTTCCAAGGTTATGCTAAAGTAGTTCAAAACCAAGAACCAAAGGTCAAACCAACACGACACTTTTACTGGATACAATTGGACCTCATACAATTGGTATGATATGTAAAATTAAAATTATTTGCCTCACAGCAAGAAGGTCCTGGGTTTGATTCCCAGGTGGAGCAGTCTGGGTCCTTTTTGTGTTGTTTGCATGTTCTCCCTGTGTCTGTGTGGGTTTCCTCCGGGAGCTCCGGTTTCCTCCCACAGTCCAAAGACATGCAAGTGAGGTGAATTGGAGATACTAAATTGCCAATGACTGTGTTTGACATTGAAGACTTGAACTGATAAATCTTGTGTAACCAGTAACTACCTGTCTTGTCATGAATGTAAGCAAAGTGTGTAAAACATAATGTTAAAATCCTAATAAATAAATAAAATCAGTTGTGACTTGGGTTTTTTAAGCACTTGCTGATACCATTAGAGAATAGAAACAGAATATGGTTGTGCTAATCATTTGTATGATCAGAAAAATAATGAACAGCCATTAAGAAGTCTAAAGACCCAAACAGAAGAAGGGATATACTGGAGCAATAACTATTTAGTCTGCATAATTTCTAAACCTTTTTATTTGACTTAAACTTTAAATAATAATAGATATTGAGTAGTAGGAGTGAGTGATTGAGCGTCACGACTGCAATGGGTGAATGTCAAAGCGCATCATACGTCCTAACTAGTGCACTAAGCTGTACGTGTACTATTTAGTTTCTGCGCCCTACGTAGTGCGCATGTATCCATAAGCGAATGATTTGGAACCGATCGCGTGTGGAAGTGGGCGTGGTCAAAGGCGAGTGTACTTGTATGTTACACCAGTCTGTCACATTTCACCTGAGAAGCTTGCTTCACCCAGTCTACCACTTACAACCTCCTAAACCTGACCAACATGGGCCTGACTAACGATCCTAACTACCAGAAACTGGAGCAATGGTACAAATCCAACGCTGGAACCTTGAACATGAGGCAGATGTTCGATGCGGACAAGGACAGGTTCTCAAAATTCAGGTAAGCCTGTGAAGCTCACTGTGTGTGCAGTGATAAGTGTAGAGATTGAGCCTACAGGACAGAATGACTGTGTTATTCCACTGTATGTGACACGACGTCTGAGTGATGTCCTTATTTTGTGTACTTTAACCATGAATGTATTCATGTCGAGCAGATTGCGACATAGTATTCGTGCTACTGGCGCAGATCGTAGGAACGCCACTGTTCTGCCTTCTGTCGCACCTCTGCTGCATCATGATGAAATAGTGTTTCAGCCTCTGTTTGTTTTATTATGTTGCAACACGCGTTTTATTAGTGATTATTAGCCATGTAACGCTAGCGCATGCGCTAAACTGGATAGACAGGAACTACACAAGCTGAATACAAGGTCAATGATCATGTGTAGCTTCATTTGAGATGGATTTATGTATCATGTAGTTTGCATTAAAAGTAACTAGAGAACTATTGTACCTTATGCAGCTTTTTGGCTGTATTGTTGATGTAATTGAATTCAGGAGTGTGTTGAAGTAGTAGGTGATGGTGCAGAGACATGGACCAGGCCTGGAACAGTTATTCTGCATACAGCAACAGGGCGCCGCTGACTGGCTGCACGGATGTAGTAGAGCTACGTGCTGACCTGCACGCAGCCTGACTGTGGAAAACTGTATGCAAGTTACTCGTGTAAAGTAATAATTACTTACACATTTAATAGACTGTTTCTGTTGTACCATCTTGTAGCTATTTTTCCTAACTCGTTACCACTTTCATTGCTGTTTGTGTTGAGGTTTACATCAAATGTTGCAAGGTCATCCTTGTCATTCTCAACAGGAGTGTCTGATCCATCAGAGTTGGTCACCTGACACCAGTTTCCTTCAGCCATGACATAACATGGTATTAGAGTATTACTGTTTTAGTAAAAGTGGTATGTCTGGAGAGAATGGCATGGAAATCCTAGGGTTGTAAAATAGTCATAGTGAAGTACTGCCTAGCCGGCACTAATATTATTAAACACAAAAAGTGTACCCATTTTATTGAAATGAAACGCTTTTGTCTATTTCTTATGTTAAAAAGGATACATAAGTGACAGATTCAGTAACAATTTAGTTCATAAATCATTAAGATGTGACGGAAACAGGCCGCTCAGGTGTCGCAGCGGTAAAGTACGCTAGCGCACCAGAGTTGGAATCAGCTCTGCCTTTCCGACTGGGCTTGTCGGCAGCATGAACAACGATAGGCTGTTGTATAGGGTTAGAGGGTAAAGAAAGTCAAATCATAGGTCCTCATAACTGGTGCATTTGCGGCCCCTGCTGGCTGACCGATGGCGCCTGCACAGGGCTGAGGAATAATGCTGATGGGGGTGTGGCCCTCCGTACACACTACCCGTCAGTGTATGAACTCGACTCGTGCAGGTGAAAAATGCAGGCTGTACTGACTGTCTGTGCCGGAGGGGGCATATGTCAGATGAGAGGCGTCCTCAGTCAGCAGTGAATCAGTATAAAGGACGCAATCAGGGTAATTGGACACGACTAGATTAGGGGGGAAAAGTGGGGAAGAAAATTCAAAAAAAAAAAAAAAAAGATGTGACAGAAACACAGTGTTGGTTGTCACATCACTTCAGTTAAATAACCACAATCTCTGAGTTCGAACCTCAGCTCTGCTACCGGTCGGCTGGGCGCCCTCTAGCGGGCATAATTATCAGTGCCTGCAGCAGACAAAATTGGCCATTAAAGTCTGCCGGGTGGGTAAAAGACCAGACTGAAAAGTGGGTAGGGTCTTCGACGCTGTGTAAGGAACCTGGTTAGGCGCCTGTACAGAAAGTGGAGGAGCACGGAGATCAGTGCATGGTTCTCCGCCTTGAGGCCAGTATTTGAATTCATTGAATGTGTGGGCGAATAAGAAGTGGTCGGTGGACTGAGCATGCGTCGGAGGGAGCGTGAGGCAGGCAAAAATACCCTCCTTGGACACAACTGGGGTCTCTAGCAGTGGAAGACGAATTGACTACACTAAATTGGGAGGAAACGGGAATCGCAACCACCACACAAAGTGGAATTTAGGTTAATTTTCCTCCCAATCTAGTCATGTCCAATTACCCGACTGCATTACACTTTCTTTCTACCTCCACTCTGAGGAGAGGAGTGCCGTGACTAACACACACACCCTATGTGGATCAGCTTTGTGTACAGAGAGTCACACCCTGATCCTCATTGTCCCTTGTCTTGTGCAGGCGCCATCAATCAGTTTTAATTGCACTTTCATAACTACGAAGACTAAGTCTTTGCTGGATGGACATTTTATACTCAATCTTCATGACCTGTTACCAGTGAAACTGCTTGTTATGGAACCTTCCAGAAAAATGTTACTTACCTTACTCTGTCCTCTGTTTTCTGAGTGTGTTGCAGGTGTCACAGTTTACCTTATTTTTTTTTTTAAATACAATTAGTTTTGTCAGTACAAACACACAATTTTTTCTTTGTATGTCAAATAAAAATAGTGAAATTAAAATCAGTTTAAGTGATTAACAGTTTTTACAGTTTTAAGTAGAGATGGAACGATCGATCGGCTATGAATCGGTATCGGCCGATTTTTAATCAAAATATGCTATCGGCGATCGGCCGATATTTCCTAAAAGTAGCCGATCCGATCGTGTGATATATAAAGATCACGTTAAGTTAACAGCTCAGTGGATTGATCCAGACTTTGAGCTACGAAGCGCCAACCATCACATCACCATTCATCAACCATCGTACAGAAACCATCGTGAAAGCTCTTCATGACCTAAAATAACATCATTAACGTTGTGCATCATACATACGATGTAATTTTGCTGATTGTAATATTTACTTTAAAAAGATAATTCAACCCGGTCACATCTGAGTCGATTCTATCAGCACGTTATATAAACTCCTGGTTCACTTTGGTAAATCGTAAGCGGTTCTTACTTGTGATGTAGATGAGAACAGAAAACGTTACAGAGCCAATCCGAGGCAAAAGTTTATTCATTACCAAATTCGTTAGTTCAGGATCATCTGCTGAACTTTTAGCTCCTTAGACGGAACGAGTCTGACTTGGTTACAGATCTGTGGTAATAGCAGTTTAATTAAGCTTTTTAATGTAAGAGAGTCACACAAAATGTTCTGTAGTAGCTGGTGTTTATTTAAAACCACGACATTTAATTAATAACAGTAAACACGGAGAGATAACTGAGAAGAGAAACTTACGCTTCGCGAAAAATGAATGGACTCGTGAATCAATGAATCACTTATAGCGATACTGTGAACAAAGCGTGTCTTCTAAAGGCACACACACACGTGCGCTGCTCCGGTTTATCTTTACTGTGAGGCTCTTTTTAAGTTTATTTGTTTTATTTACTGCTAACCCCCCCCCCCCCCCCCCCCCCCCCCCCCCCCCCGGTCGGAATCGGCTATCGGCCGATGTCCCTGAAAGGAGATCGGAATCGGTGCCAAAAAACCCGATCGGTACATCTCTAGTTTTAAGGTTTAATTACATTTCTAGAAATGGGGTTTTTATGTTCTGAATGCTGAAAAGCTTTTACTCAGTGTTTATGTTCATCTTACTGTTCTACATTACTGCTGTTTGCTATGTTACACAATAAATTAATAAAACTATGAGCTAGTCAGTTATCTGTTAACCTTTGACTAATGACAGTCAGGAGTCAGTTACAGTTAGTGTAAATGTAAACAAATTCTGAATTTGATGCTTACAACACACTCAAAGAAGTTTGGACAGGACCAGAATCAGAGTGAGACGTCAATAGAATATTTAAGTTACATCATTTTGAAACATTCCACAATAAGCAGGTGAATAGGTGAGGGTGTCACAAGTGGGTATAAAAGGAGGATCTACCAAAGGCTCAGATCCACCAAAGAAAAAGCCAGTCCTTATTTTACATGTGCTACAACAGCGTAGACATAAAGTACATGTGCCTGTCTGCAGTCCTCCTGTTGTAAATTCATGGATCATCATGAAGAGGAGGGTCAGACAGTGGTGACCAAGGACTGTTGAAAGTCTTAAGCAAGAATGGGTAAAAGTCCTCTTGCAAAACTGAAAGAATTGCAGCCGCAACTTTTTTTGAGTGTGTTGCAAGCATCAATAGTATTTTGTAATTATAAATCAATTTAAAATGTAATTTGGTTAGTAAAAACACCTGAGGTCTTTTCAGGTTTTCAGTTAATTGTTCAAAAGAATTAGCAGATTACATACATTGTTGTTTCAACTTCTGTTAGTGATGTTTTTAGATGTTTTATATGTTTTCTCAGTAGTTGGGCCAGATGCAAGAGGAAACTCATCTCAAGCATGGTTATCTATAATTGGCCGCCTGTATCATGTGAAATGCCTTTGTGATATTAATGAAACATGAATATAGTAGCTGGATCCTTACTTTGTTTCCACTGCTGAATGATCAGGATGTTGTCAATCTGAGTTCTGGTCTCTTGATTTCCAGGTGTATCTGTACCTGTTGTGTAGGTGGACCAGTGTGTTCTTGATATTTTCTGTTCAGCACAGAAATCCACTAGTGTCTCACGCCTGTTGTTTTTCACATGACCATGATTTTCCCAAGAACTTTTGTTCTGCATCTGCTTTGACTCACTGGTGATTTTAACTCAAGAGGTTTTGCTGCAAGTACACTTTAAATCTCCTTGTAGCCATGTTCTATCTCTTTATCATGTTTAACAGAAGTTAATGCGTAAGGCAAATGTGGCTGATATGACTCTGCTACTCAATGGGTTGTTGGATGTTAGGCATGTAGCAATGTTTCTGTAAACCCAGATAGCAGTGCCTGACCACTTAGTCTTGGCCAACACACAAATGCTGATATTCAGTCTCTCCAATTCACTATCAATATCAGTATTGTTAACTTGCCAAGTGAATTGAGACCCTAGACATTCCATTATGTTTAGCCTGTGCTTTACTGCATCTTCTCTCTCTGTTGAAAATTTTGATGAGCCAGTAGTGCACCTTTTGATGCCCATCTTGTTTCTTACAGTGGGTACTGTGGACCTTTTTGATGTTGTCCATTGTGTTTTGAAATAGTTTTATTAACAGTTGTCATAGACTTGAATTCATAATAATAATAATGCCTAACCAGTAATGTCATTGTCTAATACCTTGTCTGTTATGTTGTGTATTCTTTTACAGTATGAACCTTAAAACAGATGATGGAGACATACTTTTGGATTATTCAAAAAATCTTATTAATGAAGACGTGATGAAGATGCTGTTTGCCATGGTACAGTCCATTTTGTGTAATTTATTTCATGAACCTTTCTGCTTATGATAAGTATGTTTAAATTATGTTTATTAACTAATTGATTGAATGCATTGTTTAGTGATAAATTATGTTTAACATCACAGCACAGTATTAGAATGCATTCTTGTAAAGGGGAAGTGTAAATCCTAAGGTTTTATTTATTAACTGTCAGCCGTCATCAGGGTTAAGCCCCTCTGGTTGTAACAGTGCTAATAAGCTCTAGGTTAATTCCACCAACACATTACAGGAGACATGATTCTCCAGATGTTTTATGTTGCTAAACACAAGCTATTATACTAATTAACAGTCAAAGATCTGATTTAATTTAGTTATTGTAACAGTAGGAGCAATTAATGGTCTTAATTCAGAGCTTGTAACATACAACAATCGCTTGCCGTTATGTCTCATGACATTAAACACTGTAAAATAAAAGCTTTTACCACCCAGTTTCGGGTGGCTCAGTGGGTAGCACTGTCGCCTCACAGCAAGTAAGTCCTGGGTTCAATCCCCAGGTGGGGCGGTCTGGGTCCTTTTTGTGTGGAGTTTGCATGTTCTCCCTGACTGTGTTTAATATAACCTTGTGAACTGATGAATCTTGTGTAATGAGTAACTACCGGTCATGAATGTAACCAAAGTGTAAAACATGACAAAGTCCTAATAAACAAACAAACCACCCAGTTTCATGAGATGTATTGTACTGCAAGGTTCCAGAACAGATCCAGTATAGAGATCCAGTATACTGTTAAATTAACTGGTGGTCAAAAAATAAGCTGGTCAAAAAATTAGCTATAATTGGTAAGTCCTATGTTGTTGCCCATGAGCATTATAGAAATACATATTGGAAACAAATTCTATATGTAAATGAGATATCTCTGTTAACCTTGCAGTACAAAACCACAGAGCATGAAGAATTAATTGGATGATTTATTATTGAATATAAATAAATATCACTTACATTTGAGAATTTGTTTCCAAAATATGTATGCCTTGCATACAGTTTCCTGGTGGAACCAGACCAGCCATAACCCCGACCAGAATAGAGCGGTTTATGATAATGAAATGAACTTCACATCTGTGAAGGCACCAATGGGGTGAAAAAACATTTAGACAATATATTTTATAGGAGACGTAGCTGTGTGTTTCAGCAAGATAATGTCAAACCACAGGTTGCAGGTGCTACACTGCAGTCCATTCCTGTCTCCTGTTAAAAACATATGGAGCATTATGAAGTACGTTATAACACTAGGAGTTCCTGGACAGTTGAACCGTTTCCAAACAATTACAGAACATTGTTAAAAGGAAAGGTGATGTAACACAGTGATAAACATGTCCCAACAATTTGCATGTATACATTTGCATTAAACAATATTGTGTTGAAACAGTAAATTCTTTACTTTGAGGGGATTTTAATTCAATACAGGTCAAGCTAATTATTTGCTTTGTTTACAGTCTTGGGACGTTAAACTGGGGAAATTTACTTGAAACATTGGAAATCCCAGAACTGCAACTGAAAACCAGTGGCTTACCTAACACTTCCCTGTATGCATCCAAAAGGGGAAGAAAATGTAATATTTCTGACATAATAAGTCTTTAGACAAGGCTTGGTAAAACTTTGTTTGATTAACTACAATAGTCATTTAAAGCATTCATAAGAATGTAAAAAACACTGCAGTGGGATTTATACAAAGGCTTAAGTCATTTACATTTACAGCATGTAGCAGACTCTCCTGTCCTTTGTGTTTTTCTCAGTTAATATTTCCTGACTACAAATAGACAACACTGATTACATTAATTGAAACATTTTGTAAAATGTTTTAAGAAAAAGAATCTGTGATTTGTAAATTTTTTAGAGTACAAATAAATGTTCTGGCTGACCAGCTTTATTGGCACAAGAGCCAACATCTTTGTATGGGGATGCTTCAGTGCCCATGGCATGGGTGACTTGCATATGTGAAAAGGAACCATTGATGCAGAGCCACATATTGGGATTGTAGAGGCATATGCTGCTGTCACTTCTTTTCTCTTTCTGCATGTGCTATAGCAGCTTGGCTTTGTAAACACAGAGTGTGTGTGCTTTACTAGCCTGTCTGCAGTCCCGATCTGTCTCCTATTAAAAATGTATGGCACATCATGAACAGGAGAATCAGACAACGGCAACCACGAACTGTTAAAGCAAATTAAGTCTCGTATCAGCAAGAATTGGCAACATTTCCACTTGCAAAACTGTAATAGTGTACATAGTTACCAAACAAAATGTGTTGTTAATAGAGCTGTTGATGTGACACATGATTGTTTTTTTTTTTGTGTGTTTTGACTAGGCAAGGTCAGTGGGAGTGGAGGCAGCGAGAGATCAGATGTTTTCTGGTCAGAAGATCAATTTCACTGAGGTAATGTGTTACAGACAAATGTAGGACAGATCAAATTGTATTTTTTCCTCCTAATTCAACATTGTACATTTGTGCTTAAATAATGTATAGCAGGCAATAAACATTCACATTTAAAGATCATGTATTCTTCTTTGTAATAAAAGTAATTGAATAACGATTCCAAGCACACACTCGGTTGATCTTACAGTTGATCCTCTGGAATTTTGTGAACATATTTGCAGACCTCACATTCTCAGTTTACTGAATACATGTGAAATGGCAACATCCAACTTCCTTTTAAAACAAACAATATGTGGTCAAAAGTATGTGAACACCCTTTCTAGTTATGGTTTGCTGAGTTTGGTGTGGAGAAACTGGAGTGGCCTGCGCAGAGGCTGTGACTTCAAGCCTGATGAACACCTTTGGAAGGAATTGGAATAGTGATTGTGAGCCAGACCAAAATATAGTAATTTAATGGGATAAAATAAACATTCAAAAATCATGCTTACGTGTCTGAAATAGGATGTCCAACAAGCTCATGATTAGGTGTCCACATACAGTGGGGCCAAAAAGTATTTAGTCAGCCACTGATTGTGCAAGTTCTCCTAATTAGAAAGATGAGAGAGGTCTGTAATTTTCATCATAGGTACACTTCAACTATGAGAGACAAAATGAGAAAAAAAAATCCAGGAAATCACTATGTAGGATTTTTAAAGAATTTATCTGTAAATTATGGTGGAAAATAAGTATTTGGTCAATAACAAACAAGCAAGATTTCTGGCTCTCACAGACCTGTAACTTCTTCTTTAAGAAGCTCTTCTGTCCTCCACTCGTTACCTGTATTAATGGCACCTGTTTGACATTGTTATCTGTATAAAAGACACCTGTCCACAGCCTCAAACAGTCAGACTCCAAACTCTACCATGGCCAAGACCAAAGAGCTGTCGAAGGACACCAGGAAGAAAATTGTAGACCTGCACCAGGTTGGGAAGAGTGAATCTACAATAGGCAAGCAGGTTGGTGTGAATAAATCAACTGTGGGAACAATTGTAAGAAAATGGAAGACATACAAGACCATTGATAATCTCCCTCGATCCCGTGGGGTCAAAATGATTATGAGAACGGTGAGCAAAAATCCCAGAACTACACGGAGGGACCTGATGAATGACCTGCAGAGAGCTGGGACCAAAGTAACAAAGGCTACCATCAGTAACACACTACGCCGAGAGGGACTCAAATCCTGCAGTGCCAGGCGTGTCCCCCTGCTTAAGCCAGTACATGTCCAGGCCCGTCTAAAGTTTGCCAGAGAGCATATGGATGATCCAGAAGAGGATTGGGAGAATATCATGTGGTCAGATGAAACCAAAATGGAACTTTTTGGTAAAAACTCAACTCGTCGTGTTTGGAGGAAGAAGAATGCTGAGTTGCATCCCAAGAACACCATACCTACTGTGAAGCATGGGGGTGGAAACATCATGCTTTGGGGCTGTTTTTCTGCAAAGGGGACAGGACGACTGATCCGTGTTAAGGGAAGAATGAACAGGGCCATGTATCATGAGATTTTAAGCCAAAACCTCCTTCCATCAGTGAGAGCATTGAAGATGGAACGTGGCTGGGTCTTCCAGCATGACAATGATCCCAAACTCACCGCTCGGGCAATGAAGGAGTGGCTCCGTAAAAAGCATTTCAAGGTCCTGGAGTGGCCTAGCCAGTCTCCAGACCTCAACCCCCGTGTTGCCCAGCGACAGCCCCAAAACATCACTGCTCTAGAGGAGATCTGCATGGAGGAATGGGCCAAAATACCAGCTACAGTGTGTGCATACCTGGTGAAGACTTACAGGAAACGTTTGACCTCTGTCATTGCCAACAAAGGTTATGTTACAAAGTATTGAGTTGAACTTTTGTTATTGACCAAATACTTATTTTCCACCATAATTTACAATTAAATTCTTTAAAAATCCTACAATGTGATTTCCTGGATTTTTTTTCTCATTTTGTCTCTCATAGTTGAAGTGTACCTATGATGAAAATTACAGACCTCTCTCATCTTTCTAAGTAGGAGAACTTGCACAATCAGTGGCTGACTAAATACTTTTTGGCCCCACTGTACTTCTGGCCAGATAATGTTTTATGTTACTTGCAGCCCTCATTTTATTATGCACAAATAAATGACAACAACAGAGACAAAAGCAAATATGGACAAAGCTTGAATAAATCATAGTAACATAGAGTCACGTGTGTATGAGCAGGGCAGAGCTGTCCTTCATATTGCACTGAGGAATCGTGCTAACACTCCCGTCATGGTAGATGGAAAAGACGTAATGCCTGAAGTGAACAAAGTTCTGGAGAAAATGAAAAACTTCTGCCATGTGAGTAAAATCACTACATTACAAACTAGAATTTAGTGAAATACAAGATACAAGTTGTATAGAGCATAATGGTGTAACACATCTGCACATGTTTTACAGAGAGTCCGCAGTGGAGAGTGGAAAGGATTTAGTGGTAAAGCTATCACTGATGTTGTGAACATTGGCATTGGAGGATCTGACCTGGTGAGTGATCATTATTAAATTCTTTATATAACCTCTAAAGCTGTCAGGTTTTTCCTGATTAGAGTTCTTAAAAAATGTGTTTATTTAGTTGTCATAGGCCAAACCTTTTTGAAGCACCTGCCATTGAGCATAAAGAAAACTGAGAAAAGGTACAATCTGATAAACAGATCTCAGTTTATTAGAGTAATATTCAATAGTCACCGAGTAATATTATGAAATTAATTGCACCAGTAAGTATAATACAAATGTTTGGATGAATTATAGGCCTATAATCTTTATTTTATTATAGCAATATATAAAGGAGGCAGTGGGTATCACTGGCGCCTTACATCAAGAAGGGCCTGGGTTTGATTCTAAGACCGGGCAGCCAAAGTCCTTTCTGAGTGTAGTTTGCATAGTGTCCATGTGTGTCCATTCTCTGGTTTTCTCCAACAAGACATGCACTCAGGCCAACTGGAGCTACTAAAAATTGGCCAAAGTGTGTGAGTCTGTGTGAGTCTGTGTGAGTCTGTGTGAGTCTGTGTGAGTCTGTGTGAGTCTGTGTGAGTCTGTGTGAGTCTGTGAGTGCTTGCCCTAGGATGGACTGACAACCTTTCTGAGGTTTGATGTAATTGCAGTTTCTGTAAAAAAACACTATTCTGCATGTAATGTGAGCATACATTTCCTGTTTGTTTGTGACAGGGTCCTCTAATGGTGACAGAAGCTCTGAAGCCATACTCTAAAGGCGGTCCAAATGTCTGGTTTGTGTCCAACATTGACGGCACGCATATGGCCAAGACTTTGGCTCAGCTGAACGCAGAAACCACGCTTTTTATTATTGCATCCAAGGTTGGTGGTTTATTATTATTATCTATTTTTTAAAACGCTTTACTTGCTGCCTGATTTTGATTATGAGCATGAATAGGTAGGATGTGGTATGATATTAGGGCTGGGCGATATGGATCAAAAGTAATATCTCGATATTTTTCCGCTGAACCACGATATACGATATATATCTCGATATTTTTTCATCCCATAAGGTAATAACAAAAAGACACTTCTGAGACAAAGCTACATGTTCCAAATTTTTTACAGGCACTTTTAACTATTCTAAGAAAATGTTTGTTGTTTTCTAACGTCTCACCTGTCGTGTAATGTGAATTACAAATATATTGTCTGGCCCTGTAAGATTGTTAAGTGCACTATAGGGTGCAGGGAGCGAGTGTGTAGGGAACATATCAGAATTTATCGTCTCCCGCTGTGCTCGTGTTCTTCTGTTGTTTTGCACTGAGCTTGTGTGACATTAAATATAGCGTTCTCGTTAAACCCTAGCCCCCCCCCTTCCCACACACATACACACACATTTGGACTTTATACATTATTTTACATCAGTCGCCACAACATTGACATCTACATTTTTTTTTACCGTATAGAACTCAGTTCTGTAATACAGGCAGAACTAATCGTTCATGTTACTGTGTAACTATTACAACATTTAATGCATTTTATTCAGCGTTCTGCTTCATGCACTTCATTATTATTTAACAGATTTATTTGTTGTTTAATTGCTGTTTGCTCCTTGTTTACTGCAGAGTTAGTACATGCAATTTTATAAATTTTTGGTTGTTTATTGGCCAAGAACAACAAATACTATAATACAAGATAAATAAATAAATGACGTGTCGGACGTCGGGCGATCATCCAGTATAAACGTTTATATATGAAGTAAACACGTGCATGTCAGCGCGTGCATGCGCTTGTATGTATTTCTGTTTTCCAATATTGTTTTTTGAAACGAATATCGACTCGTTTTCTTGTTTTTCAACTTTGGGATTTGAAGTGAAAAACGAATGACCAAAGATACACGGAGCTGGATCCTTTTGTCTTGTTTCCAGCGTTCTCTACAGAATACATTATTCTGCTGCTCATCTGACACTTCTCCACCATTGAATCCGAACCATCTCCAAATAATTGAGCCATTATTATTCTTTTTACTAACCAGCTCCTCCACCGTCTTCATGCTATCATGGGAGTTTTACTTACAGAAATGTGTTCTAAGGGCAGAAAGAATTGGCGGTGGGGAGGGGCGAGTTGTGTTCAGTGAGGGAGAGAGGCGGGGCAGGTGAACATGTGTAGAGACAAACTGGGAGAAGAGAAAGACGAACTGTCGGATCTAACTGTAACGCAACATCTATATCGATAAAAGCGATATTGTCTTATCCTATATCGCGTATGAAAATATATCGATATATCGCCCAGCCCTATATGATATTACATTAGATCATGCATTTTTAAAAAAGCATGTTTCAAACACTGCAGCTTTAACTGTAAAATATTTACCTGACCAGCAAGGTTATTTATAATTGATTAGAATCTGTTATTTATTATGAGTTAAGCGCACCGTACAAGCCGCAGATTTGATTCTGTAATTCCCTCAGTACACCTGAGAACAAATGGATGTTAAGGCTACATGTTGCACAGTTTGGGTTGTAGTGTTCAAGTTTACAAATATTAAACACCAAATAATATGAGCCATAATCTGAACCATTCTGCAGAGCTGGGTTGTGCTTTCAGTTGAATCACTCAGCAAATGAACATAGATGATGGATGATGTAGTATTAGATTAGTATTAGAGTAGCAGGATATTTGATTAATAATTACATGTCACAATTATAAAAATTGTATTTTATGACCCAAAAAGAGAATTTCCACTTTTAAATTTGACAGGGAATAAGCATTTAGGTTTGACTTTTTATATTGCTGGTATTTTAAGAACAGTGACTAAATAAACTTTTTGTTTCTGTGTTGTCACTAATGATAAAAAATTTAACAAAGCAGATTCTTTTTGGATAGGAAGTAGGGTTATTTTGTTTTTCCTTAAAGAAATAACATTAAAACAGATTCTAATTGTTTATCAACCACATTAAATTATATGTAGATAACAAGGGCGGACCAGGATATCAAGTTTATATACTGCATAAAGTCAATAAGGGTCAAAGGCCTCAACACAGTGTATACAGCTGAGGTCAGAAACGGTCAACGGCAAGCTGCTGACCTAACTCTGGTTGGATTTCTGACCACTCTACTTGGTAGAATTAGTGAATTTTAACCGAATTTTTTTTTTGGCATAGACTTGACTTTTTAGAAAAGTGTATGTATTTTAAATTGGGTTGAGGTCTGAATTGGCTATTCTAAATAATTATTAAACCTTATATTGTTAGTTGTATCCAACCTCCTGGCTGATAGTTTGAGGCTATGCTAAAGATTTTTTTAAAGGTAATCCTTCTTACATAATAATTTGTCAACTTTCTGTAAAGAAACAATTCTATTGGCAGCAGTATAGGTACATAGTTGTTGGGTTTAAATACCTTACTTTTTTGTTGAGTGACCAAATAAATATTTTTTCTATATTTAGCAGATCAGAAGTCCCTTAAACTCATTTATTTGTTAACCAATTAAAAAATGATAGTCTCTTAATCAGTTATGAAAATTGCTGAAATTTCAAGATTGTCATGATATACTGTATGTCTATGTAAACTGTTGACTGAAATTGTAATAATCATTTGTTTCATATCGAAAAGAATATGTCATACTCCTTTTGTCGGTTTTTCTTTTTTTTAGACTTTTACTACCCAAGAAACCATCACAAATGCTGAATCTGCCAAGGAGTGGTTCCTAAAAACTGCCAAGGATGTAAGTATTCTAAATGTTGGAGTTTAAATGATCCATATCAAAGCTGATGTTTACAGGTTTTACAGCTTTTTATACTGTTATGTACTGTTTATTGATAATGTTATGTATATATTTTTCAGCCCTCAGCTGTGGCCAAACATTTTGTGGCTCTTTCAACCAATGCAGTAAGCACATGTATAAGTATCTACAACATTCATACAATGTAGCATTAACAGACGCTCAAAGCATTAACTACCACTTTTGTTTTTCTTTTTTAGCCAAAAGTGAAAGACTTTGGTATTGACACTGAGAACATGTTTGAATTCTGGGATGTGAGTATATCATCTTTAATTATCTCACCAAAGGTGGTGCACGAAAGATAAACCCTTGCTTGTTGGGCTTATATAAGATATGCAACAAAGCAACATTAAATGCTTGTATTAACCAATGCTGTATATACAATCACAGGCCACCTCAATAGAAACCTCTGTATTCAGTACTGTGTTTACCTGCTTGCACAACTGCAAAAAAACAGTTCACATTAAATAAGCAAATGGTAGAAAATTATGTTCGCTTTAATCATTGAGATGTGTCTAAAATTCAGTCCAACTGTTTCAATTTGAATTGATTGGACATAGTTTGGACAGGCACACACCTGGGTCTATAAGGACAATGCAGTGAAATCCATGAAACTCTTTGTGGATCTCCTTGATTAAACTGTGGCAATGCATAAATCAGAGCAGGATATAAACAATATCTAAGGCTTTGAGTGTCTCCAGGACCACAGTGGCCTTTATTTCGAAACAGAAGAAGCTTGGCACATACTTAAAACTTCCCAGAGTTGGTTGTTCTGCCAAATTGGACATCCTGGCAAGACTTTGTGGGGAGGGGCAGGGTTCTTTGATCTGATTATCCATATGAAACTGAAAAACTCTTTAAGCTGAATAGCAAGCACTATGTCTGGCAAAAACAGGCACTGCCAATGCCTGGCTAATACCATACCTACTGTAAAACATGGTGGTGATATGGACAGGTAGACTGAAATAAAGGTCGGATAAATGCAGCCAAATACATGAGCATTGTATAGGAAAGCCCTCATCCAGAGTGCATGTAAAAACCCTTTCAACATGACAAAGACCTAAAGCATACAGTTAAAACCACACTGGAGTTGCTTTGAGTTTCCCTGCCAAAGCCCAGAATTAAACCCCATCAAACATCTGTAAAGAGACCCCAAGATGGCAGTTCACAGAAGCTTTCCATCCAATCTGATGGAATTTGAGAGGGTCAGATCCATGAAGAATGGGATAAACTTACTAAATTATCTTGTAAAATTCATGCCACAAAGAATAAAGGCTGTTTTGGGAGGCACGCTGGTCCTGCTTAGTATTAGTATGGTGTTCCTAATTAAGTGGCCAGTGAGTGTACATTAAGCTTGTCACACTGTGAAGTATGAAGATAATAATTAGGGATGGGTATTTTTAGTTTCTATAAGCAGTCACATTTAAAAAAAAAAAAAAAAATCTTTTGACTAAAAATAAATAATAGCTAATAAATGATTTATTAGCTTTCAGTTGTATTAAAATAGAACTGTCCCTCAAATGTAATTAGCCAATCATATACCTCCCAAATATATATGAATATTTTTGTTTTCCTATTAGTATGACCAGTACATTTCAGCATTAGTTAAGAATGATAATTAAAAATCAATACACAAATGAAATCATTTTCACAAACATTGAAAAACATGCAAAACACCTCACAGGCAGAGACCAGAGGAGAGGATCTAACCCAGGACCTTAGGATCCATGTTACTGTGTGGCATCCACTCTACCTGTTGTGCCACTGTGCTGCCCATTTCAATCACAAATCAATGAATTTTTTAATGCCCATTCCTACAATTAATTATTTACTGAATGATGAGAATGTGTTTTGCATGATGTGTTATGAACAGCTATGCATTATAATACAAAAAAGCTCTTTTTATAGTTTGCGCTACGTACATAGGTTAACAGTATGCTTGTTCTTTTTAGTGGGTTGGTGGGCGCTACTCGCTGTGGTCGGCTATTGGTTTGTCAATCGCAGTGCACGTAGGTATGTCTAGAATGATGCTCTAATGCTTTATAAAGAGGGAACTGTATGCATTTTATGACTGTAGCCTTCATTATTGGATGTGATAAGTATTAAGTATTAAGTAGTGTGAATTGTGTCTTTCTGTAGGCTTCGACAACTTTGAGCAGCTTCTTGCTGGTGCCCATTGGATGGTATGTATTAAAGTCTTTCTTCTTATTATTAAAGTTCACACATTTACAAATGGTTTATCTGAACCCACACTGCTTTCTGTGCTAGGCTGCTACTGGAAAAAAAAAGTTTTATAGCTGTGTATTTGCTGGAATTCATGGCTCAGTTGATTGCTTTTGTGCTGTTTATGAAGCCAGTTGTTGGCAAAATTAAATTCAACATTTTGGATGCATTTGTTTAGTAGATAAGCCATGAACATGGGTAGCAGAAATGAGTAAACTTTTAATTGGGGCTACTAAGTAAAAACAAGATGCTCTGTATGCTACCTCTATTTTTCAAAGATAATTTACCTCAATGCTGTTCAATTATGCTTTAACCGCTTGACATTCTACCTTGTTTTCAGTAGTAACATGGCTCTAAAATATACACTCTCGTACAAATAAAACATACAATAACTTCTGACCATATGATGGCTTTTCTCTGTAAACTGAATTGACCTTTCACAGAGAAGCAGCTTACCAGTAGCAGCAGTTGAAAATGACCATTTCCCTACACCACTTTGTACCACAATTAGGCATTGACAATCACTGTTGCATTTCTTACCAAGACTTTGAAGACCCCTAGCATCCATGTACAACTCGATCAATCTGATGAATCTCTCTGAATAAAAGACCAATCCAGTTACCCAAAGAACCATAACTGTCATTTAATCCAACCCAATTTATACCTATAAATCACCTCATCAGTTGCTACTGACTGCATTCAATAACAATATTTTTTTTCCCATTTATTATAAATGAAAAATATATTTAAAGGAGAAGAATGTGTGGAGAAGAACTCCTTGTACTGGAGTTAAAATGTTTTTCAGCTAGCCACTAGAGGGTGTTGGAGTCATTTTTGACTACACTGACATACACTGTTTTTGAAGCATTCAATATTGAGAGAGACATCTGAACCTCGGCCATGTGAGAAAAATCCTTCATAGCATAACAGAGCCACAGTGTCCTTGAGCAGGAATTTGAGCCACACATGTACTTGTCCACTTGTGAAAACATGATAAATAGTGACTTCTTCATTAATATATTTAGTTTCTGTTCATCATCTGTAGATCATCCTGGATTATGAATAGGAGTCACTATTATCTATTTAGTGTTGCTCTGCCTAACTAAGTAACTGCTTTATTCTGCATCGCATAGGATAAGCACTTCTGCTCAGCTCCACTGGAACAGAATGCACCTGTACTGCTGGCACTGCTGGGCATCTGGTACATCAACTTCTTCCAGGCTGAGACTCATGCCATGTTGCCCTATGACCAGTACATGCATCGCTTTGCAGCTTACTTCCAGCAGGTCAGTTACACTAAAATCACTAGATGCACCATGTTTATTTTTGCACTCTGAATGCTTCACAAAAAAACTGATTTGATTAAATAGAATAGAATAGAATGCCTTAATGTGTCATATATACATATACAGACGTACAGTACAACGAAATTCTTTCTTCGCATATTCCAGCTTGTTTGAAAGCTGGGGTCAGAGTGCAGGGTCAGCCATCGAACGGCGCCCCTGGAGCAGAGAGGGTTAAGGACCTTGCTCAAGGGCCCAACAGTGGCTGTATGGTAGAGCTGGGATTCAAACTCTGTCTTTTTTTCAGAGCCCAAAGCCTTACCCACTAGGCTACCACTGTCCCTACGTGTCATCAAGAAGATCGCATCTTATTGATGACATGATATTTTATGAAATGAAATGTGTTAATGAACATGTAGGCTGATGCATTTTGAAGTCTGTGGATGTTAAGATGTGTGCTCTCCATAGGGTGATATGGAGTCAAATGGAAAGTACATCACCAAAAATGGATCTTGTGTGAACTACCACACTGGACCCATTGTATGGGGAGAACCAGGGACCAATGGCCAGCATGCCTTTTACCAGCTTATTCACCAAGGTATGTTCTAAAGACCTACACCAGAAATCACTGAACACCCCCTCCATCCCTGTATTGTTTAGCAGTATTGTACATGTACACCCATTAACGGGTGCCGTAGCATGTATTTGTAACTGTATTTAATTGTATTTATATTAGAACTTATTTTATTGCCATAATGTTAAAGATGAAATAATTAGCAAATAAAAAATGCAGTTTCGGGGTGCCGTTAACGGGGGAATAAAGGAATAATCTGACCTCAAATAGAATCTACTGCTCTAACAAAGCTGCAAGATTTAACCAACACTTTTGGTCCAATTGTGTGTTACATTATTCACTTTGTGTGCAGTTCAGCCAGTTGGAACGTTTGTTTACGTACACATAGAGGCACTTGTCAAGGAGACAAAAAAGCAAAAGTTAAAGATTAGAAAACAGTGCTTTTAAAAGCTGACCCAAAAATCTATGTAACAATAACTGCAGGCTGCCTTGTTCTAAGACTATAGCTATTATAAAAAGTGATATAGTACAAAACATATTTTAGAAAATCTTGTAAAGTCATGTAAAAGCAAAGTTAATAAATCAAGCTAAAGAAGGAGCTAAAAGAGTGCAGAACTGCTGTTGCAAAAACGTTCCCTTAAACATGAGCTGTGTGTTGGTGTATAAACCTATACAGTTTTTATCCTAGCTTATACAGGTTTAATTGTTCTGTTGACTGAAGTGGTTAATATTTTTGTTAATCCCCACATTGCTTTAAGGTTGGCCTACTTGAAATTATACTTTGGACAAACCCAAAATTTCACATGTGTGTCAGAATAATAAGAATTAAAAATTGTGAGCAGTTTTGTTTCTTAATATTGTATGCTTCCTTCCTTAAATATCTTCGAACCATGTACAATTGATCTTTTTTGCCTTTTGTAGGGACCCGCATGATTCCAGCTGACTTCCTCATTCCTGCTCAGACTCAACATCCAATCAGGGATAATCTTCATCATAAGGTATGATCTTGGTCTAGACTAAAAAAACAGAATGAATCATTGTTTTTTCTCTATATTTAACATTTTAAAGTGTACACTATATCTTTGTTTTGGTCAGATCATCACATTCCAAAACGTGTTTTCCACTTCACCAAAATACTGAAGCCAGGCACTAACAATTGCAAGCCAGGTTTTCTTAAAAACAATGTTCCAGTTTAGCAAGTTTTCATGAAACCTGGTGGCAAACAGCCTAGCCATTGAGAATCCACTTGTCAATGCGCTCTCAGTGCCAGTTCCAAGCCCTGATAATAACCATTAATAACCATTGGTTATTAACAATTAATAACCAAGTACTCTCTCTAGAGTTTTAACCAAAGCAAAGAGAGCATAGCACATAGCACATCACTCAATGTATAAAATCACTATGCTGGCTTATGAATTAGGTCCATGTACTTCTATTATGCTTAAACAATATAAACCTAGTAGGTCTCTTAGATCTTTTGGTTAAAAATCAATGAGTTGAACCAGGAATCCAAACTAAAAATGCAACTGGAACCAACTCCCAGATCTTGCATCAATTTTACACGGCGCTTTCAATTTAATCTTTAGTCTTTAATCTACTTTACTTATCTGTACTTTGTTTCTACAGTACTTTAACATGGCACTTCTCTTTCTGTTTAGTTAACCTAAATGATCTTTATGGTCATTATTTCATTGCTTTATTATACTGTACTGTATATAGTTAAACTCCAATGTAGATTACGTCGAATGACCGCTATGTCTCAAATGTTTTATAAACTGGTGATCAGATATCTACTAATATTTAGACTGTATGTATTAAAGAAAGAAAGAAAGAAAGAAAGAGAGCAAAAATTAATTGGTACACCCTTTGTATAATAGTATTTCAATGAGGTGTAGTATAGTACAGTTTAGTGCTTATTACTGTGCTGTCCTCTTACACATGTATTTTTTGTGTTTTAGATCCTGATGGCCAACTTCCTGGCACAAACAGAGGCTCTGATGAAGGGCAAAACTTCAGATGAGGCCAGAAAGGAGTTGGAGGCTAGCGGCATGAGTGGTGACGCTCTGAATAAACTCCTGCCTCATAAGGTCTTCGAAGGAAACAAGCCAAGCAACTCAATCATTTTTAAGAAGTTGAGTCCTTTCATGCTGGGAGCACTGGTTGGTAAGTACAGAACATGCCAGTGGATATACAGCTGAAGCTTAGCAGATGCAAGTTCCAGTTGTATTAAAATGTTATAGTGCCAATTTGTATTATGTCAGTATTTAATATACATGGACCAACATACAGCACAACCATGCTGGAAATTGACCACGCCTACTGTATATTAGCCTAGTATGGGTCCTAGGGTGCAACAAAGAACAAATTGGCTACAGCGGGTGTATCAAAGTGCTCATAAAGCAACCATAGCATTTATATAATCTAATTATTGTATTCGTTTTTTTTACTCACTGACTTACTCTGGTCAAAGTCATGATGGGTCCAGCAACACTGGAGTGTCAATACATTTATTGACATCACTTTCATGTACTAACCCACACCTCGAGACTAGTAGAATATGTAAAACTTTGCAAGCATTCGATCACAGTTGAGTGGCTGTGCAGCAATATGAATTCTCTGACTATCTGTGAGGAATTTTGCTTATGTTGCACTTATGTCACATGGTTTGCCTCTGTAAAACATGAAGAAGATGGATTTATGTTGTCAGATGTATTGTCTGATAAATATTGTCTCATTATTGGCTTACTTGTGGGTTGGATTTGAAGGGGATTCCTAATAACTACAGTAACTGTGACCTCTGCTGGCTGATTGATGGCACCTGCACAGTGAGACGAGGGATAATGGAGATCAGTGCGTGACTCTATGTGCACGATACTGAGCGCCATATGAACTCGAGTCATGCAGGTGAAGAGAAGCATTCGGGTACTACACATGTCTCGGAGGGGGCGTGTGTTACTCACGGCTCTCCTTGGTCAGGAGTGGAGGTCAACAGCAGTAGAGGGGAAGCATAATGCAATCGGGTAATTGACTACGACTAGTTTGGGAGGAATTGGGGGGAAAATGCAAAAAATAAATAAAATAATAATAAATAGTGCAAAACTCAGAGTACATGTATGGTAATTCAGTAAATCTGTTGTGTTTCTAGCCATGTATGAGCACAAAATCTTTGTTCAAGGAGTGATGTGGAATATCAACAGCTATGACCAATGGGGGTAAGTGCCAACATTTCTCTTTGCACTGTGAAAGTTTGTGGCATGTGAAATGTGTTTATTTAAGACATCTGTACTGGAGCTTGCCTGAGTTCTATGTTTTACATAATATTACCTGGTAGTCTGACATGTCTAAATATTGCCCACACCAGGCTTTTTCTCACAATTTAGCGTAGTGGTGCCCAGGGAGGGGGTGACTTCACTGACACACACTCCCTCTAATGCATGCACAGTCTACTGATCCCTTCTTATACACCCACACCTCGCTGGATTTGCGCGCGAGGCCGACTTCGTGCATGGAGAGCCACTCCCCGACATCTGCGCTCCTCCACCGCTGTGCAAGCGCCCTGGGCAACCTGGATCCTTACACAGCCCAACCCCTCTGTTAAATCCGGTCTCACCCTTGCAAACTGGGGGCCGATTTTGTCTTCTGCAGGCATTAGCCAATTATGGCTGCTAGAGTGCGCCCAGCTGATCGGTAGCAGAGCCGAGACTCAACCTGGGAGTTCAGAATCTTGGCACTGGTGTGCTAGCGACATATCATGCTGAGCGCTGTGTAATGACTTATTGAACTCAAAAATGTGATAGATGTGTTCTTTTGATTGCTTTCCATCCATCGATTGATCACACCCATTTCTGTCTTAAAATTTGGAAGTAAACGTTCATTATTGCTTAGCTAGCTTGCTACATTCATGAGATGGCTAAAAGACATGGCTTGCTTTCAGATGTAATATTAATGTACATTTATTGATCCTTCTATGTTCTGCTTTCAGTGTGGAACTGGGAAAACAGTTGGCTAAGAAGATAGAACCTGAGCTGCAGGATGATTCTGAGGTCCACACTCATGACTCCTCCACCAATGGGCTTATCAGCTTCTTCAAGAAAAATCGTGCATAAGTGACCCAGATGCATCTTTTGCCTCACCTCAGTGATTGAATCAATGGATTGTGTATTATTGATACAGTATAGCCATAACTGAAGAGAGAGCACTTTACATGTCCATTGTTTATTGACTGTGTTTTGTGAGCTATAACTGTAATAACAGAACTGTTAGCCAGTAAGAAAATGTTTATGTTCCATGTGCTGCAAATATTGTTGCTGTAACCCCATCCTCACCCTTCTTTTCACCCTCTACCCTTTGCTTGGACACTGACTGACCAAAATAAATGTTTAGTTTATAATTGTATTGTTTTGCATTGTTCATTGTGGTAGTTTTTCTTATTTAGTAATGATTTCAATAATGTAGTAATGTCTTAACTGGCATTTGTAGATGTAGCAGCAACCTGTGTGGTTGTATTAAATGCATAGGCAAGTCATTTTTAATGCTGGGCTGTCTGAGGATATAAAGGTGCCTGGTATTAAACATGTTTGGTCTTGCCCTTGAAACACAAAATATTTCTCTGTATCTAATAATAGCTAAATCTCTAAATTCATTGCAATCATGACTTGAGCAATGTTATTATCAAAGCTTTTAGGAAACCTGGACCTCGTAAACATTGGGCCTTTTGTAAATGCATTCATGATAACATCAACTGTTATCTGAATTTGCCTGTTTGCCTGTGCAAAATTCCAAAACAGGGTTTTTTTATTATCATTCCACAAACTACTGCGTCATTGCTCCTTTCTAACTTTTTTTTTTAAATGTCTTGCAGGCATCTAATTAAATAACTATCCTAAATTTGTTAAGAACAGGTAAAGCTTGAATATTTGAAGGACATTCGGCCTGTGCAGGGACTGGAGTTGCAGCCAAGGCTCTACTTTTCAGGTTTAATGAATGTCAGGTTGCTCTCCCATGTTTACCACAGAAACATGTTGGACTTTGTTGGCTTAGCAGTCAGTTGGCTAATGTACATTTGGAGTAATTTGGTAGCACTGTCGCCTCACAGCAAGAAGGTCCTGGGTTCGATCCCCAGGTGGGGCGGTCCGGGTCCTTTCTGTGTGGAGTTTGCATGTTCTCCCCGTGTCTGCGTGGGTTTCCTCCGGGTGCTCCGGTTTCCTCCCACAGTCCAAAAACATGCCACCAGGCTAATTGGAAACACTGAAATGTCATATAGATACCTAGCCGCTAGATGCACAAACCAGTGCATTGTAGTGCCGGTCCCAAGGCCGGATAAAATAGGGAGGGTTGTGTCAGGAAGTAAAAATTGTGCCAAATCAATGCGGATCATGATCCGCCGAGGGCCGACCTCGCAACCGAATGGGACAAAGGCCCAGGAAAAAGAAGAAGACTATTATTGCTATGACCGTGATTTATAAAATAGAGTCCTACTAAATTAACAAGAAAATGTGCTTAATTTCACAGGCCTTGTTTTCTAAAAATCACAGATTTCACAGTTCTTTAAACGAAAGAGCCACATTTCACGGCAGTCATTTAATAACACTCATAAATTAAATGATAGAATCAATGGAAGCTACAACACACAGCACAGCCTACTAATAGCTCCCTCTCAAAGACCAAAATACTCGTCCATGTTCAGAATTGGTTGGGAGTTTTCCAAACTCAGTTACATGCATGGCTGGATTACTGACCGGGCCAGTGGGGCCAGCGCCCAGGGGCCCTTGAGGTCAGGGGGCCCCGGGGGGGCCCTGGCCCAAAACATTTTGCGATGCCTATCAACATTTATGATACAATATATTTTTATTTCCGAGGGCCCTCCATTTTAAGGATCCTCTGACTATTAGGGACTTTGACCCCAGGGCCTCTTGGGGCCCCTAGCCATGCTTTTGGGCCCTAGTCATGCTTTTGGGGCCCCTAGCCATGCTTTTGGGGGCCCTAGCCATAGCCGGGGGTGGGGTGGTGGGTTTGGGGTGGGGTGGTGGGTTTGGGGCGGTGGGTGGGGATTTCATGTTTTATCTGCTCAACTTAATTTCATTTATTAATAAACATTCATTCCTGCATTTCGGGGCCTGCAACACATTTCAAAAAAAGTTGGGACAGTAAAGCATTTACCACTTTGTAATGTTGCTATTCCTTTTCACCACACTTAAAAGTTGTTTTGGCACCGAGGAAACCAAGTGATTTAGTGTCTCAGCTTTTATTTTGTCCCATTCTTCCTGCAAACACGTCTTAAGATGTGCAACAGTATGGGGTCGTCGTTGTCGCATTTTTCCTTTCAAAATTCTCTATTGGGGACAGGTCAGGACTGCAGGCAGGCCAGTCCAGTACCCGTACCCTCTTCTTCTACAGCCATGCCTTTGTAATGTGTGCAGCATGTGGTTTTGTATTGTCTTGTTGAAAAATGCATGGACGAGTGGTGGTTCTGGATGCAGTGCTGTCTGAAGGATCGAAGATCACGGGCATTCAGCTTAATCTAGCGCCCTTGGCCTTTACGCACTGAAATTCCTCCCGATTCCTTGAATGGTTTAATGATATTATGCACTGTAGAGGGAGAAATATGCAAATCCCTTCCAATATTTCTTTGAGGTACATTGTTTTTAAACATTTAAATCATTTTCTTACACATTTGTTGACAAACTGGAGATCCTTTGATCATCTTTGCTAATCAAAGACTCAGCCTTTCCTGGATGCTGCTTTTGTACCAAACCATAATTACAATCACCTGTTGACATCACCTTTTTGGAATCACATCATTATTTAGTTATTTCACCTTATTACTAGCCCTAAATTGCCACCGTCCCAACTTTTTTGGAATGTGTTGCAGGCCTGAAATGCAGGAATGGATGTTTATTAATAAATGAAATGAAGTTGAGCAGATAAAACATGAAATATATGGGGTTGAAACTGTCTGCAATCAAATAAAAGTCAAAGTAAATGTAAGGAACACTGCATTTTAATTTTATTTGCATTTTCCATGCTGTCCCAACTTTTTCTGATTTGGGGTTGTACTTTACTGGCTTGTTCTTTTGAGCACAGACTACAGAGAGATGATCACGTGTGTAGATAAGCACAATTTTCCATTGACTATGGAATCCCCAAAAGGAAAAAATGCACTCATTACGTAAACGCATACGTCAAACATTGTCTGCACACTACATTACAGAAAAGTTTGTTACTAACTTTGACTAACTTTAAAAGCATTTGTGAGGTCAGGTGTTAATCTTGGATGATAGGGTCAGAGTCAGTGTTCTGTGTCGCTTCACAGAAAACGTGTCAAACTAAGGTTTTATGGACCTCGCTTTGTGCACAGGAGCACAGTCATGCTGGAACAGATACGCGTCTTCCCTAAAGCATGTCATTTTTTGCATATCATTGTTTTCCACACCTGTTAACAATAAGTGTGGCTAAAACCTGCACTTAGTCTTTACACAGGATGTCTAAATACTTTTGACTGTGTAGGTTACATGATCAAAGTATTGTGTACCTTGTATATTCTTTGTTCTGCAGGTGAAATAGACATGCATTTCAGCCTGTTCAGACCTGCTCTAATCAAACTGCCTATCTGAATTTTTGTTGGCATGAGCAGGGTGTGGTTTACATAAGATAATAGTTCTACGTGAAAGGTTAGGGAAAGTAAGCAGTCTACCTGTGACTCATAACATTTTAGTTGAGGTCTGCTGATTGAAGCGGGCAGTTCATTTTTGCTGCTAGACGTGCTGGTGGTCAGAATGGAAGCAGGCGGAATTGAAATAGGGGTCTACCTTTTATGTGTACTGCTCATAGCCTCTAATGCTGTGCTGCTTAGTTGGCTGGGAAAAACTAGAAAGTGGTTGGTGTGGTCAGTGGGACTTGTGGTGGCTGAGGTGATGCTGTGCTGGATTATTCCAACTGGAAGTTTGATGCTGGTGCTGCTGAGTGCCATATGTGGTGTGATCTTGTTCACTGCAGTAACAGAAGTGGGGGATATGCTGCCAGCACATGGCAGAGCAGTGCTTATCACAGGTAATGCGGATGACAGGAAATGGGGAATAGACCAAGACTAATATAGGGACTATAAAGCAATTTAGATTAGTTTTATTTGCATTAAATCACTGATTAAATTGTTAATTACTCTTGAGATTAGAAATATGGTGGTGGATTTTGATCAATGGTAAAATATTGCCACAGTGCTAAAATTTATTTTTTTTATTTTAAGAGACATTTTCAAGTATTTCAAAAATGTAAATAAATTAGGTGTGTGTCATTTTAAAAGCTTAAATAGTGACATCACTGTTCACAGTTGCAATTTTTTGCCAATCACATGATAGTTACCTGTAAGAGCTTTCTACCTTGACAAATTTATTAGTAGTAATAAAAAGGATGCCTCCTAAACACAGCTGTTTGCTATATATTGTATAAGAATGCTAACAAAATAGCCACTCAGGTGGCGCAGCAGTAAAAACACACGCTGCAACCAAGAGCTGGGATCTGGAATACATCGTATCGAATCTCAGCTCTGCTGAGCGGCCACATGAACAACAATTGGCCTGTTGTTCAGATGGGCGGGACTAAGCCGGACAGGGTCTCTCTCTGTCAGACTGGTGCAATTACGATCTCTGCTGGCTGATTAGAGGCGCCTACACAGAGATGAGGAAAGAGTGCTCTTAGGGTGTGTCTCTCCGTACACAACGCTAGGTGGCACAACACTCGTCAATGTGTGGGTGATAAGATGCATATGGCTTGCTGCCCACGTGTCGGAGGGGGCGTGGGTTAGCTTCGTTCTCCTCAATCAGAGCGGGAATCGGCATAGGCGGAGAGGAAGCATGATGCAATTGGGCAATTGGAAGCGCTAAAGGGGGAGAAAAAGGTGATAAAATGCTTTTTTTTTTTTTTTTTAAAGAATGCTAACAAAATACAAAACAGTAAACTTTCTGGTTTATTTCAGGAACCTTTTTAGTCTAGCTGAAAGAGCAAATATTAGAAATGTATATGTTTATGTACCAATTAATAAAGAAAAAGTATTACTACAGAAATTAGTATTCTGATTTCCACACTTGAATACTTGTGACAAACACAATGTAATTTATTAGCCATTAACTATCTGGGTGGCTAAAAGAAATTGCAAAGGTATGTAGGAGCATTTTCAAACAGTATTTGTGCAAATTGTATATGTTCGTAACATGCTGGCAGATAAATAACAGCTGCCCTTCTGACTACCTTAAACCACCAACTAGACGGTTAAACCAACCCAGTAATTTGAAATGCAATTCAAACATAGTAGTTAATGAAGTCATATTGACAAGACAACATTTTTAACAGTGACACCCCTGTGGGGATCCAGGGCAGAATAGCAGTGTACAGAAAGTGTTCTGTTTGTAAATGGTGAACAAATGGGGCACCTTGTTCATCCTGGTGTTTGAGAGCAAGAGTGTCCTGCGACTGCTGGAAATCTGCAGCTCTGAAATCTGCATACCCTTGGGCCTTGAGGTGTGTCCATGAGGCAAGGATGATGAACCTATTTTCTACCATTATAACAACTAAACCAAACACCAAAAAAAAGATGACAGACCAAGACCTGGCTCCCGTTCCTGACTTCAACTTAAACCAGAAAACTGGACGACATGGAAAAAGCTGAAATAGCCCTAGAATTGACATCATAGAATGTAACAAATGTTTGACAAATTACAATCAAAAGACAGAACAGGATTATACCAAAAACTTACATCCTCACCCTCAAAAATCCTCTAGGAGAATAAGCATAAAAGGCCTACCTTTAATGAGTCAAGTACAATCAAGCATTTAATCAATCAATTAATTGGAATTTCATGGTAAAACCTTCATAAACAGATGTTACTGTCACATTTCCTAACTTTACTGTATTAGAATTGATTGAGCATAACACTGTATTGTGCATGTGTTAAAAAGGTTGTGACTCTGGCTTTGGTCATGATCTTGCCAAAATGCTGGACAGAGCTGGGATGAGGGTGTATGCTGGGGTGTTGGATGAGTCTGGACCGGGAGCACAGGAGCTCAGAAAAGTCTCTTCCTCACAGCTTACTGTCCTCCAGCTGGATGTTACAGACACCAACCAAGTCTCTGCAGCTTATCAGTTCATAAAGAGTCAAATAGGAGACGCAGGTAACCAGTATAATAACACACTAGAAATGTGTGTAAAATGTATTATAAACTATATTACTTATAGTAAGGTCCAAAAGTTTAAGACATGAGTTTGTTTTAGTTAATCATTTATTAAAACCTACACATAAAAACGATCAGCGATTTATGTACTACGTATACTGAGTGCTGTAATTTGCTATTGTAACTGATATACCAGTACCAAGGCTGCTTTGGTTTTAGACATTTGGTTTCCTAAATAACAAATAAACAGCATTATTTTCAGCTCGTGTAAAAACCTCAATGAGAAGAAATGCAGGACACAATACACAAAGGGTGTCATATGACTACTTATGAAACTAAATCCACACCGGTAATGCCTGTTTATCTTTTGCTGTTAACCAACCTGTTTAGGAGAACAGCAAAAATGACAAACATGCCTACAGAAAAATTCTAAAGTTAAAGAAATAATTGAAAACTACTTTTTTAAAGTGTGATGTTTTAAATTCAAATCCAAGAAACAAATGTCAAATTGATGATTGTATAATGGTGCTGTTTAAACTCTAAAACAATACACTGAGCTGTAGTTTGTCCCATTTTGGTCAGGTCTTTGGGGACTGGTAAACAATGCTGGAGTGCTTGGATATACATGTGATGCAGAACTTCTTCCTTTGAGAATTTTACAAAACACTCTGGAGGTGAATTTTATTGCTGGTGCATTGGTCACCAAGGTTTTCCTGCCTATGATACGGCCAGCAAAAGGAAGAATAGTCAGTGTATCCAGTCTTGCAGGTATGTTGTGCTATGTACTTTTATGAAATCAAGATATCAGGGGTGTTTTAGGGGAGTTCTTTCCCAAATGGCAGATTTTTAGCCCATAGGGAGGTCATGCTTGATTGATTTGTGTCACTTGTCTCAGCAGCTTCTATTTCGTGGCAGACTAGTTTTTGGTGATTCTTTGATTATATATGATCATCCATACACATTTCCTCTCAGCATTAGGTAAGTGTTTGGGTTGTCTTCCCATCCACTTGCTTTTTAATGGGTGTAGTCAAACTGGCCCTTTCTAAAAGCACACAAAGTGTCACCAGATATAGTAAATCATAATTACAAGAGAACTAGGAAACTACTAGCAACTGCCTAAGCAAGAGTATTCACACCCTCACCAACTACATGCTTACACACACATACGTATGAGTGCATATTTACCTGCCTAAGCAAGAGTATTTACACTCCCACCAACTGCATGCTTGCACACAGTCACCTGTCTGAGCAAATTGTATTCATACCCCCACCAACTGTGAGTTTGAACACAGTCTGTCTGAGAAAAAGTATTTACACCCCACCAAATACATGCTTACTCACTTATTTAATCACCTGTCAGTATTCACATTCCCACCAAATACGTGAAGACTAACCTTAAAACCTCATACAGCATTGAATTGATAATGTTTGCTGGCTATATCTATAATTCTAGCACATTTAGTATTTAGTAAAAGTATATTTTTAATCATTTAGTCACATTGAAATCAATGAATGGGCAGGACTACCATGAACGACATGCCATTTAAAATACAGTATAATTACCTTTGACTTTACCTGTAACAGTGTAGATAACACGGCTTATAAAAACGATTGTCCTTTTGTAACCTTTATGAAGGCCAGAGGAATTTAATGTACAGTATATTGTAAATATAGTTACTTCTAAACTGTACCAGACACATATAACTTATCATGTTTAGGAAAGATGTCTAGTTTGACAGTAAATCATAATCTAATATAAAGATAACATCAATAGATGGGAAATGTTGTGATACTACTGCTGCCACTCTCCCTTAAGTGGGTGATCAGCAAGAATCCTCCAAAAGCAATACAAGCTTGCAGAAGTGGCATTCTATCACCTTACTCTTGACAAAAAAGCAATCCCACTGCATGTTCCTATAGGCTACTTTGGCAATATTGCTAATAAAATGGGCTCAAAAACATGATTGTGTGTGAATGAAAGACAGATAATTTTTTCAATACACTACATTTATTTTAAATGCCAGGTAGAACTGCAGATCTGACCACAAAACAACAAACCAAATCAGACCCAAAGTAAGCTAAACTAGTTATCCTTGGTTTAATATTTTATTAGATGAGTCAGGAGCCGGTCAGATAAGAACACAATAGGAAAATTGGTATAATATTACCAAAACCAAACACTTAACTGAAGCTTTAAGTCATTAGATAAACAGTAACTCTGAAGAAAACGTAATTAATTTATAAAAAAATTTTTAAGGGACTCCTGCTAAAACTGAAATACGTGGGCAAACGGATTCCTCAACCTACACCAGCCATTCATATGATATTTTTCTTTTTTTTGTCTTTCTTAGGAGCAGTTCCATTTCCTGGTTTTGCTGCATATGGAGCCTCCAAGGCAGCTGTAATTTCTTACTTTGGAGCTTTAAGACTTGAACTGTCATGCTGGGGAGTAAAAGTGGCCATTGTTCAGCCAGGAGGTTTTAAGACCAGTAAGTACTGAACCAGATGTTACATTATGTAGTTATTTCATTTAATATAGTAGTCTCAACATTTCACATCACCATGCAAAGAATGATCCAATTATTGCAAGAAATCAGATTTTGACAAATGTATCTAATTATGGGAAATAACTATTAAACAACAATGTATTCGCTTAATGTTGTATGTGAAATCAACCCAGTCAAAACTGACACAGCAATTTACTAAAGCAGGATTAAGTATAATTGTTGGGTAATACCCCTGTTGGTTAATGTGTGAACAAAAGTCGTTAAATGACTGGGTAAGAGAAATACTGAGGCGAATAATTTAAACATTAACACAGTAAAGAAGCACCAAGAGGAAGCACTAAAATCATTTCATTGGACAGGTAGGAGTTTCTGCACTTCTGTAAAGCTTGATGTTACATAACATGTAGGCTTGAACTTACCAATGCCGAAAACAGGATCCATTACTGTCATTATGATTTACCTTTCCTTCTTTTGTACTTGTCCAAGATTTGTTTGTGTACAACAAACAGTAAGCACTTTCTAAAGTGTCTTTATACTTTAGAAAACCATAAAACTCTTCACTACTTTTCAGAGAATGACAAACCTTAAAAGTCAGGTCATGCAAGTTCAATACTTGGCATTACTGCTTGTTTTAATTAAATATTAAATATGCCCTAACAGTAAAAAGGAAATTGCATTTTCAAAACCAACATAAAAAAGATCATTATCTTGGAGATCATGTTACACAGCAGAGACCAGAGTACAAGTTTGGAGATGGCACAGGCCTGCAAAAATGCTATAGCAATTACAACTTTTATAAACGTTGCCTTTTTTTCTTAAAAGACATGTTGGCACTGAGGATACCAAGCGATGAAATGTTTCAGGTGTTATTTTGTGATGTGTGCAGCAAGTGGTTTTGCATTGTCTGGTTGAAGAATGCAGTAATGTTCCTATAAAAGATGTCATCTTAAAGGCAGAATATGCATGCTCTAAAATCTTAGTGTACATTTCTGCATGAATGTTCCATCACAGAAGTGTAAATTACCTTTGCCAAAGGAACTGACACAATCCCATACCATGACAGACTCTGGCTTTTGGATTTGTTGCCGATATGCATGAATAGGTGTATATTAAAATAAAGTTGACCAGACAAAACAAATATATTGGGTTCATACTGTCAGCAATTAAATAGAAGTCAAAGTAAATTTAAGAAACACTTTTTTTTTTTATTTGCATTTTCCATGCTGTCCCAATTGTTTTGTATTTGGGGTGGAAGCAAATGCACACACAAATGCAAGATCCATCATCTGCGAGTTTAATTTAACCACAGTAAGATAATAATGTTTAATCCCTTTTGCAGTTCAGTTTGCTACCCACACCAGAGACTCTTTTGCACCAGAAACTTGCTCATCACATAACTGCTAAATCTAAACACAAGTTTTATCACTGATGTGTCAATCTATGTCAAACTATTTTTAAAGTAACCCCCCCTCCCCCCCATGTCAGACATTCTAGGCAATCAAGAGGGATGGAATAACATTCAGAATGAAATCCTGAGCACTCAAGCACCAGAAGTAATAAAGGCTTATGGAGAAGAGTACATCTGCACCATGCAGCAACGTTTAAGCAACATGACTGCAAACGCCTGCTCAGATTTCAGACCGGTTCTGGATGATATAAAGCATGCTCTGCTCTCAGAAAGGCCAAAGCACTTCTATTACCCTGGACACACTGCCTGGGCTTTTCCATTCCTGCAAAAAGTCTGTCCGAGCTGGCTGTTTGATGCTTTGTTTTTACACATGTTAAAGTATGATACATTTCTGCCTGCAGGAGTGACTTTGAAATGAACATTTACTTATATAGGTCATTGTTTTTACTCATACAGTGTGTTATTTAGGACAATGTACCAGTGCTTTAAAAAAAAAAAAACATTTGTTTAACAAATTAAATTCAAGTGACGTTGTATTCAAGCATATTACAGTGATGACATCACATTTGAAGACAAATGAGGTTTTTACATTAGACTTTAACAGCCTTTTCATTTAAAAATAAGGATGTATGACATCCAGTTTTTACTGCCATTCTGCAGCACATTTGTAATGAAATAAAAGCTTTAAAAGTCCAAAAAGGTGTCTAAAAAATTAACAAAAAACCCTTATCACTTTTTTCCCCCCAACAGCTTACAAAAAAGTATCAGTCCTGAGGCTTTAAAAAGGCTTTTTTCGGTTGTGTCGCTACAACATTGTGGTTCACATCTTTCTCACTGTCTCCGAGAGATGAACGATCTCTTTTCTTGGCAAATCTTCTTTTCATGCTTTCAACCAAGCTCTCATATCTGTAAGGAAAAGATAAAAGCATTAACTGACCAAATGCATAATCATAAAGCCAGTGGAAAAACAACACTTCTATGTACCTACCTCAATGCCATCTCCTCATCTGTGATATCCGTTTCCATCCGGGCCATATCCGTCTCTTCTTCATCCTCCTCCTCTCTGGGAGCGTTCATCAGAACCATCAGCTTCTGCAAAGCATGCAATCAGATTGTACATAAGTCACTGCAGATATATCAGCAAGTACCATATACCATGTATACATAAATGTAAAAAAAATCTACACGTGGGTTACCTCAACTTCAGGATTAAAGCCCTTAAACGACATCCTTCCATACACCAAGTCCTCACATGAAACATAACTTCTTTCCTCAACAATGTAGCTCCTATGTAAACAAACACACAATGTATACATTGGGTAAATGCACTAAAATAAAGACACTATTGTCTATGATACTCAGAGGAAAACACTTGTATAGGACTGTGACAAATTTATGTTGTCTAATAATCAAGCCACATTGCCAGAAAAAGATTTGCAAACATTTTGTAAAATGCAATAAAACAAGATTGAGGTATTGGCTTCTTATTTGTGTTTGTAAAAAAATTTATATTTAATTTTACACCTGCAACAATGGGTAAATATAAGCAAAAAGTATATAGAACATTTAAGTTACATGATTTTTAAACATCCCACAACATTCCAGTGAATTAGTAACAGGTAAAGGTATCATGGTTGGGTATAAAAGGAGGATCCACCGAGGGCTCAGTCTTTGTCAGTTTGACACAAAGCGGTGAGTCACAAAACCACCTTTGCTTACAGTCAGTCAATCAGTCCAAAATTATTTTAAACTATTTTTCAAATAAGGTAGCTCTTTTTTTATCTAACTTACATAACAGTTAATAAATTCGTTACAAATTAACAAAAGCTAATCAAGCTGGATTTTGTATTAATTTATTTATTTATAAATGAGGATGCCTTGGCAACAACCGATATACATTAGAAATATTGGCTATTGAATTTAAACTCAAATTACTTAATTCTAGAAGCTTGTCTGGACCAATGGTCATCTCAGAATGCAGCAGCCATAGCACTCACTGCAGCTATGAGCAGCTTTTGTCAATTACATGCAGTATGAATGGAGACAAATACCAGTGTTCTCTTACTCTTTTGCTTTAAGCTGAGGCAGGTCCAAATACCAGTGATCATCACTTATTATCCTCTTTTCTTCTTCCTCTAGTTGTTTCTTTACCTCTGCATCAAGACCCCTTTGCATAAACTGTACAGAAACAAATATAATGTTTACAAAGGAAACAGTTGACCTGTAGGTCAGACTATTATTAGTTCCATTTTAACCTGTCTTCTTCAAAACACTGAAATCTGTACAGACTACAGCTGCACTTTTAAATGAAATCAACTGTCAACTGCTGAAAATGAATATAAATGACAATAACTGACAGCATTAATCAAACAGTGTTATATTAACAACCTAAAAATAACAAATCATTGATGTTTCTGGCCCCTACAAAATTGTCACACTGAGCACTGGAAAACAAATATGGAAAACCTAACAGGGTTTGTAAATTGGTGTTCAGTTGCAGTGAAAATGTAACCATGTTTAAGTGTTTTCCCCATGCTGTAGAGTGGACAAGGCAAGTTTTTTTTTTTTGCTCGGATGATAACAGTCTTGAAAAACTGCGACGAACTGGTGAGGATGCAAAATAACACTGTTTGTGTACTATGTGTAAGGGTACAGTTGTAGCCTAGCGGTTAATGTACTGGACCAGTAATCCAAAGGTCGCTGGTTCTAGGCCCACCACTGCCAGGTTGCTGCTGTTGGACCCTTGAGCAAGGCCCTTAACCCTCAATTGCTCAGGCTGTATACAGTACTGTAAGTCCCTTTGGATAAAGACGTCTGCTAAATGCCAAAAATGTAAATGTACTAAATCAGTATTAACATATTGTTTATTTAAATGAACACCAGAAAGCTGATTCACAGATTTGATAAAACAAACTTCAGCGTCTGTTTTTTGTTTACCTTAATTTATTTATTTTATATTAAATACCGGCCATATTGTGAACATGTGGCACTGTTTGTAATGTAATAAATACTGTGGCAATGTCGACCGGTCAACACAATATCTAATAAGACTCCTTCAATACTTGTACAGTAATTAGTTGTTTAAGACGAAATTATGTGCAGATAGTAGGGATGTAACGAAGCACCACAAGACAGTTAAAAATCGATTCATGTGTAACAATTCAAATCGGTTTACATGTATAACGAATCAATATTCACTTTAAACAGCAGAGGGCACTGGCACTATTCACCTCGCCTGTTTGACGTCACTACAGGGTTGCCAGGTTAAGAATTTTCCAAAAAAACTTTGTGAGGATACTTTCTTCATTTGTATTATTCATTTATTTATATAATGTGGGATATGTTTTAAAATTTCATTTCCGTTTTTTTTTTTTTTAAACAAGGGAAATGTGCAGTATTGGTTTGCATAGTTTGTACCTACCTCAGAAATAAAAGGACATTCATTATTTAGATAAATAAAAGATAAGCACAAATACAGTATTTTATGTTTTTAAAAAGGAAACTGTCATAATTTGTCTTTAATTTCATTTTGTTGAAAAAAAAATCGAAAAAAAAAAAAAAATCGGGAAAAAAAAAATCGTACGTGAACCCAATATCGTGAATCGCATCGCGAGTAGAGTGTATCATTACATCCCTAGCAGATAGTGACAAGTTAATGTGTTAGAATTAATTGTAGATTGTAGTTGGCGTTAGATTGTAAAATTAAATTGAAAATAGAAGCCCCCAGTTCGTTGCCTTATCAGTAACACTTGTGAGACAATCATCTCCAAACAAAGACATACAAATGGCATAACTGAACATTTTTAAGGTTTGACTGTTTGTTAGATAGCTATTGTGTTGGTGACATGGCGATCAATTAACACACACATTTATTAATGAATTGGCACAGAACCGCAGAAATACCTCAATCAGACACAGTAAGCGTAAATGTCGACTTCAAAGAAAAGACGTAGTTTTAACTTATTAAATACTAAACCACAAGGGTGCGAATTTCTGACCATAATGTTAGTGCGTCTGTAGTAAACTAGCTTTAGCATTAAATAGATGACTGCAATGCTAATCAACCAGTTTATTTCCTTAACAACCTACCTTCATCCGCAAAAGGTTCTTCGATAGCTTGGTTGAACCGTCGTTTGACATTTTAACTGTTTTTAAATCATTTAATAAATGCTTAAAAATACCGTAGCAAATCTAGCGTTATTAACAAGTGAGGTGCTAACAACATCACATAAACATGCTGCATGTGCGTTGAAATATAGACACTGCGCATGCTCAAATGACCTAAAGGCTCGATTAATCGCACGTGAGGCGGCCTAGCGATTACTCTTGACTGATTCATTACACTCTGCTGTGAGCTGATCACTATTATTACGGCATTATGTCATATAGTGTGTTTTTGTCACTCAAAACACCAATATTTGTTGGCTAAAAATATATATTTTAAATGTCATGTTGGCTGTGTACATAATTAGGTATATACAAATAGAAAAGCGGTTTGTGAATAATTTTGTAATTAATTTATGTGAGTATTTCTTCATTTGATCTTATCTGTATAATAAACTACAAATACATTTTGCCTAAATAATAAAGGCATTTGTTGCTTGTCACCCCTTGGGCTTACCAAAGTCTAGTGTTTTATTTATAAGGGATCATCATCAGTCTATAATGGTCTATAATGAGTGCTGACATTTTTGACTAGTCAACTGGGAAATCAATGAATTATGTTAAACCCCTTTATGTTGGATTCAGAGATAGACCACATGGCCCAAAACAGCTATAGTTCATTGTCTGTTATCAAACTGCAAGTTAATATGTTATCTTTTATTTACTTTATTAAAGCAATAAGCCACGAGAGGCCGTACGTTACTGTGATTTTAGCACGGGGATGACGTTTTTGGTACGACGCGAAGCGGAGTGCCTAAAACTTCTTTCCCCGTGCTAAAATCTTAACAGTAACGTACGGTCTCGAGTGGCTTATTGCTTTTATAAAATGGCGGTCAACATAAAATACAATAAATACAACAATTTTTAATCATAAATGTATTTATTGTGTATAAACTTACAATAAAGCATTCTTCCGCGACGCAAGGTAGTCCGATTAACAGTGTTGCTAGGCAACATGAGGGCGAAAATAACTTTAACTTTTTCCATTCAGTGGCGTATTAATATGGAATGATGTGAGGTGGTCCTAGGTGTGCGTTTATCGGGGATTTTACAACGGCTTCGAACGCGGCTCAGCCAATCAGATTTTAGGACCGGAACTATCCGTTTTATAATGTGATTTTACCGTCATGTTTTACACACTTTGGTTACATTCATGACAAAACAGGTAGTTACTGGTTACACAAGATTCATCAGTTCAGGTTTAATGTCAAACACCGTCACAGACAATTTTGTATCTCCAATTCACCCCAGTAGCATGTCTTTAAACTGTGGGAGGAAACTGGAGCTTCTGGAGAAAACCCACACAGACAAGGGGTGAACATGCAAAGTCCGCACTGAAAGGACCCGGACCGCTCCACCTGGGAATCAAATCCAGGACCTTCTTGCTGTGAGGCAATAGTGCTACCCACCAAGCCATCAGCCGGCCTTAATATGTTAGATGTGTATAAAATAGTGCCAAGTTTGCTATAACTGCAAGGACTTGTGAATACCATTGGGCCCTCTGAGGCATCTGACAATTAAGCTGGTGCTGGTATGGATACCTGTGACCTTACTGGATCTTAACCAGTACAATCTGGTTTTTAAATCTTGCAATTGCAGTTTGTGTACCAAATGGTATAGTGTCTAAAATAACTTAAAAGTGTCTAATCCCTAAAGCAGAGGTTAAGCTAGCACCCTGGTGCAAATTTTGCTAAATGGCATTACATTTTCAAAGCTAGGCCTAGGAAATACATTAAGGCACACTCTTACTGCCATGAACAAACTCTGGTGGCAGACAGGTGGACATCAGATCTAACCCTAATCTAAACTTTCACAAAAGTGTGGATTATTAAAGTGCTCTAAATAGCACACAATGACTTTTTATGGGCCTAGAGAGCTTGCAGTCCTTCTAACAACACACAGGAGAATGCCAGAATAGTGGTACCTTACCTGTATCTTAATAGATGTTTTAAAACTCAAGTAAATCAACAACAAAATCAATTAAAAATAATTGGCCGTGTATAACGTCTTTATACAAAATTTTAATGTAGTTGAAACTGAAGTTATTCCAATGGGTCTGTAATTATTTTCTTGCAATTGTAAATAATTTCAGACAGTATAATAGCGACATAAGAGTAAATTAAGAGTTTTACTTTAAGAGACATCCCACACTTAAAGGATTTTACTTGTAATATTTAATTAAAGCAAGTTTACTATATTCAGGACACCACTAATAACAGTTTACTAATTATGTAAGTTCTTGAACAACAAGTTCCTTTAGTGAAACAAGTGGCATTGTTCCATCGAGTGTGTTTTGTACTCTAATTAGCTCCTCTTGTAACTGAGCCACAGGGTTCTCTAACTTGTACCCCAAATTCACCATGGCCTCCAGCAGAGGGCCACGGTACCTGCTTAGATTATAGCGCCTTACTCTTGGTAGTGCCTTTTGTCCAGTCTGGAAAGCTGCACTGAAATCCTGCAGGTCCCTCTGGCACACCAGCAGTGCACACAAAGTTGGTACAAGTAGAGATGAATCATGAGTGCACAATTTTTCTTGGAGCACTAGTGCATTTTGCAGGATCTCCAGGGCATGGGAGTAGCGGCCCCCACGCAACAGATCATAGGCAGTCTTTAGCTCAGGGTTAGTAAAGAATTCCCTAAAAACAGGTGATCTGCGGATATAGCGGCAGGCATAGAGCTGGGTGAGATAATCACAGAAAGCCACACGCCGTTCGGTAATGTTCTCCTCTGAAAAGTTGCCCCTCAGTCTTTTCTTGGGCAAGGTGATGTCCTCAAGCTCCTCGCAGAAGTCCTGTAGCAACTGCTGGTGCAGGTTATGGAAGTCAGAGTAGCGGCGCTCAATAGCCACACGCTGTTGGTCATAACTGCCCGATTTGATCACAACTATCTGATATACCTGTAAAAAATATCAGGGACTAAATGAGAGATGTGTCACTGTAGATAATCACCATGTTGCACTCAACCAAGTTTATATTACAGTGTCTAGAAAAAGTATTCAACCCCGAATTTAACATAAATTATTGTTACAACCTGTGGTTTGTATTATTTGACTAGGAATTTTCTTAGTAAAGTCTTAATCATTACTTTTTAAGTATACAATCATCCTTGTTTAGTTCTAGGTTAAGCCACTTTTAAAGCTAATATATCTAGTAGTACTTCTGTATGAGTCTCAATTTAAACAGTGTGATGATAAAAAAAAGTAGCTTATGTAGCAAATTTGTCTTATAAAAAGTTTAAAGTTTTGGAAAGACATTAAGGCACACTCTTATTGCCAGCAACACACTCTGGTGGCAGACACTTGGACATCAGATCTAACTCTAATCTAAACTTTCACAACATCCTAACACAATTAATGAGATTAGATTAAAGCTGTGGATTGCTAAAGTACCCTATATAAAACACACAATGATTGTTTTTGGGACTAGAGAGCTTGCAGCCCTTTAGGAAACACACATGAGAATGTCAGAATAGTAGTAACAACAAGGTAAATCAACAACAAAATCAATTACAACAAATTGACCTCAGTTCAGACAGTGTATAACTTGTTTATACTGAATTTATATGTATAAGTTAAAACCAAGACAATTTCAATGTTTTTGCCAGGGAGTTTGTCAGGGAGTGGTGCTATAAAGCAATTTGAGATATATATACCGATCAGCCATAACATTAAAACCACCTCCTTGTTTCTACAAACATTGCCCATTTTATCAGCTCCACTTACCATATAGAAGCACTTTGTAGTTCTGCAATTACTGACTGTAGTCCATCTATTTCTCTGCATGCTTTGTTAGCCCTGTTTCATGCTGTTCTTCAATGGTCAGGACTCTCACAGGACCACCACAGAGTAGGTATTATTTGGGTGGTGGATCATTCTCAGCACTGCAGTGACACTGACATGGTGGTGGTGTGTTAGTGTGTGTTGTGCTGGTATGAGTGAATAAGACACAGCAATGCTGCTGGAGTTTTTAAACACCTCACTGTCACTGCTGGACTGAGAATAGTCCACCAACCAAAAATATCCAGCCAACTGCGCCCCATGGGCAGCGTCCTGTGACCACTGATGAAGGTCTAGAACAGGGGTATTCAACTAAAATTTGAAGAGGTCCAGTTAGAGAAAATTTCTTGAAACAAAGGTCCGGAATGTTTAACTATATATACAGTATATATATATATATATATATATAGCATTTAGCGGACACTTTTATCCAAAGCGACTTGCACAATGAGCAACTGAGGGTTAAGGGCCTTACTCAGGGACCCAACAGTGGCAACTTGGTGGTGGTGGGGCTTGAACCGGCAACCTTCTGTTTAATAGTCCAGTACCTTAACCACTGAGCTATCATTGCATAATATATAATATATATATTGATATATATTATATATAAGTAGCCTAGTAGTTGTATCAACATCTGCATGTAATCAATAACTGACTGTCAAATCAAATGTCTGTTTATTAGGATTATAACGTCATGTTTTACACTTTGGTTACATTCATGACAGGAACGGTAGTTATTCATTACACAAGACTCATCAGTTCACAAGTTTATATCGAACACAGTCATGGACAATTCAGTGTCTCCAGTTCACCTCACTTGCACGTCTTTGTACTGTGGGAGGAAACCGGAGCACCGAAGGAAACCCATGCAGACACGGGGAGAACATGCAAACTCCACACAGAAAGGACCCGGACCACCCCACCTTATCAAACCTTTCTCTTATCAAATTAGGAGAAAATAAAAATAAATTGTGCTCCAGTGGGAAGTAAGAACAGAAATGAGTCTCTCCATCACGGATTAAATGCTGTAATTTCGCTGTACACGTTTCTTTTTTGGAGAGCGCTATTTGTCTCCTGTCTCACTCGTCTTTTCTCAACTTTCTCCTGCACAGTCGTCTGTATCTCTCCCTTCGTTTGTTCTACGTTCGCTATCTTTCTTTTTCTTTCCACCGTCTTTTCACATGTAACTCGCCTCTAACTCTCTCATCTGTAGAGTTGCGGTGTTTACCGACTGGAATGCACAGACTTGATTGGCTGAGTGGTGTCACGTGATCTCTGGTGTCTGTGCGTTTTCTCATCCACTAAACCGCTACCGTAAATGGTACAGAAGCTGCGCCGGTTAAAATAGAAGCGCTCCGTCAGGTTTCAAATCCTAACTTTCTGTTTTGGCTGTAGGTCCGGGTCCGTATGGGACAGCTTCTGGGTCCGGACCCGGACCGCGGTCCGCCTGTTAGTGACCTCTGGTCTAGAAGATGACCAACAAACAGCAGCAATAGATGAGCGATCGTCTCTGACTTTACATCTACAAGGTGGACCAACTAGGTAGGAGTGTCTAATAGAGTGGACAGTGAGTGGACACAGTATTTAAAAACTCCAGCAGCACTGCTGTGTCTGATCCACTCATACCAGCACAACACACACGAACACACCACCACCATGTCAGTGTTACTGCACTGCTGAGAATCATCCCCCACCTAAATAATACCTACTCTGTGGTGGTCCTGTGGTGTAACTACAAAGTGCTCCTATATGGTAAGTGGAGCTGATAAAATGGACAGTGAGTGTAGAAACAAGGAGGTGGTTTTAATGTTATGGCTGATCAGTGTATACAGATATATACCACAGAACGGATGGATGGGCCTACCACTCATTCACATATTGGCTGTAAAAAGTACAAACCTCATGTGTTAAATGTACATGAATATATATTTACTCTGAATGTTTATCTGTTTTTTTTCTTGTGAGCTTTGGAACTTCGTGCCACTCTTGGACCCCCCAGAACTGCCCTTGCCAACAACAGCAAGAAAAAGTAAATGTGTTCTGAATAGCATACTTATTTCATGTACTGAACACATTTTAGACAGTATATGAAGTAATTAGTCATGACTGCTTTTTAATTAAGAATTTAGCCAAACCCTGTCTTTTCTGCTTTGCGAGTGGAATGGAACTTGGTAAATTAAAGTTATAAGTTAAGGTAAAATATGCAAATTGTTTTTTTTGGTAACAGCACATACACTACATATAATCTGTAATATAGAACCTGCCACGTACCACATATCGGGAAACCATGTGCTCTATAGTGCGGGTGGCAGGGATCTCAAACAGCAATTTAATGGATCGAATCTCCTGTTTAACTGCCCTCCAGTGCTGCTGAAGCTCTGCTGTAGTCAGACAGGAAGCACTGAAGCCTACATCTATAAAGAAAGCATTAGTTTGAAATAATTAATCAACTTTTACAACTTCAATTCTGTGTAATTGACAGTACTGACCTGTATTGAACGACGTCTCCTGTTGTTGGACAGATTCATTTGGATATGTTTCATCATCAGTCTCCATGTTTAGCAGTTGAGAATTACAGTCCATGATCAGCATATGTTCACATTTCTCTGGCCTGTTAATATTTTTTATTACAAAACATCAGCTTCTGGGGAAAACCCCACTATTTTAATGTATGTAAATTACGGAAACATATTGCATGTCTTTGTTCTGAGGCTATATGTAGTAGCTAAAATAAAATGTGTAGTAAATGACTGATTACCTGTACAGGTGACCTGCTGCCGCTATCCCCTGCAGTAAAGTAAAACTGAAGACTGTTTACAACCTTAAACACTGACTTAAGTTTACAAAAAATAATGTTTCTATCCATTTAGACAGTTTTCTACTAAATATAACCTGGTTTAAAACCTGAACGTCGAACATATTACAGGTTTCCTTTTGAGGAACTGAAACAAACAACAGGAAAAGTCTGTTCTTTTTTGACTGTCACACAGGTTCCCATTTCATTACAGGTGTTTTGTAATTCATCTGCAAATCTTCTCAATTCTTTACATACATTTTGGGCAAAACAATCATAAATTAATCGAAACAAAGGTAAAAATAAAACAAAGGTGACACTAGATTTCTGGAAGAATCTATAATGAATATTGTCCACCAGGTGGAGATGTTTTATTTGTGAGAGCAAAGTAAGCCACAGATGCAATGTTTGCTTTAATGACGATGGTGAAGTATAGTTAAGGCCAGAAGAAGTGTTTGTAGACCTAGAGAAAGTTTATGATAGGGTGCAGAGAGAGGAGCTGTGGTATTGTATGAGGAAGTGGTGGCAGAAAAGTATGTGAGGGTGGTGCAAGATTTGCATGAGCACAGTAGTGTGACAGTGGTGAGATGTGCAGCAGGAATGACGAATGGGTTTAAAGTAGAAGTGGGACTGCATCAAGGGTCAGCTCTGAGTCCTTCACTGTTTGCAATAGTCATGGACAGGCTGATGGTTAGGCAGGAGTCTGGAATATGATGGTCAAGGATGACATTGTGATTTGTAGCAAGAGTAGGAACCCTCGAGTGATGGAGGTACTGTATGTATTGGAGAGAAAGGGAATTCAAGTTAGCAGGAATAAAACGGAGTACATATGCTTTAATCAGATGGAGGGAGGTTTGAAAGGTGAAGTTGCAAGAAGTTGAGGTGATGAAGTTTAAATACTTGTGGTCAAGGATTAGCAATATAGAGACACAAAATTTAAGACAAAAGTTCAGCCTTAGAAATGGAACCGCACATCACCATATACGTTAAATTTTTCAAAAAGCATGCCCAAGACACTCTGCAGACAGATATTATTGCAGCTGGCACAGTGGGTGGAACTCATCGTAAAGTTAGCCATAGCAAAGCCCACCCATTTAGAGGTACGATATGATTGGTTAATTTTACTATCATTTGAAATTGGCCTTTCATTGAATTACTATTGCCTGGCCCTCTGAAATTCTTTAGCAGGACCAACACACAGCACAACAATCTTTCTAGTGACAACAGAGGGAGACAAAGGGGCTTCTTTAATTTAACCACATTACAAAACAAATTGAATAGGCTGGTATTAAAAAAGATTTGTATTTTTTTTAAGTTTATTTTCAAATTCTAAGTAGATAAAATACAATTTGAAGTGAACACTTATTATATATATATATATATATATATATATATACACAGTGTATCACAAAAGTGAGTACACCCCTCACATTTCTGCAAATATTTATATCTTTTCATGGGACAACACTATAGAAATAAAACTTGGATATAACTTAGAGTAGTCAGTGTACAACCTGTATAGCAGTGTAGATTTACTGTCTTCTGAAAATAACTCAACACACAGCGATTAATGTCTAAATGGCTGGCAACATAAGTGAGTACACCCCACAGTGAACATGTCCAAATTGTGCCCAAAGTGTCAATATTTTGTGTGACCACCATTATTATCCAGCACTGCCTTAACCCTCCTGGGCATGGAATTCACCAGAGCTGCACAGGTTGCTACTGGAATCCTCTTCCACTCCTCCATGATGACATCACGGAGCTGGTGGATGTTAGACACCTTGAACTCCTCCACCTTCCACTTGAGGATGCGCCACAGGTGCTCAATTGGGTTTAGTCCATCACCTTTACCTTCAGCTTCCTCAGCAAGGCAGTTGTCATCTTGGAGGTTGTGTTTGGGGTCGTTATCCTGTTGGAAAACTGCCATGAGGCCCAGTTTTCGAAGGGAGGGGATCATGCTCTGTTTCAGAATGTCACAGCACATGTTGGAATTCATGTTTCCCTCAATGAACTGCAGCTCCCCAGTGCCAGCAACACTCATGCAGCCCAAGACCATGATGCTACCACCACCATGCTTGACTGTAGGCAAGATACAGTTGTCTTGGTACTTCTCACCAGGGCACCGCCACACATGCTGGACACCATCTGAGCCAAACAAGTTTATCTTGGTCTCGTCAGACCACAGGGCATTCCAGTAATCCATGTTCTTGGACTGCTTGTTTTCAGCAAACTGTTTGCTGGCTTTCTTGTGCGTCAGCTTCCTTCTGGGATGACGACCATGCAGACCGAGTTGATGTAGTGTGCGGTGTATGGTCTGAGCACTGACAGGCTAACCTCCCACGTCTTCAACCTCTGCAGCAATGCTGGCAGCACTCATGTGTCTATTTTTTAAAGCCAACCTCTGGATATGACGCCGAACACGTGGACTCAACTTCTTTGGTCGACCCTGGCGAAGCCTGTTCCGAGTGGAACCTGTCCTGGAAAACCGCTGTATGACCTTGGCCACCATGCTGTAGCTCAGTTTCAGGGTGTTAGCAATCTTCTTATAGCCCAGGCCATCTTTGTGGAGAGCAACAATTCTATTTCTCACATCCTCAGAGAGTTCTTTGCCATGAGGTGCCATGTTGAATATCCAGTGGCCAGTATGAGAGAATTGTACCCAAAACACCAAATTTAACAGCCCTGCTCCCCATTTACACCTGGGACCTTGACACATGACACCAGGGAGGGACAACGACACATTTGGGCACAATTTGGACATGTTCACTGTGGGGTGTACTCACTTATGTTGCCAGCTATTTAGACATAAATGGCTGTGTGTTGAGTTATTTTCAGAAGACAGTAAATCTACACTGCTATACAAGTTGTACACTGACTACTCTAAGTTATATCCAAGTTTCATGTCTATAGTGTTGTCCCATGAAAAGATATAATAAAATATTTGCAGAAATGTGAGGGGTGTACTCACTTTTGTGATACACTGTATATATACACAGTGTATCACAAAAGTGAGTACACCCCTCACATTTCTGCAAATATTTATATCTTTTCATGGGACAACACTATAGAAATAAAACTTGGATATAACTTAGAGTAGTCAGTGTACAACCTGTATAGCAGTGTAGATTTACTGTCTTCTGAAAATAACTCAACACACAGCCATTAATGTCTAAATGGCTGGCAACATAAGTGAGTACACCCCACAGTGAACATGTCCAAATTGTGCCCAAAGTGTCAATATTTTGTGTGACCACCATGATTATCCAGCACTGCCTTAACCCTCCTGGGCATGGAATTCACCAGAGCTGCACAGGTTGCTACTGGAATCCTCTTCCACTCCTCCATGATGACATCACGGAGCTGGTGGATGTTAGACACCTTGAACTCCTCCACCTTCCACTTGAGGATGTGCCACAGGTGCTCAATTGGGTTAAGTCCATCACCTTTACCTTCAGCTTCCTCAGCAAGGCAGTTGTCATCTTGGAGGTTGTGTTTGGGGTCGTTATCCTGTTGGAAAACTGCCATGAGGCCCAGGTTTCGAAGGGAGGGGATCATGCTCTGTTTCAGAATGTCACAGTACATGTTGGAATTCATGTTTCCCTCAATGAACTGCAGCTCCCCAGTGCCAGCAACACTCATGCAGCCCAAGACCATGATGCTACCACCACCATGCTTGACTGTAGGCAAGATACAGTTGTCTTGGTACTTCTCACCAGGGCGCCGCCACACATGCTGGACAAACAAGTTTATCTTGGTCTCGTCAGACCACAGGGCATTCCAGTAATTCATGTTCTTGGACTGCTTGTCATCAGCAAACTGTTTGCGGGCTTTCTTGTGCGTCAGCTTCCTTCTGGGATGACGACCATGCAGACGAGTTGACGAGTTGATGCAGTGTGCGGCGTATGGTCTGAGCACTGACAGGCTGACCTCCCACGTCTTCAACCTCTGCAGCAATGCTGGCAGCACTCATGTGTCTATTTTTTAAAGCCAACCTCTGGATATGACGCCGAACACGTGGACTCAACTTCTTTGGTCGACCCTGGCGAAGCCTGTTCCGAGTGGAACCTGTCCTGGAAAACCGCTGTATGACCTTGGCCACCATGCTGTAGCTCAGTTTCAGGGTGTTAGCAATCTTCTTATAGCCCAGGCCATCTTTGTGGAGAGCAACAATTCTATTTCTCACATCCTCAGAGAGTTCTTTGCCATGAGGTGCCATGTTGAATATCCAGTGGCCAGTATGAGAGAATTGTACCCAAAACACCAAATTTAACAGCCCTGCTCCCCATTTACACCTGGGACCTTGACACATGACACCAGGGAGGGACAACGACACATTTGGGCACAATTTGGACATGTTCACTGTGGGGTGTACTCACTTATGTTGCCAGCTATTTAGACATTAATGGCTGTGTGTTGAGTTATTTTCAGAAGACAGTAAATCTACACTGCTATACAAGCTGTACACTGACTAATCTAAGTTATATCCAAGTTTCATGTCTATAGTGTTGTCCCATGAAAAGATATAATGAAATATTTGCAGAAATGTGAGGGGTGTACTCACTTTTGTGATACACTGTATATATATATAGAAGATTGCTAACACCCTGAAACTGAGCTACAGCATGGTGGCCAAGGTCATACAGCGTTTTTCCAGGACAGGTTCCACTCGGAACAGGCTTCGCCAGGGTCGACCAAAGAAGTTGAGTCCACGTGTTCGGCGTCATATCCAGAGGTTGGCTTTAAAAAATAGACACATGAGTGCTGCCAGCATTGCTGCAGAGGTTGAAGACGTGGGAGGTCAGCCTGTCAGTGCTCAGACCATACGCCGCACACTGCATCAACTCGGTCTGCATGGTCGTCATCCCAGAAGGAAGCTGACGCACAAGAAGCCCGCAAACAGTTTGCTGAAGACAAGCAGTCCAAGAACATGGATTACTGGAATGCCCTGTGGTCTGACGAGACCAAGATAAACTTGTTTGGCTCAGATGGTGTCCAGCATGTGTGGCGGCGCCCTGGTGAGAAGTACCAAGACAACTGTATCTTGCCTACAGTCAAGCATGGTGGTGGTAGCATCATGGTCTTGGGCTGCATGAGTGTTGCTGGCACTGGGAGCTGCAGTTCATTGAGGGAAACATAATTTCCAACATGTACTGTGACATTCTGAAACAGAGCATGATCCCCTCCCTTCGAAAACTGGGTTTTCCAACAGGATAACGACCCCAAACACAACCTCCAAGATGACAACTGCCTTGCTGAGGAAGCTGAAGGTAAAGGTGATGGACTAAACCCAATTGAGCACCTGTGGCGCATCCTCAAGTGGAAGGTGGAGGAGTTCAAGGTGTCTAACATCCACCAGCTCCGTGATGTCATCATGGAGGAGTGGAAGAGGATTCCAGTAGCAACCTGTGCAGCTCTGGTGAATTCCATGCCCAGGAGGGTTAAGGCAGTGCTGGATAATAATGGTGGTCACACAAAATATTGACACTTTGGGCACAATTTGGACATGTTCACTGTGGGGTGTACTCACTTATGTTGCCAGCTATTTAGACATTCATGGCTGTGTGTTGAGTTATTTTCAGAAGACAGTAAATCTACACTGCTATACAAGTTGTACACTGACTACTCTAAGTTATATCCAAGTTTTATTTCTATAGTGTTGTCCCATGAAAAGATATAATAAAATATTTGCAGAAATGTGAGGGGTGTACTCACTTTTGTGATACACTGTATATATATAATTTTAGAATATCTTAGGCCCCCTCTGAGGCCTAGAGGGCCCTGATGATTCCCCTTTGTGTGTTAGGAAGTATTAAAATACTATATACCAAAAATGTCATATAGAATTAAAAGACACAATATTATAGACCCTAAATAAAAATGCACATATTTTGATAGGTAACTGCAGAAAAGTCACAACACAAAAAAAGAAAACAACAGTGGCATCAATCATCCACATACACTTGTTAAAAATAATTTGATTATTTCTAACTGTTATTAGAATAATGCTGCACACAATTATGTGGTCAGATGCTTGGGAGGTCATAAGACATGAACTCAGTGTATGGAAAAAAGAGCATCTGTGTGATACTCCACAGGGCCACTCATTCACATGACCATAAGCATATAACCCCAATGCCACACAGAGAACAATGGAATCAAGCAACTATTTTTATTTCACTCCATTGTTTAGCGTGGCAGCCTGGTGCTAGGCATTTATTTATTAGTTTTGATACATGCATTTTCTTTTGTTCTGGACATAATTCCTGTTTTGTTCTCCAGAGGTCAAGTCGCAGGCTCAGTCCGTGCCAGCTGTGAGAAGTGTTAATGTCTTGCCGAGGCACTTAGGTACAGTAGTATTGCCACATGCGCCGCTGCAAGGCAGCTGATAGGCACTGTTTTTGAGTATGTTGCAGAAATCAAATTCTGAATTTGTTCATATTTACAATGAAATGGTCAAGAACATTTTTTTATAAAATGAATTATTTGCTAATGATTTTGGCCACTTAAAATATGGTTAAAATGTTTTGTAAAAACACTTTTGTCAGTTAAACAAAGATTAAAGAACATTAACAGATCATAAACAAAACATTACACAGCCTATAAATGGCCAGTTCAAAATAATTGATTTAGGCACTTTAGCCACATCCATTGCTAATGTTTATAAAATAAAGCTGTGCAATGTTTATAGGTTAACATGGAAGAGGTCAAAATGAAAAGCTCAGTGACTTTATGTGGCAGTCCCATTGGTTGTAAAGTGAAAGTCTGTAAGGAACAATTGCTCAGCCACAAGTCCTTCTGGATACACAAAAAAGGACCTCTTATTAAAGGAAGTAGGAAGTTAAAAACATCTTATCATCCATCATGAGTAACAAAAGTTAATGTAGCTGACTGAAAGTTTAGTGAAGTTTTTCTTTACAGAACTAAGCAAATCATTTCTTTATGGATATTTAAGAAACACTGCTGTTATTACAAGGGATGTATTTTCTACCATGTATGAGAAACACAGTGTAACCATTGCACGGTGAGTGCACCTCTTGCTATACACACTTTCTCTATCTTATGTATACACACAAACACATGCAACCAGTTCCTGCACAAAGACTTATCAGTTGTCTTAGCTATAATTCAGCAACAATAGTGTACCAGGCTGTGCAGGGTATGACAGTATAAACAATTAATAGATTATCTGCAGTGTATCCTAAAGTGTTTCACATGACAGCAGTCTACTGCATGTGTTATTCACATAATGACATCACTGACAATGAGGTCAATATCCCATGAGGATTTAAAAACAAAGAGTGTCAGTTAAAGAGTCAAGCAGAGAAATTACACCACATGTAGAACATGTATTCATTATTATTTTTAAATATACACATATTTATATACAGTTTTCTAAACATACAGGTTTGTTTAATTTAGTTTTACCACTTCTATTTATAATAAAAGTAAAAGCAATAACAACACATTAATAATACACTAAACGCCACATAGACTAACTAAAAGGCAAACCCAGAACCCTGGAGTGTTGCCAGTAATAAAAATACTAGACAGTGTGTCAGGGCATTACAGACTCATTTTTTCACTTACTTATTTATGCCTTTAAATTTATATTACATATATTTAAAGTTTGTTAAATCTGCATATCTTCGGTTATCAGTGTGTTCATTACCTGTTATTTTCTATCAAAAAAGGTCTGTGCTGTAAAAGATGCCCTGGTCAACTGTAAGGGCAATACTTGTAAATGTGGAATCTTTTAGGAGCAACAACAGCTCAGCTGCGGTTGTAGACCTTATGGAAAAACAGGGAAAACTTTGAATTTACTGAATCTGGACATATCAGCTAAAAAGATTTTTGGAAGTTTCATGTTTTGGGTTTCAATAGCTATACACTCAAGCTTGAAATCACAATAACTATCTTTGCCATAATTAACTATTATTGCTGTACTTTTACAAAAATTATATTTACTATAATTACATTTTTTTTAGTTGCAAATACAAAGAAATGCAAATACAAAATATTTCTTTTTTACTCACATATTCTTTCGTAATTAGACATTATTAAATATCTGAAGTATATTGCTATAACAAAAAACTGTACAGAAAATTCTGGTATTTTGACAATGAAGATTATTTTTATGGTTAGTTCAGTTAAAATTTTCATTTAAAAACTGTTAAAACATATTTATTGTATTTCATTATACAGAATTTTCTTGTTAAATCACAGGACACATAAATGTAATTGTATTTTGTCATTTTAAAATACAGGAAAAAAAATATTTTTTGTATAGCCTGCATCACATTGTCAGACAGGTTATATTTCAGTGATGATTCTACATGTCTGGCAGTAACCATGCCTGGGTGTAGCTAGTGAAACTGAACCATAATGTCAGTTAAATTTGGTTGACTCGTTGATTTAATGATCTTTGTCTAACATTGAAAGCAGTTTGGTGACTTGAAACATATACAGTAAGTGTAACAAAATGCCAAAAATGAAAAAATTGGGAGAAAGCAAAAACTTTTTTACAGCAGTGTACAATTGGAACGTTAACCAAAAACAGATGCTGTTGAAAATTAATGTGGTCTATGTGCATGTGTATGTAGGAAGGGCTACTGGATACACAAGGTTCTGCAAAGGCTTGTGGTCTACACCTGCATTTAAGACATAAAATAGTTAAGTGGAAAAGAAAAGCAGTCACCTCCACTTAGTGTAAGTTAGTGTAAAAATCCAAATTCAGCATCACAGTGCTGGCCACAGGCACATCATAAGGGCTTGTTAACACATATGGAGGTAAAGATCATGTTTGTGAGAAAACAGATAGCAGGTGTGGAGTGTATAATATAAGATCATGATGACAATTGACTGTTACTCAGACAGACAGAAGCCCCATCAGTCCCTGGAGGAAAGATTATTCCTATGAGTATTATCATCACTGTCAGGAGGGACCTGAGAACCAGGTCCACCTTTATTCATAGGACACCTCGCTATCCCTTCTGGGCTTGAGGAAGCAAATCTACGTATATTGATTTATCATTGTCATCAGGCTCTGTCACCCTGATTTGGTCCAGGCTTGTCTATTGTTTCAGATGTACACATCAGACTAAATTGAGGACTAATAAATAACAATTAATTATTCATTAAGACATTAATACATACATGTGGCATTGTTTATGTCAAAGGTTTCAAGAGTTGATTAAGTATCACTGTGGATCTTGTTAGTAGATATCTTTTGTTTAGCTATTTCTTTTATTTGAATTGTATTCAGTGTACTGTACATTGATTTTAGAGTGTGGCATAATATCATAATCCTGTGAGTCATCCCTTCCATTTGATTTATATGATGTCTCTGACCAAAATATAAATTCATGAAAAATATAAATATTCATGCTGACATTAATATTTATTCATAATAACTTTCATACCATGATATATTATGACTGAAATATTTATAATATGAATAACACAGCTAAAATGGCTGATAGTCAATGCTTTAACACAGTGCTTGAGATGTCTATAGTGCACCTATAATTCTCCAGATATAAGGTGTGATTAATAAATTGTGGACCTGTTAGCTAATAGCTTAAAATACCCAATAAATGAATTCAATGCTAACACACACTGGACAAATGTAATTTATTGCACACTATACGCATTTGAATATTACATAGAGAGGTCTGTAATTTTCATCATAGCTACACTTCAACTATGAGAGACAAAATGTGAAAAAAAAAATCCAGGAAATCACATTGTAGGATTTTTAAAGATTTTATCTGTAAATTATGGTGGAAAATAAGTATTTGGTCAATAACAAACAAGCAAGATTTCTGGCTCTCATAGACCTGTAACTTCTTCTTTAAGAAGCTCTTCTGTCCTCCACTCGTTACCTGTATTAATGGCACCTGTTTGACCTCGTTATCTGTATAAAAGACACCTGTCCACAGCCTCAAACAGTCACCCATGGCTAAGACCAAAGAGCTGTCGAAGGACACCAGGAAGAAAATTGTAGACCTGCACCAGGCTGGGAAGAGTGAATCTACAATAGGCAAGCAGGTTGGTGTGAATAAATCAACTGTGGGAGCAATTGTAAGAAAATGGAAGACATACAAGATCATTGATAATCTTCCTTGGGGTCAAGATCTCATCCCGTGGGGTCAAAATGATTATGAGAACGGTGAGCAAAAATCCCAGAACTACACAGAGGGACCTGATGGATGACCTGCAGAGAGCTGGGACCAAAGTACAAAGGCTACCATCAGTAACACACTACGCCGAGAGGGACTCAAATCCTGCAGTGCCAGGCGTGTCCCCCTGCTTAAGCCAGTACATGTCCAGGCCCGTCTGAAGTTTGTCAGAGAGCATATGGATGATCCAGAAGATGATTGGGAGAATATCATGTGGTCAGATGAAACCAAAATGGAACTTTTTGGTAAAAACTCAACTCGTCGTGTTTGGAGGAAGAAGAAGAACCCAAGAACACCATACCTACTGTGAAGCATGGGGGTGAAAACATCATGCTTTGGGGCTGTTTTTCTGCAAAGGGGACAGGACGACTGATCCGTGTTAAGGGAAGAATGAACAGGGCCATGTATCGTGAGATTTTAAGCCAAAACCTCCTTCCATCAGTGAGAGCATTGAAGATGGAACGTGGCTGGGTCTTCCAGCATGACAATGATCCCAAACACACCGCTCGGGCAACGAAGGAGTGGCTCCGTACAAAGCATTTCAAGGTCCTGGAGTGGCCTAGCCAGTCTCCAGACCTCAACCCCATAGAAAATTTGTGGAGTCCGTGTTGCCCAGCGACAGCCCCAAAACATCACTGCTCTAGAGGAGATCTGCATGGAGGAATGGGCCAAAATACCAGCTACAGTGTGTGCAAACCTGATGAAGACTTACAGGAAACATTTGACCTCTGTCATTGCCAACAAAGGTCATGTTACAAAGTATTTAGTTGAACTTTTGTTATTGACCAAATACTTATTTTCCACCATAATTTACAAATAAATTCTTTAAAAATCCTACAATGTGATTTCCTGGATTTTTTTCTCTCATTTTGTCTCTCATAGTTGAAGTGTACCTATGATGAAAATTACAGACCTCTCTCATCTTTCTAAGTAGGAGAACTTGCACAATCAGTGGCTGACTAAATACTTTTTGACCCAACTGTATATGCTCTAGTGTCTACTCATCATTGCTCATGTCTAAACTATTTTTACCCTCTGAGCACCAGATGTCATAATCTAACAGCAACATCATACCTTTTTGTTTCTTCTTATCATATCTCCATTGAAATATATAATATTAATCACTATATTACAGTTGTAATGACAGCTCTGTTAGCTTATGTGCAACTGTAATGACATTACATATACCTGTAACAACACTGTTGTAATACCTGACATCAACTGTTATGACACCTTGTATGACAGGTTTATGGCATGCTTATGTTAGTGTAATGACGATTGGTACATTAATTAATTAATTCATGCGTATATTTATGGTTTGTTGTACCACCTCTTTATCCTGGTCAGGGTTGCTGTGGGTCAGATTTACTGTATTGTATTTTAAAAGGCAAAAAGCAAGTTGATTTTCCATTGTATAGAAATCATGATTGAAAAATAACTGTGTTTGCTTAGATAACACAGCTAATATTGAATTAATCAACAGAGAACCTTAGTTTTTTTCACATACTGTCCAAAACTGACATCTGTAATACAGTGTACAGATCTAGAGGGCATAATAATACCTGTACATGTAAATACTCACACGTTATTATACTTTAAATATCTAGTTAACCAAACATACTATTAGAACAGCAGCCTTACATTAATTCTATAGTGTTGTTAATACAATATGAGCGGGTGGCACAGTGGCTCAGTGGGTAGCACTTTCGCCTCACAGCAAGAAATTTCTGGGTTCGTTGGGGTGGTCCAGGCCCTTTCTGTGTGGAGTTTGCATGTTCTCCCTGTGTCTGCGTGAGTTTCCTCTGGGAGCTCCAGTATCCTCCCACAGTCTCAAGACATGCAAGTGAGGTGAATTGGAGATACACAATTGTCCATGACTGTGTTTAACATTAAACTTGTGAACTGATAAATCTTGTGTAACCTGTTCTGTCATGAATGTACCCAAAGTATGTAAAACATGACGTTAAAATCCTAATAAATAATAATAATAATAAATACAATATGAGACACAGAGTGCTATTTAAAATATTATAGTAATTAAATATCATTTTTTCAAAATTTCATGTGATTTTCATCAATCGCTTTATAATGGTCAGGGTTATAAAGTGCAAGTGCAAGACAGGAATAACCTGAATAGGGGGCCAATCCATCACAGGGCTTTGGTTATCCCTCTCAGCCAATCATATCTGTGTATATGCCCGGCCATCCAATAGCACTGCTTAGATTCGATCCCAGATCTAAGCATTGAGGGGCTAGCATAATAGACCTCTGCACCATCTGAGCATTAATAGTAATTAAATATATATATTTACCAATACTTACCACCATTTTACTAATACTAAATCAAAAATAGAGTTAGTGTGAATTATATAGGGATTAAAATGCAGAAAAATGCTGTTGATGGCGTATTCTAAAAAGTCATTCTACTATTAATTCACATTAAAAATGCTGATTAATTAAAACATATTATAGTAAACCGATCTTATTCAAAACATAGAAATGGCACAATATTGTGAGCACATGTATCGTTTAGGGCCAACAGAATCATCCATGAACTAGGAAATCATTGAATATAATGCAAATTGTTAGATTAAATGTTGCATTATGATACATAAAATATAGAGATATCATTACAAAGAATACACTTTTAACCCCGTAGCTATTTACACATGTTATTTCTACAAAACATGGCAGAGCCAGCGCTGATCTTGTCTCTGGAAAGTACCACAGCAGACACCAACTGACCTCACAGCACAGAAACAGTTGACTAAGCTTATATGATTGATATGATCTGAGCCATACATGCACCCAGCACAAAGCCATAATCACTGTGCTATCAGTAGGGTTGGGGTAAATAGGTTTAAGCCCCGGTGGAGATTTGGCTGCTGCACTGTTATTGAATATTTCCATTGTCAGGCTAACAAAAGTATGACGATCATGCAGAAAATCCTTACAAAGGATTTGCTTTATTTGCATTGTAAACACTGTGCTGATCTCAGCAGTTTTAAAGAGAAATAAGAGAAGATTGAAAAGTGCTGTTTTGTCTGCATGTAATGAGTCCTCAGAACATGTGTCCAGGACCAGAAAAAGTCTCTCACTTTGATAGAGACACAGCAATGTTCAAGTTTTGTTGGTTTAATTTTATTATTTGGTTGATTCCATAATTAAGTTAAGTTTACACACTTAACCTGATACACATTTGCAACGATACATACAATATTTATTTATTAGGATTTTACCGTCATGTTTTATACTTTGGTTACATTCATGACAGAAATGGTAGTTACTCATTACACAAGGTTCTTCAGTTCACAAGTGTAATGTCAAACACAGTCATGGACAATTTTGTATCCCCAATTCATCTCACTTGCATGTCTTTGGACTGTGGGAGGAAACCGGAGCTCACGGAGGAAACCCACACAGACACGGGGAGAACATGCAAACTCCACACAGAAAGGACCCGTACTGTCCCACCTGGGGATCAAACCCAGGATCTTCTTGCTGTGAGGCGACAGTGCTACCCACTGAGCCACCGTGCCACCCGTTGATACATACAATATAAAAATGTATTTGAAAAACAACACTGTGCAGATGTTTAATGAGTCCTGTTTAGCTAAACATTAGTCTCAGGTATTTGATGTCTTCCTACATTGGAGAAAAGCAAATTTAAGATTATATTTTATTTTCCAAATGCTGAGTGTTACAGTGAAAATAATATAATTTTGACCCATTAAAGTTTGTACATGATTTTAACATTGCTTGTCAGAAATTGCATAAACAAACCTCAAATAGTTCTTGTTAGAAAAAAGTAAAAAGTTTTCATAATGGAACATTTTAGACAACTTTCTCCTGATGCATGTGGTAAACAGTGGAATGAATACAAGCATGTTCCATGGGCTTTTAAATCACCTTATTTTACATCAGTGAACATTTATACCGATCAGCCATCACATTAAAACTACCTCCTTGTTTCTACACTCACTGTCCATTTTATCAGCTCCACTTACCATATAGAAGCATTTTGTAGTTCTACAATTACTGACTGTAGTCCATCTGTTTCTCTACATACTTTGTTAGCCCCCTTTCATGCTGTTCTTCAATGGTCAGGACTCTCCCAGGACCACTACAGAGCAGGTATTACTTGGGTGGTGGATCATTCTCAGCACTGCAGTGACACTGACATGGTGGTGGTGTGTTAGTGTGTGTTGTGCTGGTATGAGTGGATCAGACACAGCAGTGCTGATGGAGTTTTTAAACACCTCACTGTCACTGCTGAACTGAGAATAGTCCACCAACCAAAAACATCCAGCCAACAGCACCCTGTGGGCAGCGTCCTGTGACCAGTGATGAAGGTCTAGAAGATGACCAACTTAAACAGCAGCAACAGATGAGTGATCGTCTCTGACTTTATATCTACAAGGTGGACCAACCAGACAGGAGTGGACAGTAAGTGGACAGTGAGTGGACACGGTATTTAAAAACTTCAGCAGCGCTGCTGTGTCTGATCCACTCATACCAGCACAACACACACTAACACACCACCACCATGTCAGTGTCACTGCAGTGCTGAGAATCATCCACCACCTAAATAATACCTGCTCTGTGGTGGTCCTGACCATTAAAGAACAGGGTGAAAGCAGGTTAAAAATATATGTAGAGAAATAGATGGACTACAGTCAGTAATTGTAGGAACTACGAAGTGCTTCTATATGATAAGTGGAGCTGATAAAATGGACAGTGAGTGTAGAAACAAGGAGGTGGTTTTAATGTTATGGCTGATCTGTGTATTTCTGAACTGCAGACTATTAAGTGGGTATCATCCTAGGACTTTTATAAAAGGGTTTCAAGATGTATGTTCTGAAGCTGTTCTGAAGGTGATGGCTGCTTCAACTCTTTATTTGGTCCATAACAACTTATTGCTACTGGCTAATGTTAATGCTAGTGTTTCTGATCTTTTACTATTCAGAAAACCATTCATTTTATGACCTTTTAATAAGTGACTTCACTCTACAAATTACTTAACATGTTACTTCGTCAACAATGTAAGTAATTTGTTATTAACCACACCAAAATAAAATAAAAAATCAGTTGTCAACACAAACCTTTGTAAAATTTGCTTAGGAATTCAAATGCAGGAAAGAAAAGCATGTCTGTTTTAATTCAAGGCCTGCCTTCTTGTCATTATTCAGACACTTATCAGTCACTGCATTTGAGCCAAAGTTGCAGAAAGGCACCCCATCTGTCTGAGTAAGATATGTATCTTATGAGTAGAATGTATTTTCTGTATCATTCCAGTTGATTGCTCATTTTATAATGCTAATGGGCACAGGCTGGTGTTGGGTTTCCCTGCCAGCTGGCCACTGCTACCAAAGGAAGATGCTTAATAGGGGTTGACAGCTCATGGATCAGAACTCATTCAGCATGGGTTCTGGTATGTAAGATAGTGGTGGTATCAAAGGAGTTCAATGCACTATAAGTTGTTACACATTCACATCATCACAGTATTAAAATTATCTGCAATTTGAACCACAGTAGCCCTTCTGTTGGTCCGTACCAGACGCTATAGCTTTCGTGGCCATTGAGTCTGGGCTTGTCCCTCATTGAACCACTGTGAGGTACTCACTGCAGTTGCCTCTTAACACCCCTTGGTGTTTTGGAGATACTTCAATCCAGTAGTATGGCTATAAGGTCTTTATGTTGTTCATATATGCTGCATTCAACATGTACTACATTCAACTACATTCAACATTCAGGGTTAATAAAACTGAATATCTGATATGAATCTAAACAGAATTTTTGATCTAAATGTATTTTAAGTGTTCAGGTTTTTTTCTTATACATTATTCAAATTCAAATAGATTGGTATTATATTTATTCAAATATCTAGATCTCAAAACATGTGGAAGCCATATACCATTTACACTAGTAAAAATATAATTAAGTATAAATATAAGGACAAAAATGGTTTAAAACACTTCTGAATAACACAAATCCTTAATACACAGTATTGTTACCAACATGGGTTTGTACTACCATGGTGCATTTACCGACCTTGTGGAGTTGTTTTAAAGTCATTTACTGTAGTGATATATATGAATTATATGCCATTTAAATGTATAGGTCTTTTATTTAATTAAGGTAGCAGAAGAGCTATAGCACATTATTATTACTGGGTTCATTGTAATGTAAATTCAGAAGACAGAATGTCCCAGATTGAAATCACAAGTGAAAGATGTGCCTTTGGTTGGGCTGGTGGAAACACTGACAGCATTATATTGAGGTGTACACAAAACTCTTACAGTTTACTGCTAACTTACAGTACTAACAGATTTGTATAGAAATAGACAGTAGATTAGCTGCAGCATAAAAAATATGAAATACCACTTTTTATATATTTTTATATTATGGTTTATATCAATGCTCATGTTCATAGTTTGATTACAATAATGCCTTCTGAGCTAAAAATAAGTGAGAAACATGTTACCAATAATTTTATCAGTGTTTTAAGGTTATGCATTTTGACAATGCAGTCAGTTTCCCTGTCATATGTGATTAATAAATTCAGTTTTCAGAGATACGATTCAGTTCAGCTTTGACAACATATTCCTAAAACAGCAGAAAGTAAACAGAATCTCAGCAATGTCCACCATGTAAAAATTTCAAACAGGATCAGTCGCTTCTCTAAAACAAGTGGTGACATATATAAAATTTAAATGTTGAATAATCAGTTCATACCCTCAACAACACAGTGATACACAACCTGAAAAACCTGCTATAGCATCACATATAAACTGGAATAAGTTTTTATTGTACAAAGTAAAGACTTTTTGTGTAATGGTATCAGATATGTGCAAAATATTAATGCAATTAAACTGTTAGTACAAAATACTAACTAACAGTACCAGGTGAACACTGATAAGGCCTACCTTAAAATTATTAAAAGGAACCTAATATGAATAATAAATATTGAAAACAATAAATAATTAAAATTGTTAATAATATATCACACCTAGAAAACTGCAAAATATAAACTTGTTAAAATACAAACATTTGATTTGTGCAGACAAAACAATACATCAGTGCACCCACCGAGCAGCAAAATAGTATGGGTGCTACACAGTTCCAGGGCTTTGGGGACATACGTTCAAACCAACTATCAATGTCAATAAGCCTACCTCTAAAACAGCATGCTGAAGGTAAACTGGCCACTGTAAATTGCCTCTAAATGTGTGTAAGTGAATAAAAAGGTGAATGTGTAATGCCCTAATGCCCTGACAGTGGTATATTCCTGGCTTGTGTCTTGCTAGACCCACAACATCCATGATTAGGGTAAAGCAATTGTTGAAAAAGAATACATGAAATTTTAATTATGATTTTATAATAAATCATGAATGTTTTGTTTTCAAAAAGCCTGTTTAGAAACATTAGTTTTACTCTTTAACCAGAACTGAAATTAAAATTTATCCCATTCTCACTAAATCTCTCAAACCAAGGCTGAGCTTTTTTAGTTGACATGATACAGTTTTTCTATACATGCTGTCCATCAACCAATTATTGAACTCTCTCCATGCCCAACAGAAAGTGATAGGTGTGGAACACTTCAATTTTGAATCGCAGAGATTTCATTGCTTTTCAGTGCAAAAGGCGTTATTACATACTGATTCCAGATGCCAACAGGCTCACTAATGCTGGTCTTATCTTTTGTGTGAATCTCTGGAACTTTTACTGAACTGGATTTAAGGAAGCTCAAAGAGCCATCGACAAAGATTCTGCAGCCACGTCGTGCACCGTTCCCCATATGGGTTCCCAAATGAACCTGAAAACAAGTTAAGAAACATTGAGATTAGTGCACCACTTTATGAATATAATATATGAACCCCAGACTTACACATGTCTGCAGTTCTTACACCTAAAATTCAGTCTAATCTTTAGGTGGGTTTTTAGTGTGATATTTAAAATAAATAAACAGGATTGTCTGTGGCATGTTAATAACACTAAAGAAAAAAGATCTTAAAAATCTTACCATAATCATACCCCACAGTTAGGAAACCTTATCCTAACTACAAAGCAAGGTAGAGAAAGCCTAATGGTTTTAAGGCAGCCACAGGGCTTGAACAAACTAAAGTTACAATGAATTTAACATTGTGTCAAGTAATGTTTCAAAGAAATGTCAGGGTAGTGGTCTTTAACCAACATCTGAGGTTGGATGATGTAGCAAGACAATGATATAAATCAACATTCTTTTTCTGCCTTACTGTAAATGACAAGGTAACCAATTGTTGTTTTTTGACTGCTATTACAATTTGGGGCTATATCTAAATCATCATAATTCTTTAAAATAAAATTCAAAAAAATATATATTTGTAACTGGATTAAAATGTATGAAATTTTAGTCATTTGATCCAACCATTGTAAACCATACTTCCAATAAAATAATACAAATAAGTATCAGTATTGGTGTTTTGTTATTATAATGTTACAAGTGAAAACACAATATTAGACCATATGCAACCTGTAAGTAACTATACCTTTAGATTTCCTTTGGTGGTAAAGGCACGTCCACAGATACTGCAGGCGAAAGGTTTCTCACCAGTATGAGTTCTTTCATGAATCTGCAAAGCACTGGAGGAAGAAAAAGTCTTCCCACAGGTCTGGCAGAAATGCTGCTTGGCTGTCCGACGTGGTGGATATGTTGATGCTTTAAGATTTGCCACTGGAGGAGCTGAGGAGGTCATCATTTCTAATACAGGTTCTTTGCCATCTTTAATTAAGATGCTATTGAATTCCATCCTAATTTTTGATGAAATTAGGTGTTCCATAGAGGAACTTTCATTTGCTGGCTCAGACAAGACTAAACCTTGAATGTCTTGCTGCTTGTGGGTCAGCATGTGTTGTTTTAAGTTCCCTTTAGTGGAAAAACCTTGGTTACATGCAGTGCAAATAAATAGCTGCTCTTTGGTATGACTGCAATAGTGAACGTCCAAGGCACTTTGACAGGTACAAGTCTTGTTGCAGACATCACATGCATAGCTCCTAGAGGTTTCCTGCTTCCAAGACGAAAGCCTCATGGTCATGTCATGGTTCAGGATATCTGCAGCATTCAAATTAAGTGGACTTGTTAATTTAGTCCGGTTTGACTGTAAGAGACTAGAGCTGGTGAGCTCTTCAGATGATTTTTGAAGGTGTGTCTCAGTTGTGAGCAATGTACTATTGTTCAGTAATGAGCTCTTTTTCTGGAAAAGGTCACAGACTATTGATGACTTGGTGCATCTAGATTTTGAGCTAATCTGGTCATTACCAGATGTTTTTAGCACCAAATAGTTTCCATTCATTGAGCCATTGTCCAACCTAACATTTAGAAAACCATCCTCTTGCAAAACTGTCTCTTGAATCTCAGAACCACATGTATTAATTGTCTGGCGTAATGTGGAAGGTAGTAGACTGTCCATGGGAGGCTTTGCATCTTTAGTGTCAGAAACACAGTTGATTACTTCCATCGTTTCATCTGAGCAATTCTCATCCTGTTTACTTTCATCCCAAGATTCCTGGTAGCTTTCTGTCAAGGTTTCATTAGGAAGTTGTCCAACCATGTGCATGCGTATGTGCTGTTGTAAAACCATGGCATTTGTAAACTTCTCTTGGCAAATGGGGCACGAATGCTGCACTGTTATTGGTTGCATGGCACGATGAATGCTGTAGTGTGTTTTGAGGTTGCCTTTGGTTGTAAAAGTTCGTCCGCAGATCTTGCACTTGAATGGCCTCTCACCTGTATGTGTTCGGTAGTGCATTTTAAGAGCACTTTGGCAACTAAGCACACGATGACAGACCATGCATTTATTGGGGTCTATGCATTTTTTGTCTATGTTCTCCACTAGCTGCTGCAGCTTGGTGGTTTCTGAAGCTTCCGTGGAATCAGTAGGACTACCAAATCCAAATTTTGGCTTAATATCTTGGAAGAATAATGGGCTCAGTGAATTTGTATGGGTTGAAGCTGTGTCTGTGCAGTCTTTTGAACCATTGACAGAGGAATTTAAACTTGTGGCAATGCTCAAGGATGTTTTGAGCTCTTCACAACTCCTTTCTTTATCTTTATTGTTCTTACTGTTTTCAAATGTCTTGATCCCATTTAAAGCACTTATACCAGGACATGGAGGTCTGTCAATTTGTACCACTTGCATCTCTCTTTTAATAACGCTTGGAAGACTTGGCAGGGATGAGGTTAACAAACCAGGTAAGTTGGTCACAGATGGTTTGCTGTCTAACCACTTGGATGCCGACTGATCTGGCAACATGGACATACCATATGGGATGCCTGTATTTGTTGGAACATTGTCTAAGTACTCTGGAACTGGGTAGGGATTCATTTTTATGTTTGGATATTTCTCTTTATGGCGCTGGAAGTGAACTTTTAGATTTCCACGAGTTGAAAAGCGATTCCCACAGACGTTACACTTGTACGGTCTCTCTCCAGTATGTGATCGTAAGTGTATCTTTAAAGCACTGTCACTTCCAAATACTTTGGCACAAAATCTGCACTTATGCTTAAACAAACCTTCATCAAAAAAGCTTTTGTGTTTGAATGAAGTCACATTGGGCAGTTTGTGCTTTCTTTGCTGAGCTACAGCATTCAAAGAATTCAAGTCCTCTACAATTTCCCCAATGTTGGGCAATGTTTTTGCCACAATGTCATTTCCAGTAGATCTATGAGGTAGACTGTGATCATTCACTAATTTTGGTTGACTGGCATCAGCTGCAAAGGAATGGGAAGGTGAAAGACTGTCAATCTGCTGACTGTAAAATGCATTGTCAGGGGAAGATGGATAGCTATCAATTCTTCTTATCAAATGCTTGCTTTTATCTATATCTGTCATTTGGACCCCATATCTGGCATCTTTGGACCCCAAGATTGCTGTACCATCCTGGTTGCTGGATGAAACTGGGAGCTTGCTTTGTTTGATTTTGTTAATGCTGGCAGATTGATTTGGAAGACTTTGTGCTAACCCTGCAGCATCCACTAGCTGCTGGGAGAGGTGGGTGCTGAGTGTCATAAGGGGGTTAATCAAAGAAATTCCCAATGTACCTTGACAGGTGGGGTAGATTTCTGATGTATTTGGATTTTGCGATGCTAACAGTAAAAGTTGATGTTGAATTTGTTCAATGAGCCTTAACTGCTGTGCCTGCTGTTGCTGCAAGGCCAAAAGTTGCTTAATCAGCCTTGGTGTGACTGTGCTGCAATTATTACTACTGTCACTGTTAACCTCTGCATTCAGACATAGCTCCTGGGAGAACTGAGCCACAGCAACTTTTGTACTTTCTAAATTCTCAATAAAGACGTTGGTGCTGGTACACGAGGCTATACTTAAGTCAGGTGGAGAGTCTGCTTCAGCCAGAACTGATAAAGACACTGAAGTAAGTGGGGCAGTGGCTGTACAGTCATTTCCAACTTTATGGGCATCTTCAAAACTGATGCTCTCGGACATCGGTGTGGATTCCTTGTTTTCCTTAAGTAATCCTTCAGTACTGATGTTGTCATCCCTCTGTTCCTTCATGTGCTGATGAGGTGGACTAAACGTAAGAGATGAAGCTGGAGATGCTGGTGCATCATTATCACTTACTATTAGAACTAAATCATTCTTAGTGCAACTCATTTGATGCTCTTGGAGATGTGAGAGGGTAAGGAACTCGGCGCAGCAACTCTCACAGGCGTGGACATTCCATGGTGGAGACGTGGTACTGATTTGGGTGTCATCTGCATTATAATTGGAAAAAAAGACAAGAATTGTTGGTTTAAATAAACATTCTCTAAGTCCATATCCTAGCTTGAAGATGATCAAATCTTATTATGCTCTCATTAATAATATTGTAATGACATCAATCGCAACAACATGACACGCCTTGCACATATAAAAATTACATAGCAAAGACTGATTTTTTATATAGTGTTTTTGATAGTTATATACAATTCATATATTTTTAACACTTTTTTTTTTAAATGGGTGCTCTCAAATTAATTTGTTGAATATTGACTTTATTTTAATGTTATTACTAGGGATGTAACGATACACTACCCACGATGCGATACGATTCACGATACTGGGTTCACGATACGACTTTTTCAGATTTTTTAAACAAAATGAAATTGAAGACAAATTATGACAAAGTTTCCTTTTATTATTTGTCTTAAGACAATAAAATAAAATACTGTATTTGTGATTATCTTTTATTTATCTAAATAATGAATGTCCTCTTATTCTGAGGTAGGTACAAACTATGCCAAATAATACTTATTGTGTAAAAATTTTTTTTATACAAATAAAGAAAGTATCCTCACATGAATAAATTTGGCTGGAAAATCGATTCATCTTAAATGAATAATCGATTCGAATCGTGGCACATGTGAACCGATTTTTAACTGTCTTGTGGTGCATCATTACATCCCTAGTTATTACATATTTCACAAATGTATAAACGACTTGAAATATTCCACAAGCTTTAATTAAAAATGTTTGCATTCCCAAAATGTTAAGGGGTGATAAATTTATATTACTCTTTAACAGAAACTTACATAGAAAACCTCACAATACTCAGTGTTAGATAAGTGCATCCCTTCTACCTTAAGGGCATTATATTTTAGTTTTTTGCCTATCAATTATTATGGTATTTGTACTACACACTAAATAGTATAATAGTTAAAATAAAAATTAGAATAAAATGTAATATTAAATAAAACAAATGTGTATGCAGGTGCTCGGGTGGCACAGCTGTAAATTATACTAGCTCACTACCCTGGGATCCAGGATTAGGAATCCCCAGCAGTTTTATTGACCAGTCAGGCAGCTACATACAGACATGATTGGTATGTCTGAGGGAGAGGATGGCCGAGGCCCCATGATGGATTGGTGTCCTGTCTGGCATTTGTTACTGCATTGTGCCAAGTGATTCTGGGAAAACTAGATCCACCACGACCCTAACCAGGATAAAGCAGTGGTAAAACATGAAAATAAAATAAAAGAAGTGTAAAGCTCCATGCTCCTGGGGATCCAGCCTTCAGTCACTGTCTGAAGGCATCTTCAGACAGTGATGTGGACAGTAATGTGAACAGGTTTTTGAATTTTGAACCTCTGTCCAGTTGCACAACCCAGTTACACCTCACCTTAACTCAGATCTAACAGAGAGTGAAACTCAGCTTTTCCAATATAATTGTTATCCAAATTCTGATACAGCAAAGCACTCCTGCATCATCACGCCTTGTTGTCCGAAAAGTTGTTGCATACGTGTGAAGGCACCATTGATGCAAAGAGGTACATTCGGGATTTTAAGAAAAAGTGAGATCTCCCGGGAGAGCATGAAACTCCACACACGGAAGGAGCCAGAATGCTTCAAACAAATCAAACCCAGAACCTTCTTGTTGTGAGATGACAGCATTACCCACTATGTCACCATGCCACCTATATAAGTAGTTCACATGCTTTGAACTACTTTATCTTGTCAAAACAGTTTAATATATTAAAATATGGCCTATACATGCCCCAGAATAGTTAAGCTGTCTGAACCTACTGAGGAACAAGTATATAAAATGATATTAAACATAAGCACTAATACAAGCTATGGTGAACAGCATTAATAAAAACAAGTACTGTTACGTATTTGTTATTTTAATAATTATTTGTACAATCACAGATAATAAACTGGCTGTTGTACTGTACCAGACTTATTATTAAAAGTTACACATCACAAAGAGAAATCCTCATTAACTGCTTCATTCTGATCATCACTATGGTAATTTTATTTAATGAATTGTCGATAGCATGGTGGTGCAGCTAGTAGAATTGGTCCCACACAGCAACATGTAATGTCAGTCTGGGTTGCCTGAAATCACAGCTTTTCCAAATAGACTTTGCTTTTATCCCAACAAGTGCTAGTAGAGGAACTGGGGCAGCACGGTGGCTCAGTGGGTAGCACTGTCGCCTCACAGCAAGAAGGTCCCGCGTTCGATCCCCAGGTGGGGCGGTCCAGGTCCTTTCAAAGACATACAAGTGAGGTGAATTGGAGATACGAAATTGTCCATGACTGTTTGACATTAAACTTGTAAAGTGATGAATCTTGTGTAACCTGTTCTGTCATGAATGTAACCAAAGTGTGTAAAATATGATGTTAAAATCTAAATAAATAAATAAATAAATAAATAGATAGCAAAGGAGCTGGCTACTCTAAACTGTTCTTTGTTGTGACAGATTGATTAAATCACTGTAAGTATTACTGCTTGTGCCTATTGTTTCTGGATAGAACCAGGCCCACAGTAACACTTACCAGGATGAAGTGGTTAATGAAATAAATAAATAAGTAAATAGTTAATTAATTAATTAATTTGACGATTTAAGCAGCTAAACAGGTTCAGTAGAAATAAAAATAAAAATGATTGTTAAGTTTTAAAAAGACAAATTAAAAAACTTTTTTTATTGAGTCAGAACAGTCAGATAGATGGACTGACTACACAAGCTAAAGAAATGTTTTGTTGTTTGAATCATGATCTTTTATTGTAAATCAATAATAATTTAATAATTTAACAAAAACATCAAGCCATACTCTGGTTGCTCAGGTAAAACCTACCTGATTGAGAGTGTTGAGTAGAGGTGAGAGGAGGAGAGTCCATGTAAACACACTGAGGGTTGGACTGTTTTCTCCGGGACATGCTGTTCCTTCATCAAACAGAATTGAACACTGTTCCGTACTTTATAACTTCTCCACTGAGGTAACGTTTACAACAATACTGGTTATATATATAAACTACATAACAATGTTAACAACCACCCGACCGATAAATAATTCTAATCCATCCTCACAATCAAGCGGGTCTGTGCCAACTACTAAAGCGAGAGTAAAGGTGTGCATTCTCTGAGAGGAAAGCCACACCCACCTGCATTCCTATTGGACACTGCTACAGAGAGGCGGGAGCGGGAGGAGTAAATTAGGTGGTGACAGAATGAATCAGAAGACAGCGTGCACTGAATCACATATCAAGTTAAGCGGTTGTACACTCTATGATGTCAAAAGTATATGGACGTCCCTTTTATTACTTCACTTGTTGCAGCCACAGACGTTCTTAACAGATTCACAAAATTAATTCAATAAACTTTTTTTTGTTTGCCTTCTTTATGGAAACATTTTCTTGTTCCAGCGATACTGTGCCCTTGTGCACACATCAAGGTCCATAATAGCATTGTTTAACACACTTCATTTAGGATCAGGGGGGAGTTCAATAAGCTCATCATCATCATCATCATTATCATTTACTGCATAAATGTGATGCAAAACAGAACAACTAAAACTTAACTTAAACTTAAGAAGTGTGTACGTGTCTTTTTAGTTTGTAGGTGTCTATGCCCAATGCAAATAAAAAGCCAAACTAAAGATAAAAAAAGAAAAATACATATATATTTTAACAGTAACAGTGATAGAATAATGCTGTTAAGACACTATTCTGTGTCAATAAATTAGGAATGGGCGGCTTGTGGCGCAGTGGGTAGCACTGTCACCTCACAGCAAGAAGGGCCTGGCTTTAATCCTATGGCTGGCCAGCCAGGGTCTTTTTTGTGTAGTGTTTCTTCTATGTGTGTGCCCTCTGATCAACTGGCAACCTATCCAGGGTGTTTAGTACTTTTCGCTCAATGAATCAGACCCGCCATGACTTTGATTACATTTTCTTTACAGACAAATTGTTAATTTTTAAATATTTGTAATGGTTTAAACTTTTCTTATAGTTTTTTGTTGACATGGCCAGATAAAAGAAACTACAGTATTTCTTGGCAAGTTACTTGGCAATGATTTGTTTCTGTCCTTGACTCACATAATTTATATTATGAAATCAGATTCACAAAAAAGCAATAATAAAAGTTTTATTTATTTATTATTATTATTTTTTTTAGCATGTTTTAAACATCATGGTTGTTTCTAATTTAGCAGCCCTTATGGTCATTTCTAATTGTATTGTATTTAAGCTTTTCTTTGCAAATTTTAAATGACTTTAATCATTTAACTGGATATAGTAAAATGTTAAGTGAATTATTACATATCTCTTAAAATATCAGAAACAAAAATAGTATTACAGATATACATCTGTGCCTAAAATTACATTATTGAAACAGTAATAGAAAGCTGAATATTAATATTATTAATATTAATAACACATCAACAACAACAACTACTACTACTACTACTACTACAACTACTACTAATAATAATAATACCTGCATTTTAAATTTTTTGTACAGTGTTACAAATTATGACATATGTGGCCTGGCAAAATAGATCAAACCATGAACAGTGCAGTTTTTAAGTTTGGTTTAAATAAAAACACTGGTGGGATGAAACGGATCCATTAAAGTGGTAGTACCACTCTATCATAAACTAACAGCAAAGTTCTCATACACTGTAAGTGTTTCTTTTTGAGTGTAATATGAGCATATTTTACAATGAACAACACTGTCACACAAACAGCACATTTTTCTTGTACTATCACTCCTCGTCTTTCAGTTTTATGAACAAAGGAGTGTTGACCAAAATGAACTGTGTAATAGGTTTGGAATTTTGCTTTTCCCTTTGATGGAGCATAAACATGACTATTACTGTCAGCTTGATCTTTTGATTTATGTTTCCTCAGTGTAATGGTCAAATACATAAATATATAGTGTATATATTTGTAAATGTGTGTTAAGGGTGTGTATGGGGGTGTGTGGATGTTTTTAAGTGTGTGTGTGTGATACAGAACACACCTGGTGTACTTCACTACATCCTATGAGTCATTTGTTGCTGTCATTAGATATGAAGGCCTCTGCTGAGTGCCACTATGCCTTGCCTGAGGTTTGTAACAACAGATAGGAGAACGACAAATGACACCTTTACTTCCTGTAAACAAACCTTGCTAATCGTCTCTATTGCTGTCAGACAACAGACCCTCATGCCAGACATGTACAAATCTGTTAATGTTTATTTATCATTGGAATATAATAGCATTACTCTAGAGCTTGCTTTGTAATGTACAGTAGTTTAAAAGATTCCAGGATAATACTGGGATTTAATCATTTATATTGGACTTTTGGAAAATGAAGCCTGAGAAAGTGTTGTGTTAAATGGTAAACAGCCATTTTTAAAGAGCCTTAATGCATATATATTAGGTTTTCTTTATCTCAGTCCTGAATGTGTAGAATTGTGTATTTGCTAATGTGAATACAGTGAAGGTCAAAATTTTACAAACACTTGTCAAAAGCATGTTATGTCAGTCTTGCAGACAGTTATTTTTCTGTGACTAAATGATTAAATAACGTAACTGTTTGTCCAAAAATGTCTGAAATTAAATGTATGTCCACAGAACTACTTTCTTTGTTGTGACGATTAGTGTGCATGTTGGGGCTCATGTCTGTTACTGTTAAATGGACATAAGCTAATGGCGGATTAGTGAAGTATATAATAGGACAGTGTATTAGAGCATGTAATTAGAGGTGAGAAAATGGAAATTCACCAGAGCTCTCTATGTGGAGCATTCAAGACAGAGTTGCCAGGTTCTCTGTTTTCTTTGTTTGATTAATTCATTATTTCAACAGTATGTGGTATATATGTTAAAACCCCATCCAAATACTGAGTTTAAGTGTTTCAACCACACCTATCAGCTAACAAATGTATAAAATTAATGTAAAATACATTATATGCCTCCGACTTTGTGGAACTAATTGAGAAAGGTATTTTTGTATTTCAGCCTGACTGTGTACAAATTCAAGTTTAATAGTCCAAGAGGCTTTAATGTCAGTTCATCCTTATACAAGTACATTATGAAATCAAATAGCATTCCTCCAGGACCAGGGTAAAACTTAGGCCAGTGCAAAAAATACAAAATAAAAACAGAACTACACAATACACAAACAAGGCACATATTCTAACAGCGATAGAACCAAAAGACAAGTGTAGTGTTGGCCAGTACACAGTACTGAGTAAATATCAAGTAAGAAAAAACCTATTTTGATATATAAGTAACAGTGTAGCAAAGTCAACAAAAGCACGAAACTCCACTAGTCTTGAATCATTGCTCACATGTCTATCCTTCCATGTCTATCTAAACATCATTTCCTGACCTTTGACTAAATTGACACATATTCCCATAGACACACTGTAAAATCTCCAAAAGCCCTCCTCAAAGATTGGAGATTGTTAAAGCTGAAAAAAGTGTGGGGGTGGGGAGAAATTCCATATTAATGCCCATATTCTTGAAATGGAATGGTCAATACATTTATGGTCAGATGTCCATACTGTATTTTTAAGAATATAGTGTATATGCATGCATATAATTTTCTTGTGTTTAAATGTATATCATCTACTATTTATTTTTTGGAATATCTATCTAAATATAAGAAAAATATTAAATAAATGTTATTAAATACTTTTCAGTAGACTCATCTAGCCATTGAGCACTTCTGAAAAAATACATATGTGCTTTCGCATATACTGATTTTATATTTAATATGTAAACATTGCATATATTGTTTTATATGTAATATGAATACCTTGCATATATTGTTCTCCAGATGTAGGGCTGGCACACTTATGTAGTGACATGATTCCCAATGTCCTCAGGTACTATAGATTCCTCCCATATTTTAAAACATGCTGAACTGCTCCAAATTGACCCTAGAATAAGTCTTTACAGGGTGTCCAGTGTGTATTCTTGAATAGTACCCAGTAAAGAAGGAACTAAAAGTAAATGCATAAATGATTATATTTATTTTTACTTACTGCCTTACCCTGGTCTTCATATTCTAGTCCTTTTTTTAAATGGCTGTTTCCTGTTTATTAAAGCAAATTCCAATAACCTTCAACCATAAGGGCATAAGTGTCTATTGTCTAGCATCTGTTTGCATAAATGTATTCCATATTTATAGTTTGTCATTCATGTTTGGCAGGTCCTAGGTTTATGCTGTAGTAAATCTAGCTAGTAAAGCTGTCAAAAGGGAGTGTATTTTTAAAGACTGGCAGGTAATGGAATGGCAGATTAAATATTTCTTTAGTAAATCCATATATATCATCCTTTGTATTCAGCCTAAAAAAACTTTTCAATCTCCCATCTTTTATGACACTATCATTTATCATGGCCTAAAACACGGAGTTGCTACTTGTTATGTACATCAGTCTTGTTCCTGTACTGGCCATTTCGTCAGATACGCCCACCAAATAGGTATTGGCAGGTATACAATTACTGATTGTAGCCAGTCTGTAAAGTTAAAGCTCCTGTGTTACCATGATTCGTCACACCCCTCTAGTGATCACCACATGAATATTTACTGCAGGTAATAGTTAAGGTGCTTGTAGACATTTTACAACACATTACAGACAGTGATACAGCAATGTGTGTGTTATGCTGACATCATATACAGATGGTGCAGCATTATAATGAGTACCTAGATAAGATTGTACTACTGTTGCAAGTTTCCTCTATTGGTAAATGCTCCTGCTATGGTTGGATAAAGTCCATAGGTCTTACAAATGGCTTTGCATCCCTGTCCAGTCTAATATATTTGTTAATACATTATGTATCATAAGATCATTCATTGTCATAATATGGGAAGATTATTTGGACGTTTACATGTGTGTATATGCATGTTCAATTTTAGTTTTTTCTTGTAACAAATTTACCATTTACCCATAATCTGTTAAACCTTTCTATCTGTTCTTGTTTCAGATTTGGTCATGATCAGGAATATATTAAATGTTGAAGGGAGTTACTTATGGTAAACATGGTCAAATCATTATGGCCAGATGACAGCATTAAAGCATTTTAAAAATAGCAAGGAGTGCTTACAGGCAGCTGTGGTGAGCATCCACCGACAGCCACAAACTGCTGACAGGGTTTTGGGCAGACAAGACTCACTGATAGCAGAAGACATGAAGGCTTTGATTTTTGGTATAGACTAACAGAAGAGCTAAATTGGCTTATTTAAATTAATTACAGATAATTTTAATACTGGGGATTAGGCAAATGTATCAATTGTTTCCTTCTGAGCACCATCAAAGGCACCTACAATGGTCACACAAACAACAGACCTGGACATTGGACATGGCAACAGGGTAAACTGTGAGGCCCAATGGGCCTAATGTTTTGGCTCATCAGTTTGAATTAAATAGCACAAGCTGCATTTGTCTACCACCAACACCTATGTCACTTTTGTTTCAAACATGTATTCATACAGCACATATTAAATGTGAAATTAAACACCCAGTGTAGATGCAAATGTTTCAGGAATCCCAGTTTTAAATATGCTGCTGAAACTATTATATCTTGAGACATAAACAGTGTGGAAGCATCCGTGATTAACAAGGGTTCAATGCACATTAAATAAATGAATGAGTGAAGTATTACAACACAGCATGTAGTGAAATTTCAGACAGTGACCTCACACTGACTAACACACTCAGATATGTGGGTCTTTCATAGAGTCCATAGTATGGACACACACACACCCACCCAGCCACCCCCACACACACCCAACCCCACCCACACACACAACCACCCACCCACACACACACACACCCAACCCCACCCACACCCACCCACCCACACACCCACCCACACACACCCAACCCAACCCCACACACACACACACACTGACAAACTTCCCAGAAGCACTGAATCAGTCTGAGTCAGCCTTGAGATGTTCAGTACAACACAGGTGTTACTCATCAGTTAATTTTTAGTCCACATTTATACTGATAATCTCGTACAATGATTTATTTTTACTTACCATGTTTTTTTGGAGGTGGGAGGAAACAAAAGTATCTGAAAGTAAACCACACAGACATGGGAAGAACATGCAAAAACTTTCATGGTCAGTAACCAGAGGTAAGATTAAACCCTTAGGACCCATGTTGATGTGCAGTGCATACTAGAAAAGCTGTGCTTTAATAATTATAGCTTTCTTGCATTATACATACTGTCCAAACATTTTTACAATTGAAGTTTGTATTATTATCATGAGCTGGGATTCATGTAGTCAAAATTATGCAGATTCCAGTGAGTTGATTTGGTCATTTCTGTCATGCCCAGTGCAATCAGGTGCATGAAATTAAGCTTATGATCAAACAATCTACATAGACAATTACTGAAAGATGTTATGTCACCTTTCTGTAAGTTCTGTTATTCTAAAGTGGAAATATCTAGGAGCCACAACAACTCAGTTAAAAAATGGCAGGCAAGACAAGTTCACAGATCAGGATCACAGTATTTCCTCTCATTCTAATGTCACACTTTGTTTCATATCATGAAAAAATAATAATTTAAGAGAAAGACAACCTCTAAATATATACAAATACAGTTTCTAATAAATGATTTATTAAAAGAAAACAAAATATCCAAGACTAACTGGCCTTGTGTGAAAAGTAATTGCCTATTTAGTTACACAATTTACCAATTAGCCAAATTTACATTTTCGGCATTTAGCAGAAAATGTAAGTCGCTCTTATCCAGAGCGACTTACAGAAGTGCTTCCATAGTGAACATTACCTAAATCTATAGTTTAGGAAGACAACAGTTCAGGAATACAAATCTGCAGAAAACCCTGATAGAACCAAAGGTCTTTTTTAATGCAAGAAATAAATAAGAGCGTTAGTAAGTACATGTCAGCTTAAGTGCTAAGTAAAGAGAATTTTAATCGTCTTTTGAAGACAGCGAGAGACTCAAATGTTCGTACAGACAGGGAAAGCTCGTTCCAGCACTTGGGTTGAAGTACAGAGAGGAGCCTTGGATGCTTGTGTTCGTCGAGTTCTGGGTGGAAGATCAAGTCGAGTGAGACTAGTGGCTCGGAGGTTGTGTGGTACAGATTTAAATAATAAAACACATCCAGACTTGGTTACTGCCAGCCCTGCGTACATACAGCCTCTGAGTTCACCTTTGTCCACTGTTGGAACCCTTCTGACGAAAAGGTTGAGAACTGTCGGTTTCCAATATTGTAGCACTAGGTTTAGACTGAAAGTCACGATGCAAGCATCTCCCACCATGTTAAATATTGCAGGTCTGATTTAGAACTAGTAGTTAGCAGGACTCCATCTAGTGGTAAAACACAAGTTAACGTCTTGGGGTTATTGTATTCAAATTCAGAAATATGCAGTCATATAAATATATATATATAAATATACAGTGGGGAAAATAAGTATTTGATCCTGTCACGTGGGAGAAAGGAGGACTCAAACGCAGAGATAATATAAATTAAAGATCTTTATTTTTATTTGATAAACAGAAATATAACAGGAAAACAAAAAACCTAAACTAAAAAACCGATCGGAACCTCCGACGGAAGCCGCCGGTGAAACCGGCAGAAAAAAGGCAATAAGAAAAACTAAAAGAGAGCGGACACGAACCCCGGTCTTTTGGGTGAAAACCGGGGACTTAAACACCGCGCCAACCAGGCACGGAATGAAGATACGCGTGAGCGCAGAAAGCGCTACTGAAATCGGCAGCGGAAGCTACAAGCTCCGCTGAGCGTTGACCCCAGCACAGCGGTAGGCTGGCGGGGAAGTGATGCGGAGCGCACGGCTTACGGTCGCGGTGACAGGGGCACTCCGATCTAAAAAGGGGAAAAAGAGACAAGCACAGTTAGGAAGCTCCACTTGCGGATTCAAACCGGGGTTGGTGGCAGACCGGCCAAGCGCTTAACAAAGTCGCCACCCAGCGGTTACCGAATCCAAATATAATGTTCCATAAGAGATACTGCAGCAAGGTAGCACCAGCGCCACACAGTGGTCCGGTGCGCACCCGCTAAGCTAATGGCTAACGAAACAACAATAGGCAGTTCAAAGACTGCGCGGCATCGCACCACCCTATTTCAATGAAGACAAAAGAAAAACCTCAATACCTCAAACCTTGCGGTTTCTACATGCCCGAATGGCCTTATGCCACCAGGGCTACCACCTAAGGCTACGAGAACGGCGTGGGCGAGCTACCACCGGCAACAGGAAACAAACAAAAGGTGCGACACCCGCCACTGTGTGATGCTGGCTTAAGTAGTCATCGCCACAGCTGCGGGTGATCAGCCCTAATTGGTGACCCACTACTTATGGCCTTGTTTACTGAGCTCTGTAAGACCTGTTTCGCTGGGAACCCGGGGCACGTTCACCAGCTACTACAGGCTTCGTTATAGAACCCCCTCCTCTAGGGACAGCTCCTGAGGTCCCAAGACCCGCAGCTAGGTTCCGTCGGAACTCGCGGATCAGTTCCGGGTCCAGGATCTGGCGAGCCGGTACCCATGAACGTTCCTCAGGGCCGTAACCCTCCCAATCCACCAGGTATTGGGTGCTACCCTGAACCTTCCTGCTATCCAGCAGTCGGCGAACCGTGAAGGCAGGGGCCCCCTGGATGATACGAGGGGCGGGGGGTTTGGGAGGGGGTAAGACTCCCCCGCACATAAATGGTCGGAGATGGGAGACATGGAAGGTTGGATGCACTTTCATGTGGGGAGGAAGCTCCAACCTATACGTCACCGGGTTTATTCGCTTTACCACCTTGAATGGACCAATGTACTTGGGTGCCAGCTTGTGTGGGGCACCTCGAACGGGGAGATCCCTCGTCGAGACAAGTACTCTTTGGCCCGGCCGGAAGGTAAGAGCCGGCTGCCGCCTGCGGTCAGCCTTGCGCTTCATAGAGCGCTGGGTGGCTACAAGGGCCTGCCTAGCTTTCCGCCAGGCGGCGTGGCAGCGGCGGACATGAAGCTGTACAGACGGGACCGCTACCTGCTGCTCCTGCTCAGGAAAGAGCGGCGGAGGGTACCCGAACTGAGCTTCAAACGGTGACATACCAATCGCCGAATGATGCAGGGTATTGTGAGCAAACTCTGCCCACATCAGCTTATCCGACCACGTGGTCGGATTCCCTGCCGTCAGGCACCTGAGCATCTTGCTCAGATCCTGGATCAGCCTCTCCGACTGCCCGTTGGACTCCGGGTGATACCCGGAGGATAAGCTGACCGAAGCGCCAATAAGTTGGCAAAAGGCCCGCCAGCACTGGCTTACAAACTGCGGGCCCCGATCTGACACAATGTCTGATGGGACCCCATGCGCTCTCACCACATGTTGCAGAATGATTTGCGCGGTACCCATGGCGGATGGCAGCTTGGGCAGCGGAACAAAGAGGCAAGACTTGGTGAATCGGTCGACAATTACCAATACAGCCGTGAACCCTCTGGACTTTGGCAAGCCTGTCACAAAGTCCAGGGAGATGTGGGACCACGGTCTAGCAGGTATTGGTAACGGATGAAGAAGGCCCCTTGGGCGTTCTCTGGGGCTCTTGTTCAGAGCACACACAGAGCAGGTACGGACAAGATCACGTACCTCATTCTCCATCCCCGGCCACCAAAATCTTCGGCGCAACAAAACCAGGGACTTAGTCACGCCTGGGTGCGCCGCAAACGGGGAAGCATGAGCCCATTCAAAAACCTGACGCCGTACGGATGAAGGTACGTACAGTCTGTCAGGAGGTCCCCCATCGGGGTCGGGTTCGGCCCTTTGGGCGTCCCGAATGACCTTAGAAATGCCCCAGGTGACTGGGGCCGCTATCTGGGTCGAGGGGATCACGGGATCAGGTCCGGTCTCCGACCTAGTCGGCTCCCACTGTCTAGACAGGGCATCCGGTTTAATGTTTTTGGATCCCGGTCTGTATGACAGTGTAAAGTGGAACCTTCCGAAAAATAAGGACCACCGGGCCTGACGAGAGTTCATCCTCTTTACTTGTTGGATGAACGACAGATTCTTGTGATCCGTCCAAACAAGAAAGGGATGTTTGGCCCCCTCGAGCCAGTGTCGCCACTCCTCTAATGCCAATTTAATGGCCAAGAGTTCCTTGTCTCCAACCGGGTAATTCCGCTCGGCTGGAGTCAAGCGGTGCGAGAAGAAGGCACACGGATGCAACTTCTTCCCTGGCCCCACTCTCTGGGACAGCACTGCCCCTACTCCAACCTCAGAGGCATCCACTTCGACCACGAAGGATTCCTCTGGGTCAGGTAACTGCAAGACAGGTGCAGTTGTTAAGAGAGCTTTGAGCTTATCAAAAGCTTGTTGGGCCTGCACCGACCATTTGAAAGCGCCCTTACCTGTAAGGGCCGTCATTGGAGCAGCGATAGAGCTGAAGTTCTTAATAAAACGCCGAAAAAAATTTGCAAAGCCCAAAAATCTTTGCAGTTGGCGTAAAGAACCTGGAGTTGGCCACTTCTCCACAGCAGATACTTTAGCCGTGTCCATGCGCAGGGTGCCCTGGGAAACCACGAACCCCAGGAATGAAACCATGGGGGAGTGAAAGACGGACTTCTCCAACTTGACAAACAAATGATTGTTGAGCAGGAGCTGGAGAACTCGTCGGACATGCCCTATGTGTTCGTCGATGGACCGACTAAAGATAAGAATGTCGTCTAAGTAAACATAGACGAATTTACCAAGAGTCTCCCGCAAGACCTCATTGATAAATCTCTGGAAGACTGCGGGGGCATTCATTAACCCAAATGGCATCACCAGATACTCATAGTGGCCAGTGGGCGTAATGAACGCAGTCTTCCATTCATCCCCCTGCCTGATCCGGATCAAATTATACGCGCTGCGAAGATCGAGCTTTGAAAAAACAGATGCTCGCTGAAGGGCTTCGAAAGCCGTGGCCATCAGCGGCAGCGGGTATCGATCCTTGATCGTTAAGGCATTTAGACCGCGGTAGTCGACACAGGGGCGCAGGGTGCCGTCCTTCTTACTTACAAAAAAGAACCCTGCCCCAGCTGGGGAGGACGAAGGACGGATGAACCCCTGTTTGAGGGCCTCACGCACATACTCCTCCATAGCGACCTTCTCTGGACCGGAGAGCGAGAAAAGGCGCCCTCTAGGGGGAGTAGAGCCGGGCAACAAGTTGATGGCGCAGTCGAACGGTCTATGGGGGGGCAAGTCCTGCGCCCGGGACTTGCTAAAAACCTCCCGTAAATCATGGTACACAGGAGGAACTGTGGTCAGATCCGGGGTCTCCATTCTGAGTACTGGCGGAGTGTGCCTCGTGCCAGCCTGAAGCAGGCACGAATCCTGGCACCGTGTTCCCCAGATGAAGATTGACCCGGTGACCCAGTCGATCTGGGGGTTGTGTCTTTGCAACCACGAGTGACCCAAGACCACCTGGAGGTGAGGAACGTGAGTCACTAAAAAGGTGATCCGTTCCTCGTGGTCATCTAGGCGCAACGTTAACCATTGCGTCCGATGGGTAACCGGGCTGCCCGCTACGGCTCGACCATCCACAGCATGGACCGAGACCGGCTTGGTTAGCGGTTGGACCTCTATCCCCAGCCTGTGTACCAGATCAACATCTATAAAACTCTCCACCGCCCCCGAATCAACACATGCCCTAAGGCTTGTGCCCCCCGAACCCCAAGACAACCGGGCCGCAAGAAACAGGCCCTGAGTAGGGATGTTAATTGGGCCCTCTCTCGTGTCCCTGGCACGAGAGCGGCCTAGTTGTTTAAAGGAGGCCTAGATCGAAAGGTCGAGCCCGATGCCGGGCGGGCATCGGGTCTTGACGATCCAAGCTGCATGGGTTCGGGCTCTGGTTCGGGTGGAGGGGCAGTGGGAGTGGCTTGCGCGCGAACAAACTGAGGACAGGTGTTCCGCTCGCGCGCACGCTGGCGAAGGCGAGTGTCAATGGAGATTGCCAGTGTGTAAAAAGCCTTAAGTGTGGTGGGTGGATCCCTAGTGGCTAGCTCATCCTTGACTTTACCTGCGAGGCCACGGTGAAAAATGGCTGTAAGGGCCCCCTCGTCCCAGCCGCACTCTGCGGCTAGCGTTCGGAACTCTACCACAAAATCGGCTACCGATCGATTACCCTGGGTTATGTCGAGCAGGCGTGGCCCTGCCTCACGGCCCCCCAAAGGGTGAAAGAAGGTCTCCTTGAGAGCATCCTTAAATGCACTTTCGGAAGAGCACTCGGGGGCGTTCTGCTCCCAGAGGGCGGTAGCCCATTCTAATGCTCTTCCGGAAAGCAAGGAGACGATGTAGGCGACTTTAGAGCGTTCAGTAGGGTAGCGAGAGGGTTGTAGCTCGAACGCCAGCGCACACTGCAGGAGAAAGCCGCGACACCTCTTAGCGTTCCCCGAAAACCTTTCGGGGGGAGGGATAGGGGTGTCGCGGACTACAGGCTCCGCAGGTTGGGCTACGGGATTAGGAGTGGGCTCCAAGGTAGGCGGGTGCCGGGTAAGTGCTGCTACCCGTTGAGCCAGCTCATTGAGGGCCACCTCATGTCTGCCCAACGCCTGCCCTTGGTGGCGTAAAGCGTCCGCGAGGGGTCGGGGCTCTGCTGGGTCCATTACTGGTCGCACCTTTCTGTCACGTGGGAGAAAGGAGGACTCAAACGCAGAGATAATATAAATTAAAGATCTTTATTTTTATTTGATAAACAGAAATATAACAGGAAAACAAAAAACCTAAACTAAAAAACCGATCGGAACCTCCGACGGAAGCCGCCGGTGAAACCGGCAGAAAAAAGGCAATAAGAAAAACTAAAAGAGAGCGGACACGAACCCCGGTCTTTTGGGTGAAAACCGGGGACTTAAACACCGCGCCAACCAGGCACGGAATGAAGATACGCGTGAGCGCAGAAAGCGCTACTGAAATCGGCAGCGGAAGCTACAAGCTCCGCTGAGCGTTGACCCCAGCACAGCGGTAGGCTGGCGGGGAAGTGATGCGGAGCGCACGGCTTACGGTCGCGGTGACAGGGGCACTCCGATCTAAAAAGGGGAAAAAGAGACAAGCACAGTTAGGAAGCTCCACTTGCGGATTCGAACCGGGGTTGGTGGCAGACCGGCCAAGCGCTTAACAAAGTCGCCACCCAGCGGTTACCGAATCCAAATATAATGTTCCATAAGAGATACTGCAGCAAGGTAGCACCAGCGCCACACAGTGGTCCGGTGCGCACCCGCTAAGCTAATGGCTAACGAAACAACAATAGGCAGTTCAAAGACTGCGCGGCATCGCACCACCCTATTTCAATGAAGACAAAAGAAAAACCTCAATACCTCAAACCTTGCGGTTTCTACATGCCCGAATGGCCTTATGCCACCAGGGCTACCACCTAAGGCTACGAGAACGGCGTGGGCGAGCTACCACCGGCAACAGGAAACAAACAAAAGGTGCGACACCCGCCACTGTGTGATGCTGGCTTAAGTAGTCATCGCCACAGCTGCGGGTGATCAGCCCTAATTGGTGACCCACTACTTATGGCCTTGTTTACTGAGCTCTGTAAGACCTGTTTCGCTGGGAACCCGGGGCACGTTCACCAGCTACTACAGGCTTCGTTATAGATCCCCTACTGATTTTGTAAGTTTACCCCCTTACAAAGACTTGAACAGTCTATAATTTTTATGGAAGGTTTATTTTAACAGAGAGAGACAGAATATCAACAAAAAATCCAGAAAAAAAACATTAAATAAAAGTTATAAATTAATTTGTATTTAATTAAGGGAAATAAGTATTTGATCCCCTACCAACCAGCAAGAATTCTGACCCCCACAGACCGGTTATGTGCCCATGAGGCCATGGCTGGATTACTGACCGGGCCAGTGGGGCCAGTGCTCAGGGGCCCTTGAGGTCAGGGGGCCCCGGGGGGGCCCTGGCCCAAAACATTTTGCGATGCCTATCAACATTTATGATACAATATATTTTTATTTCCGAGAGCCCTCCATTTTAAGGATCCTCTGACTATTAGGGACTTTGACCCCAGGGCCTCTTGGGTGCCCTAGCCATGCTTTTGGGGCCCCTAGCCATGCTTTTGGACCCTAGCCATGCTTTTGGGGGCCCTAGCCATGCTTTTGGGGGCCCTAGCCATGCTTTTGGGCCCCTTATGAAAATGGATGAGGCGTTGTGGCACTGCTCTGACTTCGACTTATGGCTATTAGGGGTCCTAGGAAAGAGGGGGGCATATTTTTAGAGGGCCCTGGTTATGAGAGCCCCTACCAGGGGGCCTTAGAGAAGAGCAGGGCATACCATTAGAGGGCCCTTGATCACGAGGGCCCCTGCTATGGGGCCCTTGACTTCCATAGAAGTCGTTTACCATGGCTCCTTGACTTTCTAGGGACCTACAAATTGCCAGGCAAGCTACCATATTTCATAACAGACGTTTTGTTGCAAATATGCGATTCAGGCCCTTACTTAATGTTTCTGAATTTGTATTGTTTTAAAATTATTATGTTCAATTTCTCTTAAGCGCAGAGACACAAATTAATTTAGCAATTTTGCAATTATTTAAATTTAAGACAAGCAATTTCAAGCAGTTTGAATGCATACACACACTTAACTGAGCTATTTGATGTTCTTTTCATGCCTGACAATATGTCCAACAGTGAGCTCACTTTAAAGGCTAACTCACTCGCTGCAGCATATCCTTCAGAATGATGAATTAGTGGATGACTTTGCAAGAAAGAAGAGTAGAAAGAAACTTATATAAAATAGATTCTTGTGTTAGGGTTAGTTATTGACAGGTTGTTTAATGTATTAATTTATTTATGTTTTTGGAGCGGGGGGGGGGGGGGGGGGGTGCCCAGGGGCCCAGGGGCCCAGGGGCCCAGGGGCCCAGGGGCCCAGACTATCCTTAATCCGTCCTTGCATGAGGCACACAAATTAGTCCTGTCCCTGTATAAAAGACTCCTGTCACAGAATCAGTTTCTTCCATTCAAATCAATCGACCACCATGGGCAAGACCAAAGAGCTATCAAAGGACGTCAGGGACAAGATTGTAGACCTGCACAAGGCTGGAATGGGCTACAAGACCATCAGCAAGAAGCTTGGTGAGAAAGAGACCACTGTTGGTGCGATAATTCGAAAATGGAAGAAATACAAGATCACAGTCAATCACCCTCACTCTGGAGCTCCATGCAAGATCTCACCTGGTGGGGTAAGAATGATTCTGAGAAAGGTGAGGTCAGTCCAGAATTACACGGGAGGAGCTTGTCAATGATCTCAAGACTGTTCAAGTCTTTGTAAGGGGTAAACTTACAAAATCAGCAGGGGATCAAATACTTATTTCCCCCACTGTATATATATAGTAGCCTATATATATATACAGTGCTGGCCAAAAGTATTGGCACCCCTGCAATTCTGTCAGATAATACTCAATTTCTTCCAGAAAATGATTGCAATTACAAATGCTTTGATATTAAAATGTTCATTTAATTTGTCTTCAATGGAAAACCACAAAAAGAATTGTCAAAAAGCCAAATTGGATATAATTCCACACCAAACATAAAAAAGGGGGTGGACAAAAGTATTGGCACCCTTTGAAAAATCATGTGATGCTTCTCTAATTTGTGTAATTAACAGCACCTGTTACTTACCTGTGGCACATAACAGGTGGTGGCAATAACTAAATCACACTTGCAGCCAGTTAAAATGGATTAAAGTTGACTCAACCTCTGTCCTGTGTCCTTGTGTGTACCACATTGAGCATGGAGAAAAGAAAGAAGACCAAAGAACTGTCTGAGGACTTGAGAAGCAAAATTGTGAGGAAGCATGGGCAATCTCAAGGCTACAAGTCCATCTCCAAAGACCTGAATGTTCCTGTGTCTACCGTGCGCAGTGTCATCAAGAAGTTTAAAGCCCATGGCACTGTGGCTAACCTCCCTAGATGTGGACGGAAAAGAAAAATTGACGAGAGATTTCAATGAAAGATTGTGCGGATGGTGGATAAAGAACCTCGACTAACATCCAAACAAGTTCAAGCTGCCCTGCAGTCCGAGGGTACAACAGTGTCAACCCGTACTATCCGTCGGCGTCTGAATGAAAAGGGACTCTATGGTAGGATACCCAGGAAGACCCCACTTCTGACCCAGAGACATAAAAAAGCCAGGCTGGAGTTTGCCAAAACTTACCTGAGAAAGCCAAAAACGTTTTGGAAGAATGTTCTCTGGTCAGATGAGACAAAAGTAGAGCTTTTTGGGAAAAGGCATCAACATACAGTGCCTTGCAAAAGTATTCAGCCCCCTTGAACTTTTCAACCTTTTGCCACATTTCAGGCTTCAAACATAACGATATAAAATTGTAATTTTTTGTGAAGAATCAACAACAAGTGGGACACAATCGTGGAGTGGAACGAAATTTATTGGATATTTTAAACTTTTTTTAGAAATAAAAAACTGAAAAGTGGGGCGTGCAATATTATTCAGCCCCCTTGCGTTAATACTTTGTAGCGCCACCTTTTGCTGCGATTACAGCTGCAAGTCGCTTGGGGTATGTCTCTATCAGTTTTGCACATCGAGAGACAGAAATTTTTGCCCATTCTTCCTTGCAAAACAGCTCGAGCTCAGTGAGGTTGGATGGAGAGCGTTTGTGAACAGCAGTTTTCAGCTCTTTCCACAGATTCTCGATGGGATTCAGGTCTGGACTTTGACTTGGCCATTCTAACACCTGGATACGTTTATTTGTGAACCATTCCATTGTAGATTTTGCTTTATGTTTTGGATCATTGTCTTGTTGGAAGATAAATCTCCGTCCCAGTCTCAGGTCTTTTGCAGACTGCAACAGGTTTTCTTCCAGAATGGTCCTGTATTTGGCTCCATCCATCTTCCCATCAATTTTAACCATCTTCCCTGTCCCTGCTGAAGAAAAGCAGGCCCAAACCATGATGCTGCCACCACCATGTTTGACAGTGGGGATGGTGTGTTCAGGGTGATGAACTGTGTTGCTTTTACGCCAAACATAACGTTTTGCATTGTGGCCAAAAAGTTCGATTTTGGTTTCATCTGACCAGAGCACCTTCTTCCACATGTTTGGTGTGTCTCCCAGGTGACTTTTTATAGATATCTTTGAGAAATGGCTTTCTTCTTGCCACTCTTCCATAAAGGCCAGATTTGTGCAGTGTACGACTGATTGTGTCCTATGGACAGAGTCTCCCACCTCAGCTGTAGATCTCTGCAGTTCATTCAGAGTGATCATGGGCCTCTTGGCTGCATCTCTGATCAGTCTTCTCCTTGTTTGAGCTGAAAGTTTAGAGGGATGGCCGGGTCTTGGTAGATTTGCAGTGGTCTGATACTCCTTCCATTTCAATATGATCGCTTGCACAGTGCTCCTTGAGATGTTTAAGGCTTGGGAAATCTTTTTGTATCCAAATCCGGCTTTAAACTTCTCCACAACAGTATCTCGGACCTGCCTGGTGTGTTCCTTGGTCTTCATGATGCTCTCTGCGCTTTAAACAGAACTCTGAGACTGTCACAGAGCAGGTGCATTTATACGGAGACTTGATTACACACAGGTGGATTCTATTTATCACCATCAGTCATTTAGGTCAACATTGGATCATTCAGAGATCCTCACTGAACTTCTGGAGTGAGTTTGCTGCACTGAAAGTAAAGGGGCTGAATAATATTGCACGCCCCACTTTTTAGTTTTTTATTTTTAAAAAAAGTTTAAAATATCCAATAAATTTCGTTCTACTTCACGATTGTGTCCCACTTGTTGTTGATTCTTCACAAAAAATTACAATTTCATATCGTTATGTTTGAAGCCTGAAATGTGGCAAAAGGTTGAAAAGTTCAAGGGGGCTGAATACTTTTTTTACTTTTGCAAAAAAAAACGAGGCCTTCAAAGAAAAGAACACGGTCCCTACAGTCAAACATGGCGGAGGTTCCCTGATGTTTTGGGGTTGCTTTGCTGCCTCTGGCACTGGACTGCTTGACCGTGTGCATGGCATTATGAAGTCTGAAGACTACCAACAAATTTTGCAGCATAATGTAGGGCCCAGTGTGAGAAAGCTGGGTCTCCCTCAGAGGTCATGGGTCTTCCAGCAGGACAATGACCCAAAACACACTTCAAAAAGCACTAGAAAATGGTTTGAGAGAAAGCACTGGAGACTTCTAAAGTGGCCAGCAATGAGTCCAGACCTGAATCCCATAGAACACCTGTGGAGAGATCTCAAAATGGCAGTTTGGAGAAGGCACCCTTCAAATCTCAGGGACCTGGAGCAGTTTGCCAAAGAAGAATGGTCTAAAATTCCAGCAGGGCATTGTAAGACACTCATTGATGGTTACCGGAAGCGGTTGTTCGCAGTTATTTTGTCTAAAGGTTGTGCTACCAAGTATTAGGCTGAGGGTGCCAATACTTTTGTCCGGCCCATTTTTGGAGTTTTGTGTAAAATGATAATTGATTTGACTTTTTTTTCATTCTCTTTTGTGTTTTTTCATTGCAAGCAAAATAAATGAAGATATTAATACCAAAGCATTTGTGATTGCAATCATTTTCTGGAAGAAATTGAGTATTATCTGACAGAATTGCAGGGGTGCCAATACTTTTGGCCAGCACTGTATATATCCCATGTTCATGACTGGAATAAAGCTATTTTAGACACCATTAAAGTGTCATAAAGTCACATAAAGTGTAGCAGAAACAAAAGTGTGTTACAATCTATGTATAGAGCAATCTAAAAAGTTCAAAAAAATTATTTAAATAAAAATTTAGACCTCTTTTATGAAAAAAGTGTGTATTTGTTTGTGTACAGACCACTATTTTAAGATCAATACAATGAAATTAACAAATCAAATTGCTATCAAGTGCCACCCATATTGTCATGAAGAACACTTACTCTAGTACCCATGGTGTGATTTTGGGACATTTTTACTGTAGGAATTTGAAATAATGGCATAACAAACTTATGTAAAATGTCAATTCAGTTCAGTTTACACCGTATTTAAAGTCCAAAAAAATTAACAAATCAAATTGTTTTCAAGTGCCACCCATACAGTCATAATTTGATTTGTTAATTTTTCGTCCTCCATAAGCTAGTGTTCATGTAACGTTAAGGTTGTTAGAAATCGGCTGCTTCTGCCTAGTTCACCAACCTGACCAATCCTGCTGTAGAGTGAGGATAGGACCCGCCTACTTTATTAACATACAGACACAGAAATACAGAAATAAATAAATGCAGAAATGTGGAAATACAGAAATAAATAAATGCAGAAATGTGGAAATACAGAAATAAATAAATGTATAAATACAGTAAAAAATTAATGTAGAAATAAATAAATAAATGTAGAAATACAGAAACAGCCCAAATAAAATCTGATGTATGGAAATATAGAAATAGATTCAAGCCATTTTATTTAAATATGTCCTTTTTCATGACAAAAATGTTTTTAATAATTTATTTATTGCATTATTTATTTGTGCATTTATTTATTTATACTTATGTAATTTTTCGTCCTCCATAAAGGTACTGTACTAGGTAACAAAAGGTCACTGGTTCAAGCCCCACCACGGTCAGGTTGCCACTGTTGGGCCCTTGAGCAAGGCCCTTGACCCTCAATTGCTTATACTGTCACAGTACTGTAAGTCACTTTGGATGAAAGGTAAAAGGTAAATGTTTTGGAGGATCCAAGTATTACTTAGAAGTGTCAGACACCCAACCCTCATTTTGTCACGTAATTTGAACCATGTATGCAGGTGTGGGGGATTTTTTATAGGTTTGTGCAGTCAGCTGAATGTACAAGTATCAAGCAACGCAACACATTCAAACAGAGAAACAAACAATAATCACATGGTAATAAAGTTGCCAACAACATTTGTCAGCTTTATCTTTTACCCAATTTCTGAATAATTGAGTCTTCATGGCAGTGGTGTTACAAAAATCTTATGTCGTACCTGCGTTTTGACCTTCTGTTGTGATGCCAATAAAGCTTTTAAAAAGTGAGGTTACATCCAATTTGTGCAGAATATTTAATGTGCACTTGCATTACAGTTAGAATTAGAATGCCTTTATTTGCCATATATACAGTGTATCACAAAAGTGAGTACACCCCTCACATTTCTGCAGATATTTAAGTATATCTTTTCATGGGACAACACTGACAAAATGACACTTTGACACAATGAAAAGTAGTCTGTTTGCAGCTTATATAACAGTGTAAATTTATTCTTCCCTCAAAATAACTCAATATACAGCCATTAATGTCTAAACCACCGGCAACAAAAGTGAGTACACCCCTAAGAGACTACACCCCTAAATGTCCAAATTGAGCACTGCCTGTCATTTTCCCTCCAAAATGTCATGTGATTTGTTAGTGTTACTAGGTCTCAGGTGTGCATAGGGAGCAGGTGTGTTTAATTTAGTAGTACAGCTCTCACACTCTCTCATACTGGTCACTGAAAGTTCCAACATGGCACCTCATGGCAAAGAACTCTCTGAGGATCTTAAAAGACGAATTGTTGCGCTACATGAAGATGGCCAAGGCTACAAGAAGATTGCCAACACCCTGAAACTGAGCTGCAGCACAGTGGCCAAGATCATCCAGCGTTTTAAAAGAGCAGGGTCCACTCAGAACAGACCTCGCGTTGGTCGTCCAAAGAAGCTGAGTGCACGTGCTCAGCGTCACATCCAAATGCTGTCTTTGAAAGATAGGCGCAGGAGTACTGTCAGCATTGCTGCAGAGATTGAAAAGGTGGGGGGTCAGCCTGTCAGTGCTCAGACCATACGCCGCACACTACATCAAATTGGTCTGCATGGCTGTCACCCCAGAAGGAAGCCTCTCCTGAAGTCTCTACACAAGAAAGCCCGCAAACAGTTTGCTGAAGACATGTCAACAAAGGACATGGATTACTGGAACCATGTCCTATGGTCTGATGAGACCAAGATTAATTTGTTTGGTTCAGATGGTCTCAAGCATGTGTAGCGGTAATCAGGTGAGGAGTACAAAGATAAGTGTGTCATGCCTACAGTCAAGCATGGTGGTGGGAATGCCATGGTCTGGGGCTGCATGAGTGCAGCAGGTGTTGGGGAGTTACATTTCATTGAGGGACACATGAACTCCAATATGTACTGTGAAATACTGAAGCAGAGCATGATCCCCTCCCTCCGGAAACTGGGTCGCAGGGCAGTGTTCCAGCATGATAATGACCCCAAACACACCTCTAAGACGACCACTGCTTTATTGAAGAGGCTGAGGGTAAAGGTGATGGACTGGCCAAGCATGTCTCCAGACCTAAACCCAATAGAACATCTTTGGGGCATCCTCAAGCGGAAGGTGGAGGAGCGCAAAGTCTCGAATATCCGCCAGCTCCGTGATGTCGTCATGGAGGAGTGGAAAAGCATTCCAGTGGCAACCTGTGAAGCTCTGGTAAACTCCATGCCCAGGAGAGTTAAGGCAGTTCTGGGAAATAATGGTGGCCACACAAAATATTGACACTTCAGGAACTTTCACTAAGGGGTGTACTCACTTTTGTTGCCGGTGGTTTAGACATTAATGGCTGTATATTGAGTTATTTTGAGGGAAGAATAAATTTACACTGTTATATAAGCTGCACACAGACTACTTTTCATTGTGTCAAAGTGTCATTTTGTCAGTGTTGTCCCATGAAAAGATATACTTAAATATCTGCAGAAATGTGAGGGGTGTACTCACTTTTGTGATACACTGTACATATACATGTGTACAGTACAATGAAATTCTTTTATCGTATATCCCAGCTTGATTGGAAGCTGGGGTCAGAGCGCAGGGTCAGCCATTATACGGCACCCCTGGAGCAGAAAGGGTTAAGAGCCTTGCTCAAGGACCCAACAGTGGCTGCATGGCAGAGCTGGGATTCAAACTCTCAACCTTTTAGTTAATAGCCCAAATCTCTACCCACTAGGCTACCACTGTCCCAGTGGTAGATGTGTTAGATGTGACAACAAGTTTTATTAGCCAGTGTACTGTTCAAATAATAGCCTACGCTTTCCAAACAAATACAGTATTTGATCAATGAGGTTTATTACAGCGTATGATCAGGGCTGCAATGTGCAGGTGCAAGCGAACAAACTGTCAACAAAATACTGACAGTCAAATCCTAAAATTAAATGCCCTGTTTTACAAAGTGCATATAAAAAAAGTGGTTAAAATTGACATATACTCGCTGTCAATGCAATGTGCACACAATATTCTGTCAAGTGTGCTTAAAATAGTAGCCATAGAATTGGTGAGAATCTAATAAAGCACACTATTTAGGATGTAGAATGGTATTTGGAACACAACAGCAGTCAAATTTCCATGCTCAGCCTGAGAGTGAATTTCATGCTGATATGTACATGTGCTGATATGATGCTATTAATTTTTCTTTTATTCCCCTCAGTTTTATGGGAAGCTTTAGCCCCAACAGACTTCTAATACCTCTGCCTATGCATAAACGTGCCAAAAAAAAATCATACTGAAGTTCCAAATGTCATTTCATTTTTGTCATTTATTCAATACCATATGAGAAAACTCATGCAAGTTCTATGTTAACCGAAGATACAATGTTGAAGAAAGGCAAGGAGAGAAAAAGGCACTTTTCTTTTTAACATGATAAACATGAATTGTACTATCACACTTTAAAAATGACAACACACACTTTCACTAATAAAGTAAAATAATACTTTCTACAAAAAATGTAAGAAAAGAGAAAAGATTTATCTCTCACTTGTACCATGCAGATGCAGGACAGAAGGACAATAAATATATATTTTAACTGGAATACAGCATACACTATTCACATGTCATATTAGATGCTGGTCTGTAATTCTTCTCTAACAAAAGTTAGAAAATTGCATAAATATATTAGCTTTATAAATCACACAACTATTACACTTAAACAAAATGTATTTACAGGTACGATCATTTCTTATTTATGAAAATGAACTTTACAATATAAAATTCTTTTATGAAAATATATTTTCAAAAGCCAGTACAATGTGAAAAGTGGCAATTTTTAAAATTATTTAATGGTTTTTCAGACATCTTTGTAAAACATAGTATGGTATGTTTTGAGGAAAAGTATGTAATGATATATTGAATGAACTGAATATAATATATTAATATAAGATTATGATTTATATGTATTTACACTCTATACTAAAGCATAAATTCCCATAAGCTCTTTATAAACTATGTTAAATAATAAGCAGGTGTATTAAAATAGTTAAAACTTCATGTGAATGTATTAAAAAAAAAAAAAAAAATCTTTTGGCAAGATCCGAGTCTTGCAATGTGTGACATTCTCTTAACTCCTGGTGTATAAGAATAAGCCTTGTTTATGTGGTTCGATCCTGTACATTTGGACCTCAGAACTGTGCGATTGTCTGCTGATTAATGAGAAGAGTTGCGATCATTGGCCACATCCTGCAGGCGGCGGAGAAGGGCATTTTGGTTCTCCTGGCACAGCCTCTTTGCAGGAGACTGCTGCTCCTCCTCTAGAACCATGCAGCGCTTCTTGGTGGGCGTTTCACCCGTGCGGAGCATACTGTTAATCTCCTGCAGCCGCTGGGAAATCACAGGGGAAAATTTAAATCAGATGAGACATAGAGATATATCAAAGCAATACCAAGTTGTCAGTTTCCTAGCTACACCTTGTGCCACAGCTTTAACATTCACCCCTATATTTTTATGTTACTTTTTGATTTTTCTTTACTGCCAGTTTGGCACTGTTAGGCGCTCAATTGCTTTGATTGTATTTGGTCACAGTTTAAAAGTTGCTTTGGATAGCATCCACTAAATGCCATAAATGATGAGCTCCAGTCAGTTTTCGTATACCTACAAAGGGCATCTATTATGGGAGGATGTAATAAAAAGGCAAATAAATGTATTGTAGGTAAAAGGCAGATAAACTGGCAACAAATTTTACACGTTAGAAACTGTGTGAGTGGTGCCCAGGTGGCGCAGCAGGATATTCCGCTAGCACACCAGCACAGAGTTTCTGAATTCCTCAGTTCGAAACTCTGTGTTGCCACCGGTCGGCTGGGCGCCATCTGGCGGGCATAATTGGCAGTGCCTGCAGCAGATACCAATTGGCCACCATATCTGCAGGGTGGGGGCCAGACTATGTGTGGGTGGGTGGGTCTTCATACGCTGTGTAAGGACCCTGAGAGGCGGAAGAGACGCCTGTGCAGAATGCAGGGGCGAGAAGAGGAGGTCTGTGCACGTGTCGGAAGAGGTGTGTACAGCGATGTGCTCTCTTTGGATGCAATCTCAATCTCTAAGCAGCGGAAGACAAAACTGAGTGCGCTAAATCGGGAGAAAAATGTGTTCATGTGTCGGTCTGTTTCTCTTTACATTTGAAGGACTGGAACAGATGTAGTAGTAGATCTTGTCTCGGGGAGTAAGAGGACTGCCGCTTTTGTGGGGAGATATATAAATGGAGTGGTTGTGAGAAAGGAGAACTCTGCGTGGTGAGCCGATCCTGAGCGATGGATACGGACACAGAGGTGGCGTCTCTGCCTACACACATCACAAATCATGAATAAAAGTCACAGATTAGCAAATCAAAAAATTTAGAAATTACTGCATCAAACAAAACATGAAATGTTTCCCAGAAAAGCTACTGCACCCACCCCGGCTTTAAGAGAGCTGGAGGAGTAGCGCAGGGCAAACTGTTTGATCTGTTTGATGTAGACATTATTGTAGAAGCGAATCAGGTCCCCTCGCTCTTCCTCCTCCTTCTCTGGCTCTGGCCCATGGGTGCAGATTGGTGTAGAGGAGGCACTGCCAGGTTGAGGTAGGGGCAGTGTACTCGTGGAACGCATAGAGACTGGACTGCTGTCATCACTGACTGTTGCTTAGAGAGAGAGAGAAATGCACTTTTTGTATTACAAATGTTTAATGCTGTACAAAGGTTTGTTTGTTATTAGGATTTTAATGTCATGTTTTACACTTTGGTTACATTCATAACGGTAGTTACTCGTTACACAAGGTTCATCAGTTCACAAGTTTTAATGTCAAACACAGTCATGGACAATTTTGTATCTCCAGTTCACCTCACTAGCATGTTTTTGGACTGTGGGAGAAAACCGGAGCTCCCGGAGGAAACCCACGCAGACACGGGCAGAACATGCAAACTCCACACAGAAAGGGCCCGGACCGCCCCACCTGGGGATCGAACCTTCTTGCTGTGAGGCGACAGTGTTCTTCTATTTTTTGTTTGGTTTGGTGAGTTTCCATTGGAAAGGGGCATTGGTGTGTGGTTGTATTATGGTACAGTGGTACCTTGAAATTCAACGGCAGTTGGTTCTGGGAATGGTGCCAAGTTTTAAAGGCTTTGTGTTTCAAGGTATTTTTTTTCCATAAGGATTGTATGGGAAACCTGTTAATGCGTTTTGTGGTCCTGTGGAACTGCATACATTTTAGGCTAATGTAAAAAAATGGGGTTGTTTTTGACACTTATACACTAAAAATAACACAAATATAATATAAAAAACACTGAAATAGGATTGCAAAACAGTTAAATACAATAAAACAATAAAATAGTTTTTGCACTGGCTGTGCAGTTATTTTCTATGTAGTGTGGTACACAAAGCTTAACGTGACATTGTACTAAAACAACGAGTGAGAAATTTCATTAGTGGAGAGAACTTATGAGCAGTAATAACTAAGAGAGGTTTAATGTTCCTGTATCATTCTTTTAATACATTACTACATTGTCACTTTTTTTTTTAACAATAAGCATTTTAGACTTTCTCAGGAAATCTGATTCTCACCATTTCTGAGCACCCCGAGCTATAACACCAGTTTAAAAGTGAAACAGGAGGAAAATCCAGCTAAACACAGATACATGTGGACACTTTCAGAGTGGATTTGACGGTTATTCCACACAAATGCTGATTCGTCTCAAAGAACTTTGATGACGTTTTACCACAATGCTAAAGCCAAGCACTGAGCAAACTGTCAGTCGCACACATTGAGTTTAAGGAAAATGTTGAGTTTAAAGGTACAAATTTCTTGATGAAGGGCATCGAGTTTGAAAGATTTCAATTTCGCTGACGTCAAGTTACAAGGTACCACTGAACCTTTATTTATCAGTTAAAGATCAAATAAAACAGTGGAGTATAAGTTGTTACCTTGTTCATGCCCTCCCTCAGATGGCGACTCCTGTCTACTGCTTTTACTGTTGCCTGACTGCTGTCTTCTTCTTCTGGATATCAAAACACTCCTGTACACCTGCAATATGATCATTATCATTATAATCATCATCCTCAGTATTCAGTTTTAAAGTATACTGTCTGTAACTAAAATGCTGTCAGTTCTTACACTGCTGCTGGCCTGAGGCTGAGACCTGTAGCACTTCATAATGTTCTGAAACGATTTGTCCTCTTTAGTTACCTGCTCAACAAAAAAAAGAGAGGGCAGCGTACAGAGCAGTACAATACACATTTTTTCTTCTATTAACACATACTTACAAGGGTTTATTTGATGCAACTTTTTTCATTGTCTCTCTCACCTTAGTCATAACATAGATGGCACACATGAGCAGCTGGTCGAGGTGTCGATCCATCATCAGCTCAGTGCAGTTTACCAGTGAGTATTCAAAACAGGTCCAGATCTTCCTGCGCAGATCTGTACCAATGTCCAGCCTCGCACACAGATCTCTCAGACGCACACTGGCCAGGTGATACACCTGATACACACCAGGTATAAAATAAGGTCAGAACGCTTTGGGCTAACTATGACTTCTGCACACATATACATTCAAACTTCATTCTTATATTCAGGAAGTAAAGTATCGAATAATGCAGAATGTGCTGCAGTGAAATGAAGAATGGCAATAGGCATCATGGTGATGGTCACACTGACAAGGATATGGTTTGTTAGTTTCTTTTTTTACGTTTTTAACATCATATTTTACACTTTGGTTACATTCACGACAGAACAGGTAGTTAGGACGGATGTGAAGCCTAGAGAAAACACTGAAAATAGCAAGAATGACACATCCAGGCTTTTGAGAACAGGTGAATCAGAAAACTGCTTAAACTATTATGGAGGAAGATGATGACCACTGAGCAAGTTTACAAGATGGTCAGAATGGAAAAGAAGCTACTGAACCACAATAAGTCTCACAAGTTACGTTACTTTGAGCATGTGACAAAGCACCCACATGTCACCACTGAGGGTGGTGGAATGACAGGACTTAGGGAAGGACAATAAATACCAGAGATAAACTGGATTGGCATGGATTGCTTCATCAGGGGCTAGTAAGTGTTTGAATCTCAGCAATGCTACTGGCTGGCTGAGTATCTACACATACATGATTGGCTATGTCTGAGAGGGAGGGATGGCTGAAGTCCTGTGATATATTAGCACCTTCATCAGGTTATTCCTGCCTTGTGCCCAGTGATTCCAGGGGAAGCTAGACCCAATGTGACCCTGATCAGGATAAAGATAAAACAATTAAATGATAAAATAATATTACACTGTAGGGATGTAACAATACACTCTACCCACGATGCGATATGATTCACGATACTGGATTCACAATACGATTTTTTCTTGAATTTTTTTTAAACAAAATGAAATTGAATTTTAACAAATTATGACAAAGTTTCCTTTTATTATTTCTCTTTAAAAAAATTAAATGAAATCTTTTATTTATCTAAATAATGAATGCCCTTTTTTAAACCATTTTGCCATTTTTGCCATTTTAAAACAAATCCCACATTAAATAAATAAATGAATAATACAAATAAAGAGTAGAGAAGTATCGTCACAAATAAATTTGGCTGGAAAATCCCGTACAACTCTGTTGCACCCTCTGCTGTTTAAAGTGAATATCGATTCATTTTACATGTAAACCGATTCGAATCGTGGCACATGTGCACTGATTTTTAACTGCCTTGTGGTGCATCGTTACATCCCTATTACACTGTGCATCTTAACATCTCCTGGGTTTAAATTAGCAATAAAAACACAAGTATTATTAGAACAAGGATTTAAGCACGAGTGTGTTGAGGTTCTTAAAACACCTCTTGTACATACATTATATGGCCAAAAGTATTTTGACACCCAATTGTGAGCTTGTTGGACATTCCATTTAAAAAACAAATGGTATTAAAACTAAGTAACCTCTTTGTGATCTTTTCAGTTGTAACAACAGCCAGAGAAAAGCTTCTCACAAGACTTTGAAGTATGACTTTGGGAATTTGTGCCCATTCAGTTGATAGAGCAGTTGTATGACTGGCCACTGATGTTGGTCGAGAAAGCCTCAACTGATGTTCCAGTTAATTCCAAAGTTGTTCAGTGGGGCTGAGGTCAGGGCTCTATGCAGGCCACTTTTTTAAACTCCACAGGGGCACAGTCATGTGGGAACAGAAAAATGTTCTGCAAAGTTGGAAGCATATAATTTTCATTATATAATTGATTAATTACACCTGTTAGCACCTTTTTTGTCCCAATACTTTTGTCCATATAGTGTGTAAGAACTCCAACATGCTCGTGCTTTAATCCTTGTTTTGCTGATACACTTGCATTTCAATTAATAATTTAAATCCAACACAGCCTGCTAGAATCAGCAATTTGATATATAACTGCTTAGTCATTATGTTGAGCTGCTTATGCTTTAAGCCACAGCAATGTCCTTGCTCACCTTGCGAAAGAACAGACAAAGAGATCCCGTTCTTTGTGCTCTGTTGGGAGGAGTTCCCTGCTGAGGGCTCATCTTGGCTTGCTTACTGGATGTTGGGTTGTTGTGAGCAGTGCCAGCAGACATAGTGGCTGTCAGCTGTTGGGTGTTCAGTGTTCCAGTCAAAGCCTGGGCAGTAAGAGGCTGTAGGCCTGTTCCACTCTGCCCAGTCATTTTCATTGGAACCGGAATAAATGTAATGCCCCCACTCTCATTGGCTATACCTACAGAGTGGAAGATTAGATGAACATACATTAGCTTGGAATTATTTGCAAAATGCTTTTTAATTGGGCCCTTACAAATACTGAAACAAAAGACTCAAAACACATACAGCAAGAGAGAACCCATGTTAAACACTGCTACATGTTAAAACACAGCTGTGTAATTATCTGTATAAGCATTAACACTATATAAAAAAAAAACTGTCTGTTTCTCCTGTGTGCTTGTTGCCTGTGGCATGAATGTAAGAGAGCTGAGACATGTCCAGTGTGGGATTGATTGACTTCTTATTTATTGACTTTGACTTGATTCCTTAGTGATACTTGATGTCCAGTATACATTTGAGGTAAATTCCTACCACTAATTAAAATACTTTTAGATAAGTGTTTCTGGTTTGTTGCTGGCATGTTGAATCAAGCCCTGCATCACAACCTCAGAGAGAGAGATGTGCAGAATTAACAGAAAAGCTATCTGGCAGAAAGACTGGGATTTTAAAGGGACTCCTCCAGCTGAAGTGAATTGTGCTTCATAAGGCGCAGAGACTGCTGATTAAAGGAACCAGCCATGGCAGATGCGCAAGTTACTGTAATCTGTGCTCCCTGCCAGTCAATACAGCATTTTTGGATGGATATACACTGAACGATCAATGGCATAATAAACACCTGGGTAAGAATGGGTTGGTCCATCTTTTTGACTAATTAGGAAATAGACAAGGTGGCAACAGAAAATGGGACTCCTAAGTCCAGACGACCGCCTTTCATATTTCCAGGGTTCTTTGACGCCTTTCTTTGGCCAATGCAAGGCGTTGGTTGTGATGACAGGTGGTCAACAGTGGCACACGTCTTGGCCTATGGCTGTTGTGCCTTGGTCGACACAGTGTACGTCATATGGTTTTGGCCGAAATTGGTTGCGCTTGCCCTCTGTTGTACTGGTGGGTGAGCTGTTCAACTGTGGCACGTGGATACCAGTCATGACACGCAATGCTTGCCTCTCAGATCAACCACACGTGGCCGGCCGCTGAGTGACCTTTGGCTGGGTGTTTGTTGATGGATCCTCCACTCTTGGTACACCCGTGATACCGTGGTACTAAAAGAGCCCACAAGTACAGCTGTTGCTAAAACACTGGCACCACACCTCCGGGCTCCAACTATCTGTCCGCAGTCAACGTTGCTCAAGTTGCGCCATTTATTCAGAGCTGGTAAATATTGCCCTCTGTTGTGCAGTGAACAGGTTAACAGAAGACTGATAAAGTGCCCCCAATTGGTGGTTACGTCACAGTGATCATATGCCATCTGCCAGTGACCATTCAGTGTATGTATATCAAATGACTGTAATGTACAGTATATTCCATATAAGAACATTCTGTAGTCAAAATAACATGCATACACAAAATACACAAAAAAACAAGTCACTTTAACCACCTACATTCTCAGTTTACCATTGCATATACATAGAGATCAGATTTAAGTGTTGAATTGTGCAGCTTTGGATGACAACAGACAGCTGTAATTTGTTTATCAAAAGTTTTTTCAGATATAAAGCACCTGGAACCTGGAACTATATGAATCTGGCTATATAGCACAGACTTACACACTCACTCACATTCAGCAGGTAGAAGTTCCTCCAGAAGGGGGAGCTACTGTAATCTTTGTTACCATATAATGGAGTGTAATTTGATGGAGTGTAAATTTTATTAAGAATTAAAGGGCTGATAAAATTGATATTGGTCAGTAGAAAATTGTGTAGATGCAATTTCTCTCTAAACTAGACAATACATTATGGTTTATTTATTATGGTACTCATTTCATAGAACTTATTATACAGTAAAAACTACTAACAGGGCTTCTTATACAGTAAAAACAACATAGAAGTAGAACATTATTAATATTAAAGTATTTTACTTACCTTGTACAGGTATAGTAACAGTCTGACCATTGTTAGCAGTAACAGTAGCAGTAGCCATCGTGACAACAGTCTGGCCTGCAGGTATAGTGCTGACCAGGGATGGCTGGCAGACCCTGACAGGTGCAGCAGAGTCAGAGGACGCCTCTGAGTCTACAAAAAGTCGTTTGCATACTGAGCTTGTTGGAGGAGAGCTGTAGCGATTATGAAGACTAGTCGAAGCCGGGGACACACCTGATGAAGAAACAGTATTGAAACACTCTGAACAAGAGCTTTAGTAAACCAGACGAAAATAAAATGAGCAGGACAGAAGTCCTGTATTAAAGTTTCTTATTCATTGTATATTACAGTTAACATTACCTTTTCCTGCTCCTGCAATTTTAGCACCGAGTTCATTAATTTTGTGGTTGTGAGGGCTGTCTGATCCATCCTCCAGGTACTGAGGCGGCATTACCTAACATATACAGACATTATTATTATTATATATTATAATTGGTTAGAATTTAATCTTGATTTAGACTTGGAGTACCTCATTTATAAATCTGATAAGTATAGTAAAAACTGCCTAAAACATGCAAGGTTTTAAAGTGATTATCAACTAAAATATAAAAAAAATAGTTCAATTGCAGCTGTAAAAGAACAAAAACAGGCAAAAATCTGATTGTTGTAAACACTATACCTTAATGCGCCAATTCATAATTTTAAATCAATGCTTTTTCAAATGTAACTGAGCTTTACCAATTTAGCATAGTGAGGAAAAGAACAGATTTAGTTGTTAATGGCAGATATTTCTATTTCTAAAATACATTTAGTGGTTACTAACTAGGCACAATGAATTTTATCTATACCTGTTGGTTGGACATGCAATTTATGGGGAAAGTTGGAATATCTAAGATGCTTGTAAAGGCTTGCAAGATGAGAAAGTGATCATTGTAATGACGTAACATCAGTACAGTGTGTGTGACTTTCTATATGGAAATACAGTTACTAAAATAATAAAAAAATAGAAAGATATAAAAACTAAATATCAAATTTAAAACAACAGAGTCTCTAATATTACCACATTACGCCAAAACTACAATAACATTGACAATACAAAGATATGAAACACAACAATTTACAAACATAAATAACTAATAACAAAATGTAACATTTCAAAAGTGAACATTTGAAAATGAAAGGACTGTCATTTGAAACAATATACTATATACTACAAATAATAATATTAAATATTTATATATACTGTATATATATATATATATATATATATAAAAAACACCCCAATTTTTCCAGTTTTTATTGAAATTTATGCAGTTTAATGTCTTATTGTACTCTGAAATGAAGACACAGAACAAAAAAACAACTGAAGTTAAAAAAATAAATCATGGAATTAATTTATAAACCAAAATGTATTATAAAAGTTTGATTCATTAAAGTAGATACCTTTGGCATATAAAACAGCTGAACACACTCGTGGCATTCTTTCTACAATGGAAATTAAATATTCTTTAGAAAGTTCTTCCCAACTCTGTTGCAGAAGTTCCCATAAATGTGTGGCACATGTAGGCTGCTTTGCTTTCACTCTTCTGTCCAGTTAATCCCAAACCAGCTCAATGGGGTTTAAATCTGTAGACTGTGCTGGCCACTCCATGTTTTCAAGCTTACCATCTTGTTCTTTTTTCCAAAGGTCCTGGCAAAGATTGGACTTATGTTTTGGGTCATTATCTTGCTGTAGGATGAACCCCTGACCAACTACGCGCATCCCAGAGGGTACTGCATGGTGCTGTAGAATGCTGTGGTAGCCGTTTTGGTTCAGGGTACCTCTCACTCCGTACAAGTCACCGACCCTGGATCCAGCAAAACAGCCCCAGACCATCACGCTTCCTCCTCCATGTTTGACAGTTGATGTCACACACTGAGGAACCATCCTTTCGCCTACTCTACGGCGTACATAAATCCTGCGTGATACACCAAAGATTTCAAATATTCAAAGATTTTGATTCATCAGTCCATAACACCTTCTTCCAGTCTTCAATAGTCTATTGGCGGTGTTTCATGGCCCAGGCAAGCCTCTTTTTCTTATTCTGACATCTTAGCAATGGCTTTCTTGCTGCAACTCAACCTGTCAAACCTGCAACTCGAAGTCCTCTCTTCACAGTTGAAACTGAGGCTTGCTTACTACGACCACTATTAAGCTGTGCTTGAAGCTGTTGAATGCCGCCTATCACACAAGCTGTTGACTCTCAGAAACTTGTCTTCTAATTCTGTTGTGGCTTTGGGTCTGCCAGACCTCTTCCTGTCAGAGTTTGCCCCAGTTTCTAAGTACCTTTTGATGGTGAAGGAAGCTGTACTCACTGACAACTTGATTTTCTATTTTTCTATAGAAAAGACCTATATTTTTAAGTGTTATGATGGTCTGTCTCTCTTCCATTGTTAATTGCATTTTTCTTGCCATTTTTATAGCAACACAATACTTTCTGCAGAAGAATACATGTTCAAATAATACTCACAAGGGGATGGTACCACAGTGTGTTCCAACACTACTTTTATGCAGACAAAGGGGGTTGTAAGCAATCAAGAAAAATTGGAAGACCCCTAGGAATTGGTAGCACCAACTTTAAAGGCTTGATCAACCTCCATTACTGCAGAACAGCTTTAAGTTGTTAACCCATTTTTTGTTCCCTGAAAAAGGCCATTTTGTATAATGCTGAAATGTACATTATTTTTCAGTTTAGGGTAACCACTTTTTTTAATCTCTGACAGTTCAGCACTTACCTTTATACCACTTCAAGCTATTCATTGGACTTGAACTGCTTGAGTTTCAATAAAAAAACTGCAAAAATTGGGGTGTTCTAAAACTTTTGACCGGTAGTGTATATAGTATAGTTGCAATCAAAATTATTCACCCCCATTGCAAATTAGGCGTATTAGCAAAATTTGAATATAAGATGTTTGCAATGAACCAAACAAACAAGAACAATTTAAATAGCTCAACACAACTAATATAACAAGGCATTTCTCCAATTTTAACACAAAATGCTACTTTTAATGCAGTCTCAGAATTATTCAGCCCTTTCATGACAATCATCTTTAGAACTCAATAGAGCACCCTTTCTCCATTATGACCTGCTGCAAATGTCATGCATAGCCAGACACCAGCTTCTGGCAGCATTTTCCAGAGGAGTTCTTCATGGACAATGGCCTCCACTTTGCTAATATTATTGCGTTTGCGTGCTGCAATCCCACCAAAGATTTTCTATGTGGTTCAAGTCGGGTGCCTGTTAAGGCCATTCTAAAATCTTTCAGGACTTCCTCTGAAACCAAGCCTTGGTGGCCTGTGAGGTATGCTTGGGATCACTGTCGTGTTGGAAGCTCCAGTGACACCCAAGCTTCAGCTTCCTCACAGAAGGCATGACATTTTCTCCTAGGATTTCCTGATACTTAATTAAATCATGCCCTCTGCATGCTTAAGTTTTCTTGTGCCATAGAAAGCAAAGCAGCCCCAGAGGATCACTGAGCCAATGCCATGCTTTGCTAGAGGCAGTGTTCTTTTTTTAGTGTATGTTTCATTCTTCCTTCTCCAGACATACTGTTGATACATAGGCCTTTTGCTTTATTGTTCCATAGAACATAATCCCAAAACCTCTGTGGCTTTTGGAGTATATTGTAGCCAACTTGTGCTTTTGGATGTTTGGGCATGTAGACCGTTAGCATTTAGGATGCTTACTATGGTAATCCAGGTATTGCAGTCAGTGTTCCTTTAACTTTGTGAACTATGCTTCCAAGTGTATCTCTAGAAACATGCAGTGCCTTTACTATCTTTTTGTATAATTGTCCCTGTTTGTGCAGTTTTTTTGACAATTCTCTTGACTTTATATTCTAACATGCAATCAAACATTACAGTCAACAAATTCTCAGCCAGTCCAGGTATTTGATGTATTTTTTCTTATTTGATGCAACTTATGAACACCTTGATTAATTGCATCAGATGTGCTTGAGACAACACCTGATTTGCAAATGTCTGCTCTGAGGGATTTTGTTCAGAGGGTTGAAAAATTCTGAGACTGCAGTAGTCATTAAAAGTAGCATTTAGTGTTGAATTTGGAGAAACCACTTGTTATATTAGTTGTGTTGAACTGTTTAAATTGTTCTTGTTTGGGCACTCAGGTGGCACAGCAGTAAAACACTCTAGCACACTAAATGTTTCAACTGATTGGACTGTTATTGCATTAAACACTAATAGGATACAGTCTTCAAGTCTTAATAATGTATGGGTTTTGGAACAGGTGTTGTGTCTCACCTCTTGGCAGTATGGAACATGATTCTTGGCCCCTTTGATGCTGTCCCAGATTGGGGAACTCTCTTTCCATGCCAGACTCTCCAGCACCTGCTCCTCCACATGGTTTAGATGCTTTACCACCTCTCTAACCAGACCCTCTTCCGCCCGAACCAGTACCTCAATCACCTGAGGTACAGAATGGAATAAAATAAAACATTGCTATGTCTATCAGTGCTTTCTGAGTATAAAATGCTTGAAGCTATATGAATGTTGCCATTGCATTGCAATATCCTGGGCTACTCTGCTACAAGTGACACAAGACAGAGGGCATTAGAAAAAGCTGATATATCTGTGCAGCCAACCATTGCAAAGCGATGACGGCATAGTGACATGACATAACAATGCATATACAGTGGGGGAAATAAGTATTTGATCCCCTGCTGATTTTGTAAGTTTACCCCCTTACAAAGACTTGAACAGTCTATAATTTTTATGGAAGGTTTATTTTAACAGAGAGAGACAGAATATCAACAAAAAAATCCAGAAAAAAAAACATTAAATAAAAGTTTTTAATTAATTTGTATTTAATTAAGGGAAATAAGTATTTGATCCCCTACCAACCAGCAAGAATTCTGACCCCCACAGACCAGTTATGTGCACAAAAGGCACACAAATTAGTCCTGTCCCTGTATAAAAGACTCCTGTCACAGAATCAGTTTCTTCCGTTCAAATCTCTCGACCACCATGGGCAAGACCAAAGAGCTATCAAAGGATGTCAGGGACAAGATTGTAGACCTGCACAAGGCTGGACTGGGCTACAAGACCATCAGCAAGAAGCTTGGTGAGAAAGAGACCACTGTTGGTGCGATAATTCGAAAATTGAAGAAATACAAGATCATAGTCAATCGCCCTCACTCTGGAGCTCCATGCAAGATCTCACCTGGTGGGGTAAGAATGATTCTGAGAAAGGTGAGGTCAGTCCAGAATTACATGGGAGGAGCTTGTCAATGATCTCAAGGGAGCTGGGAGCAGAGAAATGCTGGATATGACCCCAAGAACACCACCCCCACTGGGCATTTCTTTGCCTCCAAACACGGCGAGTGGAGTTGATGCCAAAGAGCTCAATTTTGGTCTCATCTGACCATATCACATTCTCCCAAGCTTTCTCTGAATCATTCAGGTGTTCATTGGCAAACTTCAGACGGGCCTGTACATGAGCCTTCTTGAGCAGAGGGACTTTGCGGGCACTGCAGGATCTCAATCCATTACGGCGAAGTGTGTTACTAATGGTTTTCTTGGTGACTGTGCTCCCAGCTCCCTTGAGATCATTGACAAGCTCCTCCCGTGTAATTCTGGACTGACCTCACCTTTCTCAGAATCATTCTTACCCCACCAGGTGAGATCTTGCATGGAGCTCCAGAGTGAGGGCGATTGACTGTGATCTTGTATTTCTTCCATTTTCGAATTATCGCACCAACAGTGGTCTCTTTCTCACCAAGCTTCTTGCTGATGGTCTTGTAGCCCATTCCAGCCTTGTGCAGGTCTACAATCTTGTCCCTGACGTCCTTTGATAGCTCTTTGGTCTTGCCCATGGTGGTCGAGAGATTTGAACGGAAGAAACTGATTCTGTGACAGGAGTCTTTTATACAGGGACAGGACTAATTTGTGTGCCTCATGGGCACATAACCGGTCTGTGGGGGTCAGAATTCTTGCTGGTTGGTAGGGGATCAAATACTTATTTCCCTTAATTAAATACAAATTAATTTATAACTTTTATTTAATGTTTTTTTTCTGGATTTTTTGTTGATATTCTGTCTCTCTCTGTTAAAATAAACCTTCCATAAAAATTATAGACTGCTCAAGTCTTTGTAAGGGGGTAAACTTACAAAATCAGCAGGGGATCAAATACTTATTTCCCCCACTGTATGCTTGCAGCACCAAATCTGCATGTGTATTGAATCTTACTGTTAGTTTGGTATTAACATACCTTGTAAAAGTGGTAAGGCGGAATGTCAAAAATCTGCAGGACCCGCTGGAATTCACCAGGTGGGTGGTAGGAGAACATTACAATTTCCAAACAGCAGGCTATCAGAGAACGGTGAAACATGTCTTGCTCTAGAATACACTGGAAAAGACATGATCATTCAGCGTGTGCTTTATACTGAATTTAAATGAGTCAAATGTAATATTAGGACACATACAAGATTCTTTATAAAGAACTTTAAACTTACAGAAAGGTCACTATCTCCAAGTCTTCTCTTCTCCTGATCAATGATGCCTTCCAGAGTTTTGTAGTAGAGTGCCTCAGCCAGGCAAAAGTATTTTACTGCAAGATCTGCAAATAATGTGCAGACAGGTACAAATATTTAAGTGTATTAGTGTCATATTACTGATCAAAATAGAACAGTAATTTCCACACACCAAATGCTACACAGTACAGCTCAAAATACAAAGCTATTTTTTTTATTACAGTAATTTGACCCATTTTCCTTCTAAATCCAACAACTACCTAATAAGCTACCAATATGCTTTAGATCTTTTGCCCATGCACTCACTGTGTAGCTTTCTGTAACTCTTTATTTTCCAAAACCGCTTTATCCTGGTGAGAGTTGTGGCTGGTCTTTTTTCACCGGAAAAAACTGGGCACAATTACGATTTGCAATAGTCTGCACAGGACACCTGTCCATCGCAGGGCTTTGGCCACCCCTCTAAGACTTAGCCAATGGTGTCTATGAAGATGCCTGGCTGTCAAGTAGCACTGAAATTTTATCCCAGCTCTCAGCGTTGGTGGGCTAGCATAGACTGTTGTGCCACCCTAGTGCTGGGCAACTTTTCTCTTAACATAAACTAATGTTTAAGGGAGATGGCAATGGATTTTTGAACTAGATTGTTAACAAAATATTGAAGGAAGCATGCAAAATGGAGAAGCAGCATAACGGTTCCAATTTTTATGAATAAGGATGATGTGCAGAGCTGCAGTTACTATAAAAGCATAAAGATGAAAAGTAAAAAAGCTATAAAAGCATAAAGCTGCATAAAAATCTGGGAAAGAGAAGTGGAAGAAATATAGTTTCATGCCAGCAAAGTGCACCACAGATGTGATGTTTGCTTTGAGAATGTTGATGGATAAGCATGGGGAAGGCCAAAAGGAGCAATAAGCAGGTCAATTAGTAACAGGTGATAAAAGGAGGATCCACCAGAGGCTCAGTCAAAGATGGGTCGTGGCTCACAACTTTGTGCCAAACGTCATGAGGGAAATGTCAATCAGTTGAAAAAGAACATTCCTCAATACAAATTTAGAAATAATTTAGGTCTTTCATCATCTACTGTACATAATATTGTGAAAAGATTCAGGAAATCTGGGGAGGTCTGTGTACAGCAAGACCAGAAACTTGTGTTAAATGTGCGTGACTTTTGAGGCCTCAGACGGCATTCAATGACAAAATGTCATGCTACTAAAATAGATTTGGGCTAGGCAAAACTGCTCTCTCTTTACACAGTCTACTGCTGCAACAAAATATGCAATCTGAATCTCTATTATACAAAGTCAAAGATTAACTCTACGCTCAAATACAAGGCAGTTTTCTGGGCCTGATATTATCTCAGATCTCAAACTGCTAAAATGTGTATCCTCAGTTCCCAAGTAATTAAATCCTATTAAATCCTATTTGTAACCAATAAGGTTACAAACTTTTTTGAGTGCATTGAGGTATGAAATTCTAAATTTGTTTATATGCACAAAATGCAATCAATTGGTCAGTGAAAACACTGGAAATCTTTTGCTTTTTACAAAATATCCATTTTTTCCAGGAATGGTGTTTATACAACAGACTTGATAAGATTTCCAACCTCTTGCAAGGCTTTTATTTTCATCCCCTTTAGTTTCGTAGGTCTTGAGAAAGGTTTCAGACATCTCCTTCAGTCTGTCAGCAATGGCCTCACTGGGGTTTCTTGCACAGGCCCTGTGTTTCAAAGTTAAGACATTTTATTTAAATCACAGTCTGCAAATATATGCATATCAAAAACATATAATTAGTGCTTTTTGTGTGCTTTTCTTTAATTTAAGATTTTAATTTAGGGTTTTAACATTGTTTTTTTTTTAAATAAATAAATGCCCCCTTAACCTGCACTATATGGCCAAAAATATGTGGGTACCTGTGCCCATTAGGCAAATAAAGTCAGGGCTTTGTGCAGGTTCCTCACTCCCTATCTTGTCGAACCATGTGTTTATGGACCTCTCTTCGTGCACAGCAGCACATTCATGCTAATATAGAGAAGAGCCTTTCTTAAACTGTTTTTACCAAATTGGAAGCATTTGCAGTTTAAATTGGAAGCAGGCTCAGTTCTAATAAGGCACACCTTTGACACTGAGCTGTTTAAAAATCCCAACAACACTGCTGCACCTGACGCACTCATACCAGTACAACACACACTAAAATGTTATAACCGTGTTAGTGTGATTGCAGTTCTGAAAATGGCCCACCACCCAAATTAAATCTATGTATCTATGATGTACATGTTTCTGACCAAGCTGTCAACTGAGTCCACAAGGGTGGCATGAGGGCCTGACGTACGCCAATGTCCTGTGCTCACAGCCAAGCACTGTGCAGCTCAAGAGGCATTTGCCATTGGTGCCCCGTTCTCTTCACAGATAAGAGCAGGTTCACACTGACCACATGTGACAGATGTGAAAGAGTCCGGAGACACCGTGGTAAATGTGAAATGTCTGTGATGGTCCGGGGAGGCATATCCTTGGAGGGTTACACAAACCTCCATGTGAATGCCAATGGTACCCAACAGACAGCTGTTAGGTACCATGATGAAATTCCCAGAGTCATTGTTAGGCCTTACACAGGTGCAGTGGGCCCTGGGTTCCTCCTGGTGGAGGACAATGCACAGCCTGGATATACCTGAATGCAGTGGGAGCAGCTAAAACACCTAAACTCAAATCATTTAAAGGGGTGTCCAAATATATTTGGCTATATAGCTCATCAATGTCTGATTTATTGCTATTTAGCTATAGCATTAATCACAGATATGTAAGCTAACATTTTAGACATGCTGTGGACATATTCTGTAATGTTGTGCAATTGTAAATGTTGATATGTATGGTCTGTATTACTTAAGCGTGTCTCTGAGTCTCTGGCTCGGTCCATGTTTGAGTCCTGCTAGGAGACTGTGCAGACGTGCAACACCTTGCATTGTTCTGGACACTGGAGTGCTGGTCCCACTCTCCTGTAAATACGCCCTGCCTGTCAGTGGAGTGGACACTTTCAGAGCAGATGCCTATGAAGTAAACATATACTGTAGGTGTCATTTCAGACTAAGTAATCACATCATTTACCTTAGATTGATACAAAGTTGAACATTTTTAGTTTATTACTGTCCAGAAGAACAACAATTGTGAGGGACACAGTGCCAAGTAAAGTAACTTATCAAGCGGCTTAAATACTGTACCGGCATCACTCTTTAAAATGTTCTCATCTTTTAATACATACACACTTACTCTCACTATTTTGATTAAAATATTTGATAACTAAGTACCAGCAAATTTTGAATATGAGATTAACAGCACAATCATTTCAGAAATGTGTTAACACATTTTGCCATTCGGTTAATGGCTATAATAAGTAGCAATAGAGTTGGGAATGCACTGACATCTAACACCCACAATATATACAAAATTGTAGACATGCTAATATTTCATTATTAATATCATATAATAATACTGCCTGGCAATAAGAAATAATACCAAATACAGTACTGACCACATTGTCTACACTGCATTCACTTCATTCATTCACTTGTTTTAATTATTAGTAACACTTAGTCAATTGGTCTAAAAGTCACACTATATGGCCAAGATTATGTGGACACGTTCCATTCCAAACTTTGCATTAATTGATTGCCGTCCCTCATTTGTGGCTACAACAGCCTTTACTCTTCTGGACAAGCATTCTGGACAAGCAATCAAGGGACAGTGGTAGTTCAGCGGTTAAGGTGCTGGACTAGTAATCAAAAGGTTGCCGGGTCAAGCCCCACCATTGCCAAGTTGCCACTGTTGGGCCCCTGAGCAAGACCCTTAACCCTCAATTGCTTGAATTGTATTCATTAATAATTGTCATTTTAGCTAAATGCCGAAAATGTAAAAGCATTTCATAAGATTTTGGGGCATGTCAGTAGGAAATGTGCCCTTTCGGTCATAAGAGCAAATATAGGGTCAGGCACCTTGGCCGAGAGGGTCGGGCTAGCAATTGAGGTTCTATTTCTTTTCAAAAGTGTTTAATAGGGTTGAGGTCAGGGCTCTGTGAAGGCCACTGGAGGTCTTCCATACCAAACTCTTCAAACTACTTTGCTTTGTGCATATAATTACAGGCATACTGGAACAGAAGAGGCCTTCCCCAAATTGTTGCCACAAAGCTGAATGCATATAATTAATTTTAAATTAGTAATTGTAACATAAAATAAACTGTTAGAAGTGGGTGTGGTTAAAACACCTAAACTTAATCATTACGAGGCGTGTCCACATACTTTGGGCCAAATGGTGTAAAGCTTGTTGCCATTTTAAAATCAGAAGTTAAATGCATCCTATAGAAAAGTCAATGTTTAAGGAAGGTAATGTACTTAAAATGACCTTCAAACTGGATTGCCTGGTATTTTGAAAACAAGCAGTGTTTGTGTGCACACATGAATGAATGACTTTATACTGCCTGTACTTACACTAAGAGATTTGTGCAGAATGTTGGCAGGACGATCCTTATTCTCCATTCCTTCACACAGACATGTTGCTGGGGTACCAATATCCTCTTTCATTGCCTCTTCCAAAAATATTCGCTCATCCAGAGCTCCTGATGACAGGATGTGCTCCTCGTATGCTCGGTATAGAGATGTCCTAGGATGGATTGATTTGAAAAAACATTCTCATGCATAAAATATTGGCAATTCATGTATATGTTCAGTTTTCATCAATAAGCTTAAAGTGAGCTTGCAGTCTTGTTTTATGCTTATCTATGAAGCATGCACCAGCAGTTAAAACAACTAATTTATTAGCTATGCTAGTTGTTTTATCTGCGCAATTCTACATACTTACAGACTGTCCCCAAAATGAGCAGGATCCAAAAATCCTGTAAGTGTCTCTTCTTTTCCTTTTAAAATCTGAAAGGCATAAATAATATACACTTGTAGGGGACATACAGTTTTGAGTTATGACTTTTCAATTATTTAATGACTGAAGCAAAGACCTTTTTGTCACAAGCAAAAAAAAAAAAACCTTTCACAGTTTAGGTCAAAGTATAAATAATGTAAATGATATTATTCATTTTGTGTTTTTAGAATATTCTATAACTTAAATTAACTTTGTAGCATGACCTCCTTATTTCTTGTTACTAATAAGAATATTGCTGGTGACTTTTCTGTGTTTATATAAACAAGGCTAGTTTGACTTATTAAAGGTATTTTGGTCTCTTGCCAGGTTTGGAAAGAAAACCCAAACTGGCACTGAAATGCTTAAAGAAAATCCATTAAAGCACACGACAATAACAAGCTAGCTTGTATTACTCATGTTTTAGCAGCTTCTAATTTATGGCAAACATACATTCTAAATACTCCCAATAAATATTTAAAACAACTTTGGACAATAATCAGAACAGTTGTTTTTGCACCACAAGTGTATACAGTTACATAATTACTATCTAACAAATCATTACTGGCTCAATATATAATGCACACGTCTTACAGCAGGATTTCTCACCTTGCGCTCGAACAGCTTCTTGATAAAGGGCTTCCAGAAGTGTTCCTTTACTCCTTTAGCCTCAAGTACAAGCCCATCGTGCAGTTCACAAAGCTGCTCTATAAAGCAGATCGGCCCTGCACCTGGCTTATAGTCCTTACTGCTAATACCTTCTGACAAACACACACAGACACACACTTTTTTTTTCAAAAAAAGAAATCAAGATCAAACTTTAATTTTGCAACAATCAAATTATCACGTTAATTGAGGCCCAGTACAAAACACTCACTCACTCACTTTTTTAACCATTAACCCAATCAAGGTCGGGGGGAAGGGGGGGGGGGGACCAGAGCACCCGGAGGACACAGGCACAGGGAGAACATGCAAACTCTGCACACCTATATTGCTGTGAGGCAGCAGTGCTATCCACTTAGCCACCGTGCCACCCCAGTACCAAACAATAAAATATAAATATTATTTATTGTGCATCACAAGTTTGTTTTTTTCCCCCAAGGGTTTATGAACAAATTTCAGATCGCGAACTTTAATTATTATAACAAATAAAATTTAACTTTGAGACAAGACAATCATTATAACAACTATAAAAGTCTTACTGGACAGGACACTATTAGGTTGCTGTTGTATTTGGATGACAAAATGAGAGAGTCATACTTGGTCCTTTACCTTTGAAGGAAGGGTTGAGCAGATCTTTGCGGCTGGAGCAGAGTAAAGCGTTGGAGTAAACCAGGTCAAGTGCACAGAGCAAAAGGTGATAGGAGTTTACCAGGTCATCACTGATCATGGGAAAGTTTCCTACAGACAGAAAAAAATGGATGTAAAGTGTATGGTATAGAAGCATACTTTAAAACTAGTTTTACCAACTGACCTTGGAAAACTTGGAATTTCGCCCATTGTATTACATTCAAACTTACGTAAACATTTTAATCTATGATTAAAAAACAATTTTAAGTGTATAAAGTACATGGCTGAATGAAAACTGTGCCAGCTTTGATAAATCAGACACACCTGTTAAAAAGATACATTTGCCACCCATGAAACATAAACAGCACTGATGATACCATGTTTCCAATAACGGTAGTATGATGATTACTTATACCAAGTTCACAACGTCCCTTTTAACCAGAGAGCAGAGCTAAACGTGCATTCCTGGACTCTATACCCATACAGACACGCTAGATTACAACTGGGAACCAGGCATTACCCAATTTAAACAATAAGCAGAACCAAGCTTTAAAACTACCATAGCGCACCTTGGACATTATGACAGACAGGAGCCTGATTCATTTGCACAACAGGAAAAGTCTGCAAAGTGTAGACTACATTGCAAGGTGGCATGGTGTAAATTTATTTCTTCCTGTTTAATGAACTTCTATGACTGAAGCACTGTGTACACCGGACAAGGCCCAGGCAATAATGGACATGGTCTTACCAATAAATAATGACAAATCTCCCTGTCAGGTATTTTGCTCTGGCAACACTCCACACAGTCAAGTCTGCTTACCGTCATTTATAGAGTATTATGAGATTATAATAACAGAGACATGCTAACCCACATTTTAACATAGAAACAAGAAAATGTTAATAACAAAAAACTATTTTAATATAATCTCTGTATATCGAGTGAAATAAAAGGTTAAACAAAGTACAACTTGACATTACATTGCAAAGTAAGAAGGACAACACTTATATCAGATTAGTTTTCTGGACTGTATAATCCTTATGTGCCTGTCTTATTAATATTCAATACTCTATGTGTACTTACAAAATCATCATCATAGTTCACAAAAAAACAAGCTGAACTGAGAAGTCTAGACCATTCCATACACATGAGAAAAGCAGAATGAAAGCAATTTATACTAGAGTGTAAAAAGAGGGAACTATAGTCTATCCCCACTGGTCTAGCAGATAGCATTGGCTACTCATATGCAGACAAGCCCTGACTTGTCATCTGCAGTGGTTGCTATGATAAGCAATGCATGATGCACATGCCCAAAAATGATTGTTTCAGCTAGTGTGCTTTCTTCCCCCTGCTGTTCTCACTGGGCACTCTTAAAAAGCCTGAGCCATACAGCTATCAAACCCTACTGTTCTGTAATGTCATATGGTTTGTCACATTTCATGCTGCCCTGTGCTTATGCATTAGCACATCCATGCATTCAAATGATTTTTCGAACTATTTTGATGACTGTAAGCCTGATACTGGACATTTTATCCTTTTAAAATTTCATGCACCACTTAACATCTTCACTGACATTTGCAAGTTCATTGGTTCAGGCAACCCTGTTTATAGTGCTTCTGTTTACAACAAGGATTACAGAATACATCTTTCATACTCTGACACTAACACAATACTCTCATAGTCTTTTTTTTTTTTACAGTGGTTAAGCAAACTGAGTTCGTAGAAAGGTTGTACAAAATCATTGCAATAGGTCAACAGAGAGTGCGGCTGCAGTCTCCTGGAGCTCCTAACTTAAACAAACAAGCCTACACAGGCCCCTAATAATGATTGGTAATCACATGACTAAGCATAAACACTTGCTCTGCAAATCCTGCACCATGGTGAATGTGTGTTAATTACTTACTAATCAAAAGACACTTATGCAAGAACGTAGGACTGACACGGGACTGACACGACCCCTTTTTTGAGCCAGGAGCAGATAAACGCAAAAGCCCGAATCATTCATTTATTTTCTTATCCGTTTATCCAGTTAGGGTCGCTGGGGGTTGCTGGAGCCTATCCCAGCTTTTCAATGGGCGCAAGTCACACGGTAACACCCTGGACGGGACGCCAGTCCATCGCAAGGCAGACACACATACACACACACATACACACACCCATTCACTTATAGGGCAATTCAGTGTCTCCAGTTAGCCTGACTGCATGTTTTTGGACTGTGGGAGGAAACCGGAGCTCCAGGAGGAAATCCACACGGACACGGGGAGAACATGCAAACTTCGCACAGAAAGGACCCGGAACGCCCCGCCTGGGGATCGAACCCAGGACCTTCCTGCTGTGAGGCGACAGTGCTACCCACCGAAGCCCAAATCACAACAGCTTAATTAGTATTAAAATATTTTTTAAATGACTCTTACAGTGTTTTAAAATGGACGTTTATCAGTTTAATCTTTTCTTAATTTAATGCTATGGCCGGGGGTTCAAAGGTCCACAGGTTTTATTCATTCATTTTTACTACATATTTGTAACATGGCTCATCTGCTGAATGAATTCGGCGGTAAGTTATATTTGGAGTGGTGTCCTTCCGAGTTGCCATTTTGGCCAGCAGAGGAGACACAGAGGCGAAGACTGATGTGTCAGTTACTCTTGACTGACAATCATTTATGCCTCATGAGCATTAATTCCCTCTAGGGCAAAATTGTTCTATGTATCAGGGTTTTTCAGCTCCCTTTTCTGGTGAACCTCCTTTTCTTTGAAACTGTGGTGCTGGGCTGCTTGGTCTGGTCTGATTTTTGGCTGGCATGCAATGCCAGCATGCCATACCTTTCTGGAAACTTACCCCAGTGTTGCAGCATTTTGGGTCCTACGATAGAACAGCCCAGGGAGAGCAGACTGCCCCAGAGGCTTTTCTGAAGTGGACCCCACAGGGTGCATCAGTTGGTGGGGTTGAGGTGACACTTTTGCATTGTTGGAACCAGCAGGTTCTGTAAGTTACCTATCTTTCCTTTTTTCTGAGAACTGAGTTGTCGCAGATGGCCAGAGCAGCATGCCACATTGTGCCAACAAATTCTCGGGTTCTGTGCTATCCCTGTTCTAACCATTTTCTTTAATGCAGGCTGTAAATGTGTTTCTATTACATTTACATTTACATTTTTGGGATTTAGCAGACGCTTTTATCCAAAGCGACTTACAGTACTTTGACAGTGTACTGTCTAAGCAATTGGAATTTAAGGGCCTTGCTCAAGGGCAGTGGCAACCTGGCAGTGGTGGGGCTTGAACAAGCGACCTTTTGATTACGAGTCCAGTACCTTAACCGCTAGGCTACAACTGCTTTGCTATTAAAATAGCCACCTCATTCATTTGTGCTTGTTACCCTTTTTTCTGTGGCTTCTTAGCCACAGTATTATTCTACCTTGTTTAAACATTTGCACTTGGGTTCTATTTCTATTCTTGCAGGTGTAGGGCTTCGACAATTCGCAATTCAGTACAGCTTTATCCTGTTCAGAATTATGGTGGGTACAGCACCACATGAAAACACTGAATGCAAGTCCATTTCAACAAACACTCACAAATTTACCTAAAATCTTCAAAATAGTGGAATACCTGGCTCCTTATTTTTTTTAAAAGCATACCAAATTAAAAAGTTTTTTTTTTTTTTTTTTTTTTTTTTTTTTGCCATGTCAGGTTCTTTACCTTTTGCATGCACAAACAGGACCCAGCAGAAGTGGAAGAGCTCAGCAACGGTGCAGGGGTGTCGCCTGAGGACACAGAAAACAAGTCAGCTCAGACCGAGTCTACCGATGGGCAAAAAGACAAAAAACGTACTGCATACAAGACAATGATCTAAAACATATGTCTACATTAACACTAAAATGATTTGCTGAACACAAAATCAAGCTTCTGCAAAAAAAAAAAAAAAAAAAAAAAAAAAAAAAAAAAAGAAAAGAGAAAGGAGTACACAAGAGAAGACATTGGAAGATCTGTAGAGATTCTGTAAAGAGGAATGCTCTCAAATTTCCTGCTCTGTATTCTCCAAGCATATAAGATGCTATAGGAGAAGATAAGTGCAGTGTTTTTGGCAAAGAGAGTTTTAACAAAGTATTAAATGCAGGAAAGCAAATAATCGTGGCACATGTGGTTTTGTTAAAATCATTAAAGGATTTTTTCCAGAATAAATTTACTTAGAAGTTTGATTTGTCTTTTTTTTTTTTTTTTTTACTTAAACTTATTCATGAAAAGGTGATTTTGTTGTTACCCTTTTTACTCAGCTTTACCAGGGGTGCCAATAATTGGGGGTGGGACTGTATATTTAAAAGTAATGGGATTAAGAAAGGTAATTAGCTACTACTGTATGAGCAACCTTTGACAATGTCAGTAACTGTTACATGTAAAGTAACTACACAATATATAATAATAATAATAATACATTTTATTTATATAGCGCTTTTCAAGATACTCAAAGACGCTTTACATAAGACAAATAATCAAAACAAATACGTACATACACCATACAAATCATAGTACAAAATCAAAATAGTACATCAACATCAAGAATAATTAAGATAAAAACAAAGAGAGCAGCATAAGACAGTTCATTAAAAATTAGCTAAATTATGAGAGAGAACAACAAATATAGAACAATTTCTTAAAATTAGACAGAAACAGGACAGATTTACATGCAATCAGGAAACTGAAAACTTTACAAGTTTTAGGATCTAGGACTTCACATTTCTGTCGTGATCTAAGTATAAAAACTATTAAAAAGAATAGCAAAAATAAAAGCATTTATTTTGTGTTGTTACAAGTTAAATGCCACTCTGAATAGATGAGTTTTGAGAAGTGACTTGAATTTGGACAGGTCAGGACAATCTCGTAGGTGTTTGGGGAGAGCATTCCATAAAGATGGAGCAGCTATGGAAAAGGCCCTGTCACCCCAGGTCCGGTGCTTGGTCCTAGAGGGTATGGACAGTAGGTTAGCCTCAGAAGAGCGAAGGCTACGGGAGGGAATGTGCTGATGGAGCAGGTCGGTGAGGTAGGATGGGGCCTGATTATGGAGAGCTTTGTGAGTGAATAGAAGAATTTTGAATTGAATGCGTTGAGCAACGGGAAGCCAATGAAGTTTTTGTAGAACAGGTGTAATATGATCACGGGAGCGAGTATGAGTAAGGAGGCGAGCAGCTGAATTCTGGATATACTGAAGTTTTTTTAGGATTTTGTTAGATGTACCATAAAGGATGCTATTGCAATAATCAATTCTGGATGTAATAAAAGCATGAATCAAGGTTTCGGCGGCAGAAAAGGAGAGTGATGGACGTAGACGTGCTATGTTTTTTAGATGAAAGAAAGCAGTTTTGGTGATGTGATTTACATGGCGGTCAAAAGAGAGGTTGCTATCAAAAATTACACCAAGATTTCGGATGTTAGAAGACGGAGACAAAGTGTCATTATCAATGGTAATTTGAAAATTTTTTGTGGTTTTTGCCAGGGTTGTAGGACCTACGATGATCATATCTGATTTTTCACAGTTTAATTTGAGGAAATTAGCTTTCATCCACAATTTCATTTCAGTGATGCAATTTGTCAGAGTGGAGTGAAGTTCAGTATTAATGGATTTGGAGGAGATGTAAAGCTGAATATCATCAGCATAGCAGTGGAAATGTAAACCATGCCGACGTATGATGTCACCAAGGGGGAGCATATAAAGAATAAACAAAAGGGGACCTAACACTGAGCCTTGGGGAACGCCTTGGGACAGTGGAGCAATGGCAGAACTACAATTGTTGATATTAACAAACTGTTGTCTGTTTATGAGATATGACCTTAACCACAAAAGGGCAGTACCAGTGATGTTGACAGAGGATTCAAGGCGGGACAGAAGAATGGAGTGATTAATGGTGTCAAAAGCTGCAGTAAGATCAAGGAGGACGAGAATATTAATTTGTCCAGAGTCTGAGGAAAGAAGAAGGTCATTTGTGACTTTGAGGAGGGCTGACTCAGTGCTGTGCTGGGGGCGGAAACCAGACTGAAATGATTCAAATAGATTATTGGAATTTAGGTGATCTTTGAGCTGTGAGGCAACAACACGTTCCAGTATTTTCGACAGAAATGGAAGATTGGAAATGGGCCGAAAGTTACTCATAATGTTAGAGTCAAGTCCAGGTTTTTTAAGTATGGGAGTAACAGCAGCCAATTTGAGTGATTGAGGGACTGAGCCAGAACTAAGAGAGGAATTGATTATCTCTGTGATAAGTGATGAGATAACTGGAAAACAACCCTTAACAAGTTTTGATGGAGCAGGATCCAAAACACAAGTGGAGCTTCGCATCCCTGTTAAGATCTCAGATAGGTCCAAAAGAGACACAGGTGAGAACTGAGACAGAGGCTGGGTAATAAATTGAGATGAGATAGGCGGAGAAACAGAGATATACAGGACTGAATACAGTACATATAGTAAACACTTATCTTAAGACTTACCTTTGTTTCCTGCCTCTGTGAGCTCTAGGGGGTTCCTCAGAGGGGGGTTTAAATATGTCTTTGAAAATAGGGACGTATTTCTTAAAAATGACAGATGTCACAGTAAAGTTCCTCTCCAGCTTTTCTGTACTCTGCCGGAATTCCTTTGGCAAGTTGGCCATATCCTGCCATTTCTTCATTTTGCTGAAAAACTCAATTAAGCTGTAAAAAAGGGAGTTCATACTTACTTGAATGTGTAGTATTACATTTACAACTTTATTCTTTTTAAAATCATTCTTATTGTTGTTTACTACATTGACTACTGTTCTTGGTTTTAAGAGGTGTCAAACAGATCAATATTTAACTGTACTGATGAAAAACAAATAACAGACAATTTAAATGTTCCTAGAGTCAGCAATCATGTCCTAAGATCCTAAATGAATCCCAAGAGAACAAACAGAAAAGAGCACAGATGGGCTATTGATTTTAATCCAGTTAACAACTGATGTTTAAAATGTGACGAACACTTACCAAAACATTTTTACCGTGTAAACGTCTATTAAATCATATTTGCATACTTCAGAAGTAGCCTTTATATAATATGGTATTAATACATTTTAATTATTATAGTATATTATTATTAATAATAAAAGTATAAGCATATGTGCATGTACATTTCTGCCTCTATTAATCCACTTTTTAGAATCTCTAATCTTAAAACTCAATGCATCACTACACTGTGACATACCACATGTAAATATATATTGGTTTGTGTGGTGGTAGGCACACCTCTGTTGTGTAGAGTGTAAAATCCGTGTGAGAGACACATAATTTCCTTCAGCTATGCCTTTACCCACAGTAGGCACTGACGTTCTGCAGGAAACATATAGGGCACATGCCAGCCAGTGTAGTTCACTGCCCTAATAAAGAGAAAGAGAAAGAAAAAGAAAACAAAAAAAAACCAGTAACAGATCAATGTAATAATAAATTACACAAGTTTCTAATATCCACAGGCATCAGAACCCTGACAAGTATATATACATCAAATTTCCAACTTGGTGCAGCATTTTATCACACTAGCCCACCACAACTGTAATATGGGTTTGAATCTCAGCGGTGCTATTGGACAGCCAGTTGTCTGCACAGACATGATTGGCTATGTCTGAGAAGGGAGAAGGGCCGAGGCAACCAGTATTTCCTGGTGGAACCAGACCTGCCATGACCCTCACCAGAATAAAACTGCCAACATATAAAGATGACCATATAGTTATATAAATAAGTATAAATAAGTTAATAAATATAAATAAGTTAATAAAATATACATATTATAATATGACATACTGTAGATAAAACTCCTTAAAATATATAATATAAAAAATATGTATATGTATAGAATGCATTTGAACATTATGTATAGAACATTATTAAGCATTATTATAGAACATTAGAACATTATATAGACAATTGAACATTATTAAAACATTTAAATGTTATGTAAAGACTATAAACTAATATATGCGATTAATATTTCAGCCTGCATTTACATTTTCGGCATTTAGCAGACACTTTTATCCAAAGCAACTTACAGTACTGTGACAGTACACAATCTGAGCAATTGAGGGTTAAGGGCCTTGCTCAAGGGCCAAACAGTGACAGCCTGGCAGTGGTGGGGCTTGAACCAGCAACCTTCTGGTTACTAGTCCAGTACCTTAACCACTAGGGTACAGCTGGCCTGTATTACTTATCTATAGTTTATTACTTATTTATTACTTTAAAACGTATCAACCTTACATACAATTGTGATATAATTATATCCAGTATATCTATCTGTCTATCTATATCTATACATATATGCATATACATACAGATGCATACATACCTGTCTACACACTGCTACACACGTTACATACGTTCATACATAGTGTGTGTGTGTGTATATACAGTATATATATATATATATATATATATACATACACATACACATATATATATATATATATATATATATATATATATACAGTCCCTGACAGAAGTTCTGTCGCTTATCCATGTTGTGGAAACAAAAGCTTATAACCTGACTTTAAATTCATTGGTTTTAGAAATAACTCATATGAAAGCTGAAACCCTCCCAAATGAGGTTTAATTTACGAAAATAAATTTGCTTCACTGCAGAAATATTGATCATTTAATGAACACAGAAAGGTCAGATTTTGGCAAGACAAAAGTTTTGTCGCCCACCGAAAGTAATGTGAAAATCAAACAAATAATTTACTTCAAATACAAAGATATGTTTCATAACATTGGTGAATGAAGTTGTGGTGCTATTATTAATATTTTGTGTGACTTCCATGAGCTTTAAGGACTGCATCCATGCGGTTCGACAATGATTCATACAATTTATTGATGAAGTCATCAGGAATAGCAAATAATGCAGTCTTACATGCCTCCCAGAGTTCATCAAGATTCTTTGGTTTTGTCTTCCAAGCTTCCTCTTTCATCCTACCCCAAACATGCTCAATGATGTTCATGTCTGGTGACTGGGCTGGCCAGTCCTGGAGCACCTTGATCTTCTTCGCCTTAAGGAACTTTGATGTAGAGATGGATGTATGAGATGGAGCACCATTCTGCTGCAAAATTTGACCCCTTTTATGATTGGGAATGTAAGAGGTAGCTAATACTTCTTGATATTTTAGGCTATTGATATTGCCTTCCACCTTGCAAATGTTTCACACACCCCCATACTGAATGTAACCCCAGACCATGATCTTTCCACCACCAAACTTAACAGTTTTCTGGTGAATCTTGGATCCATACGGGCTCCAGTAGGTCTCCTGCAGTATTTGCGGCGGCTGTGGTGTAATTCAACTGAAGATTCATCTGAGAAATCCACCTTCTGCCACTTTTCCAGCGTCCATCCGTTTAGCAGGCTGTGGGCCTTGGCAAATGCCACACGGTTTTTAAATTGCCTTTTGTTTAGTGCTGGCTTCTGGGCACTGATTTGACCATGGAGGCCATTTCGAGACAGAATCCTACAAACTGTTCTAGTTGACACAGGGACTTGAGGTGACCAGGCCTGGTGGAGCTCTGCTGCAGTGGAAGAGGGGCTGGCTTTGGATTTTCTAACCAACAAACGTTCCTCCTTAGCAGTTGTCTTGCGGGGTCTGCCTGACCTGGGCTTGTCAAAAACATCTCCAGTCTCTTCAAATCTTTTTTTAATTCTTTGTACTTGACGCTGAGACACATTAAAGGTGCCAGCCACCTCTGCAGTGGATCTGGTCTTCAGCCTCTTGATAATCAAGGCTTTGGTCGCAGGGTGGATTTTTGGCATGTTGTCAGAGGTGAAGTTGCAGTTCAAGTGAAGGTCTGGGGTTCTGGGGTTCTTTTTATACACACCCACTAATTAACCGATCAATTAGTGAGCACAGGTGAGGCTGTAAACTAGGATTGGGTGCATTATATGACAAGGCGACAAAACTTTTGTCTTGCCAAAATCTGACCTTTCTGTGTTCATTAAATGATCAATATTTCTGCAGTGAAGCAAATTTATTTTCGTAAATTAAACCTCATTTGGGGGGGTTTCAGCTTTCATATGAGTCATTTCTAAAACCAATGGATGAATTTAAAGTCAGGTTATAAGCTTTTGTTTCCACAACAGGGATAAGCGACAGAACTTCTGTCAGGGACTGTATATATATACATATATATATACATATATATATATATATATATATATATATACATACACATACATATATATATATATATATATATATATATATATATATATATATACATATATATATATATATATATATATATATATATATATACATATATACATATTACATATTACATACATTTATATAAACACACGCACACTGTACTGTGTGTTAAGGCTGGCAGTGTGTAGACAGAACAATACTCGGCTGAATATACCGGAGAGAGAAGCGCACAGGGCCCGGGGAGAGCAGCAGTATATAAGCTTACTCTCTTACCTCAAGAGTATAGTTTTTGCTGATATTCTCATAGCTCTTCCATGCCCCGTTACTCGCCTCCTCGTCCATGTTCAGAGCTCGACACAGGTCTTCAAACGCCGATCTTATTTTCGGCACAGCTTCTTCCTCCTCGCTCATGATTCAAACCGCACAGTATCCGCTATTCTTATAGTTTCTTACTATCTAATGCATGCGATCATCTGTAAAATATAATATTCTGTGGTAAAACCCGGCATTTGAATAGCTAAGTGCAGAATTACAGGCTAAACGAGTTATTTCAGTGCTGTACCGCAGACTGAAGCGACACTATTATACATTGTAGCCATTTAAATACCCTGTGAGTGACAGCTACGACTTTGCGTAGCAGATGTACGTCAGGTGCGCACAGCGAGTTCTTAAAGGCAGCGCATTTGCTCATTCTAGCGTAAGTTTATATAGGAATAGATATTCTGTACGTAGGCGCTTAACATGCGGAACTGATGTACCCGCCCACATTGCACAACCCCTAAATGTTGTTGTTGCCTTGACAGTCGGTTTTGCTCTGACAATGTAAACCTACCTTCCTGTTCACTTCACTGTACTACGCTGTATTACGGTCTATACCACAAACTAAATACTATTGTACATTTAAGGGATTTTAGAGATTGTTGACATAGGGATTTAAAAAAAGTAAAAAACGGTGTTCTAATTAAAATGAAAAATACAGATTTGTGCAATTTAAAAATGTAATATATGTATTTGTATTTAATTTCTAGCTTTTAAAACCTGGTAAAATTAATGTTAAACAGGAGAATTATTCATACGTATCAAAAATGTCATAACCACACATTACATATTAAATATTACATATTTAATATTAAGTTGCCAATGATAACTCAGTGGTTAAGGTACTGGACTAGTAAACAGAAGGTTGCCGGTTCAAGCCCCGCTACCACCAAGTTGCCACTGTTGGGTCCCTGAGCAAGGCCCTTAACCCTCAATTGCTCATCGTGTAAGTCGCTTTGGATAAAAGTGTCTGCTAAATGCTGAAAATGTAAATGTAAGTTGGGTCATTTTGTAAAATGCAGTAAAAAGAAGAATTTGTGATTAATTCTCTCAAATATTTATATCTGTCAAAAGTACAAAGAAAGGACTCCTAGTGATTTAATTTTTAAATCTCTAAGACATTATTACGTGTTTGTGTTCATCATTTATACATGTATTCCATTATAATATTATTCCAGTATGTATGTACCTCTAAGTATTTGCAAGGCTACATCTAAACAGGCTGTACTACGGAGCCCCTTAGGGGTCACTAAGGAAAAAAAATATGTGAAGACGAAATCCGTACCCTCAGTTTAGTAAACCGTACGCACGGATTAGTAAACCGTACCCTCAGTTTAGTAAACCGTACGCACGGATTAGTAAACCGTACCCTCAGTTTAGTAAACCGTACGCACGGATTAGTAAACCGTACCCTCGGTTTAGTAAACCGTACGCACGGATTGTCTGCGCTACAAGGTTTACTGTGCGCCCACACCCCGTTTTACGGTAATACAGTTGCGAAGCATTGAAGAGAATAAAGCATCTTTTTACAGCTGGGGTGATGGGATAGCAAACTTATTAAAAAGTCAAATCAAAATCTTATCAAATGCCACCCCACAATCATAAATAACACGAGTACTCATCTTGTGATTTGAGACTATTTTACCTTAGGAATTTAGAATAATAGGATTGCAAACCAACGTAAAGTGAAATGTACAGTATAAATGTCTGAGACTCATAAAGTCAGTAAGTAGAAGTAGAAGTATTCTTTAAGAGTCTGATGGGGCGATTTGATAATAATTTGATTTGCATTTTACTTTACGTTGGTTTGCAATCCTATTATTCTAAATTCCTAGGGTAAAATAGTCTCAAAATCACAAGATGAGTACTAGTGTTATTTATTGATTTATTTATTGTTTATTTATTGTTATTGATTTGACTTTTTAATAAGTTTGCTATCCCATCACCCCAGATTACTACAGTAAAGATGTATGAAATGTATTCCATTAATAAAAGAGTTAATGCTCTTAAAGAAAAAAGTGGAGTACTTTGATAATAATTTGATTTGCTTATTTTAGACCTTTCAAATTGGTCTGTAAGAATTCCACTTGTTTTAATGGAATTTTAAAATTATACATTTGCATAATTTTACCATGTTATGTGCTTTTGTTGCCTATATATATATATATATATATATATATATATATATATATAGTTGCGAAGCATTGAAGAGGATAAAGCATATTTTTGCAGCTTAACATACTATATATTAGATATAACAAACACACACACACACACACACACATATATATATATATATATATATATATATATGTGTGTGTGTGTGTGTGTGTGTGTGTGTTTATTATATCTAATATATTAAGCTGCAAAAAGATGCTTTATCCTCTTCAATGCTTCGCAACTGTATTACCGTAAAACGGGTTTTAGGCGCACAGTAAAACTTGTAGCGCAGTTAGCGTGACCGCGGACGGACTTTAAACTAAGAGTACAGTTTACAAATCCGTGCGTACGGTTTACTAAACCGAGGGTACGGATTACTAAACCGAGGGTACGGATTACTAAACCGAGGGTACGGTTTACTAAACTGAGGGTACGGTTTACTAATCCGTGCGTACGGTTTACTAAACTGAGGGTACGGTTTACTAATCCGTGCGTACGGTTTACTAAACTGAGGGTACGGTTTACTAATCCGTGCGTACGGTTTACTAAACTGAGGGTACGGTTTACTAATCCGTGCGTACGGTTTACTAAACTGAGGGTACGGTTTACTAATCCGTGCGTACGGTTTACTAATCCGTGCGTACGGTTTACTAAACTGAGGGTACGGATTTTGTCTTCATATATATTTTTTTCCTTAGTGACCCCTAAGGGGCTCCGTACTACGGAGCCCCTTAGGGGTCACTAAGGAAAAAAATATATATGAAGAGCGTAATCCGTACCCTCGGTTTAGTAATCCGTACCCTCGGTTTAGTAAACCGTACCCTCGGTTTAGTAATCCGTACGCACGGATTGTCTGCGCTACAAGTTTTACTGTGCGCCCACACCCCGTTTTACGGTAATACAGTTGCGAAGCATTGAAGAGAATAAAGCATCTTTTTACAGCTGGGGTGATGGGATAGCAAACTTATTAAAAAGTCAAATCAAAATCTTATCAAATGCCACCCCACAATCATAAATAACACGAGTACTTAGCTTGTGATTTGAGAGTGTTTTACCTTAGGAATTTAGAATAATAGGATTGCAAACTAACGTAAAGTGAAATGTACAGTATAAATGTCTGAGACTCATAAAGTCAGTAAGTAGAAGTAGGAGTATTCTTTAAGAGTCTGATGGGGTGATTTGATAATAATTTGATTTGCATTTTACTTTACGTTGGTTTGCAATCCTATTATTCTAAATTCCTAGGGTAAAATAGTCTCAAAATCACAAGATGAGTACTAGTGTTATTTATTGATTTATTTATTTATTGTTTATTTAGTGTTATTGATTTGACTTTTTAATAAGCTTGCTATCCCATCACCCCAGATTACTACAGTAAAGATGTCTGAAATGTATTCCATTAATAAAAGAGTTAATGCTCTTAAAGAAAAAAGTGGAGTGCTCTGATAATGATTTGATTTGCTTATTTTAGACCTTTCAAATTGGTCTGTAACAATTCCACTTGTTTTAATGGAATTTTAAAATTTTACATTTGAATAATTTTACCATGGTATGTCTTTTGTTGCCTCTATATATATATATATATATATATATATATATATATATATATATATATGTATATATATATACAGTGTATCACAAAAGTGAGTACACCCCTCACATTTCTGCAGATATTTAAGTATATCTTTTCATGGGACAACACTGACAAAATGACACTTTGACACAATGAAAAGTAGTCTGTGTGCAGCTTATATAACAGTGTAAATTTATTCTTCCCTCAAAATAACTCAATATACAGCCATTAATGTCTAAACCACCGGCAACAAAAGTGAGTACACCCCTAAGAGACTACACCCCTAAATGTCCAAATTGAGCATTTTCCCTCCAAAATGTCATGTGATTTGTTAGTGTTACTAGGTCTCAGGTGTGCATAGGGAGCAGGTGTGTTCAATTTAGTAGTACAGCTCTCACACACTCTCATACTGGTCACTGAAAGTTCCAACATGGCACCTCATGGCAAAGAACTCTCTGAGGATCTTAAAAGACGAATTGTTGCGCTACATGAAGATGGCCAAGGCTACAAGAAGATTGCCAACACCCTGAAACTGAGCTGCAGCACAGTGGCCAAGATCATCCAGCGTTTTAAAAGAGCAGGGTCCACTCAGAACAGACCTCGCGTTGGTCATCCAAAGAAGCTGAGTGCACGTGCTCAGCGTCACATCCAACTGCTGTCTTTGAAAGATAGGCGCAGGAGTGCTGTCAGCATTGCTGCAGAGATTGAAAAGGTGGGGGGTCAGCCTGTCAGTGCTCAGACCATACGCCGCACACTACATCAAATTGGTCTGCATGGCTGTCACCCCAGAAGGAAGCCTCTTCTGAAGTCTCTACACAAGAAAGCCCGCAAACAGTTTGCTGAAGACATGTCAACAAAGGACATGGATTACTGGAACCATGTCCTATGGTCTGATGAGACCAAGATTAATTTGTTTGGTTCAGATGGTCTCAAGCATGTGTGGCGGCAATCAGGTGAGGAGTACAAAGATAAGTGTGTCATGCCTACAGTCAAGCATGGTGGTGGGAATGCCATGGTCTGGGGCTGCATGAGTGCAGCAGGTGTTGGGGAGTTACATTTCATTGAGGGACACATGAACTCCAATATGTACTGTGAAATACTGAAGCAGAGCATGATCCCCTCCCTCCGGAAACTGGGTCGCAGGGCAGTGTTCCAGCATGATAATGACCCCAAACACACCTCTAAGACGACCACTGCTTTATTGAAGAGGCTGAGGGTAAAGGTGATGGACTGGCCAAGCATGTCACAGAAATGTGAGGGGTGTACTCACTTTTGTGATACACTGTATATATATATATTTATATACAGTGTATCACAAAAGTGAGTACACCCCTCACATTTCTGCAGATATTTAAGTATATCTTTTCATGGGACAACACTGACAAAATGACACTTTGACACAATGAAAAGTAGTCTTTGTGCAGCTTATATAACAGTGTAAATTTATTCTTCCCTCAAAATAACTCAATATACAGCCATTAATGTCTAAACCACTGGCAACAAAAGTGAGTACACCCCTTAGTGAAAGTTCCTGAAGTGTCAATATTTTGTGTGGCCACCATTATTTCCCAGAACTGCCTTAACTCTCCTGGGCATGGAGTTTACCAGAGCTTCACAGGTTGCCACTGGAATGCTTTTTCACTCCTCCATGACGACATCACGGAGCTGGTGGATATTCGAGACTTTGCGCTCCTCCACCTTCCGCTTGAGGATGCCCCAAAGATGTTCTATTGGGTTTAGGTCTGGAGACATGCTTGGCCAGTCCATCACCTTTACCCTCAGCCTCTTCAATAAAGCAGTGGTCGTCTTAGAGGTGTGTTTGGGGTCATTATCATGCTGGAACACTGCCCTGCGACCCAGTTTCCGGAGGGAGGGGATCATGCTCTGCTTCAGTATTTCACAGTACATATTGGAGTTCATGTGTCCCTCAATGAAATGTAACTCCCCAACACCTGCTGCACTCATGCAGCCCCAGACCATGGCATTCCCACCACCATGCTTGACTGTAGGCATGACACACTTATCTTTGTACTCCTCACCTGATTGCCGCCACACATGCTTGAGACCATCTGAACCAAACAAATTAATCTTGGTCTCATCAGACCATAGGACATGGTTCCAGTAATCCATGTCCTTTGTTGACATGTCTTCAGCAAACTGTTTGCGGGCTTTCTTGTGTAGAGACTTCAGAAGAGGCTTCCTTCTGGGGTGACAGCCATGCAGACCAATTTGATGTAGTGTGCGGCGTATGGTCTGAGCACTGACAGGCTGACCCCCCACCTTTTCAATCTCTGCAGCAATGCTGACAGCACTCCTGCGCCTAGCTTTCAAAGACAGCAGTTGGATGTGACGCTGAGCACGTGCACTCAGCTTCTTTGGACGACCAACGCAAGGTCTGTTCTGAGTGGAACCTGCTCTTTTAAAACGCTGGATGATCTTGGCCACTGTGCTGCAGCTCAGTTTCAGGGTGTTGGCAATCTTCTTGTAGCCTTGGCCATCTTCATGTAGCGCAACAATTCGTCTTTTAAGATCCTCAGAGAGTTCTTTGCCATGAGGTGCCATGTTGGAACTTTCAGTGACCAGTATGAGAGAGTGTGAGAGCTGTACTACTAAATTGAACACAACTGCTCCCTATGCACACCTGAGACCTAGTAACACTAACAAATCACATGACATTTTGGAGGGAAAATGACAAGCAGTGCTCAATTTGGACATTTAGGGGTGTAGTCTCTTAGGGGTGTACTCACTTTTGTTGCCGGTGGTTTAGACATTAATGGCTGTATATTGAGTTATTTTAAGGGAAGAATAAATTTACACTGTTATATAAGCTGCACACAGACTACTTTTCATTGTGTCAAAGTGTCATTTTGTCAGTGTTGTCCCATGAAAAGATATACTTAAATATCTGCAGAAATGTGAGGGGTGTACTCATTTTTGTGATACACTGTATATAGTTGCGAAGCATTGAAGAGGATAAAGCATCTTTTTGCAGCTTAATATACTATATATTAGATATAATAACACACACACACACACACACACATATATATATATATATATATACAGTATATGTGTGTGTGTGTGAGTGTGTGTGTGTTATTATATCTAATATATAGTATATTAAGCTGCAAAAAGATGCTTTATCCTCTTCAATGCTTCGCAACTATATATATACTGTATATATATATATATATATATATATAGAGGCAACAAAAGACATACCATGGTAAAATTATTCAAATGTAAAATTTTAAAATTCCATTAAAACAAGTGGAATTGTTACAGACCAATTTGAAAGGTCTAAAATAAGCAAATCTAATTATTATCAGAGCACTCCACTTTTTTCTTTAAGAGCATTAACTCTTTTATTAATGGAATACATTTCAGACATCTTTACTGTAGTAATCTGGGGTGATGGGATAGCAAACTTATTAAAAAAAAGTCAAATCAATAACAATAAATAAACAATAAATAAATAAATAAATAAATAACACTAGTACTTATCTTGTGATTTTGAGACTATTTTACCCTAGGAATTTAGAATAATAGGATTGCAAACCAACGTAAAGTGAAATGCAAATCAAATTATTATCAAATCACCCCATCAGACTCTTAAAGAATACTCCTACTTCTACTTACTGACTTTATGAGTCTCAGACATTTATACTGTACATTTCACTTTACGTTGGTTTGCAATCCTATTATTCTAAATTCCTACGGTAAAATAGTCTCAAATCACAAGATGAGTACTCGTGTTATTTATGATTGTGGGGTGGCATTTGATAAGATTTTGATTTGACTTTTTAATAAGTTTGCTATCCCATCACCCCAGCTGTAAAAAGATGCTTTATTCTCTTCAATGCTTCGCAACTGTATTACCGTAAAACGGGGTGTGGGCGCACAGTAAAACTTGTAGCGCAGACAATCCGTGCGTACGGATTACTAAACCGAGGGTACGGATTACTAAACCGAGGGTACGGATTACTAAACCGTGGGTACGGATTACTAAACCGAGGGTACGGATTACTAAACCGAGGGTACGGTTTACTAAACCGAGGGTACGGTTTACTAAACCGAGGGTACTGTTTACTAATCCGTGCGTACGGTTTACTAAACCGAGGGTACGGATTTCGTCTTCACATATTTTTTTTCCTTAGTGACCCCTAAGGGGCTCCGTAGTTATCGTCTCGTTTTTGTCATGAAAAAAAGGTTAGTTGACGATAACTATGTCAACGAAATTAACACTGGTCACTACAAACCATAACAAATCTCAGCTCTGAAGCTTAACAGTCTTAAAAAGTACATGAAGACATTTTGACTTTAGACATTTTACTTCATTAACATTTTTCCACAGTAAAAGGTTCACGTGTACAATCAGTAGAGTTTCATTTAAAAAAATAATAAGTGAGAAAAGGCGAAACAACCTCTAAGGTGATGTGTGTGCAGGGAACAAAGAAGCTATATAATAAACAAGCTGTGTAGGATAAACTTGAAATGTACATGGCTGTTTATGAGCTGGAATTCTATTCACTTGGGTTCTGAATGACGATTAGTAGATATTCTTTATCTGCAAGTAAAAAAAAACACAAAGAAAGTTTAAATGGACTGTACATCAGTATTCCCTGTGTAGTAGTATTGACCAAAGCAAAACATTTTATACAGGATATGTAAAGTCACTTACCTGGTGCAACCATAATTTCGTGTTTCTTAGATCTGACGCGTAGGAATGTAAGGTCATTCTGAGGATCGATGTCTCTGACTGTGCTCCTGGCTTTCATCGCAAGCTGATGTAGCAATCCTGCATACTGTACTGTGGTGGAATTGTCCAGTGTTGTTCTGATAGGAATACCTGGAATACACAGGCAAGGGAAAATGTTAAGATGATGACAGTAAATGTCATTTCAAGTAAGAAGCAACCGGTCACTTGCGTTAGAGGCGAAGATAAGTGTAGTTAGTACAAGTGGCGAGTAATTACTGCAGTAAATTAGAAATATGTACAGTTGGGAGAAAAAAAAGAAAAGTGGGAAATACATGGTCTTAATGTGAGTCTTCTAAACTAAACAACATAGAATATGCTTGAATTTTGGTTGCTGTTCTGTAAACAAAGCTAGAAAAAAATCTAATTCTTGCACTCATGTAGCTATACCTCTACCTTTAAATACAGGTAAAAAATAAAAAGTATATTTAAAAAAAAACAGTATGTTACCTTCAGCATTTACTACTATGGTCCCAATGACACCTTTGTGTGCCTGAATTCTCTTCAGTGTCTCTTCTACTTCAGCCTGGAAGACAGAAGCAGAGAAATCTAACATGAACACATTCTAATCCAATGAAGGGCATTGCAAGTACAAAATAACAAGCAAGCCCAGGTTGAATCCCAAATGGTTCATGCTACTGGTGGCAATTAAATCATCATAGGTGGTTAGTTTAACTAGATGAATCATTATATTATATTTTAATGATTATCTTGGGTTTAAATTCTGCCTATGTATAATCTGCCCTTAAGATTTTTTGTCTATTTTAATAATAGTGTTATTTTAATTAATAGTGTTTAAATAATAATAAATAAACAGATCACTGATATACACGGATGAGCCAAACATTTTGACCACCCCCCAAAATTATGCATAACAATTTTTGGCAATTTTGATTTTTTGGCAATTTAAAACTGTAAAAAGATGGCATTAGTATTTACAACTAATAGTTTGTCACTGCATTGAAAAATGAATGATGTATGATGAACAGCAAAACCAATGTGTTAAAGTACAGAAGCAATTCAGTAATAACTAGTGCACCTTTGCTAGCCTGACCTGGTTAAAAAAACAACTGCTGTTACATGTACAGTGTATCACAAAAGTGAGTACACCCCTCACATTTCTGCAGATATTTAAGTATATCTTTTCATGGGACAACACTGACAAAATGACACTTTGACACAATGAAAAGTAGTCTGTGTGCAGCTTATATAACAGTGTCAATTTATTCTTCCCTCAAAATAACTCAATATACAGCCATTAATGTCTAAACCACCGGCAACAAAAGTGAGTACACCCCTTAGTGAAAGTTCCTGAAGTGTCAATATTTTGTGTGGCCACCATTATTTCCCAGAACTGCCTTAACTCTCCTGGGCATGGAGTTAACCAGAGCTTCACAGGTTGCCACTGGAATGCTTTTCCACTCCTCCATGACGACATCACGGAGCTGGCGGATATTCGAGACTTTGCGCTCCTCCACCTTCCGCTTGAGGATGCCCCAAAGATGTTCTATTGGGTTTAGGTCTGGAGACATGCTTGGCCAGTCCATCACCTTTACCCTCAGCCTCTTCAATAAAGCAGTGGTCGTCTTAGAGGTGTGTTTGGGGTCATTATCATGCTGGAACACTGCCCTGCGACCCAGTTTCCGGAGGGAGGGGATCATGCTCTGCTTCAGTATTTCACAGTACATATTGGAGTTCATGTGTCCCTCAATGAAATGTAACTCCCCAACACCTGCTGCACTCATGCAGCCCCAGAGCATGGCATTCCCACCACCATGCTTGACTGTAGGCATGACACACTTATCTTTGTACTCCTCACCTGATTGCCGCCACACATGCTTGAGACCATCTGAACCAAACAAGTTAATCTTGGTCTCATCAGACCATAGGACATGGTTCCAGTTATCCATGTTCTTTGTTGACATGTCTTCAGCAAACTGTTTGCGGGCTTTCTTGTGTAGAGACTTCAGAAGAGGCTTCCTTCTGGGGCGACAGCCATGCAGACCAATTTGATGTAGTGTGCGGCGTATGGTCTGAGCACTGACAGGCTGACCCCCCACCTTTTCAATCTCTGCAGCAATGCTGACAGCACTCCTGCGCCTATCTTTCAAAGACAGCAGTTGGATGTGACGCTGAGCACGTGCACTCAGCTTCTTTGGACGACCAACGCGAGGTCTGTTCTGAGTGGACCCTGCTCTTTTAAAACGCTGGATGATCTTGGCCACTGTGCTGCAGCTCAGTTTCAGGGTGTTGGCAATCTTCTTGTAGCCTTGGCCATCTTCATGTAGCGCAACAATTCGTCTTTTAAGATCCTCAGAGAGTTCTTTGCCATGAGGTGCCATGTTGGAACTTTCAGTGACCAGTATGAGAGAGTGTGAGAGCTGTACTACTAAATTGAACACACCTGCTCCCTATGCACACCTGAGACCTAGTAACACTAACGAGTCACATGACATTTTGGAGGGAAAATGACAAGCAGTGCTCAATTTGGACATTTAGGGATGTAGTCTCTTAGGGGTGTACTCACTTTTGTTGCCGGTGGTTTAGACATTAATGGCTGTATATTGAGTTATTTTGAGGGAAGAATAAATTGACACTGTTATATAAGCTGCACACAGACTACTTTTCATTGTGTCAAAGTGTCATTTTGTCAGTGTTGTCCCATGAAAAGATATACTTAAATATCTGCAGAAATGTGAGGGGTGTACTCACTTTTGTGATACACTGTACACCGATTATGCATAACGTTACGCTCTTTGTTTCTACACTCACTGTCCATTTTATCAGCTCCACTTACCATATAGAAGCACTTTGTAGTTCTACAATTACTGACTGTAGTCCATCTGTTTCTCGACATGCTTTGTTAGCCTCCTTTCATGCTGTTCTTCAATGGTCAGGACCCCCACAGGACCACTACAGAGTAAGTATTATTTGGGTGGTGGATCATTCTCAGCACTGCAGTGACACTGACATGGTGGTTGTGTGTTAGTGTGTGTTGTGCTGGTATGAGTGGATAAAGACACAGCAATGCTGATGAGAGAATGATCCACCACCTAAATAATACCTGCCCTGTGGGGGTCCTGACCATTGAAAAACAGGATGAAAGCAGGCTGAAAAGGTATGTAGAGAAACAGATGGACTACAGTCAGTAATTGTAGAACTACAAAGTGCTTCTATATGGTAAGTGGAGCTAATAAAATGGACAGTGAGTGTAAAAACAAGGAGGTGGTTTTAATGTTATGGCTGATTGGTGTATGTTATAGGGCATTTTCTCCCTATGTTTTGTTAAAAAAAAAAAAAAAAGCTTACTGGAGGCAAAAAGGAAATTGGTGTGTTTTTATTATAACTCTGCAAATGAATTCTGAAAAAAAAAAAGAATTGTGTTCCCTTTTCCATTTTTAAGAAATAGCTTTTAGTGTAAGGACATCACTGATTACCATACATATGTTGTTTATATCTTAATTGCACCATAATGATACTAAAGACCAAATATATATTCAAATTTAAAAAAAATTCTGTCTACTTTCTGTTACTGTCTTCTGATCAGGGTTGCGGTGAAACTGAGCGCAGAACAAGAATGCACACTAAACAGGGCACCAGTACAACAGACTCGCCCACGTACTCACCCAAATACCTAGTGGCAATGCACAGCAGACACTCTACATACTGGTGTGGTGGTAGAAAACCCACTCTGATACGAGAAGAACATGCCAAACTCATCCATCAACCACATTGGTTCGTGATAAGGCTCATATTGAGTTCCACAAGACAGGAGCTGTGTGGCATCATCAAAATGATCTGCTGCGCCACCGTGCCACCCAAATGTTCAGGAATTACTGAGTTTATTTATTTATCTGTTAAATCCAACAGTCACTCGATCCAGAGGACTTACGCGTTGCTAAGGTACAAACAATAACATTAGAACCGACAGCTTAGATTTGAACTGGCAGCATATTTAACCCACTAAAAAGAAATTTAAATACTATAAATAGGCTGTAAGAAGAGAAATAAGAGCATTATTATTTTAAAGGAAAATCTATTTACCATGTTCCTATGAAAAACCTCTGTGTTGTTTCTCTGTTGTAAGTTTGCGTTGCTGTGTGGAAACGGAAACGTGAAGCCGTAACTAGTCAAAAGTACAAATCATTCAACTCTTCATTTTACCAAAAAATGCCAAAATATATTAAACGCTTAAAAAAACTATGAAACTCAAACAGTACGTTTAATATAAATGCACTGATTTACTGTAAGTATATTGTATATAAATACTTATTATTATACTGAATAGGTCTTTTATTTCGTTGCAGAAGCAGTGGCTGATTTTACACATTTCATGCTATGAACTAAATAAAGTTTATTGTTTTATAAACATTAATGTAAATTAAAAATAAAACCGTCCTTTATTGTACAGTATTATGTCTGTTATTGAGCCTGGTTAGGACTTTTATTTTGTTCCACTCGCGATTGCTGCTGCTTTCACTGAGTTCATGCAATGGTGCAGGTGGTATCAGAGTAAGACCAGTGCAAGTTGTGTTTAAGAGGCGTTCAATGAACTGGTTTGGATTTGGATTTAATGGTTTTGGACAGATAAACCCGCAGCTAGAAGATGGGACCATTACGGACAAAGTGGTAATTCCTGTAGTGCTGGACACATTGTGCCATTGTAAAAAAGCAGATCCCAGTGTAAACATTCAGACAGAAACACAGGGAGTAAAAGTTGGAGCTAGTTGGAGCAGAAGAGTTGTATTCCACACAAGTGGTGTGTTTTATCTCTCCTTATTTACAGTGTTGTGAAAAAGCAAATAACCTCTTTCTAATTGCCTGTTATTTCATATTCATGTTTTCATATCACCATGTTTACCACCTTCAACAGCTAAACACATTCTGAATTTTGAATATTCTTTAATACCCTGACACGTCTTGTCTAACATATCTTAATGGATTATGTGGTGTGCACAGGAGCACAGTTATGACCTTTACCAAACTGTTGCCACAAGTGTTTTTTTTGTGGATTAGGTGGCGTGTCCTCATACTTTTGGTCAGATAGTGTCTTAATAAAGATGCCGTCTTGGTGTAATCGCAGTTATTTGAATGGCCCACCATCCAAACATGATCTGGTTAGTGGGGGTCCTATGGGGGGTACAGTGGGGTGGAAAAGCATACCGAGCAACAGCTAGACTACAGTCTGTAATTGTACTGTGTTCTGGAAGTATTTGTCCCTTCCCAATTTTATTTTTTTATTTTTGCATATTTGTTACACTTATATGTTTCAGATTAACATTTTGTTACATTTACATTTTCGTCATTTAGCAGATGTTTTCATCCAAAGCGACTTACAGTACTGTGACAGTATATTGTCTAAGCAATTGAGGGTTAAGGGCCTGTGGCAACCTGGCAGTGGTGGGGGCTTGAACCAGTGATCTTTTGATTACTAGTCCAGTATCTTAACCACTAGGCCACAACTTATCACACTGCTTTTAAATTAGACAAAGTAAACCCAAGTAAACAAATTGGTTTTATTATTTTAATTTATTATGTCAAAATATATAAAAAAGATCACATTATATGCCACCAATACATATGTTTTTTTAAAATAAATGTTTAATTGTTAATGTGTAAAATTGTAGGTGAAGGACGTGTGTGCCTGTCAGGCTTTGTGAACAATTCTGTAAATTCTGAAGAATACCACGTCCTTGTTCCGGAGAGTAAAGGATGTGAGGACGTGCTTATCAGTGAGAGGTATTTAACCCTCAAATTTGCCCACAAAGTTGAGTGCTGGAGTCTGAAGAAAAATGAAAGAACACTTGCTTGGACTGGAACTCTGGATGCCACTGAAAACTTAGGTAAGGCAGACTGTTATGTCCCAAGTTTCCAGAAAATGTGTTAGTATTTATTTATTGATATTTATCATTAATGGTATCTAGTAAAAAAAGCTGCATCCCAATTTTACTGTACATGATACATTCACATTAATATTTCCCATAGTATAATATTGAGTGCATGAGTTATTACCCTTAAAAGCTTCTGAGAAGGACTTGAAGACTTGATGGTGTAAGCTCACCAAATACTACTTGTAAGAACGTAGATGAGCAACAGCCAATAACAACAAGCAAAATAACTGGAAATGGACTAAATGGCACGTTAAATAAGTACAAAGCCAATGGTGGTGATATTATTTTGAACATGCTATTTACAGCAGTGGACAGTAGTTGCTTTAGCATGATACAATAACATGAACCAATTAAATCCACCCTTGTGGACCTCAGAAAAAAATGATGTGATACAGTTTTTACACACTATGATTTTAGAACACACGAGTGATTGTGGTTTTCAATTTTTTATAGGAGAAATTGTACGATTGCCTATGGTGGCAGGGGGCTACATAGCATTCAAGCCTCCATTTTTTCGGCCACTTTCTCCACATCTGAAGGCAGTGAACCTGGCACTGGGTACAGAGCATGCTGTACTGCTAACAGCCACTGGAACTGTCTACACCTGGGGATCTGGCAGGTAAGAGCCAATGTTCTGCAAAATCTAAAATTGATTATGAGTTTCTTGGGTTATGGTAGCATGTACATATGTTATTACTATTATCCATGTTCACTTTCTTAACTGCTTATCCAATAAGGGTCACGGGGGTTGCTGGAGCCTATCCCAGCTTTTCAATAGGCACAAGGCACACAGTAACACCCTGGACGGGGTGCCAGTCCATCGCAGGGCAGACACACATACACACACCCATTTACCTATAGGGCAATTCAGTGTCTTCAATTAACCTGACTGCATGTTTTTGGACTGTGGGAGGAAACCGGAGCTCCTGGAGGAAACCCACGCGGACATTGGGAGAACATGCAAACTCTGCACAGAAAGCACCCGGACCGTCCTGCCTGGGGATAAAACCCAGGACCTTCTTGCTGTGAGGCGACAGTGTTACCCACCGAGCCACCGTGCCGCCTTATATTATACAGTGGATATAAAAAAGTCTACACACCCTGGTTAAAATGTAAAGCATTCTTTAGCTGTGGAAAGGCGCAATATAAATTAAACTATATTATTATTATTATCATTATTAGCGTTCAGATGGCGTTCAGAATTATGCTAGCCCACTACTGCTGGGATCCACAGTTTGAATTCCCAGTGGTGCTATCGGTCGGTCATCTACAGTACATACAGACATGACTGGCTATGTCTGAGGTGGTTGAGTGAGTAAGGCCAAGCAATAGATTGATGTCCTGGCTGGAGTGTGTTAACTGCATTTCACCGAGTGTTTTCACGGTACAACATGAACAAATTAAAATAAATTTAAAAAAATATATATATATATTAATACAAATATAAATATTAATTTTATTATTCCTGTGCTGTCTTTAGTAATACATTATTGCTTTAAAGGTAGAATATTAATTTACACTGTATAGATTAATGAACATGTTGACTGACTTGCCATGTTTTTGACAGTCATGGTCAGCTGGGTCATGGGAACCTGGTTTCAGAGGATGAGCCACAAGCTGTAGAGGCACTGTGGGGTGTTCCAGTAAAATCTGTCACTGCAGGAGGCTGGCACTCTGCATCCATCAGTGGTAAGAATGAAATGTCACCATTTCAAACCTCAAGTCAGCATTCAGATGGTCCCAAACTGAAACTCTTACTTCAGTAACACGTGTCCTATATCGACTTGATCTTGATTTTTTGCACAGCTGGTGGAGATCTGTATGTATGGGGATGGAATGAGAGTGGCCAGATTGGCCTACCATCTAAAGGTTTCAGGGAGGACTTTCAAAAAAGACATAGCACTGGTGAGTCAAGCCTAGAAATCTGTAGACATTCTTTTAGGTTTCTTTCACTGCATGTTCTCAGTTCATTTCTTTTCATTCCTTCATTTTAACTTGGTTCCTTCCATGATAAAGGGGTGTAGACACTAACAATTGTGTTAAACGATACCTCCTTACTCACTGAAGCATTCACTTTAAAAAGAAATCAATTATTAATGACTTGTATCTCCTGACACTGTGTCTAACAATTTTGAACATACATAATATGGCATAATTATACACCAATTATACGAACATTTTAATACACTATAGCCAGTACAAGATAGACTAGGCGCTGTGTTATTTCACCAGATTATTGTTAGTGGATTCTGTATATTATTTATAAATATTACGTTTTAGGAATATGGAATATTTACTGAAAGAATTATTTTAAGCAAATAAAAGAAAATATTGTAACATTTTGGCCCATGGTAAGTAAAGAAGCACATTTGTAAATGAATAAAATGAATTAGAAAAAACAATTTTGACCCAAGAGCGCCTCCTTTGGGTTATTTTGTACTTTTTGTATGACGTTTTTGTATAAATACTGAGTTTATTAAACGCGATATTATTACTGCAGCTTTAAAATATTAAGAGATATGCTCATTTGTTCTTAATAACGTTACTCTTTTTTAGGTTTTCAACAGACTACATTGCAAATGCTGCTACATAAATGCTAGCGGTACCCTAAGCATTAATAGGAAACACCCACAGGATTTAATTTTAAAACCTTGTTATATGAATTTTAAATGTCATATAATTCCTTAGTTTGACAGTCAGTTTTACTTTTGCTTCGTAAAACAATGCAATGCACATTTTAAGTAAAAAGATAAAAATCACATTGTCTTAAACATTGTTTATTACAGAGTCAAAAGCTGGGAAGCTAAAATGCATGTTGTGGATTGAATCTGAATCAAAGCATTTCTGGCTAATAGTAAATCTATCAAATATATATCTTTTAGACTTTATGTCTTTCAGTCATACTATAAAGTATATATTTAGATGGCAAGCATATCTTACAATAATTATATGGTTTTTATATCTGCACTCATCCAAAGTAAACTTGAAGTACTGTATGTGCAAGGTATGTGGCTTCTAAAAAAGTCATACATTTGATGAACTTTGTGCAATACCTGTTAACTTTCATTATTTTTTGTACATTTTATATTTATTTATATTTCTTACATTTCAATTTTTTTTAATATATGTATAAACACTTTTCTATATCTCTTTAAGTTGCTGTAATGATGCAAATTTCCCCCTGTGGGATAATAAAAGGGTTTCTTATCTTATTAACTAAAAATAAAAATACATACCTCTACTTGTCTTGGGAGAAGCTGAAGAAGTCCATAATTTTCTACAATTTGGATATTTGCATGGAAATCACATTTTCATTAATATGGATCCTTAAATATGGTTTGTCAAGGTTGGATCAAGAGTCACAAAAGTGTCAGTTATTAAAAAGCACTTTCCCTTTCTGTTGTGTATATTTTGGCACAGGGAAAGACGAAATGACAACCAACAAAGCAGAAGATATAAATGATGTGTTCATTTCAATTCAAGCTTTGCCTGCCCTACTTGACGTTTCAGAAAGCGCTGAAATCATCAAGGTCAGCTGTGGATCCCGCCATACAACTGCCATCACAAGTAAGATATGTTACCGCATTTTTCTTCTATAGTACTACATTAACAGTTCAAATTATTCAAAATGTTCTCATTTCTTTGTAGGCACGGGAGACCTGTATACATGGGGATGGGGTAAAACATTTTACTTTCTGGTTTGTCAGCTAATATATCTAGCAAGTTATATTCTGTGTCAGATCAACTCTGATTTTATTTCTGTTAAAGGTCAGTATGGTCAGCTGGGTCATGGTTCAGAATGCAGTTCAGACGAACCGAAAGTTGTGGAGTACTTCATAAGCAGTGGATTAAGGGTGGAAGATGTTGTTTGTGGTCTGTGGAACACATTTGTGTCAGCTGTTCCAAGAAACTATGTCTCATCTCCTTAACATACAGGATCTCTTGCATAAGGATTCCCAAGTTATGTTATGAACAGCAATAACGACAACAACAATAATTCAGTAAAAAGATACATTTATCAATTATATGTCAAAACTGTTAAGTTAGAAATGAGAGTTGTACATAGAATGTAAAAATGTGTTCATTTATAAAAGCAGTAGAAATACTGATGTAAAATTAGAACAACAATTAAAATGTTTTATTAATACAATCAGTAAAAGAGCAAAGTGCAGGTTTAATTGAAAACACACTGGACATCAGATATTGTGCAGATCTTCCTAATCTTTACAGCACAATCTTGAATGAGCTGGAAAATAACAATTATTTATTGGTTATGAAATGTCAGCACACATAAATGAACCAATTAATTATAGCAGTTTCTTTGTAAGGTTTCTTACCTTATGAAATCTGGAGACCTGGAGATAACATGCTGAAATTCTGAGAGGTTTACAGTTCCATCTTTATCAATGTCGGATTCCTCAAGAATCTGTAGAATTGAACATTGTGCTCAGTTATAAAAAAAAAAGTTTAAAATGAAGGACTTGAATGTTTTGTGTGTGCATGCAGTGTGTTTACATTGCTTATGAGCTGTCTCATTTCTTCAGGGGTGAGTCTCGTGTCCGCTGTATCCCCAGTCAGACAGTTCACCAATTTCTCAAGATCCGTAGCATCAAGTGTGCCATCATCATCAAAGTCTAGAGAACAGTATTATTTCATTAGTTCTTAAATCTCTTTCAAACAACTCAATTCTTGTCGTAAGACCCTGATTTAAATGAATTTGGAGTTCCACAATGCTTTTGGGAGGATGATGTTTTGTGGATAAGAGAGACTGCACACCAACACTTAATCATTATGCCAGCTATAAAGAACCATGGAGACTGATTAATCTTAGGTTAATGAACTGTGTTAATCGTTATCTCTGTGTTCATTTTTATTTCATTTTTATCAACTGCTTTATTCTTAAGGGTTGCGTCATTTCCGCTTCCAAAGGAATCACTAGACACAAGGCAGAAATTCCCTGGATGACACATCAATCCATCACAGGGATGGCCAGTCATGTCAGTGTATATCCTGGGCTGGCTGCTGAGATCCGGGTTCGAATCAGTGGGCTAACATAATAGACCAATCGCCTGTTGTAATTTTTTACTTCATTGATAAACAAAAAAGTAAAGACATCTAAATAATTCTGAAAGGCTCTGAAACATTTTAACTGCATTAGAAACTACATTGTTAGTTTACATATGCAAGTAAAGGGTATATAAAACGGTGACATTAGAAACTTACCTTTGTTACTAAGTTGTGTCTTAATCAAGACTTACCGAAAATTCTAAAAGCATAGTGAGACTTAATTTCCAGTGTTGCTGAATCACTGAAGGCACTAAGTAGATCCAAAAAGTCTTCGAAGCTCAAGCTCCCATCCTTCACATCCGAGGTGGAGAATACATTACAGATCCTTTTTCGAAAGGGATTGGACTAAATTGTAGACAGACAATAAACAGCATAGAATTACTGACATATGGCATGTGTCCTTTAATATAAACAACAGTGATACTATTATATGTATATGATATATGTTTTGCAATTCTAAAAAAATTTCAATTTTAAATTTACATCTTGAAAAAATATATTTTCTGCCCATTGTTTAGGCCACCTGTACTATGATGACTTAAACAGTACTATAAATAAACTTAAAATGTCTTTTAACTTTATACAAAATTAACAGAAAGAGGTATTTGGTATTTAGAGACAAAAATGTTTAACATTAGTACTTGGATGATGTTGGCAGACATCTAAAGTAAAAAAAAAAATCTTAGCAGCATTGTGGTTTAATTTTGGCTTACTGCTTTCTCCAAATGGTCTTTAATTTACCATGATCAAATTACAGAGTTCTGTTCTTGTTCTGTGCGACAAATACATTCCGCTAAATGTGTTCTGTTCTGGGTATTTAAGCAACAATGATTGTGAGAAGTTCATTTGCTTATATTTCACTGTGTAACTTATAAGTTGTTCCTGCTGCGTTCACTCTTTTGTTAGTCTATGTTAGTATGTATTAGTATATATTTATTAGTAGTATATTTTAGACATATTTACACATACACACACAAGTCTCAGCATTAGAACCACAACCCAAAAATGTTCATAGCACTGCCTATTTGCTAAGAAGTATGCATTTTACAGTCAGGGATTATCAAATGTTTGGCTGTTTGTAGTACCCAAGTAACATATGACCAGCATAAAGACCTGAGTAAACTTAATATGGTTAAAATTGTTATGGCCAGATGACTGGGTCGAAGTATCCTTAAAACAGCAAGCGGTGCTCACAAACAGCCATGGTCCATACCCACTGATAGTGATCTAAGGGAGAGCTAAGCTCAAAACCACTGAAAGGTTTACAAAGACTGATTAATACCAGACGACATGGAGGTTATTGTGTCTCAAATTGCAGATATTTTTAATATTGGTGATGGAGGGAATGAGTCACAACATACAGTGCCATGGTTGTGCCAACCTTCTTATTTGAAAATGATATAGTATTAGTTAATATTTATAAGTATTAATGAATTATTATGCAAATTATTATGCGATTTTATTACCTTGAGTTCAGGCAATGTTAGAATTTTGCTCATGGGAATCCGAGAATCAAGATCCTGTCTGTCATTTCTTTCCTGGAGTTCAGTGAATCGTTTATGTGCCCTAGCGAACATATAAAACACACTGTAAATACTGATGTGATGGGTTGAGTAATAAATTATGCTAACATTAGCCCTGTAATACACAAAGTGACACAAACAAAACCTAGTTATTGGAGGTACATTTCTGATGTAAATGTTGAAATCACTTAAATTACAGGTATAAATGCCCTAATTTAAATGTTCACGATGTTCAAATTATCACAGGGACTTTAATATTATTATTAGCCATAACAATAAACTGATGAAACAAACAATATTGATATTGTGAAAGGAGCTATATACTGTAGATAAAGCTTGCATTCATCACTGTTTGAGCTGCCTTATGGTTGCCTTAGTAAATAGTGTGGCCTATCTCTGCTTGTCCTTTTGTGGTGCTTCATAAAGTTTTACCAGCGCAGTGGACAGACCTTATATGTCACTATGCTGCTGTAAGCACACAGCTGTATTAAGCATACAGCTGTATAAATTACAGCTTCCAAAGGTCTCTGGACTTTGTGTTCTGTCAGTATAGACATACATCATCTTTTAGGCAGATTTCCAGTTGCTTTAAATGTCTTTACATTTTACAGTTTACATTTTCAGCATTTAGCAGATGTTCTCATACAGAGCGACTTACAAAAGTGCTGCAGGGTGGCACGGTGGCTAAGTGGGTAGCACTGTTGCCTCACAGCAACAAGGTCCTGGGTTCGATCCCCAGGGCGGTCGAGGTCCTTTCTGTGTGGAGTTTGCATGTTCTCCCCGTGTCTGCATGGGTTTACACCGGGTGCTCCGGTTTCCCCCCACAGTCCAAAGACATGCAAGTGAGGTGAATTGGAGACACCAAATTGTCCATGACTGTGTTTGATATATTATATATATATATATATATATATATATATATATATATATATATATATATATATATATATATATATATATATATATATATATATATATATATATAAAACACTTTTAGATCTTTTTCTTTCAATGACTGTACTTACATTAAGTGAGTGAAATATAAAAAGGATAAATGATAAACAATGTTTTTTATCCAGAATTGCAAAGAACATTAACATTTAAATCATTAAACAGAAGTGCTTTACAGTCTGCTCAACCCTGTTAAAACAAATGTAGGTGGAAGAACTTTTTTCATACAGATGCCAAGAATTACCAAATAAAATGAAAAAGCATGATTAAAAATCTGAACAACTGACATCGCATCCTGTAAGAACACAAAGCAGTATTGGTGTATTAGGCAGATTTACTGTTTTACTTACAGCAATATTTCTTGCTTCGTTAGGAAAGTAAGTTCCTAAAAACAAACAGCAAGAAAGTTAAACGTTATTAAGTTATATAAGATTACTCTTTAATGTCGACCAGATTAATAACATCTTATATGATTCATCAGCGAAAGTAAAACTGCTCATAAACAAGTAGCTATTGGGTTTAAAAGCTAACGGAACACAAAAGCAAAGTAACGTAATTAGTGCTGAATGGAAACATTAGAGCGATGGCTATCGATGCTAATAGCAATGCTAAGCTAGCTATAATAGTTGATTGATTATTTAGCTTTACCTGATATTCCGATAATCGATCCTTCGGTAGTTTACTGGCAGTTGCACCCATTTCAGTAAATGTAAGTAGGTAGTTTCCAGAAAACAGTAGTAATGGTTAGTAAACGGCAGCTATTTTACTAAAGCTAAACAACTTTATTCATAACAAACTCCACTTTCCCGTCCCTTCTACTTCCTCATGTGTGTGAGTTTCTATAGAAACATTTGCACGGAGGAGCAAAGTTCAGGAAGTAAACACATGTCATTTCTTTAGAATTACAATAGGTGGCGATTATTTCCTAAATAATATCCGAGTCCAAACTGAGTGATTTAGTATGAGGTATAATTGCTAAATTAAAATGCAACCAGGCTGTACGTTGACTCGGTGGGTAGCACTGTTGCTGCCTCACAGCAAGATCTTTTGTTCGATTTTGTTCTGTGTGGAGTTTGCATGTTCTCCCTGTGTCTGTGTGGGTTTCCTCTGGTTGCTCTGGTTGCTCTGGTTTCCTCCACAATCCAATGAAATGTTTAATTTAAGATTCTATTTAATAGGAGATACTAAAGTCCCCCTAGGTGTGTGTGGGTCATGTCCATGAAATGTTGTATTGTGTATGCGTGTATGTATGTATGTATGTGTGTGTGTGTGTTTGCCTTGTGATGGACTGGAGACCTGTTCCAGTAAATCGTACCCACTATTACCCTAAATAGGATAAAGTGATGGTAAACAGACAATGATGTTGAAATGCAATCAAATGTGAAATGCAATACACGTCATTGCTCTTCCATAGTGCCAAAATGAAAAACAAAATCTCTATGCTTGACTTCTTTACTAAAAAAAACACTATGATGAATTTGTGTCAGAATTGTGTACAATCGACTGTGAAATTAAATCAAGAAACAACGTCATTGCTTTCCACCACTGCAAAAATGCATTGTTTTAACATTGCTCGAACTCTTAACAGAAAAACAATGGGCAGCACTGTCGCCTCACAGCAAGAAGATCCTGGGTTCGATCCCCAGGTGGGGCGGTCTGGGTCCTTTCTGTGTGGAGTTTGCATGTTCTCCCTGTGTCCGCGTGGGTTTCCTCCTGGTGCTCCGGTTTCTTCCCACAGTCCAAAAACATGCAAGTGAGGTGAATTGGAGACACTAAATTGTCCATGACTGTGTTTGATATAACCTTGTGTGAACTGATTAACATTGTGTAATGAGTAACTACCGTTCCTGTCGTGAATGTAACCAAAGTGTAAGAACATGATGTTAAAATCCTAATAAACAAACAAATAAACAGAAAAACAATACATGTAGGTTTTCAATTAAAAGATAGATAGAACTTTATTAATCCTGAGGGAAATTGTTTTATTACAGCAGCAAAACACAGAACTCTACACATATTGCACAACCATACAATATAGAAAAAAACAGTAAGGGAGGGATATACAGGGGCATCGCTATATACAAAGATGGAGTAAAAAAAAGTATAATGTAAAGTATCAATATACACATTTATTATTACCATTATAATTACCACTACCATTATCAACAATATTACCATTACTATCACTAGATTATTAATAACAATAATAACAATATAACAATAAGAACAATAAGAACAATAACAACAAAAATAATAATGACAATGACAATAAAAAATGTGACAGCAAATGTTACATAAAAGAATAAAATGCTGAATTTGTGTCAGTATTAAATACAAATCATCTTGAAATGCAATCAGCTTGCAGCTGCACTACTTTGCACTGTGTGGTGCTTTGAATGTGCCAAAAGCAAATGAAGTACATTCATTGTATTTCAGTCCTGTAGCAGTGCTGTATTCGTGCCACAGTTTAAAAGTAATCACTGTAAAATCACAATCCTTTAACAAATTAGGGGTGTGGTTATGAGAAAGCCACTACAATGATTTGCCTGAGGATTCAAGATTGATGGAAAGACCATTAGCAATCTCAGGTATGCTCAAGACTGTATTATTGGTTATACAAATTACTGCAGATTGTGCTAGTGAAGTGAAGTCAAGAATGGCAATGGGCATGACAGTAATGGTCAAATTGACAAAAGTATGGAAAAACAAGTCAATTAGCACAATCACCAAGCTACAATTGATGAAAGCTTTGGTCTGGCCAGTAGCCACATATAAATGTAAATCCTGGACACTGAAGAATAAGGAGGAAAGACACATTCAGCTATTTGAGAACAAGTCTGAAAATCTTATGAAGGAAGATGACTAGAACATAACCATATTAAGTCCCACTTAATATGGTTAAGTTACTTTGGGCATGTGATGAGGCACCCACATGCCACCACTGAAGGACTTGTGGATAAACTTGATGAGGAAGACCAAGAATAACCTGGACTGACCATTTCAATCTGTATTATCAGGAGCTGGTCTGCTACAGACATTATGAGACAGAGGACATTGGAGAAAGCAGACCCTGCTGTGCAGCCAACCATCACAAAGCAATGATGGTGTAGTGACGTGACATGACATGACAGAAATTAAGGCCTAAAATATTTAAGGAATAATGTATAAAAAATTAATAACCGATACATTAGGAACCTTCTTGTCCAAAAAAATTTGTTTAAAGACATACCTCACATACCTGGAGATAATATAAAATGGCATTTAGTTTGGACTTATTTTTTATATTCTTTATTTATAATAATACCAAGATACTACCCAGTTACCCAGTTAATGCTAGATTAATTATATACCATTAATAATTATTTACCATCTCTGATAAGTGTGTCTTTTTTAAAAGCTTTAGTGAGTCGATTGATCATTTATTGTATCTATACCTTTTCCTTTTCGGGTGGATGTGAGCCTTGAGCCCCTCTTTAAACAAGAATTATGTAGATTGTTAACTGTCTTAAAGCACTTTAGATTTATATAAAGATAACCCATTTCTAAAGAGGGTTTTATGTTATTGTCTCTTTTATTTTATATGTTATGCTATTGGAACAAGATTCTTTAAATGATTTGTAATTCCTCTTGCTTTGTTTTTTTCTTTGATATTTGTATTTTATATTGTTGTTGAACATATACTGGTTATTATTGTATTAATGTTAAAACATATATTAGTGTGTAGTAGTACTTAAACAGCAGCAATAGATGAGCAATCGTCTCTGACTTTACATCTACAACGTGGACCAACTAGGTAGGAGTGTCTAATAGAGTGGACAGTGAGTGGACACAGTATTTAAAAACTCCAGCAGCGCTGCTTTGTCTGATCCACTCATACCAGCACAACACACACTAACACACCACCACCATGTCAGTGTCACTGCAGTGCTGAGAATGATCTCCCACCTAAATAATACTTACTCTGTGGTGGTCCTGTGGGGTCCTGACCATTGAAGAACAGGGTGAAAGCAGGCTAAAAAAGTATGTAGAGAAACAGATGGACTACAGTCAGTCAGTCAGTCAGTCAGTGTATGTACTGTTATATTTACTGTATACTGTTACTTGTATACTGTTATACTGTAAAGAAAAATGAAGGCCCCTACTTTTAAAATCCAGTGACGTGCTGTGGCAAAATGGGGTGCGGAGCTGATCACAAGTGTACAGAACGGCGTGTACTCATATTACTCTTATTTTGAAAGAGAAATGAAGTATCGTGTGATGGTGCAGTAGCCCTGCAGCTAGATGTCACTGCTTTCCCACGTGTGTATGTGTGTGCTGCTGCCACTGCGGGCTCTCTTCTGCGCTCCACTGTCCAGACATGGCGGATCAGGAGTTGAAGGAACAGGAAACTCCTAAAGTGGAGATCGTACAAAACGGAGATGCATACGAACCCAAAGAGGAGTCCGAGCACGTCGATGAGGCCTCAAAGAAAAAGAAGAAAAAGAAGAAGAAGGCTAAAACTGCGGCCGTAGGTAAGAAAACTGCTGTGTGTGTCGCTCCTCATGCTAGTGTTCGTGCCATGCAGCCTGCAAGCTCTTTAAGCTACTCTGCTAGCACAGCACAAAATCTGCTAGTAGCCGCACACAGTTTCCACCGGGCCCTTAACGGGTTGAGTAATTCTTCACAATGTTTTAGTGAAAAGTGATTCATTAATCGAATTCCATGACTAAAAAGAAACTATTGTAGTCATTGGCTTACGCTAGCTGCTTTATTAGACGTGTTAATGAGAATTAAGCTAAGCATTAAGCCTACATGTCTACCTCAAAAAACAATCAAATATTTGTTATTAGTTAATAATACTAGTCATTTTAATTCTGTAAATGACACATTTTTTTGCGTTTGTACAAAAATGCATACTACCGCACTAAATAGTAAGAATTAGTAAATTTTTTTGAGAATGCTTTGTTAAAATGTAACGTTTACGCAATGATAAGCTAAACTTGCTTATTAACTGATTAGCTAGTAGTGTTGTTGGTCGCAGTCCCGATCCTGCGTTTTTTAATGTTCATATGTTTTAAACAGAAAAGTATCATAAATCTGTTGTTTGTTTGTTTATTAGGATTTTAACGTCATGTTTTACACTTTGGTTACATTCATGACAGGAACGGTAGTTACTCTTTACACACGGTTCATCAGTTCACGAGGTTATATCAAACACAGTCATGGACAATTCAGTATCTCCAATTCACCTCACTTGCATGTCTTTGGACTGTGGGAGGAAACCCGGACTGCCCCACCTGGTGATCGAACCCAGGACCTTCTTGATGTGAGGCGACAGTGCTACCCACTTAGCCACCGTGCCGCCCTAAATCTGTTGTTTCACTAAGCATTATACACATTTTTTGACCTTGCTTAAGCTATAATAACAAATGGAATATTACTTAAACATGGTAACACTCATAACAAAGCTTGTTCAATGTCATAAGACAGCCTAGAATGCTGTATGGGTATGAGATGTGATTTGCCTTTTTTCATCCAATCAACTGGAGTAATTCAGTCATATTTAATAGACCTAACAAATTATATATGCAAATCTTTAATATTCGATTGATCAAAATGATAGATAAATCCGTAATATATCTCACTGTTTTTAGGAACAGCAACACTGACAAGCTGCTGTTACAGCTCTTAAATGTAAACACAATGCCCGGTTGCAATGACAACGTAAAACATATTAGTAACACAGTGATAGTGAAACTGACAGAGCTCAGAAATGCTTTGTACCATAAACATTTATAGTGACCTTGTGTTTGTGCATTATATACAAACCAGGGTGGCACGGGGGCTCAGTGGGTAACACCGTCGCCTCACAGCAAGAAGGTCCTAGGCTCGATCCCCAGGTAGGGTGGTCCGGGTCCTTTCTGTGTGGAATTTGCGTGTTCTCCCCGTGTCTGTGTGGGTTTCCTCCGGGAGCTCCGGTTTCCTCCTACAGTCCAAAGACATGCAGGTGAGGTGAATTGGAGATACTAAATTGTCCATGACTGTGTTTAACATTAAACTTGTGATCTGATGAATATTGTGTAACCTGTTACTACTGTTTCTGTCATGAATGTAACCAAAGAGTGTAAAACATGACATTGAAATCGGAATAAATAAAATAAAAAAATATATACAAACCACATTTCTAGAAAAGCTGGGATGTTTTGAAAAACACAAGCTGTGCTTTGGTAATTCTCTTGAAACATTATTTACCTGATTGAAGTAGAAAAGTAGAAGGAAAAGATTTCCAAGGGTTTCACTAATCAACGTCATTGTATTTTGTAAATATAAACATATTTAGAATTTGATGACTGCAACACACTCCAAAGATATGGGACAGAGGTGTGTTTATCCCTGTGCTCTATCACCTTTACTAGTAATGAGATTTTTAAGTGGTTTGGGAACTGAGGACAGTTTTGCAAATGGACTTTTTTCTCCATTCTTGCTTGATACAAGAATTTAACTGTTCAACAGTCTGGTTGCTGTCTTCTAAATCTCCTTTTCATGCTCCCTCATACATTTTCATTAGGTGAAAACAAAGCTTGGCACAAAGTTGTGAGCCATGACCCATTATTACTTGAACAGTCTGACACTGTGGCGGAACCTTCTTTTATGCCCAATTATGATTCCCTTACCAGTTACTAATTCACTTGTTTACTGTTGAACACTGTAACTAAAATATTCTGCAAACCTTTACTCTTATTTTGTCTCTTTCCCAACTTTTTGGAGTCACAGTTTAAATGTGTTTATAATAAGAAAATACAATGAAGTTGATCAGTTGAAAAATTGTAAATCTTTTCTTTCCACTGTTGTAAGTTATATAAAGAATCAAGGGAATAAGCAATCTCATGCTCTTCTTTTCTCTGCATTTTATAAAACGTTCCAACTTTTTTGCACGTGGGTTTTGTAGTTTATAAGTACAGTGCAGTTCATTTTTGTTTAGGAATTTAAGGAATTATCTGGTGGAAATTGCTTATTGCAAGATGTTTGTAGAAAAATGCAGCTGTTCTGTTGTCTCTGTGTTAAATTATTTATTTTCTTTATGATCAAGATTTCTGTACACTTTAATGCACAATTTTTCATTGGGAAAGGTATAACATATTTATTTTTTGTAAAATTGACCAAATAAATAAAAATATATCATCTATTTTTCTTCTCTCACACACGTTCTCACACCCAGTTTATTAAAATATAGAAAATACCACGACCTGACATTTAAAAAAAAAAAAAGCCAGCTGACTTCAGGGTTAAATCATTATATTAATATTGTTAATTAATAAGACAATTTCTGTGATTATGAACAGGAAATGCTAATGGAGATGGAGACCTTGACATAAATAAAGTGGCAAAACAGTTGGAGCAGCAAGCGTTAAATGATCAAGAAAAGGAAGAGGACGGCGAGGATGGTCAGTTTTTGTGTACCTAACTAATGGTTTCATTATATATTTTTTAATCTGTTAATATGCCTCATATATGCAGCTTTTTATCTAACATAACATCTTTTAAGATGGTGAGGATGGTGACACAACTGGAAAGAAGAAGAAAAAAAAGAAGAAAAAGAAGGGATGTAAGTTACTTTCAGTTTAATTAATAATACACATTAGTCAGAAATATTAAGCATTTTGATATTTAAATTCATTTGGTTCTTATTCTCCACTATTTCAGCCAAGGTGCAGACGGATCCTCCATCTATTCCCATCTGTGAACTTTATCCTGGTGGAGTTTATTCCAAAGGGCAAGAATGTGAATACCCACTTTCACAAGATGGGTAAAGACTGTTACTGTTTTTGTATATTCAGTAAGGTCACATGCAAACATACAGCATTACCCAGCATTTTGTGCTTTAACACAAATTGTAAGGTCAATGCCTTCTGATATAATAGTACTTTTGAGCTTTTCTCATACAGTAGTTGTTTTTCTGTTTGTGTTATTAGCACCAAACATTTCTAAGAGGTTCTCAGTGGTTTTTTTTTGCTTGTAACAGGTGCAGTGCATCATGGAGAATGAGCAGTGAAGAGAAGCGTGTGCTGGATCAGGCTAATGAGGAGATGTGGAACGACTTCAGACAAGCAGCAGAGGCTCATCGGCAAGTCAGGGGTTATGTCATGAGCTGGATTAAACCAGGCATGACCATGATCGAGATCTGGTAAGTCGAGATTTTACATTTTACTTTCCTGTGATTGCTGTTGGAGATAACTTGCATTTATAAACACAGTGACGAACTGTGCTTATTGAAATGGGTTTTCCAAGGTATTCCAGTTTTTGACCTTGCCCTGTATGTTTAGAATTTAATGTGGATTATCAGAATGTTATGGACTGTAGATGGTGAAATCTCTAAATTGTTGCAATCTTGTGTTGAAATGCATCAAAGCTGTTAAATTATTTCCTTGTACAGTTTCTTTACAAAGTGTCTGATCTCGACCCATCCTTGATAGTAATTGACTGAGGCCTTTTCTTAAATTTCCTTGTCACGGATGTTAATCATTTCTCAAACTTTTCAGTATTACTTTGCCCTGTTCGAATATTTTGGATTGTGTTGCAGGCATCAAATTAAGCAATTAGCAAACACTTACAAATATCAATAAAGTTATTGAGCTAAAATTCAAATATCTTGTTTGTGCTGTTTATAATTTGTACAACACCGTTAGCGAATCATACATTTGCATTTTACTTTACCAACCTTTTTGGACCTGGAATTGTACATCTCTCATTTCTTTTGTTACAGTGAAAAACTGGAGGACTGCTCAAGAAAGTTAATTAAAGAGAATGGACTGCATGCCGGCCTTGCCTTTCCCACTGGATGCTCCCTCAACCACTGTGCTGCCCACTACACTCCCAACGCTGGCGACCCCACGGTGCTCCAGTACGACGACGTCTGCAAGATCGACTTTGGCACACACATTAATGGTGTGTGGTTTCAGCTGATCAGAATTTGGGGTTAACCCATGTTTTCTTTCTGTCGCTCTGCCTTTTCATCTTTTTTCAAGAAGCTGTGTTTGCTCTTGTAGGTAGAATTATTGACTGCGCCTTCACCGTCACCTTCAACCCAAAGTACGATAAACTCCTGGAGGCTGTTAAAGATGCTACAAATACTGGAATTAAGGTAGACTTTTACAATTAGATATCAGTAGTTACTGTTTTTGTTTACAATAATGTTTCTAATATAGGGTTATGTCTAGAATTGGTCAGCAAAAATGAGTAGGTTCAAGAAGAAGCATTTCACAAAATCCTGAACTGTTGTATTACACTTTATATTAGAACCATGGCATTGTGAGAAAGATACAGAATGGCGACTAGCGAGCTGTGAAATGAGGAGAACGGGTTTGCACTTAGGGTGGCTAGATTTCTCATCCTGAAATTGCTTGTCGCAGCTTTATAGCTCTTCAATATGATTTCATTCGCACAATATATGATTTATTATTTAAAGCCTGGTGTTCAGTGGAACAGCCAGCAGAAAGCAGTTTTGGTGTGAAAGGTTTAAGCACTGCAGTAAGCGCAATATGTGCCAAACCTCACAGTGAACATAGCAAATTAAGCTGTTATCTTTCTATTTAGGCACAGCATAGGCATCATAATGTCAGTGTGATTTTGTGATTTGAATGACATGATGGTGTATTTACAGGTCTGTTGTTAAAAAATCTGATAGCAGAATCTGACACATTATTGTGCGATGCGTCATATAAAATTCTATAAAATACAGTTTTTTAATCTTGAATAATGTTGCAGGTAGTGGTTTTATGTTTAAAACCAAATACAGCTGGGTCTCCCTGTAGTATATGTTGACTAAAAGTTATGGATTTAAACATCTGAATGTAAACGTATTTTAGTTTGCAGTAAACATATTGTGGTTTGTGCATTAGACTGTAACACTGGACTTCATACCGCCGACATATATATCACACATTCAAATTCATATGAACACCATGAATAATAGACACACACCTGTATTTTTAAGTTTTTTTTTTGCTATGGGGAACAGGGTAGATAATAGGAAAAACAAGTACAACCCACATATTTTTGTCCTGGGTTCTAAAATTCCAAACCTATGTTTACATACATACGATTTCTGCAACTATGTCACTGAATTGTTGGAATTTGTACTTTTCTCATTTTCTAATGACTAATTATTATTGACCTTAACTGTTGACTTTGTTGTGTGCCAATACAAGTAGGAGTTAAAGAATACATAACCTTTTGCCAGAGTCTAGACGAAAACCTGAACTGTCACCATAAGAGCATGTTTGTTCTGATAGGCAGATAATAATAAGGTCTGGCATTAATTACAAGCTGCTGGAACATTGGTAACACTGTACATAGCCACTAGTACATAGCTACAAATTTGACCTAAGCTTGGACTTAGTGGATAGCATGCAAGGAAAAAGCCTGTCTTGAGTTTGCTGCCAGAACTAGGGCTTCAGGTTACAGACTGTGACACACGGGCTTCTTTCTTGCACCAGCTATAGTCAATCATAATCATGTCACGAAGGAAAGTCATTTTAAATTACTTTCTGTATCAGCAAATTAATGATTTAAGTTAATATAGGTGTATGTTTACCCAGAAAACACACAGAACCTTCTTGGACAAATTGTGTTCTAACCAGGGATGTAATGATACACACTACCCACGATGCGATACGATTCACGTTCATGGGTTCATGATACGATTTTTTTATTTTTTTTAAACAAAATGAAATTGAAGACAAATTATGACAGTTTCATTTTACTATTTCTCTTTAAAAGAAATAAAATAAAATACTGTATTTGTGCTTATCTTTTATTTATCTAAATAATGAATGCCCTTTTATTTCTGAGGTAGGTACAAACTATGCCAAATAATACTTATTGTGTAAAAAAACTGAAATAAAATTTTAAAACAAATCCAACATTATATAAATAAATGAATAATACAAATAAAGAAAGTATTCTTACATCAATAAATTTGGCTGGAAAATCCCCTACCTGGCAACTTTGTGATGTGCCGTCAACCAAGCGAGGTGAATAGTGCCAGTGCTTTCTGCTGTTTAAAATGAATATTGATTCATCTTAAATGAATAACCGATTCGAATCGAACCGATTTTTATGTAACACATTTTTGCATGTTTGTTACACTTATGTTTCAGATCATCAAACTGCTTTTAATATTAAACAAAGTAAACCCAAGTAAAAACTAAATGCTTTTATTTCATTTGTTAAAGGAAAAATGCTGTTCAGCCCTACCTGGCCCTGTGTGACAAAGTAATTGCCTCATTAGCAACAAAAGCAACCAGTTAATCAAATTAAACTGACAATTGTGCTTAATTTTACTAGCCACACCCAGGCATTATTACGGCCAGATCTGTTAAATCTAACCATCATTTAAAGAGAACCTGTCTGGCAATGTGAAGCAGGCTTGAACAATGATCCAAAGCAGTCAAGCAAGTTTACATCTGAATTTTGAGGTTCAGTGTTTGAGAGTGGCCTTGTCAAAGCCCTGACTTGAATCTCATTAAGCTGTTGTGGCAAGAACTAAAGAATTAAAACAATTCTCATCACAAGTTATCACAAAGGTTTTAACCACCAAGTGTGGCACAACCGGTTATTAGGTTTCGAGGGGAATCACTCTTTCACATGGGTGATAGAGGTTTTGTATAAATCTTTAATAAATGGAATGATCATTTAAAAGCTGCACTTTACTCGTGTTTTTATCTTATAATAAAATTTGTTGGTAGCAAAAAAAGAAGAAATTGGGTGGGGCAAATACTTTTTCACAGCACTATATCCCTTACTATTGTATGTAACTTTTGACTTCAAATGTCAAATCATTTTGATCCATTTTTGTAAAGGGAAAGATAGTTAACTTCCACTCATTAGACGTAGCTACCAGATTATAAACGTTCATTTATTAATTTATGGAGTTTGTGTGTCAGTGTGCAGGAATTGATGTGCGTCTTTGTGACATTGGAGAAGCCATTCAGGAAACAATGGAGTCCTATGAAGTGGAGCTAGATGGGAAAACATATCAAGGTATATTTTTGTGTGTTCCAGAATAACTGCCGGCCAAAAAAGAAACAAATGCAGATTAGTAATATTATGTCCATATCTCCCCATAGTAAAGCCAATCCGGAATCTAAATGGACACTCAATTGGACAGTACAGAATACATGCTGGAAAGACTGTCCCCATTGTCAAAGGTGGGGAGGCGACCAGAATGGAGGTGAGTTTCCCATCGTATATATTTATTTTTTGTTATGTTTTTGCCTTATTTGGATAGAATTAAATGTTATGGATTTAATAGTTTTAGAACAAACTCAAAGAATTGGTGTTCTGAGCATTAGTGTAGATTATTAGTGCTATATTAATTTTCTACTTTATTATTATTATGCTTTGTTTGACTTAAGTGACCATGACTGAAAACCTGTAACATAACTTGATTACCTGTGACATTACTTGATTCACACTTGCAAGTTGGGATGATTTTTTTTGGGAAGGCAACTTGTCTGCCTGTCAAATTTGTTTAAATGTACGAACCTAATGTTTGCCACTTTTGTTTAAATTAAATCTTTGATTAACCAACAAATAAGTCATTGGTTAATCATGCTGTCGGTTAAAAAGATTATTCATATTTATTTCCTAAAGCTAACAGATTATTATTATTATAAACGTAAATGCTTATAGGCGTTAATATAAATTCTGAATGTGTGTGTTCTACATAGGGATGCAAATTTTGCCAGTTTCGTTGAACCACTGACTTACCGTGATTAATTAATAGGAACCATAAACTGACAACCTTATAGCATCATATGGCAGAAATATAAAACAGTAGGATAAACATAACTTATTGGTCTACTTTAAATCCTTTTCAGTCCAGTTTTGTACTGTTGCAATGTGAGATATTTAACCTCCCAAAGAAAACAAGGATTTATATCTCTAAACGTTTCTGCAGACCTAGGCTTGGCTTTAAATAATGTCAATATCAGCCAAATGATTCAGCAGATGAACAAAGAAAACGAATGATGTAGTATTTTAGAGTCTCAGGATATTTTGTTAATGCTGCCATATGTCAATCATTCAATATTGCTGATCTTAAAACCTACTGCTAGTGTGTATGACCTAAAATTGGGATACAATATGATCAAATCATTAAGAACTCCATAACTACACTTGAAAGCCATCAAAACTCAATGAGCACAAGAGAGGTGTTAGAAGCTTAGTGGTGCTTACTATTGGTTATTAAGGCAAAATATGTTCTGGGAGTTAAATAATAGTGTACATGGACACTCGGTGGTTTTCATTTAAACTCAAAAGCAGATTGAAATTGCTTATGTATTAAATTCTTTCTCTGGTTACTAAGACTTCTTGTATATATGCTTTAAATTTTGTACACATATCCATAATGCATTTTAGTGTAAGGTGGGTTAAATGTTTCTGCACTTATAGTTATGATATCAAAATGCCTTATAATAAACATGCTCTAGTGATAAAGGTGGTCAAACGTACTAGGATTCACAAAATTGTTTGTAGACTTTTATCAACAGAGTCTATATCATACTGTAGAATTTTGAAATGGTCAGGCTGAACCTACAGTAGCGACTGTGTTTGTAAAAGTGTGGGAGCAAGTTGGCTTTGCCTGACCACATTATCAACAACATTGCTAGAACACTTGGCTATCAGCTGCTGGCAGCATCATACAGCTGAGGTGTGGTTAAGCTCACTCTGACACTCAGCTCTCAAGTATTAAGTTCTTTTTAAAAATTAACTACTTGTGACTTGTTACAGGAAATAAACTCTGAAGGTTTAACAAAAATGCACCATTTACTATTAACAAATAAATCTACACCAAGCTTATGTTGTGTATTGTGTTTTTTTTACAGGAGGGAGAGGTGTATGCCATTGAGACATTTGGAAGTACAGGAAAAGGCATGGTGCACGATGACATGGAGTGCTCACATTATATGAAAAACTTTGAAGTTGGACATGTACCTATCAGGCAAGTTCCACATATTACAAACAACAAAAGTCCTGGAGTACCCTTATTATTAGAACATAAGACTGAGTGTGTTATTTTCTGACTTTTAGAGTCAATACATAGTGTTTCTATTGGGCTCAGTATTATAAAATCCTTGGTTGGTATCAGATCAAATTTGATGGATTATGTAATTCAGTCCACTGTTGCTAGGGGTAAGCTTTGGGTGTTCATACCCATCCATTTATCCAGACCCCTGAAATCCAGTTTAGTTAATTTTATATTTTTATGTATTCTTTAAGAAAGCCTGGCAGCTCTGCCATCTGGCAGGCTGGGCGCCTACAAGAACAACGTTTGGCTGTTGTTCGAGGAGGGTGTCGGTGGGGAACTCATAGCTGATGCAATTACACAATTACCTAATAAAGTTCTACTACTACTACTACTACTCTGCTGGCTGATTGATGGCGCCTGCACAGAGACGGGGGATAATGTGATCAGAATGTGTCTCTCCGTACACAAAGCTGATCCACATACGAACTCACCTCATGCAGGTGAAAAGATGCAGTCGGTACTGCACACGTGTCGGAGGGAACATCAGTAGAGAGGAAGCATTAATGCAATTGGGTAATTGGATACGACTAGATTGGGAGGACAATTTGGGGGGGAAATGCAAAAAAAAAAAGAAATTTGGAAAAAGGACTGGCATCCTTCTAGTAACTGATTAATGATAGAGGCTTCACTTGTTTAGTTCAAAGAATGGTAATTATTTCTGGTTTTATGTATGTTTTATGCCAAATGTGTATAGAGAGAATGTATTTTTATATATACATTTTGTATATACATATTATATTTTATATTTGTTTAATTTATGAAGGCTTTGTGATTGTTGCATGATTACAAACTGGGTCTGATTGTTTCATTTTGCTTTCTCTGTCCTTACAGACTCCCAAGGGCCAAGCATTTGCTGAATGTTGTGAATGAAAACTTTGGTACGTTAGCATTTTGCCGCCGCTGGCTAGATCGTCTGGGTGAAAGCAAGTACCTAATGGCACTAAAAAACCTTTGCGATCTGGGCATCATCGACCCATACCCACCTCTTTGTGACACCAAAGGCTGTTACACTGCTCAGTTTGAGCACACCATCCTACTGAGGCCAACCTGCAAGGAGGTGGTCAGCCGTGGTGATGATTACTAAAGCCTGTGCTCACCAATTTCTCAAATTTTCACTGAAAAGTCACCTGATGTGGTTCAGTATGCTGGACCGGGGCTGCATGCATGCCCACACAAGCTTGGGCCTGTTGAGGTTGAGCATGATGGTAACATTAGTTTACTGGAATAACACTCTGAGGTTCTGGCTTTCTGAATGCAAATCAAATTTTAGGGCTTACTGCCTTGTGCTCTAACTGCATCTACTGAGCATGTTTATAATAAGTGTAAGATTTTGAAAAATTGGTGGACTTCTCTTAATGTATATCCCACTTAGCCCAGGGAAGATTGTTAAAACATAATGCAAAAATGTATTAAATAGTGTAAAAAGAACTTCATATTCACTTATAAGCAAATTTTCTATTCCTAATGCTGGTGTCATTTTTTTTCTTCATTTTATTTGTTTCCCTTATTCGATTGAGTTCCTTTTGAACCATGGACAGAGTCGTACTGCAGAAGCCAAGTTGTTTTAATTACCAAACACAGGAACAAGTCAGTGTGCATATGTCTTTGTTGGCTAAGGAAAAGGCAATCCTGTTCTACCTTTGATTCAAACAAGATGCATTTTACCTGCTAGTCCTGATATGTTTAGTTGTAGCTGAGCTTTGTTTGTCACATTTCTCTGGGTAAAGCACAAAGCTGTTTTATTTTGAACTGCTAATAAAACTTGTAAGAAATTACTTAACCAATTAGTTAAACTTGTTTATTAAAATGTAAAAACTATTAATATTCAATTAAAGCCACACCGTATGATCATCTTTATTACTTCTCACAATATCTGTTAATGTTGCCTTGATTTTGTACACACAATGATCAAAGTTTGTCAGCTTTGGTTCGATCATAACGAACCCTGGTGTGATTGCTCTGTTGGTGCAGTTTATTACAGAAAGTATGAACACTTCCTTTCAAACTCTGGTGTGCACCAAAAGAGCAGACCGACATTACTTGAGCAGAGGGGTCTCGGTCTATTTTTAAATGAATTCTGGAGAGATTAATTTCAGGTACTCTATAAACACAGTTCGTACCAAACACAGTACGTGATGTCACAACATGCAACACTAAACACGTCCTGAGTAAAAACTGTGCATTGAAGACAGTTATCATTATAAATGTAAATGTGCATCAGATGAATTTCTGGTGCTGTTTTAACTTCATTATCCATTTAACCATCTTCTTGTTGGTAAAAATATCACCAGATATACACAATCCTGATAAATACATTAAGCCCAGCATGGTACTTTTTTTTTATTGTTTTTTAACTTGGTTTAATTGTAAATATGTGAACGCTTAACAAACGAGGACTAAACTTTTCATGGTTGGTTCTGACCTTGGGAACTAAACTACAAGTATAAACACAACTTAAATCTTTACAGATTTACCTTGTCAGTATTTTCACACTTGTGAAAGTAAAGGTAAAACCAACATGAAGTGGCTCTGTAAAGTGTCAAATCCACCAGAACGCCTTCAATGCACCTTGGAATAACATGTTACAAGCCTAACAAAATGACCTCCTAAAATATTAGAAATTCAATAAAAGTATTTTTTTCTAAACATATTTTAACTGTTTGGCAGCTGAGATCAAAACACAGGATCTGAAGAGTGATGTTTATAATTCCCCATAGCTGTTTAGTTGGAAATACTGTATATAATTTGCTTCAAACCGTCATACTTTTCATACCCGGTAGATGGAGTCAGTCACATCACGGTATCACACTATGCTTCACATGTCAGACAATTCACCTTCATGCTTTTGGGAAATGGGGGACAACCTGAAGAAACCCACATTAACATGTTAAACTCAGAAACAAGCATCAAACCCAGGACACTTTTTTCACCTCCAAAAATTACAAGTTTTGGCAATGAATTAGAACCCTTCAGTTAAAAAAAAAAAATACATGGCATTAAGGAACTATATCACATTTACTAATATAATACACTGATCAACCATAACACTAAAACCACCTCCTTGTTTCCACATTCACTGTCCATTTTATCAGCTCCACTTACAGTGGTGTTCAAAAAAATAGCAGTCCAACACCATTAACCTGATAAATCACTGTTTTTAGTAGAAATGCTATTTCTACATTAAAAAAAAAAATTACTTGAAAGTGTAGTAGAGTAATGACAACAAAACAAACCCAACAATTAACACATGCATGCCACTCATTCTGAGTAATCCAAGCATTGATTGAAAGTGGGTTGTTCAAAATAATAGCAGTGAGGTGTTCAATTGGTGAAGTCATTCATTCTGCAGAAGAACGGGTGTCAGTTTTGGTCCTTATTTAAGGTAGGAGGGTTGGCAAATGTTGCACATGTTGGTCATAGCGCATTTCCTTCTGAAATACTGGGTAAAATGGGTTGTTCCAGACATTGTTCTGATGAACAGCATACTTTTATTAAAAAGTTGATTGTAGAGGAAAAAACATACAGAGAAGTGCAGCAAATTCTAGGCTGCTCAGCTAAAATGATCTCAAATGCCTTGAAGTGACAACCAAAACCTGAAAGATGCAGAAGGAAGCATGGAACTACTGTTCGAATGGATCGAAGATTAGCCAAAATAGCAAATACTCAGTCAATGATCACCTCCAGAAAGATCAAGGAACATCTGAAGTTACCAGTGAGTACAGAAGATGATTAAGTGAAGCCAATTTACCAGCAAGAACTTCTTGCAAAGTCCCGTTGTTAAGAAAAAGACGTGTCCTGAATGGGTTCAAATCTGCCAAGGAACACATTGACTGGTCCAAAGAGAAATGGCTCAACATTTTGTGGACTGGTAAAAGCAAAATTGTTCTATTTGGGTCTAGTAGCCGTAGACAGTATGTCAGACGACCCCCAAGCACTGAATTCAAGCCACAGTTCACTGTGAAGACAGTAAAGCACGGTGGTACAAAATGATGATATGGGGATGTTTTTCATACCATGGTGTTATGCCTAGTTATCACATACGAGGGATCATGGATCAGTTTAAATATATCAGAATACTTGAGGAGATCATGTTGCCCTATGTCAAAGAAGAAATGTCCTTAAAATGGGTGTTTCAACATGGGTGTTTCAACATGCAACACAGATCTCAGAAACAATTGTTATGCCACTAAATATTAGTTATTATTAGTTAAATATTAAAGTAAAGTGAAACCTCAAACATTTTTTTCAGTTTATAGATAAATTTTTTGAGTTTTTAAAGAAAAATGCTGGCACTGCTATTTTTTTGAACAGCCTAATATTCATTTTTCTTAATTTTCTGTAAAGGATTGACACAAACTGACTAAATGTTGTTAATGTTTTAAATTAGAATTGAAAGTGTAGTATTTTCAGTGCATTTGCATTTATGGAAATAAAAGTTATCATAATGATTTTGTGCTTTATTCACTTTTTTAAAACCACTGCTATTTTTTTGAACACTATAGAAGCACTTTGTAGTTCTACAATTACTGACTGTAGTCCATCTGTTTCTCTACATACTTTTTTAGCCTGATTTCATCCTGTTCCTTAATGGTCAGGACCCCCACAGAGCAGGTATTATTCAGGTAGTGGATCATTCTCAGCACTGCAGTGACACTGACATGGTGGTGGTGTGTTAGTGTGTGTTGTGCTGGTATGAATGGATATGACTAGTATGAGCTGATGGAGTTTTTAAACACCTCACTGTCCCTGCTGGACTGAGAATAGTCCACCAACCAAAAACATATATCCAGCCAACAGCGCCCCGTGGGCAGCGTCCTGTGACCACTGATGAGGGTCTAGAAGATGACCAACTCAAACAGCAGCAATAGATGAGCGATCTACAAGGTGGACCAACTAGGAAGGAGTGTCTAATAGAGTGGACAGTAAGTGGACACAGTATTTAAAAACTCCAGCAGCGCTGCTGTGTCTGATCCACTCATACCAGCACAACACACACTAACACACCACCACCATGTCATTGTAACTGCAGTGCTGAGAATGAGCCACCATCCAAATAATACCTGCTGGTGGTCCTGGGGGGGTCCTGACCATTAAAGAACAGCATGAAAGGAGGCTAACAAAGCATGCAGAGAAACACATGAACTACAGTCAGTAATTGTAGAACTACAAAGTGCTTCTATATGGTAAGTGGAGCTAATAAAATGGATAGTGAGTGTAGAAACAAGGAGGTGGTTTTAATGTTATGGCTGATCAGTGTATTTACCAATAACAGTTAAAGTGGTAATGTTAACGCTTCGTTTGATGTACATTTTTATTAAACAAAACTTTTATTTTAGTGGCTTAAATCATGGTCAGTGGGAATAAATTCATCAACGTGAGTGGGAACCGTACAGCTTTAGGTGCTGGGGACAGGGGTCCAAACTTCTGTCCCCCACATTGCTACGCTGAGGATGTTGAATTTATATTATGTAGTTTTGACATTAATCTACCAGATGGCAGTATAATACCATTACAGCTGGCACAGACGAGCTAATATACAGACAAAACAAGTCCCAGTTCCAGAAAAGTTGGGATATTGTGTAAAATACAATAAAAAGAAGAATCTGTTATTTGTAAGTTCTTTTAAATCTTTATTGAGCTGACAAAAGTAGAAAGAAAAAAATCCAATGTTTCCACTGATAAAATTCATTGTAATTTATAAATTTCAATACATGTAGAATCTGGTGCCTGCAACACACTCAAAAAACTTTGGAACTGAGGCATGTTCAGCACTGTGTTCCATCACCTCTCTTATTAATGAGACTTTTTAATGATTTGGGAACTGAGGACACTAACTGTTGCAGTTTTGCAAGTGTGTTTTTCTCCATTCCTGCTGGATAGAAAACTTCAGCTGCTCAACAGTCCTTGGTCGCCACTGTCTGATTCTCCTCATGCTGCAACATACATTTTCAATAGGAGACAGGTTTGTCCCACTGTCCTAATAGGTGTCAACGTTCTTTTGGCCACATACTGTAGGTTATATATTGCAGAATACAGTACAGCCTTTTGACATCTGTTACACTGACTTAATGAACCATGTGATTTAGCTGGTTATTTTAGTGTGGTTCTGGTGTTTTGAGTTCAGCATGTTCCCAATCTGCCACTTCACAAAACATACTCGGAATAAAACAGGCCCAACTTAAATTGCCTCTAGGTGTGAATGTGTGTGGTGATCTGTAATAGATTAACATCCTGTCCAGGGTGTATTATCACCAGGTGCCCAGTCTATATTTATATATAGTGGTACCTTGTAGCTCAACGTCTCCTAAACTCAAAATCTTTGAAACTCAACGCCCTTTGTTTGAGAAATTTGTACCCTTAAACTCAATGTTTGCCTTAAACTCAACGTGTGTGCGATTGCTGCTTTGTTCAGTGCTTGGCTTGAGAGGTGCCGTAAAATGTCATGCGAACATGAGACGAATCTGCATTTGTGTGGAATTACTGTCAGATTCACTCTGAAAGTTTCCACATGTATCTGTGTTTAGCTGGATTTTTCTCCTGTTTCACATATAAACTTGTGTTACAGTCGGGGTTCTGAGAGAATTAGCTTTTCCTACAGAGTCTAAAATGCTTATCATTAAAAAATAAAAATTAATGTATTAAAAGAACAACATAGTAGGCCGCTCAGGTGGCGCAGCAGTAAAAACACACGCTGCAACCAGAGCTGGGATCTCGAATACATCATATCGAATGTCAGCTCTGCCTTGCCGGCTGAGACTGAGCGGCCACATGAACAAAGATTGGCCTGTTATTTCTCAATTAAATTGAATGTATAGTTTAATAAAACTACAAATATAAATAACTCGCACTGTTTCTCTGTCTAAAAGTGTTTCCAGAAAGATTATATACTGACTGACCACGCAACATCTGCATTTGATGTTAACATAAAGAACTTGATTTGGTGCAAATGGTTACACAATGGCACAAAGCACTTAAACTAAAACTAGAAATTCACTTATACCATAAAGAAGTTAAAAACAAGACCATGATGCTTAAACGACCCTGTGTTGGTATTTATGTGTGGCTTGTGTTCCTGCAGGATGATTTAAGTGGTACATAAATCATAGTGGTTTGAGTTTAATTCAAATTGTTACAAGAAAAACTAATGTAGAGCAAAAAGCTGAAACCAAGAAAAAATATTTAAGTTATTCATTTTATTTTTTAAATTGCCACTGTTTTATGCTGTAAGTTTTACAATAAAACATGATCTTTTCACACAATATGTTCAGCTCTACATTTCGAAGATCAGCAAAACCCTGTTGACAACTTAATAGCTTTCTGTCACACTGGTGACTTGGGGGTGCACCTTGTTGCGGTTGCAGGGAAATAGCCAGACTCCCTGCATGCCCCGGTAACGTTTGGCCAGTAGAACATACAGCAAAGGATTAACACAAGGGTGCAGATATTGCAGCACAGTGCAGGTGAAGTAGAACATCTCCCAGGCCTGGCCATGCTTATAGAGACCCAAATACACACACAGTTCAAAGACATATCCTGGCAGCCAGCACACAGAGAATGTCCCTGCTGCTAGAAACACCATTACAGAGGCACGCCGTGTGTTTCGAGCACTGGTCAATGACATCACTGGGCTCTTATGAAGAAAACAAGCCAAGCGCACATAGCTTACTGCAATAACCAGCATTGGAATGAAGTAGCAGAGCACAAACTGGCTTAGTATGACCTGATAGTGGTGCTCTTGGGTAGTAGGCAGGCAGAATGTAAAGTTGGCAAGCCCTGGGCTGATTCGCACCTTAGTAGCAAAAATGCGCAAGGGCAAACTGATGAAGAAGCTCAGAGCCCAGGCCAGGACAAGCATTAGAAAAACCAGGTCTGTGGTTGGTGGCTGGTAAGGATTGGTGATAATCATAGCTCGGGCCATTGAGACAGCACACAGCGAGTAGGTACTTGCAGAAAGCGAAAATGCCAGCATAAACTGGTAAATCTTACAGGACGTGTCTCCCAATGGCCAGGTGAAGCTGGCAGCTGAGTGCAGGGTGAAGGGGATGAGAAGTAGCGTAAGGAAGTCAGCAAAAGTCATGCTAAGGAGCAGCATGTCTAGACGATTCTTACGTAAGGTGTTGTGTTTGGCGAACAGGGAGAAGACCAAAAGGTTGGCCCCGAAGCCCACACCCAGGATCACGCCACAGGTACAGGCAAAAATCACACCATAGCGGTTGTTGTAGACCTGCATGGCAAGTTAAATAAAAAAATGTTGACAAATGTTGTAGCATCATGCAACTTCAATTAAATGACCACTGATAATTAATAAATGGTACTCACCATATTGGTTGAACATTTGAGAAGTCTGTTTTACCAAATATCCTTACCCATTGGTAAAAATACTAATATTTGTTATTAAAAATCACATAACATGACAATGGAACATGTCTTGCTATGAAATTGGTTGCTTCATCTCAGCTCTGGGTTGTAAGAGATAATACTGCCTTTCAGGAAGTTCAGGCAATTAGTTGCACATGACATAGTGACGTTTAAAGGTGCAGAGACAGCTTTTCTCCTCACCACTATTCAGATAGTCATATACTTTTATTTCTCAGCTTTTTTTTGTGTTGTTTCAATCCAAGCCAAATAAATAAGCATGTGAATACTAAATAATTTGTAATTGCAGCAGTTTTCTGCATTTTTAATAGAAGCACAAGGTTTCCATTATTATTGGCCAAGACTGTATGTCGTCATACAATGTCTGTCCATATTTGTTATGTTTTATGTTCATTGATTAATTCCGTCTCCGGTATCACACCCTAGCGCAATCCTTTAGCGCTGCTATGGTGAATTGATTTATATGATGCCATAGTCTTTCTAGTGACAGACGCTTATCACTCTCTGCTTTTTATTATCACTTTGTAAGGCCTAATGCTAAACCTCTCAGGAAGCTGACACACGCTGAATTACATAAAGCTTCCATTAATGTGTAATTAGATGCACATCTTTTACCTCTTTATTTACACATTTACACCAGTGGGTGGTTAAGTGGTAGTGTTAAACACATAAGATGGAAAATTCCATGTTGTGCAGTAAGTCTGAAACAAGGATCTTTGATTTCTGTTAGTTAAACCCTTTTGGCAAAGCCAACTTATACATTAAATACATTTAAATCAAGAATTACCTACTAAAATTACCCCCTATCAATACAAAATATTAGTACATAAAATTATGTGTATTTGTGTGTACAACCCCAAATCAGAAAAAGTTGGGACAGAATAGTAAATGCAAATAAAATAAAAATGCAGTGTTCCTTACATTTCCTTTGACTTTTATTTGATTGCAGACAGTTTGAACCCAAGATATTTCAGGTTTTGTCTTCTTAGCTTCATTTCATTTGTTAATATACCTCCATTCTTGCATTTCAGACCTGCAACGCATTCCAAAAAAAGTTGGGACGGGGCAATTTAGGGCTAGTAGTAAAAAAACAAAATAATGATGTGATTCTAAACAGGTGATGTAAACAGGTGATTGTAATCATGGTTTGGTACAAAAGCAGCATCCAGGAAAGGCTGAGTCTTTGTTGAGCAAAGATGATGAGAGGATCTCCAGTTTGTTAACAAATGTGTGAGAATTTTTTGAAATGTACCCGGAAGGTATTTGCATATTTCTCCCTCTACAGTGCATAATATCATTAAACGATTTAAAGAACTGGGAGGAATTTCAGTGCGTGAAGGCAAGCTTAAGCTGAACACCCGTGATCTTCGATCCCTCAGACGGCACTGCATCAAGAATCGCCACTCAACAATAGCTGATATAACCACATGGGTGAGGGATTACTTTTGGCAAATCTTTGTCAAGCACTACAATACAGAGTTACATGCACAAAAGCCACTTACAACTTTAATGTGCAAAAAAGAAGCCTTATGTTAACCATGTCCAGAAGTGGTGTCGACTTCTCTGGGCTTGAAGGCATCTAGGATGGACCATCACACAGTGAAAACGTGTATTGTGGTCAGATGAATCAGCATTCCAGGACTTTTTTGGAAAAAAAATGGATGCTGTGTGCTCCAGACCAAAGACGAGAAGGACCATCCAGACTGTTATCAGCAACAAGTCCAAAAGCCAGGGTCTGTCATGGTATGGGGCTGTGTCAGTGCCCTTGGCAAAGGTCATTTACACTTCTGTGATGGCAGCATTAATTGCAAAAAGGTACATTGAGATATTGGTAAAATTGAGCTATCATAATAGACCGCTCCATCAACTAAGCACAGAAGAATTACCGATACAATCATAAATTACATTATGCTTTGATATGTATTGTTTGTGCATTTTATTAACAATACTGAAAATGAAAAGCAAAGCAGAAGCATTTTACAGCATAAACAAAGAAATAACCAGAAGTTTCAAAATCATACTTATGTACAGAAGCATAGCACAGCTTTCTAAAGTGCAATATTTAAAACTGTCGAAAACTCAGCAGCAGTGTGTACATTCAGAGATTAAGTATGCCACTTTATTAAATAAATAAATGGATTATTTAGTTAGCAGACTACATGTGAAATGTGTAGGATTACAGGCTTACAGCTGCAACATGAGTTTTTCTCCTCCAGTAAAAATACCAGTGTTAATAAAGAGTGTCTGGTAAACTGTAAACTCTATAGTTAAGCAGATCGACAGTGCTTAGGATAATGGATAATAATAGATCTTTGTCAGTTTTGAATCACTGTGTATTATTTTTGTTGATGACAGAGATAAACAATGGAGAAGAGCTTCAGATGAGAAGTCCAGAGTGGTTCACAGTTTTAATTAGGCTGACATTTTTACCTTAAATATATCCAGTCACTTTGTTATTGACTTCTTGATGCCACTTGGGCCTAAAGTATGCATGGCCATCCTCTTTTTCTGTTGTGGGTTTTCCACTTCCCCAGGCATACTCTCTTCTTTTTCTTAGTGGGAGCTGGCAAAAGAAGCTCCTTGTTGGTCTCCTGGGGCAGGCTTTCAATACTGCTCATGCTGTCTATCTGAAAGCCCAAGATGAAGTCCTTGGTGCTGCTGCCAGCTTTGGGAGCAGGGGCACCCCAGGCAATGGGTTTGCGACTGTCATACACATTAGAGGAAGTCTCCCATGTATTTGCAGTGTGTACTTGCTCAAAAATCTCATGCAGCCATAACTGTCTTTTTCTGTCTTGGGTATGGCGTCCTCTGTCATGCATAAGCTGGGCGTGACTCACTGAACGTCTCCTAAATAAAAGATTGATAATTTTATTCAAAATATGCATTTTACACATATGCTAATCATATTTTGCACATTTAAAATAGGGATAAGGCACATAAACTAAAAATCTGTAGTCATATTGGTATTACTGGTACAACTTGATCCATTTGACAATGGCAATTTGATCCATTTGACTAAATAAAATGAATTAAACCGATGAAAAAATCATAATAAATAATAATCATTGTACAATTTAAAATGCAAATTATTAATGATAGGTGTAAGAAAATGTATTAAACAACAGATTTATCTCAACAGATTGATCTCCCACTAATGAATGCAAGTCATGTCCATAAGTCTATTATTTCTATCACTAAAATGTGTTCATTTATTTATTCATCTGTAATAAATGCCATTGCACACACCTATTCACTTTATTTAATTTCACCTAAAAACAGTCCAACATTTTTTTTCATCTAGACCAGCCATTTTAATTTCTGCATGTTTGTGCCTAGGTGGCGCAGTGGGATATTCCGCTAGCACACTGGTGCTGAGATTCTAAACTCCTCAGTTCGAAACTCGGCGTTGCCATAGGTCAGCTGGGCGCCATCTGGTGGGCATAATTGGCAGTGTCGGCAGCAGATACTAATTGGCTATCGTATCTGCAGGGTGGGGGTCGGACTGTGTGTGGGTGGGATGTTCATATGCTGTGTAAGGACCCTGACTGGCGGAAGAGACGCCTGTGCAGAGTGCACGTGTCGGAAGAGGCATGTACAGTGACGTGCTCTCCTTGGATGCAATCAGGTATCCCTTAGCAGGGGAAGACAAATTGACTGTGCTAAATCGGGAGGAAAATGGGTAGAAAATGCATTTTTTAAAAACAATTCTGCATGTTTAAGGAGGTGGTAGGAAATTGGACATGGGGAGAACATTCCTCACACACAGAGGGATTAAATATCAGTCCTTAGGATGCCAGTGCAGTGTAGCAGGAACACTGCTTGTTGTACCATAACACTAAAATATTGATATTAAATTTAGAATTGTCCAGTATAATATTGCATTAGTAAAGCAGAGCTACCACACAATAATTTTTAATGGGATTTGCATGCAGTCTTATTCCTTATGTTTGCATAATGTACTGCACCAGTATAGTGAAAAGGACCAAAGTTCAGGTTTATTCTTGTTTAATGCATTTTTTGTGACATTGTAGTCATTAAGCTACTGATGTCCACCTTTAGTCCTGGGTTCTTTGAGTTCTACACCCAGCACACCTTAAAGCACATTATGTGATGGGTTAGATCAGGTTTGTCAGGATTAGAAAATCTCTTTTATTTAAAGCAATAAGGCATTAATATGTGTTTTTAGGTTTTTAAATACAGGGAGGCAGATGACTGGTACAAATACAGTTTATTAGATATTTAGGATCCACCCACTTTTCCAATGAAATAAAGTCCTCTTTGATGCTATTTTCAAATTAAAATAATACCAGACTTGCTGCACCATGTAGTGTATACAGATAGGAAATTCTGACAGCAGGAAAATTAGTAACTGTGCAGACCAGTGTGTCCCCAGAACTAAAGGTGAGAATTTTCACCTTGCAAGAGTAGTTTGTTTGTCATGTTTATTTGTAATTGTGAGTGTTTGTAGGGCATCAACACATACATTCTGTTGCTGAGAGCATGTATGGGCTGCCCCTGGACTGGTAAAGGAATGCTCAGTAAGAGCACAGCAAAACTCCACTGCTTTAGCATCTTGCTTGAACACAGAACTCTGAAGACCCTCATCTGGAAAAGATAAAGTAAAGATAAACTGTAAACCATGCAAATATCAGGATAAAATCATGTTGTTAGCCATTTATATTTATTTATAATATGAATTATAATCATGCATTATGTGACACTTATGCATTTGATTAACTATAGCATATCAAGTTAGTTCAATTAGAATACAGTAGTTTTTTACATAAATATATTAAACCATTCATACCACATTTGACAGTTATATCAAGGGTTTTTTAGTTAGTTCAGACTGGGAAGTCAAATTCAATGATTATATATCATATAACTATATAAGAGCCCAGAGGAAATGTCATGTTAATGCCAGGGTCTCAATCTTGGACCTCCCCTGCCCTGACTGGGAACAGCATACAGAGAAGTATGAGTTCTCCACCCCTCATGCAGGTGGCTTGACCAGCCAGCAGAGGTGGCATTTGCAGCAATAAAAAGGAACTCTTTTGAACTTCCTTCCTAAGACAAAGCTAGTTGTGTCTGCTAGATTGCTGCTGTTGGGCCCTTGAGCAAGGCCCTTAACCCTCAATGGCTCATATTGTATACTGTAACTGTACTGTAAGTCGCTTTGGATAAAGGTATCTGCTAAATGCTAAAAATTTAAATGCTAGATGCCCCACCAGGTTGATAGCTGGTCTATAGCACAGCTAATATTTAAACTCGAGAGCTTAAGATCTCAGCTGTGGTGGGCTAGCACATTAGAACCCTGCACCACCTGAGCGCCCAAAGGTGGGACTGTTTGAGTAATGTTGCATAGTTAGTATTAATTATCATTAGTCATTAGTTATGATTGGATTTTTAACACTAATACCATGTAAGTAATGCCTTTATGGTAACTAGATAATTAAATAACTGCATAAATAAAATAACTTAGCTTGAACATGATTATAGTATTATAATAACCTACATAAATTAACAACTACATAAAAAAATGTGTGGAATTAAACCATTGTACAAGGTAAACATACTTACATGTTGTTCCGCAGAGAGTTTAGATTGTATTGCATCCTGCTGATGGATACATAACATCAAGCATACCTGTGTTTTTACTCAAACATGTCTGGTTTACATTAGTTCTTGGCTAATGGCAGTATATCCAAATGTAGTAGATCCAGTGATCAGTAAGCCTATCTTAGATGAAATCGTCCTCCAAATGTGTGGTAAAGGACTGGCTGGCTGCTCACTCTGTTGAATAGGATTTATGGCACTCACCCTAAGCTGTGGATGTCTCTGATACCCAGTGGTCCAGCAGCAGGTTTAACAGAATGAGCAGGCAAATTTAGAGAGAGTGTAAGCCTGCCAAAGCGTACAACACACTAACCCCACACACACACACTTCACAGGCATACACCTTCAGTGGAAAGTGGTTGGGTCCTAACCTTGGCGAGAGAGGAATAGGGGAACATTGAATAATGGACAGGAAAGTGACTGGTAGTTCAAAACTATTATACAGTTTTATATCTAGAGAAAGTTATAGCATTAAAATGGCTTTTAGATATATATACAGTGTATCACAAAAGTGAGTACACCCCTCACATTTCTGCAGATATTTAAGTATATCTTTTCATGGGACAACACTGACAAAATGACACTTTGACACAATGAAAAGTAGTCTGTGTGCAGCTTATATAACAGTGTAAATTTATTCTTCCCTCAAAATAACTCAATATACAGCCATTAATGTCTAAACCACTGGCAACAAAAGTGAGTACACCCCTAAGAGACTACACCCTGTGCATAGGGAGCAGGTGTGTTCAATTTAGTAGTACAGCTCTCACACTCTCTCATACTGGTCACTGAAAGTTCCAACATGGCACCTCATGGCAAAGAACTCTCTGAGGATCTTAAAAGACGAATTGTTGCGCTACATGAAGATGGCCAAGGCTACAAGAAGATTGCCAACACCCTGAAACTGAGCTGCAGCACAGTGGTCAAGATCATCCAGCGTTTTAAAAGAGCAGGGTCCACTCAGAACAGACCTCGCGTTGGTCGTCCAAAGAAGCTGAGTGCACGTGCTCAGCGTCACATCCAACTGCTGTCTTTGAAAGATAGGGGCAGGAGTGCTGTCAGCATTGCTGCAGAGATTGAAAAGGTGGGGGGTCAGCCTGTCAGTGCTCAGACCATACGCCGCACACTACATCAAATTGGTCTGCATGGCTGTCACCCCAGAAGGAAGCCTCTTCTGAAGTCTCTACACAAGAAAGCCCGCAAACAGTTTGCTGAAGACATGTCAACAAAGGACATGGATTACTGGAACCATGTCCTATGGTCTGATGAGACCAAGATTAATTTGTTTGGTTCAGATGGTCTCAAGCATGTGTGGCGGCAATCAGGTGAGGAGTACAAAGATAAGTGTGTCATGCCTACAGTCAAGCATGGTGGTGGGAATGCCATGGTCTGGGGCTGCATGAGTGCAGCAGGTGTTGGGGAGTTACATTTCATTGAGGGACACATGAACTCCAATATGTACTGTGAAATACTGAAGCAGAGCATTATCCCCTCCCTCCGGAAACTGGGTCGCAGGGCAGTGTTCCAGCATGATAATGACCCCAAACACACCTCTAAGACGACCACTGCTTTATTGAAGAGGCTGAGGGTAAAGGTGATGGACTGGCCAAGCATGTCTCCAGACCTAAACCCAATAGAACATCTTTGGGGCATCCTCAAGCGGAAGGTGGAGGAGCGCAAAGTCTCGAATATCCGCCAGCTCCGTGATGTCGTCATGGAGGAGTGGAAAAGCATTCCAGTGGCAACCTGTGAAGCTCTGGTAAACTCCATGCCCAGGAGAGTTAAGGCAGTTTTGGGAAATAATGGTGGCCACACAAAATATTGACACTTCAGGAACTTTCACTAAGGGGTGTACTCACTTTTGTTGCCGGTGGTTTAGACATTAATGGCTGTATATTGAGTTATTTTGAGGGAAGAATAAATTTACACTGTTATATAAGCTGCACACAGACTACTTTTCATTGTGTCAAAGTGTCATTTTGTCAGTGTTGTCCCATGAAAAGATATACTTAAATATCTGCAGAAATGTGAGAGGTGTACTCACTTTTGTGATACACTGTATATATATATATATATATATATATATATATATATATATACAGTGCCTTGCAAAAGTATTCAGCCCCCTTGAACTTTTCAACCTTTTGCCACATTTCAGGCTTCAAACATAACGATATGAAATTGTAATTTTTTGTGAAGAATCAACAACAAGTGGGACACAATCGTGAAGTAGAATGAAATTTATTGGATATTTTAAACTTTTTTTAGAAATAAAAAACTAAAAAGTGGGGCGTGCAATATTATTCAGCCCCTTTACTTTCAGTGCAGCAAACTCACTCCAGAAGTTCAGTGAGGATCTCTGAATGATCCAATGTTGACCTAAATGACTGATGGTGATAAATAGAATCCACCTGTGTGTAATCAAGTCTCCGTATAAATGCACCTGCTCTGTGACAGTCTCAGAGTTCTGTTTAAAGCGCAGAGAGCATCATGAAGACCAAGGAACACACCAGGCAGGTCCGAGATACTGTTGTGGAGAAGTTTAAAGCCGGATTTGGATACAAAAAGATTTCCCAAGCTTTAAACATCTCAAGGAGCACTGTGCAAGCGATCATATTGAAATGGAAGGAGTATCAGACCACTGCAAATCTACCAAGACCCGGCCGTCACTCTAAACTTTCAGCTCAAACAAGGAGAAGACTGATCAGAGATGCAGCCAAGAGGCCCATGATCACTCTGAATGAACTGCAGAGATCTACAGCTGAGGTGGGAGACTCTGTCCATAGGACACAATCAGTCGTACACTGCACAAATCTGGCCTTTATGGAAGAGTGGCAAGAAGAAAGCCATTTCTCAAAGATATCTATAAAAAGTCACCTGGGAGACACACCAAACATGTGGAAGAAGGTGCTCTGGTCAGATGAAACCAAAATCGAACTTTTTGGCCACAATGCAAAACGTTATGTTTGGCGTAAAAGCAACACAGCTCATCACCCTGAACACACCATCCCCACTGTCAAACATGGTGGTGGCAGCATCATGGTTTGGGCCTGCTTTTCTTCAGCAGGGACAGGGAAGATGGTTAAAATTGATGGGAAGATGGATGGAGCCAAATACAGGACCATTCTGGAAGAAAACCTGTTGCAGTCTGCAAAAGACCTGAGACTGGGACGGAGATTTATCTTCCAACAAGACAATGATCCAAAACATAAAGCAAAATCTACAATGGAATGGTTCACAAATAAACGTATCCAGGTGTTAGAATGGCCAAGTCAAAGTCCAGACCTGAATCCCATCGAGAATCTGTGGAAAGAGCTGAAAACTGCTGTTCACAAACGCTCTCCATCCAACCTCACTGAGCTCGAGCTGTTTTGCAAGGAAGAATGGGCAAAAATGTCTGTCTCTCGATGTGCAAAACTGATAGAGACATACCCCAAGCGACTTGCAGCTGTAATCGCAGCAAAAGGTGGCGCTACAAAGTATTAACGCAAGGGGGCTGAATAATATTGCACGCCCCACTTTTCAGTTTTTTATTTCTAAAAAAAGTTTAAAATATCCAATAAATTTCGTTCCACTTCACGATTGTGTCCCACTTGTTGTTGATTCTTCACAAAAAATTACAATTTCATATCGTTATGTTTGAAGCCTGAAATGTGGCAAAAGGTTGAAAAGTTCAAGGGGGCTGAATACTTTTGCAAGGCACTGTATATAGATAGATAGATGGATGGATGGATGGGTGGGTGGGTGGGTGGGTGGATGGATGGATGGATGGATGGATGGATGGATGGATGGATAGATAGATAGATAGATAGATAGATAGATAGATAGATAGATAGATAGATAGATAGATAGATAGATAGATAGATAGATATATTGATATATTGATAGGTAGATACAGTAGATAGATTGATAGATAGATAGATAGATGGATGGATGGACGGACGGACGGACGGACGGACGGACAGACAGACAGACAGATACAGTGTATCACGAAAGTGAGTACACCCCTCACATTTCTGCAAATATTTCATTATATCTTTTCATGGGACAACACTATAGACATGAAACTTGGATATAACTTAGAGTAGTCAGTGTACAGCTTGTATAGCAGTGTAGATTTACTGTCTTCTGAAAATAACTCAACACACAGCCATTAATGTCTAAATAGCTGGCAACATAAGTGAGTACACCCCACAGTGAACATGTCCAAATTGTGCCCAAATGTGTCGTTGTCCCTCCCTGGTGTCATGTGTCAAGGTCCCAGGTGTAAATGGGGAGCAGGGCTGTTAAATTTGGTGTTTTGGGTACAATTCTCTCATACTGGCCACTGGATATTCAACATGGCACCTCATGGCAAAGAACTCTCTGAGGATGTGAGAAATAGAATTGTTGCTCTCCACAAAGATGGCCTGGGCTATAAGAAGATTGCTAACACCCTGAAACTGAGCTACAGCATGGTGGCCAAGGTCATACAGCGGTTTTCCAGGACAGGTTCCACTCGGAACAGGCTTCGCCAGGGTCGACCAAAGAAGTTGAGTCCACGTGTTCGGCGTCATATCCAGAGGTTGGCTTTAAAAAATAGACACATGAGTGCTGCCAGCATTGCTGCAGAGGTTGAAGACGTGGGAGGTCAGCCTGTCAGTGCTCAGACCATACGCCGCACACTGCATCAACTCGGTCTGCATGGTCGTCATTTCAGAAGGAAGCTGACGCACAAGAAAGCCAGCAAACAGTTTGCTGAAGACAAGCAGTCCAAGAACATGGATTACTGGAATGCCCTGTGGTCTGACGAGACCAAGATAAACTTGTTTGGCTCAGATGGTGTCCAGCATGTGTGGCGGCGCCCTGGTGAGAAGTACCAAGACAACTGTATCTTGCCTACAGTCAAGCATGGTGGTGGTAGCATCATGGTCTTGGGCTGCATGAGTGTTGCTGGCACTGGGGAGCTGCGGTTCATTGAGGGAAACATGAATTCCAACATGTACTGTGACATTCTGAAACAGAGCATGATCCCCTCCCTTCGAAAACTGGGCCTCATGGCAGTTTTCCAACAGGATAACGACCCCAAACACAACCTCCAAGATGACAACTGCCTTGCTGAGGAAGCTGAAGGTAAAGGTGATGGACTAAACCCAATTGAGCACCTGTGGCGCATCCTCAAGTGGAAGGTGGAGGAGTTTAAGGTGTCTAACATCCACCAGCTCCGTGATGTCATCACGGAGGAGTGGAAGAGGATTCCAGTAGCAACCTGTGCAGCTCTGGTGAATTCCATGCCCAGGAGGGTTAAGGCAGTGATAATAATGGTGGTCACACAAAATATTGACACTTTAGGCACAATTTGGACATGTTCACTGTGGGGTGTACTCACTTATGTTGCCAGCTATTTAGACATTAATGGCTGTGTGTTGAGTTATTTTCAGAAGACAGTAAATCTACACTGCTATACAAGTTGTACACTGACTACTCTAAGTTATATCCAAGTTTCATGTCTATAGTGTTGTCCCATGAAAAGATATAATGAAATATTTGCAGAAATGTGAGGGGTGTACTCACTTTCGTGATACACTGTATATTGATAGATAGATCGATAGATAGATAGATAGATAGATAGATAGATAGATAGATAGATAGATAGATAGATAGATAGAATGATTGATAGATCGGATGGACGGACGGACAGACAGACAGATTGATTGATATATTGATAGATAGATTGATTGATATATTGATAGATAGATAGATTGATATATTGATAGATAGATAGAGGGATGGATGGATGGATGGACGGACGGACGGACGGATGGATGGACGGACGGACGGACGGACGGACGGACGGCCAGACAGATAGATTGATTGATTGATATATTGATAGATAGATTGATTGATATATTGATAGATAGATAGATAGATAGATAGATAGATAGATAGATAGATAGATAGATAGACAGACAGACGGACGGACGGACGGACGGACGGACGGACGGACGGACGGACGGACGGACGGACGGACGGACGGACAGACTGATTGATAGATAGATAGATAGATAGATAGATAGATAGATAGATAGATAGATAGATAGATAGATAGATAGATTGATTGATTGATATATTGATATATTGATAGATAGATAGATAGATAGATAGATAGATAGATAGATAGATAGATTGATTGATTGATTGATTGATTGATTGATTGATTGATTGATTGATTGATTGATTGATTGATAGATAGATAGATGGATAGATAGATTGATATATTGATATATTGATAGATAGATAGATAGATAGATTGATTGATTGAATGATTGATAGATAGATAGATAGATAGATAGATAGATAGATAGATAGATAGATTGATTGATTGATTGATTGATTGATTGATTGATTGATTGATTGATTGATTGATTGAATGATTGATAGATAGATAGATAGATAGATAGATAGATAGATAGATAGATAGATAGATAGATAGATAGATAGATAGATAGATAGATAGCATTTTTGATGTGTAAAGAGACGACTGAAGCCAACTTTTAAAAGCGTGGCTCACTAAGTAGTGTGGGTGCTGCAAAGTACTACCAGTCAGCCAGAAGGACATGATTCTGCTGATTCTGCCAAAGCCCACCGATTTCCTCAACAAGTGGGCCTGTTACAATGCCTATTCAAAATGATTTTTTTTTGTATACTAAATTTATATTCTAAATGCTTGAGCTATGCTACTGTTTAACTCTGTAACCAGGCTGTCACTGTTAAATGTTGCCACTATATTAATTAAAACTATAATTCAGCTCATTGTCAATGACTTCATCCAGTTCAGGAAATCAAACTGAACCTAAATGAATTATGCAGCCTGTGTAGGAAAAATAGTTTACTCACTAGGCAAAAAGAACAGATAGATATGCAACAGTGGGTGAAAAAAGCAAACAGTGTTGGCTGACCACTGTCCCAAGAGATTCTGACCATAACCTCAGTGAAACCCAGCCTGTGGGTACGTGTTCTCCTCTTCTAAGCAAACCTCCTAGCCATTTAATGGTTAAGGTGGTTTTAAAAAATACACAATTCAGTCACACTTCATTTAAAAGTTTAAATAAGTTAAATAAGATGACCTTAATGCCACTTTCTATATGAAAAAGCACATTCACATACAACCCCAAATGAGTGTTTCTTACATTTACTTTGACTTTTATTTTAATGCATACAATATGAACCCAAAATATTCCATGTTTTTTTCTTCATTTAATTTGTTAATATACATTCATGCCTGCATTTCATTCCCAAAAAGTTGGAACAGTAAAGCATTTACTGTATAAAATAACATTCAAAAAGCCTCTGTACTGTGCAGTTCACCTCACCCCTTGGTCCACCTTTAAACCAGGTACGAACAGCACTTGTTAACAGTGAACTTCGAGTGGAGCATTATGTCTGTTTTGGAAATCTGGTTACCAAAAAAAAAGGAAACTAAGACAGAAGAGGGAAAAGAAAGGACAGAGGATTTTACATTCATTCATTTTAACATTAAAATGACTAAAACTGAAAGACAGCCTTCGGTTGTTTTTTATAGAGGGTATCAGTCTTGCATCAGATAGTGAATTGTAGTGCACAATGTTGCATGCATGTCTGCACAGTGTTACATTTTCACATTTGCCATGGCCAGGGGTGGTGGTGTGCTGATCTGATATCTTCTCAGGGGGCCACTGTTAGTACTTGAAGTGCCCTTAGGTAGTGCTCCAAACAGCCTTGGAATAAAACACTTAAATAAAAAATAAAAAATAATCTATGTAAAATGTAATTGACCTAATTGGTTCCGAAAAGTAGGAAAGGCTTTAGATTTTACTTTAACTGTTAAAATTGTGTATGCAGCGCCCAGGTGGCACAGTGGGATATCCCTCTAACACACCAGCGCCGAGATTCTGAACTCCTCAGCTCGAAACTCAGCGTTGCCACTGGTCGGCTGGGCACCATCTAGCAGGCATAATTGTCAGTGCCTGCAGAAGGCACGCTTCTGCTAGGGCGGGATGACCGGACTATGTGGGTGGGGCCTTTAAACGCTGTGTAAGGACCCTGATTGGCAGATAGAGAGGCGCCTATGCAGAGTGTATAGTTAAAAAAGGCTTCCGCTAAGGGCTGCACGTGGGTCAGAGGAGGCATGAGCAGCAATGACTATGCTAAATTGGGAGAAAATGCAGAAATAAAATAGTAAAAAAAAATTGTGTATGCAATTTATTTAAGAAAGAGAGAGAGAAAGCAGTGCTAGCCTTAAAGAGCAGTGGCCCAAACTAACATTAATAATTGCCTTATTAATATAACTAAGTTGTTTCTAACACTAAACTTACTCAATTATTATCATTTTCTTTCTTTTGGGTTCTATACTCAAATGTCTCTTAGTTTTTGCAAAAAAAATCTTTAAAAAACTGGGCAGAAGAAGATGGCTCTCTTTGCTACCCTAAAATTGGTACCTTTCACCTAAATCTCTCTGAAGGTGCTTGGTGTCAGTGTTCTATTCCAAAAAGAACCATATAGGATACTCACTGAGCAATGTATTTGAAACACCTTTGGTGAATACATTAATAAATTGTTGTGTAATTTTTACCAACCACACAGATTTGTGTGGGCTTACAGTGAAGGTTTTACTAGTCAGAATTTGTGAGTATACATATAATGATCTGTTGCTCTGTACACCTGTACCCTATTTATCAACTGAAAAGGACCGCATAGGACCTCCACTGACCACATGATGTTTGGGTGGTAGACCCTTCTCGGCACTGAAATAGCACTAACATGGTAATAACATGGTAGTGTGTGTTCTGGTATGAGTGTATCAGGTGCAGCAGTGCTGTTGGTATTTTTGAATACCTCCTAAACTTACTTGCCTTTTAATATAGGAAAACACACCCGATTAGCATCTGTTATAGATGTACAGTTAGAGACTGGAGCTATTTTTTATTTTCATGCACATTGAAATGAATTAAATCTTTTATTAGTTGACTCTTTTTGATCACCAGACTTTATATTTTGGTTGGAGCACCATTGTCCTCCTAGCACTGACACTAAAATTCCAAACAACATTAATGCATCTGATACACTCATATTAGTACAACACACACTACCATGCTATTACCACAGTAGTGTCATTACAGTGATGAAAATGGTCTATCACCCAAAGACCCTTTGGTCAGTGGGGGTACTATGGGTGTCATTTTTAGTTGATATACAGTATATGGTACAATGTGGTGGAAATAAGCAACTGTAAGTATGCCCAGTTCATTTGTATAGTAGGTGTAGCTTATAAGATGTTTGATGAGTGTATATTTAAATGAAAAAAAATGTTGTTCCTTTACACCTTAACACCATGTATATTTCTTTAATACAAAATTTGTTTGTTTTACAGTTAACAGTGTTACAGTGTACAGTTTATCTATACATACACACACAGTAATATGTAACACAAAGTCTGCAGCACAGCATGTAGAGAGCAGCTGGGCTTATGCAGAACTATGAAGCTCTAAGCATAACCGCAGGTAACTGAACCAGGCAACCAGAAAAAGTCTTTTTTTGTAGTAAAAAAGTTTGTGGTCTGCTCACTGAGACAAGTAAATGAATAAAATGTGTCATTTAACACCCTCTATATTACCCCATTGACCACTGGCACTTGACCCTCTCAGCACTTGGACAAACTCTGATACAGCACCTGCATTAAATTGGTTCCTTTCTATAAACCAGCTTTAAGTGTATAATATGTCACTTGAGAAAGAGGCCAGCATTGGTCAACTAAACCACCCAGTATGCCATCTTGCTGTGAAGTTATTAAGACTGATGTCCCCAGTAAGTCCAATATTTTTTGTTCTACCACTGAACGTCGGCAATTTATCATCCAAACATCCCAGTGGTTTGTGTTGTGTAGGTACTTTTGGACCTCAGTCCGGTGGGTTTGATTCAGTGCCAGAGATAATATGGCCACCTTGCCAACAGACCGTTTAGAGCCCAAGCTGTGAATGCTTGTCTGATAGTTACAGTAAATCCTTCTGCTAGCAGCACTAAGGAGTTTGGAAACCTACAACGCTGCCTTGCCCACCCTTCCCAAACTTCCCACCACCGTTTTGCTGCATGAGCCTTAATTCTACAGGCTGACTTTTGGACTTTGTAAGACACACGATTTATTAGTCAGCTTTAACTGGCACACTGTTGTTATGCATAAAAACCAAAATGCCAAAATGCCAAGTACTTTTTTAATAAGACTGATGCAGAAATGACAATGTATTATTATGGGCACATGGATTTTAAATTTGTGGTGACATTTACTAACAAGAACCCTCCAGTCAGTGGTTGTAAATTGTTTATTTGATGTCTGGAGTATGCATTTTTTAATGTTAAATGTTTCTTAGGGTGGAAATAAACATTTATTTTAGAAATGTTACTTGTCAAGAGGAATGTGCACCATTAATCTGTTTACCCACATCAATTATTTACTTAATAATTACAGAATTACACAATATGCACCAACTGTTCTTGATGCAGCCATACAGCAGTCATTAACTTTGCCTTGTAATGAGCTCTTTATGCCAAGTATTAGCATGGCATTAGAGAAAATATTTCACTTTTCACTTGTTTTAGAAATGAAAAGCAGGTGGCACCCTATGTGGTCTGTCATAATTTCAGTGGTAAGAAAACCGCAGCACAAACATGTCTTGATTTTATCTAATCGTCTAGAGGGAAAACTCTTCCAGTAAATGGGTGGTTTATTTAGCAGCGTGCTATCCAGCCATACATAAACTGCATATTAAATATTTACCCTTAAAAGGTGGTATTTTCTAATACCCCTTTTATAAGCTTCACCTAAAATATACAATTACTTTCAGCAGTGCTATTACACAATACTTCACAATGCAATTCAATGAAAAGAAAGTATTTATAAAATCATGGTTCAAATCCAAGTCTGAAAGATGATAGGTAAGGCAATTTACTAGCGTTTGAATGATCATGCATTACTGGTGTAACAAACCCCTGACCCCACTCCTTCACTGCTGAGAGGGAGCCTGAGGAGAAGTCTGGGACACAGCACACGAGAGCTGTGTGTGCTACTGCACAGTAAGGCCTTTCGCTGGCTGCCATGGCGTTGGCGACCACAGAATTGCTGTGTTTACTTTAAAGCTGGTGCATAAGAGAAGAGCAGACCACCGGCACTCGCCACCCGCTGGGCTCTGGGCAAATCCTACGGCTCATCTTTGTTGAAAATGGCACATGTACCTGCTGCCTGCTCAAGGCCAGGCTAAATTTAGCAACAAACTAAGAAACATGTCTCATTCTTAAAAATCTGTTTATGTTTCCATTGAGAGAAGATTATTATTATTATTATTATTATTATTATTATTATTATTATTATTATTATTATTATATTTTCTACTTATTTGAGCTATTTTCTATGCATTATTTCTGGCTATTATTATTAGCACTGTCTAGTTCACAGCTTACCATTTAATTATAATTATACATTTTCACCTCGCAAAAAAGTTTGTAAACTTCTTGTAATTGCCTGGATTTCTTCATTAATTACTCAGAAAATGTTGTCCATTTTTTATCAACTATAACAGAACAATACATTAGTCCTAAACTAACATCACACAATCAATTGCATGTTTTTATTAAACACAAGAATAAAGCCGCTCAAGCGGCCACATGAACAATGATTGGCCTGTTGTTCAGATATGGGCGGGAGATATGTTTTCTCTCTCTCGCACTCGTGGAAGACGGTCGCACTTCTCCCTCCTCCCTTATCTTCCCTGCTTGGCTTCTCCTGTATCGTCTTGTGTGCTTGTGTGCTTAAGGAGCTTTTTTTTTCGTGTTACCATAATGTGCTCCTCAGGGAGCACAGTCTGGTTGCTGGTTTTTTTTAATCTCCTATCCTCCCAATGTGTTTATTATTTCTTGTTTCTTATCCTGTCTTCCCGTCCTGTCTCCCCCCCACCCTTGTCTGGACGGGTGGATGGCTAATTTCGCTGTAATTGTACTTGTTGCAATTTATAGTGACAATAAAGTTCTACTACTACTACTACTACTAAGCCGGGTGGGGTCTCTCTCTCATGACTGGTGCAATTACGACGCTGATTGATGGCACCTGCACAGAGATGAGAAAAGAGTGCTCTCAGGGTGTGTCTTTCCGTACACAATGCTGAGCTGCACTGCACTCGTCAAAGTGCAGGTGATAAAATGCATACGGCATGTTGCCCACGTGTCGGTGGGGGCATGGGTTAGCTTCGTTCTACTCAATCAGAGCAGGGATCGGCATTGGTGGAGAGGAAGCATGATGCAATCGAGCAATTGAATGCGCTAAAAAGGGAGAAAAAGGGGAGAAAATGCATAAAGAAAAAAAAACAAAACAAAAATGAATCCTTTACAGGGTGTTAGAGGAATAAAGAACCTTGTTGTCAATAACTGTTAACACATTTATAGAAAGCAATGAAGTTTATTTTTAGACTTATAAAACATTAAGTTTATAAAGTTCATGGGATTTGTTAAATTAACAGTCCATTTTGTAACCAATTACTTAAATGTTCATTAAAACTATCTTTCTGTACAATTTCTTGGTACAATTCTTTTTTCTTTATTTCACCAATCCCCCCCCCACTTTTCTCCCCTTATCTACTGTACAGTAGTTGTATCCAATTACCCTGATTGCATTATGCTACCCCTCTACCAATACAACCCTCCACTGCTGACTGAGGAGCTTCGCAACTGACACACGCACCCTTCGACACGTGCGCAGTACCGACTGCCTCTTTTTTACCTGCACGAGGCGAGTTCATATGCGGATCAGTCTTGTGCATGGAGAGGAGAGCCACACCCTGATCAGCACCATTCCCCAACCCTGCAAAGACACCATCAATCAGCCAGCAGAGGTTGCAACCACACCAGCCACGAGGAACCCCGGTCCAGCTTATCCCACCCTGTGAACAATAGCCAATCGTTGTCCATGTAGCTGCCCAGCCAGATGGCAAATACAGCTTGACTGTTACAGATTTGATCATTTCATCTTTTTAAAGAGGCTACAGTGAAACAGGGGGTTAGAGTGAAGCAGAAAGGGGATAAAAAATATATAACGTTAAACTTATGTGGATCTGCAGCAGATTATCCAGCTTTTTCTAGTAGTGAGGTGTCTTAACAGCAGTCATGTCATTAGACAGAAGATCAAATTTAGCTCTTAAATTCCTTCTGTTGCTACATAGTTCATTATCAACCAAAACAAATAATAATAATAAATAAATAAATAAATATATATATATATATATATAGTCAAGATGTTTAAAACTGGAAGGAATAAAGAGGGAATTAACACTGTGACAAGTGGTGGAAACATGGGGTAAGAGACAGGAGGGGTAGGAAAATAAAATTACACTAAGTAACTGAAAGATAGAGCAGTCTCAATAAATGACAGGTTTTTTATATTCATCTGATTCAGAAATAGCGTTTGTTTGTTATTATATTATTGTTTTAAAAAATTGGTCAGATTTATAGATGCATAAACCATCCATAGAGATGCAGTCAGGAAAGGTAGTTGGCAGCAGTATTCAAATATAACTGTTCCCATAATCGTGGCACGCTGAATCAATTGGCCGAGAACTATTATAGATTGTTTTATGACCCAGACCAGTTTTCTTTAGAAAAGGTAGTAGGGTTTTGCTTGTAAAGGTAATTGAGTTTGGCATAATGAATAAGCACTTTTCTGCCAGGTTCTGTACATTGGATACCCAATGTGGAATGTCTGTGATACAGCGGATAAAAAAAGTCTACACACCCCTGTTACAATGCCAGGTTTTTGTATAAAATAAAAGAAATAAAAACTAAAATAGTGTTGTTGCATATATGTGCACACCATCTTATAATTGGGGAGGTGGCTGTGTTTAGAATGAACATTCAAACTCATGTTAAATATTTCAATCACATTCTATCTCATCTTAAATAGTAGTCAGTGAAACCTGCCATCAATTAAAGTGACTCTGATTAACCCATATAAAGTTCAGCTCTTTTAGTAGAATTTTCCTGACACTTTGCATCTTACAGCAAAAGCCATGGTCCACAAAGAGCTTACAATGTATACAAGGGATCTCATTGTTAAACAGTATCAGTCAGGAAAAGGGTGCAAAAATTTTTCCATGGCATTACATATACAATAGAACACAGTGAAGATGGTCATCAACAAGTAGATAAAAAATATGGCACAACAGCGACATTGCCAAGAACGGGTCGTCCCTTCAAAATTCATAAAAAGACAAGAAGAAAATTGGTCCAGAGGGCTGCAATGAGGTCTACAGCAACATTAAAGGAGCAGCAAAAATGTAGTATTGGTTGTGTACTACATGAGACAACAATATCCTGTATTTGTTATATGTCTGGGCTATAGGGTAGGGTGGCAAGACAAACATCCAAGCCAAGCTACATTTTTTAAAAACACATCAAATCTGCCAAAAGCATGTGGGAATGTGTTATAGTCTAATGAAACCAAGGCTAAACTTTTTGGCCAGGATTCCAAAAGGTATGTTTGGTGCAAAACAACACTGTGTATCACAAAAAGATCACCACACCCATAATGAAGCATGGTGGTGGCAGCATTATGCTTTTGGCAGTTCTTTAGCTGAAACTGGGGCTTTAGTCAAGGCGATGTAAATTATAAACAGTTCAAAATATCAGTCAATTTTGGCACAATTTGACTCAAATGACCCAAAGCATCCACATCAACAAATGTAAGGCTTCACCAGAGGAAGATCAAAGTTTTGGAATGGCCCAATGGAAAATCTGTGGGATGACCTGAAGAGGGCTGTGCACAGGAGATGCCCTCACAATCTGACAAATGTGAAATGTTTTGCAAGAGTGAACAAAGATTGCCAACATATGCCATGCTGATAAACTCACTCACTCACTCATTTTCTTAACCGCTTATCCAGGGTTGCAGGGTTGGGGGTGCTGGAGCTTATCCCAGTTTTTCAATGGGCGCAAGGCACACAGTAACACCCTGGATGGGGCACCAGTCTATCGCAGGGCAAACACACACACACACACACACACATACACACATTCATTCACCTATAGGGCAATTCAGTGTCTCCAATTAAACTGACTGCATGTTTTTGGACTGTGGGGGAAACCAGAGCTCCCGGAGGAAACCCACACAGGCATGGGGGGAAACAGGCAAACTCAGCACAGAAAGGACCCGGACCGCCCTGCCTGGGAATCGAACCCAGGACCTTCATGCTGTAAGGCGACAGTTCTACCCACCGAGCCACCATGCCACCATGCTGTCATAAAATCAACAACAAAGTTTAACAAAGTTTTAGTGTAATGATTAGTATATTTATGCAACCACATTATGTTTTTCCCCCTTTTTCAGATTTCAGTTTGTTTTTTAACTTTAATTGTACAGCTTATTGATCACATTAACACTGGAAAAAGCTCTGAAATGATTCATTTTGGTCTCATTGGTCTCATTGGTCATTGGCATACTAACAGGGCTGTGTAGAGCTAACAGGGCTGTGTAGAGCTAACAGGGCTGTGTAGACTTAAAATATCTACTGTAACAAGCAGCAATCACCAAAATAGAACAAGGCTACTTATCACAGTATGTAGGCAAGGGCACTGGCTTTCACCTTTTCGAGGTCTGTTAAAGGATTTGAAAATGTACACATTACTTCTCAATGAAAGCCTGTATCAACATTAGTTCACTTTCATCAATGTCTGCCAAACTAAACATTACTATGGTTTCAATTAATAAGTGGACAAATAAATAGAGATGCTTGGCACATAATGCATATGAAAGCGGGCTGCCAGGATTTGGGAATAAGTAAGAGATGTTGACATTTAGGTGTGTGTATATTAAGTGTAGTTTAGACATTTGACAGGGGAATGTTTCTTCTACTTCTGAAACCAATGATCGTGTTCTTTAACACTCCAGCTGACACTGGCATTAAGCATGGTGGTCTTAGTGGCTGTTAAGCCTTGAAAATTGAAGCTGCGATGCATTAGTTAGTCAAGTATTGACTTTGCTTCCCGGAATTCTGTAAATTCTTTTATCAAGCACATAATAATATAAAAACATTACAACTCTCATTGGCCCTGTTGTAGCATAGCATTGACAGACTGGTTTGCTAGAAAGATGACATACTATGCCAGATTAGAAGTCACTGAGTCCTTCCACAGTTAGTGTTTGCCTATGTAGTCTGTAAGGCTGAATGGTCAGTTTTAATATTGGTTTAGGTCAGGGGCGGCTCGTTCCTTAGGGCGATCGGGCGACGCACTACCAAAGGGCGAAAGGGAAGACATTTTTCTATCCCAGCTGTGACTGTTCTGGACAGTCTGTCTTGCCTCAGAATATTATAGTCCAATCAGCGTCGAGTTGTGTTCCGTACAGTACCGCCCCTTTTGGGGCGACTTCAGTCTGACTAAAAATCGCCCCGGATTGCTCTCATAGACTCTCATGTTAAGGCTCTTTTTTTCGAACTGCAGGCGTTGCAATGCAATCTGAATGGGTTCCGGGAGGGCTCGCACTTACATGCTTGCGTCACACATAGCCTGGTGTCGCGATCTCGTCACCATGACTACCATTACCTCAGTTCATTAACTCCATCGTGTAATCAGGATAAATTAGCAACTAAAGAATTAGCGCCACCCAGACCAAATTTAAACATCAAGTATCTACAAAGGGGGGGGAATCATATAAGTAACAAGTAAATTACAAGTAAGTAATGTAATTTTTAAATTGTGAATTGTGATTGCACTTATTGTATCTCCCCAATTGTTTAATTGTACTTCTTTATTCATTGCACATCAGCCCCGATGCCAATCATTATTCTGGATCTGCTGCACCTAAAATAAAATGCTATCTGATGAAGACTGAATTAAATTGTTAGGGTGAAGGCTTTACTTAATTTTATGATTAATGGTAAAGCTGGTCTCTCTCCATGTTCAAAGTTATTTGTAAGGGCAAACTGACAGATGACTTAAGATGTTAATTATTTAAGCTTTAATTTACCCATTGAACGGGTCACCTTGGCCATCATTGCAACAATTGTTCCCCCTGAGAGATTTGGCAGGAGCCGCCACTGGTGTAGGTAATTAATATGAACACCTGAAAATGAGCTTTTTGTACATCCCATTTCAAAGTCATGTTTATTAATATGAAGTTGCCTTCCCCCCAAATATATAACAGCCTCCTCTTTTTTTGAAAGGCTTTACACAAGATGTTCGTATGTACAGTATATGGCAACTTTGAGCTCATTCAGTCAAAAGAGCATTTGTGAAGTCAGGTAGTTATGTTGGACAAGAGCGTCTGACCCACAACCAACATTTAAATTTATCAAATGAATGTTTACTTGGGTTGAGGTCAGGACTCTTTGCAGGCCACTAAATCCACAATAAACTTAGTTGCCACAAAGTTGGAAGTATATATAAATTTTTACATTACTTAATTTTACAGACCTGTTAGCAACAGGTATGTTAAAGCACTAAAACTCTGTGGTTTGGAAGTGTTCACATACTTTTGGCAATATAGCATGGCAATATATGCATGGCAGTGGCTGACTTCCTACCTGGAAAAACATTTTTACCAGGTGTCATGGGTGGGATTTCCATGCAATTTTGAATCTTGAGTCCCACAAGTCTCTGTACTTTGTCCTCTTCTTTTCAGCTCATGTTGCAAACATGACAACATTATGTCGATTCCTCCTTGCCAACATGCAAATCATGCAAGTTTTTTCTCTTTATGGTCAGAACAAATCAACAATTGCTCTATATGGAAGCCACTCAGATTCTAGTCCACTCACTTGTCATTTCGAGGCTGAACTACTGCAACTTCCATCTGACAGGTCTTCCCATGTCCACTATCAAACTTTTCAATAAACCCAAATTCTGCTTCAATCACCCCACTGCTGTATTTTCTTCCCTGTCTTCCTGCAGCTGTCTGCATTCAGTTGAACAATGATGCTAGCCTAAAAAGCCAACCTACCTTAAAGAACTTATCAAATCCTATTCTGTTCCACATACCCTTTGAGCCAGAAGTCTAGCTCATTTTGATCCACCAATCAGAACTCAATGAGAACAGGCATCAAGGATATTCTCCAGCACCCAGGTGGTAGAATGAACTTCCCATCTGAGTCTCTTTCGATTCCTTTTAAAAGCTGATTAAAGACCCACAGGGTAACAGGGTTTCAGCAGATTTGTATTCTTAGGTTGTCTATTTGTACTAGATCAAAAAAATGTCTGTTGTCCAGCAGTTCTGGATAAGAATGTCTGCTAAACACTGTAAATGTAAATATAGATTAAAATAATATTAAAAATCTTAATATGATTTTATTATTTGGCATCTTGGCTAAAGCCTAAATAAAATCGAATCCTGGGTCTAATTACGAATGTTATAAGCAAAACACTGCACTACATGTTGTTATTGCGTAATTTGTATAAAAGACAATGTGGGATAGAACGGTGGCACAGCATGTAGTGTGAATGCCGAACAGCATTAGAGTCCTAGGAATCTGTGTTTAAACCTTGTCTTAAGTTACTGTCTGTGAGACGTTTACTTAGTTATTAATCAGTTTTTTCCCATGTTCCAAAAACCTACAGAAAGTGGACTGTACATCCTGTCCTGGGTGTATTTCTGCATTGTGCCCAGTGTTTCTAAGTGGCACAAGACCCATCTTAAACCTGATTAACATAAAGTGGTCATGAAAGAGCAATAAATTAATGAGACTACATTTTTCATAGTATTCTGTTTTATTTATTAAAAATCCACAACCACGAAAATGTACAATTGACATTTGTAAATCTTTCATCATAACTGTACACTCATTCTCTTTTAAACCCCCCTTTATACACACAATTATTAATCATTACTTTGTACTGCTCAGATCCTTTTCACAGGGCTTCACTGTTATGCTGTAATGGACACTTTTTGTGATTTTTGGCACACTTGATGTTATTTTGTATAAATTAAATACGTTGATGGGTGTGGATGCATCTTGTATAAGTATGATATTTTTAAATTTTCATAGTCACCACTATATTGGCAGCCCCATGTTAGAAAACCCTGTGCGGATTAAGTGCTAAGTTTTGCATGTGGTTTCACTTAGAGTTTAAGCACCATCAACATAAGCTATAGCTATATAATAGAAACATAAGTAAGGTCAGAGTGGCATGCTTTCACGATGCAGTGCCCCTAACCACAGGAAACTGAAATGCTAAAACACCAGACAGTGGTCAGGATCAACATGCATATATTTACTGAGCAATCATTTTTATTAAGCATTTTTATTGAGCTGAAAAGGCTGTAAAATTGAGAAGTGTAACATTTGGTCAAAATCAGGTAGCTGAATAAATAAACCTAAAAAGAATATATTGACAACTCTGCTCAACCCTGCATGTTAGTAACATTCCTTCGTTTATTCATTGTCTGTTTTACCACAGACACAGGCTTCATTAATGCCTTCCTTATTGAATCTAACTTTAAAGAACCTTTATGGCTAAAAAGCAGCACATATTGCAATCTAAAGAAATTACTAGAGATGACAAAAAGATTCATTTCAAACAGAAAAAACTTGAAACATTAATAAATCTTTCAGACAATCAAAGTTTCTCCAGGAGCAACTGACCACTTAAAAAACATCCAAGGAACTGCAGGCCACCTCAAGGTCAGCACTAATGATTCCACCATTAAAAGAGACTGGACAAAATAGTATCATTGGGATAGTTTCAGGACAAAATACTAACAAAGGTGAACTTAAAGACCTAAACATTCTCACATTAACAAAAAAAAACACCTTAAAGTGAACACGTTTAACTTGTGGCTTGTACCTCACGGCCGCTTCATGACGGCCGCTGGGAGATTTCAGTCACAGATGCTCTCATTTTGCAGCTGTTAGTGCCTCACAGCTTAAGGAACAGAGTATTATGCTTCATTCATGGTCCCAAGAGTGTGGAGCATTATAGAGTGTAGCCATGCATTGCTGTGACACATGTACTGCAAAGAAAGCCCCTGGAAAAAAAGTCCCATGCCCCACCCCAGTTAACTTAGTGTTCAGTATCCCACCTGGGTTGTATAAGCCGTCAGTCATCTATGTGGAGTATGTGCGTGATTTGCCTCAGTGCTTGAACTTTGTTGCTAGCAGCAGCACAAAGCCAGTAGATGCCAAAATAATTTATGATGCTTGGTGCTAATGTGAGCAACTCCAAACGTGGGCCAAAGTCTGGCTGTACAACCTGCAGAGGCATAAGGGGCTCATGGGAGAGTCATTGCACTGTATTGGACTGCTCCCGAAGGTCGGGACTCTTGGAGGTCTGGGTGCAGCGTACGATGGCGATGGTTCATCGTGATCTTTTGCGACAAACTGGCCCAAGCTGGGGGAGCTGATCCAGCAACAGCACCAGTCACTGTACCTGTATGCCTGACACTTACATGATTTCCAGCTTTGAGTTAAAGTGTTGTGTCAATGGATGTGGAGCAACAGAACAGTTGGCCTTGAAAAGGGGTTATATGGCAGACAGTGCAGGTTTGCCAGGAGAGTGGGCACGGCCATTCAGGCACTCGAATGATGCCATGCTCCACTTCCGTTTTAGCTTTGTTGTTGTTAACTATTGTTGTTCATGTTGTTTATTAATAAAGAGGTCTTAATTATGTTACATAATGGTAATTTAGAGACCCCTTGTTGTATGTTATGTGTAAATGTGTTACTTAAGTCTCAGTTACCCCTGCATTTCTTCAATGTGTTAGTAGTCATGTGTACCTCTCCGCTCACTAGCCCTTATACTGTATTCTCTTTAAGAGCTGTGTGACCACAGTTTTCTTAAATAAATCAAGCAAAGAAATCTCTACTGCCTTGTCCTAGCCTTTGGTCTTGTCACAATATGTTTTTGGTGTATGTGCAATTGCAAAATATACACTACCGGTCAAAAGTTTTAGAACACCGCAATTTTTCCAGTTTTTTTATTAAAACTCAAGCAGTTCAAGTCCAATGAATAGCTTGAAGTGGTACAAGGTAAGTGCTGAACTGTCAGAGATAAAAAAAAAAAGTGGTTACCCTAAACTGAAAAATAATGTACATTTAAGCATTATAAAAATGGCCTTTTTCAGGGAACAAAAAATGGGTTAACAACTTAAAGCTGTTCTGCAGTAATGGAGGTTGAACAAGCCTTGAAAGTTGGTGCTACCAATTCCTATAGGTCTTCCAATTTATGTACGTTTTAAAGTAGTGTTGGAACACACTGTGGTACCATCCCCTTGTGAGTATTATTTGAACAGTATTGTTGGGCAGAAAGTATTGTGTTGCTATAAAAATGGCAAGAAAAATGCAATTAACAATGGAAGAGAGACAGACCATCATAACACTTAAAAATGTAGGTCTTTTAAATAGAAAATCAAGTTGTCAGTGAGTACAGTTTCCTTCACCATCAAAAGGTACTTAGAAACTAAGGCAGACTCTGACAGGAAGAGGTCTGGCAGACCCAAAGCCACAACAGAATTAGAAGACAAGTTTCTGAGTGTCAACAGCTTGTGTGATAGGCGGCATTCAACAGCTTCAAGCACAGCTTAATAGTGGTCGTAGTAAGCAAGTCTCAGTTTCAACTGTGAAGAGAGGACTTCGAGTTGCAGGTTTGACAGGTTGAGTTGCAGCAAGAAAGCCATTGCTAAGACGTCAGAATGAGAACAAGAGGCTTGCCTGGGCCATGAAACACCGCCAATGGACTATTGAAGACTGGAAGAAGGTGTTATGGACTGATGAATCAAAATTTGAAATCTTTGGTTTATCACGCAGGATTTATGTACGCCGTAGAGTAGGCAAAAGGATGGTTCCTCAGTGTGTGACATCAACTGCCAAACATGGAGGAGGAAGCGTGATGGTCTGGGGCTGTTTTGCTGGATCCAGGGTCGGTGACTTGTACGGAGTGAGAGGTACCCTGAACCAAAACGGCTACCACAGCATTCTACAGCACCATGCAGTACCCTCTGGGATGCGCGTAGTTGGTCAGGGGTTCATCCTACAGCAAGATAATGACCCAAAACATAAGTCCAATCTTTGCCAGGACCTTTGGAAAAAAGAACAAGATGGTAAGCTTGAAAACATGGAGTGGCCAGCACAGTCTACAGATTTAAACCCCATTTAGCTGGTTTGGGATTAACTGGACAAAAGAGTGAAAGCAAAGCAGCCTACATGTGCCACACATTTATGGGAACTTCTGCAACAGAGTTGGGAAGAACTTTCTAAAGAATATTTAATTTCCATTGTAGAAAGAATGCCACGAGTGTATATAATACATTTTGGTTTATAAATTAATTACATTATTTATTTATTTTTAACTTCAGTTGTTTTTTTGTTCTATGTCTTCATTTCAGAGTACAATAAAACATTAAACTGCATACATTTCAATAAAAACTGGAAAAATTGGGGTGTTCTAAAACTTTTGACCGGTAGTGTATTTAAGCGTTTGAATGGATTTTTAGTCTGTACAGTAATGCAGCACATGGTTCTGGTGGTATCCAACTTTACCTGGGTTTACTGCTCTTCACCGATTCACTGATTGTGTGAGTTGTTTTTCTACAGGTACTTCAGTTACTTCTGACATTCTAAAAATGTCAGTAGGTAGATTGGCTACTTTATTGCCCATAGGAGTAAATAAATAAATGAGTGAATAAGTGAGTACATCGATCAGGCATAACATTAAAACCAACTCATTGTTTCTACACTCACTGTCCATTTTATCAGCTCCACTGACCATATAGAAGCACTTTGTAGTTCTACAATTACTGACTGTAGTCCATCTGTGTCTCTGCATGCTTTGTTAGCCCCCTTTCATGCTGTTCTTCAGTGGTCAGGACTCTTCCAGGACCACTACAGAGTAGGTATTATTTGGGTGGTGGATCATTCTCAGCACTGCAGTGACACTGTCATGGTGGTGGTGTGTTAGTGTGTGTTGTGCTGGTATGAGTGAATAAGACACAGCAAAGTTCTGGACTGAGAATACCAAAAATATCCAGCCAACAGCGCCCCATGAGTTGAGATGACCAACTCAAACGGGGCCAGTGATAGCTCAGTGGTTAAGGTACTGGACTAGTAAACAGAAGGTTGCCGGTTCAAGCCCCGCCACCACCAAGTTGCCACTGTTGGGTCCCTGAGCAAGGCCCTTAACCCTCAATTGCTCATCGTGTTCCGCTCACTGTGTAAGTCGCCTTGGATAAAAGGGTCAATGACGAATAAGGAATTTCAACAGGCCAATTTTAAAATACTAAAAATAAGAGTGTTTCTTGCAATTGTTCACTTATTTAGAATGTTGTGTACATGTAAATTCCTATTAAAATTTTAAATTAAGTCATTTTAGTGTTTTTTCATCCAGATGAATTGGCTGTGGCCTAACAAAATGTCATGTGGTGCGACTGTGATTTATTTTAAAATTAATTAATTTTCTCAACATGCTTAACATTTTTTTTGCAAGTACTCAATAATATAATGTGTTTAGAAACAAATTATGTTATTACTTTAAGTTTTTGTAAATAATGTACTTGTATTTTTTGTTGTATAACATCAAATTCACTACCTTAAATGTACTTGACAGACTTATTTTTCCTGTAAATCACATTAAACATATATATATTTTTTTTTACAACTACCTTTAACTTAGGCATACTGCATCAGTGATTAATATTTTAGCAACATAAGTGAGATTTATTATTTATAATTTAATTCAGTTACTTCTGTTATTGGTTGCACCACATGATAAGTGGTCGCCCCAAATTACATGAAGACCTCTTATTGTTAAAAATCTATTTGAAGAGATCAATAAACAAATTCCCTACAACAATAAATTTAAACCAGATTTTATTAACATTTCATCAAACTGACATGAATAGAAATGTTTCACAAACTTTCCATGAAAGGGTGAACATGGTCTGCAACAATGTTTAGGTAGGAGCTACGTGTCAGAGTAACATCCACAAGGATGGCAGGACCCGAGGTTTCCCAGCACAATGTTGCCCAAAGCATCACACTGCCTCCGCTGGCTCGCCCTCTTTCTATAGTGCATCCTGGTGCCATGTGTTCCCCATGTAAGCAACACACAGCACCAGCACCCGGCCATCCACATGATGTAAAAGAAAACGTGCTTCATCAGACCAGGCCACCTTCTTCCATTGCTCCGTGGACCAGTTACAATGCTCATGTGTCCATTGTTGGCACTTTCGGTGGTGGACAGGGGTCAGCATGGGCACCCTGACTGGTCTGCGGCTAAGCAGCCCCATATGCAACAAACTGTGCTGCACTGTGTATTCTGACACCTTTCTATCAGAACCAGCATTAACTTCTTCAGCAATTTGAGCTACAGTAGCTCGTCTGTTGGATCTGACCACACGGGCCAGCCTTCACTCCCCACGTGCATCAGTGAGCCTTGGCCGTCCATGACCCTGTCACCGGTTTACCACTGTTCCTTCTTTGGACCACTTTTGATAGATACTGACCACTGCAGACCGGGACACACCCCACAAGAGCTGCAGTTTTGGAGATGCTCTGACCCAGTCGTCTAGCCATCACAGTTTGGCCCTCGTCAAACTCATCAAACTTTTCCTGCTTCTAACATCAACTTTGAGGATAAAATGTTCACTTGCTGCCTAATATACCCGCCCTCCCCCCCAACTAACATGTGCTGTGATGAAGAAATAATCAGTGTTATTCACTTTACCTGTTAGTGCTCATACTGTTATGCCTGGTCAGTAAATAGTGTTATGCCTTAATTATAGGGTATATTTTATTTTGCACTAATGATAGACAGCAGAAAAACATGTTAATGAAAAATCTATTTTTCTCCAGGTGATAAAAAGAACTACAATACACCCAAGCTATATGTACTTCATGTTTGTTTATTTATGCTGCATGTTTAACATAACCTTTCTCTTCTCCTAGCCAGGTACTGAGATCATACTGCAGACATAAATAAATATATAAATAAAAAAATAATAAATGGCTAAAAATGCATAATTACCAAAGTGAAATTACATTTACTAATTTTAATTTTGCATTTTTCAAAAAATTTTCAAAGTTTAAACATAAGTCATTGTTTCTGAAATATTAGTCATGTTGCAATAAATTATATCCCAAAAACTATAATAAAGTACTTTACGTATATAAATCATCAGTTTTATATACATAAAAGCACAAATACTGCCAATCTAGGACATAAATCCATCATGGAAATCACTCTGCAATGGTCGCACCGCATGATATTTGGTTGCACCACATGATCTTTTCAAGTTTAGTTCAAATTTACAGGCACAGAATTGGCCACCTTAACAAAATAAGCTAGCTTCCCACATAATGTAATTCTGAAATCTATAATTAAAATATATGTTTGTAGAAATAACTTAATATTCATTATATTTTTGAGGTCATACCACATGATATCCAAATATGACAACTACATACCAGCTGTTAAAAGGGTTATTTTTTTGAAAATTGAGTTTGAGTTACAAACCTGCTTGTTGCTTTCAAGGGCCCTTGACAAATAGGTGTATGATACAACTTCAAGTCTTTGACTTGTTTTCAACATTAAAACCCCAAAGTGGCCGTTTCTACATGGTCGCACCACATGATATTTCATAAAATGGGCATCATCGGACAAAGTTTGTTTGTATATTATGATGGAAATTAAAATAAAAATACTTTGCATTTTTGTACAGTACTGCAAAACACTTTAAAAATTATGCCGAGTAGGACAGAAAATAAAGACGAACAGGTGTAGAGAATTTAAATGAAGTTTTTAAAACAGAAGTCATGGCCGGACGGTCGCACCATATGATATTTTGACACTTTAAAAATAAAAAAATGACAATTTACTAATGTTTTGTGAAAATTTAAATTGAGTGCATATATGGGAGAGATACTACATACATATGGCATCTTTTTATGCATTTAAACATTTTCTTAACTGAAGAAAATGCAGTCGGACAGAAAATTTAGGTGTCACGTCAATGACCCAAAAGCGTCTGCTAAATGCTGAAAATGTAAATGTAAACAGCAGCAATAGATGAGCGATTATCTCTGACTTTATATGTACAAGGTGGACCAACTAGGTAGGAGTGTCTAATAGAGTGGACAGTGAGTGGACACGGTATTTAAAAACTCCAGCAGCGCTGCTGTGTCTGATCCACTCATACCAGCACAACACACACTAACACACCACCACCATGTCAGTGTCACTGCAGTGCTGAGAATGATCCACCACCTAAATAATACCTGCTCTGTAGTGGTCCATTAATTGTAAGTGGTAAGTGGCGCTGATAAAATGGACAGTGAGTGTAGAAACAAGGAGGTGGTTTTAATGTTATGGCTGATCAGTGTAAATGGATGGGTAATGGTTTTGTGATGCCCTGTCCAGGTGAAAGGTTAAGCTGCGTCAAAAACATACAAATACAGTATAAAATAATATACATTCCCATGCAAGTTAAAATCTGAAATACGTTTTAGAAAACATTTAAAGTTTTGATAAATCATTCTGTTAACCTTGTTTGTTGTTGTATTTTTTACATGTCTAAATGTCTTGTCGGATAGCTCTATTTGTGGAGAACGCCGCCATCTTGAGGAAATTTCGTTTTGCTTCACACAGAGCTGTCTGCCCCAAATGAAGATCATTTTTGAAATAAATACATACATATTTACACTGGGGACAAATGAACGATTGGAATAATCTTTGCCTTAATATTAGGTCTAAATATCGTTTTGTAATTCAGTAAACAGGAATAAATGACATGTTTGGTCAAAGGCGTATTGGCCATGGCTGCGTTTTAAACTACGAATTAAGAAGTACAAATGCTAACTAGTATGCTAAAAATATTACCAATGATGCTGTAATGTTTTGACACACTATTAAGTGCTTTATTATACCGTTTGGGACACAGCCAATGTCTTCCTGCTGATTTTCAGAACCCATTATCGCGCTCTTTGTTGCGGCGGATGGCCGCTGTGTGTTCACGGCCAATCCCCATCAGCGTAACTACTCCGAGCTGGCCAATAGGAGCCTGTTTTATTTGATAGTCTCAGTAAGAGGCGCGCACGGGCCATCTGAATACAACAAACAAGCGACAGAGGTAGCTATTTGTTCTGATTTTCATATATAAAGGAATGTTTGTCTGGAAATGTAACTGTTTTTAATATAAATTTGTAGTGTTCGTTGTAGGTTAAAGTCATTTGGGTCTATAAACTGCTACATTAGGTGATTTTGGCGCGGAAATATGAGAGCGCTTTATTGAAAGACGTAGGGGCGCTCGAGCCGGTTTGACGTTTCTGTGCAGTCGAGCAACTTTATTGAACTCTGATAAAGAAATACTGCAGCTGTGTGCAGTCAATGAGTTCTGTTGATACATATTTAGCGTTTAGTTACACAGTTTGAGTTTGCATTTACCTAGAAATAAGCTGGGCGTTTTATAGGCTTCAAGTAAATCGTTCCTCAGCTTATTACAAAGGAGTGGTGGCGTTGCATTATTACTATCAATCACAAGCATATCACGACTTTAACTATTTTGGTTTACTATTAATTGTACAGAAAAATTCTAGCAATGTTTTTTTTTTCTTCTACTTTCTACCACTTTTTTTTTTTTAAAAACTAGAAAGGTAATGTATATACATTCAAGTCAAAAGTTAAACAATAGTGAACACGAACATGTAGTGCTGGCATTTTTTAAATCTATTTATTTTTTAAATCTACTTTTTTTTTCTGTGACTGAACGATCAGACAACATAGAGTGAATATAAAAAGTGTACACACACCCCTGTTAAAGTACCAGGTTTAAAATGGAAAAATAAGACCCATACCAAGATGAATAATCTTTTTCCACCTTATGTTTGATTAATAATTTGTAAAATTGAAGTTGAAAAACAACCTGAAGTCTTTCAGGAGGAAATAAAAATAACAAACTTGCAATAATGTATTTGCACATCCTTAATCCAAAATTAAATTATTAAAGTGAATGTTGTATGTATGTAACAAGTTGTTTTTGTCTGATGTGAGCTGCTGTAACAAAGAAATTTCCTGCAAAGGATCAATAAAGTATCTATCTATCTATCTATCTATCTATCTATCTATCTATCTATCTATCTATCTATCTATCTATCTATCTATCTATCTTACTTTGTTAAAACACCTTTTGATTTTATGACATTAGTCAGTCTTTTGGGGTTGTTTTTTTTAAGTAAACGGATTCAGTTTGTTTTTCAGTTGTATTGCACAGATTATGTGTAACATAAAAGGTGAAACTAAATCTGAAATTATTTCATCTTGGTCTCATTTTTTACATCCCAAAAACCTGGCATTGTAACAGAAGTGTGTAGATGTTTTATATCCACTGTACCCGTCCAACAAAATAAACAAACAAGTTTGTGGGTCAAAATATAAACCAGCAAATTAAATGATTTTATTTCTTTTAGTTTTATCTCTCGATTACATTCCAAAGTTCCCCACTTGTGTGACTTGTCTAGAGATCTTAGTATGGGGCCAAATGTCATCCATTTGATGGTATGCATGCTTGAGGTTTTGTTTATTTAAAATGGTTGTGCTCAAAACTACTCTATTTTAAATAATAACTGGCTGAATAATGCAGTAATTTTCAAACCTTTTACCAAGAGGGCAGCAAAAGTGGGTATAGGCATGTACCACAAGCTGCATGTTGTAAATTAGTCAGCTATTGTGATAGTTTTATAGTAATAATGGCCCAGCATTGTTATAGTACAGGCTGCATTACTATGTGTTGCAGGCTGAAATGAAGCCATAAACATGGTTGTAAACTATTTCTTTAATAGATTGTAAGTCTGCAGTCCAGCAGTTGCTGTGTGTGCTTCTAAAGCTTTAGCTTAGCTGCAAACACATAATTGTGGTGCTTCTATACTACATGCCAATTGTGGCTATACATTAATTCATTGGTTTGCCTTGTGGAATTCACTGGCTGCTTTCATGCCCCAGTTGCTAAAAAAACTTTGTTTTAGCACTGCTGTTATACTAAGTTCCTATTTTTATATTTTGCAGCCCTACTCGCAAAGCATGGCAGAATTCCTTAAAGATCCAACTACTCTAACAAAGGAAAAGCTGAAGAATGAACTGAGGGCAAATGATGTTCCTCTTCCCAGTGGTGACCAAAAGAAAGATGTCTATGTTCAACTTTACCTTAAACATCTGACTGTATTGAACGAGAAGACAAATCCTTCTCCTGACACCTTTTCCAGTGATGAAGAAATCGTGCCGGTGGTCTCTAACAAAAGTCGTTCAGGAAAGGTAACTAGGTCTTTGTTATGTTACAAAAAATGATTCCACAATGCATGCAGTTTTGGCTTTAGATTATATATGTGTATAGTGTACATAATCAACTGATTGGTATCTTTGATCAATCCACAGAAGGCTATAAAAAAGACGGATAAGAATCGGAAAGAGGAGGTGGATGTTGAGAGTCTGACAGACAGTGATTTAAAGGATGAATTGCTGAAGCATGGCATTAATTCAGGTCCTATAGTTGGTGAGTTCCCAGTTCTTTTACTCTGACAAATGTAAGGGTCAGACGTGGTTTTATGTAAATTTATGTAATGAGCAAGGATGGCCTCATCCAAAAGATTTCACTATGTTAATGAGTTACCTTGTATTTCCATGTTTGACAGCGTCGACTCGTAAACTTTACGAGAAAAGACTACAGAAACTGCTGGATCAGCCTACGTCAGTGTCCACTCAACCTGAACCTGAGACTGCAGTTCCAGAGACAGTCACGCTGACAGCAGGAGGCAGTCAGAATGGCAACACGCACTCAGTGGAGAATCAGTACAGTGATAAGGAGGAAGGTATTTATTTAAAAATAGAATAGTTTCATTTCGTTGCTGATTGATAACGCATGGTATAGTTTGTCCCAAATTAAAGTAGGTGATGTTATTAAATCAGTTTTTATCTAAAATTGTAAATGCAGTTGCCATAATTTTTAAAACCTATTATTGTTTTAACTATAACAACGTAATAAGACCTATTTAATTATTCAAACATTTTGTGTGGCTTGTCTAATCTTTTTTTTTTAATTGCATAATACAAGCTGGCATCCCTTAAAGCTTTTTTTGTGCTTGTAGAAATAGAGACAGTTCCAGTATCGACAAAGCCAGTTAGAAGCAGAGGGATAACACCAGTGACCACCAGGACAAGCAGCAGACATCACATTAAGGTAATGTATAAAGCAGAATAGTAGTGCTGCTGGTGGGCAGTTTGCAACATAAACAGTATGTGAGTGTGTTTGTGTATATATAGGCTATATATGTGTATGTGGTAGCCTAGTGGGTAGAGCTTTGGGCTATCAATGAAAGGTTGAGAGTTCGAAAGCTCTGCCTTGCTGCAACTGTTGGGCCCTTAACCCTCTCTGTTCCAGGGGCGCTGTACAATGGCTGACCCTGCGTGCTGACCCCAGCTTCCAAACAAGCTGGGATATGTGAAACAGTATATATATATACACACACACATCAACGAAGCATGACATTATGACCACTGACAGGTGAAGTGAATAACACTGATTATCTCTGTCACAGCACCTGTTAGTGGGTGTGATATATTGGGCAGCAAGTGAGCATTTTATTCTTAAAGTTGATGTGTTAGAAGCAGGAAGAATGGTCAAGCGTAAGGACTTGAGAGAGTTTGACAAGAGCCAAATTGTGATGGCTAGACGACTGGGCCAGAGCATCTCCAAAACTGCAGCTCTTTTGGGGTGTTACCGGTCTGCAGTGGTCATTATCTATCAAAAGTGGTCCAAGGAAGAAAGAGTGATAAACCGGGGACAGGGTCATGGGCGGCCAAGGCTCATTGATGCACATGGGAAGCGAAGGCTGGCCCATGTGGTCCGATCCAACAGACGAGCTACTGTAGCTCAAATTGCTAAAGAAGTTAATGCTGGTTCTGATAGAAAGGTGTCAGAATACACAGAGCATCACAGTTTGTTGCGTATTGGGCTGCATATCTGCAGACCAGTAAGGGTGCCCATGCTGACCCCTGTTCACCACCGAAAGCACGAACGATGGGCACATGAGCATCGTAACTGGACCACGGAGCAATGGAAGAAGGTGGCCTGGTCTGATGAATCACGATTTCTTTTATCACGTGGATGGCCGGGTGCGTGTGCATCGCTTGCCTCCAAACACGGCGAGTGGAGTTGATGCCAAAGAGCTAAATTTTTGTCTCATCTGACCATATCACATTCTCCCAAGCTTTCTCTGAATCATTCAGGTGTTCATTGGCAAACTTCAGACGGGCCTGTACATGAGCCTTCTTGAGCAAAGGGACTTTGCGGGCACTGCAGGATCTCAATCCATTACGGCGAAGTGTGTTACTAACGGTTTTCTTGGTGACTGTGCTCCCAGCTCCCTTGAGATCATTGACAAGCTTCTCCCGTGTAATTCTGGACTGACCTCACCTTTCTCAGAATCATTCTTACCCCACCAGGTGAGATCTTGCATGGAGCTCCAGAGCGAGGGTGATTGACTGTGATCTTGTATTTCTTCCATTTTCGAATTATCGCACCAACAGTGGTCTCTTTCTCACCAAGCTTCTTGCTGATGGTCTTGTAGCCCATTCCAGCCTTGTGCAGGTCTACAATCTTGTCCCTGACGTCCTTTGATAGCTCTTTGGTCTTGCCCATGGTGGTCGAGAGATTTGAATGGAAGAAACTGATTCTGTGACAGGAGTGTTTTATACAGGGACAGGACTAATTTGTGTGCCTCATGGGCACATAACCGGTCTGTGGGGGTCAGAATTCTTGCTGGTTGGTAGGGGATCAAATACTTATTTCCCTTAATTAAATACAAATTAATGTATAACTTTTATTTAATGTTTTTTTTTTCCTGGATTTTTTGTTGATATTCTGTCTCTCTCTGTTAAAATAAACCTTCCATAAAAATTATAGACTGTTCAAGTCTTTGTAAGGGGGTAAACTTACAAAATCAGCAGGGGATCAAATACTTATTTCCCCCACTGTATACACACACATACACACACACACGTGTGTATATATATATATATATATATATAAATATACATTTATACACACCAATTCTGTTATTAAATACTAAAAAATAATACATCTACTAAATGTGTAAGTGCATGTGCTCTTTTAGCAGGTAGAGGAGAGGGCAGCTGATGGCAGGGGAGTATCTCTGGACAAAGGTGACATATTAAAGGAAATGTTTCCTAATGAGCCTTCTACACCTACAGGAATTATGTGAGTTTTTCTTAAAATACTTGATTTTATTTAAATGCATTTCTAAAATTGTGATGGAGCCGGTTTTATCAGTGTATTGATGTGTGTGTGTTATAGTGGTATTATTTACTTATTTAATTATTCCTAAGCATGTAGTGTGGTGCTAGCCCACACTAATAAAATCAACCCTGACTGTTTTATTTGTGTGAATAGTGCTTCTTGTCGACGTCCTATTCGTGGGGCAGCTGAGCGTCCAGTAAAACCGCTGGACCTCTGGTCAGAGGAGTCTCTCCTGCGGCAGCGTGTACTTACCTCCACCACTGCTGCCACCACCAAAACATCACTCTCGCAGAGTTACAGTGCTCCAGCACCTGCCCCCCGTCCATCCCGTTGCTCCTTCTCTTTCTGGCTCAAACTGCTGGTGTTCCTTGCTCTAGTGGCCCTCCTGTACTATGCCTATCAGAATGTGAGCAGCAAGCAGATTGATTCCTGCATTCTCTTTCTACAGGACAGTGTGATTACACCGCTTCTTACTCTGATTGGTGTTATTGGGCACAAAGATAATGCTGGGAGCAAATAAGCCAGTTCCATCAGTGTGTGTGCTCTTGCTGTTTATTTTGTCAGACTTGAGTTACATCCCCATCTGAATGATTGGAGGATCAACATAATGGCAGGGTTTGTGCTTAAACTATTACAGTTTAACTTCTCAATTATGTCTCAATGCTTATTTTATGTAGTTTCTATTCAGTGTGAATTGTGCATACATCTTGCCTTTTGTTTTACTGTTTTGTAGAAGGGTATCATGGTGGGAGGGACTCATGTTTGTAGCTTTTTATTGTAGTTATTCAGCATCAGTATTTCAGTTAGTAGCACTTCTAGTGCTGCTGATTTGAATATCAACAAAGTGGTTTTCTTAAAGGGTTCACAATGTGTTACTATGGTAGTAGCAGAAGCACAATATGCTATGGTGTTCACTTGCATTTTTGCCTCACTGTATCATTCATTTTAATGGTTAGTTCTGCTGGTTCTGAGTTGTGCACCACAAGGCATGCACAAAGTCTTTATTCCAGTGTTAAGATTGGCAACATTTTACCTCATGTCGTTGCTAGTGAACATTCCTGACCTTAAGTTTATAGCTTGCCTAAAATGTGCTAAAATGACCAGATAACACTTATATGGCAACTATGTTTACTAGCCTTTTTTGAGCTAATGTCCTACCTCAAATGCTTCGTTTTGTGAGTTGGTTGTGATATAGTGATTTATCGAAACCATGTAAAAAGTTCCAGTCCTCATTCGATGAAGACAACTAGACTTTACAAGCAAATCAAAATAGCATTGTGTGCTTACATTCACATGGATTGCATCTTCATTTACAAACCATTGTAGGTAGTATAATATCGACAGCATTGGTGTTTTGATTGGACATTTGTTGGTTTAAGAAGTGGCATGTAGATTTAAGTACAGGTCGATTTTTAACTACAGTCTGTGAATAATGGTTCATATGCTTCCTAAACTTGCACAGTATCGATACAGTTATTTCACTTCATAAGTAAACAAATTCTGACCAGCGATAAGCAGAAAGGGGTGTTGCATTATGCGTCCAAAAATGCAAGTGTACATTAACTGTAAGAAGAGAAATACTGAGGCATGCTGACTAGTTATATTTTGTGTGAAGTGTATTTTAGTAATTACTGTATGTACATAAATGTTTGCTGTTCTAGTTTACTCACAGTTTTTGTCAGAACAGCAAACAATTGGAACTAGTAACTTGCTCTTTCTGTCTAAGTGTAAAGTAGCATTGAAATGTGCCCACTACTACTAGACTGCCAGGCCAGTTATGTGTTTTGTGCCATAGAGCTTTGCTTTGCACTGTTGCAGGCTGAAGTTCATTAATGGCACTGATTTATTCTGTCCCAGACGATCACTTCTTTACTGTGTATATTACTTTACTATATAATCTGTGCAAGAATAGCTGTTAATGCTTAAATCCATCATAATACTTCCAAAAATCTGTGATTTTCCCTAGTCATACACCAGCAGAAATATTTTACTTTGTGTTCTCTTCTGTGATTTAAAATGTCTTTTAGGTGTGTTTGCCAAGCATGATATAGCTTAGATCTTTTCATTCTGATAGAGACCTATGTACTGAATCTTTGTTTTAAAGATATTATAATTCTGTTTTGTATTTTACTACTTGGATTTACAAATGTCTTTGTTTTTAACAGCAATATTTTTCTAATGTTTTCTCTTCCAAAATTGCATTTTTAAAAACAAGCAAATTAAGTCAATTTGAAAAGTATATGGTAAGTTCCTGTAGAGCAAGCATTTAAGTTTATACCTGCTGTCTGGAAGGCAGAAGTGTTTTTTTAAAGTAATACAAAATGTGCGTTCTTAACTGGCAGCTAACATGATACAATATACAATTGGAAATTTTCATTTTGGATGAATTTTAAATGTTTAAAATGGTTAAATACAATCATGGTGTGAAATAAAAATTTTAAAAGTTATCACTTTTTAATTTCTTTTTAATGTTTTGAGTTAGCACGACAAGAATACTGTTGCAATGTGTCTCTAATTAGAGTTTTTATATGTAAGGTACCTAATCACCTTCTCACATTAACATGGTTAAAAATCAATAATTCGGTTGGTCCTAATAACAGTTTTTACATATAAGGTATTTAATCACCTACTCGCATATTCATGTTTATCAATCAATAATTCTGTTGGTCCTTGTTTACAGTTTCTAACAGGGATGTTACAGTATTAAATTAAGAAAATCCAATTCTGAAAAAGTTGGGACATTTTGTAAAATGCAGTAAAAAGGACAATATGTGGTTTATTAATTCTTTTTAATCTTTACTTGATAGATTTTTTTGTTGATTGTTGTATTTTGTAAAGAGAAAGACATTTAAAATTTGATGCCTGCAACCTACTCCAAACAAGGCAAAAAAAGAATGAAAAGTTTATAGAATATTGAACAGCATTTTACAATAAGCAGGTGAAGGAACCATGATTGGGTATGAAAGGAGTATCCACCATAAGTATCTGTTTTTACAAGCAATGATGGGTTGTAGCTCACCACTTTGTGCCAAACTGACAGACGACAGTTGTTTCAAAAGCCAACATTTGTCATGGTATGGGGATGTATCAGTGGATATGGCATAGTTGTCATCAAGGTGACGTCTCTTCCTTGGAAGTCCATGATTATTCCAGCAAGATAATGCCAGGCCTCATGCTGTATGCACAGTAGTGTGGCTTTATAAAGACAGAATGCGTGTGCTTAATTGACCTGCTTGAAGTCCAGATCGGTTTCTTTTTGAAGGTGTATGCTGCAGCATTAAAAGAAGAATCGGACAAGGGTGACCACAAACTGTTGAGCAACTGTATCAGTTATGTATCAGGCAAAAATTGACAAATATTCAAACAGTTCTGTGTTCTCAGTTCCCAAACCATTAAAATGTCTAATAGAAAAGGTGATGGAACACAGTGGTGAACATGACTCTGTCTAGAATTTTTGGAGTGTGTTGATCACTCAAAACATTGGAAATCTTTCTACATTTATCAGTTAAATAACTAACATATTGTAACCTCAAGCAATTAAAGATTTCCTCAGTTTACAGCAAGAGAAGAAATAAGGCATAAATTCATTTTTTTGTTTGTTTTTTCAGCTGCTCCCTTATATAGGAGTCATCTACACGGGAGCAGCTGAAAGACAACCAGACAGTTTTTACACCGGCTGTCCTTCCTGACGCAGCTCCCTTGGGCTTGTAGAACAAGCTAGGGCATAACAGGATGGGTAGTATTTGGAGCTGGTATGATTGATATGCCTACTGACCTGTTAGAGAAAGATTCAAGACAAATAACTTTTAAAGCCAGAGTTTAAATGATATGGTAGAAATCAAATTGTAATGTTTTATGTCTTATCTATTTATTAAATATAACATTCATATATTCATAGATATAATAATAATAATACATTTTATTTATATAGCGCTTTCCAAGATACTCAAAGACGCTTTACATTTTACTTAAAAAGCAAATAATCATAAAAACAACACAAACCGTACAAATCGTAGTACAAAATTCTCACACCACATTAATCAGCATCAAGATAATAATTAAAACATACTAGGGGGAAGAAGAAAAAACAGCATTAAGACATCTCATTAAAACATATAAGCAAAAATATGAGAGATATAGAATAGAAGTGGGGGAGAGTAGTATATTATGCATATACTGTATATGGGCAAGCTGTAGCTTAGTGGTTAGGTACTGGACTAGTAATCAGAAGCCCTTAATCATCAATTGCTCAGACTGTATACTGTAACTAATGTAAGTCGCTTTGGATAAAGGCGTCTGATGAATACCAAAAATTTAAATATATTAACGTATATCGTTTTGAATTATAGGTTAGAGGCTGCTGCTTTGCATTTTTTATATTTAACATGATGTTGAACAGCGCTGTTTTATTAAACCCTTTTCAAGATTTTGTGCAACGTAGACAAGATCAACAAAAGTAAAGCTAACTTTGTCCGACTCAAAACAACAGGAATAGTAACCGAAGCGAACCGTTTGGGGCCAAAAGAATCGACTCTTATCGGTGAACTGAGTCAATTGATATGAGTTACTGAAAGAACGGAATGTTCGTCGCTCGAACATGATTGGTTCAGTTCAGTTGAGCTGTATGCGGTACAGTATATTGCATTGAGGCTCCTCCTTCCGCTTTCCTGATTAGTCCAATACTCAATGACATAAGCACCTCCTATACCGACACCGGTTTGAGGGCGGAGGTGCGGGACTTGCGTTCTCTGCGAGTGGCTGGCTGTGGAGGACAGAGGCGCCATTTTGCGACGGAATAAAGAAGTAAGGTTTTTTTTTATAATAGGTCCAACTCTGTCTTCATATAATCCCGTTTGTGTGATGAACTATCTTACACGTTGTTTGTTAAAGCATTGGGTAACGTCGGGCGTACAAAAATATTATACTCTGCCGGCAGGCCTATGTTCACTTCGTTCCGGCTGTCTTTCTGCTACTGTTTAATAAACCTAATGATGCGTGCAAAAATTAAACCCGTCTTCACTTTCCTATAGTCAGACAATGCATTGGGTTTAAGAACTTCATCTTAAAGCTGTTCTATTTTGCTCTTTGACTTTAGTTACCAGCAACATGTATCCTAGCACGCTGCTACATTTAGCCCGGGCAAATCCATTCAGTGCCCCGCAGTTCACATTGCAAAAGGTGGAGGAGCCCACACGGACAGTCGCTAATGGACAGAGCCGCAGACTGGCAGCAGCCTCAGTGGCTGGTAAGTTACCAGTTATTGTGTAATCTTGAAATGTCATATTCCCAGAACTAGCAATGGTGCTTCTAGGTGTTAGCATAGCTACCGTTGGCTATTCATTTTGTATCCAGTTCCACCATGTTCATCCGGATTGTTCTTTAATCACTGATTCATAATTTCATTTTTTTTGCTTTATGCTTTGTGTTTAACTGTTGATTTTTGTTAATGGATATTCAAGATACCAGAGGACTAACCCTGTCCACTGTTAAAAGGTCAGAATGCTAACATGCTAGCTCTTGTAGCTATCCAACAATCTAATTCGATTAGGCGATCTGTAATGAATCACTTCCTTTAGCACTTTTTACCACGTGTTTATTTTCTGCATTTTGATGATTTGTCAAACTATTACTTGATCGCTGAAATCCAGGGCCTTGCTGTTTTAACGGAGGGCATTGAAGGACAAAGTGGGGTCAGGTGAACACGCAGTTAAATATAGGGTAATGTTCATTCAGATCTTTATCGTGTGCAAAGATATAGTCTTGATTTGATGATTACGTGGCAGTTGTTTAGGGTTAGGGTTCTTATTTAAGCAATCACATCCATACGTACACATGTGACTTTAATACAGCTGATACACTAGACTTTTTCTGTAGCACTTTTTGTTTGCTGTGTTAATTACTGGCTGTTAAGTTTTTAATTAATGCTGTAATGTATCATTAACCAACACTACTTTAAAACCGCTTCTAAACTAAACAGGACTAAAGGTAAAAGTTGTTCATATTCTTCTTTTTGGTGTAATGTTTTATATCGCTTACCTTATTTTAAAGTATTTTCTGCATTACTGCATTAAACATTAGCAAGCCAAATTATTGTGATGCGCATTGTTTACTGTTAAGGCAGCCAAGGTGCATAATGAACTCACATTTTGACACCCTATTAGACTCAAGCTTATGCTGTCAAATGTATGGAGATATTTGTGCAGAATACATGTTTGTCTATACTTATGATTAATGTCTATTAATTACTGTTCGTATCAAATCGTTATCAGGTTGATGGCGGAGTTATCTTAAGGACATCAGTTAAGATGATTAAAGTCATTACAGTTACAATTTGTCAGTAAAATTATAAATCACACTGAGCTAACATTGAGTGTTTTGCCCACTCTAGCTGTGCTAAAGAGTACCCTTCCTGTGACCTCTTCATGTCACATGTCCATCTCTAAGGTCACTAATTACATCTAAACTTGGTATACATTTCACCTCTACAAAGTGCATACTACTTAGATTATTTAAATGCCAAACCCTTCATTTCCATAGCACTAGCTAGTTATTTTGGCTAGTTACATTTAGTATGCTGCATTCTTCAGTGATTCAAGACACTTAAAGGTGTTGAACAAACTTCATGCCATGTTTCTCTTCAGAGGGAGACAGCTGTGAGTTTGGCTCACAGAAGTATTTCGTCCTGTGTGGATTTGGTGGGATTCTGAGCTGTGGTACCACGCACACAGCAGTGGTACCTCTCGACCTGGTCAAATGCAGGATGCAGGTCTGTGTACGCCTGTTGGTCATGGAGTGTGTGGCACCCATAACCCCCCTGCATGTTTGTATTGTGTTATGATGCATGAGCATGTGTGTTATGTTCCTCGTGTAACAGAGTCGGGCAATAGCTGTGAGTTTGGCTCTTCAAAATACTACGCCCTGTGCGGCTTTGGGGGCATTTTGAGCTGCGGTCTCACACACACAGCCGTAGTGCCTCTCGACTTGGTCAAGTGTCGGCTGCAGGTTTGTACTACCTCATCACAACTGTTTATTTAGCCATATAGCCTATTTTAAGGGGGCTTGAGAATATATTTTTTACATAACTTAGTTACTCTATTTCCTATGGTAGTTTATAAAATATTTATGCCTCCTTAAAATGTTAATATACTGTTGCTGGTGAATTAAAATATAATTTGCTAACTGTTTTGTTGTAACCATTTTGAAATGCTGCATGTACATATGATTTGATTTTACTTACCATTAAGTGTACTCACTGGAACCAAATCATTCACAGAATGGCAGTAACCGTTGTTTGCTGTGTGTACAGTTGGCTAACCTCTTTTTATATCAAATTTAGGTGGACCCAGCGAAGTACAAGAGCATCTTCAATGGATTTTCTGTCACGATTAGAGAGGATGGTGTTAGGGGGCTTGCTAAAGGATGGGCGCCCACCTTCATTGGATACTCCATGCAGGGCCTCTGCAAGTTTGGCTTCTATGAGATGTTCAAGATTCTGTACGGTGACATGCTTGGAGAGGTAGGTTACCTTGCATGTCAGGAATGATCTTCATCTATTCCTATTTAGTGCACAGATTCAAGACCGAGCTATTGTACTGGGTTTTTAACTGGGGTTTTAAATCTCTTTGTTAAAAAAAAAAAAAAAATCTGGGATGTTTGCGTTTGCCATCCTACAATAAAAATGTATTAACTGAAGCTCAGATTAAACAATAAATAGAAGTTATAGAAGCACATGGGTTATTAGTAAGGCCCTATCTAATTCACACCTGTGATAATCATGTCACACACTGTGAGACAAGCCTTTTCCCATCTAATAGGCAACTTGCTGTGATTCGAAACTTAAGGTTTGTGTTTAATGATTTAAGTTTTCATTCGCGTAGCATTTGAGTGCCTTACATTTACTGGTTAATTTACACTATGAGATGGCAATCCTACAATTAAGCTAGCAATCAATTAGTCAAAATGCCCAAGATGATGGAGTCTAAAGCTGCTAAAAACACTACTGTGGTAACTGTTTGGAAAACTACCAACCAATTCTTTGCCTGAAGGAAGGTGTCAAAATACAGATGAGAATTTTTGTCTTTGAGACCATCGCATGGTAGGCTATGCTGTGTATTGTAGCTTCCATTTATTGTAATTCAATTTGTGTTCTTTAATGACTGCAGTGAAGTGTGGCACGTTTCTTTAAAAATCTGAAGTCAAACACATTTTCCTGTGAATGTAGTAGGGCCCTATTAATTAGTAATACACAAGGAAACATGATAATATCTTTTACAACAGGCTTTGCCATGTGACTGCTTTAACATATTTGGCTTTTTTTATTATTTATTTTTTTATTTTTATTTTATTTTTTTATATACTTTACAGCTAATTGAAAACTGGTCTGGTATCTTTTCTTATCAATAAATATTTCTTATCTTGCTCCAATAGGAAAATGCCTATATGTGGAGAACTAGTCTGTACCTGGCAGCTTCTGCAAGCGCAGAGTTCTTTGCCGATATTGCTCTGGCCCCTATGGAGGCGTGTAAAGTCCGCATCCAGACTCAGCCTGGCTATGCTAACACCTTAAGGGAGTGTGCCCCAAAGATGTATGCCGAGGAGGGTCTCTGGGCGTAAGTAGTTCCTCTTAATTTCTGTGGTTTTATGCCGATAAGCCAAACATGTCACATGCATGTTTAATAGACAATTGCACATTCTAGGCTAGAATTAGGGCACACGCTCCTTAGATCCACCTCTGGGGAATCCTCATCACTGATTCTGTACTCTCTGTACTGAGTGCTGCAGCTTTAGTGTGGAGGCTCCCAGCAGCTTTTCTGGCTGTACTGTTGGAGGTGCTTGAGTCATTGGCGTGTGAGAGCAGTCTACCTGCACCTTCAGCCCAGTTGCTGCCCTGACTCCCTTGCTGGACCTTACCAGGGTAGATCAGCTGAAGGGTGGACAACATACTAGCTCGCTTTAGCAGCCTGCTTTAAAATAATGTGTAACTCTGATGTTAATCTGTACATGGAGATATTTTAATGGCAGTTTTAGATAGCTTAAATAATTTGTACTCGCCTGGAAACAATAACAATGGTTTTCTTGTAGGTTCTACAAGGGTGTGGTTCCCCTCTGGATGAGGCAAATCCCATACACCATGATGAAGTTTGCCTGCTTTGAACGCACTGTCGAGTTGCTCTACAAGTATGTAGTGCCCAAACCACGCAGTGAGTGCAGCAAGGCTGACCAGCTGGTGGTCACCTTTGTAGCTGGTTATATTGGTAAGTCTCAAGTTTGTCATCACCCACCCCAATGTGAGCTATATCCTATAATAGTTTAAATCATTCTTTGTTTTACTTTGCATTCATTTAAATGCATTTGAATTTTGGCTAATGTGGTTTCAATTCCTCCGCCATAGCTGGTGTGTTCTGCGCTATTGTCTCCCATCCTGCTGACTCGGTGGTGTCTGTGCTGAACAAAGAGAGGGGAAGCACAGCTGCTCAAGTGCTGAAGAAGCTTGGACCTAAGGGTAAGCATCTGGCAAAGTTGTTGAATACTGATTTTTTTAAAAAGACACGCTCCTTAGATCCACCTCTGGGGAATCCTCCATCACTGATTCTGTACTCTCTGTACTGAGTGCTGCAGCTTTAGTGTGGAGGTTCCCAGCAGCTTTTCTGGCTGGACAGTTGGAGGTGCTTGAGTCATTGGCGTGTGAGAGCAGTCTACCTGCACCTTCAGCCTAGTTGCTGCCCTGGCACCTTTGCTGGACTTTTACCAGAGCAGATGAGCTGAAGAGCGGACATGCTGTCGTTTTACTTAAAACTAAAGTGTTTATGTATTTTGTTCAACATGTCTGACTGACTTATTCTTTTAGGTGTCTGGAAGGGTCTGGTGGCCCGTATCATCATGATCGGTACCTTAACCGCCCTGCAGTGGTTCATCTATGACTCCGTAAAGGTCTACTTCCGTCTGCCCCGTCCTCCTCCCCCTGAGATGCCAGAGTCTCTGAAGAAGAAGCTGGGTCTCACTGAGTAGAGCAGTTTAGTCCACTGTCAATAACGTTTCCTGGTTTATTTTCTATATTTAATCTCCCACTCTTGCCCAGTTCCTCCCAGGCTGCTGCTCAACTTTGCCATCTGGATGGTGAGGGAGGGATGTCCTCCCCTGTATAAATATCACTTAGATTATGAAATGAGTGAATGACATCTGGTTTTAAATTTTGTCAGTAGTGTGATTAAAACATCTATGTATTACACTGGCCAAGCTGTCATTTTTGGTTTTTTTTCCTTGTTTAAATTTCACTTTGCAAAGTCTCTCCTGAATTACATTAGCTTTACCGGTGTAATGTGTCCTTGTCAAAGTCCCAAAACTGTTTTATGTTCACACTCCAACAGCACATTGCTTTGACATTCTTTCATTAAAAGAGGATAAAATGTCAACTAAGTATTGTCTTTCCCCTTAATATATAATTTTTGGTGGGGGGTTTGGGGGGTAAAGAGCTCAAGTCTTGAACATGCACTTTGACGGTTTGAGTGGTCAAACACAGCATGCAAATCATATTCAAAAGATGAGCAAATCTGTCGAAAAAACGAGTAGAAGGTAAATTAGCTGCTCTAAATAGTTTGGGAAACGTCTTTTTCCATGATGCCCTGTCAAGGTTGTATGTCTTCATTGTGCTCAGTATTCTCAGGTGGTGTGGGACTCTCTACAGCCCTCTTCAGGATAAATCTGAAAGGTTCTGGCAATATATTTTTTAAATCTTTAGTAGTTCTGTGACTTTCAGTGTAAATGTGTGTATACTACTTTTACAGTCCTGTGTGAATTTATGTAAAATATAAGTTTTGACAACCTAAATTTATCTACCTGAACTTGCCTCATATTTAATTAATCAGTAGGCATTTTGGTGGCTCTTAAAGTACCCAATGCTCAAGGTTTGATCTGTAAAAAGTTACATTTACTTCCTCTGTTCTGAATTGAGTAAAAGTGTTAGTGGTACCTTTTAAGGGTCTCTACCTGTCTTGTGTTTAGTGTTTATGCAAAAAACAAAAAAAACCCACACTGAGACCTTGACCAGAATAAAGCAAATAATATACAGTACATCGATCAGCCATAACATTAAAACCACCTCCTTGTTTCTACACACATTGTCGATTTTATCAGCTCCACTTACCATATAGAAGCATTTTGTAGTTCTACAATTACTGACTGTAGTCCATCAGTTTCTCTGCATGCTTTGTTAGCCCTCTTTCATGCTGTTTCATGGACTCCCAGGACCACTACAGAGCAGGTATTATGTAGGTGGTGGATCATTCTCAGCACAGCAGTGACACTGACATGGTGGTGGTGTGTTAGTGTGTGATGTGCTGGTATGAGTGGATCAGACACAGCAGCGCTGATTAAATTTTAAAACACCTCACTGTCTCTGCTGAACTGAGAATAGTCCACCAACCAAAAATATCCAGCCAACAGCACCCCGTAGGCAGCGTCCTGTGACCACTGATGAAGGTCTAGAAGATTACCAACTCAAACAGCAGCAATAGATGAGCGATCATCTCTGACTTTACATCTACAAGGTGGAACAACTAGGTAGGAGTGTCTAATAGAGTGGAGAGTAAGTGGACACGGCATTTAAAAACTCCAGCAGCGCTGCTGTGTTTGATGCACTCACACCAGCACCATGTCATTATCACTGCAGTGCTGAGAATGATCCACCACCAAATTAATACCTGCTCTGTAGTGGTCCTGACCATTGAAGAACAGGGTGAAAAGTCAGTAACTGTAGAATTACAAAGTGCAAAGTGGAGCTGATAAAATGGACAGTGAGTGTAGAAACAAGGAGGTGGTTTTAATGTAATGGGTAACTATCTATCTATCTATATATAGATATAGATATATATATATACAGTGGAGTTCAAAAAAATAGCAGTGATTTTAAAAAAGCGAATAAAGCACAAAATCATTATAATAACTTTTATTTCCATAAATGCAAATTCACTGAAAATACTACACTTTCAATTCTAAATCAAAACATTAACAACATTTAGTCAGTTTGTGTTAATCCTTTACAGAAAATTAAGAAAAATGAATATTAGGCTGTTCAAAATAATAGCAGTGCCAGCATTTTTCTTTAAAAACTCAAAAAATTTATCTATAACATGAAAAAATGTTTGAGGTTTTGCTTTACTTTAAATTACTGAACTAATATTTAGTGGCAGAAAAATTGTTTCTGAGATCTGTGTTGCATGGAGTCAACCAACTTCTGGCACCTCTGAACAGGTATTCCAGTCCAGGATGATTAGATGACATTCCACAGTTCTTCTGCAATTTTGGGTTTTGCCTCAAAAAAACACGTTTCAGATTTCAGCCCACAAGTTCTCTATGAGATTGAAGTCATGGGATTGGGCTGGTCACGCTATTACCTCAATCTTGTTTGTCTGTAACCAAGATGTTTTGGGTCATTGTCATGTTGAAACACCCATTTTAAGGACATTTCTTCTTCAACATAGGGCAACATGATCTGCTCAAGTATTCTGATATATTTAAACTGATCCATGATCCCTCGTATGTGATAACTAGACATAACACCATGGTATGAAAAACATCCCCATATCATCATTTTGTACCACCGTGCTTTACTGTCTTCACAGTGAACTTTGACTTGAATTCAGTGCTCGGGGGTCGTCTGACATACTGTCTACGGCTACTAGACCCAAATAGAACAATTTTGCTTTCACCAGTCCACAAAATGTTGAGCCATTTCTCTTTGGACCAGTCAATGTGTTCCTTGGCAAATGTTAACCCATTCAGGAAACGTCTTTTTCTTAACAACGGGACTTTGCAAGGAGTTCTTGCTGGTAAATTGGCTTCACTTAATCATCTTCTGTACTCACTGGTAACTTCAGATGTTCCTTGATCTTTCTGGAGGTGATCATTGACTGAGTATTTGCTATTTTGGCTAATCTTCGATCCATTCGAACAGTAGTTCCACGCTTCCTTCCGTATCTTTCAGGTTTTGGTTGTCACTTCAAGGCATTTGAGATCATTTTAGCTGAGCAGCCTAGAATTTGCTGCACTTCTCTGTATGTTTTTTCTCTCTACAATCAACTTTTTAATCAAAGTACGCTGTTCATCAGAACAATGTCTGGAACAACTCATTTTCCCCAGTATTTCAAAAGGTAAAGGTCTACTTCCGTCTGCCCCGTCCTCCTCCCCCTGAGATGCCAGAGTCTCTGAAGAAGAAGCTGGGTCTCACTGAGTAGAGCAGTTTAGTCCACTGTCAATAACGTTTCCTGGTTTATTTTCTATATTTAATCTCCCACTCTTGCCCAGTTCCTCCCAGGCTGCTGCTCAACTTTGCCATCTGGATGGTGAGGGAGGGATGTCCTCCCCTGTATAAATATCACTTAGATTATGAAATGAGTGAATGACATCTGGTTTTAAATTTTGTCAGTAGTGTGATTAAAACATCTATGTATTACACTGGCCAAGCTGTCATTTTTGGTTTTTTTTCCTTGTTTAAATTTCACTTTGCAAAGTCTCTCCTGAATTACATTAGCTTTACCGGTGTAATGTGTCCTTGTCAAAGTCCCAAAACTGTTTTATGTTCACACTCCAACAGCACATTGCTTTGACATTCTTTCATTAAAAGAGGATAAAATGTCAACTAAGTATTGTCTTTCCCCTTAATATATAATTTTTGGTGGGGGGTTTGGGGGGTAAAGAGCTCAAGTCTTGAACATGCACTTTGACGGTTTGAGTGGTCAAACACAGCATGCAAATCATATTCAAAAGATGAGCAAATCTGTCGAAAAAACGAGTAGAAGGTAAATTAGCTGCTCTAAATAGTTTGGGCAACGTCTTTTTCCATGATGCCCTGTCAAGGTTGTATGTCTTCATTGTGCTCAGTATTCTCAGGTGGTGTGGGACTCTCTACAGCCCTCTTCAGGATAAATCTAAAAGGTTCTGGCAATATATTTTTTAAATCTTTAGTAGTTCTGTGACTTTCAGTGTAAATGTGTGTATACTACTTTTACAGTCCTGTGTGAATTTATGTAAAATATAAGTTTTGACAACCTAAATTTATCTACCTGAACTTGCCTCATATTTAATTAATCAGTAGGCATTTTGGTGGCTCTTAAAGTACCCAATGCTCAAGGTTTGATCTGTAAAAAGTTACATTTACTTCCTCTGTTCTGAATTGAGTAAAAGTGTTAGTGGTACCTTTTAAGGGTCTCTACCTGTCTTGTGTTTAGTGTTTATGCAAAAAACAAACAAACAAAAAAACCCACACTGAGACCTTGACCAGAATAAAGCAAATAATATACAGTACATCGATCAGCCATAACATTAAAACCACCTCCTTGTTTCTACACACATTGTCGATTTTATCAGCTCCACTTACCATATAGAAGCATTTTGTAGTTCTACAATTACTGACTGTAGTCCATCAGTTTCTCTGCATGCTTTGTTAGCCCTCTTTCATGCTGTTCTTCAATGGTCAGGACTCTCCCAGGACCACTACAGAGCAGGTATTATGTAGGTGGTGGATCATTCTCAGCACAGCAGTGACACTGACATGGTGGTGGTGTGTTAGTGTGTGATGTGCTGGTATGAGTGGATCAGACACAGCAGCGCTGATTAAATTTTAAAACACCTCACTGTCACTGCTGAACTGAGAATAGTCCACCAACCAAAAATATCCAGCCAACAGCGCCCCGTAGGCAGCGTCCTGTGACCACTGATGAAGGTCTAGAAGATTACCAACTCAAACAGCAGCAATAGATGAGCGATCATCTCTGACTTTACATCTACAAGGTGGACCAACTAGGTAGGAGTGTCTAATAGAGTGGAGAGTAAGTGGACACGGCATTTAAAAACTCCAGCAGCGCTGCTGTGTTTGATGCACTCACACCAGCACAACACACACTAACACACCACCACCATGTCATTATCACTGCAGTGCTGAGAATGATCCACCACCAAATTAATACCTGCTCTGTAGTGGTCCTGACCATTGAAGAACAGGGTGAAAAGTCAGTAACTGTAGAATTACAAAGTGCAAAGTGGAGCTGATAAAATGGACAGTGAGTGTAGAAACAAGGAGGTGGTTTTAATGTAATGGGTAACTATCTATCTATCTATATACAGTGTATCACAAAAGTGAGTACACCCCTCACATTTCTGCAGATATTTAAGTATATCTTTTCATGGGACAACACTGACAAAATGACACTTTGACACAATGAAAAGTAGTCTGTGTGCAGCTTATATAACAGTGTATATTTATTCTTCCCTTAAAATAACTCAATATACAGCCATTAATGTCTAAACCACCGGCAACAAAAGTGAGTACACCCCTAAGAGACTACACCTCTAAATGTCCAAATTGAGCACTGCTTGTCATTTTCCCTCCAAAATGTCATGTGACTCGTTAGTGTTACTAGGTCTCAGGTGTGCATAGGGAGCAGGTGTGTTCAATTTAGTAGTACAGCTCTCACACTCTCTCATACTGGTCACTGAAAGTTCCAACATGGCACCTCATGGCAAAGAACTCTCTGAGGATCCTAAAAGACGAACTGTTGCGCTACATGAAGATGGCCAAGGCTACAAGAAGATTGCCAACACCCTGAAACTGAGCTGCAGCACAGTGGCCAAGATCATCCAGCGTTTTTAAAGAGCAGGGTCCACTCAGAACAGACCTCGCGTTGGTCGTCCAAAGAAGCTGAGTGCACGTGCTCAGCGTCACATCCAACTGCTGTCTTTAAAAGATAGGCGCAGGAGTGCTGTCAGCATTGCTGCAGAGATTGAAAAGGTGGGGGGTCAGCCTGTCAGTGCTCAGACCATACGCCGCACACTACATCAAATTGGTCTGCATGGCTGTCACCCCAGAAGGAAGCCTCTTCTGAAATCTCTACACAAGAAAGCCCGCAAACAGTTTGCTGAAGACATGTCAACAAAGGACATGGATTACTGGAACCATGTCCTATGGTCTGATGAGACCAAGATTAATTTGTTTGGTTCAGATGGTCTCAAGCATGTGTGGCGGCAATCAGGTGAGGAGTACAAAGATAAGTGTGTCATGCCTACAGTCAAGCATGGTGGTGGGAATGCCATGGTCTGGGGCTGCATGAGTGCAGCAGGTGTTGGGGAGTTACATTTCATTGAGGGACACATGAACTCCAATATGTACTGTGAAATACTGAAGCAGAGCATGATCCCCTCCCTCCGGAAACTGGGTCGCAGGGCAGTGTTCCAGCATGATAATGACCCCAAACACACCTCTAAGACGACCACTGCTTTATTGAAGAGGCTGAGGGTAAAGGTGATGGACTGGCCAAGCATGTCTCCAGACCTAAACCCAATAGAACATCTTTGGGGCATCCTCAAGCGGAAGGTGGAGGAGCGCAAAGTCTCGAATATCCGCCAGCTCCGTGATGTCGTCATGGAGGAGTGGAAAAGCATTCCAGTGGCAACCTGTGAAGCTCTGGTAAACTCCATGCCCAGGAGAGTTAAGGCAGTTCTGGGAAATAATGATGGCCACACAAAATATTGACACTTCAGGAACTTTCACTAAGGGGTGTACTCACTTTTGTTGCCGGTGGTTTAGACATTAATGGCTGTATATTGAGTTATTTTGAGGGAAGAATAAATTTACACTGTTATATAAGCTGCACACAGACTACTTTTCATTGTGTCAAAGTGTCATTTTGTCAGTGTTGTCCCATGAAAAGATATACTTAAATATCTGCAGAAATGTGAGGGGTGTACTCACTTTTGTGATACACTGTATATATATCTATATATATATCTATATATGTATATATATATATATATACTGTATATATATATAGATAGATATAGATATAGATATATAGATATATACTGTATATATACTGTATGCTTGTCATTTTCCCTCCAAAATGTCATGTGATTTGTTAGTGTTACTAGGTCTCAGGTGTGCATAGGGAGCAGGTGTGTAGTACAGCTCTCACACTCTCTCATACTGGTCACTGAAAGTTCCAACATGGCACCTCATGGCAAAGAACTTTCTGAGGATCTTAAAAGACGAATTGTTGCGCTACATGAAGATGGCCAAGGCTACAAGAAGCTTGCCAACACCCTGAAACTGAGCTGCAGCACAGTGGCCAAGATCATCCAGCGTTTTAAAAGAGCAGGGTCCACTCAGAAAAGACCTCGCGTTGGTCGTCCAAAGAAGCTGAGTGCACGTGCTCAGCGTCACATCCAACTGCTGTCTTTGAAAGATAGGCACAGGAGTGCTGTCAGCATTGCTGCAGAGATTGAAAAGGTGGGGGGTCAGCCTGTCAGTGCTCAGACCATACGCCGCACACTACATCAAATTGGTCTGCATGGCTGTCACCCCAGAAGGAAGCCTCTTCTGAAGTCTCTACACAAGAAAGCCCGCAAACAGTTTGCTGAAGACATGTCAACAAAGGACATGGATTACTGGAACCATGTCCTATGGTCTGATGAGACCAAGATTAATTTGTTTGGTTCAGATGGTCTCAAGCATGTGTGGCGGCAATCAGGTGAGGAGTACAAAGATAAGTGTGTCATGCCTACAGTCAAGCATGGTGGTGGGAATGCCATGGTCTGGGGCTGCATGAGTGCAGCAGGTGTTGGGGAGTTACATTTCATTGAGGGACACATGAACTCCAATATGTACTGTGAAATACTGAAGCAGAGCATGATCCCCTCCCTCCGGAAACTGGGTCGCAGGGCAGTGTTCCTGCATGATAATGACCCCAAACACACCTCTAAGACGACCACTGCTTTATTGAAGAGGCTGAGGGTAAAGGTGATGGACTGGCCAAGCATGTCTCCAGACCTAAACCCAATAGAACATCTTTGGGGCATCCTCAAGCGGAAGGTGGAGGAGCGCAAAGTCTCGAATATCCGCCAGCTCCGTGATGTCGTCATGGAGGAGTGGAAAAGCATTCCAGTGGCAACCTGTGAAGCTCTGGTAAACTCCATGCCCAGGAGAGTTAAGGCAGTTCTGGGAAATAATGGTGGCCACACAAAATATTGACACTTTAGGAACTTTCACTAAGGGGTGTACTCACTTTTGTTGCCGGTGGTTTAGACATTAATGGCTGTATATTGAGTTATTTTGAGGGAAGAATAAATTTACACTGTTATTTAAGCTGCACACAGACTACTTTTCATTGTGTCAAAGTGTCATTTTGTCAGTGTTGTCCCATGAAAAGATATACTTAAATATCTGCAGAAATGTGAGGGGTGTACTCACTTTTGTGATACACTGTATATATATAAAGTGGAGTTCAAAAAAATAGCAGTGATTTTAAAAAAGCGAATAAAGCACAAAATCATTATAATAACTTTTATTTCCATAAATGCAAATGCACTGAAAATACTACACTTTCAATTCTAAATCAAAACATTAACAAAATTTAGTCAGTTTGTGTTAATCCTTTACAGAAAATTAATGAATATTAGGCTGTTCAAAATAATAGCAGTGCCAGCATTTTTCTTTAAAAATTCAAAAAAATTTTCTATAACATGAAAAAATGTTTGAGGTTTCACTTTACTTTAAATTACTGAACTAATATTTAGTGGCATAACAATTGTTTCCGAGATCTGTGTTGCATGGAGTCAACCAACTTCTGGCACCTCTGAACAGGTATTCCAGTCCAGGATGATTAGATGACATTCCACAGTTCTTCTGCAATTTTGGGTTTTGCCTCAAAAAAACATGTTTCAGATTTCAGCCCACAAGTTCTCTATGAGATTGAAGTCAGGGGATTGGGCTGGTCACTCTATTACCTCAATCTTGTTTGTCTGTAACCAAGATGTTTTGGGTCATTGTCATGTTGAAACACCCATTTTAAGGACATTTCTTCTTCAATATAGGGCAACATGATCTGCTCAAGTATTCTGATATATTTAAACTGATCCATGATCCCTCGTATGTGATAACTAGGCATAACACCATGGTATGAGAAACATCCCCATATCATCATTTTGTACCACCGTGCTTTACTGTCTTCACAGTGAACTTTGACTTGAATTCAGTGCTTGGGGGTCGTCTGACATACTGTCTACGGCTACTAGACCCAAATAGAACAATTTTGCTTTCACCAGTCCACAAAATGTTGAGCCATTTCTCTTTGGACCAGTCAATGTGTTCCTTGGCAAATGTTAACCCATTCAGGAAACGTCTTTTTCTTAACAACGGGACTTTGCAAGGAGTTCTTGCTGGTAACTTGGCTTCACTTAATCATCTTCTGTTCTGTCCTTCCGTATCTTTCAGGTTTTGGTTGTCACTTCAAGGCATTTGAGATCATTTTAGCTGAGCAGCCTAGAATTTGCTGCACTTCTCTGTATGTTTTTTCTCTCTACAATCAACTTTTTAATCAAAGTACGCTGTTCATCAGAACAATGTCTGGAACAACTCATTTTCCCCAGTATTTCAGAAGGAAATGTGCTATGACCAACCTGTGCAACATTTGCCCCCCTCCTACCTTAAATAAGGACCAAAACTGACACCCGTTCTTCTGCAGAATGAATGACTTCACCAATTGAACTCCTCACTGCTATTATTTTGAACAACCCCCTTTCAATCAATGCTTCGATTACTCAGAATGAGTGGGATGCATGTCCTAATTGTTGGGTTTGTTTTGTTTTCATTACTCTACTACACTTTCAAGTCAATTTTTTGGTATGTAGAAATAGCATTTCTACTAAAAACAGTGATTTATCAGGTTAATGGTGTTGGACTGCTATTATTTTGAACACTACTGTATATATATATATATATATATATATATATATATATATATAGTCTGAGAGTTCACTTTTGACTCTAGTTAATCTAGTAATCTGTGTGTCAGAACAGGTCTAACAGATTGAAGGTGTAGAAAGGATTAGCTGGTCACTAATGGACTCAGTCATTACAGAAGAACGGCTGTTAGACTCAGTCCTCTTCTCTTATTACCTCCTCTCCCATTACCCTGTTCTCTCCTCTACCCTCCTCTACTCGTGTCCCTCTGCAGCTCTAAGGAACTAAAGTGTGCCACACAGCGGCGCCATCACAAAAGCACCGCAGTCACCTGCTTTTCTTTCAGCTTCCTGACATGTTGATTTCATGGTGGTATCTGTATCTGGGGGCTCAGAGCATCTGCAGGCAAGGCAAGTGATCAGTCATCACTCTTAGCTAATGCTTTGCTGATGTTTCAGTGTGCTAATGCTAGCATAGGCTTTGATTATGTGTACTGAGAATCTGACTGTTCTTTCTGTGTTGGTGTCAGAGAAGTGACCTTGATGTAATCAGATACTGGAAGAGCAGGTTAAAATTGCAGTGTTTGAATAGGGGCCGAACAGAATTATTTGTATCCAGTGTGCAATTGTGCAATAAACCTTAAGTTATATTAATGTGTATAGATTTTGAATCACAAAGAAAATGTTTCTTAGACCTATTTGATTTTGCACACCTAAAACATGTAGCATAAACCGTAGGGTTCATTTTTGGCTAAACTAATGTGTGTATGCAGAACACTGGTATTGATTGTATTATCGGTGTGTAAAAAAGAGACATGAGACACTCACCAAAAAGTCTTTACACTCGATAAATGAAAGAATCAAAGTAAATAAATTTTTCCCTCAGTGGCAAAGAATGAATTTCAATAATGCAGGAATGACTAATAGCTCTTACAGCTAGGACAGCTGGGCTCTCAGGTGGCTATGCTAGCCCACTTGCTAGTTAGCTGAGATGCAGATTTTAATCCCAGCAGAGCTGTTGCCTCTACACTGCATGTCAGTGTAGAGGCAATAGCTCTGCTGGGATTAGAATCTGTATCTCAGCTTTGTCTTGAAGAGGGGGTTGGCATCCTGCCTTGTCTTTCTGTGTGAACTAGACCCACTGCAATCCTGAACAGAATAAAGTACAGTAGACCCTTGACCCTTCATTTTCTCAGCACTACCCTCTCTCTGCACATTTTTTGAGGACATTTTAATGTAGAATTTTATAATATATAAAGAAAACATTGGAAAAAACACCGTCCGCTGTGTGAATGTTTGCTTACTGTATATGTATATACAGTGTATCACAAAAGTGAGTACACCCCTCACATTTCTGCAGATATTTAAGTATATCTTTTCATGGGACAACACTGACAAAATGACACTTTGACACAATGAAAAGTAGTCTGTGTGCAGCTTATATAACAGTGTAAATTTATTCTTCCCTCAAAATAACTCAATATACAGCCATTAATGTCTAAACCACCGGCAACAAAAGTGAGTACACCCCTTAGTGAAAGTTCCTGAAGTGTCAATATTTTGTGTGGCCACCATTATTTCCCAGAACTGCCTTAACTCTCCTGGGCATGGAGTTTACCAGAGCTTCACAGGTTGCCACTGGAATGCTTTTCCACTCCTCCATGACGACATCACGGAGCTGGCGGATGTTCGAGACTTTGCGCTCCTCCACCTTCCGCTTGAGGATGCCCCAAAGATGTTCTATTGGGTTTAGGTCTGGAGACATGCTTGGCCAGTCCATCACCTTTACCCTCAGCCTCTTCAATAAAGCAGTGGTCGTCTTAGAGGTGTGTTTGGGGTCATTATCATGCTGGAACACTGCCCTGCGACCCAGTTTCCGGAGGGAGGGGATCATGTTCTGCTCGGTATTTCACAGTACATATTGGAGTTCATGTGTCCCTCAATGAAATGTAACTCCCCAACACCTGCTGCACTCATGCAGCCCCAGACCATGGCATTCCCACCACCATGCTTGACTGTAGGCATGACACACTTATCTTTGTACTCCTCACCTGATTGCCGCCACACATGCTTGAGACCATCTGAACCAAACAAATTAATCTTGGTCTCATCAGACCATAGGACATGGTTCCAGTAATCCATGTCCTTTGTTGACATGTCTTCAGCAAACTGTTTGTGGGCTTTCTTGTGTAGAGACTTCAGAAGAGGCTTCCTTCTGGGGTGACAGCCATGCAGACCAATTTGATGTAGTGTGCGGCGTATGGTCTGAGCACTGACAGGCTGACCCCCCACCTTTTCAATCTCTGCAGCAATGCTGACAGCACTCCTGCGCCTATCTTTCAAAGACAGCAGTTGGATGTGACGCTAAGCACGTGCACTCAGCTTCTTTGGACGACCAACGCGAGGTCTGTTTTGAGTGGACCCTGCTCTTTTAAAACGCTGGATGATCTTGGCCACTGTGCTGCAGCTCAGTTTCAGGGTGTTGGCAATCTTCTTGTAGCTTTGGCCATCTTCATGTAGCGCAACAATTCGTCTTTTAAGATCCTCAGAGAGTTCTTTGCCATGAGGTGCCATGTTGGAACTTTCAGTGACCAGTATGAGAGAGTGTGAGAGCTGTACTACTAAATTGAACACACCTGCTCCCTATGCACACCTGAGACCTAGTAACACTAACAAATCACATGACATTTTGGAGGGAAAATGACAAGCAGTGCTCAATTTGGACATTTAGGGGTGTAGTCTCTTAGGGGTGTACTCACTTTTGTTGCCGGTGGTTTAGACATTAATGGCTGTATATTGAGTTATTTTGAGGGAAGAATAAATTTACACTGTTATATAAGCTTCACACAGACTACTTTTCATTGTGTCAAAGTGTCATTTTGTCAGTGTTGTCCCATGAAAAGATATACTTAAATATCTGCAGAAATGTGAGGGGTGTACTCACTTTTGTGATACACTGTATATAGAGAGATAGACGCTCGGAGTTAACTTGTTCATGACGTCACGTGTTTCTCATATTTCGTTTCGTAATCCGAAATTTGTTCGTACGTTAAGTTGAAAAAGATCGTTCATAACCCAAAATGTTTGTATGGTAAACCGTTCGTAACGCAAGGGTCGACTGTAGTTGATAAAAATTAAGTGAAATGAAATATCAGAGTACTTATGACACTACTTGGCTACAATGGTCTAAACTGGAGGTTGAAGACTGCACTGCACATCGAGACTGCTGTGCCAATATTGCTGCTCCTGCTAGATGTGATGGAAACCTGGCTTGTTTGCACCAAAAATGTCAAGAACTCACTATATCACAGACGAATAATGAAGAACTCTTCTTTTTGCTAGTTTAGTTTTAGTTTAATTTAATTTTGAGTTTGTATGATTTGTGTAAATCCTATTTATTCAAATTATCCTCCAGGCCACCCAAGGAGGATGGGTCCCTGCTGAGTCTGGTTCCTTTTAAGGTTTTTTTCTGTAATTTTAGGGGGGTTTTTCCTTGCCACTGTTGCCCTCGCCTTGCTCAACAGGGGTTTTTGGTCTGTAGGTCCTGGATTCTGTAAAGTTGCTTTAAGACAATGTTCATTGTAAAAAGCGCTATATAAATAAAATGACTTGGCTTGACTTGACTTAAACTGTTCTATCTGTGGCATGGTGGCTCTGTGGGTAGCACTGTCACCTCACAGCAGGAAGGCCCTCTGTTTGATTTCTGGATAAATGAGTCCTTGCTGAGTGGAGTTTGCATGTTCCCCCCTGCCTGTGTAGGTTTCCTCATGAAGCTCCGGTTTCCTCTCACAGTCCAAAGATCAGCAAATGAGGTGAATTGGAGATACAAAATTGCCAGTGATGGTGTTTGTCATTGAACTTAAAGTGATGAGTCATATGTAACCTGTAACTACTTGTCCTGTCGGAAATATAACCAAAGTGAAAACATGATGCTAAAATCCTTATACACCAACAAACTCTCTGTTACTGGACTGTATGACTGGAAAACCAGTCCAGTTTTTGTCTTTACTCTAATGATGGTTTTGGGTCTACAAAAAGTCATGTTAATTGTGATATCCGGATTGTGTTTAATGTGACAAATTTTTGCTCTGGTTTTAACATTCCCATAATTAAAATATTATCCACTTTTAATTGATTCTTCAAAGGCAATTCTTTCTGAACACATGTTGTGTTCTGCTTGGAAATAAAGCACAAAACAATTGACAATTTTATGTTTTATTGAAACAGATGTTTGGTGCATAAGGTGAAATATGAGTGTTAATGTTTTGATCATCATGATGTTAAACTGGGGAAATATTGATTTACCATGAAAATGACCAAACCTGGAACAGCAGGTAAAATGCTGAATTAAAAACCTACAACTGTACAAATTTCATAAGGTTAGTGGAGGAGTGGGCTAAAAAGTGGACACAGTTTACTAAAATTGCTAAATAAGTCCATAAATGACAGGATTAGCACTTACATTATGGCAAAATTAGGCTTAACCATATACAATAGTAGAAAAGAACACATGCCATCTATTTTTTGACTAAATACCTAATATGTTATGAGGATTTAATACGTTTTCACCTGGCAGATACTTTTCCCATAAGCAAATGTGTAAGTCTGTGTTACCCATTCATACATTTATCATTACACTTTTTTCTTAATGGTTGCATGTATTAGATAAGTTATCACTGGCACTGATATATTACTGGTTTCTGCAGTGCTCAATGTGGCATCTGTGCTGCAAAAGCTCATCATCCCTATGGTCAGTGGACCGTCCGAGCCACCCAGGAACAAGGTGACCATGGTGGGAGTGGGTCAGGTGGGCATGGCATGTGCTGTCAGCATCCTGCTACGGGTAAGACTCCCGGAACTCTAAACAGGCAAATTCTGGACCTGAATAGGTTAACGCTAAAACATTTTTTTTTTGCTGATGGTGCCACACCCATCAGTGATGTTCTTTGGTGTCACAGCATGTGTGTTTGTGTGTGTGAGAGAGAAATAGCTGTCACATTTTTTTTTAAATAAGACACTACACCTGCTAACAGAGTTGTTTTTTACCTGGCAGAATTTGAAATGAATATTTCATACATATATCATGTTATTTAAGGTGATGTAACATATTCACCCCTACTCCCCAAGATTATAAACACAGTCCATATTTCATTATTTTAACAGAAAGCTTTACTGTGTGCTTGTTTAAAAATTATAATTTTAAGTAGTTGTTTTAACTGATAAAGCCTAATAAAGTCATATGTGGAATTTCTTTGTCTAACATATAAAGGACTGACATTTTTGAAAGCACTTTTAGATTTCATTAGGTTTCATCATAAAGTAATTAGTGCAGTTTAATTACTTTTATTTGACCTTGACACTTCCAACAGAAACATAGACTAATAATAAATAAAGAAACATAAATGACACTTGGGATAGGCAGTAGTATTTAGATTTAGTGGAAAAGAAAATTCAGCCCATTCCTATCATAATGATTTGAAGTATAATAACCGTATTACATCTAATTATGTTTCTAATATTCATTTTATGATATTGAAATACTAAAATATTAATATTTTAAGCTTTCATATCTGAGCTCTAGTTTCTCATATACATTATGCTGTTATTTAAAACCTGATTCATTTTGTATATGCCTGCAAGCTTATTAAGTTTGAAATGTTTACAATTGTCACAGATGTCAATGTTTTTCACTTGCAGAGCAAACAGATACCTGTCTATAAAGTTCAGTACCATATTAGCACCTTTGCAAGGCTTGCTCTTGCTCTTAACTCTACTTGAAATGCAATACTTGGGTTAAAGTTTTAGGAAGTAAGTGCTGAGATAGTAAGTGTGTAATCTTATTTAACCAATTAATAGCAGTTTAGGAATATGTTACCACAATCTACAGTAAAATATTAGGTTCAGCAGTTCTGTGTTTCTCTTAACTGTAGGAACTAGTTGATGAACTGGCCCTGGTAGATGTGATGGAGGATAAGCTGAAAGGAGAGATGCTGGACCTACAACATGGAAGTCTCTTCTTTAAAACTCCTAAGATTGTCTCTGGCAAAGGTAACAAACACATCAACAAATTTGCAGCATCCATAGCTTAACATAGATTTTTTTTTTTTTTTTTTTTTTTTTTTTTTTTTAACCTTTATTTAACCAGGCAAGTCATTAAGAACTGCTTCTTATTTACAATGGCGGCCTGGCATTAGATGGTAGATGATGTGGTTTCACTAATTATGTCTCACGTAGCTAAATTAAAATAAAATGATTGTAACCAGAGACTGTAATCAGAGGGTAGGTTCAAACTCAGATTCTCACAATCCAGGATAGAAAAGTTTATGTTTCTAAGTGCCACTTATTTTTCCACAGATTACTCTGTAACAACAAACTCCCGTATCGTCATTGTGACGGCAGGTGTACGCCAGCAGGAGGGCGAAAGCAGACTTAACCTGGTGCAGCGTAATGTCAACATCTTTAAGCACATTATTCCTCAGATTGTTAAATACAGTCCCAACTGCATTCTAATTGTGGTGTCTAACCCAGGTACTCATATATGTTTTTGAATTGCGTGTATTGACTTATGCGTGTATTATTGTATGCTCTAAGTGCATGAAATTTAACTCGTACCCTAAATTGTATTTGTATGTAGTGGATGTTTTGACTTATGTGACTTGGAAGCTGAGTGGTTTACCCAAGCACCGTGTGATCGGCAGTGGCACTAATCTGGATTCGGCTCGTTTTCGATACCTGATGTCACAGCGGCTTGGTGTTCATCCTAGCAGCTTAAATGGCTGGATTCTGGGAGAGCACGGAGACTCCAGTGGTAGGACAGCATGAAGAATTCCTCTGACATTTCTAAATAGACAGTCAACCATTTTTTAATCGTTATGGTTCCAATACCTACTTGTAGTATTGCTCTTATGTCTGTATGCAGTAATTATAGGATGACAAAGAGCTTTTGTGTACCTATTTACACTTTTCCCTAGTTCCTGTTTGGAGTGGTGTGAATGTTGCAGGAGTGAACCTTCAGAAATTGAACCCAGAAATTGGCAAAGATGGTGACAGGGAGAACTGGAAATCGACTCACAAGAAGGTGGTTGATAGGTATATCCATGTCTAAGCTATAACATTAGCGGGTGCAGTTATACTGTATGATGTCTGTTGTGTTATTTAACTATAGAAGCTCTAATAATATGGTGTTTATCTTTTGTGTGGTGCAGTCACTTCATTTAACACCAGCCATCATATTACAGCATATTAAGCACACATTTGGTGCATTGTAATGTTGCCATTCCTTCTCACAACACTTAAAACATTTGGTACCAAGGATTCCAAGAAATGAAGTGTTTTAGGTGTTGTTTTGTCCCATTCTTCTTTCAAACGTGTGCAAACAAGGTGGGCAACAGAACAGGGTTGTTGTCATTGTAGTTTGTTGGGGTTGCCCCTTATTCCCCTATGATAGGGATTAATGCCAAGCAGACATGTCTTGAAGTTGTTTTTTTTATTTCAGTTATCATTGACTGTATTTATAAAGTAATTGTAACTTGAAAAACACCAGAATAATGATATTATTCAGTCCTTTCCTTTTAGTACTCTGGGTACTTCAAATTCAGTTAGTATTCTGGGTACTTCAAGGTAGTCAAATTCAGCCTGGATACCGAAGTCATAATATGACAGTAAAAATAATGTGTTGATTGTCTGTAGTGCTTACGAGGTGATCAAGCTAAAGGGCTATACTAACTGGGCTATTGGATTGAGTGTAGCTGACCTGACAGAGAGCATCATTAAAAACCTGCACAGAGTTCATCCTGTTTCTACCATGATAAAGGTCAGTCAACATACAGATCTGTACAGAAATTCCTTCTCTTTAAAAATGTCAATGTGCAAATTAATACAAATCTGTTTGTGGCTCTGACTATAACATATTTACATTGTGTGTTGTGTAACAAAGACAACATAGAAAATACACTGCTTTCATCTTGTCCTACAGGGCATGTATGGGATCAGTGATCAGGTATACCTGAGTCTCCCGTGTGTGCTGAACAGAAAAGGAGTAAGTAGTGTGGTCAACATGAGTCTGACTCAGGACGAGGTGTGTCAGCTGAAGAAAAGTGCAGATACTCTGTGGAGCATTCAGAAAGACTTAAGAAATCTATAAGGTCCACACTAATAAGACATAATATTTATTCACAGAACTGGTCTGGCTGAACTTCACTTTAATAGCTTGGAGACTTCACATTTCTGTCAAGCTTAAACTGTGCAATGCAAAAAGATCATATTTATTTTAAAGAACACATTCATTTTAAACAGATCAATATATGAGGTAATAGACCTGATTTTCAATGCCCTTTCATGTTTTTTTGTATGCTGTCCACCAGTTTCAAAAATTCTAGCAGCTGGGCTTGTCTGATAGTTTGTGACCATTTTTCTTATTCTTTATCACATTTTTTCAGTGGGGTTTAGGTCTGGAAATTGGGCTGACCAACTGGTGTTCCTCTATCTACACCTTGTTTGACAAAGCTATAGAGTTTGGAGCATTGTCCTGCTGGAAAAAAACAATCTTCTGAGTTGGAACCACAGTCAGAGCAGAAGAAAGCAAGTTTTACCTTGTACCTTGCTTGATTCAGGTGTCCTTTACACCCAACTCATGCCATTCTACAGCACCCCCAGATCACCAACCATCCTCTATAAAATTTCATAGCTGGTGCGAGAAATGTGGCTTGTGAGCCTCTCCAGATCTCCAGCTAACCATTAGACCATCAGGTGTTGGGCCAAGTTTAAAATTAGGCTCATCAAAAAGGTGATTTACACCATCCAATCCTTAAATTTATTTGCAAACTGCTGCCTTCTTTGCTTATTGTAGATTTCGGCCCTGCCCCTAGAATCAAACTACAATGAATTGGCTGTCATACATGTAAAGGTGCTGATTTAAGGGCATCTTAAATCAGCATCAAGTGCTGCATATACACTATATTGCCAAAAGTATTCACTCTTCTGCCTTCACACACATATGAACTTGAGTGACGTCCCATTTTTAATCCACAGGGTTTAATATGATGTCGGCCCACCCTTTGCAGCTATAACAGCTTCAACTCTTTTGGGAAGGCTTTCCACAAGGTTTAGGAGTGTGTTTATGGGAATTTTTGACCATTCTTCCAGAAGCGCATTTGTGAGGTCAGACACTGATGTTGGACGAGAAGGTCTGGCTCGCAGTCTCTGCTCTAATTCATCCCAAAGGTGTTCTATCGGGTTGAGGTCAGGACTCTGTGCAGGCCAGTCAAGTTCTTTCACACCAAACTCACTCATCCATGTCTTTATGGACCTTGCTTTGTGCATTGGTGCGCAGTCATGTTGAAACAGGAAGGGGCCATCCCCAAACTGATCCCACAAAGTTGGGAGCATGAAATTGTCCAAAATCTCTTGGTATGCTGAAGCATTCAAAGTTCCTTTCACTGGAACTAAGGGGCCGAGCCCAACTCCTGAAAAACTGGCCCACATCATAATCCCCCCTCCACCAAACTTTACACTTGGCACAATGCAGTCAGACATCAAATTGCCAGACGGAGAAGCGTGATTCGTCACTCCAGAGAACACGTCTCCACTGCTCTAGAGTCCAGTGGTGGCGTGCTTTACACCACTGCATCTGACACTTTGCATTGAGCTTGGATGGAGCTGCTCGGCCATGGAAACCCATTACATGAAGCTCTCTACGCTCTGTTCTTGAGCTAATCTGAAGGCCACATGAAGTTTGGAGGTCTGTAGTGATTGACTCTGCAGAAAGTTGGTGACCTCTGTGCACTATGCGCCTCAGCATCCGCTGACCCCGCTCTGTCATTTTACGTGGCCTAACACTTCGTGGCTGAGTTGTTGTCGTTCCCAATCGCTTCCACTTTGTTATAATACCACTGACAGTCGACTATGGAATATTTAGTAGCAAGGAAATTTGTTGCACAGGTGGCATCCTATCACTGTACCACGCTGGTAGGTGCTTGGTTTTATACACCTGTGGCCATGGAAGTGATTGGAACACCTGAATTCAATGATTTGGATTGGCGAGTGAATACTGTTGGCAATATAGTATATATGCAATTATTATTTATTAACTATCATAATTAAGTATTTCGTTACACTTAATTTATTTTGTTTATATTTAAACACAATGTGTGTGTAAATTGTGTCAAATACTGTTTGCCTAACTATAACAAATAATAATAGTGAAGAGAAATTAAATTGTTAATTGTAATGCTATGCATCAGTCTTCCAAGAACCACTTCAATCAATATTATAAGCAATCAACATTTTACAAGTACAGTATGTAGAGGAAATGTGCACATGGATTTTTCAGTACTGTTTAAATTTAAATAAAAGACTAGGCCCAGTGAACATTTACAGACATTGAAAGGTTTATTAATTCATCATTTTTCTGTGTAAAAAATGTACATCACTCTCATACAGTATTTAAAATATGTATTTACAAATTACTGTTTCACAAAAGCTGTTCATTATGTACTGAGCCAGCAATATGGAGTGTCATGTCAGAAGAATTGTGGCTCATCCTGTGTGCACAAGTGGTTTGCACCACCACAAGCAACAGAGAATTTTAGTAACATTTTTATATTCAAGCGCAAGATCTCTGACCCTGTTTACACTTGGTCATTTTGTGTGCTTTGATCAGGATTGTATCCAGATAGTGAGTGTGCATGTAGGACATAAATGCACCCAAATGCATTAAACTCCGACTCCAGCATCAATGTTTTTTTTGCAAACAGATGGCACTATGGCATATACCAGCATGTAAGTTAAATTTTATGATCCTTGACCTTGGGTATAGTCTGGGTAAAGTTTATGTTGGCCCTTGAACATTTCAGGTAGTCTGAATCTTTCCCTCCTCCAAAAAACATGCGGGCATGTTGATTCAACAACTCGAAACTGGTCTCTTTGTGTCTGTGTGTGCGATGCCCTGAGATGAATTGAAGCTGTCTAACAGGTATTTCCACAATGTGCCCAGTGTAATCTGGGTAGGATTCTGTAACCACCACAATCTTGACCTATTGATCAGAAGGTTTAGCTGCCAATCTGCAACTGTAGGTTCCTTGAGCAAGGATCTTAACCCTTAGTTGCGTGGATTGTATCACTTCTGAAATTGCATTGAATAAAAGCATCTAGCAAAGGCATAAATGTAAAATTCTGGCGATAAAGCCAATATATAAGTTTAATCAATATCTCATAGACATGTTTGACAATTAAAAACCTCTCCATCTTTTATCAAGGTGCACATTTGTGCACATCAAGTCCATTATTTTAGCATGGTACTTGAACTGTAAATTTAAGTAGTGTACAGTCTACTGGTTATGTTGATTAATGGCTTTATAAACTATGCAGTATACGTTGTTTTTAGATTCAGTTATAACCATGGCATGAATTTAAGAGCAGAACTACTGACAATGTTAACTATGAACAGCCATATGACAATTCATCAGCTTAAACTTCATGATCAAAACAGGCCTACACAAAACTGAAGAGAAACACAACAACTCCTTTTTACTTCCAATCTAGTCGTATTCAATTACCCCATTGGATTTCGCTTCCTTTCTACTGATGTTGACCTCCGCTCCTGACTGAGGAGAGCTGACTAACACATGCCCCCTTTGACACGTGTGCAGTACCAACTCTATCTTTTCACCTGCACCAGACGAGTTCATATATGGATCAGCTTTGCGCATGGAGAGTCTCCACTATCCCCCATCTCTGCGCAGGTGCCATCAATCAGCCAGCAAAGGTTGTCACAACAACTCTTTTGAGCATATTAAATGCACTTACAGTAACAGGATTTCAATCTGGCTGCCTAGAATACCATACAATAAAAAATATAAATGTGTAATTAAATGTCTTACCAAAATACAGTCCAGATACATAACATAAAATGACCAGGTGTAATTTGGGTCTTCATAAAAGCAAAATAACACAAATAACAAAAGCAAGGAATAAAGTAGCAAGCCATGTTCTCTCCCATAGCAGGTCTTTCTCAAGCTGTCAGTGGGCATAAACAACAGTCCAACAAGACATGCTCTGTGTTGGGTTAGGTCCATGTTACCTCCTACATGGAGGTATGCTGTGTATAGAGTAAGCATGTCAGAGCCCAATTTGGGCTGTTGTATGTTTCTCAGAAAAACAAAACAAAAAAAATAACACAGCTCTTCATTGCCAACATCGCTTCCATAGTAGGCATCCTCCTGTGCCAAGTAATGCCTTTTTTGATGATAAATTGTCATTTCTGACATTCACTGGGAGTTTTGCCAAAAGGCATCATTTTACAAGTACAATATTAAAATTAAATAAGTGTTGACAATTAAGAGAGGGAACAAGTATGTTCTCCGTTATACCATCGTGTTGCTTTCACCAACTTTATCCACCAACTGGAAAAAAAAAACACAAGACATGACATTTGTTATTTTTAACATTCATTAAATATAGTAAAAGACTTCAAAGTAGTTTTTTTTAAACTAGCAGTTAGGACAATTATTACAGCAGACTGTTAGAAATATTTGACTTCTAATATTTTTGCTTAGTTGGTTAATAAAATGTTAATTATTCAGTTTTGCTTATGTTTGATAAGGGTCATGGCAGGGACTGAGTCTTTCCAGAAACACTGGGTGCAAGGTTGTAATACACTTGGAACAGCAACTCAATGCATGGTGTAACACTTACCCTTTCACTCAGTTTTACCTTGGAGAACATTTAAAATTTGAGGTGGATGGAAACCAGAGATGCAAGATTCAGAGTGTTGGAGGGGGCATGGGTACTATTATTTTTATCAGTGTAAAAAAAGCTACATAAATCAGAAGACCTCTAATTATAAGGTAACTGTTCGTACTATAGCAAATATAGTAAAATATCTACAGAAAACAGAAGAAACAAAAGTAAAGCAAGTGTATTTCTATGCGCAAGTGTTGGTCTATGTGTCGTACTTGGTGTGGGCTGCATAAGTAGTTAACCCTGTAATGACTAGCCAAAGTTCTCTGAAATCTGTGAGAAACTGTGCAACATTATGTCATCAAAACTTAACCCAACTGAATGAAAGACTGAGACACTGCCTGCAGGAGTCTGAGTGGGAGTTATTGTGCCTGTATGGAACTAAAGAGTTTAAAGCCCACAACTGCCAGGGACCTTGTGTGTTGAGAACTTGTTGTTAAACCAATCCTCCAATGGCCAATTATGAAATCAGTCATGAAACCCTACAGTAAGCTCAAGCTTTAAGATTAAGTGTACATACACAAGCCTACAGTGTCTTTCATGCTGTATACACAAGAGTAAAACGCTGGACTTTCTTATGCACAGCATCTCATGCTGAAGAAGTAAACCATCATTTCAATTTTCTTTTGACAACACAAACTATATCGACAAAGGTACTGAGACACACCTCTTAATCACTAAATTAATGTGTTTCATTTAGTCCCATTGCCACAGGTGTATAAAATCAAGCACCAGGTCATGCCTTTACCAACATTGCTCACTGAATTTCGAATGGCACTGCTGCAACAAGTCAGTTCTTCCTTCCTAGATGTTTCACGATCAACCGTGTGTGGTATTATTGACAAGTGGAAGCTTTTAGGAACCACAGTGGCTTAGCCACAATGTTATATCAAATCACATGAAGTGGTTACAGAGCACGGTCGCAGAGTGCTGAGGTGCATAGTGCATAAAAGTTTTTACAGCACTTTAATGACTCAAACCTCCTATGGCATTGACATCAGCACAAAAACTGGAAGAGGCAAAAAAAATCTCTATATGTCATGATTGAAGAGTTGCATATTGGGTTTACCAAGTATCCAAAATCAACATTAGATGCCACTTCCATGCCAACACATTATCCAGTAGGATATCCAGGAAAAAGCCTTTTTTAAAACATCCATAATTTAAATACGTAGTCCTAAAATCATTAAAAGAGCTAGCATATGTACAAATGGGTGTTTGGCTAATGTTTTAATACACAAAACTTACTGAACTGATGCCTGGGAGATTAAGCAGGGATCCAATAATTGGTATTCTTCTGATGAAGCCCACGGCCACAGGAAAGAAACCCCTAAAGCAAAAAGAGTAAGATTAGGTTAATTCTACATTATTTCTGCCCACATCCTCCTGAAACTCTTATTTTATTAGTACTTAATATTTGTATATAATCCACAATGCATGAGGTCATAGTCAGAATCTTGTTTAACATCAGAAATTATTTTAATATGTATTTAATGGTCTATGAGCATAAAACAGGCCCTTTCAGTAATGTGTCTTTAAATTAATAAAGCATACAGTGGGGTCAAAAAGTATTTAGTCAGCCACTGATTGTGCAGGTTCTCCTACTTAGAAAGATGAGAGAGGTCTGTAATTTTCATCATATGTACACTTCATCTATGAGAGACAAAATGAGAAAAAAAAATCCAGGAAATCACATTGTAGGATTTTTAAAGAATTTATTCGTAAATTATGGTGGAAAATAAGTATTTGGTCAATAACAAACAAACAAGATTTCTGGCTCTCATAGACCTGTAACTTCTTCTTTAAGAAGCTCTTCTGTCCTCCACTCGTTACCTGTATTAATGGCACCTGTTTGACCTCGTTATCTGTATAAAAGACACCTGTCCACAGCCTCAAACAGTCAGACTCCAAACTCTACCATGGCCAAGACCAAAGAGCTGTCGAAGGACACCAGGAAGAAAATTGTAGACCTGCACCAGGCTGGGAAGAGTAAATCTACAATAGGCAAGCAGGTTGGTGTGAATAAATCAACTGTGGGAGCAATTGTAAGAAAATGGAAGACATACAAGACCATTGATAATCTCCCTTGGGGTCAAGATCTCATCCCGTGGGGTCAAAATGATCATGAGAACGGTGAGCAAAAATCCCAGAACTACACGGAGGGACCTGATGAATGACCTGCAGAGAGCTGGGACCAAAGTAACAAAGGCTACCATCAGTATACACACTACGCCGAGAGGGACTCAAATCCTGCAGTGCCAGGCGTGTCCCCCTGCTTAAGCCAGTACATGTCCAGGTCCGTCTGATGTTTGCCAGAGAGCATATGGATGATCCAGAAGAGGATTGGGAGAATATCATGTGGTCAGATAAAACCAAAATGGAACTTTTTGGTAAAAACTCAACTCGTCGTGTTTGGAGGAAGAAGAAGAACCCAAGAACACCATACCTACTGTGAAGCATGGGGGTGGAAACATCATGCTTTGGGGCTGTTTTTCTGCAAAGGGGACAGGACGACTGATCCATGTTAGGGGAAGAATGAACGGGGCCATGTATCGTGAGATTTTAAGCCAAAACCTCCTTCCATCAGTGAGAGCATTGAAGATGGAACGTGGCTGGGTCTTCCAGCATGACAATGATCCCAAACATACCGCTCGGGCAACGAAGGAGTGGCTCCATAAAAAGCATTTCAAGGTCCTGGAGTGGCCTAGCCAGTCTCCAGACCTCAACCCCATAGAAAATTTGTGGAGTCCGTGTTGCCCAGCGACAGCCCCAAAACATCACTGCTCTAGAGGAGATCTGCATGGAGGAATGGGCCAAAATACCAGCTACAGTGTGTGCTAACCTGGTGAAGACTTACAGGAAACGTTTGACCTCTGTCATTGCCAACAAAGGTTATGTTACAAAGTATTGAGTTGAACTTTTGTTATTGACCAAATACTTATTTTCCACCATAATTTACAAATAAATTCTTTAAAAATCCTACATTTTCTCATGTTGTCTCTCATAGTTGAAGTGTAGCTATGATGAAAATTACAGACCTCTCTCATCTTTCTAAGTAGGAGAACTTGCATAATCAGTGGCTGACTAAATACTTTTTGGCCCCACTGTATACCTGAATTAATAAACTTACCTGAATAGGAGAAAGAAGCCATAGATTTCTAGCACCACACCAACAATCGGCCATCCAATCAACACCACACATATACCTCCCAAAAAGAAGCCTGTAGCTTTTGCTTTATGCCGCTGAAAGAAGAATCTGAATGTACGTTCCAAACCGATGACAAATGAGAGTCCTGCAACAAACAAGATCTGAACACAAACACATCACATTTAACTTAGATGGAACTTAATAGGCCATGCCGATCAGGCACAACACAAATAACACATCCTTATTTCTACACTCACTGTCCATTTTATCAGCTCCACTTACAATATAGAAGCACTTTGTAGTTCTACAATTACTGACTGTAGTCCATCTGTTTCTCTGCATGCTTTGTTAGCCCCCTTTCATGCTGTTCTTCAATGGTCAGGACCTCCACAGGATGACCACAGAGTAGGTATTATTTAGGTGGTGCAGTGAGCCCTGCAGTGACACTGACATGGTGGTGGTGTGTTAGTGTGTGTTGTGCTGGTATGAGTGGATCAGACACAGCAGCCCTGATGGAGTTTGTGAACACCTCACTGTCACTGCTGGACTGAGAATAGTCCACCAACCAAAAATATATCCAGCCAACAGCACACTGTGGGCAGCGTCCTGTGACCACTGATGAAGGTCTAGAAGATGACCAACTCGAACAGCAGCAATAGATGAGCGATCGTCTCTGACTTTACATCTACAAGGTGGACCAACTAGGTAGGAGTGTCTAATAGAGTGGACAGTGAGTGGACACAGTATTTAAAAACTCCATCAGCATTGCTGTGTCTTATCCACTCATACCAGCACAACACACACTAACACACCACCACCATGTCAGTGTCACTGCAGTGCTGAGAATGATCCACCACCCAAATAATACCTGCTTTGTGGTGGTCTTGACCATTGATGAACAGGGTGAAAGCAGGTTAAAACAGTATGTAGAGAAATAGATGAGCTACAGTCAGTAATTGTAATATCTGCAGGGCTTGATTTTTGTCCAGTGGTCACAGTATTTAATATGTCAATTAAGAAAGACTTTACGCGAAAACACAAAAGTTAAAATCTAACAATTGTAGGAAGCACTATACAAATCAATTATACTTGGCCTAAACACATCTCTGGGTGGTGTCAGCTGTTACATCACAACTGAAGCAAATCAAGGGCTGTTATCAAGTCCTAATGGTTTAATCATGTTGTAACCCAACTTTAGATCATACAGAGACCAGCAGTAGGTTTTAAGATCAGCAATATTATGTAGTGATTGAATAATAATGACATGGCAGGTATTATTCTACATTATCGTTCAACTGATGAAGACTTTATTTTATTTTAAAGGATAAGTTATCTATATGTTACACATCCTTTTGGAAAGTCATACGATTTATTTAACAGATTACTCACATTTCCTATTGCCAGCAGAGCTTTATCAAAGAACAGTATCATCCCGAAGAAAAGGAAAAACACTCCAAAGCCTGTTAGTCCCATTCCTATTTCTGTTCACACAAAGAGAGACACAGAACGAAATAGCATTAGGTAAATCAGATTCAGTCCTGAAACACTCATGCAGTGACATATTCCTATTTGCTGTAGTATATATAATAATCGGTGCATATAGTAAAGCTGTTAGTGATTTGATGGAGCTGAGGAGAGTGCTTCAGGCCACACCATAACCTCATTCATTCAAACTACAGCCGCCCAATCACACTACCAACACATTATCTTCTATTGTGTAATGAGTACTGATCACTGGCTGTCTAATAAAGATAATGAAGTATCACTTACTCTGAGAGTCTGATAAGGAAATCATGGCTGCAGCTTATGAACTTTCTTTCCTCGTTAACCAAATCCAAACTGAAACCCACACCGTTAGCATTTACCGATCGCCACGTCTTCCGGAAACACGTAGCTACGCAATGAGATTTAAAAGAGTTATTTCCGCGTACATTTTGCGCATATCCCTTCTGCGATCTACTGACACATACACGTATATCTTATCAAGTTTGTAGTATTTTATCAGAAATTTAATTCAAACTTATATAAAGTTTAAAAATAAAAACGAATTACAAATGACAAATGTTATTAACCACATGGTATATTTAAATATTTTTTATGAACTCCTAGGAGAGAGTTGACGGTCACGAAGGCTTCCCATAAGACTCTTCGCTCCTTTTGGAATTGTAGTTTTCTAATTTCAGGCACTGACTGCTGTTACCATTAAAGCACAACCGATTGGACTACAATTCCCAAAGCACACACAAAATGAAGCGAAAATGAACGTGTTCATTGAACGCTTCTGCATTCATTGTCAATATTAGAGGGTTGTTTATAACAAAATGGGAGCGTTATGATAAGTGTAATTTATATATGATATTTACACTATCGATAAATATAAATTGCATATCAAGATGAATACGTTTTTTGCAGTGACTTTAGTGTTTGCGGGCTGCTGTAGCAATGTGGTGTTTCTGGAAGTTTTAGTAAGGTGAGTGGCAACTTCTCCTTTTCTTCTTTAGATCCTTCACAAAACAACACTGTGTAGTGATCACTCTGCTTTAGATCCTTCACAATCATAACACTGTAATGACCACTATGCTTCAGATCATTCACAATCAACAACACTGTGTAGTGATCACTCTGCTTCAGATCCTTTACAATCATAACACTGTAATGACCACTATGCTTCAGATCATTCATAATCTATAACACTGTGTAGTGATCACTCTGCTTCAGATCCTTTACAATCAAAACACTGTAATGACCACTATGCTTCAGATCATTCATAATCTATAACACTGTGTAGTGATCACTCTGCCTAAAATTATTCATAATCTATAACACTGTGTAGTGATCACTCAGCTTCAGATCATTCATAATCTATAACACTGTGTGGTGATCACTCTGCTTCAGATCATTCATAATCTATAACACTGTAGTGATCACTCTGCTTCAGATCCTTTACAATCAAAACACTGTAATGACCACTATGCTTCAGATCATTCATAATCTATAACACTGTGTAGTGATCACTCTGCTTCAGATCCTTTACAATCAAAACACTGTAATGACCACTATGCTTCAGATCATTCATAATCTATAACACTGTGTAGTGATCACTCTGCCTAAAATTATTCATAATCTATAACACTGTGTAGTGATCACTCAGCTTCAGATCATTCATAATCTATAACACTGTGTGGTGATCACTCTGCTTCAGATCATTCATAATCTATAACACTGTAGTGATCACTGCTTCAGATCATTCATAATCTATAACACTGTAGTGATCACTGCTTCAGATCATTCACAATCTATAACACTGTGTAATGATCTTAATTCGAGCTACATGAATATGTATACATGTATCACAATGTGTTATAATACATCCTAATGTAAACATATTCTTCATGTAAACACTTTCTTAGTGTACCACACTGAAATTGAATTTTGTATTATTTCTGTATTGCAAATTTCAAAATTCGATGTGATGCAGCCTCCTAAACCTTTTAAATATTGTTGCAAAAAGAAAGCTTTGTATTCATTTAATTATTAATTAACTGTAGTCCATTTATGATTTATTAACATAGTGCAATAGATAAGACAGCAAAGAACTTTTAGTTTCATAAATAAAAACAGTTTATTGCCTGTGAGTATTGCTCCCAGAAATTGGCTTTGTTTTTTGTGCGTAACTCAATACTTACTAAACAGTAAAAAGTGCAACAGAAAGTGCAATCACACAGCCAGTAGCTGACAGTTAGTAGAATGTTACAGTGGACAGTTGTGGTGTGTGTTTAAGTAATATTGAGCTTTGTGGTGAAAAGTTAGTACGTTCAGAAATATTTTAAAAAGCGATGTGAGTTGTTAGGATGGTTGTTTTTTGTCAGTGTAGCTGACAGTTAACTAGCATACAAATAATTGTAAGAGACCATTTAGTTCTGTTTTCTGTTAACTTTAAAGCAGTTGAATTACATCACACTGCATTTACTTTGAGACATTTAACAATAGGGACACATACTCTTTGCAAGAAAAAAAATTTGCAACATAACAAAACATCTAAGAATTGGAACTTTGTACATACATTTTATATTCTCAACCTCGACATAAAGCAACAGATTATTTATTTGGTGGTGGTGAAAATCTGTAATGTCATTTAACTGTCATTTACCTGTTGCATGACCTTGTAATACCTTGGTAGTGATTATGATTAATTACAGTTGTTGACTTATTTGTGGCCATATATATAAAGCTAGTTTGACCTCACAAATTAAAAACTATATAAAACCGTCTTTTGCCAAGAAAAAAATTTATGCTAAGAAAAAAGGTACATTTGTTAAAATGCAACAAAATCCAATCTAAGAATGTGTTGTATTTTGAATGAGAAGTTTTCCAATTAATTGAGCATAGTAACTAAACTAAGGTTTACTCTGCTTTGATTTCACAGGAATTTCCCAGGATGTGGAAACATTGTCACATTTGCCCAGTTTGCTTTAATTGCTCTAGAGGGCTTTATTTTCGAAACTAACTTTGGGCGCAAGAAACCAGCCATACCTATCAGGTAAAAACTAAAATCCTACCTGTCAAGTGAGATAGCTCATAGCCTGTAATAAACGTAATTCATTAGCTTACTGTTACACTGGAGCGTTCCCTAGTACTAATACTATTAATACAACCACTGTCACTATACCAATAGCAGTCATATTTGATGGTTTTCTGTAAAAGTTTAATAAACATCTGTTCTGCAGTCTTGCAACCTTTATGTTACTGTTGATTAAAGTAAGTTCATTTGTAGCAGCTTTCTTAAAATGCAGACAGTCTGTCTTTCAATCCTTTTCGTTGTGGCCCAGAGGTGACTTAATAAATAAGCATTTATGACATAAATTTTAAATGAACAAAGTAATTACTGCAGTATATTTTGCCAGGAATATTACATCTATGAGTCACATAGTTTTAATTGTTGTTGTTATTTGTCCTCTTGGCAGTAACTATGTGATAATGGTGACCATGTTCTTCACTGTAAGCGTAATAAACAACTACGCCCTCAACTTCAACATCGCAATGCCACTGCACATGATCTTTAGATCTGTAAGTTCAGTGTCTTTCATGTCTTTACACATGTCTTGTAATCTTTATACTGTATAACTTTGGGTTCTTTAATTTAGTTTAATAACTGACATATGTCTTTCTTTACAGGGCTCTTTAATAGCCAACATGATACTGGGTATCATCATATTAAAGAAAAGGTAGGTTAAGTTCAGCATATCATGTCATTATTCACATCACTTTTACCTTTTATACTTTTTTATACTGGGATTCTGTTTCTGGATGTGTATAATGTGCTTTGACATTTTTGTTTTTTAATGTTCTGTAATTGCCCTTAAATCATTTATTTTTTTAAGGTTTAGATGACTACACATCTCACCAGTACAGCAAATCATTTAGTTTTTGTGACAGAACAATTCTCTTTTTTTCACGTACCTACAGTCCCTGACAGAAGTTCTGTCGCTTATCCATGTTGTGGAAACAAAAGCTTATAACCTGACTTTAAATTCATCCATTGGTTTTAGAAATGACTCATATGAAAGCTGAAACCCTCCCAAATGAGGTTTAATTTACGAAAATAAATTTGCTTCACTGCAGAAATATTGATCATTTAATGAACACAGAAAGGTCAGATTTTGGCAAGACAAAAGTTTTGTCGCCCACAGAAAGTAATGTATAAAAAATCAAACAAATAATTTACTTCAAATACAAAGATATGTTTCATAACATTGGTGAATGAAGTTGTGGTGCTATTAGAGCCATATTTAATATTTTGTGTGACTTCCATGAGCTTTAAGGACTGCATCCATGCGGTTCGACAATGATTCATACAATTTATTGATGAAGTCATCAGGAATAGCAAAGAATGCAGACTTACATGCCTCCCAGAGTTCATCAAGATTCTTTGGTTTTGTCTTCCAAGCTTCCTCTTTCATCCTACCCCAAACATGCTCAATGATGTTCATGTCTGGTGACTGGGCTGGCCAGTCCTGGAGCACCTTGATCTTCTTCGCCTTGAGGAACTTTGATGTAGAGATGGATGTATGAGATGGAGCACCATCCTGCTGCAAAATTTGACCCCTTTTATGATTGGGAATGTAAGAGGTAGCTAATACTTCTTGATATTTTAGGCTATTGATATTGTTTTCCACCTTGCAAATGTTTCGCACACCCCCATACTGAATGTATGACCATGATCTTTCCACCACCAAACTTAACAGTTTTCTGGGTGAATCTTGGATCCATACGGGCTCCAGTAGGTCTCCTGCAGTATTTGCGGCGGCTGTGGTGTAATTCAACTGAAGATTCATCTGAGAAATCCACCTTCTGCCACTTTTCCAGCGTCCATCCATTTAGCAGGCTGTGGGCCTTGGCAAATGCCACACGTTTTTTTAATTGCCTTTTGCTTAGTGCTGGCTTCTGGGCACTGATTCGACCATGGAGGCCATTTCGAGACAGAATCCTACAAACTGTTCTAGTTGACACAGATACTTGAGGTGACCAGGCCTGGTGGAGCTCTGCTGCAGTGGAAGAGGGGCTGGCTTTGGATTTTCTAACCAACAAACGTTCCTCCTTAGCAGTTGTCTTGCGGGGTCTGCTGGACCTGGGCTTGTCAAAAACATCTCCAGTCTCTTCAAATCTTTTTTTAATTCTTTGTACTTGACGCTGAGACACATTAAAGGTGCCAGCCACCTCTGCAGTGGATCTGGTCTTCAGCCTCTTGATAATCAAGGCTTTGGTCGCAGGGTGGATTTTTGGCATGTTGTCAGAGGTGAAGTTGCAGTTCAAGTGAAGGTCTGGGGTGCTGGGGTTCTTTTTATACACACCCACTAATTAACCGATCAATTAGTGTGCACAGGTGAGGCTGTAAACTAGGATTGGGTGCATTATATGACAAGGCGACAAAACTTTTGTCTTGCCAAAATCTTACCTTTCTGTGTTCATTAAATGATCAATATTTCTGCAGTGAAGCAAATTTATTTTCGTAAATTAAACCTCATTTGGGAGGGTTTCAGCTTTCATATGAGTCATTTCTAAAACCAATGGATGAATTTAAAGTCAGGTTATAAGCTTTTGTTTCCACAACATGGATAAGCGACAGAACTTCTGTCAGGGACTGTACAGTAATTAGCATTTATAAACATTAGTCTGTTTGAATGCAGACATCATAGTGGTGCAGCAGGTCATGTGGGTGCTGCACAACACAAGGACCCTAGGGATTTAAGTTCAAACTTTGCCACCAATTATTGTTTTTGACATGCTCGGCCTTTACATGGGTTTCCTTTGAGTACACTGGCTTCCTTTCACCTGCTAAAACATGCAGAAGGGGGATTGGTTGCCTCAAATTGCTCAGGTGTGAGTGAATAAATGTGAAGTCTTCTATGAAGGATTCCTGCTCTGTCCAAGTTGCTTTCTTGCGTTGCATAGAAATAATAGAATGAATGCACACTACTTATTTAAGAAACTTGTATATTAAAACCTAAATTTTTCCTTAGAACCAAACTTTACTAACTAAAATTTACACTTAAATTAAAGCTCAATGACAAGTCTCTAAAAACGACCCAAAAACCCACAAAAAAGCAAAAGCCAAACTGTGAATATATAAAATAAAATATCATTAAAATATATTTAAAAAAATTAATTGCAATTGTATCACATTGTTTAGCACATAAATGTTTAGATTGTTTTTATTGTAATAATGTACCTTACACCCATTTACTGAAATGTAAGTTCTTCTCACCACTAACACAGTGTTTTGTTTCTGGTACAGATATTCAACAAGTAAGTATCTTTCCATTGTGTTGGTATCAGTGGGTATCTTTATCTGCACCATCATGTCTGCTAAACAAGTGGTAAGTTGTATAGAGACCACTGCTGTACTTAAACCATCACTGTGACACTCTCCTGAACTGTATTCTATCAGATTTGCTTTATGTTTTATGTTTGTATGATGGCAGCTTTTAAAGTGCTTAAAATATCAGTTTACTCATTTCCTATTCTAGAGTACTGCAAAGGGGACTTCAGAAGAAGACGGAGCATATACTTTCCTGCACTGGCTTTTAGGTAAACACTTTTTGCAAGGCTGTAGCCATGAATTAAATATTGAAGTGTGGGGGTTGGGGGGCCTTCCGTTCTAAAAAATTCCTGCCATGTTAACATATGATGGGAACACTGATGGGTCCTAATATTACACAATGCTAGTGAGTGGAATGTGTTTGTTTATACTTTTTACATCTGTATATTTGGGGAGCATTTGAGCATATCTAAATATTGGTGGGGACATGTCCTGCCAATAAACACCGATCAGCCATAATATTAAAACCACCTCCTTGTTTTTACACGAACTGTCCATTTTATAAGCTCCACTTACCATATAGAAGCATTTTATAGTTCTACAATTACTGACTGTAGTCCATCTGTTTCTTTGCATGCTTTGTTAGTCACCTTTCATGCTGTTCTTCAAAGGTCAGGACCACCACAGAGCAGGTATTATTTGGGTGGTGGGTTAGTGTGTGTTGTGCTGGTATGAGTGGATAAGACACAGCAATGTCGATGGAGTTTTTAAACACCTCACTGTCACTGCTGGACTGAGAATAGTCCACCAACCAAAAACATCCAGCCAACAGTGTCATGTGACCACTGATGAAGGTCTAGAACATGACCAACTCAAACAGCAGCAATAGATGAGCGATCGTCTCTGACTTTACATCTACAAGGTGGACCAACTAGGTAGGAGTGTCTAATAGAGTGGACAGTGAGTGGACATGGTATTTAAAAACTCCAGCAGCGCTGCTGTGTCTTATCCACTCATACCAGCACAACACACACTAACACACCACCACCATGTCAGTGTCACTGCAGTGCTGAGAATGATCCACCACCCAAAAAATACCTGCTTTGTGGTGGTCCTGTGGGGGTCCTGACCATTGAAAAACATGGTGAAAGCAGGCTAAAAAAGTATGTAGAGAAAGAGATGGACTACAGTAAGTAATTGTAGAACTACAAAGTGCTCCTATATGGTAAGTGGAGCTGATAAAATGGACAGTGAGTGTAGAAACAAGGAGGTGGTTTTAATCTTATGGCTGATCGGTGTATATTGTGATTACATTCTTGACTTTTTTTCAATATTAAAATACTTGTTTTTCATTTGTAAAAGATCTAAACTTTGTGTTTTTCTTGAAGGTATTGGCATGCTGACGTTTGCCCTAATAATGTCTGCTGTAATGGGCATCTTTCAAGAGACTCTGTACAAGAAGCATGGCAAGCACTCAAAGGAGGCTCTCTTCTACAATGTTAGTGCAGTTGCATGTTTTATGCTAGATATATTTTATCTGTACTGATTTTCTTTTTTTTTTGAACAATTTCTCTTTTTTTTCAGCATTGCCTGCCATTGCCAGGGTTTCTGCTGCTCTCCACTGATATCTATAACCATGCTGTACTGTTTAGTCAAAGCAGTAAGTCAGTTCTTATGCACTTCAGTTTTAATCCACCTTTGAGTTGCTCAGACAGCTGTGTCAGGCTTTGTCATCTGAATTTAAATGAGATAACTTGCAGTTCAACTAATATCCATGTCTGCAGTCAGAACTATGTGAATGAATATATTCTCAAATGTTTTGAGTAGGTATTACTCTCCTTAGAAAATACAAAAATCATATCTTTAATCATTTCCAGAATTTTAAATATTATGACATACCCCTTATTAATATTTTAATTACATTCATATTTGCCAAAAATAAACTACATATTTTCAGTGATTCCTCATCAAACCTCTCCCCTGTAAAAAATAGATTGCAATGTCAATATATTTTACTTAAGTGATAGGGTGGCACGGTGGCTCGGTGGGTAGCACTGTTGCCTCACAGCAAGAAGGTCCTGAGTTCGATTCCCAGGTGGAGCGGTCCGGGTCCTTTCTATGTGGGGTTTGCATGTGCTCCCTGTGTCTGCGTGGGTTTCCTTCAAGAGCTCCCGTTTTCTACCACAGTCCAAAGAGGTGAATTGGAGATACAAAATTGTCCACTTGACTTGAACTGATGAATCTTGAGTAACCAGTAATTACCTGTCCTGTCATGAATGTAACCAAAGTGTGTAAAACATGAGGTTAAAATCTTAATAAATAAATACTAAATGAATACACAACCTAGAATCAAGATAACTGGATTACTGCACTACAAAAATGAAAGAGCCAGGGAGGATTAAAAGCTTCAGATTTCCAGTAGTACCTCCTTGTCAGTCAACTTGAATACATAAAATAGATAAACCCAAATCAGACAGACAACCCTTAAATCAAAGCAGAACAATCAGTATGCAAATATACTAGCCGAACAAAACACTGTCAAGGTGCTGCCAAGGTGCCTGTTTTCATTTTCACATGTTGCCATGGTCCTTTACATGCTATTTCGTGGGCTGCCATATGACTTTTACTCAACAGTGGCTTCTGTCTTGCCTATCTGCCATAAAGGCCTGATTTACTGAGTGCTGCACAGATGGCAGTTCATATATGAAGTTCTCCTGTCACTGCACATGACCTTTTTTGAGTTTTTAAGTTGTTGTGTACTTTTTTTCTCCCTGACTACGACTTTTCTTGTGTGGATGGCCAATTTGCCAGGCACCCAACTCTAGGAAGGTTTAAGGTTGAGCCAGACTTCTTTTGTTTCAAAATTACTGAGGCCATTATGATTCTGGGTACATATATTACCTTAGATATAGACCTTAGTTTTCTATCATTGCCCTGGCCTATGCCTTGTCACAATGTGATGAAGAAGAATTGCTTTATTTGTCATATATACATATACAGGTGTACAGTTCAATAAAATTATTTTTCCACATATCCCAGCTTGTTTGGAGCTGGGGTCAAACCGCAGGATCAATCATTGTATAGTGCCCTTGGAGCAGACAGGGTTAAGGGCCCAAGGGTGGCTGCATAGCAGAGCATAGATTTAAACCACCAGTCTTCCCACTGATATATAGCTCAAAGCTCTGCTTACTAGCCTTCCACTGTATTGAAGATCCACAGAAAGACAGGTTCTTGGACGTCTTGGTGTTCGTCCGGACAATGCAGTCTAAATTGTGCCTTTCCAGATGTCCAATCAATGCAGTTGCAACAAGTGGACTCCAGTTCAGTTCTAGGCACATTCCAAGGTTAATTAAAGCAAACAGGAGGCACATGACCACAATCTAGAGTGTTACAGCAAAATAACTAATTTTTTACTTCTGATGACCTTTATTCTGATTACTTGCATTGCTTTTCTCCTGTAGCTCTAGTGGAAATCCCTGTGATTGGTTATTTGGTGCCTGTCATGTGGGTGTTTTTAGCACTGAATGTCATCACACAGTATCCTTTGACATAAATTTGAAGTATACACTTTTATGATATAAAATGCAAACAGCACAAATTGTATTATTCTTCAACTCGAGTGTAAGTATCAACTCAGTGTATTGTTTTTGTTACTTTGGGTTATTTATTTTTTATCAGTATATTTGCCTTTAACTTTGCTGCTCAGATATGTGTGCATCCGGGGTGTGTTCATCCTGACCACAGAGTGTGCCTCCCTCACTGTCACGTTGGTAGTGACTCTGCGCAAATTCCTGAGCCTCATAATTTCAATACTGTACTTCCAGAACCCCTTTACAAGCTGGCACTGGGTGGGCACAGCTGTGGTATTTCTGGGCACGCTGCTCTACACTGAGGTGTGGACCAGCATCCGCACTGCTGTGAAAGGGAAGAAAATAGACGACAAAGTAAAGTAAAAACTGTGAATATGATGAAGATACCTCTTAGTGTGTGCTTGTGTGTGCTTGCAGTGGGATTTTATGACAGACAGTATGTCTGTTACCAGGTAAACAGATCAGGTCTTGATGTGTGTTTATATTTGTGTGTGTTCTATCTCTTGATCACCACATGTTTTTTGATGCCCTAAGGATGTGCTTGAGCTTGTCTGGAAGCTTGGCTCTGGCCACTTCTGTCTATTTGTTTAGGTATTGGTGCATATTCAGTATTATTATAAGACATAAAAGGGAAAAAGATGGTTTATGGTGATGGAACTGGTGTGTTATAAACATAAACTTGTATGTAAGTAGGCTACATGCTGCATTAGGCCTTTAGTAACTGAATGGAATAGAGATTTATGATTTATGAATCGAATCCCTCATGAGATTTAGAACACTTTACACTTGGAATAGGAACTGTGTAATAAAGAATAGCATTGGCTAAAGTGTATTAAATGTTTTAGGTCTCTCAGGAGTTAATTTTTACATGGTAGACTTTTAAAATGTATTCCTGCATAGTCACAGTCAGTGTTTAATTTTCACTAATCTCTGAAACAGAAATATAATTGTCTTAACAGTCCACTTTGTATCTCTCATTAAGCACTCCTTATTGCCCTTACCCATTTTGCAAGTATACAGTAAATAATGTAGGCTGCATAAATTTGAAATAGATTTTTAATAGAATTTGAAATAGACACATTTAACATTCTCAGATCAGATGTCTTTTAAATTGAAGACTCATCTCCATTTGTATACAAGCATATGTCTAAAACTTAATCTGCATAGACTTGTAAAAAGAGGACTGTTACACATTAAACATCTTTGTGATGGAACATTGGTACTACCCTTCTGTTTACTTGACTTTAAAATATGCATTGTTATGATCACTGTTCAAATATACAGGGTTATTTGATAGAAACTAATCAAGTTTAAGTGCTAAGAATTAATAAAGTTCACTTTGATTACAGTGTTTCACTATTCTTGTGTTACTGTGTTGCCCAATATATAATAAGATTTAAGATTTTCACTATGGAATAAAATAAAGTTAGCCCCTTACACAGTTCAGATAAGGAAAAGAAGCACTTTTGTTATTGATGCCATGTATATTAATGCCATGTAAGTATACAGATACAATCAGATATATTTACCCCCAAAGAAAATAAAGATATCACTTTTTTTTTCTGCAGAGGGAAATTATTTCAGTTGAATTATACAGCAATTGAACAAAGAGAATGAATTATGTAGTACTTCTGAGTAACATATTTTAATACTGTCATGTCATGGTTATTTATTCCCTACATAATATTACTGATCTTAAAACCTACTACTAGTCTGTATTAGCTAAGGTTGGGTTACAACATGAATAAACCATTTTAATGTCCTGAAGAGGCCTTCTCAGTATCTAGATTTAAATGCCACAAAAGATCTTTGGTGAGATTTGTAGAAGGCACTTCTAGCACAAAAGTCATCAAACCACAATAAGCTGGGAATCTGGTGAGATCTCAGTCCATGTAGGGCAAAGCTAAAAACCACTGTTAAATGTGTGTAAGCTTTCAGATGGCATTGCATGAGAAAACATCCCGCTACTTTGATAAATATAGCCACATGGGCTCAGGAGTACTTCAGAAAACTATTATCACTAACACAGTCTGCAACTGCATCAAGAAATACCACCTGAAACTTTTAGATTACACAAAAAGAAAGTCATGCATCAATTCTGTGCAGATGTTCTGTCTAGAATTCTCTGGGCTCAAGCTTATATCCGATGATCCAGAAGACAGTGGAAACGTATGTTTTGGGAAAAACAGACATCGGGTACCATCCAAGGACCATCCAAACTGTTATCGGTGAAAAGTGCACAAGCCAACCCAACATCTGTCATGGTATAGGGGAACATCAGTGCACATGGCATGGGTGACTTGCATATGTGTGAGGGTACTATTGATGCAGAGGCGTATATTGGGATTTAGAGAGTCGTATGCTGCCATCAAGGTGACGACTATTCCAGGGAAGTCCATAATTATTTTAGCAAGATGATGTCAGGCCTTATTTTGTATGCACTAGAATGCATGTGCTTGGCTGACCTGCCTGCAGGACCTGCCCATAACAACCCAGAGAAAACAGATTAGGGTTGAACTACAGAAACTCCTGCAAGTAGAGATGAAGACAGCAAAGATCCAGCAACAGTAAGATTCATGTCTTATCCATATTCAAATCCAATATGCAGTTACATTTTACACATAACACATTATTTCTTACTGAATCCTAATTAAATGCAGACAAAAGACTAACACAGTGGTTGTATGTGCTTTAGACTGGAAGTGGAATAGGCATGTGTGTGGCCTGAAAACCAAACTGAAGTACACATTTGTGTATGCGGTGTAATAAATTAAGTAAATAGTGGGTTTGTTGCTAGGAATATTTTTAAAAGAATAATTGTGCAAATGACAACATTGGCAAATAAATTGGTATTATGTAAATGAGGTTTTGTGAGTGCTATACTTTTCACCCTTTGATAAACATAGAAAGTTCAGCGAAGAGCCAGCACAGGCTAGAACAGAAAGAATAAATGAAAATAATTGCTTTGTAAGGCAATGGATGATTGGCTCTTCGCTTTGTGGGGAGATAAGGGCAATCCTTTCTCCCCTATCAATTATGCAATGCCAGCCAATCCTTTGCCCGGGGGTTTCAATCTGCATTCTGTAGCAGGCACACATTGTGTGGTTTTAATCAATAATGTGTTACGCAACATAAATGACAATAACTTTGTGTGCAAGAAAAACTGTTGCTGTATTATGCTCCTGATGTCTTTCTGCCACATTAGCTAAACAGTAAAATAGCCTTTATTTATGCATTCAGCATTTTCTAACCACATTTGGTCCCAGTGCATGTTTATTTGGGCAAATAGACATTTGGATGTGTTATTTTGCTTATTTGAAAATCATAATTCTTCATAGATCGTATGTGTTTTATATTCACAAGCAGTTTAAATCCTGGTCTGACCTCAGTGTACTTGTGTTATGGTATAATATATGTGTTATTTATATGTATTGTCTTTACAAAATGTAAAACCTTCCCTGAGAGTGATTGGAAACTTAAGTTTTGTTTTAATATAATTTATTTAACTCACATAATTCATTTTGCCATTAAGCTAACCTACAAGAGGCTTTTCGATTCCAAACCATTATGAAAAGAGTGAAAAGCTGGTATTCATTTCATACAGTTTTCTACCACCAGCAACAACATAAATATGTAAATATGTCTTAAAATGAATTAATATGTCTAGTTATAATTTCTCCTTATTTCTTCCTTTGTCTAGATTTTTTTCAAAAGTAAGCTCAGTTTACCTCTGTTCTGCCTACATAATGCTTTATATTATTCTCAGCTTGTTCCAAATAATTTTCATGACATATCTCTTAGCTGTACTGACGCTAGTGTATTTGGGATGACTTCAGTAGATCTAATTTGAAACAGATTCAGAAGATGTTGAAGAAAGGTAGAGATCTGGCTAAGAAGGAATCAGTCTACAAGGAGCGGATTGTAAAGCTGGAGGAAAAGGTAGAACATCATATATCAATCTAGGCAGCATGTTTGTATCAGAGAACACACTGCTACCACAGTTTTCCTTTGTTCTTTCTCTTGTTCTTTAGACTGCACAGTTCATCCGAGTTACAGCAGTAAGCTACAAACAGGGTTTGGTGGACACTCACAAACGCTTTAAGTAAATCATCTTTCGTTTTTGATTTCAGTTCTATTTTTACACTGTTGCTTAACCAGTGCTAAAAATCGCATTGAAGAAAATACAGTCCCTTGCAAAAGTATTGGAACGGTGAGGCCAATTTATTAGTATTATTTTGCTCTACACCGAACACATTTACAACCCCAAATCAGAAAAAGTTGGGACAGTATGGAAAATGCAAATCAAATAAAAATGCAGTGTTCCTTACATTTACTTTGACTTTTATTTGATTGCAGACAGTTAGAACCTGAGATATTTCATGTTTTGTCTGGTCAACTTCATTTCATTTGTTAATAAACATCCATTCCTGCATTTCAGGCCTGCAACACATTTCAAAAAAAGTTGGGACGGGGACAAATTAGGGCTAGTAGTGAAGTGAAAAAACTAAATAATGATGGGATACCAAACAGATGATGTCAACAGGTGATTGTAATCATGGTATGGGGCTGTGTCAGTGCCCTTGGCAAAGGTAATTTACACTTCTGTGATGGCAGCATTAATGCAGTAAAGTACATTTAGATCTTAAAGCAACATATGCTGCCTTCAAGACGTCGTCTTTTCCAGGGATGTCCATGCATTTTTCAACAAGAAAATGCAAAACCACATGCTGCACACATTACAAAGGCATGGCTGCGGTAGAAGAGGGTACAAGTACTGAACTAGCCTGCCTGCGGTCCTGACCTATCCCCAATAGACAATTTTAAAACGAAAAATGTGACAACGAAGACCCCGTACTGTTGCACATCTTAAGACGTGTTTGCAGGAAAAGTGGGACAGAATAAAAGCTGAAACAATAAATCACTTGGTTTCCTCGGTGCCAAAACGTCTTTTAAGTGTGGTGAAAAGTAATAGCAACATTACAAAGTGGTAAATGCTTTACAGTCCCAACTTATTTTGGAATGTGTTGCAGGCCTGAAATGCAGGAATGGATGTTTATTAACAAATGAAATGAAGTTGAGCAGATAAAACATGAAATATCTCAGGTTCATCCTGTCTGCAATCAAATAAAAGTCAAAGTAAATGTAGGAAACTCTGTGTTTTTTATTATTTGCATTTTCCATACTGTCCCAACTTTTTTTTATTTGGGGTTGTAGGTTTGTGTTTAAAAGATGAATATAATAAAAGAGTTTCAGCTTTTATTTCCTGGTATTTACATCTAGATGTGTTAAACACCATACACAGATGCCCCAATTTATCTGAGTAAAACGGAATTTAAAAAGTAGTTAATCATGTAAAGTTGTTCTTTTATTAATCACAAATTCATAGTCATTTTAGAAAGCCTGCACAGTTTGTATACATGCTTCTCTTGAACTGATCAGATTATTATTTACACATTCAGATCATTCTTTGTGAAATATGTAATTGTGTAGCCATAAGTACTTTGATTTATTACCTTACACAAATAAAAACTCAGTTGAAATATTTTGCTTGGACAGTGTAGCCAGTAATTGCTGCATGAAACTGGAAATTATAATTACAACATAATTTATGATTGCTGAAAGGATTTAAATCGAGAAGTGCACATTCAGTACTTGGGTACTCATATGAATCTAATTATGGATTTGAGACTTTAATTTACACAAATTCTTTTGAAGCCCTTTGTATTATCAGATAAGCTCTTCCAATAGGGAGTGAAGTGCAGTAACTGACTAGGAAAGATTTAATTCTACTTACTGCTGCGTTGAGCATATACAGTATAATAAATTACAAAATAACATAGTATGTAATATGCAGTTGTAATAATAATTATAATAATGTTTGTTTATGTAGCACCATGCCTTACATTTATTTTAAATATAAAAACACCTGCTCATTTAATATAGAGTCCTAAGTTTGAACCAGCCCTCCAGTCACAGTTTATGGGCTTGTTCCCCTGCGTCTGTGTGGATTTTCTCTGTTTTTTTCCACCACATAAATACATGCCAGTATGTGAGCTGAGTAATAATCGGCTGAATTTGTGATTCCCAGTGATATATTAGCATATCTGAGTTTTGGGTAGGCTCCAGGCCCACCTTAAACCTGAACAGCATGAAGAGATGAAGGAAATACTACAATGTACACAGACATGTTAGGTCAGTGAAACATAAACCTTTGTAGTGAAGTCAGCAGCTTGTTTGAAATGCCACAGTATGCAGGCTACTTATACAAAAGCCTGAACAAGAGCAGGGGTTGTACACAGCACATGGGCAACATCTCTACCGCATGTTACCTACTCTCCTATCTGTTTGATGAATGATGTCCTCCTGTTCTGATAAAACCTGAACACTCAAGGCTTTCGAAAAATAGTTTTGCATTACTTTCAGATTGAAGTGTTAACCAGTCTTTAAACATACAGTGTATCACAAAAGTGAGTACACCCCTCACATTTCTGCAGATATTTAAGTATATCTTTTCATGGGACAACACTGACAAAATGACACTTTGACACAATGAAAAGTAGTCTGTGTGCAGCTTATATAACAGTGTAAATTTATTCTTCCCTCAAAATAACTCAATATACAGCCATTAATGTCTAAACCACTGGCAACAAAAGTGAGTACACCCCTTAGTGAAAGTTCCTGAAGTGTCAATATTTTGTGTGGCCACCATTATTTCCCAGAACTGCCTTAACTCTCCTGGGCATGGAGTTTACCAGAGCTTCACAGGTTGCCACTGGAATGCTTTTCCACTCCTCCATGACGACATCACGGAGCTGGCGGATATTCGAGACTTTGCGCTCCTCCACCTTCCGCTTGAGGATGCCCCAAAGATGTTCTATTGGGTTTAGGTCTGGAGACATGCTTGGCCAGTCCATCACCTTTACCCTCAGCCTCTTCAATAAAGCAGTGGTCGTCTTAGAGGTGTGTTTGGGGTCATTATCATGCTGGAACACTGCCCTGCGACCCAGTTTCCGGAGGGAGGGGATCATGCTCTGCTTCAGTATTTCACAGTACATATTGGAGTTCATGTGTCCCTCAATGAAATGTAACTCCCTAACACCTGCTGCACTCATGCAGCCCCAGACCATGGCATTCCCACCACCATGCTTGACTGTAGGCATGACACACTTATCTTTGTACTTCTCACCTGATTGCCACCACACATGCTTGAGACCATCTGAACCAAACAAATTAATCTTGGTCTCATCAGACCATAGGACATGGTTCCAGTAATCCATGTCCTTTGTTGACATGTCTTCAGCAAACTGTTTGCGGGCTTTCTTGTGTAAAGACTTCAGAAGAGGCTTCCTTCTGGGGTGACAGCCATGCAGACCAATTTGATGTAGTGTGCGGCGTATGGTCTGAGCACTGACAGGCTGACCCCCCACCTTTTCAATCTCTGCAGCAATGCTGACAGCACTCCTGCACCTATCTTTCAAAGACAGCAGTTGGATGTGACGCTGAGCACGTGCACTCAGCTTCTTTGGACGACCAACGCGAGGTCTGTTCTGAGTGGACCCTGCTCTTTTAAAACGCTGGATGATCTTGGCCACTGTGCTGCAGCTCAGTTTCAGGGTGTTGGCAATCTTCTTGTAGCCTTGGCCATCTTCATGTAGCGCAACAATTCGTCTTTTAAGATCCTCAGAGAGTTCTTTGCCATGAGGTGCCATGTTGGAACTTTCAGTGACCAGTATGAGAGAGTGTGAGAGCTGTACTACTAAATTGAACACACCTGCTCCCTATGCATACCTGAGACCTAGTAACACTAACAAATCACATGACATTTTGGAGGGAAAATGACAAGCAGTGCTCAATTTGGACATTTAGGGGTGTAGTCTCTTAGGGGTGTACTCACTTTTGTTGCCGGTGGTTTAGACATTAATGGCTGTATTTTGAGTTATTTTGAGGGAAGAATAAATTTACACTGTTATATAAGCTGCACACAGACTACTTTTCATTGTGTCAAATTTTCATTTTGTCAGTGTTGTCCCATGAAAAGATATACTTAAATATCTGCAGAAATGTGAGGGGTGTACTCACTTTTGTGATACACTGTACATCTTACTTTCTAGGAAGTACCAGATAAACCTCGGAGCTGCAGAGTGAGATTTTGAGATATTACTTATGGAATAATGAAAATCCCCTGACTTGAATTTTTGCAAATGACTGTTGATTATATCTCAATGATTTTAGTTTTTTTTTTAAAGCAATACTAAGTGACTAATTCTGTAAATCATTTCCACACTTAAATGACTCACTATCTAATCTTAAAATATGTAATATAAGTATCACAAGAGATATCAGGAGAATCAAAGATGAAAGAACAAATGAAAAAACACAGGACAAAACCACAATTCTTTAAATATGTATCAACAAAAGAACATTAAACATCTTCATTAAACCATTTTTGTTGTTTTTGTTGTGAAAATTTTGAGATTTATATAATTTTCATATAAATTGTGTTGGAAATTTTTTGTGTTGGTGTTTTATAGGAATATCTAAACGTGTATAAAGTGTATTTACAGATGATGCTGAGTAACTCTATGTAGGTAGCATGGTGCCCTTTGCTCCAGTTACTAAATCATAATTTTTTTCCAGGAGATCTGGTTCCCTGTCTGATAGTTTATTGTAGTAGTTTATTGGTTTAATTTGAATAAGAACATGTATACAAATTTTTCTTTTAGCTGCTCTTGTATTTATTGGTCACCACACAATTGTGGACCACATACCTGATGTGGCACAGTTTTTACACGGGATACTCTTCCTAATGCAACTCTTCTTATTTTTATTTAGCCTTGGGACTGACACTCAAAGCGTGATGCATCTCTTAATGGCCAGGCTATTCGGCCATACCTCAGACATAGCCAATCATGTCTGACTGGATAAGAGCACCGCTGAGATGTGGGGTAGTGGATTAATGTGGATTAATGTGCACCACCCAAGGAACATCTCTCTGTGTGTATCACTTTAGCATAGATCCAATGCACACTTTCTTATACACCCCAGTACATTATGTACCCTCGTGTGTGTCAAATCACTTGTCTTGTTGCATCTTACCACAAGGCTGTGCTGTGGTATAAGTATTTTCACCAACATTCATTTTAGTGTACTAGTGCTTTTCAGAATACCTATAAGTGCTATGTTTATATTTATAGATCACGCAACATGCTGTTTAGTTTGCTTCTAAATAAAGTCATACATCCAGTGTGGATTCAACAATCCAAAACTGACTTAAGGTGATTGATTTAAAAATGAACAAGAAGCAGATCTTTGTTATGGTTACATTGCTGTGCACTTTCTGTGTGATGTATGATGCAACAGAATAACATATTTTTCCCATATCTGCACTACATTTTACTGTACTGTGGCACTGCACAGTTTGTTCAATCAGTTTTAAACATACAGTGGTGTCTACAGTAACCACTTTTTGCAACTGTAGTGATTAGAACAGCAGCACATCAAACCTTGAAGTGGATGGGCTACAGCAGCATCACAATGGGTTCCACTTCTACACACCAAAAACAAAAAATCTTTCATTTAAACTAGACAGATAAATATTGATAAAACATTGCATGTTCTTTATTTTTGCTGTGGCTCATAGATAGTAAAGCCAGAAACTGCATGTTCTTGGCTGACAAGAGTAATCAGGACAGTAAGTAACTGCAAAATGAATAAATGAATACATTATATTAGTTTAACAGGCACTCAGAATTAACCCAGTTCAAACCCAACAATTCAATGCAATGACAGAAATACAGACATGGCATGAAAAGACACAGTGATGTTTTCTCTCAGTGCTGCAGAGCTAGAGGGCATTGTCCCACTTTGCTGCCTCTGTATAACACTTATGTTATGATCTGATAAAGCCGGTCGATGCTCTCGCACACACCCACTCACTTGCACAGAAAAATCACGCGAGATCACACATTCTCTCTCCCCGTCCTTTCTTACTTTGATTTGCACATTTCTGCACTCACACATGCCATTCTGTACTGAAATATGTTTAATCAATTTTTGTCCTTCCCTGTACAAGCTAAAAAGAACAAGATCACTCTGACATTTAAGAGAAAAGCTTTGTAATCATATAGAGGTGACTAAGCTAATGACCTTTTTTGATTATTCTAAAAACCAAACATCAGAGTCAATAAAGGCCATGATAGGTAGATTGAATCCCTTATTACATTCTGTTATTTGCAGTTTGAATGAAATGACCTTGATCAGACAGGGAGCTGAGGCATTTTATTAGGCATGCAATATACCTGCACATGGAACAGCTGCGCTCAAAATAGAAAATGAACCCCTGCTGTTCTGTCATACGATTCTCATCTGCATTTGTCTGGGTTTTTACATGTGCAAAAATAACTTTTCTTCTAAAACATATTTCTTTTTCTGTATTTTGTACACATGTGAGTTAGACAGCAGCATTAAACATTGACTACCTACACTGATCAGCCATAACAATAAAACCACCTCCTTGTTTCTACACTCACTGTCCATTTTATCAGCTCCACTTACCATATAGGAGCACTTTGTAGTTCTACAATTACTGATCTGTTTCTCTGCTAGCTTTGTTAGCCCCTTTTCATGCCGTTCTTCAATGGTCAGGACTCCCCCAGAACCACCACAGAGCAGGTATTATTTGGGTGATGAAACATTGATTTCAATTGTGTGAAGGCAGCCAAGCTAGTAACATGTGCCATGCCTTAATACTGATCTAAAGGCTTTCCTAAATTAAGCCGTTTTACTAGGCTTGGATGTGCATCATAGGAAAGAAAACACAAGTTTGAGTAACGAATACAAAAATGCCCTTGAATGAAAGATAAAGCTGTCAGTGTATCAGTGTGGAAAATAGGGTGAATGACTAACACTTTCTAATATCCAGCAGGGCTGAAATAAACCAGACATTTGCTTTGTACACAGGTCACTTGGCTTAAGACTACATGGCAATTTCTTAATCTCAAGAGAGGGTTTTTTGTCTGCTTGCTTTTCTATCAATTACTCTAGTAAATTATGCTGACCAGTGAGATTCCTGACCAAATAGCAATATAGTATACACCGATCAGCCATAACATTAAAACCACCTCCTTGTTTCTACACTCACTGTCCATTTTATCAGCTCCACTTACCACATAGAAGCACTTTGAAGTTCTACAATTACTGACTGTAGTCCATCTGTTTCTCTACATGCTTTGTTAGCCCCCTTTCATGCTGTTCTTCAATGGTCAGGACCCCCACAGGACCATCACAGAGCAGGTGTTATTTAGGTGGTGGATCACTCTCAGCACTGCATTGACACTGACATGGTGGTGGTGTGTTAGTGTGTGTTGTGCTGGTATGAGTGGATCAGACACAGCAATGCTGCTGAAGTTTTTAATTACCGTGTCCACTCACTGTCCACTCTATTAGTAACTCCTACCTAGTTGGTCCACCTTGTAGATGTAAAGTCAGAGACGATCGCTCATCTATTGCTGCTCTTTGAGTTGGTCATCTTTAAGATCTTCATTAGTGGTCACAGGACGCTGCCTACGGGGCGCTGTTGGCTGGATATGTTTGGTTGGTGGACTATTCTCAGTCCAGCAGTGACAGTGAGGTGTTTAAAAACTCCAGCAGCACTGCTGTGTCTTATTCACTCATACCAGCACAACACACACTAACACACCACCACCATGTCAGTGTCACTGCAGTGCTGAGAATGATCCACCACCTAAATAATACCTACTCTGTAGTGGTCCTGGGAGAGTCCTGACCATTAAAGAACAGCATGAAAGAGGGCTAACAAAGTATGTAAAGAAACAGATGGACTACAGTCAGTAATTGTAGAACTACAAAGTGCTTCTATATGGTAAGTGGAGCTGATAAAATTGACAGTGAGTGTAAAAACAAGGAGGTGGTTTTAATGTTATGGTTGATCGGTGTACATAGAAGCTTGCTACTCAAAATGAAGAAAGTAAATCAGGAGGAGGACAATGAGTGTGTTTACTCGTACAGACCAAACTGATAAGTGCACAAAATTAGATTTCGGCCACTGTTGGGTTACATGCACTTCAAGAGTATAAAATAATACCATAACGATAATATAAAACGCAGAGTCTAAATGAACCAATTAATTAATAGATTTTTTATAATAGTGTGATCACTTGTTTTAAACTGCTTACTGTTCAGTCATGAGATGGCAGCACAACTGAGCAATTTGCTTATAATTAAACTAATGCATCAACGGTAGCAATAATAAACCATATTTCATTTTATTGTCTTAAAGTACATGATACAATTTTTAGGGCTACTATATTGGGGCAGCACTTCCAATTCATGTGTATTTCATTTACAACAACTGCTTACAGGTATAATAATTTAAATTTATAAAGAAATTATATATAATATAGTTTAGGGAACCCCCTTTCATGTTCTAGCAGAACTGTACCTCTGTGCACAAAGCAAGTTCTATAAATACATAAAGAAAAGCTTAAAGAAACTACAGTGGCCTGCACAAAGCCTTGACCTCTGCCCCAATAAACAGCTTTGGAATGAACTAAAACCTCAACTGAGGCTTTCCTGACCAGCATAAGTGCCCAGTCATGCAATGCTCTATTAACTAAATAGGCACAAATTCCTATAGAAATGCTTCAAAGTCTAGTAAGAAGCCTTCTCAGATTGGCTATTGTTACAGCTGAAAAGATCAAATAGAGGTCATTCTATTCTAACAAATTATTTGCTTTTGAACTATGCTCACGATCAACCCTAAGCTCATGGTCAGGTGTCCATATATAGTAGCTAAAGCTACTAAATCAACCAGTTAACCAAATTAAACTGACAATTTAATTTCACTAGCCACAAACAGGTATGATTACTGCCAGACCTGTTGAATTAAAACATCACTTAAATATAATCTGTCTGGAAATGTGATGCTCTATAGAACGTGATGCCATGTTTTACATACATTTACAGTGTATCACAAAAGTGAGTACACCCCTCACATTTCTGCAAATATTTCATTATATCTTTTCATGGGACAACACTATAGACATGAAACTTGGATATAACTTAGAGTAGTCAGTGTACAGCTTGTATAGCAGTGTAGATTTACTGTCTTCTGAAAATAACTCAACACACAGCCATTAATGTCTAAATAGCTGGCAACATAAGTGAGTACACCCCACAGTGAACATGTCCAAATTGTGCCCAAATGTGTCGTTGTCCGTCCCTGGTGTCATGTGTCAAGGTCCCAGGTGTAAATGGGGAGCAGGGCTGTTAAATTTGGTGTTTTGGGTACAATTCTCTCATACTGGCCACTGGATATTCAACATGGCACCTCATGGCAAAGAACTCTCTGAGGATGTGAGAAATAAAATTGTTGCTCTCCACAAAGATGGCCTGGGCTATAAGAAGATTGCTAACACCCTGAAACTGAGCTACAGCATGGTGGCCAAGGTCATACAGCGGTTTTCCAGGACAGGTTCCACTCGGAACAGGCTTCGCCAGGGTCGACCAAAGAAGTTGAGTCCACGTGTTCGGCGTCATATCCAGAGGTTGGCTTTAAAAAATAGACACATGAGTGCTGCCAGCATTGCTGCAGAGGTTGAAGACGTGGGAGGTCAGCCTGTCAGTGCTCAGACCATACGCCGCACACTGCATCAACTCGGTCTGCATGGTCGTCATCCCAGAAGGAAGCTGACGCACAAGAAAGCCCGCAAACAGTTTGCTGAAGACAAGCAGTCCAAGAACATGGATTACTGGAATGCCCTGTGGTCTGACGAGACCAAGATAAACTTGTTTGGCTCAGATGGTGTCCAGCATGTGTGGCGGCGCCCTGGTGAGAAGTACCAAGACAACTGTATCACTGGCCCAACTGTAACTGGGCCAGTGATAGCTCAGTGGTTAAGGTACTGGACTAGTAAACAGAAGGTTCCCGGTTCAAGCCCCGCTTACCACCAAGTTGCCACTGTTGGGTCCCTGAGCAAGGCCCTTAATCCTCAATTGCTCATTGTGTGTAAGTCGCTTTGGATAAAAGCGTCTGCTAAATGCTAAAAATGTAAATGTAAATGTAAATGTATCTTGCCTACAGTCAAGCATGGTGGTGGTAGCATCATGACCTTGGGCTGCATGAGTTTTGCTGGCACTGGGGAGCTGCAGTTCATTGAGGGAAACATGAATTCCAACATGTACTGTGACATTCTGAAACAGAGCATGATCCCCTCCCTTCGAAAACTGGGCCTCATGGCAGTTTTCCAACAGGATAACGACCCCAAACACAACCTCCAAGATGACAACTGCCTTGCTGAGGAAGCTGAAGGTAAAGGTGATGGACTAAACCCAATTGAGCACCTGTGGCGCCTCCTCAAGTGGAAGGTGGAGGAGTTCAAGGTGTCTAACATCCACCAGCTCCGTGATGTCATCATGGAGGAGTGGAAGAGGATTCCAGTAGCAACCTGTGCAGCTCTGATGAATTCCATGCCCAGGAGGGTTAAGGCAGTGCTGGATAATAATGGTGGTCACAAAAAATATTGACACTTTGGGCACAATTTGGACATGTTCACTGTGGGGTGTACTCACTTATGTTGCCAGCCATTTAGACATTAATGTCTGTGTGTTGAGTTATTTTCAGAAGACAGTAAATCTACACTGCTATACAAGTTGTACACTGACTACTCTAAGTTATATCCAAGTTTTATTTCTATAGTGTTTTCCCATGAAAAGATATAATAAAATATTTGCAGAAATGTGAGGGATGTACTCACTTTTGTGATACACTGTACATAGAATACAGTCTGGAAAGGGTTATCAAGTTATTGCTAAGGCAAACTGCAGTAAAAACCATCAATCACAAATAGAGAAAACTTGGAAAATTGGTGCACCTTGCCAGGAGTGGTTGGCCTACCCCAGTTTTACCAAGAACACATCAATAAATCATCCAGGGGGACACAAAAGAACCCAGACAAACACTTAAACATGCAGTTCATGCTTACAAACCCTCCAGTGTAGCCAAGTTTAAACAATTCTGCAAAGAAGATTTTTCTGTAGTTGTTACTGTCAATCTGGCACAATCATTTATTAGGTTTAGGGTCAATTACTTCTTCACAGGGTAGTAAAGGTTTTGAATAAATCTTTATCATTATTAAATAGAATGGTCATTTAAAGCTTTTTAATTTTATCTTATATTAAAATTAGCTGGAAAATCTGAAACATTGGGCAAATTCTTTTTTCACAGCACTGTATGTTTAATTAATCTGTTACATATACATAAAAGCTGCAGTATGTCATAATTTTTTTCTTCAGAAATGAGTACTAGTACAACCCCAAATCAGAAAAAGTTGGGACAGTATGGGAAATGCAAATAAAATAAAAATGTAGTGTTCCTTACATTTACTTTGACTTTTATTTGATTGCAGACAGTTTGAACCCAAGATATTTCATGTTTTATCTGCTCAACTTCATTTCATTTGTTAATCAACATCCATTCCTGCATCTCAGGCCTGTAACACATTCCAAAAAAAGTTGGGATGTGGGCAATTTAGGGCTAGCAATGAGGTAAAGACGTGTTTGCAGGAAGAATGAGACAAAATAAAAGCTGAAACTCTAAATCACTTGGTATCCTCGGTGCCAAAACGTCTTTTAAGTGTGGTGAAAAGAAATAGCAACATTACAAAGTGGTAAATGCTTTACTGTCCCAAGTATTTTTTGGAATGTGTTGCAGGCCTGAAATGCAGGAATGGATGTTTATTAATAAATGAAATGAAGTTGAGCAGATAAAACATGAAACATCTCAGGTTCATCCTGTCTCCAATCAAATAAAAGTCAAAGTAAATGTGAAAAACTCTGTGTTTTTTTATTATTATTTGCATTTTCCATACTGTCTCAACTTTTTCTGATTTAGGGTTGTACGTAAACATGTATTGACTAAGTACTAAGCTCATAGGAGTCTATATGCATATGATGTCTATAAAAATCCAACTGCTGCTAAGATCCATTGTTCGAATCCTTAGCAGTGCTTTCGGCTTGTGGAATGTCTACATACAGACATGACTGGCTATGTTGGCAGGGTGGTCGAGGCACCGCGATGGATTGGCACAAAGTCCAAATGTGGTACTGCATTGCGCCCAGTGATTCCAGGGAAACTGGACCCACCACGACCCTAACCAGGATAAAGCGGTGGTAAAACAGAGAAAATGTATTTCTTACTGTTTGGTTCAATTTTAAATTATCTCAGTGCTGTTGGCTTTCAGTGAGTGTGTGTTCTGACACATAGTGCTATTTTTCTTTAAGCTGTCTCTATTTTGGTCCAAACACTAAGGCTGCATTCACAAACTGTTAAACAAATCACAAACTACAGTAGTAAATAGCATTTCACTAGTGATGTTTGATGTGTGAAACATGGAGGTTTTTTGCACATATAAACACCGATCAGGCATAACATCATGACCACCTTCCTAATATTGTGTTGGTCCCCCATTTGCTGCCAAAACAGCCCTGACCCATCAATGCACTGCGTATTCTGACACCTTTCTATCAAAACCAGCATTAACTTCTTCAGCAATTTGAGCTACAGTAGCTCGTCTGTTGGATCAGACCACACAGGCCAGCCTTCGCTCCCCATGTGCATCAATGAGCCTTGGCCGCCCATGACCCTGTCACAGGTTTACCACTGTTCCTTCCTTGGACCACTTTTGATAGATACTGACCACTGAAACACCCCACAAGAGCTGTAGTTTTGGAGATGCACTGACCCAGTCATCTAGCCATCACAATTTGGCCCTTGTCAAACTCGCTCAAATCCTTATGCTTGGCCATTTTTCCTGCTTCTAACACATCAACTTTGAGCTTAAAATGTTCACTTGCTGCCTAATATATCCCACCCACTAACAGGTGCCGTGATGAAGAGATAATGAGTGTTATTCACTTCACCTGTCAGTGGTCAGAATGTTATGCCTGGTCAGTGTACGAGGGATCTTCAAAAAGTTTCCGCACTTTTATATTTTGGTTGGAAACAGTGAGGGCGGGAGTAGTAGTAATCGGTCATGTCTGAGAGACTGAGAGAGAGCTTATAGTCCGGATTTAGTGCCATCTAATTTCCACCTTTTTGTACCCCTCAAAGAAGCTTTAAGGGGAAGAAGATTTTCATGTAATGATGATGTGAAAGCAGAGGTGCATCAGTGGCTATGCGCTCAAGCAAAAACATTTTTGCTGTCATTGCTGGCAATAAAAAGTTGGTACACCGCTGGGAAAATGCATCAGAAGGTGACTATGTAGAGGAGTGATGTCATTTGTTTTTGAAATTCTTAATAAATAGAGTTAAAAAAGTGTGGAAACTTTTTGAAGAACCCTCATAGAAATGTAAACTGAATTCAATAAAGAGTAAACATACGCTTAATAACATATTGGAGTATTCTGGTTATAACACTGATTTCTACTGATGATCAGTACATGTAAACACACTTATTATGGTAGCAGAATGGGAATTTTATTAGCAGGGATTAAAGGAGAGTTGAGGCTGAGGTCAAGATCTGTTTTCTAGTGGTAAATGCTTTCTAGCAGCAAATGTACATTTTCTGATTCTCTGAGACATAGTTTCTGCCTAATTTATAATAAATACCAGTATGTACTGTATATCCTATTTATTCTAATATTAGTACATTCAGTAGTTTGTAAAGTGTACATACACAGAGCATCTGAATATTTAAGTATACACAGTGTTATAAAAACATGCAGTTTTTAACACCACAGTGAATGTCATCCTATTGTACTAAACTTGCAGTTCATATAAATAATATTAAATTGATATGTATCATATATGCACATCCAACAATTGTTATTCTGATTTAAACAGTCTTTTCCTGCAGTGGCAATGACCTTATTGAAAAGTTCCATATCTGAGGCTTTTAGCAAATATCAGAACTTAGTCGACACCTTCAGATGACAGACACTTTTGCCTGGCCTCATGATCTTCAAATGTCACTTTTTTATTCCTCCTGGAATCAATCCATGAATTTTTTATGACTGAATTGGTGGGCATTGGATCTGTTTCAATGATGGACACTACCCGCTTTTTCATCTTACTTTTTAGTACCTTTTGAAATTTCTGCCGTGTGAAAGCATAAAGAAGTGGATGGAAGACTGTTGTTCCATAGGCCATGACCAAAAGGCCGAGGCGTAGCTTCACATTAAGGTCACTGGGTCCTGTGCTGAGTATTATGCTGTTTAGCACTGTAATTGGGGTCCAGCACAGCAGGAAAGTAGAGATGATGAGTAGGGACATGCGGAACACCCGTTTCTGTCTCTCCCGCCGCTCGCGGTGGCGTTTCACAGCTCTCCGCAGTGCAATGATCACAGACACAGAGGTTCTCATGCCCAGTGGCACATTGCCACGGTTCCCACTGCTGCCCTGAGAGCCATCTGTGACCTCAGGCAGCTGCTGTTGGGAGGCAGACATGAGGGATATGTTCTTTTTCCATTGCATCTTTTTCTTTTTCTGTGAGGCATGGAAGCGTGTGCCAATGCGGATATTCAGAGCCTGCAGGATTTTTGAGTAAGTGAACAGCATGACCACAGCAGTAAAGCAAAAAATGGGGATCTGTGCCACTAGGTGGTAATACAGGCCTAACTCAGTGTAGTACTCATTCACATGGACTACAGTGGTCTGGTTAGCTTTGGTCGGCTCTGGTCCTAAGAAGCCCACCTCGATAAAGGGTACCAGAAAGCTGAGAAAAGACAGGACCCAGATACCTCCCAACAGAGCCACGGCTCGGCCCATGGTCAGCACACGATTGGCAGGTTTGACCGAGATATCATAACGATCCAGAGTGATGGCTAGCACATTAGCTGCAGTAGCCACGCTAGCAAAGGACACGCAGGCCTCATGAAAGCAGCAAACCAGCACAGTGTCGCCTTGCAGTGAGAGCAGCAGCACGACGATAGTCAGCGGGATGCAGCAGATGCACACCAGCACATCGAGCACATGTAGGTTCATGGTGACAATATTGCTGACAGAGTTGACCAGGTTGGACTTCATGCAGTACAGGACTAGAACGGTGAGGTTGCTGCTCAGGCCCAGCACTATCTCCAGCATGAGGAAGCCGGTCAGGGAGACCTGAAAGCTCAGAGGGTACGAGCGAGTTTCGTCCGCCGTCATGGCTGGGCTTACAGACTCTGTGAAGTCCAGGACTGTGACGTTGCTCATGGTGCCGTCTTCCACCTGTGATGAAGAAATAGAATAAAATGGAGTAGAATGCTTTTATTTGTCATATATACATATACAGGTGTACAGTACAACAAAATTCCTTCTTTGCATATCCCAGCTTGTTTGGTCAGAGCACAGGGTCAGTCATTGTATGGCGCCCCTGGAGCAGAGAGGGTTAAGGACCTTGCTCAAAGGCCCTATAGTGGCAGCATGGCAGAGCTGGGATTCAATCTCTCAACCTTTCAGTTGATAGTTCAAAGCTCTACCCACTAGGCTACCACTGTCCCAAATATCTTATTCAAGGAAAAGCATGGAAGCTTTACATACATCACAGGGATGCATAGCAGGTATTGTGTTAACAACTACATGAAACAATGCATACTGTTACTTTAAAAATACAGTAGACCCTTGACTTACGAACCGTTTACCATTCGACATTAACATTTTGGGTTACAAGCGATTTTTTTTTCAACTTAGCGTACGAACAAATTCCGGATTACGAACCGAAATTCGCAAAACACGTGACGTCACGAACAAGTTAACTCTGACCGGCTCTTTCTAAATATATACAGTGAGCAAACATTCGAAGAGCGGATGGTGTTTTTCCGGTGTTTTCTTTATATTTTGTAAAATTCAATATTAAAATGACCCAAAGAAGGTGCAGAGAAAGTGTTGTGTTGTATAATTACTCCTGCCAGTAGTAGTGAGAGAGAAGAAGGAATTCGGCTCAGTAAACTATTCTTTCTTTTGTGCAGTTACTAAATACAACATTATTGAAATAAAGAAGGAAATAATAGAGAAATATGAGAGTTATTGTTGTTTCTGGTAGATACATTTTATAAAAAAGAAGGAAATGTATTATGGTGTATGATACAGCAGACATACTGTACTGAAATGTGAAATGTGTGTTTTTTATGTACAGTACTACTGTGTATTGTTGTTTATTATTGTTTATTACAGTATTCTATAATTTAAGATTTAAGGGAAAATACAGTTGTATTTATAACAAAAAAGAGCATTTAAGACATTAGAAAGGTTAGGTAAGGGGTTTGGGAGGTCTGGCACGGATTAATCCTGTTTACATTATTTCTTATGGGAAAAATAGGTTTAACTAATGAACATTTTGACTTAAGAACAGCCCTTCAGAACCAATTAAATTTGTAAGTCAAGGGTCTACTGTAAGCAGCTATGATAAATAGGAGAATCAGTAATCAGTTGTTTTTTATTTTATTATTTTTTTTAAACAATGGTTGCAAGGGTGTTACTACAGAAATAGGCATCTACCATTAAATCACTCCAGAATCCAGGTAAATTTGCATGATGGAAATGCAATTTCACTAATTCACCAACAGCTGTCATTAGACCATTCACATTGATATGGGTGTAATTATACACATTATGATGTTCCTTTTTTTAAACATGGCGGCTGAGAGTTATTATGCACTGTAAGTCAAATAGAGTTTCATGTTTTCTGCAGTGAGGAGAACACATGGCATGGCAAATTTGAGACAAAAGATGTAGAAACAAACAAAGAGAATCAAATCATGAGATTTAATTGGACTTGTATTTTTTTTTCTTCAGAGTAATCCTGGAGCAATTTTAAATGTCTAACGCCTTCTATTACACTTTTTCTCTCTCAATAAGACCACATGCAGTGAGTCATTTTTGACACAGCCTGGGTGTTTACATCACTTTCTTACAGTGTGCAAGTCATGACCATTAAAGGCATTTTAGTTTACACGCTGCATTAAACTCGATTATATTAAACTACATTTCACTAGCTCAGTAACTTTGCTGTTTATGCTAATATCTTAGCAAAGCAATAGTCACACAATGCCACTGCAGCATTCAATCTGTATAATTCAGATACAGTATATACAGATGAAATTAGTGGGGACTTTTGACTTTGTACCTTTAAATGTAAACAAAAAAAGTATGTATTTAGACACCATACATTAATTACATTAATACAAAACTGTTGACAATTGCAGGTAAACCATCTAAAATAAAATAAAAACATCAGTAAAATAAAAATAATAATATCTAGCCCTGTGGACCATTGCGACTTAATTTCTGCCTATTTTGCTTGACAACCTGACTTTAATTCCTCAGGGCAGCATGGTGGCTAAGTGGGTAGCACTGTCGCCTCACAGCAAGAGGGTCCTGGGTTCGATCCCCAGGTGGGGCGGTCCGGGTCCTTTCTGTGTGGAGTTTGCATGTTCTCCCCGTGTCCGCATGGGTTTCCTCTGGGTGCTCTGGTTTCCTCCCACAGTCCAAAGACATGCAAGTGAGGTGAATTGGAGACACTAATTGTCCATGTGTTCAATATAATCGTGTGAACAAAAAAGTATGTATTTAGACACCATACATTAATTATATTAATACTTTTTTACAAAACTGTTGACAATTGCAGTTAAACCATCTAAAATAAAAATAAACCATCAGTAAAATAAAAATAATAATATCTAGCCTTCTGGATCATTGCGACTTAATTTCTGCCTATTTTGCTTGACAAACTGACTTAAATTCTTCAAGGTTATGAGCCTTGTGATAGACCCGCTATTTTAAAATCATCCATAGATTTCAATAGGATTCTAGTGTATAGGTAATGCAAGCAGTTTTACTTATTTTGATTAGGTTTGAGGTTTTTGTCTTAAAATGGTGGCTTTAAATTATCCTTCAAGATTAAATTATCCTGTAATTTAAGATAACTGTGAGCTTTCTACATCACCTATCATTTACCATGTACTGGCCATCACTACACTTGTCTGTGGTCTAGTCTTCTTTAATGACCTTTTTTAGATTAGAAATGTATTTTGTATTTATTGTACGTCTTTGTATTTATTGTACTGTTGTTTATCTGCACTGTGTATATTGTATTGTCTTGCACTTTTTGTTCTATGTTGCACCCTGGTCCTGGATAAACTTTGTTTCATTTCAATATGTACTTGTATATAGCTGAAATGACAATAAAGCCTCTCTTGAACTTGAACTCTTGAAACCCACATTTCAGATCAGTTGGGACATTAATTAAAATGCCACACACTCCAAAATGAGACAGAGGCATGTTTAGCACTGTGTTCCAGCACCTTTCCTCTAAATGAGACTTTTTAATGGTTTGCAAGTGAAATGTTTCTCAGTCCTTTCTTGGATCTTCAGCTGCTTAACAGTCTGTTTATCCTTGTCTTATTCTCCTCTTTATGATGCACTGTACATGTTTAAAATAAGAGAGATTTGGACTGCAGGCAGTCAACTGAAGCACATGCACTCAGTGTCTATAAAGCCACACTGTTGTAGCATATGCAGAATGAGGACTGGCATTGTCTTGAAATCCCAATCTACACCTCTTCGTTAATGGTGCCTTCACACATATGCAAGTCACCCCAAACCTGACACATGCTGGCTTTTGCACCTTTCACTAACACAGTTTGGATGGTCCTTTTTGTTTTTGGCACTTAGAACTTTAATGTCAGTTTTTTCCCAAAAACAAGCTAAAATTCTGTCTGAGGGCTTGAACGTCCTGCACATGTAACAGTGGTTTCAAGCCTCTACCATACATAATATTGTAAAAGATTCAGGGAATCTGGTAAAAGTCTATGTAAGGGAAGGCCAGAGACCTGGAGAAACATACATGTCATAATCATGCTACCATTCATGCATCATTGCTCACGGCATGGGTGACTTGCATACTGTACGTGTGAGGATGCTCTCACAGGATGTTAAGCACCTCCCAACAGAAGTGCCAGGTGAAACCTCGAACCTGTGAGATGTTAAAAGGAAATATTGCAGGATTCTTACCATGGAGGGAAATAATGGCTAAACAAATGAACAAGATAAACACAGACCAAGACCAGAACTATTAACTGTTGACTGAAGCAGTATAAGAGAGAACACAGACAGGTAATCAGACTTATTGGAGCAGAAAGTACAATATTCCATGGAATCACCAGGAAACAACAGAAAAGAGGAGACAATCACTCTACATTGTGTAATCGACGATTGCCTAGAAACAGAGAAAAAAAACAGAGATTAACTAAAGGAGAAAATAAAGAGAACAGCACTGGATTGAAGCTGCACCAACTACTCGACCTACCAGCAAGCTAATACCCAGGTGCTCAGAAAAGAGCACAGAGAAAGGAGGAAACCCAATACACAAGTAGGAATATTAAACACAAGCACTGCTATGCCATCACTGAACACCACTCGCATCTAAGTGCTCTTGACCATGTAGAAAAATAGACCACAATGCAAAAAGACCGCCAGGTCACTGCAGGATGTGGCTTGTGCCACAGGTGGTTTTGTCCTGCAACAGTTTTACACAGAATTGCAGGTAATATTATAAGATAAAAACACAACACCAGTAGAGTGCCCAGAAACCAGATCAAATGCCTACAAAAAAGGGGCTGTGAGAAAATCCAGGTGGTCTTAAAGTCCTACTGTTAGACTGGCACATCAGTCCAATCAAACCATAAACAGCAACAAACTAACAAGTAGGGAACAGGCACGTAACAACCAAGAGCTGAATCATGAAGTCTGTTATAAAGGACTACTCCCAGCTGAGGTGAATCAGGCTTAATTAGATACACAGACAGCTTTGAAATGTCATTTCAAGGAACCAGCACTATCAGTAAATCTGGCCTTCATGCTCCCTGCTGGCCAACAGCAGCCCCACAGGTGGACATTTTACAGGAGCCACTGGCATTGAGATGACATATTTTCCTAAAAGACCATGACCACAGACTGTTGAGAAGCTGTCTCTGAAGTTTCAAGTGAGAATGGGCCAATTTCATTTTTAGTATCCTCAGTTCCACAATCAGTATCATCAGTTCTTAAACTATTAAAAGCTTAATTAAAGATAATGTAACACTGGTAAACATACCTGTCCCAACCTTTTCTGAATGTGTTGCAGGCATCAAATTTACAAAATACAATTTTGGTCACTGAAAACATTGAAAATCCACTTTTGTCAATTAACTACATATGCAAGGGAATTAACAAATGGACAGCTTCTTTTTATTTAATTGGTCACAAAATGTACCAACTTTTTTCAGAAATGGACCCCCACTGACCAGATGATGTTTAGGTGGTGTACAATTTTCAGCACTGCAGTGACACCAACATGGTAGTGTAGCAGTATTGTTGATTTTAAACGCCTCACTGTTAATGCTGGTAGAAGAATAGTGCTCCAACAAAAATGATAAAGCCAACAGTGTCATGTGATCCGAAAGTGTCCACTTATAGAAGACTAGAGAAAGATTAACACACATTGTGCATGATGAAATAAAATAGCTAATTATTAACAAGTGCTATTAGGGTATATGTGCCTAATAAAGAGTGAAGTAAGAGTAAACAACATGGCTACACCTGATATTCTTACACCAGACCAATGCTAACAACCACATCTTTACCATGTACAGTAAGTGTCATTGCAGTCCACAACCCAAACATCATCTGGTTTTTTGGGTTCCTGTCAGGGTCCCTTTTCCTTGTTTCTACAATCACCGTCCATTTTATCAGCTCCACTTACCATATAGAAGCACTTTGTAGTTCTACAATTACTGACTGTAGTCCATCTGTTTCTCTGCATGCTTTGTTAGCCCCCTTTCATGCCATTCTTCAATGGTCAGGACCCCCACAGTACCACTACAGAGCAGGTATTATTTGGGTGGTGGATCATTCTCAGCACTGCAGTGACACTGACATGGTGGTGGTGTGTTAGTGTGTGTTGTGCTGGTGTGAGTGGATTAGACACAGCAGTGCTGATGGAGTTTTTAAACACCTCAATGTCACTGCTGTGACCACTGATGAAGGTCTAGAAGATGACCAACTCAAACAGCAGCAATAGATGAGTGATCGTCTCTGACTTTACATCTACAAGGTGGACCAAGTAGGTAGGAGTGTTTAATAGAGTGGACAGTGAGTGGACACAGTATTTAAAAACTCCAGCGGAGCTGCTGTGTCTGATCCACTCATACCAGTACAACACACACTAACACACCACCACCATGTCAGTGTCACTGCAGTGCTGAGAATGATCCACCACCCAAATAATACCTGCTCTGTAGTGGTACAGTGGGGGTCCTGACCATTGAAGAACAGCATGAAAGGGGGCTAACAAAGCATGCAGAGAAACAGATGGACTACAGTCATTATAGAACTATATACAGTATAGTTACAGTCATTATATACAGCAATTGTAGAAATACAAAGTGCTTCTATATGGTAAGTGGAGCTGATAAAATGGACAGTGAGTGTAGAAAAGAGGAGGTGGTTAATGCTATGACTGATCAGTGTAAGTGTTTAATGTGTGCATTTGTATTTCAACTTGTTAATTTAACAATAATGTTTTTTGTATGGTAGACATAATATACTGACTGGCCATAAGAATGCACTTCTCTGTACACACACACTTGGTTAGTAGGCAAAAATATTTCCACAAGTGGGAGCTATTGCCTCTAGTGCTTTATGAATGAGAGGATTTTATTTATAGTGTAAAACAGAACACTTGGGTATAATATATATCTTGTAAATTTAGCTGTATACGTTTTATGCCCTTACAGCATTTAGCAGACACTTTCATCTAGAGCAGCTTATAATTGTTAATTCTAACAATTCAAGCAATTGAGGGTTAAGGGCCTAACTCAAGGGCCTAACAATGGCAACCTGGCTTCAGTGTGGCTTGAATCAGCAGCCCTTTGATTACTAGTCAAGTACCCTAACCATTACATAAGCTAGCACTGCCCACATAAAGTCAATATAGGTTACATAGAAGGTATTAAAGCTAGGTCAGAAGCCTGATTGTTGTTACTGGGCTGTGAAGTCATTACATTTTGTAATGTGTCTTAATTCAGTTTCTATCTGTTTTAATGTCATTCAATGTCATTTCATAGTTTGGGAAACCAGTATTGTGTGGTATATTTGGAAAAGGAAAACTTTTGTAAAGCTGCCTACGAAACATCAAGAGTCAAAAAGATCTAGAAAGATAAAGAGATTGTGTTTGTTATACAGTGAAAAAGACCGGGGTGGGTGTTAGAGACAGTGTCTATTATGTAAAGCTGTTTCAAGGTTGCTGTATGGACAGCGACGGTCACTTAGAACTCAAGGTGACATTAGATTAAGGTATAGCTTGGTATTTCTGGCACAAACTGAATATAAAACTTTGATGGCTAGAACATTTTTGAAAATGCTGCCTATTGACAAATTCTCTTGAAACTTAAATAACCTGAAATTCAGAAAAAATAAAAATGGATTAGTGAATGTAATTTAGAGGACCTTACCCCTGTCCTGGGCTCGGTGTCTCTTAGAATCCAGTGCCTGTGGTTGTCCCAAAAGAGTCTGTCTGGAGTCCAGGTTGACCATCATTCCCTAGCATGGCTTTTTGAAGATGTATTTTACACCGTTTGTAATCCAGCTGGGAATTGAACTCCTGGTGTCCAAGAAAGCTTGGCAGAGTTTTAAAATAGTCTTTAAATGCTATTTTTTAATACTAAGAAGGCCAGATTGCTTATTTCCAAGGGACAATTTTGTCCTAGATATCACCTGTTTGAAAAACAGTCCCAGATTTATGCATTTGGGCAGCTAAATAAACTAATGGAGGGAATCCAATAAGTCATTTAAAAATTAAATAAAATCAAAATTGTATTCTTATATCCATGTTGGACTTAAAAGTAAAGCTCTGATCCATCTTCAGACTTAAAATCTCAGTTTTTTGGCTGTGCTGTATATCCATAATTACAATTTTATGGACTGAGCATCCTTATTGATTTGGTGACGTTTATTTATTTACATAAGCCTGCACGGAGGAAAGCAAGGGCACAGAAGCTGTGAGGTCGTTCATTGTGGTTACTGTTATGTCTGTGTGGAAAGGTGACATTTAAATCAGGATTTTATTATTGCTGCAATTAATAGTAAATCCATCCCCTTTTGAAAAATCTAAGTTGCATGTATACACATTCATTTAGGGATTCCATCCTGTTTGTCCTTGATAATATTAGTGTGTTTTAGATCCACTGAATAACTGGAGTCAAATTCATATGCTTTGTTGAGAGGTTGGTTGACTTGATAGGTGATCCTATAGCCAAGCATCCGTGGATCTTAGTGAGTCTCCATAAATGACTGGACCAGAGCTTGTATGGACCACACACTGACTTGAAAGTGCACTTCCTCTCAGATCCATTTCTTCAGAAACCTGACAGAAAAAACAGAGCAGATATACCTCAATGAGCAAAACCACCTGCACAGAGCCTGTCACTCGGGCTTTATCTAAAATGACCATGCATTACCCATACATGCTGCTGCTGCAGGCTGAGGAAGTGCATTGCCTCTGGATTTGATTATGGGCTGTGTTAAGGAAAGAGAAAAGACAGCTGCAGAAGAGAAGGACCAGAAGCTACCATCTACTGTATGTCCTGTGCAGCTTCAAGTCCTTTTTTGGAAAGGCATATATGATCTGATATGGTATTTAAATCTAACAAGCAATGTATGTCTTACTAAATCTGTCTTTTTATGTTTTTAATTTATATCTATGTAATATTTATTGCCATTATTAAATAGATTTTGTGCTTTATTAGAGATGCGTGACCTGTTAAAGCGCGAGTAGTTTCCCCCAAACACTACATTCTATCTCTTGTTTATCAGAGGAAACACAGAGCACAACCAGCCCAATTAAAGCTTAATATAAGTTTCTCAAAAATATGATTAAAAAGCTTTTTCAAACAATGATCTTTCATAAAGTCTTGCATTTGATTTGAGCACCACAAGAGGTTTAACATTAAATCCCAAAATGCATAAGCATACATTCTGCTGGTAATTCTTCTGTTGTTTCTGTATTTTTTTTTCTTTATCTTTTTAAGACAAGCTAGTGTATCCATGGGAACCCAAACTCCAGAGCCCTGCTTTTCAACGGACACCTCCAAATCTTTCTCCGACTTTCTTGGATAAGATTATGACAGTGAAACTCCATGCTGCTTAATAGTCAAGGTTGTAGATGTCATCAGCTTACCTTAACTAATGCAGAGTTCTAGCAGGTCCTCATTCCCCAAAAGTCATCCAGTTCCCAGATGAGATAAGAGTGATATGAGAGGTTACATATTGATATGTTTTTGGACATTTTGGTGTAGTAATTCTCTGAGGTTTCCAGAGTGTCCCTGGTGAGGAGGAGGTGTAAACATTCAGAGTCCTCTTTCCATCCACATCAACAGCCAAGAAATTGAGAAAACACAGGCAAACAGGCAAGTCCTCACACTTTCATTCAATGTCCTTTTTTCTGGCTTCTATCTCTACCCCATATTCCTGCATACATAAACACACACTGCTATCTCTCCGACTGTCTGTTGACACTATGTGTCAGTATATGTGTGAGCTTGGCTCATCTACCCCTGCACACTGTTGCACTCTCATCCCTACTCCTACTCTCTCTCTCTCTCTCTCTGGCTCTCGCTCGCTCTCTCCCTCTCTCCCTCTGCCTCTCTTACTGCGGAGGTTTTGCAGTGCTACTCCCTGTCCTGATTGGTTTGTTGTAATGGAGTTAACCCTTTTGTCTCCTCTGAGTGGAGAGCACTCTTGCTTTTGTTTTTCTTCCTTTCTCACCACGCTTTAATAGCTGTGCAGTGAGATTCGGACACGCTGTTGTATTGTCTGCTTTTGATTCTACTCCATAATCTGAATAGGTGCCCTTTAGAGACAATGTGTACTAATGACTGATGAGTAGACTTTTTATTGTATTTGTATATGTGTCCCGACATGCACATACTTGTTTGTGTATGCATGTACACGTTTGTGTGTTAGTGTCTGTAGTGCCTGTACTAATACAGTGGGTATCTGATTGATAGCTTCAATTACATCCGCCTGTCAGTTGGCAGAAGGATCAGTCGACTTCAATTCATTTTGTATGGCTCATTTGCCAGGTGTGCTAAAATCGAAGTTGTAAGGCATAGCCTGCCATGTGAAAAGACACTTTCAGCATGCCTGCTTCATGTATGTGTATTCTGTGCAAGAGTTTCATTTAAAGCACTGCTAGCTGTAAACCCACGCTTCTCAGCCTCCCACTCCCAGCTTGCTTCAACAGGAGTTCAAATTCTTTAAGTAGGCATACAGGATTATGTCAGCAATAAAATGAAAACACTGCTGCTGATCTTGAATATAACATTAACTTATCCTTTATAATTGTGTTTGATAATTATTCATTAATTCAGTCTGGTCCAGGATATTGTGAGTCTGGCACCATGCAGAAACTCTGTGCCCAAGGCACAAAATACATCTTGGCAGGGCAACAATTACAAAGCAACAAGCTCACACATTTACTTAATCATTTATAACTTAATGAAATTTGGAGCAGTTATTCCACCTTCTGCTTGTTTTTGGAAGGTAGAAGGAAAACTTCTGTTTAAATAAGTGTGAATGAGACAACTGTGCAATGCTCTGTGATGGACTACCTATTTATCTAGGGTGTTTTTTTCAAATGGCAAATAGTGTTCCGGGACAAAATAAAAGATCCTGACCAGAATTAAAAAGTGAATATTAATAAAATAATTCATCAGTAACTACAGTATGTCTGATGCTGATGTTTGATACAGTCATAACATTTAAACCACCTCCTCGTTTCTACACTCACTGTCTATTTTATCAGCTCCTCCTACCATATAGAAGCACTTTGTAGTTCTACAATTACTGACTGTAGTAATTTCTATTTCTCTACATACTGTTTTAGCCTGCTTTCATCCTGTTCTTCAATGGTCAGGACCCCCACAGGACCACCACAGAGTAGGTATTATTTAGGTGGTGGATTATTCTCAGCACTGCAGTAACACTGACATGGTGGTGGTGTGTTAGTGTGTGTTGTGCTGGTATGAGTGGACCAGACACCGCAGCGCTGCTGGAGTTTAAATACCGTGTCCACTCACTGTCCACTCTATTAGACACTCCTATCTAGTTGGTCCACCTTGTAGATGTAAAGTCAGTGACGATCGCTCATCTTGCTCATTGCTGCTGTTTAAGTTGGTCATCTTCTAGACCTTCATCAGTGGTCACAGGACACTGCCCACGGGGCGCTGTTGGCTGGATATTTTTGGTTGGTGGACTATTCTCAGTCCAGCAGTGACAGTGAGGTGTTTAAAAACTCCAGCAGCATTACTGTGTTTTATCCACTCATACCAGCACAACACACACTAACACACCACCACCATGTCAGTGTCACTGCAGTGCTGAGAATGACCCACCACCCAAATAATACCTACTCTGTGGTGGTCCTGGGAGAGTCCTGACCATTGAAGAACAGCATGAAAGGGGGCTAACAAAGTATGTAGAGAAACAGATGGACTACAGTCAGTAATTGTAGACCTACAAAGTGCTTCTATATGGTAAGTGGAGCTGATAATATGGACAATGTTTGTAGAAACAAAGAGGTGGTTTTAATGTTATGGCTGAGCAGTGTAATTGTTTTCAATAAAATTTTTAGGTTTTGAAGATGTAGCAGTTGGTGATGTTGCCACACAGCTCCAGTACCTGGGTTTATTCCTTGCCATTGATTTTTACTATGTGACCAATAACATGTTTTCCTCTTTTTGTCTGCATAGGCTTCCTTCATGTACTTAGGTTTTCTTTAACTTCACAAAAACATGGCATGGAATTAGCTATTTTACACAGCTCCAGAGTACCAGGTTCATTTTCTTCATTAGTTATCTGTTTGAAGTTTTGTTATGCTCTGGATTTCCTTCTAGATCCAGTAAAATATGCCAGTAAAGTTGATAGGTTTTCCTACATGCCTCTAGGTTTAAGGGAGTGTGAAATGGTGAGAGGTGCTCTGACAGCACCACAGCATGTTAAAAAGGTAAAACATAGTATTGATTAGTTGAATAGATTTTTTAGTTAAATCGTTTAATTTTTCTAGTTTAATGGTTTGAATATTGTGTATGTCCTTTGCAGCCTTGTATGTGTTTACATAAAGCATGTAGGTTTTCAGATTGGTAACTACACCTTGCGGTGCCCTTTGGTTTCTCTGGAGTGCAGGTATTGTATTATTAAGTGGCTGACATAACAGACAGTGCACTTTCTCCAAACTTTTTACTAAAGAAAACTTTAATATTTAATTTCCACATTAATATTTCAATTGAACCTTCCTGCAGTCCCAAGAGACTTTTGATGAATATTATTCCTAGTCATAATCATTTTGTCCTGCAGTGAAAGCTAGACGAAAGCGCGCAACCAAGTGGAGGAGCATGCTGAAGTCAAACGTTAAATACACTTAGGCATTCCCTAGGCATTTTGCACACTTCATTAAGTTGTTGTAACATGCCCACCTGCCAGGCTCATTTTGGCCCGCAGGGGGCGAGAAGGCACAGTTATTTCCAAACTGCATTTTGAAGCATTTTGCACCTAATTTAGCGTGATTCACTTTAGCTGGGAGTCAGCCCTTTAGAAGCAGCCTTTGAACTCAGCTCAGTGTTGAGTTCTTTTCTTTGGCCTGCTTGTTTGTCTGTGTTTCTATTTTTTGGTTTGTTAGGCTGCTATGACTCGCTGAAGGTTAAACACATTGACCTGCCTGGCTTCTCTCACAAGACCTTTTGTCACTGTCCTTTCGATGTGGTTTCCAGGAACTCAGCCAGTAGTGTGGTACTCTTCTTGTGTATTATCATCTGCATTTCTGAGTGTAGCTGTGATGAAAGGACCATCTTGGATGTGAGCTGCCTTCAGAGGTGGCATGGTAGCATATCCTGTTTTGAGAGACCCATCCTGGACACAGGTGATGTCCAGTGGTGGCATGACAGTCTTCTTGTGTTTTTTAAATATACACTACTGTTGTGTTGACTTTCCATTCCTTGTTTAGTTTTTAAAAGCTTGGGTTGTTACTTGCTGGTGGATCGAGTAGCTGGCAATAGTGGCAATCCATCTCCCCTGTATTTCTCCTCCAGTCTGTCTCTGTGTTTCCTGTGTTTCCTTCCTTCCTTCCATGTGTTGCTTTGCAATTGGGGTTTACGTGATTGTGGGCAAAGGAGGTGATCGCATGATTTTTAGTGATTATTATTGTTTTTTTCTGTTCTCATCTACCACTTTGGGCTACATGCTCTGCATTTATCTTAGGTTTTAGTATGTTGTTCATTAAGCCCAGATATAGATCCAATCAATCAACTATAGGGACTTCAAGATGGTTGTTCACATATGCTTGCCTCACATATGCTTGCCTCCATCAATTTGATGGAGCTTAATAGGATGTGCTTGAAAGGATGAAGAATGGGACCAATTGCCCAAATCTGGGTGTGCAAAGCTTTTAAAGAAATACCCAAGAAGACTGGAAGCTGAATTGGTACCAAAGGGGCTTCTACAAGTTATTGAATAAATCATCTAAAACATTTGAGCATAAGATATTACAGTTTAAAATGTTTTATGAATTTTCTACAAAAATGTATTATACTGTGTCTGTGTAGATTCATGAATAGATATGAAATTCAAAATTAAAATTCATTCAACACAAAGTGTGCAAAAAGTCAAGTGGTCTGAAGACTTTCTAGAGCCATTGTATGGGGTGGCACAGTGGCTAAGTGGGTAGCACTGTCGCCTCACAGCAAGAAGGTCCTGGGTTCAATTCCCAGGTGGGGCGCTCCAGGTCCTTTCTGTGTGGAGTTTTCATGTTTTCCCCGTGTCTGCATGGATTTACTCCGTGTGCTCCGATTTCCTCCCACAGTCCAAAGACATGCAAGTGAGGTGAATTGGAGACACTAAATTGTCCATGACTGTGTTTGATATAACCTTGTGAACTGATTAATTTTGTGTAACAAGTAACTACCGTTCCTGTCATGAATGTAACCAAAGTGTAAGACATGACGTTAAAATCCTAATAAACAAACAAACAGATCCATTGTATGACATCGCATAAGATTTTACAACTGTTCCTTTTCTTTGAATTAATAATTGGAACACAATTTTTGTCCAAAGACATTCGATTAGTTTTAGTTAACAATATGCAGGGTCAAAAATAGGCATACAGCAAATTATGAATATGGTGATGTAGAAGGTAGATGGTGATTTATACTGTAATTTAACTTTTTAGCAAGTACCCTTAATTTCTTGCCAGTGCTTATGATTTAACTAAACAATGTACATGAAACAGTGGAGGAGCTCAGGTCTTGTGTGGGGGTAGTGCAGGCCACAGAGGAATTGTAGTGGTTAATTGAAAATGACTAGATTGTGGGGAATAGTATTTTGTGTTGAATTTAGTTGTGTTGATCTATTTAAATTGTTCTTGTTTGATTGGTTTATTGCAAACAGCAAAAGGTGTGCAAATTTTGCTTATAAGCCTAATTTAAAATGGGGGTTGAATAATTTTGACTGCAACTGTAATGTTACACTGAGTGTAACAATCACCACTCTCCGGCTCCCCAGCTGTGACTTTATTATATTAGCTTATTAAAAGTTAACAGTCCTCTGAATCCTACATCCATATCTACAAATTTGCTGCACTAGAGTGAAACCTCTGGGTACCTGAAACTCTGCATTGCACTCTGGAACATAATAGGTTACTTTAATATTGCTGCAGAATGCTAGATTTTGTCAAATCTATTTTTCCTTGTGTGCTCTGAAGCCTGAGGGTGTGTAATCCCCAGTAGATTAGCCACACGCTAATAGAGCTGCCTGCCTTTATTTCACTGAAGAGCCTGTCTATGTTTAATCAGTAGGCTTTTAACAACTACTGTAAATCTAAATGTACAATACGAAGGTGCAACAGGGGCGGTGAGAAATGCAGAAATAGACTCACCACCAAAGTGATTCTGGTCCCAGGTGCAGAGAACTGGACAAAAATCAATCAAGGAGGGAAAGTGATAAAAGGAAAAAGTTAATAGAAAAACACAAAATGAACTGTAGGGGAAGAAAATAGAAAGATCGTGGCAAGAAATAGGATTCGATATGTGGTCTTAAAGCATTATACGCTCTACTCTGTTGGCCAAATGGTGGCCTGGTTACTTACAATTATGACTGATTAAAATTTGAGCAATTGAGGTTTAAGGGCCTTGCTCATGGGCCCATCAGTCCATCTGCTGAGCTACCACTGCCCACTACAACTTGAGAGAGAAGTGGAACCATGATCACAGTCAGCCAACCAGCTAATCTGTAGCCAAAATTCAGATGGGGGGCTCACACATCTTTATAATACCAGTTTGAGGAATGAAACATGGAAGATTGGGTTAATCCACATGGACAGAGGTAGCTGGAGGATACAGTCTACTGGGTTAACCTCTCTAAACATTTTAAATGGTTCCATGTACGTTTGGGTCCCAACTTCTTTAACTTCAGGGGGAGAGTTTTTGCCACACTCTTTTGAGTTGCGGCAGCTGTTCTGAAGTGTGATGCAGTAGTGGCTTGGAGGATGTTGCGTTCCTTCTGCCAAACTTTCTTGCAGCGCCTGATGAATCCCTTTGCAGAGGGCACGCTGATGTCTGTTTTTGCTCTGGGAACATGGAAGGTGGATACCTGATTTGGTGCTGATGGACAAGTGCTATACGGTGTTGTGAGCTTATTCCACACAGAGCAGATGATTTCACCAAGACATAGGATTGGTCGAGGTTAGACACATGCATTCAAGGTCTTGGTTGACCCTCTCCATCTGTCTGTTGGACTGTGGCAGACAGAGAACAGGGCACATATGGCCTGGCAGAGGCTGAGACATTTGACCTGTTATATGTAGGCCAGATTCTTATGGTATGTCCAAACTACAATTTGGTGTTTTGTCCCCTCCAGCCACTGTTTCCATTTCTCAAGGGCGACCTTTACTGCTAATAACTTCCTGTTAACAACATCGTAATTTCTCTCAAACAAGGTCAGTTGGCAAGAAAATTAGACACAAGGGTGTTGTCTATTGTCGAGACCTGCACATTGGATTAGAACGGCACTGACCCCAACATAAAAGGCATTGACCTCTACAATGAAAGAGACCTTGGGATCACGCAGTTTCAGCCTTGGGGCGGTCATGAGGCATTTCTTTATTTCATCAAACCCCCCCAGGCTTCCAGCATCCACCTTAACCTGCACACAGTTTTCTTGATTAGGAAAGTAAGGTGTGCTGCTTCAATTATGAAGGAATAACCTAAATAAATTGCCTAACCAAGTCTGACCAGCCTGATCAAGTTGGAATGAGGCCATTTAGTTATGGCCTTGGTCTTTGCTGGACCCATTTGCAAGTGGCCCCTGGATATGTCAAAGCTGCGGAAGGCTATCAAACTGGCATGGAACAGGTTTCTGCTATAGATCAATATGTCATCAAGGTTGACAAACATGTAGTGCCTCATTAATGAACTAGTGAAAGATGGTGGGGGCATTCATAAGCCCAAAGGGCATTACTCGGTACTCATAGTGACCATAGTGACCAGAAGCTGTTTTCCATTTATCCCTCTGCCAATCTCAGATTAGGTTGTAGGCATTGCACAGGTCCATCTTAGGGAAAATGGAAGCCTACTACAATGATTCAAATGCTGAGCAGCAGTGGGTGGTGGACCTTAATGGTGATTAAGGTCCTCAATACTGGGGTCCATGGACCAGCCCTTTTTCTCCACAAAAAAAGAACCTGGCCTTGGCCAGGGATAAGGAGGGGTGAATATGCTCTTAAGCCACGCCTTCCTAAATATTCTCATCCATGGCGTTTTGTTCCAAAAAGTATAACCTGCCTTAGAGGTTGTGCCTGGGAGCAAATTGATCGTACAAATGAAAAGGGCAAGAAGGTGGAAGTGTCAGTGCTCTGCGGTTGCTAAAAACTGCCATAGTACTCTGGGGAAACCATCGACACATCGATGACTTCTGATTGTCCCTCTGCTGGGAGAGGGGAGGTCAGTGCCTCTCTGAGACACGTCTTTTGACAGAGTGGTGACTTTAGAAATATTGAACATGTGCAGCAGTCGATCCTGGGGAGGTATTGTTGGAGCCATGGAAATCCCAGGATGAAAGAAAAGTAAGCAGCTGTGGTTACCCAGCTGGAATATTACTGGTCAAGTTTGTTGCTTTGGACCCCAGTTCTAATGGGTAACAAAGCCTCAAGGGTTGTTGTGGATGTGCCCAGTTCACTACTAGGGTAGCATCCATGAAGCTACCCACAGAGTCAGAATCAATTAACGCTGTAAGGTGTTTCTGTTGCTGGACTCTACAATAGAGGATCAACCTTAAAAATACCCCTGAGGTCTGGAGGGCAGATTTCTGGTCGGTCACAGGTCCCTGTCCAGAGATGGACCCTGTATTTTACATTAGGCCCTGCGTTAGGGTGCCAGGAACTCTCCCCTTTGCCACTAAAACAGCTCACCTCACAGACCTAAATGAGTTCAGAAATGTGCGATTTAGATGTTATCAATCTGCATGGCCTCTTCTCCCATATTGACAGGGCTAGATGGAGATGGAAGGGTAAGGGGAGCTGACTTGGAAGGGCTGTTGTCTTGTTTTATTTCCCAGGGGGTCATCCAGCGACTGTGTTTGCACTGTCAGAGACAATTATCCAAGCGGATGGTAAGCTGATAGAGGAGCTCCAAGGATGTTGGTGGGTCACTGGTGGCCAACTTATCATTCAGCTGCCACTCCTTAGCAGTGTGAGTGCGGAAACTGAGTTCTGACCTACCACAGGGCAAAAATCTGTGGAAGGTCTGCAGCCCTCTAAGGAGCATAGATTGGGCTAGTTTTTACCAGATGCCTGGGTGATAATGTGGGTAACCTTTGACCATTTGGTAGGGAACTGGCACTTAAATGCCAGTGGGCACTGCAAGAGGAAACCCCTACTTTTTGGGCTCCTAAACTGACACCACAGATGACATATGACAGATTGTGGGAGGTGAGAGGGTTAGGTGCAGATGTTGCGGTCTGGGGCAGGTGTTGCAGCAGTGTCAAAATTTGTTGGAGCAATTGTTTATACTGTACTAGTATGGATCCATGCTGCTCCTGTGACTTGCTCCAGCTCTCCTGGGTCCATTGGGTCCTTCTGTAGTAGTAGTAATAATAATAGTAACAATAATAATAATAAATATATGTCTTTATTTATCATATATTTATATAGACAAGTACAGTACAATTAAAAGATCCTTTCACCCACAGCTTGTTTGGAAGCTGGGGTCAGACCGCAGTGTCAGCTATTGTACAGTGCCCCTAAAGCTGAGAGGTTTAAAAGCCTTGCTCAAGGGCAGAACAGTGGTTGCATGGCAGACACTGCACATTATAATCAAGAATACATAATAATGAAAACATAACATCTAGGCTAATTCAGAGATACACTATATGGCAGTATGTCAAAACCTAACCATGAACTTGTTGAACATTCCATTACCTTCTAAAAGCTTGACCAACTTATGACAGTCTTTGCTAGTCTAAGAAAGCTTTGAATGTGTCTGATTTGTGGCATTTCAGACTCTGCTTTTATAAACCTACCTTGCTTTGGTCACAGGGCACAGTCATACTAGAACAAAAAACGGCCTTTCTTCAACGGTTGCCACCAAGTTAAAATATCACATTTTTATACAGTGTATCACAAAAGTGAGTACACCCCTCACATTTCTGTAGATATTTAAGTATATCTTTTCATGGGACAACACTGACAAAATGACACTTTGACACAATGAAAAGTAGTCTGTGTGCAGCTTATATAACAGTGTAAATTTATTCTTCCCTCAAAATAACTCAATATACAGCCATTAATGTCTAAACCACCGGCAACAAAAGTGAGTACACCCCTTAGTGAAAGTTCCTGAAGTGTCAATATTTTGTGTGGCCACCATTATTTCCCAGAACTGCCTTAACTCTCCTGGGCATGGAGTTTACCAGAGCTTCACAGGTTGCCACTGGAATGCTTTTCCACTCCTCCATGACGACATCACGGAGCTGGCGGATATTCGAGACTTTGCGCTCCTCCACCTTCCGCTTGAGGATGCCCCAAAGATGTTCTATTGGGTTTAGGTCTGGAGACATGCTTGGCCAGTCCATCACCTTTACCCTCAGCCTCTTCAATAAAGCAGTGGTCGTCTTAGAGGTGTGTTTGGGGTCATTATCATGCTGGAACACTGCCCTGCGACCCAGTTTCCGGAGGGAGGGGATCATGCTCTGCTTTAGTATTTCACAGTACATATTGGAGTTCATGTGTCCCTCAATGAAATGTAACTCCCCAACACCTGCTGCACTCATGCAGCCCCAGACCATGGCATTCCCACCACCATGCTTGACTCATAGGCATGACACACTTATCTTTGTACTCCTCACCTGATTGCCGCCACACATGCTTGAGACCATCTGAACCAAACAAATTAATCTTGGTCTCATCAGACCATAGGACATGGTTCCAGTAATCCATGTCCTTTGTTGACATGTCTTCAGCAAACTGTTTGCGGGCTTTCTTGTGTAGAGACTTCAGGAGAGGCTTCCTTCTGGGGTGACAGCCATGCAGACCAATTTGATGTAGTGTGCGGCGTATGGTCTGAGCACTGACAGGCTGACCCCCCACCTTTTCAATCTATGCAGCAATGCTGACAGCACTCCTGCGCCTATCTTTCAAAGACAGCAGTTGGATGTGACGCTGAGCACGTGCACTCAGCTTCTTTGGACGACCAACGCGAGGTCTGTTCTGAGTGGACCCTGCTCTTTTAAAACGCTGGATGATCTTGGCCACTGTGCTGCAGCTCAGTTTCAGGGTGTTGGCAATCTTCTTGTAGCCTTGGCCATCTTCATGTAGCGCAACAATTCGTCTTTTAAGATCCTCAGAGAGTTCTTTGCCATGAGGTGCCATGTTGGAACTTTCAGTGACCAGTATGAGAGAGTGTGAGAGCTGTACTACTAAATTGAACACACCTGCTCCCTATGCACACCTGAGACCTAGTAACACTAACAAATCACATGACATTTTGGAGGGAAAATGACAGGCAGTGCTCAATTTGGACATTTAGGGGTGTAGTCTCTTAGGGGTGTACTCACTTTTGTTGCCGGTGGTTTAGACATTAATGGCTGTATATTGAGTTATTTTGAGGGAAGAATAAATTTACACTGTTATATAAGCTGCAAACAGACTTTTCATTGTGTCAAAGTGTCATTTTGTCAGTGTTGTCCCATGAAAAGATATACTTAAATATCTGCAGAAATGTGAGGGGTGTACTCACTTTTGTGATACACTGTACATCTAGTAATGTTATACAATGGGCATGAACAATCAACTCACTGAACAATCACTGAAACTTGATTCACTCAGCATTTACTCTGCTTTTTTAATCCCATCCATGTTTTAGACTAAGCCAGCACTTTGTGTTATCTTAACTTTAGAAAATCACAAAATCTTTCATATAACATGAGCTATCCTAGAAAATAATGTGCAATTTATAGGGACTGTGCAATAACCTTCTTCTTTTTTCTTTAAAGTTCTTTAAAACCACACGTGTATTTTTTTGTATCTAGATGTGTATATGTTTATTTGTAAATACATGTATATATATATATATATATATACAGTATATATATATATATATATATATATATATATATATATATATATATATATATATATATATATATATATATATATGTGTGTGTGTGTGTGTGTGTGTGTGTGTGTACATACATGTACCGTCAAGGAGCTGCTCAAAAATTTTGTTGTGCACTGTGCAATGACAATAAAGGAATTACTATTACAGCTTGTTTTACTAAAGCTAATTGAAGATAGAATTGGGGATGAATGATGAATAGAATGCTGTTTTATTACTTCAGACATGAAGTGCAAAGTTAAAACGCACTGTATAACAATAAAATTATAGTTATTCTGGTAGTTTTTTAATTAATCCACCTTGTGCTGGCAAACTAATCCCAAACAGGAGAAATGTTAGAACATGTAAATAACTGAGAAATAAAAATAATGCTGGTAATTTACCGGCTATTAATTATTTTGGTAGTTGGTACAACATAGCTGATTTTGTAATTAAAATAGTAAAAAATAAAGAAAAGCATGTTTACCTCTGTGTTAAATCACTGTAGTAACATGCAGATTAAGGCCTGGTATTGTTTTATTAAAATTACCATGGACTTTTTGGAAATTATGTTGCATTGCTGGTGGCATATGCCTCTCTAAAATCCAAACATACACCTCTGCATTAGTAGTACCTTTATATACAGTGTATCACAAAAGTGAGTACACCCCTCACATTTCTGCAAATATTTTATTATATCTTTTCATGGGACAACACTATAGAAATAAAACTTGGATATAACTTAGAGTAGTCAGTGTACAGCTTGTATAGCAGTGTAGATTTACTGTCCTCTGAAAATAACTCAACACACAGCCATTAATGTCTAAATAGCTGGCAACATAAGTGAGTACACCCTACAGTGAACATGTCCAAATTGTGCCCAAAGTGTCAATATTTTGTGTGACCACCATTATTATCCAGCACTGCCTTAACCCTCCTGGGCATGGAATTCACCAGAGCTGCACAGGTTGCTACTGGAATCCTCTTCCACTCCTCCATGATGACATCACGGAGCTGGTGGATGTTAGACACCTTGAACTCCTCCACCTTCCACTTGAGGATGCGCCACAGGTGCTCAATTGGGTTTAGTCCATCACCTTTACCTTCAGCTTCCTCAGCAAGGCAGTTGTCATCTTGGAGGTTGTGTTTGGGGTCGTTATCCTGTTGGAAAACTGCCATGAGGCCCAGTTTTCGAAGGGAGGGGATCATGCTCTGTTTCAGAATGTCACAGTACATGTTGGAATTCATGTTTCCCTCAATGAACTGCAGCTCCCCAGTGCCAGCAACACTCATGCAGCCCCAGACCATGATGCTACCACCACCATGCTTGACTGTAGGCAAGATACAGTTGTCTTGGTACTTCTCACCAGGGCGCCGCCACAGATGCTGGACACCATCTGAGCCAAACAAGTTTATCTTGGTCTCGTCAGACCACAGGGCATTCCAGTAATCCATGTTCTTGGACTGCTTGTCTTCAGCAAACTGTTTGCGGGCTTTCTTGTGCGTCAGCTTCCTTCTGGGATGACGACCATGCAGACCGAGTTGATGCAGTGTGCGGCGTATGGTCTGAGCACTGACAGGCTGACCTCCCACGTCTTCAACCTCTGCAGCAATGCTGGCAGCACTCATGTGTCTATTTTTTAAAGCCAACCTCTGGATATGACGCCGAACACGTGGACTCAACTTCTTTGGTCGACCCTGGCTTTGGTCGTCCGAGTGGAACCTGTCCTGGAAAACCGCTGTATGACCTTGGCCACCATGCTGTAGCTCAGTTTCAGGGTGTTAGCAATCTTCTTATAGCCCAGGCCATCTTTGTGGAGAGCAACAATTTTATTTCTCACATCCTCAGAGAGTTCTTTGCCATGAGGTGCCATGTTGAATATCCAGTGGCCAGTATGAGAGAATTGTACCCAAAACACCAAATTTAACAGCCCTGCTCCCCATTCACACCTGGGACCTTGACACATGACACCAGGGAGGGACAACGACACATTTGGGCACAATTTGGACATATTCACTGTGGGGTGTACTCACTTATGTTGCCAGCTATTTAGACATTAATGGCTGTGTGTTGAGTTATTTTCAGAAGACAGTAAATCTACACTGCTATACAAGCTGTACACTGACTACTCTAAGTTATATCCAAGTTTTATTTCTATAGTGTTGTCCCATGAAAAGATATAATGAAATATTTGCAGAAATTAGAGGGGTGTACTCACTTTTGTGATACACTGTATATGCAGCTCATCCATGTTGTGAGCACTGATGCACCCCCATACCATGACAGATGTTGGCTTTTACACCTTTCACTGCTAACAGTTATTTTGCCTTTGGTACATGTTAAGTAAAGGTTTTCTGAACTTCATTTGAGCCCATGTGACTATATTTATCACAGTTTTGTGATGGTTTCTCATGCAATGCCATCATAAGACTCAAATTTAAGACACGTTCAATACAGGCTTTTGGTTTTGCCCCTGTGCAAACCATTTTGTGCTGTGCTGCAGGCATGAGTCTGATTAAGGGTGTAGTCTCAGTTTGTTTTGACATATTCAGGACAGTTTAATAGTAGGTAAAAGTAAAAATTTATCACAGTAACTGTGATTTTATGTAAATACTTTTAGAACATAGCAAACAGGTCACTTTTTTAATGCATTTTCTTCCCATTTTCCTCCCGATTTTAGTGCACTCAATTTTGTCTTCCACTGCTACCAGAGATACCAGATTGCATCCGAGGAGAGCACGTCGCTGTACACGCCTCTTTCAACACATGCACAGCCCTCCTCTTCTCGCCCATGCATTCTGCACAGACGTCTCTTCCACCAATCAGGGTCCTTACACAGCGTATGAAGATCCCACCCACACATAGTCCAGTCATCCCACCGGACAATTAGTATCTGCTGCAAGCACTGCCAATTATGCCTGCCAGATGGCGCCCAGCTGACCGGATGCAACACCGGGGAGTTCAACTTGGTGCTGGTGTGCAAGGGGAATATCCCGCTGCGCCACCTGGGCGCCAGGCCACTTTTTAATAAACTGTCACTGTGTTACTACAAAGCAAGAACATATTTCCCATGAATTTTACAAATTGCATATACTGTAAATTCAGAAATGACGGCACAATAATAAGCTTAATGCTAAATAACAAGCAAAATAAACTGTGTTCTGAGTTCTTGAGCCTAACATTATTCATAGATAATTTGATTAATCAGTGAGAACCACAAAACAGCCATTTCTTTTTGGTAATTAAGAATTACTGTCTCCGTCTAGAATGCTCATTCTTTTTATCTCCATCCCCATCTTAATCTTTATCATCTGATTAAGAATTATGTATGCAACATGGTCAAAATGTGCTTTTTCCACACCAAACTTTGCAGACAATTTCTTTATAGGCCTACAATATACAGTGTATCACAAAAGTGAGTACACCCCTCACATTTCTGCAGATATTTAAGTATATCTTTTCATGGGACAACACTGACAAAATGACACTTTGACACAATGAAAAGTAGTCTGTGTGCAGCTTATATAACAGTGTAAATTTTTTCTTCCCTCAAAATAACTCAATATACAGCCATTAATGTCTAAACCACCGGCAACAAAAGTGAGTACACCCCTTAGTGAAAGTTCCTGAAGCGTCAATATTTTGTGTGGCCACCATTATTTCCCAGAACTGCCTTAACTCTCCTGGGCATGGAGTTTACCAGAGCTTCACAGGTTGCCACTGGAATGCTTTTCCACTCCTCCATGACGACATCACGGAGCTGGCGGATATTCGAGACTTTGCGCTCCTCCACCTTCCGCTTGAGGATGCCTCAAAGATGTTCTATTGGGTTTAGGTCTGGAGACATGCTTGGCCAGTCCATCACCTTTACCCTCAGCCTCTTCAATAAAGCAGTGGTCGTCTTAGAGGTGTGTTTGGGGTCATTATCATGCTGGAACACTGCCCTGCGACCCAGTTTCCGGAGGGAGGGGATCATGCTCTGCTTCAGTATTTCACAGTACATATTGGAGTTCATGTGTCCCTCAATGAAATGTAACTCCGCAACACCTGCTGCACTCATGCAGCCCCAGACCATGGCATTCCCACCACCATGCTTGACTGTAGGCATGACACACTTATCTTTGTACTCCTCACCTGATTGCCGCCACACATGCTTGAGACCATCTGAACCAAACAAATTAATCTTGGTCTCATCAGACCATAGGACATGGTTCCAGTAATCCATGTCCTTTGTTGACATGTCTTCAGCAAACTGTTTGCGGGCTTTCTTGTGTAGAGACTTCAGAAGAGGCTTCCTTCTGGGGTGACAGCCATGCAGACCAATTTGATGTAGTGTGCGGCGTATGGTCTGAGCACTGACAGGCTGACCCCCCACCTTTTCAATCTCTGCAGCAATGCTGACAGCACTCCTGCGCCTATCTTTCAAAGACAGCAGTTGGATGTGACGCTGAGCACGTGCACTCAGCTTCTTTGGACGACCAACGCGAGGTCTGTTCTGAGTGGACCCTGCTCTTTTAAAACGCTGGATGATCTTGGCCACTGTGCTGCAGCTCAGTTTCAGGGTGTTGGCAATCTTCTTGTAGCCTTGGCCATCTTCATGTAGCGCAACAATTCGTCTTTTAAGATCCTCAGAGAGTTCTTTGCCATGAGGTGCCATGTTGGAACTTTCAGTGACCAGTATGAGAGAGTGTGAGAGCTGTACTACTAAATTGAACACACCTGCTCCCTATGCACACCTGAGACCTAGTAACACTAACGAGTCACATGACATTTTGGAGGGAAAATGACAAGCAGTGCTCAATTTGGACATTTAGGGGTGTAGTCTCTTAGGGGTGTACTCACTTTTGTTGCCGGTGGTTTAGACATTAATGGCTGTATATTGAGTTATTTTGAGGGAAGAATAAATTTACACTGTTATATAAGCTGCACACAGACTACTTTTCATTGTGTCAAAGTGTCATTTTGTCAGTGTTGTCCCATGAAAAGATATACTTAAATATCTGCAGAAATGTGAGGGGTGTACTCACTTTTGTGATACACTGTATTTGTGCAAAAAAAAAACAAGATAGGGTTTTCCCCAATTTTTTTTCTCAATTGAATTTGAATGTCATTGTGAGCTTAAGGGTTATGATTTCTTCTTACTGGAATTAAGGAGCCCAGATTAAATGATGATCAAACAGCCCCAAACCATTACTCCTTCTCCACCACACTTTACGGTCAGTTTTCCCGGCAATACAGACTCAGCTGTCTGTCTGACAAATAATGACTCTGAATGTGATTCTTCAGAACTACAGAGAATGCAGAGTGTATTAGGCATTAAAAATCGTCATATTACTCATGTGTGCATGGAAGCCTGATTATACAACCAAAAGCTGTTTGAAACTCAGTGGTAAGTGTTAAATACAAATTATTATTTTTTTTCTATTTTATTTATGCATTTTCTCTCATTTTCTCCCAATTTAGAGTAGTCAATTTGTCTTCTGCTGCTGGGGGATCCCTGATTGCAGTCGAGGTGGGTACATTGCTGTTCACATCTCCTCTGACCTGCACACAGCCCTTAGCGGAACCCTTTTTCACCTATGCACTCTGCACATACGCCTCTTGATCCGCCAATTAGGGTCCTTACACAGCGTTTGAAGACCACACCCACATAGTCCGGTCATCCCTCCCTAGCAAAAACGTGTCTGCAGGCACTGCCAATTATTTCCGCTAGATGGCGCCCAGCCGACCGGTGGCAACGCCGAGTTTCGAACGAGGAATTCAGAATCTCGGCGCTGGTGTGCTAGCGGAATATCCCGCTGCGCCACCTGGGCGCCTGATGAGGTGTTGTTGCTAGACATTTTAGTTTACAAACAGTTGACCAGGGCAGTTGTTGGTAAGAGTTGTTGGTAAGGCAGCATCTTATAACAGTGCCATTTCAAGGTCCTTGATCTTTTAGTACAATTCAGTCTTCTGTCAACCTTTGTCTATGGAGAGCTTGCCTGATGTTCCGTTCTTGTTAGTGTATACTGTTATGTTGGTCATATAGCATATTTTTATTTTTTGTTTGTGACAAAAGCCACATACAACTCCTAATTTGACCTGGGTTTAAAGAGAATCATAGTTAAATGAAAATAAAAAAATAAAAAATAAAAAAATAACAATGTGCTGGGACTGACTGAATGTTTTAAATTAGTAAAATTGAAATGTATCTGAGAAAACCTTCTAAAGAGAGAGAGAGAGGCATTTGGGACGTGCAGCACTTCCTGCGTCAGTAAGTTGTGTTTGTGCTTGGGTGTAAGAGAGCGGGGGGAGGCGTGGGAAAGTCTGTCTGTTGCAGTGGACATATGCACAAGGTCATCAACACTTGCCGCTTCCAGCCACGTATTTGAGGGCCAACTGCACAGTCATGCTGCAAAAAAATGGAGGTCATCATTCTATGTTCCCCATACACCCCTAAACACCAGACATTTGTGATGGTTACTGTAGTGATGTGCAAGATAACAGTAATAATGCCAAGAATTTGTAGTCTGCCAATGACATTGATGATGTCAATACTCTGAGATTTGGCATTTTAAAATGGTTTTGGACATTATATATGTTTGTCTTGTAATGATTCAATTCTCTAAACCAAAATGTTATTTAACATGGGATTATAAGACAACATATCAAATGACGACGAGCTATAAGTAGAAGCTAAAAATAAGTGAATGAGACATGGGTTCATCAATCATTATGTCAATGTACAGGGCCACGTGTGGTTAATCCACTGTAACCTCCCATTAAGATGCAAGAAGGTCTGCTTATTTTTCCACTCTTGGGGCAGAGTAGGGTTTGTTGGAAGTCATGAGGAGGATCACAGAAATATCTTCACAGATATATAACACATGCACGTCAGCAACATGGGCTCTAATGCACATAAGTTCATTTAGCTTTCTCACACTCTGAAAAAACTGGTTACATCAAAACAAAACCTTGTACAAATATATTTTAATGTACAGAAGCACATGTTTCGGAAGTACACATAGTCGATTCTCACACACACACACACACGTTCACATCTAGGGAAATTTTAGTAGCTCCATTTAACCTGACTGCATGTACAGTATTTGGACTGTTGAAGGAAACAAGATATCCAGAAGGAAACCCATATAGACACTGGGAGAACATGCAAAATTCACACAGAAAGAACCTTGACTGAACTGGACTCATGTAGATGTTTGTGTGTAAAAGTTATAAATGAAGTGTAATTTTTAATTTTTTTGCATTTTTTCCCAATTTTCCTCCCTAATCTAATCGTTTCCAATTACCCGATTACATTATGCTTTCTCTTCACTGATGCTGATCCCCACTTCTGATTGAGGTGAGCGAGACAGTCACACGCCCTCGCCGACACGTGCACAGTAGCTGACTGAATCTTTTCACCTGAACGAGGCAAGTTCATATGTGGATCATCTTTGTGTATGGAGAGCCACACTCTGATCAACACATTATTTCTCGACTTGTGCAGGCGCCATCAATCAGCCAGCAGAGGTCGTAATTGCATCAGTTATGAGGTCCCTCTCCGGCTTCCCGCTGATATTTGGATCAGCTTTGTGTACGGAGAGCCACACCCTGACCAACGCATTATTCCTCGACTTGTGCAGGCGCATTATTCATCGACTTGTGCAGACACCATTAATCAGCCAGCAGCAGTCATAATTGCATCAGTTATGAGGTCCCTTTCTGGCTTCCCACCCTGTATGAACAACAAGCCAATCTTTGGTCATATAGCTGCCCAGCCCAGCCGGATGGCAGAGCTGAGTTTCGAACTGATTAGTTCGAAATGTCAGCTCTGGTGTGCTAGCGTGTTTTTACCGCTGTGCCACCTGAGCGGCATTCATTTATTAAAACTAGTGTAAAATATTGCCTGCATATCTGCATTTTGTTATACTGAATTATGTTGTGTAATCAGAAAACATGATTTAAAAAAAAAAAGCAACATGAGTAAAACATACCCTGACTGTGGCATTGAGACCACATGTTACTAATTATAAAATGCTCTTTTTCCTTTTATATGCTCCTACTTTTATGGCAGTAGTTGTCTACTGCCATAAATCTAAGTTGTCTGTTGTGTAAGCAAGTGTGAACAAGATAATGCTTTGTGATAGACTGACAGCCTCTCCAGGATGTATTCTTGAATTTTGCGCAGTACACTCCAGACTTACAGTAACTCTGACCAAGAGACAATGGTTACTAAAGATAAATACATAATGTATGGCAAAATAAAACAACAAGCGCAAATGGACATTGAATTAGTACTATCCAGTAATAATCAAATTTGTTTGTATTAGAAACCACTGCTGAATCTTTAAACAAACTATACATATTGTTTTGCAATGCATAATGCAAAAATTCCTGGGAATATTTATTTATTGTATGGGCTGAACATTTTTTAAGACCTTCTTAAGCTTTAATAACATTTCCTGCAGTCTTGTACCACAGTAAGAATAAATTTTAGATAATTACAAAGCCTTGTCCATTTAGTGATTGTAGGCTGTTCAGGTCCTGATGCAGCAAAGAAGCCTGTAAGCCTAATCCTTTGTGCGTCATGCTGCAAAGTTGGGATTATGTTTTTGTGTTGGTGTAGGAGAAATTTCCTCAATTCCTATCATCAGTGTTACAGTCTTACACATCATTTACTTACTACATTATTATTTTATTTTATTTATTTTTACAGACTCAAGATGTCCAATAATATTTTTTGTGACAGTGGTTTGAGTGACAGGAAATTGTCCTAGTAGCATTCAGTCAGAAGTCAACCTCCCTGCAGGCTTTTATTATTATTTTTGACAGAGTTGTTCCTGTCTGAAATGCTGTCTGAGATAAAAGAAGCAGAGCAGCATGATGTCTTGAAGGGTGCCAGTTTTGAGAGTAATTAAGGAAGAGAAATTGCTGCCAATCAGAACATGCTGCAGTATACCATCTCCAGAATCTAGTTACAGAATTTAGAACATTTATTCATTGTTTGTTTAACCATTACTTGTTTCTGGGAGTCAAAGTGGGTCTAATTCATTGGGCAAAAGTCAGGAAATAACCTGGACAGGTCCACAGTCCATCACAGAATAGATACACACATTCATATCTAGGGCAATTTTTAGTAGCTCCAATTAGCATGACTGCATGTATTTGGACTTGTGGGAAGAAACCGGCGCACAGGGAGAACATGCAAATTCCAAACAATAAGGACCCTAATCATATAAGCTATAATTTGCTAATAATAGCCGAGCAAAATGTTTTAACAGTCAAAGTTTTATGAAGGGCAATCAAAACAGTAATTTCTGCTAAAGTCTGTTTTTATATACAGTATGATGTTGCTTTTAATATACACTGATCAGCCATAACATTAAAACCACCTCCTTCTTTCTACACTCACTGTCCATTTTATCAGCTCCACTTACCATATAGAAGCACTTTGTAGTTCTACAATTACTGACTGTAGTCCATCTGTTTCTCGGCATGCTTTGTTAGCCCCCTTTCACCCTGTTCTTCAATGGTCAGGACTCTCCCAGGTGTGTGCCCCATGGGCAGCGTCCTGTGACCACTGATGAATGTCTAGAAGATGGCCAACTCGAACAGCAGCAATAGATGAGCGATCGTCTCTGACTTTACATCTACAAGGTGGACCAACTACAGTGTATCACAAAAGTGAGTACACCCCTCACATTTCTGCAGATATTTAAGTATATCTTTTCATGGGACAACACTGACAAAATGACACTTTGACACAATGAAAAGTAGTCTGTGTGCAGCTTATATAACAGTGTAAATTTATTCTTCCCTCAAAATAACTCAATATACAGCCATTAATGTCTAAACCACCGGCAACAAAAGTGAGTACACCCCTAAGAGACTACACCCCTAAATGTCCAAATTGAGCACTGCTTGTCATTTTCCCTCCAAAATGTCATGTGACTCGTTAGTGTTACTAGGTCTCAGGTGTGCATAGGGAGCAGGTGTGTTCAATTTAGTAGTACAGCTCTCACACTCTCTCATACTGGTCACTGAAAGTTCCAACATGGCACCTCATGGCAAAGAACTCTCTGAGGATCTTAAAAGACGAATTGTTGCGCTACATGAAGATGGCCAAGGCTACAAGAAGATTGCCAACACCGTGAAACTGAGCTGCAGCACAGTGGCCAAGATCATCCAGCGTTTTAAAAGAGCAGGGTCCACTCAGAACAGACCTCGCGTTGGTCGTCCAAAGAAGCTGAGTGCACGTGCTCAGCGTCACATCCAACTGCTGTCTTTGAAAGATAGGCGCAGGAGTGCTGTTAGCATTGCTGCAGAGATTGAAAAGGTGGGGGGTCAGCCTGTCAGTGCTCAGACCATACGCCGCACACTACATCAAATTGGTCTGCATGGCTGTCACCCCAGAAGGAAGCCTCTTCTGAAGTCTCTACACAAGAAAGCCCGCAAACAGTTTGCTGAAGACATGTCAACAAAGGACATGGATTACTGGAACCATGCCCTATGGTCTGACAAGATTAATTTGTTTGGTTCAGATGGTCTCAAGCATTTGTGGCGGCAATCAGGTGAGGAGTACAAAGATAAGTGTGTCATGCCTACAGTCAAGCATGGTGGTGGGAATGCCATGGTCTGGGGCTGCATGAGTGCAGCAGGTGTTGGGGAGTTACATTTCATTGAGGGACACATGAACTCCAATATGTACTGTGAAATACTGAAGCAGAGCATGATCCCCTCCCTCCGGAAACTGGGTCGCAGGGCAGTGTTCCAGCATGATAATGACCCCAAACACACCTCTAAGACGACCACTGCTTTATTGAAGAGGCTGAGGGTAAAGGTGATGGACTGGCCAAGCATGTCTCCAGACCTAAACCCAATAGAACATCTTTGGGGCATCCTCAAGCGGAAGGTGGAGGAGCGCAAAGTCTCGAATATCCGCCAGCTCCGTGATGTCGTCATGGAGGAGTGGAAAAGCATTCCAGTGGCAACCTGTGAAGCTCTGGTAAACTCCATGCCCAGGAGAGTTAAGGCAGTTCTGGGAAATAATGGTGGCCACACAAAATATTGACACTTCAGGAACTTTCACTAAGGGGTGTACTCACTTTTGTTGCCGGTGGTTTAGACATTAATGGCTGTATATTGAGTTATTTTGAGGGAAGAATAAATTTACACTGTTATATAAGCTGCACACAGACTACTTTTCATTGTGTCAAAGTGTCATTTTGTCAGTGTTGTCCCATGAAAAGATATACTTAAATATCTGCAGAAATGTGAGGGGTGTACTCACTTTTGTGATTCACTTTTGTGATACACTGTAGGTAGGAGTGTCTAATAGAGTGGACAGTGAGTGGACACGGCATTTAAAAACTCCATCAGCGCTGCTGTGTCTGATCCACTTATACCAGCGCAACACACACTAACACACCACCACCATGTCAGTGTCACTGCAGTGCTGAGAATCATCCACCACCTAAATAATACCTACTCTGTAGTGGTCCTGTGTCCTGATCATTAAAGAACAGGGTGAAAGCAGGCTAAAAGTATGCAGAGAAACAGATGGACTACAGTCAGTAATTGTAGAACCACAAAGTGCTTCTATATGGTAAATGGAGCTGATAAAATGGACAGTATGTGTAGAAACAAGAAGGTGGTTTAATGTTATGGCTGATCAGTGTATATATTACATGTAATACTTTCCATTTCAGTATTGAAATGACTTTCAACGTTTTAGCTGACCAATTTGGCAAGAGAAAAAGATATATAGAATATAGATATTACAGAATATTCAAGATGCACAATTTTACACTCCACAATAGCAGGTGAATTGGGAACAGGTGAGGTTATCATGATTGGATATTAAAGCAGAATGCACCAAAGACTCAGTCTTTGTGAGCAAAAATAATGGCTTATTACTTTGTGCCTTTCAGCAATTTCAGCAAGACAATGCAAAGCCTAGATTGGCTTTGTGAACACAGAGTGTGTGTGCTTGGCTGGCTGTCTGCAGTCCACATCTGTCTCCTACTAAAAATGTATGGCACATTATGAAGAGCAGAATCAGACAATCACATTTTATAGAAGTTGAAGTCTTGTATTAAGCAAGAAAGAATGCACAAAATGCGCAAATGCACAATGCACAAAAAAATAGTATTCCTAGTTCCAAAAAGTGTTATTTAATTGGAAAGTTTATGTAACACAGTAGTAAACATGCCTCTGTCCCAACTTGAGTGAGTTGAAGGCATCACACTAAGAGTAACAATAAGATAGTCACATACACAGGGTGGTCAACATGGTTGCGTTAAGGAAGAGGAGCAACATAGTATGACCTGAATAATAAGTGACAGTGCAGTATTTGAATGGAATGAAAACAAAACTGTCAGTGCAGTGACTGAGTCCAGATGGAATCAAGATCAAGGGCTCGTTTTCTTTGTACTGTTTTGTAGAAAGATCAAAATGTCAGTGAATACAACAGCTAAATACTTACGGTACATTTTTATAACATACTTAGATGGGAGTGGGTGTTGTTGGAAGTGTGCTTAATGCAAGTACAAAACATGTCATTCTTCTGTCAGGAAAGCTCTGGTTTGCAGGCCTGCAACACATTCCAAAAAAAGTTGGGATGGGGGCAATTCAGGGCTAGGTGAAAAAACTAAATAATTATGTGATTCCAAACAGGTGATGTCAACAGGTGATTATAATCATGGTTTGGTACAAAAGCAGCATCCAGGAAAGTCTTTGATGAGCCTCAGAGACAGATTAGAAGGGATTTGCATATTTCTCCCTCTACAGTGCATAATATCATTAAACAATTCAAGGAATCGGGAAGAATTTCAGTGCGTAAAGACCAAGGGCGCTAGCTTAAGCTGAATACCAGTGATCTTCGATCCCTCAGATGGCACTGCATCAAGAACCGCCACTTAACAATAGCTGATATAACCACATGGTCAAGAGATTACTTTGGCAAACCTTTGTGAAGCACTACAATACAGAGTTACATGCACAAATGCCACTTAAAACTTTACTGTACAAAAAAGAAGCCTTATGTTAACCATGTCCAGAAGCTGCGTCAACTTCTCTGGGCTCTGAGGCATCTAGGATGGACCATCACACAGTGAAAACGAGTATTGTGGTCAGATGAATCAGCATTCCAGGTGTGCTCCGGACCAAAGAGGAAAAGGACCATCCAGACTGTTATCAGCAACAAGTCCAAAAGCCAGGGCCTGTCATGGTATGGGGCTGTGTCAGTGCCCTTGGCAAAGGTCATTAACACTTCTGTGATGGCAGCATTAATGCAGAAAAGTACATTGAGACCTTAGAGCAACATATGCTGCCTTCAAGACGTCATCTTTTCCAGGGACACCCATGCATTTTTCAACAAAACAATGCAAAACCACATGCTGCAACAGACAAAGACATGGCAGCGGAAGAGGAGGGTACGGGTACAAGACTGGCCTGCCTGCAGTCCTGACCTGTCCCCAATTGAGAATATGTGGAGAATTTTGAAATGAAAAAATGCGACAACGACGACCCCGTACTGTTGCACATTGTGAAACGTGTTTGCAGAAAGAACGGGACAAAATAAAAGCTGAAACACTAAATCACTTGGTATCCTCGGTGCCAAAACGTCTTTTAAGTGTGGTGAAAAGGAATGGCAACATTACAAAGTGGTAAATGCTTTACTGTCCCAACTTTTTTTGGAATGTGTTGCAGGCCTGAAATGCAGGAATGGATGTTTATTAATAAATGAAATTAAGTTGAGCAGATAAAACATAAATTATCTCAGGTTCATCCTGTCTGCGGTCAAATAAAAGTCAGAGTAAATGTAAGAAACTCCATGGTGTCCCAACTTTTTCGGATTTGGGGTTGTAGATAATGGATTCAACATCCTTTTGCGACTGCAAGCTGTTCGGGCCCGAGGCAGCAAAAATGGTCTGTCTATAGTGCATTCTCTTGGTATCTATTGGTGCTGGTTTTCACTATGGAGTTTTTCTTTCTGCCAACATAGTGCAGAGGAGATTCCTCAATGCCTACTATTATTAGTGCTATTGTCTTACTCAACATATCCTCCACTCACACATGTTCAAATTATGTAAGTACTAATAATTACTGTCATAAAAACTTGGACTGTCTATAAAGACACTACAGTGTTTCTAACAAATTATTTTAGTGGTTTTCATATATTGGACACCTTGTGCAGCTTTATGCATCTCTGCGTTTCTTCCAGTCCAACATTTGTTAAATAGGCACATGGTTTACAGACCTTGTTTTAGAACAGACTTGGATTGTAATTAATAATAAAAACTGTTTTTGTGTTTCAACTTCAAGAGGAAAGTGTATGTCTGAGGCTTTACTACCATATTTGTAACTGTATTTTAGCCTAAATCATCTTTTCACAAACAATTCACCCAAAGGGTGGGAGTGCCGGCTGATTCTTTATTCTCAAGGACCTCTGCTTGGCCCCTTCAAAGAACTCTTGTTAATATTCAATGAGAACTATCTGCCATGGGGAGAGAATAAGCCAAGTCATGCATAAACATACACTGGGATTTAATTATATTCCATGGTGAGAGCAATTGAAATTGCCATATGCATGATGTGCTGAAGCTAAGGGAAAATTAGATTTTGGAAGCACCTAGAAGCTAATGCTTTCTACGCAATGCATGCTGTGATTTAGAGGGCATTAGGATTAGGACGCTTGAGCTGCCAGAATTTCCGAACATTAAGGGATGTTAAGGTCAACATGTTGTTGCAAAGCCAGCAAAATAATGTAAATGCAAATGTCAGATTCAGAGATCACACATATTTGAGTGAAGGAGTAATGATAAAAAAGCACAAAATATGCTCAAAGTTTGTGGATGTGACTGGCAGGGAGTGTCTATATACAGTGGTATGGAAGCATGGTCAGAATCTGTGGTGACTGGTGAAGCATGGCATTAACATGGATTTAGTATTCCACAAAGATGGAAGCTGCCTATCCTAACACTGTCAAGAAAATCCAAACCTGTGAATAGCAACTAAACTAGCTTTGCCTGTCTACCCAGCTAAGAGCAGAGACTGGTCTCTTTTTAACACACATAATGTATGTTTACTGATACATGTACAAGTTAGTATGGGAAATTTTAAACACCAATTAGGCATAACATTATGACCACCTTCCTAATATCGTGTTGGTCCCCCTTTTGCTGCCAAAACAGCCCTCATTAGTTAACTAAGGCTACTCTCTTCATTGCTGTCTTTGAATATCAATCTAAATATATTTTAAACAGATACACTGACCAGGCATAACATTATGACCACTGACAGGTGAAGTGAATAACACTGATTATCTCTTCATCACGGCACCTGTTCGTGGGTGGGATATATTAAGCAGCAAGTGAACATTTTATCCTCAAAGTTGATGTGTTAGAAGCAGGAAAAATGGGCGAGCGTAAGGATTTAAGCATGTTTGTAAAGGGCCAAATTGTGATGGCTAGATGACTGGGTCAAAGCATCTCCAAAACTGCAGCTCTTGTGGGGTGTTCCCAGTCTGCAGTGGTCAGTATCTATCAAAAGTGGTCCAAGGAAAGAACAGTGGTAAACCGACGACAGGGTCATGGGCGGCCAAGGCTCATTGATGCACGTTGGGAGCGAAGGCTGACCCGTGTGGTCCGATCCAACAGACGAGCTACTGTAGCTCAAATTGCTGAAGAAGTTAATGCTGGTTCTGATAGAAAGGTGTCAGTGTACACAGTGCATTGTAGTTTTTGCATATGGGGCAGCAAAAAGGGGACCAACACAATATTAGAATGGTCATAATGTTATGCCTGATCGGCGTACATGTTAGCACTGAGTGTGGATGACATGCCTAAACTTTGCCTAAATGTTTAAATACTCACATTTAGCAGGCTGATATTTATTCCTAACTGAAAGCTATTGTTACATTGATGCTTCACTTCAATAAATCAATGTGTACATGTTTTAGGAAATACATGCTGAGCTATAGTGACCCAGTGTTTTAAATGTTGACAAGTATCTGAGTGCCTTTACTGAAATTCAAGAAATTGCCAAATCTACATGATGTTTTAGAGGACAACCCTAAAAGGCTAAGTGGGTAGCACTGTCGCCTCACAGCAAGAAGGTCCTGGGTTCGATCACCAGGTGGGGCGGTCCAGGTCCTTTGCATGTTGTCCATGTGGGTTTCCTCCGGGTGCTCTGGTTTCCTCCCACAGTCCAAAGACATGCAAGTGAGGTGAACTGGAGATACTAAATTGTCCATGACTGTGTTCGATATAACCTTGTGAACTGATGAATCTTGTGTAAAGAGTAACTACCGTTCCTGTCATAAATGTAACCAAAGTGTAAAACATGACGTTAAAATCCTAATAAATAAACAAACAAACAAAGGTGTACCTATAAACCTTAAAATTTAAATGGTCACTTTATCAGCTTTCTTTCTCTGCCTTACCCTGTCCTCATTTTTACCCAGCAGGTCCTTAACATAATTCTCCTTCCGTCTTGAGTGTGGCTTTTAGCTGAGGGGCATAACCTTTACTTCAGACATTTACTTCAAAAACTGAACAGGGATCTCTGTTTAAAATGAGGCATGGTTACTATAAAGATAAAATATCATATTTTGTAAGACTGCAACTAGACTGCAACTAGCAATTAGTTTCTGCCATGATACCCCATCCACCGCCCTCCCCTCCAGGAAATGACTTATTTTTAAAATGTGTCCCCTTTCTCCAGACTTTACTGCAGTTTCTCTTTCTGTTTGGGTGATGTATTGACCTGGAAATTGTGCCTTATTAATATATTAATCCAGGTGTTCTTCTTACTCTTTAAAATACATTATTAATTTCAGTTCCTATATTACTTAATTAAATGAAATAAGGACAATCATGTAAATGTTAATTCTGGCTCAGATTAATCATCATGGCATTGGTCATACACCGATCAGGCATAACATTATGACCACCTTCCTAATATTGTATTGGTCCCTCTTTTGCTGCCCTATATGCAACAAACTGTGATGCTCTGTGTATTCTGACACCTTTCTATTGGAACCAGCATTAACTTCTTCAGCAATTTGAGCTACAGTAGCTCGTCTGTTGGATTGGACCACACGGGCCAGCCTTCGCTCCCCATGTGCATCAATGAGCCTTGGCCGACCATGACCTTGTCACTGGTTTACCACTGTTCCTTCCTTGGACCACTTTTGATAGATACTGACCACTGCAGACCGGGAACACCCCACAAGAGCTGCAGTTTTGGAGATGCTCTGGCCCAGTCGTCTAGCCATCACAATTTGGCCCTGCTTCTAACACATCAACTTTGAGGATAAAATGTTCACTTGCTGCCTAATATATCCCACCCACTAACAGGTGCTGTGATGAAGAGATAATCAGTGTTATTCACTTCACCTGTCAGTGGTCATAATGATATGCCTTGTCAGTATATTTTTTCATTAAATATTAGTAGTGTTTACAAAAGCAGGTGTGTTCTCTTGTTCTTCGGTTAAGTTCTGGAATCTTTCACATGTTCAGTTATTATTAGTAAGTCGAGAGAGGGTTACGGAATCATGCCCACCTGCCATGCCATGATGATGATTGTGCCTGTTCCGATGTATATTATCAAATGAAATGAAGTTGACCAGACAAAACATGAAATATATCAGATTCATACTGTCTGCAATTAAATAAAAATGTCAAAGTAAATGTAGGAAACAACACATAGTTATATTTTATATGTTGCATTTTCAATACTGACCTAACTTTGATGATTTAGGGTTGTATAACCCACACTCCCTGCCAGTCTCTGTGGTAGGTGTGTTTGTTGCAATCACATTTGTGTGATTGTGATGAGCAAACATAGACTTTGATACTACAATCCCACTAATTCCAAACTATAACATGAGCTGTTGTGCTTAAATACTAATATTTTACACCATTTTATGTGTTGAGGCAATAGTGTTATGAAAGAAATGGGAATATAATGGATGGATATATAAGATAATGACTTTCACCCTCTGTATGACACTATAGCCATGCAAAGAAGCACATTTAGTAATAGAATCATTCACCTGCACTGCACCAAGGAACACCATGTCACTGCAATTAGACTCTATAATGAGTCACAGTACTGTCTGGGTAACAATGATTCCCTACTGTATGACTAACACTGTTTCTATTGGACTGATAATGTACTGTCTCCACACAATCTACACCAAAAACACAAAATATGTCAAAATCATATACGCATATACACAGATCAGCCATAACATTAAAACCACCTCTTTGTTTCTACACTCACTGTCCATTTTATCAGCTCCACTTACCATATAAAAGCACTTTGTAGTTCTACAATTACTGACTGTAGTCCATCTGTTTCTCTGCATACTTTGTTAGCCCCCATTCATGCTGTTCTTCAATGGTCAGGACCCCCACAGGACCACTACAAAGTAGGTATTATTTGGGTGGTGGGTCATTCTCAGCAATGCAGTGACACTGACATGGTGGTGGTGTGTTAGTGTGTGTTGTGCTGGTATGAGTGGATAAAACACAGTAATGCTGCTGGAGTTTTTAAACACCTCACTGTCACTGCTGGACTGAGAATAGTCCACCAACCAAAAATATCCAGCCAACAGCGCCCCGTGGGCAGCATCCTGTGCCAACTGATAAAGGTCTAGAAGATGACCAACTCAAACAGCAGCAATAGATAATCTCTGACTTTACATCTACAAGGTGGACCAACAAGGTAGGAGTGTCTAATAGAGTGGACAGTGAGTGGACACGTTATTTAAAAACTCCAACAGTGCTTGACTACCAATGGTAGTGACAGACAAGAGCCTTGACAATAGCAGTATCAATAAAACTGAATGCTGAACCCAAGTCAGTTAATGATTGATTGATTGATTGATTTACTTTATTGATCCCCGAAGGGAAATTGCGGGATCTAACATAAATGCAACATTTATCTGGTTTTTTGCCCCATACAGATCCCTTCTATTATCTTTCAGGATATATCCTGCTTTTAAGTTAAGCTTAAATTGAGTTTAAACACTGGAAAAGCTCCCCCTCACTGCTTGGGTAGGTTTGATCTCGCCACGTGCCCGGTTGCACTTGAGATTGGGGAAAGGTAGGTGTTCCCAAGCTGCATAGCCTTCTTCTAAATATAAGCAGAGGGTTGTGGAGGCAAAAGGACGAGGAGGGACGAACCTGGAGGGACTACGATCAGATCTCACCCTCAAGGACTTCCTCGCCTAGCAGCTCTCTTTGTGCTCCCTTGAGGAAGTCCAAATCATTAATAAGCTCCAAGGACAGGATGGCCACAAGAGACCTGCCTTTTCGTATCTTTGTAGCTTCTTTATAATTTAGAAAAATTAAAATGACCACTTTAAAAGTCGTCTATAATGAAACATTTTAGGGGACACCACTAACCTTTCTAACCTTATTTTTTGTTGACCAAATAAAACATTGGTATAGTGGTATTGGTATTATTGTGCAACGCATGGATTCATAGTAAGCCAAAAAAGTCCATTGTAGTTTACTGTTTAGTTTTCACACCAAAAAATGTTAAGGTGCCTTACACTCACACGTGTAACCTTCATTTTTACCTTTTATACCTTGTTGATGTAACTATTAGCGCTTATGAGCTTTATCAGTGCAGGTTCTTGAAGTGTGACAAATGTAATGAATCTATTAGCCATGAAATTACGTTTTGTGATCTAAAGAGAAAGAGAGAGAAAGGTGGGAGCATACACACTTTATACTGGGCATATTTTGTTCACAAAACTTAATTAGACCCTTTAATTTAGGTAAATCAACAGCAGAAGCAGGATTGTACATCAGGATGTATCATCATTACAAAAGCTTACCCTAATGCCAAGTTCACACTACATGACTTTCCAAGTCGTCAGGTTGCTGTACAGTTCACACTACACAACCGGATCTCTTGTAATCGGGAGTCTTCCAAGTCGGTGTGGGTTTCACACTACACAATCTATCACCAACTGGAATCGCAGGCAAGCTTCTCTGGTCTCCCAAACTACGTTTTTGTCATGCAAGAAGTGATGAGAGGTTTAATAATACCACATCCAAAAATGCATGTCAATAAGTAGCGAGTGATCAAAGTTTGTACGCAGCGAACGCCAAGTTGCTCCCGATTTGTCATGTAGTGTGTTTTTGCGATACTGAGAATTGAATAATTACTAAAAGTGCTTATACTAATGTAGTTGACATTACCATTGTGATTTATAACATGTCTTTGACCTATAGACTATGCTTGAAGTGTACAAAAATAAACTCAGCTGCCACTTTATTAGGAATACAAAATACTGTAGAGGATCTACCATTTGCTAATAAAACCAAAACCAGTATGGCCAATCCTCTTTGACCTCTATGTTAAATACATGTCTGTCCACTGTACTGTCACTTACTAAATGTTTTTTTTTGTTTTGTTTTTAAACTAGTTAGTGAACAGAACGTTGTGTTTGAAAACCCCAAAAGATCTGACAAAACCAACTATACTATTTCTTATTCTGGTGTCTGCTTTGAACTTTCTGACCTGTATTTGCAGTATTTTATGCATTGCACTGCTACAACCTGACTGAATACTTACATAAATGAGCAGGTGTAAAGGTGTTTCTTATAAAGAGGATAGTAAGTTTATATTGAATAATATTTAGTAACTTTTCTGCTACCTTTACTGCTTCTCAGTTAATATATTAATAGAAGTGTGTAGCTACTGTATGTTATACTACAAAAAACATGAAGCACTATTGAATGACGATTTCTACACCACTGTTTTTGACGTCACTTAAACATTGTTTTTAAGTTGTTTCATATTTGCAGAAACAGTTGATGTTTCAGACTCCTGCTAAAAAGACCCTGGGCCAAATTCTTATATGGCTACTGGAGGGTGACAAAGTGTTTAGAGCAACACATCAACTACAGTCAGTAACTGTATATCTGCAAAGTTTATTTGTATGGTAGGATAATTATAAATGTACATATAAGATAGGTGTACCTAATAAAGTGCAACTATATACACCGATCAGCTATAATATTAAAACCACTCACTGTCCATTTTATCAGCTCCACTTACCATATAGAAGCACTTTGTAGTTCTACAATTACTGACTGTAGTCCATCTGTTTCTCTGCATGCTTTGTTGTCCCCCTTTCATGCTGTTCTTCAATACTCAGGACTTTACCAGGACCACCACAGAGCAGGTATTATTTGGGTGGTGGCTCATTCTCAGCACTGCAGTAACACTCACATGGTGGTGGTGTGTTAGTGTGTGTTATGCTGGTATGAGTGGATCAGACACAGCAGTGCTGATGGAGTTTTTAAACACCTCACTGTCACTGCTGGACTGAAAATAGTCCACCAACCAAAAATATCCAGCCAACAGCGCCCCGTGGGCAGCATCCTGTGACCACTGATGAAGGTCTAGAAGATGAGCAACTCAAACAGCAGCAATAGATGAGCAATCGTCTCTGACTTTACATCTACAAGATCGACCAACTGTGTCTGGTGTGTCTAATAGAGTGGACAGTGAGTGGACACTGCATTTTAAAACTCCAGCAGCACTGCTGTGTCTGATCCACTTATACCAGCACAATACACACTAACACACCACCACCATGTCATTGTCATGTCATCCACCACCTAAATAATACCTGATCTGTGGTGGTATGTAGAGAAATATATGGACTACAGTCAGTAATTGTAGAACTACAAAGTGCTTCTATATGGTAAGTGGAGCTGATGAAATGGACAGTGAGTGTAGAAACAAGAAGGAGGTTTTAATGTTATGGCTAACCAGTGTATATATGCGGAATAGAGGACAGTATATATTGAATATGGTTTATAATTTTGGCTTACTGCTTTTCTGCCTGTTTGTGCTAGTTAACCTAGTTAGTTAATGCTAGATCTCGATGGCTCAGTCAGCATGACCCCCTACGGCAGGCCATGGCACTGTGTCTCTCTATGCCCTGTCTTCTGCCATCTGACTCCCCACCTGGCAAATATACACACAAACACATACTCACCTCCATCTGCCCACTCCCACACTGCTTCACCAGCTCAGCATCACCAACTCAGCTTTAGAGAGGTGTGTTCACGGCTCACTGCTGCACTGACTTTAACACCTGTGTCTCTCTACATGCTGCCTGACGCACAAAGACAAATGTGGATCTTCAGTTTGTGTAGCATTCAGACAGCACAGATGGGACTATGATACATTTGAAATGTATGACATTTGCTAAAAGGTGAACTTTTTCACCCCCACTTCATTCTTCACCACTATTCGTACATTATGGATGCTGTTATCACAAACCACTGCATAATTAAAGACCCAAAAGGTGTGAGAAAAAGCGATGGGAAGTGGGAGTGAACTGTAAAAAGGATCTTCTAAATTAGCTGTGTAAACTGTTTTCAATCTGGTGTACAGTATAATTCACTGGTAAAAGAGAGAGAGATAAAGACAGAGGACGGAGATACAAAATGCTGGGGTGATTATCTTTGATTGCACCCAGTCATTAATCAATGCTCTAATCAGGACTAAATTCTCCCATTATCTATGACATTCACATTTGAGCACTTGAAGATTCATCAGCCTCTGCTAAAGTAAATGTTACAGGAGGAAGCCAGAGTCTGCTCTGAATTAGGGGTAAAAGTATTTTTAGTCATGACACATATACAGTAGCAAAAAAGGCTGGATGGGGGGGACAAAGAAAATCACCATTTGGAGAGAAGGAGAAATTAAAAGAGAACATAAAGTAATCCAGACTTCAACAATGACTTACTGATTGCTTAAGTCTGAATATGACCCAGATTTTTTTTTACTGGCTTCATGTACAGAAGAACACCTCCTGTCTGTGTGTTGACGTCAGGCCTGAAGGGAGATGCTTCACACTTCCTCTGCTTTTCTTTTTCCATGACCAGCTTCCCTGAAATGCCACTGATTTAACTTTGACATTGTTTAAACAATGTTTAATGGCTTAAAGTATAACAGATCATAATTACCCACAAAGATTTGGTGTGTGGCTGTTATTTATAAAGTATGCAATACACAATATGGCATGATAATGCCCCCCACTGCTCGTTATGCAAGCAAACATATGTCAGTGTGTGTTGGACAGGTCTATTAAGACACGCAGTCATCCGCTGAGTATTCCCATTGCAGATCTCTTGAGTGGTGACTGGCTGTAAGCATGCTGGCAGCTAAAGGACTGTATAATTGCATCTTTCCAGGTGGTACAGCAGTCAAAACGAAGGTCAAAGAGACAATGATAAACTGTCATGAAAACCCATGCACACCTGATAGACAATCAGCATCAATATGGTCTCTGTTAGCAGAAAACTGCTTAATCATTACATTGTCTGATATGTTTCAACTTCCTAACATTTTACTGGAACCCTGAGTCATAAATATGCCATTACTATGTCATGAATTCTGTTATGTACTTTAAGACACATTTTGGGCATTTTGGGCATATTCAGCCCCTGAGAGAAACTAACACCACTCCTAATGTTTGTTTATTTGTTTATTAGGATTTTAACATCATGTTTTACACTTTGGTTACATTCATGACAGGAACGATTCTTACTCATTACACAAGATTCATCAGTTCACACAAGGTTATATCGAACACAGTCATGGACAATTTAGTATCTCCAATTTACCTCACTTGCATGTCTTTGGACTGTGGGAGGAAACCGGAGCACCCGGAGTAAACCCACGCAGACACGGGGAGAACATGCAAACTCCACACGTAAAGGATCCGGACCGCCCCACCTGGGGATCGAACCCAGGACCTTCTTGCTGTGAGGCGACAGTGCTACCCACTTAGCCACTGTGCAGCCCCCACTCCCATTGCTTGCCCCCAAAATGGCTCTGTAAGAATCAGCTGAGCTCATGATTCAGTCTCTCTACCTGACTGTTTGTGGCCAGTGATTTCATTTTTCATTTTTCATTGGCTACAATGCAGTAACACGCCCAAGGGAGGACATCAATCTAATGCAGACCACCATTTAATACGTTTATGTGTTAATATATTTTCCATTTGAACAAAAACATGTTTTCTAGTCCTTTATAAGTGTATGTATGACAATAACTATATTAAAATGAAAAAGTGACTAATTGACAAATTTACTAATTGTTGCAGTTTTTTGCCCATTTTATTTTGTATGTAATAAAAGTACAAATTGTTCAACATAGATGCCCTGTGACCCCTTTGCCACCAGTGTTTAATTTTCTGAATATGCTCTGGATTCACACCAACCTGACCAGGATAAACCAATTACTAAAAATAAATCAGTGAATTAATGAAGCTTATCTGTGCTCCATTTATCAACTGAAAGGGACGTCCATATAACCCACCACTGACCAGATGATTTTATTTGGATGGTGAACCATTCTCAGTGCTGCACAATGACACTATTAGCGCTTTTCCACCAAAAGAACTCTGGTTCTTGAACCGGTTCTGTTGGGGTTTCTTCGAACCTTGGTGTTTTTTAGAGAACCGACCCGCGTTTTCACCAGTTTTTAGGAAGCAAGCATGCGTCATCAACGATGGGTGTTGCGCAACGAAAGTAAAGAGAACTAACATGATGGTGGAGCATGTAGATTGCCTGTGAGCATTTGTGCTGTTGTTACAGATGTTCATTTTTAGGCAAAAAACATCAATCAACTATCGTTGATAAAAAGACCTAGACGTGTTTGTCGCAGTTGTTGTATTCTTTAGTGCATTCACGTGAGAAGCATTTTGCGCTTTGCTCTCACCGCGACCCTCGGTGCAAATAACCGCTTTGCTCAGCGCTCGGCTTGAGCGGTGCGGTAAAACAGCACTAAAGTGTTCCACATCAAGAACATGCATATCAAACCCACTCTAAAATACAATACATATATCTGTGTTTAGCTGTATTCACTTCATGTGTGGTGGTTCTGCAGCTCAGGGTTCTGAGAATCCGCTTTTTGGGAAAGTTGGAAAAGCTTAACGTAAAATCAAGTGTAACGTGGCTGAATGTACTAAAAGTACGACATAGTAACTCTAAATTTCTCTCTGTTGTTACTGGTTATAAGTGCTCTGTACTGTCAAAATTCATCGCTTGTTGTTTTAGTACAATAAGTCACATTACGCTTTATTTTTCACATTAAGCGTTTTTCGTAGCGTTTTTCGTTCATCTCTTTTGAGGCGCTTTAAAAATATTAGCTGCAAACTGGATCAAAATTTAATCAGGTGAACTTTGAAAGATGAAAGTGCAGCATCAAGCTCCATACGAGACAACTGCACAGCGGTTTTACAGCTTCTCATGTTTAAGCACCCAAACCTCTACACTGTGACACGCTCACAGATGATGTCATGGTTCGCACTGAAAAGCCAAGTGTTCTGTGGTGCCAGATTAGAGCGCTAGTTTGCTGTCTGAAACCTCTTTTTTCGGTGGAAACACGGGGAACCGGTTCGAAATCAAGTTCACGAATGGAACCGGAACCGTTCTGCATCCGTGGAAAAGGGGTATATGTGGTAATAGCATAGTATTATGTAGTGTAGTGTCTGGTCAGTGGGGTCTAATGGGGCTCCATTTTGATTGATAAATATGCTACAGGAGGTTTAAAAAGTGTACAAAGCAACATGTTTACCTGTATAGAAGGTGTAGCTTTATAAAATAATGAATAAATGTACTTACCAGATTGGTGTACTTAATACAGTGCTATGTCAGTATGTTTTTTAAATACCAGAGACATTGTGAGTCTCTTAATGTTAATTATTGTATTTGGTAAATGATTTAAATGGCTCTTCAGTGAGCTTTTTATAAACTTATGGCGACTGGGACTTATCAACAATAAATAATGCTTCAAGCAGACACATCTAGCACTAAATTAAAAACATACTTTGATATTATTTTATTCTTTGATATTTAAAATAGGCTTTTTTGAACCATTTTGAATCTTTAGGTCAGCACAAGATATTTCACCATAAAAAATTTTTTTTTTAAAAGATACACTAACACTTAACAGTGATTACCCACAGCTCAGCGTGCTGGTAGGAAGCCATGTGATACACTTTGGGCCATATTAGAAAGGTGCTGGGGCTGTGATTAATACTGTGTTGCCCTTTGCTGTTGGTGAGCGTCAGGGCGCCATTAGTATTCTGACCATGAACCCAGGAGTGTTTGTGAAGTAAAGCAGACGGCGCAGTCGAGCCCATGTTTTTTCTGGTTTCTCCCTCAAGACAGACACGCACAGATCAACTCGGTGGTGTGTCAGTTGGTCCTCAAGGCTTATTTGAATAATATAACAGGAACATCGAAAATGTGTTTGTCTCACCAGATACAGGCATGAGCAAATATAGCAGAAGATGAAACAGTAACTTACAATTGTAACCAAATACAATTTGAGCAATTAGGGGCTTAAACCACCAACCTTTCAATTACTAGGCCAGTACACTGAGCTAACACTGCCATCTTTGGTGGTGCATGTTTTTTAAAGCCTGTGTTCTTCATGGTGCAGTGGCAGCAGCTTAGTGTAAAATCATTGCACATAGCTCAGTAATTCATTTTGCCAACAGGCTTGGAAGAAGCCCATAAAATGATGCTGAAGGTACACCATCAATCTGCAAATACATACATCCACTGAGCCTGTCTGCAGTATGAACTCTAGGCATGAAAAATGGGAATTTAATCTTCTCATTGTTTTATGTTTATGATCTTTGTCAGAAATGGTTATGCAAAACAGGATGATATGTAGCTTACTCTGCAGAGGTCACCTAGCAATTAATACTGCATACTATTAACCACACAGGTTTCTGGAGACGTATGAAGAATTAGTTTGTAGGTAGTTAAACTAATTTAATTATTCTACAGAAGTAACAGCTTCTATCATGTATCATATATCAAACAGTCTGTCAAATCAACCATCATTTTTCAAATAAATGTAATACATACTTAAAATACACACAATACATTTGGAGCACTACTACTTGTGGCACTAGTATTCTGTTTGCCCTAATTTAAAATTTGTCAATCTGTTTATAAACCAATACTTGTTTTGAAACAAAGGTTTAGTTAACACTTGCTAAATGGCTACTTTTAAGATGTATCTCCACAAAGCTTCAAAGTTTTATTTGTCACATACAGGTCATGCATGGTATAACTAGCAGTGAAATGCTTCATATGTATGCATACATACACCCATATGTGCATGCATGTCAGTGGCGGCTGCTGGTCTTTCAAAGAGGGGAAGCTCACTGTCGGCTTACATCATAAAATTTGTCAATTTATTTATACATAAATTCTGCCCTCCGTTCCTTTTCAAGAAGTGATCCTATCAAAGAAATGGGTTGCAGTTTGTCTTTCGACTTCACTCGCAAAATCCGCGATGGGACTGAAGCTCCCAGTGATTAAGTGACGGTGTACATCTCAAAATAGCTGTCAATCAAAACGGGATTCAGCCTTTCGACTGATCCTCCAATCATCTTGCAGAAGCTCAGCGTCCAGACCCGCCCACAGCTCCATTTACCCCCAGAGACGCTCAGCGTCCGGGGGCGGGACAAAATCGTGGCATTTAACCAATGACCGGCAAGTTTCGAAGCAATGAAAAAAACCATTCCATGCAGTCCCATTGAAGTGAATAGATGCTCAGCTTCTACGGGCAAATGCATTGACGCTACGGGAGTTAACAAAATCGAGTCAGTCGATTTGTGATAAGTAGCTGATTCTGAACGAACTCGTCTTCAAGATGAACGTGTTCTAACGCCTTTGTAGTCAATGAAATGTTAACACAACTGTACATATTTGACCATTTAATTTTTGACATTTTAGGGGAAGCTGAGCTTCCCTTGCAGTCTTAGAGAAATCGCCACTGATGCATGTGCTGATCTACACGTGCACTTACATACGCTTATACACACATATATACTGTATATACACATCAATACATACACATATACATATGTGTATACACATGTCCACATGTCCACAAGTCTGTATTTGTACTGTAAGTGGGTGCTCCTACTCACTATTCTGGTCATTTTTAAGTTACAGCTCTACCACCTTGTTATAAAAAAATTTATGTACTGCCCAACAGTGATCTAGGGGCAGTTTTTGGAGTTGTCAGCAAATGTTTTTGTAAAATATACATATACATATAATATACAAATATACATATACATAAAACATATACATAACATTAAAACCACCTCCTTGTTTCTACACTCACTGTCCAATTTATCAGCTCCACTTACCATATAGAAGCACTTTGTAGCTCTACAATTACTGACTGTAGTCCATCTATTTCTATACATACCTTTTTAGCCTGCTTTCACCCTGTTCTTCAATGGCTTTTTGGATACAAGCTTCTGCTAAATGCCGAAAATTTAAATGTTAATTTTGACATTTAAAGCATGTGGTAGACGCTTTTATCCAAAGCAACGCACAATTAGGGTTAAATACAGTTTGAGCAATTGAGGCTTAAGGGCCTTGCTCAGGAGCCCAACAGTGACAATTTGGCAGTGATGGGGCTTAAGCCTATAACCTTTTATTTACCAGTCCAGTACACTAACATATACAGTACAGGCCAAAAGTTTGGACACACCTTCTTATTCAATGCGTTTTCTGTATTTTCATGACTATTTACATTGTAGATTCTCACTGAAGGCATCAAAACTATGAATGAACACATGTGGAGTTATGTACTTAACAAAAAAAGGTGAAATAACTGAAAACATGTTTTATATTCTAGTTTCTTCAAAATAGCCACCCTTTGCTCTGATTACTGCTTTGCACACTCTTGGCATTCTCTCAATGAGCTTCAAGAGGTAGTCACCTGAAATAGTTTTCCAACAGTCTTGAAGGAGTTCCCAGAGGTGTTTAGCACTTGTTGGCCCCTTTGCCTTCACTCTGCGGTCCAGCTCACCCCAAACCATCTCGATTGGGTTCAGGTCCGGTGACTGTGGAGGCCAAGTCATCTGCCGCAGCACTCCATCACTCTCCTTCTTGGTCAAATAGCCCTTACACAGCCTGGAGGTGTGTTTGGGGTCATTGTCCTGTTGAAAAATAAATGATGGTCCAACTAAACGCAAACCAGATGGGATGGCATGTCGCTGCAGGATGCTGTGGTAGCCATGCTGGTTCAGTGTGCCTTCAATTTTGGTGACTCGGATGAACTTGTCCTGAGAAGCAGAGGTGACTCTTGGTCTTCCTTTCCTGGGTCGGTCCTCGTGTGTGCCAGTTTCGCTGTAGCGCTTGATGGTTTTTGTGACTCCACTTGGGGACACATTTAAAGTTTTTGCAATTTTCTGGACTGACTGACCTTCATTTCTTAAAGTAATGATGGCCACTCGTTTTTCTTTAGTTAGCTGATTGGTTCTTGCCATAATATGAATTTTAACAGTTGTCCAATAGGGCTGTCGGCTGTGTAGTAACCTGTCTTCTGCACAACACAACTGATGGTCCCAACCCCATTGATAAAGCAAGAAATTCCACTAATTAACCCTGATAAGGCACACCTGAAAACCATTTCAGGTGACTACCTCTTGAAGCTCATTGAGAGAATGCCAAGAGTGTGCAAAGCAGTAATCAGAGCAAAGGGTGGCTATTTTGAAGAAACTAGAATATAAAACATGTTTTCAGTTATTTCACCTTTTTTTGTTAAGTACATAACTCCACATGTGTTCATTCATAGTTTTGATGCCTTCAGTGAGAATCTACAATGTAAATAGTCATGAAAATACAGAAAACGCATTGAATGAGAAGGTGTGTCCAAACTTTTGGCCTGTACTGTACATAAGTCTTGGTAAACAGAAACATGAGCTTAAAAGAGAGAGATTTGTCTAAATCATCTATCATTTTAAAAGCAGTGTTTACAATTATAATAAACAGGCGACCCAAGTAGGGATTAGAGATCTGTTACAAAGTCCAGATTCATTTTCTTCTAGAACATTTTTGTTGTAATTGTCTTTAATCCTTTCAAACTTTTTTGTATGTCAGAATTTATGTAGTAGATATAGATTAACTTTTAAAAGTTTGCTTATTCTTTAGAGACTTCTTTAAATAACAAGTGTATACAATACCCTTTGGATAATGGGGTTCTTTATGGTGTATACACTTTTATTTAAGCAGCCATAAAATGTAAACGGAAATATTCCAGTTCCTCCTCACGGCACTTGTTTTATCTTCAGCACTTAGCTTTTGGCCTATCTGAAAAAAAAAACTCTTACTACTCTTTTGTAGTAAGCATTCTTCTGTCCCATTATCAATGAATTTTAATTGTGAGACAAATTTTTCTATTCAGTGACTATCACATGTCCATTGTAAACATTAATAGCATTTACTATGCACGCTACATGTCATTGTCAACTAAGCACAGCTATGAATGATAAGCACATACAGTTTGTCATCAGTGCAGATTTGTGCACAGCAGTTATTGTGCCAAGGGGACAGGGACATCCAGTGAGAATGACTAAATATACTAACGTGTGAGACTATGTAGAAGCATTTGAATATCAGCAACAGAACCCAATTAAGCAAGCCATCTGTGCCAGAATATCATGCATAGTTTAGCATTTCCAAGAAAAAAAACAACATTATAAGCACCCCATTTAATGATGAGTAAAGCAGCTAAGAAGTTAATTAGTTACAAGAAAATAAAGACATTTATAACGAAATGTTTGTTTTTAGCTAAACAACAGTGTCACAATTACTAGCATCTCTGGAGAATACTGGAGAATATAGAGCATTTGTAGATAATTTAAAATTACGCATCAATACAGAATCAGTCCAGATCCTTTCTGTTTTAATGTCCTTTATTGTGAACACTTTGCATGGGTGGCTTGATAAAAGAAATTGACATTTAATTCCAGTATTTAGTTGAATCCATTCTTCCATCTGCCCATGTAATGTTTTGGTGCCATTGGCAGCCACACAACCCCAAAGAAAATGAGTTCCACTCTTTATGCTTAAGCGTTATGCTATTTGCCGCTCAGGTGGTGCAGCGGTAAAAACACAAGCTAGCACACCAGAGCTGGTATCTTGAATACATCGTATCGAATCTCAGCTCTGCCATCCGGCTGGGCTGAGCAGCCACATGAACAGCGATTGGCCTGTTGTTCACATAGAGGTTGGTATTAAGCCGGATAGGGACTCCTCATGACTGATGCAAGAGCTATGCTACTTATTAAATGCTGTTTCTTTTTTTCCAAATATACATTTGGTTATTGCAGCTGAAATGCTGTGGTGGACTAAGGTATCAGACTCCCATATTTTGAAGACATCATTATAATTGTACATAATTTTAACCCCACCTTTTCCGAAAGTGCCTTTAATTCTAAAACTGACTGTAGACGTAGTTACTAGTAATAATAGACAGGTATTATAAGGCTAAAAACAATTCCTCTATTTGTATAGTGTGACTGATAATTTATGTAAATGTAAGTGTTGTATAAAAGTGTTCTGTTTTACTGTCTGTGAGCACACTCACTTAAACACTTGTTCAGTCAACAGTTTCTGTGCTTCGTCAGGAGAATTTTAAACACTTTGTTGACGGTATCCTGTCCTTGTATAGAGTCTGTGTGAAAATGGAAAATGTAGCTCTCTATAAAAGCTTCACAAACCAAACATTTTTATGATAGCTGGTTGAAATGCTCAATAATTCTTTTATTCTCCTTTTTTTCCTCCTTTTTTATGGATCACTGTGTTCAATCTCCTGCTGTGTACTCATCCTCTCCTTGTCATTTATTTATTCTTCACATGTCTGTCTTATTACTGATTTAATCCAGTAGATATTCTTGTCAGTTTGATGGAGCACAACCTCAGTCTAGTGAGATAATCAGACATGAAGAGAAGTCAGCAATATCAGCATAATGTGAATTGTTGTGTGACGATTAGAAACAACAAGCCATTAATACACTGTCTACATTTACTTTTACATCTTTGTTTACTTACAAGCACAGCATAGTGGTAAAGCAATGAGTGCTTTTGATGAACAGTTCTAGTGAGCTAAATTCACATTTCCACTGTTGAGTGTTGTTTGAGGTTTTCCTGTTTATATGTGCATGCTTTCCTAAAACAAACTGAAAAACATAAAACGTCATTTGTAGAGTGACCAACAAACTGTCTTTTGGGGCGTGAGTGTGTTACCAGAGAGTATTACCACCATCACATTTCTGTTTCTCTGATATTCTTTTCTAATTTATTCACAGTTGATGTTTTCATGTTTCTCTGAACACTTAGCTAATTACAAAGGTGTAAGAAATAGCAAAGTGCAAAAACATGCTGCATTATTACTATTACATCTCCAAGTAACATAAAAGAACACATAACATAAGCGGACCTGTTTTTAGTGGTTCTTGGCTTTCATAAAACCATGCAGACAATTTAGATTTTCTTTCTGATCTTGGTTTCTGACAATGGATATGGATATATGGTATTTTTTTAATGAGCACAGCCAAACTAACCCTTATTATACAGATTAAGGCTGGCACCGGTATCGGTCCGATATTGGCCCAAATCACTAGATCAGATATCAAAAGGAAAAAAAACGTGTAATCCGATCCGATACTGTTGCTTAATGTAATTAACACTTAATGTAAATAACACTTAATCTAAATAAGGCCATTGTTTGTGTGTAAAGCAAATAACACATGAAGATACGTTCCAACAGAGTGCTGTTTATTGCCAGCTTACTCGGCAACTGCCATAACTTGATGACATCATTAACATGTGCCACTGATCTACAACTCATCCGCAACAGCCATTCAAAAATTAAAACACACTCTACTTAAACTTTTAGCATTTTAAAAAATCATCTACTACTGCCACATCTAAAAACACTGTTTAAACACAATACAAATTTTATAAATGATAAATCGCTCACCTGAGATAAAGAAAACCTTGTCCCCTATCTTGAACCTTCTTGAATCTTATCTCTTGGAGATATCTCACATCCTCAACGATTAATCCATTAGTGTTATGAAATAAAAGAAACTACACCGTTTCCCGTTTAGCCACAGATGTCCTCTTCAAAATCCAGCAGGGTTTAATAATCTAAAAACATGACAGAACTTTAACGGAAAATCTCAACTCTGCATCAATTCTAATTGGTCCATCGCGTTTGATTGACATCCACATCTTCCAATTGTAGACACTTTTGGTAAACAAGCCAGAAATGCTGCTAAATGTTCTGTGTGTAAAAGTAAAAATAAAAACAGCAGTTTTGCATAAGTGTGATGTTTGTAGGTTCTGTATTTATTCCTTTAGAATAAATAGCATCGTTATTTAGATAGCTACTTTAACCATGGTGCATTGAGACGTATTATTACGGCTTAGTTGTTTGAGAGGAGAAATGATGTATCAGATTGGTATCGGTATCGGCAGATACTCAATTTGCAGTATCGTTATCGGTATCGGACATGAAAAAAAGTGGTATAGAGCCAGCCCTAATACAGATGTGGCCAAAAACATTGGCAGCCTTGCATTATATATATATATATACAGTGTATCACAAAAGTGAGTACACACCTCACATTTCTGCAAATATTTCATTATATCTTTTCATGGGACAACACTATAGACATGAAACTTGGATATAACTTAGAGTAGTCAGTGTACAGCTTGTATAGCAGTGTAGATTTACTGTCTTCTGAAAATAACTCAACACACAGCCATTAATGTCTAAATAGCTGGCAACATAAGTGAGTACACCCCACAGTGAACATGTCCAAATTGTGCCCAAATGTGTCGTTGTCCCTCCCTGGTGTCATGTGTCAAGGTCCCAGGTGTAAATGGGGAGCAGGGCTGTTAAATTTGGTGTTTTGGGTACAATTCTCTCATACTGGCCACTGGATATTCAACATGGCACCTCATGGCAAAGAACTCTCTGAGGATGTGAGAAATAGAATTGTTGCTCTCCACAAAGATGGCCTGGGCTATAAGAAGATTGCTAACACCCTGAAACTGAGCTACAGCATGGTGGCCAAGGTCATACAGCGGTTTTCCAGGACAGGTTCCACTCGGAACAGGCTTCGCCAGGGTCGACCAAAGAAGTTGAGTCCACGTTTTCGGCGTCATATCCAGAGGTTGGCTTTAAAAAAAAATAGACACATGAGTGCTGCCAGCATTGCTGCAGAGGTTGAAGACGTGGGAGGTCAGCCTGTCAGTGCTCAGACCATACGCCGCACACTGCATCAACTCGGTCTGCATGGTCGTCACCCCAGAAGGAAGCTGACGCACAAGAAAGCCAGCAAACAGTTTGCTGAAGACAAGCAGTCCAAGAACATGGATTACTGGAATGCCCTGTGGTCTGACGAGACCAAGATAAACTTGTTTGGCTCAGATGGTGTCCAGCATGTGTGGCGGCGCCCTGGTGAGAAGTACCAAGACAACTGTATCTTGCCTACAGTCAAGCATGGTGGTGGTAGCATCATGGTCTTGGGCTGCATGAGTGTTGCTGGCACTGGGGAGCTGCAGTTCATTGAGGGAAACATGAATTCCAACATGTACTGTGACATTCTGAAACAGAGCATGATCCCCTCCCTTTGAAAACTGGGCCTAATGGCAGTTTTCAAACAGGATAACGACCCCAAACACAACCTCCAAGATGACAACTGCCTTGCTGAGGAAGCTGAAGGTAAAGGTGATGGACTAAACCCAATTGAGCACCTGTGGCGCATCCTCAAGTGGGAGGTGGAGGAGTTCAAGGTGTCTAACATCCACCAGCTCCGTGATGTCATCATGGAGGAGTGGAAGACGATTCCAGTAGAAACCTGTGCAGCTCTGGTGAATTTCATGCCCAGGAGGGTTAAGGCAGTGCTGGATAATAATGGTGGTCACACAAAATATTGACACTTTGGGCACAATTTGGACATGTTCACTGTGGGGTGTACTCACTTATGTTGCCAGCTATTTAGACATTAATGGCTGTGTGTTGAGTTATTTTCAGAAGACAGTAAATCTACACTGCTATACACGTTGTACACTGACTACTCTAAGTTATATCCAAGTTTTATTTCTATACTGTTGTCCCATGAAAAGATATAATAAAATATTTGCAGAAATGTGAGGGGTGTACTCACTTTTGTGATACACTGTATATGTATATATATACAGGTCCTTCTCAAAAAATTAGCATATTGTGATAAAGTTCATTATTTTCCATAATGTAATGATAAAAATTAAACTTTCATATATTTTAGATTCATTGCACACCAACTGAAATATTTCAGGTCTTTTATTGTTTTAATACTGATGATTTTGGCATACAGCTCATGAAAACCCAAAATTCCTATCTCAAAAAATTAGCATATTTCATCCGACCAATAAAAGAAAAGTGTTTTTAATACAAAAAAAGTCAACCTTCAAATAATTATGTTCAGTTATGCACTCAATACTTGGTCGGGAATCCTTTTGCAGAAATGACTGCTTCAATGCGGCGTGGCATGGAGGCAATCAGCCTGTGGCACTGCTGAGGTGTTATGGAGGCCCAGGATGCTTCGATAGCGGCCTTAAGCTCATCCAGAGTGTTGGGTCTTGTGTCTCTCAACTTTCTCTTCACAATATCCCACAGATTCTCTATGGGGTTCAGGTCAGGAGAGTTGGCAGGCCAATTGAGCACAGTAATACCATGGTCAGTAAACCATTCACCAGTGGTTTTGGCACTGTAAGCAGGTGCCAGGTCGTGCTGAAAAATGAAATCTTCATCTCCATAAAGCTTTTCAGCAGATGGAAGCATGAAGTGCTCCAAAATCTCCTGATAGCTAGCTGCATTGACCCTGCCCTTGATAAAACACAGTGGACCAACACCAGCAGCTGACATGGCACCCCAGACCATCACTGACTGTGGGTACTTGACACTGGACTTCAGGCATTTTGGCATTTCCTTCTCCCCAGTCTTCCTCCAGACTCTGGCACCTTGATTTCCGAAAACAGTACTTTGGACCACTGAGCAACAGTCCAGTGCTGCTTCTCTGTAGCCCAGGTCAGGCGCTTCTGCCGCTGTTTCTGGTTCAAAAGTGGCTTGACCTGGGGAATGCGGCACCTGTAGCCCATTTCCTGCACACGCCTGTGCACGGTGGCTCTGGATGTTTCTACTCCAGACTCAGTCCACTGCTTCCGCAGGTCCCCCAAGGTCTGGAATCGGCCCTTCTCCACAATCTTCCTCAGGGTCCGGTCACCTCTTCTCGTTGTGCAGCGTTTTCTGCCACACTTTTTCCTTCCCACAGACTTCCCACTGAGGTGCCTTGATACAGCACTCTGGGAACAGCCTATTCGTTCAGAAATTTCTTTCTGTGTCTTACCCTCTTGCTTGAGGGTGTCAATGATGGCCTTCTGGACAGCAGTCAGGTCGGCAGTCTTACCCATGATTGCAGTTTTGAGTAATGAACCAGGCTGGGAGTTTTTAAAAGCCTCAGGAATCTTTTGCAGGTGTTTAGAGTTAATTCGTTGATTCAGATGATTAGGTTAATAGCTCGTTTAGAGAACCTTTTCATGATATGCTAATTTTTTGAGATAGGAATTTTGGGTTTTCATGAGCTGTATGCCAAAATCATCAGTATTAAAACAATAAAAGACCTGAAATATTTCAGTTGGTGTGCAATGAATCTAAAATATATGAAAGTTTAATTTTTATCATTACATTATGGAAAATAATGAACTTTATCACAATATGCTAATTTTTTGAGAAGGACCTGTATACAGTGTATCACAAAAGTGAGTACACCCCTCACATTTCTGCAAATATTTTATTATATCTTTTCATGGGACAACACTATAGAAATAAAACTTGGATATAACTTAGAGTAGTCAGTGTACAGCTTGTATAGCAGTGTAGATTTACTGTCTTCTGAAAATAACTCAACACACAGCCATTAATGTCTAAATGGCTGGCAACATAAGTGAGTACACCCCACAGTGAACATGTCCAAATTGTGCCCAAAGTGTCAATATTTTGTGTGACCACCATTATTATCCAGCACTGCCTTAACCCTCCTGGGCATGGAATTCACCAGAGCTGCACAGGTTGCTACTGGAATCCTCTTCCACTCCTCCATGATGACATCACGGAGCTGATTGATGTTAGACACCTTGAACTCCTCCACCTTCCACTTGAGGATGCGCCACAGGTGCTCAATTGGGTTTAGTCCATCACCTTTAGCTTCAGCTTCCTCAGCAAGGCAGTTGTCATCTTGTAGGTTGTGTTTGGGGTCGTGATCCTGTTGGAAAACTGCCATGAGGCCCAGTTTTCGAAGGGAGGGGATCATGCTCTGTTTCAGAATGTCACAGTACATGTTGGAATTCATGTTTCCCTCAATGAACTGCAGCTCCCCAGTGCCAGCAACACTCATGCAGCCCAAGACCATGATGCTACCACCACCATGCTTGACTGTAGGCAAGATACAGTTGTCTTGGTACTTCTCACCAGGGCGCCGCCACACATGCTGGACACCATCTGAGCCAAACAAGTTTATCTTGGTCTCGTCAGACCACAGGGCATTCCAGTGATCCATGTTCTTGGACTGCTTGTCTTCAGCAAACTGTTTGCTGGCTTTCTTGTGCGTCAGCTTCCTTCTGGGATGACGACCATGCAGACCGAGTTGATGCAGTGTGCGGCGTATGGTCTGAGCACTGACAGGCTGACCTCCCACGTCTTCAACCTCTGCAGCAATGCTGGCAGCACTCGTGTGTCTATTTTTTAAAGCCAACCTCTGGATAAGATGCCGAACACGTGGACTCAACTTCTTTGGTCGACCCTGGCGAAGCCTGTTCCGAGTGGAATCTGTCCTGGAAAACCACTGTATGACCTTGGCCACCATGCTGTAGCTCAGTTTCAGGGTGTTAGCAATCTTCTTATAGCCCAGGCCATCTTTGTGGAGAGCAACAATTCTATTTCTCACATCCTCAGAGAGTTCTTTGCCATGAGGTGCCATGTTGAATATCCAGTGGCCAGTATGAGAGAATTGTACCCAAAACACCAAATTTAACAGCCCTGCTCCTTATTTACACCTGGGACCTTGACACATGACACCAGGGAGGGACAACGACACATTTGGGCACAATTTGGACATGTTCACTGTGGGGTGTACTCACTTATGTTGCCAGCTATTTAGACATTAATGCCTGTGTGTTGAGTTATTTTCAGAAGACAGTAAATCTACACTGCTATACAAGCTGTACACTGACTACTTATATATAAGTTATATCCAAGTTTCATGTCTATAGTGTTGTCCCATGAAAAGATATAATGAAATATTTGCAGAAATGTGAGGGGTGTACTCACTTTTGTGATACACTGTATATATAATCCTGTATGCAGCCAGTTTACAAAGATGAAATTACTCATCCTGCTGTTTATGCCACTGTGAGTATCACATTGAATGTGACAAACAGAAGGAAATGTGAATGGTGGTCTGACAAGATAAAAAAAAAGGTAATAGCCAAACATGCTCAGTGGTTAAAATACCATTTCTAAATAGTTTGATGTTATTGTAACCATGATTCCAAATATTATTAAGCATTGTAGCATGGGGTAGCAAGTGAAAATTTGGACTAATATTTAGCCCAACAGATGTTTGAATGGTGAAGAAACCAAAAGCAAGACAAAAAAGGTGAGCTTGAACAGAAAGAACTTGCTAAAGAAAAGTGGATAATGAAGCACTTGATTACACCAATCTGGAGTAACATTATGACCACCTTCCTAATACTGTGTTGGTCCCTCTTTTGCTGCCAAAACAGCCCTGACCCATCGACACATGGACTCCACTAGACTCATTGAATGTGTGCTGTGGTGTCTGGCACCAAGATGTTAGCAGCAGATCCTTTAACTCCTGTAAGTTGTGAGGAGTTGTGAGGGCCTCCATGGATTGGACTTGTTTGTCCAGCACATCCCACAGATGGTTGATTGGATTGAGATCTGGGGAATTTGGAGGCCAAGTCAACACCTCAAACTTGTTGTTGTGCTCCTCAAACCATTCCTGAACCATTTTTGCTTTGTGGCAGGGCGCATTATCCTGCTGAACGAGGCTACAGCCATCAGGGAATACCGTTTCCATGAAAGGGTGTACATGGTGTGCAACAATGCTTAGGTAGGTGGTACGTGTCAAAGTACCTTTCTATCAGAACCAGCATTAACTTCTTCAGCAATTTGAGCTACAGTAGCTTGTCTGTTGGATCGGACCACACGGGCCAGCCTTCGCTTCCCACGTGCATCAATGAGCCTTGGCCGCTCATGACCCTGTCGCCAGTTTACTGATTATTGATTGGAGCCAACATCAGTGCTTGACGTCACAAATACTCTCTTTTTTAAATGAGCACAAATCCCCACAGACACACTCCGAACCCTGTGATGTCTAACAGGCTCAAAGTCCTCACAGGTGTCCACATACAGTACTTTTAGACATATAGTGTACTGTACTGTATATCAGGGGAGCATTAGGGATGTTGGACAGTTCCATATTATTTCAAGCATCAGTATACACCGATCAGCCATAACATTAAAACAACCTCCTTGTTTCTACACATATTGTCCAATTTATCGGCTTCACTTACCATATAGTAGTACTGTAGTCCATCTGTTTCTCTACATGCTTTGACCCCCACAGGACCACCACAGAGCAGGTATTATTTGGGTGGTGGGTCATTCTCAGCACTGCAGTGACAATGACATGGTGGTGGTGTGTTAGTGTGTGTTGTGCTGGTATGAGTGGATAAGACACAGCAGCACTGATGAAGTTTTTAAACACCTCACTGACTGTCACTGCTGGACTGAGAATAGTCCACCAACCAAAAATATCCAGCCAACAGCGCCCCGTGGGCAGCGTCCTGTGACCACTGATGAAGGTCTGGAAGATGACCAACTCAAACAGCAGCAATAGATGAGTGATCGTCTCTGACTTTACATCTACAAGGTGGACCAACTAGGTAGGAGTGTCTAATACAGTGGACAGTGAGTGGACAGTGCTGCTGTGTCTGATCCACTCATACCAGCACAACACACACTAACACACCACCACCAAGTCATTGTTACTGCAGTGCTGAGAATCATCCACCACCTAAATAATACCTGCTCTGTGGTGGTCCTGTGGGGAGTCCTGACCATTGAAGAACAGGTGAAATTAGGCTAATACAGTATGCAGAGAAACAGATGGACTACAGTCAGTAATTGTAGAACTACGAAGTGCTCCTATATGGTAAGTGGTGCTGATATAATGGACAGTGAGTGTAGAAACAAGGAGGTGGTTTTAATGTTATGGCTGATCAGTGTATATTAGGACATATATAGTACTAAGCAATTATAAATCTTATAGAAGCTATTTTGAAATGTAAAAATAACAAAACAATAATAATGACATTGTGAAAATGCAATAATGCAGCCTCTCCCCCATTATTATTAGGAAAGCAGAATGAAGATGTCCTTGTTCAATGGTGTAGGTCATGGTCTTATTTTCCTAGACTGAGAATTACATTATTGTAGCAAAGCTGGTGAAAACATGGCCCTGAGGAGGCCAAAATAATTAGTTTAAATATGGTCTCCCTCCCCTGAACTGTCAGCAGTTTACCATTTATAACATGTTGTTCGCCAGAGAATGCCATGGCCTGTCACATTCTTTTGTTCAGATAATAAATAACATGGAAGAAGCTCTGGATAAATATTCTATTAAGCTAAAAAAAAAATTGCATTTCAGCAAGTGTCACTACACCCATAATAGTACTTTAATACTGACATTAACAACTCCTTTCATTTATTGTTCAGCTCCTGTCACACAATTGAGGTAAAAAATGTAGATACACTTGTAAAGGACATCTCAACACACTTTATTAGGTACACTACAGCACTGCAATGACACTGTTGGTGGTGACATGGTAGTGTGTGTTGTTTTGGCATGAGTGTATCAAGTGCAGCAGTGTTGTGTCTTTGCAGTGGTCCACACCCGAACATCATCTGGTTAGTAGAGGTCCCATTCACTTGATAAATAGAGTACAGGTGGGAACGTGTACAGGGCTTGTACTGTATGGTAAGTGTAGCTAATGAAATAATTAATGAATGTTTGTCCCAAACACAGTTTGATACATACAGTTTGAACCAGTGACTTTCTGATCATTAGGTCAGTACCTTACCTTAACCACTACAGTGCCACTGCCCCTGCCTATTGACCACTCTGACTGGATCCATTACCACTCTGCGTGTCAGAATTTTTTGCAATTTTTTAGTACAATTTTTTAGTATTTAACTAGGGTCAAGGTCAGGATTTTGGAAGGTTATTGCAAAAGCTAAAATTGTAGTGTCACGAATCCAGCCTTTGTGTGCTTGCAGACCTCATGTGCACATGCCACGCCCACCTCTCCGGGACCACATGTTTGAAATGTTTGTTTTCATTGTCAAGCCAACACCCGCTCATCAGGATTGGTCTCCTGCTGATTATTCACAGCTGCACCTCAGTAGTAGAAGTAGATTGCCCATGGCATATAAGAGTGCAGCTGTGGATCAGTTAGGGGAGACTATTTGGATCTGATTTGCTTTCGATTTTGGCATTGGCAGTTGCGTTTGCTGTGGGTTTGCTCCTGTCCCTGTCAGCTTTAGCATTAGTTAGCTTTAGCATTGTCTATGTGTGTTTAGATTAGCGTTAGCTTAGGTCTTGTGTTACTTTGTCTTGTTTAAACCTGCCTTGTGTTTTGTTATTATTAAACTTGATTAACCATCTCTGCATGTGTGTATCCGCCCCTCTTGTCCTGTCCTAGGTCAAATACGTTACATTTTAGTCAAAATGTTAAAAGTTGTGATTAAAAAATTGTTCATCTTCCTTCTTCGTTATACCATCCTCTGTTGCACTGCATCAGATCCACTGGCAAACAAATAGGCCCAGACCATAATATTTTTACCACTATGCTAAACAAAAGGTACATTGTTTTGGAATTTGAATGCCTCACCTTTTTTCATGCATACGTGTCTGGCTTTTATGGCAAAAGTCATTCTTTGTTCCGAAATTGATTATTGTTGAATGAAGAAGTCTGTTTTGATTATTAAGCCATAATGAAAAGAACAGTGAAATCATTTAAATCCATGTTCCTTTTAAGTGGGTGTAAATGTTTGACCTTAACTGAATCTAATGACACCAAGATCCAAAATGTTTTCTAAAAACAGGTTTCACAGTACAACGTTTGATTTTTATGTTTTTTTCCTCAACTCTGAACATTACACAACCAGGTTTACCTAGAGATAAAGTAATATTGGACAAAGCAAGGGGTAAAATAGAAAAAATACAAAGACAGGGGAGAGAAAGAGAAAAGAGAGAGATCAACCTTTAAGTTCTTTATCTTCTCACTGCAGTGGCCCAGCTGATGGTTTTCTTCTGTGTTGGTCTCATTATCCACTCTAACCTTTAACCTTATTTTCTATGTCTCAAACATACATTGTGTCACTTTCACTTGCTTTCTGACAGCCTTTCTGACCTTGGTGTAGCTTTAAAATGTCAGGATGGCTGGGTTGTGATTTTACTGGCTTGATTATAGAGCATACAATAAGACCATGAGACAAGAGAAATGGCACAATTCTTTGGGTTGCCATTGTTAGTGCATTTTGGGAAACTGACAATCTCACTTGGAAAGCTGATATCACACTTGAACAAACTGTATTGTTATAGGCCTCTCATAGATTTACAAGATGCTGTTTTCTTTTTGGGCTACTATGTATTTAAGGCAAAACACAATAATATATTCAATAAAGTGGTAGTCACATAAGATAAATTGAAACCAGTGTTAAAACTATTGCAAAATTGTTACAAATCAGTAGAAGGAGAAATTCTGCAGATTCTTGGGCTTCTCTGTCACTCCATGGGACATGCCTCAGTTTGGTTTGGTTTGGTTTGTAAAAGCCTTAAAAAAAACTCATTAAATATTTATCTGCAGCTTCATGTGTGGTATGGGGGGGGTCTCTCTTTTTCTCAAATCTTTTCACCCAACTTTCTCCCCTAGTCTAGTCGTATCCAATTACCCTGATTGCGTTACGCTTCACCTCTACCGATACAACTCTCCACTGCTGATCAAGGAGCTTCGCAACTGACGCCCCCCTCAGACACGTGTGCAGTACCGATGGGTGCATCTTTTCACCTGCACGAGGCGAGTTCATATGCGGATCAGCCTTGTGTATGGAGAGCCACACACTGATCAGCATTAGACATTACTCTGCGCAGGCGCCATCAATCAGCCAGCAGAGGTCATAATTGCACCAGTTATGAGGAACCATGGTCCGGCTTGTCCCACCCTGTGAACAACAGCCAATCGTTGTTCATGTAGTCGCCCAGCCCAGCCGGATGGCAGAGTTGAGATTCAATACGATGTATTCGAAATCCCAGCCCTGGTGTACTAGCGTATTTTACCGCTGCACCACCTGAGCGAGGGTCCTGAACCTTGGGTTATTTTTTTTGTTATATGTCTGTAAACATTTATTGACAAGTTAATATAGTGCTGCTAGCCCAGTACCAATAGGATCCAATTTTGAATGTCAGTTCAGTTGTGCTATCAACCAGCTAACCTACATTCCTTCTGTAATTGCGGCATGATTCTCCAAAAGCGATATTGCTGTCTGTGTAAACCTTTCTCTGGCAGGTGAAAAGAAGCGGTTGGCAACTTTGTGTCAGGTACAACCTTAGCAGCTGTATTAGGTACAACCCTCCTAGGTCAAGGTAGGGGTCTCCAGCAGTGTTATAAATGTATTTATATAATATCAGCCCTATTTAAATGTGGTGGATGAGTAATGGGTGTATGTGTTAATAGGAAGCCAATGAGCTGTAGTGAATATGTAAATAATTTTTGTTTTTAACTGCAGAGCTATTACTCTTTTCTAAATGTCTATATTAAACAGGCAAATCATTCACCGTATGTAATTTCTTCTATACTGTGTGTGACATTCTATGAAATATAAATGAATCACTAGAGAACAACAGAGATAAGAGCAATCAATCTACTAAGATAATGCTACATTTTCACCCACACTGATTATGCAAAGGACATAATTAAAAAATTGTGCTGTATTTCACTTTCAACCACACATAGTTCATCACTGTTAAGCAGTACACATAGATTCTGGCCACTCTCTTATTCTCTATCACCACAGCCTAATTGTTCCTAACGAAGAAGTCGTGGTGCAGATGCAGGCTCTGATTAGGTGGATGCACCTGCTGACATTTCTCTGTGTGTGTGTGTCTCTGTCTCTCTGCTGTCCTTAATTGTTCATTTCATTATTCATTTGTTCTCCAAATTGCTCCTCTAAGAAGTGCTAATCCATAATGAAAGCTAGCTGAGTATCTGAAATTACAATCGAATGAAATTATTTAAGTGCTCTGAGAAGTACCTAATGTAGAATTACTGCTGATAACATGAAAACACTTCCTTGGTCCACTGAAAAACTATTGACATGATGTTAAAGGCCAATCAATATGACCTCAATTGTGTATGACGCAGGGGCTAGTTGTTCTATTGTTGCAGGTTCAGCCTATATGTGTCCCTGACGCACTTATATTGTGTGACTTGACTTATATTGTGTTGCATGCTTTTAGTGACCAAGAAAAAACAATAAAGTGGAGCATTTAATGGGAGAACCACATGATTAAACATTTTAAGCCTAAATGACTATAGTATTTTGAAGTCACTATGCAGACTAAATGGACAAAATAGACTGGACTGAGAAAGAATTATTGGGTATGCTAAAATGACATCCATCTGTTCAAGACAATAATATAAGCAAGGAGATAATAATTACAATTTAACCATACATGTATTTTTTATTAATCTATCAGTCAAACAAATATCAGAAGTCTCATTTCAGGGTGTTGAGACATGTTATAAAAGGTACTGTTTAAATGTTTTCTAAGGTGGAGTACACTGAAACCAAACTGACAACACTCTTTCTACCAGGAGATGAAAGAGCTCAAGTTTAATTGCAAAGACAATGCCTTGAGCTAATTGTGGAATAGTCAGATTCTAATGGTTAAGCACTGAGTGAAGCTACGACAAAAACAATAAAACAATCAGGCTTCCAAAATATGACCTTGAGAACATTACAGTATTTAAGGAAAAACATCAGGAACTGATTTCAGATGTTAGACATAATTGCCAATGAAACTGAATGACCAAAAATATGAGCAAAAAAAGAGATGAGAGGCCAAAATCAAGAAAAATAAGGATCTTTCACAGAGAACTTCATGGAAGGACAAGAACCAGTACTACAACATCAGAAGATATGTGAAATCTGGAATACATTTTAGCTTTAAATAAGTATGATGAAGAATGTCCAAGGATAGATCAAGACTGAACAAAAAGCAAACAAAAATTGAAGGAATACAATCAAGACATCAGTTGCCAAACTTTTTAAGCCTAAATGATAGTATTTTGAATTCAGTGTGCAGACTAAATGGAGAAAATAGACTGAACTGAGAAAGAATTATTATGCATGCTTGTTCAAGACAATGATATAAGCAAGGAGATAATAATTACAATTGAACCATACATGTATCTTGTATTAATCTATCAGTCAACAAATATCAGAAGTCTTATTTTAGGAGTGTAGTTTTTAAATGTTTTGTAATATGGTTTGGTGCTCTGTTGAGGCGAGAATGCTTCTGTGTATCAGGGAGACAGAGACCTATTCTGCCTGGAGTTTCATCTACTGTTGCAATCCCCAGGGCACAAAAGTCTTAGCAGAGGTGTCAGATTAAACCTACTACCTATACTGGGCAGCAGCAATATAGGACAATGTCCGAGACGAATGTCAGCAAAGGTGACAACAGCAACAACATTAATTTAACTTCATGGAAGAAGGCAAGGGGAAACCACTTCTGCACTATATCAAAATCACAATCAGAACCTGAAATGTGGAATGTTGGAGCATGGCAAGCTGAACGCTTTGAAGATGGAACTTGATTATCTACACAAAAACATCCTTGAAATCAACGAACTACAATAGACAGGATTAGGATACTTTTAATCAAGAGAACACACTGTCTAAATAAGAAGGTTGACTAGTACAATGAAGACTGTTTGATCTTATATCATGTGGATGGCAGGGCACGTGTGCATGTATAATCATATTTAGAATATAATTTCTGCAACACCCTTAAAAATGTTGGAGTAGAGACATGTTTATTACTGTGTTAAGTCTTATTTTCTATTTATTTAGAATCATTTGGGAGCTGAGGATACTAACTGTTGCAGTTTTACAAGTGGATTGTTTGCCCACTTTTGCTTGATACAAGATTAGCTGCTCAACAGTATGTTTCTTCTCTACAGTGTGACATGCATATTTAATAGGAGAAAGATCTGGCCTGCAGGCAGGCCAGTCAAGCAAGAGCACTTTGAGTCTACGAAGCCCCTCTGTTGTAGTGCATGTAGAATAATGCCTGATATTGTGATGCTAACACCATGATGGCAAAATATGTCTCTCTAAAATCCCAATATATGCCGCTGCATCAAGGGTACCTTCACACGTATGAAAGTCATGCTGTGAGTATGGATGCAGCTCTATACCATGACAGCACCTTTCGCTGACAAGAGTGTGGATGCTTCTTTTTGTCTTTGGCATTTAGAACACAAACTTCATGAGAGGATTGTCAGTCATTTAAAAAAAATATATATTTCTTAAAGGAAGTTTGCTAATAAATAAAGTTTTTCACCGTCTACCATACACAATACTGTGAAAACATTCAGGAAATCCAGAAAAATTCGTGCAGGGCAAGTTTGGAAAGCCTTGTTGAAAGTTTGTGATCTTCAAACCCTCAGACGACGTGGCATGAGAAACCATCATGCTACTCTGTTAAAATTGAGCTCATGGAAAAACATGGGCTCAAGAGAACGTTGTAAAATCATTGTTACTTAATACAGTCTACTGTGGCATCAAAAAGTGCAACCTGAAACTCTGTTACACAAAGAGAATGCCGTACCTCAATTCTATACAGTTCTCTTGGCCAAAGCTCTTCTAAGATGGACTGAAAGACAGTTGAAAATTGCTTGTTTTGGGGAAAAATAAACAAAGTGTTCTCAATGCTAAAGATAAAAAGGACCATCCTGTCAGTGAAAGGTGCAAAAGCCAATATTTACCATGGGATGGCAGTGCATCAGTGTGACAGCATGGGTGACTTGCATATCTGGTACCATTGATTTTGGGATTTTAAGAACCTTGTCTTGATCATTTCAACAAGACAATGTCAGGCCTCATTCTGCACACGCTACAACAGTGTAGCTTTTTAGATGCAGAGTGTGTGTACTTGACTGACCTGCCTGCAGTCCAGATCTGTCTCCTATTAAAAATTAATTGCACATCATGGACAGGAGAATCAGACAACAGCAAACACTGACTGTTAAACAGCTGAAGTCTTGTATCAAGCAAGAATGGAGAAAAACTCCACTTGTAAAACTGCAACAATTAGTGTAATCAGTTCCCAAACCATTAAAAAGTCTAATTAACAGGAAATATTAACTTTTGTAACAGACAGGGCGCTGTGTCCTGGTGTCCCGAATAGATGTCTCTGAAAGACAGATTAGATTTTGGTTGTGGTACATACAGGATGTCAGGATGTCATGATATTGCTCAGTTCTCTTATGTTATACTGTTTGTACTGAATTCTCTTTCAACAAAAGTAAAGACAATCTGTACTTGAGTCGTCATGTGGGTCTTGTGTCTTTGTCAAACTAGAGCTTTTTTTTTTTTGCATAGTGCCTTTCTGTCCACATCTTGACAGACATTGCAGTGTCTTTACTCCTGTTAAGCCCTGAATCTTGCAAGAACCTTCAGTTCATTCCACTGATGCTACATTCAGACCATAATGGGCTTGATAACAGGCTGATAAGCTGAATCAGGTGTGTTAGACCACTGAAAACACTAAATTGCAAAGGGATGTAGCAAGCCCCAGGATTGAAATTAGAAACAGATAATCATTGTTGTGGTATGACAGCGCTCTACATTTTAAAATGTCACTGAATATTTATACATTATTAAAAGCTTCTTTTAAATCAGATATGATTACTGGTGATTTAATAACCCCGAAAAACTGTTTTATGATGTTTCTGCTCATTAAGGTTTTTAATTGGTTAAAGCATTTGTGAACCAACTGGTGGGTTTCACACAATGGGTTTATCGGACCTGATTCACTACAAAACAGGCAGATGGGGGCAGATTGGCTGCTCTAATTTGCAGACATCCCAAATTGCAAAAACTCATTTCCGGGAGGTACCCGGACCACGCCCCCTTTTTAAAAAATTTTTTTAAAAAGGTAAAAAAAGCTCTTGCACACATCAAAGGATATGGGTGATAACAGAACTTTTAGAAGCTGCTTACTGAGCTACTTAGCTAACTGTTCGCGTCACAACCACATTAATTTAACGGATTTATGTTCCCTACGTAGTGCGCTAAGTTGTATATCAGATAACGGATTCATGTTACCTACATAGTGCATACTAGATAGTATTTTAGATACGAATTCATGTTCCCTACTTAGTGCACTAGACAGTATATTGTAGCGTCAGTGGGAGGAGCCGGCAAGGGCTACACCCAGAAAGCCTTGCGGCCGTGGTATCCAAGCTTACCGTCAGCGTGTATCCCAGTGTGGGAGACTGGGTGGCTGCGGTGAAAGCTGGATAGCTAGCTTATGTGTTTGTCTGTTGTATGAATGTATTTGTGTATGAATGAGTGTATGTCCTAAACCACTGAATGAACTGCCAAGGGCAGCTCACTCGCGGCCCCTACGCTCGCCTTCCTGCTCGCCGGCGCCACAATATTAAACATGTTCCCTACACAGTGCGCTAGATTGTATATCAGATACGGGATTTAATACGCGATCGGGAAAAAAGTGTGTGTGTATGTTTGGACGCTTGTTCTAGATTCCGGGAGATTTTATCGGACTTGCGGGCATCAGGGAGCCGCTATGTATATGCGGGAGACTCCCGGAACTTCCGGGAGACTTGGGATGTCTGAATTTGCCATCAGGTGTAAGTCAGTAAGACAGTAAGACAGTGTTTGCTGCTCTGCAATGGATTGGCAGTGGCCAGTGGTTCTGTGGGTGGTGCCAGATTTTTTTAAGGCTATGACTATGACCAAAGTGGCTAGTGAAATATAATAAATATAATATAATAAATATAATATAATATAATATAATATAATAAATATAATATAATATAATATAATATAATATAATATAATATAATTAATATAATATAATTAATATAATATAATTAATATAATATAATATAATATAATATAATATAATTAATATAATATAATTAATATAATATAATATAATTAATATAATATAATTAATATAATATAATATAATATAATATAATATGGAGGCATAATGGTGTGGGTACTGCACAACATGTATCCTGGTTGCCTGGTTAAATCCTTGGTCTCCGCCAATGACGAGTTTGGTATGTTCTACTTGTCTATGTCTACCTGTGTTTTTTCCTCTGGACACGCAAAAGGTAAAATTAGCTGCTCTGAATTGCTTCTAGGTGTGAGTGAATAATGTCCTGTGATGGACTTGCACCTTGTCCAAAGGTTAATAAAGTCGTGCCAGACCCACCACAACCCTGACCTCTGTTTTATAATTAGAGAGGAGGAAGATTATCAGTGTTGCAGTACAGTTTATTTAACATATCCAAAACTACTTAAGCAAGAATAAGAAAGTATTTTGTAAAAAATCCCTCACATGATACTCATGAGATAAAAAACATATACTCTAAAAAAAAAAAAAATACAATTTGTGTATTAACATGAATTCTATTTTACAGGATGTGCAATAGCATATCCTGCTTGATAGCTAGGTGTCATGCATAATGTTAACAGTTGTTAATAAGTGTTATCATAGAGAGGGACCGTCACTTAAAATGTGTAGTATTTGAATACATTAGACAAGTGCAAACATTAACAGTAGCACTACACTGTAGTCATCACCTAAACCACAGAGGGAAAATTCTAATTTAGGTTGTAAAGTTTCTATTGAATTAACATTTGCTCTGCCTCCTTTAGTATTTTCCCCATTCACTTTATTTAAAAGCTGATTTTAAGATTTTAAATCAGTTTGTACATCTCGTGGGGGAAAAACTGTTGGATCCAGCAAAACATACTCTCCACACACACACTAGTTTATTTCCATATTTTACCATTGGTTGTCCCTCGAAATCAATAGGTGCAATGCAGCAACACACCACAGACAAGATGGCAATCCCTAGTCAGTCATGTCTGTATGTAGAAAATATTAGAAAAGTATTTGCCCCTTCCAGATTTATTCTATTTTTTCATATTTGTCACACGTTTCAGAATAATAAATTACTTTTAACATTAGACAAAGATAACCTCAGTAAATACAAAAAAATTTAACCAAATCTTAGTGACAGTTGGGTTAAATTTTACTTGTTACATGCAGACATGATTACAAGCCAAAGTTTTGAATTGAATCCCATTGAGATGCTGTGGCAAGACCTTTAACAGGCAGTTCATGCATGAAAACCCTCCAGTGTAGCTGAATTTATTCATTTATTTATTAGGATTTTAATGTCATGTTTTACTTCGGTTACATTCACGACAGAAATGATAGTTACTGGTTACACAAGATTCATCAGTTTAATGTTAAACACAGTCATTGACAATTTTGTATCTCCAATTTACCTCACTTGCAGGTCTTTGGACTGTGGGAGGAAACTGGAGCTCCTGAAGGAAACCCACGCAGACACAGGGAGAACATGCAAACTCCACACAGAAAGAACTCTCCACCTGTGAATTGAACCCAGGACCTTCTTGCTGTGAGATGACAGTGCTACCCACTGAGCCACCATGCCACTCCGTGTAGCTGAATTCTGCAGAGTGGGTCAAAATCTATCCACAGCAATGTAAAAGTAAGTTATCAACTTAGATTGGCTAAGTGGCACAACCAGTTAAAAGGAAAAGGAGGCACGTATTACTTTTTCACATGGGTGATATAGATTTTTAATAAATTATAATATTCAATTATAAATTCAATAAATGTAATGATAATTTAAAAGCGACATCTTGTGTTTACTATGTCTTTATCTTACATTAAAATTATTTGGAAGATCTGAAAAATTAAAATGTTAAAATGAGCAAAAATAGAAGAAATGTTTCAAGCTAGGGCCCACATATTTCTGTAAGAACTGACCTAGTTACTACACATACAACATTACTGTTATGTCAAAAGTGGACCAATACTCCCAACTGAGAGCTGAAAATCCAGTTTAGAAACTGTCTATTTTAAAGATTTTAGTGCCCTCTGGAGGGGTAGTTTAGGAGGAAAAGAGCAACAATGTGGAATGAAAGATCTCTAAATAAATATCACATTTTGCCCCAGCACACTAAACTAGTAAAACCTAAGCCTTCATGGGGCAGTCATGCTTACAATAATTTAAATATAAAAATGTTTTATTTACTTAATGGTTGGTCTTTGTTCATAATTGTAAGGGAGCTATAACACCAAGAAGAACTGTGTAAATACAAATGCATAGGATAATACATATGAACAGGGTTATTTACCTATTGGCGATTTGTGCTATTTGAATAAAAGCAACCAGCTGTTGTCGGCTGATTATTATTATTATCATTCCATGTCATATTGTCAGCTGCAAAACTCTTTATATCACCCATGTATGTACTTGAACTTTACTTCAAATTGTACAACCCCAAATCAAAAAAAGTTAGGACAGTATGGACAACGCAATTTTAAAAAAGAAAAAACGTTGTGTTTCTTACATTTACTTTGACTTTTATTTCATTGCAGATAAAACAAAGATATTTTGTGTGGTCAATTTCATTTTATTTGTTAATATACACCCATTCTTGCATTTCATGCCTGCAACATAATGCCCACATTCCAGGGGCAATTTAGGGCTGGTAATTAGGGAAAAAATCTAAATAATGATGTAATTTCAAACAGGTAATATCAACAGGTAATTGTATTCATGATTTCAAAGTAAAAAGTCAAAGTTTGCTTTATTGTCAGTACTGCAATATGTACAGGACATACAGAGGATTGAAATTACGTTACTCTCAGACCCATGGTGCAACAATAAACACTGAATAAACACTAAACCTAAAATATATGAAAAATATAAGAATTAAATAAACCCACTAAAACGCAAAAATATATTTACACTGAAACTTAAAATATGAAAAATATAGGTCGCGATATTAACAACCGAGACAGTAAAGTGACATAATGCAGATTAAAGTCTTTGGGTTTGACCAGTGCAACTATAAACAGCAGTGCAAATTGGATGAGCTTATAGACAGGTTAACAAAAGCAGTATCCACAAAGAGCTAAGTCAAGAACCATCATTCATTAACAGCTGATATAACCACATGGACAAGGGATTACTTTGGCAAACCTTTGTCAAGCACTAAAACACGAAGTGCCACTTAAAACTTAACTGTGCAAAAAATAAGTCTTATAATAACCATGTCCAGAAGCGCTGTCAAATTCTCTGTATTTGAAAGCATCTGTAATGGACCATTGCACAGTGGAAACGTGTATTGTGGTCAGATGAATCAGTATTCCAGATCTTTTTTTGAAAGAAATGGATGCTGTGTGCATCTGAGCAAAGACAAAAAGGACCATCCAGACTATTATCAGCAACAAGGGGGCTGTGTCAGTGCTCTTGGCAAAGGTAGTTCTTCTGTGATGGCAGAATTGATGCAGATCATTGAAATTACATTGAGATCTTAGAGCAACATATGCTGCCATCAAGATGACAAATTTTTTCCAGGGACATCCATGCATTGTCCAACAAGACAATGCAAAATCTACAGCGTACAGTCCTGACCTGTTCCCAATAGAGAATGTGCAGAGAATTTTGAAATATAAATGCATGAACGACAGTACCCAGTACCAATTGCACATCTTAAGACTTGTTTGCAGGAAGATTGGGACAAAATAATACCTAAAACACTTCATCGCTTGGTATCCTCCGGGCCAAAACGTCTTTTAAGTGTGGTAAAAAGGAATGGCAACTATTTCTATCTAATAATCATTTATTTACTTTTATCGTTATTGGTGTAGCCTTGTCTTTTTTTCGAGGAAAGTCTAGAGCAGAGTATGGATTTAATTAAAGCCTTCAAAAGCTACTTGACCCAATGCTCTCAGCTCTCTAGAGCATTACCACCTTAATTAGATTCTGTACTGTTCCTATGTAAGGAAGTTTCTGTGGTAACGGCCACCATGGAAATAACAGTGACAGCCCCTGTGCTCCCTCCGAACTGTAGATCAAAAGACACTGACCTCACATGCAATGAGCAGTTATTAAAACACATCTAGGCTCTAGGGTGACCATCTTGAGTTTAATTATCCAAATACAAATTAGTGTGTATATACACACATCACCTCCTTGTACCCCAGTTATCATTTAAAGGAGACACCCACAGACTGTTATTTGGGTGGTGGACTGGTCTCACACTGCAATGACAATAAATTTTATAGTAGTGTTTGTTGTACCTGCAAAAGCGTACCAGGTGCACCAGTTAAACACCTCAATGTTAATGCAAGGAGAGGAATTGTGCTTTAACAGAGAACAGAAAAAAGCCCTAGTCTCTATACAGACAAGTGTGTTCATCTACTTCTTTTTTTGGCTGTTTCCATTAGGGGTCGCCACAGGGGATCATTTGTCTCAATTTTGCTCTGTCCTGGGCATTCTCCTTTGTCACTCCAACCACCTGCATGTCCTCCCTCACCGTATATCCATAAACCTCCTCTGACACCTTTGTTTCTCCTGCCTGGTAGCTCAACTTTTATCACTCTTCTGCACATGCCCAATATCTCCTCCTTAACTTTGTCTATAAAACATCCTACCGGCGAGGTCTCTCTAATTAACTCATTTCTAATCCTGTTCCTATCAGGAATCGCAGCATCTTCATCTCTGCCACCTTCAGCTCCCTCTCCCGTCTTTATGTCAATGTCACTGCCTCCAAGCCAACCAACACAGCAGACCTCATTACTAACTTTCCCTTTCATTCTGGCAGATTCACTTTTATCAGACATCGCACTTTTATCAGCTATGCCATCCACTCCACCCTCTATATCACATTCTCCATTACTGTGTACACTCGACCCCAAGTATTTAAACTTGTACACTTTTATCACCTCAACTCACTGCAACATTTCTGCTGACACCCCCACCCCCATTCACACACATACTTTTATTTAATCCTTCTAACTTTCATTCCTTTTCTCTCCAATGCATACTTCCATCCCTTCAGGCTCTCATCAACCTGCTCCCTGTTCTTGCTAGAAAGTACAATGTCATCTGCGAACGTCATAGTTCATGGAGACTCCTGCCTAAACTCGTCCATCAGCCTGTCCATGACCATTGCAAACAACCCTTGGTACAGTCCCATTTCCACTTTAAAGCTGTCTGTCATTCCTACTGCACATCTCACCGCTGTCACACTGTCCTCATACAAATCTAGCACCACCCTCACATACTTTTCTACCACTCCCAATTACCACAGCTCCCTTCTCTGCACCCTATCATAAGCTTTCTCTAGGTCTACATACACACAATGCAACTCCTTCGGGCCTTTCCTATACGTTAATATTCTCAAAGTAAACATTGCATCTGTGGTGCACTGTAGTGCATAAAACCATATGGCTGCACACAAATCCTCACCTCTTTTTACGCTGTTGCTGTTCAACCTCATGCCTTTGTAGTTGCTTCAGCTCTTATTCACCCTTACTTCTAAAAATTGGAACCATTATGCTTGTTCTCCACTTCACAGACATCATATTCCAAGATTTTGTTAACCAATGTAGTTAAAAACTCTGCTGCCATCTCTTCTAAACATGTACATGCCTCCACAGCTACGTCATCTTGGCCATCTGCTTTTCCACTCTTCATTGTCTTTATAGCTGCCCTCACCTACTCCCTGCTTATTTGAAGCACTCCCAGGTTCATCCAACATTTTTCAAATTTTTTTTTATTTATTAGCTTCTAAAAGTACTTTTTCCACCTTCTCAGTACACTCTCATTATTTGTGATCACATTCTTAACTGCATGCTTTACCATACTAACCTGCTGTATATCCTTCTCAACTCATCTGTCTGGATAACAGGTATTTTCCCCTTTCCTTAGTGTGCAATTTCTAAAATTTCCTTAGCCTTTGCAATTTCTCTATTTGCCTTATGGCACATCTTCTTATACTCCTGTCTACTTTCTTTGCCTCTCTGGAGAGCCCAGTTTCTTTCACCAGCCTCTTTCTTCTTAAACTTTCCTGCACTTCCTCATTCCATTACCAAGTCTCTTTTTCTTCATTTTTCTGTCCAGATGTCACACAAAGTACCTTCCTAGCTAATTTTCTCACCATATTTGCAGTTGTGGGCCAGTTGTCTGTTATCCCTTCACCACCATCAAGTGCATGTCTTACATCTTCTCTGAACTTCACACCAGTCTTCTTTCTTTAACCTCCACCATCTGATCCTTGTTCCGCCCTTACCTTCTCCCTTCTCTTCACCTCCAAAGACATCCTACAAACCACCATTTGAACTACACTCTCTCCCACCACCAACTTACAGTCTCCAATCTCTTTCAGATTTCATCTCCTGCATATAATATAGTCTGCTTTCATATGCCACCGTTTCACCTTCTTCTTAAAATGTGTGCTCACTACAGCCATTTCCATCCTTTTAGCATAATCTACCACCACCTACCCTCCCTTATTCCTGTCCTGAACACCATATCTACCCAATATCTCCTTATCACCTCAATTTCCTTCACCGGCATGCTCATTTAAGTCAGCTCCAATCCCTCTCCACCACTTAATCTAACTCAATTCAGAAATCCTCTTCTCACAACCCACTTGTGGGACATATGTACTGATGACATTCATCAGCACTCCATCAATTTCCAGGTCCACACTCATCACTCTATTACTTTATTATTGCAACTACATTCTACTCTTCCTCTAAGATTACCTACCCAATTTCTCTGTCTATTACACCATGGTAGATTAGTTTGAACCCACCTCTGATGCTTCTGGCTTTACTCTCTTTCCATTTGTGCTCTTGTACACAGTTTGTCAATCCTTCAGAAGAACCCAGATGAGCATCTTAAAAACTGTACGCCTTACTTGCCTCAGTTAAGGCTGATGTACACAATTTTACAATGGCATCCATAGAAGAGTTGCAAGGCACAAATCACTGCTGACCAAAAATGACACAAAAGCTTGTCTTACATTTGCCAAAAACATCTGATAAGACTTGAAATAATATTATGTGGACTGATAAGTCAGTGGTGGAACTTTTTGGAAAACATAGGTCCCGTTACATCTAGCGATGCAACATCTAGTGAAACCAACCATATCAAGTGTACCAACCTTGGTAGTAACAACTGCAAACATTTGATTGGCACAACCATTTTTTAGGTGGGGGGGGGGGGGGGGGGGGGTCATTTTTCACATGGGTGATCTAGGTTTTCAATTAATCTTTATCTTCAATGAATGGAATGATCATTTAAAAGCTGCTTTTTTTGTTTTTGCATGTGGTTATAATATTAACATAGGCAGAAATATCTGAAACATTCAAATGTGATAAATTCTTAAAAATAACTCAGGAGGGCATATACTTCATGACTGTAAATATATAAGAAACAAAAGCATATGAATAGTTATTAAGTTTAAACTTTTATTCATAATATGATACAAGAATATTATGTGCAAGTACTTGATGGGAACATGGATCTGTACATTATAAACAAGCATTTTTATCTAATGCAATGACAGCCCTGCAAAACACAAAACCTGTACAGTTTGGCCATGATTGTGTCAAAGAATATTTCAGTAAGATACACATATATAATTTTATACACAATATTTCAGTTTGTATACATTTGCTGCATGTATAAGGTTATGTATGTATTTAAAGTGCAAAAACAAAACACTTACAGTGAAGGCATGGCCCTGAAGTGCTGTATGTGAGAGAATGTGTGTTTGTGTATGTGTGTGTGTTTTCATATATGTATGTGTTTATATATAATCAAGTAAATGTTGGTGTATGTATATAGAAGCCTGTTATACACTGTAATATGGCCAGTTGAGTAAAAACATATATATGCTCATTCATCCAAACAAAAGCTCGTCCATGCTCACTCATACTCAGTCACGCTTAAGCAAACACAGTTTGTGGTCTGAGCTGGTGTCTACAAAACGACCTTTCCCAGATCACTGATGAATCGAAAATTCAACAGTATTCGTCTATTTGCAATACATTGAATCTGTGCAATATTTTGAGTTATGCAAATATAACTCTTGAACAGCTGCAAACAGGCTAACATCTAAAATTCCCCTTTTTCATTTAAAAATAGGTTTTTATTTCATATATACTGCTTCTTTACTCTCACTACAATAGCACCACAGGGTCTTACCTTTCAAGCCTAGGAATACAAAAATTACCTGAAAGTACAATTGAGCATTTTTACTTTGGAAGAAGGCATTTTCATTTTTTTTTTTTAAAGAATAAGAAATATATAAGCACTGTTAGTTTACTAAATAATATGATTTTATAATGTTTATATGCATTTCTACTGTCATATCACTGTAATGACTTTTTTATAAGCATTTAGCATCACAGTTAGATCTTGTCAGTTTTACAGGCAAATGGACCGGATCAGGTTGCATCAGTTTCTCTCAGTCCTTTTTTATAGCCCTGCAGGACACCTCAGGCTGGTTCTGCTGAGAGCCCTAAAAGTAAAAAAAAAAAAAAGCTTAAAATTAACACTGATAACTGCTTGCATGACATACACTTTCCAGTCTGATTCCCAGCCTGTGGTGGGTTTACCTGCTGAGTAGACCTGCCACAACCCTGACCAGGATAAATCGGTTGATGAAAATGAAATAAAACATGGAAAAACATAAACATAAATGTAACATAAATGAATTCATAGTATATGATAATAGTAAAAAAAAAACAATGACACCAATTTGCACAGTGAGCAACATTCCAACCCTCTTAGCTGTAATACCCTCTTTCTCTTTAGTTAATGACTTTCAGTAGGTTGCATTAAGTAGGGCATCTAGCATAAAAAAGTGTGCCAAATCAAACATGCAATCGAATGATCTGCTGTGGCAACAACGGGAGCAGCCGAAAGTGACCATTGATTCATTTTCAGTAACTGCAATATGGACACAAGGCAGGACTACACTCTGCACAGGATGCCAATCTATAGCAGGGCCTTTACACTCTTCATTCACAGCAAATGTGAGAATGTAAGAGTGTGATTCAGTTTATTTACAGTAATTTAAAGTTCACACCCTGCCTGTTTTATAGTTGTGAGGAAACCCATAAACACCCAGATTTTAAGTGCTGCTTGCACTCACTCAACCTGTTACCTCCTGATGTTTTACAGCAGTCTATATTCCAATTTTGCAGTAAATAAAAAAGCATCACAAAAAAGTTTGTGCAGGTGGAGTTTTTTTAAAGTGCTTTTTAATTTAGGATATTTTTTTCCTATGCGTACTTTTATGCAGCGTGTAGACTAATGTGTGAACTTTGAGATGCACTGCAGAGCAACCTACAGGAACAACCTATTTAATACAGGAAGTCTCATGCAACTGCATTTCCAAATAAAAAACCACTGATACCACAGTGCTTTTCAACTTGACGTTACTACTGTGTCTATGTGATACACGTGACACCCACAAAAATCAACTGCATGTGCTACAGAAACTCTACAATATTTGATTTCATTAAATCAGTAAAAATTATGCATTAGACACTTTACCGAGTTGGTTCTCTTGCGTTTCCAACAGTCAGGGTTGAGACGCTTCTGTTCCTCAGCCAGCGCTTTAGCCTCCATGGTGTACATCCTCCTCTCCTCGTTCTTCATTTTCTTCCACTTATCACCTAGAATCACACTGATAGCTCTGGGAACAAAGAGGAGAGGTTTTTGTCAGGAAACAGGAAATAAAACATTGACCATTTAATCATTTATTCTACATTATCATATTTAGGAACAGAACAAGCAGTGTTGTTTTTACTTATTTACCCACTGACAATCAATATTTCAGCTTTTCAACCCACACACAGGAATATACTTTTAACAAGTTATCTAATCAATACACATGTGCTCTGTTGTAGTTTTGTGGTTAAGGTACTGGACTAGTAATTGGAAGGTTGCTGGTCTGCCATGCTGCCACTGTTAGGCCCTTGAGCAAGGTAATTAACCCCCAATTGTCTGTATTGTTTATGGTCACATAATATGGTTGTAAGTCGCTTTGGATAAAAAGTGTTTTGCTAAAAATGCCATAAACACTTAAAACAGATCAGACTGTAGTTGATCCAGATGAACAACGGCCCTAAATCCAGTTCATAATTAAACAAAACTGCTATAGTATGTTTTTACCCAGTTCTGGTCACTTTTTTATGCATTTTCTCCCAATTTAGTGTAGTCAATTTGTCTTTCGCTGCTGGGGGATCCCTGATTGCAGGTGAGGTGGGTATATTGCTGCTCACACCTTCTCCGACCTGCGCACAGCCCTTTGCGGAACCCTTTTTCACCCATGCACTCTGCACAGGCGCCTCTCTATCTGCCAATCAGGGTCCTTACACAGCGTTTGAAGACCCCACCCACACAGTCCGTTCATCCCGCCCTAGCAGAACCCTGTCTGCTGCAGGCACTGCCAATTATGCCCGCTAGATGGCGCCCAGCCGACCGGTGGCAATGTCGAGTTTCGAACCGAGGAGTTCAGAATCTCGGCACTGGTGTGCTAGCAGAATATCCCGCTGTGCCACCTGGGCACCACAAAATTACTTTTATATGTGGGAGACAATTAAAAATATTCTTACAAATCATATATATTTTTTAGATTATTTGTTAATTTGTGTTAAGCTGTGTTTAGTAATTGGTTGCTGGTTTAAGCTCCACATCTGCCAAGCTGCCGATGTTAGGCCCTTGAGTAAGACCATTAAACCGCACAGTCACAGTTCTAAGTCGCTTTGTCTTGCTAAAAATGCCATAAACACATAATATGGATCAGACTGTGGTTGATCCAGATGAACAAAGGCATTTAATCAAGTTGATCAATAAACAATAAATTATAGCATGTTTTTGCCAAGTTCTGATCATTTTAAATAATAACTCGTGATAAATAATAAAAATAAAGATGCAGTAAAGACATTTTTATTGGTATATTTGAATAGTTTCTCACTTTCTGTCTAATTCTGTCTACTTACTTTGGGGAGGCATTGGCTGTGTACTTTCATGAAATAAAATGGAATGAAACCCCTGCTTCAAGGTATTTTTCTCTACAATCATTCAATATTTTTAAATAAATATTACTGCTGTTAACAACTGTTGTGCACCATTTACACACCTGTTATCCTTTCCAGGATACATCTGTGTAAACTCCACACGATACTTCTTCGCAAAGAGCATAAAGGCATTCATTGGACGTTTGCACTTTGTGGGCGTGGATCCACTGCTCCCTGAGGAGTGGCTACGATGTGATTTGCTACTGGGGGAATAGTGGAACGAGCCAGAGGCATCAAGTTTGTCAAAGTCAGGACTCACAGTACCCCCGCTGGACTGAGAGGCTCTTCTTTGGCGTGCCATGCTGCTCAGAACATACACAGCAGACGAGTCCAGAGGGGTGAAGTCATAACTGTGGGGGGAAAAAACACATCATACATTCGACAACAAAATTCTTGTTAAGGCCGACAAAAATTTTAGCATTATTAAACAGTTTCTACCTCCTGAAAGTGTCAAAAACAGTTGAGTCATCACATTTGATGGCATCACGGTGTCCTGGAGGTAGACACAAATCCCCAACCTGCATATCATAACAGGGGATGCCGTGCTGCACCACTGTAAGGCTTGGACAAAAGGAAGACCACCCTATGACAGACACACACTGCTTTAATATATATACTAATGCAACATTTCAAAGAAGAAAATGCCATCACACAAATACTTCAATACATCCACAAGCAACATTTTAACTTGCATTTTAAAACAAATGAACATTATAACCACAGCTAGTGTTTGTTTACCTTTATTTTTCACAAAGAATGGATGGTCTAATTGACACTCTGCAGTTAGATGACCAGCCTCTGGTGAACCAGGGTCGAATGTCAATTTCAGAACAGACTGACCGAAAGACACAGTTTCCTCCAGAGCCACCAGCTTCAACCCCTCAGATCCATAATTCTGCAAAGTTATATTACCACTGCAGCGTCAACACAACACCTAGCAATCTCACACTTACAATATCAATATCTCAATCTACTTTAGTAATAATAGTATAATCCCTGTTCTTGTTGGGGGCCAAATGAAGTAAAAATATGCCAATACAAGCCACAGTCTCTTTTGTAATAAAACAAATAAAAATATAATAGACCTGCTTGATTACTAACAATTACACTTCAAATTTAAGTAACTAATTATCTGTCTTTTACAGTGTTGTGTAAACTAAGATTTTGCTAATTTTACAGTTTATAATCCTATCAACAGTTTATAATTCTAATAAGAAGATTATTATACCTATTTAAATTAAACAGACACACTTTCCACTGAACTCAGTGAAAAAATTGAAAAAATATTTGTTTCTTTGGAGCCGCCAAGTTTATCCAAAACTCGGGAACGATAATGTAGGTGTAACTTTAATGTTTTGAGGTAGTGGAAAGAACATGGAAAATGTTTTAGATTTATTTTATGTGATAGCGACGACCAGAGTACAAACAGTTCAAGCTGTTTTTTTTAAAACCTGCTTAATACTGAGCCAACTTAAATTTTATTTCTAAAATATTTCGCGAGGCATCCCTGATCTACAGAGTCCAAACTTACGGATTCACCGACTTCCAAATTACATTCTGTGATACATTTTATATAATACTTTGTTATCATGTCAGCTGTTAACATATAAATAAACACTAATAACTTTTCCTCTTCTCCACATTTACACAGATATTTAACCATATCAATCTCATAGAGCATTAGTCTGGATGTGAGCAATAAACATCACTAAACATCAGTGTAAAAAAAAGCCCACATTCATTGCATTTTGTATTGATGGGCCAATTTCTGTTTTCCGTTTTTTATTTGCATATTTTATTTATTTATTTAATGACTTTTTAAATAAATTTTAATTTTTAATGCTGCTGCTTTTAGATGAAGGGCAGAATTAGACAGCACTACACCCTTGTGGACATACCTTGTAATGCATGTCAGTGGTTATGCAAATAAGGGAAAGTCCAGAGCTATAAAGCATGATGTAACATTTGATAGCCTTTTACAATATATATATAAACTAATACATTACCTTAAAGGGATTTAAGTGCATGCCACCTTCCTCATCAGACTCATCCTCAGACTCAGCCAGGTCCTCTGCCTCCTGCCACTCCACGTTTGGCCCTTTGTGAAAGCGCAGTCGTGTGCCTACGCAAACAAGACAAGACAAAGCCTACGTTCACAACGCATGACAAGTGGCACAATTTTACACACATTAATTAACAGCAGTGAATGACAATTACTATGTACAATTTAGATTTGTGCCACTTTCATATGCTCATAAAAAATGTGGCAGCTTGGTTACTCGTACATTTTAGATACATATTCATTGTTTATGTGATATTCATTTTTACTTGGCACTAATTATAATGTAAAGTTTGTTTTATTCAGCTTTATTTACAAAGCACATTAACATCAGACACAGTCACAAATCAGCTTTATAGGGCACCGGAAAACATCTTGAGAGGAACCAGGGTTAAAAGGGTAATACAGCCTCATCTGAGAGTATGAATGCGCTATAGTGAAACTATATAAAGGTGACTAGAAAAACAGCTAGGCAAAACAAATATGAAGTATAATCTTAAAAAGATAATTGGACACGAGATTAATATAGGAGTTTAAATTGGCAATGCAAGCGCTGTCACCTTTCTTTTTTAGAAACCAGTCTTGAGTTATTTTGGCTGTATGCTCGGGATCATTGTGTTGTTGGCACACCTGTTACTTGTGGTTTCAGTCTTTCCACTTGAGAAATTTTGAGCTAACTGTACAGAAAGAGATGTGTATTATGCTTGCTATGACTTTAACCGTTTATTTATTTAGTCGCAGAAACAAGAATGCTACTTCAGCTACTTTTAAGACAACTATTTTAACACATCTAATTTAAAGTAGCGGCAGTAAAATAAAAAACCTTAGAGTAAGGCTTAAATAATATACCTACAGATATTTACATATGACAAAATGAAGACCTCAACTACATACAAAACCCTATCTAAAACCCTATTTTAAGAAGACCATTGTAAATCGCAATGAAAAGCAGAATCTGTGATTTGGTAATTCTCTTAAATCTTTATTTTACTGACAAAACTAGAAATAAAAGATTTCAAATGTTTTCACTGATCAATTTCATTGTATTTTGTAAACAGAAACAATTTAGAATGTATACCTGCAACACTCCAAAAAAATTTGTTTTGAAACATTCCACAATAAGCAGGTGAATTGGTAACAAGAAAACATGTCTGGAAATAAAAGGAGAATTCACCAAAGCATCAGTCTTTACAAGCAATGATGGATCTTGGCTCAAACATCTGTGCCAAACTTCAGGACATATATGTTAATCAATTCAAAAAGAACATTTCCTAATGCAAAAATGCAAATAATGTAGTTTTTCACTATCTTCTGTTCATATTATTCAGAATTTTTTTTAAGGAATCTGGGGTGATCTCAGTCTGTGTAGTTGAATGTGTGTGAACTTTGAGCTTTCAGGTGGCATTGCATGGGAAACTGTCAAGTTACTGTGATAATATAGCCATGTGGGTTTGGGTGTACTTCAAAAAATCATTGTGAACACAGTCTTCCAATATATCTGGGACCAAGCTCATCTTTGATGATCTGATGAGTCCAAGGTTCAGCTTGTTTTTGGAAAACCGGTCATCAATTTCTTTTTGCAACAGTAAAAGGTGCAAAAGTCAACATCTGTCATGGTACGGGGGTGAATCAGTGCCCATGGCAACGTCTTTTTCCAAGAAGTCCCAGGATTAAAAAAAAACTTTTCTTCACATGTGTGTGTGTGTGTAATGTGTGTCTTTGACACCTCTTTTGACACTTCTGACACCTCTCTTGTGGACTGGGATTCACTGATAATTGGACTGAAAAATCCAATTATGATCAAGGTTCAATTTCACCACAAATGGCAAAACCTCAAAACACTGTGATATTACACCATCACAGATTGCCAGGTCCAGTAGAAAAACAACCCCACATCATGACTGATCCACCTTCCTGCTCTACCATAGGGATAGTTTTCTTCTGGTCTTAAGTCTGGCCTTTTTTGCACCAGACAAACTGCTGATCCATATGTCCAAGCAGTTCCAGTTTTGATTAGTCACTTCATAGAACTGTTTCCCAGAGCTCTGCAGGTCTATCCTAATACCTTCTAATGTATTCCAATGTATTGTGGAAGCACTTACTCTGGATAAGAGTATCTGCTAAATGCTGAAAATGTAAATGTATTCTAGTCCACCCATTATGTACACCTTGAACACTTAAATCTCAGCATGTTGTTTATATAACACATCACATCTGCGGCACGGTGGCTAAGTGGGTAGCACTGTCGCCTTACAGCAAGACGGTCCTGGGTTCGATCCCCAGGTGGGGCGGTCCGGGTCCTTTCTGTGTGGAGTTTGCATGTTCTCCACGTGTCTGCGTGGGTTTACTCCGGGTGCTCCGGTTTCCTCCCACAGTCCAAAGACAGATACTAAATTGTCCATGACTGTGTTCGATATAACCTTGTGAACTGATGAATCTTGTGTAATGAGTAACTACCGTTCCTGTCATAAATGTAACCAAAGTGTAAAGCATGACGTTAAAATCCTAATAAACAAACATCACATCTGAAGCAAATTAAGGATTGTTATTGAGTCCTGATGGATTAATTATGGTGTAACCCATCTTACATACAGACCAGCCGTAGGTTTTCAGTACACCATTTATTTTTTGTGCATTTGCTGTATCATTCAACTGATAATGATTTTTTAATTTTAAAGCAAAATGAAAATAAATTAAAAAGATAATAAATACTTATTTTCTTGGAGGAGGTGATTATTTTCAATTGTAACTGTATGTGTAGGGTTCATTTAGGGTAAACTTAAATACGTTTTAACTAAACATTTCATGTTAGTAAAAAGGCTTAAAAGTTGTGGGTGGGGAAAAAACATTCATCTCGGATGACTCCTGGGCCTGTGCCCCTCCCCTGACCCTCAGCTTGTTTTGCTCTTAGCTTGTTTTGTTCTTTTTTCTTTAATGCAGTGGTGCACATGTACCAGAAGGGGGGACTACTTCCCCATCAACAGCTCATTCATAAAATGGCTGTTGTGCAACTGACACATAGGTCAGCTGGGTGCTGTCAAACAAACGGAAAAACTTTTATCACTTAGTGGGAACACTTTATCCGTGTAATGCTTTATATAGATGTAATCTTACACCTCAAAAAAGTAGGTACAATTCTTCTTAATATTTAAGGACTTCATTGTTGTGTATGTGACAGCTTATGTTTCATGTTTCTTTTTTTTCCAAGGAGTTGCACAGAAAATTTCATTGTATTTTGAAATAAAATAACAATAAATCCAATCATTCATTCATTCAAATAAAAGAAGTGTTTGTTTATACTGTGTAGTTACCTTTCAAAAAACAGTGCCAGACTGTGGAGGGCCAAGAATGGGACCATCCCATGTCATAGTCGTCCAACAGTGAGGACATAGAGAACACCCCTGAATCAGACTCACTGCTGGCCTAAAATAAGTTTAAAACATGTAAAAGAAGTCATATTAATTAACAAATGTAACTAATATATGATAGACACACACAACAGGTGCTAATTATTACATTTGCAGAAGATTTCTTTTTATAAATACTGTACCCTGATGCGGCGGCGCTCTCTCATGTGGCTTCGAGCTGGACTGGGAGCACTGCTGGACGCCAAAGGAGGACGGGCATAGGAATGTAAACTACTGCTACTGCTGGCATAAATGTGCACAGGAGAGGACCTGCAAACAAAATACATTTTTTTATTCAGTATAGATACTGTACGGTCATTTCTGGGGGTTTTTTAAAGTAAAAATGTGATTCTGAATCATACTGAACAACTAATCAATATTCAATATGTTCAATCAATATTCAAAATATCAATATTTATCTTATTAAGGGAGTTTAACCTTTTGTAACTCTGTCTTGTAAAAGGACAAAATAATAAAACAACACAAAAACATTCTCTGTGGAAACTATGTATTATATCTAAAAATAGAAATTGTATATATAAAACTAAAAAAATGAAAATCTGCTGACCTGGGGTGAGGGGTATTCTGCAGTAGGGGACTTTGGGGACTTGTGGCAATGTTGGCTAGCTCTGTAAGCCAGTTTGTATTGGAGGAGCTACTGCTCTCTGACTGCAGGCTCCAGTCCTGCTCAGGCCCTTCTTCGTGTGATATACCTGGGGTCACCTGAAACACTTCTTGGGACAACTGGTCATCCTGCACCTCCTGCAGCTCTGGCAAGTCATCTGTAAAAATCAAAGAAAACAACGTAACAACACACATCATTTTCTAACTTTCACATTAACTATATACAGCTACAATAGAAAAACAGATGAAAACAGTTGTTGTGTGTATTTACCATATTCTATTTGGCCTTCACTGGAAGGGCACCCTGGTGAGGTTGGCAGGTCCTCATTACACTTAAGTAGGTCAAATGCCTTGTCCATGCCTGAACAGTCTGTCTGGGGCTCCTTAACTCTTTTAGAGACTGGTTGAGTCTTCACTTCCCACACCATATTACACCATGTCACCAGGCTAGGCTGCAAATCAAGATAAATGTGGAAAGTGTTAAATAGTGTGCTGTGCTGTTTATATAGTAAAACATATATAAAGCACTGTTTAAACCTGTTTTTTAGTAAAATAATTAATAACTTTGAGAATCAACAACTGAATCGATGAATCGTTTGTGTTCGATTCTTTTAAGAACAGTTTTTACAAGAAGTGCCAGCTGGCTACTAAGCAATCTCCCTGCCAATCTCTGCCGTGCGGTAAAACTATAGCAGAGGCAGTACGCCAGCAAAAACGAGTAAAGATGGGTCAATTTAAGTCCTAAAACAAAAAATAAAGAACTGCGATAAAATGACAGCTTTATAAAGAAAACATGAAGGATCCGCATTTCTTTGTTCACTGACTTGAGCATAGAAGGACTGTAGGTCACGTGACCGCCTTGCACGCAAGCTTGTTTATAAACTTAGAGGACTTCGCGCATGCGCTACTGCATTCATTCATTCATAACTGCGTAACAACACTCGGATAAAATCGAGATTTAATTCCCGATTAATGACATCCAATCGGAGGAACACCATTTCATGAGAGTGTGCGAATTTTAATTAAGGAAGTTAGTTGTTTGAATTTGGAAATCGAAGCCGTTAAAATGTTCTTTTTTTTTTATCAGCTGTTAACATTAATCACATTGTTGGATACCAGCGAGAGTGAGATCCATCGATCAATGACAAATCTTCATTCACAAAATGATTAAATCGATTAAGAAAACTAGTTAGTATTTCATAGGTTACATAATATTAACAAAGAAACAGAATGTATGTCCTAGTAAAGTAATCTGACAACTTTAATTACACGTAAATTGTTTGAAAATCGACATCGTACACACAGCACATTTAAATAGCATTATATAAATATAACTCAATTCTAGTGTATATGTTTCTTTTGCGTTGTCAAACAGTTCACACCTTCACGACTGCAAACAAAAGAATGTCAACAAGTTGAGACATGGCGCTCCAAGTCCTTCCGAGTATCGCAATGAATGAAGAAACAGTATTTACCGTGGTATTACATTCATCACGTCATGTTAGACACTGTATAAATCCACCCGTGTACGAGGATGTAATTAAGTGGTAAATGAACTGACTGCGATGGTAACTGTCAGCCGCAAGAAAAACAACCAACGTCGTTATGAAAAACACTGAACTGAAGTTGCCATTTGCAAACGAAATAATGAATGACAGCTGTTTTAAAGACCAGAGCAAAACAAACGATTATTGTCACACGTATAACAGAATTAACAGATTAACATCAATGTTTCGCTTCTTTGTAATCGTTCTTTAAATGTTTTTTACTTACCAAACCTGTCGCCATTACCGAGTATCTCTAGCATTCTCTGAGGAGGCAGGCCCGAGTACTTTTAGATCTCCTCGTTCATTGGTTAACACTTACGTCAATTTAAAAAAACTCGACGCGTGATTGGACAGTCTCATAAACACTGCAGGAGGAGTGGCTTTCTTTGTTATTGTTACATTCATTGGTAAGTTTTCCATGCCCGTTACATTAGCAATATCATTCATTGGCTCTATAGAAGCACTTCCACCAGTTATGGCCTTTGTTTTTGTTTTCACTGAAGCTTTGTTTTCACTAATGTCAATATTAAACTTGTGCTAGTCCAGTCTGCTTAGAGACATGAAATAAGTAAACAAGTCTAATTATTAAACTTTAAAACTTGTTTCAGGTTGATTAATTACAAAACATTTGCAAGTGTTTAATATTTGTTAAAGTCTACCCACAGATTTGAACGCTGTTCAGAATATGGAGCTGTTATAGCCATTCCAACAGATTCAGCTTTTTCTTTCTTATAGGCTAAACTCAACTGTTCCTTTCTGATTTCTGTTTGTACATTCTAAAATAATCTTGAATCATTGCCCTGTTTTAGAATCTATATTTCTTTCATGTTATTTAGCAAAATCAAACATTTTATCTACAACCCCAAATCAGAAAAAGTTGGGACAGTATGGAAAATGCTAAATAAAATAAAAATGCAGTGTTCCATACATTAACTTTTTTTGATTGCAAACAGAATGAACCTGAGATATTTCATGTTTTATCTGCTCAACTTCATTTCATTTATTAATAAACCTTCATTCCTGCATTTCAGGCCTGCAACACATTCCAAAAAAAAGTTGGTACGGGGGCAATTTAGGGCTAGTAATAAGGTGAAAAAACTAAATAAAGATGCGAAGCGGTAAAGTACGCTAACGCACCAGAGTTGCGTTTTCGAATACATCGTATCGAATCTCAGCTCTGCCTTCCGAGTGTGTTTGGCGGCTGCATGAACAACGATTGGCTGTTGTTCATAGGGTTAGGGGTAAAAAAGTTGGCTCATAGGTCCTCATAAGTAGTGCAACTGCGGCCCCTGCTGGCTGACTGATGGCGCCTGCACAGGGCTGAGGAATAATGCTGATGGTGGTGTGGCCCTCCGTACACAGTGCCCGTCAGTGTATGAACTCGACTCGTGCAGGTGAAAAATGCAGTCTGTACTGACTGTACGTGCCGGAGAGGGCGTATGTCAGTTGAGAGGCGTCCTCAGTCAGCGGTGAAGGGTCGAATCAGTATAGAGGACGCAATCAGGGTAATTGGACACGACTAGATTAGGGGAGAAAATTGGGGGAAAAAGTGGGAAAAATAGAAAATTAAAAAAATTAAAAAATAAATAAAAAATAAAGATGCGAAGCATCCAGGAAAGGCTGAGTCATTGATGAGCAAAGATAGACAAACGATTTCCAGTTTGTCAACAAATGTGTGAGAAAATGATTGAAATGTTTACAAACAATGAACCTTAAAGAAATATTGGAAGGTATTTGCATATTTCTCCCTCTACAGTGCATAATATCATTAAACCATTCAAGGAATCAGGAGGAATTTCAGTGCGAAAAGGCCAAAGGCGCTAGCTTAACCTGAACGCCCGTGATCTTCCATCCCTCAGACGGCACTGCATCAAGAACCGCCACTCAACAATAGATGATATAATCACATGGCTACTTTGGCAAACCTTTGTCAAGCACTACAATATGAAGTTACATGCACAAATACCACTTAAAACTTTACTGTGCAAAAAGAAGCCTTATGTTAACCATGTCCAGAAGCGGCGTCGACTTCTCTGGGCTTGGAGGCATCTAGGATGGACCATCACACAGTAGAAACGTGTATTGTGGTCAGATGAATCAGCATTCCAGGTCTTCTTTGGAAAAAATGGCCGCTGTGTGCTCCGGACCAAAGACGGAATGGACCATCCAGACTGTTATCAGCAACAAGTCCAAAAGCCAGGGTCTGTCATGGTATGGGGCTGTGTCAGTGCCCTTGGCAAAGGTCATTAACACTTCTGTGATGGCAGCATTAATGCAGAAAAGTACATTGAGATCTTAGAGCAACATATGCTGCCTTCAAGACGTCATCTTTTCCAGAATGGCAACATTACAAAGTGGTAAATGCTTTACTGTCCCAACTTTTTTTTGGAATGTGTTGCAGGCCTGAAATGCAGGAATGGAGGTTTATTAATAAATGAAATGAAGTTGAGCAGATAAAACATGAAATATCTCAGGTTCATCCTGTCTGCAATGAAATAAAAGTCAAAGTAAATGTAAGAAACTCTTATTATTTATTAGTTATTATTTGCTTTTTCCATGCCGTCCCAGCTTTTTCTGATTTGGGGTTGTAAATGTGCCACTGGCTGCCAGACAACCACAAAGCAAGCAAACAAACAAAAACAATATGTGCTCACATGCAGAGCAGAAGAGTGCACCTTATCTTAGCATTTGCTTTGCATTTCTGCCAGCATATGAACATTTCTAAGAGGTTTGTTTGCCTTGACTGTCACAGCTTATGTTAACTGCATTTCATTTCAGATCGTGGAAATTGTAAGCTGGGAGTTGCCTTTTCCCAGGCTTGTGCATACACCACTAAAATAAATAAGAAATAGAAAAAAAACCCAGATGACTAAGTTTTGATACAAAAGTTTATTTTGAGGAAATACAGTGTGATGGGAAATGAAACATCACATACAGCAATACTGGATCCTCTGGCATATGTAGTCCTTTTTACATAAGAGTCATGTAAGCAATAGTAACACAAAGCTACTTTAAAGTTGGTGTTTGAGACAAATAACTTGTCTATATAAACACAGGCAATTAAAGTCTTTAACAGGCGTAATGCTTACAGAATGATTGGACGGCACAAAAAGTTTACATTAAAAGCACACAATTAAGGGTGGCTACTAGAACACACATTCTACACATCCCCACAAGGTGTCATCGTGGGACATTTATGTAAAGGGGGACAGAAATAATGTCAATATTATTTTTATTGATTTTATTAAGAAGAAATATTTAATACATTGTTTTCCAGTGGACTGTGACACTGCAATTAATGCAAAGAGATAAGAACTAAGCTGGCGATACAGTATATATTGCAGTTCAGAAGCAAACCTTTTCAGGGCAAAAGAGCATATTTCAGTATTATCACATGATATGCATTAACATGTACTGTATATTCATAATGATTTTTTTTTTATCAAAAAACATAAGCATTGTTTGTAGAAAAGAATGAATAACGAGTGGCTATTCACAAAAGTATGTCTAGTTCCACTATGAAACACCTGGGTTAATAAACAAATGTCAAACAAATATTTATAGGCTATGTAAAATAGGCTACTCTGAAATTACTACATTAAAATACTGCTTAATTATAAGTGACCTCAAAACTGAATACTAAAATACTGAGTACAGCAAAAATGTGCAATTATTATTTTTTATGAGGCTGGCATCAAAGTGCAAATATAACACATACTTATTGTTTCCCTTTTACATCTTATTTAATCAAGCAATTAAATGTTTATATCTTCTTGTCACATGTCCTGATTTAATTAATGCAAATCCAAAATGGAAAGTTTTGGATACCTTTAAGTTTTGGAAACCTTTTTTATTCAGTTAGATCCATTTCTCAATTTATCAATCTCCAACTAAAACAACAAACAGAGATATTGTGAATTTGTTAAATGCTTTACAACTGAAAAAAGTTCTAAAAGCTTGATTTTCAATTACATGACATTTTTATCACAGGAGATTTGAATTTCTTGCTGACAAAAACCAGCAAGAGTGAAATAACTGTAAAAGTTAACAAAAGTAACAAAAAACAGAAGTAAAACCAAAGAAACTTCCAAAACTCTATAACTGGCTAAACAAAGTAATCCATAATATAACAAAACACTTTACCCATGAAAATGTTTCTGTTTACACATTATATAACTTGTTATGGTTATTCTTTGTCACAATCACTGACACACCAGAGCTTTATTTCAGTGAATGCAAAATAATATCTCTGTAAATCAAAGTTATGATCATATGGCATTGAACAATAGTGAGAGACCTGAACTCACCATTATTTTCATTTTTACATTATGTTGCATTTGAGTGCTTTTTATTTCATGCACTTTGCTCCTCAATTTTCATTTGACTCCCAAACAGGGTGACCAGCTGCTCTTCATAGTTAGCAATGTTACGTTTCATAATATCCATGCATGGCCCCAATAACCTCTCAAACGCCTGGACGCCCATTACTGTGAAAGAGCACACACACAGTGAGAACAAAGACATTAAAACCACATATCAAATATAAGAACTGAGTGGTACATTTATTCTAAGAATCATTAAATACAAACTGCACTTTACATACAAAACTGAGCATGCACTATTAATTATAGTACTGTATCATTTATTCATTGCATGTTTTAATAAAGTCTGTTTCTGGTTAAGGACTGTGAGAAGTTTGTTCGCTCAATGTCTGTATGGGTTTTGTCCTAGTACATTCGTTTTCTGTTTGCTCTACATTGTTAGGGGATTGGTAAGTACAAACCCCATTTTTAGAAAATTTGGGACACTTTGTTAATTTACTTAAACCTTTAAGGAACAAACAAAAGATTTTCAGTGTTTTCAATGACAAACAATTCCCTTTGTTAAATATAAACAAATTTAAAAAGTAATGTCTGCAACACATTAAACATGCTGGGACAGATGCATGTTTACCACTGGGTTACAGATGCATAACAGTTTTTGGTTGGAGTTCTTGATGCAGTGGTAGACTGTGTTAAGTGACGATGATTTTCCAAAGTATGTGGTTTCTCAAACAATAATGCCTAAGGGCTTGATGGTTCCACTCTTGGCCTTTATGCACAGGTACTTCCCCATGTCTGCCTGAATCTTTTCATGATGATATGATATTTCATGATATTATGTGCCTTATATGGTGAAAGACCTAAATTCTGAGAAACGCTGTTTTTGAACTGACTGACAATTCTCTCACAAAGTTTGCCACAAAGTGGTAAACAAGGACCCATCTTTGCTTGCAAAGGTTAAGCCTTTGTTAGATGCTCTACTTATACTCAATCCTGATTACCTCACCTGATATCAGTTAAACTGCAATTTGTGCAACCTTCCAGAAGTGTTACTTGTATAACTGTACTCTTATATTGCCTCTTGTCAACCTTTTTAAGTGTGTTGCAGGTGTCACATTTTATTGTTTTTTATATATATTTCCAAAATACAATTAGCTTTGTCAGTGAAAACTTTTTTCATACTTTTATCAGGTAAATAAAAGTTTAAGAGACAACCCTGATTAGGGTAAAGCGGTTACTGAAGATTAATAAATAAAACTGTTTAAAGCCAGTACTGGTACCTAAGCATTTGACATTGTTCACAGCATATGCAGAAGCTGCCCTTGGTTTGTTGGTTACAAGGGCTAGTTCTCCAAAGTACTGCCCTCTAGTGCACTTTGCGATGTCCACCTCTTCTTCCTCAGAATCCGTTTTCAGCTGTCAACAAAGAGCCCAATTACAATTCATACTAAACTATTTTCCCACATTATTTTGTATATAAATATTAATCCACACAAAATGACTACTTTGTCAAATGACTATTTTGACTAAATGACTATTATTGCACCTTTAATGTGACCTCTAATCTGTGCAATTTAATTGAAAAACAAACAAAATGTTTAGGGGGGAAAACAAAAAAAATTACAATTATGTGGATGCATTAATATGCACACCCTTAAACTAATACTTTGATGAAGCACCTTTTGATTTTATGACAGCATTCAGTCTTTTTGTCTTTCAGCATGGTGCAGCTTGACTTGGCAATCTTTACCCACTCTGTTTTCGCAAAAGCACTCCAAATTTGTTAGATTGCGAGGGCATCTTCTGTGCACAGCCCTCTTCAGGTCACCCCAAAGATTTTAAAATAGATTTTTCAAAGATAAAATAGATAAGTTCTGGGTTGTGGTTGGGTCATTTCAAAACTTTGATCTTGTTCCGGTGAAGCCATTATTTTGTTGATGTGGGTCGTTGTCGTGCTTCTCTTCATCTTCAGCTTTTTTAGCAGTGACCTCAAGGTTTTGTACCAGAACTGACTGATATTTGGAATTGTTCATAATTTCCTCCACCTTGACTAAAGCCCCAGTTTCAGCTAAACAAAAACAGACCCAAAGCATAATGCTGCCACCACCATGCTTCACTGTTGGTATGGTGCTCCTTTGCTAATGCACAGTGTTGTTTGTGGTGCTAAACATACCTTTTGGAATTGTTTTCACAGACTTGATGTAGGTTTTTGCTAAATGTAGCCTGGCTTGGATGTTTTCCTTGCCACCCTACCCCACAGCCCAGACATATGCAGAATACATGAGATTGTTCTCTGATGTATTACACAACCAGTACTTGCCAGAAATTCCTTCAGATTCTTTAATGTTGCTGTAGGCCTCTTGGCAGCCTCCTGGGGCAGTTTTCTTCTTGTCTTTTCATCAATTTTGGAGCAACATCCAGTTCTTGGTAATGTCACTGTTGTGCCATATTTTATTTACTTGATGACCGTTGTCACTGTGTTCCATGGTACATGTAATGCCTTGGAATTTTTTGGAACACTATGATCTCTTTGATACTCTATAGACTCATTGTAGGCCATGGCTTTTGCTGTAATATGCAACTAAGTAAATGTCAGGAGAAGACAACTAGAAGAGCTGAACTTTATATGAGTTAGAGTCATTTTAGTTGATGGCAGGTGTCACTGACTGCTATTTAACATGAGTTTGAATGTGATTGATTCATTCTGAACACAGCCACATCCCCAATTATAAGAGGGAGTGCACACTTAAGCAACCACATTATGTTTTTTTATTTTTCCCCTCTAACCAAATTCCGTGGAAATAAATCTGAAATCCCAGTATAATCCCAATCCCAATATAATGCTCCCTATGAATGTATTGCAACGTAATGTAAAGCTCTCTTCATGGATGTAAAGTAATCTAATATAAAGCTCTCTACAGATATAAAGCAATCTAATATAAAGCTCTCTGTATGTAAACGCAATTTAATGTAAAGATCCCTATGGATGTAAAGCTATCTATGAACAGTATAATCTGTGTTTCAACAACCTGTAAGTAAAAGCAGGTCTGTCTTTTTGGTGGTTCGAAAATTCAACATAATATGACAGATTGCACTTTGTCACCAACATGTTCCATGTACCTTTTAACTAAAAAAGTCAAACTAGCCCTGTTTATGCCAACACAGAGAAATCACCAATTGTATTCAATAGTAATCACTAAAGGAATCACTAAGAAATTGGGAGACCATGCCACAAAGTTTCATGGCATTACAAATCTTTCTACACCACCAATTTAATTATCTACAATTTTGTATTTATGTGTTTGACCGGACATATTTTTTTAAACACGTTTTTTTTGTTTAAAGACATATTCTAATCATTTGGTCCAAAATATTTTTTTTCGTTTATTTCTAAGACTGCTATGGAAGTCTTGTATGGGTTTGTAAATCTTTAAATTCATCTGTAAATGACACAAGTTTGGCATCTTCTCTCATTACCCATAAAGGCAACCTGGTCTTTACTTGGGTGTTGTATGTGAAAGAGATGTATGATGATAACATCATCCCTCGTCCCTTACACTGCAGAATTAAATTATTTACAAACCCCTAATTTAAGAGGTGAACTCTGAATCAGTTATTAAAGTCTTTAGGAAGATCCAGTAGGAGTCATGTGTACAATATAACAGTGAAAATTTTAAAATCTACAACTTTAAAATGCAGGAACAGAAATACATTCACTACTCTATAAATTATACTACATTGTTACAGATGGTTAATCAATCCTTTGGTTCTGTTGTCAGTATGTATTGTCTTTTTATAGTCTAGTGCTTTTACATTTTGCATTTACATTTAGCAGACGCTTTTATCCAAAGCGACTTACAGTATTTATTGTCTAAGCAACTGAAGGTTAAGGGCCCAACAGTGGCAACCTGGTAGTGGTGGGGCTTGAACCAGCAACCTTTGATTACTAGTCCAGTACCTTAACCTCTAGGCTATAACTGTTCAGCATTGAACTCCACAGAACTATAGCATTTATCTGTATTCTTTTTGTTTTGTTAATACTTAAAAAAATCCTGAGAAAGACTTAAAGAAATACTCATTAAGAAGATCATGTCATTATCGTAATGTAGTAAGATGTACAAATAATGCATTTCATAATTCGTACAGATTATTACATACTAATTATCTGTCTTTAATTCCGCCCCAACTTGTTGGATGATAAACAGTTTCTGGCAGAGATAATAAGCATACACAAGTTTCTTCCATTATTTAATCCTACCTGATTTCTCTTTATGGTGATTCTAACTTCGCCTGATTCTACGATGTAGAAACAATCAGCCAGGTCTCCCTATTGAAAAAAAATACACATAGGGTTACATTATAAATTGTAGTAGTATTTAATACTGTTGTTGTTTCTGTATGTTATATCAGTTAATGTAGAGCCAAGAATTAGTTTAGGTGAAAGTCATGAGGATTGATCTAACTTGCGCAATGATCTGCTCTCCATTACTGTACTCTCTGGATGACAGGACATCCACCACCTTCATTCGTTCTGAGACCTTAAAGAAAAGATATGGTTAACCATTACACTTAAGACAGTATCAGTAAGACTGTAGTATGTAAAAAAAAAGATAATAATTCAGACCTCCAGTGATGTAAGAAGTGGAAGGGTCTCGATAAAAGCTTCGTACATTTTCCTTTTCTTGGCGTTGTTTTTTACAATAATCCTTCTAAATGTCAATCGATCCTGAAATCACAAACATTTTAAGATTATCTAACTATGAACCAAATGTGTATTTTACTGACACAATATTCAGCTTAGGAAACCCTAAACTAATTAATGGTTATCAATACATTATTTTTCTATTATTATTATTGTTATTATTTTTTGTTTATGCATTTTCTACCCTTTTTCATTCCGACTTTTCTTTTTAGCACGTCCAATTACCCAATTGCATTATGCCTCCTCTCTACCGATGCCAATCCACGCTCTGATTGAGGAGAACGAGACTGACACTGGCCCCCTCTGACAAATGTGCAGTAGGCGACTGCATCGTTTCACCTGCACGAGGCGCGTTCACATGCGGATCAGCTTTGTGTACGGAGAATCACACCCTGATCAACGCATTATTCCTCGACTCTTGTGCAGGGCCATCAATCAGCCAGCAGAGGTCATAATTGCATCAGTTATCCCACCCTGTATGAACAACAGCCAATCGTTGTTCATGTAGGCACCCAGCCCACATAGGCTCCCAGCCTAGCCGAATGGCAGAGCTGAGTTTCGAACAGACGAGATGAGCTATTTCACACCATTTGTAAAATATTTCCAAACCAGGGTCACTTACTAAACACCAGAGGGCTCCAGGTGAGGTAGCAACAATAGTGGCTGCCCGTGGGGTGTTATACATTAGTGCAAGCTCTCCAAAACTCCCACGGTTATCATATGAGCCCACAGTTCTTGTAGTGCCTTCTATTTTCACAAGGATGTCAAACATCCCTCTGCAAAAAATAAAGTATTGGCAAAGCATTTTTAGATTTCAGTAAATAATAGAAAATGTAGTAAATCTTTACTTTTGTATTTTGCGCACCTATATTGGGTCATTACAACACATTGATAAATAATACTTAAAAATATACATAAAGCAGTGGACTGTAAAAGTAAAAATGCATACTTTGTCTATTATTATGTTTAAGAAATTTGGCAACATTTGCATTCCAAAATTATATGGGCCAATGGATCATGAGAATGGAAGCATGTTCTCTTTGCTTTTATGTAACAGACTGAACAAAACCTCTAATGTTACCCATCGTGTATAGACATTTATTGTTTATTCATGTGTTATAAAGTGCTTATGTACTGTAGGTCCCCTTTATATAGAGTTACTAAACATGAATTTGAATACCATGTTTTTTTGTTTTTAAAGCAGAAATAATAGCACTCCCACCTCTCAATAACATAAAAATTGTCACCATCATCATCTTGGTCAATGATATGTTCTCCTGTAAGAACTATCTTCTCAAACATGGCATCCAGGACTTGGGACATTTGCTCCTGTAAAGTAAAAATATCAAGTATCTGAATACGCCAAGGTGACTACAGCTTTATTGAAAAAAAGACAAAAAATCACAAAAATTGGTCACCATTATTAATACAAAAGGTGCTGTGAGTGAAAACCAGTAAATATAAAGTATGCCTCCTGCCACTAATGCAAATGAATTATAACATATAATCTTGGATAATAACATTGTCATCAAAGCTCTGCTTAATGCTTAATGTTGCAATATCCAAAGCAGGGGTTTTAACCAATGAGGGGGTTTGAGCTTTTGTCTATGGGGGACTCAAGTCTTTTAAAAATGAATAAACTGCACAACTGCACAAGATTTTTGGAATGGTCTCTGGTCTTCCTCAAACCACAAAACTACAAACTCGGAAGCATATTTTGTATTTTATATAATTGTTTTTTGTACACCAATTAGCAATTGGCATGGCTAAAACATCTTTACTTAATAATCAGGAGTGTTGTCCACTTACTTCTAAAGTATACACTATGTCCCAAACTACATAAGCTTAATCAATACCTATTACGTTTTATGGTCTTTTCTTTTTAGGGGCATGAAATTAAGAACTGTGTTTAAACAGATAATCTACATAATATAGTCCACTTTTCAGAGTGTATTTAGTGGTGCCCTGTTCAGAGTGTTTCCCTGCTGTGTACCTGTGCCTGACATGTATCCTGATATAAGAAATAAGCTAATGGCTTTTATGGCAGCCAATTTTGTGTTGCCATAGAACACAGGTGTCAAACTCAAGGCCCGCGGGCCAGATCCGGCCCGCCGCGTCATTTGATCCGGCCCGCGAGAGCTTAAACGACTGTATGATTGTTGTGATGGTTCGAGTCGTTACAGAGACGCAGTTATAATTTAATGCGCTCCTGCGCCTTTAAGAGACAACATGACATCGTAGTCATGGCAACTAACTTTAACCTTCGCTAAGAAGCCATGTGACTTTTACGGCAAAAGAACGCGGGGTAGCGTAGTCAGTAATGTAAACAATAATAAATAAATACAAATAATTATATTGCAATATAATACCCAAGCATTGTCTGTAAGTAGTGGCGTTTATATTCTCAGTTGTTAGTAAAGAGTATATATAGTAAGAGTATATCACAGCGTTTTAGTAAAAAATTTACCGTAATTAAATACTGTTGTTACCGTTACTATAGCAATTAGTAACTTTACACAAAATTTTAACTCGTAATTTTACGTTTGGTTAAATCTCATATTGTACCAGATGTAACACTTGACTACAGCTGTGTGCTTTTACTGTATTAAGTTCTTTATTGTTTTTATTGTTTGTATTTTTACTTCATTTTGATGCACACAGTGTATCACACAGCTGGGAAGCAAATAAACCGACTGTATTCTGAAGAGAGCTGTCTGTCTGTCTGTCTGTCTGTCTGTCTGTCTAGCTGAGAAAGGGGGATAAACTATTAGTGAGGGCAGAATGATTGTCTTAAAAATACACTGTAAAATCCTAAACAAACTGCATCTTTCAAAATGCATGCTGATTTTGTGACCTGCAAAGTGACAGCCCGTCAGTAGATGATGTTACACATATTTACACATGATCCTAAAATGTACAAGAAGATAAGTAAGAAAATTAAGCATAAGGAGGAAATTTCATGAAAGTGAAAACAAGTTTGTGCTTCAGGAAGAAAAACCGGTGCGTCTCTTGTGTTATGAGGCCGTGTCTGTGGTAAAGTAGGACAATATAAATGCAGAATTCGGCCTCCAAGAAAAACAACAGACTGCAATCACAGCAGGATACGTTACAATCGGCCCTTTGAGGGCCACCATAATGCTGATGTGGCCCTCGGTGAAAATGAGTTTGACACCCCTAGGTTTTAGTTTACTGATTTCGGGTGCTCGGGTGGTGCAGCTGTCTATTAGCCTTCCTCACCATTGCTGGAACCTGGAGTAGAATCTTAACAGTGCTATCGGCTAGCCAGACATCTACACAGACATGATTGGCTATGTCTGAAGGGGGGATGGCCAAAGCCCTCAGATAGATTAGCACCCTGTCCAGGATGTTCCTGTCTTGCATTAAGTGTTTCCCAGAGAAACTGGACCCACCGTGGCCCTGAATATTTTGAAGTTGGTAAAGGAAAATGAATAAATCGATGCACTCATTTCCTTTAAACACAAAGTAAGATGCAGTTGTATACAATATCAAACATACACCAATCAGCCATAACATTAAAACCAGCTCCATGTTTCTACACTCACTGTCCATTTTATCAACTCCACTTACCATATAGAAGCCCTTTGTAGTTCTACAATTACTGACTGTAGTCCATCTGTTTCTCTACATACTTTTTAAGCCTGCTTTCATGCTGTTCTTCAATGATCAGGACCCCCACGGAACCACCACAGAGCAGGTATTATTTAGGTGGCAGATGATTCTCAGCACTGCATTGACACTGACATGGTGGTGGTATGTTAGTGGGTGTTGTGCTGGTATGAGTGGATCAGACACAGCAGCGCTGCTGGAGTTTTTAAATACCGTGTCCACTCACTGTCCACTCTATTAGACACTCCTACCTAGTTGGTCCACCCTGTAGATGTGAAGTCAGAGACGATCGCTCATCTATTGCTGCTGTTTGAGTTGGTCATCTTCGATACCTTCATCGGTGGTCATAGGACGCTGTTGGCTGAATATTTTTGGTTGGTGGACTATTCTCAGTCCAGCAGGAACAGTGAGGTGTTTAAAAGCTCCATCGGCATTGCTGTCTCTTATCCACTCATACCAGCACAACACACACTAACACACCACCACCATGTCAGTGTCACTGCTGTGCTGACAATAATCCACCACCCAAATAATACCTACTCTGTGGTGGTCCTGGGAGAGTCCTGACCATTGAAGAACAGCATGAAAGGAGGCTAACAAAGCATGTAGAGAAACAGATGGACTACAGTCAGTAATTGTAGAACTCCAAAGTGCTTCTATATGGTAAGTGGAGCTGATAAAATGGACAATGAGTGTAGAAACAAGGAGGTGGTTTTAATGTTATGGCTGATTGGTGTATATCAGACTACTAACAGCAAGATAAGTTTGTTGCCTTTACCTGGTCTAGATTTTTAAAAAGAAGAATGTCTTTGCAGGCCTCCTGTAACCTGTGCCTCTGTTCATCTGTTTTTGGGTAAGTCACCTGCAAAGACAGCAATGTCAATTTCCATTAGCACTTTGACATAAATGTATAGCTTTAAGTTACAAAAGACAATTTAAAGAAACTAAAGTTTTAAATACACAGCTGGTTTTGTTTCGTAGGATTTCATTGAGTAGAAATTTACAGCACCACTGTAAATATAGTCAGGGCCAGGGCATTATTTTAAGAAGCCTGGTCAATCAGTGTGTCTCAAATTGTATACTGTATACTACTGTACTAAACAGTAAGCTAATGAGTGCACTTTGAATGGTTTAGTTACACAAACCAGGTAGGATTTAGGAGGTAGCCAGAAAATCACTTGTAATGAACAACTTAGAACTAAATGCTAAACTGTTAACCATAAAGAATGCAATTAAATACATCTGCCCATCCAAACACTAAATAAACTAGATAAAAAGGTAGGTTCAATTTATGAAACATTTACTTTCCTATACAGGAAGTAAGCGCCTTGTGATAAAGGCGCCAGATGTGAAACCACACCTGGGATACTATAGGATGAACCCAAGTGCAGAACATTACATTTACATTTTCAGCATTTAGTAGATACCTTTATCCAAAGCGACTTACATTACAGTGACAATATACAGTCTGAGCAATTGAGGGTTAAGTGCCTTGCTCAAGGGCCCAACAGCAGCAACCTGGCAGTGGTGGAGCTTGAACCAGCCACCTACTGATTACTAGGCCATTACCTTAACCACTAGGCTACGGCTTGCCAAAACTGGAACTCAAAGCCACACAAAATAAAAGAAAGGTATAGCTAAATGAACTGAAATTTAGCAGGGAGTCAGGCAGATATGCAGATAGGTAGATCAGACAGGCAGATAGCCAGGTCATTAGGCAGTCAAATGACTTATCCCCAAACTAAGTTCCAGGTACACTCCCAGGTGTAGCAAGTAATATTTGATGAAATGCTTTGGAGTGTTAATTAAATCAAACTACACTTTCTGTTAACCTGTGCCCCCCTACCTGTCGGGCATGTTGGGTATGGCAGACAGCGACATAACACTTTCACCACCCCAATCTATAAAGTCCAGATTAAAAACATCCTTATTTATTCTGGTATTTAAACCAGAGGTGCATGGCACTGGTTGTACGGGGTATGGGGTCTGATGCAGTCTGGTGCTCCTATGGTCTGTCCCACCTGCTGGTCAGGTATTAATGCGATGTGTTAGGTCACTGGAGTTTCATCCATTTAAAGTGTGGGTTTTTATCCCTGTTTTGTATAAAGAACTCTGGGTTCATGAGTTGCTGTCATTCTGCCTCTCACATATGACCAATCAGGTTTGTTTATGGTGGGAAATGTGGGTGCTGATGTCCCAGAAAAGCGCTTACAGCTGTGGTACCTTTAAGTTCTCCCTTTTCCTCTGCATGATTAGGGGTGCCAGAGTCTTGTATTATACCCTTATCAATAAACTTATAATTATGATATATTTTGTTCCAATCATTTTAAATACATATTTGTATTTTACCCCAATGTGGTTTTAACCACCTACCTGAGGCCAAACCCTGTGTTTTTGATGATGCTGTGTCACCAACTATGTTCCTGATGCATATCATGGGAAAATGCACTGACTGCACTCAAACTTACCATTAGACTTTAATCTACTTACAGGCTGAACTGAAGGATGATGAACTCTAATTACTTTAATTCGACTCTTCCTGTGTTGGTTAAGGTTTTATAAAAACAGTAGGCATGGCGCTCGAGTTTAGCAAATAGCCAGATGTTGCCTATACATTCTGCTCTTGCAAATCTTGTTAAGAGAATGGCAGCAGAACATAACCAATCCCTCACCCTCGGCTCTTTGTCCTCTTCATCCTCATCTGGGTTGAAGGCTTCTGCACACACTAGACAAACAGAGGAGAAAAAAACATTGGTGTGAACACAAATTTGGACTTCCATCTATGTGTGTGGTTAACATGGGCACATCTAAGACTAAATAATAAAAATGATCAACATTATATGTAGCTCTTAAAATACATAACAGATATGCATGTTCCCTTTTGTTCCTGTAATGCACTAAACTCGTTCTCTCTTTCCGGCCTTTTGTCTGGCTCTTTCCTCTATTAGGCTTGCTATGTTAAGATGAGAGGCCCATTTACACCCTTGCTACACGCCCCCAGTGTTTCCGCTATTATTATCAGTGCAATAGTGAGCATGAAAGAAGCAGCCACTGTCTGGATCGATACCCTTCCCACAACCTAAATATATGTACCTTTTAGCTTCAGGAAATCTGCAATCAACTTAACACAGTATTTATAAATCTCAAAAACTACACGATGTGTTTAACAGTAATCCAGTAAGTTCTAAGAATGGCCTTGAAACAGACTTTAATAGACAAGTGCATGCTTAATGAGCCAAAATCCAGCCTTTATGTGTTTAACTACTATAAAATGTAGTACACTTAGCTTCAAGGTACACTGCATGGACATAAGTATTGGGATACCCTTGGTAATTTTTGAATTAATGTGTTTCAGCCACAGCAACTGCTAAAAGGTGTGAAAAATCAATTACATAAAGGAAATTATATGTCTTTTCAGCAATGACTGTGCCCCTGTGACATAGAGAAAAGCTTGGTTAAAAGAAACTCCAGTGTCCTGCACAGAGCCCTAACCTCAGCCCCACTGAACAGCTTTGGAATGAACTGAAACATCAATTGAGGCTTTTTTGACCAATATTACTGCTCGTCCATACATCAGCTCTTTTGATTGAATGGGCATAAATGCCCACGAACATAGTTTAAATTAAAGTCTTGTGAGATGCATTTTCAGATGAGTGGCTGTTGATTACATAAAGTCACTTTATTGACATGGGATGTAAATGGAATGTCCAACAAGCTTATGGTCAGGTGTCCAAGTACTTTTGACCATATAGTATACTTTAGAAGAATGTAGCTTAGCAGCAGAGATGTGATCCTTGTAAGAAACGAGCTGCTACACTGCACTGAAGTTACATCCACTACTGCTGTCACATTTTTATTAGTTCTTTTACAGTAACTGCATCACTCTGATCAGGGACATAAAAACCGACCCCGGATGACGTTTTTTTTTATATAGCTATAGGGTTAATGCAATGTTATCTCCTTTTATTTGTGTATTTTCTAATCCTCCCTACGTTGAAGAAGGACTAGAAAAGTTTAGCCTGTGTGTAATCTCATATTTATCCTCAAATAAAACAGAACGTCATCTGTGACCACTTCTGAGTTACTAAATACTAAAGAAATATAAAACATAAATGAAAACATGCTTTAGTTACTTTGTCTTGTTTTTTTTTTTCTATTTTATTTAATCATTTTCTTCCATTTTCTCCCAATTTAGCATAGTTAATTTGTCTTCCGCTGCTGGGGGATCCCTGATTGCAGTCGAGGTGGGTATATTGCTGCTCACGCCTCCTCCGACCCGCTTGCAGCCCTTAGCGGAATCCTTTTACACCTATGCAGTCTGCACAGGTGCCTCTCTATTTGCCAATTAGGGGCCTTACACAGTGTTTGAAGACCCCACCCACATAGTCTGGTCATCCTGCCCTAGCAGAACCGTGTCTGCTGCAGGCAGAGGAGTTCAGAATCTCGGCGCTGGCGTGCTAGCAGAATATCCCGCTGCGCCACCTGGGCGCATTTAGTTACATTTTTTTATAGAATATTTACTGGTGGCAGCAATCAGAACAAATGATTTTAGAAACTGTTCTTTTTTTTTACCAAAAGACCCAATAATTCTGGAGCTAGCTGCATGTGAATGATACTTCTTTAATCTTGCTAAATAACCCCTTATTTAAATGACAAAAGGTCGTCAAATGAGCTCTGAACAGTTCTTCCTACTTTCTTTATTTACAGTAATTGAGAAAGCTTTTTAGTGCACAAGGTCAGAACCAGGATTGCACTGTGTGTGTGCAGGAGATGAGTCTATGTATACAGCTATTAAACTCTCCTTTCCCCTGCTGGTTTATTTCATTCCATCACAGTGTGTAATAAAAGCCACTCTCCTCTGTCTCAGCTGCAGACATAGCGCTTACTAGGCAGCCTGGTAAGGTTCCGGTGACGTGTAATTACGTCAAGCCTTAAGTCTGCACTTGTACCTTTTTGATAGACTGAACAAATCAAGTCCGGATTCAACAACCCTTCTAAAACTGTCAGCTGGAGCCTATCCCAGCTTTTCAATGAGCGCAAGGCACACAGTAACACCCTGGATGGGGCGCGAGTCCATCGCAGTGCAGATACACTTACACACACATACACACACCTATTCACCTATATGGCAATTCAGTATCTTCAATTAACCTGACTGCATGTTTTTGGACTGTGGGAGGAAACCGGAGCTCCCGCAGGAAACTCACACAGACACGGGGAGAACATGCAAACTCGCACAGAAAGGACCCGGACCGCGACGCCTGGGGATCGAACCCAGGACCTTCTTGCTGTGAGGCGACAGTGCTACCCACCGAGCCACCATGTTTTTTTAAACAATTTATTAAAATGGTTATCAGGTGATTCTAACAGCCTTATGCTCAGGTGGCACAGCGGTAAAACACGCTAGCACACCAGAGCTGACATTTCGAACTCATCGGTTCGAAATTCAACTCTGCTACCGGTAGGCTGGGCGCCTACATGAACAGCAATTGGCTGTTGTTTTTTAAGGGCAGGGTGCAAAAGGGGATTCCTCCTAACTGATGCAAATACGACCACATATGAACTCGCCTCACGCTGGTGAAAAGATGCAGCCGGCTTCTGCACACGTGTCGGAGGGGGCGTGTGTTAGTCACGGCTCTCCTCAACCAGAGTGGAGATCAACATCAGTAGAGAGGAAGCGTTATGCAATAGGGTGATTGAATACAACTAGATGCCACAGCCTTACTCATAAAATGAATGTCATAATAAAAAAGAGAGACTTGTTCTATGTTCAAAGCACAAATAAAACTGGGTAAAGATGCACAGTAAACATAATAAATGTAGGAATAAACAGTAGATTTACATTTACAGATTTAGCAGATGCTTTTATTTAGAGCTAATTACAAAATTGCTTTCTCAGTAAACAGTCTAAGAACATGAATCTGTTGAAACCCTGTTTGAACAAAAGTATAGGTAGAAAAACAGATCTATCAAGTGATAGATTAGTAAGTTAAGGGTTACTTTCTGTTTAAACGTTTAGTAAAGAGGTGGGTCTTTAATTGTCTTTTAAAGAAAGACAATTAAAACTGAGAAACTGAGAAACTCAGTTGTTTGGACAGACAGGGGAAGTTCATTCCACCACCTGTGTGCTAGTACAGAGAATAGCTGTGATGCCTGTCTTCCAAGATGAGTGAGACTTGTGGCTTGAAGGTTGTGTAGTAATTTAAATAAGTAAGTTCTCTAAGGTCTATTTTTGGCTTTATAAGCAAGCATTAATGTTTTAAACTAAATGCAGGCCGTGAAAGGAAGCCAATGCAGAGAGTGCAGCAGTAAGGTAATATGGCAGTGTTTGGGTTGATTGAAAACCATGTGGGCAGCTGCATTTTAAATCAGTTGCAGGGGTTGCAGAGGACATCGGAACACCTGCCAGGAGGGAGATGCAGCAGTCTAGTCTCGAGACTGGACAAGAATCTGAGTGGCTTCCATAGAGAGCAGTGCAGTAGAGTAAGAACGTCATGATCTAGTCATGTAGGCAACATGAGTCTAGTAGAACAGCCTGCTATCAAAGACAACACCATAGTTACATACATCTGCAAAGCTCTCATTCACAAAGACTCATCACACCTATCACAGCCATCACACGTACTCTTCACTCTCCTGCCGCTTGATATGAGGTGCATTTAGTGTTTCAGTCTTCTGCTAGACTGTGCAACAGCTTTTTTCCACAAGCGATCAGACTTCACAATTCACAGTCTGAACTGATGGAAACGAATACCCTCACACACACATACACACACACTCACACACACATACACAAATACACACACCCAACCAACAGTTTCAAAAATATATACAACTACTCATTGACTTTTATTCTCTGCATCTTTGCACACTATTGCATTTATGTACTTTATTCTTAAATAAACAATTGCTACACAAACCCTACACTGTTATTTACACTATATTGCCAAAAGTATTCGCTCTTCTACCTTCACACACATATGAACTTGAGTGACATCCCATTCTTAATCCATAGGGTTTAATATGATGTCGGCCCACCATTTGCAGCTATAACAGCTTCAACTGTTCTGGGAAGGCTTTCCACAAGGTTTAGGAGTGTGTTTATGGGAATTTTTGACCATTCTTCCAGATGTTCAAATCCTAGCAGTGTGTCTGATTCAAAGAGGTCACACTGTACAAATAACTTCAAATGTATTAGTTGCATTACTTTTCCACAGGTGATATACTATATATCTGTTAGATATGTGTACTTTGTTCCTGTTTCACAAAATGTTTTATTCAACAGTCTGAAATCATTCACTGTGACGGATTTGCATCTGCAACAGAAGCAATTAGAAAGGAGGCAATTACTTTTTTAGAGCACTGCACATACAGTCATGCCAATAAAGCTGACAAAATGAAATTGAAAACAGAAATAGCACTAATTAAAATAACTGTGTTGATACATATTAAATAATACATAGAAAGTGTATTTATCTAATATTTCATCAATTAGGACTTGATTTAAGTTAGAGCTAATTTATGAGTAGTATAGTTATTCTGTTTTAAATCCTCCCACCCTGTTAAACATTCCATTATATTTGATAACTGTTTAAGAACAAGCATGCAGGAGCAAGAAATGGTATCGTCAACTAGTATTACTTACCTGAAGGACGTCTGATGAATCTGTTTATGACTGGGGCTGTAAAGAGAGGACGAGAGTGTTCTGGTTAACAATGCAGCATCATAAAACATTTAGAAACAAAACACGAGCTTAAATCACTTGTTTTAAAATTATTTACAATGGAGTCAGTATTTAAAAGTGGCATTAATTTGGTTTTACTTTTACAATTTATTAAAATTCAATAAAATAATTTATCAAAATTCCTAATTCCTAGGACTTCTTATAAACACATAGAAAGGCAGAGGTCTACAAATTTCCTAGTGTTAGAAATAGATATGTCATGTGCAGAATAGTATCTTAAAAGAACAGTCTAAATCAGGGGTGTCAAACTCACGGCCCACCACGTCATTTTATGTGGCCCGCGAGAGCTTAAACGACTGTACGATTGTTGTGATGGTTCGAGTCGTTACAGAGACGCAGTTACAATTTAATGGGACTCCTGCGCCTTTAAACGGCAACCGGTGGCATCGTAGTCTGGCAACTAACTTTGACCTTCGCTGAGAAGTCATGTGACTTTTACGGCAAAAGAACGCGGGAAGTAATGTAAACAATAATAATAAATATAAATAATTATCTTGCAGTATAATACAGAAGCATCGTCTGTAAGTAGTGGCATTTATATTCTCAGTTGTTTGTAAATGTTTAGTGAGTATATCACAGCGTTTTAGTTACAAATTTACCGTAATATATCAGTTAGTATCTTTACACAAAATGCTAACTCGTTAGAGCTATTTTACGTTTGGTTAAATCTCATATTGTACCAGATGTAACACTTGACTACAGCTGTGTGCTTGTACTGTATTAAGTTCTTTATTGTTTTTATTGTTTGTATTTTACTTCATTCTGGTACACACAGTGTATCACACAGCTAGGAAGCAAATAAAACCGACTGTATTCTGAAGAGAGCTGTCTGTCTGTCTGTCTGTCTGTCTGTCTGTCTGTCTAGCTGAGCAAGGGGGATAAACTATTAGTGAGGGCAAAACAATTGTCTTAAAATACACTGCTGCTGCATGCTGATTTTGTGACCTGCAAAGTGACACATCCCGCCAGTAGATGATGTTAAGAAATATTTACACATGATCCCAAAATGTACAAGAAGATAAGTAAGACAATTAAGCAGAAGGAGGAAATTTAATGAAAATTAAAAACAAGTTTGTGCTTCAGGAAGAGAAAACGGTGCGTAATGACTCTTGTGTTATGAGGCTGTGTCTGTGGTACAGGAGGACAATATAAATGTAGAATTTAGCCTCCAAGAAAAACAACAGACTGCAATCACAGCAGAATACGTTACAATCGGCCCTTTGAGGGCCACAAAAATGCTGATGTGGCCCTCGGTGAAAATGAGTTTGACACCCCTGGTCTAAATGATAAAAAGCTGCTTGCTGAATAAGGTTTTATAAAAAATGTATCATTTTTGTTAGTAACCAAGAAAAATACTGCACAGTCAGCACAGTTTACATTTGGTTTAATTTTTTAAGAGTCCCCAATTAATAATAGTGTGTAATGAAATGATTATTTAAAAATAGAAAAATGATATTAACATTTGAATACATTTAACCATTTCATTCTGGTCAGTGTGAATCATGTGGTCTGTGAATCCTGTGGCACCTGGAAACACTGGCCACAATTTAAAACACAGCATGGGCAGGGTGCCAATCCACTGCAAAGCATAATATTAATCATGATTAGGGCTGGGTATCGCCACCAATTTCCTGGATCGATTCGATTCCGATTCACCAGGTCCCGATTCGATTCGATCTTCGATTTTCGATTCGATTTTCGATCCAATTTCGATTCAACACATTTAGGCATATTTGAGTTACATTAACAGGTTTTGTTTACATATGTACAGATGTTCAGAGAATGAATGTGATAATTGTACAAAGAACACTCATTATTAAAAATATTTGTGTATTTTGTTTACATAAATAATTAATCCAAAACAGAAAACAGTAACATTCAACAGCCAGGTGTATGTTTACATTACATTTACAATGTTGTAGCATGTCAGACAAATGAAATAATAATAAAAAATGAATGTTACTGTTTTCTTCCATTTGTCTGACATGCTACAACATTGTAAATGTAATGTAAACATACACCTGGCTGTTGTACAGCTTATGCCAAGTTTACACTACACGACACTCTGATTAACACCTGGTCGCTGTAATGTTCACACTACACGACTGATCGGCGATGGGGGGTTTTACACTACACCATCACCAGGGGGAATCACAGGCGAGCTTCTCTGGTCTCCAAAACTACGTTTTGTCACGAAAACACATGTGAGAAGTGATGAAAGGTTTAATGATACCACGTCCAAACATGCACATCAACAAGTAGCGAGCAATCAAAGTTTGTGCGCTGATGAAATAAATGAATCTGAGTGGATTTGGCAACACGAGCAGCATGGATCGTTCTGTAGTGAGTTGGAGGTTAATAAATATTTTGTTTTGTAGAGAACGATCTCGCGTGTGCTGATGTATTCTGATAGAAACTATATTGCGCTCCACCACCTGTTTACAACCTCTCCCCTGTGTTTCCCCTCGTTGTTTCTCACATTGATTGAGAGCCGAGTTTTGATCGCAGAGCGAACACCGAGTTCCTCCCGAATCCAGAGCCGAGCGAAAATCAGTGCAAAAAGTTGTGTAGTGGTCATAACTTGAGCTTCTGCCATGCTAAACTGATGTGCAGGTCAGATCTCGTTGCATGAAAAAACAGTGGCTGGTCACGCGAAATTAAAGGGGGTAACAATAGTAATAGATTTCCGCGTGCACCGTAAAAAGGGGCGTATTTAAAAAAATCGATCTCGCATTTATATGAATCGATATCGGATCGTTCAAATAAAGATCGATTAAAATCGAAAAATCGATTTTATAAACCCACCCCTAATCATGATTATCAGTAATAGTTTTGTCATCATTTCATCTTTACTGATTTATTTTCAATTCTACTCAGAGACACTGTTGGTCTGACACTGTTCGTTGGGAGTTACAAGTTGCAAAATAGAAAAATGCTGTGGACAAGGTGCCAATGCATTGCAAAGCAACAACAACAATCATAATAACAGAAAGAATAAACACCTTTATGAAACTTAAAAGATATCCTACAGATCATACTACCAATTACTGTTAAGTTAAATATAAAAAAACTAAGAATTTTATATAGAGAGACATATAATCATTCAGTAACTGAAAGCAGAGATCACTACTGTAAACTCCCGAAATTGACTTGACATATTTTAACTGTAAACATAGGAAGCATTTTTTTGTTTGTTATTAATATTTAGAAAAATAATAGGCCATTGTTCATGCCAATAACAAGCACACAGTTGTGAGATCCTTGTCCGTTAATGGAAATTGCAAGAGGACATTCAGGCACATCAAGCTACTTTTGTTCTGAACAGTTTACTCAAATGTGCTATACACACATTTACATCAGTGTAAAGATCTAAGTTATTATGGAACATAATTGTCATTAGCTGTGCAGTGAAACATGTGGGCTTTGCTTTGAGGGACACATACCCCGTCCTCTCTCTCTCTCTCTCTCTCTCTCTCTCGTATATTTTACTATATTTTCTTTTAGTTTTCATGTTCTTAATTTTTTATCTCTCTTGTTTTAATTTCATATTCCCTAAATTGTAGGTTATACTTTACAATATTTTCTTTTAATTTTTCATGTCCTTAATTTTTTTTATCTCTCTTGTTTGAATTTCATGTTCTTAATTGTAACTAAATGTTTGCAAGAAGTCTTTCTGAGGTTTTAGATCTCAGGAATGTTTTAATGCTTTTAATTTTGTTTTTTTTCCTTATGTAAAGCACTTTGAATTGCCACTGTGTATGAAAGGTGCTATACAAATAAACTTGCCTTGTCTTGCCTTGCCTAAACACTAGATTTGTGCAAAATGAAAAAAATTAAACACTACCCTACCAAACAGACCTGTAGTTCATTTATATATTTGGCTGCATAATGTATATCCAATAAAAAATATGTTTGCAAATAAAATTAACTGTAGTTAGTTAACAAATACCATCTAAATATGAATACGCTACCTTACTGATGCCATTCCATATATATATATATATATATGATCAGCCATCAGCCAACATTAAAACCACCTCCTTGTTTTTACACTCCCTGCCCATTTTATCAGCTCCACTCAACATATAGAAGCACTTTGCATTTCAACATATAGAAGCACTTTGCATTTCAGCTGACTGTAGTCCATCTGTTTCTCTACATACCTTTTTAGCCTGCTTTCACCCTGTTCTTCAATGGTCAGGACCCCCGCAGGACCACCACAGAGCAGGAATTATTTAGGTGGTGGATCATTCTCAGCAATGCAGTGACACTGACATGGTGGTGGTGTGTTAGTGTGTGTTGTGCTGGTATGAGTGGATAAGACACAGCAGCGCTGATGGAGTTTTTACACACAGGACGCTGCCCACGGGGCGCTGTTGGCTGGATATATTTTTGGTTGGTGGACTATTCTCAGTACAGCAGTGACAGTGAGGTGTTTAAAAACTCCATCAGTGCTGCTGTGTCTTATCCACTCATACCAGCACAACACACACTAACACACAACCACCATGTCAGTATCACTGCAGTGCTGAGAATGACCCACCACCCAAATTATACCTACTCTGTGGGGGTCATGACCATTAAAGAACAGCATGAAAGGGGGCTAACAAAGTATGTAGAGAAACAGATGGACTACAGTCAGTAATTGTAGAACTACAAAGTGCTCCTATATGGTAAGTGGAGCTGATAAAATGGACAGTGAGTGTAGAAACAAGGAGGTGGTTTTAATGTTATGGCTGATCGGTGTATATATGTTAATTCCAGAGAAGGTTTGGAACTTTACAGTTTGTTAGCACAGCATTGATTAATTTTATGCACTATGCCCCTTAGCACTCTGCGACTATGCTCTGTATGGTCTGCCACTTCGTGGCTGAGCTGCTGTGGTTCCTAAAAGCCTCCACCTTTCAATAATACCACTCAAGGTTCATTGTGAAACATCTAGGAGGGCAGAAATTTCATGAACTGACTTGTTGCAACAGTGGTATCCTATTACAGTACCACGCTCAAATGCTCTGTGCTCTTTAGAATGCCACATTTTTTATGTTTGTAAAGACAGGCTGCATTGTTATGTGCTAATTACGGCTTCTTGTTCACCAACAGTGTAAAACATTCAAACTGGTTCACATTTACACACTCCAGTCTGTACCTGTGGTCACTTAAAACTCAGAGCCTTATTTTCAGGCAGACCAGGGTTCATTAACTGACACCGCACCTTGCCTTAAAAACTCCTTTTACAGCATGCCCTAACTCAATGTCCAAAATGACCTGGGTGCAGAACCAAAAATAAAGTGTAAAAAGTGTAAGTGCAAGTTGGTTTTACAGATATATGCTTGACTGTTGTAGCAAAAGTCAAAATCAGACTGGGCATTTTAAGCTGTGTAGTTTAAGTGAGTCTGTGCCCAATCCAGCCTTATATTTTTTGTATTGATGGAAGGTACAGTAGAGGAACCAAATGTGAGCTTTTGTTGTTGTAGTCCAATATTATGTATGTAAGATGGTAAAAGTTGAGGAATGTTATATTTTAACTGATTGGCAATTATCTCTGTGTTTGCTCTTGCAAAGACTGTGCTTTCAGTGGACCCTCCTTTTACACCCAGTCATAATACATTTATACCTATACCTGTTACCAATTTACCTGCTTATGTGCAATGTTTCAAAATGGTCTATCTTGATTATTCTAACTTGGGACAGCATGGAAAATGCAAATAATAAAAAACACAGACAGGATGAACCTGAGATATTTCATGTTTTATCTTGTCATGTTCATTTATTAATAAACATCCATTCCTGCCTTTCAGGCCTGCAACACATTCCAAAAAAAGTTGGGACGGTAAAGCATTTACCACTTGGTAATGTTGCCATTCTTTTTCACCACACTTAAAAAAGGTTTTGGCACTGAGGATACCAAGTGATTTAGTGTTTCAGCTTTTATTTTGTCCCATTCTTTCTGCAAACACGTCTTAAGATGTGTAACAATACGAGGTCGTCGTTGTCGCATTTTTCGTTTAAAGATTCTCCACACATTCTCTATTGGGGACAGATCAGGACTGCAGGCAGGCCAGTCCAGTACCCGTACCCTCGTCTTCCACAGCCATGCCTTTGTAATGTGTGCAGCATGTGGTTTTGCATTGTCTTGTTGAAAAATGCATGGACGTCCCTGGAAAAGATGACGCCTTGAAGGCAGCACATGTTGCTCTAAGATCTCAATGTACTTTTCTGCATTAATGCTGCCATCACACAATTGTAAATGACCTTTGCCAGGGGCACTGACACGACCGCATACCATGACAGACCCTGGCTTTTGGCATCCATTTTTTCCAAAAAAGACCTGGAATGCTGATTCATCTGACCACAATACACGTTTCCACTGTGTGATGGTCCATCCTAAATGCCTCAGAGCCCAGAGAAGTCGACGCCGCTTCTGGACATGGTTAACATAAGGCTTCTTTTTTGCACAGTAAAGTTTTAAGTGGTATTTGTGCATGTAACTCTGTATTGTAGTGCTTGACAAAGGTTTGCCAAAGTAATCCCCCACCCATGTGGTTATATCAGCTATTGTTAAGTGGCGGTATCAGCTATTGTTGAAGTGCTGTCTGAGGGATCGAAGATCACGGGCGTTCAGGTTAAGTTAGCGCCCTTGGCCTTTACGCAATGAAATTCCTCCTGATTCCTTTAATTGTTTAATGATATTATGCACAGTATAGGGAGAAATATGCAAATCCCTTCCAATCTTTCTTTGAGGTACACTGTTTTTAAACATTTCAATTATTTTCTCACACATTTGTTGACAAACTGGAGATCCTCTGATCATCTTTGCTCATCAAAGACTCAGCCTTTCCTGGATGCTGCTTTTGTACCAAACCATGATTACAATCACCTGACTGGAATCACATTATTATTTAGTTTTTTCACCTCATTACTAGTCCTAAATTGCCCCGTCTCAACTTTTTTGGAATGTGTTGCACGCCTGAAATGCAGGAATGGAGGTTTATTAATAAATGAAATGAAGTTAAGCAGATAAAACATGAAATATCTTGGGTTCAAACTGTCTACAAGGAACACTGCATTTTTATTTTATTTGCATTTTACATACTGTCCCAACTTTTTCTGATTTGGGGTTGTGCATTGGAACGCTAAAAATTAGGTTGGTATGTATGCATAGTGATTTTTTCATTCTAAGGGCCAAGTGTAGCCACTCTGGGCTGTTCAATAATGGACGTCCATGCACGTCTATGCACAATCAGGGATTACTGGCATGAAGACTACCTTACAGAACAAATGAGCATTTCAATGTAACACTGGATCTAATTGGTTACCTACGAATTCCTCATCGTCCTCCTCGTCCTCTCCATTCTCGGAGTCGATCTGCATGGCCTCCTCGATGAAATTAACAGCTTTCCCAGCGCGCAGTGCTGAATGCTGCTGATCATTGCCGAACGCGGCCGCCCTCGCTTCGTTCTCCTTCAGCTGGGTGAAATACTGCAGCGCGAACTCGAGAAGATCCCGCGGCTGATTCCTCAACACCTCCACCGTAAAGCTCTGTAGAAGCTCCGTCAGACCCTCGGGGATTTCTATACTCATTCCTGATCGCAGGATCCAGAGGAAGACGGTGCAAAATGCAGACAGACGGGGCTTCTGCTGAATAAAGATCCGTGTGCTCTCAATCTATCGCGTCAGCTGAAATGAACAGAGCCAATGCTGGTAATAATCAGAGCATAAAAGCGAGTGAAGGACCTCCTCTTACTCTGCCATATAGCACCTATTTCCATTTGGTTCTGATCGAGTCCCTCTGGCTAATTGGTGGACATTAAAATGGCAGAGAATTGTAGAGCGAGCATCCTTTTCTGTTCCGCCGCTGGCCAAGGGGAAAGCCGTGCATGTGACCCAGGTAACCATGGCAACCGTGCGGGCTGGGATTGCGTGCGCGAGACTGCAGCAGCATGATAGACTCAAGTGGACCAAACCAATAAATATTGCTAGCTATTTAAATTCAGAGCAACCCTGAGAACAAACTCCCATCGTAGGGATCTGTCCCTAATCATGTTTTATGCTTCTGATAGCGCCAGCAGTGCGGCACGGTTCTATCAATGCAAAATGCGTAGGCAGACCAAAATAAAAACCACGTAATAAAAACATTATTGTGACTGGATAAATAGTTCACAGTAAATCCATAGATAGATAGATATATGATAAATAGGTTTATTTATTAGGATTTGAACGTCATGTTTTACACACTTTGGTTACATTCATGACAGGAACGGTAGTTACTCGTAACACAAGATTCATCAGTTCACAAGTTTAATGTCAAACGCAGTCATGGACAATTTTGTATCTCCAGTTCACCTCACTTGCATGTCTTTGGACTGTGGGAGGAAACCCACGGAGACACAGGGAGAACATGCAAACTCCACACAAAAAGGACCTGGACCGCCCCACCTGGGGATCGTAGATAGATGGATGGATGGATGGATGGATAGATAGATAGTACTGTCTTGTACTTGTATTGGCCATCTGAAAGAAGTTTGGTATATTTGTTTTATATCTACATCGAATCTATTTTGGCTATTCTGGTTTCCATTATGGTGGCATGATGGCTTGGTGGGTAGCACTGTCACCCAGCAAGAAGGTCCTGGGTTTGATCCCCAGGTGAAGCGGTCCCGGGCCTTTCTGTATGGGGTTTGCATGTTCTCCCCATGTCCGCCTGGTTTCCTCTTCCCACAGGCCAAAGACATGCAGTCAGTTTAATTGGAGCTACTGTGTGTGTGTGTGTGTGTGTGTGTGTGTTTGCCCTGTGATGGACTGGTGATCTGTCCAGGGTGTTTTCTGCCTTTCGTCTGGTGAATTGTACCCACTGGGACCCTGAATAAGAGTAGTAAAACAGATAGTTGGGAAGTTTTCATTAATATCCCAAAATCATATACCAGCAGCCAAACGGGTCACCCTAAATTGCTGCAGCTTTGAGTGAGGGAGTGCATGGGTGAGTGTAGCCACTGATGAACTGCCACTGCCTTACGCCCAGTGTTTCTGGCTAGTCTCTGGACCCACTGTGACACTAATCAGGATGAAACGCTTACTGAAGATGAAATAATAACACTTTAATTTATAATTCAAAGCCTTACACTTAAAACGATGAATATGAATTCATATGGCTTAATTGCCAGTCATTATACACTACTATATGAAGCTTTATAAACTGTGCTCCCAGGACTTGTTTTTCATGTGTATGTGTCACGCCCCTGTCCCCGAGGTTTAAGTGGATTTGTTTAGGGTTTGAAGCCCACGCCTCTTCATGATTGGAAAATTGAGCTAATGATCCACAGCTGAACCTCATAACAGGATGAATGCTCAATGTATATAAGGACTATAATCATTTTACAGGATTTGATGGTTTGTTTGGAATCTTGCTTAAAAAATCATGTATTGTATTCTAGCTCATGTATCTTGCTTAAGGAATCTTGCTTAGAGAATCATGTCTCGTTTTATGTTATAGCTTAGTCCATGTTTAGCATAAGCATTGTGTTAGCTTGCAGGGTGTAACTTAGCTTAGGGTTTAGTATAGTTAAATATCAAGTTTTACACCTGTTTAGATTGCTGTTAGCATTTGCGTAGTGGTTAGCATAGTTCGTGTTTGTGAGTCTTATGTCTTGTCCTGTGAAACCTACTCTTGTTGATTGTAATCATGAATAAACAATATAACATCACAAATGTGTCCGCACTTGCCTCTTGTCGTGAGCCTGCTGTTACAGTTGTAATCCCACATACTTTTGGCACCCTAAAACACCTAAACAAAATGGTTGCCAAAACCTTGATTATTGCTTATCCTTATACTTTTTTTTATATAAACAAAGGTGTCATTTTATTAGAAGTTCAATGATTACAAGAATACACATATCTTAGCATTTTTCAAAATCTATGCTTTATGTTTGTTGGCATCCCCTAATGTTTTACTAGTGAAATCTAACACATTTCTGTTTATATTCCATCAAGCAGCAGCAGATAAGAATCTGTATCCTGGAAACCTAAACTGGGCTGTACTTAGATATTTTAGCAGAAAAATGATCTAAAGCACCTTAAAATCAACTCAAAAATCACTGACTACAGAATTTGTCATGGTCATTTCAGTCCCCTAACATAGAAAATGAGCTGGGATGTGGGATGAGCTGAATAGGTGGAGAGGAGAGCCCATGATTATAGACCTTAGAATATAAAGTATCCTAAAGGCAGATTCTCTTCAAATCACTCCAATTTAGAACTCCAGGCTGGTGCCTGAGCAGTTAGTGCTATGATGATGTTCTGAGATGAACCAGACTTCCTGACACAGCCTAAATCTGAATGAAAATGATGATAAATCTCAGTATTTTGACAGGCTAGCTGTTATAACACAG